>NC_140579.1:940115491-943095491 GCF_964204655.1 Triturus cristatus
GCGACTAAAGTCCCTATGGAAAAATCCATGGGGAAAACGTGTTTTGGGACCCCCCCTTTTTCTCGGCCCCCGCTTGACGAATCACCCCGAGACTTTCAGGGTAGGAGCGGAGCGGAGCGCCCCATTAGTTTTGAAAATTTCGCGAAGATTCGTCAATCGGCGCCAAAGTTATTCAAAATAGAATTTTGAGATTTCCTATGGAAACTCTGTCCTAACTATAACTATCTACTGGCGACCGCCAGTAGATAATATATATATACATATATATATATATATAAATATATATATATATATATATATATATATATATATATATATATATATATATATATTCACTGAAAAAACCATAGGTTTCACACATGTTATAGTTAGCGGAAATTTTACTGATAAAAAACCAGTGAAATTCCCCCGTTATAGTTAGTGTAGGCAACTATAACTCACGCGACCGCAATCCTCTGCTGATGCTAATACTGTATTTAGACACTTATTTGCCCATGTCTTCTTCCATACATTTTTAGCTATACATATATTTCAAATATTTTTTTTTCATAAAGACACATATGTCATCAGCAGAAGATTGCGGTCGCGTGAGTTATAGTTGCCTACACTAACTATAACGGGGGAATTTCACTGGTTTTTTATCAGTAAAATTTCCGCTAACTATAACATGTGTGAAACCTATGGTTTTTTCAGTGAATTTGCAAGGTTTTTTAAATGCTAATTCCTAACTATAACGTGTGTGAAACCTATGGTTTTTTCAGTGAATTTGTACGGTTTTTTAAATGCTAAGTCACTTTACGCCATTCGTGGCGTGCGCGCCCACTTAACGCAGTTCGTTCCGTGCGCGCACGGTGCGCTTCGCGCACCGTGCGCGCACAGTAAGCACGCGGTGCGCTTTGCGCACCGCGCGCCCACTTTACGCAGTTAGTGCCGTGCACGCACGGTGGGCACGCGGTGCGCTACGCGCACCGCGTGCCCACGTTACGCTAGATGGGCCATGTACGCATGATGCGCTTCGCGCACCGTGCGCACATGGAGGACATATGATGCACTTCGTTTTGAAAGGTAATATTTTAATTTTTCGTAATTTTTATAAGCCATGCACAAATGGTGCCCTTCGGGCACCATTTGCACACGGGGTGGAGAGAGTGTTGTTAATTTTTTCTTTTATTATTTTTGTTTAAAATATTGTGGTTTTTTACACCTCTACTAAGCCCTGCACATTTGGTGGCCTGCGGCTACCAAAAGCACAGGGGGTAATATATTATCCACTGGCGGTCGCCAGTAGATAGTTATAGTTAGGACCGTGTTTCCATTGTAAATCCGCAACATTCTATTTGGAATAACTTTGGCGCCGGTTGAAGAATCCTCGCGAAATTTTCAAAATAGGTGGGGCGCTCCGCTCCGCTCCTACCCTGAAAGTCTCGAGGGGATTCGTCAAGCGGGGGCTGAGAAAAAAGGGGGGTCCCAAAACGCATTTTCCCCATGCAATTTTCCATAGGGACCTTTAGTCCAAGGTACAGCCCGAACGGCTGAACAGAATTACTTGAAATTTGGCAGAGAGGTAGTCCTCAGGTCAGGGATGTGCCTTTTGTAGGTCTGGTGTCAATCTGTTCAGTAGTTCCTGAGAAAATCAAAAGTAAAATCATATATATTTGTGGGCGGAGCCTAACCACACATCTCATCCTGAGATTTGATTGGGTGTCAGCACTTCATCCAAGAAGTGTTGGCAGCCATCTTGGGACCAATATACATGATAGCACCTCATTAAAAAGCATTGCAGTTAATAGAATTGTTTAAGACTTTAGTTACATTATAAATCATTTGTTGATGGTACCATACTCATTTTAGGAATTGTGGTATGTTCTAAGGTGATTTCACCATGTGAAAAAGCCTTCTGCTGGGATATCATGATTGAGAGAATAATATTTTCTCATGCTTTTCCCACAGAGGTTTGGAAGGTGATCTATAAGCTAAACTGAGAGCTTATTTTCTGTAAATTCACATTATCTTTCTCAGTCATGTGAGAATGAAGTCTGACATTCTCAGTAAAACATGTCCATCCAACAAGGGCAGAGACTGTCAGTTGATTCCTTTGTGTTCTACTGCAGCTTCCCAGAGTGTTCCAAAGAACAACTAGAGCGGCAACAGTCCTACTTATGATAAACGTATGGCACACCTGAAGCCATCTTGCTTGGATTAAAGTGGTAACTCTTAAAACATTTAATTTAAAAAGGAACAAAATGAGGGGGTTCATTTTTCCATAAAAAGTATGATTAGTGCTGCAGAAAGAAAAATTAGGGCACATTTTGAGTGACTTCTCAAATCCTCTTCTATTTCATTAAAAAATTCTGACATGCAGACTGAAACATGCACTTTCAATACCAGCAGCAGTTTTCCCTGGTGAGCAGGAGCTTTACTACAGTGATCTAATGAGCAAAAAGAGTGCTAACATTCTGAATTTATGGCAAATGTGTGACACATCTGAATGCCTTTGGAATCAAAGTAAAAAACTGAAAGTATTTCCTACTGAGGAGACTGCAGTAAATGAGGAAATTAGGAAACTTCATAACAAATAAGTCTGCCAAGATGGCCACCAGAGACAAAAGAGCCCAAATGTAGCCCAAATATCACCCAGATGTAGCCCAAGTATAGCCCAATGACAGAATGTCCCAGAGTGTTCTTAAAAACAACTAGAGCGCTTACTGTCTTCATTATGACAAAAGAATGGCACACCTAAAGCCATCTTGATTGGAATAAACTGGTAACACTTAAAACATTTAATTTAAAAAGGAACACAATGAGGGGGTTCATTTTACCATAGAAATTATGATTAATGCTGAAGAAAGAAAATGAGGGCACATTTTGAGTGACTTCTCAAATCCTCTTCTATTTCATTAAAAAATTCTGACATGCAGACTGCAACATGCACTTTTAATACCAGGAGCAGACTTCCATGGTGAACAGTAGTTTTACTACAGTGATCTAATGAGCAACTAGAGTGCTAACATTCAGAATGTTGTGGCAAATGTGTGACATATCTGAATACCTTCATGATGGAATCAAAGTAAAAAACTGAAAGCATTTCCTACTGAGGAGACTGCAGTACATGAGGAAATTAGGAAACTTCATAACAAATAAATCTCCCAAGATGGCCACCGGAGACAAAAGAGCCCAAATGTAGCCCAAAATCACCCAGATGTAGCCCAAATATAGCCCAATGACAGAAGTGTGCAAAACACTTATTATTTTGTGTTTTTGCAGTGTTATATAGTGCAGAAGTGTCAGGTATTGGAGTTCTTTACATGAGCATTGGTTACATCACACAAGAACAAATTCATTTTGGTTGTAGACATGGGGAGACTAAGTGATTTGACCAGAATCACAGAATGTCGAGCTGAAGCAGAAACTCCAACCTGGTTCCCCAGTTGCAAAGTCTGCAGTTCTGGAAGTAACACCACATCCTCTCCCCTAAGTGCAACATTTAATCAAGTGGTCAACTGGATAAAAAAACATAAAGCTAACAAATAATTTAAAAGTGCTTTCTCGCTATTTGAAAACTCAGAAAATATGTCCTTATTTTAGTCTTTTAGAGCACTAACCATAATTTTGATGCCAATAAGACCCTCTCATATATGTAATTTCTAAAGGAAATGCTCTAGGTATTACAGTTTTGATTACATCAAGATGAAGTCAGGCGTTCCACACTTTTGTAATAAATATAGAATGTTAGCAATCTAGTTGTTCATTAGGATACTGTTGAGAGGCAGAGGCCAGGGGCACGGACTCTGAAAATTGAAGGCAGGTAGGAGGGTGCAAAGGCAACAATTTAACCACACTGAGCAGGCAGGAAGGGCCGTGGCAGCACAACAGACTATGGAGGGCAGTGGAAAGGGGGGCAGGGGCAACAAACCAACAATACAGGACTTGCAAGAGAGGCTGTGGCAATGTAATAGACCATTGTGGGCAGAAGGAAGAGGCAATGGTAGTACAACATGCCAACAGACCCGATTCAGCCAGGAAACGTCCAATGTTTTTAAGCTCAAATGGGCTTTATTTGATCTGTCTCCTGTCTACAATCTCCTCTTTTTCAATGTAACTCAAAGGGGAAATTCAATACCCCAGTTTTTTTTCAAAATCTCCCTCTTACCAAGTTCAAAATGTTCGCAAGTATGGTACATTGGATCATGGAAGGAAATGGGGTAGGGACATGGACTTGGATAACAGAGGACAGGAGGGACATGGAGAGGTGCACCAAACTGACCCTGCAGGGCAGGCATCAGGGTTTGCAGCAGCACAATACACCACACAGGGCATGCGGGACGGGAGTGCAGCACAACAATCCATAGAAGGCAAGAGGGAGGGGACAGGACCATGCACATGGACAACAGAGAACAGAGGGGCAAGAGGCAGGACCATAATGGACAGACAGGAGAGAAAGCTGCAGCATAACAGACCATAAAGGGCAGGAGGGATGGATCAGGGGCATTACAATGGAACAGACAAGCCAGGAGGGAGGGAGTAGGGGTCTGCACATGTAAACAGAGGGCTGGGGGCAAGAGGGCAGGGCAGGAGCAGCAAGATAGCCATGGAGGTCAGGCAGGATGGGCACTAGAAGCAAGACACACCATGAAGAGCAACAGTGAGACTGTGATGGCATACACACAGACCATGGAGGGAAGGTGGGAGGGGTTCAGGGGCAGCTAACTGACCACACAGGGAAGGTGGGAGGGGCCATGGCAGCACAGAAGACCATGCATGGCAAGTGGGAGGGTTAGTGGTAGCACAATGGCTATGATGGGCAAGAAGGAGGGTGCAGGGGCATGCACAAAGGACGATGGAGGATAGAAGGGAGGGTCAGGACCTGTGCACAGACAAGAAAGTTCAGGGGAAGGGGCCTCACAACAGACCGCACGGGGCAGGCAGGAGGAGCAGTTGCAGCACAACAGACCAGGGAGGGCAGAAGGGTGTGGCAGTACAATGGACCATGTAGGACAGGAGGAAGAGGATAGGGGCATGGCATGTGGACAGGCAGGGTGGAGGTTGCAGGGACAGGTTACAGTCATCTGACAATGCTAGGCAGGTGGGAGGGGAGTGGCAGCTCAACAGAACACTCAGAGTAGATAGGAGTGGCAGGTCCATGGAACATGGTGGGCAAAAAGGATGGAGCAGGGGCATACACAAAGACATCGGAGGGCAGGGGGAAGGAGAATAGGGGCAGCAAGCTAAGCACAGAGTTTAAGCAGGAGGTCAATGATGGGGCATAGAATTGGGCAATGGAGGGCAGGAGGAGTGGACTGGTATATCATACTAAATTGAGGGCAGTGGCAGGACATCAGACCATGCATGGCAGGAGGGAGGAGGCTAGTCCATGGATTCACACAACAGAGGATAGGGAGGAGGGGGATGGGGCAGCAAGCTAACTGTTCAGAGAAGGCGGGTATTAGGAACTTTATTGTTTTTAAAACGTGTGTCTGTGCGAACTACTTAAAATATGAACAAGTATGCAGCATAATCTCACTTTTATTCAGGAAGAAGAGGACGTTTGTGACTGTGACTCCGGGCTCACTTGGCAGAAACATCCCCTGACCCTCCACCCCCTATCGCAAAATGTAATGCCCGTGAAAAGGGTAGGTGAACACAGTGTTATATAGAACATAGTCCTGAGAGCACGATTGAAAATGAAAACTAGATATAGTGTATGGTATAAACTATGCACCAAAAAGTGTGATATAAGATGAACCGGGCGTGAAATATAATATGCAATACATTGTGCGCAATGACAGATTCATTAGAGAGCGCGAGATAGCACAGGCACTAGTGCGTGCTATGGGATATGCGCCTTGGAGTGTAATATGCACAGGGCAGTGTTGTGTAACCTAACTAGTCTCTAAAGTTGTAATATAAAATATGTGCTGGGGAGTGTAACATTGCATATGCACTGTGACAAAGATATGGATCCCAGATTGTAATATATATGGCATAGCACTGTGCGTTATAACATAGGCATCGAGGAAGGCACGTTAGATGGGGCAATATAACCCGTGCGAAGACAAGTGTGGCATGACATATTCACGGGGTGGTGTTACAGTGCACATGGGCTAGAGAGTGTCATAGCATATGCACTAGCTAGTGGAATACAACACAGAGGTGTGTGGCACTAAGCAGGCAATGGTGGGTGTAACACAGCATTGGACTCTGCCAGGAGCGCGCTGTGACTCTCAAGTGATGTTCGTCCCCTTTCTAGAGAGTAAAATAAAAAGTATTACACATCCGGCGGTGGATGTGTGTTTTATTAACCGTGAGGGGGGTTTCTTGCATAGTTTTGGTCGAATTTTTGTCGAATCCTCTTTGAATGGCTTGGTGTGCATGTGTATTAAATGTGCCCGTCAATAGCTACCCATGTTTGTATAAATAAACGACAAGGGTGTCTACCGGGATTAGGCACGGTAGGGCATCAGACATGTCAGAGCTTCAATAGTGGTGTAAATACATTCCACGTGGATTCATTGTATGCATAGTCGCCTTTTAATGAATATCACGCAAATCGTCATGGTGATAGGTACGTACGGTTTGTCCAGCATGTCCTAGGTGTGTCTATAAATATATATTTTTTTAAAATAATAAAAAACAGTGGCCGGCCCTGGGGATTGGGGTCAAAAAAATATAATTAGGAGACAGGCCCTGGGGGATGGGGTCATCAGGGCCAATACATTAGAATAAGAAGGGGAACCACACAGCCCCCCTTCTTAAAAAATTAAAATAAATAAAAGACTGGCATCGTGCCGGAGGCCATGCCCCCTCCTTGCAGCACTCTGCAAACACGCCCCCTGGCGAGTTGTAAGTTGGGGAATTAATTCCTCTTCAATACTGAGGGTCCCTGAGGGCCAACTAGCCCAACAGGCATCTCCAGTATGCACCAGGGAGCTGCGCTGCAGACAGGTGTTCTGAGGCCAAGCCCCTTTTTACACCTCTCTGCAACGCAGCTCTGTGGCGCTTACTGGAAGTACCTAGTGGTCTAGTTTGACCCTAGGGACCCTTAGGATTCAAGGGGACTTAATCTCTCAACTTAGAACAGCCACAGGGCGCGTTTACACAGTGGTGAATGGAGGGGACGGGGCCTGAGGTGACGTGTGCAAACACGCACTATGGCACGTTTTAAATTGGGGATATAATTCTCCTTCAATACTGAGGGCGCCTGGGGTCTAACTAGCCCACCAAGTGCTTCCAGTAAGCGCCACTGAGCTGCATTGCAGAGAGGTGGTCCAGGCCGTGCCACTTTTTACACCTCTCTGCAACGCAGCTCTGTGGCACTTACTGGAGGTACCTAGTGGGCTAGTTGGACCCTAGGGACCCTCAGGATTCAAATGAACTTAATCTCCCAACTAAAAACGGACACAGGGTGTGTTTACACAGTGGTGAAGGGAGGGGACGGGGCCTGGGTTTACGTGTGCAAAAACGCCCTGTGGCCTGTTTTAAGAGGTAGTTTTAATACCCCGGCCCTATTATACACTAGGGGCTTACAGAGGACGTCATGCTATTCACAGGGGGACCCCAACGCATAAAGTTGCCTAGTGTATGTAGGTGTTTTCACTGTATTCTAAGTGTCTTCTAACATAGCACTGGCTCTAGGACTGGTTAGTCAGACTCAGTTACCACCAGTATCCGTCTGAAAAAGTTGAGGGTACAGGATGATTTTGCAACAAGGCTTCTTTCTGCTCTTCTTTTTGTTCTTTCCGCACGTTATCCTTCTTCCTGCACTTTTCTTCGTCTTTGAGGACTTCTGTTGCTTCTTTCTGCACTTCTTTTTTTTCTTTCTGTGCATTTTTTCTTCTTTCTTCACATGTCCTATCTCTGTAGGCATAGTTAGAAATTAGCATTTAAAAAACCTTTGAAATTCACAGAAAAAACCATAGGTTTCAGGCACGTTATAGTTAGGAATTAGCATTTAAAAAACCTCAGAAATTCACTGAAAAAAACATATGTTTCAGGGGTGTTATAGTTAGCTGGACTTTTCACTTGTACAAAACCATTGAAATTCCCCCGTTATAGTTAGTTCAGCTAACTATAACTCGCGCGTTCGCAATGCACTGCTGATGACGTCACATATTACATCACTCATGACATGGTCAGTGACATCACTCATGACATCACTGATGACATCTCAAATGACATCACTGATGACATCACTGATGACATCATCCTTGTGATAGAGTGGCAGACCTCCTCTCACCCTAATTTAACCTTTGATACACACATTCAAAAATAGAGACTAAACTTTTCAAAACAATGGACATACCAATACCAGTTACAACAACCTCTTCAGTAATTCTAAGATCCACATACACATCCACTCATTCACCAACAGTCCTATACAGTCACTCATACATGTATTCACTCATCATATGTACTCATACACCTATACATCCTGTTACACAATGCCACTCATCCATAGAGTTACTCACACACATAGTCACTCATGCTAATAAAGAATCAAACATACATTTATTTGCATATACAGTTATAAACACACCACCACACTTACTTCTACGGAAACTTACACATACTTAGTCTTTTAAACAATCACTTATAGAAACACATACTTATTCATACAGGAACTCTTTCAATCTCTCACTCTCACATATACTCACTTATATACACCAATAGTCACATATACTAGTTTAAAACATATGTAGTTACTCATAAAGACACTATTGAGACAGTCATTCACTCACTAACACACCCATACCCACACTCATCCACCCATACAGTACTGCACACATGCTGTCTTCAACACATACAAAGAGTGAGTCACTCATTCATGCACCTATGCACTACGTAATACCCCCCACCGAACCATGCAGACACTCAGACTGATACTCAAAAAAACAACTAATAACCTATATAGACACCCATGTAGCTACTCACCAACCCATGCAGCCACTTATACACAAAGTGAGAGACTGATACAGATATTTACATATTTAAACATTACTCACTAAGCCATGTATTCACTATGATACACTTAATCAGTCAGTTACACAATCAATTTTTCAAAAACAAATCATCCATTTAGACACTTATATACCCATTTATTCTTCCATCGACCTTGAGATATACATATATAAAACATATTTAATTTTCAGAAAAACACACATTCACTGGATGATGTCATCAGTGATGTCATTTGAGATGTCATCAGTGATGTCATGAGTGATGTCACTGACCATGTCATGAGTGATGTAATATGTGACGTCATCAGCAGTGCATTGCGGGCGCGCGAGTTATAGTTAGCTGAACTAACTATAACAGGGGAATTTCAATGGTTTTGTACAAGTGAAAAGTCCAGCTAACTATAACACCCCTGAAACCTATGGTTTTTTCAGTAAATTTCTGAGGTTTTTTAAATGCTAATTCCTAACTATAACGTGCCTGAAACCTATGTTTTTTTCTGTGAGTATATATATACATATATATATATTCACTGAAAAAACCACAGGTTTTATTCATGTTACAGTTAGGAATTGGCATTTAAAAAACCTTTGAAATTCACTGAAAAAAACAAAGGTTTCAGGGGCGTTATAGTTAGGAATTGGCATTTAAAAAACCTTAGAAATTCACTGAAAAAACCATAGGTTTCAAGGGTGTTATAGTTAGCTGGACATTTCCCTCGTACAAAACTCTAGAAATTCCCCTGTTATAGTTAGTTCAGCTAACTATAACTTGCGCCCCCGTAATGCACTGCTGATGATGTCACATATTACATCACTCATGACATGGTCAGTGACATCACTGATGACATCACTGATGACATCTCAAATGACATCACTGATGACATCATCCATGTGATAAATTAGTACATCTTCTCACACCCTAATATAACCTTTGATACGCGGTAGGTGCGTGGATCCCACTAAATAATTAACATTTAAAAAAACATATATATATGTATTTCATGTGAATATTAATTGAAGACAAACTCTAAACTAGTCTTAAAACTAATATATTTTTACATGTAATCCTATAATTTTTTTAAATTGAATTTCGTGGATGCGCGCCGGGTGCGTGCTGCGTAAGCGCAGGGTGCGTGGATCCCATGTGACCTGCAAAAAAAGAGATTTGATTGGTTCATTACACTTCCTGTTCTAACTATTGAAATACCCCACCCAATTCAATCACTCTTCTTTGACCTTCTTTGGAGGAGCATCTCTTTGCAGAGAAGAAGATTTTTTAGACTAAGTTTACACTTAGCTCTAACTTTTTTCACCTAAAAATGGCTTCAGGGCAGCAGGCATCACCTGCATCTCCTCATACATCTGAGGATTAATTTTTGGTGGAGGCACCACCCAAAGAACGTTTTTCTTCAGTGGTGTGGAAATTTTTTACTTTTCCCGAGGGGCAGAATAAGACCAATGCCACCTTGGTCACATGCAAGATTTGCAAAAGAGTGCTGTCGCGAGGGGATCCTAACAAGAAATACTCGTGCTGCATGGCTAGTATGATGAAGCACCTAAGGACCCTTCATCTAAACAATCTTGCACGAGAAGAGTGCAAACGGATGAGAAACACTCCTGCGCCTTCCACCTCATCGCAGCCGAGCACTTCAAGAGTGCATCCATCAGCCCAAAACTTGGACATCCATCCTCAATTTCAGTTTTTAAAAGTGCTCTGCACTAAGTGCAATGCGACTTTGTGCTACGGGGTGCAGTTGATCGATCTAATCTGCCGCCGGCAAGAAAGTCACATTTGCTAGGTTTTTCTTAGTTTTTTTAAATTGTTCCCTGAAGTTCATTGTTTGGTTCCTCCTGTTTTGTTTTTTGTTTTTTTTTCCAGAAAATCCCAAAATTGTTAGAAAAACCCCCAAAAATATATAAAAGAAGAAAGAAGAAAAAAAAGTTCTTGTAAGAACTAACTTTCCTGGTTTAATAAAAAGAGCTAAATTTCTTTGTTAGTGTGTGAAAGTTTAGATGAATGTATGTGTAGTACGTAATTGACTGAATGAATGCATTAGTAGCGTATGATGAATGTATAAGTGCAGAACTATGAGAAAGTGCTGCAGCATCACACAGTAACCTCTTTAACTGATGTGTGCTGTAGTACTTCCGAAGCACAGGGATGCAACATATGTACATTAATATGTTGCAAATCTATGCTTCTCTCTGCATGGCTGCTTAAACTGCAGCCATGTGGTGACACAGGCACCCTTGAACAATAGTGCAAGGATATCTGTGTCATGTGTTGTTTGTTTTTCTCCAGGAAGACACACCTTCCTGCACAAAAACAATGAGAAAATACATTTTTCTCCTTCAATGTATGCTGAATATTTTAGCATGCATTGAAGATATAAAAATGTGGAGAAATAAAAATAATTTTCCTTATTGTACTTTCCTACACCAATTTTAGAATGATGCAGCATTCACATACATATCGAGATTTATGATTTCTGATAAATCTAGAGATATATCTTGTTCTATGAGTATTCAGTGCAATCATGCACCACAACACTTATAGAACACCCTTTCAACGCAAAGTGAGGTTGTATTTACATGGAGTAGAAAAAGTACACAGAGTGCCTTTTCCTCTCTTTGTAAATATAAAAGAGTGTCTTGCGCAATAACTATGTTACAAAAAGTGACATATTTCCGGTTTTAAAATTCCTTGCGAATGATAGAAGGTAAGCACAGAGTTTTGTCTGCAAAGATGCTCAAAGAAGAATGATTGAAATGATTGCGGTCCTTCAATAGGTACAATGGGAAATATTATGAACCCCTCAAATCTCTTTTTTTGCAGGTCACATAATATCTGATTATGGTCAGATTTCAAAACTACATAGGTATAAACAGAGTGTTTTTAGAAACGTGTTTCAACTTTGTAGCTTCTTGCAGACCTCGTCATTCTGCATATTGAGACTTAGTTAAACTTACCTTCACAATAATAGGAATAAAAAATGGTATACATTTTTTTCAGATTTTCATTGCAATCTAAATTCATATAAATTGCTTATTTTAAAATTTGGATCTGTGAAAGAAAAGAAAAATTTTTTTACAACAAAGTATAATTTCAACAAAGTAATTTGTTTGCCTTTTTTGCTGTTCTCAGAATATACTGAATTTCACTAGACATAGTGATTTCAATCGTACTCCTCATTTAACAGCGGGCAAAAAAAAAACAATCAGAAAGATTGTTAAAAAAAAAACAACATACTATTCTCAGTAAAATACCAGAAAACACAAATCACACATATATGAAATGCTTACAGCTTACAAAATTTTATAACTTTAACTTATAAAAACTGTAAATATTGCCGCATTAAAATAATCACTGAATGAATGACCACCAAAAAGTCCATAATTCAAAAATATACCTTTCCTTGAGGCCAAATGGTATTTTTGCACTCCTTCTTTATGTAAATTGTCCAATGGTAGTCCAATTAAATTATAATAATAAAATACTCAGAGAGTGAATTATCTTCCTAAAACTTTGGCTTTAAAAATATTAGGTAGGAATTTGGTAATTCACTAGGCAAACGTTGTTTGAAAACCAACTGGGCATCATTACAAAGTGTCCAGCCTTTGTCACATTTTAGATAGGCAGTGTAATGTCCAGATGTTGTGGAAGGACCATCATGGAAAATTATTGCAATTGCTACAAAAGTCCTTCCTGATATTGATAGTTGTGCTGCTACAGATTGCTTTATTAAAGTATCCAATTTTCTTCCGTCAGCTGTACAACGTTGCATCATTAACCCTTTCGATGCGCATGACGGAGCGGTTCCGTCATGTGCATCGGTCGCGCTGTGCGGATGACGGAACCGCTCCGTCATGGCCCCGCCTGCGCAACGAACCTTCAGCACGGCGCGGTAATCCGCGCCGCGCTGAAGGGGTTAAAATTATGTATTTTCCATATTTTGTTAAGAGTAATGTGGATAACATTTCTGATTTACATTGGCTACACTCCATGTTTTGAATTGCACCTTTAAGTAATTTATTGAAAGACACTGATTTACAGTCTGGTTATGTTAAATACAGAAATCTCTCAGTGTCTACATTGGTGCTACATGTATACATGCAATTTTCATAATAATGTTCCCATTTGTAAGAAAGGCCAAAAATATTTCCATTTCTACACCTTCATTTTCAAAAATGGTAAGCATATACATTAAAAATTCCTGAGCATCTTGTTGGATATTTTGTGTAAATTGTGTAGAACCAGAACACACATCCAAAAGACTACGAACATCTGAAACAGATTGTATTTTACTTCTATCTGTTGTCAATTTTTCATAAACAGAATGCAACAGAGAACAAAATCTTTTTTGCCGATTCTGCATAATTTGTTCTTGCAAACCTTCAAGATAAAAAACAACATTGACCACTGCATTAGCATAGCAGTTGACACCAGAACTATTTTCAAACTGATAACCAACAATCTCTCCAACAGTGTCCAATTTCTTTTTACCTGCAATCACAACATTATCTTGTTCTTTTCCCTTCTTGACACCTTCAGAACAGATATTCTTTAACCTTCTTTTTCGACCAACCACACACATTTCAAATACAGGATATTGACCTAAATTTGGAGCATACACCCTTCTTAACCTACTATACTCTTTTACACAGTTTGCATCTGCAGTAACTTTTGTCTCATCAAAATCAATCAAAAAGAAACCAGATAATGTTCTGACTCGCGACAAAGCAACATATGCCATACCCTCTTAAAATACAGTAGATCCAATGTTCACCAATGCACTGTCTACACTTAATCCTTGAGATTTATGAATAGTCACTGCATATGCCAGAGAAAATGGAAATTGTTTCCTACGGACATATAAATCTTTACAAGCAAAAAACTAACTGAACAACGACCAATTTCTTTAACTTCATCAATCTGATCAAATTTAATTTTTAAAAATTCAATTCCTTCTTTTTTCTGATAATTCACAAAATCCACCACTTTGCCCATTGCACCATTAACTAAACCTTTCTCTACATCCAAATTACGCCTTAAAATTACCCGACAGTTTACACACGCATATAGTGTCTTTTCTAAACCAGCAGTTTTAGATATTTTTTTTTCTAAACAATCCAGTTTTGATCTCAACTTTCCCGTCAAAATAATAGTGATTCCTTCATGCAGTATTTTATCGATGGCTTCCATTTTTACAATTTCTTCATTTTCCAGTTTTAATAATTCTTCGTTGAATATTGAACACTCGCACAGTATTGGCATTAAGCAAATCACTGACATATTTTTAGCAATTTCCACGTACACTTTTGCAGGAACTGCATTTTCATTTGGAAAGACATTGCAAAGTAATCGACTCTCCAAAGCTTCTTTCCCTTGTTTTGAAAGAATTCCAATTCTTATATCTTGAAGAATACTTCCATATTCAGCATCATTTGCCTGTCGCATATTTGTTGTCAGTTCTTTGTATTCAAAATTACTCCAAATTTTCACATTACCAACACTGCCAAGAGACTTTCTGGTATTCTCATGGGCAAGTGTTTTAAATACCGGTTGTCCGTTTACCGGAGTCAGTTGCAGTAGATCTCCAAAAACTATGACGTGTGTTCCTCCAAATAACACGTCATACTCTGTTTTAAGAATTTGCTGCATTCTTAAATGCACAAAGGCAAGCATCAAGTTTGAGACCATGCTCACCTCATCAATAATGAGAAGTTTCATTTTCTTCAGGGCTCTTGAAACTTCACAACAAGCTTCTCCAGATAGCTTGTGGTATTCCAATTTGTTCTCATGCTCTACTGGCAGCATTAGCAAACAATGTAAAGTAATTCCTTTAATGTTATGAGCTGCCAACCCAGTTGGAGCAGTGACAACACAAGACAAATGCGAATCAGTTGTTTTCTGCAGATAACTTGTAATTACTTTAATTAAGAAACTTTTTCCTGTTCCAGCTTGACCACTCACATACATTCGGATAGGTTGAAATGATGTACATGAGCACCCTCTCTTTTCATGAAGTAATCCATGGTCAATCTGCTCTTTCACTTGCTGATATATTTGTTTCTGTTCAACATTTAGTTGCTCTTCCAAGTTTCCTAACTGTATTGCATCTTCTTGTGCTTGATACATTGCTGTTTCCACCTCATTCATTGCAATTGCTGCTTCATTTTCAACAATTGGTTGTCCTAGTGGATCTTGACTCAGTGCAGCAGAACTTTGACTGTCTTGAGAACTGTCTCTAGCAATCTCAGCTGCAATTATAGCTTCTTGATCAATTTCATCATTCAACATTTTGACATAATTTGTGAAAGCACTGCATTGTATGCTATCTTTACAAGCATTAAATGAATCTTCATAGCTGGGAAAATCTCCAAGTAATTCCAGTTCTGAACGCCATGGTTTGAACATTTGCAAAAGGGCTAAATAGTAAAATTCAATTTTGTCAGCAGTGTCGCAACTCAGTTTCCTGTAATTAATTACATTTCCTTTCCTTTGTTTCCCCAGACATCCTTGGGAACCAATCACTCCATATTTTCCATCGTTGATGTTCTCTGTAGTATTCCGTTTAAAAGTGTAGTTTTGCAGCACTTCATAGAGACACATGTTCTCAAGATGATGACTTCTATTTGGATTGTATGTGTCCAACATATTTGTTTTCAAAATATCTGTACTTTCTGGGTCATTTTCTGCTAAATATTCAATTTCTTGAACAGATCTCAGTACCCGATTTGACATTCCTGCAAGACCTAGACTCACCCAAATGATTCTTCTACTTTTGGAATATAGACTTGCAGATGATAACCGATCTGAACATTCATATGCTCCAATTTCACGAAGCGATAACATCTTCAAACTGAAACTGTATAATTTCTGATGAGAAATCTCTTCCCACATTTCTTACAATTCAGTCTTTTCTGATTTAGTAATGTAAGACGTTACATATCGAGCAACAGCAATGGAATTGTCCGCAACATACTGAATATCCATGTTAGCGTTCCACATGGATAAAATAACTGGATTGTAGTCATTTATGTATTTTGATTCTTCGCTTCTTCTTAAGTTGTAGGTGTTTTTTGGAGACTTTCTTGTGATGGTATGTCGTATAGCTGACATAAAACTGTTCACTCTTCCTTTGGATAATACAGGACGTGGAAATCCAAAACGACATTTGGTATAGAACTTATCCTTTGACTTGTACTTTCGTCGACAGTATTTTCCACACCTGTGGCTTTGAAATCGTAAGACTTGTTGTTTTAAGTTTTTGTCTTCTCTGCTATTTGGAAGAGCACATGTAGCATAATCTTCAATGAAAGACAAAACAGTTTAATCTGAATATGTTCCAAATTTGGGGGCGTCCTTGACCTGTAACAACATATGTATGTGAGGAGCACCTCTTGCTTGATACTCCTTTCTCCAAAAGAAATCCACATCTTCTCCAAGAGGAGGATTCTTTTTATTGCAGATGAAAGACATTATAGCTTCAAATCTATGATTGAAATATCTGCATACATTGACAGGATCCAAAGAGCACAATTCTCCAGGTGTCTTGTATTCAATATTTTTTATATTGGAATTTGCCTCTCGAAGAAATTCAAGTAAATCATCCCAAGCATACTCAGCACAGCTTGGTGTAACAAACCATGTAGGAGTTCCCAAGTTCCGTAGCATACATTTCAGTTCTCCATGTTGACGGTACCAATATTCATTAGTCCCACGCTGACAAACCATCAGATTAATCAACTGAGATTCTAAATGATCATCTCTCTGATGCACTTTATCCATAAAATCCTTTGCAGTTACATTTTGAAGATGCATTCCAGTTTTTAAAATGTGATTTACTGCATATGAAAGTCCAGACAAGTCACTTTCAAACAGAAGATGAAACATAAAAGGGATACATTGTCGAAATCTTGGATCTTCTGCATATAATCTTGTTGTCCGATATTCAGATGCAGGAATCTGCACAGGATGTTCATCATATCGTCCACCTTTTCCTGTTGGAAACAACTGCGGGAAACAACGAGCTTCCAAGCTCTCTTCCCATACACTCATGGGACTTCCTGTTGCTTTTTTCATTTGAAACAACTCAATCGTATTCCCCATCACCTCTTTGGAATGAAGTGGATGTACACTGTAATGTTCATAGATCTCTTCACATTTGGACATGTCCACTTTTTCTATTTGTCCACTTAATGTTTCAGTATCTTCTGCTAAATCTATTTCTTCTTCTCTAACAAACACATTTCTATAGTACTCATTATTTTTTAACAGATACAAGGATGCCTTTTGCACTTTTCTAACATCCACTAACTCTTGCCATATTTTCTTATTCTTAGTAGGAACACCATTAACTAGAATGACTAGTGGCTCATTTTCTGCATGGTCTACACCAATAGTTTCAATATTTTTCCTTAAATCTAATGGTAAATACACAACTCTCACTTTCAATCCTCTTTGCAACTCTGATGGAGGTAATTTACTTGTTTTGGGCTCCATACGAACAATAGCCTGAAACGGGTGAACACATTGTATGAGAATAGACTCATACGTATTTAAATCTATCAGCTCTGGAGGAATAGCAACCAACTCTAGATTATTATGAACAGCTCTAGCAGGCATTTTATTCTCATCTAATTTGTTATAACAATATTTGCATATACGCTGCTCACATCCCAAATCAAAACAATCCTCTACCAGCAAATAAGTTGCAAATTCCATCCACTTATCATTATCTTCTATTTCACTTTTTAAATACAGATTGACAGCCCTAGTCTGATTTTTATAGTGACTTCGCCGACAACAAATACAAGAAACATTTGGTCTTTCATCTGAAATTACCTTAAACTTTGTGATTTCATCCTCAAATTTTTCTGTAATTACGGGTTGTACATTGTCGTCAACATTTTGTTCTACTAATGTGTCAGTTTCTTCACTCTCTTGCTGAGGACCAAAGTAACAAAACTCAATATCATCACAGACCTGCTTCACATCTGATACTGACCTACGCAAAAGAGCACTGTTCAACTCACTTAACTTTAGTGCTGGACTTTTTTCATAATACAACCTTCTCACTAACTTCCGCATTTGAGTATGATGTACTGCCAGCATTCTAAAATGGTGAAAAACACTTTGACAAACTTTCCTAGAAAGACAAGCCAGAGAATGACCTTGCAAACCAGTATGTTTTCTCACTCTGCAAGGGTCTAGTCCTTGCAACAGCTTAATCTTTTGTTTTACACTTTTTTTAGTATAGGCTCGTAAAAAGCGACATAATTTTTCAATAGATTCCTGTCGTACACTGCAAACACTACTGCAATCCCAAGTGTACACAGGGTTTTTAGCACGTCTCCCTAAAACTTCATCAGCTATCACTTCTTCTGCATTTCTTTCAACCATTTTCTCTTTCTCAATTGGACAACCGTCGCTAACCTCATAACCTCTACCACTGGTGTCAACTGCATACAATATTTTTTCTCTCAGTGGATAACTCTCTTCATTAAAAAAAGGCTCTGAACTGGAACTGTGTTTCCATTCTCCCAAAAAAACATCACAACATTTTTTTTTATCAATAACTCTTTTCCTCCTACTTTTGGCCTTCATTACATGTATTGGTTTATCTAGTGATCGAATTCTGTTTAACACTAAAATAAACAGTTTCCTTTTTACATCAAAAGCCTTTTCCACAATGTTTTCAATATGCTTCTTCTTTTTATAAAATAAAGCTCTCTTTTTATATTTCTTTACATCTTTCAGCAAATTATGCACTACTCTCTTGTAAAATATTTTTTTGCGTAATTCCTTATACTGATTTTGCCTTCTTTTACCATACTTTATCTCCTTTGACTGATCATTTGCTTTTTTACTTTTCCTCTTATTTTGAATTTTTTTCTTACTTGAAGAATTCTCAGTAGTTCCAGCATTATCTACATTCTGTTTGCTCCTACAAACATTTTTTTTTGTTGTTTTTTTTGTTTTTATTGCAGCCGTTACAAAAATTACATTCCGTATACACAAAATTGAAATTACTTGCAGAAATGGAAATTTGAATTAGACATTAGTCATATATAGAAAATCAGATATACAATAACTACATTTGAAAACAAACAAGCAGTCAGGGGGACCATTGAAACTATAACTAGACCTATTATAATCATACATTTTTATTATTATTCCTCCAATTTTCGATCGGCTTCCAAATCATATTACCTAAGGCTCTCGCCTTTTTACCTTTACATGCAAAAATAGCCTTCTCCTGGTTATACATAGCCAACAGCCTAGCTAGCCAGACCTGGAAGTTGGGGGGATCTGTGTCCTTCCAGCGGGCTGTTAAAATTATTCTATAGATCGCTGTCCCCAGGAACAAACAAATTCCTTCTCTCTTTGTATGACCGAGTGTGTTGTCATAACCCAGCATATATAGAGTGGGGGATTCAGGTATTGAGTGCCCAAACACTTCCAGCCAAAAACCAGTTATCAAGTCTCTTAGAGGAACAAGTTTACTACACTCATAGGGCATGTGGAGTAGATGTGCCCCACTTTTTCCACATCTCGGGCATTCTGAATTCGCCCGTTTTCCCCAGGAGTAAAGTTTAGCTGGTGTAAAATAGAGATCATATATGGTCTTATATAACTGAGCTTTCAAGTTGGACGAAACAAATACTTTCATTGAGAGGTATAGGGACATATCGATGTCAACGTTGGGGTTATTTAAATTGCTTGACCATCTCTTTTCCGTATTTTCCAGATCATCCTGGTGGTTTTCAATTAGAATTCCATACAGCGTGCCAATCCTAGTTGTAGATTTGGCCATACATTCAAATATAGGAATATTACTCAAAGAGAGATCAGCACTCTTTAATTTTAAGATTGTATTAATCTGAATAAATTTAAATATATTGTTATCCGGAATATAAAATTTACCTTGCAGGGCTTGAAATCTATTACTATTACATGGTAGCAAAAAGTCCCCTATCGTTAGAACTCCCAGGTGTTCCCATCTTCTAGCCATACTATCGTATATATGTGTTGGTAGACCTGTAGAGTGCCACAGGGAAATATACTTATTATATTTGGGTATATTAAGATGACGCATTATTTTCCTCCAGATACCCCAAGCACTAGTTATGATCTTAAACTTAGTTTTCTTGTAGTAGGAGGGTTCCAACTGTTTTACTAGGAGACCGTGAGCCTTGTCTCCTATGAGGAGCTCATAGATTGACGGTATAGATTTATCCCCTGTTTCTTCTTCGGGTAATTTAACGAAGAATAGCGTCGTCATCTGTTGGATCATGGTGGCCCACAAATAAAATCCCAAATTCAGAACAGAGAGGCCCCCTCTCATAGTTGGTAGAGAGAGAAAACAGATTGATCTCCTTATTTTCCCATATCCCCAGATAAATCTAACCATCTGGGATTCCATGGCCTTAATGATTTTATCATCTACTAGTAGCGGAATTGCGCGAAATAAATATAAGACCCTGGGTAGTATATTCATTTTGAGGAAGTTCCCTCTTCCAATAATTGAGAGATGTAGACTATCTACTCTTTTTAAGTCGTTCTTAATATTTTGGAGAAGAGGGTCGTAGTTTATATTAATTATTTCCTCTATTTTTGATGATATCCGAACTCCTAAGTAAATTGCACTGTCAACTCTTCTTGGGTCAGCAAATTGGGTATTATGAGTGCATATAACCATTGTTTTATCTCTATTTAGAGAATATCCAGAGAAGCGGACGAAGACTTGAGTAATTTGCTCAGTTGTCGATAAAGCCTTGGCAGGGTGAGATGTTATTATAGCCACGTCATCGGCATAAGCGAGGATTTTAGTGTCAAATGGGCCTATTGTGACAGGTTTGATAGACTCTGTTTTTAACAGTTTCAAAATTAGGGGGTTTATATAGAGGGCGAAGAGAATCGGGGAACATGGGCACCCCTGGCGAGTCCCCCTAGAAAAATGTCAAAATACCCTGACTCAAGACCCATTGCCAGAACCTTCGCCTTTGGTGTAAAGTACATGGCCTTGATGGATTTCATGAGACACGGACAAATTTTGTTTTGCTCGAGTACCGCCCATAAGAATGCCCATGAAACCCTATCGAAAGCTTTCTCTGCATCCAGGAGGATCATCGACATCCGGGCGCCCGAGACATCCACGGCCTCAAACAGGGCAATAGCATGGCAGATATGATCCGTAGTGCCCCTGCCCGGAACGAAGCCGTGTTGCCACGGGGAGACCAGACGCTCGATGATCCCCCCTAGACGATTGGCTAGGATCTTAGAATAGAGATTCGAGTCAGTATTTATAAGAGAGATTGGGCGGTACGATGTTGCTAAATTGGGCGGTTTATTTTTTTTTGGAAAGACAACTATGTTCGTTTCCCTCCAAGAGCTAGGAGGGGTAGCGCGTACCTGGATACTTATAAATAAATCTAGAAGGAGCGGTGTTATAATATTACCGAGAATTTTATATAGCTCCAATGGTATTTTGTCTGGGCCTGCGGCCTTACCTGGAGCGAGCTCTGCAAGAGCCGTTTGTAGCTCTAATAGGGTTATATCTCCTTCTAGATCTAGTCTAGCAGCATCCTCTAGTCCTGGGCCATCCGCCTGCTCAGTTGCCCACCTAGCGAGTTCATCCTTGATTATTAAGGGGTTCAGCGTGTCTTCATTTTGATACAGTTTCTGATAGTATTTTTTAAAAACTTCTAAAATGGCCTCAGACGTTGTGTGCTCTTGATCATCTGCCACAATACTAGCAATTAGATTTAAGGATTGTTTTTGCCTAGTGCGAAGAGCTAATTGCTTGCCAACCGTCTCACCCGCTTCGTATATCTCGTTGCGATGGGATTGATAGATCTCTGCTGCTCTCTTTGTTAGCCTGCTATTAATTTCCATTTTAAGAATCGTCATTTCATTGAGAATCTGCCCTCCATCTCCACCTTGCATTATTATAGCAGTGTGTTTCTCCTCCTTCACAGCTAATTCTAGGAGAGATAGCTCATTGGCTCTAACAAGCTCCTTCCTCTTTCTGGCGACATAGCTCATTGTTTCACCACGAATTGAGGCTTTAAAACAGTCCCAGACCACATCCCGTAGGGCACTATATCGATTGGCGTCTATAAAACCCTGTGCCCATATCTTAATATATTCTGTATAATCATTATTAACTAATAATTTTCTGTCGAAGGACCAGCTTGACCGAGGTCTTAGAATATTATTAGTCCTTAATGTGAGCACTAAGGGATTGTGATCCGAGATAGTTTTTGGAAGTTTATTTATTTGCACCTCGTTAGACCAATTACTTGTCATCCAGATATAATCGATGCAGACATATTTATTCTGTGGATATGAAAAATATGTGTAGCCCGGGTCTTGATGTTGTTTCATATCCCACACATCTACTAAGCCTAGACTTTCCTTTAATTGCAATATGGCTCTATATACCTTCGGTTTATACCCCACATATTTAAATTGCTCGTGATTACATGTCAAGTCCCGATGATTCAGAGAAATGTTGAAATCTCCACAAAGAATTAATGTGGAAGGCCAAGATGCTAATTCCAATTCTAGATTGAAAAAGAAAGATGGGTCATCCTGATTAGGTGCATAGATAGAGCATATAGTGATGCCTACTTTGAGCTCAACAATCACCCAGCGGCCCAGAGGGTCAACTGTCTTACGTATGGGTAGTCCTAGAAAAGATTTTGCCAAGATAGCTACTCCTCTTGTTCTGGTAGTATGGGTTGTACTTGCCATTAAGTCGAAGCCTGGGACCCTTAATATATTTCTTTCTGCCCAGGGAATGTGTGTCTCTTGCAGACAAATTATATCAAATGTATTTTGGGAGATAGCCCCCCACATTCGATCCCTTTTCCCCCTATCATTAAGACCCGCTATGTTCCATGAACATAATTTTAAACTAGCCATACTTCATTGTATCCATTAACCAACCAGATTTTGCCGTATGACCAGATTTGCCAATAATAATCTCCTGAAAACCATTTCTATCTCTGCTTCCATTTTTATTTCTGTAACTGCAATTGCATTTTTTATATATTTTCACCCCCCTGAATCCCAACCCCTTCCCTAACCCCTTACCCTCCCTACTACCCACCCACCCTCCTCAGTTCCTCATCACTAGGGCAATTAGACTCCATGAGAGTCTGTGGTGATGGACATGCAGTGAGTTGTCAGTGCTCTCTAGTAGATCTATACACCTCTTAATGAAATATCTTAGACAAAATTTCCCTGCCGCCATATTCCAAAGGTTTAGGGCGGTAGCGAAAAATTTGTAAAAAAAATAGCAGAGGGATACCAATAATTGGCCAAAAGCGAGGACATTAATTTTCAGCTCTAGAGAGTATCTAGGTATTCCTTAGCTTTTATCTCAGAAGTGAAAAACGTGGTCTGATTGCCATTAATAACTTTCAAACAGGCCGGGTTATTCAGGAATACCTGAAGTTTTTTGTCCTGAAATGGTCTAATAAGTTGGCGGAGACGCCATCTCCGCTCAACCGTTACGTGACAAAAATCGGGACGTACAAAATAAGTTATGTTGCCACTGTTTTTTTTTGCCTCAGGTCTAGCTTTTTCCCATATCGCCTGTCTTAACAGAAAATTGCCAAAGTATACCAATACTGCTCTTGGATACGCCCCGGGTTTGGGAGTGCTTCTCATATTAAGGGGTACCCGATGGGCGCGTTGTATCTCAATATCCCACTTCCATGCTGACAATTCTGGGAGGGAATCCTGAAACAACTTAACCATAAAGGAGCGGATATCCCCCCTTCAACTCCCTCGGGAATTCCCAGGACTCGTAGGTTACTTCGCCGTTGGCGATTTTCCATGTCCTCGAGTTTCCACATCATGTCTGAGAGTCCTACAAACATTTTTAATAAATTGCTTACCTGAAGATTTTTTCCTTTTAGCCACATTATCTTGTACATTCAATACTTGTGGTTGATGTTTCTTCAAATAATCCTCCTGTCTCAGTTATTTTATTTTTCTTTTTTTTCTGGCATGATTTCTCTATTTTAACGTTGAAAAACAGTATCTGTAAAAAAGAATCACAAATAAATGTATATTAATAACTTTCAAATTTATACTATTCTATTACTGTAGAAACACATTTTATATAAAAACTAACTAAGAAACTATAATCCTGAAGCACAAGTGTGACAATGGTTAAAACACTACATGCATAGTGCATACTACTTTGAAGCAGTTCATGCCCTAAAACCTACCTCAATAAAAGACTACATGCTAACTGAAAGATCTAGATGGATTAAGCCATTTTTAAAAAAACATGGTTCATGGAGACACTGCCGGCCCGCTTTATTGTTTTTAGTATCTTTACAAGATGAATACTGTGTGTCAATAATGCTGGGCTTTTTAAAAAGTATTTTAAGAAAAAGGAAATGTTTAATCAATTTTTAGGTAATTTATCTATGTTCTGCGTAACAATATTTTTACTGTGGTTTACTTTTGTCTATGTATGAACATGTTACTTTTATGATTTCATGAATCTTGAACTCGAATAAAGTATTATCTTATCTTATCTACATGCTAACTGACTGAATGATTACAGTACTATAAGGAGACACATTGGGTGAGTAACAGGGTGTTTGCTAGAAGTGTATGAATACTGACTGGGGAATTGAAGGTGTGAAAGAAAACTGTGTAGGTGATTAGAGCACTGCATGCATACTGGATAGGCATTTGAAGCAGTCCATGTGCTAAGGCCTGGCTCACTCCATGAGTACTTGGGTACTGACTGAAAGATTAGTGTACAGCAAGGAGAGTGCCTGGGTGAATTTATAAGTGGTAGGCTTTTGGCACAGAGAATGGATTAGTACTTGGTACTGAATGGGTCACTAGAGGAGTGCAAAGGGAGTGACAGGATGTTTGCTGGACTGTATGGATACTGACTAGGGAATTGAAGGTGTGAAAGACAAGTGTCTAGGTGGTTAGAAGACTGCATGCATAGTGGATAGGGGTTTGAAGCAGTCCATGTGCTAAGGCCTGGCTCAGTGCATGAATACTTAGGCACTGACTGAATGATTAGTGTACAGCAAGGAGAGTGCCTGGGTGAATTTATAAGTGGTTGACTTTTGGCACAGTGAATGGATTAGTACTTGGTACTGAATGGGTCACTAAAGGAGTGCAAAGGGAGTGACAGGGTGTTTCCTGGAAGTGTATGGATACTGACTAGCGAATTGAAGGTGTGAAAGACAAGTGTATAGTATGTTAGAAGACTGCATGCATACTGCATAGACATTTGAGGCAGTCTATGTGGTAATGTATGTTTCACAACATAACTACTTAGAAACTGACTAAATCATCAGACTACTGCTCGGACAGTGCCTGGGTAAAACTTTTACATTTTCAGTTCTGGCACAGTGAAGAGAATAGTACATGGTACTGCACCTTAGTGTCAAACCCTGACTCATTTTATCAATGCATAAGCAAAGACTAGCTTCTAATGCTACTAAAACTTGACAACATGACTGGTTTTAAAAGAGTAATCAGTCAGAAAATACACGGTGTTACCCAATCCTTCTCTCACAGTGGTTCCCAAATGCACACAGACTCACAGTGTAATTCTAGACAACAACCACTATCCCTAGGAGTTTATCCAAACTCATTCACTACTGTGGAAGTGGTAAGGGAACTGCACACAATCTACATATTTCAGGACTGCACTTTCGTGTCAAAGCCTTACTCATTTAATCAACGCATAAGCAAAGACTGGCTTCTAATGCTACTAAAACTTGACAACATGACAGATTTTAAAACAGTTATCTGTCAGAAAATACACGATGTTACCAAATACTTCTCTCACAGTGGTTCCCAAATGCACACAGACTCACAGTGTGACTCTAGACAAGCAACACTATCCCTAGCAGCTTACCAAAACTCATTCACTACTGTGCAAGTGGTCAGGAGTATACACACAATCTACATATTAAAGTACAGCACACTAGTGTCAAAACATGACTCATTTTATCAATGCATAACCAAAGACTGGCTTCTAATGCTACTAAAACTTGACAACATGACAGATTTTAAAACAGTTATCTGTCAGCAAATACACGATGTTCCCAAATGCTTCTCTCACAGTGGTTCCCAAATGCACACAGACTCACTGTGTGATTCTAGACAACAACCACTATCACTAAGATTTTACCAAAACTCATTCACTACGGTGGAAGTGGTAAGGGAACTGCACACAATGTACATATTTCAGGACTGCACTTTTGTGTGAAAGCCTAACTCATTTTATCAATGCATAAGCAAAGACTGGCTTTTAATGCTACTAAAACTTGACAACATGACAGGTTTTAAAACAGTTATCTGTCAGCAAATACACGATGTTACCAAATGCTTCTCTCACAGTGCTTCCCAAATGCACACAGACTCACAGTGTGATTCTAGACAACAACCACTATCCCTAGCAGTTTACCAAAACTCATTCACTACTGTGGAAGTGGTAAGGGCACTGCACACAATGTACATATTTCAGGGCTGCACTTTTGTGTCAAAGCCTGACTCATTTAATCAACACATAAGCAAAGACTAGCTTCTAATGCTACTAAAACTTGACAACATGACAGGTTTTAAAACAGTTATCTGTCAGAAAATACATGATGTTACCAAATGCTTCTCTCACAATGGTTCCCAAATGCACACACATTCACAGTCTGATTCTAGACAAGCACCACTATCCCTAGCAGCTTACCAAAACTCATTCACTACTGTGCAAGGGATAAGGAGATTACACACAATCTACATATTAAAGTACAACACATTAGTGTCAAAGCATGACTCATTTTATCAATGCATAAGCAAAGACTGGCTTCTAATGCTACTAAAATTTGACAACATGACAGATTTTAAAACAGTTATCTGTCAGCAAATACACGATGTTACCAAATGCTTCTCTCACAGTGGTTCCCAAATGCACACAGACTCACAGTGTGATTCTAGACAAGCACCACTATCCCTAGGAGTTTACCAAAACTCATTCACTACAGTAGAACTGGAAAGGGAACTGCACACAATCTACACATTTCAGGACTGCACTTTTGTGTCAAAGCCTGACTCATTTAATCAAAGCATAAGCAAAAACTGCCTTCTAATGCTACTAAAAGTTGACAACAAGACAGGTTTTATAACAGTTATCTGTCAGCAAATACACAATGTTACCAAATACTTCTCTTACAGTGGTTCCCAAATGCACACAGACTCACTGTGTGATTCTAGACAAGCAACACTATCCCTAGCAGCTTACCAAAACTCATGCTCTACTGTGCAAGGTGTAAGAAGACTACACACAATCTACATATTTCAGGACTGCACTTTTGTGTCAAACTCTGACTCATTTAATCAAAGCATAAGCAAAAACTGCCTTCTAATGCTACTAAAACTTGACAACAAGACAGGTTTTAAAAGAGTTATCTGTCAGCAAATACACGATGTTACCAAATACTTCTCTCACAGTGGTTCCCAAATGCACACAGACTCACAGTGTGATTCTAGACAACAAACACTATCCCTAGCACCTTACCAAAACTAATTCACTACTGTGCAAGGGGTAAGGAGTCTACACACAATCTACATATTAAAGTACAGCACATTAGTGTCAAAACATGACTCATTTTATCAATGTATAACCAAAGACTGGCTTCTAATGCTACTAAAACTTGACAACATGACAGATTTTAAAACAGTTATCTGTCAGCAAATACACGATGTTACCAAATGCTTCTCTCACAGTGGTTCCCAAATGCACACAGACTCACTGTGTGATTCTAGACAAACAACACTATCCCTTGCACTATACTAAAACACATTTCTTCATCTAGAAGAAGTACTACATTTTAGTGTAGAAACATAACTCATTTCACAAATTCATAAACAATGACTGGTTTCTAATTCTACCAAAATATAAAAACAGCACAGTTATCTGTCTACAAACACATGAAAAACACAAATGCTTATCGCAGAATGGTTTCTACATGCACACACACTGTCAATAAAATTGTAGAGAAAAAAAGTACTCCCTACTCTTTAGCAGGAGAAATACATTAGTCTGATTAAAATCAAAATAGTCTGCATACATCCCCTCACAATTAAATAACTCGCCTTTCAAGTTGTTTTGTAGATTAAGAAGTATATCAGTCACACATCAGATATCAGTCACACACCAAATGTTCTTATACAGAATCTTTGCACTGTGCACCTGTCAGCAGAACCAAAGAATGGCAAAGTTTCCCTCTCATTTTCCAAACATATACATGTAAACATCAAATCACATTCCTTCCCACATAAATTCAAAAGCAAACACACATTTCTATTGGTTAAACATTTCAACCCTTTCCAAATGACATAAATTTGAATCCTTCCCCCAATCTGCCTTCTGCCCGTTACCATAGAAACAGATCATGGAACACTGAACTGAGCACACAGGTCACAAGTTCAGCACACAATGTTGCTAATCAAGACAGCAAGTGTGCTTGACTTTTCAACATATCAGCTTATCATATATAATGTTCCTTACAATCAGTTTTTGTTAACCAATAAGAATCATGCATTTAAAAAACAGAAATATGCACCCTACCTTTCAGTGTAGAAGGTTGTCAAACAACCAATGATTTCTTGTCTTTTTTCAAAATTGCATCTTAGCCACCATTTTAGAAACATCTTACTTTCCAAACTGCCATTTCATTTGCAGAGACCATCTGAGTGCACCCAGACCTTCTTTCAAGATGCTTAGAGTGTGGATTGTGGGACACAGCTATATTTTCTGGAGCCAAAGGTATGCAGAAAACAAAGGCATTCACAAAGACCTAGGTTTGCCAAATGTAGACATTAAATGGATTGGACAGATAGGGTTAAAGTGGCACCAATTGATGCCATTGGTGAAATCCTTCATGCATATCCAACACCCTGACCTCATAATAGTGCACTGTGGTGGCAATGACCTAGGCACTTTGACTGGGGTAGTTCTGGAAATGCTTATCAATCAGGACATTTGTAGAGCACACTACTCACCCACGAGGGTCTCAATGCGCTGGGAGGGGGGTGTCGCTACTGCTCGAAAAGCCAGGTCTTGAGGTGCCTCCTGAAGGAGAGATGGTCCTGGGTCAGTCACAGTGGGGTGGGAAGGGAGTTCCACGTCTTGGCCGCCAGTTAGGAGAATGATCTTCCTCCGGTGGTGGTTCTGCGAATCCGTGGGATGGTGGCGAGGGCGAGGCTGGCGGAGCGGAGCGGAGCTGGCGGGTAGGTCTGTAGAACGTGAGGCGGGTATTGAGGTATTCTGGGCTCGTGTCGTGGAGAGCCTTGTGTGCATGGGTGAGGAGTCTGAAGGTGATCCTCTTGCTGACGGGGAGCCAGTGCAGGTCTCTCAGGTGTGCAGAGATTTGGCTGTGACGGGGAATGTCCAGGATGAGTCGTGCATATGCGTTCTGAATGCGCTGGAGTCTTTTCTGTAGTTTGGCGGTGGTCCCACCATAGAGGGTGTTCCCGTAGTCCAGACGGCTGGTGACGAGGGCCTGGGTGACTGTCTTCCTGGTTCCAGTGGGGATCCACCAGAAGATCTTTCGGAGCATGCGGAGGGTGTTGAAGCAGGAGGATGTAACGGCGTTGACTTGCTTGGTCATCGTGAGGGAGGAGTCAAGGATGAAACCCAGGTTGCGTGCGTGGTCCGTGGGCTTAGGGGCAGTGCCCAGGGCGGGGGGCTACCAGGAGTCGTCCCAGGCGGAGGGGGATGATCCGAGGATGAGGACTTCCGTCTTGTCAGAGTTCAGCTTCAGACGGCTGAGCTTCATCCATTCCGCACCGTCTTTCATTCCTTCCTGGAAGCTGGCTCTGGCGGTGGCGGGTCGTTGGTGAGGGAGAGGATCAGTTGGGTGTCGTCGGCGTAGGAGATGATATTGAGGTTGTGTTTGCGTGCGATGGCTGCGAGGGGGCTCATGTAGACATTGAAGAGGGTAGGGCTGAGCGAGGATCCCTGGGGAACGCCGCAGATGATTTTGGTGGCCGCTGCTCGGAAGGGCGGGAGATGGACTCTCTGAGTTCTGTCAGAGAGGTAGGAGGTGATCCATTCCAGGGCCTTCCCTTGGATCCAGGCGTGGTGGAGGCGGGATGTCAGGGTGTGGTGGCAGACAGTGTCGAATGCAGCCGACAGGTCGAGGAGGATGAGGGCGGCAGTTTCACCGTTGTCGAGCAGGGTCCTGATGTCGTCGGTGACTGCGATGAGGGTGGTCTCGGTGCTGTGGTTCGCTCGGAATCCGGACTGCGATGGGTCGAGGGAGCTGTTCGTCTCGAGGAAGGTGGTCAGCTGTTTGTTGACGGTTTTCTCGATGACTTTTGCGGGTAAGGGGAGGAGCGAGATGGGACGGAAGTTCTTGAGGTCTGTGGGGTCCGCGGTGGGTTTCTTCAGGAGGGCGCTGATCTCCGCATGCTTCCAGCTCTCCGGGAATGTGGCGGACATGAAGGAGTTGTTAATGATGTCCCGGAGTTTGGGTGCGATGATGGAGTCGGCTTTGTTGAAGATGTGGTGTGGGCAGGGGTCGGCTGGGGAGCCGGAGTGGATGGTGTTCATCATGTGGGTGGTGTCTTCCGTGCTGACGGGGTTCCAGGTGCATAGGGTGGTGGTGGGGGGCGTTGGTTTAGTGGCTGGGAACGTGGTCTGAGCACCGAAGCTGCCGTGTATGTTGGCGATCTTGCGGTAGAAGAACGTGGCGAGAGAGTCGCAGAGGGCTTGCGATGGCGTGATGTCGTTGTTGCTTATGAAGGACACCTTTGCAGAACTGATTTCACTTTTTCCCAAAACTGCCTTTGTGTATTCTAACATATGCCAAAGGCAGAAATGGAACTGGTCCAATCATTTTTGTCCACAAATTGAGAAAGCTAGGAAACAGGTGAATAAATCGGTTTCTGCTTTTCTCCGAGACTATAGAATGGGGTCCATTTACAATAACTATCTGCGCTTTCATATGCAAGAGATGTATAGGAGAGCTGGAGTACACTTTACTGATGAAGGAAACAGAGTCTTCCTCAACAACTTTAGACTCTGTATAGGTACTTACTTATAAGTACCACAAACTCTCAATGAACATAATGGCTCTTTTTAGGGCCACTCAAGAACAAAACACTTAAGCTTGATTTTTATCTGCCAACAATTTAAAAAAAAAAATCCTTGGATCCGCGCACCCAACGCGAGAGAATCCGTGCACCCAATGCGATAGGATGCGCGCACCATGCGTGCATTCCGCCGTTCTTTTCTTTTTTTAAAAGGGGGCCCCAGGGGGTCTTCTGGGACCTCCTAAGCACCTCTAGAGGGTCAGATTATTTCCACTCTGCCCCCTTTATATGTTTTACACACTTATTTCCCTTGCTTCTTCAGCCTCGCTTCTACCGAGGCAGAAAATGGCCGCAACAGTTCCTGGTTTCTAATGTAGACAGACACTCGACAGCCAATTAGCATTCAGCGCGCGATCGGGAGGGTGCGCGCTCGGTTCGGGGAGGGTGCGCGCTCGGTGTGGGTAGGGTCCGCGGATCCTCTCCGGCCATAGATATATATGTACTTTTATCTCTAATTTTCTCAGGAACTACTGAACGGATTCACACCATTTATTCAAAAGGCACGAGTCTGAACTGAGGACTACCTCTTTGCCAAATTTGGTGTAATTCCGTTCAGCGGTTCGGGCTGTAGCTGCGACAACAGATCCTATGGGAAATTGCATGGGGAAAACGCGTTTTGGGCCCCCCTTTTTTCTCGGCCCCCGCTTGACGAATCACCACGAAACTTTCAGGGTAGGAGCGGTGCGGAGCTGGCCAAAAGTTTGGAAAATTTCACAAAGATTTGTCAACCGGCGCCAGACTTATTGGGAATAGAATGTTGCGGATTTCCGATGGAAAATAGGTCCTAACTATAACTATCTACTGGCGACCGCCAGTAGATAATGTATATATATGCATTTATACATATGTATGTGTATATACATACATACATATATAAACATATATATACATCTGCATATCTATATAAATACAAATATAAATGCAGGCATACATATGCATATACATATATGCATACATATGCACATTATGTACATGAAAGTTTGAAAACACTAATAAAAGCAAAGTTAAAAAGCAACCTAATTACAAACAGAATTGCTTTAACTTAAACAAGGGCGAGACCTATTGCATTTTCATTGCTTGTTTATCTCAGGCAAGGCATTAGGCAGTATCATTAAAACTGTGACCTGTGGAATATTTCTTTAATGGGAATCGCGGATAACGCAGCCTGTGTGTGATGTGTGGGATCGGTCGGGACAATATTAACCTAAGGCTGTACACTGTGGCCAATCTATTATGGATCTGAGGACTGCATTGTGACCAGTGCTTTCTGGATCTTAGAGAGCGATATATATTCTGATTCTGGACAACTGTTGTACAAGTGTATCCTGGATGTGATGGGCTGCTCTGTATGACATATGTACTCTGGATCTGAGGGAAGATACTGTGACCAGTGAATCCTGGATCTGAGGTGGCTATACAATGACCTCTGCACTCTTCGCCCCAGAGGATGGGCATACCTTTGCTTGAACACAAGGGGGTCTGAGTGATTATACCATGAGATGTGTATTCTGGGTCTGCATTTAGTGTTCTGTGGCCATGGCACTGGCACTTGGGGTCTATGGGGCTGTAATGGGAGTGGAACTGTCTCTGTCTGAGGTGCTGTACTGTACCTGATTGTTCATGGTCTCAGACAGTGCTTAATTTGCAAAAGAATGAGTGCTGGTACCCAAAGCTTTGTACTGATGCCACTATTAAATATTATTGATCCCGCTTCCATCATGCTCCTAACTGGACACTACCTGTCCCTTTATCCTTCTTTCCCCATTTTTAGGTCGGCTGTCTGGACATATTTGGGAAATGCTGAAAGCTTACCTAGGAATGCATTCCACCCATTGCTTACCATTGACTTTACCAGCTCTTTGATTAGCTTCTTCATTTCTTCCAAAAGTACTTGCTTTTGGGAACTCTTTTTTTTTCTTTTTCCTGAAGCACTCCATCAGAGTGCACGTTTTATCCAACTGTCTCACTTTTATGCTTTTGTCCTCCCATCCATGTCGCTGCCAAGCACAGTGTGCTTCTTCTGTGCAACCCCCCGAGCGCTCAATTAGTATTTCGCTCTGTTTCCCCCTATCCCGCCCACTCAGTGGTGCTGAAGCAGTTTTCAGAATGGGGGTGCTGCCATTAATGTTACATCACTAAAGTCACCATGATTGTGAAAAATCAATGTGTCAAAGAACACAGTTATAGCAAATGAGCCACGTCCATTCAGCATGAGTGCTAAGGGTGCAGTATGTCGCTCGTAGTGCTCAGGCATAATACCAACTTAAAAAATCCATGTTTCACTGTGCCTGACATTAGCAGCATACAAGGAGTTTGAAGGTGCAAAAGCGCAAATACAGTACCAAATTCATAAAACATTTTAGGGTGCCACCATAACTTAATCGGTACTAGACATATCATGCCATTAGGTACTCTAACAATTTCGGCCGGAAAAAGAACCCTATAATTATACTTATAGGGTACGTTGGATTTTGCCCAAAAAGCACCCAATGCCACCAACTACAGCTCAGCAGAACAGCATAGTCCTTCTCTAAAATATATTTAAAATTGTTTAAAATAACAAAAGATTTTGAAACAAGCAGGTTCGGTTGGGGGGGCAAGAGACAATTTCTGGCCTCCTCAGTTGTAGCAATGTTATATTTTAGGATCAGCAGTCTCAAAAAACGATGTTGTGAGGGTTGTAATAGGGGACAGAATAATAACACATGATTTAGATCCTGTAACCTTTTTCCACATAGGCGACAAAGTCTATCCTGCCTAGGGAGAACCCCCATGCGCCAGTTATTCGTAAGGGAAGCAGATTCAACATTAGCAACAAGATGGTTCTGCGCACTCCATGGGGAAGATTCCATACAACATAAGGTTGGAGCTGTTTGTAAATACTACTCCCCACTATGATATTGTTATTAGAATGCGCTGAACACACTGCGGTATCTCTTTTACAGGAGACTTTGTAAATTATTTTTTTAATTAGAGTTTTCAAAACTTGTTTTAGGAAGAGAGCCCGTGCCGCTATTCTCTAGGTCAAGCTTTCAGCTTTCTCATGGTTCCTAAAGAGAACACTTTTCCCCATCAGAGAGGAAAATATTTCCTCATGCAGCGCTACCTGTGAGGGGATCTCCACGTTATTCAGTAGAGCATTGCCCCATCTCAAGCACACAGCCATGGTGAACACGTAAGTGGAGAGCAGCCCGAATTCGAGCCGAATTGCCGCTATCGAGGCTGCGCGGTTCAGATTGCACATTTGTCACCAAATATGCCTCTCTACTTTTCCAAAGAAATCCCAATGCTCTTTGTCTACTGATTCACAGGCATAGCTCACCATGAGAGGAATCTTAACTTTATAAACTGATAGTACATGTACAAAATGTCTTTTCCCACAGTGTTTATAAAGTGCTCATGGTTCAATTGTGAGTGTGGACATCTCACAAAAAGTGAAGGACTGGCCTCATACACCACCTGGTGTCATGCTTCATCATAGGCTGTCCTCGCCCTCTAAACTTTATTATTCCCTCACCGTATTTACTCAGGTCAGATTTGTGGTGAGAAAACCACTAGGTGGAGTGGCCTTTGCCACTCTCCATTTCCGGGGGCTTTCTGTAACCCCAAGAACTTCAACCTACGAGAAGGAATAGAGGGAAGGCCCCTGTAGTCAAACTTGTATCAAGGTGCGCTTTCTGCGATATCACCTAGTTGTATTCTGCTCTCCTCCATGGTGAGGGGATAATAAAGTTCCCCCACATCACCGTCCACTGTTTTTTAATTTATACCATACAATTACCTACTCCATTAAAAATTTAATTTGGCTACTGTCATGGTTTTTAAATTTCACTCATTCACTTTGGGCCACCACTTAGTTTAGAAGTGCATCCCTGTCGTCAGATGAATGCCTGCCCTCTATCAAACCAAGTTTTTAGAGGGCGAGGACAGCCGATGATGACTTTTTGTGAGATGTCCACACTCACAATTGAACCTTAAGCACCTTCGGTCACACTATTGAGAGCGGCCCCATTTTGTGTTAAACATTTTGTGTTGGAGGCTGGCCTGCTCCTAGCGCCCTGTGCCTCTAGTTCCCTCCCCCAGTTAATTTCTGGGGTTAGTGTGGTCACTCTCTACTTTGCTTGACAAGCCCTGGATGATCAATCTGAGCAGGTGAATGGTTATCACCATGGCAGCCTGTTTCCTCCACAGTGTCCCCCAGTCAACCCGGTCGAAAGCCATGGAGAAATCTAAAAAGGGGGCATATAAGGCCATTACCTTGCTTATTGGATATTTTTCAATTAGAGTTTACAGGCAGTAATATTATCTAGAGTGCCACTATGTTTGCGGAATCCAGCTTGCTCTGCAGGGATAAAACCTTTTCCAAAAGCCCAATCCTTAAGGTGGAGAAGTATGCTCTTGGCAAACAATTTTCTGGTTGCATCTAATAATACAATCTGCCTAAGGCTGGCAGGGGACTTATTAGGACCCTTTTTATATAATGGAACCTCAATGCTTCCTTTCCAAGATGAAGCGATAGTCCTGTGTGCATAGCAATAAGAGAATACCAGACAAAGAAATTGTGCCCATGCAGAGCTATCTTGTTTGACTATAGCTATTGGTAAGTCATATGGACCCATCGCAACTAAATACCTCGCCCCTTTAATAAAGCACTCTATTTCCTTACACGAGGGGGGGCCGTAATCGATCCCCATGGGAGATACCAGGATTAATTCTAGGTTGGGCTTTGCCAAGGGATTTAATGCATATAACTGTGAGATGTATGAGGTCCATTCTACATCCGATATTAAAGTGGTTTTTGCCTTAGTTCTGCCATCACACTATTTAGCTATTAAAGCCCAATATTTACATGAATCTCCGGACTGTGCAACCTCTCTTAATTTTAATCCAATTTGAGTCTTCCACCCCTCTACCCTCCAATGCCTGCTTTCTTTTTTTTGCCTGCTTTAATCTATTAATTTCCCTTTGTCTGGTCATCGAATACTGCTTAAATCGTTCCCTTATTAGGGCACTGATCTCACAATGTAATTTTTTACCTCCCTTAATTTAACCACTGCAGCATTAATACCACGAGAGCGCTTTTTCGCTCCACACAATTTAAATAGGCAGAGAATCTTCTCAAACCAAGAGATGGGGTTTACTTGTTTAGGGCCTAAACTCACATTTTCAATAAGCCTCCCAAGACAGGGGAGGTTCTTATTAGACCAAAATGTACGCCCATTCCTTTTGTTATACAGAATGCTATCATCTCTTGGATTCCAAAATTCCAGCAACTCAGGCTCCATGTTGACACCTACTAATAAAACGCTTTATCACTCAAATTTGTCCTCAGTACCATAAATTGCGTGCATTTTCCAAAGAGCTGATAGGATACCACCATGTAGTCAATTAAAGAATGCCCATGTGAAGCATGAAATGCAAGAGAAGCTGGAGAATCATCTGGGAATCTACCATTTAGACAAACGAGGTAATTTGTTCTCAAATTATCAATAAAGACAGCCCCGCCTATCAGATCTAATATAGCTGGTCAATAATTGTTTTTGTTTGAATCTGTTTTTATTTCATTTTCCTTTTGTGTTCCACAAGAAGACAGCATCATGAAAAATAACATGCATCACAAACAGTTGACCTTGCAGTGAACCATCTTTCTACACAAGATAATATGTATAGTAACTGGGCAGCCTACATCAAACATTCGTTTGGAGGCGCTGTGGACGCTGCTGTAAACTGAGTCTCGGCAGATTGTACAAGTTCCGTAGGGATAACAGCTTGCGTGTATTTGACTTGGTTCCCTTTGTGCAGAGTCTTGACGGATCAAACAGTTCGGGCAAGTGTACAGACGTTATAAACAGAAAAAAACAACCATCAAAAATCAAAAGCAAAAGCAAACAACAGCAGCATACATCGGTTCTCAGGTGTATATGTTGTACCCTGCCTCTTTCCGCCCGCATCCCCCTTCCCCCCTGTCCCACCCCCTCAGGGTCTACTCTTGCATCAATCCCCCGTGCCATAGCGCATCGTTGCTGTCAGGTGGCATGCGCACCCCTACTCATCACTGCGGACACTTGCAGTCAGGGCCCCTCTCCCCCTTGTCAGGGTGTCTCCTCCACTCCTCGGTTGTCCCCCCAGGTCTTACCCCCCAAGATGTATCAGGGCTTGGAGCATTTCCTCCCAGCGCCCGGCAATGGGCGTCTTCCGTAACCCCAGCGTCTACTCCCGCCTAATGGCGATTCCTTCCGCCTTAGCCCATGCTGTTAGTGAATGTCTCCATGCCCATGTGTGTGGTGGGTCTTGGGCCTTCCATTTCTTGGTGAGAAGCCTCTTGGCCACCACTAGCCTGAGGTCTAGGAAGCGAGAGGATGCCGTTGTGGTCTTGGATCTACGGAAATTATGCAATAAATAAACTGGCCATTCAAAGGGTATGACTCGGCCTGTACAGGTGTGCAGCACAGCGCCTACAGCTTGCCAATAATCGCTCAGCCTGTGACAACCCCAAAGCATGTGTATCATACCAGCCCCTGCCTCCGTGCATCGGGGGCACAGCCATCTGTGCGGTGAAAGTACCTGTTTATCTTTTCAGGCGTGAGGTATGCCCTGTGGACAGTAAATAGTTGTATTTGCCTGAAGCGCATGTTCCTAGGAATGGGTGTTCGGTTTTGTAGTATGTTTTCCCATTTCCTGTCCTCCATCGGCCGATTCAGATCTGCCTCCCACTTGTGGCGCAGCGGGTCTAGAGCTATCGCTGTGTGCACACGAAGAGACTCTGCAAACTAGCGGATCAGGTGCCTACCACGTCCCATAACATGGAGGTACTGGATGGTAAGATGTTGAGTTGGTTCTTCTTGCAGTTCCCCACATTTAGAGGACAATGTCGCCATGAGTGTGCAGTGTCGTAGAAATTGTCCCGGTGGGAGCCCCAATTCATCTACCAGAGATTCGTAGAGTATGAGCCTGCCGTCGCGGTACAGGTCCCCCAATGTGTGTACTTCAGCCTCATGCCAGCCAGCGAGCTCAAGTGTTGTAAGCACCCGAGGCCCACTGGGGGAGCCCGCTAGTGGTATGGCCAGCGCGTAAGGGATCACCGTCTTGGTGAGATACAGGCAGCGGCGATAGCATCTATAAGCCACCGCCAGGAGGAGAGGGGTAGGCACCGGGGCCTTGGATGCCGGGTGGAAAAGTCTGGTGATAGATGCGAGAGAGTGGGGGGGGCTTCTAGTTGCAGTGTCTTCACGTCCTCTGTCAGCGAGCCAATGGGCTATCCACTGCAGTTGTGCAACCAAGTAATAGTGTTTGAAACAGGACGCAGCTAGTCCTCCTTGATCAGTGGGCAGGTATAGCTTCGCCAGTGCAAGCCTGTGATGCGTATTGCCCCATAGGAAGTCCCGTAGCAACTTAGTGAGTGTGGCGAAGAAGGCTGCTGGGATATAGGGGTAGGTTAGCAAAGTAGTACAGTGGTCGAGGGAAGATCACCATCTTAGATGGTGCCACCCTGCCTGTGTCTTTCAGGGGTAACGTGCTCCAAAAGTTCATTTGTGACTTAATGGCCGTCACTGCCCGTCCCAGGTTACCATCGAAGAGATCTGTCAGTTGACGATAGATCTGGATACCGAGGTAGCGGAAGGTGTCCGCACTCCACCGCACCCTCGTGCCCTCTAAAACATAGCCCGGATCTCGTGTGTCTCCTCCAAAAGGGTAGAGGCAGGACTTGTGGGCGTTCACTCGGAGGCCCAAGAGAGCGGCGAAGTCACGCAGCGTGCACTCCAGCTGGATCGGTATATCGCCCACGTCTCTCACAAAGACAAGGAGATCATCCGCGTATAACGACACCTGGTGGGTCGCATCTCCCAGTGGTATGCCGTCCCCCAGCGTCGCGTGTATTGCTGCTGCCAGAGGTTCGATGGCGAGGGCGAAGAGGAGAGGAGACAGCGGACACCCTTGTCTTGTGCCCCAATGGATAGGGATGGCGTCGGATATATATGGTCCCAACCGCACTCTGACCGTGGGGTTTTTGTATAGTAAGTTGACCATCTGGAGGAACCCCAAGCCCAGGTCGTACCGTAAGAGCACCGCTGCTAGGTAAGTCCACTCTAGGCAGTCGAAGGCCTTCTCAAGGTCGAGCACCAGGCATCCCGCCTTAGGCCAGTCCCTCACCCCGTCCATGGCCACTCGAAAGAATCTCCGCAGATTCAGCGAAGTGCTACGCTTGGGCACGAATCCGTTCTGGTCAGTGTGAACCAGCTCGGGGACCACTGGCGCCAACCGCTCCGCCAGCACTTTAGTGAGTATTTTATAGTCCACGTTCAGGAGCGCCAATGGTCTGTATGACCCTAAACTTTCCGGGTCTCTTCCTGGTTTCAACAGCGACACCAGGTAGGCCTCCCGCATCGATGGGGAGAGTGTGCTCCCCTCCAGAGCCGTGGAGTACAGGGCATGTAAGTGCCACATCAGAGGCTCCCAGTAGGCCTTGTAGTATTCCACCGGCAGGCCATCTGGGCCTGGTGTCTTCCCAGAAGCCATCGACCCTATAGCTTAGTTTATTTCTTCTAGGGTAAGGGGACCGTTAAGTGCCTCCTGGTGCTCCCCTGTAGCTATGGGCAATTGAAGAGGTTCGAAGAACCTCTCTTGGTCAGGGCTGGAGCATAGTACCTTGGATTGATAGAGCTGGGAATAGAGATCCAACATTATTTTGTGTATTTCCCTCTGTGTAAACACAAGGTTCCCCTCCGTTGTGCGTATTGCTCCTACGGGAGTGTGCCTATCTTCCTGTTTCAGCAGCCAGGCCAGCAGGTGCCCTGCCCTGTCCGCTGTGGTGTGGGTGCGGGCCGTGTGAGCGGTGTAGTTGCGTCCTAAGATTTCCTAGCTGGACAGATTGTTCACCCCCACCCTCTCCCTCCTGCTCATATTGTAAGAGCCGTGTTTCAATCTGGCTGAGTGATAGCGACAGTTGACTGCGGATGTTTCATGTGGCGCCCAGGCAGTGTACCCTAACAGTGACTTTGTGAGCATCCCATTCAACTAGTCTAGAGCTCGCCCACTCCTCATTGAGTTCAAAGTATTCAAGAACCATTCTTTCAAGCGAAGGGCAGAACTCTGGGTCTTCCAGTGCAGTTGATTGGAGACGCCAAGTGGGCATGGGGGGGCGGCCGGGCTCCCAATTCAACCGAAGTGTCATGGGATTGTGGTCGGAGTGCGTCCGTCCTAGGTATTCCGCCACCTCAACGAGCGGAAGCAATGATTGGGACCCCACTATCCGGTCGAGACGCACATGTAAGTCGTGTACCGCCGAATAGTATGAGTATATACGGTCAGTAGGGTGAAGGGTTCGCCACAGGTCCAGTAACGCCCACTGCGTCAGCAAGTCCGAAAGCGCCCGCGCATTTGAACCAACCGTCATCGCCCGGATGGGTGGGAATGATCTATCCATGTGTACATCAAATACCGAGTTATAGTCCCCGCCCAGCAGCCAGGGGAGTCCAACATAGGGGGTCAGTGCAGCGGATAGCTGTGTCAGGGACGTGGGTTGGTCCATATTTGGGGCGTACACGGAACTAAGCAGTATCTGTTGGCCATTGAGTGCTCCCTTCACTAAAGTGAATCTGTCTTCGGGGTCTGCTACCGATTCTGTGCAAAGAAATGGAGTACCCGCTCTCACCCAGATTAATGTGCCTCTCGCATGAGCCGAGTATATTGTGCCGTATATTTGTCCCCTCCAGCGCTTACGCAGTCTGTCTAGCTCCTCTCTGGTCATGTGTGTTTCCTGCAGAAGGGCGATTGCAGCAGTGTCTCTGAAGGTACGTAAAAATGGAGTAGCGTCGAGTAGGCGTGTGCATACCCCGTATGTTCCATGTGACTATGTCCGCACGTGTCATTTGTGTTGGGATTTAGGTGACGAGAGCGCTAGGGGTCGGGGGCACCACAGGGTACGGAAGCCAGGGGCATGTGTGAACCTGCCGATGCGCTGCAATAAAATCAACAACAGTAAGAATACTGCAAACGACAACAACTTAACATCTGGGGAAGACATTGCATGATGTCTGTCCAAACCTCAAAAAACAAATGAGCGATATAAACTAGGCCAACGTGTTGCCTATGGGGTGCGTGTACTAGTGTTGTTGTAGAATGTCCACCCCCTCAGTTCCAGTGTGTCTGCTGCGACAGCTACCTAGTCTGGAATGTTATTGCATAGGTCCTGTACGGTGCTGGTTTGGCCACTTGGGCCGGGCGGGAGCATGCTGACAAACAGTTTGTGTGCTACGGACTATAGCAGGCACCCTGTTACTGGGCCTGCACATTGCGTGATACGTGGCTTGGCTTGTCTAGGGGACCCAGTGTTTCCCAGGCCAGCTAACGATGTCCTAGTTACCTGAGCTTCTCCTGCCGTCGGCTTCCACATCAGCCACTCTTCATATGATACTATCAGCAGTTTGTGGAGTTATCACTGGCAGGTTGAACCCTTCGGAGATCTCCGTGGACGGGGACGAGGAGCTGCTGGCCACCAGTGTTTCCCGAGTGGAGATGCCTGGTCTGTCCGTGGATGGTGGAGTCAATCAATCAATCAATCAATCAATCACTGCATTTCTAAAGCGCGGTACATACCCGTGAGGGTCTCAAGGCGCTGGGGGGGGCCGCTACTGATCGAAGAGTCAGGTCTTGAGGAGTCTTCTGAAGGGCAGCAGGTCCTGGGTCTGTCGTAGGCTGGTAGGGAGAGTGTTCCAGGTCTTGGCGGCGAGGTAGGGGAAGGATCTGCCGGCGGAGGTGGTTTTCTGGATACGAGGGACTGTGGCGAGGGCAAGGTTGGCTGAGCAGAGGCTTCGGGTGGGGGTGTGGAAGCTGAGTCGGTTGTTGAGGTAAGTAGGTCCGGTGTTGTGTAGTGCTTTGTGTGCATGGATGAGGAGTTTGAAGGTGATCCTCTTGTTGACAGGGAGCCAGTGCAGGCCTCTCAGGTGGGGTGTGATGTGGTTGCGGCGAGGGACGTTGAGGATCAGTCGAGCCGAGGCGTTCTGGATTCGTTGTAGTCGTCTCAGGAGCTTGTTTGTTGTTCCTGAGTAGAGGGCGTTCCCGTAGTCGAGTCTGCTGGGTCGTGACCGCAGTCAGCGCATCTTGCTGTTCCTTCGTCATCTTCTCTGGAGTGGGCGCCGCAGCCGACGACTTGGTGCTTCTTGGGGGTCCGCATTTTCAAGTCAAAGAAGCAAGTCCCTTCTTTCGTGACCACTCTCAGGCGGGCCGGGAATAGCAGTGAATATGGCAGCTCCAGAGATCTAAGTTGACGCTTCACCGCCGTGTAATTGCTCCTGCGACTCAGGCTGTGTAATCTGGGAAGAGCATAACCTGGTTTCTGCTCACTTGGAGGCCATTCAACTTACGCGTTTCGCAGAGGACCGCGTATCTATCTCTGTAATTGAGCAGCTTGAAGATGAATGGGCGTGGTCTAGCTCCTGGTTTAGGACTCTGCGCAGGCATGCGGTGGGCTCTTTCGACCGCGAATTGCGCTGATAGTGATCTCTGGGGTATTAGCTTGCGCAACCATTTTTCTATGAATGCCTCCGGGTGTCTCCCTTCTTCGCCCTCCGGAAGACCCACTACACAAACGTTGTTGCATTGCGTCGGGAGCGTCCCTCCGCATCTTCTGCCCTGTCTTCGAGTTCATTCACGCGGTCTATCAGATCTTGTAGTGCAGCTGCGTGGTTCCGCGTTATGGGCTGAAGGTCTGTCAATGCCTGGTCTTGTGTGGCAACTTTGTCCGCCAGCTTGTGGTGATCTGTGTGGAGTAGGGTAAAGTCCGAGGTGACCTTGTCTATCCTGGTTTCTAGGGATGCCCTTGTGTGGACTAGCGCGGTCCTGATCTTTTCCACCGCTGCCAGTACTGAGTCCATTTTGGCCTCTAGTGCCATGGTTGCTATCGCCGCCCCTCCTCCCGCAGGCATGTTGGTGGGGCCCAAGCAGGACGTGCTCTGGGTCCCCCTCTGAAGGTTAGCTCTCATCAGGCCCATCACCAGTTGTTGCGACGTGGGCATTGGGGGCAAGTGTCAGATGTGTCAGCGCGTAGGCGATCGACACAGCCGCTCGGTGGTGGGGTCTGGGTTCTATCTTCCGGTGACAGCCGACCGTGTTCTATGTCTTCGCTAGTCACTGCTGCTGCAATGGCCTCAGTCCACGCACTGGCCTCTGCCTCCCACGCTCACAGGGCCGGTTGCCCATTCAACACATGGCTTCTCCAGCTCCCCACTGGTTCGCTAGACCCAGGCTCCCCAAGCTCACTCGTCCGCTGCAGGTCCCGTATCCGCAATCCCAGTGGTGGAGCTAAACTCTCTCTGGGCACAGTGGCAATGGCGAAGGCGAACACAGTTGTCCACGCCCCCATGCATCTCAGGGGCCCCAGCCTGTTTCTCTCACGCAGCCCCCACCTATAAGTGGTCCTCTCTACAGCCGTTGTCTCATGCAAACCCTGGCCCAGTGCCCCGCTGTGAGGTTGCTCAGCGCGATGGGTGTTGGCTGCTGGCTGTCACCGCGCTGCTCTCCTGCGCCTCATGGGGTCTTGCAGGTCTCTCCACATGTTTCAGTCCCTCAGGGGCTGCTAGCAGCGTACAGTCCTCCGCCCACGGGTTGCTGTGGCAGATGTTGGCAGTGCACAGCATCTCAGGCAGCAGGGGACCGCAGGCAGGAGCACGCGGGAGTCCCCGCTGTATATCGCTGCTTAAGTGCCTCCTGCTCCCGCGTGGGGGTTGCTCACCGCGTCTTGTCTGCCGCCTCCGCTCCCCGCCTCGTCCACATCACTGCCCGCTATGCTGCGCCATGGCTCACCATACAGCTCCGGTCCGCTGGATATGCAGGGCCGCCTCCCGGGCTCAGTCGCGCCGTTTGCCCCTTCAATGAGCGACGGAGCGGGCGGCCATTTTCTCTCACAACATGTCCGCGCTCAGCCTCCCCGCCAGCCGGGCCTCGCACTCCGCTCCCACGTCGCCAGTCTCCCGCTGGGTCAATTTGCCCAACACAGGTTGCAAGGGATGCAGCGCGTCGTCCGGTGCCCAGATCTGGCCTCTAGGGACACAGGCGGTGCTTACAGGAGAAGCTTGGCGGATAGTGGGGGATTGAAGGACGGAGCACTAGAAGTTTGCGTCCGCCATGATGGCTGGTTAGCCACGCCCCCTCATATAGCTGGTCAATAATGATTCATGGATGGACCATACAGCCTCCGAGTCTTGGTTGCAAAAGGCCATAAAAGAACAATTAGAAATGTTGGCACTGAAGTCACCCACCATCAATATCGAAGTGCACTCCACTGAAATACTAGTTTTATGCACAAAAGACAAAATAGAATAAACCAGGTAATCAGATGCTCCCCCTGGACGAATGTATACGTTTACCAAAAGAAGGGTGGAGTGCTGACCTCGCGTCCCATTACCCAACATGAGTTTCAGGCCCATACAAAGTTTATATGGATGAAAAAAGACCACAGGATTCCAGTTTATGGTGCAGCTGAGTAAGACAGATAGGCCTCCACTTGCGTGACCTATTGTTGAGGGTTTTACTGCACAACAGAAAACAAAAGAATTTACAAAATTAAAACCCACACAACTCCATAGTTCCTGAAGGCAATTATTTTATGATCATGAATCAATAAGGAATCCAACTGAGAGCTGGGATTACCAACACCTGCCAGGTTCCAGGTCAAGATTTTTCCCAGGGGACTACCTCTGCAACATAGGGAGTTTTGTATTCTCTTTTAAGCCATTCAATGAGCCAGCTACCCAACTCCACTAGGACATCTCTTCTTCCCCTCTATGTTTGATGGCCCTATCGGCCTCTGAACCTATGATATTAATCACTCTTTTCCCTGAGAAGCTACCAACCGAAATTTTAATATCTTTTGGGTTTATAGCTCCCCTTAGGTTAAATAACTCTGTACCTGGCTCCTGGCAGTCTTTCCTAAGAGATTCAAGCGGGCCAAAAAGGGCTCTTCATATGGGAAAACACTGAACCTTTTTTTTCTCAAATGATCGACGTTAGCCAAAACTAACTTTGCAATTACCCCTGAGCTGAAAGTGACTCTAGAATTTGGAAGTCTAAGACATAGATTTAAATAAACCAGCTCAATGTCCTTACTTATTACCAATTGTAAATCCTCTATTTCTGATAGTAACTTCAGAAAAGAACTTATTATATCTGGTTATCCCTATGTCCTCTTCCCTTCCATCCCCCCTAATCCCTCCCCTATGAGGTCATCTATAACAGTAATGAGAGAGGGAGGATGTATCTCCAAGCACTCCAAAATTTGGCCGTCATCTAACTCGGTGGACTTAGATTAATTTCTATTTTGGGACAAGGTCAAGATGACTACCATAGGGAACCTCAAGTTTTTGGGGCTTACGCTTAGTAATGCGCCGAGTCCTGTTCTTCTTCTCCCTCGGTCCTTTTAATCCATTACTTTCTATATGAGGGGCACCCTCACTAGGGGGAACAGCATCATTCTCATCCCTGGGGCATGTAACAAGGGTTGGGTCAAATAATGATTCTGTGGCACAGGACATATTGTTTGAAAAGGTGGTAAACCTGCAACGGGTTCGTAAGTGCTATTACATTTGTACTTCCCCCAAGACCAACGTGCAAATTGTCCCTTCACACTTGATTTTTAAGGGCAGGACATGACGTGAAGCTATCTCTGGGCAATATGGAAGAGACCCCCTTATCTTCCCAAGCCTCCACCTGAGTTCCAATTTACGACACCCCTATATTTGTAAGGCTTGCCTGAGATTTTACAGCAATACCCTTTTCTGCTTTGCCTAAACACGAACTGGCAGAACTGAGCCTTTGGACCCCCATTAAAATCGATGAAAGAACATCCAGCATATGATCAGAATTAAAGGTGGATTTCTCAAGCAAGGTTAAAATAGATGAAATAATCCTCTCTAGTGCATAACATATTTCAAAGCTGGTCCCTAATCCATTGTCTTCTTCATTTAGTAGTTGCCAATAATCCTGTACCCCCTTATTTGGAGACACCTCAGACTTTGACAGATCCAAAGATTGCGCAAAGGATTCACTAGAGGGGGTGCTACTAAACAAAGCTGGCATACGGGGGCAACTAACATGATTGTCCGTTGATGATCTCAATGCCAATTCCTGGGCGACTGGCGTATTCAGATTGGTATGGCTATGTACGGCGTAGTATAATCCTCTAAATCCCCAGGTTCAAAGCTGCGGTCTATGATCTGTAATGTTTGGGGGGACATTTTAAGGGAAGAATGGCTGGATGATGGCTCTATAACATTCAGACGGTCAGTTTTAACCATCAAGATCAACGGTCCTATAGATATGGACAACAACTAAACAGCATCATTTGTTTTGGTTTGACCTTGACATCTTCCATAACCATGTCAATTTCCATCTCTGTGTCTTCAACTGATGTCATTTCAACACGCTCATCAATGGCCTGAGTTACTTCCACTGTATTCAGATAAGTGAGCTTGGGGTAATGAGGAATGGTCAGCTCGGAAAGAGCAGGGCAAACACCCGCCTCGTCCACATTAGCTGCACCTGAAGCCACTCCCGGATCCTTATCCTTTAACACTGTGCCCCTCAGGCCCTTTGAGAACATCGACAACACAGTGAGCTTGGTTTTCAAATATGTCAGGTAACCCCAGGGTTTCCTTCGCTTGATGGTTTTTTGTAATTTGGGTGGGCTGGTGTAATCAAATGTGCATCTAACCGGCCCTTGTGCGAACCCTGGCAACCCTGTGGAGGATCCTGAAGGAGCGATTGAACGCCCTGAGCGCAGGCACCTGGAGAGCATCACCAGCAAGTTTTTGTATGTTCACAAACAGACACAGACCTTGTTACATATCAGCAGATATCCACTGTAAAGCTGGTGTCACAAACACCACAGGTACCATTGGTGTAACCACCCAATGGTTTTTTCAAGAGAGGAAAAGAAAAGACCCCCTAAGAGAAGAGAATAACAGTGGCTGGGCGCTAGGCACTAAGAACACATGAAGTGACACATTTAACAGGAGGAAATTATATGGACCTCCCTTTTGCGGTCCACTTACAGTCCCGGTAAGCCCTTCAAGGTAAACTCTTCAATTGGATACAATAAATATAAATATAAATAAAATGGTGCCCCAGATTGCTGTGCAGTAGATGAATACCAAAATTTAAGTGAAGAAGGTGATAGAGACGGGCAGGTAAGTTGTAAGAAAATAAGTCGGCTATGCAGGGGGAACAGATTAACGACAAACAAGTGAACAAAACGTGAGCAGAGACTGAGCGGAGCTCACCAGGCAATCCCACAAACTGTACCCATTCCTAGCTATGCTGTCTCCGCGGGGGGTCTGGGCTTGCTCTCTACAGAGGGTCGCTATGCCCTCCACACTCAGGGGCATATGTACAAACTCCTATCGCCACCACGGCGTCACCTATATTGATGTTGAGGTAGCTATAGGGGCTGCGCCTTATGTACAATGCAGCATTAAGCCACTTAATGTGGCTTAACGCTGCCTTGTACATAAGGCTCCCTTTCACATTATGGCTAGCGTGAAAGGGATGGACAGCGGGTGTTCCACCGCAACACCCATTCATTTTGACTTTGCCCCCTATGTACAAGGGTGGCGTACATAGGAGGCAGCACCAAAAATAAGGCCAGGGAAAAACTGGTCTCAAGACGGTGAAACAAGGAGAAATGCATTATTTCTCCTTGTTTTTGCCTTTTCACCCAGCTGTATTGCACAGCCTGGGTGGAGAACATGCACAGGCTCCCATTCCTTGTCTGAGCGTTGAACTAGGGCATTCAGACCAATCAAGACGCTGCTGTCATGCTGATGACAGCAGCGTTGTGATTGGCTAGGGGAGTCTGGAGTCTGTGTGCTTTCTACTTCGTCGACAGAAGAAGGACGGAGGAGAGGAGGTAACAGGTAAGTAAAACATTTTTTCTAATCCCCCTCCTGACCCAGCCCCCCCAGTACTATACTTTAGCCACTGCATGTTGTACACCTGTGTGGCTCCTGTTCAGTATGGTTAAAGGTTAGTGTCATGGCGTGGAGTGTGGTGGGGTGGAGTGAGGTGAGATGGGGTGAGGTGTGATAGGGTGGAGTGGGGTATTGTGGAATAGAACAAAATGCGTAGATTGGGGTAGAATGGATTGCGGTAGATTGGAGTAGTGTGGAGTGGGTTAGATCGGGGTAGTGTTGGGTGCAGTAGAATTTGCTAGAGTGCTGTAGAGTGGCATTGATTGAGACTGGAGTTTGGTAGATTGGGGTAGAGTCAGGTAGAGTGGGGTAGATTTGGGTGGGGGTAGATTATAGTAAAGTGGAGTGGGGTAGATTGGAGTGGGGTGGGGTGGGGTAGATCGAGTTGAATGGAGAAGATTGGGGTTGAGTGAGGTAAAATGTGGAGTGGAGTAGAGTGGGGTAGACTGAAGTTGGGTAGATTGGAGTGGGGTAGATTTCAGAAGGGTAGATTGGAGTGTGGTAGATTGGAGTGGAGTTGGGTAGATTGGGATGGAGTGGAGTAGATTGGGGTAAAGTGGGGTTGAGTGGGCTAGATTGGGGTAGATTGGAGTGGGGTGTATTGGGGTAGAGTGGAGCAGGGTAGATTGGAGTGGGGTAGATAGGAGTGGAGTGCAGTAGATTGGAGTGAAGTGGGTAGATTTGAATGGTGTGGAGTGGGGTAAACTTTGGTCGACTGGGATGGATTGGGGTAATTTGTAGTGGAGTGAGGTAAATTGGGGTGGAGTGGGGTAGACTGGCGTTGAGTGGAGTGGGATAGATTGGAGTAGGAGTAAATTAATAGGGTAGATTATGGTGTACTGGAGTGGAATGGGGTAGATTGGAGTGGTGTGAGGTAGATTGAAGTGGAGTGGGTTAGATGGGGTCTAATGGAATGGTGTATGGTAGACTGGAGTGGAGTGGAGTGCACCTGTGGCTGTTAGGCAACATCTCTTGCACCTAATTCCATATGTGTACAAAAGTGGGTTTCTGCTGCAGTAACCCCCCACTTTTTGCCAGATTTCTGACGCACTTCGTCTGAGTGTGCCATGCGTCCCTGCCAATCAAGTTCCCAGGGCCTGTATTCTTTCCCAAAACTAGTACCATTGCTCCCACAATTGGTACCCCGCTGGCCCACATGTAAGTCCCTTGTAAAGGGTACCTGTGATATCAAGGGCCTTGTGACCACAGAGGGTCCCCTAGGACTGCAGCATGCATTTTGCCACCCTAAGAGACCCCAAACCTAACACAGACACACTGCCATTACAGGCAATGTGTAGTGGTGTAACTAAATTAAAAGAGTCGACATAGCACACCTTCCTGGGTGCCATGCCTACACACCACTGCCTGTGGCATGGATAAGTCACCCCTCTAGCAGGCCTTACAGCCCTAAGGCAGGGTGCACCATACCACAGGTGAAGGCATAGTCGCAAGAGCAATATGCCCCTACAGTGTCTGTGCCATTCACAGACATTGTAAGTGCAGTGAAGCCATTTTTAGTTCATGGGCTGGGAGGTTGTCATTATGAACTCCGCAGCTCCACAATGGCTTAACTGAAAATTAGAACCTTTGGTCACAAACTTCTCTGCATCATAAACCCACACTGATGCCTGTGTTGGATGTATTATCAAATGTACTCAAAGGGCATCTTAGAGATGCCCCCTGAAAAACTACCAACTTCTTGTGTACTGGCTGACTGGTCCCCGCCAGCCAGCCACCATCAGAGAGGTTTCTTATCACATTTGTGCTCGCGGTGGTCAGGAACAAAGCCTGCTCTAGGTGGTGGTGCTTAACACCTCCCCATGGCAGGAACAGCAACACTTGGCGGTGAGCCTCAAAGGCTCTCACCTAGTGATGTGCTGAGTTTGGCAGCTGCAACTAGTGGAGATGCCGACTCTCCCTTTCCAGACCCCACTTTTGGCAGCAGGACATGGGGAAAAATTAGAAGGCAGAGTCAGAGTGTCCACCTCAGCCTGGCACACCCCTAGGGTTGCCAAAAGCTGAGGTGAACCCCTTTCTCAGAAATACTACATCTTGAATTGGAGAATTAGGTCAATAGGTACAGGGATTGTGGAAATTTAGCTTGCGAACTGAACATTATCTGCGTCATCTTGTCTCTCCCCAGCGCGACACGCAGGAAAGCGCACGGCAGCCATTTTAGGCACCCTGGTCTCTCCCTGCTCATTGCCGATCGCCAGCACGTCCCCCTGGCGCTGCAAACATTCCCCTGCGCACCGGCCACCCCCGCTCTCTCATACACGGGCCATAACCCCTCTCCTTCTGCGCGACCCTGCCATGGAACCACATCCCACGCCTGACCGACATCCCATACATGGTCATGCATCTCTTTGATAACCCCCTTCCTCTGCGCCCCATTGTCCGAACCGATCCCAGGCCATCACCTAGCCCTGCGGATGCAGTTTATTGCACCTACTGTAAGGGAAACACCCCACATCAAAGGGATTACACTAGATCAAGGCCCCCCACCCCCTGAGACCCGACCGGTCGCACACATCCCCGGGAAGTGGCGGAATGTCCAGCTGTGTGATAGCCATCTCCTACTGTGGGTGGGGTGGGGACTTCCACTGTAGATATGTGTGGGAACGAGCTCGAAGTGGGGATTCTGAGGATGTTCTTTCTTACATCAAAGTGATCTCAAGAATGTGCCATGTATGATAACCCTGCAATAAAGTCATAAACGTGTGTATAAGAGACCAGGTCTCAGAGATGCAGTTAGAGCACCTCGTGACGATACCTTGCTGTCTGATCTGATGTGTTCTGCTCCGACGGAATAAAACTTTGTTTCCTGCCTTCCAGTCTCCGGCGCCTGCCTCTTTCATTGGTAAATTATCGAATGGTATAAGAGGCGATTACCGCCGGGCAATACTTGAAAGGTTATCGACTGAAACTGCCGCTACCGTTTAACAATTGGCGTCCCAAGCGTGGGGCCCATCAGCGACACGTGGATCCAGTGGGAGAGGTCCCGACGACAGAGTGAACGACTGCAACGATCGGGAGAGCTCCTGCCCGATAGACCCTCGTCTGGCAGCCGATCATCCGAACTTCACTGGTTCCGAGCAGACCTCTCTCGAGTGATCTACGGTCCTGACTGGGAACCATCTGGAGTGCCGCGGCAAATACGGAGAGTAGAGGACGATCGGGCGCTGGAGGCGGAAGACGAGAAACTGTCCACGCGGTCCGGGTAAGGTCGTGAAACACGACAAATTGCGAAATAATTGATTGATTGATTGAAATACTAGTATTGCTCATTGATTGTTCTCTTTGAGATATTCGCTGTCTACAAACGGGGAGGAGTAGAAATACTCTCTCTCTCTCCCTTTGCAGATAGTGAAGGGTAGGTAACGCAGACTTTTGTCCCCGTTGTAACCCGTCGTGCCTATCTTTATCTCCCCACTGATTGATTGTCCGAACATTGATTGTTTTGAAGAATAGTGCTCTTTGAGATATTCTCTGTTTGCAAATAACGTAGAATAGAAATATTCTGTCTAGTCTTTGCAAATAGTGAAGGGTAGGTAACGCAGACTTTTGTCCCCCTTGTAACCCGTCGTGCCTATCTTTATCTCCCCATTGATTGATTGATTGTCCGAACACTAGCTGTTCGATATTGGTTCTTTTGGAGGTATTCTCTGCTTACAAATAACGAGGAATAGAGATATTCTGTCTAGTCTTTGCAAGCAGTGAAAAGATAGGTAGTGCTGACTTTTGTCCCCGTTGAAACCCGTCATGCCTATCTTCTCCCCACTGATTGGTAGTTGGTTCTGCCCGGACCGCTTATTAGAGGTGAACCATCCGGCTCCTCTGGAAGGCACCCCTAATAAGGACATGTTCACTAAATATGGACTAGTCGCCGTAGCTTATACCAAGCTATGGCATAAATATACCAAGAAGGACCCCGAGAGTCAGTGGCCACTGATGGGATCCTTCGACGACCATAAGATAGAAACGCTAGAAATAGCTCTGCGTAGCAATAAGACGACGCCTACTATGCTTGACAGTATCGGCATGTGGCGCAAAGAAGCAACACAACGGAAAAAGAGGGAAGAAGTAAAAGCAGAAAAGGAATTACGAAAGGCAGCTCACCTTGCCGCTAGAAAGTTAGAAGAAGAAATAAAGGAGAGAAGGGAAACTAAACTAAGACAGGAGCCCGAAACATCAGGCCAGTACCCTGTTAGGACCCCCTCTATGCTCTACCCTGAGTTGTCCTCTAAGCAACGAACGAATGATGAATTACTATTAGGTCCCCCGATCATTTACATGCCCCCTCCATACGCACCCTCCCAATCGGTAGTGCAACACCCACAACCCCCAAACACGAGCGAAAGCAGTACAGGGGCCTCGGTCCTCACGGCCTCCGCGCCGGCCGAGCCTCTTGTACTGAACACAGCGTCGGCAATACCGTTGGATGACCCTGAGATGAGAAAGAAAGATTCCACCAGAATGAATCGACTAACAAAGGATGAACGGGCAGGAATCGACAAGATAGTAGGGACACTGGTGGAGCGAAAAGAAAGTGAGGAGTATATAACAGACGTGTATAACTCGTATGCCGACAACCGCAGACGACACTTTGTCGTACGACTTTGTTATCACGTCCTGAATACATATGAGGATGGGTACCACGATAAAGGTCCCGAAGGCTTAGCGGCCCTATATAGGAAGGTAGACATTGGGGAAGAAGGAGAAGGCGATGTGACGAACCTCTTCACTCGTACACTCGAGGTCTATCGACACCTTAAAGAACACAGACAGACAACCAAAGCAGAAACTCCCATAGCGACTAAGCCCCAGGCAGGAAGGGCTGATACCATGATGCCCATCAAAGAGGCCGCCCCCTACTGGGTCCCCCCACGAGGTCAGGGAACACATGACGACATCAACCACCAAGATGCGAAGGGAAGGGTTGTATATAATTGGGTCTACCAGCCATGGGACCGACAAGACATTTTGACCTTTAGAAAAACTCTACCCGACTTAAGAAAGAACCCGACTGCCTTCTACACCCGAACTAGGTACAGCCTTAGGCTCAACAATAATGACTTTAGCAGATATCGACTTGTTCTTCGGGTTATGTCTGCCGGCTGATGTGTGGAAGCAAATCCGGAAAGTTGACCACGCTGAGCCGTTCGGATATACCTGGGTACAACTCGATACCATAGATAAACAGCGAGAACCGGGACAGAAACCCCCGAAAGCCATATTGGAGCTCCCAGACAAGATTGTACAGAAGTTGAAGACTCTAATCCCAGAAAGAAAGGTAGATTGGTCGATAGTGACGGCTTGTCGCCAGAAACCCCAGGAGGATGTGTCTGAATACTTCTCTCGGTTCGAGACTGTGTTTTCCGATTATAGTGGCCAGGACATGACCACCCAAACCGGGCATCACCTCTTTGTCCAGAATTATGTGAAGGGTCTGTCACAAGAAGTCTCCCAGAAGCTACAGACCAGCGAGAGTAGTTGGGCAGCCTCCAAACTCGCAGCAATCCTCCAGATGGCCCAATACTACGAAAACCAAAAGAACGAGAACGTAAGGGCATCAGAGAGGAAGAAAAAGGAACTGAAGGAGAGGGTAATGATAGCACAGTTGCAAGGGGTGACCATAGGAAGGGAACCCCCAAAAGGGAATTACCAGCCAATCGCCCCTAGAAAGCTACCCCCTAGAGACCATACACCTGTACCCTACAACGGACGGAGAGACTTAGATGGGAACCAATGTGCGTTCTGTAGAGGGTTCGGACACTGGAAATCCCAGTGCCCGGTCCTTCTGGAATTGAACAAAAATAGGGACCCCAGAGACACAACACATGACCCCAGAAAAAGAGGACAGGGACGAGGATACACGAACGATGCCATCAACGACAGGTCAGGCAGACCAAATACCTTTGATCGCCCCCGACAAAACCAGTGTCAGTAGTCCGACTATGAAAGCACCCATGACTTCGCATAGGACCGCCAGGGGCAAGGGAGGGATCCAGTCGAACTCCGTGTTGACCAGCAAGGTCCTTACGTCACTGCTAAGGTCTTGGGCACAAAGTCTCCATTCCTGGTAGATACTGGGGCGACACGTAGTGCGTTATCTAAACGACTGATTCCTAGGGCACCCTTGTCTGGCTCACACGTAACCTCAATAGGCTTCGATGGAACGCCCTCCACTAACCCCTTATCAGCACCGATCTCCTTTGATTTAGAAGATAATGCCACTGACATGACCTTTCTGCTCTCCTCCAACACCCCTGATGCTATTATGGGACTTGACTTGCTAAAACATTTCCGAGCTACCATCAGATGCTCCCCAGACGGAGTTCGAGTCATCCTGCACGATAACCCAGATCTGTTCAGACCTTGTCACACGCGACGTATGCTCTCTATAACTGATGCTGACCTGTCCCTACTCGACACGTTACCCTCACATTTATGGGCTAAAACCGACTCAGATGTAGGGCGCATGGTGATCGACCCAGTACACATAACCGTCCGACCGGACGCAGTGCTCCCAAAGCTTCCACAGTATCGGATATCGCCCGAAGGCGAGAAGGCATTGGTGGAAATCATCCAGTCCCTAGTCGATACAGGAGTGGTAGAAGAAGTAGTCAGTAATGTTTGCAACAGCCCTATCCTACCCATTGTAAAAAAGCAAGGCGAGGGAGATGAGAAAGCGTACCGCTTTATTGTTGACTTACGAGAAGTTAACAAAGTAGTCATACCTCAGTACCCCGTGGTCTCAGACATCACCACCATCCTCACCCTGATTCCATCCACTGCCACCACCTTCACCGTTATTGATCTCAAGAACGCATTCTTTTCCATCCCCATCCACCCAGACAGCCGCTACCTGTTCGGCTTCACTTTAAAAGCCCGTTCGTACAGATTCTGTAGGGCACCCCAAGGCTACACTGAGAGTCCCAGCATTTATAGCCAAGCCCTCAAGAGACAACTAGATGCAGTCCAACTACCCGATGGAGTGGTGCTAATACAGTACATCGATGACATTCTTTTGGCGGCCGACACCACTCCACTTGCCGTCACAGCCACCATTCACCTCCTCCACTTCCTCGCGGAAAACGGTCACAAGGTCTCCAGGAAGAAGTTGCAATTCTGCCAACCCCAAGTGACATATCTAGGCCACCTACTATCCAAAGACGGGAGGAAACTTACCCCTGACCGAATTCAGACCATCCTAGAAACCCCTGTTCCCAAAACTCAGAAGCAAGTGCGGTCTCTAGTAGGCCTCACCTCCTTCTGTCGACAGTGGTTGCCAAACTTCAGTCTTATTGTAAAACCCCTGCTTTCCCTGTTGGCTAAAGATGCCCCCTTCCCTCTCCCCTGGACACCCGAATGCCAATCCTCCTTCAAAGAACTACGAGATGCCCTCTGCTCGGCCCCAGTCCTAGGAACCCCAGACTACACTAAACCTTTCTCCCTCTACACCCACGAACGGGAGGGATGTGCGTTGTCGGTCCTAACCCAGTCCATAGGCCCTAAACAACGCCCTTGTGCCTACTTCTCTGCCACTCTTGACCCTGTAGCCAGAGCTTTGCCCGCCTGCCTTCGAGCAGTAGCCGCCGCTGCTGTCTCTATCCGGCAAAGTGAGGGGATCGTGCTCTCGAACCCCCTCACTGTATTGGTACCCCATGCGGTTGACACCCTCCTGAACCAGACCAAGACTCAACACCTGACTAGCGCACGACTGACTGGTTACGAACTGACCCTGCTTGCACCCCACATCACATTGAAACGATGCACCACTCTGAATCTACTCTACTACCTCTTTTTATACATAAATTAATCCCGGCACTCTAAAGTCATCTGATATTCTTAATGGTTATTAGCCAAAAGAAGAGTAGGACACAATGACAATAATGAAAAACTGGCTGCGGAACATACTAGGTCCTCACGAAATTATATGTCAGAAAGTAATTTAATACACAGTTTTTACAGAAATGAAATACACATTCAAAGGCAATTCTGAATCTTGATACAGATGGATGACAGCCGACACGTGTTTCGTCACGTATAGTGACTTCCTCAGGGCTGTAAAGAAAATGTCAAGATCTTAATTTATACCAGACACCATCAGTGTGTCGATTTGTACATTTTAGTGATGCGGTTCAATCTGTTATTATCTGTTCCATTAGGAAAGATATACAAGATATGGGAGTTTGTAAAATAAGAAGAATGGGAGAAAAGAAAGAGAAAGGAGCGTGAGTTGGTATTTAAAGAGTGCTAATATGGAAATGAAAAAAAGAGTGAGATCACCAGTGAAGTAATAAAACTAAAGGATAGGGTTGTCCCCATCACCACATACCAGTGTAAAAGAAGTAAGATATTAGCTCACAAATTAAAATATGAGAACTGACCTATGAAATAAGTCTATGGATGCCTTATAAGTCAAGCATGAATTGAACTGCAGTTGATGTTTCGTGTTGAATGCAGAAAATTTCGGACGCGGATTCTGACGTACAATATAATTCTGTTGAGAATATGTAAAGGAGAGCGGAGGTTTAGGAAATAGACAATAAACAGCAACACATTAATAATTGTAGTTATAGGCGAAGTACAAGTTGGACAATTTAAAAGGAAAGAGAATGTATATACCCAAGGATTTTAGAACCTGGTGAGGTTCGAAGAGACAGGTATTGTCGCAAAAAAGTCTTCTGATAACTGTGTAGTTGTCTGTAAGAGGTAACAGATCTTCCCCAGTAATTTCTACTGATAGACAACAAACAGAAAAAACGTGGTATTAATTCAATTTTATCAGAAAAAAATATAAAACTAAGATAATCTCAGGTTTAGAAGAGTCTGGAATATCGTACCTATTACTATAGAGAAGATAGACTACGAATTAAAAAAATTTTCTCACACTTCTGATTCAAGTAACATCAGACGAAAGTAGTTCAAGTCTCGATGAAAATTATTGATGGATTACAGCTTGTTTGGAAAGGAGCGAGTCTCCACCAAGGTTTCTGGAGATGATGTAAGACAACAATAAGTATGTGTATAAAAAATAAACACATTTTACTCTAAGAAGTTAAGGATCTTATATACAATACCCAATAATAAGGGTTGCTGCACCGTGATGTAAAATAGATTTGTGAGACAGAATTGGTGGCACGGTCTTCGCGTAGTCGTCTATGTGGTAATTTCTGAATAAGGAAAATAATAAAAACATCAGTTCATCCAAGGATATATAATATTTGTTAAAAGGACCTAAAATAAGAGGCCTTACTTACTTGCTAAGTAGTTTGTTGACTTCAACATATTTAGTGAAGTGCAAGATCGGCTCTGGTAAGCCCTGCAAGATAACAGCGCAAAACGAAAATATATTGTTTAAAATTTGAGGATAAATCGTTAAAAAACACTACAAGCCCCACGTGATATTAATTAAAAGATATATTTCTACTGCTGACATCAATTATGAAATTCTGTTCTTAAGAGGTGTCACACCCATTGAATGAGCTAAGTGTGTAAGTTCATTTTTTAAGCAATAATCATGCTAGCTAATAGTCTCCTCGTGTTCACCAAATCACACTAATCATTATACACAAAAAAGGAAGGGAGATACGAAATTGTATATTATTGGACCATAAGATTGTGGATTATTACTAAGTCATGAGCAGGTATCCATATTATTATGGACAACAAGTAAATTAGTCATACTACGTTCGTTTCTTGTTGATACAGTAATAAAAAATGGGATGCTGGAACATAGTTGTTGCAGCTCATCTATATGAGTATTAAGATATAATAATCGAGGGAAAAATGGTTATTAATCAACAGTATAGCTAGTAAGAAATAGTGCTTATCGGAGTACATCCGAAATGAGAAATCTATCTCAATGCCATCTACCTAAGGAGTGATATTCCACGAGTTGGTATCTGAGTTGCGCTTACCTCCGGGTAAATGTTTTCCGGGATTATGGCTCCCGTCCCTTCGTATCCGCAATCGACGTCGGATCAACAAAAAGTACCCTTTTATTTAGAGGAAAAACAATTTGGCGCGAAAATGACGTATTCAAAAACCCGTAAAGAAGGGGGAAAGAGACGATCCATGATTGGTCATTTGAACTAAAGTGTCAAAAAATATAAGGGCGGCCATCTTGGAGCAGTCTAAGTTGTTTATATAGAAAAGAAATTGACATATTCCAAACCACGAGACACAAGGGGAAAGAGAAGGTCCTTGATTGGTCATTTGAAGTTAGGGTGATCAAAATAGGGGCGGCCATCTGGGAGCATTCTGAGTAGTTTATAAAGAAAAAGAGGGTTGTAGTCCTGAAATAGTCCATGATTGGCACATCCTGCACTACGTGGTTCTGGATTGAAAAAGGTGGCCATCTTGGAACAGTAATTATTCCTTAGTGTTTCGAGTAAGGATAAGTAGTTAGGAAAAGTGGCACATATGTTTTGGAAGTTCTAGTATCGAAAATTAACATAAGGCGATTTTCGCACGGTACTTCATGTTTTAATTCTAGGTAAATGGAATATTTGGTGTGATCTGGTTATAAATGTAATAAAACTTATTTTCTACGAACACGAGTGCAAATTTTTTGTCATCCTTACCATATTAAAATATTTAGTGTGTGTAGTGAGGCCAATTAGTGATGAAAATCGAAGTATCGAAGAGAAGAAATGGGATGCATATTGTTAATCATTTTTACTGCATATTAGGTATTTAGTATATGTAGTGAAGCCAAATAGTGATAAAAATAGAGATAGCAAAAGAGAAGAAAATTGCAAGTCAAAGTTAAAAGCGGAATACAAGAAGAGATCAGACTAGCTGTCTAATTCCATTAAGGCGCATACAAGAGCACATTGTTACATACACGTATTCTTTGAAGAGAATTGGCATCAGTAACACAGTTCATTGGGCTAACCAAATCAGTATGATCCACAGGGTATTGACTCGATATAGTTAATTTTTTTACGATAACACAGACAAAAAGGAGATAAAAGGCACATTTTGCATGTTTGGGCATCTTTTGCAACATTCTATAATTTGGTACTTTAGTATGCGTAGTGAAGCCAAATAGTGATAAAAGTAGAGATATCAAAAGAGCAGAAAATAGCAAGTCAAGTAGCAGAACACAGGGAGAAGTAAGAACTACCTGTCCAATTCTACTAAAACACATACATGAGCAAACTGTTACATACACGTATTCTTTGAAGAGCATTGACATCAGTAACACAATTTATGGAGTTGATCAAAGCAGTATGGTACATAGAGTGTTGACTTGATATAGTTAATTTTTACGATAACACAGACAAAGAGTGGATAAAAGACACAATTTACATGTTAGGACTACTTTAGCAACATTCTATAATTTCAGTAAGTTGGAATTTATCTTGATGAATGATGCCCCTCTAAATGGATGTTTAGGCCAGGAAAACATGCATCTCCTTATCAAAATTAATGCCCATTTCAACCGCTCGTAGTTTGATAATCCACAGAGCCTCTGTTTTCCTCAAATTGAGTGTCCTGTCACCACCCCTTGTGCCTATGGTGGTGTGAGATATGCCATGGAACCTGATTTTATTCAGTTCTGCTAGAGTGTGGTGTGAATTGAAATGGACCGCTAGTGGATAGCTAGTCAGGTTACTACGTATTGCCCTAAGATGTTCTTGTATTCTGATCTTGAGAGGGCGGATTGTGCTGCCCACATATATTAGTCCACAGCAGCAAATGATACAGTAAACCACAAAGTTTGTATTGCAGTTTATAAATTGTTTTATGGCATGTTTTGTTGTGGTGTTGTATTGGAAATCAGTTGTTTTGTTGGCAGCGAATTGGCACATATTGCAAGTGGCACATTTGTAAAAACCAGCAGGTTTTGCAGGTAGCCAGGTTGGTTCTTTCTTTTTAGGCGGTAAGTAGCTAGGGCAAAGCAGTTCTCTAAGAGTAGTGCCTCTTCGGTGAGTAATCATAGGGTTATTGGTCACATGTTTCTCTATTGTTGTGTCTAATTTTAGAATGTGCCAGTGTTTCCGAAGAATATTGTATACTTGGTGACTATGTGTGTTGTAGTCTGTCACTAAGGCGATTTTTCGTTCTACATCCTTATTTTTGTTACTGCGTCCGGGTGACAATAATTTAGATCTTGGTGTGTTTAGTATTTTGTTTTTGGCATGGTCTAAGACAGTCCTAGGGTATCCCCTTATAGTGAATCTGTTTTCCAATTTGTCAAGTTCCATCCTGAAAACTGAGTTGTCACTACAGTTTCTCCTTAGTCTGGTCATTTCCCCCATAGGGATAGAGTTGATTTGGGACTTGGGATGTGCACTGTTGGCGTGTAGTACCGCATTGCAAGCTGTTGGTTTTCTAAAGAGTCTTGAGATGATTTTCTTATCTTTCACATATAGGACAAGGTCTAAAAATTCAATTTCTCGTTGGTTGATCTTATGTGTGAAGTTGAGATTGTAGGTGTTATCATTGAGATGTGTTAGTAATTCTGAGAATAGTTCTTCACCACCGGACCAGAGAATGAATATGTCGTCTATGTACCGACCCCAATAGACTATATGTTCTATGAGGCGAGTATCAGACTTTTTCCATACATGGTTTTGTTCAAAATGGCCCATATAGAGATTCGCGTATGAAGGGGAAAAATTTGAACCCATAGCTACCCCAACTGTCTGTTTGTACCAGATGTCTTGGTGTAGAAAAACATTATTTTCTAAAATGAGACGAGTTAGATCTAGGATCATTTGAGTGTGTTCCCAAAAAGTAGCATCCCTATGCGAGAGACAATCCGCTAGGGCTGAAAGGCCTTTTTCTAGTGGGATACAGGTGTATAAGGAACATACATCCATCGTCACAAATGTAAGGTCATTAGTCCACTCCATATCTTCTAGTTTACTCAGTAGGTCTCCGGTATCCCTTATATAAGAGGGAAGGTTGTGTACCAACGGTTGTAGAAAGACATCTACGTATTCTGAGATGTGTTCCGTAGGGGAACCTATCCCGGATATTATTGGTCGACCCGGAGGAAAGACACTTGGTTTGTGTACCTTCGGTAACATGTAAATACAGGGAGACCGTGTCGTTGGGTTATAGAGGTATCTATATTCCACTTCAGAGATGAGACCTGATTCTCGCCAGGCTGTCAATTTAGTGCACATTAGTGATGTAATCTCTTTTAAGGGATTCCCAAGTAACTTTGTATAAGACAAGTCTCCCATTAGTTGTCTTTCAATCTCTCGTATGTAATCACTATCACGCATGACGACAATATTTCCACCTTTGTCTGCCTCCTTAAAGATAACATCTTGTTTGGTTGTCAAATTTTTAAGAGCCTTGTTTTCTTCCTTACTGAGGTTATACGTAATGTGTCCACGGTTGCGATTGTATCTATCCTCAAGTCTATAGAGATCGGAAGTTACCGCTTTGTGGAAGGTATCTACCACATTGTCAGCATGTAAGTTGGGCATGAATGTGGACTTATGTTTGAGACCACTGTCCAAAGATAAATCAGGCATGATGTCTAAATCTAAAAGAACGTCAGTCATAGTGGGAGGTGTGTCTGAGAGGTCGTCAAGGGATAGTAAGAGGTGTATGTCTTGTATTTCTTTGATAGTTTTGTTACAACGGATTGGAGATGGTTTTGTAGAAAGCACCGGTACAGTTTGGTTTGCAAAAAAATTTTTTAATTTCAGTTTTCGAACAAATTTGAATACATCTACATGTATACTAGTGAAATCAGGTAATTTTGTAGGGCAAAAACTCAGGCCTCTACTGAGCACTTTAGTATCAATTTCAGACAGTTCGAGATCAGACAAGTTGATAATTGATACATTGTCATTGATAGAACAATTAGATATACATTCTGTCACGATAGGGGGTAGACTCAGTTCTTCAGATTCCGGGCTGCAGAGCGAGTGGTGGCTCCTTCCCTTGGATTTTCGTTTGTTGCCCCCCCCCCCCTCCTGGTTTTTTTGAATTTTGAGGGACATAGTTCGTACGATTCCCTTTGCGGTAACGTGCCATTTCCTCTAAAAAAGAGGAGGAGTTTGTTTTGTGTAACGTATCAGTTATAGTCGGTTCAGTTTCTTCTTCATTGGTGGTCTCACTGTGTATACTAGATACATCCGATCCACTGGTTGAAGGTACTGTACTGGCTGGTTTAGGAGGTTTGGTTACATTTGACTGTTTAGGTTGTATGTCGTCAAATTTTTTTGCAAACGTGAAAACTCTGCCATTCTTGTAATCATTGTCGTCTCTTTTTAATTTGCGCAATTTCTTCTCCTTGATATACAGTTGATGAGCATTAAGCACATCTTTCAGAATCTTATAGTTTTTGGCAGTTGCCTCCTCTAGGTTTAAACCTTTGATTTCTATCTCTAATTTGTCTATTTCTTGTAACAGCAGCTCTCTTTTTCTATCTGCATGTCGTATCAAAATGTCCATCATTCTATATGATGATGAGAGATTCAATTCTTCCCATTCTTTCAAAAGGTCTGTATCTAGGTCTTCAAAGGTGGGGAAAATGATGATTCGTAGTCCACGTGGGACTTGTTTGATATCCAAATATCGTTTTAAGATAATGGAATCCCACCACCTGGACACTTCCTGTTTGCGTGCCCGTTCTAATTTTATGAATTTCAATTTGAGACCTTCCTTTTCCTCATTTTTGTTTGAATGAGGCACCTTCTGTGCCGAACCAGTGAAGAGTTCTTGAAGTAAAGCGTTCCTTTCTGCCTCAAATGTTTCCATCACCGAGGCAGACAAAGTCAGATATTCTATGAAATAGTGATGCTAGATTATTGATATTTTAATTGAAGATATTTAGAACTAATCCGACAAATATCCCAATCTGAAGAACTGAGTGCTACCCTCCACATAAATTGTCATCAACAAAAAACTGGGGTAGTAATGTATCAGAGGATGCACATCTTAGCAATTATCAACATCAAATTGGGTGTATAGTAATACTTGCCGGAGAAACAGTAAAATCGGTGACAAATTGGATAAATGGTGCCGCTCGGGATTAGAAAGCACCCTACTACCTAAGTGCTGAATTATACGTATCATGCGATGCAATCCCCGTAGTTAACAGATTTTATACATAAATTAATCCCGGCACTCTAAAGTCATCTGATATTCTTAATGGTTATTAGCCAAAAGAAGAGTAGGACACAATGACAATAATGAAAAACTGGCTGCGGAACATACTAGGTCCTCACGAAATTATATGTCAGAAAGTAATTTAATACACAGTTTTTACAGAAATGAAATACACATTCAAAGGCAATTCTGAATCTTGATACAGATGGATGACAGCCGACACGTGTTTCGTCACGTATAGTGACTTCCTCAGGGCTGTAAAGAAAATGTCAAGATCTTAATTTATACCAGACACCATCAGTGTGTCGATTTGTACATTTTAGTGATGCGGTTCAATCTGTTATTATCTGTTCCATTAGGAAAGATATACAAGATATGGGAGTTTGTAAAATAAGAAGAATGGGAGAAAAGAAAGACTCTACTACCTCTCCCTGACACTGACCCCAATGCGTCCCCTATACATGACTGCGTGACCCTCACCGACGAACAGACCAAGAGTAGGGTTGACCTCCGAGATACTGCCTTCCCGGACCCTGACGGAGAACTATGGGTGGATGGCTCATGCATCAAGCTCCCCGATGGCACCACCTCAGCTGCCTATGCAGTCACCACAGCCCGAACAGTTGTTGAGACAGCCCGCATCACACAGCGATCCGCACAGGCGGCGGAACTAATCGCTCTCACACGAGCATGCATCCTGGCAGCAGGGACAACCGCAAACATTTACACAGACAGCCAGTACGCCTTCGGGGTAGTTCACCACTTTGGGCTCTTATGGAAAGAGAGGGGATTCTTGACTTCCCATGGCACACCCATCCTACATGGGGATCTAGTCTCCGCACTGACCGAAGCAGTCCTCCTCCCCACACGGTTAGCTGTGATGAAATGCCAGGCACACAAGAAGGTGACAGACATTATAGGACAGGGAAATGCACTAGCTGACATTACTGCCCGAACCACAGCCGAGAATAGGTCCACGACCCGTATGTACGTGACCAGGTCACAAACTGAGAAATGGAAGGATGCTAGGGAAACGATTAGGGACATCCAATTAGCCAGCTCACCACACGAATTAACTGAATGGGCCCGGGTGGGATTGAAGGATGATGACGGTTGCTGGCGAACTAAAGACTCGAACAAATGGTTGCTACCCGACTCATACTTGATCCCCATGCTGACCATGGCACACTCCCCCGCACACATAGGGTCTGCTCCCATGATCGAACTCATCTCCAAAGTCTGGCACAACGACAAAATCTCAGACTCAGCCAAATGTCTGGTCCAACAATGCCTGGTATGCCTCCAACACAACCCTGGGAAAGGAACTGCTGTAACCCGGGGAGGGTTTGGGGTTCCCAATCACCCCTTTGAAGTCCTGCAAATGGACTACGTCCAGTTAGAAAGGTGCCAAGGTTTGAAGTACGTACTTGTCGTTGTGTGTGCCTTCAGCAAGTGGGTGGAAGCCTACCCAACCCACGACAACACCGCTATGACTACCGCAAAAGTACTACTGAAGGAATTCTTCCCCCGATACGGCCTTTGTCGAATTTTGTGGAGCGATAACGGCCCCCACTTTGTAGCCGAGGTTATCCAACTCATCTTAAAGGGGCTGGGTGTAAAACAGAAATTCCATGCGGTCTTCCATCCCCAATCTGCAGGCTTGGTTGAGCGACATAATGCCACATTGAAGCTTAAGATAGCAAAAATAGTTGCCACCACAGGACTGAAATGGCCAGACGCTCTCCCGCTAGCATTGCTATCAATGCGTTCTACCCCCACCAAACACCACTTAACCCCCTACGAGGTCGTCTTCGGGCGGCCCATGAACCTTTGGACTGCACCAAAGCCAACATCCATCCACGACATCCCGGACGTCCTCATGTCTGACTATTTGTGTAACCTAACTAAAAAGTTGTCTGTTATCCATCAGCAGGTGCTGCAAGCCATTCCCGATGTTTCCAGGGGCCCCGGACACGACATCCAACCCGGTGACTTTGTCTTAGTGCGTAACTTCCAGCGCACCAAGAGTCTGGAGCCCCGGTGGACGGGCCCCCTGCAAGTCCTGATCACCACCCGAACAGCTCTTCGAGTGGAGGGGAAACGCAATTGGCTGCATGCACACCACTGCAAGAAGGTATCACCGTCCCTGACGACCACGGACAACATCACCGCCCAAGAAGAACTTCTGGACAAAGACCGACCACCCCTGAGCCGCTGCCCAGATACAGAGACACTTGAGTTAGTGAAATATCCCGATCCCACCGTGCCATCCAAGGAAGGGTATAACTTACGGCGAAAGGAGGGAACTTCGGCTAAGCAGACCACAAACTAAGTGGAAATCTCAGAGCGGTAGCCTACTCACCTCAAAGGCCACCAGGAGAGAAACTGAACAAAGTCTGTGGTTCTGCCCGCTACCGAGTCCCTTGAAGGTGATGGAAGCGCCCGACATGAAGATGATGGAAGCAACCGGACGTCCGAAGATCCACTACAAAAACCCAAAGACTGACAGAGCGCACAGCTCAAAGACTATTGCACTTTTCATTACCCTTCTCTTTTGCCTTCTCCTCATGGTATCCTAATACCGATTGTGATACTATGTGGATGTTGCTTGGGGATTCAGTGTCTGCCACCTTTATGTTCGCTTTTTATGAACTGCATCTGCCCTAAGACTTTGAACTTTGAAGCGGAGCAAATGAAAGCTTTGTATGAGGTGGAAGTTCGTAGTATTATGGGGATAGATCCGAACTAAACAAGCTGGCGAGATATGTTAAAAGGGAGGACTGTGGAAATTTTGATTGCGAACTGAACATTATCTGCGCCATCTTGTCTCTCCACAGCGCGACATGCAGGAAAGCGCACGGCAGCCATTTTAGGCACCCTGGTCTCTCCCTGCTCATTGCCGATCGCCAGCACGTCCCCCTGGCGCTGCAAACATTCCCCCGCGCGCCGGCCACCCCCGCTCTCTCATACACGGGCCATAAACCCTCTCCTTCTGCGCGACCCTGCCATGGAACCACATCCCACGCCTGACCGACATCCCATACATGGTCATGCATCTCTTTGATAACCCCCTTCCTCTGCGCCCCATTGTCCGAACCGATCCCAGGCCATCACCTAGCCCTGCGGATGCAGTTTATTGCACCTACTGTAAGGGAAACACCCCACATCAAAGGGATTACAGTAGATCAAGGCCCCCCACCCCCTGAGACCCGACCGGTCGCACACACCCCCGGGAAGTGGCGGAATGTCCAGCTGTGTGATAGCCATCTCCTACTGTGGGTGGGGTGGGGACTTCCACTGTAGATATGTGTGGGAACGAGCTCGAAGTGGGGATTCTGAGGATGTTCTTTCTTACATCAAAGTGATCTCAAGAATGTGCCATGTATGATAACCCTGCAATAAAGTCATAAACGTGTGTATAAGAGACCAGGTCTCAGAGATGCAGTTAGAGCACCTCGTGACGATACCTTGCTGTCTGATCTGATGTGTTCTGCTCCGACGGAATAAAACTTTGTTTCCTGCCTTCCAGTCTCCGGCGCCTGCCTCTTTCATTGGTAAATTATCGAATGGTATAAGAGGCGATTACCGCCGGGCAATACTTGAAAGGTTATCGACTGAAACTGCCGCTACCGTTTAACAGGATGTGCCCCTCTACCCAAGGGCGTAGTCACTATTACGTGACATTAACCATTGGCTACTGCCCCCTGACCTCAGTAACACCCTTAAATTTTGTATTTATGGGCTCCCCTGAACCATGTTCCCCAGAATTGATGACCTAAATAGAAGAGCTGTGCAGCAGTGGAGAATACGATGACTGACTTGGCCCAGCCCTACCGGCCTGTCTCCTCCTCCAGCGACCTTACTTCAAGAAACCAGCGTGGGCCGCAGCCAGCAACCTTAAGAACCCTGGAGCACCTGCGCTGTCTTCAACAAAGACTCCTGTGTCCTGTGGACACCGGCTTTGTCCAGCAAAGAAACCAACACCAGTCTCCGGAGCTGGGAGGATCCGCGACACTGCAACACTCTGCACCTGACGGCCCCGGCCCGAGTTTGAGTAACTCACCTATCCTTTGAAGTCTCCCCAGAGATCCTGACTTCATCTGCAATCGGTGGCTGACCTCTCCAGGACCCCCACCCCCTCGATGCCTGCAGCCACTACTCGAATGGTCTCCCCGACCGTGACCGGAAGCAGCTGAGAAAATCCGACACCAAAAGGCACCCCTGCATCCTCAACCCCCCGACTTTAGGGAGCCAAGCTGATGGTGCTCAGGTTTCCCCCAGCTATACAACTTACCCATTCAGCCGTTGATCGCTTTAGTCCAGCCTTCTGGTCCAAGCCTTCAGGCTCTTTCCGAAACCAACAACCTTCATTGGAAAGCATTGGGCACCCGACACTGATTTGCACCCTGTACCCAGCTTCCCCTGTGCCGCTGGTGGTGTTGCTTGGGTGCTGCATTTTGTGGCCCCTCCCTGTGCTCACCTCAACCATCAGAGCATTTGCCCTAAAACCACGGTACCTACCTGCAAATCGCGCCTCTACGAGGTACGCCTGGCTCCATTAGATAATATTGGGTCCAGGTGACCTCTGCACCCAGCTGCCCAAGTGCCACTGGTGGTGCAGTACCCACCTGGTCTTGAACCTTGCCTGTGTTATCCTTAACCCTTGAAGCATGGGAAAGTAAGTTGAGTACTTACCTGTGAACTGTTTAACATTGTTTTCCTCCATCGGATTGCATTGTAGTTCTTTCCATTGCGTTGAAATGTCTAACATTATCACTGCAAAAGCATACAACGTACTTGATTGACATTTACAGAAACCATTTTTAATACTGTGACGTATATATCTGCATTTACACAAAATTACTGCATTCTTGAACAGTATTGCTACTTTTAAAACACTGTGAAACTTACCTGCACTAAGTGATTCTTGGTTCTAGTAATAAAACAACAAAGTAACAACTTTTTGTACAACCCATTGGTCTGGATTCAGTCTTTGACTGCGTGACATATTTCTTGTCTGAGTGTATACAATAAATGCTTACCACTACCCGCTGATAAGCCTAACTGCTTCGCCCAGCAACCACTAAAATTGAGAGTAAGGTATTATCTATTTTAACCTCTGCCATACCTTTGGGGACTTACTGAACTCTGTGCACACTATACCTCCTTTTGGTATAGTATATACAGAGCCAGTTTCTTACAATACGAATACAGAGCACCTGAAAGTGTTTTCCGTGTAATACATATGAGAATGAGTATTTAGGCACTGGTTTTAAGAAGAAATGGAGTAGTTGCTGCGCTGTACAAAACTGAAGCACTTCAAACAGACACATACTTTGTATGCACAGAGAAGAGGTGAAATATATATGAGACTGGGGACACAGGTTTTAAGGAGAAATGGATTAACTGTACCACTGCCAAAATTAAGGCACTTTTAAAAACCATGGGGCAGATTTACAAGCCCCTTGATATACTGCAGCATCATAAACTATGTGCCACATTGCGACACATTTACCACTTGACGCATCTAGGGAGATGTGTCATGTTGTAAGGCCCTGAGCTTCATTATACCTGCGTCAGGTATAATTTATGCAGGGTGGGCGTTCCGACGCAAGAAAGCCTCGAAAAAGTGATGCAGTGAAATCTACAAGATTTAACTGTGTCACTTCTACGACGCAACTGCATCAAAACCTTACGCCTGCTTTTAGCAGGTGTAAGGAGAGACGCAGTACAAAAGGAATAGGCATTCCTGAGCATTGCTGGAGTTGCGTCGTGCTTGTGACACGACTCCAGCAATGCAATGCCTTTATGCCAGTAGATGCGTGACGCATCTGTCAATCATTGCGCCACGGTGCACCGCATTGTAAATGCGACGCATCCATGGTGGCGCAAGGGTTTTTTGTGTGTCGTAATTGAACTGACACATCTCTGCTAATATGCAGAGATGCATCAGTTCTTGGAAATCCGCCCGCACATACTTTGTGTGTGAAAAGGCACAGATGTGTCAAAAATATATTTGTTTAGTAGCAGCCAGGACTTAAGCTTGTGACTGGACTACTTGTCTGGAAAGACTCTGGGAGTCTAGTTTCAGACTAAAGTATGCTTTAAAGTGACACATAGTTTGTATGCGCAGAGAAGAGTAGCAGCCCATAGGCACATGCAGTCATATGGCTTTCTTCACTATTCCGTACACTTTATTTGGTGCGTAGAATTGTAAAACTGTAAAAGGAAGTACTGAATTCCAAAACAAATGAAGGCAACAACATACTTACCTGTAGGACAGAAGTTAGACGCAACCCAAAAGTGTAGTATGAAAGCGGAAATGATGGTTAGAAAAATGACTAAAAGTACCCAGAAACACAGCACAAGCAGCGAAAGGACACTAATCAAATTAAATCAATTAGTACTTGTAAGAAAGTGCCCACTTTTTGCATGGTTGCCCTCACTTTTTGCTGAATTGCTGATTTACTTTGACTGAGTGTGCCCTGGGCTCCTGCCAAACAGGTACCCAGGGCCCATGTTCTTTCCCTAAAACAGCATTGAAAAAAAAAACAATTGGCACTCTCGGGCTACAGGTCAGCCCCTGGTAAATGGTACCATGTGTACCCAGGGCACTGTGACCAGAGAAGGCCTCTAAGGGCTGCAGCACTTATTGTGCTAACCTTAGATGCCCAGCACCCCTTTCCAAATACACATTGCCTTTGCAGGCTGCATGTTTTGGTGCAGAACAAAGTGAAGAGCCAACATGGCACACATCCTTGTGTACCATGCCTACAACCCACTGCCCTGGCATAGATCAGCCAACCCTCTAGCTGGCTGCACACTACCAGTGGTGAGGGTTCAGGTGCATGAGACCTGTACCCCTACAGTGTCTAAGCCAATTCTTAGACATTGTAAGTGCAGTAATGCCATTAAGAGTGTATGGTGCTGGGAGTTTGTCATTACGAACTCCACAGTACCATGATGGCTTTACTGAAAACTGAGACGTTTGGTATCAAACTTCTCAGCACATTGAACCCACACTGATGCCAGCGTGGGATTTAGTGTAAAATCCACACAGAGGGCATCTTAGAGATGCTCCCTGAAAACTGACATAACACTAGTGTCCAGGCTGAGTGGCTGCTCCCCAGCTGCCACAACTAGACATGTTTCTGGACCCCTTGGTCGAGAGCCTGCTGCTCTCGGGGATCTGAAACAATGCACATTCTGGGACGAGGTGCCGAGCCTCCTCCCCCAGGATGGGCAGGGTCCACGAAGGGGAAGCTTCAAAGGCTTGCCACCTTTGTGAGCTTCCCAGGTCTTTTACTGCTTCCTACAACTGGTCCCTACCGGTTCTAACCCCACTTTGGGCGGGAGAACCGGCGGGAAAGCCAAGTGAGGAAGGGAGGTGTGCCCACCTTTGCCAACCCCACCCCTCAGGTGGGGAAGGTGAGGTGAAGCACAAATCTCAATACTCACCATCTTGCAGATGGGGGGACCCAGCCAACCAGAGTGAGGCATATGCCCCCTCCCACTGGAGGGTGGCATAATATGGGGGGTGTACCCACCCCAAGGAAGGGACCCATTGATCCCAACCTTTTACTTACCTGTAACACCCCTAAATGTAGTATTTAGGGCCATCCCTGAACCTTGCCTCCTCAGACAAGCAACGACCAAGAAGAAAAGAAGAAGGACCGAACAGCCATGCCAAAGCTAAGAAAAGGAGGACGCCCACTGACTTGGCCCCACCCTTACTATCCTGTCCCCACCTCGAACCTGCAGAAGCGAAAATCCGGTGTGTCCTGCAGCAAGCAACCTCAAGAACCCGGAGGAACTGCCCTGCCTTCCATGAACACCGGATTTGTTCACCCACAGACTCTAGCTCTAGCTAAATCTGCGAGTCTGCACCACTCTGCACCCATCGCCCACGGCCTGAGTTCAAGTGGCCCAACACCACGAGGAGGTCTCCCCGGCGATTCTGACCCAAGATCTGGTAATCTCTGACCTGACTTGAATCTCCCAGCGAAGCCTGAATCCTCTTTCTGGAGGATCCCTGCGACCGGAACTGGTAAAAGAAATACGACGCCTAAAGACACCCTTGCACCTGAAGACCCCCTGCCTTGGGTGGTCCAGCTGACGGTGTCCCAGCATCCCCAGGCATCCCAACTTACCTCTCCAACTAGTGGTCACCTCCATTAGATCTTCGTCCCCGAGTCTGCAGTCTTTGTTGAAACCGTATAATCCATATTGAAATCAACAGGGCACCAGACGCCAAACCAGCACCCTGCACCCACCCCTGCGCCGCTGCGGGTGCTTTTTGTATGCTAAACCAGATCCCCCTTTGCCCTGAGCCTAACACCAGGAGCTTTGCTCCCACAACCCAATGGCTTGCTCGTAAGCAGCCTACAACCGTAGACCCCTTATCCCCCTTTGGATAACATTGGGCCGCAGCACTCTGCACCCGGCCACACTAGTGCAGCTGAGTGAGTAACAATAGTGCATCCTTGACCCTGGGGGAACCCTTCTTCTTACTTCAGAAACTCAACTCCAAAGACCGAGTACTTACCTAGTAACCGTTAACTACATTTCCCTCCATAAGAACCTATTGACTGTTTTTCTCTGGAAAATGTTCTAAGTCTGGAGTTGATTAGTATGGAACCCTGAAAAATGACAATTGTGTAAAACTGATTTTACTTACCTTTTCTCTAGGAAATTACTTTTTAAGTTACTTTTTCTACTCAGTGTGATATGCCTAGCTATCACACTGAGTAGAAAAAGTAACTTAAAAAGTAATCAAAAAGTAATCTGTACAGTAATTTCAATACCCTGACATACCTGTGTTTCAAGCAACTGCATTTGAACTTGCATTCAGTTGTAAACATTGCATAACATTTTGCAAACCATTTATTTCACTTACCTGTGCCAGGCTTGGCTTGGTTCTAGAAATAAAATAACTTAATATTTTTATACAAACAAAATATAGGCTGAGTTCAGTCTTTGAGTGTGTGACATACTTTTCTGATTGAATGTGTACAACAAATGCTTACCACTACCCTCTGATACAGCCTTACTGCTCGCTCTCACTACCACAAATAGAGAGCAAGGTGCTATCTACTTTTACCTCTGCCTACCTTTGGGTTTCCACTGGACTCTGTGCACGCTTTACCTCATTTTGGTATAGTATATACAGAGCCAGCTTCCTACAGTACTTGGTCCATGCTCTGGAGAAATAAAAGTGACATGAGGCATATGATGGCCAATTAGGAGGCAGCTAAAAAGAATGACAATCAAGCCAGCAAACAGCTTCCGTGTCCTTAAGCTGAGAACTGTTGACTTTGACAATGCTTGTCGTACTTTTACTGAAAGGGAGTTGCTACGTAATGAAGTGTATCTCATCATACTGAATGTTTCTGGAGCTGGTGTATCGGGTTTGGGCGGCATTTGTGCTATGTTAATGTTCCTATTCCAATACTTTCAAGATGTTTTCGTAGCCTGGCTGCTGTTATAGCTCGCTAATAAAATTAAACACAATTAACAACTCTGGTGTAGTTTTAGGAGTTGTCCTTGTCTCTCTGGCCCATTAAAAGCGTCCGATGTCTCCAAGCAGTGCCTTTTCAGAGCGTGCCCGATCTAATTACCGTTTCCATACATTTTATAGTGCTTCATTTTCATGTGTGGAGGTGCGAGCACTTTGTAGAGTCATTTATTTTGTATGCAGGTGCGTTTTACAAGCACGTTGCTCTTTTAAGTGCAAAAGCATAAGTCGCTTTGTTGGTTTCACATGTGAATACTTTTCAGAAACTCCCTTGGTAAATGTATCCTCTTTCTGAGGCTCTCACAACTTTGTGTCCACCCCACATCCATCAAGCCAGGCTATTGCTTCAAAGCAGCTGAAACATTTCTGGGATAAAGAATGATGTTTAGTTCGTAGTTACACTTTGTTCTTGTTTCCTTAGCTGTAAATATATGAACACATATTGTCGCGAGTGGCATAATAATGCCATATAATTTTGCCACCAGCACACACTGTGTACAGCTCAAGCATGAGACGGGGACTCGGGACTGAATCCTGCTATTGCAGGATTACTGCTGCCCCTTTCAGTATGGATATCGGGTTGGCCAGCTGGCTACCTACGGCCAGCCAGACATGCGCACTGTAGACCCAGCAATCCCTCCTCTGTGAAACAGCTGGGGGATTGCTGGCACAGGCCCTCATTCATAAAATGAGCGCTGGGTTAGCCTGTTCACTGAGCGGGAAGGAAGTCCTTTCATTCCTGCTCCTGGAACGCCGGGGAGAAGTGCAGCATATATGGTGAGTGTGGTGCAATCGAGCCATCCCATATTTTTTAAATGGTAGCCACCACTGTCTACAACAGAGGTGGAACACCTTCCCACGCAGCTTTAGCAGCAGTTTAGCAATCTTCATATATGTACTAAAACAAACAGCGCGGAAAATTGAAGAAGGTGAAAAGCAGAAGTGAAACTGCTACACTGAAGAGGACGTCTTGCAAAATCCCACGTGGGCTTTATTTTGTTGGAACTTTATACATCCCAAATAGGGCATTCTTCTCCCTCTGCAGCGTCGATCCATTCCCTACACCCCGATCCTTTGTTGCTCTCCATACCTCCCTGTTGAATTCTTTTTTTCCCTTACTTTCTTTCGGAGGGCATGGCAGCTGCAACTTACTACAGGGCCCTTGCAGATAATGTTCATTGTTCACCTTTTTTAAAAAAAATGTACCTGACCTATATGAGTGTGCTCAGTCTTGTAACAGTAAATTAAAAATACCAGCAACTATGGCCGCAGCATCATGACTTGTGTGCATGGCAATGCATGTACTTCTTGACACAATACTCAATTCGAATATCTTTATTCGGGTATTTGAAAATAACCATAAAAGATACACATCTTAAAATTGACATTCTTTTGTTTAAAAATCACAATCAAATATACAGAATAACCCTAAAAATCAACAGTACATAAAAAAACCCAAAATACGAGGTCATTAAAAAAACAGGACAATCAAAGGCTATAATTCATTATCTATAATCTACTCGTAACAGTTGATAATGGCTATGTCTGGCGGAAGCTTTTAAAATCATATAAACAAGGGTGCAATCCTACAAGTTAGTTCTCACCTCTAGTATTTCTTAGTCTAACTGCCAATCGCAGAAAGTGCACAGTGCTAAATAATACAAATGGGTCAGCGGAGAGTTTAAGAAATAAGAGGGCCACTTTAGCCTGTCTAATTTTCTAGCGTTTCAAGATGTTTTTTAGAAACCGCTATCTTGGGAGAGCATAAAAAGGACATATAAGAACAAAATGCATGGTGTCTTGCGGAGATCGTTGATCGCAGCCGCAACACCCTTTTTTACTAACATCACTCACGTAACCAGCTGGAACTGATAAAATGTGGTGCAAGAGATTTAATCTGAATCTTGTTATCAGGAATCTATCCTGTCTGTTATGTATATTGGACAGGTAAAATTCCATACCCACACAGGTTTTTAAAAGCTGGTGTTCTTTTACAGTACATTTCCGCCCTTCCCTTACCTCTCTAACACTAGCTGAGTGGCGTGAGAAGTCTGCCTTTATGACACCCTTATCTCTATTAACTATTGTAGAAGGATTATCAAAAAGATTAGCATGGCCCAAACTAGTTAATGTATCCTTTACGTATTTGAGCCAGGGTATTTGCATCCCCTTATCCCTATTCATACAGTCCTCCAAGATTTGTCTGCTAAGGCTTGCCTCAGGGTTTGTCCAGATTTTAATCCAACAAATGACGGGTTTGAGGCATGCCCTTTCGCTGATATAAGAAATCCCCAGCTCTTCGTGGACTATAAAAGAGGGAATGCTTTGAGGGACTTGCAAAAGTCTCCTTAGGAACTTATCTTCCTCCAATACTCATTTTGGCTTTTTTTTGCCAATGCTGTTCAGCATCTGCAGCATGCTTTTTTTATTTTTACCGATGTTGAGGATCATTGGCAATAAGAATTGCAAAGCAAAAAGGTTTGCTAATTCCTTTTCAAGCCAAGACCTATAAGTTTGCCAACGCTTGTCTGTTTTTCTCTCTCTTGCTCTAAATCAAAGTCTGTTGAGAAAAAGTAGATGCGGATCCCCAAAAAATAAGCGCCGGATTATCCCACCTGCAAACACCTGCTCAAATTAAGCACTGGCCTCAAGGCATATAAATTGACCTGTGTGATCTGGCTCTCATTGGCTTGTGTATTCTTACTTTAGACCTGAGGGGCTCATATGTTGTTTGTCCGAAGGGGGACTACCTTGTCCTATTTAATATTAGTCTAAAGAGCTATACTGTGACTTATGAATTCTTGATCAGAATGTCTATTCTTTGATCTTAGAAGTTTTCATCTGAGTGTGACCAGTGTGGTCTGCGTCTGCAGGACAATACTGTAATTTTTGTATGATGCTTCTAGTTTGTACCTAGCCCTTTCTCGTACTTTTTGCACACTTTAATAGTATTTTTGATTTCCACTGACCTGCAGAGCGTAGCGGGCAGCTGGACAATAAGGGCAGCAAGGTGGTCATTGCGAGGCAGCAATTTGTCATCACCAGCAGCCGCACTCTGTCTAAGGCGATGTAGTGTGAGCTCTGTATCCTTGAACTGAGGTGTTCATTGACCTGCATAGTCGTAGTCTAAGGGCCTATTAAGTGTGTGGGGGGGGGGAGGGGGTATACTTTGACATTGATATTCTGGGTCTTAGGCGCTACACTGTAACATGTTTTCTGTGTTTTGAGGTACTACTGTGATTCTTGTGTAATGTTTCTAATACTCTGCATTTTCCTATACCTTTTGCATACTTTAGTACTGTTTGTGACGCCTATTGAATGCAAAGTCTGATGCAGCAACCATTGGAAAATAATGGCAGCATGGTGTTCATTTACAAGCAGCCACTTGTTCATCACCAAGTACCTGGCACTCAAGGTCTACTTCAACCTAGAGGTTCATTGTACCATCTGAATAAAGCAATGTCCTCGAAGGAACCATCAGGTGAGAGAATTGTAGTAATAGAAGGCATTTGGGATATTCCACCCAGTACAAAATCCCTGTTTGTGCTTTTACCTTCCGCTGGGCAGGGCAGGGAGCTGGGACTACAAAATAGCAATACATTCCTCAAGACTGTCCGCCTCCCATCTGTGCTGCTGCCAGATGCCAGAGAAAAATAAGCACCATACATTATATTAAGGCTGCCAGTGTTCCATTTTTACTGATTTTTTTACAGATCCATATAGGCAGAAAACAATGTGTTTAATGTCTGTATTTATTATTAAAAGCGAAAAATACAGCAAATGGGATTTCTTGTAAGTGACTCTCCATACTGTCCTTCATGAATTCAAGGCCAACAGCAGAGCATATGGACTGCATGGGGAGTTAAATAAATGGATAAAATTTCGTTTAATAGAGGCATATGTTAACATATATTTGTGTAAAATGCTAAAATGTACCTGTGGGTGTAGTGTTTTGTTATACATGGCTGCTTCAAAGTTTTAGTGCTATTTATCAATTAAATAAATGTGAAAACATACCATTTCATGATTCCATTTATTCTCAAACACACAAAATAAATACAGACAGATACCAATAAGATGGCCCAAAAATGAATATGGATGAATATAGATGGAAATATTTAAAAATAAAAAAAACTGGGAGCCCTAATTATATACTTATCTAAGATGCTTTCCCAAAATAACAGTGCCATGTCCGTGCCCCTGAAAGGTCAAGGAAGTTATACTGCTTGTTGCACAGGTAGCTAGATAACAAAAAAATTACAGTTGCATGGAGGAAAAACATTATTGTGGACACAGACACCTTCTGCCAAATCAAGACATGTTCTCCTGTCTACCAACATTTGGTTTGAGACAAATCCCCTCTCTGTAGTACCCTTGAAAACTCTTTTTTAGGTTGATCACATAAGGTTAGGAGACAGCTGGGCTGTCAGGCTAGACCTATAAACTAATGGAGAGTTGAGGCTTAATCTTCGTATCTATCAGGGAAGGAGAGGAGCACAGCTTTAAAATACAGTATTCATAGTCCCAGGTCAAGTTTAGTGCATAGCTAAACTTGGTCGGTGCACAATGTGCTGGGAGGACCTGCTATGATGTCAAGTGCAGTGCCTAATACAGGAGGAGTGAAGATCCATGGCCTGCGGTCAGATTAGATATACTGCACTGGTCACTATTTTGCACAGGTGACAAGGCAAGCTCCAACCAACATTTGTGCTGACAGATTAGTGCAGAATCAACAGCAGAGCTAGACAGACCTTTTATTCCACTAGACATTTCCCCGATGGGTTTGTGCCCTTGGAAGTCAGCTTTGAAAATCAAATCTAGGGCCACTACTGGTGCCCTTGTCATTGTCCTCAACTCCCTGAGGTTTATTGCAGCAGGCAGAAAGAGGCTTCAAGGAAGAGAAAAGAGAGGGAGGAAGTGGAAAGATAGAGGGAAAGAGATCAGAGAGGGAGAAGAGAGAAAAAGGATGGATAGCGCGAGAGAGCGCAAGGGGACTGAGGGAGCAGGGCTGGTTTGAGCATTTTTGCCAGTGTTGGTTTTGGTTCCCTAGTCACGCCCGATCAACATTTTAAGTGTCGGACTACTGCAAAAATTATATTTTCACTGACTAACCTCTGCAAAATGTCAGTTGCACTAACTAACTTGTTCAAAATAACATTTTGCACTAGTCAGACTGTTAAAAACTGGATTCTGAACGCGACAGGCAACCAATGTAGAGAATGCAATGTTGGGGAAATATTATACCGCCATAAAGGCTAATAGGGAGGCGTACGTCCACACTTTGAAGTCTCTGTGGCCTACTAAGCAAATATTGTGACGTTTCTCTTATGGATCAATGGCATAGTTGAGACTGTTTTAGAAGCAAGCCAGACAGTGGAGCATGTGTTTTAATATCCGCAGATGGAAAAAGTCAATCTCAGAGGCAGCCATCGCCCACGTAGCCAATGAGCGCTCTTTATTCATGATCTTGCTAAGTTACTTCACCTGGGGAGGGACTTATGTTTGGAGTTCTGATTGATACCCAGGGGCCTGAGATAAGGATGGGTAGAGTTTTACACCGTGAGGCATATTTAGAAGAGGCCTGTACAGCGGGAGAGTCAAATTTTTTGACGCTCTGGCGATGCAAGTCTCTCAACCATATCTATGAGGCCACGCAAAGCCACTTTGCGTAGCTTTTCATGGCCTCATATATATGGAGTAGGACAACAGCACAAGTAGCTGCATTGTCTTACTCTGCAATAGGGGGGCATTCCATGGGCGTTGCAGTGGGTTTTCCCATCCAACACCCATAGATTTTGACGCTGCCCCAGGTTTACAAGCCTGTAAACCTGGGGCAGTGGCAAAACATTACCTCCCAGGTGTGGCGTAAAGAGGAGAAATGTTTTCATCTCTCCTCTTTTTTTTCTTCTTTCCAAGTATGCTGCATTCTGCACCACACATGGAAAGAGGAAAACGCCTCTCAGGGTTATTTATGTGCAGGAAACTACCCTTCCCTGCACAAAAACAGTCCTGCAGGCACACTTGCACCATGGGTGCCTGTGATGGCAGTAGGCAGCTAATTGTGCGCCAGCGCAGAGGGGAAGGACAGGAATGCACGAAGACTCACAGCGCTGCCCTGCGCCAGTCTGCTGTAGACATGCCCCTGGGTGTCCCCTGTCGCTGAATAACGGAATAAACTGGATGAATTAAGATACCTATAAGAGATATACCACGGTATCTGCATAGTTAACAAGCATTTACAATGCAATGGTCTCGGCATTGGTAAAGTTAGAGCTATTGGCATTGCTCATGACAATGCCGTTTCCTTAAATGTTTTAAAAACAAAAACATAAACAAAAATAATGTAATGAGCAATGGCAATAGCTCTAACTTTACCAATGCCGACACCATTGCATTGTAAATGCTTGTTTAATTGAAGCTCAGACTGCTTAGGCGATATTATGAATTCTCAAGCAAAGTAATTCGCCTTACAATACATCTTGTGTGCAGTGGGAAGAGCTACTGCACTCAACAAACTACCTGTGGGGAAGAACTGGCGTGACAAGGGGGTACAAGGATTACGTAACTATCAAGGTAGGGAACTGTATGTACTCTAAAAGCAATTTGTTGGACGTCACCAAGACAATTCAGGGCTGTGCAGTCGGAAGCAATTAGGAGTCCAAGTGACACACCGAAGAAATTACAAAAATATGCACACATCAGCTACAGTGTCATACATACATAATAAACAAACAAAAATGTCTCATCCACAACATTCTTGACGTATTTCATGACAATACGAACTAATAATAAAATGCATCTGTATCTTTAAATATCAATAGAAATTGGCTGATTACTGTATCTATGACTGCATCATTTAATCAAGAAACGATGCAGAGGCTGCAGAAACGAGTCCCGCTGGGGGCATCGGTACTGGGTAAACCGCGTCACACTCACCGTTGTAGCAGCAACTCCAGACGACCGCACTCGCCCGAAGCGGGTTGTAAACCCAGGTTGGTGACAGTCGTTTTGCGCATACGTGCAGCACTCCGCTGTGGTGGCACGGGGCGGAGCCTGTGTCCGAGCCGTGTTCCTCTAGAAGGCGGGGCTATAGAGAAAATACTTTTTCATTACATACATTAAGGCCGGGTGGCTCTCAGTAGCGGGTGGCGTAACAGAAAGAGCTGAGCAATAGAGTCAGAAAGAATAGAGGCAGATTTTCCATTGAGCAGAATGTATTACGCGCCACAGTCAGGCAACCACAGAGCCCGCCTACTCACGGAAGGGAGACGCAGTACAGTCAAATTTTGTGGAAAAGGCACGTGCACGCTCCAGGGTACCACAACCAATCAATAAGTCGCAAGATTATCCGCGAACTAATCCCAGCCCTTTATACATATGAGAGCCCTAAAAGCCAATGAATGAGAAGCTCTGCAATAGCTAAAACAGAGAGCCTCCGCCCCAACCAAATCCCAGCCCCAGACTGTATAAATCGCTTACACTTTTATTCTAGAGTTTTATTCCACGCAATTTGTTGCTGCACTTTTAAAGCTTTTCTCGCTCTAAGTAAATACTGGCACAGAACCTTGGTATTATAGCATTGCGACTGGCACCGGATTTCTTAGTCAAACGGTGCCGGAAATGGAAAAACATTTACTCCGGGAAGACACTTGGCTATGTTGGGAGTAGCCCGTTGCGGTTGCCTTTGTGTCACACTCGTCAATGGGCCTCTGTCTGGGCGGCACAGCCAGCCTCTCTCCGGACCAGGTAAAAACTAAAGCCTTCCCAGAGGAACAACAAGGCAGAGCAAAAGGCACACCACTGCCTTTCTCCGAGGCAAAACAGAAATGCCTCGGAGAAAGGCAGCGTCGTTTTCAGATTCGGGGGCGTGTTTTGCTGTTATCTCCTCCTTGAGATTTCTTGCAAAAAACACGCCCCCCGATCCGAAAAGGACGGGGCCTAATCGGAATGACTGACCTCTTCTCCAATGGCTGGCCAGCATTCAAGAGGCCAGCCAATGGAGAACAGGGGAGAAGAGGGGCGGGTTCAAGCCCCTCTTCTCCAAGTCATTAAATCTCGGAGCTAGACTGCGCAAGCGCAGCCTTCGCAGCCGAGACCTAAAAAGGAGGGTATAGGAACTGATGGTTATGCTAAGAGTCAGAAAATTAAGATTGAATAACACAGTGAGCACAGTAAAATTAAACGCAGGACGGGGGGCATTCCCACAGATGATGGGCAGCCAGACAGGAAATGCACTTATCCAGTGCCTTCTGCCTTCTGTAAATCTGGAGCAATCAGTAACTCAGACTATCACGATCCCCAGTCTCAAAGGTGTCATGAAATCCAAAAAGAACCATTCCGAGTTCACTCTCACTTTTCCAACCAATAACTGCCTCCATTACAGGTTCTTCGTAGCATCCTGAACGCGCCTGTCTTGGAGTGTTGGATCTTAAATGCCATTTTTTCTGCAAGAAAGTGTGTTTTACAGTATTTCTGTATTTTTATATTGACCATGTAACCACTCACTGTCAGTCTGCGTGAGACTGAACACTCTACTCTCACTGGGACCCTCAATCATTTGCTTTGTACCTAGGTTACGTCAGTTGTTGGTGATCGTAACAAGGTGAATCTCAATGTAGCGCTTTCGACATTCAAAGTTGCCTTTTGCACAAAGAGAATACAAAATATCAAACATATTACACAAAATAGTATAAAAGAAAATGATAGATTAAGAATATTTACAAACAGAAATTGCCTGCTTAGTCCTTGCAGGTATATTCAAAAAAGCAATGGGGTGACCCAGTATCCCTCAGAACCTGGGCGGTAAGTTTATAAGGTAACAATGGTTCTGTTGGGTGAAAGTATTGCTTTGCACTTACGGTTTAGTCAAGCATTTTTTCACAAAGTACATTAATTTGACTTTAAGCAACACACAAGACAGTTCATATGCAACCAAATGAATCTTTATATATGAATTGCGTCATTCATATATGCATACATCAATATTTTCACGAGTGGCCGTCATGCAATAATGTGCTGACAGTAGTGACACAGTGAGAAATCGGTGCTCAGTGACAATGTGCGTGATATGTGCAGTAGTTTAAAAGCGATTTTTTCGTAAGTGGCCAGGATGTGTCGAATAGTAAGACTGCGCTGTGGAAGAGTTCTATTTTGGCACAGGTTCTATACGAAGGTCCACAAATTAGTCGACGTTTCAACCCTAGTACTGCCCTCTTGATAGGTCAGTGCGGGTCTTCATCAGGACTTGAATTTAAGCGTGACGGCCTTAGGAGGTCTAAGTCTATGGAGTAGGTGAAAAATCCGGCGTAAATGACAGGATTGGGTATACTCCAATGCAGTCTTACTATAATGGGCTTGATAATATGCCTCAGGGAATTCATATAGAAACCCAGGTTCCGGTGTGAGCATGGGCTTCTATGGGAATTCACAAGGGCAAATTATCAAGCCCATTATCGCCCATTATCGCCGCTTTAGCGGCAGTTACCTGCCGCTAAAGCGGCGATAATTTTAACGCCGTCCTTGATAATATGCCCCATAGTTATTTTCCTCCTGGGCATTATTTTTCAGCCGTTTTTCTCCGAGTTCCCAACATTTCACAAGAAATCTTCCCATTGGCTTGGTTGTTTCTGCAGAAAAATAGATGCGGTCCTCATCGCCGTCCGGTTCTTCCTTGTCAAGCAAGCTTTTGAAGGTGCAGCCTCTGAGCCATGTATTGAAGGGAAGGTTCAGCAGGAAATGGCTCGGGTCACCTGTTTTTCAGCATAAACAGGTGTCAGAGTTTACTTGCTAGAGCGAGAAGTCTCCTTTTGGTTCACTGGTTTGTAGGATAAGGCTGAATAGATGGAGATGGGTCAAAGGGGCCAGTTTGTCCCAATAGCCGAGAGGACTTTCAGTTTCCTTTCTAGTCCTAGTGAGGTAATTGTTTTATTGATTTTCTTGCTCATCTGTTTTATTGACATTATTTGCAGGACCAGATTCGCTCCAGAGATATCCAGTTTGATTTATTGCGGAGTTTAGAATGTTCTCTCCGTACTTTGTCAACGACTGTTTCCTGCCACTGTTAGCCTCTTCGTCCCATATTTTATTGGTGTTCTTTAGCATCTTCTCTGAACTGAGGAGAGGCTGGCTTTCTTTCTTGGGTTCCCATTTGTTCTGTTAGTTTGACCAGTCCCCATAATTCCGCACAATAGGTTCTTGGACTTCCTGCCTTCGCCTGGACGGCCCGGTCAATGTATTGTGAAAAGTAATTTCTATGGCTGCGTGATTATTTTACGAATAGCCCTTAAAGAGGGCTACTGATTTGTCTATGTCTATTGTCCATGGCTGTCTGGATTCCATTCAATGTTGTCAGAAATCGACAGTCCTAGGTATGTGAATATTTTTACTCCTTGTACTCATGTGTTATTGTTTTTGAAGACACCTCCGTAATTTCTTTTGTTTCCAGAGATCATTACTTTGTATTTTCTGTGCTTATTTTTAATTTATTTTCTTAGCAACATTTCTCTAGAAGAGCTGTGCTTGCAGACCCTTTGGTGTCCTTCCTGGTCGCCAGAGTATAAAGGGGCAGGGACTTGAAAGCCTTCAATTGCCGGAATGTCAATATTTGCGTTTAAGACATTGCTGACCAGATTATTTGTGTATAATGATAAAAAAGTAAGGGCACAAGCAAACATCCTTGTTTTACTCATCTAACAGTGCAAAATATTTTGCTAGTGTGGCCTTTTTGGCTAAGCCTGACCTGTGATGTTATATTCGAATAGATGCAAAAAAACAATGGTGGTTTTAATCATTAGTTATAATAAGTTATATATAAAAAGTTTTTAATTGGTGACGGCGCAGTGGATGTGCAGTGAGGAACGTGCTCGGTCCTCTCATAAGTGTGATACACACATGCGGAAAAAAATCAGCGATCAAAAATGCGTATCATAAAACAAAAACAACACAGCCCATTTCTTATATACAGCCTACATAGGGTCCATGGTAGTAGTGAACATTTTGAATGCAGCATGTCTATAGAAGATGGAAGAGCCAGATCTAGCCCCAACTCATTCAACTTTTTCCATAGCCGATGCCGAGATATTAGGTCAAAGGGCAGATATGCTACATTGGCATTTAATTTTCTGTACTGTATCTGTGAATAATATGCAGAAAAGGCATCATTTGGTCCACTATGGACAGGGCTTCTCTCAATCTCCCTTGAATTGGGTTTAGTCTATTTTCATTTCTGACACATTCGTCCAGAGCCTTGAGTATAAGTTTACAAAACAATTTTCTGTCGATGTCAATCAGGCTGATTGAGCAAAAAGGGTTTGGATTGTTGTGGGAATCTTTTGTAGTACAAAGAAACTATAATGGTATTCTGCCAGATTCTGGGCAGATATTTGGTGTACCAATCTCAATTAAAATTACAGTTAGAATTAGTTGCCATCATTTATTGTATTATATAAAGGCAACTGCTGGTACCATGTTAGGTCCTGGTGTCTTACCTTTTGCTTATTCATTTATTTCTGATTTTATATTTTCCTGCGTGTAGATCTTTTCAGAGAGATTTCTTCTCTCTGTCTTGTCTATTTCTGCCATTATTTCCTTGGTAGGGGGCAAATTCTGAATTCACTGGAGTGACTTCAGTATGAGGAAATATAGAAGAGAAATGCACACTCCAAATGTCTTCTGTGTTATTCGCCTCTAGCGCATTTCTTTTTACAAGATCTACAATCCACAAGATTTCACTGCGCCACTTCTACGACACCACTGCGTCAAAACCTTATGCCTGCTTGAAGCAGGCGTAAGTAGTGATGCAGCACAATAGATATAGGCATTTCTGAGCATTGCTGGAGTTGTGTCGTGCTTCCAACACGACTCCAGCAATGCGACCTTTGCACCAACAGATACGTGACGTATCTGTCAATCCTTGCACCATGGTGCGGCGCATTGTAAATGCGATGCATCCATGGTGGCGCAAGGTTTGTTTGCGTGGTGCAAGTAAACTTACGCATCTCTGCTATGATGCAGAGATGTGTCAGTTTCTTGTAAAGCTGCCCTCCAGTATCTAATCTATGATGAAAACACATAGCGTTCCACCAGGATCTGAAAGTAACATTTTTGGCTTGATTCCAATTTGATGTTATTAAGTGAAAAGCAACAGCTAACAATAAATCTAACAACTTATAATATGGGGCCGTGTGAGGCTACTGGGGTGACATGGTACCTACAAAAATATTAATTAAAGAAAATGGAATAGTAATTTAAAAATCTTATTAACTTGAGTCCAGACCAATTGCCAAAACTGCTAAATAGGAGGGCAGTCAAATAACATGTGTTTTAAATCAGCGGTTGAGCACGGACAGGACCAACAAGTAGATGGTGTAATTGGAGAAAAAGATGCTAGAGTCACTGGGGTAAATAACAGTTGATGATAAGGTAGAGGGTCTGTGTAGTCTTTGCAGCTTGCATAGTTTTATGAAGCTTAAATCATAATTTATCCCATATAGCAATAGTCCAATATTGTATTAAATCCCTTTACCAGGCCAGTTCAGTCTTTAATTTGGCTCTGTCTGAAGACAAACAAATTCCTACCTTAATTGGGCTAGGTTCCCCTGCTCAAGTTCATTGATCCTACAACCATTGGACCATCATTGGATGCTGCTCTTCTTTATCTCATACTGTGCCCCCTGTTTAGTCCACTATGTACCTGCTTATTGTATTACTCTCCTTTGACCCATTTGCTTGTAATTATGTGATTATTCTTGCTTTAATTCCTACTTAGGTGCCGATTCCGATCCTGTAAAACCCGGGTACGAATGGTCGTACGGAGCGTATTCTCCATCCGACTCGTACCCAGGAAAACCACCTTACAAACCCGTAAGTACGATTCGTACAGAAATACCATTTCCGTACAAGTCGTACAAAACACCGACCGGCAAAAAAATACCCACAATTCCGATCCGGGACATCGCGTACGTGACGTCCAGACGGAGTCAGGCAGCATTTTACGGACCAGCAAGTACGATCCGTGCCCACGTCACTCCGCACGCTCATTTTTTACGGCAGCCAAAAACTCCCGGGAAATTGAGGACGACGCAAAGAAGGCGCACCAGTACGCGACGGACAGCCATGGACCCCATCCTACGTGTCATCCCGGCCCTCCTAGCCTACGACCTGGTGCACAGAAACCGACGCAGATGCCGCAGAAGGTCAGAACAACACCCAGGGGCAAAGGGGGGGGGCAAGGGGCAGGAAACATAACCCCCACCCAATGTAAAACATATATATCCTGCACATAAATTACCTCCATGGTCTGGTCACTTCGGGGGGCGTGTCCACCAATCCCACGTACCGCCACAACGGAAGTGGACGTGGACGCGCATCACCACTACAATGGTGGTACGGCCCGTACCCACGCCCCCCAGAGCGTGGGTACGGTCCGTACCACCATTGTAGTGGTGACGTAGGGGTATGCGTGGTACAGACCGTACCCACGCTCTGAGGGCATGGGTACAGGCCGTACCACGCGTACCCCTACGTCACCCCTACAATGGTGTTACGGCGCATACCCACGCCCTCAGAGCGTGGGTACGGGCCGTACCCCTACGTCACCCCAACAATGGTGGTACGGCCCGTACCCACGCCCTCAGAGCGTGGGTATGGCCCGTACCCCTATATCACCACAACTATGGTGGTACGGCCCATACACACGCTCTGAGGGCGTGGGTACGGGCCGTACCCCTACATCACCCCAACAAAAGTGGTACGGGCCGTACACACGCCCTCAGAGCGTGGGTACGGTCCGTACCACCATTGTAGTGGTGACGTAGGGGTACACGTGGTACAGACCGTACCCACGCTCTGAGGGCATGGGTACGGGCCGTACCACGCGTACCCCTACGTCACCCCTACAATGGTGTTACAGCCCGTACCCACGCCCTCAGAGCGTGGGTACGGGCCGTACCCCTACGTCACCCCAACAATGGTGGTACGGCCCGTACCACCATAGTTGGGGTGACGTAGGGGTACGCGTGGTACGACCCGTAACCACACCCTCAGAGCGTGGGTACGGGCCGTACCCCTATATCACCACAACTATGGTGGTACGGCCCATACACACGCTCTGAGGGCGTGGGTACGGGCCGTACCCCTACATCACCCCAACAACGGTGGTACGGCCCGTACCACTATTGTCGGGGTGACGTAGGGGTACGGCCCGTACCCACGCCCTCAGAGCGTGTGAACGGGCCGTACCACCATAGTTGTGGTGATGTAGGGGTACGGCCCGTACACACGCTCTGAGGGCGTGGGTACGGGCCGTACCCCTACGTCACCCCAACAATAGTGGTACGGGCCGTACACACGCTCTCAGAGCGTGGGTATGGCCCGTACCACCATAGTTGTGGTGATGTAGGGGTACGGACCGTGCACACGCTGTCAGAGCGTGGGTAAGGACCGCATCACGCGTACCCCTAGGGCACCAGTACATCAGTGATACAAGGCGTACACACGCCACGAATGTTGTCATAGGGCCTGGTGCAGCATCTAACCAGTATATTGGGGTGTGTGTATGCCCAGGAGAGCAGTGTACTGCACCAAGGGTGCAGGCGGGTGGGTGGGTGTCTGCCTAGGATTCACATCAGTGGACAGAGATGTGAGGGGTGGGTGCAGAGGAATACCTGCAGTGGACAGAGACATATGAGGGGTGGGTGCCTATCACTCCCAGCAGTGCCCAGACATATGATGGGTGGGTGCCTATCACTCCCAGCAGTGGACAGAGACATGGGGGTGGGTGCGGAGGAATACCTGCCGTGGACAGAGACATATGATGGGTGGGTGCATATCACTCCCAGCAGTGCCCAGACATTTGAGGGGTGGGTGCCTATCACTCCCAGAAGTGGACAGAGACATGGGGGTGGGTGCAGAGGAATACCTGCAGTGGACAGAGACATGGGGTGGGTGCAGAGGAATACCTGCAGTGGACAGAGACATATGAGGGGTGGGTGCACATCACTCCCAGCAGTGCCCAGACATATGAGGGGTGGGTGCCTATCACTCCCAGCAGTGGACAGAGACATGGGGGTGGGTGCAGAGGAATACCTGCAGTGGACAGAGACATATGAGGGGTGGGTGCATATCACTCCCAGCAGTTCCCAGACATATGAGGGGTGGGTGCCTATCACTCCCAGCAGTGCCCAGACATATGAGGGGTGGGTGCCTATCACTCCCAGCAGTGCCCAGACATATGAGGGGTGGGTGCCTATCACTCCCAGCAGTGGACAGAGACATGGGGGTGGGTGCAGAGGAATACCTGCAGTGGACAGAGACATGGGGGTGGGTGCAGAGGAATACCTGCAGTGGACAGAGACATATGAGGGGTGGGTGCCTATCACTCCCAGCAGTGCCCAGACATATGAGGGGTGGGTGCCTATCACTCCCAGCAGCGCCCAGACATATGAGGGGTGGGTGCCTATCACTCCCAGCAGTGGACAGAGACATGGGGGTGGGTGCAGAGGAATACCTGCAGAGGACAGAGACATATGAGGGGTGGGTGCCTATCACTCCCAGCAGTGCCCAGACATATGAGGGGTGGGTGCCTATCACTCCCAGCAGTGCCCAGACATATGAAGGGTGGGTGCCTATCACCCCCAGCAGTGCCCAGACATATATGGGGTGGGTGCCTATCACTCCAAGCAGTGGACAGAGACATGGGGGTGGGTGCAGAGGAATACCAGCAGTGGACAGAGACATGGGGGTGTGTACATCATCCTCAGATGACCACAAGTCCATGGGTGTATGAACGCATCCACAATGTGCGACTATGTTGAGAGTGCCATAACAACACATCACTGACAGCAGTGTTCCACTCCCATGAGGATGTATGTCCTTCCCCCACTGCATGACACACCACATGTGTGTGTGATGACAAATGACACATGCATACCCACCCCTGGCGGTTGCAGCTCAATACACACACTGAGATCATGCCACAAGACTGTATAGTCATGTTAAAGCCTACTAAACTAAGAGAGCCAAAGGGAACACACACTGTCACACACATTCCAGGACTGATAGGAATGTACAGGTGCTGGGACAGCCACCAAGTTGTTGTCTCCCAGGGAAGGAATAGGGTGGAGTTCCCACAGATACAATGCCCACAATTGTGAGTCAGGTGCCCAAATACCCTGCAGAACAAGTAACATATGTGTGCTATGCTGGGAGTACACACATGCATAGTGCGTAAAAGGGACAATTTCTACATGAAGGCATGGCAACATACTCTATACACAAGTACAGTGACTACCAAGGATGGCACAGACGATGCAGGCGGAGACATTGATGAGCAGGCATGGCCATAGTTGAAGGCATCCATCACCCACAAAGGAAATGTAGACACAGGTCAGCAAAACAATTGTGCAACTCCCTGCAGGGAAGATGTCAGGTGCCACAGAGGAAGGAACACTCCTTGGGACAATGTCTCCAAACACAAAGAGCATACACGACCAAAGATTCTTTTCAGAGAACTTGTGATGGCACGCAGATACCAGGGTCCACCCCATGAGCAGCAGACTACAACATTTCCCAGACACCTAACACATGATCACCACCCCAACTCATGGAGCATCAGCACCAACATCAATACCTGAAAACCAATCGTGGTCAAAGGAAAAACAAAATGCTTTATTCAGCATTAAATCAAAAGGTATAAAAGGACAATATTTACAAAGGCCATAGGCCAGTCCACATGCGAAGTCCTGGGGGGGGACACATGTCCACGCATCTCCCCGAGCTTGCCTGCACATACTAAACCTCACGTTCAGCGACTGGGGGGCATCATGTGGGGAAGGACCAGGTACCGCAGGGACAGGAGGGGGAAGGGTAGGTGTTGTGGGTGCAGGGACGGACGACTCCACCACAGGGGGTGGGGCAGCGCCAAAGGTGGAGGTTAGCATGGTGCTGCACACGTCCGCGAGCTCGGCCAGCATCTCCCCTGCACCTGAAGGAACCAGAGGCCCCAAGTAGGGGGGGTCGGAGGGATGGGTTGCAGCGCTACTGGGGGAGGTGGTGGACAGGGGGGATTCAACTCCCCTACCCATGGAGTGCCTTGCCCGTTTGCGTGATGGTGAACCAGTGGGGCTGAGGCCCAGCACAGCCAAGTATGTCTCCTTCCCAGACTGTGGGGCAGGGGAGCCGAGGGGAGTGACATTGGAGGAACTGGGGAGTGAGGCATGCGGACTTGGACTGTGGCTGCGTGTCTGCCTGTGTGCCCTAGACCCAGTGGGTGTGCCTTCTTCCCCCTGACGTGACAGGAGGTGTGCGCTTTCCCTTCCCTGTTGGTGTGCTGCCTGTGTCTGGTGGGGTGCGTGGCTGGGAACGTCTGTGTGTGCTTGGGACAGGCATGGGAGTGGGAAGTGTGGATGGTGCAGGGTTCAGGGGGGACGAAGCGCTGCAGGAGACTCACTGCTGCCGTCAGTGACAAGTCCATGGACCTCAGCAACATCCGTTGGTCAGACATCGCTGATGACATGCCCTCCATGTACGACACCATCTGTGTCAGCAGTCTGGTGTGGCCATGGAGGACAGTCAGTATCGATGTCTGCCCAACCTGCAACTGCCGCTGAATGTCCACAGACTCGGCAGTGAGGGCAGCAGGGGAGACAGGGGCAGGGGGTGCGGTGCCTGGCACGAAGGAGACACGTTGTTGCCCTACACGGACAGAAGGGACCCGAGCAAGTGGGAGGGCGGTGATGGGAATGGAGGGGGCGGTGACAGTTGTAGTGCAGCTGCCAGCTGTTGGAGCAGCCTCCGCCCCCTCAGGGAGCTCAGCCTCGGACCCGTCAGCGTCGTAGTCGGTGTTGGTACTAGACAGGTCCTCCGCCTGACTCCCCTCGCCCTCCATGCCACTTGATTCCGCCGACTCCCCAGCGGTGCTCGATCCCTCCTCCTGGTCCATGCAGGTGTCTCCCTCGGTGTCCCCCGATGATGCTGTGTGCAAGGTGAAGAGACATGAAATAATCAGTCACCTGCGTACATCTGACACATGAGTCCAAACAAAATCGGTCACAGTGCATATCAGGAAATGCATCATGAGTAACATCTAGAATACTCCGCACCTATGTAAGCCATGCACTCCCCAGTTGGTTCACCCACCATGCCCCCTGAAAAAATGAACATCAGGACACAACAGAAAATAACTCAATATCCAATTATACTGAGAAGCTAGTGTCTGTGAACAGTGGAGCACAGCCAGACTATGAAGGCATGCCACCTATTGTTCACTGTGAAAGAAACAGTATTGGTGTATCCAAGGCCAAATACCAGACGCCAATGCTGAAGGTGTCCCCACACTCAGAGACCTGTGACTACTTTGTAAACCCTAAAGAAATACATTGTGATCCCTGGGGAATCACAACACTTTACACAATCGACATGTTTGGAATGTGTGAAAGTGCCACTTTTGGAACAGAACACACATGTGCCTGGATAACAGAAGTCACACAAGGCGGTGCACAAAAAACTACTTTTACACAGTCATTGTATGAGCTGCCAGCCTAATGCAAACAAGCCACTGTTAAGAAGAAATGTGGTATCAGGAAGTACATATACATGGCACCACGGTGGTCTGGATGACTTGACACCCTTAAGTTGGTATCAGCAACAACCGAGGAATAACCCTACTGCAACCACACTGTGGGAACATGTATATGTATAATCTCTAATCAATTTTATTACTGAACTGTGCCTTTGTTTTAAATGTGCCAGCGTGTCCCCTAAAAGTGTAAAGGTGGTTTCTTGTGCACTTCTTTGGGAGACATCTGTCATGCAGGCACATTATTGTCCTTCACAACAAAAAATCAAAGTCAAGCATATTATGATAGATCTCCTGAGGCGGAAGCCGGGAGCGCGACCTGAATAATTTTTAACAATTTGAGAGTCACTTGTGTGTTTTTAAATCACTTACCCCTCTCCCCCTCCTGGCACCACATCAGGGCACCAGCTTGCTCCTGGCTAGGCCGCGCAGCCGATCTCAGCGTTGCCGTGGTAAAACCACTACAAAATCTTGCCGCCATTCCTGACGATCGCGGAGGCCACGCCCCTTTCCCAAAGGCCACGCCCACCGCCGAACTAGTACTTAAGACGTTGAATACAAGCGCCTGTGTTACTTATGATAGATCTCCTGAGGCGGAAGCCGGGAGCGCGACCTGAATAATTCTTAACAATTTGAGAGTCACTTGTGTGTTTTTAAATCACTTACCCCTCTCCCCCTCCTGGCACCACATCAGGGCACCAGCTTGCTCCTGGCCAGGCTGCGCAGCCGATCTCAGCGCTGCCGCGGTAAAACCACTACAAAATCTTGCCGCCATTCCTGACGTTCACGGAGGCCACGCCCCTTTCCCAGAGGCCACGCCCACCGCCGAACCAGTACTTAAGACTCTGAATACAAGCGCCTGTGTTACTTATGATAGATCTCCTGAGGCGGAAGCCGGGAGCGCGACCTGAATAATTTTTAACAATTTGAGAGTCACTTGTGTGTTTTTAAATCACTTACCCCTCTCCCCCTCCTGGCACTACATCAGGGCAGCAGCTTGCTCCTGGCCAGGCCGCGCAGCCGATCTCAGCTCTGCTGCGGTAAAACCGCTACAAAATCTTGCCGCCTTTTCACGCCCTTTCAGTGGCCACACCCCCTTACTGCCGGCTATTTCCCTATAAAAAATGTGCATCTTCCGGACGCGCAGCGGACGCGACGATTGCGCGCCGAAGGCGCGCCTAAGGCAAGCCCGTCTGCGCCCGTCCGCGCCAAGGTAGCGCCATGGGCCAGTTATGCTGCCTGTCTTGGCCCTTCACATCTTGATCAGCCTCCTTCTGGGCCCCCCTACTCTAGAGAGGCGCTCATCCAAATAGGTAAGCACCATGCGTATAAAGGAATATTCTCCCTGTTACATACGGCACACCCACGAGCCGACTTCCTGAGGTACGATCTTTTAAAATGTGGGCTTCTGAATGTTAGGTCCCTGCCTAAACACAGTACAGAGATCCAACTCTTGATTGATACTCACGAACTAGACATTCTTTTTATGACGGAAACTTGGACTCGTCCTGACTGTTTGGTTGACCATGGATTTGCGTGTCCTCCTGGGTTCAAATTTCTTCATTCCCCTAGGCCTACTGGAAGAGGCGGGGGGTGGGAGCTATTTTTAGAGCATCCTGCAGCATTAAGGTCCTCACTTTAGACCCTACTCTGGGCACTGAGCTTTTAGGGCTATCAATTCAGACCCACTCCGGGACTACTGTCACTGGGATAGTATGCTACCGCCCGCCAGGGTCGTTCAGCCTTCAGCAGCAACAAGCATTATTAACTACCCTGACTAATATCGCCTTCTCTCACCATAAGCTACTTATCCTTGGCGACTTTAATCTCTGGCGCAACGGTACCCTTGACTCGGGTCTCGGGAACCTACTTCAAGCCTGTGAAACTTTTGGTCTTTCTCAACTGGCCACTAAAGCCACCCACAAAGCTGGTCATCTCCTAGATTTGGTCTTCGCGGCACCTGACCTGGTGGCGATGGGGGAAACCTTACCTATGGATTGGACAGACCACTCACTCCTAAAATTCTTTATTCACACGAATGGTGGTCCTCACAAGGCTCCTGTGTTGACTAGGGAAGTTAAGTGCAGAGATTGGAGGGCCCTCACACGTCTGCACCCTATCGGTGAGGTGTTCCTTTTGGAACAGCTCTTCAATGAGAATAAGAATATAGACGAAAATTACGCCTCTCTCTGTACTAGAATCACAACGGTCCTCAATGCCCATGCCCCTCTAAAAACACGCAGCTGTAAGGGTAAAGACTCCGCCCCCTGGTTTAATGACGACCTAAAAAACCTAAAACAGGGATGCAAACAAGCTGAGAGAAGGTGGAGACGCGACTATAATGACACCTTTAAAGAGGTGTGGAAAACTAATGTCCTTGCCTACAAGAATCTGATTAAAAAATCTAAAGCAGAATACTATTCCTCTCTGATCTGCAACACCACCAACAATTCCGGGAGTATTTTTAATATACTAAATAGCGTCACCAATCCGGAGTGTTCCAAGAATGCGATCGTCCCGTCCCAAGACCTTTGTGACAACCTTGCTGTATTTTTCAAGGAAAAAATTTAACTCATCCTTAAAGACCGAGACACTCCTTTGGATCTTGTCCCTCCCTCCGACCTGAGACCTGGTTCTCCGGTGGACCGATTGGCTGACCCTGCCACAGCTACGAAGGAAACGTTACTCAAGTTCCCACCACTTACTTATGAGGCCTTCACTAAGTTAGCTAGAGGAATCGCCTCCGGGTCTCCCATGGATCCGGTGCCTCCCAAAATCTGGAAGGAATTTGAGGATGAACTATTCCCCACACTCCACCAAATTTGTAACCAATCCCTGGTGACTGGCACCGTCCCAGCTCATTGGAAACGGGCGTTAGTCTCTCCTTTGTTAAAAAAACCCTCCCTAGACCCTGATTGTTCAAAAAACTATAGGCCCATCTCCCTGCTGCCTTTCCCTGCCAAGGTAGTTGAGCGTCTAGTTAGCAAGACTCTCTCCGACCATCTGGAACGTCATCTATTACTAGATGGGGACCAATTTGGTTTTCGGCCTGCCCATGGTACCGAAACAGCCCTCATCACCGCTATGGATGAGCTTCAAAGGCGTGCAGACAGAAGACAGGCAGCGTTCCTGATCCTGCTCGATATGTCTGCCGCCTTTGACACGGTGAATCACAAGATCCTACTGAGGCGGCTGTTTGAGGCGGGATTGAGAGACACTGCGCTACAATGGTTTCATTCATTTTTGCAGGATAGGCAGCAGGCAGTATCCATGCCACCTTTCCAGTCAGCCTTTTCCCTGGTAACGCATGGGGTCCCTCGGGGCTCAGCAATCAGCCCAATACTCTTTAATGTATACCTCAGACCTTTGATTTTACTCATCAAAAGCTTCAACATCAGGATTATCAACTACGCCGACGACACGCAGATGATCCTCTCCTTGGAAGGAGAGGACTCAACCTCTGCGGAGGCTCTACACAATTGTCTGCGTGACACGTCCCGGTGGCTAAAGGACAACTCCCTTCAGTTCAACGCAGGGAAGACGGAGGTGCTCTTCAGTGCCGGAACTAGGATTCCCCAACCGTTTCCAAACAACTTTTGGCCCCCGGAATCAGGGTCCAATGTACGGCCCGTGGAATCAGTTCGTAACCTAGGGGTCATGTTGGATCATAGGCTCAGCATGGAGACGCATGTTCAAAATACGTCTGCCTGTTGTTTTGCCATCCTCCGTTCCCTAAGGAAAGTTCTGCCCCTCTTACCTACCCATGCCCACGCCCAAGTGGTTAGATGTACCATCCTTAGCAGGTTGGACTATTGTAATGCCCTCCTGCTTGGGTCCCCTGAGTTCCTGCTGGACAGGCTCCAGAGGGTCCAATCAGCAGCTGCTAAGCTGGCTCTGGGGCTTCCGAGAAGATCTCATGGACCGTCCGCCCTGGCAAAACTGCACTGGTTTCCTATAAGACAGAGGATTCAATTTAAGGCCCTTTGTATAGTCCTTAGGGCTCTCCATGGCACTGGCCCAGCCCAGCCCCCTTACAATCCAAATTTGCCTGGTACACTCCAACCAGACAGCTTCGATCCTCTGACGCCAAACTGTGACATGGTGAATCACAAGATCCTACTGAGGCGGCTGTTTGAGGCGGGAGTGAGAGACACTGCGCTACAATGGTTTCATTCATTTTTGCAGGATAGGCAGCAGGCAGTATCCATGCCACCTTTCCAGTCAGCCTTTTCCCTGGTAACGCATGGGGTCCCTCAGGGCTCAGCAATCAGCCCAATACTCTTTAATGTATACCTCAGACCTTTGATTTTACTCATCAAAAGCTTCAACATCAGGATTATCAACTACGCCGACGACACGCAGATGATCCTCTCCTTGGAAGGAGAGGACTCAACCTCTGTGGAGGTCCTACACAATTGTCTGCGTGACACGTCCCGGTGGCTAAAGGACAACTTCCTTCAGTTCAACGCAGGGAAGACGGAGGTGCTCTTCAGTGCCGGAACTAGGATTCCCCGACCGTTTCCAAACAACTTTTGGCCCCCGGAATCAGGGTCCAATGTACGGCCGGTGGAATCAGTTCGTAACCTAGGGGTCATGTTGGATCATAGGCTCAGCATGGAGACGCATGTTCAAAAAACGTCTGCCTGTTGTTTTGCCATCCTCCGTTCCCTAAGGAAAGTTCTGCCCCTCTTACCTACCCATGCCCGCGCCCAAGTGGTTAGATGTACCATCCTTAGCAGGTTGGACTATTGTAATGCCCTCCTGCTTGGGTCCCCTGAGTTCCTGCTGGACAGACTCCAGAGGGTCCAATCAGCAGCTGCTAAGCTGGCTCTGGGGCTTCCGAGAAGATCTCATGGACCGTCCGTCCTGGCAAAACTGCACTGGCTTCCTATAAGACAGAGGATTCAATTTAAGGCCCTTTGTATAGTCTTTAGGGCTCTCCATGGCACTGGCCCAGCCCCCTTACAATCCAAATTTGCCTGGTACACTCCAACCAGACAGCTTCGATCCTCTGACGCCAAACTGGTAGTCGTACCCAGATTCAGGAAAGTCAGAGCCGGAGGTAGATCCTTCGAGGTGGCAGCTGCCAGACTATGGAACACTCTTCCTATCGAGATTAGGCACCTCAACGAACTCCTCCCGTTCAGAAGAAGGATTAAAACTTGGTTATTCCCCTGTTAGTGTGCCTGTAAGCTCTCACTCCCTGTGTTTTTTCACTTCCGTCTCCTCTGATCTTTCAGCGCCAGGATGCCTGCAATGGTGACAGCCGTGCTTTACAAATTCTCAAAATAATAATAATAATAATAATAATAAATAAACTATTGGAACATGTTGACAAGTGTAGTCAGTGCCAAGGTACAAGACATCTTGACTAACAACTTGAATCATGCCACCTGTCACATGGCCATCCGTACCATGATGACACAGTTGGCAACACATCTGACCCACTACCTGTCATGTGGAGTGGCACACATGTCCAGACACAGGACAATGCATTAGCGAATGGCCCTGCAATTGTGTCGGAATAAGGAGCACCTGCACTGAGGAGACACCCTCATGGGAACCAAGAATGTCCACACAGATGTCAGCACACACAGACCAAACTACGTAGCATCTGGAGTACACACCGGTGCCAAAAATGGATGAGCGGGAAACATGTCTTTTAACTTTTGCCACATGCTGCAATGCACAAACATTACACCCTGCACAACATGCCTGGTCACTGCACGTTGAGTGTCTGTCCAGAAAATTATCACACACAGGTCAGACCTGGCAAGGAGACATAAGGTTTGGACATGTAGGCCTTGCCTGCACAAACCCCCCCTACCTGAGACAATGTGATTGAGACAGAGCAAGTAGTTACACCTCTTAATCTGGGATTAATAAAATGTGCATCCAGAACTCCTAAATGTACTCAACATCACCTCGTGAGGCTGACCACACATATGTGTGACAAACAACCATCAACAGATAGTTGTACATAGACACACAGGCACTGGCCAGTGTGGGGATGCACAAGCCTTATGGGGTCACCATGGACAGTGGACACATGTAGCACACTTTACGGAAATACAAATGAGGCCATGGAACAATGCCACAGAGGCCAACTTATGCTGAACACACAGTGAATGGGCACAGTGTTTTATGCCACACATGATTCCTAGGAAAAGGTGTCTCAGGGGACTGTAGTGGACACACTGCTCCATGGTCCTGGAATGATCTGACTGTAACAGGAGCAACCGTCCCGGCACTATGCATATCTCCCACTCATGTACATCATGTCTGAGACCACTACATCGGTCATGCATGCTGCAAGTCTGTTTATTTGAAACCTCACACTCCTATGTTGAGACTCAGGACAGTGCCAACAATTATGGCCCCCAAATGAGTAAACAGGACAGGGCACAGGCAAGGTACCAACACATGTCACAGACCACCCCCACCCATGATGCTGAAAGCAGTGTGCACCTTGATTAACTTGCAGCCTAGATGACCATGTGCAATAGTGATTACACACAGACCAGGGAACACATGTCAAGGAGGAGAAGGGAGGAAGAACAGCACCGGTTGACTTGGGGGAACAGGATATGCACTGCACATATAAACCCTGGCAGTGTATCCAGGCGACTGAGCACTTCCAAAAGCTGGTGACACACAACAAACACACATGTACCTACCCCCTTCCTGCTGCTGTCTCTCCTGTAACCGCCTATCCATCTCAGGGAAGTCCACCGCCAGGACACGCTTCATTTGGTGGGTCAGGCGCCGGTGCCCGCCGTGGGAGCGTGGTGGTGAGTCCCCCAGCAGGACCCGGGCGATCCTCCTGGTCCAGCACCGGATGTCCTGCCAGCGTTTCCTCACTTGGGGCAGGCGCCGACTGCGACCCTCCACCGTATTCACGGCCCTGACGGCCCTCTTCCAAATTCTCCCCTTCTCGTAGGCGGTTACCTGTGAGGATGACAAAGTGAGACTACATCACTACACCTGCTCCATGTCACAGAGACACACATTTTAACATCTTTGATTTGTTGAACAGGGCATAGTATGCTGCCAACTAATAGCACCTTTGTCATAGGGACATTCGCCTCTGTGTAAGTGCCAATGCACTAGATGGCATTGAAAGTACACAGGTGGCATGAGGGGTTCGACACACTCCCTGATCATGGCACACACTGTGCATCGCAAGCAACACAAGGCTGATGGACAGCACCTCCAAACAGTCATATGCCCCAGGCCACTGACGCAACCTCAGCAGAGTACACAGACACACACAGGCACAGATCATTCACCTGCCATTGGCAACAGCGGATACAAACCTCACATGTGCCACTTGCCTGGGGGGTGTCACAGGCGTGGCGCTAGCCCAGCAAGTCAGACACACAGCATGGCTTGCTTCTCACATCAGATGGGTAGAGCAGTTGCCTCCTCCATGCAGGTGTGGTGCAACACTCCACATAGACACTCACCCATATGACAAGGAACATTCACACACATCAATGTCCAGGGGGCGTACACATCATTTGGACACTCTCACCACAGCTCCATTCAACTCACACACATCTGTGGGTACAGTCACCTGTCACACCGGGGGACCACTGATTTACCTCAGGACTATAGAACAAGAATGCCCAAGAGGATTATCCACGCTGAATGTGCCATGCACCATGCAGTGAATGTCACAGTAAGCACAATGCAAGTGAGGAGTGCACACATGAACCACATCATGCTCTGCATGAGAGACATAAGCCATTCCCCCCCCCTGGGACCCACTCTAAACAACATTGCATGTCTGTCACACCTGGACACAATGCCAGAAGTGACAGTCACAAAAAAAGGGGCACACTCAAAGGTAGTGGAGTCAGCACTCACCTGCTCCCCTGGTCTACCATACAGGCAGGGGTACTGTGGGAGGATGACGTCCAGCAACGCCTCATTCTCTTCCTGTGTGAATGGCTGGGCCCTCTCCACAGACCTTGACATGGTGCCAGAGGAAGACAAGACAGCAGCAGTGGTGTCGACTGACATGTAGTGCAGGCAAGTGCCCTCTCATGGGTTCTGCCTGACTTATGTCTGCCTTGCTGGCCTATTTCATTTACAGGAGTACAGAGTTATTGGTCAGACTCATTTGCATCCTACGTTTCCTCCAATCCCTTTAAACATACACCAGTGACAGCATTAGCATCTTTCAAATTTGCAGCAGCATGTCAAGTCAATAACCACTTTGCAACAATGTATAATGTGGCCAACTGCTTTTTCCAGCCCACATGATGGAAAAATGTGATCTTGAAACTCGGTATCCATGACAACCAGCATGCATTTAGGCCCTAATACATGTCCCTTATGTGTTCCCATTGTAATTTTCAAATCCTCACACAGGTATGGTGCGTTTCACACGTACCCCTAGGGCACCACTACTATAGTGATACGGCCCATACACGCGCGTGTACGGGTCATATCCCTATAGTAGTGTTGCCGTAGGTGTACACCATAGTGATACGGCCCGTACACGCGTGTGTAGGGGTCGTATCCCTATAGTAGTGTTGGCGTAGGTGTACGCCATAGTGATACGACCCGTACACGCGCGTGTACAGGTCGTATCCCTATAGTAGTGTTGCCGTAGGTGTACGCCATAGTCATACGGCCTGTACACGCGTGTGTAGGGGTCGTATCCCTATAGTAGTGTTGGCGTAGGTGTACGCCATAGTGATATGACCCGTACACGCGCGTGTACGGGTCACATCCCTACAGTAGTGTTGGCGTAGGTGTACTCCATAGTGATACGACCCGTACACACGCGTGTATGGGTCGTATCCCTATACTAGTGTTGCCGTAGGTGTATGCCATAGTCATACAGCCCATACACGCGTGTGTATGGGTCGTATCCCTATAGTAGTGTTGCCGTAGGTGTACGCCACAGTGATACGGCCCGTACACGCGTGTGTAGGGGTTGTATCCCTATAGTAGTGTTGGTGTAGGTGTACGCCATAGTGATACGACCCGTACACGCGCGTGTATGGGTTGTATCCCTATAGTAGTGTTGGCGTAGGTGTACGCCATAGTGATACGACCTGTACAGGCGCGTGTATGGGTCGTATCCCTATACTAGTGTTGCCGTAGGTGTATGCCATAGTCATACAGCCCGTACACGTGTGTGTAGGGGTCGTATCCCTATAGTAGTGTTGCCGTAGGTGTACGCCATAGTGATACGGCCCGTACACGCGTGTGTAGGGGTTGCATCCCTATAGTAGTGTTGCCGTAGGTGTACGCCATAGTCATACGGCCCGTACATGTGTGTGTAGGGGTCGTATCCCTATAGTAGTGTTGCCATAGGTGTACGCCATAGTCATACGGCCCGTACACACGTGTGTAGGGGTCGTATCCCTATAGTAGTGTTGGCATAGGTGTACGCCATAGTGATACGACCCGTACACATGCATGTACGGGCCGTATCACTATGGCGTACACCTACGCCAACACTACTATGGGGATAGGACCAGTGTGTACAAGTACGTGTACGACCAGTGTGTACACCTAGGTGTACACACTGGTCGTACACGTACGTGTACTACCGTAGTACACGTACGTGTACACACTGGTCGTACACGTACGTGTGTACGGTCCGTACACACACGCGTACTCCTACCCAAACCCAATATAGTGATACGACCGTACACACGCCCTCAGAGCGTGTGTACGTTGCGTTTCACAGTTTACACCGGTGATAGGAGGCGCACACAAAAGGAATGGAGGTGTCTGACTCGCACAAGGCTGTACATCAAGTCATTGTCAGTGCAGTCCTTCATGTGCAGGGCCTAGGTGTGTCAGGCAGTGATGTGGCACATGTCTCCTCATGTTTTAGCACAATAGATGTGTGGTGACCTGTGTACACATGTCATGTGTGATGGGGCACTATGTTGCACACTTCCCCTTCACACTTTGCACATGTCTGCATGTAGTACAAATGTGTCAAGCACTGCATCACTGGTATGGCACAGTCCCCAACACCCGCAACTGTCCCCTGATGCCAGGTACACGGATAATTACACCTGACATCTAACTACCAGCGTGCCACGATGTGACTATGTCATGTGTGTGTCATGTGTTCCCATGAGCTTGCTGTTGGTGTTCCGTCAGCTGCATCTGCTGTTGCTGCATCCAACATGTGTCTGTGTGTAGATGGGCATGGCACACAATTACGCACACCATGCCACATGTGGAATCCCACGTAACGTGTGTCTGTATGCATCGAACATGGTATTTCGACCTGAGGACATATCTGCGTTGTCTCAATGTCTGTGTTATCAGTTTTGACATGTACCCCTTCATGGCAATGTGTGTGATCTGTACTTTTTAAATGACATGTGACGTGTGCGTCTAGCTTGCCGAAAGCTGTCTGAATGAGATAACATCCTTCGAATGCAGATATGTGGATGTATGTCACTCCTGTAATGTGTCTGGCTGTTCACTTACACTGGCCCACAGCTAGTTTCATGGCATGTCATGTAGACCTTGACAATCAACGTTTGTAGCTGGCTCTTCGTAGGAGTATCACCTGGCTGGCATACGAGTCCTGGATGTATTGCACAGACCAGACTCTGTATTTAGCAGATGTGTATTAGCTGTTGAACATGTGCTCAGTTCATTGACATTGGTGTTGTGATGTACTCAATCTTCGTTATTACTTCCAAATTTCTGCAGGGCACCGCCTCTCCCCCGACCAATGCCAGACTTGGGTGCCATGAGGGAACGTGACTGCATACGCCGTTACAGATTCACCCAACAGTTAATTGAGGACCTGACAAACAGGCTGGCAACACACCTCCAACCGCGACAGTTATCCTACTGCGCTGACCCCCAAGATGAAGGTGATGGCAGCCCTACATTATTTTGCCACCGGTACATTTCAATTCACCATAGCTGATGTGGGTGGCATGTCCCAGACCATGTTCAGCCGTGTCCTGCATGATGTTTTAGAAGCCATGTTGGAGCACCTGGATGAATTCATCCATTTTCCAACTCCTGAGCAGTTGAAAGGTATCAAGGGTGAGTTCTATGCCCTGGGAGGGATGCCCCATGTAATTGGGTCCATTGATGGGACACATGTGGCTTTGGTACCACCACAGGCACAGGAGGTAGCCTATCGAAACCGAAAACATTATCACTCCATTAATGCCCTTGTGGTGTGTCTACCTAACATGCTGATTTCCCATGTCTGTGCACGTTTTCCAGGGTCAGCACATGATGCCTACATCATGAGGCGTAGCAGGGTGCCAGAAATGATGCTGCGGCTGCACAACAAACACGCATGTCTTGTTGGTGGGTATACTCTGTTTGTCCTGTATTTAGCGGTATCTTTGTATGTTACGGCATCTCCTGACCCACTTCTTTACATGATGTTTCCATGTAGGGGACTCTGGCTATCCCAACATGCCATGGCTGATGACGCCTCTCCGCAACCCCAGAACATCTGCAGATCACCGTTACAACAACGCCCATGGGCAGACCAGGCGAGTGATTGAGAGGACGTTTGGTCTCCTGAAGAGCCGATTCTGGTGCCTCCACAAGACAGGCGGGTCCCTCCCATATGCACCGGTAAAGGTCTGCAAAATCTTCCTCGTGTGCTGCATGCTGCACAACATGGCAGTGGAGAAAGCTGTGCCACTCATCCTGGATCCGGATGAGCAGGAACATCCACCCGTGGAGGATGAAGGCCTTGGTCACGAGGCAAGTGAGGAGGAGGAGGAGGACATCCGGAGTCAGCTCATACGCAACTTCTTCTCATAATGGTGAGTCCCTGGGTCTGAGTGTGCACGCTTGGAGCCTTGTGTGGCATGTGTTGCAATGTGTCTGTCCAGCTGACTGTATGCTAAGTGACTTAGAGGTGTGTTCTGATGTGTCAATCGAGTGATGATGTAATTCCACACATTTTAGCTGACACACTCAATTTTCAACTAGCATGTTATCAACCTTATTCATGTAGAGTACATGACCATGCATGCGGATGACTATCTTTTTCCTGACTTCTTGTGTGTCTGTCATCCCCAGGTAGTTGCGCATGCTGTCTGCTTGTGGCATCGTTGTGCTCCTGCTATTCCTCATGAGTATTGCAACGTGTGCTGAATCAGCGTTACATGCACGGACATGGTGAAAAGTCTCCTTTGGGTAAGGATTGCAGCAAGGCATTTTGAGTGTGGTAGTTGTTTGTAATGTGTGGGCACTGCTCCTGTGCAGGTTTGGTTACTATGCATACATGTCGACTCACCATGGGGCACATGACATGTAGCATGACTCACATGAATTGATAGTCACACTTCGTGACAGTCATCTGTAATGGGATTGTGGATTGTGATGAAGGCCTCAATGTGTGTAAAACTTCCCTCTGAAACATACGGGATGCTACGGGTGTACATAGTGTGGGACATCTCCATGAGAGGCTCAATGGGGAATTGCAGCCTCTCCGTGTGCAGCAGGGGGTGTTTGGCTCACCCCCTTCACTTGTGTGCCAGTTGAATGGATTTACAGCATCTGTGGTGCGAAGGGGGTGTCCAGTGTAGGTCCCACATGTTCATCCAAAAGACCTGTGAGTCTGTTCATATTGATGCATTTCCATAGGTGTGCGCCTGAGTAATAAAGGTGTTCCTCACCCTCCAAGGTGCCTCATCTCTGTCAATGCAGGTCACTGTGCATGCGGCATCTCTGGCATTGTTGTCAAAGATTGTGCATATGAGTCTATGTGTAGATTAGCAACATGCATGCTGTTCTTCATGTATTTGATTCTCTATTGTGCATGAAGTCCATGGTTGTGTATGTGTTTTGGCATGTTGGTCCCCACAACCGGCCATCAACACCTGCTGAGGGTGTGTTTCCTGTGCACAGCTCGGCCTTCAGTTTCCTGATCCGGTGTCAGTCATCTTTGGTGATTGTGCATCCATTGTCTCTGGGTGTGCCATGGAAAACCGGACACTCCTTCCTTTACATACACCTGTTGCAGTTGTCCTTTCTGACATCCTTGTCTTTGTGTGCAACTTTTGGCATAGTTTCCAGGACATGCCGCCTGCTGTTGTAGCCCCTGCAGCAAGGGCACACAAAGTTTCGGATTTGGCAACACACACACATCAAAGATGCTCCTCCCTTCCTCCCTCAACCCATTCATTTGGCTGTCATCAGCTTGTCTGTGCCACAGTTGCGGCCACGCGGTGCCAAAGGCTGGACCGTCTGCACATGCAACGTGCGCATTGCACAACCCTCAGGTCCTTGCATGACCCACATCACACTACAGTCTGATGTTGCAGCCACCTTCCAAGCAATGTCTATCCACAAATCTACCGCCTGCTCTCAGGCATACACTAAGCGCACACAAAACACCTTTGCATGATGAGTGTGCAACTCCAACTGCCTACACATCGCTGCCATGCCTTCCAGGCCCTGTCACACCAACCAGGTCATGTCCCTCCTACTCCCCACCGGCTCTGTACCCCAGCAAGGCCATGGGAGTGGGACTCAAGGCTTCTGAATGTAGTATGGTGTCGTCGTTAGGCACATGGCACAGGTATCATCTCTCAGCGTGTCAATCTACAATGTGTCCAGGACTCCCCTCTCCACCATCACATGTGCACAGCACCTCATCATCAGCTCGTATGCCATTGACAGCCAGGTGCTCCTCACCCTCACCAAGGATGCAGACATTGCCAGTTCTAATATTCAAGAATGCATGAAATCCATTGATGAATGGCTGAACATCAGCCACCTGAGGCTGGACTTGTACAGGACTGAGGTCAACATCTGAGGATTGTCCCCTTACAGCTGGGTCAACTGCTTGTGTACCACCCGCAAGAGCCCTGCACAAGCACCCAGTGTCCACGCACACAAGATGGTGTGCATCATGGGTTGCTTGCTCACATTTGCCATGCTAATCACCAGCATCTGTGCCTCAGCCTGCAACACCCTCTGCATTATGCACATGATCCCCAGATAGATCCACTCCAAGGAAAGACGGACCATCCCCCAGGTCCACGACAACATCCATGTCAAATACTGCCCTGCCCTCTATGGAGCAGGCACATCCAAACTCCCGGGAAACTTGTACACATCCAGGGTGCATCTGCACACCTCAGCTTCAACATCCGGCGCACCAGCCACATCACCGTCCAGCAGAGATAGCTGCAATGGATCACTGTCTGCTGCAGGATGACCTTCACACTACACACCCACCCTCAGGAGGCAGGCCACAACCCCGAACCCAAACCAACCTTGTACCACTGTCATCCGAGACCCCGTTGGGCCATCTCTATGCATCCAACCTTGCCCTGGACACCATTCTTCACATCCACCTTACTCCAGCATGCAGGACATAGTCCTCCCACCTGGCCACACATACCTGGGACTCCCTCCCCGGGAACCTCCACATGAGCCATGACCTCTGCGCCTTAATCATACTCTTCCAAATAGGTCTGTCCGCACAGTATTGCACGCCCCCCTCAGCAGCTTGAGGACATCACAGGTGAGTATTGTGCTCCATGTCTGCATTGAATGATACATTGTGACCCATGTGTGTCCTGTACCAGACTCAGATCCCAGGGTATGGATGGGTGGAGTTAGTTCAACACTCATGCATAGTTTGACATTTACACACACATATGTTGTGGACTAATGCAAGATGACAGCAACATCTCATGAAAAAATAAAGATTTTTATTTAGGGTGGGGTACGTGTTTTGGTAGATAAACTAAGGTGCTCTACCGGCTGCATAGAATCCAAAGTTCACAGGGGGAGATGGGATCCTTTGCTTTGGAAGTCATCAGAGTCCAGACCACAGTGTTGGTCATCATTGGTCAGACAGTGACCAGCAAGTCCATGTGGCAGTGAATGTCATTGGATGAGGTGCTGCTGTTGCGCCAGAGGGCCAGGTGCCAGGCCAGGTGACCTGGGAGATGTGGATGGTCCGCTGACTCTCACGGTCTTTTCTGTGGACGACCCACCTTCCTGGGGGGACCCTCAGATGCAGGCCTTGACGATGCTGGTGATGCTCCATCAGACGAATCCTCCTCCTCCTCCCTCCCTGTGGCTGGTGGTGGTCTTCGCCTGGTGGCACAGGGAGGGTTGCCCATGTTGTCGGCGATCCGACGGAGTGAACGGCTCATGTCCGTTTGCATCGCCAGGAGCTCAGCCAGTCTTGCCTCCATCCATCCTTGGTGTTGTTGTTGACTGGCATGTTGCTCGGCCTGCAGGTTCTTCAGCTCATCGAGGGTCCCCTTCATCTCTGTGAGGCTCACCACTACCTGGCTGATGCCCCTGGTGTCACTCCGGTATGTGTCCAGGAAGTGACGTGTGTGTGACATACTGGTTCCCTCAGCTGCCTGGTCAGGTTCGCGCCTCCGCCTACCTCCACTCCCACCACCCCTGCCCACACGAGCCTGGCCTGCCGTTGTGGGCACATCGGGTCTACGGGACCCCTGAGGGATGGCATTTCCGGAGTTGTCTGCCTCCTCCTGGGTGCCCGGAGAACCTTGTCCCTCCTGGTCAGACTGGCTCTGTTGTTCAGTGCGAGCAGGGCTCCTGGGTGTCTCCTGGGATGTGGCAGGAATAGGGGTGGTGGTTGGCACAGATGTACCTGACGCAGGTGCTGCAGGGGCTTGGGCACCAGAGGGGCCAGGTTGGTCGGGGTCATCCACGGAGTGGTGAGAGTCGTCGCTGCCGGTGGGATCATCTTCACGCTGAGCCTGGGACTGTGATTGTTCCCCCCCATTGTTGGGGGGAGGTCCATGATGTTGCCCTGTGTGTGAGAGAGAGACAATGTTAATGCTGTTTCATGCCACATCCACGTTTCATACATATACAAGTTGTCACAGTTCCGCCAGGTAGTTGTATGTGCCTAGCATTCCTCTCAATGTACACTTGGGGATGGGGATGTTGCGGGGGACAGATTGATATGTTCTCCTGAGTGTTTGACCCGTAGAATTGTGGCTAGGATGCTTATTTGGCTATGGATTGGTCTTGTTGTGTCACATGTCCATTGTGAGAGTGGGTGAATCCGTTGCCTGCCCCGGGGGTGTCTGCTTGTGTAAGGGGGTTGTGTGACCGGGCCTGCTGTTGTGTGTAGTGTGATTTGTCATTGGGTCTCCCAGGTGATGTGTCTGTCCCCTCATGGTGCATGCTGGCATGACAGTGAGTGTGAGTTCCTGTGCTAGATATCTGAGCTTGTGGAGTTGGTGTTTGAGTGTAAAGTGGTCACAGGAGGGCCTTGTGCTGCATACAGCGGGGCCAAGTGTCAGCTACCTTGTCAGTACTTTGCCAGTCCCTGCGCATTGGGCATGGTGCATGGGTATGTACCTAGGCCATATGGGCTGAGGGCATTGGTGTCTGATTCTGAGTTGCACGATGTGTTGTGTGAGCCCCACCCTCCCAGCATCCCGGACATCCAGTCTTGGGTTTGTGGTTTGGTGTGGCCTGGGACATGGCATTGCCTTTATTTGTGAATGGGGCATGGAGACGTTAGTGGCATGAGCGTGTTTTTTGAGTGTGGTTGTGTGTGGTGAGGGCTTGGGGGAAGTTGCGTGCATTTGGTGTATTTGTGGTGTGAATGCCATTCCCCCCATGTTATGTGAGTTGTTTGTGTACTCACCAGGCTCTGCGACTCCATCGACTCCGTGTACTCCCACCGGCGGAAGCAGGGCCATCACCTTCTCCTCCCAGGGATGGTAATGTACGGGTCTGCGGGGCAGCCCACCTCCAGTGATGTTACTCTGGGAGTATTCCTCATTCATTTTCCTCTTGACTGCCCTCCGCAGATCGTACCACCTGGCTTGGCATTCATGCCTGGTCCTTCGGATGGGCGCAACAGCATTCACCTTATCGACGATCCTCTGCCACAGGCTAGTTTTTTGGGCTATGCTGGTCTGTCTGACCAATGTTCCAAACAGCTGTGGCTCGACTCTGATGACTTTGTTGACAAGGAGGTCCAGCTCCGCCATTGTGAACTTTGGATTCTTGTCTGTGGGCATGGTGTGGGGTGTGGGTGTGGATGGTTGTGGGTGTGTGGGTGTGAATGTGACGGTGTGTGTGGAAATGTGAAGAGGGGGTGTTTGTGAAGGAGGTTGTGTGAAGGTGTGTAAGTTAAGGTGTAGTTAAGGTGTAAGTAAGGTGCAGTTGTTTGTCTGTGGGGTCTGGCAGCAGTGGGTCTGTTGCAAAGGCTCATGGGTTGTGTGTGTGGGCCCTTTTTATTGGTCCATTTGTGGGTGTGGCTGGGTTTGAAATTTTGGTGGGTGTGTTATAAGAGGTGGTTGTGATTTTGGGCCTCTGTTTGGATGTGGCAGGTCAGTCACTGAGATGTATTTTGTCATGTAGACGTGTTTTGTGGTGTTGTGCGAGTCGAATTGACCCTCCTTGTGCGGTTTTACAGTGTCCTGGTTCTGTACAAGTCTTTTTTGCGTAAGTGAGGTCCGTACATACGCAATGCTGGGTGAGGGTGCTGGGGTACGGTGTTGTGGTGCAGCGCGTACAGGTGCAGGGCTGGGGTATGTGCCTGGGGTACGGCACGTACAGGTGCGGGGCTGGGGTACGGGCCTGGGGTGCGGTGCGTACATGCACGGGCTGTGGTACAGGCCTGGGGTGCGGCGCGTACATTCACGGGGCTGGGGTACAGCCCTGGGGTGCGGCACGTACATGCATGGGGCTGGGGTACGTGCCTGGGGTACGACCCTGGGGTACGGCGTGTACAGGTACAGGGCTGGGGTACAGGCCTGGGGTGCGGCGCGTACATGCACGGGGCTGGGGTATGGGCCTGGGGTGTGGTGCGTACAGGTTCTGGGCTGGGGTACGGTCCTGGGGTGCGGTGCGTACAGGAACAGGGCTGGGGTACGGGCCTGGGGTAAAGCGCGTACAGGCACTACGGGCCTGGGGTACGATGCGTACAGGTATGGGGCTGGGGTACGCACCTGGGGTGCAGCGCATACAGGTGTGGGGCTGGGGTACGGGCCTGGGGTACGGTGCGTACAGGTACGGGGCTGGGGTACGGGCCTGGGGTGCAGCACGTACAGGCACTACGGGCCTGGGGTATGGTGCGTACAGTTACGGGGCTGGGGTACAGTGCGGACGGGGGGGTACGGTTCTGACATACGGGGGTATGGTGCTGACATATGCAGGGGGAGGGGGGGCTGTACGACTCGTATCCGGGCACAAGTTTACCCGTGTACATGTGTGCTTCTGCGTTCGCTCCGTACGGGGCCTTTTACATGCGCTTGTGTATTCGGACGGGCGGTACGGATCGTACTTGCGCGCTCGGACTTCTGTGTTACGATTTGCACATAAAAATGTCCCGCTCCCTCTCGTACACTTTTCCCGACGCTATTTGGACGTAAAAATGTCCGGCTCCCTCTCGTAACCTTTTCCCGACGCTATTCGTATGTATTTTTCACGTACGCTATATAAAACTTTATAAATAAATAAATACATTTTAAGGATTTGTATATAGTAGAAGCAGATGGACAATTATCTAACAATGGGAAAGTGTAGAGGAAATAGAGGGGGCGCTGGAGGCATTTGGCAATGTGTGAAGATATTGATTGAGGGAAGTGCATAAAAGTTCATATTGTGATCTGAATGTGGATGGCAGTGAAAATGTAGTTTGGAGATCAGAAAATGATAAAGGTTGACCAGCAGAGACCTGTTGCGATATCTGGCGCAAACCTTTGGCTCGCCAAGTCTTCTAATGTATTGAATGATTCGTAATTTGTGGCGACTTATTATGCCAAATGGGTTGTTGTTGATAGGTAGCAACCGAGGGGTCTGCCGATGGTAGAAGAGGTGATCGGAGTTTATGAAAATGGGAAATAATTCGATAGCGTATTGGCGAAATGTTTGTTGTGAAAGAAATAATTTATTTAAAATCAAAGGGGGAAATAAGAGATTTCTCAATTGGGAGCCACACAGGAAGATGTAGGGAAAGCTCAGAAGAGAGCCATAGGAAAGGTTGTTTCAAGGAGAAAGCAAAATGGTAGTTTTTGAAATCCAGAAACTTAAGATCCCATTAGATTTATCCTTTTTAAAAGAGGAAAAGGCTATACGTGGGGATTTGCCTTTCAAAGGAATTTTCTTAAGAGAGAATCTATCTTCTTAAAGTAGTACCGAGGAATGTGAACAAGAATCATACCAATAACATATAATATCAAGGGATTGAGCATCATTTTAGTACTGTCAACTTTGCCCCACCTGGAGAGAAAGAGTGGGTGCCAGCGAGCAATAGTGTCATTTAGTGTTTTAGTAATGTATTTGAAATTCAATTTTCAAGTTTCTTTAATCATCTTTGAAGACCACAATCCTAGGTATTTTATTTTTGAGGGTTGTCATGCAAAATATGTGTGTTCAAAACGTTACTTATTACATAAAGCACTTAAATGGAATACCTCACATTTATCAGTATTAAATCGATAACCTGAAAGTGGCAACTTGTTGAAGAAAAGGAAGCAGGGAGGTTGAGGGTTAGAGCAATACAGGAGAATGTCATCAGCATAAGCTGGCATTTTACCTTCTTGAGATCCAATTTGAAAACCTGATATACGAGCATCTTGTCCGATTTTGGTTAGAAAGGGTTCAAGTGTAATGATAAACAAAAGGGGTGGTAAAGGACAACTTTGGCGTACCCATCTGAACAGAGGAAAATAGCCTGAAAGCATACCATATACAAAAATTGCAGCTTTAGGGCCTGTCTATATCAAATTAATTAAAGTGATCAATTTGGGTGGAAAACCAATCTATTTTAATGCTAGAAACATAAAATCCCTGCCAATTCTATCAAAAGCTTTTTCTGCGTCCAAAGCAATAGCAGCAATAGAATGATCAAATGTAGAGGCTTTGCTTAGGACGTTAAAAAAACTTGAGAATTGTCAGAGGCTAATCGACCTTTAACAAAGCTGGATTGTTTAGCGCCTATGGTATCGGGCAGAACAGGGTCAATACCTAGTGCCAAAATCTGTGCAAAACTTTTATAGCCAGTATTAACAAAAGAGATGGGCCGATAGTTCTTGCACAGGGAAATATCTTTATTGTCTTTTGGAATTAGGCAGATCATGGCATCTTGGAAGGAGACATGAGAGGCATCCATAGCAATGATAGAATTAAATAAAAGAAAAAGGTTAGGAAGGAGAAGTTTCGCGAAATGGCTAAAAAATGCAGTTGTAAAGTCATCGGGCCCAGGGGCTTTTTCTGTACGTAGCACAGAAACTGCATGAGTAATTTCTCTGCTCCTAATGAATCAAAATCAATATGATGCAAGGGGGAAAAAGGAATAGTTTGAAAGTATTTGAACAAGTGTGATTGCAGCAGTTTGTTTCTGGAGAATATAAATTTGAAACAAACATTATTTAAGATATCCTTGTCTTTAAAAAGAGTAGTCCCCGTACTGCTTTGCAAGGTCTCTACTTTGGTTCTGTCCCTTCCTAGTCTTAAATAGTTGGGCAGCATTTTCCCCATTTTATTTTGACCCCCATAAAAATAAGCCCTGCTTTTCAATAAATAAGAGGAAGCAGTTTCCAAGTAAACCGGTTAAAGGTGAGTTTGGAGTCTATAAGATTCTGTAAGGAGGACTCATTTTTGGTGTGATAGTAGGCATATTCAATTGTTTTTTATTTTGTGAAGGAATTGATTAATTTGGGCATCCATAGATATTTTCTTTTGTGAGACTACATTTATTATAAAACCTCTTGCCGTCGTCTTAAAGGAAATGCAAAAAGAACAATTGATGGACAGAATGCAGAACAATGTCATACATTCAGCCCAGTACAGATATCTGGGCCTAAATCTATCCTTTTTTTGCTCACCATGCCATTCCAGTTTGGACCCAGCCATATGCAAATCAGTCTTGACCCTGTGCCCAATATGAACAGTCCAGCCAAACTGCCAGGCCAGGTCCTCTCTGGACTGGAAACAAGCATCATAGGAACGGTTTCGGACTTTCAGCCCTCATCAGCCAGGATAGCTTGACTCCAGTGGCATAAAGAGCACGGGACCCACGTCTGGGCAAACCCGTCCCATACGGGGTGACAAATGCAAAAAGAACAATTGATGGACAGAATGCAGAACAATGTCATACATTCACCCCAGTACAGAGATCTGGGCCTGAATCCATCGTTGTTTTTTCTCACCATGCCATTCTAATTTGGACCCAGCCATATGCAAATCAGTCTTACAGCAAGCCCATATCCTTGCAAAAGAAGTCAGTGTCGATAGCAAGCAAAAAATTCAGCTGCAAAAGCTTCAAATTGGTCTGTGAATTTGGAATCCAAAAGTAAAGAGTTATTAAAGCGCCATCTGCCTGAATGCAGTGAGAAGGATATATATTCAAGATCCTTTTATACTGGTGTGTGATCCGATATTAAAATTGATCCTATGCCAGACTGGAGGGCTTGTTAGGCTAAAAGTTTAGAGAGAAAAAGATAATCTATACAGGATTTTGAGTGTGTGGAGCTGAGCAAAAAGTGTATTTCCGGAGATCAGGGTGATATAAGCGCCAAATATCAACTAATGATTTACAATTTATTATGGATGCAAATTGGGAAGGCATTGTAGTATGGACAAACTTGACTGTCAAATGCCTGTCCAGAATGGGATCATGAATTTGATTGGAGTCACCAGCAAATGTAATATATTCATCATGACATAAAAGGAATTTATCATAAATTTTAGACCAAAAAGTATTGTCAATAGAGACTGGACCTCAGACAGTAAAAATAATTGAAGGTATGTAATCAACATGGAGTTAAACAATGAACCATCGACCTTCAGAATCAGATTCTTGGATAACAACTGTAATATGCAACTTTTTATTTCAATAAGTAATCCGTTTTTCTTCCCTAAAGCTGGAGAAGCAAACACATTAGCTACCCAGCATCCTTTTAACTTGGTAGCCTCAAGATCAGAAAAATGCAATTCTTGAAGCAACGCAATATCTGTTTTTAATTTAGCTAAATGAGATAACATCCTTTGCCTTTTAATAGGGTCACCTAACCGTGTAATATTGCATGTGATAATATTAAAACCATAACTTGAACAATTAATAGGTCCAAAGTAGCAAGTTTAAGTTCAAAATGAATCAAATATTGGAAGGAATAAGACCTTTGCTTATTAAGGTAAGGAAAGGAAAAAAAGGATGACAAGAGAAAGAATAGGAAAGAAGAAAAGAGAGAGTAGAACCATACAAAGGAACATTAGAGAGGCGGTAATAAAACAGTAAACAAAAAGACAGTACAAGTCACACAAATGATGACTGAAACACATACCTACAAAATGAGGGAGGGTGGCAACACCTTGAGACGATGGCAACAGTACCCGAACTTAAGGGACAGTAGAGTAGCCTTGATTTGAATGAAGACATCACATATAGATAAGAACATACAGGAACAGGATGTGAAGATGCATATCTGTATCATGAGAGAAAAGGAAATATTGAATTCAAATGTAATAAACAAGAGAAAAATCACTGTAACAATTAGACAAAAGTGAAGCAATCCCTTAATCAATATTAAAAAGAAACCAGGCAAGGAAAACAGGATGACATTCAAGCTATCTTTGAAGTGTCCATGTCCTCTGCTCCATGTTGCTGAAGAACTTTCTTGAGTGCAGCCAGCTCTTCATATGTGGTTGTTTTATTTTTGTATGTCACTCTACATAGGCATGGATGTATTAAGCCCAATCTAGCATCCATAGCTCTTAATTGAGGACGCATGTCAAGAAATTGTTTCTGACAATCCACAGTGGCTTTAGCTACATCATGAGAGTAAAACAGTCTATGACCGGCCCAATAAATGTGTTTTTTAGTTTTGACAGCAGACATAACTTGTAACAAGTCATTATATTGCAAGAAGAATAAAATTATTTCTCACGGCTTTGCTGAGACTCTGGGACCAAGTCAATGAGCCCTTTGTATGTTAAGTGGGGCTGCAGAAGACATATCAAGAAGCTTTCGTAGGACAGTTTGGAAGTATACAGTCAGGTCAGAGCCCTCAGTGTTTTCAGGAAGTCCATATATGTGGAGGTTGTTGCTGCAGTTCCAGTTCTCAAGATCCTTAGTGTGCTTTTTGAGAAGAGTGACTTCTGACTACAAAAATGAAATACGTGAGCATGCAGTCTGAAGAGCTGGGCCATATTCTCAAGGAGATATCGTCGAGTTATCGGCACTTTATCGCTTCTAAAGTCGCGATAAATTCATCGCCCCATTCACAAGCTGGTGCAAACAGCCTATATCACCAGTTTTCTGCCGATAGCATCCTCAAAAAACATCGCCACAGACGACCCCGAAAACTATCGCTAATGAGATGCAGAGTAGGCGTTCCCGAGCAAAAAGCCGCCACACCACTCCACAACATTCTCAACGAGCAGTCACATCGGCAATAATATCACAAAACAGGTGATAAGGCGCGGTAGCACCAGGAAACTAACACCTGCTCTGACCTGGCGTAAAGTCGGACGACAACCGGCACCAGACAAGGGAGCACAGCCCAAAGCCAAACATGGAGAACAATAGATGCATCCGGACAACTGAACATGGAGCCCGGAGCCCCAATAGGGCAACAACACCCACTGTCACCACACCCAGGACCCCACCCCCCCGGAACCTCCCAAACCACCACAGAGGCAGCACGGACAAAGACAGCGGACCCACAGGAAATGCACCAGTCTCAAAGATGCAACACCAGAGGATGTCATTGCCCACTACAGGCTCAAAAGGACAACCATACTCCGCATCCTGACTATCATCGCCCAACATGCCAATGGCACCAACACAGCGGACAACCAACATCCAACCCCACACAAAGCTGCTGGCTGTGATTCACTTGTTGGCCTCTGGTACCCCCCAACCAACACCCGCCAGAGTCGGAGGAGTTTCACAGCCAGCCGCATCCAAGTCCCACACATCTGTTCTGGATGCCATCATCAGCCTGGTACCCCAGTATCTATACGTTCACCACAATGCGCAGGATCCACTGGAGATCAAGCAAGGACCATACGCCATAGTGGGATGTACGCACGTGTTGGGGGGAATCCACAGCACACATTTCCTACTTGTGCCCCCTGGTGACACAACACACAATCACCGCACCAGAAGCACACGCATTCCATCAATGTGCAGGCAATAGTGGACCACCAGGGACTCTTCACCAATGTCGTTGCTAACTACCCAGCCAGTGTGTATGATTCCTTCATCCTCCGACAGTCCATCATCAACCAGCGCTACCAGGATGGCACCAAGGGAAATGCAGAGCCCCTTGGCAAGTTCCAAATGAATACCCCACACACCTCAACTCCACAACCATGCAACTCACACATCACAAAATCACATACAACATGCAAAACAACTAGCCACTAACCAGACACAACAGAACAACTTACAATGTTAACCTGGGCAAGCCGTGAACATAAGCCATCAACGGCATGGCACCCCAGCCACACAATAGCGAAATGTGGGGAGAGGTGTGAACCAGGCATGTGTGAAGGAGGCAGGAGAACCATGATTGGGAAAGTACACAATGCCAAGAGTGGAGGCGATGTGCTGGACAGACCGCAGTATGCAGAACACACCCATATCCATGGTGACATACACCGCTGGTGTATGGAGTGTAGTGGACAGTGGACACAACCATGTCACCCAGCCAGTAGGGGAGTACGCGGAACTGTTGCCTGTTACGTCCCCCCATAAGCGTGAGTGGACTGGGATGGCCCGGCGTACACCAGGCCAGCGTAGGGGTGTGAATAAAAAGCACGTAGCCCTGTGCGTGGTCCTCTTCCGGAATGCCCAACGTCTCTGCCAGGGCGGCGCCTCTCACCCCGCCACGAGGCCGACACCGTTCTCCTGAGCGGAGTTGCCAGCGATCCTGTGCGCCTGCCATACCCCGGCCCGCTGGACCCCGTACCCATGAGGCCCGCCCCTGCACAGCCAGGCCACACTGATCACCTGCAGACACTGGTGTGTTGCAAGGAGGACCCACCATGTGCCGGCGCAAGCTCCAAGCCCGAGGCCCACGACCCTGGCAGCCACTCAGACCATCAAGACCACCACGACACAGGCCCGCTTTACTCCTTTCTCGTTGACGTACTCTACTGCTGCACCCGGCCTACACTACGGTCAAGTAGGTCTCACATTTGGAACTGAGTCTTGATTACACGATGGCAGAGTACATATGTTCATTGCAGATCATATGTCAGTGTACTCCCTTCGATGTGGTGCCACCAACTCTGTGCATGGCATTCCTACGACACATGTCTGTTGTCCCTTTCTGACTACTGCCTTCGGCCTACACTACGGACAAGTAGGTCACACATTTGGAACTGAGTCTTGATCACACCGTGGCAGTGAACACTATTTAAGGCAGAGTTTATGTCACTATGCTCCCTTTGATGTGGTGCCACCAAGTCTGTGCATAGCAGTACAACCACACGTGTCTGTGGGCCTACGCGGACTACTCCCCTCGGACAAGTAGGTCACTGAATTGGAACTGGACATCGATCATTCAAAGGCAGAACACATACCATTGAATGCAAGGAGAGGCGTAAGAGGATGATACGTTGCAGTCCGGAGGGAATAGGATCATCGTTACTGAGGTGATCGAACACTACCGACAACTGCCCTAGTGTCATTAACTGTGTGCATCGTGAGCCAATGACACGTGGCTGTGGGCCACTGCTGACCGCTGCCTCCGGCCTACACTGCGGTCCAGTAGGTCACAGAGTCTTGATTTAGCAATGGCGGAGTTCATATCATTGTACCGGCATCATCTCAGACTGCATTCCCTCCCAGCACCGGTGCCACTAAGTCTGTTCCCCGACAGTCATGGACACTCTCTGGTTGAACTCTGGTCCATGGACTAGGGGTAAGTTTTCATCCTCATGTGGCTGATGCCTAATTGGTGTTGGCAACGAGGCTGTCGCTTTCCACTTCCCCATTTGCTGCTTCCGGATACCATGAAACCTCTGCATTATGCCCTGGAGGACACATTCCACTGTCCCTCACAACCCTTCGCCACATACACCTCGGACACTGATGAGGACCCGCTTGGCTCACGTGGCCCAACTGACCGCAACGCAAGACACCGTCTCATGGTGGGGTGCCTGGGCCGGCCACTGTGCATCCAGTGCCACTAACTCTGTGCTGGTCCGGGACCCCTTCTTCTGAGATATTGGATGGCCTCTGAGGCGATGGCCTTGGGGTCATCAACGCCATGTGTCTGTGGCCCTGCGCTGTCCGCTGCCTCCGGCCTCAACTGTGGCACACCAGGGCCCACACGTCAAATCGAGCCCTGACCGGCCCAGACGTCGCATCACCACAGGAGGCACATGCTACCACCACCAGGACCAACTGCAAAAACACCAACTGCCAGTGCCGAAACAGTTTTACTGGCAGACTGACGGAGTTGCTCGCACATGTTGTGGATGCCATCTCCTGCCTGTTACCCTGCTCAGCACTCCAGGTACCACTAAATCAGTGCACCACGAATCATTTTGCATTACAGTTTTGGTTATGTGCTGTGTAGAGCTCAAGCAGCAATGTCACCTCAGGCAGTGTGGAAGACCAGGGACGACGATGAGGAAGATGATGCAGGTGTGACACCCCCCCTGCAGCTGCACCAGGAACAACCCAAAGGGACACAATTCTAGCAATTTCTTCACATGAGTGCGCTCATCTCTGGTCACCCAACCTCAGTGCACTGCAACTCACGGACACTTCTGTTTGCATGTTGGGTGACCTCTGTCCTTGCTCCGGCTCCCTCCATGTTGCTCAGCAGTTGACTCTTATTATGCAGGTGTTTTCTGTTTCCATTGCACTGGTGTCCACTGTTCAAGTTGTTGCCAGCACCAAGCACTCCGTGCGGGCTGGATTGTACTCACCCCACACACATCCAGCACAGGCGTCACTGTACATGTGGCCCTGCCAGTAAAGGGGCCGGGTGCAGGTGCCCGTAGCCAGTTCTACATGATATATTCGTATGTCCCTGTGGTCTTGTTGTATGCATGAGGGCCCTACGACATTGCATTGGCTGTGTACAGCAGACGCAGACATGTCACCGCAGGCAGCGGGTCGGAGCTTGGACATGTCACTTTGTCGTCAGGCACTCGATACGATAAGAGGGGTGTACTGGGCCGTTGTATGCTGAGCCAACGTGGGTGTGTGACTGTTATATGCATGCCCCTGGGCGTGGTTCTGTGCTGAGAATGTGCATCTGCATGTGTCTCTGTCGCAGTGTGGGTCTCCTTTGTGGGGTGTAGGTGGCCCCTGATGGAACTTAGACACCCATATGTAGTCCAGTTCAGCTTCCATGAGCTCTGAGCCCACCCGCACCTGTTAGGCTACCTCCTTTTGCCATTCTGACACCTGGCATTGTAATGTGATGTGTGTCTAGGTGGAGTGTTGGGAGCCAGCTATGGTAGTGGGTGCTTCCTGCTGTGTGGTCTGTGCAGGGGCTGGGGTCTTCTCTATGTAGCTTGGCTGCCCTGATCCTGGGGGTGGTTTGCCTGTGATGTCCATGAGCTGGTGTAGGGCATCGGTGTCGAAGGCGTAGTGGTCATCTCGGGCATCACTGCTGGGTTGTCTGGTCTGACCTGCTGGAGGTGTTTTTTGTCCCGCTGCAATGTGAAGGGGAGATGCATGTTGACATGTATGTTGGTACATTGTTCTGGTTGACATGCAGACTATGTGACAATGTATATTGTGACTGTTTGTTCGGGGATGGCAATTTGAGGGGGGACAGCGGACATTTGGACTACGTGACAGATGTGAGGTTGTACACGTACATATTCGTCTCACAGTTTCCTGCTCTGTTCAATGTGAGTGGCCTTTTTCTGCGCATGTGCGGACCCAGTTGTGTCCCCTGTTTTGCAGTGTCGGCGTTGCACTTGGTGCCACATTTTCATGGGATGTGCTGTGATTGCTATGTGTGTGTACTGCAGTGTGCCACGGGGTTCAGGGACATGATCCAGGGTCATTGTGGTTGTGCAGTGTGCTACACATTGTCATGCATGTGTGCCATTGTGCCCATCTTCCCTGTCCCCCCAGGCCCTGGTCGTTACTCACCCTGTTGTTGTTGTCAGGTCCTCTCTGCTGTGTCCGCACTCCCACCTCCTTGCACCGTCTCCACACTGATGACTGGCCTTCATTTCCTCCTACACGTCCTGTGGCGCAGGACTCCCACCTCCTGTCGCCGTTGCTGCCTTCCTGTTGGCGGCGTCTTGGTGCCTGGTTTGGGTTTTCACGTCATGCCAGCGCCTCTTGGCCTCCTCCATTGGCCTCCTTGACACTCCGGCTGCATTCCAGGTAGTCTGATTGTGGGTCAGTTGATGGTTATGTTCTGTCACCTCAGTGATGCTGGTCTTGTTTTCCTGCGGACTGCACCCCGTCTTCCTCTCCCTCTTCTCCCTGGCCTTCCCGGACCCCGTTATATCTTGCTGGTGGTCTGTGGGGCTTGTGGGGTTCGTGTTGGCCTCTGCGTTCGGTCAGGGTGCATCCATGTTGCTACATACTTTGGATTGTTTCTGGTGTGTTTTTCTTGTTCTGCTTTTATAGTGCATTTTCCCACCAGACGTGTAGGATTTGCATGCCTGCCACTGGTATTCGCAGCTTTTTGTATCACGATTGGCCTCATTGCTGCTTTTTTTGCGTTCATGTTTCCCATTTTTTGCGGCGTGGCGTTGATTTTAACGCAGCCATTTGATGCGTTATCTGGTGGCTATCGCATGGTACCACCGTGTTGTGAATACTTGTTTAACACGGCGTGAATTTCCCACAATAGACTGCGATGTTGGAGGTTGCGTTAAGTTACTTTTGCGATGATTATCACACGTTAATGAGAATATGCCCCTTTGTTTTTTGTTCCACAATTAGAACTCGTGATTCCAAAGACGACCATTTGTCATCCATGTGTTGTAGTGTCTTGTTAGTTTCTTCCATGAAGGGTTTTAGTGTGCACATTTCTTCAAGAATCACATCCATAGAAGCTGGTATGGGTTTCGCTGGACACAGGGAATTTTTCTTTGGCCGTATATTGGATCCCAGAGGCGTTTTACCTTGTAATGGTATTTTTTGAATGGTACCCGGATGAGTTTCAGACTTGTGGAAAGTTACATCATCCATTTTGTTGTAGATAGAGTCAGAATCTGATAATGTATTATTGTTGTAGGTAGCAGAGAGTTTAAGATTTGTAATTTTTCCCATATAAAGATAAAAGGCTGAAAAATGCAGAAGATTACAAATTCTCAATGAGCAAATGGGCAAGAAAATATTTAAAATACACAAGAGGCTTTAAGAGCAGATGAAAGATATAATGCACCTTTAGAACACGGTAATCCAGTTTTGCGAGTGAAAAAAGCAAGCCACAGGCTCTACAACATAAAGAATAAGCTCAGGAAAATATGTAGAAATACTCCATAATATGAGAGCCTTTGGTAAAATCTGACTGCATTGTCAAATATGTTCTACTATAATTCAGCTAAGAGAGGGGAAAACAGCAACCTGGAGGCTCAAAAACATAAGTGTAAGTTCAAAGAAATGTGTTGGAGTATTCTAAAATATCGGAGCCATTAGCATTGTCCATTATGTGTTTCAAAGATAGACCACACAAAGTAAGATGAAATTGTAAGGTGAAGGGGCTTCTTCGTCATGAGTACAAACTGTAGAGTGCTCAGCTTTAAGTTCCAGCCAAACTACAATTTGAATGAAGAAACACAGGCCAGCCAGAAAAAAGCATACTGTTGTGAGGCGAATTAGCTTGGAAAAATATGAGCGTGATAATTCCCTGCTGTTCTGCGGAAGTGAGGAACTGGCTTGCCGCCTCTCAAAATGGGTGCGACCTTGCGTTATGAAGAAATAACTCCTGAGGTGGCTGCAGGCAGAAAACAAGGGGCAGTGAAGTTATAGATGGCTCCAGTGACTCACCATTTAGTGGGGAAGAGACGCATTATTATCTTTAGGCCTGGGTGGTAAATTCCGTTCCCATCGCGGAATGTGCGGAATTTGGGTAATTTCGCATTCCGCGGTGAACGTGTAATTGGCTTCACGGAATTTTTCGCTTGTTCGCTCTTTCAAAATGTGTGTTCGCGAGATATTTCTCCACGAGCACGCAAACAGCGGTCGTGAACAGGAAAAAAGCATCGCAAACAGGCGGAACAAGCAATTCCGCGTGTTCTCGGAACTTTTGTGTGCTTGCGGAGATTTTTTACCGTTCCCCGGAGCTTTGAGTAGCGCGACTACGCAAATTCCACCCACCATGAATTATCTCTCCTTCAGTGAGCACTGGAGCGGTCTCAGGCTATTTGAAAGCTCCCGGGCCCGCCAAAGCTCAACACGACACCGCCATCATGTTAGGTGCTGAACCACACCCAACAGATTTTTTCCACGGCTAGCCATTGATTCCTCATAGCCTCTTCTGTTTTTTTTATTTAATCAGTAATTTGGAGCCAAATTTTTGGTGACTTGTCTATGTCCTTTTGTGACTTGTGCCTTTGATTGTATAAGGGTTTTTAATTCCTCATTCCCTGTTGTGCATTCTTTATCAAGCCAGCCACTTTTTGCATTTCTTTTTGACTTTCTGTTTTTCGAAAATCTCCTTTACACTAGAGCTAGAGAGGTCACAAATTCCTGATAGCACACTGTCCTTGTACCTAGTGTGCTTATTTCGTAGTACTTCAACTTTGCAAGCAGCTTATCTGTGTCTGAACTTGTTGTAAATTGGCTGAGATTGGATTAGCGTTAGCGGAATCCATCTGGTATTTAGAGGCTATCTTGTCAATTTTGTGGAATCCATTTTGTATTTCTGGCAGCCATTTTGTCTGCCATGTGCTCTTCAAGGGCTGTTTCCTTCTTCACTGTTGTTTACCCTTGTGCTCTGTTTAAAGGACTGGCTATACTTAGACTCTGCTACTCTGCACATGTGCAGAAGAATCTAACTGTCCATACATCTGTTTTTAACCTGTAGCTGTCAGGTTGTTTCTACCAGAGTCAGCAACTGCTAGCTCCTCCTTTACTGTTGACTGTGCATTTCTGTATGACCATCTATGTATGTAATTCTCCTATGTGTGCTTGTACCGCCCTCTTTTTGAGCCCCTATGTGGGTATAAAAGACCCATGGTTCTTCTACTCTGTGTGCTACATTCATTCAGCACCACAGGGTGCTGTATGAATGTGGTTCCACCTCGTGAGGTTTATTAAACTTTGTATTTTCTATTCCAGTTTCTGTGCCAACTTCTTCCTATTGGTCTGAGGACTCTGTGCAGAGAAGGGCAAACCCCTTGCACTGGTAGGCCTAGCTGAGGTTGGTGCAGTTCTGATTAACAAATCTCCCCCTACTTCCACGGACAGAATGATTTCTCAGTCACACGCACATACACACATCACACACTGGTGGGGCCCATAACACCAACATTCATTCTTTCAAACTATCCGTGCCTACAGAGGGATATGAAATCCCGAACCACAGCTGTTCACTTGGATAGAGGAAACCCCTTCTACTGAATTTCCCTAACATTTCCTCCATCCGGAGGTCAATTAGATCATTTAGTTGTTGTGTAGTTTGATGACGCTTTTAACTCTCCCATTAATCAATAAACATTTCAAAGAAATAATCACCTGACACAGTTCTTCAAATAATGATTTTCTTTATCTAATTAAATGCAGGTTAAATCCTAATAATGCAATATTATCTTTTGTCATATTTACCTATTCTCGCTAATTGTCGTTTTCTAAGTCAGAACTGGTCTTCAGAAGGTTCATCAGAGTTCTAAAGTCTCCGTCCTCTTCTGTCAGCATAAGGATCTCTGATTATCGATTCTCCCTCAATAGTGGTCTCTAGCGAAGAGCAGCAGCATAGAGTGTAGCAGCTCTTTCCCTCTCTAGACTACTAATATTTATACTAAAATTTACATATAACAGTAACATATTCTCAATTCCCAGGCAAATGATTGGCTGAATTCAAATGCATCTCAATACTTTATGAAACATTTTCTAATTTTCTCATGTGGAAGAAGTTTTACAGTAGGCGTATGGGAAAAACTGTACAAATTGTATCTCTTTGTTGGTAACCGGTAGAGTTCAGTAGTTCATTCTCAATTTGCAACATTAGCTTCAGGTTCAGGGACATTGGCACCTCGCCCAAGGTAGTCTTCATGGGCATGGTCTGACAGGTCACACAAAGGACACGAACTGTCGTACTTTGAAATTTGGGACCACGTAGGAGGCAGGGCCCTACCCCTGTCTATCCCGGTATTAGTGAACCGCGAATGGTTAATGCGGTATGTACAAGTGCTTTGTGTAACGTTTTAGCTATGAATGCACTGTGTATACGTTATTATACATCACTACGTGGGTTCCATCTTAGAGCGGTGGCCATCTTATGGTTGCCCTCACATAGGCTACATATCATGAAGCAAATACGGGCCTTTTAGAGCACATGTGCCTTCCTTTGACTCTTCTGTGACCTGGGCAGCTTGGCTCCGCTGCCCCAGGTCAGTCCGGTCTCACGAGCTCCCCGTCCTCTGGCCACCTGTGATTAGCATCAGGGCTTGACACACCATAAAGCCTTTACATTAAACACGAGCCTCCAGCTAATCTCTTTCACACCTGACTGTTCCTGCTTTATGGCTTGTTTTCCAAACAGGAGATGCTCATATTTATTGGGGCCTATCGATATCTGATGTGGGATCTGAGCCTTGCTGGGTAAATAATTGCGGGCTGGCTTAACTGGAATGTGGGATGGTCATCATGACTCTGCCTTTTCGTTTGTAATGTATACACTGCTATGGCCATATCATAAAACAAGGAATGTGTGCCTGAAGCAGAATATTTTGTATTTAAGGAGAAGCCCGTTTCTGTGATTTTTAGTAGTCTCCTGAGAACATACACGCTGTTGTACTTCTAGGATACCTGTAATTGGTCTGCAGCCAATAAACTGATCTTTGACTTCACCCAGAAGACTCTGTGTTTCTGTAGGTCTGAAACAGGAAGAACCCAAAGTCATAGGGTGTGTTCCCCTGCACCGCTGGGCTTAAAATTCCCAGTACTTCAGTTGGCGCCCAACTCGGCGTGATTTCAGCGGTACCGGTCCAAGCCAGAGGTTCGTGAGGAGCTTCGTGTGGAAATTCTGGAGGAAGGCCGCCACTTCATCGACCCCTGCATGTCGACGTGGTCCGAAAGTCTTTTCTGCGAGGTTCTCCGCGTCCCGACGGCTACGAAGGACTGCTGCCCTGATTAATCTCCCTGTTTTGGACCCTTGACGATTTTGGTAGAGCGAAACAATCGCGAGAGTCTTCTGGTGACGCCACTGATCATCGATATTCAGTTATGTATAAGTGGAGCGTCTCCCAGTTTGAATTTGGTATCCTTCGGGATTGTTTTGATTTGGAGTTTGCAAACCCCAAAGCCAGAGGACGCGTGTATTCACGAGAATATCGTAATCGATAATCCTTTGAAGTTTGGAACTAGACTAGTGAGCGAAGATGCCTTTTGCTAGTGTACTTGGAAGATTGTTTTGTTTGAGTTGTGGAAGGGATTTCCAGTTAGAGGATTCATGTCCGGTTCCTCCAATTGGAACTCCAACTTATGAGCTTTATGTAAAACATGGCGTGGGCCCCATTGCATATAATGAAGTATGGATCCGATACACCAGAAAGGACGGTGTTTTAAAATGGCCCCAAAATGGTAGTTTCGTTACAGATATCTTAGATAATTTAGAAGTAAAATTGTTTAAAAAGAAAGCCCGGCCGGCGATGTTTGATTCTTTCCGCCTATGGCGAAAGGAAGCCAAACAGAAGGAAATTAAGCTAGCGAAAAGGAATAGGAGAGAAAAAGGTATGTCAGTGATGCAAGCAGCTGTGCAATTTAAAGATAATGAGGAGGAACAAATGAATGAGCAATTGCACAGACAGCGCAAACTAGGGATTGATAAATGTTACCCTGTTTTGTCACCCCTTGTGCAAGATGAGACAAAAGAGAAAGAAAAAGATTCCCTAATGTCCCATTTGTTAAGTTCGCCACCCCCGTATGCGCAAAATGCCACCGCACCTCCACAGCTTGTAAATGTGCAGCCTCCAGTAAATATGCCGCAAGCCTTCCCACAGCTGCCAGCTCCTCTTCAGCTGGCTCCTATCCCTGCAGTGCAGCCCTCTCAAGGGGCGCGAGTTTTGCTACCTGTTGCCCCTGCGCTTCCTGCGACTTTGCCTGGCACGCCAGCGGCTTCCCCTGGCGCTCCTTCTTACTCTACCCAGGTACCTGTATCTGAATCTGTTTTTCTTCCCTCTGTCTATCCCCCCGTTTTCGCCTCAACTTCTCCTTCAGCACAACAACAACTAGCTAATGTAGTTACTAGTTTAATGTCGCCTCTCTTTGGGTCATCTAGTGCGACTCCTGGCTTACAGCGTAAGCAATTGCGCAGTCAGCTGCCTGGTCCCGACGAGAAAGAGGTGTTAGATCACCTGGCGCATAGGTGGATTGGTTTCCCTTCACTCTATGATGTGGAATCAGTTGTTAACGTTTTTCACCAATGGGATGCCCCAAAACAGAGGTATGTCTTTGATAAAATGTGTGAATTCCTCTGTGAGGAATTGGAAGATAATGGTGCGAACCCAAACCCATAGGAATTGTGTCGAGTGCGATTTGATTTTGAAACAGGTATAATTGTGGGCCCCAATGTAGATAAAGCAGTTGCAACTTTACTGTCCCTCAGAAATGGTGATTGCCAGCAATCATTGTTCGAACAGGAACTCAATGTGGGGAAAAAGGTAAAAGCATGCCAATATCCGATGCGTGAGGTTCCCCCAGTTTGGAGACCTGCTGATCCAAATGCTAATCCACCTGTCTTAGCACATTTTCAACGTGTTTGGGTGCATGTCCCATGGAAGCGATCTGAGGTGTTAGCGCTCAAGCAGACATTGCCTGACCCCCGTAAGAACCCTACAGGATATTATAAGGAGTTATCCCAAACTGCAGAATCGTGTGTCATGAATTTGGCTGACATAGATATGTTATTCTGGAATGTTGTTCCACAGCCTTTATGGGGATCCATCCGTAATACGGATCATGCTGCAGAGCTAGGGGGTACATGGGCTAATATCATTGCTGCAGACGCTAGACAGGTTGGTGTAAGCAGAAGAAAGATGAGACAGTGTCCGATTTCTTTACCAGGTTTGAAGAAACGTTTATCGATCACAGTGGTCAAGACATGAGCACTGAAGGTGGCCAACGGTTATTTGTTGATAAATTTGTGCAGAATCTACTTCCCGAGTTGTGTAAAAAATTAAAAGACTCAGAAAGTTCCTGGGCTGTTTCCTCTTCAGCGCAAATACTGGCTACTGCACAGTATTATGAGAATAGAGACAAAGATGAGAAGGATAGAACAGATAAAAAAACGAAAGAACTGAAAACAAAGGTCCTTTTACAGCAGGCTTAACCACCACGTGGAGGACAGAATAATTATAGGCAAACACAAGGTATCTATCAGCAACCCCAACAATTTCAGAATAGTCAGCAAATGAATGGGTATTATCAACCACGAATCCCTGTAGGTCCCAACCAATGTTCATATTGCAAAGAGGAAGGTCATTTTAAATATAGTTGCCCTAAATGCAGCGTAACAGTAATGCGTATGGCGCAAGAGGTAGAGGTGGTCAGCAAGCTCCTAGAGGCAGAGGGCGTGGAAATGTTCCCCAGAACGCGCCTCCTCTTCCGCCTCAAAATACCATCAATAGCTTTGATCAGCAAGCCAATGCGACTGGTAATACAGCTCAGTACTATAATAATGATTATTATGCAGAAGACGACAATGTAGAAGATAATGATTACTAGGACAGCCGTACACAGAGAGAGGGAGTTGTTTCAGTGCCAGTGGATCAGAGCGGACCCTATGTTAAAGTAACTACAGCAAATGTAACGGAGCCCTTTCTGCTGGATACTGGTGCTGCAAAGAGTTCAATCATGCATTCAAAACTCCCTGGCGCGCCTTTGTCTGGCGAAATAAATGTTTCAGTAGGTTTTTCTGGCGCCCCAGTTAGGAACCCGATTTCTAGTCCTATGTCGCTTTCTGTTGGACCTTGTGAGCTAAAAGCACCCCTCATCCTAACGACAGGTTGTGGTGAAAATTTGCTAGGCTTAGATTTGCTAAAAAGATTGCATGCAACACTATAGTGTTCTCCCTCAGGAGTACAACTTACATTAGGCAAGAAAGTGATTTCCCCGATGTATTTGTCTAAAAATGCAATGCCACCTGAATTGTCATCCCTTCCGGATGGCTTTTGGGCTACTGGTCCCAATGATGTGGGTCTTTTGGAAATACCGCCATATGTGGTCACTTTAAAAGCCAATGTCAGATTGCCACGTATTCCCCAGTACAAGATCTCCAATGAAGGTCAGAAAGCATTGTTAGCAATTGTCAGTGATTTGATTAAAAAGGATGTAATTGAAGAGACAAGAGGCAACGTTTGTAATAGTCCTGTTTTACCTGTCTTAAAACGAACGAACCCTTCACAGCCACCTGTTTACAGATTTGTGATTGATCTTAGAGAGGTTAATAAGATTGTTGTGCCACAGTTTCCAGTTGTCCCTGATATAACTGCCTTGTTAACCATGATTCCAGCCTCCGCTGCATGGTTCTCAGTGATCGATCTGAAGAATGCTTTCTTTAGCATCCCAATTGCAGAGGAGAGCAGAGACATTTTTGGCTTTAGTTTAGGAGGCCGAAGCTTCCACTTTAAACGCGCTCCCCAGGGCTACTGTGAAAGTCCATCAATATACAGTCAGGCTTTAAAAGCGCAGCTTGATGCACTTGTTTTACCTAGTGGCGCTATCCTTATTCAGTATGTTGACGATTTACTAATCGCCGCGGATACTGAAAATATTTGCAAAAACGCTACCTTGTCATTGTTGCGTCATTTGTCTGCCTTCCATCACAAAGTGTCTCTCTCAAAGCTGCAATATTGTCGACAAGAAGTGACCTACTTAGGTCATCTCTTATCGAAGGAGGGAAGGAAACTGACCCCAGAAAGAATTCAAGCCATTGCACAGTTGAGTGTGCCAAGAACACAGAGAGAAGTGCGTGCTTTCTTGGGCATTACTTCATACTGTAGGCATTGGATTCCTAATTTTTCCTTGTTGGCAAAACCTTTGTTAGCATTAACATGTAAAGATACACCGAATCCTATCCCATGGTCTGAAGAGTGTCAGAAAAGTTTTTGGGAATTGCGTAATGCATTGTGTTCAGCTCCTGTGTTGGGTACCTCTGACTACAGCAAGCCTTTTACATTGTATGTTCATGAAAAAGATGGTTGCGCATTATCAGTGTTAACACAGCCTTTTGGCGACAGACCGCGTCCATGCGCATATTTTTCGTCAACCTTGGACCCGGTAGCGAGGGCATTGCCAAGTTGTCTGAGAGCCACAGCCACCGCAGCTATGTCTATTCGACAGTCTGCTGGCCTAGTAATGGATAATACATTGATTGTCATGGTTCCACATGCTGTGGACACATTGTTAAACAGGACCAAGACACAACACTTAACTAGTGCGCGATTATCCGGATATGAGCTGACACTGTTAGCAAATCATATACACATAAAGAGATGCAACACGTTGAATCCAGCTACACTATTACCAATTCCAGCAGACCTAGATGAGATTGAGCAACATGATTGTCTGTTCAGAACAGAAGAAGAGACGAAAGGAAGAGTAGATCTCAAAGATACTCCCCTGACTGAGTGTGATGGTACCTTATGGGTGGATGGTTCGTGTTTCAAGCTCCCGAATGGTGATACGACTGCTGCATATGCTATCACGACTTTGCACACGATTGTGGAAACTGCGCGTGTGCCACAAAATTCGGCTCAAGCAGCAGAATTGATTGCCCTTACGAGAGCATGCGTGTTGTCTGAAGGAATGAGAGTGAACATATATACGGATAGCCAGTACTCCTTTGGCGTGGCGCACAGTTTTGGGTGATTGTGGTAAGAACGTGGGTTCCTGACTTCACATGGAGCTAAGATTCAGAATGGCAAGTTGGTGAATGATCTCCTTGAGTCACTGACCCTACCGTCACAAGTTGCGATTATGAAATGCAGTGCGCACAAGAAAATCACTGATGATGTTGGTCGTGGTAACGCGTTTGCTGATGAAGTCGCGAAAGAAACAGCAAAAGATGTGAAGACTCGAATGTATGTTGCAGGCCCTGCAAGATGGGTTGGTGATGTTGGAATGTGTGAAAACACAATAGAAAGTGTAAAGTCCCTTCAAGCTGAAGCCACAGAGAAAGAGTTGAGCAAGTGGAGAGAAAGTATGGGTAAGTTGGATGAGAATGGTTGTTGGATTGATCTGTCAGAACATAGGCGATGGTTGTTACCTGATGCATATGTGCTTCCAGTAGTTACTATGGCACATGGAATGGCACATATCAGTATGAAAGGAATCTGTAAGTTGTTGGCTCCAGTATGGCAGAATGGTGGAATTCCCAAGTGTGCAGAGAATGTGGTCAAGAATTGTATGGTATGCTTGAAGTACAACCCTGGTAGGGGAACCCCAACTCCAGCTGGTCATTTTGCGCCTCCATCATATCCATTTGAAGTTTTGCAGCTAGATTTTATCCACATGGAAAGGTGCAACAACCTGAAATATGTATTGGTGGTTGTTTGCGCTTTTTCAAAATGGATAGAAGCCTATCCCCTAAAGGACAACACTGCTCTGTCCACAGCCAAAGCCCTTGTGAAGGAATTCTTCCCTAGGTTTGGAATGCCAAGAATGGTGTGGAGTGATAATGGGAGTGAATTTGTGGGTAAAGTGATGAAGAATGTGTGTGAGGGACTAGGTATAAAGCAAAAGTTCCACGCTGCAAATCACCCCCAATCAGCTGGATTAGTGGAGCGCTACAATGGCGCTCTAAAACTCAAATTGGCCAAAATCCAGGCGAGCACCGGTCTTAAATGGCCTGACGCTCTGCCTTTAGCACTCCTATCCACGAGAATGACCGTACACTCACGAGTGGGACTTAGTCCTTATGAGGTCGTTTTTGGCCGCCCAGCCAATGTATGGGGTGTGCCAAGACCGACAAAATTCAGTGAAATCGAGCATCCAGTACTGCTTGATTACTTGTATGATCTGACGGCTAAATTACGTGTTTTACACCAACAGGTGCACGATACTCTTCCCCAGGCCTCTGAGGCTCCAGGACACCCTATCGACCCTGGCACGTGGGTTTTGGTAAAAAATTTCCAGCGCAAAAGCAACGATGAGCCTCGTTGGATCGGCCCTCATCTCGTACTTTTGTCTACAAGATCAGCTGTTCGAGTAAAGGGGAAGAAGAACTGGATCCACGGCGCCCACGTGAAAAGGATCCCTTTGCCTCTGCCGTATGACCAGTGGGTCCAGGAGGGTATAGCAGACTCTGAAACCGACACTGTACCTCGTTTTGTGCCGTTCAGTGATGCACGCATAAAAGGCACAACTTCAGCACAACAGAGTGACGATATTTTGCAAGAAGCTGTGCCACCGTCAATTCGATTGGACACCACAGAGCCTGAACTCTTGTTTCAAGATCAAACAGTACCTGGCCGTCTCCACTATAATCTAAGACCAAGGCCTATGGACAAATAAATATTCTTTTTCCTTACCCTTTTGTTTTTGATACCAGAGCTCTCCCATCTGAAGGACTTTCTTGATTTTTGTTTTTCGAACCACCATCCGGGTTCAGCCGCAGGGTCGCGGTGCCAAGACTTTGGGGTACAGGCCGAAGACGTTAGGTCAACAGTTCTGGTTGGTCTAGGGCGTTCCCTAGACTGACAGGCGTACTCCTTAGCAGAAGATACTCACCCGCCGCGAGCGGCACGATTAGAGGATGGAGTTTTTCAAGATGGAGAGACTCGCTGAGGAAATTAACTTTAAAGCAAGAATGTGTAAAATAATGAAGAGCAAACGTTTTGTATTATTATGCCTGTTTATATTATGTAGTATGATAGTGTTTACTGTAGGATTTGTATTCTTCTCCTCTCAAGAGCCCATTGCACCCACTGTACAGCCTATACCTCCTCCTACTGTCTCCTCACACTCTTTTCACCCTCTGCCTGAACACGAACAAGCTAGATGATCAGAATTTGTAAATAACTCGTTTATTCAGCTCCTGCACCAGCACCAACTAGTCATGAATACAACCAATTGCTGGGTGTGTGGTTTAATGCCACATACCATTAATAAGGGTATTCCTTATCTAGTGCTGCCGTTTAGTTACAATGGATCGTCATGGGCATTCCAGACCATGTTTCTCTTTGCACTAGACGCCTACTCCCCGCGACAACCGCGTTCCATCAGACCTAGTACAAATAATAAAGCCTTAATGAAAGGAGTTGCCGATATGAGCAGAGATATCGATGCATACTCATCTATTCCCAAAGAAGAGTTGAGAGCTTATGCAGGGTGGAACGCGACGGGGTATAGTATTAGTCTGGGTGAAAGACAGCGAAAAATCTCATCCCCAATCTGGGTCGTACCCCACATAGGTCGGTTCTGTTTACAAGGTAATGGTCAGAATCCTAGAGCTCAACTGGGAAGAAGTGACTGTACTGAAACGTACACTTTTCCGTCACAGTTTTCCCCTGCGTTTTTGGCTGCCAAGGGTACATATTTTATCTGCAATGACCGAGCATATACATGGTTGCCCCCTGATTTCTCGGGCACATGTTATATTGCAAATTTGCTACCGCCAACATTCACTGCTGCCTCCGACTATCACAAGACCAGAGTTGTGAGAGGCGTGATTAGTAAGGGGGATACTGCCGGTCAGGAAGCGGGAGATTTCTTTTTGGGTTTCCTGCCGTTTTGGGGACCTATGGTCAATAGTAGGAACCTGAGACAACTGACTCGTGTGGTTGAATCCACTGTTAATGTTACGGCTGGTGCCCTTGGTAATTTGACAGCTGAGCTCCAAGCGGATCGCCTCATGACTTTGCAGAACCGCATGGTTCTAGACGTTATACTTGCAGACCGCGGTGGTGTATGTAAGGTTATCCAATCTAGTTGTTGCATTTTCATACCAGATAACGCTCCAACAGTTTATCAAGCCATCTCCAAACTACATAAAATATCTGAGTCCATACACGTGGATAAAGGAGATTGGTCACTGGTGGGGTGGTTCTGGGAACTGATATCTGCCTGGGGTTGGAAAGTTCTGATGGTCATTGGAATGATCTTAGCCATCCTTTTCCTGTTCTGTCTGTGCATACAGTGTGCTCCTGCAATATGTGGCCTCTGTGCTACATTATGTGTAAGGAAACCTGTATCGAGGGACGAGCTAAGTAATAGGCTGATGCTACAGCAACATCTCCATGACTTCGTGAATATTGACCTAGACTCGGATTGAAATGAGTATAGTTATTGCCTATGTAAGGGCAAAAGGAGGGTCTGTCGTACTTTGAAATTTGGGACCGCGTAGGAGGCAGGGCCCTACCCCTGTCTATCCCGGTATTAGTGAACCGCGAATGGTTAATGCGGTATGTACAAGTGCTTTGTGTAACGTTTTAGCTATGAATGCACTGTGTATACGTTATTATACATCACTACGTGGGTTCCATCTTAGAGCGGTGGCCATCTTATGGTTGCCCTCACATAGGCTGATGAGGAAAAATAAACACCGGGCACGGTGTGGTTAGCAAAAAGGTTTGCAAATTGACTCCCAGTTTGATAGATTACCTCAAAGTTGACTAATACTTGGCAAGCATGACTGACAAACATGTAACTTCATGTAATGAACCAAACTAACTAATATATTGATATTATGTTTCTTTAATTAATACAAAATATAAATATTAATTTAATTTAGTTTTCTGATTTTTCAATGAATTAATTTTTCTATGTGAACATGTACATTTGTAGACAATAATATCTCATCATAAATGCTTGTATATATACAGATTATTTCTTATATAATACATATAACCATGATTAGCCAATCATAATGAATCTGCAGTGCGTACTTATTATACTACAATTGTTTCTCACTTATTTTGCTCTTCAGTTATTTCTTAATCAATAATAGTATTAAAAAAAGCAGTGTAAAAACTTCTTTTTCAGATTGTTACGTTCTAGACAATAGTTGGACACATAGGCGGTAAATTGACAATCAATATTAATATTCCAAAAAGCAGTATAAAAGCTTCTTTTTCAGATTGTTACTTTCTAGACGATAGATGGACACATAGGCGGTAAGTTGACAACGCGTTTCGGCTAGGCCTTCGTCAGGAACCCGCTCTGATATTTACACCTCATTCGTGTTGCAGTTCAAATTCTTTACTTCAGTTACTCAGTGCAACCCCAATTCTACGATGTTGTTTTTGAAAAGTAATAATCTGGACATCCATGTGGTATCCAATATAAAATGGCAGAAGATTACAGCTTCTATCCTTTCTTCAACGGAGGGATCGGATCTCAATCAGTCTTATATTATCGTTCTATTCTTGATTTAACTTTTTCTTATTTTATCATCTTATCTGGCAGTCGGATTTCTTCCGTGTTTTATGGCCTTATTCGTCCGTCTCCTCTCCCGTGTACTTCGAGTCTCCGTATATTTCGGCGGCTACCCGAGTTCTAAAGTCTCCGTCCTCTTCTGTCAGCATAAGGATCTCTGATTATCGATTCTCCGTCAATAGTGGTCTCTAGCGAAGAGCAGCAGCATAGAGTGTAGCAGCTCTTTCCCTCTCTAGACTACTAATATTTATACTAAAATTTACATATAACAGTAACATATTCTCAATTCCCAGGCAAATGATTGGCTGAATTCAAATGCATCTCAATACTTTATGAAACATTTTCTAATTTTCTCATGTGGAAGAAGTTTTACAGTAGGCGTATGGGAAAAACTGTACAAATTGTATCTCTTTGTTGGTAACCGGTAGAGTTCAGTAGTTCATTCTCAATTTGCAACATTAGCTTCAGGTTCAGGGACATTGGCACCTCGCCCAAGGTAGTCTTCATGGGCATGGTCTGACAGGTCACACAAAGGACACGAACTGTCGTACTTTGAAATTTGGGACCACGTAGGAGGCAGGGCCCTACCCCTGTCTATCCCGGTATTAGTGAACTGCAAATGGTTAATGCGGTATGTACAAGTGCTTTGTGTAACGTTTTAGCTATGAATGCACTGTGTATACGTTATTATACATCACTACGTGGGTTCCATCTTAGAGCGGTGGCCATCTTATGGTTGCCCTCACATAGGCTACATATCATGAAGCAAATACGGGCCTTTTAGAGCACATGTGCCTTCCTTTGACTTTTCTGTGACCTGGGCAGCTTGGCTCCGCTGCCCCAGGTCAGTCCGGTCTCACGAGCTCCCCGTCCTCTGGCCACCTGTGATTAGCATCAGGGCTTGACACACCATAAAGCCTTTACATTAAACACAAGCCTCCAGCTAATCTCTTTCACACCTGACTGTTCCTGCTTTATGGCTTGTTTTCCAAACAGGAGATGCTCATATTTATTGGGGCCTATCGATATCTGATGTGGGATCTGAGCCTTGCTGGGTAAATAATTGCGGGCTGGCTTAACTGGAATGTGGGATGGTCATCATGACTCTGCCTTTTCGTTTGTAATGTATACACTTCTATGGCCATATCAAAAAACAAGGAATGTGTGCCTGAAGCAGAATATTTTGTATTTAAGGAGAAGCCCGTTTCTGTGATTTTTAGCAGTCTCCTGAGAACATACACGCTGTTGTACTTTTAGGATACCTAAATTGGTCTGCAGCCAATAAACTGATCTTTGACTTCACCCAGAAGACTCTGTGTTTCTGTAGGTCTGAAACAGGAAGAACCCGAAGTCATAGGGTGTGTTCCCCTGCACCGCTGGGCTTAAAATTCCCAGTACTTCAGAACGAAGTCAGTGCAGGCGCCTTTCTCCATTGTTCAAATAATGAAGTCATGTACTTTAGTTAGGTTTCAGTCGGCGGCCATCTTTTGGTAGGCCAGAATAGTCAACTTTAAGCAAAGAAACACAAAATCGTAATTAATACATAGAAATGATTAAAACAGTGTTATTCCCTTGCTAATACCCTTTTGTGTATGTATTTATCTAGCCATATGCAACAGTCAAAGCCGTTAATGCTGGTTTATTTAAGCGCAAATCACATTAACACTGCTCAAGCAACATTTATCGTTTAATAAGCATACAGCTTAGTTCACTTATTAATTTAAGCCATGCAACTGCATTCCCACGCGTATTTTCTTTGTTAATAAGGTTGATTTAGTACCATCACATCAATCAATTAATTATTAGAATTAATTATTAATCATTTTAATATAAACTTATATAAATGGATTGGGTATATAAAAAGAAAACATTTTACCCGCTCCATCAATCCCCCCTTTGGTGATTTTATCACCACAAACAAAAACCAAAAAATCAATTTATTTCCCCTTTTACGGAAATTTTGAAATGTTTTCTTGCTCAATTAGAATTCTGTTTCCTTTTCATCTTCTCTTTTGGTTTTGTCATACATATTCTCCTTCCATTCTTCCAATTCTATTTCATTAAAATCTCTTTCTGGTTTATTTTCCTTCTTTTTGTAAATTTCTCGTTTAACCTTCTTTTTATTTCTTCTATATCTACAACACATACATCCTAATCTAAGTATTAATAATACGAAATACACATGTTAATGGAAATAATATTTTCCCTATTATCGTACTACCTAATTTACCTAAGAAAGCTTTAATAGCAGCCATCTTATTACTAATTCTAGTCCAGATACTTTCAACCTCCAGTGGTTTTATTTCATCATGCAATTCGGTAATATTTTTAATATAGACTTTTAGATCTTTGCTTTCATCAGGAATGTAAGTGCAACAATGTTGAACTTTCAGCATTCCACAAACTCCACCCTCTTTTGCCAATAAGAAATCAAGGGCAAGTCGATTCTGCATAATCATAGCACGCATGGCAACCAGCTCAGTGTTTACCAAAAGAAATCCTCCAGCGGTGCTTGTTGACAAGCGATCCACTATGGTTGACAATTTCCGAATATTATTTGCATTCAAAGATATTCCCACTGCTGGTATCAAGGCTCCCAAAATATCACCTACAATTTCTAACCAGGTTTCTCTTCTGCTACGCATTAGTAGGTTATTTGGTCCACTATTTTCTACTCTATCCATGTGAAAGATCTTTGGAAAGACCAGGCCAACATAACATGTGCCATACCAATGGTCAGGCAACCTGTAGTAAGCCTTGTTCCCACAAATATAGTACAGTCCAGGGAAAACTGGATCTTCTCCGCCTCTAAATCCCCATCCAGATGCAATACAATATGTATCATGACACTCACTTGTCCCTATATAATAATAATCATATTGGGATCTTTCCCTCATAATGCATAATTTTCGTTTCTGTGGTGAATCTATAGCTATTGTTGGTCTAGCATCACCCTTTGTCTCCTTTTTCCCATCTTTTTCCCAAATGTTTTCCCCTTCTTTATGTCCTTCTGCATTCTTGTGTATTTTCAATCTCCTCTCTTCAACCATATCCAAAAATGTTTTCTCTTCTGTCTTCAAACTGCAAGTTAAATTGTTCTTAAAAATATAATCTAAAGTTAGTTCTTTAGTTTCTATAAAAATCTCACCTAATACATTAGCAGCTTTAGCTGGATTCAAGTCATTATTCATGGGCAATTGTCCAAGAATATTTTCTATATTAGACAAATTATATTCTAATTTCCCTACTTGATAAAATATACTAGTTAAAACGCTACAGGTTATTCCATAAGTTGCTGGGAGGTGATGATAAGTCACCCCTTCTGAAACAGAGGCAGGTAATTGCATACATACGTAGCAATCCCTTACGTCCATTGTTTTTACATATTCATACAATAATTTTGAAAAAACATTGCTAGAAAAATTAGTTATTGACCTATCCTTGTGCATATGCTCAGTGCTTGTTCTAAATGGAACTACCTTTTGTGAACTTTTCACTATGTTAGTCATATTTGTATGTCCCTCTAATGTATCTAAAGTTACTTTAAAAGAGATCAAAAGAGTGAGTACGCTCCAAAGAAGCATTAATAGTCCTGTACAACAACAACATGTCTTGCACCATCTTCTCATAAAGGTACATCTACTCTTGTTATCATCTATGTTAGCCATCTTGTTAAAATTAACCGTGTCTTTTGACTTGGCCTCTTCTACTCCACCTCTTGTAGCTTTCCTACAAGAACTAAGACCTTATCAGGTGAATCCAAATACTTCAATTTCTTATTTAATCCTTTATATTTCTACAAGGACCTGTTTGAAATTACTCAGCTTGGCCTCTCGTCGTTTTTCACTTCTTTCTCGTCATCCACATACAGAATTTCCTGATCTTCCGCTTCTTCTCCGATATCGGATAAGATAACTCTCAGTATTTCCTCTGTTTCTTCTTCCTTTACCACTCTCATTAAAGTCTCCTCTGGATTTCCTTGACTATCTACCTCTTTTCCTTGTTCAGGCAGTGCCACGTACGTCCATTCAGGTGACTTATACTTCTGGTTTGGTTTTCTCGATCGTTTGTTTGCTTCAGGCACTTCTGTCTCTCCCTCTTTCTCTTTGTGCTGACTGGTTACTTCATTCACTTGTTCAGCTTCTGAGGGTTTGACTCGTGTCAATCGATATCTCAGTCTCTTAATTTTGTTTGGCCAAAGATCTCCTTTAGCATTCCTTCTTGTTTTGCTGTCTTTACTGTTTCTTTCCTCAATCCAAGTTCTCTTTCTTAGAACTCGACCCTCTGGTATGTCAGTTTCACTGTCTTCAGATTCTGTCTCGTTCGGTTTTTCTTTTTCAACAGTTTCTTTTTCCACCTCTTGTGTTGGCCCTACTTCTGTCCCTCCTCGGGGCTCCGGCACGCAATTTTCCTGCTGACTACTTGTCCCTTCACCTAGCTGGGTGTTGCAGTTCCCTACACCTCCTCTGGGGTTTTACGCAATCTGTCCCTCTCTCTCTGTGACTGTCCCTTCTTCTTCTTCCAATATTTTCTCAGGTGGAACTTCTTCTATTCTCTCATTTGGTGTACATGTTACTTCTGACTGCACATTCTTTTCTTTTCTTTTCTTCTTTCTGTGCTCACCATTGGCGTTTTGTTCGCCTCCAGAATCTGAACCATCTGAAATCTGCAATCTTTTCCTCAGAATTTCTTCTCTCGGAGTCTGGACTAGTCTTGGCTCATTTTCCCCCCTTTCAGGATTTTCCTTTGACTTTGTATTCTCATTGCCTGAATCATCACTTGATTCTGATTCATCGAAATATTATTTTCCAATGCTATCTGCTGGATTTGGGACTCTCAAAGTGTGACTCGCATGTATCCAATTTTTCAATCCAGCACACTTCACAGCACTGGTTGTGGTCAAGATGACTTGCCTTGGCCTTCCACACCTTGGAACCAAGCAATTTCTTCTTCTGTGGACTTTTATTCTCACCCAGTCCCCTGGGCTCAAATCATGGGCTGGTTTCTTTTCAAGTGTGGTGGCATCCACTCCAACCTGGTGAAACACAGAATGGACTGCGTCAGCCAGGCCTTTACAGTAATCCAAAATCATGTCATCAGTTATAGTCATCAGCTTGTTGACGGGTACAAACACGTGTCTCATAGCGCGTCCCATGATGATCTCGTGGGGACTCAAACCTGCAGTTCTGTCTGGAGTAGACCTAATGGTCATCAAAACTAGAGGCAAGACATCAGGCCATTTCATTCCTGTGGCTAAACACATCTTCCCTATTCTATTTTTGATAGTACCATTCATTTGTTCAACCACACCAGAAGCCTCTGGTCGGTAGGCACAATGCAGTTTTTGTTGTACACCCAATGCTTCACAAATCAATTTCATGATCTCATTGTAAAAGTGTCCTCCTCTGTCTGACTCTATGGTTATTGGGAACCCGTACCTTGGGATGAATTCCCTCAACAAAAGCTTGGCCACTGTGATTCCATCATTTCTTCTGGTTGGGTATGCTTCCACCCACCTAGAGAACAGACAAACTACCACCAAAACATACCTCAGCTTGTTATAAGTAGGCCTGGCCAAAAATGTTGTTCCGTTCGCGGAAATTGCGATAATTTGACATTTTCGCGTTCCGCGGAGAGCGCGAAAATGTCAAAATTTCCGCTTTCCGCAGCTTGGCGATAATTTGTTTCTTGCTCGCGCTGTAAAATAATACATTCTCACGCGCGCGCGATCGCCTTACCTGAATCCCTGCGTTCGCCGACAAGTTTTCTTGATCCGGTCGTGTTCTCCATGAGATGTTGGATTGTTTTTAGCCCTTTGCGCTGTCTCGCGCCCGCAGTGATGTCATGCGTCGCGCGATCACGTCTTTCTTCTCGCAATCATGCACCGCGAGACAACTCAAAACAAGATGGCCGCGCCCGCGAGCAACCACATGGGTAAGTTGGCGACCCGCAACCATGCAGAAAATCTCTCAAACATGTGGGGAAAAAATTTCCACATCTTCGCGATATTTCCGCTTGTTTGCGATAATTTTAAACATTTTCGCGATAATTTGCGAAAGTGGATTTCACAAATTCCGCCCACCCCTAGTTATAAGGGGGCATTTCAGTGAAATCTACTTGCATTCTGGTGAAAGGTCCTCCCTCCCGGCCTATGGTGCCTAGAGTCACCACAGTTTTCCTTCCACGATTGTACTGCTGACATATCAGGCATCTTTTACAGAGACTTTCTGCTATCAACCTGAATTTTGCATTGTACCAAGTCTGCTTAAAAGCCCTTATCATGGCATCCCTTCCCAGATGTCCTTGGCCATGATACATCCGTGCCATGGTTGCCATCATGCTATCAGGCATTACTGGTCTTCCATCCCGATAGACCCACACATGATCTTTTTCCCTGGGTGCAGAACCTGCTTTTACCCACTGCTTCATTTCTTCATCACCTGCTTCATCCTGTAACTGCCTCACTTCATCCCATGTTCCCACAACGTTAGTAAACATTAAGGAGCAAGAAGACATTTCCCTTTCCTTTGATCGATTAATAGAATATTGGTTTCGGGCACAATACTGAGCCATGTCATTTGCAAAGCGATTCCCTGTAGTGATGTAATCACTACCTTGACCATGAGCAGCACATTTCACCACAGCCAGTTCTTTAGGCATTTGTATTGCCTCAAGCAATTTTCCAACCACTTCTGCATTCCTTATGGGAGTTCCACTTGAGGTCAGGAAACCTCTTTGTAGCCATAATTGGCCAAAGTCGTGGACAACTCCGAAGCCATACTGGCTATCAGTCATCACAGTCACTCTCACATTCCTCCCAATTTTGCATGCTTTTGTCAATGCCACTATTTCTGCTACTTGAGCAGATTTAACTCCTTTCAAGATTGATGCTACTATAACTGCTGAAACTGTGCATACTGCATATGCTGCGCTCAAAACTCCTTCATCTGTTCTCAGGCATGATCCATCCACAAAAAACACATAATCACTTTCAGGCAATGACAGATCTCTTATGTCGGGTCGAGGTTTCGTGCAATAGTCAAGCACATCCAGACAATCATGATCAACATCCTCTCTTACTTCCACTCTCTCTGCATCGGGCAAAAGTGTAGCTGGATTCACATTCACACATCTTTCCAGACTCACATTGGTTGCACCTAGAATGACCTTCTCATACTTAGTCAGCCGACTATGTGACATGAACTGTGTTCGACTCCTTGTTAAAAGGATCGCCACACTGTGAGGTACAAACACTCTTACTGGATACTCCATCACGATTCCCTCACTCTGCTCTAGGCTTCGGCATGTAGCAGCTACTGCTTTCAGACATCTGAGCAGACCTATCGCCACTGGATCTAACATTGACGAGAAATATGCCACTGGTCTCCTTTGCCTTCCATGTTTCTGTATCAACACTGAGATTGCACATCCGTTTCTTTCAATGCAGTATAGTTCAAATTCTTTCTCATAGTCTGGTATTCCCAGAGCTGGGGCTTCAAAAAGACTGTTCTTCAGCTGTCTGAATGCTGCCAATTCTTCTTTGTTCAGCTCGAGGGGGTCTTTAACCTCACTTTTCGTCAATTTTACCAATGGTTTGGCAATCAGGGAAAAGTTACTTATCCACTGACGACAGTAACCAACCATTCCTAGGAACATTCTAACCTCTCTTTGGGTCATTGGAGCTCTCATTCCTCTAATGATTTTGATCCTGTCTATTGTTACTTTTCTCAGCCCTTTTTCGATAGTATGACCCAAATATTGTACTTCTTTTTTACAGTATTGCAATTTTGTCGGAGATACCTTCAGTCCTCCATCTGCCAAATGATTCAACAAAGCTATGGTGTCGGTTTCACAGGCCTCACGTGTCTTTGACGCCACTAATAGGTCGTCAATATATTGGACCAAAACTGAATTCTCAGGCATGGTAAGACTTTCCAGAGATTTCTTTAGCAACTGATTGAAAATGGAGGGGCTCTCTGTGTACCCCTGTGGGATTCGGCACCATGCCAAAATACGCTCTCCAAACTGAAATGCAAAAAGCGGCTGGCTGTAATGATGCAACGGAATGGAAAAGAAAGCATGGCACAAATCAATTACTGTGTACCATTCTGCATCATGAGGTATCTGATATAAAATTACTGATGGATTTAGAACAATGGGACAACATGACACAACAATCTTGTTAATCATTCTCAAATCTTGCACAATCCTGAACTTCCCACTCGGCTTTTTCAGTCCCATTATAGGCGAGTTACATGGACTGCTCAATATTTCTCTTAACACTCCTTGCTGGATCATTTTCTCAATCAAAGGGGTTACTCCTGTAATTATTTTGGGTGTCAGTCTGTATTGTGGGATTTTTGGGAAAACTGCTCCTTCCTTTACAGCGATTCTCACTGGATCTATGTTTCTCATCAGGCCTACATCTTCTCCAGTGAAATCCCAGACTGGTGCCTTCACTGTCTGTTTCAATTCTGGGGGTAATTCATCTGGATTGAATATGGCATAGGTTCCAGTAACCTCACTCTCTCTGTTATCTATGGTCATTTTATACAGAACATCCTCATCTGGTGTTTCAAAGGCTATTCCGTCTGGTGTACAGAATATGGTACAATTCATTTTGCACAACAAATCTCTACCTAGCAAATTCACAGGACTGGTGTCACACACTACAAATCGGTGCATGTCTGAAAATTTCCCAATTCTGACCTTTACCGGTTCAGTAAGGTACTTTCTAATCTGGGTATTTGATACACCAACTACTTGGATTGTTTCATCCGAAAGAGGAAGATTTTTCATGTCTGCCGATCTGACAGTAGATCGCGTAGCTCCAGTGTCTACTAGAAAAGTAATGTTTTCATCATTAACTTTCCCATCCACAAATGGTCCTGTCTGATCTATTTCTAGAGATGCGCCAAGTACGCACCCTGCTTCAACTTTTCGGCACCGTCAATAAATCTCTTCTGACTCACTCTCGTCATTTTGCAGCCAATATTGTGACACAGCGTTCACGCGTTGCGGTTTGTTTACCTGTTCTTCATTGTAGAATCCTGTCTCCTTACTATATCTCTGGGTGTTCCGGCTCTGCGGTAAGGTCGGTTTTGGCACCTGATTCTGTGGATTAACAGCCTTCTGCTGTTGCGGCGGTGGGCCACTCCCCTCACACTGCACCTGTGGATTCAATGATGGATTTTCATTATTAGTACTTGGTGGATATTTACACTCGGATTTCCAGGGCCCTAACCTTTCGCAATTGTGGCATGGAAACTTCTTTTTAGCTTCTTCTATATTACCTTTCCCCTTTCCTGGGCCAAATCTCGGTTTAATGCCTTGATTATTAGCTTGTTCTACCAGCTGAGCTTCCTGTCTCTCTGCAACTTTCACTTGAGCCCACATTGCCTTTTCTTTTAGTTTTCGCTGCTTTGCCTCAATCTCATCACTAAAGTATTTAGCATGCCTTAGGATCTCATCTATTTTCTTGCTCTGCCAGTCCACGGTATGCTGCTTAATCATGTCCCCAATCTCGGGACGCAGACCATACACAAATCTGTACACAAAATGACTCAGGACCTTTTCTCCCAGATTGTCATCCTCACTGAACTGTTTGAAAGCTAAAATTAGCCTTTCATAGTAAGCGTGAACTGACTCTTTCGCTTCTTGATGGGTTCGATCTATTTTAACCCAGTCTGTTTCTTTGGGAGGCACTTTGTTTTTCAAGAACTCCATGACCTGTTCATATTTCTTCATTACCTCTGGGTCTGGTGCTCCTGTTTTGGGATCTCTCGGGTATTCTTTGGTTGGCCAATCTATGACTATCTTGCATTCTGCCCACAAGTCTGCTGGCACTATTATATCAAATAGGCTATTCAGATCAATCCACAGTACTTTTGACAATTTAACAAATCTGTCTACCTGTCTGTACCACTCGACCGGCTTTTCCCGTAATCGAGGGAAGTCATTTGTAAATGACAAAATGTCCTGTCTGGTCCATGGGACATGCACATATCCCCCTCCTGGAATCTCTCTCATGGGGAACTCTGTCACCACCTTTTCCTTTTCTCTCATAGGAAACGCTGGAAATGTTCTGTCTGAGGTGTCATCCCGCTTCCTATACCACCTGCTTTTCCATTTGTCCACATCTCCCCATTTCCTTAACACTGTGATTATATCCTTAATCTGGACTATTCGTCCTGCAGGGTTCAGATTTTCAATGTCTTTTTCCGTGAAATCCACTCGGTAAGGCTTCTGTAAAGCTTTTACCTTATCCATATCAATTCCCACCTCACTTGCTATTTCTCCTAGGCTGTCATGTAAATTCCTCGCTCTCCAAGTGACACTCTTGCACAAAAACAGCAGTTCTTCATCCTGGTAATTTTTCAGCTTTTCTGTGGGGATTGTCCCTACCATTAATTCTTCTAACACCATGCGTAATTTTGCCACATCAATAGTTTGGGGTTCTTTCTCTTTTCCCTGTAGACTCTTCAACCATTCACTCAATTCATCTGTAGTTATACCTACTGATTTGTCCACGTTGCCTGGTTCTGTCATTCTCTGTGGTTCTAATATTGATCCTCCTGCTATTCTGTCTCTTTCTACCAAATCAGGACTATAAAACGGGTTATTTGACATATTCAATCCACCTTCACTCATGGTGTGTCTCCAAGGATTCTCCCTCGCTTTCATTTGGGGCTGTTCCGCTTGTCTACTGCTTACATACGGAACTGTTAGACCATGCTCACTTTCTTTCTGCTTCTCAAAAAATGGGCATAACAGGACCTATGGTCACAGGGACTGTAACTGCTTCCAGATTTTTCGTCAATTCTCTTATTTTCTCTGTCAGTTCTAATGTGGTCTTTGCTAGTTCCCTGGAATTTTCACTCTCTACCTTATTTCCCCTTCCCCGTTCCCTAAGAGAATTCCTTCTCTTTACCTCCGGGGTCACTTCTTCTGTCTTAATGATTCTCAGAGTCTCCCTCACTGGTGTACCTGCGGTTGGCGTTTCTGATTCCTGCCTGTATGGAGGTGGACTTTTGTAAAACATGTCGTCTAAGACATCATCTTCTGTGTCATTTGTTCCGTACCTTCTGGTTTCTACATTATTTTTCTCTTCTGCGCATTTTCTTCCCTCACTTTCCCCTGCAGTTCTCACTGGAAACAATCCTTCAGTCATACTTGCGTCTCGCCACCTTCTCATTCGATCACAATGAGTTTTGCGATCGTTTGGCCGTCCGAACATATATCGGTACCTACTGCCATTTCTCTGTTTTTCTCGCTCATGCATCTCGTCTTCCCACTCTGTCAACGCCTCAAACTGCGTAGGCCTAGGTCGCGGATCTAAGCTCATCATCCTCTCCCGTAAATTCCTTAATATTGCCAAATTAAAGGAACCATTTTCTGGAAACGCTAAAACTCTGTCTTCCTTAGTATACTTCGCCCAATTGTCTAACCAGATGCAAGTATGGTACCCATATTTCGCAACCATGAAGGATGCAGGAGTTTTCGTCGGAGGAATCAACTGTCCTTCCCTTGTCACAATCTCTTTGTCTTTCACAAACCACCCCTTAATTTTACTAAATAGGGATTTCTTCTTCTTTTCGGATGAATGGCAATACATTTCCCTTCTTTTTGTGAACCCCTAAGGTTTCCCGTCAACTATACGGTCTCTAGTCCAGTAGCAACGCGACTCTTACTCACGCATCAATCCTAGCGCGTCTATGTCACCGTCACAATTTCCAATCCCTGCGCGACTCACACTAATGCTCCAATCCTGGAGCGTCTACGTCACTGACTAGCTGTCCAATCCCAGCGCGGTCTTCCTGACGTCAGCAGTCGCTGCAGCAGCTCCTGCTCCTGACTCCTGTCTCCAGTCTACCCCTCCTTTACAAAACTACTCAGTAGACTTTGTTTCAATTTTACAATACTTGATAGTTACAACATACAAACATCTCCATTGCCTGCTCCGCTAACCACAGAATAGCAAAAGACCTTTCCCACGAGAATCCTGTTTCTCCGAGAGCAGCGCTTACCTCTGCCCTACTACAGAATCTTTACGTCCGTTGGCAAAGTAGTACATCCCTCTACTTCACCCTTCTACCAAACATCAATTAACTGTTTTCTTCGGAATTAAGACACATAGTTGGAAACGCAATGCTCCTGAGAAATAAATCCAGAGTTCCGCAATTAATCCGAATGCTATTTCATTCACGCACTTCCACAAAAGAAAATATATTTCATTCACACAGAATCCTGACTTTTCCGAGAACAGCGAACAGTCTGTCCTACTACAGAATTATAACATACGTTAACAAAGCAGCGCTTACCTCTACTTTGTCCTTCTAACAAGCTCAGAGAACACCTGCTACCTTTTCAGTGATAAGCGTTATCGGTATGCCAATTGGTTTCCTGGTACCTAAGACCAAAATTTCACAGGTAACCCTTTGCTATCATTCACACTTCTCTCACACAGAAAATATCACTAATGGCAACACTCGACAATGCTACCGAATCAAACCCAGACATGCGTCATGCAACTTCAATTGTCACACGTTTCTCCCGTGTACCTACGGGCAACCACAATTCCGTCTTTCCCCAGAGCAGCACTTACCTCTGCTCTGCTACGGAACTGTTACCAATTCCCGACTTCCTACCTCCCAGAAGCCGTACAGACGACATAAAACTCAATACGACTTCAAAATATAGTGTTAGTACATATATCAATACCAATCAATAATCAATAAGCTATATACATGCCAAAATCATTAAACCAAAATAATAAAAACCATCTCTAACTACCAGAAATACTGGTGCAGTTCTGATTACCAAATCTCCCCCTACTTCCACGGACGGAATGATTTCTCAGTCACACACACATACACACATCACACGCTGGTGGGGCCCATAATACCAACATTCATTCTCTCAAACTATCCGTGCCTACAGAGGGATATCAAATCCCGAACTACAGCTGTTCACTTGGATAGAGGAAACCCCTTCTACTGAATTACCCGAACAGTTCCTCCATCTGGAGGTCGATTAAATCATTTAGTTGTTGTGTAGTTTGATGACGCTTTTAACTCTCCCATTAATCAATAAACATTTCAGAGAAATAATCACCCGACACAGTTCTTCAAGTAATGATTTTCTTTATCTAATTAAATGCAGGTTAAATCCTAATAATGCAAAATTTTCTTTTGTGATATTTACCTATTCTCGCTAATTGTCGTTTTCTAAGTCAGAACTGGTCCTCAGAAAGTTCATCAGAGTTCTAAAGTCTTCGTCCTCTTCTGTCAGCATAAGGATCTCTGATTATCGATTCTCCGTCAATAGTGGTCTCTAGCGAAGAGCAGCAGCATAGAGTGTAGCAGCTCCTTCCCTCTCTAGACTACTAATATTTATACTAAAATTTACATATAACAGTAACATTTTCTCAATTCCCAGGCAAATGATTGGCTGAATTCAAATGCATCTCAATACTTTATGAAACATTTTCTAATTTTCTCATGTGAAAGAAGTTTAACAGTAGGCGTATGGGAAAAACTGTTCCCAGGTACAAATTGTATCTCTTCGTTGGTAACCGGTAGAGTTCAGTAGTTCATTCGCAATTTGCAACATTAGCTTCAGGTTCAGGGACATTGGCACCTCGCCCAGGGTAGTCTTCATGGGCATGGTCTGACAGGTCACACAAAGGACACGAACGAAGTCAGTGCAGGCGCCTTTCTCCATTGTTCAAATGATGAAGTCATGTACTTTAGTTAGGTTTCAGTCGGCGGCCATCTTTTGGTAGGCCAGAATAGTCAACTTTAAGCAAAGAAACACAAAATCGTAATTAATACATAGAAATGATTAAAACAGTGTTATTCCCTTGCTAATACCCTTTTGTGTATGTATTTATCTAGCCAAATGCAACAGTCAAAACCGTTAATGCTGGTTTATTTAAGCGCAAATCACATTAACACTGCTCAAGCAACATTTATCGTTTAATAAGCATACAGCTTAGTTCACTTATTAATTTAAGCCATGCAACTGCATTCCCACGCGTATTTTCTTTGTTAATAAGGTTGATTTAGTACCATCACATCAATCAATTAATTATTAGAATTAATTATTAATCATTTTAATATAAACTTATATAAATGGATTGGGTATATAAAAAGAAAACATTTTACCCGCTCCATCAAGGTCACCATCAACAAATTGTTTTGCCACTCCTTAATGTTAACTTTCATGTCTTCATTCCATCTCATCCTTATTTGGCCATTGAATTCCGAATCACTGCTCCGATCATGGATCTCCTCAATAACTTTGTTTCCTTTAATGTCATGTGATAGTAAATTGTGGTCACTTTCCACTTTACATATCATTCTTGGGTTTTCAAATTTACTACAATCCTCATATTTTTTAAGGCTATAGGGCCACATATATGTACCTTTTTAAGGTCACAAACGGCCCTATTTGCAGAACCGGGCCATTTGTGACCAGAAAAAAGGCTTTCCCAATGTACAAAACCCTATTTTGAGATTTGGTAACCTATTACCGAATCGCAAAACGGGTTAGCGTTTCGCTATTAGGAAGGGGAGTGTTTAGGGCTTCCCTTCCTAATACCGAATCACATTGGCATGTAGGAATGTTTTGTGACTGAAATGTGTTTGCAAAACATTCACATTTTACCACCCACTTCAAGTAGGTGGTAGCACATCCGCAAATGGGAAGAGGCGCCTTACCCTTTGTGATTGTATGAAAAACCTTTTTTCAAAAGCAGGCAGTGGTCCCATGGACCACTGCCTACTCTTAAAAAGTACACATAAAACTTTTCAATTTTTTTTTATAAACACAACTAATTTTCCTGAATTAAAAAAAGAATGCTTTCTTCAAAAGCAATCACGGACATGGTGGTCTGGTGATCCCAGCAGGCCACTATCCCTGTGATTTTAACGGTCCCTAGGGGGTCGCAAATTGCGACCTACCTCATTATTATTAATGAGGTAGGCCAATTTGCGACCCCCTACGAATCGTTATGTGAAACTCTTGGAGTTTCATACATGTGTAATAGTGATTACCTAATTGTGATTCACAGAAAATTGCAATTAGGTAATCACTATTACAAATGTTGATAAAAGTGGCCACTAATCAATACCTGCTTTGGCCTCTCTTCCATTGTATGTTGGAATCCCGACATCCTTGTTTTCAAATCAGTTTCTGGCTGAAGTAAGTCTTATTTGCTACAAACCTTTTTACATTCTTTTGTCCTTTGCATCAATTTTTAAGGAATTATTTCCAAATAGATGGAATGCCAAAGGCCAACTTTATTTCTATGTTTTTTTCTTAGTAAGTCCCCCATTCACCCAATTTGCTGTTGAAATCGCCACAGATGACAATGAATGGTTTTGACTTAGCGGGTTGCTGTCATGCTTTGCTGATACAAGTGATCAGGTATGTAAAGTCCTCTAGTTTCTGTTGTGGCGCATCAAATTTGATTAAACACAGAATGGACTTGTCTAATAACGTAAGATCACACATCTGTATATTCTCATGTAAATTGCCCCATGCTTTAAATTCTACACGATTGTTGCTTCTACAGGATATTTGGAAGCCACTGCTGTTTCTTACGGCTTGAAAGTGAAATTAGCTAAGTTTCGTGTAGCGCTAGAATTTCATAGCTTGTTTTAAATTTTATCAGATCGATATCCCCTGGTATTTTTAAACCTTCCATGAATACAGTGTTGTTTTTTCACATTTCCACAGTGTAGTTTCTGTTTTGCAGGAGTCTAGTTCTTGTCAATCTTGTTTTGATACATGTAGGTTCACGGGTACTGAGCGGGAATTTTGTTTTGATGTGCACAGCTTCCTCCTATTTTGTTCCCTGTTAGTCACTGGATTTGAGCTATGGAGATTTCCTCAAGTATCTGTTGCAATGGCCTCTTTTGACCTTTCTTTATAGATATTCCTCTTGTTATTTGCCATGAAGATGCTTCAGGCATCTTGGTGCTTTTTTTCTCCTTCTTGAACATCCTACACACCAATATTTAGTCGGTGTGTCGTTCAAGAGAGGCACAGGGAGTTCTGGGAATTTTAACTCTGGAATTGGACTCAAGCTGTAGGAAAGAGAATGTGTCACCATATCTTCCTCCTGTACACCTTAGTTAAGCACACATCCTCTATATTGTACTCTCCCACTGTAAATGGGCATACCACAGACCTCACTCGCCCCCATGTATGCGAGGAATACTCACACCACCACCCATATTCATTTTGTTACTCTTTGAATACATTCACCTGTTGGGTATCTATGCTAAGGGCCTGATTTAGAATTTGTTTGCTGGTACTCCAGCATGTTTTTTAAAAATGCACTTTTAATAAGGCGGAGTGGATTTGCCGAAGGCTAATCTGGCAAACTTTAAATCAGGCCCTAAGATTTTACTCATTGTAAATACAATGTAGCATTGATTTTTTTTTTGTTTAAGTGATGTCCTCAGTGACTGCTTTTTTGTATGTTTTGTTAGTCACTGAATTGGTGTTTCATTGTTTATTTGATTGTATTGGTAGATTGTGCTCTTTGTGTAGATCATGGTGCACAATGATTTCTCTCTGTGGAGGCTTTGTATATTTTGTTGGCCACTAATTTGGTGTGTCACTGTTCATGAACCTGTGCTGGGTTGTTCAGATAAAACATAATTCATGTTGACTAGGTCAGTGCCTTCTTAAAGTTGACTGGTAAATTATAGGGATTTACTCCCCAAGTACGCTGTGCTGTGATGTTGCGTGCAAAGGCATGGTAGAATTAGGGTGCCCCTATGTTGCAGGCAGATTGAGGGTGAATTGGCTGTGCCCTGGTGTTAAGGCATCAATTTCATGACTACTTTGTGCTTTGTGGTGTATGCAGCAATGAAGGAATCCTCTTTTCTTGGGTGCGCTGGGACACGTTGACTCTACCCTATGAAATGGAACGATTGAATGCTCCGGATCTGGAGGCTTACTACAGGGCTGTATGTTTTCACACTATTGACTGCATGTTCCGATGGACATGCCGTATCTGTGGCTCGAGCGTGATGCTGCCTCTCCACTATCTTTATACCATTCGCTGTTTGCAAAACCTGTGTGAGATTATAATGTTTTTGATTCGTTGAACACAGCGGCTTACTCCTGGCAGCAGCTTATCGAGCAGCAGGCCGGATCATTGCTTTAATCACTGCATGTGCAGATGGACTGGTGTATGTGTTTCTTCTTGGGGAAGGTGCAGGTGGTGGCGCTCCACGGGTGTTTTTCAAAAGAATTTATTGTAATACTCATGCAATATAAGGACAGTCGGTCAGGTTCTTTTTACAGAAATTAGACATTTAAAGTTTTAGTCACAGTAAAGTACTCAAGTATACAGAATTGTTCTTTCTATATAGTAATACGTGATAATAACAATCACTAGATTGAGGAGCTCCTTCTTTCTATTTGTATAGGAGAGAGAAAGTTAATGAGGATAAAGATATGTAGGAGTTAATGGGGATTGTGATGAGTTCACATCAATAAAGACAATGTTAACAGTATTGTTGTGAGAAGTTCCACCAATGTTCCAAGTGCATAGATGTTAATAAAGTGTTATTTAGACATTATTATCTATAAAGTGCATGTAACTAGCAGCAGTATACTTTTATATATATATATTATGTGCAAAAAACGCATTTCTTTGATGGAATTTAAGAAGTGCAATATATCATTTGTTTCTTAGGTCATAGAATCTAAATTGTATTCGCCACCTAATAAAGTGCTTGTACATTATTAATGAATGAACATCTGGTATATAGTTCCCAAATATTGAGCTTTAGTGATCAGACTACTGTTTTTTAGCTTGGGGTTTATGCAAACATATTCTGTGTGTATGTATATATATATTCACTGAAAAAACCATAGGTTTCAGGCATGGTATAGTTAGGAATTAGCATTTAAAAAACCTTAGAAATTCACTGAAAAAACCATAGGTTTCAGGGGCGTAATGGTTAGCTGGACATTACACTCGTACCAAACCATTGAAATTCCCCCGTTATAGTTAGTTCAGCTAACTATAACTTGCGCGCCTGCAATGCACTGCTGATGACGTCACATATTATATCACTCATGACATGGTCAGTGACATCACTCATGACATCACTGATGACATCTCACATCACCTCAGGCCCCGTCCCCTCACTTCCCCACTGTGTAAACACGCCCTGTGGCCGTTTTAAGTTGGGAGATTAAGTCCCCTTGAATCCTGAGGGTTCCTAGGGTCCAAATTGACCACTAGATACCTCCAGTAAGCGCCACAGAGCTGTGTTGCAGAGAGATGTAAAAAGGGGCACGGCCTAGACCACCTCTCTGCAACACAGCGCAGTGGCGCTTACTGGAAGCACCTGGTGGGCTAGTTGGGCCCCAGGGTCCCTCAGGATTGAAGGGGAATTATTTCCCCAACTTACAACGCGCCACAGGGCTTGTTTGCACACGTTAACTCAGGCCCCATCCCCTTCCTTCACCACTGTGTAAACACGCCCTGTGGCCGTTTTTAGTTGGGAGATTAAGTTCATTTGAATCCTGAGGGTCCCTAGGGTCCAACTAGCCCACTAGGTACCTCCAATAAGCGCCACAGAGCTGCGTTGCAGAGTGGTGTAAAAAGTGCCACGGCCTGGACCACCTCTGTGCAATGCAGCTCAGTGCCGCTTACTGGAAGCACCTGGTGGGCTAGTTAGCCCCCAGGGGACCACAGGATGGAAGGGGAATTATTTCCCCAACTTAAAACGCACCATAGGGCGTATTTGCACACGTCACCTCAGGCCCCGTCCCCTCCCTTCCCCACTGTGTAAACACGCCCTGTGGCCGTTTTTTAAGTTGGGAGATTAAGTCCCCTTGAATCCTGAGGATCCTTAGGGGCAAAATAGCCCACTAGGTATGTCCAGTAAGCGCCGTTGCAGAGAGGTGTAAAAAGGGGCACGGTCTGCACCACCTCTCTGCAATGCAGAGCAGTGGCGCTTACTGGAAGCACCTGGTGGGCTAGTTGGCCCCCAGGGTCCCTCAGGATTGAAAGGGAATTATTTCCCCAACTTAAAAAGTGCCACAGTGCGTGTTTGCACACGTCACCTCAGGCCCCGTCCCCACCCTCCACCACTGTGTAAACGCGCCCTGTGGCCGTTCTAAGTTGAGAGATTAAGCCCCCTTGAATCCTAAGGGTCCCTAGGGTCAAACTAGCCCACTAGGTACCTCCAGTAAGCGCCACAGAACTGCGTTGCATAGAGGTGTATAACGGGGCGTGGCCTCAGAACACCTGTCTGCAACGCAGCTCCCTGGCGCATACTGGAGATACCTGTTGGGCTAGTAGGCCCTCAGGGACCCTCAGTATTGAAGGGGAATTAATTCCCCAACTTACAACTGGCCAGGGGGCGCATTTGCAGAGTGCTGCAAGGAGGGGGCGTGGCCTCCGGCGCGATGCCGGTCTTTTATTTATTTTATTTTTTTAAGAAGGAGGGCTGTGTGGCCCCCCTTCTTTTTCTAATTTACTGGCCCTGGTGACCCCATCCCTCAGGGCCTGCACCCTAATTTTTTTGTTGAAAAAAATACATTTGGCCCTCCCAAGGCCTTAATCGGCCCCGGGGACCCCAACCCCCGGGTCATGGCCTTTTTTTTTTTTTTAATTCTTTAGGAGGGTCTGCGTTGCCCCCCTCCTCAGGCCACTTATGGCCCCGGGGACACCATCCCCCGGGGCCGGCCTTTGTTCTTTATTATTTAAAAAAATATATATTTATAGAAACACCTAGGATATGCTGGACAAACTGTACGTACCTATCACCATGACGATTTGTGTGATATTCATTAAAAGGCGACTATGCATAGAATGAATCCACATGGAATGTATTTACACCGCTAGTGAAGCTCTGACGTGTCTGACGCCCTACCGTGCCTAATCCCGGCACCCCCGCCAGTGGGTACTCTCCAAGTAGACACCCTTGTCGTTTATTCATACAAACATGGGTATCTATTGACTGGCACATTTAATATACAAGCACACCAAGCCATTCAAAGGGGATTCGACAAAAATTCTACCAAACTATGCAAGAAACCCCCCTCACGGTTAATAAAATACACATCCACCGCCGGAAGTGTAATACTTTTTATTTTACTCTCTGGAAAAGAGACAAACCTCACTTGAGAGTCACAGCGTGCTCCTGGCTGAGCCCAATGCTGTTACACCCACCAGTGCCCGCCAAGTGCCTCACACCTCTGTGTTGTATTCCACCAGCTAGTGCGTATGCTATGACACTCTCTAGCCCATGTGCACTGTAACACCACCCCGTGAATATGTCATGCCACACTTGCCTTCTCACGGGTTATATTGCCCCATCTAACGTGCCTTCCTCGATGCCTATGTTATAACGCACAGCGCTATACATATTACAATCTGGGATCCATATCTTTGTCACAGTGCATATGCAACGTTACAATCCCCAAAACATATTTTATATTACAACTTTAGAGACTAGTTAGGTTACACAACACTGCCCTGTGCATATTACACTCCAAGGCGCATATCGCATAGCACGCGCTAGTGCCTGTGCTATCTTGCGCTCTCCAATGAATCTGTCATTGCGCACAATGTATTGCATATTATATTTCACGCCCGGTTCATCTTATATCACACTTTTTGGTGCATAGTTTATACCATATACTACATCTAGTTTTCATTTTCAATCGTGCTCTCAGGACTATGTTCTATATAACACTGCGTCCACCTACCCTTTTCACGGGCATTACATTTTGCGATGGGGTGGAGGGTCAGGGGGTGTTTCTGCCAAGTGAGCCCAGAGTCACAGTCACAAACGTCCTCTTCTTCCTGAATAAAAGTGAGATTATGCTGCATACTTGTTCATATTTTAGGTAGTTCGCACAGACACACATTTTAAAAACAATAAAGTTCCTAATACCCGCCTTCTCTGAACAGTTAGCTTGCTGCCCCATCCACCTCCTCCCTATCCTCTGTTGTCTGAATCCATGGACTAGCCTCCTCCCTCCTGCCATGCATGGTCTGATGTGCTGCCACTGCCCTCCATTTAGCATGATGTACCAGTCCACTCCTCTTGCCCTCCATTGCCCAATTCTATGGCCCACCATTGACCTCCTGCTTAGCCTCTGTGCTTAGCTTGCTGCCCCTATTCTCCTTCCCCCTGCCCTCCGATGTCTTTGTGCATGCCCCTGCTCCATCCTTTTTGCCCACCATGTTCCATGGACCTGCCACTCCTATCTACTCTGAGTGTTCTGTTGAGCTGCCACTCCCCTCCCACCTGCCTAGCATTGTCAGATGACTGTAACCTGTCCCTGCCACCTCCACCCTGCCTGTCCACATGTCATGCCCCTATCCCCTTCCTCCTGTCCTCCATGGTCCATTTTACTGCCACACCCTTCTGCCCGCTCTGGTCTGTTGTGCTGCAACTGCTCCTCCTGCCTGCCCCGCGCGGTCTGTTGTGAGGCCCCTTCCCCTGAACTCTCTTGTCTGCGCCCAGGTCCTGACCATCCCTTCTATCCTCCATGGTCCTTTGTGCATGCCCCTGCACCCTCCTTCTTGCCCATCATAGCCATTGTGCTGCCACTAACTCTCCCGCTTGCCATGCATGGTCTTCTGTGCTGCCATGGCCCCTCCAACCTTCCCTGTGTGGTCAGCTAGCTGCCCCTGACCCCCTCCCACCTTCCCTCCATGGTCTGTGTGTATGCCATCATAGTCTCATTGTTGCTCTCCATGGTGTGTCTTGTTTCTAGTGCCCATCCTGCCTGACCTCCATGGTCATCTTGCTGCTCCTGCCCTGCCCCCTTGCCCCAGCCCTCTGTTTCCATGTGCAGACCCCTATTCCCTCCCTCTTGACTTGTCTGTTCCATTGTAATGCCCCTGATCCGTCCCTCCTGCCCTTTATGGTCTGTTATGCTGCAGCTTTCTCTCCTGTCTGTCCATTATGGTCAGCTAGCTACCATTGCCTCTTTCCCCTCTGTTCTCTGTTGTCCATGTGCATGGTCCTGTCCCCTCCCTATTGCTTTCTATGGATTGTTGTGCTGCACTCCCGTCCCACATGCTCTGTTTGGTGTATTGTGCTGCTGCAAACCCTGATGCCTGCCCTGTAGGGTCAGTTTGGTGCACCTCTCCATGTCCCTCCTGTCCTCTGTTATCCGAGTCCATGTCCCTACCCCAATTCCTCCTGCCTACCATGATCCAATGTACCATACTTGCGAACAATTTGAAATTGGTAAGAGGGAAATTTTGAAAAAAACTGGGGTATTCAAGTCAAGTCAAGTCAAAGATCTTTATTCGGATATAAAAAAAAAACATCCATAAAAGTACATATAGTCATAACAGTCGTCCAATAAAAACAATAAGATAACATTTAAAAGCTAATAAAAAACGGCTTAGTTAATCTTATAATGTAAGCATTTCATAGAATACAGATATCATGACAGTAACAATAATTTTACAATAAATGTGCAATATGATTTAGACTGAAATAAGCAACAATTAAAACAATGCGCAGCTAATTAGCTATGACATGTGCAAAGAAGCAACCACTATTGCAAATATGCAATGTGCAAACTATGCAAAAATGATGCAAACTTATCAGACCGTGTTCATTGTTGCTCGAGATCGAACGGAGAGTTGAAGGAAACAACTGACTCTGAGTATTACATCATCAGAGCTTAGCATCAATAAATCTCTAAATGCTAGGTTAAAATCCATCAGAGCGTTCTTTCTAAAATACGGAATTAGGTAGTGTTTGGTGTATTTTACGTAAAAACCACAAAAAAACGTAAAATGTAACAGGCTTTGTTTGCCACCTAGGTTACAGGGACAGCTTAAGTTTTCCAAATTTTTGTTAAAGCCTAAAGGGAAGCAAAGTAAATTTGTAATGCTCCCATCCCTGAACCGAAACAACAAACTCCTATTCCATTTGCCCAGTTTTTTTTGCAGGTAACCCTGGGGCATGTTGTAGGGCCTACCACATGGTTCCAGAAGGGGGTGTACCTTATAATAGCCGGCTTTACATTCTCGGTCTTTTCCCTATCTTTGCGGTACAGGTCATACAACGCCCTTTTTACTAAATTCTTATGCGTGCAATCAATAGTTTAGGGTGATAAAAATAAGTGCCCCTTCTCCACGCTTACTAAGCTTTTCTCGACTGCCCTGGGCCAGGGTATATAATTAGCCCGCTCGCATTTTAAGCAATCCGAGATAATGTCACGGGTCAAAGAGGCAGCAGGGTTCCGCCATATTTTCAGCCAAAACAGGGCAGGTCTAGATCTTATAAAGTCCTCTATAAAGGGGAGATTCAATTCCCTGTGGCAGACGTAAGATGGGGCTGAAATGACCCCCCCCAAAACCTTCCTACAAAATCTATTCTCTTCGATCTGTATATTAGTACAGTTCGAATATCCCCACACCTCTGCACCAAAGGTTCCTGTCGGTAAGCATTGAGTTCTGTAAATTTTTAACAATGGTGAAATAACCTCAGCATGTTTGGGTTGGCGGAGGGTAATTATGGAGTTGATAGCTTTGCCCAATTTGTTCCTCCCCCAGGCAACATGAGGCTGCCAGGATCCAGATTCGGAGAACAACAGGCCTAAATAGGGAAAAGTGCAGGTGCTTTGTAAAACATTGTTCCCTGATATGATATGACGGATTCTATGTTTCTTTGGGCCACAGGACATTATATAGGATTTATTAAAAATAGTACATAAGCCAAGTTCGGCCATATATGAAACGAAGCCTGATATTAAAGTACGCAGTGCATTGGGTGTGCGGCCCATAAGGACCGCATCATCCGCATAAAGGAGTGCGGGGAGTGGTTTACCATTAATGTGCGGGACATCGCTGGTTAAATTACACAAAGAATTACTTAATTCATTTATGTACAAAATAAAAAGCAGGGGGGCCAAGACGCAGCCCTGTCTGACCCCCTGCCAACTAAAATGTCACCAGAGACTTCACCATCATTATTTATTCGAACGCGGGCTTCCAGGTCACTGTGTAGTTGGGCCAAAAAATAAACCAGAGATTCGTCTAAACCATAATTCAACAGAACTAACCATAAGCGGGAACGATTAACAAAATCAAAAGCAGAACTTAAATCAATAAACCCTAAATACAATGGCGATTTTTTTGCTATGGTGTATTTGGCCAATAATAAGTTTAAATTTAGGCAATGCTCCACAGTCCCTACATTACTTCTAAAGCCTAGCTGGCACGGGTGTAAGATCATATTTTCCTCTGTCCAGATTCTGATCTTGTTAAAAATAACCCTACCTAGAATCTTCAGGGTGTTATCTATTAAAGATATTGGGCGATAACAGCCGGGGTCGAGTCTATTGCCTTTTTAAAAAATTGGCACGATGTTGCTATTGGACCAGGTTCTTGGGAGTGGGGTATGAGATAAGTTATTAAAGATGTTACACAGTAAAGGTGACCAAAAGTCAGGCTCTGATTTTATTTGGTCGATGGATAGTCCATCGTTTCCAGGTGCTTTGTTCCCCGCACATTGTGAAATGGCATCTTCCACCTCCATTATAGAAATATTCAGTGCCGTAAAAGGCTGAGAGGTTTCCGTGGAAGGGTGCGGTGCAGCATAGATATTTGAAAAATGGTCCACCCACACGTCCCCTGCTATATTGCAATTTATGGGGGTGATATTAGATCCAATTGATCTCAAATTCTTAACCTCGCTCCAGAACCCGGCGGCATCTCTCAGTGCCACTGTGCGCACAAGAGATTCCCAGTGGTCTTTTAGTAGCTCTTCAGATCTTATTTTTACAGTGCGCTTATAATTTGACCTCAGTCTCCTCACCAGAGACTGGTCCCGTGGTTCAACTGTAAGGGCAGCCCTTAGTTCCCGGTTTGCTTTGGAACATGAGGTGTCAAACCACCTTGGATTTTTATTATTATTGGCTGGGACTGGTTTAGAGATCTCCTTTTTTATGGCCTTACACAACCCTGTAAAGGCCTCAACAATGTCATGTCCAGAACTATCGGTAGATAAACAGACAGACACTAATAAAGGGTGCATCTTAATGGTGCGAGCTAGAACCCCCTTATTGTCTAACCCCTTCCAGACCACCCTAAGTTTGTCTGTTGATGCTGCTAAGTTTTTTGCCCCAATTTCTCTACGATTCCCCTGTTTTTTGATGGATTTAAAAATGGTTAAGATTGGGTAGTGGTCACTGTATATGGTACTAACAACCACGGCCTGTACTAAAAGGTCCATGAGCAGGGTGGATATAAATACATAGTCTATTGTTGTTGAACTCCCACGCCCGACATAGGTGGCCACAGGTCCTTTATTCACGGCAGTGTTTGCCTTCTCCATAACATTGACTAAATCCCGTGTGGCTAGGTGATTGAGCAATTCTTCACCTCTTTTACAAGGAGGGGTTCTAAAATGGATATGTGCATTAAAATCGCCTCCTAAACAAATACCATCAAGTTTACCATACTTTTGACCATCTACAATTTCATCAATAAAATCAAACAATCTTATGAAATTTGTATTGGGATGGGTTGTAAAATCATTGTTATAAAAATTAATTAAGCATAACTTTATCCTGCTAGTATAAATCAAAGCCTGGAAATTTATATCGTTAGTTTGCAAGGATTCAATTTTATCTCCTGCCCTGATCTTAACCCAAATAGATAGTCCCCCGCTAGGTCGACCCATATCCGGGATGGGTACAATTGGGTTGTAACAGCTATAACCCTCGTAAAGCAAAGAACTAGTACACCAAGTTTCTTGGAACATTAAAATATCAAAATTAATAACCCAGTCTGTCCAGTCCCTAATTTTCATTTTCGCGTTGAGACCGGCAATGTTCCAGCTCAGGATTGTCAGATTAACGGACAGTATAGGGGTGGCGGTAGTATGGGCGGTTATTTTAGGATGGGATGGCGACGCTGGCGCTCTAATGCCATTAGGCACCATTGTAGTGGAGCAAGTTGACGATTCACCCACGGGACCAGTTATATTGATCGCTAACTGCTATATCTGGGAGAATAGCTGGTGGTCAGTTCAAGGTACCCAGCTCAGATAATACACTGAATCTATTATGCAATGGATAGGGTGGTGGAGCTGGGCTAAATAGTCTCTGAGGGGGCCTATAGAAGTAACCCAATGGCAATGGAGTTACAACAGTTGAAGGGCTAGTATAAATGTTGTTTCTGTTAAGAATGAATTTAACTATAGTGGGGTGTCTGAAATTAATTACAATACAGTCTCCTGTGATGTTCTTAAATAAGGGACCAACCCAACTCACCCGGCGGACTGACAAGATTTCACTCGAGATGTTAGGACCTACCCCTTTATGTCTGGTCAACCAGTCAATGCACTTGTTGTTCAACTGGACCCAGGACTCACCTTGTCCTTCCTTAAGCGGTGGTACGCCCGCTAATATTAAAACATATGGGCAGGCATCAGGGGGCAAATGAAGGGCCGGCCCCGGATGTTTTGTGGGCCTAGTGGCAGCAGCTTGGCCCTTGTCTGAGCCAACATTAGTGGTTGCCCCCGGCTTCGTGATGACCAAGGTGGGTCCGCCCTTTGATGTACCAGCGACCACACTAGTGGGGCAAGGCAGTCCGGCTGCTACAACCGGAGTGTGCTGCGATGTCATGGCAAATTGGGTTTTCCCTACAGTGTCACCCCTGAGTGCGATGTTAGATGTCGGTGTATTACTGGTGGTGTCAGGCCTGCCACCCAAAAAGCCCTTGCTGACAGCTTCCAAATCTTTCAATAGGCAATCTCCCCTCATTAAGTCAAGGCTAATCACTCCTTTCCTTTTAGCGTCTTCCTTTTTTACCAGGTTTTCCAATCTATCTAATCTTTTAAACATGATATTAAACTGTTTGATCATTTGACTTTCCATTTGTTTAAAAATTGTGTCAACTATAGTCTCAATAAAATTCCCATTTGGCTTTTTTTGAGTAACACTTTCAGTTATAGGTTCAGTCTGTGTGCAGGCAGAGTTATGTCCTTCTTTAGGGGGAGTTGTGACTGGGAGCCCCTCAACGAGTTGCAGAGACTCATTAATATCGCTGCCACCCCCTGGCGGTTGTTGCTTCCCTCTAGTCCACATACTCTGGGGGGTCGGTTGGCTCTTGTTACGAGGGGGTTGTTTCCTCTTATTAACTATTAGTTTTCAAAGGGCCTCTTTTCCTTTTCTCTCCAACAATCTTGTTGCTCGGGGTCAGGGGTGGGATAGCAGCATGTGCAACAGGGTCAGGCTGTGAGTCAATAATAATAGTAGGACTACTACCCCCAGGTAGCATTACCATCGGATTGGCCGATGGATTGGGTTTCATAACTGTGACCACAGGGGAAAACAGCAAAACGTTATTTGGGCTTGTTTGCTGGGGTTCTGAGTGTAAACTTATACGGTCCATTGACATTCTCCTCTCAGTATTGGCAATTTCATTAGTAACCATATTGAAAGCAGTTTCCAACATACTTTCAAATGAAGGAGGGAGAACAGAAGGTCCATCAGATGCCTGTAAGGTAGTACTTGTATTTCGTTTCCCCATTATGAATATTTCAGGACTCACCTTGCTGGCAACTTAGAGGGGTGGCCTGCCCGACCAATGTTGACCTCTGAGGGCCTCAGAGGGCCCGCCCTTTGCCCGGGCTTAGCCCGGCGCAGTCCCGCGCGCGGACCCGCGAGGCGGTGGCTCTGCTGGAATTTGAACGCCTCCAGGCGCGACATTGCGGGAGGCGGCTTCCGGTTCCGCCGCTGAGGGTGCTGGGAAACGTAGTCTCCCTCCACACAGCGGCTGCGTTTGAATGACGGCGGCGGGAGGGAGACAGGCAGTGACCGCAGAACTGTGCCCAGGATAAGATGCAGGTAAGGTTTGGCCTCAGAACAAAGTATGCCTTCTGGGAAAAGACTCGCCCACTCTGCCAGTGGCTCTGCTGGAATTTGAACGCCTCCAGGCGCGAGATTGCGGGATGCGGCTTCCGGTTCCGCCGCTGAGGGTGCTGGGAAACATAGTCCCCCTCCACACAGCGGCCGCGTTTGAATGACGGCGGCGGGAGGGAGACAGGCAGTGACCGCAGAACTGTGCCCAGGATAAGATGCAGGTAAGGTTTGGCCTCAGAACAAAGTTTGCCTTCTGGGAAAAGACTCGCCCGCTCTGCCAGTGGCTCTGCTGGAATTTGAACGCCTCCAGGCGTGAGATTGCGGGAGGCGGCTTCCGGTTCCGCCGCTGATGGTGCTGGGAAACGTAGTCCCCCTCCACACAGCGGCCGCGTTTGAATGACGGCGGCGGGAGGGAAACAGGCAGTGACCGCAGAACTGTGCCCAGGATAAGATGCAGGTAAGGTTGGGCCTCAGAACAAAGTTTGCCTTCTGGGAAAAGACTCGCCCCTTGAGTTACATTGAAAAGGAGAAGATTATAGACAGGAGACAGATCAAATAAAGCCCATTTGAGCTTAAAAACATTGGACGTTTCCTGGCTGAAACAAGTCTTTTGGCATGTATGGTTTTACTACCACTGCCTCTTCCTTCTGCCCACAATGGTCTATTATATTGCTACAGCCTCTCTTGCCAGTCTTGTATTGTTGGTTTGTTGCCCCTGCCCCCCTTTCCACTGCCCCCCATAGTCTGTTGTGCTGCCACTGCCCTTCCTGCCTTCCCAGTGTGGTCAAATTGTTGCCTCTACACTCTCCTACCTGCCTTCAATTTTCAGAGTCTGTGCCCCTGGCCTCTGCCTCTTAACAGTATCCCAATGAGCAACTAGATTGCTAACATTCTATATTTATTACAAAAGTGTGGAACGCCTGACGTCATCTTGGTGTAATCAAAACTGTAATACCTAGAGTATTTCCTTTAGAAATTACATATATGAGAGGGTCTTATTTGCATCAAAATTATGGTTAGTGCTCTAAAAAACTAAAATGAGGACATATTTTCTGAGTTTTCAAATAGCGACAAAGAACTTTTAAATTATTTGTAATCTTTATGTTTTTTTATCCAGTTGACCACTTGATTAAATGTTGCACCTTGGGGAGAGGATGTGGTGTTACTTCCAGAGCTGCAGACTTTGCAACTGGAGAACCAAGTTGGAGTTTCTGCTTCAGCTCAACATTCTGTGAATTCTGGTCAAATCACTTAATCTCCCCATGTCTACAACCAAAATGAATTTGATCTTGTGTGATGTAACCAATGCTCATGTAAAGCACTCCAATACCTGACAAGTCTGCACTATATAAAACTGCAAATACACAAAAAATAAGTGTTTTGCACACTTCTGTCATTGGGTTACATGTGGGCTACATCTGAGTGATATTTGTGCAGCATTTGGTCTCTTTTGTCTCTGGTGGCCATCTTGGGAGATTTATCTGTTATGAAGTTTCCTAATTTCCTCATTTACTGCAGTCTCCTCAGTGGGAATACTTTCAGTTTTTTATTTTGGTTCCATCAAGAAGGCATTCAGATGTGGCACACATTTGCCATGAATTCTGAATGTTAGCACTCTAGTTGCTCATTAGATCACTGTAGTAAAACTACTGCTCACAAGGGAAGTCTGCTGCTGGTATTCAAAGTGCAAGTTTCAGTCTGCATGTCAGAATTTGTTTATGAAATAGAAGAGGATTTGAGAAGTCAAAATGTGCCCTAATTTTTCTTTCTGCAGAACTAATCATAATTTCTATGGCAAAATGAACCCCCTCATTTTGTTCCTTTGTAAATTAAATATTTTAAGTGTTACCACTTTATTCCAATCAAGATGGCTTCAGGTGTGCCATACTTTTGTCATAAGTAAGACTGTTAGCGCTCTAGTTGTTCGTTAGAACACTCTGGGACATTCTGTCATTGGGCTATACTTGGGCTACATCTGGGTGATATTTGGGCTACATTTGGGCTCTTTTGTCTCTGGTGACCATCTTGGGAGATTTATTTGTTATGAAGTTTCCTAATTTCCTCATTTACTGCAGTCTCCTCAGTGGGAATACTTTCAGTTTTTTATTTTGGTTCCATCAAGAAGGCATTCAGATGTGTCACACATTTGCCATAAATTCTGAATGTTAGCACTCTAGTTGCTCATTAGATCACTGTAGTAAAACTACTGCTCACCAGGGAAGTCTGCTGCTGGTATTCAAAGTGCATGTTTCAGTCTGCATGTCAGAATTGTTTTATGAAATAGAAGAGGATTTGAGAAGTCAAAATGTGCCCTCATTTTTCTTTCTGCAGCACTAATCATAATTTCTATGGCAACATGAACCCCCTCATTTTGTTCCTTTGTAAATTAAATTTTTTAAGTGTTACCACTTTATTCCAATCAAGATGGCTTCAGGTGTGCCATACTTTTGTCATAAGTAAGACTGTTAGCGCTCTAGTTGTTCGGTGGAACACTCTGGTATATTCTGTCATTCGGCTATACTTGGGCTACATCTGGGTGATATTTGGGCTACATTTGGGCTCTTTTGTCTCTGTTGGCCATTTTGGGAGACTTATTTGTTATGATGTTTCCTAATTTCCTCATATACTACAGTCTCCTCAGTAGGAAATGCTTTCAGTTTTTTACTTTGATTCCATCAAGAATGCATTCAGATGTGTCACACATTTGCCAAAAATTCAGAATGTTAGCACTCTAGTTGCTTATTAGATCGCTGTAGTAAAGCTATTGCTCACCAGGGAAGTCTGCTGCTGGTATTGAAAGTGCATGTTTCAGTCTGCATGTCAGAATTTGTTTATGAAATAGAAGAGGATTTGAGAAGTCAAAATGTGCCCTAATTTTTCTTTCTGCAGCACTAATCATACTTTCTATGGCAAAATGAACCCCCTCATTTTGTTCCTTTTTAAATTAAATGTTTTAAGAGTTGCCACTTTATTCCAACCAAGATGGCTTCAGGTGTGCCATACGTTTGTCATAAGTAGGACTGTTAGCGCTCTAGTTGTTCTTTAGAACACTCTGGGAAGCTTCAGTAGAACACAAAGGAATCAACTGACAGCATCTGCCCTTGTTGGATGTACATGTTTTACTGAGAATGTCAGACTTCATTCTCACATGACTGAGATAGATAATGTGAATTTACAGAAAATATGCTCTCAGTTTAGCCTATAGATCACCTTCCAAACCTATGTGGGAAAAGCATGAGAAAATATATGATTTATATCACATTAGAAGGCTTTTTCACATGGTAAAATCACCTTAGAACTGGACTTTTCACTCATACAAAACCATTGAAATTCCCCCGTTATAGTTAGTTCAGCTAACTATAACTCGCGCGCCCGCAATGCACTGCTGATGACGTCACATATTACATCACTCATGAAATGGTCAGTGACATCACTCATTACATCACTGATGACATCTCAAATGACATCACTGATGACATCACTGATGACATCATCCAGTGAATGTGTGTTTTTCTGAAAATTACATATGTTTTATATATGTATAGCTCAAGGTCGATGGAAGAATAAATGGGTATATAGGTGTCTAAATGGATGATTTGTTTTTGAAAAATTGATTGTATAACTGACTGATTAAGTGTATCATAGTGAATACATGGCTTAGTGAGTAATGTTTAAATATGTAAATATCTGTATCAGTCTCTCACTTTGAGTATAAGTGGCTGCATGGGTTGGTGAGTAGCTACATGAGTGTCTATATAGGTTATTAGTTGTTTTTTTGAGCATCAGTATGAGTGTCTGAGTGTCTGTATGGTTTGGTGGGGGTATTACGTAGTGCATAGGTGCATGAATGAGTGACTCACTGTTTGTATGTGTTAAAGACAGCATGTGTGCAGGACTGTATGGTTGGATGCGTGTGTGCATGGGAGTGTTAGTGAGTGAATGCCTGTCTCAATAGTGTCTTTATGAGTAACTACATATGTTTTAAACTAGTATATGTGACTATTGGTGTATATAAGTGAGTATATGTGAGAGTGAGAGATTGAAAGAGTTCCTGTATGAATAAGTATGTATTTCTATAAGTGATTGTTTAAAAGACTAAGTATGTGTAAGTTTCTGTAGAAGTAAGTGTGGTGGTGTGTGTATAACTGTATATGCAAGTAAATGGATGCTTGATTCTTTATTAGCATGAGTGTCTATGTGTGTGAGTAACCCTATTGATGAGTGGCATTGTGTAACAGGATGCATAGGTGTATGAGTACATATGATGAGTGAGTACATGTATGAGTGACTGTATAGGACTGTTGGTGAATGAGTGGATGTGTATGTGGATCTTAGAATTACTGAATAGGTTGTTGTAACTGATATTGGTATGTCCATTGTTTTGAAAATTTTAGTTTCTATTTTTGAATGTGTGTATCAAAGGTTATATTAGGGGGAGAGGAGGTCTGCCACTCTATCACAAGGATGATTTCATCAGTGATGTCATTTGAGATGTCATCAGTGATGTCATGAGTGATGTCACTGACCATTTCATGAGTGATGTAATATGTGACGTCATCAGCAGTGCATTGCGGGCGCGCGAGTTATAGTTAGCTGAACTATCTATAACGGGGGAATTTCAATGGTTTTGTATGAGTGAAAAGTCCAGCTAACTATAACGCCCCTGAAACCTATGGTTTTTTCAGTGAATTTCTAAGGTTTTTTAAATGCTAATTCCTAACTATACCGTGCCTGAAACCTATGTTTTTTTCAGTGAATTTCAAAGAAAGAAAAAAAAGAAATGCAGAAAGAAGCAACAGAAGTCCTCAAAGACGAAGAAAAGTGCAGGAAGAAGGATAACGTGCAGAAAGAACAAACAGAAGAGCAGAAAGAAGCCTTGTTGCAAAATCATCCTGCACCCTCAACTTTTTCAGACGGATACTGGTGGTAACTGAGTCTGACTAACCAGTCCTAGAGCCAGTGCTATGTTAAAAGACACTCAGAATACAGTGACAACACCTACATACACTAGGGAACACTATGCATTGGGGTCCCCCTGTGATTAGCAGGACCTCCTCTGTAAGCCCCTACTATATAATAGGGCAGGGGATTAAAACTACCTCTTAAAATGCGCCACAGGGCGTGTTTGCACACGTCACCTCAGGCCCGTCCCCTCCCTTCCCCACTGTGTAAACACGCCCTGTGGCCGTTTTAAGTTGGGAGATTAAGTCCCCTTGAATCCTGAGGGTCCCTAGGGTCCAACTAGACCACTAGGTACCTCCAGTAAGCGCCACAGAGCTGCGTTGCAGAGAGATGGAAAAAGGGGCACGGCGTAGACCACCTCTCTGTAACGCAGCGCAGTAGCGCTTACTGGAAGCACCTGGTGGGCTAGTTGGCCCCCAGGGTCCCTCAGGATTGAAGGGGAACTATTTCCCCAACTTAAAACGCGCCACAGGGCTTGCTTGCACATGTTAACTCAGGCATGTCCCCTCCCTTCACCACTGTGTAAACATGCCCTGTGGCAGTTTTTAGTTGGGAGATTAAGTTCATTTGGATCCTGAGGGTCCCTAAGGTACAACTAGCCCACTAGGTACCTCCAGTAAGCGCCACAGAGCTGCATTGCAGAGAGGTGTAAAAAGTGGCACGGCCTGGACCAACTCTCTGCAACGCAGCTCAGTTGCGCTTACTGGAAGCACCTGGTGGGCTAGTTAGCCCCCAGGGGCCCTCAGGATTGAAGGGGAATTATTTCCCCAATTTAAAACGCGCCATAGGGCGTGTTTGCACACGTCTCCTCAGGCCCCGTCCCCTCCCTTCCCCACTGTTTAAACAGACCCTGTGTCCGTTTTTTAAGTTGGGAGATTAAGTCCCCTTGAATCCTGAGGGTCCCTAGGGGCAAAATAGCCCACTAGGTACGTCCAGTAAGCGCCATTGCAGAGAGGTGTAAAAAGGGGCATGGCCTGGACCACCTCTCTGCAATGCAGAGCAGTGGCGCTTACTGGAAGCACCTGGTGGGCTAGTTGGGCCCCAGGGTCCCTCAGGATTGAAAGGAAATTATTTCCCCAACTTAAAACGCGCCACAGGGCATGTTTGCACATGTCACCTCAGGCCCGTCCCCTCCCGTCACCACTGTGTAAACGCGCCCTGAGGCCGTTCTAAGTTAAGAGATTAAGTCCCCTTGAATCCTAAGGGTCCCTATGGTCAAACTAGCCCACTAGATACCTCCAGTAAGAGCCATAGAGCTGCGTTGCATGGAGGTGTAAAAAGGGGCGTGGCCACAGAACACCTGTCTGCAACGCAGCTCCCTGGCACATACCAGAGATACCTGTTCGGCTAGTTGGCCCTTAGGGACCCTCAGTATTGAAGGGGAATTAATTCCCCAACTTACAACTGGCCAGGGGGAGCATTTGCAAAGTGCTGCAAGGACGGGGCGTGGCCTCCGGCGCGATGGCTGTCTTTTATTTATTTTATTTTTTTAAGAAGGAGGGCTGTGCGGCCCCCCCTTCTTTTTCTAATTTATTGTCCCTGGGGAACCCATCCCCCAGAGCCTGCACCCTAATTAAAAATTATTTTGGCCCTCCCAAGGCCTTAATCGGCCCCGGGGACCCTAACACCCGGGTCATGGGCTTTTTTTTTTTATTCTTTAGGAGGGGGGCTGCGTTGCCCCCCCTCCTCAGGCCACTTATGGCCCCGGGGACCCCATCCCCCAGGGCCGGCATTTGTTTTTTATTATTTAAAAAAAATATATGTTTATAGAAACACCTAGGACATGCTGGACAAACCGTATGTACCTATCACCATGACGATTTGCGTTATATTCATTGAAAGGCGACTATGCATACAATGACTCCATGTGGAATGTATTTACACCGCTAGTGAAGCTCTGACGTGTCTGACACCCTACCGTGCCTAATCCCGGCTCCCCCGCCGGTGGGTACTCTCCAAGTAGACACCCTTGTCGTTTATTTATACAAACATGGGTAGCTATTGACGGGCACATTTAATACACATGCACACCAAGCCATTCAAAGGGGATTCGACAAAAATTCGACCAAACTATGCAAGAAACCCCCCTCACGGTTAAAAAAACACACATCCACCGCCGGATGTGTAATACTTTTTATTTCACTCTCTGGAAAGGAGACGAACCTCACTTGAGAGTCACAGCGTGCTCCTGGCTGAGCCCAATGCTGTGTTACACCCACCAGTGCCCGCCGAGTGCCACACACCTCTGTGTTGTATTCCACCAGCTAGTGCGTATGCTATGACACTCTCTAGCCCATGTGCACTGTAACACCACCCCGTGAATATGTAATGCCACACTTGCCTTCGCACAGGTTATATTGCCCCATCTAACGTGCCTTTTTCGATGCCTATGTTATAACGCACAGCGCTATGCCATACATATTACAATCTGGGATCCATATCTTTGTCACAGTGCATATGCAACGTTACACTCCCCAGCACATATTTTATATTACAACTTTAGTGACTAGTTAGGTTACACAACACTGCCCTGTGCATATTACTCTCCAAGGCTCATATAGCATAGCACGCGCTAGTGCCTGTGCTATCTCGCGCTCTCCAATGAATCTGTCATTGCGCACAATGTATTGCATATTATATTTCACGCCCCGGTTCATCTTATATCACACTTTTTGGTGCATAGTTTATACCATATACTATATCTAGTTTTCATTTTCAATCGTGCTCTCAGGACTATGTTCTATATAACACTGCGTTCACCTACCTTTTTCACGGGCATTACATTTTGCCTCGCATTGTCAGATGACTGTATCCTGTCCCTGCCACCTCCACCCTGCCTGTCCACATGCCATGCCCCTATCCCCTTCCTCCTGTCCTCCATGGTCCATTTTACTGTCACACCCTTCTGCCCTCCCTGGTCTGTTGTGCTGCAACTGCTCCTCCTGCCTGCCCCGCATGGTCTGTTGTGAGGCCCCTTCCCCTGAACTCTCTTGTCTGTGCCCAGGTCCTGACCCTCCCTTCTATCCTCCATGGTCCTTTGTGCATGCCCCTGCACCCTCCTTCTTGCCCATCATAGCCATTGTGCTGCCACTAACCCTCCTGCTTGCCATGCATGGTCTTCTGTGCTGCCATGGCCCCTCTCACCTTCCCTGTGTGGTCAGCTAGCTGCCCCTGACCAGTGGTGGCTGGTGACATTTGTAAATGGTGGGCGTAAAATTTGCGGCAAAGCGCACCGTGGCTAGTAAGAATAGTGAACCCGAGTGACCTACGGGGGGGGGGTTCTCCCCAGTGACATTTTTTTTAAAAGAGTGGGCAAATGGTGCGTTTTCAAGCAATTTGGAGAAATCAAGGTTTAATAAAGAAATTGTGAAAGTGCAGTTATTACATTAATAAAGAGATGTCATAGCAGCTTATTAAGTATAACCACAGAGCTTCATAACAGACTTCAAGCCAACAATGATGAGTACCACACAGACTTTTTTTTAATCAAACATAGCAGGTCACAAACTAGCAGCATTCAAGAAATGTTAAGCTTAACGTATTCAGTGCATGTATAATCATGTGTAGATGCACCATTGTGTGTCTGTTCATCCTTGCACATATAAATATATGTAATTGTCTGTGTGTGAGACATTGTGGATTTTTTTCTTGTGTGCCTTTGCACTTTCAGTTCTAGTGTGAACACACCTCTAAGAAGCATTCACCTTTCGTGCTAATGCTCTTAGCTTCTATCTTGTTGATAGATAGGTTTCTGAAGCTACGAGCACTGGCACGCAGACGCAGTGTGTATATTCCCCCCCTTGATTTAAATTACCGGAATGTTCTGTATAATGTAACTTAAAAGTATTTCGGCAGCAACCAAAGAAGCAAAAACGTTATATGAAAAGTTTTTCAAATTCTAATACTAATGAGAGTTCAGATTACCAGATCATTCCTCCTAACAGTGAATGACCCTTCAAGGTGTGCCCAATCTCTTCATTTCTAAATGATGCTACTTTATGCGAAAGGACTGGACGATAAGGCTGTTGTCATGTACTTGAAATATACAATATTTGGGTACAATTCATATATTCATAAATGTGCACAGATCAATTTACTTACCAAAGGCACAAATATACATGTGTCTGCTGTGCTAAACATCCACGTCAAATATTGTCTCAATGTTTGCCTTTCAAAACTGCACTTTGAAGTGGCTGCCCTGGCCACAAAATCAAAAACATATTTTCTTGCGAGGCAACAGAGAAAAAAACGTAATTCCGTATTATGAGTTGCATAGTACAAAAGCAATCCAGTAAGATTAATTGGCCCGAAGAAGAATGCAGAAACTTCAACACCCAGACTGATATTGAATTTGGGAAGAATTATGTCATGCATTATGCTTTCTCAGAAACATTTCTATGCACCTCCGAGAAGCATACGGGATGTGTGCCTACAATAGAAATATTTCTTAAGCTAGGAACATTGGTACACATCCTGTATGCTTCTCGGAGGTGTGTGCCAGGCCAGCAGGTCCTAGTTTTGGAAACATAACATTCCTTGTAGATAGAAATGTTTCTGAAGAGGCCCTGCTGGCACGCACCTCTAATGCTTTCTGAAGGTGCAGTGCCGGTGATGTGACTGCAGGGCAAAACGCTTCAGAAACATTGCTGTCTACTCTGCACTGCTGCACTGTCTCAAACTAGTGTTTTATTAGCGGAAACGCAATACACCCGAAGGTATTGGAGCATGGTGCCGGCTTTACATGAGCGTGCCAGACACATACATGCTTGTTTGTTAGGCATAGGGAGATGAAATGATTTACCCAGAATCACAGGATGTTGAGGCAAAGACGCCGATACTCTAACCTGGTTCTCCTCAAGGGAACCAAGTTCGAGTCTCTGCGTTGTCGGCTGAGACTCAACACCCTCTCCAAAGTTGTTAGCGTTGCTCTGGCCATACGGCAGTGAGTAATGGCATGCTGCATCCTCTCCCTACCGGGACGGTCACTCACGATTCATGATTTTGAAATATAGTAAAAATCATGAACCGTGAGTGACCGTCCCTCGAGTTGATTTCATTGCGTAAATCTTACAGTGAGTTACACTCACACACATGGATGTCTACAGTCTGACTCCGAAATCACTTGGGGTCTGGGGAGGGCTGCTGACACACACTATCTGCCTTGCCTAGTTGTTGTATCATGCGACTGTGATGATGACGACGCACAATACAACTAGGCAGCCTAGAACTAGCAGGACAGGTCGAACATAAGCAGCAACACTGTCAGTCACCACCATTTTCAATTGGAGTCACGGTGTACTGTACTCACGGAGTCAGTCTCCGAAATTAATCCTGTCTGCGGGACGTCCGACTCTTCTCTCAGCCGTGATCGGAGAGATTATTCCAGGCTAGATTAGTAGGTAGGCAGGTCGGACATTCATCCATCATTCACGTTGCAGCCAGGCTGCCGATAAAGAAGTAGAGACGCACTGTGCACGCGCTGTACACTAAGTACCTTCTTCATATGGGAGTCCCGGTGCGCTTTTTACTTCAAGACACGCACACACTACAGTCGTGTGCTCGAGGTGGCTCACATGCATGCGGTAACACTCACACCTCGTTGTCAGGTTTCCCCCATCCAAAACCAGCATTATAAACCACCCACCTTATCCTGGAGTCCGAACCCGTACATCACCGCCGCGTGTCCTCAAACATCCAGCCATCTGCTGTATGCCGTATGGTCTAAGGTGGCGTCTCTCGGATAGCACCTCACGCTCGCTCTCGGCTGGCTAGCTCGCTTCTGCTCATTAGAAGAGCGGCATGGAACAACCCTCGCTCTTCTAATGAGCAGCCTGGTGCGCATGTTCGGGCTGGTCGCAAAAAATTTTAAGCCATAAACAGACCATGCGCACTACTGCTATGCGCTTCCCCAGCCACCTGATACATTCATAGATGCACTTGCTTGCACTGAACTCTGTCCTGCTGCGGCTGCCCTGACCCCTTCTGAGCCGACTGCCTGTACTGCTCGATTTTCCCGGCCCTATTGTGTTGATGGGTGATTAGGGTGACTTCAGTCTATTACCATTCAAGCCTAAGGGTTAGAGTAGTGAATGAAGTCTATTTAATAGGCACTTCGACATGATCCTGTGCTCTTCCCCATAGATTAGGGCTTGCACACATATCCTAGGGGATAGATTCGTTAGTATTAGGGATAACCTGCCCTGTAGTGAGGGTATTTCATGGAGCCGTGCTGAATTCAGGCCTGGTAGGCCTCAAACGGGAGAGACTCCATCTTTCTTTCTGCTCCGGCAGCTTGAGATGCTTCTAGGTTAAAAGGGATGTTTTAGTTATGAGGTGTTATTCGCTTGGAGAGAACCGGTTCAGACCGGCCCTTATCGAAGGATTGTATTTTTCTTCATGCCGAAGACACTACATCAGGCCGGCCGGCTGGGAAAGTGTCCTTGGTACGGGGAGGTACAAGAATTTGGTGGGCGGCAGGTTACGGGCCGGAATTTTCCATGAGGAAATGCACCTCTATATTAGTGAAAGTCTGAGGCAGTTACGATGCACACTTACTTCTGTCCGTAGGCGGCATCTAGCCGTTAGCAGTAAAGCTACTACTTATTTCAGGGAAGACAGATGACAAACTTGAAGGCGGAGAAAAACCGAGAGACAGATACTCTTCTAGCAGAATTGCCAGAGAGGAGAGAGTAGCCGATGAGGAAGAGGTCCCAGTGACTCGGAGAAGGGAGACTACGGAGGTGTGACCTCCAGGCGAGCCGAGACACAGACGAGAGGGGAACCTAGATGACCATTGAGTGCAGGCTACACACGACTAAGGTGATGTCGACCCCTTTCTTATTAGAGTGTACAACCTAATCTTTCACTTTTCTTTGCAGGTTATGTGTTACACAGTAATGTTATGTGATTGCGTATATAATAAATAATAAAGTATCCAGTTTGTAGTGAATCAACATGTGCTGCGTGTTCTTGTATAAGAGGGTAGCCTATTCTTCTAGTCAGCTGTGACTTGACATGAACAGATGTTAACCCTGATCAGGTAAGTGGTAACTGAACAAGGGAGAGAGGAGCCTCTCGAACCAGAGAACAGGTTGTGCTCAAACTGGCAGTTCTTGTGTGATCTGATAAATAGTAAAACTGATTCCCCTGTTGTATGTTATGGTAATCATAGGATGAACTTGTTGAGGCTGCCGTCTGGGTAGGAAGTCCTGGGTCCGTCTGGGACCGCGAGGCTGAGGCTGCCGTCTGGGTAGGAAGTCCTGGGTCCGTCTGGGACCGCGAGGCTAAGGCTGCCGTCTGGGTAGGAAGTCCTGGGTCCGTCTGGGACCGCGAGGCTAAGGCTGCCGTCTGGGTAGGAAGTCCTGGGTCCGTCTGGGACCGCGAGGCTGAGGCTGCCGTCTGGGTAGGAAGTCCTGGGTCCGTCTGGGACCGCGAGGCTAAGGCTGCCGTCTGGGTAGGAAGTCCTGGGTCCGTCTGGGACCGCGAGGCTGAGGCTGCCGTCTGGGTAGGAAGTCCTGGGTCCGTCTGGGACCGCGAGGCTGAGGCTGCCGTCTGGGTAGGAAGTCCTGGGTCCGTCTGGGACCGCGAGGCTAAGGCTGCCGTCTGGGTAGGAAGTCCTGGGTCCGTCTGGGACCGCGAGGCTAAGGCTGCCGTCTGGGTAGGAAGTCCTGGGTCCGTCTGGGACCGCGAGGCTAAGGCTGCCGTCTGGGTAGGAAGTCCTGGGTCCGTCTGGGACCGCGAGGCTAAGGCTGCCGTCTGGGTAGGAAGTCCTGGGTCCGTCTGGGACCGCGAGGCTGAGGCTGCCGTCTGGGTAGGAAGTCCTGGGTCCGTCTGGGACCGCGAGGCTAAGGCTGCCGTCTGGGTAGGAAGTCCTGGGTCCGTCTGGGACCGCGACGCTGAGGCTGCCGTCTGGGTAGGAAGTCCTGGGTCCGTCTGGGACCGCGAGGCTGAGGCTGCCGTCTGGGTAGGAAGTCCTGTGTCCGTCTGGGACCGCGAGGCTAAGGCTGCCGTCTGGGTAGGAAGTCCTGGGTCCGTCTGGGACCGCGAGGCTAAGGCTGCCGTCTGGGTAGGAAGTCCTGGGTCCGTCTGGGACCGCGAGGCTAAGGCTGCCGTCTGGGTAGGAAGTCCTGGGTCCGTCTGGGATCGCGAGGCCGCCACTTGTAGGTCTAGATATATGTGTGTATGTATATATATATATATATATATATATATATGTGTGTATATATATATATATATATGTGTATATAGTAGGAATTCCCTGTCCTTAGGTGGTATATATGTATTTATTGGTGGTTACTTGTTGTGAATAGGCCCTAGGGAGAGGGAAACGTTCTGGCTGGGTTAGAGAGGCTATGATGAGCGGGTTCTATCTGATCCGAAAACCCAAGCAGAACATTTGGCGTCATGAACCGTTTTCGAAACCTGTGTGCGTCGTGTTGTCTCGTGTTTGCTTTCGGCGTGTGTGCGGTTTTGTTTGTATATTATTTGTGGTATACTTGTGTGTATAGTTTTTTCTTCTTCTTTCTTTTCTTCTTTCTTTTTCACGATGTTTTCTAGAAAGTCAAAATCTACTTTTAAGTTGCCCGTTGATATTCCCGGATGGGATTCAACGCCTTATGAAGCCTTAGCCCGTGAGTGGGCTGATTCTACTGGTTTGAGTGAGAATTGGAATTCTTCTTTGGAGCTGGCGGAGCCGGCTAATGTGATTACTTGTTTACAGAAGGCACCCATCTCGAAGGGTGAGGAGATTCCCATTTTGGGGCGCAGAGGTTGGATTGTTCTGTCTGCGTACAGGATTCTGCATGAGAGATTGTTGAAGCTACAGATATCTCTTAAGGATGTGGAAGCGCACTTTGTTGAGATTCAGAATTCTCATACTTTGTTGCGGTGTCAAAATAAGTTACTTGCTGACAAACTTGAGACTTACCAGACTATTGCCGAGAGGGCGGCTGTGCGAATTGCTCGTTATAAATACAAGAATCGGCGCGGTCGGGTTTCAACGCGAAAGGTGCGTCTGGTCGTGGCGAAAGCCGGACTGGATTGGAATCCTGATGAATGGGATGGTAATATCTGGTATTCGAGTGATTCTTGTTCCTCGGGTGAGGAATCTGTCAAGCGCGAGTCCTCTCGCTCCCGCCATGATTGTAAGCCTGCTTCTCGCACCTCTGATGGTGCACCCCGTGATTGCGCTCGTCCTTCGAGCGGGGTTGATGCTTCTTCCACTGATTGTTCCTCTACGTGTGCTGGTCGAGCTCCTTGTGATGCTCATCCCGCGGTCTCGGTGCATCCAGTTTTTCGTCGGAAGTTGCAGCAGTCTCCCGCTGCTCCGCAGGGTGTTTCTTTAGACTCTTTAGAGGACTTTACTCAACAGGAAATTAGTGATATTTTGCAGCGATTTCGGCAGCGAGCTGGTGAGACCTTGCTCTCATGGATGGTGCGCCTGTATGAACTGGGCGCTGCTGGTATTATGTTAGATAATGGCGATTGTTTGAAGTTTTGTTCCTTGAGTTCGGATTCTACTGTACAGGATCATTTTCGTAACTATAATGGTGGTGGTCAAATTTCTTTACTTCAATTAGCGACTGAGGGTTGTAATATAAAGTATCCTACTGAGTCTGATTGGCCTGTGAATGACAAACCGTGGTATACTTTGCGCGACGCTGCACAACGTCTCAAAGAGGAGGTGATGAAAAACGGCAATTTTTCTGGGTACTACTGACAGGTTGCTTGATGGTTCATTGACATCTTCTGTGCGGAATCGTATTATTCGTTCTTCCCCTGTTGCTTATAAGCAGGTCATGATGACTTTATTGATTAATCAGACTGGTAACGTGTTATCTACGGTACTGGAATCGGTACGCCAACTCGGTGAGTTGGGTGAGTGGTTTAAACCTGAACGTCAGTCCCGGCCTGACACTCGTACTCCTGGTGACAATAAACTTACTAGACGTGATATCTTTTCTGGTCTTCTGGCCGATGGTGTGCGGAGGGAGGACATTGACGGTGAGACTACTGCTCGTTTGTGGGAGTTGTTTCGCAAACGTGGCTTGGATCGGAAGGAGGGTGCCCGGCGTGTTCGGATGACTGAGTGTGATCGTGGTGGTTCTGACGGTAGCGGTGATGACGACCGCCGTGGGCGCTCTGTTCGTCGTGATGATCGACGTTATGTACGTGATATGTCCCCCCGTCGTGAGAGGGATAGGGAGAGAGAAGAGGAAAGAGAGAGGGGAAAAAATGATTATGTTTACAGCAGACGTAGAGATGATAGGGATCAATCCCCTGAGTTGAGGAGGAGAGAGGATCGTCATAGTTTGGCCGATCGAAACCAGCAGTGCAATGCAGATGACACGAATCCATTTCGTACTGGGAATGGATATGAACAGGAGGTACCGATACCTAAGAAACGTGAGAGTCTTTATCCTGATTTATCCTGGTACACGGAATGCAGTAAGCATGACTAGGAAATAGGTCAAGCTCCAGTACACAGATGGGCTCACAGAGATAATAGACCCTATGTAGATATTGAAATTTATTGGAGACATCGTAATATCCAAAGGGCCCGAGCATTGGTGGATACAGGAGCGGAGGCCACTCTTATTCATGGAAAATCAAAGAGGTTTACAGGTCAGTCTTTTACAATTACTGGACTGGGTGGAAAGGAAACTCCTGCCGTTCAAACTTTACTTGAAATGAGAATAGGTAGAATCCCTAGAAAAGAATACTCTGTACTAGTGGTGCCACTCTTGGAATTTATAATTGGAATTGATATTTTGAGAGGAATGACTTTGCATTTAGATGATGGATGTTACCAATTTGGAACTACGCATTATATATCGTCCAGGCCTATACTGGTTGGTCGTTTACGAATGCCCCCCATAAAAGTTCCTCAGGCGACAAAAGTGGTTTGTCAGAAGCAGTATCGTATTCCAGGTGGTCATGAGGAGATTAGTACCACTATTCAGGAGTTGGTGGATGCAGGTGTTATAGCCCCGGTTACTTCTGCTTGGAATAATCCTGTATGGCCTGTACGTAAGAGTGATAATTCTTGGCGTATGACTGTTGATTATCGAGAATTGAACAAACACACACCCTCCTTGACCGTTGCGGTACCGGATGTCATTACTCTAATTGAAAGAATCCAAAAACATCCAGGTACATGGTATGCGTCCATTGATATTGCTAATGCTTTCTTTTCGATTCCGATTGCCCCTGAGTGTCAGGAACAGTTCAGTTTTACGTGGAATGGGCGTCAGATGACGTTTAGAAGTCTTCCTCAGGGCTATGTACATAGCCCTACGATATGTCACCGGCTGGTGGCAGAGCATTTGGCTGAGGTACCGGTTCATCCACAAATTCAGATGTGTCATTATATTGATGATGTTTTGATCCAAGGCGAAACACAAGAGGAAGTTCAGACCCACTTGGACAGAGTCATTGAGTGCCTGCGTGAGAAAGGTTGGGAAATCAATCCGGATAAATTACAAGGCCCGTCCCAGGCTGTAAAGTTTTTGGGTATTAATTGGCATGCAGGACACCGTGAAGTTATCCCTCAGGTTAAACAGAAAATTCTTGATTTTGCAGTTCCGAGGAATAGGAAAGAAGCCCAAAGCTTCATTGGTTTATTTGGTTTTTGGCGTCAGCATATTCCTCATTTGAGTCAAATATTGGCCCCCTTGTACCGTGTCACTCGTAAAAAGAATGCATTTGAATGGGATAAACCACAACAAGATGCGTTCAACCTAGCAAAAGAGGCAATTCAACATGCTTTGGATTTATGGCCCGTACGTGATGGTGAGGTGGATTTGAATGTGTCTGTACAGGGCCTTTATGCGAATTGGAGTTTGTGGCAGAAGCAAGGCAGGAGTAGAGTGCCGTTGGGTTTCTGGACCAAAAAGTTACCTGATGCTGGTGAGCGTTATACACCTTTTGAGAAACAGTTACTTGCATGTTATTGGGCTCTGGTGGATACCGAGCAACTGACTTTGGGTCATGATATAGTTTTGCGACCCGAAATTCCTATCATGCAGTGGGTTATGAGTTCGCCGAAAACTCACCGAATTGGACATGCTCAAGAGGCGAGTGTGATTAAATGGAAATGGTATATACAAGACAGGGCACGTGTGGGACAGAAAGGAGTTGCATCTTTACATGAGCAGGTGGCGCGAGCGCCATCGACTGAGACTGAGAGTGAATGTTCCGTACCTTTAGTACAGGAGTCTCCTGTCAAGTGGGGTAGACCTTTTGATGATTTGTCCGCAGAGGACAGAAACCATGCCTGGTTTACGGATGGTTCAGCAAGGTTCATAGGGACGAAACGGCACTGGAAAGCGGTGTCCTATAATCTGATCACACAAAAACTGCTGAGCACAACTGGTGAAGGTAAGAGCAGTCAATTTGCTGAACTTTATGCTGTTTATCAAGTTCTGAAACAAGAGTTACCTGGCACATGTCATATTTTCACCGATTCTTGGTCTACTGCCAATGGACTGGCAGTTTGGTTACCGACTTGGCATTCCCATAATTGGGAATTGCATTCAAAGCAATTGTGGGGAAAAGAATTATGGCAGGAGATTTGGGAGATGCTCCCACAGAGTACTGTTACAATCTTCCATGTGGATGCTCACACCCCGATAGATTCTCTTGACAAATTTTTTCATGACATTGCAGATGAGAAATCTAAAATTGCTGAGGCAGTGGTGGACAGGCAAGATTCTGATATTGCGGGATTGGCGAAATGGGCCCACCAGAAGGCAGGACATTTTGGAGAGAAAGCCACTAGCAGGTGGGCTGCTGATCGAGGAATTTATATTCCCCTAGATTTGATTAAGAATGTTATTTTACATTGTCCCATTTGTCAGCATATCAGACAGCGCAAAGTGCCCCAAATTGTTAAAGGTCATTTACATCGCGGGAAACTGCCCGCTCAAATTTGGCAGATTGATTACATCGGTCCACTTCCCATGAGTAGGAATTGTCATTATGTTTGCACTATTGTCGATACATACAGTGGCCTGTTGGTAGCCCTTCCCTGTAAGCAAGCTACCCAATTGAATACCATTAAAACATTGGAATTGATTATGATATATTATGGTGTGCCATTCCAAATTCAATCTGATAATGCATCCCATTTTCGTGGAAGATTGGTACAGGAATTCTGTGTGGAAAACAATATTGACTGGGTATTTCATATCCCATACTATCCGCAGGCCTCGGGTCTTGTGGAGAGATTGAATGGTCTGCTGAAGGAGCAGCTGCGTAAATTGACAGATGACAAATATAAGAATTGGCGAGACTTTTTGCCCCAAGCGTTATTAATTTTGAATAATCGTCCTTTTCTAAATGCTGAATCTCCACTTATGCGTTTGTTCCCTCCGAATGTTAATGCTCAGCCAAATGAAATCAGAGAGACTGTGATGTACTGGGAAATTACTCCCGGAGCTTTGGCTCCATGTAGAGCGACCCCAGGGTCGGCAGGTTTAGACTTGCATGCCATGGATGACACCGTTATTAAAGGTAAAGATCGGGTCATCATTGCGACCGGTGTTGGTGTTCATATACCACCCGGGAATTTTGGATTAATCGCCCCTAGATCGGGGCTGGCTGTAAAAGGCATTCAGGTACTTGGAGGGGTCATTGACAGTGATTATCAGGGAGAGATTAAGGTGCTCCTGCTGAATAGCAGTGAGGCTGACTTGCTGATCCATCGAACTGACCGAGTGGCTCAATTACTCATAATGCCTGTCTTCAGTGGTGGGATGGTAAAAGGCACTGCCCCAACTTTGCTAACTGTACGAGGCCAGAAAGGTTTTGGCTCCACAGATAACCCTGGGGCCAGGGTTTGGGTGCAGTCGCCTAAGAATCCCCCTGAACAAGCAGAGGTCATCGCCACCGGTCATGACAACACCATTTTAGTTATGAGACCAGGGAAAGATAGCTGGGAAGCAGTCCCGGCTGACAAATGTTACTTACGAGAATGATTAATGCCTGTATTTGATTCTCTTTCAGATCATTCTTTGGACTGTTGCTGCAGGATGTGTCGTCGTCGGACTATTTTCGGGTTGGTTCGACGAGAGAGGAGGAATCCCGTCGACCCGGGATGAGCTACGCACCCGAGTGTCGCGTTCCCTCGCTGCGTGGGATTCGTCATCGAACTTTTGGACCTTACTGGCGAAAAGGGTGACCGATGCCCCTCACTTTTGTTTGACGCCGATGAGATCTGTACAGGACATCTTAGCGACCTGTCTGGTTGCTGTCCCTGCTTCGCTGGAAACTTTGACTAATATTTTTAACATTTCAAAGGCTCGCCCCAATGTTCTTCTGGGCGATTTTGCCACCCATGCGTATTGCCCCTTATGTACTGAACTACCAGACCAGATACCCCCGTCCAGTCCCAAATAGTTACCTATAATATCACACAAGGAGATATGTGTTTTTTCCTTACGTGTAATCCTGGTGCAATTTCTGAATGTCTGCGTCTAAAATTGAAAGGTGCTACTTCCTTCACCCTTCATGAGCGAACTTTGTGCTTTCAAAGGACACCGAACACATGTACTTCGGTCCACAACAATATGACTTGCAAGAGTTTGGTAGTTACCCCTAGTCATTATCGCACAATGTTACTACCTGCCGGATGGCTTTTCTCATGTGGTAATACTTCCTGGCCATATGTCCCCGCAAATATTTCTGGTGGCCCTTGTGCCATTACGAGACTCAGTTTACTGATGTTCTCGTCACATCCGAATGCCAATTCTCGTGTGATTCGAGATACAGTGATGTTACAGGAGGATTGTGACTCATCTTTGCATTTATATTCCAAGTCTGAATACCTTAGCCTGGCTATTTCAATTATTGGTGTTCCTGCTTTGGCGGTTTATAATGCTAAATCTATTGAGAAAATGGCCTGCTGGATGGTAAAATCCATTAATCATACTTCTACAGTCCTGTCTGACATGCTGTTAGACGCCCAGGGTGAACGGAGAGCCATCTTGCAAAATCGAGCGGCCATTGATTATCTTTTGCTTAAACATGGGCACGATTGTTCTGATTTCGAGGGTCTTTGTTGTTTTAACTTGTCTGATCATACACAATCCATTCGCGCTCACATTGACCAGGGCTGGTTTGACTGGCTCTTTAATTGGTTACCTGATTTGTATCTGTTACGTCAAATATTAGGAGGTATTCTGATTACCATCGCTGTTTTGATTTCTATCTGTTGCTTTATTCAGTGTATTCCTTCACTACTTCAATTTTGCACATTTGGTACTAGACATAGATCAGTTAGCTTTGTTTCATATTATTCTTCCACAGATGTTAGATCTGTTTAATGAATGTATAATAGACTGAAGTCAAGGGTGAAATGTACTGCTCGATTTTCCCGGCCCTATTGTGTTGATGGGTGATTAGGGTGACTTCAGTCTATTACCATTCAAGCCTAAGGGTTAGAGTAGTGAATGAAGTCTATTTAATAGGCACTTCGACATGATCCTGTGCTCTTCCCCATAGATTAGGGCTTGCACACATATCCTAGGGGATAGATTTGTTAGTATTAGGGATAACCTGCCCTGTAGTGAGGGTATTTCATGGAGCCGTGCTGAATTCAGGCCTGGTAGGCCTCAAACGGGAGAGACTCCATCTTTCTTTCTGCTCCGGCAGCTTGAGATGCTTCTAGGTTAAAGGGGATGTTTTAGTTATGAGGTGTTATTCGCTTGGAGAGAACCGGTTCAGACCGGCCCTTATCGAAGGATTGTATTTTTCTTCATGCCGAAGACACTACATCAGGCCGGCCGGCTGGGAAAGTGTCCTTGGTACGGGGAGGTACAAGAATTTGGTGGGCGGCAGGTTACGGGCCGGAATTTTCCATGAGGAAATGCACCTCTATATTAGTGAAAGTCTGAGGCAGTTACGATGCACACTTACTTCTGTCCGTAGGCGGCATCTAGCCGTTAGCAGTAAAGCTACTACTTATTTCAGGGAAGACAGATGACAAACTTGAAGGCGGAGAAAAACCGAGAGACAGATACTCTTCTAGCAGAATTGCCAGAGAGGAGAGAGTAGCCGATGAGGAAGAGGTCCCAGTGACTCGGAGAAGGGAGACTACGGAGGTGTGACCTCCAGGCGAGCCGAGACACAGACGAGAGGGGAACCTAGATGACCATTGAGTGCAGGCTACACACGACTAAGGTGATGTCGACCCCTTTCTTATTAGAGTGTACAACCTAATCTTTCACTTTTCTTTGCAGGTTATGTGTTACACAGTAATGTTATGTGATTGCGTATATAATAAATAATAAAGTATCCAGTTTGTAGTGAATCAACATGTGCTGCGTGTTCTTGTATAAGAGGGTAGCCTATTCTTCTAGTCAGCTGTGACTTGACATGAACAGATGTTAACCCTGATCAGGTAAGTGGTAACTGAACAAGGGAGAGAGGAGCCTCTCGAACCAGAGAACAGGTTGTGCTCAAACTGGCAGTTCTTGTGTGATCTGATAAATAGTAAAACTGATTCCCCTGTTGTATGTTATGGTAATCATAGGATGAACTTGTTGAGGCTGCCGTCTGGGTAGGAAGTCCTGGGTCCGTCTGGGACCGCGAGGCTGAGGCTGCCGTCTGGGTAGGAAGTCCTGGGTCCGTCTGGGACCGCGAGGCTAAGGCTGCCGTCTGGGTAGGAAGTCCTGGGTCCGTCTGGGACCGCGAGGCTAAGGCTGCCGTCTGGGTAGGAAGTCCTGGGTCCATCTGGGACCGCGAGGCTGAGGCTGCCGTCTGGGTAGGAAGTCCTGGGTCCGTCTGGGACCGCGAGGCTAAGGCTGCCGTCTGGGTAGGAAGTCCTGGGTCCGTCTGGGACCGCGAGGCTGAGGCTGCCGTCTGGGTAGGAAGTCCTGGGTCCGTCTGGGACCGCGAGGCTGAGGCTGCCGTCTGGGTAGGAAGTCCTGGGTCCGTCTGGGACCGCGAGGCTAAGGCTGCCGTCTGGGTAGGAAGTCCTGGGTCCGTCTGGGACCGCGAGGCTAAGGCTGCCGTCTGGGTAGGAAGTCCTGGGTCCGTCTGGGACCGCGAGGCTAAGGCTGCCGTCTGGGTAGGAAGTCCTGGGTCCGTCTGGGACCGCGAGGCTAAGGCTGCCGTCTGGGTAGGAAGTCCTGGGTCCGTCTGGGATCGCGAGGCCGCCACTTGTAGGTCTAGATATATGTGTGTATGTATATATATATATATATATATATGTGTGTATATATATATATATATATATATGTGTGTATATAGTAGGAATTCCCTGTCCTTAGGTGGTATATATGTATTTATCAGTGGTTACTTGTTGTGAATAGGCCCTAGGGAGAGGGAAACGTTCTGGCTGGGTTAGAGAGGCTCTGATGAGCGGGTTCTATCTGATCCGAAAACCCAAGCAGAACACTGCCTCCGGTGAGTGAGACTGAGAGAGTGATGGCAGCAACGACAGCTGCACGCACGCTTGAAACTCGACTCGTGCCTCAAATTAATTAGTGGGGCAATGCCCAAGCGCCCTAATGGACGCACCGCTCCTGCACCTGAAACCCTCCCACCCTCCCTCCATGGTCTGTGTGTATGCCATCATAGTCTCATTGTTGCTCTCCATGGTGTGTCTTGTTTCTAGTGCCCATCCTGCCTGACCTCCATGGTCATCTTGCTGCTCCTGCCCTGCCCCCTTGCCCCCAGCCCTCTGTTTCCATGTGCAGACCCCTATTCCCTCCCTCCTGGCTTATCTGTTCCATTGTAATGCCCCTGATCCGTCCCTCCTGCCCTTTATGGTCTGTTATGCTGCAGCTTTCTCTCCTGTCTGTCCATTATGGTCAGCTAGCTACCATTGCCTCTTTCCCCTCTGTTCTCTGTTGTCCATGTGCATGGTCCTGTCCCCTCCCTATTGCTTTCTATGGATTGTTGTGCTGCACTCCCGTCCCGCATGCACTGTGTGGTGTATTGTGCTGCTGCAAACCCTGATGCCTGCCCTGTAGGGTCAGTTTGGTGCACCTCTCCATGTCCCTCCTGTTCTCTGTTATCCGAGTCCATGTCCCTACCCCAATTCCTCCTGCCTACCATGATCCAATGTACCATACTTGCGAACATTTTGAACTATGTAAGAGGGAGATTTTGAAAAAAGACTGGGGTATTGATTTTCCCCTTTGAGTTACATTGAAAATGAGGAGATTGTAGACAGGAGACATAGCAAATAAAGCCCATTTGAGCTTTAAAACATTGGACGTTTCCTGGCTGAAACGGGTCTGTTGGCATGTATGGTTGTACTACCACTGCCTCTTCCTTCTGACCACAATGGTCTATTATATTGCCACAGCCTCTCTTGCCAGTTCTGTATTGTTGGTTTGTTGCCCCTACCCCCTTTTCCACTGCCCTCCATAGTCTGTTGTGCTGCCACTGCCCTTCCTGCCTGCCCAGTGTGGTCAAATTGTTGCCTCTGCACTCTCCTACTTGCTTTCAATTTTCAGAGTCCGTGCCCCTGGCCTCTGCCTCTCAACAGTATCCCAATGAACAACTAGATTGCTAACATTCTATATTTATTAGAAAAGTGTGGAACGCCTGACGTCATCTTGATGTAATCACAACTGTAATACCTAGAGCATTTCCTTTAGAAATTACATATATGAGAGGGTCTTATTTGCATCCAAATTATGGTTAGTGCTCTAAAAAACTAAAATGAGGACATAATTTCTGAGTTTTCAAATAGCGACAAAGAACATTTAAATTATTTGTAATCTTTATGTTTTTTTATCCAGTTGACCACTTGATTAAATGTTGCACCTAGGGGAGAGGATGTGGTGTTACTTCCAGAGCTGCAGACTTTGCAACTGGGGAACCAGGTTGGAGTTTCTGCTTCAGCTCAACATTCTGTGATTCTGGTCAAATCACTTAATCTCCCCATGTCTACAACCAAAATGAATCCAATACCTGACAAGTCTACACTATATAAAACTGCAAATACACAAAAAATAAGTGTTTTGCACACTTCTGTCATTGGGCTACATGTGGGCTACATCTGGGTGATATTTGTGCTGCATTTGGGCTCTTTTGTCTCTGGTGGCCATCTTGGGAGATTTATTTGTTATGAAGTTTCCTAATTTCCTCATGTACTGCAGTCTCCTCAGTAGGAAATGCTTTCAGGTTTTTACTTTGATTCCATCAAGAAGGTATTCAGATATGTCACACATTTGCCATAAATTCTGAATGTTAGCACTCTAGTTGCTCATTAGATCACTGTAGTAAAGCTACTGCTCACCATGGAAGTCTGCTGCTGGTATTGAAAGTGCATGTTTTAGTCTGCATGTCAGAATATTTTAATGAAATAGAAGAGGATTTGAGAAGTCACTCAAAATGTGCTCTAATTTTTCTTTCTGCAGCACTAATCATAATTTCTATGGCAAAATGAACCCCCTCATTTTGTTCCTTTTTAAATTAAATGTTTTAAGAGTTACCACTGTATTCCAATCAAGATGGCTTTAGGTGTGCACTACGTTTGTCATAAGTAGGACTGCTAGCGCTCTAGTTGTTCTTTAGAACACTCTGGGAAGCAGCAGTAGAACACAAAGGAATCAACTGACAGTCTCTGCCCTTGTTGGATGTACATGTTTTACTGAGAATGTCAGACTTCATTCTCACATGACTGAGAAAGATAATGTGAATTTACAGAAAATATGCCCTCAGTTTAGCTTATAGATCACCTTCTAAACCTCTGTGGGAAAAGCATGAGAAAATAGTATTCTCTCAAACTTGATTCATGATATCACAGCAGAAGGCTTTTTCACATGGTAAAATCACCTTAGAACACACCACAATTCCTAAAATGAGTATGGTACCATCAACAAATGATTTATAATGTAACTAAAGTCTTAAAACCTTCTTTTAACTGCAATGCTTTTTAATGAGGTGCTATCATGTATATTGGTCCCAAGATGGCTGCCAACACTTCTTCAATGAAGTACTGACAGCCAATCAGATCTCACGATGAGATGTGTGGATAGGCTCTGCCCAGATATGTATATGATTTTACTTTTGATTTTCTCAGGAACTACTGAACGGATTTACACCATATATGCAAAAGGCACATGCCTGACCTGAGGACTACCTCTTTGCCAAATTTCAAGTAATTCTGTTCAGCCGTTCGGGCTGCACCTTCGACTAAAGGTCCTATGGGAAAATGCATGGGGAAAACGTGTTTTGGGACCCCCCTTTTTTCTCAGCCCCTGCTTGACGAATCACCCCGAGACTTTCAGGGTAGGAGCTGAGCATACTCATTTTAGGAATTGTGGTATGTTCTAAGGTGATTTTACCATGTGAAAAAGCCTTCTGCTGGGATATCATGAATCATCTTTGAGAGAAAACTATTTTCACATGTTTTTCCCACAGAGGTTTGGAAGGTGATCGATAAGCTAAACTGAGAGCATATTTTCTGTAAATTCACATTATATTTCTCAGTCATGTGAGAATGAAGTCTGACATTCTCAGTAAAACATGTACATCCAACAAGGGCACAGACTGTCAGTTGATTCCTTTGTGTTCTACTGCAGCTTCCCAGAGTGTTCTAAAGAACAACTAGAGGGCTAACAGTCCTACTTATGACAAACGTATGGCACACCTGAAGCCATCTTGGTTGGAATAAAGTGGTAATTCTTAAAACATTTCATTTAAAAAGGAACAAAATGAGGGGGTTCATTTTGCCATAGAAAGTATGATTAGTGCTGCAGTAAATGAGGAAATTAGGAAACTTTATAACAAATAAATCTCCCAAAATGGCCACCAGAGACAAAAGAGCCCAAATGTAGCCCAAATATCACCCAGATGTAGCCCAAGTATAGCCCAATGACAGAATGTCCCAGAGTGTTCTAACGAACAACTAGAGCGCTAACAGTCTTACTTATGACAACGTATGGCACACCTGAAGCCATCTTGATTGAAATAACGTGGTAACATTTAAAACATTTAATTTAAAAAGGAACAAAATGAGAGGGTTCATTTTGCCATAGAATGTATGATTAGTGCTGCAGAAAGAAAAATTAGGGCACATTTTGACTTCTCAAATCCTCTTCTATTTCATTAAAGAATTCTGACATGCAGACTGAAACATGCACTTTCAATACCAGCAGCAGACTTCCCTGGTGAGCAGTAGCTTTACTACAGTGATCTAATGAGCAACTAGAGTGCTAACATTCTGAATTTATGGCAAATGTGTGACACATCTGAATGCCTTCTTCATTGAATCAAAGTAAAAAACTGACAGTATGCCTACTGAGGAGACTGCAGTAAATGAGGAAATTAGGAAACTTCATAACAAGTCTCCCAAGATGGCCACCAGAGACAAACAAGCCCAAATGTAGCACAAATATCACCGAGATGTAGCCCAAGTATAGCCCAATGACAGAAATCCCAGAGTGTTTTAAAGAACAACTAGAGCGCTAACAGTCTTACTTATGACAAAGGTATGGCACACCTGAAGCCATCTTGATTGGAATAAAGTGGTAACATTTAAAACATTTAATTTGCAAAGGAACAACATGAGGGGGTTCATTTTGCCATAGAAATTATGATTAGTGCTGCAGAAAGAAAACTTAGGGCACATTTTGACTTCTCAAATCCTCTTCTATTTCATTAAAAAGTTCTGACATGCAGACTGAAACATGCACTTTGAATACCAGCAGCAGACTTCCCTGGTGAGCAGTAGCTTTGCTACAGTGATCTAATGAGGAACTAGAGTGCTACCATTCAGAATTTATGGCAAATGTGTCACATCTGAATGCCTTCTTGATGGAACCAAAGTAAACAAGCATTGAAAATGCAATAGGTCTCTCCCTCGTTTAAGTTAAAGCAATTCTGTTTGTAATTAGGTGGCTTTTTAGCTTTGCTTTTATTTGTGTCAAAATTTCATGTACATAACATGCATATATGTATATGTATGCATGCATTTATATTTGTATTTATGTAGATATGCAGATTATATATATGTTTACATATGTATGTATATATATATATATATAGATATACACACATATATATAAATGCATATGCATATATGTGCATATGTGTGCGTGCAGAGAGAGGTAGAGAGAGGTAGAGAGGTAGAGGTGTAGAGGTAGAGACGTAGAGGTAGAGAGGTAGAGGTAGAGAGTAGTAGAGAGAGAGGTAGAGACAGGTAGAGAGGTAGAGAGTAGAGGATGAGTAATAGAGAGTAGAGAGAGAGTAGTAGAGAGAGTAGCAGAGAGTGAGTAGGAGAGAGTAGTAGAGTGACTAGTAGAGAGTGAGTAGTAGAGAGTAGTAGAGAGTGAGAAGTAGAGAGTAGTAGAGAGTAGTAGAGAGTGAGTAGTAGAGGGAGTAGTGGAGAGTAGTAGAGAGTAAGTAGTAGAGAGTAGTAGAGAGTGAGTATTAGAGAGTGAGTAGTAAAGAGTAGTAGAGAGTGAGTAGAGGAGAGTGAGTAGCAGAGAGAGAGTAGTAGAGAATGTGTAGTAGAGAATGAGTAATAGAGTGAGTAGTAGAGAGTAGTAGGGAGATTAGTAGAGAGTGAGTAATAGAGAGTAGTAGAAAGTGAGTTGTATAGAGTAGTAGAGAGTAGTAGAGAGAGTAGTAGAGAGTGAGTAGTAGAGAGCGAGTAGTAGAGAGTGAGTAGTAGAGAGAGAGTGAGTAGTAGAGAGAGAGTAGTAGAGAGTGAGTAGTAGAGAGTAGTAGAGAGTGAGTAGTAGAGAGTAGTACAGAGTGAGTAGTAGAGAGTGATTAGTAGAGAGTAGTGGAGTAGTAGATAGTGAGTAGTAGAGAGTAGTAGAGAGTGAGTATTGTAGGGAGTAGTAGAGAGTGAGTAGTAGAGTGAGTAGTAGAGTGAGTAGTAGAGAGTAGTAGAGTAGTAGAGAGTGAGTAGTAGAGAGTGAGTAGTAGAGAGTAGTAGAGAGTGAGTAGCAGAGAGAGTAGTAGAGAGTAGTAGAGTGAGTAGTAGAGAGTGAGTAGTAGAGAGAGAGAGTAGTAGAGAGTGAGTGGTAGAGAGTAGTAGAGTGAGTAGTGGAGAGTAGTAGAGAGTGAGTAGTAGAGAGAGTAGTAGAGTGAGTAGTTGAGAGTGAGTAGTAAAGAGTGAGTAGTAGAGAGTAGTAGAGAGTAGTAGAGTAGTAGAGAGTAGTAGAGAGTGAGTAGTAGAGAGTAGTAGAGTGAGTAGTAGAGAGGGAGTAGTAGAGAGAGAGTAGTAGAGAGTAGTAGAGAGTGAGTAGTAGAGTAGTAGAGAGTGAGTGGTAGAGAGTAGTAGAGAGTAGTAGAGAGTGAGTAGTAGAGAGTGAGTAGTAGAGAGTAGTAGTAGAGAGTAGTAGAGTACTAGAGAGTAGAAGAAAGTGAGTAGTAGAGAGTGAGTAGTAGAAAGTAGTAGCGAGTGAGTAGTAGAGAGTGAGTAGTTTAATTTAAAAGGAACACAATGAGGAGGTTCATTTTGCCATAGAAATTATGATTAGTGAGGAAAAAAGAAAAATTAGGGCACATTTTGAGTGACTTCTCAAATCCTCTTCTATTTCATTAAAAAATTCTGCCATGCAGACTGAAACAGGCACTTTCAATACCAGCAGCAGACTTCCCTGGTGAGCAGTAGCTTTACTACAGTGATCTAATGAGCAACTAGAGTGCTACCATTCAGAATTTATGGAAAATGTGTGACACATCTGAATGCCTTCTTGATGGAATCAAAGTAAACAAGCATTGAAAATGCAATAGGTCTCGCCCTCGTTTAAGTTAAAGCAATTCTGTTTGTAATAAGGTGGCTTTTTAGCTTTGCTTGTATTAGTTTTTCAAACTTTCATATACATACCATGCATATGTATGCATATATGTATATGTATATGTTTGCATGAATTTATATTTATATAGATATGCAGATTATATTTACATGTTTATATATGTATATATATATATACACATACATATATAAATGCATATGCATATATATGCATATATATATATGTGCATATGTGTGCATGTACAGAGAGGTAGAGAGGTAGAGGTGTATAGGTAGAGGTGTAGAGGTAGAGAGGTAGAGGTAGAGAGGTAGAGAGTAGTAGAGAGAGAGGTAGAGAGGTAGAGAGTAGAGAGCGAGTAATAGAGAGTAGAGAGAGTAGTAGAGAGTAGTAGAGAAAGTATCAGAGAGTAAGTAGTAGAGAGTAGTAGAGTGAGTAGTAGAGAGTGAGTATTAGAGAGTGAGTAGTTGAGAGTAGTAGAGAGTGAGTTGTAGAGTGAGTAGTAGAAAGTAGTAGTGAGTATTAGAGAGTGAGTAGTAGAGAGTAGTAGAGAGTGAGTAGTAGAGAGTGAGTAGTAGAGAGTGAGTAGTAGAGAGTAGTAGAGAGTGAGTAGCAGAGTGAGTAGTAGAGAGTAGTAGAGAGAGAGTAGTAGAGAGTGAGTAGTAGAGAGAAGTTGAGAGTGAGTAGTAGAGAGTGGTAGAGAGAGTAGTAGAGAGTGAGTAGTAGAGAGTGAGTAGTAGAGAGAGAGTAGTAGAGAATAGTAGAGTAGTGGAGCATGAGTAGTAGAGAGTGAGTAGTAGAGAGTAGTGGAGTAGTAGAGAGTGAGTAGTAGAGAGTAGTAGAGAGTGAGTATTAGAGTGAGTACTAGAGAGTAGTAGAGAGCGAGTAGCAGAGAGCAAGTAGTAGAGAGTGTATAGTAGAGAGTGAGTAGTAGAGAGTGAGTAGTAGAGAGAGTAGTAGAGAGTGAGAAGTAGAGAGAGTAGTAGAGTACTAGAGAGTGAGTAGTAGAGTGAGTAGTAGAGAATCAGTAGTGGAGAGTGAGCAGTAGAGAGTAGTAGAGAGTGAGTAGTAGAGAGTGAGTAGTACAGAGTGAGTAGTAGAGAGTAGTAGAGTGAGTAGTAGAGAGTGAGTAGTAGAGAGAGTGTAGTAGAGAGTGAGTAGTAGAGTAGTAGAGAGTGAGTGGTAGAGAGTAGGAGATAGTAGTAGAGTGAGTAGTAGATAATAGTAGAGAGTGAGTAATAGAGCGAGTAGTAGAGCGTAGTAGAGTAGTAGAGAGTGAGTAGTAGAGAGTGAGTAGCAGAGAGAGTAGTAGAGAGTAGTAGAGAGTGAGTAGTAGAGAATGAGTAGTAGAGAGTAGTAGAGAGCGAGTAGTAGAGACTGAGTAGTGAAGAGTGAGTAGTAGAGAGTGAGTAGTAGAGAGCGAGTAGTAGAGAGTGAGTAGTAGAGAGTGAATAGTAGAGAGTGAGTAGTAGAGAGAGAGTATTAGAGAGTGAGTAGTAGAGAGTAGTAGAGTGAGTAGTAGAGAGTGAGTAGTGGAGAGTAGTAGAGAGTAGTAGAGAGAGAGTAGTAGAGAGTGAGTAGTAGAGAGAGAGTAGTAGATTAGTAGAGAGTGAGGGCTAGAGAGCAGCAGAGAGTAGTAGAGTGAGTAGTAGAGAGTAGTAGAGAGTGATTAGTAGAGAGTGAATAGTAGAGAGTGAGTAGTAGAGAGAGAGTAGTAGAGAGTGTAGTAGAGAGTGAGTAGTAGAGAGTAGTAGCGAGTGAGTAGTAGAGAGTAGTAGAGAGTGAGTAGTAGAGTATTAGAGAGTGAGTGGTAGAGAGTAGTAGAAAGTAGTAGAGTGAGTAGTAGAGAGTGAGTAGTAGAGAGTGAATAGTAGAGAGTGAGTAGTAGAGAGTAGTAGAGCGTGAGTAGTAGAGAGTGAGTAGTAGAGCGTGAGTAGTAGAGAGTAGTAGTGAGTGAGTAGTAGAGAGTGAGTAGTAGAGTAGTAGAGAGCGAGTAGTTGAGCGTGAGTAGTAGAGAGTGAGTAGTAGGGAGTAGTAGAGTAGTAGAGAGTGAGTAGTAGAGAGTAGTAGAGAGTGAGTAGTAGAGAGTGAGTAGTAGAGAGAGAGTAGTAGAGTAGTAGAGAGTCAGTAGTAGAGTAGTAGAGAGTAGTCAGTCAGTGTCAGTTAATGTCAGTCAATGTCAGTCAGTCAGTGTCAGTCAGTCTGTCAGTGTCAGTCAATCAGTGTCAGTCAGTGTCAGTCAATCAGTGTCAGTCAGTCAGTGTCAGTCAATCAGTGTCAGTCAGTCAGTGTCAGTCAGTGTCAATCAGTGTCAGTCAGTGTCAATCAGTCAGTGTCAGTCAGTCAGTGTCAGTCAGTCAGTGTCAGCTAGAGCAGCTCTGCTGACCTGGTTCTCTGGCTCTAAAGCAGCTCTGCTGACCTGGTTCTCTCTCTCTAAAGCAGCTCTGCTGACCTGGTTTCTCTGGCTCTACAGCAGGTCTGCTGACCTGGTTCTCTGGCTCTAGAGCAGCTCTGCTGACCTAGTTCTTATGCTACAGAGCAGCTCTGCTGTTCTAGTTCTCTGGCTCTACAACAGCTCTGCAGACCTGGTTCTCTGGCTCTAAAGCAGCTCCGTTGACCCAGTTCTATGGCTCTGAACCAGTTCTGCTGACATGGTTCACTAGCTCTATGGAAGCTCTGCTGACCTGGTTCTCTCCCTCTAAAGCAGCTCTACTGACCTGGTTTCTCTGGCTCTGCAGCAGCTCTGCTGACCTGGTTCTCTGGCTCTAGAGCAGCTCTGTTGACCTGGTTCTTAGGCTCTAGACCAGCTCTACTGACCTGGTTCTCTGGCTCTAAAGCAGCTCTGCTGACCTGGTTCTATGGCTCTAAAGCAGCTCTGCTGATTAGGTTCTCTGACTCTAGAGTAGCTCTGCTGGCCTGGTTTTCTGGCTCTAAAGCAGCTCTGCTAACCTGGTTCTCTGGCTCTAAAGCAGCTCTGCTGGCCTGGTTCTCTAGCTCTAAAGCAGCTCTGCTGACCTGGTTCTCTCCCTCTAAAGCAGTTCTGCTGACCTGGTTTCTCTGGCTCTACAGCAGCTCTGCTGACCTGGTTCTCTAACTCTAGAGCAGCTCTGCTGACCTAGTTCTTAGGCTCTAGAGCAGCTCTGCTGACCTGGTTCTCTGTCTCTACAGCAGCTCTGCTGACCTGGTTTTCTGCACTCACGACGCACGCACCCGACTTCGCGAAAATATATTTAAAAATAATATAAGTTTCCTATAAGTACAAATATATTATTTTGATGAATATCTTACATAATCTCTTGCCTTAATATGTATATTAAAGACACATACATATCATTTTGGAACATAATTTTTTTTTGCAGGAGTCGCGCACCCAGCGCGCCCCAGCACGTATATGATGTCACGTGGGACCCGCAAGCGTGCAAACATCTCGTACCGTAATGCGCATGTGACGCGAATGCGCGGGAGCAGGAGTCGCAGACTGGTCGCATACCAATCGCGCATATCACGTGATATTAAATGTATATGATGTAACTGAAAAACACGCAGCCGTCGCACACCATACACGGATCCTTCATGACTTTTCTAAAATGGCGGCTAGAATGCGCGCACCCACCGTGATGTGTACACTTTGAGTGCGCGATTTTTTTTTAAAGAAAATTATATAAATATATTAAAATAAAAAATGAAAACAAGAAAATTAATCAATATTTCAGTTTTAATTGAAAAATGTTTTTTTGCAATTTTCAGAAAAATATATAATGTTATTTAATGAATAAAGTGTTTATAAATAAACAGTTAAAAAACTGTAGAAAATCAGTACAAAAAATAGATATAACTACTATCACACTTAAAAGTTAGCATTTAAAAAACCTTTGAAATTCACTGAAAAAAAACATAGGTTTCAGAGACGTTATAGTTAGAAATTAGCATTTAAAAAACCTTAGAAATTCACAGAAAAAAACAAAGGTTTCAGGGGTTTTATAGTTAGCTGCCCATTTCACTCGTACAAAACCATAGAAATTCCTCCGTTATAGTTAGTTCTGCTAACTATAACTCACGCGCCCGCAATGCATTGCTGATGATGTCACAAATTGCATCATTCATGTCATGGTCAGTGACATCACTGATGACATCACTGATGACATCTCAAATGACATCACTGATGACATCATCCACTTGACAATCCGATACACCGCATCATACACTAGTATAACCTTTCATCACTCACTGTAAAATACAGAGTACCATATTTGAAACCATTGACACACCAATACCAGTTACTACATACCCACTCACTGATTCCTAAGTCTACACACACAACTACCCATTCAACAACAGAATCATCTATACATGCAGTCATTAATTAATAGAACACTATCAAATGCACTTATACACATATATAGACATTGACACATCAGCAGTCATCTTAGTCGGTTATGCAGTCATCCTACTCACTCATGAAAAAAATGTATCGCACTTAAATTTACTCACTTACACAATTATCCAACGACACCTCATTTATTCAAACACATAGTAACTCATTGTTAATATGTTAAAAAAGCACCATTACAATTATACACTCATTCATATATTTACTCTCACAATCACTGACTCTTATACAAACTTATTTATATACACCAACTCTCACATACAATGGCTTTCTATTTTTTTACTTTGTTGAAGATGTACAACTAAAACATATATTCGCTCACCAACACACAAATAAATACACTCAGTCACCCAAACAACTGTTTCCACATGCACTCTTAAACCCATCCACCTAGTCAATTAAACATTCACACATCTATGCATAGAGTTACACACACCCCATCCAACCACACATAAACTCAGTGTCCATACAAATACTCACCCAACTAATCAATAACTAATATACACACTCATGTAGTTAGTGACCAACTGAGGCAGCAGGTTATACAACAACAGAGACAGTGCTGCACACATTCACATACTAGTTACTAATCCATGTATTAAGTGAGAAACTTTTAATTACTCACTTAAAAAGACAGTCAGACAGCTACTAAATCCTCCATCCAGACAGTTATATATCCACTCAATCTTCAATACAGATTGGTATATATATAATCCATATTTAAATTTCAAACTAAACCACATTCAGTGGATGATGTCATCAGTGATGTCATCAGTGATGTCATTTGAGATGTCATCAGTGATGTCATCAGTGATGTCACTGATCATGTCATGAATGATGCAATATGTGACATCATCAGCAGTGCATTGCGGGCGCGTGAGTTATAGTTAGCAGAACTAACTATAACGGAGGAATTTCTATGGTTTTGTACGAGTGAAATGGGCAGCTAACTATAACACCCCTGAAACCTATGGTTTTTTCTGAGAATATATATATATTCACTGAAAAAACCATAGGTTTCAGGCACGTTATAGTTAGGAATTAGCATTTAAAACACCTTAGAAATTCACTGAAAAAACCATGGGTTTCAGGGGCGTTATAGTTAGCTGGACTTTTCACTCGTACAAAACCATTGAAATTCCCCCGTTATAGTTAGTTCAGCTAACTATAACTCGCGCGCCCGCAATGTCACATATTACATCACTCATGACATGGTCAGTGACATCACTCATTACATCACTGATGACATCTCAAATGACATCACTGATGACATCATCCAGTGAATGTGTGTTTTTCTGAAAATTACATATGTTTTATATATGTATATCTCAAGGTCAATGGAAGAATAAATGGGTATCTAAGTGTCTAAATGGATGATTTGTTTTTGAAAAATTGATTGTAAAACTGACTGATTAAGTGTATCTTAGTGAATACATGGCTTAGTGAGTAATGTTTAAATGTGTAAATATCTGTATCAGTCTCTCACTTTGTGTATAAGTGGCTGCATAGGTTGGTGAGTAGCTACATGAGTGTCTATATAGGTTATTAGTTGTTTTTTTGAGTATCAGTATGAGTGTCTGAGTGTCTGTATGGTTTGGTGGGGGGTATTACGTAGTGCATAGGTGCATGAATGAGTGACTCACTGTTTGTATGTGTTGAAGACAGCATGTGTGCAGGACTGTATGGGTGGATGAGTGTGTGCATGGGTGTGTTAGTGAGTGATAGACTTTCTCAATAGTGTCTTTATGAGTAACTACATATGTTTTAAACTAGTATATGTGACTATTGGTGTATATAAGTGAGTATATGTGAGAGTGAGAGATTGAAACAGTTCCTGTATGAATAAGTATGTGTTTCTATAAGTGATTGTTTAAAAGACTAAGTATGTGTACGTTTCTGTAGAAGTAAGTCTGGTGGTGTGTGTATAACTGTATATGCAAGTAAATGGATGTTTGATTCTTTATTAGCATGAGTGACTATGTGTGTGAGTAACTCTATGGATGAGTTGCGTTGTGTAACAGGATGTATAGGTGTGTGAGTACATATGATGAGTGAGTACATATATGAGTGACTGTATAGGACTGTTGGTGAATGAGTGGATGTGTATGTGGATCTTAGAATTACTGAATAGGTTGTTGTAACTGGTATTGGTATGTCCATTGTTTTGAACATTGTAGTTTCTATTTTTGAATGTGTGTATCAAAGGGTATATTAGGGGAAGAGGAGGTCTGCCACTCTATCACAAGGATGATGTCATGAGTGATGTCATTAGTGATGTCATTTGAGATGTCATCAGTGATGTCATGAGTGATGTCACTGACCATGTCATGAGTGATGTAATATGTGACGTCATCAGTAGTACATTGCGGGCGCGCGAGTTATAGTTAGCAGAACTAACTATAACGGAGGAATTTCTATGGTTTTGTACGAGTGAAATGGGCAGCTAACTATAAAACTCCTGAAACCTATGTTTTTTTATGTGAATTTCTAAGGTTTTATAAATGCTAATTCCTAACTATAACGTGCCTGAAACCTATGGTTTTTTCAGTGAATTTCAAAGGTTTTTTAAATGCTAATTTCTAACTATGCCTACAGAGATAGGACATGTGAAGAAAGAAGAAAAACGCACAGAAAGAAAAAAAAGAAATGCAGAAAGAAGCAACAGAAGTCCTCAAAGACGAAGAAAAGTGCAGGAAGAAGGATAACGTGCAGAAAGAACAAACAGAAGAGCAGAAAGAAGCCTTGTTGCAAAATCATCCTGTACCCTCAACTTTTTCAGACGGATACTGGTGGTAACTGAGTCTGACTAACCAGTCCTAGGGCCAGTGCTATGTTAAAAGACACTCAGAATACAGTGAAAACACCTACATACACTAGGGACCACTATGCGTTGGGGTCCCCCTGTGATCAGCATGACCTCCTCTGTAAGCCCATAGTATATAATAGGGCAGGGGATTAAAACTACCTCTTAAAACGTGCCACAGGGCGTGTTTGCGCATGTCACCTCAAGCCCCGTCCCCTCACTTCCCCACTGTGTAAACACGCCCTGTGGCCTTTTTAAGTTGGGAGATTAAGTCCCCTTGAATCCTGAGGGTCCCTAGGGTCCAACTAGACCACTAGGTACCTCCAGTAAGCGCCACAGAGCTGCGTTGCAGAGAGATGTAAAAAGGGGCACGGCCTAGACCACCTCTCTGCAACGCAGCGGAGTGGTGCTTACTGGAAGCACCTGGTGGGCTAGTTGGCCCCCAGGGTCCCTCAGGATTGAAGGGGAATTATTTCCGCAACTTAAAACGCGCCACAGGGCTTGTTTGCACACGTTAACTCAGGCCCGTCCCCTCCCTTCACCACAGTGTAAACACGCCCTGTGGCCATTTTTAGTTGGGAGATTAAGTTCATTTGAACCCTGAGGGTCCCTAGGGTCCAACTAGCCCACTAGGTACCTCCAGTATGCGCCACAGGGCTGCGTTGCAGAGAGGTGTAAAAAGTGGCACGGCCTGGACCATCTCTCTGCAACGCAGCTCAGTGGCGCTTACTGGAAGCACCTGGTGGGCTAGTTAGCCCCCAGGGGCCCTCAGGATTGAAGGGGAATTATTTCCCCAACTTAAAACGCGCCACAGGGCTTGTTTGCACACGTTAACTCAGGCCCCGTCCCCTCCCTTCACCACTGTGTAAACAAGCCCTGTGGCCGTTTTTAGTTGGGAGATTAAGTTAATTTGAATCCTGAGGGTCCCTAGGGTCCAACTAGCCCACTAGGTACCTCCAGTATGCACCACAGAGCTGCGTTGCAGAGAGGTGTAAAAAGTGGCACGGCCTGGACCACCTCTCTGCAACGCAGCTCAGTGGCGCTTACTGGAAGCACCTGGTGGGCTAGTTAGCCCCCAGGGGCCCTCAGGATTGAAGGGGAATTATTTCCCCAACTTAAAACGTGCCATAGGGCGTGTTTGCACATGTCACCTCAGGCCCCGTCCCCTTCCTTCCCCACTGTGTAAACATGCCCTGTGGCCGTTTTTTAAGTTGGGAGATTAAGTCCCCTTGAATCCTGAGGATCCCTAGGGGCAAAATAGCCCACTAGGTACGTCCAGTAAGCGCCATTGCAGAGAGATGTAAAAAGGGGCACGGCCGGCACCACCTCTCTGAAACGCAGAGCAGTGTCACTTACTGGAAGCACCTGGTGGGCTAGTTGGCCCCCAGGGTCCTTCAGGATTGAAAGGGAATTATTTCCCCAACTTAAAACGCGCCACAGGGCGTGTTTGCACACGTCACCTCAGGCCCCGTCCCCTCCCTTCACCACTGTGTAAACGCACCCTGTGGCTGTTCTAAGTTGAGAGATTAAGTCTCCTTGAATCCTAAGGGTCCCTAGGGTCAAACTAGCCCACTAGGTAACTCCAGTAAGCGCCACAAAGCTGTGTTGCATAGAGGTGTAAAAAGGGGCGTGGCCTCAGAACACCTGTCTGCAACACAGCTCCCTGGCGCACACTGGAGATACCTGTTGGGCGAGTTGGCCCTCAGGGACCCTCAGTATTGAAGGGGAATTAATTCCCCAACTTACAACTGGCCAGGGGGCGCGTTTGCAGAGTGCTGCAAGGAGGGGGCGTGGCATCCAGCATGATGCCGGTCTTTTATTTATTTTATTTTTTTAAGAAGGAGGGCTGTGTGGCCCCCCTTCTTTTTCTAATTTACTGGCCATGGGGACCCCATCCCCCAGGGCCTGCACCCTAATTTTTTTTGTTGAAAAAAATAAATTTGGCCCTCCCAAGGCCTTAATCGGCCCCGGGGACCCCAACCCCCGGGTCATGGCCTTTTTTTTATTTAAATTCTTTAGGAGGGGGCTGCATTGCCCCTCTCCTCAGGCCACTTATGGCTCCGGGGACCCCATCCCCCGGGGCCGGCCTTTGTTTTTTATTATTTTAAAAATACATATATTTATAGAAACACCTAGGACATGCTGGACAAACCGTATGTACCTATCAACATGACGATTTGCGTGATATTCATTAAAAGGTCACTATGCATAGAATGAATCCACATGGAATGTATTTACACCGCTAGTGAAGCTCTGACGTGTCTGACGCCCTACCGTGCCTAATCCCGGCGCCCCCGTCGGTGGGTACTCGCAAGTAAACACCCTTGTCGTTTATTTATACAAACATGGGTAGCTATTGACGGGCACATTTAATATGCACGCACACCAAGCCATTCAAAGGGGATTCGACAAAAATTCGACCAAACTATGCAAGAAACCCCCCTCACGGTTAATAAAATACACATCCACCGCCGGAAGTGTAATACTTTTTATTTTACTCTCTGGAAAAGAGACAAACCTCACTTGAGAGTCACAGCGTGCCCCTGGCTGAGCCCAATGCTGTTACACCCACCAGTGCCCGCCGAGTGCCTCACACCTCTGTGTTGTATTCCACCAGCTAGTGCGTATGCTATGACACTCTCTAGCCCATGTGCACTCTAACACCACCCCGTGAATATATCATGCCACACTTGCCTTTGCACGGGTCATATTGCCCCATCTAACGTGCCTTCTTCGATGTGTATGTTATAACGCACAGCGCTATGCCATACATATTACAATCTGGGATCCATATCTTTGTCACAGTGCATTTGTAACGTTACACTCCCCAGCACATATTTTATATCACAACTTTAGAGACTAGTTATGTTACACAACACTGCCCTGTGCATATTACACTCCAAGGCGCATATCGCATAGCACGCGCTAGTGCCTGTGCTATCTCGCGCTCTCCAATGAATCTGTCATTGCGCACAATGTATTGCATATTATATTTCACGCCCCGGTTCATCTTATATCACACTTTTTGGTGCATAGTTTATACCATATACTACATCTAGTTTTCATTTTCAATCGTGCTCTCAGGACTATGTTCTATATAACACTGCGTCCACCTACCCTTTTCACGGGCATTACATTTTGCGATGGGGTGGAGGGTCAGGGGGTGTTTCTGCCAAGTGAGCCCGGAGTCACAGTCACAAACGTCCTCTTCTTCCTGAATAAAAGTGAGATTATGCTGCATACTTGTTCATATTTTAAGTAGTTCGCACAGACACACATTTTAAAAACAATAAAGTTCCTAATACCCACCTTCTCTGAACAGTTAGCTTGCTGCCCCATCCACCTCCTCCCTATCCTCTGTTGTCTGAATCCATGGACTAGCCTCCTCCCTCCTGCCATGCATGGTCTGATGTGCTGCCACTGCCCTCCATTTAGCATGATGTACCAGTCCACTCCTCCTGCCCTCCATTGCCCAATTCTATGGCCCATCATTGACCTCCTGCTTAGCCTCTGTGCTTAGCTTGCTGCCCCTATTCTCCTTCCCCCTGCCCTCCTATGTCTTTGTGCATGCCCCTGCTCCATCCTTTTTGCCCACTATGTTCCATGGACCTGCCACTCCTATCTACTCTGAGTGTTCTGTTGAGCTGCCACTCCCCTCCCACCTGCCTAGCATTGTCAGATGACTGTAACCTGTCCCTGCAACCTCCACCCTGCCTGTCCACATGCAATGCCCCTATCCCCTTCCTCCTGTCCTCCATGGTCCATTTTACTGCCACACCCTTCTGCCCTCCCTGATCTGTTGTGCTGCAACTGCTCCTCCTGCCTGCCCAGCGCGGCCTGTTGTGAGGCCCCTTCCCCTGAGCTCTCTTGTCTGTGCCCAGGTCCTGACCCTACCTTCTATCCTCCATGGTCCTTTGTGCATGCCCCTACACCCTCCTTCTTGCTCATCATAGCCGTTGTGCTGCCACTAACCCTCCCGCTTGCCATGCATGGTCTTCTGTGCTGCCATGGTCCCTCCCACCTTCCCTGTGTGGTCAGCTAGCTGCCCCTGACCCCCTCCCACCTTCCCTCCATGGTCTGTGTGTATGCCACCATAGTCTCATTGTTGCTCTCCATGGTGTGTCTTGTTTCTAGTGTCAATCCTGCCTGACCTCCATGGTCATCTTGCTGCTCCTGCCCTGCCACCTTGCCCCCAGCCCTCTGTTTCCATGTGCAGACCCCCTATTCCCTCCCTCCTGGCTTGTCTGTTCCATTGTAATGCCCCTGATCCGTCCCTCCTGCCCTTTATGGTCTGTTATGCTGCAGTTTTCTCTCCTGTCTGTCCATTATGCTCAGCTAGCAACCATTGCCTCTTTCCCATCTGTTCTCTGTTGTCCATGTGCATGGTCCTGTCCCCTCCCTATTGCTTTCTATGGATTGTTGTGCTGCACTCCTGACCCGCATGCGCTGTGTGGTGTATTGTGCTGCTGCAAACCCTGCTGCCTGCCCTGTAGGGTCAGTTTGGTGCAGCTCTCCATGTCCCTCCTGTCCTCTGTTATCCGAGTCCATGTCCCTACCCCAATTCCTCCTGCCTACCATGATTCAATGTACCATACTTGCGAACATTTTGAACTTGGTAAGAGGGAGATTTTGAAAAAAAAACTGGGGTATTGATTTTCCCCTTTGAGTTACATTGAAAAAGAGGATATTGTAGACAGGAGACAGATCAAATAAAGCCCATTTGAGCTTAAAAACATTGGACGTTTCCTGGCTGAAACGGGTCTGTTGGCATGTATGGTTGTACTACCACTGCCTCTTCCTTCTGCCCACAATGGTCGATTATATTGCCACAGCCTCTTTTGCCAGTCCTGTATTGTTGGTTTGTTGCCCCTGCCCCCTTTCCACTGCCCTCCTAGTCTGTTGTGCTGCCACTGCCCTTCCTGCCTGCCCAGTGTGGTCAAATTGTTGCCTCTGCACTCTCCTACCTGCCTTCATTTTTCACAGTCTGTGCCCCTGGCCTCTGCCTCTCAACAGTATCCCAATGAACAACTAGATTGCTAACATTCTATGTTTATTACAAAAGTGTGGAACGCCTGATGTCATCTTCATGTAATAAAACTGTAATACCTAGAGCATTTCCTCTAGAAATTACATATATGAGAGGGTCTTATTTGCATCAAAATTATGGTTAGTGCTCTCAAAAACTAAAATGAGGACATATTTTCTGAGTTTTCAAATAGCGACAAAGAACTTTTAAATTATTTGTAATCTTTATTTTTTTTTATCCAGTTTACCACTTGATTAAATGTTGCACCTTGGCGAGAGGATGTGGTGTTACTTCCAGAGCTGCAGACTTTGCAACTGGGGACCAGGTTGGAGTTTCTGCTTCAGCTCAACATTCTGTGATTGTGGTCAAATCACTTAATCTCCCCATGTCTACAACCAAAATGAATTTGATCTTGTGTGATGTAACCAATGCTCATGTAAAGCATTCCAATACCTGACAAGTCTGCACTATATAAAACTGCAAATACACAAACAATAAGTGTTTTGCACACTTCTGTCATTGGGCTACATGTGGGCTACATCTGGGTGATATTTGTGCTGCATTTAGGCTCTTTTGTGTCTGGTGGCCATCTTGGGAGATTTATTTGTTATGAAGTTTCCTAATTTCCTCATTTACTGCAGTCTCCTCAGTAGGAAATGCTTTCAGTTTTTTACTTTGATTCCATCAAGAAGGTATTTTGATATGTCACACATTTGCCATAAATTCTGAATGTTAGCACTCTAGTTGCTCATTAGATCACTGTAGTAAAGCTACTGCTCACCACGGAAGTCTGCTGCTGGTATTAAAAGTGCATGTTTTAGTCTGCATATCAGAATTTTTTAACGAAATAGAAGAGGATTTGAGAAGTCACTCAAAATGTGCCCTAATTTTTCTTTCTTCAGCACTAATCATAATTTCTATGGCAAAATGAACCCCCTCATTGTGTTCCTTTTTAAACTAAATGTTTTAAGTGTTACCAGTTTATTCCAATCAAGATGGCTTCAGGTGTGCCATACTTTTGTCATAAGTAAGACAGTAAGCGCTCTAGTTGTTCTTAAGAACACTCTGGGACATTCTGTCATTAGGCTATACTTGGGCTACATCTGAGTGATATTTGGGCTAGATTCGGGCTCTTTTGTCTCTGGTGGCCATCTTGGGAGATTTATTTGTTATGAAGTTTCCTAATTTCCTCATTTACTGCAGTCTCCTCAGTGGGAATACTTTCAGTTTTTTATTTTGGTTCCATCAAGAAGGCATTCAGATGTCTCACACATTTGCCATAAATTCTGAATGTTAGCACTCTAGTTGCTCATTAGATCACTGTAGTAAAACTACTGCTCACCAGGGAAGTCTGCTGCTGGTATTCAAAGTGCATGTTTCAGTCTGCATGTCAGAATTTGTTTATGAAATAGAAGAGGATTTGAGAAGTCAAAATGTGCCCTAATTTTTCTTTCTGCAGAACTAATCATAATTTCTATGGCAACATGAACCCCCTCATTTTGTTCCTTTGTAAATTAAATGTTTTAAGTGTTACCTCTTTATTCCAATCAAGATGGCTTCAGGTGCCCATACTTTTGTCATAAGTAAGACTGTTAGCGCTCTAGTTGTTCGTTAGAACACTCTGCGACATTCTGTCATTGGGCTATACTTGGGCTACATCTGGGTGATATTTGGGCTACATTTGGGCTCTTTTGTCTCTGGTGGCCATCTTGGGAGATTTATTTGTTATGAAGTTTCCTAATTTCCTCATTTACTGCAGTCTCCTCAGTAGGAAATACTTTCAGTTTTTTACTTGGTTCCATCAAGAAGGCATTCAGATGTGTCACACATTTGCCATAAATTCTGAATGTTAGCACTCCAGTTGTTCATTAGATCACTGTAGTAAAGCTACTGCTCACCAGGGAAGTCTGCTGCTGGTATTCAAAGTGCATGTTTCAGTCTGCACGTCAGAATATTTTTATGACATAGAAGAGGATTTGAGAAGTCAAAATGTGCCCTAATTTTTCTTTCTGCAGCACTAATCATAATTTATATGGCAAAATGAATCCCCTCATTGTGTTCCTTTGTTAATTAAATGTTTTAAGTGTTACCACTTTATTCCATTCAAGATGGCTTCAGGTGTGCCATACTTTTGTCATAAGTAAGACTGTTAGCGCTCTAGTTGTTCGTTAGAACACTCTGGGACATTCTGTCATTGGGCTATACTTGGGCTACATCTGGGTGATATTTGGGCTACATTTGGGCTCTTTTGTCTCTGGTGGCCATCTTGGGAGATTTATTTGTTATGAAGTTTCCTAATTTCCTCATTTACTGCAGCACTAATCATACTTTCTATGGCAAAATGAACCCCCTCATTTTGTTCCTTTTTAAATGAAATGTTTTAAGAATTACCACTTTATTCCAACCAAGATGGCTTCAGGTGTGCCATACGTTTGTCATAAGTAGGACTGTTAGCGCTCTAGTTGTTCTTTAGAACACTCTGGCATGCTGCAGTAGAACACAAAGGAATCAACTGACAGTCTCTGCCCTTGTTGGATGTACATGTTTTACTGAGAATGTCAGACTTCATTCTCACATGACTGAGAAAGATAATGTGAATTTACAGAAAATATGCTCTCAGTTAGCTTATAGATCACCTTCCAAACCTCTGTGGGAAAAGCATGAGAAAATAGTTTTCTCTCAAACATGATTCATGATATCACAGCAGAAGGCTTTTTCACATGGTAAAATCACCTTAGAACACACCACAATTCCTAAAATGAGTATGGTACCATCAACAAATGATTTATAATGTAACTAAAGTCTTAAAACCTTCTATTAACTGCAATGCTTTTTAATGAGGTGCTATCATGTATATTGGTCCCAAGATGGCTGCCAACACTTCTTGGATGAAGTGCTGACAGCCAATCAGATCTCACGATGAGATGTGTGGTTAGGCTCCGCCCAGATATATATGTGATTTTACTTTTGATTTTCTCAGGAACTACTCAACGGATTTACACCATTTAAGCAAAAGGCACATGCCTGACCTGAGGACTACCTCTTTGCCAAATTTCAAGTAATTCTGTTCAGCCGTTCGGGCTGTACCTTCGACTAAAGGTCCTATGGGAAAATGCATGGGGAAAACGCGTTTTGGGACCCCCCTTTTTTCTCAGCCCCCGCTTGACGAATCACCCCGAGACTTTCAGGGTAGGAGCTGAGCGGAGCGCCCCATTAGTTTTGAAAATTTCACGAAGATAAGTCAACCGGCGCCAAAGTTAATCAAAATAGAATTTTCAGATTTTGCCAGTAGAAAGTTATAGTTAGGACCGAGTTCCCATAGGAAATCTGAAAATTCTATTTTGAATAACTTTGGAGCCAGTTGACTTATCTTCGTGAAATTTTCAAAACTAATGGGGCGCTCCGCTCAGCTCCTACCCTGAAAGTCTCGGGTGATTCATCAAGCGGGGTCTGAGAAAAAAGGGGAGTCACTCATTCATGCACCTATGCACTACGGACCATACAGACACTCAGACACTCATACTGATACTCAAAAAAACAACTAATAACCTATATAGACACTCATGTAGCTACTCACCAACCCATGAAGCCACTTATACACAAAGTGAGAGACTGATACAGATATTTACACATTTAAACATTACTCACTAAGCCATGTATTCACTAAGATACACTTAATCAGTCAGTTATACAATCAATTTTTCAAAAACAAATCATCCATTTAGACACTTATATACCCATTTATTCTTCCATCTACCTTGAGATATACATATATAAAACATATGTAATTTTCAGAAAAACACACATTCACTGGATGATGTCATCAGTGATCTCATTTGAGATGTCATCAGTGATGTCATGACTGATGTCACTGACCATGTCATGAGTGATGTAATATGTGACGTCATCAGCAGTGCATTTCGGGCGCGCGAGTTATAGTTAGCTGAACTAACTATAATGGGGGAATTTCAATGGTTTTGTACGAGTGAAAAGTCCAGCTAACTATAACGCCCCTGAAACCTATGTTTTTTTCAGTGAATATATATATATATATATATATCCACTACCAATGCTTACTTTAGGCTAAAAAGCAAGCTGGACACAGCTCCGGAATTTGAGACAAAAGAATTTATTGAGCTTCTCAGCGCTGGCTTACAGTCCGTGAAACGCTTGGGCAGACGCGTTTCTGGCCGGAATGGCCGTCTTCAGTGCCGGTTTCAACGACTGTTGATTTCACCATTGGCAAAGGAACCACTCCTTAAAAGCAGTCTCTCGGCTCCTCCTACTAACCAGGTGGTTATCGTTAGTGTTGCTGGATTCAGGTAGGTTGCATGATGGTACTTGCAGTCCAACGAGGTACCTCATATAGTAATGGGGATTCCCAAACATCAAGTGATGCCCCAAAAATTGTTTGGCGCTGGATTGACAATAACACAGCCTTCCTGAAATATGATGATCCGGCTCACACTTGTGTCAATATCCTTTTCAGGCAGCCACTCGCTGCCTCCTCTCTCCCCTCGCGCTAATCACAGCCTGATGGAAGTATTCGCTAGGGGGGGCTCCGCGTTTGTACTCCTCGTACTGCACCATTCGTTTTGCTGAAAGACGCGGTGCACCAGATCGAGAGGGCGTGTCCTGGGCCGGTCACAGAAAATACCGACTATACCTCCACTACCAATGCTTACTTTAGGCTAAAAAGCAAGCTGGACACAGCTCCGGAATTTGAGACAAAAGAATTTATTGAGCTTCTCAGCGCTGGCTTACAGTCCGTGAAACGCTTGGGCAGACGCGTTTCTGGCCGGAATGGCCGTCTTCAGTGCCGGTTTCAACGACTGTTGATTTCACCATTGGCAAAGGAACCAATCCTTAAAAGCAGTCTCTCGGCTCCTCCTACTAACCAGGTGGTTATCGTTAGTGTTGCTGGATTCAGGTAGGTTGCATGATGGTACTTGCAGTCCAACGAGGTACCTCATATAGTAATGGGGATTCCCAAACATCAAGTGATGCCCCAAAAATTGTTTGGCGCTGGATTGACAATAACACAGCCTTCCTGAAATATGATGATCCGGCTCACACTTGTGTCAATATCCTTTTCAAGCAGCCACTCGCTGCCTCCTCTCTCCCCTCGCGCTAATCACAGCCTGGTGGCAGTATTCGCTAGGGGGGGCTCCGCGTTTTTACTCCTCGTACTGCACCATTCGTTTTGCTGAAAGACGCGGTGCACCAGATCGAGAGGGCGTGTCCTGGGCCGGTCACAGCAAATACCGACTATACCTCCACTACCAATGCTTACTTTATATATATATATTCACTGAAAAAAACATAGGTTTCACACACGGTATAGTTAGGAATTAGCATTTAAAAAACCTTGCAAATTCACTGAAAAAACCATAGGTTTCACACATGTTATAGTTAGCAGGACATTTCACTCGTGAAAAACCAATGAAATTCCCCCGTTATAGTTAGTGCAGGCAACTATAACTCACGCGACCGCAATCCTCTGCTGATGACGTCAAATATTACATCACTGTATTTAGACACTTATTTACCCATGTCTTCTTCCATTAATTTTTAGCTATACATATATTACAAATATTTTTTTTTCAGAAGGACACATATGTCATCATTGGTTTTTTACGAGTGAAATGTCCTGCTAACTATAACATGTGTGAAACCTATGGTTTTTTCAGTGAATTTGCAAGGTTTTTTAAATGCTAATTCCTAACTATAACGTGTGTGAAACCTATGGTTTTTTCAGTGAATTTGTACGGTTTTTTAAATGCAAATTTTTTTTTGAGATTTTTGGTAAAAAATAATATCATACCTATGTATAAAATAATATATGTACTATATCCTGCATTATGGAATGGTTAATTTTTTAAAAATTAATGTTTACATACAGTTGTACATCACAATTATTATCTTCTACAACTCTTGAAACTTGTATTTTTTTTTTTATGCATTTTTTGCCGTGCGCGTACGGTAAGCTGACGCTACGCGCTCCGTACGTCATAAGTACGGTGCGCTTACGTGATACGATGCGCATAAGGTAAGCTGACGCTACGCGCTCCGTACGTCATAAGTACGGTGCGCTTACGTGATACGTACGTGACGTACGTGTACACGCATGCGCGTTGCGCGGAACCAACGTTGCGGTTACGTGGGTGTGTGTAATGCGCATGCGCGAGTGCGTCCTACGTACGCGCTCCGTAAGCGCTCCGTAAGTGCATATTTATGTCACGTTTGCGCATGCGTACTTGCTTACGAGCGCGTACCGTAAGCTTACGGAGTGCGCACGGTAGGTCATGTGATCCACAAAGAACACTTTTCATTGGTTGAAACTACTTTCAGTTCCAGAAACTTCCCACACCACACCCATTCCCCTCATTACTGCTTGAGATCCCCTAGGAGAAGGAGCTGAATTGACATTGAGATACAATGGCAGAACAGCAGTCCTCTTCTGAGAGTGAGCCTAGCAGCACCATCATCAGACAGAGAAGGAGGAAACAAAAGGATTCTTTTGTGTGGGAGTATTTTACTTTTCCAGAGGGGCAGAAAAAGGTCAATGCTCCATTGGTCACTTGCAGACTTTGTGACCGTGTTTTATCTAAAGGAGATCCAAGGAAGAAGTATTCCTTTGGAAATCACTCTATGATGAGACACCTTAGGGATAAACATCCCAGGACCTTTGCTCGACATACTGAAGAAAACTCTTCAGTAAGTCACCGGAGCCCAACCTCAGAAGCTCAGCTGAGTACATCATCGGCAGCTCAGCTGAGCCCTTCCTCTGAGGTGGGAGCATCACCTTCTTCAGCTCCTCTGGACATTAACCCTCGATTTCGGAGGGTTTCAATGAGGTGTACAACGTGTTGTGGTCTTATTGTTTTTGGGGAGACCAGTGTTTCCCTTATTAACAATAAGATAGACCAGCACGTTTGTAGACGTTCATAATATTCCCATTATTTCTTTCCTCTATCCCTGTATTAACACAACGGCTCTTTTAAGAGCCAACCTTACCTCACAATTTTTTTTATTTTTTTTTAAGCTTTTCTTTTTGAAAAATGTTTTTTGCCGTGCGCGTACGGTACGCGTAATTGCGGAATAGTTACGCGAAGTTTGCAGAATTTTTCTCGTGGAATTTTTCCGTTTACGCCGTGCACGTACGCTACGCGCATTCCTTCTGGGACCCCCTGACAAAGGTTAGGGGGTCAGGAACTGTCCACCCTGCCCCCTTTTCACGTTCTCCACCTTTGTTTTTCACCCCCTCAGACTGCGAGAGACAAAATGGCGGCCGACACTTCCTGGTTTCGACCGATTCGAATGTTTACTAAGATCTAACAACCAATCAGAATCGCGCTCGTGCACGGTGGCGTGCACTTACGGTAAGCTTACGGTACGCGCTCGGAGCGCGCCTATAGATATATATATTGATTTAAATGCTATTTTCTCAGGAAATACTGAACAGATTTACACGGCACATCCCTGACCTGAGGGCTACCTCTCTGCCAAATTTCAAGTAATTCTGTTCAGCCGTTTGGGCTGTAGCTCGGACTAAAGGCCCTATGGAAAAATGCATGGGGAAAACGTGTTTTGGGACCCCCCCCTTTTTCTCAGCCCCCGCTTGACAAATCCCCCCGAGACTTTCAGGGAAGGAGTGGAGCGGAGCGCCCCACCTATTTTGAGAATTTCGCGAGGATTCGTCAATCGGCGCCAAAGTTATTCCAAATAGAATGTTGCGGATTTCCTATGGAAACACGGTCCTAACTATAACTATCTACTGGCGACCACCAGTAGATAATATATATATATATATATATATTTTTTTTTAATTTTTTTTTTTCACTGAAAAAACCATAGGTTTCAGGGGCGTTATAGTTAGGAATTGGCATTTAACAAACCTTAGAAATTCACTGAAAAAAACATAGATTTCAGGGGCGTTATAGTTAGCTGGACATTTCCCTCATACAAAACCCTAGAAATTCCCCTGTTATAGTTAGTTCAGCTAACTATAACTCGCGCCCCCGCAATGCACTGCTGATGACATCACATATTACATCACTTATGACATGGTCAGTGACATCACTGATGACATCACTGATGACATCTCAAATGACATCACTGATGATGTCATCCAGTGAGTATGTGTTTCTGTACAGTTTTAATATGTTTAATATATATAGGGAAATGTCTGTTGAAGAATGAGTGGGTGTACAAGTGTGTGAATGGGTGATTTTCTAGGTGCATAACTGACTCTATAAGTAAGTCATTAAATGTATCTTACTGCAGACTAGTGACTAAACTGTGTGAATGTCTGTATGTGTCTGTGTGTAGGTGTATAAGTGGCTGCATGGTTTTGTGAATAGCTATATGAGTGTCTATATGGGTTATTGATTGGTTTTCTGAGTATCTGTATGGGTGCCTGAGTGTTTGTGTGGGTAGGGTGTGTGTGACTCTAATCATAGATGTGTGAGTGGGTGATTCTATGGGTGCATGGTTTTAAGAGTGCATCTGTGATAGACTGTATGGTTGGGTGAGTGTATGTATGGGTATGTTAGGGACTGAATGTATATCTCAGTGGTACATGTGTGACTAACTACATATGTGAAAGGCAGTATATATGTGTGTAAGATAATATAAGTGGGTATATGTGAGAGTGTGTGATTGTGAGAGTGGCTGTATGGATGAGTGTGTGCTTGTATCAATGATTGTATAAGAGCATAAGAATGTGGTACTATTTTTATGAGTAAGTGAACTTGAGTGTGTTTAACTGTATAGGTGAGTAAATTGGACTGTGTTTAATTACTTGCACGACTGACTTGGTGTGTCAGTACCTCAATGGATGATTGCCGGTGTGTGAGTGTCTATATAGGTGTATAAATGCATATGATAGTCTTGTATGGATTGACTGTAAGTATGAGTGACTGTACAGGTGAGTGAGTGGAGGTGTATGTAAACCTAAGAGTTAATGAGTGGGTATGTAGTTATTGGTATTGGAGTATCTATGGTTTTCAAAATGGCCGTCTGAAATTTTGAGTCGGTGTATCAAAGGTTATATTAGGGTGTGAGAAGATGCACTAATTTATCACATGGATGATGTCATCAGTGATGTCATCAGTGATGTCATTTGAGATATCATCAGTGATGTCATCAGTGATGTCACTGACCATGTCATGAGTGATGTAATGTGTGACATCATCAGCAGTGCATTAGCTGAACTAACTATAACAGGGGAATTTCTAGGGTTTTGTACGAGGGAAATGTCCAGCTAACTATAACGCCCCTGAAACCTATAGTTTTTTCAGTGAATTTCTAAGGTTTTTTAAATGCTAATTCCTATCTATAACTTATCTCTAAAGATATCATCTTTAATGATTTTCATTGGATTTGTATATTTTTCAAATTCAGTGTGTCAATTTCATTAATTTAGTTTTTTTTTAAATACTTTTTTATCACCATTTTTTAAACTTATTTTTTCAATTAATTCTTTTAAAAATTAAAAAAAATTATTTGAATTTATTGGGTTTTTCAAACATATTTTTTTATATTTTTCAAAATATTTCTTTAACTATATGTTCAAAACTTTATTTTACATATTTGTTTCCATGTTTTTGGATCCACGCAACCTATGCGCACCGCTCTCGATCCCTACGTGATAGCATCCGTGCATGGTATGCGTTGGGTACGTGTTTAGTGCATGATTGCAATGCGACTGATACGCGACTCCCAGCCTATACGCAACAAGTTTGATTTACATAACGCAACGTTTATGGGCTTTCGCGATGCGTCATATGCGTCTATGACGCGGTAGGTGTGCGGATCCCGCGAAATATTTAACATTTAAAAAAACATATATATGTATTTCATGTGAATATTAATTGAAGACAAACTCTAAACTAGTCTTAAAACTAATATATTTTTACATCTAATCCTATAATTTTTTTTAATTCAATTTCGCAAATCCACGCTGGGTGCGTGCTGCGTAAGCGCAGGGTGCGCGGATCCCATGTGACCTGCAAAAAAAGAGATTTGATTGGTTCATTACACTTCCTGTTCTAACTATTGAAAGACCCCACCCATTTCAATCATTCTTCTTTGACCTTCTTTGGAGGAGCATCTCTTTCCAGAGAAGAAGATTTTTTAGACTAAATTTACACTTAGCTCTAACTGTTACCACGTTACCACGCAAAGAACGTTTTTCTTCAATGTTGTGGCCATTTTTTACTTTTCCCGAGGGGCAGAATAAGACCAATGCCACCTTGGTCACGTGCAAGATTTGCAAACGAGTGCTGTCGTGAGGGGATCCTAACAAGAAATACTCGTGCGGCACGGCAAGTATGATGAAGCACCTGAGGACCCTTCATTCGAATAATCTTGCACGACAAGAGTGCCGACGGATGAGAAACACTCCTGCGCCTTCCACCTCATCGCAGCCGACCACTTCAAGAGTGCATCCATCAGCCCAAAACTTGGACATCCGTCCTCAATTTCAATATTTAAAAGTGCTCTGCACTAAGTGCAATGCGACTTTGTGCTACGGTGAGCAGTTGATCGATCTGATCTGCCGCCGGCAAGAAAGTCAAATTTGCTAGGTTTTTTTTTTAGTTTTTTTTTGTTCCCTGAAGTTCATTGTTTGGTTCCTCCTGTTTTGTTTTTTGTTTTTTCCAGAAAAAACAAAAAAATCACAAAATTGTTAGAAAACCCCCCAAAAAAATTGTAAGAACTAACTTTCCTGGTTTAAAAAAAAAACTAAATTTCTTTGTTAGTGTGTAAAAGTTTAGATGAATGTATGTGTAGTACGTAATTGAGTGAATGAATGCATTAGTAGCGTATGGTGAATGTATAAGTGCAGAACTATGAGGAAGTGCTGCAGCATCACACAGTAACCTCTTTAACTACAGTGTGCTGTAGTACTTCCGAAGCACAGGGATGCAACATATATACATAAATATGTTGCAAATCTATGCTTCTCTCTGCACGGCTGCTTAAACTGCAGCCATGTGGTGACACAGGCACCCTTGCACCATAGTGCAAGGATATCTGTGTCATGTGCTGTTTGTTTTTCTGCAGGAAGACACACCTGCCTGCACAAAAACAATGAGAAAATGCATTTTTCTCCTTCAATGTATGCTGAACATATCAGCATGCATTGAAGATATAAAAATGTGGAGAAATTAAAACAATTCTCCTTGTTGTGCTTTCCTACACCAATTTTAGAATGGTGCAGCATTCACACACATATCGAGATTTCTGATAAATCTAGACATGTGTCTTGTTCTATGATTATTCAGTGCAATCATGCACAAAAACACTTATAGAACACCCTTTCAACGCAAAGTGGTGTGCATAATGAGGTTGTATTTACATGGAGTATAAAAAGTACACAGAGTGCCTTTTCCTCTCTTTGTAAATATGAAAGAGTGTCTTGCACAATAACTATGTTACAAAAAGTGACATATTTCCGGTTTTGAAATTCCTTGCGAATGATGGAAGGTAACCACAGAGTTTTGTCTGCAAAGATGTTCAAAAAAGAATGATTGAAATTATTGCGGTCCTTCAATAGGTACAATGGGAAATATTATGAACCCCTCAAATCTCTTTTTTTCTGCAGGTCACATGATATCTGATTATGGTCAGATTTCAAAACTACATAGGTATAAACAGAGTGTTTTTAGAAACGTGTTTCAACTTTGTAGCTTCTTGCAGACCTCCTCATTCTGCATATTGAGACTTAGTTAAACTCACCTTCACAGTAATAGGAATAAAAAATGGTATACATTTTTTTCAGATTTTCATTGCAATCTAAATTCATATAAATTGCTTATTTTAAAATTTGGATCTCTGAAAGAAAAGGAAAAAAAAATATAACATGTAATAATAAATTTTTTACAACACAGCATAATTTCCACAAAGTAATTTGTTTGCCTTTTTTGCTGTTCTCAGAATATATTAAATTTCACTAAAAATAGTGATTTCAATCGTACTCATCACTTAACAGCGGGCAAAAAAAAAACAATCAAAAAGATTGTTAAAAAAACAACAACATGCTATTCTCAACAAAATACCACAAGATACAAATCACAGATATATAAAATGCTTAAAGCTAACAAAATTTTATAAGTTTAACTTACAAAAACTGTAAATGTTGTCGCTTTAAAATATTCACTGAATCTAAGTATGAATTTTTGGAGGACGCACCACGCCCACAACGTTTTCCTTCAGTGGTGTGGATATTTTTTACTTTTCCCGAGGGGCAAACAAAGATCAATGCCAAAAGAGCTCTGTTGCGAGTGGATCCTTATTTTTTTTTTTTAATATTCCTCATGTACCAAAAAGGGCATTCCTGATGGGAGGCCATAACCTCTCGATCATCCTATCCCAGCCCTGATATTTAAGACCGATGCGGAAAGAGAGCGGCTCAAACCCTCAAGCAATCACCGCTTCCAATGTCCACTCCTTTTCGTGCTACCAGATGACCCAGCGCCATTTTGAAGGGACCAGACAAGCAGTGCCCAGGTGAAATCATTGGAATATTCTTTATCTGTTCCGCCATGCAACCAAGGCTGCCCAGACTTTCCCATAACTATTACTGTCACATGCCATATCGGATTCACTAGTATAGATTATATATTTCAGACACTCTATAAAAGTTGGGGCATTTATGTTCTTCCAGGCTCTACATATCTCTCGTCTTGCCAGGATGATCACATAGAAGATAAATTTGGATACCGGTTCATTAAGATGGTAATCTGTATGTAATCCAAACATAATCATTCCTGGAGTAATTTCAATTTGTTTATGTAATACCTCGACTAAAAAAGCTCGCACCTTAACCCAGTAACCTACTATTTCAGGACAGTCTATAAACATATGACGATCATCAGCCGCAGGAAGTTTGCATCTTGGGCAATAATGATATAGGCTTGTAATCTTTGTTAACTTTTTTGAGGACATATATACTCTATATGCGGTATATAGATGGTTTCTTTTAAGAGGAGCTGATTTAACCACAGCATGTAGCATGGTAAAAGAGTCCCCCCATAGTTCCATGAGGTTATTAGAATCAGCGCTGATGACATTGCCCCAAAGTGTATGAAGTTCAGATTCTGTTATAGCTTCTACATCTGAGATGGCCCAGTACCAGAAAGAAACCTCCTGCTTCCACCTACCCCTTCTTGATACATAGTCGAACTTAGGGTTCAGTGAATCAAATTCCCAAGATTTAGTTGCCCACCATCCTGCCAGCTGATAGTACTTATACCTAGATACAGTTCCACCTGTCAGGCGGGATTGCGACTCCCAGTTCAACAGCTGCAAGTCTTTCTGGAAATCCCGCCAGTGAAACAGGCCAGCCATTTTAAGGGGACGAGATAGTTGGTCATTAAGACATTCTGGTATACCTGGGGAGTCCCAAATCGGAGCTTGAGGTGCATAATAAGCGATTTTTAAGCTCTTTCTAACATACATCCAGTTCTTGAGAGGAGTTTCCAGAATCTTTAGTCTCACCCTCTTAAAAAACCTTGGGTCACCATACTTGAATGAAAAATATTCTTGCCCCTTAGGTATATCATGTAGTAAGGCTTGAAACAATAGACCTTGAGAGGAGGCATCTATCTTTCCAGCTAGCAATCTGAAATTTTTAAAGTGAAACGAGTGACAGTAGACAGATATATCCGGTAGAGTCAACCCTCCCGTTTTAAGGCTTCTCCTTAATTTTTTCCAGGAGATCCTTGATATCTTAGCGTTCCAGATAAAGGAACCTATTTTCCCCTGTATTTTGGCGATGTCGGATGCTGGGAATGTCAATGGAATGGAATTGAACAGAAAAGTAATCTTCGGCAGAATAATCATTTTAACCAAATTTACTCTGCCGAAAATACTCAGAGAGAGGCCAGACCATCGTTGCAGTAGGCCACAGATATCCTTATGACTTCTCATCAAATTTATTTTGGCTATTTCCGAGATATTTTTTGGGACAAAATTATACCCAAGTACCTCATATGTATCTTAGCTCCAGCTGTCCCTCCTGCTTGGTTCCAGTGCATAATCTCGTTTTTTTCTTTATTTACCTTATATCCCGTGATTGCTCCAAACAGTTCTGCTTGCTCAAACAATCTTGGGATAGCCTCAACTGGATTAGAGGAGAACATGAGAAGATCATCGGCATACAAAGCAAATTTTAATTCTAGGTCTGCAATTCTAAAGGGATAGATCACAGGATCAGCCCTAAGAAGACAGACAAAGAGTTCGATATAGAGATTAAACAGCAGGGGTGATAAAGGGCACCCCTGCCTCGTTCCGCGGGAGATTATAAACCAATCTGAGAGCACTCCATTTAACAAGACTTTTGCCCGAGGACTCTTATATAGGGACCGGACAGCTGAAGCAAAATTAAGAGGAAGTCCAAAGCTGGACAAAGCCGACCACAAATAGAGCCAGTTTACTTGGTCAAAGGCCTTAGTGGCATTGATGGCCATAAGGGTCAATGGTAGCTTCTTAGCTACTGCAACGTCTATTGCTGCAATAGCTTGAAAGGTTAACTCATTTAGCTGTCTATCTGGAATTAAACCCTTTTGATCCTGATGCACAATCGTTTTAATGACTTTAGCCAACCTTGCTGCCAAGACCCCTGCGAAGATTTTATAGTCGGTGTTCAACAATGAAATAGGTCTATACTACTCGATTTTTAGGGGGTCTTTATTGGGCTTCAGGATCAGGGCTACTGTAGCTTCAGACCAAGAATCTGGAATGGTATTGCCCAATAGGTATATTCTATTAAATAGAATCGTCAAGGCGGAGACAGCTTCCCCTGATTCTATCTGATATATTTTGATTGGGAGCCCGTCTGGGCCGGCTGCCTTACCTCTGGCCATTTTTTTTATCTGGGCGAGAACTTCTTCTTCCCTAATACCTGAGGCCAAGAAGATGCAATCTGTTTCCGTTAGCTGTGGGATCTCTATCTGGTTTAGCCAATGTTCTATATTCCAGGTAGGAGGACCTATATCTTCTTTATATAGGTTTTGCATGAATGATCTGGCTTCCTCTCGGATAAGGGTGTCATCATGTGTGATTACACCTGTATTTTGAAGGCGAATACATTTAATCTGGTTTCGGACTCTATCCGTTCTGGCCTTCGAGGCGAGAAGTCGGCCGCATTTTTCCCCATAGGAGAAATACTGAAGCTTACTTGAGTCCCACCTGTCTTTTAAAATTTTATCGAGACTTGCTTGGAATTCTGCTCGCAGACCGTCTAATTCACTTTGGATGTATATTATATTATTTTGAGAATCTGCAGAGGCCTGCTGTAATTGCTCTTCTTTTTGCTTGATCTTAACAAGACTCTCTTTTTCGGTCTGCCTCCTGACCTTATTCCTCCTGATCATCCATGCGCTTAAAGTCCCTCTAATATAAGCCTTAAATGCCTCCCATGTAGTCTGATCATTTGCTGTCCCAGAGTTGAACTTAAAGTATTCCTCTATACCTGATTTTAAATTACTTATGACCTCCTCCTGCAATAGTTTAGGCCTATCTAATGTCCACCTCCTCTGCTGATTTTCTATCTTCTATCTTCAAATTTATGGTCAGTTCCACCATGGAGTGGTCAGAGAGTATTGCTGGAATATATGCTATGGAATCTACTTCAGGGTAGAGGACTTGGTGCAGCAGGAAGTAATCAATCCTCGAGTGATGTCTATACTTACGAATATAGAAGGAAAAATCCCTCCTGTTGCCGTTTTTTACCCTCCATATATCTATAAGGTTGAAGTCTTTAATAATATTTTTCAACTCTACTAACGACTTACGAGGGGGAATATATTTAGCCCTGGATGTACGATCTAGATTTTCATTTAAAACCAGATTAAAGTCTCCTCCCAATACAACTGGTGTTGTGAAAGCTGAGAGACTAGTTTTTAAACATGATAGCGCTCCGGGCGTGTCCTGATTGGGCCTATAGTATACTGCGCATGTTAATGGAGAGCTTTCGACTAGAAGAGATGCAACCAACCATCTCCCTGAACGATCCGTCTCAAATTTTTCTACTCGAATCCCCTTATTGGATCGAATTATGATTGCCAATCCCCTTGTATTTCCTATCTGTTTGGAGCAGCAGATCTCTTGTATCCACCTACGCTTACCGAAGTCCATGTGCTAAGGTGTGGCTGGTGGTTTGCAGTGAGAAGTCGCATCTCACTCCTCTTCCTGATTACAGAAGAAATGATATAAAACCCTCCTAATACGGCGATGAGAGTTGGTATTTGGCTACGAGGAGTGGATTTTAAGAATATCTTGGCTGTCTTGGAGAGTTATTCTTTGGGCGGGCTACCCTGGAAGATAAGTCGTCTGATTCAAAGGAAATTTGCAGAGTATACTATACAACCAGACATCGGGTGCTGTGAGATGCCTCCTTGTATTGTCAAAGGGAGTGAGGCGTGTAAAGACAGCGCGACGAAAGAGTAGCCCACTCGGGACAAAAATGACTCAAAACCGGCAACTGGGGCAGCGCCGCGAGCTAGCAGTACACTTACCGTAAGGAAACCAGCTGGTAAGAAGACTGGAGAGCCGCGAGGCAACGGCGAGCTGCGAGGTAATGGCGAAGGGTCGACTGCTTCTAGCGATCCTCGGGATCTAAGGAGTCTGCGATCCACTAAGGCGACGAATAAAGAATCATCGCTAAGACAATCCTCGGTAACAGAGAGTTTCCCACTGACAAGCTTGGATCTGGGGAACACCAGCAAACGGGACAAATGGAGCGGGGCTGAGACGCAAAATACCCGCGAGGACACAGACGTACCTAGGCAACCAGAGCAAGCGTCCGTGCAGGAGCTGACGTGTGCGGTTGTGGGTGGTGCGGCCGAGGAGCAGACAGAGGGTGAATGTCTGGAAGAAACGATGGTAAAGGTCTCTTCGGATTGCGATGCTAGAACTGAAGCTGGGGTGAAAGTTCTATCCATCACGGAAGATAATGCTAACGTAAGCCAACACCCGGAGGATACGGAGATCCCTATGGCTCAAAGATATGGTGAGTTGTGCGATGGACAAAATATAAGGCAGGAAGTAGGTGGTGAACTCGAGGTCTCTATAAACCAACAGTGGTTGGATGAGGATACTTCAGTAGACCTACCGAGTAGGGGGCCAGTTGGGGGGGCTGTCTCACCAGACTACTTTTTCTCGGTTAATGAGGACTCGGAGCCAATAACCCCAAGTGATGACAATCTGGACGAATCCTCTGTCTCAGGAAGTAGTTCGGCGCCGCAAAAGTGCACTTTAAAGTAACGTAGATCACGTAGAAAGCCGAACTCCTCAGAAACCCCGCCTGACCCTATAAAAAAACTATCATGGGATAACTCAGCTACCTCACAGACATACCAAGATGCCGCTAACACGATGGCGCCATCTGGGGGGGAGGGACCATCTCAATTAAACCCCCAAGCAACATCATTGGACTTACTATTCAGCACTCTTAAAACTATGCAAAATGAGGCAAGGGCCGAAGGTCGGAGGTCGAGACAGGGGCTGAATAAAATTCACAACTCATTAAGGAAGATGAATAAGCTGTATGAGGAGGTCGCTGAGAGGGTCACGCAGGTGGAAGAGAGAACGGGGAGGTTGGAAGATGATCTGAGCAACATCCGGAGCTTTAAGCAAGAGCAAAGTAAAGTTTCCGAGGATATACAGTGGAAGATGGAAGATTACGAAAATCGGCAGCGCCGCAATAATATAAGACTCTTGGGGGTTGAGGAGGGGATCGAAGGGCAAGATGTTAGGATGTTTGTGGTGAACTTGTTAAAGGGTGCATTTCCAGAACTATCTGCATGGCACTGGGAAACCGAAATTCAGAAAGCTCATCGATTCCCTTTAGTGGCTAGGAGAGAACAGAATTCACGACAAGACACTAGACCTAGAGCTATTCTTTTGTTTATAGGCAATTTTTTGCTGAGACAACAGATATTGGAGAAAGCAAAGCCAGAATCTAAATGTACATTCAATGGTGTGGCTTTTTTCGCCAGGCCCGACTTCTGTCATGTTACTGTAGAGCGAAGGTGGAGGCTGAGGCAGTTGATTGCATCAATACAAGCCTTAGGTTTAGAAGCTTATCTACTCTACCCCGCCAAATTGAAGATAGTCACAAAAGGCCAGGTGAAAATGCTATTCTCCGAAATAAAGGTGAAAGAGTATATGGTATATGTGCTGGGCTACAAAGACAGGGGGGTCGTTAAAAAAAAAAAAGGAAAGAAAGGGGGAAAAAAAAACTAGTCAGATTGGGAGGGCAAGGTTTACTGACACTGGGAGGAGGAGGCGACAACTGCATTCTCAAGCGATCATGCATTGGTCATAGTTGACCTATTTGCCTGTAGGGGGGGAGGGGGGGACGGGGGGTAGGGAGGAGGGGGAGGGGTATAGGAAGGGGGGGTCACAAGAAAAATACAGCATATTTGGCACTTTCAGCACAGCACATTTTGGTTTCTGTTGGTCTTGATTATTATATTAGTGGTTAAGATAAGATTAACGTACAGGGTTTTTTAATGACATGTAAAATAGCTTCAATTAACATTTGTGGTCTTAATGATGTTAACAAAAGACTACGAGTTTCGGCTCTACTGAGAACAATGAACTTAGGCTTAGTCTGTCTCCAGGAGACACATATAGAGGGTGGTAGGGGGTTTCTGTTGGATCAGCTGGGATTTTCTGTATTGGCTAAAACAAAACAGGGGTCTAAAACTAGGGGGGTTGCGGTGTTGGGCAAAACTAGGGATACGGTAGTAAGTAGGAAGAGAGAAGATCAATGGGGTAGATAGGTGATATTGGAGATTATATTCAGGGAGGAGAGGTTCACGTTGGTTTCAGTCTATGGCTCCACTGAGAATGATCCTGAAATCTTTCAGTTTTTAGACGTAGAATTAGCTTTGTGGCCTGAACCGATTATTTGCTGCGGTGACTTTAATATCCATTGCCCAACTGGGGTATCTCCAACTGCAGGGAGGGGATATATCGGTAGGAAAAAAAAAACTTATAGGGCATTAAGGGATTTGGCACAACATAATTCACTGACAGACCTTTGGGCCACTCTTTACCCCCTTAAAGACGGAAGTACATTCTTCTCTGCACCTCATAGGGTCTTGGTTAGATTAGACTATTGTTGGATATCCAACTCTCTGATTAGTAGATCTCAAATAGAAAAGCACCCTTGGATCGTATCTGATCATAACCCCCTGATTTTAACTGTAAAAATGGGCCAGCGGCGGGTACTGGATTCTTTTTGGACGTATGAGAGAGCCCTGTTAAAGGAGGAGGCATACATTAATCATATGAAATCCTGGATTAGTAATTTTTGGGAAATAAACAGGGGGACAGCAGATTCTGGAATGGAGTGGGATGCTTTTAAGGCAGGTATACGGGGAGAAACATTGAGTTATTCATTGTATAAACAGAAAAGGGAAAAAGCGAGATTTAATGAAGTGGTTATAGAGCTAGCCAAAGCGGAGGTAGAGTTATTTCTAGCGCTACAGCTTAAACAGTCGGTGGAACAACAGGGATTAAAAATAGTTAGTCTTAAAGCAAGGGCAGTAGCGAGCATTGCCAGCAAGGCTGCAGCTAGATATTTAATAAAGAGAGAGGATGCCTATGAGTTGAGGGAGAGAGTGGGGCATATATTGGCTATTCGTTCTAGACAAAAAGCTTCATCAGCAGAGATCAAGAATATCATGGATGTTCAGAGTAATATCGTTACAGAGCCTGATGGGGTAAGGGAAGTGTTCAGGCAGTTTTATGAGGGCTTGTATAGCTTAGATAAGGATCTAGAATCAGGGGACATTCTAGACTATCTTAATAACATTAGGCCAACGTTTCTCCCTGAGGAAGACTGGGATATGCTAGATGCACCAATTAAGCTGGAAGAGGTGATGGTAGCACTGGAAAGTCTTCCTGCTGGTAAAGCCACGGGTCCAGACATGATCCCTGTAGAATTTTATAAAGTTTTTAAAGAGGTATTAGGCACTGAACTCTTTCTCACCCTGCTCCAGGCACAAAGAGGGGAATCCATTCCTAACTCATGGGGAGGGGCCGACATTGTCGTTATTTAGAAAAAAGGTAAAAGTCCATTGGCTCCATCTTCGTATAAGGCCCATTACCTTAATGAACGCAGACGTTAAGGTCTACTCTAAAATACTCGCGAAGAGATTGGCTGATGTAATCGAGGCTTTGGTTAGCCCTATACAACATGGTTTTATACCTGGCAAGGGCACGACACAACACATTAGGCAGATATTTACACTCTCCGATGCCGCAGAGGTCCCAGGAGATCCTATGGCGGTATTGTTACTGGACGCAGAAAAAGCGTTCGATAGGGTCTCCTGGGAATTCTTATGGATAGTACTGAGATGGTATGGATTCGGTGAGAAATACATCAGAGCCATTCAGACATTATATAACAAGCCATCAGCTAGGATTAGGGTCAACAAAGGATACTCAGCCACAGTGCGAATAGAAAGAGGGACTAGACAGGGGTGTCCATCTTCCCCCCTCTTGTTCGCGCTCTATATGGATCCATTTCTGCGTAGATTAGAGATTAATGCTAACATCCCCCCAATAATAATTAACAATATGGAAATTAAGACACAGGCATATGCGGACGATGTGGCAATTATTACATCTAACCCCACTCTTGCTATTAGCGCAATAGAATTAGAAGCACTACGTTTTGGTCAGGTGGCAGGCTACAGTCTTAATAAGACAAAAACTCAGATTGTCAGGAATTCACATGTGATATGTGACGATAGCAGGGTAGTTAATTGGGCAGTATACTTGGGGATAGAAATATCAGTAGATCTAGAGAGAGTGGTTGAGCAGATCATGACTCCCCTAATGGCAAAAGTAAAACTAGATTTAGACAAAATGAATAACCTCCATCTCTCTTTAGTGAGCTGTACGAATGTCATCAAAATGGTAATACTGCCCAAATTTCTATATTTATTTAGAGCAATACCACTATATTTTGGGGCGAAATGGTTTCAGGCGATAGAGCTGCTGCTAAATAGATTCATTTGGGCCCATGGAAAGACTAGGAGGGTGTATAGATTCATCACCCTTCCAAGGGAAAGAGGGGGGTGGGGGGCTCCTGACTTTAGGTTATATTATTTGGCTACAGCACTACAATATATGCAGGGTTTGATTGGTGGGGGAGCACATCCTAGAATTATCAGAATGTCTACGGCGGTGTATGCAATAGTCTTGGGGGCGGATGCTGAGAATTGTTTTTTAAACTGTACGGATTTCTCCTACTTCAAAAGAACAAGGTTTAAGACAGTCGCTGCCGCTGTTAATATCTGGAAGGCCTTCCTGAAAAAATGTGGATTGGGCAGGTACAATAGATATACTCAAATGCTTAAGAATAAGTCCTTGCCAGGGAAGATATTCGCAGATTCGGTTTTTGCAACCTGGGAGCATAAAGGGATTAGGAGGATAGGGGACATCATTGGTCCGGATGGGATTCTGCAGTTTGCTGATTTAGTAACTAAATACCAAATAGACAGTAGGAGTTTTTTCAAATATTTACAGGTTAGAAGTTTTTTAAATACTAAGCGAGGAGGGACCATAGGATTTAATAATAATGAAATTTTGGATAAGATTGAGAAGTGGGAGATTGCAAGATCTGCAGTTTTTATGCATGTTTAGTAGCAGGCAAAACAGATGATCTCGCCAAATATGGCGATAAATGGGCTATGAAATTGGGTATTGCGACCGCCTGTTTTCAGGAATCGCTGGATTTGGGACGCACTGTGCTCTGCTCGCCACCATTACAATCACAGCATTATAAAACCCTATATTGTCTATATTATACACCAGATAGAATAGCGCAATGGGGTGGTACATCAGGGACCCAATGCCCACGCTGTAATCAATCACAGGCGGATTTAGTCCACATTTTTGCTAACTGCCCCAAACTCTCTACGCTGATCAGGGAGGTGGAGCGATTCCTGGGGATGCACCTAGGAATTCAAACTACAATTACACCAACCATGATTCTATTGGGAATCATTTTAGATAGTGATGTTATCAATCGAGAGTTTATGTTTGTAGCCATGGCAGTATTTTGACTTGTTATAGGCTGGATAAATCACCTCCCATAAGGAATCAATGGCTGTCCAAGCTCCTGGCAGCCTATAATCTAGAAAAAGGGATTTATGAGCATAGAGGTAGAAAGGGGAGGCAGCTGGGGCTGAGAATTTGGGATCCAGTACGGAGATGGAAAGAGCAAATGGAGTAAATATCAGTCATGTTGTTTACATTACATTACCCTATGTGAAAGAAAAAAAAAAGAATGATTAGAGTACAGTAAGGAGAGTGTCTTGGTGAATTTATAAGTGTTTGGGTTTTGGCACAGTGAATGGATTAGTACATGGTGCTGAATGGGTCACTAGAGGACTGCAAAGGGAGTGACAGGGTGTTTCCTGGAAGTGTATGGATACTGACTAGGGAATTGAAGGTGTGAAAGACAAGTGTCTAGGTGGTAAGAAGACTGCATGCATAGTGGATAGGGGTTTGAAGCAGTCCATGTGCTAAGGCCTGGCTCAGTGCATGAATACTTAGGCACTGACTGAATGATTAGAGTACTGCAAAGAGAGTGTCTTGGTGAATTTATAAGTGTTTGGGTTTTGGCACTGTGAATGGATTAGTACATGGTGCTGAATGGGTCACTAGAGGACTGCAAAGGGAGTGACAGGGTGTTTCCTGGAAGTGTATCGATACTGACTAGGGAATTGAAGGTGTAAAAAACAACTGTGTAGGAGGTTAGAGGACTGCATGCATAGTGAATAGGCGTTTGAAGCAGTCTATGTGATAAGGCCTAGTTCACTGCATGAGTACTTGGGTACTGACTAAATGATTAGAGTACAGCAAGGAGAGTGCCTGGGTGAATTTATAAGTGGTTGGCTTTTGGCACAGTGAATGGATTAGTACTTGGTACTGAATGGGTGACTAGAGGAGTGGAAAGGGAGTGACAGGGTGTTTCCTGGAAATGTATGGATACTGACTAGAGATTTGAAGGTGTAAAAGACAAGTGTATAGTATGTTAGAAGACTGCATGCATACTGCATAGACATTTGAAGCAGTCTATGTGGTAATGTATGGCTCAGAAACTGACTAAATCATCAGACTACTGCTAGGACAGTGCCTGGGTAAAACTTTTAAATTTTCAGTTCTGGCACAGTGAAGAGAATAGTACATGGTACTGCACCTTAGTGTCAAACCCTGACTCATTTTATCAATGCATAAGCAAAGACTAGCTTCTAATGCTGCTAAAACTTGACAACATGACCGGTTTTAAAAGAGTTATCTGTCAGAAAATACACGATGTTACCCAATCCTTCTCTCACAGTGGTTCTCAAATGCACACACACTCACAGTGTGATTCTAGACAAGCACCACTATCCCTAGGAGTTTACCAAAACTCATTCACTACAGTGGAAGTGGTAAGGAAACTGCACACAATCTACATTTTTCAGGACTGCACTTTTGTGTCAAACCCTGACTCATTTTATCAATGCATAACCAAAGACTGGCTTCTAATGCTACTAAAACTTGACAACATGACAGGTTTTAAAACAGTTATCTGTCAGCAAATACACGATGTTACCAAATGCTTCTCTCACAGTCGTTCCCAAATGCACACAGACTCACTATGTGATTCTAGACAACAACCACTATCCCTAGGAGTTTACCAAAACTCATTCACTACTGTGGAAGTGGTAAGGGAACTGCACACAATGTACATATTTCAGGACTGCACTTTTGTGTCAAATCCTGACTCATTTAATCAAAGCATAAGCAAAAACTGGCTTCTTTTTTTTTTTTTTTTTTTTTTTTTTTTTTGAAAATCAGCATTAATGATAACACAATTACAAACAGTTAGCATTTGTTACATAAGCCATAAATAAAAACTAAGACAGGAAAAAAGAAAAACAGTCGGAACAAAATTAATCATATCCAATTCATAATTGGGGCCCATAATGCAAGTCCAAATTTCTTTTTTTCCCTGCCTTTAAGTTTGTACAAAGCAATTTTCTAAATTATACAGGGATAGTAGTTTGGTCTTCCACATAGTAAAGGACGGTGAATCAGGGCTTAGCCACTGGGAGGTCATACATAAACGAAGAATAGCCATACATAAAAACAAAAATCCCTTCTCAGAGGTTGGCCGATTTCTAACATTTACTCCAAACTCGAAACCAAACAACACTAATTGAGGTGACAAATCAACAGAGATCCCTAAACTTGTATTAAAAAAATTATGTATCTCCTTAAGCCAGGGGGAAAGAGCAGGGCAATCATATAGCATGTGGACCAAATCGGCAGCCCTCAGAGTACATCTAGGACAGAAGACCCCTCGGTTCGTTCCCCATTTGGCTATCTTCGCTGGGGAGTAGTATAGATCAAAAATAGCCATATAGTATTGACTCCTATGTCTACCTGAAAAAATTATCTGATCAGCTAGATTAAATACCACTTGTAGGTCAACCCCTACTATCCCTAACCTCATCTCCCAGCGATGCTCAAAAAAAACAAGATCGTCTTGCTGACATGCCATCATTATTTTAGAGAGCTGAGAAATCTTACATCTCCCTTTTATGCATTCTAATATCGTATTCTTTTCCAGACTAATCTGTCCTCTTAAATCAAGCTTATCTAAAAAGCTTCGAATTTGAAGATATTTGAAAAAGTCTGTACGTAGCAGCCCAAATCTCTCTTGAAGTTCTACAAATGGCATCAATTGTTTATCTGAGAAGAGATCACCGATAGTTCTAACCCCCTGAGCACTCCATCTCCGCATAATGGGATCGCAAAAAATTAAAGGGAGTTTACCTGGTATTTCCACAGGTATATATCGATTATATTCCTTTAAAATAAAGTGTTTACAAATTCTGGACCAAACTGAGGCAGCGGCCACCAAAGTCTTAAAGCGTGTCCTTTTGTAATAGCTGGGCTCAAAAAACTTAGAGAAAATATAATTGGCTTCCGGGCCCCTAATAAGTTCGTATATAGACGGATACATAGCTGGGTCCATATAGGACTGAGCACCAAAAAACAGAATTCCCATGTATTGGAGCATGGCCGCCCAGTAATAATATTGAAATTGAGGGATATTTAATCCCCCCCTCACCTTTGGTAAACTTAGTTTTTTAAAGGTTCTCCTTGTTCTCTTGTACCCCCATATAAAACGGGAGCACATTCTTTCAATCTTTGTAAAAATTAGATTGGGAACCAGAAGTGGGATCGTGCGGAATAAATAGAGCAATTTCGGAAAGACCACCATCTTGATAACGTTACACCTCCCATATAGAGATAAATGCAAATAGTCAAGATTCTCTAGCATTTTATTTGTTGAAATTAGGGTCGGATCAAAGTTTAGATTAACTATAGACTGTACATTAACAGCAATTTTGACCCCCAGATAGATGGCCTCTGTAACTATATTAACATCTGGTAGGCCATCAGAACCGGTATAGAGAACTTGTGTTTTATGTAAGTTCAGCTTGTAGCCGGACACGGCACCAAATTCTGATGTCAGGCTTTCAATGCGTCTCATCGTATTGACAACATCCAATGTGACAACAGCCACATAGTCCGCATAGGCTAAAACTTTAATAGGTTCACTCACGGGCTGTACTGGAATAATCTCTAAATCATATTCAATTTTAATCAGCAGAGGCTCGATATACAGAGCAAATAAAAGAGGGGAGCAGGGGCACCCCTGCCGAGTACCCCTATATATCTTGAACTCCCCTGAATGATTACCTGAAATACGAATTGTGGCAGCTGGACAAATATACATAGCCTGCACGGCCTTGATAAAGGAAGCTGGAAAGCCTTTCCAGTAAAGAACTGCCCATAGAAATTCCCAGGAGACCCTGTCGAATGCCTTCTCGGCATCCAACAGGGCCACCCCTATTGGGACTTCAGAAACCTGGGACCAGTCCAGAAGAGATATTATTTGACGAACATGGTCCGTGGTACCTCTACCTGCCACAAACCCATGCTGGCGTAGTGAAACTAATGGTGCTATAATCTTTCCTAATCTTCTAGCAAGTATTTTAGAAAAAATCTTACTATCTGAATTGATTAATGTGATTGGACGGTATGAGGCTGGCTCGACCTCGTCCTTCCCTTTCTTTTTAAAGACAATTATAGTTGTTTTAGACCATGAATCGGGTACTATACCCCTGAATGCTTCCTGAAATAAAGATAATAGCGCGTCCCGCAACTCCACCAGGAAGGAGACATAAAACTCCAAAGGAATCATATCTGGCCCCATTGCTTTCCCCCTTGGTAAAGATACCATTGCTTGAGTAATTTCCTCCCAGGTTATAAAAGTGGACAGACTAAGAAGAAGAAGCAAGATGGCGGCCAAGCTGTTGGCTGTGTGAGTGGTCTGCTCTCCCTCCCGGACTCTCTTTTTGGGAGGATGAGTGCCTGATATTCTACCCAATCTCATGATGCTCTGGTGGCTTTCGCAGCGTACGTACAATACACCGTTCATCCATTGTCTATGCCCCCGCTGGATTGGGAAGTGTGTATTTTTCTCTTCGAAGCCGAAGGCACGGCTCCTTGATACTATGCCTCCCAAGAGTCAGCATCGGGCTCCACGCTCCAAAACAACTCTATCCTTGGCGAAAACGCGCTCAGTAATTGGGGATGCCTCGGTTCGGAAGACATCAGCAGGACTGCAGGAGGGGGTCACGGTCGGCGCTGTGACCGGGGAAGAGCGCTCCTTTTCTTTCGAGGGCACCAAACCTAAGGTTCCCTCTCTCTTCCTCAAACCCCGAGGTAGCAAAGCACTCGGTAAGGACATGGAATTATCTGCGTTACCTGCTATCGCTCCGCAGCCTCATATCCCACTACTCGCCGTAGAGGAAGCGACATCGTTGGGTGAGCTTCATTGTCAGAGCGCTGTGTCTAACGCCGGACCACCCGAGAACGGCATTATGGGAGCGGTAGTCCCCCCGCCGAGTTCGCCGAAGATAATGAGAGTTGTGCAGCCTGAAGCGGCTCCTAAAGATCAGCTTGTGATTCCCGTAGGTAGGAATCCTGACGGTCTGAGAAAGAATGAAGCACTTGGGCAATTCTCGGGGGGCCATGTATCAGTACCCGGCGCCGATTTAGAGGGCTACAGCATAGAGGCTCAAGACAAAGCCTCGGTAGGAGATGATTTTTTCTCGCTGTCTGATCGCTCCTCTACGGAAAGCTTGGTTAAAGAGTGGCTTGGTGAGGGTTGCTCAGGGGGGGAGGACGACGTGGATTCGACTAAGTTGTGCCAAATATCTACGGATGATGCGCAAGGGCGATTCTCCGTTACTGGAAGTCTACATGGGTCGGATGGCTCTTTAAATGGTGCATATCAAGACTCCCCAAACCCTTTAACCAATACCCAACCTCATATGTTACAACACTCAACTACAGCCTTGGGTGCCTCTGACCGAGAGCATCAGGAAATTACGCTTAACACTATTTATGATGTCATTATGGCACAAAGAGCGGAGGCACAAGCTGAAAACCTTCGTACACAGAATACGTTAAAAAAGTTACAGAATTCCCTACGCAGGGTTGCCAAATCATGTGCCGATTCTGCAATAAGAATAGGGGAAGCTGAAACACGGATATCGACGTTGGAGGACGAAGTAGCGTCTCAGAGAAAAGAAATTACTTTATTGAATGCTCATAAAGATGAATATTTATGGAAAATGACTGATATGGAAAACAGGCTAAGACGTAATAACCTCAGAATTCTTGGGGTACCGGAGGGAAAGGAAGGGTCAGACCCTCGGAAATTCGTAGTGGAACTTTTGTCTGAGGCTTTCCCGGAGACCACCAGCTGGGACTGGAAAGCAGAGGTGCAGAGGCCTCACCGATTTCCATTTTTTCAGAAGAAAACGATGGCTCAAGAAACTTCCTATCCCCGAGCAATCGTAATCTCTTTAAATCACTTTCTTGCTCGAGAAGCCCTTTTTGATTTGGCTTGCCCCAATAAGAGAGCCCATGCTATGGGTTGTGAATTTTTTGTGAGACCTGACTTTTGTCAATCTACGGTGGATCTTAGGTGGAGATTCCGACAGCTGATCCCGAAATTTCAGGAAAAAGGAGCGCAAGTTTTCTTACAAAACCCTGCAAAACTTAAAATTATTATTAAAGGACGGACATCAGTATTTACTGAAGAGTCTACTGCTAAAGAATTTCTGCATAAGTTATAGATGATCAGGTGTTTTTTTTTTTCCAAACTCTGAGGTTTTGGGATTTATATTGTACGGGATCTAACTAGGTTTACTTTTTTGTCTCATTAACTTTTTATTAACTTTTTTTTCAGTGAAACTGAACCTAGTTGTCAATAATATAGAAGGTTTTTTTTTTAGCTGGGATGGGATGGGATAGGATAAGCTAGGCACAGATTGGTTTTACTTAAGACACGGAACAGAGTTCGGGGGGGATGGGTGGCAGATCAAACCACCATCTTTTGGGACTAGTGTCCCTATGCTTCATGGGAAGGGTAAGGGGGGGATGGGAGGGGGCCCTTTGTATGGGGCAGGGGTGGGTGCAGGGGTGGGGGTTGGGTTTTTTTTGGGGGGTGGTGAAGGGGGGTGGAAAGGGAAATCAGCATTGTTGTTTTTGCTTGTGTTGTTACTAAACTGTCCGAGACTTGATTCCAGGCCAAAAAGTATTATTATTGGGGATGAAGTTTGGTCTATGTTTGATGTAGGCAGGACAAATTTATTGGCAAATCTTTAAGTCACCCAATGAAAAAAATACAACTATGTACATTAAATATATGCGGCCTGAACGATTTTAAAAAGAGGCTGGTTTTTGCACAGTTAGCCAGAGGTTTTTCATGGGATATTGTCTGTCTTCAAGAGACACATATTGCCTGGGCCAATAGGGCATGGCTCAAAAAGTTGGGGTTCGAACTGATCGCATGCTCTAAGCAGTCTACTAACACGAGAGGTGTAGCAATCCTTTGCAAACCAGGCGTTTTTTCCTGTAAGAAGTATAAGGAGGACAAAAATGGTAGGTGGGTCATTGTCAAGGCATGGTTTGGTATTGGGGAGGTTATAACCATATGTACTATTTATGGTCCTAATGTAGATGAACCCGAATTGTATGACTCCCTTAATTTGGAATTAGCTCTATGGCCCCATCCTATCATATTATGTGGGGATCTCAATATACATTTAGACGAATTAGTTAATATAAATTCAGGTGTAGATTATATAGGTCGGAAACCAAACGTTTTTAGATCTTTATGTAATTTAGCAAGGAAACAAGGTCTTTATGATGCTTGGAATCGACTCAAAAAATCCCAGCAGGGTAGCACTTTCTACTCTGCTCTCCATAACAAATTGTTTCGTCTTGATTATATACGTGCTTCTTCTTCTATTTTGGTAGATGCCACTATTATGTTATTGCCAAGATTAATTTCAGATCACAACCCCCTCGTGTTAAAATTCCAGGTCTCTGCTGGGTCTTGTGCAAGATATAATTGGACCTTTGATAGGAAGCTACTAGCAGATGAGGAATATCGGGATTGCATTAAACTTTGGCTTCCAAGCTTTTTCTCAATTAATAATGGCTCTGCCCCAGATACAGTGGTCTGGGATACTTTCAAGGCCGGTGTAAGGGGGGAAACCCTTAGATATGTACTAAGGAAACGTAATGCTATGAGACAAAAAACTGAACAAGCTATGTTAGAGCTAAGTGTATTGGAGCGAGAGCTAGCTCAGAAAATTAAAGACCGGATGGACGTCTCTGTAGTACAAAATAACATTGTCAAACAGAGATTTCTAATCTATAAACAGCACGCGGACGAAGCAGCTGCTAAATATTTGACATTCCGAAGGGAATGTTTTGAATATGGGGAGCAGGTGGGGAAAGTGCTGGCCAATAGAATAAGCGTTCCAACAAACAAATGATGGACGGAATGCTGACAATGCAGACATTCTCCCCCAGTCAAGAGATCTGGGTTAAATCCATCGTTCTTTTGCCCACTACGCCACCCCAGTTCAGACATGGCCATATGCAAATCAGTCTTGACCCTGTGCCTCATGGGAACAGTCCAGCCCGAACTGCCAAGCCATGTGTTCCCTGGACCGGAATCAAGCATCCTAGGACCGGTTTCTGGCTATCAGCCGTCATCAGCCAGGATAGCTTGACTCCAGTGGCGTAGTGAGCACGGGACCCACGTCTGGGCATACCCATCCCAGGCACAGGGTTAAGACTGATTTGCATATGGCCATGTCTGAACTGGGGTGGCGTAGTGGGCAAAAGAACGATGGATTTAACCCAGATCTCTTGACTGGGGGAGAATGTCTGTATTGTCAGCATTCCGTCCATCATTTGTTTGTTGTAACGCTTTTCGCCCTAAGTGGGATGGGTATTCCCAGACGTGGGATCTGTGCTCACTACGCCACTGGAGTTTGGCAGTTCGGGCTGGACTGTTCCCATGAGGCACAGGGTCAAGACTGTGTTACCAAATGCTTCTCTCACAGTGGTTCCCAAATGCACACATACTCACTGTGTGATTCTAGACAAATAACACTATCCCTTGCACTATACCAAAACACATTTCTTCATCTAGAAGGAGTACTACATTTTAGTATAGAAACATAACTCATTTCACAAATTCATAAACAATGACTGGTTTCTAATTCTACCAAAATATAAAAACAGCACAGTTATCTGTCTGCAAACACATGAAAAACACAAATGGTTATCACAGAATGGTTTCTTCATGCACACACACTGTCAATAAGATTGTAGAGAAAAAAGTACTCCCTACACTTTAGCAGGAGAAATACATTAGTCTGGTTGAAATCAAAATAGTCTACATACATGCCCCTTTTACAGAATCTCTGCACTGTGCACCTCTCAGCAAAAAAAAGAATGGAAAAGTTTCCCTTTCATTTTCCACACATATACATGTAAACATCAAATCACAATCCTTCACTCATAAATTCAAAAGCAAACACACATTTCTATTGGTTAAACATTTCAACCCTTTCCAAATGAAATACATTTCAACCCTTCCCCCAATCTGCCTTCTGCCTGTTACCATAGAAACAGGTCATGGAACACTGCACTGAGCACACAAGGTCACAAGTTCAGCACACAATGTTGCTAAACAAGACAGCAAGTGTGCTTGACTTTTCAACATATCAGCTTATCATATATAATGTTCCTTACAAACTGTTTTTGTTAACCAATAAGAATCATGCCTTTAACAAACAGAAATATACACCCTATCTTTCAGTGTAGAAAGTTGTAATACAACCAATGATTTCTTGTCTTTTTAACAAAAAAAAATTCCTTGGATCTGCGCACCCAACGTGAGAGAATCCGTGCACCTAACGCGATAGGATGCGCGCACCCTGCGCGCATTTCGCCGTTTAAAAAAATAAATAAATAAAAGGGGGCCAGAGGGGGTCCTTCTGGGAGCCCCTAAGCACCACTAGAGGGTCAGAGTATTTCCACTCTGCCCCCTTTATATGTTTTACACACGTATTCCCCTTGCTTCTACCGAGGCAGAAAATGGCCGCCAACAGTTCCTGGTTTCGAATGTAGACAGACACTCGATAGCCAATTAGCATTCAGCGCGCGATCGGGAGGGGGCGCGCTCGGCTCGGGGAGGGTGCGCATACGGTGCGGGTAGGGTCCGCAGATCCTCCCCCCCATAGATATATATGTACTTTTAACTCCAATTTTATCAGGAACTACTGAACGGATTCGCACCATTTACCTCTTTGCCAAATTTGGTGTCATTCCGTTCAGCGGTTCGGGCTGTAGCTGCGACAACAGATCCTATGGGAAATTGCATGGGGAAAACGTGTTTTGGGACCCTCCTTTTTTCTCGGCCCCCGCTTGACGAGTCACCACGAAACTTTCACGGTAGGAACGGAGTGGAGCTGGCCAAAAGTTTGTAAAATTTAGCGAGGATTCATCAACCGGCGCCAGACTTATTGGGAATAGAATGTTGCGGATTTCCTATGGAAAATAGGTCCTAACTATAACTATCTACTGGCGACCGCCAGTAGATAATATATATATATATATATATATATATATATATATATATATATATATATAACCTACTAGCGGTCGACAGTAGGTACTTATAGTTAGGACCTATTATCCATAGGAAATTCGCAACAGTCTATTTGGAATAACTTTGGCGCCGGTTGCCTAATCTTCGCAAATTTTTCAAAACTCGTGGCCCACGAGGGGGCGTGGCCAGCAGCCAGCAAGAATGGCGACTGCCTAAGGGTGCTCCGGACCCCCGCATGCGATCCTGTCCTATCCTGTGCCATCCAAGTTCCCCCAGTAGCGGCGATTATGTGGAGCTAAGTTCCCTACCTGACGTGCGGGCAACTCCAACTGCTTTTGAGCCGGAGGTCGCGATCCTGCGACCTTCCCGGGGACTGATCCGGAGCAGTAATGGCGGCATTTCAGGGACCGGAGCCGAGTACCAACGAGATGCGGTGATAGCAGCGGCGCCGTCGGGGTCCTGCGGTGTTCGCGGGAATCCATTGGTGCCTCGGATTGGTGAGCAAGATTCGGCGGCAGCGTGGGTGATGGCCGCGCGCGGAACGTCGGAGCCTGGGAGGTGAGCGCCCTGTGGCCTGCGCTCCCACTCGAGGTCCCGGCTCCGGGGCCTATATGCGGTGGACTGCCCCTGGCCTGCACTCGCTCGGCGTCAGAGGGGGAGACACCGCAACTACTGTGAGTGCCTTTGAGCTGATTGATGCGGCGTGAGACGGGGCTGTGAGGTATTGTGCACGGACCAAGTGTGCCTGTGGAGGCGGGGGCACCCGCAGCTGTGGACTACAGGCCTATGGGGAAAAGGGCGATGTGCTATATACTGGGGACCCCAGCCTGAAGTATCACAGGGGTCTGAGCAATCGACCGCCAGCTGGGGGTGCAGGCAGCACATGAACTGGAAATAAGGATTGATGCCATCGGTGCCTCGTGGGTGACCTGCACCTCGCACACCATACTCGGAGCACCTGCTGGAGGATGGAGTCGGGCGGAATAACCGAAACACCCCAGGGCCCGTTACCGGCGGATCTGCCACGACCTACCTGATTGACTCTGGGGGGTTGGTTGATCGCCTGCGCGCCTCGGACTCACAACGCCACAGAGGCGACACTACTACCTCCTGCTGCAGGAGGATGTTACAACTCACTCTGAGGCAAAGGAAAAACCCCATTCAGATGGCTGGAAGTTGTCCTGACTATACAAACACGAAGCTCTGCCAGAGGGGAGATTGTACAATCTATCTTGACGCAAGGGCGGGGGAGTTACCGCAGCCCTTGCTCGTCAGTAGGCCGCGTGTGCAGGGTGGTGAGAATCAGAGGGCGCTGGTTGGCGGGAGTCACCGACGCAGATTGAACTCTACCCCAGGTGCAAAAAGCGATGCAAATGAGTCCCTACTGAGATCTCCTCTGCTCATCTAAAGGGAAATAGGCGCCGCCTGGATGGGCCTCGCCTGTGGGGTACCTGAACTCGGTAACACAACAAGAAACCGCAAGTTCCCGCGGTGGGTTCTCCGAGTCCACGAGTTGGCGACAACACCTCTGCCCTCCCGACAGGGGTATCAGATACTGCCCCACGTAAAATTGGATTCTCTCTTGGCCCTGGAGGAGGCGCTCAGCACCTATGGTGACGGGAGGCAGAGGGACCAAGGCTAACTCACAGAAACAACTGTCTAAGTTCGCTTGGTCCAAAGCAGGCGACATGACCGAGCCGCTGCCAATGGAGAAAGATCTGACACAAACCGCTCCCAAACAGGGGACAGAGCCGACACTACATGATGTTATAGCGGCGATTAATGGAGTACGTGCTTCATTGGACTCTGCAACAGTGGAAGTATCCCTCATAAGGGCAGACCTTCGGAAGATGGATGAGAAGGTTCAAGAGCTTAAAATAGTGACTGGCACTCTACAGACAGACACGTCAGAGTTACAAGCGCAAATGGCCAAAATGCAAAAGAAGCAGGAGCGGATGGTGCAACAGCTTGATGACTATGAAGGACGCGCACGTCGCAACAATGTGCGCATTTTGGGAGTTCCGGAGCGGGAGGAAGGGCCAGCGGCGGACCTTTATGTGGAGGAACTAATCACTCAGCAACTGAAACCTAAGGCCTTGTCCAGATACTTCTCAATTGAGAGAGCACATAGAGTGCCCGGGGGCCGGCCTAAACCTGGAGCTCCTCAAAGGCCGCTTATCGCCAGGGTTTTTAACTACCGAGATCGAGACATCATCCTACAGGCGGCCAGATCTAGTCCCCCACTGAAAGTAGGCAACAGTGAAATGGCCTTTTTCCAGGACTTCACGGCTAAGGTGCAGGCCCAGCGCCGCAGCTTTCAGGCAGTGAAACAGGAACTTCGGGACCGGGAAATCAAATATGCTATGCTATTTCCTGCAAAACTGAGAGTGGAATCGGGCGGGAAGATATGGTTCTTTGAGTCCCCGGAGGAAGCCTGGGACTGGATGGAGGGAAGGGCGAGAGCTGGGAACCAGAGACGAGATCGCAGTGGTAAATCGAACCAGCAAAATGGAGGCCGCCCGAAACCGCCTGTGAACAACTCTGTGGAGGTAGAAGGCCAGACGAAGGAACCGAAGTGACAAAAGGCTGGCGGGACCTGAAGAGCAGAGAAATCCCGCCGGACTCGCAAGTGTGGTGGGGGGAAGGGAACCAGAGAACATTACCCGCCACAAGACACTGACGTTGGACACAGGTAATCTGGGTTACACAGCAGGGCCCTGTAGAGGGGGACCCACACGTGACTTGATAGTTATCATTAATGGATGGCAAAACTCATACTAATGTGATATGACCATGCGGGGGATGGAATTGACTGACCCCGTGAATTTTCCGCAACCTAGGGGGGGAGAGAGGCACTCTGCCATGTTGGGGAGTGGGTAGTTCTAAATTCACGGGCAGGGGGGCAGGGAGGGCAGTGGGGGGAGGGAGCGAGGGAGGTGTTCACAGGTTTGTGGTTTTGTTGATTTGCAATGTGATATTTTGCCACTCGGTAGCTTTGGACAGCGGAGATGGCCTTTATGCGTTACCTATCCGTTTGACCTACTTAGTAGGGTGGGTAACCTACCCACACATGGACAGCCGCTATGTTTGGCGGGTTTTTGCTGTATTGACCAAGGATTGCCACATACTGAGTTCCTTCCTACAGTGAGGTTTAGGGAGATCGAAAGAGTGTTGTAGTGCCAGGGCACCCAGTGCCAACCATAGTACACATACTGCTGTTGATCCGTTGGACTCTACCTTTCCACCTCTTCGACAATGGGGGATGACAGGGATGTATCGCTTTCTATCCTTACCTGGAATGTAAATGGGATGGGTGACAAAATAAAGCGGGGAGTAGTTCAACAGTACTTGAAACGCCAGTCTCCAGACGTGGTGTTACTACAAGGGACACATCTAGTGGGGAATAAAAGTAAAGCCCTAACACGATGGGGATATAAACTCTTAGTGCACACAGATTACACCACAGGCTCACGAGGAACAGGTATTTTAATCAAGAAAAACTTGGCCCTGATTACACACCGGACATGGGCCGACCCCAGAGGTAGATTTGCTGTCTTGGAGGCTCAGTGGGAGGGAAGAGCGCTTAATATAATTTCGCTATACTTGCCACCGACACTGGGTAAAGAAGCCTTAACGGATTTGGGCAAGATACTGACTGACCTTCCCGCAGGCACATTGATCCTGGGAGGGGACTATAACCTCACCATTGATGACACAATTGATAGACACCCACAGAGACCGGGGGCTAAACCGAACGGGCTCATGGCAGAATTTACAATGGCAATGGGCCTCATAGATATAGGGCGCGAGGCACACCTAAACACGCGGCAGTTTACCTACTTTTTTAATGCACATAGGAGTTCATCACGTATCGATTACTTTCTGACTTATGCGGCCACAATAGGTGGTTTCAAACACCCTCGGGTTCTACCGAGAGGGATCTCAGATCACTCCCCGGTATGGCTCGAATACACACACTGGGAGCGACAGCCCCGCACTATGATTGTGATAGACCCGTGGTTGCTGAAAATACCGGATATTAAAGAGGAATTGTACGCACACACCAGGAACTACTTTGAAGACAACTTAGGGTCGGTTGATTCGGCCCTCACTCTTTGGGAGGCGATTAAGGTGGTATTGAAGGGACGGGCCTTGGTACTAAAAACTGGCTACGTACGAAACAAACGTTGAGTGCTACTCCAGTTGGAGGCTGAGCTTAAACACTTGGAAGTAGAATGTGCCAGCAGACCCACAGATGACACACAGCACCGTCTCATACTCAAACAAGATGAGTACAAACTAAAAGCGAGGGAGCATATGATGACCAAGCACCTTAATATGCAACATAGGCTATACGAGTTGGGGGATAGGGCAGGGAAGACACTAGCGTGGTTAGAGAAAAGGGATCACGGGGATAGATGGGTACAGAGAATAGAACTGCCTAATGGAGAGACGGTCACGCAAGATATAGCGGAGGCGTTTGCAAACCACTTCGAGAAAATGTATTCTCCCTCTACCACTTACACTGTAGAGGATTCCCGCCAGCTCCTCTCCGATAGTGACCTACCCACCCTTTCCGAACTGGAAAGAGACACCTTTGATAGTGACCTCTTTGATGAAGAAATTCAGAAAGGCATTGCTCAAATCCGCTCAGGTAAGGCGACTGGGCCTAACGGCACCCCTATTGAGTTCCTAAAGGTGACGGGCTCTCAAATAAACCCACATCTCTGGGCCATGTACAACGAGAGCTATGCGACTGGACGACTCCCACCAGATCAACGTTTAGCAACCATAGTAGTAATCCGCAAACTGGGAAAGCCCGGGGATAACTGTGGGTCATATAGACCAATCTCCTTGATTAGTGTGGAAGCTAAGATATTGGCAAAAGTACTTGCTACGAGGTTGGTTGCAGTTATTTCCTCTCTGGTTCACCCGGACCAATCTGGCTTTATGCCAGGTAGGAACACAACACTAAATATCCGTCGTCTCCAGAACGTACTGGCACGTAGAGATTATTTAGAGGAAGACGCGGTAGTCTTATCACTCGACGCCTCTATGGCTTTTGACTCTATAGAATGGCCATACTTATTTGAGGTCCTCGCACGATTTGGATTTGGTCCCAGGTTTTTGGGGTGGATACAGCTGCTCTATAAGAATATACAGGGTCAAATACGAGTTAATAACTGCACATCCCGTGTTTTTGGGCTGGGAAGGGGTACCCGACAGGGTTGCCCACTGTCGCCACTGATATTTTCCCTCATGCTAGAGCCACTCGCGGCATGGATACGGCGGGATGTAATGGTATGGGGGTTGAAATAGACACTGGACCAGGAGGATAGAATATCATTATACGCAGATGATATATTACTTTATCTTGCCTCCCCCTATAGGTCCATCCGTGCTGTCCTGGATATTTTCACTAACTTTGGAAAGTATTCCGGTTATGCCATCAACTGGAACAAATCTATACTATATATGCTCCGTGGGCAGGTTCCTCCCCTCCCAGCGGATTGCAAACTAGAGGTGGCCAGGGATGGTTTTCAGTATCTGGGGATATATGTCACTGCAAATCCGGCCCTGTTTTATAGCCATAATCTGGCCCCCCCGCTGACCCGACTACGGACTGATGTGGAGCACTGGAGGTCTTTGCCGCTCTCCCTGGTGGGCCGGGCCGCCCTCTTTAAGATGCTTGCTCTCCCGCGGTTTTTATATATTCTCCAGAACTGTCCGAACCGAGTTCCAGATACCTATTCTGCGGCGGTGGAGAGTGAGGTTCGTACCTTACTGTGGGATGGCGGGGCCCCTCGAGTATCACTGAAAAAGCTCACCAAGGGATGGTACGATGGGGGCATAGCCCTTCCAGACCTAAAACTATATTACTGGGCCTCGCAGCTGGTGGCGGTAAATCATTGGATGTACCGGCCCCCAAATGATCTGGCATATGTGCTGGACAGTTACCAAACGGGACGAGCAGGGTACCTGGGCGCGCTTTACTCTAAAGTCAAAAAGCATATGTTTATTGGACCCATGTCTCACACGATTGACATCTGGCGCCGGGCAAATTCCCAATTGGGTTGGGCAAACACCCTCACAAAGGCGACACCCTTGTGGCAGACCCAGAGACTAGGTACCCTATGTTATCAACCGGGGTTTGAAAAGTGGGACTTGATCGGAATCTCAAAGGTTGGAGATTTGATCAAAAAAGGTTCCATTCTTAGCTTTGGGGAACTGACAGAAACCTACCACATGGCGCAAGGGGAATTGTTTCGCTACCTGCAGATTAGATACGCCCTTCTGACTGCTTGTACTGACTTTAAAGACATACCAGATTCGTCGCCTCTAGAGAACCGGCTATTAGATGGGCTGATACACTTGAAGGCCATTTCCCTAACATATAAGAAGTTGTGTAATAACCTACCCGATACTTTCGAGACACTTCGAGAGAAGTGGCAAAGCGACATGGGACCCATAGAGGAAGAGGACTGGAGGGAGGCACTGATGACTCCTAGGGGGGCGGCAATCACCCTCCGATACCGGCTGATTCAACTCAGGATCCTACACCAGTCCTATATGACAGGGGTCGTCCAGGCTAAGATAGGTGCTAGGAAGGATGCGCTTTGTCTTAGGGGGTGCCAACAGGTGGCTACTTTTTACCACATGGTATGGGACTGCCCTGCTGTAAAATCGATATGGGAGGAGGCCACGACTAAGCTTCAAACCGCATTGGGGAAAACGCTAGCCCTTACGCCTCAGATGGGCTTACTTAACATATGGGCAGCTACAGACCTCACGGAGATCGCGCAACAGATGGCAACAATAGGGTTTACCTTAGTTAAACGTGAAATAGCACGCCATTGGGGGACTGTAGACGCACCATCTATACGGATATGGTTACAGGAGTTGGATAGATGCATGGTAGCAGAAAAGGAAGTGTTCATAATTTGTGGATGCCCCAAGAAGTGGGACAAGAAATGGAAGGCTTGGAATGTGTACCGAGGGAATCTATGTACATCCCCGATGGTGGACTTTGCACTTAGGAAGAACGAATTCAGAGAAGTGTTAACAATGTAACCGCAATTCACTATCCTTTACCTATGTATAATGTGGTCAATGACAATGCTAACAAACATTATACTCTGTATGTGATTATTGCAAAATGTAATAAGAATTTTATTAAAAAAAAAAAAAACTCGTGGTCCGCTCCGGTCCGCTCCTATCCTGAATGTCTCGGGGTGATTCGTCAAGAGGGGCTGAGAAAAAAGGGGGGTCCCAAAACGTGTTTTCCCCATGCAATTTTCCATAGGGACCGTTAGTCGCAGCTACAGCCCGAGCTCTTCAATCCTGAGGGTCCCTGGGGGCCAACTAGCCCATCAGGAACCTCCAGTAAGCGCCACGGAGCTGTGTTGCTGAGTGTTGGAAAAAGGAGCGTGGCTTCTGAACACCTCTCTGCAACGCAGCTCCTTGGCGCATACTGGAGGTACCTGGTGGGCTAGTTGGTCGCCAGGGACCTCAGGATTGAAGAGGAATTAATTCCCCAACTTAAAATGCACCACAGGGTGTGTTTGCACACGTCACATCAGGCACCGCCCCCTTCCTTCACCATTGTGCAAACGCACCCCCTGGCGAGTTGTAAGTTGGGGAATTAATTCCCCTTCAATACTGAGGGTCCCAGAGGGCCAATTAGCCCACCAGGTATCTCCAGTATGCGCCAGGGAGCTGCGTTGCAGACAGGTGTTCAGAGACCATGCCCCTTTTTACACCTCTCTGCAACGCAGCTATCTGGCGCTTACTGGAGGTACGTAGTGGGCTAGTTTGACCCTAGGGACCCATAGGATTCAAGGGGACTTAATTTCCCAACTTAGAACGGACACAGGGCGCGTTTACACAGTGGTGAAGGGAGGGACGGGGCCTGAGGTGACATGTGCAAACACGCCCTGTGGCGTGTTTTAAGTTGGGGAATTAATTCCCCTTGAATCCTGAGGGCTCCTGGGCGCCAACTAGCCCACCAGGTGCTTCCAGTAAGTGACACTGCGCTGCGTTGCAGAGAGGTGGTGCAGACCGTGCCCCTTTTTACACCTCTCTGCAATGCAGCTCTGGGGCACTTACTGGAGGTACCTAGTGGGCTACTTGGACCCTAGGGACCCTCAGGATTCAAGGGGACTTAATCTCCCAAATTAAAAAGGCCACAGGGCGCGTTTGCACAGTGGTGAAGGGAGGGGATGGGGCCTGAGGTGACATGTGCAAACATGCCCTGTGGCACGTTTTAAGATGGGGAAATAATTTGTCTTCAATCCTGAGGGCCCCTGGGGGCCAACTAGTCCAGAACGCGCCACTACGCTGCGTTGCAGAGAGGTGGTCCAGGCCATGCCACTTCTTACACCTCTCTGCAAAGCAGCTCTGTGGTGCTAACTGGAGATACCTGGTGAGCTAGTTGGACCCAAGGGACACTCAGGATTCAAGGGGACTTTATCCCCAAATTAAAACGGCCACAGGGCGCGTTTGCACACGTCAGCTTAGCACCCCCCCTCCCTTCACCAGTGTGAAAACGCACCCTGTGGTGCGTTTTAAGAGGTAGTTTTAATCCCCCTGCCCTATTATGTACTAGGGGATTACAGAGGAGTTCATTCTAATCACAAGGGTACCCCAAAGCATAGTGTTCCCTAGTGTAGGTGCTTTAACGGTATTCCAAGTGTCTTTTAGCATAGCACTGGCTCTAGGACTGGTTAGTCAGAGTCGGTTACCACCAGTACCCGTCTGAACAAATTGTAAAAACTGCACCAAAATCGGAACAATTATAAATTCACCCAGGCACTCTCCTTGCAGTACTCTAATCATTCAGTCAGTACCCAAGTACTCATGCACTGAGCCAGGCCTTAGCACATGGACTGCTTCAAACACCTATCCACATTGCATGCAGTCCTGTAACCACCTACACACTTGTCTTTCACACCTATAATTCCCCAGTCAGTATCCATACACTTCCAGCAAACACACTGTCACTCCCCTTGCACTCCTGTAGTGACCCATTCAGCACCATGTACTACTACTAATCCATTCACTGCGCCAAACCCCAACCACTTATAAATTCACCCAGGCACTCTCCTTGCAATACTCTAATCATTCAGTCAGTACCCAAGAACTCATGCAATGAGCCAGGCCTTAGCACATGGACTGCAAACGCCTATCCACTATGCATGCAGTCCTGTAACCACCTACACACTTGTCTTTCACACCTTTAACTCCCCAGTCAGTATCCATACACTTCCAGCAAACACCCTGCCACTCCCCTTGCACTCCTCTATTGGCCCATTCAGCACCATGTACTAATCCCTTCACTGCGCGAAAACCCAAACACTTATAAATTCACCCAGGCACTCTCCTTGCAATACTATAATCATTCAGTGAGAACCCAAGTACTCATCCAGTCACCCAGGCCTTAGCACATGGACTGCTTCAAAATCCTATCCACTATGCATGTAGTCCTCTAACCACGTACACATTTGTATTACACCCCTTCAATTCCCCAGTCAGTATCTATACACTCCAGCAAACACGCTGTCACTCCCCTTGTACTCCTCCAGTGACCCATTCAGCAGCATGTACTAATCCATTCACAGCGCCAAAACCCAAACACTTATGAATTCACTCAGGCATTCTCCTTGCAGTACTCTAATCATTCAGTCAGTACCCAAGTACTCATGCACTGAGACAGGCCTTAGCACATGGACTGCTTCAAACGCCTATCCACTATGCATGCAGTCCTGTAACCACCTACACACTTGTATTTACACCTTTAATTCCCCATTCAGTATCGATACACTTCCAGCAAACACCCTGTCACTCCGCTTGCACACCTCTATTGACCCATTCAGCACCATGTACTAATCCATTCACTGCGCGAAATCCCAAACACTTATAAATTCACCCAGGCACTCTCCTTGCAATACTCTAATCATTCAGTGAGTACCCAAGTACTCATCCAGTCACCCACGCCTTAGCACATGGACTGCTTCAAACCCCTATCCACTATGCATGCAGTCCTCTAACCACCTACACAATTGTCTTTCACCCCTTCAATTCCCCAGTCAGTATCTATACACTCCAGCAAACACGCTGTCACTCCCCTTGTACTCCTCCAGTGACCCATTCAGCACCATGTACTAATCCATTAACTGCGCCAACACCCAATCACTTATAAATTCACCCAGGCACTCTCCTTGCAGTACTCTAATCATTCAGTCAGTACCCAAGTACTCATGCACTGAGCCAGGCCTTAGCACATGGACTCCTTCAAACATCTATCCACTATCCATGCAGTCCTCCAACCACCTACACACTTGTCCTTCACACCTTCAATTCCCCAGTCAGTATTCATACATTTCCAACAAACACCCTGTCACTCTCCTTGCACTCCTCTAGTGACCCATTCAGCACCATGTACTAATCCTTTCACTGCGCGAAAACCCAAACACTTATAAATTCAACCAGGCACTCTCCTTGCAATACTCTAATCATTCAGTGAGAACCCAAGTACTCATCCAGTCACCCAGGCCTTAGCACATGGACTGCTTCAAACCCCTATCCACTATGCATGTAGTCCTCTAACCACATTCACACTTGTATTACACCCCTTCAATTCCCCAGTCAGTATCTATACACTCCAGCAAACACCCTATCACTCCCCTTGTACTCCTCCAGTGACCCATTCAGCACCATGTACTAATCCATTCACTGCACCAAAACCCAACCACTTATAAATTCAACCAGGCACTCTCCTTGCAGTACTCTAATCATTCAGTCAGTACCCAAGTACTCATGCAGTGAGCCAGGCCTTAGCACATAGACTGCTTCAAACGCCAATCCACTATGCATGCAGTCCTCTAACCACCTACACACTTGTCTTTCACACCTTCAATTGCCCAGTCAGTATTCATAAACTTCCAGCAAACACCCTGTCACTCTCCTTGCACTCCTCTAGTCACCCATTCGGCACCATGTACTAATCCATTCACTGCGCCAAAACCCAAACACTTATAAATTCACCCAGGCACTCTCCTTGCCGTACTTTAATCATTCAGTCTGTACCCAAGCACTCATGCAGTGAGCCAGGCCTTAGCACATGGACTGCTTCAAACGCCTATCCACTATGCATGCAGTCCTGTAACCACCTACACACTTGTCTTTCACACCTTTAACTCCCCAGTCAGTATCCATACACTTCCAGCAAACACCCTGCCACTCCCCTTGCACTCCTCTATTGGCCCATTCAGCACCATGTACTAATCCCTTCACTGCGCGAAAACCCAAACACTTATAAATTCACCCAGGCACTCTCCTTGCAATACTATAATCATTCAGTGAGAACCCAAGTACTCATCCAGTCACCCAGGCCTTAGCACATGGATGCTTCAAAACCCTATCCACTATGCATGTAGTCCTCTAACCACCTACACATTTGTATTACACCCCTTCAGTTCCCCAGTCAGTATCTATACACTCCAGCAAACACGCTGTCACTCCCCTTGTACTCCTCCAGTGACCCATTCAGCACCATGTACTAATCCATTCACAGCGCCAAAACCCAAACACTTATGAATTCACTCAGGCATTCTCCTTGCAGTACTCTAATCATTCAGTCAGTACCCAAGTACTCATGCACTGAGACAGGCCTTAGCACATGGACTGCTTCAAACGCCTATCCACTATGCATGCAGTCCTGTAACCACCTACACACTTGTCTCTAACACCTTTAATTCCCCATTCAGTATCGATACACTTCCAGCAAACACCCTGTCACTCCGCTTGCACTCCTCTATTGACCCATTCAGCACCATGTACTAATCCATTCACTGCGCGAAATCCCAAACACTCATAAATTCACCCAGGCACTCTCCTTGCAATACTCTAATCATTCAGTGAGTACCAAAGTACTCATCCAGTCACCCACGCCTTAGCACATGGACTGCTTCAAATACCTATCCACTATGCATGCAGTCCTATAACCACCTAAACACTTTTCTTTCTCACCTTAAATTTCCCAGTGTGTATCCATACACTTCCAGCAAACACTGTGTCACTCCCCTTGCACTCCTCCAGTGACCCATTCAGCACCATGTACTAATCCATTAACTGCGCCAACACCCAATCACTTATAAATTCACCCAGGCACTCTCCTTGCAGTACTCTAATCATTCAGTCAGTACCCAAGTACTCATGCACTGAGCCAGGCCTTAGCACATGGACTGCTTCAAACGCCTATCCACTATGCATGCAGTCCTGTAACCACCTACACACTTGTCTTTCACACCTTTAACTCCCCAGTCAGTATCCATACACTTCCAGCAAACACCCTGCCACTCCCCTTGCACTCCTCTATTGGCCCATTCAGCACCATGTACTAATCCCTTCACTGCGCGAAAACCCAAACACTTATAAATTCACCCAGGCACTCTCCTTGCAATACTATAATCATTCAGTGAGAACCCAAGTACTCATCCAGTCACCCAGGCCTTAGCACATGGACTGCTTCAAAACCCTATCCACTATGCATGTAGTCCTCTAACCACCTACACATTTGTATTACACCCCTTCAATTCCCCAGTCAGTATCTATACACTCCAGCAAACACGCTGTCACTCCCCTTGTACTCCTCCAGTGACCCATTCAGCACCATGTACTAATCCATTCACAGCGCCAAAACCCAAACACTTATGAATTCACTCAGGCATTCTCCTTGCAGTACTCTAATCATTCAGTCAGTACCCAAGTACTCATGCACTGAGACAGGCCTTAGCACATGGACTGCTTCAAACGCCTATCCACTATGCATGCAGTCCTGTAACCACCTACACACTTGTATTTACACCTTTAATTCCCCATTCAGTATCGATACACTTCCAGCAAACACCCTGTCACTCCGCTTGCACTCCTCTATTGACCCATTCAGCACCATGTACTAATCCATTCACTGCGCGAAATCCCAAACACTTATAAATTCACCCAGGCACTCTCCTTGCAATACTCTAATCATTCAGTGAGTACACAAGTACTCATCCAGTCACCCACGCCTTAGCACATGGACTGCTTCAAACCCCTATCCACTATGCATGCAGTCCTCTAACCACCTACACAATTGTCTTTCACCCCTTCAATTCCCCAGTCAGTATCTATACACTCCAGCAAACACCCTGTCACTCCCCTTGCACTCCTCCAGTGACCCATTTAGCACCATGTACTAATCCATTAACTGCGCCAACACCCAATCACTTATAAATTCACCCAGGCACTCTCCTTGCAGTACTCTAATCATTCAGTCAGTACCCAAGTACTCATGCACTGAGCCAGGCCTTAGCACATGGACTCCTTCAAACATCTATCCACTATCCATGCAGTCCTCCAACCACCTACACACTTGTCCTTCACACCTTCAATTCCCCAGTCAGTATTCATACACTTCCAACAAACACCCTGTCACTCTCCTTGCACTCCTCTAGTGACCCATTCAGCACCATGTACTAATCCTTTCACTGCGCGAAAACCCAAACACTTATAAATTCACCCAGGCACTCTCCTTGCAATACTCTAATCATTCAGTGAGAACCCAAGTACTCATCCAGTCACCCAGGCCTTAGCACATGGACTGCTTCAAACCCCTATCCACTATGCATGTAGTCCTCTAACCACCTTCACACTTGTATTACACCCCTTCAATTCCCCAGTCAGTATCTATACACTCCAGCAAACACCCTATCACTCCCCTTGTACTCCTCCAGTGACCCATTCAGCACCATGTACTAATCCATTCACTGCACCAAAACCCAACCACTTATAAATTCACTCAGGCACTCTCCTTGCAGTACTCTAATCATTCAGTCAGTACCCAAGTACTCATGCAGTGAGCCAGGCCTTAGCACATAGACTGCTTCAAACGCCAATCCACTATGCATGCAGTCCTCTAACCACCTACACACTTGTCTTTCACACCTTCAATTGCCCAGTCAGTATTCATAAACTTCCAGCAAACACCCTGTCACTCTCCTTGCACTCCTCTAGTCACCCATTCGGCACCATGTACTAATCCATTCACTGCGCCAAAACCCAAACACTTATAAATTCACCCAGGCACTCTCCTTGCCGTACTTTAATCATTCAGTCTGTACCCAAGCACTCATGCAGTGAGCCAGGCCTTAGCACATGGACTGCTTCAAACGCCTATCCACTATGCATGCAGTCCTGTAACCACCTACACACTTGTCTTTCACACCTTTAACTCCCCAGTCAGTATCCATACACTTCCAGCAAACACCCTGCCACTCCCCTTGCACTCCTCTATTGGCCCATTCAGCACCATGTACTAATCCCTTCACTGCGCGAAAACCCAAACACTTATAAATTCACCCAGGCACTCTCCTTGCAATACTATAATCATTCAGTGAGAACCCAAGTACTCATCCAGTCACCCAGGCCTTAGCACATGGACTGCTTCAAAACCCTATCCACTATGCATGTAGTCCTCTAACCACCTACACATTTGTATTACACCCCTTCAATTCCCCAGTCAGTATCTATACACTCCAGCAAACACGCTGTCACTCCCCTTGTACTCCTCCAGTGACCCATTCAGCACCATGTACTAATCCATTCACAGCGCCAAAACCCAAACACTTATGAATTCACTCAGGCATTCTCCTTGCAGTACTCTAATCATTCAGTCAGTACCCAAGTACTCATGCACTGAGACAGGCCTTAGCACATGGACTGCTTCAAACGCCTATCCACTATGCATGCAGTCCTGTAACCACCTACACACTTGTCTCTAACACCTTTAATTCCCCATTCAGTATTGATACACTTCCAGCAAACACCCTGTCACTCCGCTTGCACTCCTCTATTGACCCATTCAGCACCATGTACTAATCCATTCACTGCGCGAAATCCCAAACACTCATAAATTCACCCAGGCACTCTCCTTGCAATACTCTAATCATTCAGTGAGTACCAAAGTACTCATCCAGTCACCCACGCCTTAGCACATGGACTGCTTCAAATACCTATCCACTATGCATGCAGTCCTATAACCACCTAAACACTTTTGTTTCTCACCTTAAATTCCCCAGTGTGTATCCATACACTTCCAGCAAACACTGTGTCACTCCCCTTGCACTCCTCCAGTGACCCATTCAGCACCATGTACTAATCCATTAACTGCGCCAACACCCAATCACTTATAAATTCACCCAGGCACTCTCCTTGCAGTACTCTAATCATTCAGTCGGTACCCAAGTACTCATGCACTGAGCCAGGCCTTAGCACATGGACTCCTTCAAACATCTATCCACTATCCATGCAGTCCTCCAACCACCTACACACTTGTCTTTCACACCTTCAATTGCCCAGTCAGTATTCATAAACTTCCAGCAAACACCCTGTCACTCTCCTTGCACTCCTCTAGTCACCCATTTGGCACCATGTACTAATCCATTCACTGCGCCAAAACCCAACCACTTATAAATTCACCCAGGCACTCTCCTTGCCGTACTTTAATCATTCAGTCAGTACCCAAGTACTCATGCACTGTGCCAGGCCTTAGCACATGGACTGCTTCAAACGCCTATCGACTATGCATTTAGTACTCTAACCACCTACACACTTGTCTTTCACACCTTCAATTCCCCAGTCAGTATCCATACACTTCCAGCAAACACCCTGTCACTCTCCTTGCACTCCTATAGTGACCCATTAAGCACCATGTACTAATCCATTCACTGCGCCAAAACCCAAACACTTATAAATTCACCCATGCACTCCCCTTGCAGTACTCTAATCATTCAGTCAGTACCCAAGTACTCATGCAGTGAGCCAGGCCTTAGCACATGGACTGCTATAAACGCCTATCCACTATGCATGCAGTCCTCTAATCACCTACACACTTGTCTTTCACACCTTCAATTCCCCAGTCAGTATACATACACTTCCAGCAAAAACCCTGTCACTCCCCTTTCACTCCTCTAGAGACCCATTCAGCACCATGTACTAATCCATTCACTGCGCCAAAACCCAACCACTTATAAATTCACCCAGGCACTCTCATTGCAGTTCTCTAATCATTCAGTCAGTACCCAAGTACTCATGCACTGAGCCAGGCCTTAGCACATGGACTCCTTCAAACGCCTATCCACTATGCATGCAGGCCTCTAATCACCTTCACACTTCTCTTTCACACCTTCAATTCCCCAATCAGTATCCATACACTTCCAACAAACACCCTTTCACTCTCCTTGCAGTCCTCTAGTTACCCATTCAGCACCATGTACTAATCCATTCACTGTGCCAAAACCCAAACACTTATAAATTCACCCAGGCACTCTCCTTGCAGTACTCTAATCATTCAGTCAGTACCCAAGTACTCATGCAATGAGCCAGGCCTTAGCACATGGACTGCTTCAAACGCCTATCCACTATGCATGCAGTCCTCTAACCACGTACACACTTGTCTTTCACACCTTCAGTTCTCCAGTCAGTATCCATACACTTCCAGCAAACACCCTGTCACTCCCCTTGCACTCCTCTGGTGACCCATTCAGCACCATGTACTAATCCATTCACTGCGCGAAAACCCAACCACTTATAAATTCACCCAGACACTCTCCTTGCAGTACTCTAATCATTCAGTCAGTACCCAAGTACTCATGCACTGAGCCAGGCCTTACCACAGGGACTTCTTCAAACGCCTATCCACTATGCATGCAGTCCTCTAACCACGTACACACTTGTCTTTCACACCTTCAATTCTCCAGTCAGTATCCATACACTTCCAGCAAACACCCTGTCACTCCCCTTGCACTCCTGTGGTGACCCATTCAGCACCATGTACTAATCCATTCACTGCTCCAAAACCAAACCACTTATAAATTCACCCAGGCACTCTCCTTGCAATACTCTAATCATTCAGTCAGTACCCAAGTACTCATTCACTGAGCCAGGCCTTAGCACATGAACTGCTTCAAACGCCTATCCACTATGCATGCAGTCCTGTAACCACCTACACACTTGTCTTTAACACCTTTAATTCCCCATTCAGTATCGATACACTTCCAGCAAACACCCTGTCACTCCGCTTGCACTCCTCTATTGACCGATTCAGCACCATGTACTAATCCATTCACTGCGCGAAATCCCAAACACTTATAAATTCACCCAGGCACTCTCCTTGCAATACTCTAATCATTCAGTGAGTACACAAGTACTCATCCAGTCACCCACGCCTTAGCACATGGACTGCTTCAAACCCCTATCCACTATGCATGCAGTCCTCTAACCACCTACACAATTGTCTTTCACCCCTTCAATTCCCCAGTCAGTATCTATACACTCCAGCAAACACCCTGTCACTCCCCTTGCACTCCTCCAGTGACCCATTTAGCACCATGTACTAATCCATTAACTGCGCCAACACCCAATCACTTATAAATTCACCCAGGCACTCTCCTTGCAGTACTCTAATCATTCAGTCAGTACCCAAGTACTCATGCACTGAGCCAGGCCTTAGCACATGGACTCCTTCAAACATCTATCCACTATCCATGCAGTCCTCCAATCACCTACACACTTGTCCTTCACACCTTCAATTCCCCAGTCAGTATTCATACACTTCCAACAAACACCCTGTCACTCTCCTTGCACTCCTCTAGTGACCCATTCAGCACCATGTACTAATCCTTTCACTGCGCGAAAACCCAAACACTTATAAATTCACCCAGGCACTCTCCTTGCAATACTCTAATCATTCAGTGAGAACCCAAGTACTCATCCAGTCACCCAGGCCTTAGCACATGGACTGCTTCAAACCCCTATCCACTATGCATGTAGTCCTCTAACCACCTTCACACTTGTATTACACCCCTTCAATTCCCCAGTCAGTATCTATACACTCCAGCAAACACCCTATCACTCCCCTTGTACTCCTCCAGTGACCCATTCAGCACCATGTACTAATCCATTCACTGCACCAAAACCCAACCACTTATAAATTCACTCAGGCACTCTCCTTGCAGTACTCTAATCATTCAGTCAGTACCCAAGTACTCATGCAGTGAGCCAGGCCTTAGCACATAGACTGCTTCAAACGCCAATCCACTATGCATGCAGTCCTCTAACCACCTACACACTTGTCTTTCACACCTTCAATTGCCCAGTCAGTATTCATAAACTTCCAGCAAACACCCTGTCACTCTCCTTGCACTCCTCTAGTCACCCATTCGGCACCATGTACTAATCCATTCACTGCGCCAAAACCCAAACACTTATAAATTCACCCAGGCACTCTCCTTGCCGTACTTTAATCATTCAGTCTGTACCCAAGCACTCATGCAGTGAGCCAGGCCTTAGCACATGGACTGCTTCAAACGCCTATCCACTATGCATGCAGTCCTGTAACCACCTACACACTTGTCTTTCACACCTTTAACTCCCCAGTCAGTATCCATACACTTCCAGCAAACACCCTGCCACTCCCCTTGCACTCCTCTATTGGCCCATTCAGCACCATGTACTAATCCCTTCACTGCGCGAAAACCCAAACACTTATAAATTCACCCAGGCACTCTCCTTGCAATACTATAATCATTCAGTGAGAACCCAAGTACTCATCCAGTCACCCAGGCCTTAGCACATGGACTGCTTCAAAACCCTATCCACTATGCATGTAGTCCTCTAACCACCTACACATTTGTATTACACCCCTTCAATTCCCCAGTCAGTATCTATACACTCCAGCAAACACGCTGTCACTCCCCTTGTACTCCTCCAGTGACCCATTCAGCACCATGTACTAATCCATTCACAGCGCCAAAACCCAAACACTTATGAATTCACTCAGGCATTCTCCTTGCAGTACTCTAATCATTCAGTCAGTACCCAAGTACTCATGCACTGAGACAGGCCTTAGCACATGGACTGCTTCAAACGCCTATCCACTATGCATGCAGTCCTGTAACCACCTACACACTTGTCTCTAACACCTTTAATTCCCCATTCAGTATTGATACACTTCCAGCAAACACCCTGTCACTCCGCTTGCACTCCTCTATTGACCCATTCAGCACCATGTACTAATCCATTCACTGCGCGAAATCCCAAACACTCATAAATTCACCCAGGCACTCTCCTTGCAATACTCTAATCATTCAGTGAGTACCAAAGTACTCATCCAGTCACCCACGCCTTAGCACATGGACTGCTTCAAATACCTATCCACTATGCATGCAGTCCTATAACCACCTAAACACTTTTGTTTCTCACCTTAAATTCCCCAGTGTGTATCCATACACTTCCAGCAAACACTGTGTCACTCCCCTTGCACTCCTCCAGTGACCCATTCAGCACCATGTACTAATCCATTAACTGCGCCAACACCCAATCACTTATAAATTCACCCAGGCACTCTCCTTGCAGTACTCTAATCATTCAGTCGGTACCCAAGTACTCATGCACTGAGCCAGGCCTTAGCACATGGACTCCTTCAAACATCTATCCACTATCCATGCAGTCCTCCAACCACCTACACACTTGTCTTTCACACCTTCAATTGCCCAGTCAGTATTCATAAACTTCCAGCAAACACCCTGTCACTCTCCTTGCACTCCTCTAGTCACCCATTTGGCACCATGTACTAATCCATTCACTGCGCCAAAACCCAACCACTTATAAATTCACCCAGGCACTCTCCTTGCCGTACTTTAATCATTCAGTCAGTACCCAAGTACTCATGCACTGTGCCAGGCCTTAGCACATGGACTGCTTCAAACGCCTATCGACTATGCATTTAGTACTCTAACCACCTACACACTTGTCTTTCACACCTTCAATTCCCCAGTCAGTATCCATACACTTCCAGCAAACACCCTGTCACTCTCCTTGCACTCCTATAGTGACCCATTAAGCACCATGTACTAATCCATTCACTGCGCCAAAACCCAAACACTTATAAATTCACCCATGCACTCCCCTTGCAGTACTCTAATCATTCAGTCAGTACCCAAGTACTCATGCAGTGAGCCAGGCCTTAGCACATGGACTGCTATAAACGCCTATCCACTATGCATGCAGTCCTCTAATCACCTACACACTTGTCTTTCACACCTTCAATTCCCCAGTCAGTATACATACACTTCCAGCAAAAACCCTGTCACTCCCCTTTCACTCCTCTAGAGACCCATTCAGCACCATGTACTAATCCATTCACTGCGCCAAAACCCAACCACTTATAAATTCACCCAGGCACTCTCATTGCAGTTCTCTAATCATTCAGTCAGTACCCAAGTACTCATGCACTGAGCCAGGCCTTAGCACATGGACTCCTTCAAACGCCTATCCACTATGCATGCAGGCCTCTAATCACCTTCACACTTCTCTTTCACACCTTCAATTCCCCAATCAGTATCCATACACTTCCAACAAACACCCTTTCACTCTCCTTGCAGTCCTCTAGTTACCCATTCAGCACCATGTACTAATCCATTCACTGTGCCAAAACCCAAACACTTATAAATTCACCCAGGCACTCTCCTTGCAGTACTCTAAACATTCAGTCAGTACCCAAGTACTCATGCAATGAGCCAGGCCTTAGCACATGGACTGCTTCAAACGCCTATCCACTATGCATGCAGTCCTCTAACCACGTACACACTTGTCTTTCACACCTTCAGTTCTCCAGTCAGTATCCATACACTTCCAGCAAACACCCTGTCACTCCCCTTGCACTCCTCTGGTGACCCATTCAGCACCATGTACTAATCCATTCACTGCGCGAAAACCCAACCACTTATAAATTCACCCAGACACTCTCCTTGCAGTACTCTAATCATTCAGTCAGTACCCAAGTACTCATGCACTGAGCCAGGCCTTACCACAGGGACTTCTTCAAACGCCTATCCACTATGCATGCAGTCCTCTAACCACGTACACACTTGTCTTTCACACCTTCAATTCTCCAGTCAGTATCCATACACTTCCAGCAAACACCCTGTCACTCCCCTTGCACTCCTGTGGTGACCCATTCAGCACCATGTACTAATCCATTCACTGCTCCAAAACCAAACCACTTATAAATTCACCCAGGCACTCTCCTTGCAATACTCTAATCATTCAGTCAGTACCCAAGTACTCATGCACTGAGCCAGGCCTTAGCACATGAACTGCTTCAAATGCCTATCCACTATGCATGCAGTCCTGTAACCACCTACACACTTGTCTTTAACACCTTTAATTCCCCATTCAGTATCGATACACTTCCAGCAAACACCCTGTCACTCCGCTTGCACTCCTCTATTGACCGATTCAGCACCATGTACTAATCCATTCACTGCGCGAAATCCCAAACACTTATAAATTCACCCAGGCACTATCCTTGCAATACTCTAATCATTCAGTGAGTACCCAAGTACTCATCCAGTCACCCAGGCCTTAGCACCTGGACTGCTTCAAACCCCTATCCACTATGCATGCAGTCCTCTAACCACCTACACAATTGTCTTTCACCCCTTCAATTCCCCAGTCAGTATCTATACACTCCAGCAAACACCATGTCACTCCCCTTGCACTCCCCCAGTGACCCATTCAGCACCATGTACTAATCCATTAACTGCGCCAACACCCAACCACTTATAAATTCACCCAGGCACTCTCCTTGCAGTACTCTAATCATTCAGTCAGTACCCTGTTAAATGGTAGCGGCACCTTCAGTCGATAACCTTCAAGTATTGCCCGGCGGTAATCGCCTCTTATACCATTCGATAATTAACCAACAAAAGAGGCAGGCGCCGGAGACTGGAAAGCAGGAAACAAAGTTTCATTCCGTCGGAGCAGAACACGTCAGATCGGACAGCAAGGTATCGTCTCGAGGTGCTCTAACCACATCTCTGAGGCCTGGCCTCTTATACACGGGTTTTTTGCTTTATTACACGTGATACATTCTTGTTGAGACTTTGATGTACGGAAAGACATCCTTGGAATCCCCACTTCAAGCTTGTTCCCACACATATCTACAGTAGAAGTCCCCACCCCACCCACAGTAGGAGATGGCTATCACACAGCTGGACATTCCGCCAATTCCTGGGGGTGTGTGCGACTGGTCGGGTCTCAGGGGGTGGGGGCCTTGATCTACTGTAATCCCTTTGATGTGAGGTGTTTCCCTTACATTAGGGGCAATAAACTGCATCCGCAGGGCTAGGTGATGGCCTGGGATCGGTTCGGACAATCGGGTGCAGAGGAAGGGGGTAATCAAAAGGATGTATGACCATGTATGGGATGAAAGGAGGTGTTGGTCAGGCGCGGGATGTGGTTCCATGGCAGGGTCGTGCAGAAGGAGAGGGTTTATGGCCCATGTATGAGAGAGCGGGGGGGTGGCCGGCGTGCGGGGGACGTTTGCAGCGCCTGAGGGGCACGCTGGCGATCGGCAATGAGACCATGGTGCCTAAAATGGCCGTCGCGCGTTTTCTGCGTGTGGCGCTTGGGGAGAGACAAGATGGCGCAGATAATGTTCAGATACGAACTAAATTTCCACAGTCCTCCCTTTTAATATATCTCGCCAGCTTGTTTAGTTCGGATCTATCCCCATAATACCACGTACTTCTGTTTCGTACAGGGCTTTCATTCGTTCTGCTTCAAAGTTCAGAGTCTTAGGGCAGATGTAGTTCGTGAAAAGTGAACATAAAGGTGGCAAGCACTGAATCCCCAGGCAACATCCACATAGAATCACAATCGGCATTAGGATAAACGTAAACAACCTCCACCCCCAGTTCTTTATTGAGTCCCAAAACCAATTCCCAAGCGACCATCCTTCTTGTTCCTGATGCACCTCTGAGGAAAGTCTGTGGAGGTGTTCGATCGCCTTGTAGACGGAGGGTGAGTTGTCCGGTACGTAGGTACAACAGCTGGACCCAATGATGCGGCATGCTCCTCCACGATCAGCCAGAACCACATCTAGAACGAGGCGGTTCTGGAGAGCCACCAGGCGGACGGCCTGAAGCTCGGCGGTGTTGTTGGTGAGGATGCCAGCCGTAATGTTCATTGTTGTTTCGACTGCCTGGGTTAAGTGCCGGATGGCACGGCTGTTCGCCATTGGACCCCAAAGTGGGACAAGTCCTTTTACTGCATCCATGAACTGTGCTCCGGTGGAGTTGGCTTGCACAATGTCCTTGGCACGTTTCTGCCGGTGGTGGTTTGCTGGAGCCACATATGTTGGAGGAAGGATAAAAGCGATGTAACAGGTGCCTCCCCAGCCTTTCGGAAGCCAGGTGTAGGCCTTAGTACCACAGACGAAGTACATATTTGGGGAGGTAACAAAGGAGGGTGGGTCGACTGAGTCCAATGTTCGGGTGATGAGACAGGAACTGCGGCCCACCGGCTGTGTTCCCAGACCTTCGAGGCACACAAGACCTGTGATGTTGATGACGGACAGAGCCACTGTTAGGGTGGCGGCCGTTCGTTTCCGGAGGTAAGAGAAGGTGGGTCTGGCTGGGTTGTTGAACACCTGCATTTCAACTCGTTCTTTGGCAGGGATGTCTATATGAAAAGAAGTGTTTGATCTTAGAGGACAGAAGGGAGCAGAAGTTTTTCCAGTTTTGTTCAGCCAGAACCCATGGTAGAAGTGTGACACAGTTTTGCTGGAAGTGGCATTGTCCTTGTAGCTTTCTTGCAGGAGGATTAGCCAAGCGAGGCAGGAGCCATGGACAGAGAAAGGTGAGGAGATGAAAGGGATAGAGTGTCCAGTGGCATGCGGTAGCAATCCACAGATCCAGCAATTAGTGGCATTGGCGGCAAGATTGTGATGGTGGAGCAACTGCACGAAAGAGTTATTCCAGAACTCCTTACGTCTTTCTCGCAGTTGGGGAGAAAGCGAGATCAAATGGTGTTCTTTCATGGTGGTAGGTTGAACAGTGGTCAGCAATGTCTTATGAGCGGGCGAGCTCTCTTCCATGATCCAGAAGGTGGCCATGAGGAGAAGGCAAAAGAGAAGGGTAATAAAAAGCGCGATAGTCTTTGAGCTGTGCATCTTGTCAGTCTTTGGGTTTTGATAGTGGATCTTCGGATGTCCGGTTGCTTCCATCACCTTCATGTCGGGCGCTTCCATCATCTTCAAGGGACTCGGTAGCAGGCAGAACCACTGGCTTTGTTTAGTTTCTCTCCTGGAAGCCTTTTGAGGTGATTAGGCTACCGATCTGGGATCTCAACTTAGTTCGTGGTCTGCTTAGCCGAAGTTCCCTCCTTTCGTCGCAGGTTATACCCTTCCTTGGATGGCACAGTGGGGTCGGGATATTTCGTTAACTCAAGTGTCTCTGTATTCTGGTAGCAGCTGCTCAGGAATGGTCGGTCTTTGTCCGGGGGTCCTCCTTGGCCGGTGATGTTGTCGGTTGTCGTCAGGGTCGGTGATACCTTCTTACAGTGATGTGCGTGCAGCCAGTTGCGCTTCCCCTCCACTCGAAGAGCTGTTCGGGTGGTGATCAAGACTTGCAGGGGGCCCGTCCACCGGGGCTCCAGACTCCTTGCACGCTGGAAATTACGCACTAGGACGTAATCTCCGGGTCGGATATCGTGTCTGGGACCCCTGGAAGCGTCGGGAATGGCTTGCAGCACCTGCTGATGGATAACAGACAATGTTTTAGTTAGGTTGTACAAATAGTCAGACATGAGGACGTCCGGGACGTCGCGAATGGATGCCGGTTTTGGTGCAGTCCAAAGGTTCATGGGCCGCCTGAAGACGACCTCGTAGGGGGTTAAGTGGTGTTTGGTGGGAGTGGAACGCATTGATAGCAATGCTAGCGGGAGGGCGTCTGTCCACTTCAATCCTGTGGTGGCAACTATTTTGGCTATTTTGAGCTACAATGTGGCGTTATGTCGCTCAACCAAGCCTGCAGATTGGGGGTGGAAAACCGCATGGAACTTTTGTTTTACACCCAACCCTTTTAAGATGAGTTGGATAACTTCGGCTACGAAGTGGGGGCCGTTTTCGCTCCATAAAATTCGACAAAGACCGTAACGGGGGAAGAATTCCTTCAGTAGTACTTTTGCGGTAGTCATAGCAGTGTTGTCGCGGGTTGGGTAGGCTTCCACCAATTTGCTGAAGGCGCACACAACGACAAGTACGTACTTCAGGCTCTGGCACCTTTCTAACTGGATGTAGTCCATCTGCAGGACCTCAAAGGGATGGTTAGGAACCCCAAACCCTCCCCGGGGTACAGCAGTTCCTTTACCAGGGTTGTGTTGGAGGCATACCAGGCATTGTTGGACCAGACGTCTGGCTGAGTCTGGGATCTTATTGTTGTGCCAAACCTTGGAGATGAGTTCGATCATGGGGGCAGACCCTATGTGTGCGGGGGAGTGTGTCATGATCAGCGTGGGAATCTGGAATGAGTCAGGTAGCAACCATTTGTTCGTGTCTTTAGTCTGCCAGCAGCCTTCATCGTCTTTCAATCCTACCCATGCCCATTCAGTCAATTCGTGTGGTGTGCTGGCTAATTGGATGTCCCTAATCGTTTCCCTGGCATCCTTCCATCTCTCAGTTTGTGACCTGGTCACGTACATACGTGTCGTGGACCTATTCTCGGCTGTGGTTCGGGCAGTAATATCAGCCAGAGCATTTCCCTGTCCTATAATGTCTGTCACCTTCTTGTGTGCCTGGCATTTGATCACAGCCAGCCGTGCGGGGAGGAGGACTGCTTCGGTCAGGGCAGAGACTAGATCTCCATGTAGGATGGGTGTGCCATGGGAAGTCAGGAATCCCCTCTCCTTCCATAGGAGTCCAAAGTGGTGAACCACCCCGAAGGCGTACTGACTGTCGGTGTAAATGTTTGCGGTTGTCCCTGCTGCTAGGATGCATGCTCGTGTGAGAGCAATCAGTTCAGCCGCCTGTGCGGATCGCTGTGTGATGCGGGCTGTTTCAACAATTGTTTGGGCCGTGGTGACTGCATAGGCAGCTGAGGTGGTGCCGTCGGGGAGCTTGATGCATGAGCCATCTACCCACAGTTCTCCGTCAGGGTCCGGGAAGGCAGTGTCTCGGAGGTCAACCCTACTCTTGGTCTGTTCATCAGTGAGGGTCACGCAGTCATGTATAGGGGACGCATTGGGGTCAGTGTCAGGGAGAGGTAGCAGAGTGGCTGGATTCAGGGTGGTGCATCGCTTCAGCGTGATATGGGGTGCAAGCAGAGTCAGCTCGTAACCAGTCAGTCGTGCGCTAGTCAGGTGTTGAGTCTTGGTCTGGTTCAGGAGGGTGTCAACTGCATGGGGTACTAGCACGGTGAGGGGGTTTGAAAGCACGATCCCCTCACTTTGTCGGATAGAGACAGCGACGGCGGCTACTGCTCGAAGGCAGGCGGGCAAGGCTCTGGCTACAGGGTCGAGAGTGGCAGAGAAGTAGGCGCAAGGGCGTTGCTTGGGACCTATGGACTGTGTTAGAACAGACAATGCGCACCCCTCCCTTTCGTGGGTGAAGAGGGAGAAAGGTTTAGTGTAGTCTGGTGTCCCTAGGACTGGTGCTGAACAAAGGGCATCTCGTAATTCCTTGAAGGAGGATTGGCATTCGGGTGTCCAGGGGATGGGGAAGGGGACGTCTTTGGCCAACAGGGAAAGCAGAGGTTTTACGATAAGACTGAAGTTTGGCAACCACTGTCGGCAGAAGGAGGTGAGGCCTACCAGGGACCGCACTTGCTTCTGAGTTTTGGGAACGGGGGTTTCTAGGATGGTCTGAATTCGATCAGGTGTAAGCTTCCTCCCATCTTTGGATAGGAGGTGGCCTAGGTATGTCACTTGGGGTTGGCAGAATTGCAACTTCTTCCTGGAGACCTTGTGACCGTTCTCCGCGAGGAAGTGGAGGAGGTGGATGGTGGCTGTGACTGCGAGTGGAGTGGTGTCGGCCGCCAAAAGAATATCATCGACATATTGTATTAACACCACTCCATCTGGTAGTTGGACTGCATCTAGTTGTCTTTTGAGGGCTTGGCTATAAATGCTGGGACTCTCAGTGTAGCCTTGGGGTGCCCTACAGAATCTGTACGAACGGGCTTTTAAGGTGAAGCCAAAAAGGTAGCGGCTGTCTGGGTGGATGGGGATGGAAAAGAATGCGTTCTTGAGATCAATAACAGTGAAGGTAGTGGCAGTGGATGGAATCAGGGTGAGGATGGTGGTGATGTCTGAGACTACGGGGTACTGAGGTATGACTACTTTGTTAACTTCTCGTAAGTCAACAATGAAGCGGTATGCTTTCCCATCTCCTTCGCCTTGTTTCTTTACAATGGGTAGGATAGGGCTGTTGCAAACATTACTGACTACTTCTTCTACCACTCCTGCGTCGACTAGGGACTGGATGATTTCCACCAATGCCTTCTCGCCTTCGGGCGATATCCGATACTGTGGAAGCTTTGGGAGCACCGCGTCCGGTCGGACAGTTATGTGTACAGGGTCGATCACCATGCGTCCTACGTCTGAGTCGGTTTCAGCCCACAGGTGTGAGGGTAACGTGTCGAGTAGGGACAAGTCAGCATCGGTTATAGAGAACATACGTTGCGTGAGACAAGGCCTGAACAGATCTGGGTTATCGTACAGTCTGGGGAACATCTGATGGTAGCTCGGAAATGTTTTAGTAAATCAAGACCCATAATAGCGTCGGGGGTGTTGGAGGAGAGCAGAAACGTCGTGTCAGTGGTGTTATTTTCCAAGTCAAAGGAGATTGGTGCGGACAAGGGATTAGTGGAGGGCGTTCCATCGAAGCCTATTGAGGTTACGTGTGAGCCAGACAAGGGTGCCCTCGGAATCAGTCGTTTAGATAATGCACTACGTGTCGCCCCGGTATCTACCAAAAATGGAGACTTTGTGCCCAGGACCTTAGCAGTGACGTAAGGACCTTGCTGGTCAACACGGAGTTCGACTGGATCCCTCCCTTGCCCCTGGCGGTCCTATGCGAAGTCATGGGCGTTTTCATAGTCGGACTGCTGACACTGGTTCTGTCGGGGGCGGTCAAAGGTGTTTGGTCTGCCTGGCCTGTCGTTGGTGGTGTCGTTCGTGTACCCTCGTCCCTGTCCTCTATTTCTGGAGCTATTTGCTATGTCTCTTGTGTCCCTATTCTTGTTCATATCCAGAAGGACCGGGCACTGGGATTTCCAGTGTCCAAACCCTTTGCAGAACGCGCACTGATTCTCGTCTAAGTCCCTGCGTCCACCGTAGGGTGTGGGTGCATGGTCTCTAGGGGGTAGTTTTCTAGGAGCAGTCGGTTGGTAATTTCCCTTGGGAGGTTCCCTTCCTATGGTCACCCCTTGCAGCTGTGCGATCATTACCCTTTCCTTCAGTTCCTTTTTCTTTCTCTCGGACGCCCTATCGTTCTCATTCTTTTGGTGTTCGTAGTACTGGGCCATCTGGAGGATAGCCGCGGGTTTGGAGGCTGCCCAACTACTCTCGCTGGTCTGTAACTTCTGGGAGACGTCGTGTGACAGACCCTTCACATAATTCTGGACAAAGAGGTGGTGTCCGGTTGCAGTGGCCATGTCCTGGCCACTATAATCGGAAAACACTGTTTCGAATCGAGAGAAGTATTCGGACACATCCTCCTGGGGTTTCTGGCGGCAAGCCGTCACTATCGACCAGTCTACCTTCCTTTCTGGGATTAGGGTCTTCAATTTCTGTACAATCTTGTCTGGGAGTTCCAATATGGCCTTTAGAGGTTTCTGTCCAGGTCCTCGCTGTTTGTCTATGGTATCGAGTTGTGCCCAGGTATATCCGAACGGCTCAGCGTGGTCGACTTTCCGGATGTGCTTCCACACATCCGCCGGCAGACACAACCCGAAGAACAAATCGATATCCGCCAAGGTCATTATAGTTGAACCTAAGGCCGTACCTAGTTCTGTGTAAAAGGCAGTCGGGTTCTTTCTTAAGTCGGGTAGGGTTTTTCTAAAGGTCAAGATGTCTTGTCGGTCCCATGGCTGATAGACCCAGTTATATACAACCCTTCCCTTCACATCTTGGTGGTTGATGTCGTCGTGTGTTCCCTGACCTCGTGGGGGGACCCAGTAAGGAGCAGCTTCCTTGATGGGCATCATGGTATCAGCTTTTCCTGCCTGGGGTTCAGTCGCCATGGGGGTCTCTGCCTTGGTTGTCTGTCTGTGTTCTTTAAGATGTCGGAAGACTTCGAGTGTACGAGTGAAGAGGTCCGTTACATCGCTCTCTCCCCCCTCCCCAATATCTACCTTCCTATACAAGGTCGCTAAGCCTTCGGGACCTCGATCTTGGTACCTATCCTCATAGGCATTCAGGGTGTGATAACAAAGTCGTACGACAAAGTGTCGTCTGTGGTTGTCGGCATGCGAGTAATACATGTCTGTTACATACTCCTCACTTTCCTTCCGTTCTACTAGTGTTCTTACTACGTTATCGATTTTGGCTCGTTCATCCTTTGTTAGTCGATTCACTCTGGCGGAATCCCTCTTTCTCATCTCAGGGTCATCTAACGTTATTGCTAACGTTGTGTTCAGTACAAGTGGCTCTGTCGGCGCGGAGGCCGTGAGGACCGAGGCCCTGGTACTGCTTTCGCTTGCGTTCGGGGGTTGCGGGTGCTGCACTATGGGTTGGGAGGGAGCATATGGAGGGGGCATGTAGATGATCGGGAGATCTAATAGTAATTCGTCATTCACTCGTTGCTTGGAAGGTAACTCAGGGTAGAGCGTAGAGGAGGTCCTAACAGGGCACTGGCCTGATGTTTCAAACTCTTGTTTTAGTTTAGCTTCCTTTCTCTCCTTTATCTCTTCCTCTAACTTTCTAGCGGCAAGGTGAGCTGCCTTACGCAATTCCTTTTCTGCTTTTACTTCTTCCCTCTTTTTTCGTTGTGTTGCTTCTTTGCGCCACATGCCGATACTGTCAAGCATAGTAGGCGTTGTTTTATTACTACGTAGAGCTATTTCTAGCGTTTCTATTTTATGATCATCAAAGGATCCCATCAGTGGCCACTGACTCTCGGGGTCCTTCTTTGTATATTTATGCCATAGTTTGCTATGAGCTACGGCGACTAGTCCATATTTAGTAAACATGTCCTTATTAGGGGTGCCTTCCAGTGGAGCCGGATGGTTCATCTCTAATAAGCGGTCCGGGCATAACCAACTACCAATCAGTGGGGAGAAGATAGGCATGACGGGTTACAACGGGGACAAAAGTCTGCACTACCTATCTTTTCACTGCTTGCAAAGACTAGATAGAATATCTCTATTCTACGTTATTTGCAAGTAGAGAATACCTCCAAAGAACCAATATCGAACAACCAGTGTTCGGACAATCAATTAATCAAATGGTGAGAAAGAGATAGGCACGACGGGTTACAACGGGGACAAAAGTCTGCGTTACCTACCCTTCACTATTTGCAAAGACTAGACAGAATATTTCTATTCTTCGTTATTTGCAAACAGAGAATATCTCAAAGAACCAATATTCTTCAAAACAATAAATGTTTGGACAATCAATCAGTGGGGAGAAAAAAATAGGCACGACGGGTTACAAAGGGGACAAAACTCTGCGTTACCTACCCTTCACTATCTGCAAAGGAAGAGAGAGTATTTCTACTCTTCCCCGTTTGTAGACAGCGAATATCTCAAAAAGAACAATCAAGTAAGCAATACTAGTATTTTCAATCAATCAATCAATCGTTTCGCAATTCTTCGTGTTACACGACCTTACCCAGACCGTATGGACAGTTTCTCGTCTTCCGCCTCCAGCGCCCGATCGTCCTCTACTCTCCGTATTTGCCGCGGCACTCCTGACGGTTCCCAGTCAGGACCGTAGATCACTCGAGAGAGGTCTGTTCGGAACCAGTGAAGTTCGGATGATCGGCTGCCAGACGAGGGTCTATCAGGCAGGAGCTCTTCCCGATCGTTGCAGTCGTTCACTTTGTCGTCAGGACCTCTCCCACTGGATCCACGTGTCGCTGATGGGCCCCACGCTTGGGACGCCAATTGTTAAATGGTAGCGACACCTTCAGTCGATAACCTTCAAGTATTGCCCGGCGGTAATCGCCTCTTATACCATTCGATAATTAACCAACAAAAGAGGCAGGCGCCGGAGACTGGAAGGCAGGAAACAAAGTTTTATTCCGTCGGAGCAGAACACGTCAGATCGGACAGCAAGGTATCGTCTCGAGGTGCTCCAACCACATCTCTGAGGCCTGGCCTCTTATACACAGGTTTATTGCTTTATTACACGTGATACATTCTTGTTGAGACTTTGATGTACGGAAAGACATCCTTGGAATCCCCACTTCAAGCTTGTTCCCACACATATCTACAGTAGAAGTCCCCACCCCACCCACAGTAGGAGATGGCTATCACACAGCTGGACATTCCGCCAATTCCTGGGGGTGTGTGCGACTGGTCGGGTCTCAGGGGGTGGGGGCCTTGATCTACTGTAATCCCTTTGATGTGAGGTGTTTCCCTTACATTAGGGGCAATAAACTGCATTTGCAGGGCTAGGTGATGGCCTGGGATCGGTTCGGACAATCGGGCGCTGAGGAAGGGGGTTATCAAAAGGATGTATGACCATGTATGGGATGAAAGGAGGTGTTGGTCAGGCGCGGGATGTGCTTCCATGGCAGGGTCGCGCAGAAGGAGAGGGTTTATGGCCCATGTATGAGAGAGCGGGGGGGTAGCCGGCGCGCGGGGGACATTTGCTGCGCCTGATGGGCACGCTGGCGATCGGCAATGAGACCATGGTGCCTAAAATGGCCGTTGCGCGTTTTCTGCGTGTGGCGCTTGGGGAGAGACAAGATGGCGCAGATAATGTTCAGATACGAACTAAATTTCCACAACCCAAGTACTCATGCACTGAGCCAGGCCTTAGCACATGGACTCCTTCAAACACCTATCCACTATCCATGCAGTCCTCCAACCACCTACACACTTGTCCTTCACACCTTCAATTCCCCAGTCAGTATTCATACACTTCCAACAAACACCCTGTCACTCTCCTTGCACTCCTCTAGTGACCCATTCAGCACCATGTACTAATCCTTTCACTGCGCGAAAACCCAAACACTTATAAATTCACCCAGGCACTCTCCTTGCAATACTCTAATCATTCAGTGAGAACCCAAGTACTCATCCAGTCACCCAGGCCTTAGCACATGGACTGCTTCAAACCCCTATCCACTATGCATGTAGTCCTCTAACCACCTTCACACTTGTATTACACCCCTTCAATTCCCCAGTCAGTATCTATACACTCCAGCAAACACCCTATCACTCCCCTTGTACTCCTCCAGTGACCCATTCAGCACCATGTACTGATCCATTCACTGCACCAAAACCCAACCACTTATAAATTCAACCAGGCACTCTCCTTGCAGTACTCTAATCATTCAGTCAGTACCCAAGTACTCATGCACTGAGCAAGGCCTTAGCACATGGACTGCTTCAAACGCCTATCCACTATGCATGCAGTCCTGTAACCACCTACACACTTGTCTTTCACACCTTTAATTCCCCAGTCAGTATCCATACACTTCCATCAAACACCCTGTCACTCCCCTTGTACTCCTCCAGTGACCCATTCAGCACCATGTACTAATCCATTCACTGCGCCAAAACCCAACCACTTATACATTCAGCAAGGCACTCTCATTGCAGTTCTCTAATCATTCAGTCAGTACCCAAGTACTCATGCACTGAGCCAGGCCTTAGCACATGGACTCCTTCAAACGCCTATCCACTATGCATGCAGGCCTCTAACTACCTTCACACTTCTCTTTCACACCTTCAATTCCCCAATCAGTATCCATACACTTCCAACAAACACCCTTTCACTCTCCTTGCAGTCCTCTAGTGACCCATTCAGCACCATTTACTAATCCATTCACTGTGCCAAAACCCAAACACTTATAAATTCACCCAGGCACTCTCCTTGCAGTACTCTAATCATTCAGTCAGTACCCAAGTACTCGTGCAATGAGCCAGGCCTTAGCACATGGACTGCTTCAAATGCCTATCCACTATGCATGCAGTCCTCTAACCACGTACACACTTGTCTTTCACACCTTCAATTCTCCAGTCAGTATCCATACACTTCCAGCAAACACCCTGTCACTCCCCTTGCACTCCTCTGGTGACCCATTCAGCACCATGTACTAATCCATTCACTGCGCCAAAACCCAACCACTTATAAATTCACCCAGACACTCTCCTTGCAGTACTCTAATCATTCAGTCAGTACCCAAGTACTCATGCACTGAGCCAGGCCTTACCACATGGACTTCTTCAAACGCCTATCCACTATGCATGCAGTCCTCTAACCACGTACACACTTGTCTTTCACACCTTCAATTCTCCAGTCAGTATCCATACACTTCCATCAAACACTCTGTCACTCCCCTTGCACTCCTGTGGTGACCCATTCAGCACCATGTACTAATCCATTCACTGCTCCAAAACCAAACCACTTATAAATTCACCCAGGCACTCTCCTTGCAATACTCTAATCATTCAGTCAGTACCCAAGTACTCATGCACTGAGCCAGGCCTTAGCACATGAACTGCTTCAAACGCCTATCCACTATGCATGCAGTCCTCTAACCACCTACACACTTGTCTTTCACACCTACAATTCCCCAGTCAGTATACATACACTTCCAGCAAACACCCTGTCACTCCCCTTGCACTCCTCTAGTCACCCATTCAGCACCATGTACTAATCCATTCACTGCGCCAAAACCCAAACACTTATAAATTCACCCAGGCACTCTCCTTGCAATACTCTAATCATTCAGTGAGTACCCAAGTACTCATCCAGTCACCCAGGCCTTAGCACATGGACTGCTTCAAACCCCTATCCACTATGCATGCAGTCCTCTAACCACCTACACAATTGTCTTTCACCCCTTCAATTCCCCAGTCAGTATTTATACACACCAGCAAACACCCTGTCACTCCCCTTGCACTCCTCTTACGACCCATATAGCACTATGTACTAATCCATTCACTGAGCCAAAACCCAAACACTTATGAATTCACCCAGGCACTCTCCCTGCAATACTCTAATCATTCAGTCAGTACCCGAGTACTCATGCACTGAGCCAGGCCTTAGCACATGGACTGCTTCAAACGCCTATCCACTATGCATGCAGTCCTGTAACCACCTACACACTTGTCTTTCACACCTTTAATTCCCCAGTCAGTATCCATACACTTCCAGCAAACACCCTGTCACTCCCCTTGCACTCCTCTATTGACCCATTCAGCAGCATGTACTAATCCATTCACTGCGCGAAAAGCCAAACACTTATAAATTCACCCAGGCACTCTCCTTGCAGTACTATAATCATTCAGTAAGTACCCAAGTACTCATGCAGTGAGCCAGGCCTTAGCACATAGACTGCTTCAAACGCCAATCCACTATGCATGCAGTCCTCTAACCACCTACACACTTGTCTTTCACACCATCAATTGCCCAGTCAGAATCCATACACTTCCAGCAAACACCCTGTCACTCCCCTTGCACTCCTCTATTGACCCATTCAGCACCATCTACTAATCCATTCACTGCGCCAAAACCCAACCACTTATAAATTCACCCAGGCACTCTCCTTGCAGTACTCTAATCATTCAGTCAGTACCCAAGTACTCATGCACTGAGCCAGGCCTTAGCACATGGACTTCTTCAAATGCCTATCCACTATGCATGCAGTCCTCTAACCACGTACACACTTGTCTTTCACACCTTCAATTCTCCAGTCAGTATCCATACACTTCCATTAAACACCCTGTCACTCCCCTTGCACTCCTGTGGTGACCCATTCAGCACCATGTACTAATTCATTCACTGCTCCAAAACCAAACCACTTATAAATTCACCCAGACACTCTCCTTGCAGTACTCTAATCATTCAGTCAGTACCCAAGTACTCATGCACTGAGCCAGGCCTTACCACATGAACTTCTTCAAACGCCTATCCACTATGCATGCAGTCCTCTAACCACGTACACACTTGTCTTTCACACCTTCAATTCTCCAGTCAGTATCCATACACTTCCATCAAACACCCTGTCACTCCCCTTGCACTCCTGTGGTGACCCATTCAGCACCATGTACTAATCCATTCACTGCTCCAAAACCAAACCACTTATAAATTCACCCAGGCACTCTCCTTGCAATACTCTAATCATTCAGTCAGTACCCAAGTACTCATGCACTGAGCCAGGCCTTAGCACATGAACTGCTTCAAACGCCTATCCACTATGCATGCAGTCCTCTAACCACCTACACACTTGTCTTTCACACCTACAATTCCCCAGTCAGTATACATACACTTCCAGCAAACACCCTGTCACTCCCCTTGCACTCCTCTAGTCACCCATTCAGCACCATGTACTAATCCATTCACTGCGCCAAAACCCAAACACTTATAAATTCACCCAGGCACTCTCCTTGCAATACTCTAATCATTCAGTGAGTACCCAAGTACTCATCCAGTCACCCAGGCCTTAGCACATGGACTGCTTCAAACCCCTATCCACTATGCATGCAGTCCTCTAACCACCTACACAATTGTCTTTCACCCCTTCAATTCCCCAGTCAGTATTTATACACACCAGCAAACACCCTGTCACTCCCCTTGCACTCCTCTTACGACCCATATAGCACTATGTACTAATCCATTCACTGAGCCAAAACCCAAACACTTATGAATTCACCCAGGCACTCTCCCTGCAATACTCTAATCATTCAGTCAGTACCCGAGTACTCATGCACTGAGCCAGGCCTTAGCACATGGACTGCTTCAAACGCCTATCCACTATGCATGCAGTCCTGTAACCACCTACACACTTGTCTTTCACACCTTTAATTCCCCAGTCAGTATCCATACACTTCCAGCAAACACCCTGTCACTCCCCTTGCACTCCTCTATTGACCCATTCAGCAGCATGTACTAATCCATTCACTGCGCGAAAAGCCAAACACTTATAAATTCACCCAGGCACTCTCCTTGCAGTACTATAATCATTCAGTAAGTACCCAAGTACTCATGCAGTGAGCCAGGCCTTAGCACATAGACTGCTTCAAACGCCAATCCACTATGCATGCAGTCCTCTAACCACCTACACACTTGTCTTTCACACCATCAATTGCCCAGTCAGAATCCATACACTTCCAGCAAACACCCTGTCACTCCCCTTGCACTCCTCTATTGACCCATTCAGCACCATCTACTAATCCATTCACTGCGCCAAAACCCAACCACTTATAAATTCACCCAGGCACTCTCCTTGCAGTACTCTAATCATTCAGTCAGTACCCAAGTACTCATGCACTGAGCCAGGCCTTAGCACATGGACTTCTTCAAATGCCTATCCACTATGCATGCAGTCCTCTAACCACGTACACACTTGTCTTTCACACCTTCAATTCTCCAGTCAGTATCCATACACTTCCATTAAACACCCTGTCACTCCCCTTGCACTCCTGTGGTGACCCATTCAGCACCATGTACTAATTCATTCACTGCTCCAAAACCAAACCACTTATAAATTCACCCAGGTACTCTCCTTGCAATACTCTAATCATTCAGTCAGTACCCAAGTACTCATGCACTGAGCCAGGCCTTAGCACATGAACTGCTTCAAACGCCTATCCACTATGCATGCAGTCCTCTAACCACCTACACACTTGTCTTTCACACCTACAATTCCCCATTCAGTATACATACACTTCCAGCAAACACCCTGTCACTCCCCTTGCACTCCTCTAGTCACCCATTCAGCACCATGTACTAATCCATTCACTGCGCGAAAAGCCAAACACTTATAAATTCACCCAGGCACTCTCCATGCAATACTCTAATCATTCAGTGAGTACCCAACTACTCATCCAGTCACCCAGGCCTTAGCACATGGACTGCTTCAAACCCCTATCCACTATGCATGCAGTCCTCTAACCACCTACACAATTTTCTTTCAACCCTTCAATTCCCCAGTCAGAATTTATACACACCAGCAAACACCCTGTCACTCCCCTTGCACCCCTCCAGTGACCCATTCAGCACCATGTACTAATCCATTCACTGCGCCAACTCCCAACCACTTATACATTCACCCAGGCACTCTCCTTGCAGTACTCTAATCATTCAGTCAGTACCCAAGGACTCATGCACTGAGCCAGTCCTTAGCACATGGACTGCTTCAAACGCCTATTCACTATGCATGCAGTCCTCTAACCACCTACACACTTGTCTTTCACACCTTCAATTCCCCAGTCAGAACACATACACTTCCAGCAAACACCCTGTCACTCCCCTTGCACTCCTCTTACGACCCATATAGCACCATGTACTAATCCATTCACTGAGCCAAAACCCAAACACTTATGAATTCTTCAAACGCCTATTGACTATGCATGCAGTCCTCCAACCACCTACACACTTGTCTTTCACACCTTCAATTCCCCAGTCAGAACACATACACTTCCAACAAACACCCTGTCACTCCCCTTGCACTCCTCTTACGACCTATATAGCACCATGTACTAATCCATTCACTGAGCCAAAACCCAAACACTTATGAATTCACCCAGGCACTCTCCCTGCAATACTCTAATCATTCAGTCAGTACCCAAGTACTCATGCACTGAGCCAGGCCTTAGCACATGGACTGCTTCAAACGCCTATCCACTATGCATGCAGTCCTGTAACCACCTACACACTTGTCTTTCACACCTTTAATTCCCCAGTCAGTATCCATACACTTCCAGCAAACACCCTGTCACTCCCCTTGCACTCCTCTATTGATCCATTCAGCAGCATGTACTAATCCATTCACTGCGCGAAAAGCCAAACACTTATAAATTCACCCAGGCACTCTCCTTGCAGTACTATAATCATTCAGTAAGTACCCAAGTACTCATGCAGTGAGCCAGGCCTTAGCACATAGACTGCTTCAAACGCCAATCCACTATGCATGCAGTCCTCTAACCACCTACACACTTGTCTTTCACACCATCAATTGCCCAGTCAGAATCCATACACTTCCAGCAAACACCCTGTCACTCCCCTTGCACTCCTCTATTGACCCATTCAGCACCATCTACTAATCCATTCACTGCGCCAAAACCCAACCACTTATAAATTCACCCAGGCACTCTCCTTGCAGTACTCTAATCATTCAGTCAGTACCCAAGTACTCATGCACTGAGCCAGGCCTTAGCACATGGACTTCTTCAAACGCCTATCCACTATGCATGCAGTCCTCTAACCACGTACACACTTGTCTTTCACACCTTCAATTCTCCAGTCAGTATCCATACACTTCCATTAAACACCCTGTCACTCCCCTTGCACTCCTGTGGTGACCCATTCAGCACCATGTACTAATTCATTCACTGCTCCAAAACCAAACCACTTATAAATTCACCCAGGTACTCTCCTTGCAATACTCTAATCATTCAGTCAGTACCCAAGTACTCATGCACTGAGCCAGGCCTTAGCACATGAACTGCTTCAAACGCCTATCCACTATGCATGCAGTCCTCTAACCACCTACACACTTGTCTTTCACACCTACAATTCCCCATTCAGTATACATACACTTCCAGCAAACACCCTGTCACTCCCCTTGCACTCCTCTAGTCACCCATTCAGCACCATGTACTAATCCATTCACTGCGCGAAAAGCCAAACACTTATAAATTCACCCAGGCACTCTCCATGCAATACTCTAATCATTCAGTGAGTACCCAAGTACTCATCCAGTCACCCAGGCCTTAGCACATGGACTGCTTCAAACCCCTATCCACTATGCATGCAGTCCTCTAACCACCTACACAATTTTCTTTCAACCCTTCAATTCCCCAGTCAGAATTTATACACACCAGCAAACACCCTGTCACTCCCCTTGCACCCCTCCAGTGACCCATTCAGCACCATGTACTAATCCATTCACTGCGCCAACTCCCAACCACTTATACATTCACCCAGGCACTCTCCTTGCAGTACTCTAATCATTCAGTCAGTACCCAAGTACTCATGCACTGAGCCAGTCCTTAGCACATGGACTGCTTCAAACGCCTATTCACTATGCATGCAGTCCTCTAACCACCTACACACTTGTCTTTCACACCTTCAATTCCCCAGTCAGAACACATACACTTCCAGCAAACACCCTGTCACTCCCCTTGCACTCCTCTTACGACCCATATAGCACCATGTACTAATCCATTCACTGAGCCAAAACCCAAACACTTATGAATTCTTCAAACGCCTATTCACTATGCATGCAGTCCTCCAACCACCTACACACTTGTCTTTCACACCTTCAATTCCCCAGTCAGAACACATACACTTCCAACAAACACCCTGTCACTCCCCTTGCACTCCTCTTACGACCTATATAGCACCATGTACTAATCCATTCACTGAGCCAAAACCCAAACACTTATGAATTCACCCAGGCACTCTCCCTGCAATACTCTAATCATTCAGTCAGTACCCAAGTACTCATGCACTGAGCCAGGCCTTAGCACATGGACTGCTTCAAACGCCTATCCACTATGCATGCAGTCCTGTAACCACCTACACACTTGTCTTTCACACCTTTAATTCCCCAGTCAGTATCCATACACTTCCAGCAAACACCCTGTCACTCCCCTTCCACTCCTCTATTGACCCATTCAGCAGCATTTACTAATCAATTCACTGCGCGAAAAGCCAAACACTTATAAATTCACCCAGGCACTCTCCTTGCAGTACTATAATCATTCAGTAAGTACCCAAGTACTCATGCAGTGAGCCAGGCCTTAGCACATAGACTGCTTCAAACGCCAATCCACTATGCATGCAGTCCTCTAACCACCTACACACTTGTCTTTCACACCATCAATTGCCCAGTCAGAATCCATACACTTCCAGCAAACACCCTGTCACTCCCCTTGCACTTCTCTATTGACCCATTCAGCACCATCTACTAATCCATTCACTGCGCCAAAACCCAACCACTTATAAATTCACCCAGGCACTCTCCTTGCAGTACTCTAATCATTCAGTCAGTACACAAGTACTCATGCACTGAGCCAGGCCTTACCACATGGGCTGCTTCAAATGCCTATCCACTATGCATGCAGTCCTCTAACCACCTTCACACTTCTCTTTCACACCTTCAATCCCCAATCAGTATCCATACACTTCCAACAAACAACCTTTCACTCTCCATGCAGTCCTCTAGTGACCCATTCAGCACCATTTACTAATCCATTCACTGTGCCAAAACCAAAACACTTATAAATTCACCCAGGGACTCTCCTTGCAGTACTCTAATCATTCAGTCAGTACCCAAGTACTCATCCAGTCACCCAGGCCTTAGCACATGGACTGCTTCAAACCCCTATCCACTATGCATGCAGTCCTGTAACCACCTACACACTTGTCTTTCACACCGTTAATTCCCCAGTCAGTATCCATACACTTCCAGCAAACACCCTGTCACTCCCCTTGTACTCCTCCAGTGACCCATTCAGCACCATGTACTAATCCATTCCCTGCGCCAAAACCCAACCACTTATAAATTCACCCAGGCACTCTCATTGCAGTTCTCTAATCATTCAGTCAGTACCCAAGTACTCATGCACTGAGCCAGGCCTTAGCACATGGACTCCTTCAAACGCCTATCCACTATGCATGCAGTCCTCTAACCACCTTCACACTTCTCTTTCACACCTTCAATTCCCCAATCAGTATCCATACACTTCCAACAAACACCCTTTCACTCTCCTTGCTGTCCTCTAGTGACCCATTCAGCACCATGTACTAATCCATTCACTGTGCCAAAACCCAAACACTTATAAATTCACCCAGGCACTCTCCTTGCAGTACTCTAATCATTCAGTCAGTACCCAAGTACTCATGTAATGAGCCAGGCCTTAGCACATGGACTGCTTCAAACGCCTATCCACTATGCATGCAGTCCTCTAACCACGTACACACTTGTCTTTCACACCTTCAATTCTCCAGTCTGTATCCATACACTTCCAGCAAACACCCTGTCACTCCCCTTGCACTCCTCTGGTGACCCATTCAGCACCATGTACTAATCCATTCACTGCGCCAAAACCCAACCACTTATAAATTCACCCAGGCACTCTCCTTGCAGTACTCTAATCATTCAGTCAGTACACAAGTACTCATGCACTGAGCCAGGCCTTACCACATGGGCTGCTTCAAATGCCTATCCACTATGCATGCAGTCCTCTAACCACCTTCACACTTCTCCTTCACACCTTCAATCCCCAATCAGTATCCATACACTTCCAACAAACAACCTTTCACTCTCCATGCAGTCCTCTAGTGACCCATTCAGCACCATTTACTAATCCATTCACTGTGCCAAAACCAAAACACTTATAAATTCACCCAGGGACTCTCCTTGCAGTACTCTAATCATTCAGTCAGTACCCAAGTACTCATCCAGTCACCCAGGCCTTAGCACATGGACTGCTTCAAACCCCTATCCACTATGCATGCAGTCCTGTAACCACCTACACACTTGTCTTTCACACCGTTAATTCCCCAGTCAGTATCCATACACTTCCAGCAAACACCCTGTCACTCCCCTTGTACTCCTCCAGTGACCCATTCAGCACCATGTACTAATCCATTCACTGCGCCAAAACCCAACCACTTATAAATTCACCCAGGCACTTTCATTGCAGTTCTCTAATCATTCAGTCAGTACCCAAGTACTCATGCACTGAGCCAGGCCTTAGCACATGGACTCCTTCAAACGCCTATCCACTATGCATGCAGTCCTCTAACCACCTTCACACTTCTCTTTCACACCTTCAATTCCCCAATCAGTATCCATACACTTCCAACAAACACCCTTTCACTCTCCTTGCTGTCCTCTAGTGACCCATTCAGCACCATGTACTAATCCATTCACTGTGCCAAAACCCAAACACTTATAAATTCACCCAGGCACTCTCCTTGCAGTACTCTAATCATTCAGTCAGTACCCAAGTACTCATGTAATGAGCCAGGCCTTAGCACATGGACTGCTTCAAACGCCTATCCACTATGCATGCAGTCCTCTAACCACGTACACACTTGTCTTTCACACCTTCAATTCTCCAGTCTTTATCCATACACTTCCAGCAAACACCCTGTCACTCCCCTTGCACTCCTCTGGTGACCCATTCAGCACCATGTACTAATCCATTCACTGCGCCAAAACCCAACCACTTATAAATTCACCCAGGCACTCTCCTTGCAGTACTCTAATCATTCAGTCAGTACCCAAGTACTCATGCACTGAGCCAGGCCTTACCACATGGACTTCTTCAAACGCCTATCCACTATGCATGCAGTCCTCTAACCACGTACACACTTGTCTTTCACACCTTCAATTCTCCAGTCAGTATCCACACACTTCCATCAAACACCCTGTCACTCCCCTTGCACTCCTGTGGTGACCCATTCAGCACCATGTACTAATCAATTCACTGAGCCAAAACCCAAACACTTATGAATTCACCCAGGCACTCTCCCTGCAATACTCTAATCATTCAGTCAGTACCCAAGTACTCATGCACTGAGCCAGGCCTTAGCACATGGACTGCTTCAAACGCCTATCCACTATGCATGCAGTCCTGTAACCACCTACACACTTGTCTTTCACACCTTTAATTCCCCAGTCAGTATCCATACACTTCCAGCAAACACCCTGTCACTCCCCTTGCACTCCTCTATTGACCCATTCAGCAGCATGTACTAATCCATTCACTGCGCGAAAAGCCAAACACTTATAAATTCACCCAAGCACTCTCCTTGCAGTACTATAATCATTCAGTAAGTACCCAAGTACTCATGCAGTGAGCCAGGCCTTAGCACATAGACTGCTTCAAACGCCAATCCACTATGCATGCAGTCCTCTAACCACCTACACACTTGTCTTTCACACCATCAATTGCCCAGTCAGAATCCATACACTTCCAGCAAACACCCTGTCACTCCCCTTGCACTCCTCTATTGACCCATTCAGCACCATCTACTAATCCATTCACTGCGCCAAAACCCAACCACTTATAAATTCACCCAGGCACTCTCCTTGCAGTACTCTAATCATTCAGTCAGTACCCAAGTACTCATGCACTGAGCCAGGCCTTAGCACATTGACTTCTTCAAACGCCTATCCACTATGCATGCAGTCCTCTAACCACGTACACACTTGTCTTTCACACCTTCAATTCTCCAGTCAGTATCCATACACTTCCATTAAACACCCTGTCACTCCCCTTGCACTCCTGTGGTGACCCATTCAGCACCATGTACTAATTCATTCACTGCTCCAAAACCAAACCACTTATAAATTCACCCAGGTACTCTCCTTGCAATACTCTAATCATACAGTCAGTACCCAAGTACTCATGCACTGAGCCAGGCCTTAGCACATGAACTGCTTCAAATACCTATCCACTATGCATGCAGTCCTCTAACCACCTACACACTTGTCTTTCACACCTACAATTCCCCATTCAGTATACATACACTTCCAGCAAACACCCTGTCACTCCCCTTGCACTCCTCTAGTCACCCATTCAGCACCATGTACTAATCCATTCACTGCGCGAAAAGCCAAACACTTATAAATTCACCCAGGCACTCTCCATGCAATACTCTAATCATTCAGTGAGTACCCAAGTACTCATCCAGTCACCCAGGCCTTAGCACATGGACTGCTTCAAACCCCTATCCACTATGCATGCAGTCCTCTAACCACCTACACAATTTTCTTTCAACCCTTCAATTCCCCAGTCAGAATTTATACGCACCAGCAAACACCCTGTCACTCCCCTTGCACCCCTCCAGTGACCCATTCAGCACCATGTGCTAATCCATTCACTGCGCCAACTCCCAACCACTTATACATTCACCCAGGCACTCTCCTTGCAGTACTCTAATCATTCAGTCAGTACCCAAGTACTCATGCACTGAGCCAGTCCTTAGCACATGGACTGCTTCAAACGCCTATTCACTATGCATGCAGTCCTCTAACCACCTACACACTTGTCTTTCACACCTTCAATTCCCCAGTCAGAACACATACACTTCCAGCAAACACCCTGTCACTCCCCTTGAACTCCTCTTACGACCCATATAGCACCATGTACTAATCCATTCACTGAGCCAAAACCCAAACACTTATGAATTCTTCAAACGCCTATTCACTATGCATGCAGTCCTCCAACCACCTACACACTTGTCGTTCACACCTTCAATTCCCCAGTCAGAACACATACACTTCCAACAAACACCCTGTCACTCCCCTTGCACTCCTCTTACGACCTATATAGCACCATGTACTAATCCATTCACTGAGCCAAAACCCAAACACTTATGAATTCACCCAGGCACTCTCCCTGCAATACTCTAATCATTCAGTCAGTACCCAAGTACTCATGCACTGAGCCAGGCCTTAGCACATGGACTGCTTCAAACGCCTATCCACTATGCATGCAGTCCTGTAACCACCTACACACTTGTCTTTCACACCTTTAATTCCCCAGTCAGTATCCATACACTTCCAGCAAACACCCTGTCACTCCCCTTGCACTCCTCTATTGACCCATTCAGCAGCATTTACTAATCAATTCACTGCGCGAAAAGCCAAACACTTATAAATTCACCCAGGCACTCTCCTTGCAGTACTATAATCATTCAGTAAGTACCCAAGTACTCATGCAGTGAGCCAGGCCTTAGCACATAGACTGCTTCAAACGCCAATCCACTATGCATGCAGTCCTCTAACCATCTACACACTTGTCTTTCACACCATCAATTGCCCAGTCAGAATCCATACACTTCCAGCAAACACCCTGTCACTCCCCTTGCACTTCTCTATTGACCCATTCAGCACCATCTACTAATCCATTCACTGCGCCAAAACCCAACCACTTATAAATTCACCCAGGCACTCTCCTTGCAGTACTCTAATCATTCAGTCAGTACACAAGTACTCATGCACTGAGCCAGGCCTTACCACATGGGCTGCTTCAAATGCCTATCCACTATGCATGCAGTCCTCTAACCACCTTCACACTTCTCTTTCACACCTTCAATCCCCAATCAGTATCCATACACTTCCAACAAACAACCTTTCACTCTCCATGCAGTCCTCTAGTGACCCATTCAGCACCATTTACTAATCCATTCACTGTGCCAAAACCAAAACACTTATAAATTCACCCAGGGACTCTCCTTGCAGTACTCTAATCATTCAGTCAGTACCCAAGTACTCATCCAGTCACCCAGGCCTTAGCACATGGACTGCTTCAAACCCCTATCCACTATGCATGCAGTCCTGTAACCACCTACACACTTGTCTTTCACACCGTTAATTCCCCAGTCAGTATCCATACACTTCCAGCAAACACCCTGTCACTCCCCTTGTACTCCTCCAGTGACCCATTCAGCACCATGTACTAATCCATTCACTGCGCCAAAACCCAACCATTTATAAATTCACCCAGGCACTCTCATTGCAGTTCTCTAATCATTCAGTCAGTACCCAAGTACTCATGCACTGAGCCAGGCCTTAGCACATGGACTCCTTCAAACGCCTATCCACTATGCATGCAGTCCTCTAACCACCTTCACACTTCTCTTTCACACCTTCAATTCCCCAATCAGTATCCATACACTTCCAACAAACACCCTTTCACTCTCCTTGCTGTCCTCTAGTGACCCATTCAGCACCATGTACTAATCCATTCACTGTGCCAAAACCCAAACACTTATAAATTCACCCAGGCACTCTCCTTGCAGTACTCTAATCATTCAGTCAGTACCCAAGTACTCATGCAATGAGCCAGGCCTTAGCACATGGACTGCTTCAAACGCCTATCCACTATGCATGCAGTCCTCTAACCACGTACACACTTGTCTTTCACACCCTCAATTCTCCAGTCTGTATCCATACACTTCCAGCAAACACCCTGTCACTCCCCTTGCACTCCTCTGGTAACCCATTCAGCACCATGTACTAATCCATTCACTGCGCCAAAACCCAACCACTTATAAATTCACACAGGCACTCTCCTTGCAGTACTCTAATCATTCAGTCAGTACCCAAGTACTCATGCACTGAGCCAGGCCTTACCACATGGACTTCTTCAAACGCCTATCCACTATGCATGCAGTCCTCTAACCACGTACACACTTGTCTTTCACACCTTCAATTCTCCAGTCAGTATCCACACACTTCCATCAAACACCCTGTCACTCCCCTTGCACTCCTGTGGTGACCCATTCAGCACCATGTACTAATCCATTCACTGAGCCAAAACCCAAACACTTATGAATTCACCCAGGCACTCTCCCTGCAATACTCTAATCATTCAGTCAGTACCCAAGTACTCATGCACTGAGGCAGGCCTTAGCACATGGACTGCTTCAAACGCCTATCCACTATGCATGCAGTCCTGTAACCACCTACACACTTGTCTTTCACACCTTTAATTCCCCAGTCAGTATCCATACACTTCCAGCAAATACCCTGTCACTCCCCTTGCACTCCTCTATTGACCCATTCAGCAGCATGTACTAATCCATTCACTGCGCGAAAAGCCAAACACTTATAAATTCACCCAGGCACTCTCCATGCAATACTCTAATCATTCAGTGAGTACCCAAGTACTCATCCAGTCACCCAGGCCTTAGCACATGGACTGCTTCAAACCCCTATCCACTATGCATGCAGTCCTCTAACCACCTACACAATTTTCTTTCAAGCCTTCAATTCCCCAGTCAGAATTTATACACACCAGCAAACACCCTGTCACTCCCCTTGCACCCCTCCAGTGACCCATTCAGTACCATGTACTAATCTATTCACTGCGCCAACTCCCAACCACTTATACTTTCACCCAGGCACTCTCCTTGCAGTACTCTAATCATTCAGTCAGTACCCAAGTACTCATGCACTGAGCCAGGCCTTAGCACATGGACTGCTTCAAACGCCTATCCACTATGCATGCAGTCCTGTAACCACCTACACACTTGTCTTTCACACCTTTAATTCCCCAGTCAGTATCCATACACTTCCAGCAAACACCCTGTCACTCCCCTTGCACTCCTCTATTGACCCATTCAGCAGCATGTACTAATCCATTCACTGCGCGAAAAGCCAAACACTTATAAATTCACCCAGGCACTCTCCTTGCAGTACTATAATCATTCAGTAAGTACCCAAGTACTCATGCAGTGAGCCAGGCCTTAGCACATAGACTGCTTCAAACGCCAATCCACTATGCATGCAGTCCTCTAACCACCTACACACTTGTCTTTCACACCATCAATTGCCCAGTCAGAATCCATACACTTCCAGCAAACACCCTGTCACTCCCCTTGCACTCCTCTATTGACCCATTCAGCACCATCTACTAATCCATTCACTGCGCCAAAACCCAACCACTTATAAATTCACCCAGGCACTCTCCTTGCAGTACTCTAATCATTCAGTCAGTACCCAAGTACTCATGCACTGAGCCAGGCCTTAGCACATTGACTTCTTCAAACGCCTATCCACTATGCATGCAGTCCTCTAACCACGTACACACTTGTCTTTCACACCTTCAATTCTCCAGTCAGTATCCATACACTTCCATTAAACACCCTGTCACTCCCCTTGCACTCCTGTGGTGACCCATTCAGCACCATGTACTAATTCATTCACTGCTCCAAAACCAAACCACTTATAAATTCACCCAGGTACTCTCCTTGCAATACTCTAATCATACAGTCAGTACCCAAGTACTCATGCACTGAGCCAGGCCTTAGCACATGAACTGCTTCAAACACCTATCCACTATGCATGCAGTCCTCTAACCACCTACACACTTGTCTTTCACACCTACAATTCCCCATTCAGTATACATACACTTCCAGCAAACACCCTGTCACTCCCCTTGCACTCCTCTAGTCACCCATTCAGCACCATGTACTAATCCATTCACTGCGCGAAAAGCCAAACACTTATAAATTCACCCAGGCACTCTCCATGCAATACTCTAATCATTCAGTGAGTACCCAAGTACTCATCCAGTCACCCAGGCCTTAGCACATGGACTGCTTCAAACCCCTATCCACTATGCATGCAGTCCTCTAACCACCTACACAATTTTCTTTCAACCCTTCAATTCCCCAGTCAGAATTTATACGTACCAGCAAACACCCTGTCACTCCCCTTGCACCCCTCCAGTGACCCATTCAGCACCATGTGCTAATCCATTCACTGCGCCAACTCCCAACCACTTATACATTCACCCAGGCACTCTCCTTGCAGTACTCTAATCATTCAGTCAGTACCCAAGTACTCATGCACTGAGCCAGTCCTTAGCACATGGACTGCTTCAAACGCCTATTCACTATGCATGCAGTCCTCTAACCACCTACACACTTGTCTTTCACACCTTCAATTCCCCAGTCAGAACACATACACTTCCAGCAAACACCCTGTCACTCCCCTTGAACTCCTCTTACGACCCATATAGCACCATGTACTAATCCATTCACTGAGCCAAAACCCAAACACTTATGAATTCTTCAAACGCCTATTCACTATGCATGCAGTCCTCCAACCACCTACACACTTGTCGTTCACACCTTCAATTCCCCAGTCAGAACACATACACTTCCAACAAACACCCTGTCACTCCCCTTGCACTCCTCTTACGACCTATATAGCACCATGTACTAATCCATTCACTGAGCCAAAACCCAAACACTTATGAATTCACCCAGGCACTCTCCCTGCAATACTCTAATCATTCAGTCAGTACCCAAGTACTCATGCACTGAGCCAGGCCTTAGCACATGGACTGCTTCAAACGCCTATCCACTATGCATGCAGTCCTGTAACCACCTACACACTTGTCTTTCACACCTTTAATTCCCCAGTCAGTATCCATACACTTCCAGCAAACACCCTGTCACTCCCCTTGCACTCCTCTATTGACCCATTCAGCAGCATTTACTAATCAATTCACTGCGCGAAAAGCCAAACACTTATAAATTCACCCAGGCACTCTCCTTGCAGTACTATAATCATTCAGTAAGTACCCAAGTACTCATGCAGTGAGCCAGGCCTTAGCACATAGACTGCTTCAAACGCCAATCCACTATGCATGCAGTCCTCTAACCATCTACACACTTGTCTTTCACACCATCAATTGCCCAGTCAGAATCCATACACTTCCAGCAAACACCCTGTCACTCCCCTTGCACTTCTCTATTGACCCATTCAGCACCATCTACTAATCCATTCACTGCGCCAAAACCCAACCACTTATAAATTCACCCAGGCACTCTCCTTGCAGTACTCTAATCATTCAGTCAGTACACAAGTACTCATGCACTGAGCCAGGCCTTACCACATGGGCTGCTTCAAATGCCTATCCACTATGCATGCAGTCCTCTAACCACCTTCACACTTCTCTTTCACACCTTCAATCCCCAATCAGTATCCATACACTTCCAACAAACAACCTTTCACTCTCCATGCAGTCCTCTAGTGACCCATTCAGCACCATTTACTAATCCATTCACTGTGCCAAAACCAAAACACTTATAAATTCACCCAGGGACTCTCCTTGCAGTACTCTAATCATTCAGTCAGTACCCAAGTACTCATCCAGTCACCCAGGCCTTAGCACATGGACTGCTTCAAACCCCTATCCACTATGCATGCAGTCCTGTAACCACCTACACACTTGTCTTTCACACCGTTAATTCCCCAGTCAGTATCCATACACTTCCAGCAAACACCCTGTCACTCCCCTTGTACTCCTCCAGTGACCCATTCAGCACCATGTACTAATCCATTCACTGCGCCAAAACCCAACCATTTATAAATTCACCCAGGCACTCTCATTGCAGTTCTCTAATCATTCAGTCAGTACCCAAGTACTCATGCACTGAGCCAGGCCTTAGCACATGGACTCCTTCAAACGCCTATCCACTATGCATGCAGTCCTCTAACCACCTTCACACTTCTCTTTCACACCTTCAATTCCCCAATCAGTATCCATACACTTCCAACAAACACCCTTTCACTCTCCTTGCTGTCCTCTAGTGACCCATTCAGCACCATGTACTAATCCATTCACTGTGCCAAAACCCAAACACTTATAAATTCACCCAGGCACTCTCCTTGCAGTACTCTAATCATTCAGTCAGTACCCAAGTACTCATGCAATGAGCCAGGCCTTAGCACATGGACTGCTTCAAACGCCTATCCACTATGCATGCAGTCCTCTAACCACGTACACACTTGTCTTTCACACCCTCAATTCTCCAGTCTGTATCCATACACTTCCAGCAAACACCCTGTCACTCCCCTTGCACTCCTCTGGTAACCCATTCAGCACCATGTACTAATCCATTCACTGCGCCAAAACCCAACCACTTATAAATTCACCCAGGCACTCTCCTTGCAGTACTCTAATCATTCAGTCAGTACCCAAGTACTCATGCACTGAGCCAGGCCTTACCACATGGACTTCTTCAAACGCCTATCCACTATGCATGCAGTCCTCTAACCACGTACACACTTGTCTTTCACACCTTCAATTCTCCAGTCAGTATCCACACACTTCCATCAAACACCCTGTCACTCCCCTTGCACTCCTGTGGTGACCCATTCAGCACCATGTACTAATCCATTCACTGAGCCAAAACCCAAACACTTATGAATTCACCCAGGCACTCTCCCTGCAATACTCTAATCATTCAGTCAGTACCCAAGTACTCATGCACTGAGGCAGGCCTTAGCACATGGACTGCTTCAAACGCCTATCCACTATGCATGCAGTCCTGTAACCACCTACACACTTGTCTTTCACACCTTTAATTCCCCAGTCAGTATCCATACACTTCCAGCAAACACCCTGTCACTCCCCTTGCACTCCTCTATTGACCCATTCAGCAGCATGTACTAATCCATTCACTGCGCGAAAAGCCAAACACTTATAAATTCACCCAGGCACTCTCCATGCAATACTCTAATCATTCAGTGAGTACCCAAGTACTCATCCAGTCACCCAGGCCTTAGCACATGGACTGCTTCAAACCCCTATCCACTATGCATGCAGTCCTCTAACCACCTACACAATTTTCTTTCAAGCCTTCAATTCCCCAGTCAGAATTTATACACACCAGCAAACACCCTGTCACTCCCCTTGCACCCCTCCAGTGACCCATTCAGTACCATGTACTAATCTATTCACTGCGCCAACTCCCAACCACTTATACTTTCACCCAGGCACTCTCCTTGCAGTACTCTAATCATTCAGTCAGTACCCAAGTACTCATGCACTGAGCCAGGCCTTAGCACATGGACTGCTTCAAACGCCTATCCACTATGCATGCAGTCCTGTAACCACCTACACACTTGTCTTTCACACCTTTAATTCCCCAGTCAGTATCCATACACTTCCAGCAAACACCCTGTCACTCCCCTTGCACTCCTCTATTGACCCATTCAGCAGCATGTACTAATCAATTCACTGCGCGAAAAGCCAAACACTTATAAATGTACCCAGGCACTCTCCTTGCAGTACTATAATCATTCAGTAAGTACCCAAGTACTCATGCAGTGAGCCAGGCCTTAGCACATAGACTGCTTCAAACGCCAATCCACTATGCATGCAGTCCTCTAACCACCTACACACTTGTCTTTCACACCATCAATTGCCCAGTCAGAATCCATACACTTCCAGCAAACACCCTGTCACTCCCCTTGCACTCATCTATTGACCCATTCAGCACCATCTACTAATCCATTCACTGCGCCAAAACCCAACCACTTATAAATTCACCCAGGCACTCTCCTTGCATTACTCTAATCATTCAGTCAGTACACAAGTACTCATGCACTGAGCCAGGCCTTACCACATGGGCTGCTTCAAATGCCTACCCACTATGCATGCAGTCCTCTAACCACCTTCACACTTGTCTTTCACACCTTCAATTCCCCTATCAGTATCTATACACTTCCAACAAACAACCTTTCACTCTCCATGCAGTCCTCTAGTGACCCATTCAGCACCATGTACTAATCCATTCACTGTGCCAAAACCCAAACACTTATAAATTCACCCAGGCACTCTCCTTGCAGTACTCTAATCATTCAGTCAGTACCCAAGTACTCATGCAATGTGCCAGGCCTTAGCACATGGACTGCCTCAAACGCCTATCCACTATGCATGCAGTCCTCTAACCACGTACACACTTGTCTTTCACACCTTCAATTCTCCAGTCAGTATCCATACACTTCCATCAAACACCCTGTCACTCCCCTTGCACTCCTGTGGTGACCCATTCAGCACCATGTACTAATCCATTCACTGCTCCAAAACCAAACCACTTATAAATTCACCCAGGCACTCTCCTTGCAATACTCTAATCATTCAGTCAGTACCCAAGTACTCATGCACTGAGCCAGGCCTTAGCACATGGGCTGCTTCAAATGCCTATCCACTATGCATGCAGTCCTCTAACCACCTTCACACTTCTCTTTCACACCTTCAAATCCCCAATCAGTATCCATACACTTCCAACAAACAACCTTTCACTCTCCGTGCAGTCCTCTAGTGACCCATTCAGCACCATTTACTAATCCATTCACTGTGCCAAAACCAAAACACTTATAAATTCACCGGGACACTCTCCTTGCAGCACTCTAATCATTCAGTCAGTACCCAAGTACTCATGCAATGAACAAGGCCTTAGCACATGGACTGCTTCAAACGCCTATCCACTATGCATGCAGTCCTCTAACCACGTACACACTTGTCTTTCACACCTTCAATTATCCAGTCAGTATCCATACACTTCCAGCAAACACCCTGTCACTCCCCTTAAACTCCTGTGGTGACCCATTCAGCACCATGTACTAATCCATTCACTGCGCCAAAACCCAACCACTTATAAATTCACCCAGGCACTCTCCTTGCAGTACTCTAATCATTCAGTCAGTACCCAAGTACTCATGCACTGAGCCAGGCCTTACCACATGGACTGCTTCAAACGCCTATCCACTATGCATGCAGTCCTCTAACCACGTACACACTTGTCTTTCACACCTTCAATTCTCCAGTCAGTATCCATATACTTCCAGCAAACACCCTGTCACTCCCCTTGCACTCCTGTGGTGACCCATTCAGCACCATGTACTAATCCATTCACTGCTCCAAAACCAAACCACTTATAAATTCACCCAGGCACTCTCCTTGCAATACTCTAATCATTCAGTCAGTACCCAAGTACTCATGCACTGAGCCACGCCTTAGCACATGGACTGCTTCAAATGCCTATCCACTATGCATGCAGTCCTCTAACCACCCACACACTTGTCTTTCACACCTACAATTCCCCAGTCAGTATACATACACTTCCAGCAAACACCCTGTCACTCCCCTTGCACTCCTCTAGTGACCCATTCAGCACCATGTACTAATCCATTCACTGTGCCAAAACCCAAACACTTATATATTCACCCAGGCACTCTCCTTGCAATACTCTAATCATTAAGTGAGTACCCAATTACTCATCCAGTCACCCAGGCCTTAGCACATGGACTGCTTCAAAACCCTATCCACTATGCATGCAGTCCTCTAACCACCTACACAATTGTCTTTCACCCCTTCAATTCCCCAGTCAGTATTTATACACTCCAGCAAACAACCTGTCACCCCCCTTGTACTCCTCCAGTGACCCATTCAGCACCATGTACTAATCCATTCACTGCGCCAACTCCCAACCACTTATAAAGTCACCCAGGCACTCTCCTTGCAGTACTCTAATCATTCAGTGAGTACCCAATTACTCATCAAGTCACCCAGGCCTTAGCACATGGACTGCTTCAAAACCCTATCCACTATGCATGCAGTCCTCTAACCACCTACACACTTGTCTTTCACACCTTCAATTCCCAAGTCAGAACACATACACTTCCAGAAAACACCCTGTCACTCCCCTTGCACTCCTCTTACGACCCATATAGCACCATGTACTAATCCATTCACTGAGCCAAAACCCAAACACTTATGAATTCACCCAGGCACTCTCCCTGCAATACTCTAATCATTCAGTCAGTACCCAAGTACTCATGCACTGAGCCAGGCCTTAGCACATGGACTGCTTCAAACGCCTATCCACTATGCATGCAGTCCTGTAACCACCTACACACTTGTCTTTCACACCTTTAATTCCCCAGTCAGTATCCGTACACTTCCAGCAAACACCCTGTCACTCCCCTCGCACTCCTCTATTGACCCATTCAGCAGCATGTACTAATCCATTCACTGCGCGAAAAGCCTAACACTTATAAATTCACCCAGGCACTCTCCTTGCAGTACTATAATCATTCAGTAAGTACCCAAGTACTCATGCAGTGAGCCAGGCCTTAGCACATAGACTGCTTCAAACGCCAATCCACTGTGCATGCAGTCCTCTAACCACCTAAACACTTGTCTTTCACACCATCAATTGCCCAGTCAGAATCCATACACTTCCAGCAAACACCCTGTCACTCCCCTTGCACTCCTCTATTGACCCATTCAGCACCATCTACTAATCCATTCACTGCGCCAAAACCCAACCACTTATAAATTCACCCAGGCACTCTCCTTGCAGTACTGTAATCATTCAGTAAGTACCCAAGTACTCATGCAGTGAGCCAGGCCTTAGCACATAGACTGCTTCAAACGCCAATCCACTATGCATGCAGTCCTCTAACCACCTACACACTTCTCTTTCACACCTTCAATTCCCCAATCAGTATCCATACACTTCCAACAAACCACCTTTCACTCTCCTTGCAGTCCTCTAGTGACCCATTCAGCACCATTTACTAATCCATTCACTCTGCCAAAACCAAAACACTTATAAATTCACCCAGACACTCTCCTTGCAGTACTCTAATCATTCAGTCAGTACTCAAGTACTCATGCAATGAGCAAGGCCTTAGCACATGGACTGCTTCAAACGCCTATCCACTATGCATGCAGTCCTCTAACCACCTACACAATTGTCTTTCACCCCTTCAATTCCCCAGTCAGTATTTATACACATCAGCAAACACCCTGTCACTCCCCTTGCACCCCTCCAGTGACCCATTCAGCACCATGTACTAATCCATTCACTGCGCCAACTCCCAACCACTTATAAATTCACCCAGGCACTCTCCTTGCAGTACTCTAATCATTCAGTCAGTACCCAAGTACTCATGCACTGAGCCAGGCCTTAGCACATGGGCTGCTTCAAACGCCTATCCACTATGCATGCAGTCCTCTAACCACGTACACACTTGTCTTTCACACCTTCAATTCTCCAGTCAGTATCCATATACTTCCAGCAAACACCCTGTCACTCCCCTTGCACTCCTGTGGTGACCCATTCAGCACCATGTACTAATCCATTCACTGCTCCAAAACCAAACCACTTATAAATTCACCCAGGCACTCTCCTTGCAATACTCTAATCATTCAGTCAGTACCCAAGTACTCATGCACTGAGCCAGGCCTTAGCACATGGACTGCTTCAAATGCCTATCCACTATGCATGCAGTCCTCTAACCACCTACACACTTGTCTTTCACACCTACAATTCCCCAGTCAGTATACATACACTTCCAGCAAACACCCTGTCACTCCCCTTGCACTCCTCTAGTGACCCATTCAGCACCATGTACTAATCCATTCACTGTGCGAAAACCCAAACACTTATATATTCACCCAGGCACTCTCCTTGCAATACTCTAATCATTCAGTGAGTACCCAATTACTCATCCAGTCACCCAGGCCTTAGCACATGGACTGCTTCAAAACCCTATCCACTATGCATTCAGTCCTCTAACCACCTACACAATTGTCTTTCACCCCTTCAATTCCCCAGTCAGTATTTATACACTCCAGCAAACACCCTGTCACTCCTCTTGTACTCCTCCAGTGACCCATTCAGCACCATGTACTAATCCATTCACTGCACCAACTCCCAACCACTTATAAATTCACCCAGGCACTCTCCTTGCAGTACTCTAATCATTCAGTCAGTACCCAAGTACTCATGCACTGAGCCAGTCCTTAGCACATGGACTGCTTCAAACGCCTATTCACTATGCATGCAGTCCTCCAACCACCTACACACTTGTCTTTCACACCTTCAATTTCCCAGTCAGAATACATACACTTCCAGCAAACACCCTGTCACTCCCCTTGTACTCCTCCAGTGACCCATTCAGCACCATGTACTAATCCATTCACTGCGCCAACTCCCAACCACTTATAAATTCACCCAGGCACTCTCCTTGCAGTACTCTAATCATTCAGTCAGTACCCAAGTACTCATGCAGTGAGCCAGGCCTTAACACATAGACTGCTTCAAACGCCAATCCACTATGCATGCAGTCCTCTAACCACCTACACACTTGTCTTTCACACCATCAATTGCCCAGTCAGAATCCATACACTTCCAGCAAACACCCTGTCACTCCCCTTGCACTCCTCTATTGACCCATTCAGCACCATCTACTAATCCATTCACTGCGCCAAAACCCAACCACTTATAAATTCACCCAGGCACTCTCCTTGCAGTACTCTAATCATTCAGTCAGTACCCAAGTACTCATGCACTGAGCCAGGCCTTAGCACATGGGCTGCTTCAAATGCCTATCCACTATGCATGCAGTCCTCTAACCACCTTCACACTTCTCTTTCACACCTTCAATTCCCCAATCAGTATCCATACACTTCCAACAAACAACCTTTCACTCTCCTTGCAGTCCTCTAGTGACCCATTCAGCACCATTTACTAATCCATTCACTGTGCCAAAACCCAACCACTTATAAATTCACCCAGACACTCTCCTTGCAGTACTCTAATCATTCAGTCAGTACCCAAGTACTCATGCACTGAGCCAGGCCTTACCACATGGACTGCTTCAAACGCCTATCCACTATGCATGCAGTCCTCTAACCACGTACACACTTGTCTTTCACACCTTCAATTCTCCAGTCAGTATCCATATACTTCCAGCAAACACCCTGTCACTCCCCTTGCACTCCTGTGGTGACCCATTCAGCACCATGTACTAATCCATTCACTGCTCCAAAACCAAACCACTTATAAATGCACCCAGGCACTCTCCTTGCAATACTCTAATCATTCAGTCAGTACCCAAGTACTCATGCACTGAGCCAGGCCTTAGCACATGGACTGCTTCAAATGCCTATCCACTATGCATGCAGTCCTCTAACCACCTACACACTTGTCTTTCACACCTACAATTCCCCAGTCAGTATACATACACGTCCAGCAAACACCCTGTCACTCCCCTTGCACTCCTCTAGTGACCCATTCAGCACCATGTACTAATCCATTCACTGCGCCAAAACCCAAACACTTATATATTCACCCAGGCACTCTCCTTGCAATACTCTAATCATTCAGTGAGTACCCAATTACTCATCCAGTCACCCAGGCCTTAGCACATGGACTGCTTCAAAACCCTATCCACTATGCATGCAGTCCTCTAACCACCTACACAATTGTCTTTCACCCCTTCAATTCCCCAGTCAGCATTTATACACTCCAGCAAACACCCTGTCACTCCCCTTGCACTCCTCCAGTGACCCATTCAGCACCATGTACTAATCCATTCACTGCGCCAACTCCCAACCACTTATAAATTCACCCAGGCACTCTCCTTGCAGTACTCTAATCATTCAGTCAGTACCCAAGTACTCATGCACTGAGCCAGTCCTTAGCACATGGACTGCTTCAAACGTCTATCCACTATGCAGGCAGTCCTCTAACCACCTACACAATTGTCTTTCACCCCTTCAATTCCCCAGTCAGTATTTATACACATCAGCAAACACCCTGTCACTCCCCTTGCACCCCTCCAGTGACCCATTCAGCACCATGTACTAATCCATTCACTGCGCCAACTCCCAACCACTTATAAATTCACCCAGGCACTCTCCTTGCAGTACTCTAATCATTCAGTCAGTACCCAAGTACTCATGCACTGAGCCAGGCCTTAGCACATGGGCTGCTTCAAACGCCTATCCACTATGCATGCAGTCCTCTAACCACGTACACACTTGTCTTTCACACCTTCAATTCTCCAGTCAGTATCCATATACTTCCAGCAAACACCCTGTCACTCCCCTTGCACTCCTGTGGTGACCCATTCAGCACCATGTACTAATCCATTCACTGCTCCAAAACCAAACCACTTATAAATTCACCCAGGCACTCTCCTTGCAATACTCTAATCATTCAGTCAGTACCCAAGTACTCATGCACTGAGCCAGGCCTTAGCACATGGACTGCTTCAAATGCCTATCCACTATGCATGCAGTCCTCTAACCACCTACACACTTGTCTTTCACACCTACAATTCCCCAGTCAGTATACATACACTTCCAGCAAACACCCTGTCACTCCCCTTGCACTCCTCTAGTGACCCATTCAGCACCATGTACTAATCCATTCACTGTGCGAAAACCCAAACACTTATATATTCACCCAGGCACTCTCCTTGCAATACTCTAATCATTCAGTGAGTACCCAATTACTCATCCAGTCACCCAGGCCTTAGCACATGGACTGCTTCAAAACCCTATCCACTATGCATTCAGTCCTCTAACCACCTACACAATTGTCTTTCACCCCTTCAATTCCCCAGTCAGTATTTATACACTCCAGCAAACACCCTGTCACTCCTCTTGTACTCCTCCAGTGACCCATTCAGCACCATGTACTAATCCATTCACTGCACCAACTCCCAACCACTTATAAATTCACCCAGGCACTCTCCTTGCAGTACTCTAATCATTCAGTCAGTACCCAAGTACTCATGCACTGAGCCAGTCCTTAGCACATGGACTGCTTCAAACGCCTATTCACTATGCATGCAGTCCTCTAACCACCTACACACTTGTCTTTCACACCTTCAATTTCCCAGTCAGAATACATACACTTCCAGCAAACACCCTGTCACTCCCCTTGTACTCCTCCAGTGACCCATTCAGCACCATGTACTAATCCATTCACTGCGCCAACTCCCAACCACTTATAAATTCACCCAGGCACTCTCCTTGCAGTACTCTAATCATTCAGTCAGTACCCAAGTACTCATGCAGTGAGCCAGGCCTTAACACATAGACTGCTTCAAACGCCAATCCACTATGCATGCAGTCCTCTAACCACCTACACACTTGTCTTTCACACCATCAATTGCCCAGTCAGAATCCATACACTTCCAGCAAACACCCTGTCACTCCCCTTGCACTCCTCTATTGACCCATTCAGCACCATCTACTAATCCATTCACTGCGCCAAAACCCAACCACTTATAAATTCACCCAGGCACTCTCCTTGCAGTACTCTAATCATTCAGTCAGTACCCAAGTACTCATGCAGTGAGCCAGGTCTTAGCACACGGACTGCTTCAAACGCCTATCCACTATGCATGCAGTCCTCTAACCACCTTCACACTTCTCTTTCACACCTTCAATTCCCCAATCAGTATCCATACACTTCCAACAAACACCCTGTCACTCCCCTTCAACTCCTCTAGTGACCCATTCAGCACCATCTACTAATCCATTCACTGTGCCAAAACCCAACCACTTATAAATTCACCCAGACACCCTCCTTGCAGTACTCTAATCATTCAGTCAGTACCCAAGTACTCATGCACTGAGCCAGGCCTTAGCACATGGACTGCTTCAAACGCCTATCCACTATGCATGCAGTCCTCTAACCACGTACACACTTGTCTTTCACACCTTCAATTCCCCAGTCAGTATCTATACACTTCCAGCAAACACCCTGTCACTCTCCTTGCACTCCTCTAGTGACCCATGCAGCACCATGTACTAATCCATTCACTGCTCCAAAACCAAACCACTTATAAATGCACCCAGGCACTCTCCTTGCAATACTCTAATCATTCAGTCAGTACCCAAGTACTCATGCACTGAGCCAGGCCTTAGCACATGGACTGCTTCAAATGCCTATCCACTATGCATGCAGTCCTCTAACCACCTACACACATGTCTTTCACACCTACAATTCCCCAGTCAGTATACATACACGTCCAGCAAACACCCTGTCACTCCCCTTGCACTCCTCTAGTGACCCATTCAGCACCATGTACTAATCCATTCACTGCGCCAAAACCCAAACACTTATATATTCACCCAGGCACTCTCCTTGCAATACTCTAATCATTCAGTGAGTACCCAATTACTCATCCAGTCACCCAGGCCTTAGCACATGGACTGCTTCAAAACCCTATCCACTATGCATGCAGTCCTCTAACCACCTACACAATTGTCTTTCACCCCTTCAATTCCCCAGTCAGTATTTATACACTCCAGCAAACACCCTGTCACTCCCCTTGCACTCCTCCAGTGACCCATTCAGCACCATGTACTAATCCATTCACTGCGCCAACTCCCAACCACTTATAAATTCACCCAGGCACTCTCCTTGCAGTACTCTAATCATTCAGTCAGTACCCAAGTACTCATGCACTGAGCCAGTCCTTAGCACATGGACTGCTTCAAACGCCTATTCACTATGCATGCAGTCCTCTAACCACCTACACACTTGTCTTTCACACCTTCAATTTCCCAGTCAGAATACATACACTTTCAGCAAACACCCTGTCACTCCCCTTGCACTCCTCTAGTGACCCATTCAGCACCATGTACTAATCCATTCAATGCACCAAAACCCAAACACTTATGTATTCACCCAGGCACTCTCCTTGCAGTACTCTAATCATTCAGTCAGTACCCAAGTACTCATGCACTGAGACAGGCCTTAGCACATGGACTGCTTCAAACGCCTATCCACTATGCATGCAGTCCTGTAACCACCTACACACTTGTCTTTAACACCCTTAATTTCCCAGTCGGTATCGATACACTTCCAGCAAACACCCTGTCACTCCGCTTCCACTCCTCTATTGACCCATTCAGCACCATGTACTAATCCATTCACTGCGCTAAAACCCAAACACTTATAAATTCACCCAGGCACTCTCCTTGCAATACTCTAATCATTCAGTGAGTACCCAAGTACTCATCCAGTCACCCAGGCCTTAGCACATGGACTGCTTCAAACCCCTATCCAATATGCATGCAGTCCTCTAACCACCTACACAATTGTCTTTCACCCCTTCAATTCCCCAGTCAGTATCTATACACTCCAGCAAACACCCTGTCACTCCCCTTGCACTCCTCCAGTGACCCATTCAGCACCATGTACTAATCCATTCACTGCGCCAACACCCAACCACTTATAAATTGACCCAGGCACTCTCCTTGCAGTACTCTAATCATTCAGTCAGTACCCAAGTACTCATGCACTGAGCCAGGCATTAGCACATGGACTGCTTCAAACACCTATCCACTATCCATGCAGTCCTCCAACCACCTACACACTTGTCCTTCACACCTTCAATTCCCTAGTCAGTATTCATACACTTCCAACAAACACCGTCACTCTCCTTGCACTCCTCTAGTGACCCATTCAGCACCATGTACTAATCCATTCACTGCGCGAAAACCCAAACTCTTATAAATTCACCCAGGCACTCTCCTTGCAATACTCTAATTATTCAGTGAGAACCCAAGTACTCATCCAGTCACCCAAGCCTTGGCACATGGACTGCTTCAAACCCGTATCCACTATGCATGTAGTCCTCTAACCACCTACACACTTGTATTACACCCCTTCAATTCCCCAGTCAGTATCTTTACACTCCAGCAAACACCCTGTCACTTCCCTTGTACTCCTCCAGGGACCCATTCTGCACCATGTACTAATCCATTCACTGCAGCAAAACCCAACCACTTATAAATTTAACCAGGCACTCTCCTTGCAGTACTCTAATCATTCAGTCAGTGCCCAAGTACTCATGCATTGAGCCAGGCCTTAGCACATAGACTGCTTCAAACGCCAATCCACTATGCATGCAATCCTCTAACCACCTACACACTTGTCTTTCACACCTTCAATTGCCCAGTCATTATTCATAAACTTCCAGCAAACACCCTGTCACTCTCCTTGCACTCCTCTAGTCAAACATTCAGCACCATGTACTAATCCATTTACTTCGTCAAAACCCAACCACTTATAAATTCACCCAGGCACTCTCCTTGCAGTACTTTAATCATTCAGTCAGTACCCAAGTACTCATGCAGTGAGCCAGGTCTTAGCACACGGACTGCTTCAAACGCCTATCCACTATGCATGCAGTCCTCTAACCACCTACACACTTGTCTTTCATACCTTCAATTCCCCAGTCAGAATACATACACTTCCAGCAAACACCCTGTCACTCCCCTTCAACTCCTCTAGTGACCCATTCAGCACCATCTACTAATCCATTCACTGCACCAAAACCCAACCACTTATAAATTCACCCAGGCACCCTCCTTGCAGTTCTCTAATCATTCAGTCAGTACCCAAGTACTCATGCACTGAGCCAGGCCTTAGCACATGGACTGCTTCAAACGCCTATCCACTATGCATTTAGTCCTCTAACCACCTACACACTTGTCTTTCACACCTTCAATTCCCCAGTCAGTATCTATACACTTCCAGCAAACACCCTGTCACTCTCCTTGCACTCCTCTAGTGACCCATGCAGCACCATGTACTAATCCATTCACTGCGCCAAAACCCAAACACTTATAAATTCACCCAGGCACTCCCCTTGCAGTTCTCTAATCATTCAGTCAGTACCCAAGTACTCATGCACTGAGCCAGGCCTTAGCACTTGGACTGCTTCAAACGCCGATTGTGACAAGTTGGCCTGGCATATGCTGTCTCCTAGTTATAGGGACACCTTTCACCAGTCCAATTCGACTATTATTGATGATAGGTTTAAGACAACCTTTAAAGAAAGTTATTCTAGTGGTAGCTGTGGAGAGCGGCCTTCAGGCTAAGTCTTGAAGGAGTGTTAAGCTTATTATTTTACCATAATAACCTCTTGAATAACCAAATGAAAGAGTAGCCCACACAGGTATATATATAAAATATATGTATTTATTCTAGACAGAATCCCACAGTCTCTTTATGAAGCTGTGGCAAAGTTAAAATATCAAACAAGCATTGATAGACACAATAAATAGCACTATTAACAATGGGCCCCAGGGGGGGACCAAACCATATACTAAAAAAGTGGTATAAGAACCACAACAATTCTACAGGCAATGCCTAGGGCATTCAGGATCGCTGTCCCCTTAAGAATCCACCTCAGTTTATGAGGAAGGGGACCCATGGGAGGCGCGTGCAGTGGAAGTATCTGCTATCGGGATCTCTATTACAGCCTATGGAGAATGTCGCGGTTGGAAATAAACAGTTTAAAAATACTTCTAGCAGGAGTACAAAGTTAAAACTTTAGACTTAAGCTTTTGAGGAGCCCACTACCACGAGAGTACCGAGGTACCACTGTTACCTGCCCCAGGGAAGCCGGAGTGCATAGGTCGTTTCTGCTGTCGGGCCGCGGGCTGATTTTCAATGGGAAAATAGTCAAAAGTTCTGCTAGCCAAAAGTGTCGATGATTCCGTGAAGATCAAAGATGTGAAGATTGTAGAGAAGAACCTGAAAGCAGAGGGGACAGAGTCTGGGTCACGGCAAAGTGACCAGGAGGCTCAAAGCAAAGAGCCCTTCGATGTCGGGTGCTTCAGGTGGAAAGTTGTGTAGCTTGGATCTGCAGCCACGGGCTCTGGGAGGCTTCAAGGAAGGCCAGCTTCAGGAGAGGGACTGTCCCACGTGAGATGAGGGTCGCTGCGGTGTTAGTGTCCGGATTGGACCCACTAAGCCTTGGCAACCGCAACCCACGAAGAATAAACAAATCGGCTACAGTGCAGACCCACGAGGTCTGGGAGAGGTCTCCTTCAAGGAGACTGTAGAGCAGGCTTGGAGCAACCAGAGGAACTCTTGGTCGTTGAAATAGACCTCCGCTAGGGCCCACAAATCGAGAGACAAGGGACTGCGGGAGGCAGCAATTTGGAGTGCGTAAAAGGGCACCCACGGGCCACCGGAGGGGGCTAGGGCGCTGGTCTTTGGCACAATTGCTGTAGAGTGGTTGGCTCGAAAACGGGCCAAAGCACAACTTCCCCACTGGTCAGGGTCGTGTGCTACGCAAGAGGTGGCCGGTGTCCTGGGGTATTGGGGATCTCAGCACCCACGCGGTTCATGGTGCCCAAACTTGTTGAGCACACTCACTGGCCTCTGGGATGCGCTGGAAACCCACCTCAAGGTTTCTGGAAGTCATCAAAGTTCATGAGAGCAGCAAAGTTCCTACCGGGTCACTTGCAGTGTTTCAGGTGCCTGCCAAGCAGGGGGATAACTCCTTTATCCCAAGGGAGATTTCTTCCGTCAGCTGGGCAGCAGGAAGTCGAAGGTCAAGACTGTAAAGTTCAAGATTAATCTGAGGGTCTGGAGCGACGTTATTCACCTTTATCCCCAAGATTAGGGGAGTGTCCAGAGTAGTGCCCACCAATGGGAGGTGAGGCGGGAAAGGGTGGCTACACCCTCTCCCCTTTGTGTGTTTCCTGCCTGGGCGAGGGGCAGGATGCCCCTGAACCGGTTCCAAGTGGTGTATGCAGAATGAGGCTTCTGCAGCTGCCTACGTGCAACTCTGAAAGGACATTTGGTGCACCCACCATGTTCCAATCCACATTATCCTGTCTGGGGAGATGCTAGCACCTCCCTGCCACAGGAGCCCTATTGTCCAGCTGGCGAGGCTGGGGTTTTCCCCAGCAACAGCCAGCCAGGGTCATGTAGGTGGCGGGCAGTAGCCATTTTGTGTTACTTGTGCACTTTTACATTGGTGTCCGAAATCTACCGCTTTTCCCATATCGCCCCTCTAGCAGGGGGGAATCGTACCCTCATGCCCATGACTGGACTGGGGGTATGATTCCTACATGTTTGACACCAAACACGATATGGTTCTGTGTAGCCATTCTCAAGTTATCACTCTATCGCGATAGACTTATAATGCGGTTAAGAGTATATGGTATGGCTACACTACAAACAACCCAGCAATGATTTTACGTAGGTTGCAGAGAGGCCCTACTCATATAGGGGTCCCCCCTCACACATACCTCAGCACCCTGCCTTGTAGGATTACCAAGGCCTGCTATAGGGGTGACCTATGAGAGTATATGTGTTGTAATGGGGTGGGACATAGGGTACCTATATCCCTGTAAGGGGTGCTAGCACCACCTTACCCAGACTACAGTAGTGGTCTGGTGGTGTCAGTTTGTATGGCTGTCCCAGGGTGGCACAATTAGTGCTGCAGCCCTGGTAGGCCTACTGAGGGACCCATGCCCTGGGTACCTAGGGTACCATCTACAAGGGACTCTCAGGGCATCCTCAGCATCCAATTGGTGTGTACCTAGGGTACTTCACATTAGTTTTAGGGAGAAAGCAGATAGGCTGGGGTCCTGGATAGCAGGATCCCAGCCAGACTAGTCAAAAACCACTCAAATACCAGGCAAAAAGTTGGGGGCAACCATTAGTCAGATTCTACCTTCCTACACAACCCCCCCAAACGAAAGGAGATAAGGCTAACCTTGTCCAGATAAGCCTTTATTTCCTGAGTGGCCATATAAGGAAGAACCTGCACTAGCATGGTTGCTCCCTGTCTCATGGTCCACTTGGGAAATCCTACCCCAAGGGGTTCTAGAGTTTCTCCAAAGTCTAGGGGCATTACCTGTATTGGTTTTGGGTACAGGGGTGGGCTGGTGGGGTGTCTGAGTCTGGAAGTGAGGCCCTATTTGGGGTGGTCTCAACCTCCTCAGGTCACTGGTCACCATGGAAGCCTTTCTGCCCATGACTGTGTCATATCTGGCCCTAAGGGTCAACCTCTGGCTGCCTACAGCTGGGGGTTGGATCCCTTTGGTTGGAATAGTGGAGGGCACTGGAAGGTTTGGGGCAACTATGCCCCAGGTTTCCCTGTGCCCAACAACATCCATGTGAGGGGTACCTATACCTAGGGGTAAGGGGGATCCCTCAGTTTGTAGAGGAATATTCACCTGGCTAGAACTACTCTGCTGGGTGTCCCTAATCTGCTGATGAGGGGGTTCCTCTGGGCAGGGGCCCATTAAGGGTCCACTGACCTCCCTGACCTCTGCAGCCCTGGGCTGACTGGGGCAGGGTAGAGAGGGGCAGGATACCTGCTCCAGACTGGGTACTACCTTGGAAGGATCCCCTGCCATCAGAGAGGTGGCCAGGCCAGGCCTGTCCACTTCTGGGGCAGTTACTTCACAAGGGGCAGGATCAGTTCCCTGAGAAACTTGACCCTTACCTTTAGTCTGGTGGGGGGAGGACTGTTCCTCTCCCCCTATGCTCTCTGTTTGGGTGGAGTGATCCATAGTTTCAGGCTTCACTCCTTTTACTTTCTCCTGGGGTGGAGGTGAGGCCTTTAAGGTCTCATCCACTCTCTCAGGGATGCCTACCATTTTCAAATGGGCCTTGTTGTCTACCTCAGCCCAGGCTGAGATTTCCAGATCATTCCCCAGTAGACAATCTACAGGCAAGGTTGGGGACATTGCCACTCTCTTTGGGCCAGTGACCCCTCCCCAGCTGAGATTTACCACTGCCATGGGATGGTCTGTCCTAATTCCATCTATATTGGTCACCTGGTAGCTAAACCCAGGTAAAAGCTGTTCTAGGGGCACTAGCCTCTTGGTCACCATGGTGACACTGGCCCCTGTGTCCTTGTAGGCCACAGCCTTCTGTCCATTGATCATGGGCTCTTGTCTGTACCTGCCCAAGATATTGGGATCCATGGTAAAGTTGGCAAACCCCATGCCACCATCACAGACTAGAGTTGCTTGTGTAGGGGACCTGGTAAGGCCAGAGTACACCTGAGTTCCCCAAGAAAGCCCAACTACATTTTTGGGTGTACTCCCACCACCTGGGGGATTACTACTAGTAGCAACAGGAGGTGTTGGAGCTGCAATGGGAGGAACATTTTCTTTATTGCCATTCTTTGGACAGCTGGAGTCAGTTTTCCAGTGGCCAGGTTGCTTACACACATGGCAATATGGTTTCTTGTTAGAAGAGGAAGGATTTTGGGACCCACCCTCAGCACTGGGTTTTTGGGGCCCTTCAGAGGACCTTTCTGTTTTATTATCCCCACCTTTCTCTTTGGGCTTGGTAGAATCTTTCTTCTGGTTACCACCTTGGTTCTTGGGCCTAATCCTGGTTCTGACCCATTTGTCTGCCTTCTTTCCCAATTCTTGGGGAGAGGTCAGATCAGAGTCCACCAGGTGCTGGTGTAAGAGTTGGTTTTGACAATTATTAAGAATCTGCTCCCTCATGATGAGATTATACAATCCTTGATAATTATTCACCTTACTGCCAGTTAACCAACCTTCCAGTGCCTTGGTAGCACAATCAACAAAATCTACCCAGTCTTGATTCTGTGCTTTTTGGGTGTCTCTGAACTTAAGTCTGTATTGATCAGTGGTTAAGCCAAACCCATCTACTAAAGCATCTCTCAAGATATAATAGTCATCAGCATCCTCTTCTCTTACAGAGAGGAGCTTGTCTCTACCTTTGTCTGCAAAGGAGAGCCACAGGATTGCTGCCCACTGCTCTACTGGGACCCTCTGTACTTTACAGGCCCTCTCAAGAGCAGATATCCATTTGTGGATGTCATCCCCTTTATGATAGGGGGGCACAATCTTGTGGAGGTTCCTATTGTCAGGGACTTTCTCTCTAACTCTAGGGGTTTCATTACTGCCACCAGGGGTCTCTAGACCCCACTTTCTTGAAGCTTTCTGAAGCTCCAGGGACTCCCTGTCTAATGCTAACTGCTCTCTCCTGAGTTGTAGCCTTGCCTGCTCAAACTGGAGCAATCTGCATTTCCTCTCTTGGGAGGATTCTCTCCTCTGAGGAGAGGCAGAGGTCCTTTTGGATCTCCTAGAATGGTTGGACCCCACTGAGGGAGATCTGTTCCTTCTGGGATCCACCACTCTCCCTTTAGGGATGAAGAGAGTGCCTTTTGGGCCATCACCTCCATGTTGTGAGTGATTTTCTTCTTCCAGTTCAGAATCTTCATCCTCTTCCTGGTCCTCATCAGAGTCCTCTCTTGGAGGGTCCTCTTCTGATGGATGCCCACCCAACCTGTCTACCCCATCAGACCCTAAAGTCTGCTTAAAGTCTGCTATGAGCAGGATTTCCCTGAGACGTTGGGTATTGGCACCTTTGTTTGTCTTAAGTTTCCTAAAGGTGCACATCTCCCTGAGATCAGCAAAGGAGAGATGATTATATTTGTTGACTGGGACCCTTTGTGGTCCTTCCAGAGCCTTATGGGCACCTGAACCTAAAGACATTTCTAGTGTAGTGATAGTGGTGTATCTACCTACACTAAGTGTGGCCTACTGAACCCTTTCTTGAGTTGTAGTCAAGGTGTGCTAAACCCTCTACACACAACTCCTAAGTTCAGTAGAACTTATTGTATTCTAAGCTTGAATTTATATGTACCTTAGGTACCAAGTGGCTTTCACTTTAGAAATTCAATTTGTTATCTGGTAAAACAATGGCAAGCTTGAATCCAACCGCTGCACACCAATGTGAGAAGTTTGCCTGGCATATGCTGTCTCCTAGTTATAGGGACACCTTGCACCAGTCCAATTCGACTCTTATTGATGATAGGTTTAAGACAACCTTTAAAGAAGGCTATCCTAGTGGTAGCTGTGGAGAGCAGCCTTCAGGCTAAGTCTTGAAGTAGTGTTAAGCTTATTGTTTTACCATAATAACCTCTTGAATAACCAAATGAAAGAGTAGCCCACACAGGTATATATTTAAAATATATGTATTTATTCTAGACAGAATGCCACAGTCTCTTTATGAAGCTGTGGCAAAGTTACAATATCAAACAAGCATTGATAGACACAATAAATAGCACTATTAACATTGGGCCCCAGGGGGGGACCAAACCATATACTAAAAAAGTGGTATAAGAACCACGACAATTCTACAGGCAATGCCTAGGGCATTCAGGATCGCTGGCCCCTTAAGAATCCACCCCAGGTTATGAGGAAGGGGACCCACGGGAGGCGCGTGCAGTGGAAGTAGCTGCTATCAGGTTCTCTATTACAGCCTATGGAGAATGTCGCGGTTGGAAATAAACAGTTTAAAAATACTTCTAGCAGGAGTACAAAGTTAAAACTTTAGACGTAAGCTTTTGAGGAGCCCACTACCACGAGAGTACCGAGGTACCACTGTTACCTGCCCCAGGGAAGCCGGGTGCATAGGTCGTTTCTGCTGTCGGGTCGCGGGCTGATTTTCAATGGGAAAATAGCCAAAAGTTCTGCTAGCCAAAAGCGTAGATGATTCCATGAAGATCAAAGATGTGAAGATTGTAGAGAAGAACCTGAAAGCAGAGGGGACAGAGTCTGGGTCACGGCAAAGTGACCAGGAGGCTCAAAGCAAAGAGCCCTTCGATGTCGGGTGCTTCAGGTGGAAAGTGGTGTAGATTTGATCTGCAGCCACGGGCTCCGGGAGGCATCAAGGAAGGCCAGCTTCAGGAGGGCGACTGTCCCACGTCGGATGAGGGTCGCTGCGGTGTTAGTGTCCGGATTGGACCCACTAAGCCTTGGCAACCGCAACCCATGAAGAATAAACAAATCGGCTACAGTGCAGACCCACGAGGTCTGGGAGAGGTCTCCTTCAAGGAGACTAGAGCAGGCCTGGAGCAACCAGTGGAACTCTTGGTCGTTGAAATAGACCTCCGCTAGGGCCCGCAAGTCGAGAGACAAGGGACCGCGGGAAGCGGCAATTTGGAGTGCGTAAAAGGGCACCCACGGGCCACCGGAGGGGGCTAGGGCGCTGGTCTTTGGCACAATTCCTGTAGAGTGGTTGGCTCGAAAACGGGCCAAAGCACAACTTCCCCACTGGTCAGGGTCGTGTGTTACGCAAGAGGTGGCCGGTGTCCTGGGGTATTGGGGATCTCGGCACCCACGCGGTCCATGGTGCCCAAACTCGTTGAGCACACTCACTGGCCTCTGGGATGCGCTGGAAACCCACCTCAAGGTTTCTGGAAGTCGTCGAAGTTCTTGAGAGCAGCGAAGTTCCAACCGGGTCACTTGCAGTGTTTCAGGTGCCTGCCAAGCAGGGGGATAACTCCTTTATTCCAAGGGAGATTTCTTCCGTCAGCTGGGCAGCAGCAAGTCGAAGGTCAAGACTGTAAAGTTCAAGATTAATCTGAGGCTCTGGGGCCACGTTATTCACCTTTATCCCCAAGATTAGGGGAGTGTCCAGAGTAGTGCCCACCAATGGGAGGTGAGGCGGGAAAGGGTGGCTACACCCTCTCCCCTTTGTGTATTTCCTGCCTGGGCGAGGGGCAGGATGCCCCTGAACCGGTTCCAAGCGGTGTATACAGAATGAGCCTTCTGCAGCTGCCCACGTGAAACTCTGAAAGGACATTTGGTGCACCCACCCTGTTCCAATCCACATTATCCTGTCTGGGGAGATGCTAGACCTCCCTGCCACAGGAGCCCTATTGCACAGCTGGCGAGGCTGGGGTTTTCCCCAGCAACAGCCAGCCAGGGTCGTGTAGGTGGCGGGCAGTAGCCATTTTGTGTTACTTGTGCACTTTTAAATTGGTGTCCGAAATCTACCGCTTTTCCCATATTGCCCCTCTAGCAGGGGGGAATCGTACCCTCATGCCCATGACTGGACTGGGGGTATGATTCCTACATGTTTGACACCAAACACGATATGGTTCTGTGTAGCCATTCTCAAGTTATCACGCTATCGTGATAGACTTATAATGCAGTTAAGAGTATATGGTATGGCTACACTACAAACAACCCAGCAATGATTTTACGAAGGTTGCAGAGAGGCCCTACTCATGTATGGGTCTCCCCTCACACATACCTCATTACCCTGCCTTGTAGGATTACCAAGGCCTGCTATAGGGGTGACCTATGAGAGTATATGTGTTGTAATGGGGTGGGATATAGGGTACCTATATCCCTGTAAGGGGTGCTAGCACCACCTTACCCAGACTACAGTAGTGGTCTGGTGGTGTCAGTTTGTATGGCTGTCCCAGGGTGGCACAATTAGTGCTGCAGCCCTGGTAGGCCTTCTGAGGGACCCATGCACTGGGTACCTAGGGTACCATCTACAAGGGACTGTCAGGGCATCCTCAGCATCCAATTAGTGTGTACCTAGGGTACTTCACATTAGTTTTAGGGAGAAAGCAGATAGGCTGGGGTCCTGGATAGCAGGATCCCAGCCGGACTAGTCAAAAACCACTCAAATACCAGGCAAAAAGTTGGGGGCAACCATTAGTCAGTTTCCACCTTCCTACACCGATCCTCTATGCCTGCAGTCCTCTAATCACCTACACACTTGTCTTTCACACCTTCAATTCCCCAGTCAGTATACATACACTTCCAGCAAACACCCTGTCACTCCCCTTTCACTCCTCTAGAGACCCATTCAGCACCATGTACTAATCCATTCACTGCGCCAAAACCCAAACACTTATAAATTCACCCAGGCACTCTTGTTGCAGTACTCTAATCATTCAGTCAGTACCCAAGTACTAATGCACTGAGCCAGGCCTTAGCACATGGACTGCTTCAAACGACTATCCACTATGCATGCAGTCCTGTAACCACCTACACACTTGTCTTTCACACCTTCAATTCCCCAGTCAGTATCCATACACTTCCAGCAAACACCCTGTCACTCCCCTTGCACTCCTCTATTGACCCATTCAGCACCATGTACTAATCCATTCACTGCGCGAAAATCCAAACACTTATAAATTCACCCAGGCACTCTCCTTGCAATACTCTAATCATTCAGTCAGTACCCAAGTACTCATGCAGTGAGCCAGGCCTTAGCACATATACTGCTTCAAACGCCAATCCACTATGCATGCAGTCCTCTAACCACCTACACACTTGTCTTTCACATCTTCAATTGCCCAGTCAGTATCCATACACATCCAGCAAACACCCTGTCACTCCCCTTGCACTCCTCTAGTGACCCATTCAGCACCATCTACTAATCCATTCACCGCGCCAAAACCCAACCACTTATAAATTCACACAGGCACTCTCCTTGCAGTACTCTAATCATTCAGTCAGTACCCAAGTACTCATGCACTGAGCCAGGCATTAGCACATGGACTGCTTAAAACACCTATCCACTATGCATGCAGTCCTGTAACCACCTACAGACTTGTCTTTCACACCTTCAATTCCCCAGTCAGTATCTATACACTCCTGCAAACACCCTGTCACTCTCCTTGCACTCCTCTAGTGACCCATTCAGCACCATGTACTAATCCATTCACTGCACCAAAACCCAAACACTTATAAATTCACCCAGGCACTCTTGTTGCAGTACTCTAATCATTCAGTCAGTACCCAAGTACTAATGCACTGAGCCAGGCCTTAGCACATGGACTGCTTCAAACGACTATCCACTATGCATGCAGTCCTGTAACCACCTACACACTTGTCTTTCACACCTTCAATTCCCCAGTCAGTATCCATACACTTCCAGCAAACACCCTGTCACTCCCCTTGCACTCCTCTATTGACCCATTCAGCACCATGTACTAATCCATTCACTGCGCGAAAATCCAAACACTTATAAATTCACCCAGGCACTCTCCTTGCAATACTCTAATCATTCAGTCAGTACCCAAGTACTCATGCAGTGAGCCAGGCCTTAGCACATATACTGCTTCAAACGCCAATCCACTATGCATGCAGTCCTCTAACCACCTACATACTTGTCTTTCACACCTTCAATTGCCCAGTCAGTATTCATAAACTTCCAGAAAAACACCCTGTCACTCTCCTTGCACTCCTCTAGTGACCCATTCACCACCATGTACTAATCCATTCACTGCGCGAAAACCCAAACACTTATAAATTCACCCAGGCACTCTCCTTGCAATACTCTAATCTTTCAGTGAGTACCCAAGTACTCATCCAGTCACCCAGGCCTTAGCACATGGCCTGCTTCAAACCCCTATCCACTATGCATGCAGTCCTCTAACCACCTACACAATTGTATTTCACCCCTTCAATTCCTAAGTCAGTATTTATACACTCCAGCAAACACCCTGTCACTCCCCTTGCACTCCTCCAGTGACCCATTCAGCACCATGTACTAATCCATTCACTGCGCCAACTCCCAACCACTTATAAATTCACCCAGGCACTCTTCTTGCAGTACTCTAATCATTCAGTCAGTGCCCAAGTACTCATGCACTGAGCCAGTCCTTAGCACATGGACTGCTTCAAACACCTATTCACTATGCATGCAGTCCTCTAACCACCTACACACTTGTCTTTCACACCTTCAATTCCCCAGTCAAAATACATACACTTCCAGCAAACACCCTGTCACTCCCCTTGCACTCCTCTAGTGACCCATTCAGCACCATATACTAATCCATTCAATGCACCAAAACCCAAACACTTATGAATTCACTCGGGCACTCTCCTTGCAGTACTCTAATCATTCAGTCAGTACCCAAGTACTCATGCACTGAGACAGGCCTTAGCACATGGACTGCTTCAAACGCCTATCCCCTATGCATGCAGTCCTGTAACCACCTACACACTCGTCTTTAACACCTTTCATTTCCCAGTCAGTATCGATACACTTCCAGCAAACACCCTGTCACTCCCCTTGCACTCCTCTAGTGACCCATTCAGCACCATGTACTAATCCATTCAATGCACCAAAACCCAAACACTTATGAATTCACCCAGGCACTCTCCTTGCAGTACTCTAATCATTCAGTCAGTATCCAAGTACTCATGCACTGAGACAGGCCTTAGCACATGGACTGCTTCAAACGCCTATCCACTATGCATGCAGTGCTGTAACCACCTACACACTTGTCTTTAACACCTTTCATTTCCCAGTCAGTATTCATACACTTCCAACAAACACCGTCACTCTCCTTGCACTCCTCTAGTGACCCATTCAGAACCATGTACTAATCCATTCACTGCGCGAAAACCCAAACACTTATAAATTCACCCAGGCACTCTCCTTGCAATACTCTAATCTTTCAGTGATTACCTGAGTACTCATCCAGTCACCCAGGCCTTAGCACATGGACTGCTTCAAACCCCTATCCAATATGCATGCAGTCCTCTAACCACCTACACAATTGTCTTTCACCCCTTCAATTCCCAGTCAGTATCTATACACTGCAGCAAACACCCTGTCACTCCCCTTGCACTCCCTCCAGTGACCCATTCAGCACCGTGTACTAATCCATTCACTGCGCCAACACTAGGCCTGGGCTAAAATTTCGTTCCGTTCGCGGAAATTGCGATAACTTGACATTTTCGCGTTCCGCGGAAAGCGCGAAAATTTCAAAATTTCCCCATTCCGCAGCTTTGAGATAATTTGGTTCTTGCTCGCGCTGTAAAATAATACATTCGTGCGCGCGCGCGATCGCCTTACCTGAATCCCTGCGTTCGCCGAAAAGTTTTCTTGATCCGGTCGCGTTCTCCATGAGATGTTGTATTGTTTTTAGCCATTTGCGCTGTCTCGCGACAGTTCGCGCCCGCAGTGACGTCATGCGTCGCGCGATCACGTCTTTCTTCTCACGATCATGCACCGCGAGACAACTGAAAACAAGATGGCCGCACCCTCGAGCAACCGCATGGGTAAGTTGGCGAGCCGCAACCATGCAGAAAATCTCGCGAACATGCGGGAAAAAAACTTCCGCATCTTCGCGATATTTCCGCGTGTTTGCGATAATTTTTTACATTTTCGCGATAATTTGCGAAAGTGGATTTCGCAAATTCCGCCCACCCCTAGACAACACCCAACCACTTATAAATTCACCCAGGCACTCTCCTAGCAGTACTCTAATCATTCAGTCAGTACCCAAGTACTCATGCACTGAGGCAGGCCTTATCACATGGACTGCTTCAAACACCTATCCACTATCCATGCAGTCCTCCAACCACCTACACACTTGTCCTTCACACCTTCAATTCCCCAGTCAGTATTCATACACTTCCAACAAACATCGTCACTCTCCTTGCACTCCTCTAGTGACCCATTCAGCACCATGTACTAATCCATTCACTGCGGGAGAACCCAAACTCTTATAAATTCACCCAGGCACTTTCCTTGCAATACTCTAATTATTCAGTGAGAACCCAAGTACTCATCCATTCACCAAGGCCTTAGCACGTGGACTGCTTCAAACCCCTATCCACTATGCATGTAGTCCTCTAACCACCTACACACTTGTATTACACCCCTTCAAATCCCCAGTCAGTATCTTTACACTCCAGCAAACACCCTGTCACTTCCCTTGTACTCCTCCAGGGACCCATTCAGCACCATGTACTAATCCATTCACTGCACCAAAACCCAACAACTTATAAATTCAACCAGGCACTCTCCTTGCAGTACTCTAATCATTCAGTCAGTACCCAAGTAATCATGCAGTGAGCCAGGCCTTAGCACATGGACTGCTTCAAACGCCAATCCACTATGCATACAATCCTCTAACCACCTACACACTTGTCTTTCACACCTACAATTGCCCAGTCAGTATTCATAAACTTCCACTAAACACCCTGTCACTCTCCTTGCACTCCTCTAGTCACCCATTCAGCACCATGTACTAATCCATTCACTGCGCCAAAACCCAAACACTTATAAACTCACCCAGGCACTCTCCCTGCAATACTCTAATCATTCAGTCAGTACCCAAGTACTCATGCACTGAGCCAGGCCTTAGCACATGGACTGCTTCAAACGCCTATACACTATGCATGCAGTCCTGTAACCACCTACACACTTGTCTTTCACACCTTTAATTACCCAGTCAGTATCCATACACTTCCAGCAAACAGCCTGTCACTCCCCTTGCACTCCTCTATTGACCCATTCAGCACCATGTACTAATCCATTCACTGCGCGAAAATCCAAACACTTATAAATTCACCCAGGCACTCTCCTTGCAATACTCTAATCATTCAGTCAGTACCCAAGTACTCATGCAGTGAGCCAGGCCTTAGCACATATACTGCTTCAAACGCCAATCCACTATGCATGCAGTCCTCTAACCACCTACATACTTGTCTTTCACACCTTCAATTGCCCAGTCAGTATTCATAAACTTCCAGCAAACACCCTGTCACTCTCCTTGCACTCCTGTAGTCACCCATTCAGCACCATGTACTAATCCATTTACTGCGCCAAAACCCAAACACTTATAAACTCACCCAGGCACTCTCCCTGCAATACTCTAATCATTCAGTGAGAACCCAAGTACTCATCAAGTCACCCAGGCCTTAGCACATGGACTGCTTTAACCCCCTATCCACTATGCGTGTAGTCCTCTAACCACCTACACACTTGTATTATACCCCTTCAATTCCCCAGTCAGTATCTATACACTCCAGCAAACACCCTGTCACTTCCCTTGTACTCCTCCAGGGACCCATTCAGCACCATGTACTAATCCATTCACTGCACCAAAACCCAACCACTTATAAATTCAACCAGGCACTCTCCTTGCAGTACTCTAATCATTCAGTCAGTGCCCAAGTACTCATGCAGTGAGCCAGGCCTTAGCACATAGAATGCTTCAAATGCCAATCCACTATGCATGCAATCCTCTAACCACCTACACACTTGTCTTTCACACCTTCAATTCCCCAGTCAGAATACATACACTTCCAGCAAACACCCTGTCACTCCCCTTGCACTCCTCTAGTGACCCATTCAGCACCATGTACTAATCCATTCAATGCACCAAAACCCAAACACTTATGAATTCACCCAGGAACTCTCCTTGCAGTACTCTAATCATTCAGTCAGTACCCAAGTACTCATGCACTGAGACAGGCCTTAGCACATGGACTGCTTCAAACGCCTATTCACTATGCATGCAGTCCTGTAACCACCTACACACTTGTCTTTAACACCTTTCATTTCCCAGTCAGTATTCATACACTTCCAACAAACACCATCACTCTCCTTGCACTCCTCTAGTGACCCATTCACCACCATGTACTAATCCATTCACTGCGCGAAAACCCAAACACTTATAAATTCACCCAGGCACTCTCCTTGCAATACTCTAATCTTTCAGTGAGTACCCAAGTACTCATCCAGTCACCCAGGCCTTAGCACATGGCCTGCTTCAAACCCCTATCCACTATGCATGCAGTCCTCTAACCACCTACACAATTGTATTTCACCCCTTCAATTCCTAAGTCAGTATTTATACACTCCAGCAAACACCCTGTCACTCCCCTTGCACTCCTCCAGTGACCCATTCAGCACCATGTACTAATCCATTCACTGCGCCAACTCCCAACCACTTATAAATTCACCCAGGCACTCTCCTTGCAGTACTCTAATCATTCAGTCAGTGCCCAAGTACTCATGCACTGAGCCAGTCCTTAGCACATGGACTGCTTCAAACACCTATTCACTATGCATGCAGTCCTCTAACCACCTACACACTTGTCTTTCACACCTTCAATTCCCCAGTCAAAATACATACACTTCCAGCAAACACCCTGTCACTCCCCTTGCACTCCTCTAGTGACCCATTCAGCACCATATACTAATCCATTCAATGCACCAAAACCCAAACACTTATGAATTCACTCAGGCACTCTCCTTGCAGTACTCTAATCATTCAGTCAGTACCCAAGTACTCATGCACTGAGACAGGCCTTAGCACATGGACTGCTTCAAACGCCTATCCCCTATGCATGCAGTCCTGTAACCACCTACACACTCGTCTTTAACACCTTTCATTTCCCAGTCAGTATCGATACACTTCCAGCAAACACCCTGTCACTCCCCTTGCACTCCTCTAGTGACCCATTCAGCACCATGTACTAATCCATTCAATGCACCAAAACCCAAACACTTATGAATTCACCCAGGCACTCTCCTTGCAGTACTCTAATCATTCAGTCAGTACCCAAGTACTCATGCACTGATACAGGCCTTAGCACATGGACTGCTTCAAACGCCTATCCACTATGCATGCAGTGCTGTAACCACCTACACACTTGTCTTTAACACCTTTCATTTCCCAGTCAGTATTCATACACTTCCAACAAACACCGTCACTCTCCTTGCACTCCTCTAGTGACCCATTCAGAACCATGTACTAATCCATTCACTGCGCGAAAACCCAAACACTTATAAATTCACCCAGGCACTCTCCTTGCAATACTCTAATCTTTCAGTGATTACCTGAGTACTCATCCAGTCACCCAGGCCTTAGCACATGGACTGCTTCAAACCCCTATCCAATATGCATGCAGTCCTCTAACCACCTACACAATTGTCTTTCACCCCTTCAATTCCCAGTCAGTATCTATACACTGCAGCAAACACCCTGTCACTCCCCTTGCACTCCCTCCAGTGACCCATTCAGCACCATGTACTAATCCATTCACTGCGCCAACACTAGGCCTGGGCTAAAATTTCGTTCCGTTCGCGGAAATTGCGATAACTTGACATTTTCGCGTTCCGCGGAAAGCGCGAAAATTTCAAAATTTCCCCATTCCGCAGCTTTGAGATAATTTGGTTCTTGCTCGCGCTGTAAAATAATACATTCGTGCGCGCGCGCGATCGCCTTACCTGAATCCCTGCGTTCGCCGAAAAGTTTTCTTGATCCGGTCGCGTTCTCCATGAGATGTTGTATTGTTTTTAGCCATTTGCGCTGTCTCGCGACAGTTCGCGCCTGCAGTGACGTCATGCGTCGCGCGATCACGTCTTTCTTCTCGCGATCATGCACCGCGAGACAACTGAAAACAAGATGGCCGCACCCTCGAGCAACCGCATGGGTAAGTTGGCGAGCCGCAACCATGCAGAAAATCTCGCGAACATGCGGGAAAAAAACTTCCGCATCTTCGCGATATTTCCGCGTGTTTGCGATAATTTTTTACATTTTCGCGATAATTTGCGAAAGTGGATTTCGCAAATTCCGCCCACCCCTAGCCAACACCCAACCACTTATAAATTCACCCAGGCACTCTCCTAGCAGTACTCTAATCATTCAGTCAGTACCCAAGTACTCATGCACTGAGGCAGGCCTTATCACATGGACTGCTTCAAACACCTATCCACTATCCATGCAGTCCTCCAACCACCTACACACTTGTCCTTCACACCTTCAATTCCCCAGTCAGTATTCATACACTTCCAACAAACATCGTCACTCTCCTTGCACTCCTCTAGTGACCCATTCAGCACCATGTACTAATCCATTCACTGCGGGAGAACCCAAACTCTTATAAATTCACCCAGGCACTTTCCTTGCAATACTCTAATTATTCAGTGAGAACCCAAGTACTCATCCAGTCACCAAGGCCTTAGCACGTGGACTGCTTCAAACCCCTATCCACTATGCATGTAGTCCTCTAACCACCTACACACTTGTATTACACCCCTTCAAATCCCCAGTCAGTATCTATACACTCCAGCAAACACCCTGTCACTTCCCTTGTACTCCTCCAGGGACCCATTCAGCACCATGTACTAATCCATTCACTGCACCAAAACCCAACAACTTATAAATTCAACCAGGCACTCTCCTTGCAGTACTCTAATCATTCAGTCAGTACCCAAGTAATCATGCAGTGAGCCAGGCCTTAGCACATGGACTGCTTCAAACGCCAATCCACTATGCATACAATCCTCTAACCACCTACACACTTGTCTTTCACACCTACAATTGCCCAGTCAGTATTCATAAACTTCCACTAAACACCCTGTCACTCTCCTTGCACTCCTCTAGTCACCCATTCAGCACCATGTACTAATCCATTCACTGCGCCAAAACCCAAACACTTATAAACTCACCCAGGCACTCTCCCTGCAATACTCTAATCATTCAGTCAGTACCCAAGTACTCATGCACTGAGCCAGGCCTTAGCACATGGACTGCTTCAAATGCCTATACACTATGCATGCAGTCCTGTAACCACCTACACACTTGTCTTTCACACCTTTAATTCCCCAGTCAGTATCCATACACTTCCAGCAAACAGCCTGTCACTCCCCTTGCACTCCTCTATTGACCCATTCAGCACCATGTACTAATCCATTCACTGCGCGAAAAGCCAAACACTTATAAATTCACCCAGCTACTCTCCTTGCAGTACTATAATCACTCAGTCAGTACCCAAGTACTCATGCAGTGAGCCAGGCCTTAGCACATAGACTGCTTCAAACGCCAATCCACTATGCATGCAGTCCTCTAACCACCTACACACTTGTCCTTCACACCTTCAATTCCCCAGTCAGTATTCATACACTTCCAACAAACACCGTCATTCTCCTTGCACTTCTCTAGTGACCCATTTAGCACCATCTACTAATCCATTCACTGCGCCAAAACCCAACCACTTATAAATTCACCCAGGCACTCTCCTTGCAGTACTCTAATCTTTCAGTCAGTACCCAAGTACTCATGCACTGAGCCAGGCCTTAGCACATGGACTGCTTCAAATGCCTGTCTACTATGCATGCAGTCCTCTAACCACCTTCACACTTCTCTTTCACACCTTCAATTCCCCAATCAGTATCCATACGCTTCCAACAAACACCCTTTCACTCTCCTTGCAGTCCTCTAGTAACCCATTCAGCACCATCTACTAATCCATTCACTGTGCCAAAACCCAAACACTTATAAATTCACCCAGGCACTCTCCTTGCAGTACTCTAATCATTCAGTCAGTACCCAAGTACTCATGCAATGAGCCAGGCCTTAGCACATGGACTGCTTCAAACGCCTATTCACTATGCATGCAGTCCTCTAACCACCTACACACTTGTCTTTCACACCTTCAATTCCCCAGTCAGAATACATACACTTCCAGCAAACACCCTGTCACTCTCCTTGCACTCCTCTAGTGACCCATTCAGCACCATGTACTAATCCATTCTATGCACCAAAACCCAAATACTTATGAATTCACCCAGGCACTCTCCTTGCAGTACTCTAATCATTCAGTCAGTACCCAAGTACTCATGCACTGAGCCAGGCCTTATCACATGGACTGCTTCAAACACCTATCCACTATCCATGCAGTCCTCCAACCACCAACACACTTGTCCTTCACACCTTCAATTCCCCAGTCAGTATTCATACACTTCCAACAAACACCGTCACTCTCCTTGCACTCCTCTAGTGACCCATTTAGCAACATGTACTAATCCATTCACTGTGGGAGAACCCAAACTCTTATGAATTCACCCAGGCACTCTCCTTGCAGTACTCTAATCATTCAGTCAGTACCCAAGTACTCATGCACTGAGACAGGCCTTAGCACATGGACTGCTTCAAAAGCCTATCCCCTATGCATGCAGTCCTGTAACCACCTACACACTTGTCTTTAACACCTTTCATTTCACAGTCAGTATCGATACACTTCCAGCAAACACCCTGTCACTCCCCTTGCACTCCTCTAGTGACCCATTCAGCACCATGTACTAATCCATTCTATGCACCAAAACCCAAATACTTATGAATTCACCCAGGCACTCTCCTTGCAGTACTCTAATCATTCAGTCAGTACCCAAGTACTCATGCACTGAGCCAGGCCTTATCACATGGACTGCTTCAAACACCTATCCACTATCCATGCAGTCCTCCAACCACCAACACACTTGTCCTTCACACCTTCAATTCCCCAGTCAGTATTCATACACTTCCAACAAACACCGTCATTCTCCTTGCACTCCTCTCGTGACCCATTTAGCACCATCTACTAATCCATTCACTGCGCCAAAACCCAACCACTTATAAATTCACCCAGGCACTCTCCTTGCAGTACTCTAATCTTTCAGTCAGTACCCAAGTACTCATGCACTGAGCCAGGCCTTAGCACATGGACTGCTTCAAATGCCTGTCTACTATGCATGCAGTCCTCTAACCACCTTCACACTTCTCTTTCACACCTTCAATTCCCCAATCAGTATCCATACGCTTCCAACAAACACCCTTTCACTCTCCTTGCAGTCTTCTAGTAACCCATTCAGCACCATGTACTAATCCATTCACTGTGCCAAAACCCAAACACTTATAAATTCACCCAGGCACTCTCCTTGCAGTACTCTAAACATTCAGTCAGTACCCAAGTACTCATGCAATGAGCCAGGCCTTAGCACATGGACTGCTTCAAACGCCTATTCACTATGCATGCAGTCACCTAACCACCTACACACTTGTCTTTCACACCTTCAATTCCCCAGTCAGAATACATACACTTCCAGCAAACACCCTGTCACTCTCCTTGCACTCCTCTAGTGACCCATTCAGCACCATGTACTAATCCATTCTATGCACCAAAACCCAAATACTTATGAATTCACCCAGGCACTCTCCTTGCAGTACTCTAATCATTCAGTCAGTACCCAAGTACTCATGCACTGAGCCAGGCCTTATCACATGGACTGCTTCAAACACCTATCCACTATCCATGCAGTCCTCCAACCACTAACACACTTTTCCTTCACACCTTCAATTCCCCAGTCAGTATTCATACACTTCCAACAAACACCGTCACTCTCCTTGCACTCCTCTAGTGACCCATTTAGCACAATGTACTAATCCATTCACTGTGGGAGAACCCAAACTCTTATAAATTCACCCAGGCACTCTCCTTGCAATACTCTAATTATTCAGTGAGAACCCAAGTACTCATCCAGTCACCCAGGCCTTAGCACATGGACTGCTTCAAACCCCTATCCACTATGCATGTAGTCATCTAACCACCTACACACTTGTATTACACTCCTTCAATTCCCCAGTCAGTATCTATACACTCCAGCAAACACCCTGTCACTTCCCTTGTACTCCTCCAGGGACCCATTCAGCACCATGTACTAATCCATTCACTGCACCAAAACCCAACCACTTATAAATTCAACCAGGCACTCTCCTTGCAGTACTCTAATCATTCAGTCAATGCCCAAGTACTCATGCAGTGAGCCAGGCCTTAGCACATAGACTGCTTCAAACGCCAATCCACTATGCATGCAATCCTCTAACCACCTACACACTTGTCTTTCACACCTACAATTGCCCAGTCAGTATTCATAAACTTCCAGCAAACACCCTGTCACTTTCCTTGCACTCCTCTAGTCACCAATTCAGCACCATGTACTAATCCATTCACTGCGTCAAAACCCAAACACTTATAAATTCACCCAGGCACTCTCCTTGCAGTACTTTAATCATTCAGTCAGTACCCAAGTACTCATGCAGTGAGCCAGGCCTTAGCACACGGACTGCTTCAAATGCCTATCCACTATGCATGCAGTCCTCTAACCACCTACACACTTGTCTTTCACACCTTCAATTCCCCAGTCAGTATACATACACTTCCAGCAAACACCCTGTCACTCCCCTTCAACTCCTCTAGTGACCCATTCAGCACCATCTACTAATCCATTCACTGCACCACAACCCAACCACTTATAAATTCACCCAGGCACCCTCCTTGCAGTTCTCTAATCATTCAGTCAGTACCCAAGTACTCATGCACTGAGCCAGGCCTTAGCACATGGACTGCTTCAAACGCCTATCCACTATGCATTTAGTCCTCTAACCACCTACACACTTGTCTTTCACACCTTCAATTCCCCAGTCAGTATCCATACACTTCCAGCAAACACCCTGTCACTCTCCTTGCACTCCTCTAGTGGCCCATTCAGCACCATGTACTAATCCATTCACTGCGCCAAAACCCAAACACATATAAATTCACCCAGGCACTCCCCTTGCAGTTCTCTAATCATTCAGTCAGTACCCAAGTACTCATGCACTGAGCCAGGCCTTAGCACTTGGACTGCTTCAAACGCCGATCCTCTATGCATGCAGTCCTCTAACCACCTACACACTTGTCTTTCACACCTTCAATTCCCCAGTCAGTATACATACACTTCCAGCAAACACCCTGTCACTCCCCTTTCACTCCTCTAGAGACCCATTCAGCACCATGTACTAATCCATTCACTGCGCCAAAACCCAAACACTTATAAATTCACCCAGGCACTCTCGTTGCAGTACTCTAATCATTCAGTCAGTACCCAAGTACTAATGCACTGAGCCAGGCCTTAGCACATGGACTGCTTCAAACGACTATCCACTATGCATGCAGTCCTGTAACCACCTACACACTTGTCTTTGACACCTTCAATTCCCCAGTCAGTATCCATACACTTCCAGCAAACACACTGTCACTCCCCTTGCACTCCTCTATTGACCCATTCAGCACCATGTACAAATCCAGTCACCCAGGCCTTAGCACATGGACTGCTTCAAACCACTATCCACTATGCATGTAGTCCTCTAACCACCTACACACTTGTATTACACCCCTTCAATTCCCCAGTCAGTATCTATACACTCCAGCAAACACCCTGTCACTCCCCTTGTACTCCTCCAGTGACCTATTCAGCACCATGTACTAATCCATTCACTGCGCCAAAACTCAACCACTTATAAACTCACCCAGGCACTCTCCTTGCAGTACTCTAATCATTCAGTCAGTACCCAAGTACTCATGCACTAAGCCAAGCCGTAGCACATGGACTGCTTTAAACACCTATCCACTATCCATGCAGTCCTACAACCACCTACACACTTGTCTTTCACACCTTCAATTTCCCAGTCAGTATACATACACTTCCAGCAAACACCCTGTCACTCCCCTTCAACTCCTCTAGTGACCCATTCAGCACCATCTACTAATCCATTCACTGCACCACAACCCAACCACTTATAACTTCACCCAGGCACCCTCCTTGCAGTTCTCTAATCATCCAGTCAGTACCCAAGTACTCATGCACTGAGCCAGGACTTAGCACATGGACTGCTTCAAACGCCTATCCACTATGCATTTAGTAGGCCTGGGCCAAAATTCCGTTCCGTCCGCGGAAATTGTGATATTTTGGCATTTTCGCGTTCCGCGGAAAGCGCGAAAATGTCAAAATTTCCGCATTCCGCAGCTTAGCGATACTTTGTTTCTTGCTCCCGCTGTAAAAAAATATATTCTCGCGTTCGCGTGATCGCCTTACCTGAAACTCCGCGTTCGCCGACAAGTTTTCCCGACCCGGTCGCGTTCTCCACGAGATGTTGGCTTTTGGTAGCCATTTTGCACTGTCTCGCGACAGTTCGCGGCCGCATTAACGTCATTTGTCACGCGATCACGTCATTTGTCGCGCGATCACGTCTTTCTTCTCGCGATCATGCACCGCGCGAGTATGAGAAGATTGAGATCTCAAACATGTCATTCTACATCGCGAGCCAGAGGATGAGGACGCGGGCACGTCTAATCGAACGCTAACAGGAGAAAGAGACCCCGAACACGTCATATCCAACGCGACAGGGACAAAGAAGAGAACGCGATCATGTCGTTTTCGACACGCCGGCGGAAGTAATGTGAAGCTCGAGAACTCAACAACGTCAAATTTTCAATTTGGAGAGGAATATTGGCTCTAGCAGCATGAAACCATCTGCAAATGCTGATTTTGGATGAAAAGAACTCCTTACATTGACATTTGGCTTTCCTTTTTTGTGCAAGGAGTCATTTTTTTAAAAGGTGGAGAGAGGGAGGAAGTGACACAGAGTCTCCAACTTCCTGTTCCTGTCCAGCAGGCTCCTCCCAGTGCTTTGTCCATCTCCTGCTCATTCTGCCATTGGATTTGAAGCTGGAAAGATCACTCTTTTTGTCTGCTGCATCATTGCAATTGGATTTGAGGATTTTTGGAATAGGATATTTTACAAGTAAGTGGTTGATGTGTTTGTTTGATTGTGGGCATTGCAGTTGTTGTAACTACAATTTATTTTTGATAATTAATTATCATCATTCCTTTTTTTATTTTTTTTATTTTGTGGGTAGTAGTAGTAGGCCCGAGCTAGCCATGGGCATGGCCTCATGGGTGTGTGTGTGCATGATGAAGCAACTGTTCCTTTTGTTGTTTTTTTAATGTATTTCATTTTCAAGCACATTTAGGGCATGGATGGCATTGGATTGAGTTGGGGAAGTGTGTTTTTTGGGGTGGCCTTTGTGATGTTGTTGGGCCTGGCCATGTGGCTGGTGGCCATTTTGAAGCCTAGGCCTGCAAGCTTGCCTGGCCTTGTCTGCCAACAGGCCTGCTTTTTCATCCACTGGGATCAGAGCAGGTAGCCACAGATTTATTAATCAAGTGTTTTCTGTGTGATCTGTTGAATTTAGACATCATTTAGGGCATGGATGGCATTGGATTGAGTTGGGGAAGTGTGTTTTTTGGGGGTGGCCTTTGTGATGTTGGTGGGCCTGGCCATGTGGCTGGTGGCCATTTTGAGGCCTAGGCCTGCAAGCTTGCCTGGCCTTGTCTGCCAACAGGCCTGCTTTTTCATCCACTAGGATCAGAGCAGGTAGCCACAGCTTTATTAATCAAGTGTTTTCTGTGTGATCTGTTGAATTTAGACATCATTTAGGGCATGGATGGCATTGGATTGAGTTGGGGAAGTGTGTTTTTTGGGGGTGGCCTTTGTGATGTTGTTGGGCCTGGCCATGTGGCTGGTGGCCATTTTGAGGCCTTGTCCTGCAAGCTTGCCTGGCCTTGTCTGCCAACAGGCCTGCTTTTTCATCCACTAGGATCAGAGCAGGTAGCCACAGCTTTATTAATCAAGTGTTTTCTGTGTGATCTGTTGAATTTAGACATCATTTAGGGCATGGATGGCATTGGATTGAGTTGGGGAAGTGTGTTTTTTGGGGGTGGCCTTTGTGATGTTGTTGGGCCTGGCCATGTGGCTGGTGGCCATTTTGAGGCCTAGGCCTGCAAGCTTGCCTGGCCTTGTCTGCCAACAGGCCTGCTTTTTTCATCCACTAGGATCAGAGCAGGTAGCCACAGCTTTATTAATCAAGTGTTTTCTGTGTGGTCTGTTGAATTTTGACATCATTTAGGGCATGGATGGCATTGGATTGAGTTGGGGAAGTGTGTTTTTTGGGGTGGCCTTTGTGATGTTGTTGGGCCTGGCCATGTGGCTGGTGGCCATTTTGAAGCCTAGGCCTGCAAGCTTGCCTGGCCTTGTCTGCCAACAGGCCTGCTTTTTCATCCACTAGGATCAGTGCAGGTAGCCACAGCTTTATTAATCAAGTGTTTTCTCTGTGGTCTGTTGAATTTAGACATCATTTAGGGCATGGATGGCATTGGATTGAGTTGGGGAAGTGTGTTTTTTGGAGGTGGCCTTTCTGATGTTGGTTGTCTTAAAGACATGCTTTTGTTGTATGTGTCTGGTGTGTTGGTGTGCAATGCATGCACCCTGCAGACCTTTTTGGGGCCTGTGAATGTTCGTATTTTCATTTTGCATTAAAAAGGCAGAGCAGTGTGCTTTAGCATGCAGCCTTTACCTGGCTTTTGTAGGCCTTTTGTCAGCTCCTGGTGTTTCCCAGGCCCCCTGCTTGTTTGTGTTTTGTGAGTGTCCATGTGGCTGGTGGCCTTTTTTTGTGTTTGGACTGGGAGTTATCATTGTCCTGCTTTTGCCATAGGCCTGCATGGTTTTCCTATTGGCTATTTTGGCTTACTGCTTCCATGAATCAGATGACTACTATAGCTATCCTCCTTTCAGAGCCGAGAGAGACTGGCCATTAACTGAAAATAAGATGGAACAGGTAATGATTGATGCCATGCATTGGCCGCAGAATCGCAGACTGAATGATGTCGATTTGGTTGTGTTTGTTGCACATGAATTTATGTAATTGTGCACTGCCACTAATCAACTTTCTACAGAACACACTAATTTTCCCCTTCTTGCAAATAGGAAATGTGTACTTCTCCTGCACCTTGGTGATACATTGCTTTTAATTCAATACAGGAAGGGGACTCACTCAATCTGCGCAATGCAAATGACTGTGACACAACAGCACTGTCCATGATAATGATGGTGAAAGAGATGGCCCGTTAACTTAAGATGAGAAGGAACAGGTAATGAATGATGACAATTAATGGCATGCATTGGACACCTGACTCTGAGCTATTGGTCTTTGTGTTTGCGTTGTTTGTTTGTTGTGCACAAAGTGATGTCAAAGTGTACTAGTAGTAATCTATCTTTCTGTACACAATAAAGAATGACTCAAGTCAGTAATATTTATATTTCTACTCTTGTTGTGTCATAAAAATTATACTTATACTGCAGGCCGATCTTCAGTCAGTCAGTAAAAGTATCAGAGATGATGATGAAGTCAGGAGGATGTTTCAGGAGTGGCATAAAACGGAAAAGCCTAAAGGTAAACACGTCAACAACAACCACAGCAGACCCAAATGTCTGTGTAGAAGTTGAATAGAGTGTAGCGGTGGGATGACTGCAGTGCATTGATTTTACTAACTTAAACTGTAAAATGCTATGTTTGGAATGGATAATGTGCTTTGCGTTTGTCCAACTCTTTAAGAGAAAAAAATAGGACTCTAAAGTGTTAACATAGGATGTGCTAATGCTAAGCACTGTGGCCCTGCTCTCTCCTGTTACTGTTGAAGGTCAATGCTGGAAACAGACTAGAGTAGAGATGATGCATATGCATACATGCCACCTCGGAAAGTGTTCTTGTTGCACTACACCATCACTTGTGCATTTGTTTTCACTTTCTTTCTCAATATCCCCTTTGGTTTTCCATCTAAAATTACAGGCCGGGCCTTGCCCAAAACTTTGTAAAACATTACAATGCATATTAATTACCTTACCAATCAATCACCTTTTTTTTCCAGCCGGGCAGTGGCGAGTGGCGAGGCGACACACCCAAGATTGATGGACGAGAGGAGCAAGAGGAATGCCGAGATGCAAAAATCCAGTCCACATTTTTGACCAGGATAAGACAGTAACAGTATCCACTTTTAACTTCTTTTAAATAATTTGACTAATATCTTGTATACAATATTTACAACAGTGTGTTCTTGGAGTTGTTATTATCAATCATCATTAGGTTTGCTCTGTGTTTACGATTCTTCCCTACCAATATTTAAAATTTCTATTTGCTATCTGTTAAAGTATTAAGGCCGGAACAACAGAACAAGAAATAGAAGTGTATGTAATCCGGGTCTCTCATCATCATGCATGCATTGCTTTTTTCTCCCTTAACATATGGATATGGTAGTCTTCAATGATTGTCGTTTGTTTGTCTGTGTATGCATACTGTTTTTCTATGTCAAACCTTTCCCAAAAACCCCCTTCCTATCCATTCAACAAACCCTAACCCTCTTCCCCCGGGTTGTGTTACTTATTGTCGAGGTGTAACTAAATTAAATGTACACCAATACTTAATCACACACTTGCTGGGGCGGATGTGGTGAAAGCAACACTACTTCAATTTCAAGGCAGAGCGATGATCTTCTTCTGCTTGGCCACCCATGAGTAGGATATTTCAGAGGTTATTTTATTTAACAAAGGAACATAAACCTCAGCATGAATTGCCGGCATTGATTGGATTTGTTTGTTGTCATTCCTCATATACAGCACTAACTGTTAGACTGTAGGCATAGTCAAGTGACTCGACACAACTGTAGTTTGTAACTCTGTCTAGTAGGCTATCCTCCTAACCACCATTCAGTTTTTTTGTCAAATATTTGAGCATATTATTGTTGCTCGGTAAGTTCTGTACTGTACTTCATTCAACTACTCCTCTAACAGTCTCAAAGGCGATTGACTGTCTCCTTTTCTTTGAAATGCTGCCGCCCTGCCAGTGTCTACTACTACTACTATACTACCACCACCACCACCCCAATCATGGCATGTATGAAAAAGGAAACCATCTTCACCATGCAGCCAGTGCTGTGCCACAGTTGGACATAAATATCAAGCACCGGTAAGAGAGAAGTTTGGGGGAGGCAGAATTAATAATGGACATGTTGTCAATGATTTCATTTTCACACACCACTCCAAAGAATGCATAGACTAGAGGACAGACTGAAAGTACTAGAAGGACCAGTCAATGAGTGAGGTGTGTCGCATCTATCTGTTTGTGTCTTATACAGTCAGCAAATTATTGAAATCAAACACAGGCTATGGGCGGCCATGCACCAGCAAGGAAACAGTGTGATGTAAAACAGTTACGCCACCTACAAAACATTAACAACATTGCATGTAACATAGAAAAATATATTTAATTTACCCTAACAAAAATAAACTAAACCCACAAAAGCTGACCCACCCCCCTCCCTTACCCCAACCAATGTCCATAGAACGAAGTCCATAACACCCAAACAAGTTCCCACCCAAAATAGTAATAAATCTGGTAGGGCTGTTGTTGCTGTGGATTTTCAAAGCCTGAAGATCAATAAGAGTAAAAGTAGTACAAGACGACGACCCAACAGATTGGACTCAATGGCTCGAGCTACTGGTGAATATGAGTTTTATATTACAACCTTTCACAAAGAGTGGCACTGGCCAACTGGGCAAGACTAGCTACTACAGTACAGACAGACTGATAGTATGTAGTAGTAGTAGTACTCAGAGTCATCATAGCGGAGGCAGGGATAAGATTTTTGAAACCGTACAGATCGAAGGATAATTAGTGGTAAAAAAATAGCATTTGGAAACCAACAATAGTTCAGGAAAAATATGGGGCAGTAAAAGTTATGGAATAAGAAATATTATTAAAAACAAGAAGACTTACTGGGGCCAGCAGAGGAGCCCTCAGCGGTGTCCTCCTGGTGGTGTTGTTCCTGTCCCGCCGACTGCCCAGTCCCTGTCGGTCTGCCCCTGGGTGCTGATGAACAGGAAAGATATAACAAAGAGACAAACATTGATGGATGGTGTCAAACAAATACAATATTTTTCAACAACGGTCAAAAAACACTTATGTAAACAACAATTGCAATAACTACATTGACCGATCTCATCTGGTCAACATGTAATATCGGGGGATTCGCAGTTCGACTACTTAAGTTACTATTTATCAACAGTAATCCAGTCTTCCGTTCTGATTCCAGAAAACTAAGTTACAACTAAGCCTAAGTACAACGTACCACCCAACCTAGCCCACCTATTCCAGGCATGCCAATTGTACATTTATGCATTTCCACTGTATTCCTCAACAATGCGTATGGTCAAATCATGGAGGACACATGAACATGACTACATTTTTTGTATACACCAAATTTTGGTTTGATTGATGCTGATCTGCTACTGCTAAGTAACTGCTAAGCCTACCACCACTCATTGAACAAACTAGAAAAGGTTCTAAAGACTGCCGTACTAGCAGCACGTCACGTAACTGAGTGAGGGGGCATCAGGCATACCACTAACAAAGTAGAAGCTCATACAAAGTAGTGTACCTAAACATCAATCCGCCCCTATCTATTAGTGACGGGACAAAGTAAGGAGTGGACTAGAGTCACTGTAGCATTACGTAACTTAATTTCTCTAAAATAAACTCGTAAAGAATCACGCTAAGCAAGCGCAAACGCAAAGCTGCAAACAAGTAAGATTAGTAGTAGCGCAGAAGAGCACCATAATCCCAGAAGACTTTTAAACGTTATTAACCTGGAATGTATTGTAAGCAGCAACATTCTAGCTGGTTGGAAGGAAAAAAAATATTCGCAATATATAACACAGAGCAGAAGAACAGACACAAAGTTGTAGTAATTAAATATGTACTCACCAAGCCCCGGGACCTCCACTCCTAGCAGGTCCAGCAGGTCCTGCTCAGGGTCCAGGATGTCAGACCACCGGTGCGTCAGCTGTGCCTGGGTGCGCCGGACCCCAGAGATGCGCGACACTGCCCGGCGCACATTCCCCCACCGCTGCCGACGCTCCCGGAGGCCGTACCTGGACCCAGGCCTGCCACCTGCTGCCAGGGTTATGGGGAGGTGGCGCTGCACAAAGAAAATTAGTGCAGCCAACTCCTCCTCCCCAAATAAGGCCCGTGCCTGCACCCCTTGTGGGCGCCGCCTTCCGCAAGGAAGGCGGTCGCGGCTCTGGCTGCGCCGGCGAACAGCCCTTCCCTTGGACATGGTTCTGGGGACGGGGCGGGAAAGAAAAGGTAAAATAAATAAAGGAGTAAATGAGATAAATAGTAGGCAATAGAAAGAGGAAAAAGTAGCTAAAAAACAAACAAAAATAGACAAAAACCAAAAATATAGAAGCAGGAAAATAGTTAGAGAAATATTAAGTAAAAAAGATCCAAAACTATAAACAAAGGATTGAAAGGATTTTGGGAGGATTGAAAATCAGGCCCCAGAACCATGCAATAGAGTGAAAAACAAAATGGCCGCGCCCATTGCGACCACGTGCGCAAGTTCGCGCGATATTTTCTCCCCGAGCAAGCAAAAAGCAACGCGATCAAGTAAAAGCGGTCGCGAACAGGAAATTTCGACCGCGAACGGGCGCGAACATGCATTGCGCGACCCGGAACAGGAAGTAAGCATCGCGAGAGGGCAGGACAAGTGAAAACAAGATGGCCGCGCCCTTGAGAACCCGCATGGGTACGTTGGCGACCCGCGATCACGCAAAAAATACCGCGAACAGGCGGGAAAAAAACTTCTGCGTCTTCGCGATATTTCCGGCGTGTTTGCGGAGATTTTTTGCATTTTCGCGATGATTTGCGAAAGTTAATTTAGCAAATTCCGCCCACCCCTAGCATTTAGTCCTCTAACCACCTACACACTTGTCTTTCACACCTTCAATTCCCCAGGCAGTATCCATACCCTTCCAGCAAACACCCTGTCACTCTCCTTGCACTCCTCTAGTGACCCATTCAACACCATGTACTAATCCATTCACCCAGGCACTCCCCTTGCAGTTCTTTAATCATTGAGTCAGTACCCAAGTACTCATGCACTGAGCCAGGCCTTAGCACATAGACTGCTTCACACGCCAATCCACTATGCATGCAGTCCTCTAACCACTTACACACTTGTCTTTCACACCTTCAATTGCCCAGTCAGTATTCATAAACTTCCAGCAAACACCCTGTCACTCTCCTGGCACTCCTCTAGTCACCCATTCAGCACCGTGTACTAATCCATTCACTGCGCCAAAACCCAAACACTTATAAACTCACCCAGGCACTCTCCCTGCAATACTCTACTCATTCAGTCAGTACCCAAGTACTCATGCACTGAGACAGGCATTAGCACATGGACTGCTTCAAACGCCTATCCACTATGCATGCAGTCCTGTAACCACCTACACACTTGTCTTTCACACCTTTAATTCCCCAGTCAGTATCCATACACTTCCAGCAAACAGCCTGTCACTCCCCTTGCACTCCTCTATTTACGCATTCAGCACCATGTACTAATCCATTCATTGCGCCAAAACCCAACCACTTATAAATTCACCCAGGCACTCTCCTTGCGGTATTCTAATCATTCAGTCAGTACCCAAGTACTCATGCACTGAGCCAGGCCTTAGCACATGGACTGCTTCAAATGCCTATCTACTATGCATGCAGTCCTCTAACCACCTTCACACTTCTCTTTCACACCTTCAATTCCCCAATCAGTATCCATACGCTTCCAACAAATACCCTTTCACTCTCCTTGCAGTCCTCTAGTGACCCATTCAGCACCATGTACTAATGCATTCACTGTGCCAAAACCCAAACACTTATAAATTCACCCAGGCACTCTCCTTGCAGTACTATAATCACTCAGTCAATACCCAAGTACTCATGCACTGAGCCAGGCCTTAGCACATAGACTGCTTCAAACGCCAATCCACTATGCATGCAGTCCACTAACCACCTACACACTTGTCTTTCACACCTTCAATTGCCCAGTCAGAATCCATACACTTCCAGCAAACACCCTGTCACTCCCCTTGCACTCCTCTATTGACCCATTCAGCACCATCTACTAATCCATTCATTGCGCCAAACCCCAACCACTTATAAATTCACCCAGGCACTCTCCTTGCGGTATTCTAATCATTCAGTCAGTACCCAAGTACTCATGCACTGAGCCAGGCCTTAGCGCATGGACTGCTTCAAATGCCTATCTACTATGCATGTAGTCCTCTAACCACCTTCACACTTCTCTTTCACACCTTCAATTCCCCAATCAGTATCCATACGCTTCCAACAAACACCCTTTCACTCTCTTTGCAGTCCTCTAGTGACCCATTCAGCACCATGTACTAATGCATTCACTGTGCCAAAACCCAAACACTTATAAATTCACCCAGGCACTCTCCTTGCAGTACTCTAATCATTCAGTCAGTACCCAAGTACTCATGCAATGAGCCAGGCCTTAGCACATGGACTGCTTCAAACGCCTATCCACTATGCATGCAGTCCTCTAACCACGTACACACTTGTCTTTCACACCTTCAATTCTCAAGTCAGTATCCATACACTTCCAGCAAACATCCTGTCACTCCCCTTGCACTCCTGTGGTGACCCATTCAGCACCATGTACTAATCCATTCACTGCGCCAAAACCCAACCACTTATAAATTCACCCAGGCACTCTCCTTACAGTACTCTATTCATTCAGTCAGTACCCAAGTACTCATGCACTGAGCCAGGCCTTACCACATGGACCGCTTCAAACGCCTATCCACTATGCATGCAGTCCTCTAACCACGTACACACTTATCTTTCACACCTTCAATTCTCCAGTCAGTATCCATACACTTCCATTAAACACCCTGTCACTCCCCTTGCACTCCTGTGGTGACCCATTCAGCACCATGTACTAATTCATTCACTGCTCCAAAACTAAACCACTTATAAATTCACCCAGGTACTCTCCTTGCAATACTCTAATCATTAAGTCAGTAGCCAAGTACTCATGGAGTGAGCTAGGCCTTAGCACATAGACTGCTTCAAACACCAATCCACTATGCATGCAGTCCTCTAACCACCTACACACTTGTCATTCACACCTTCAATTGCCCAGTCAGTATTCATAAACTTCCAGCAAACACCCTGTTACTCTCCTTGCACTCCTCTAGTCACCCATTCAGCACCATGTACTAATCCATTCACTGCGCCAAAACCCAAACACTTATAAATTCACCCAGGCACTCTTGTTGCAGTACTCTAATCATTCAGTCAGTACCCAAGTACTAATGCACTGAGCCAGGCCTTAGCGCATGGACTGCTTCAAACCGCTATCCACTATGCATGCATTCCTCTAACCAACTACACACTTGTCATTCACACCCTCAATTGCCCCATCAGTGTCCATACACTTCCAGCAAACACCCTGTCACTCCCCTTGCACTCCTCTAGTGACCCATTCAGCACCATCAACTAATCCATTCACTGCGCCAAAACCCAACCACTTATAAATTCAACCAGGCACTCTCCTTGCAGTACTCTAATCATTCAGTCAGTACCCAAGTACTCATGCACTGAGCCAGGCCATAGCACATGGACTGCTTCAAACGCCTATCAACTATGCATGCAGTCCTCTAACCACCTACACACTTGTCCTTCACACCTTTAATTCCCCAGTCAGTATCCATACACTTCCAGCAAACACCCTGTCACTCCCCTTGCACTCCTCTATTGACCCATTCAGCAGCATGTAATAATCCATTCACTGCGCCAAAACCCTAACACTTATATATTCACCCAGGCACTCTCCTTGCAATAGTCTAATCATTCAGTCAGTAAACAAGTACTCATCCAATGACCCAGGCCTTAGCACATGGTCTGCTTCAAACCCCTATCCACTATGCATGCAGTCCTCTAACCACCTACACACTTGTCTTTCACCCCTTTAATTCCCCAGTCAGTATCTATACACTCCTGCAAACACCCTGTCACTCCCCTTGCACTCTTCCAGTGACCCATTCAGCACCATGTACCAATCCATTCACTATGCCAAAACCCAACCACTTATAAATTCCCACAGGCACTCTCCTTGCAGTACTCTATTCATTCAGTCAGTACCCAAGTACTCATGCAGTGAGCCAGGGATTAGCACATGGATTGCTTCAAACGCCAATCCACTATGCATGCATTCCTCTAACCAACTACATACTTGTCTTTCACACCCTCAATTGCCCAGTCAGTGTCCATACACTTCCAGCAAACACCCTGACACTCCCCTTGCACTCCTCTATTGACCCATTCAGCACCATGTACTAATCCATTCACTGCGCCAACACCCAACCACTTATAAATTCACCCAGGCACTCTCCTTGCAGTACTCTAATCTTTCAGTCAGTACCCAAATACTCGAGCACTGAGCCGGTCCTTAGCACATGGACTGCTTCAAACGCCTATTCACTATGCATGCAGTCCTCTAACCACCTACACACTTGTCTTTCACACCTTCATTTCCCCAGTCAGAATACATACACTTCCAGCAAACACCCTGTCACTCCCCTTGCACTCCTCTAGTGACCCATTCAGCACCATGTACTAATCCATTCATTGTGCCAAAACCCAAACATTTATAAATTCACCCAGGCACTCTCCTTGCAGTACTCTAATCATTCAGTCAGTACCCAGAAACTCATGCACTGAGACAGGCCTTAGCACATGGACTGCTTCAAAGACCTATCCACTATGCATGCAGTCCTCCAACCACGTACACACTTGTCCTTCACACCTTCAATTCCCCAGGCAGTATCCATACACTTCCAACAAACACCCTGTCACTCTCCTTGCACTCCTCTAGTGACCCATTCAGCACCATGTACTAATCCATTCACTGAGCCAAAACCCAAACACTTATAAATGCACCCAGGCACTCTCCTTTCTGTACTCTAATCATTCAGTCAGTACCCAAGTGCTCATGCACTGAGCCAGGCCTTAGCACATGGACTGCTTCAAACGCCTATCCACTATGCATGCAGTCCTGTAACCACCTACACACTTGTCTTTCACACCTTCAATTCCCCAGTCAGTATCCATACACTTCCAGCAAACACCCTGTCACTCCCCTTGCACTCCTCTATTGTCCCATTCAGCCCCATGTACTAATCCATTCACTGCGCGAAAACCCAAACACTTAGAAATTCACCCAGGCACTCTCCTTGGAATACTCTACTCATTCTGTTAGTACCCAAGTACTCATCCAGTGACCCAGGCCTTAGCACATGGACTGCTTCAAACCCCTATCCACTATGCATGCAGCCCTCTAACCACCTACACACTTGTCTAACACCCCTTCAATTCACCAGTCAGTATTCATAAAATTCCAGCATACACCCTGTCACTCTCCTTGCACTCCTCTAGTCACCCATTCAGCACCATGTACTAATCCATTCACTGCACCAAAACCCAATCACTTTTAAATTCAACCAGGCACTCTCCTTGCAGTACTCTAATCATTCAGTCAGTACCCAAGTACTCATGCAGTGAGCCAGGCCTTAGCACATAGACTGCTTCAATCGCCAATCCACTATTCATGCAGTCCTCTAACCACCTACACACTTGTCTTTCACCCCTTCAATTCCCCAGTCAGTATTTATACACTCCAGCAAACACCCTGTCACTCCCCTTGCACTCCTCAAGTGACCCATTCAGCACCGTGTACTAATCCATTCACTGCGCCAACAACCAACCACTTATAAATTCACCCAGGCACTCTCCTTGCGGTACTCTAATCTTTCAGTCAGTACCCAAGTACTCATGCACTGAGCCAGTCCTTAGCACATGGACTGCTTCAAACGCGTATTCACTATGCATGCAGTCCTCTAACCACCTATACACTTGTCATTCACACCTTCAATTCCCCAGTCAGAATACATACACTTCCAGCAAACACCCTGTCACTCCCCTTGCACTCCTCTTGTGACCCATTCAGCACCATGTACTAATCCATTCATTGCGTCAAAACCCAAACACTTATAAATTCACCCAGGCACTCTCCTTGCAATACTCTAATCATTCAGTGAGTACCCAAGTACTCATCCAGTCCCCAGGCCTTAGCACATGGACTGCTTCAAACCCCTATCCACTATGCATGCAGTCCTCTAACCACCTACACAATTGTCGTTCACCCCTTCAATTCCCCAGTCAGTATCTATACACTCCAGCAAACACCCTGTCACTCCCCTTGCACTCTTCCAGTGACCCATTCAGCACCATGTACTAATCTATTCACTGCGCCAACACCCAACCACTTTTAAATTCACCCAGGCACTCTCCTTGCAGTACTCTAATCATTCAGTCAGTACCCAAGAACTCATGCACTGAGCCAGGCCTTAGCACATGGACTGCTTCAAACACCTTTCCACTATGCATGCAGTCCTCCAACCACCTGCACACTTGTCCTTCACAACTTCAATTCCCCAGTCAGTATTCATACACTTCCAACAAACACCCTGTCACTCACCTTGCACTCCTCTAGTGACCCATTCAGCACCATGTACTAATCCATTCACTGCGCCAAAACCCAAACACTTATAAATTCACCCAGGCGCTCTCTTTGCAGTACTCTAATCATTCAGTCAGTACCCAAGTACTCATGCACTGATCCAGGCCTTAGCACATGGACTGCTTCAAACGCCTATCCGCTATGCATGCAGTCCTGTAACCACCTACACACTTGTCTTTCACACCTTCAATTCCCCAGTCAGTATCCATACACTTCCAGAAAACACCGTCACTCCCCTTGCACTCCTCTATTGACCCTTTTAGCCCCATGTACTAATCCATTCACTGCGCGAAAACCCAAACACTTATAAATTCACCCAGGCACTCTCCTTGCCATACTCTAATCATTCAGTTAGTACCCAAGTACTCATCCAGTGACCCAAGCCTTAGCACAAGGACTGCTTCAAACCCCTATCCACTATGCATGCAGTCCTCTAACCACCTACACACTTGTCTTTCACACCTTCAATTGCCCAGTCAGTATTCATAAACTTCCAGCAAACACCCTGTCACTCTCCTTGCACTCCTCTAGTCACCCATTCAGCACCATGTACTAATCCATTCACTGCGCCAAAACCCAAACACTTATAAATTCACCCAGGCACTCTCCTTGCAGTACTTTAATCATTCAGTCAGTACCCAAGTACTCATGCAGTGAGCCAGGCCTTAGCACATGGACTGCTTCAACCGCCTATGCACTATGCATGCAGTCCTCTAACCACCTACACACTTGTCTTTCACACCTTCAATTCCCCAGTCAGTATACTTACACTTCCATCAAACACCCTGTCACTCCCCTTCAACTCCTCTAGTGACCCATTCAGCACCATCTACTAATCCATTCACTGTGCCAAAACCCAACCACTTATAAATTCACCCAGGCACCCTCCTTGCAGTTCCCTAATCATTCAGTCAGTACCCAAGTACTGATGCACTGAGCCAGGCCTTAGCACATGGACTGCTTCAAACGCCAATCCACTATGCATGCAGTCCTCTAACCACCTACACACTTGTCTTTCACACCTTCAATTGCCCAGTCAGTATCCATACACTTCCAGCAAACACCCTGTCACTCCCCTTGCACTCCTCTAGTGACCCATTCAGCACCATCTACTAATCCATTCACCGCGCCAAAACCCAACCACTTATAAATTCACCCAGGCACTCTCCTTGCAGTACTCTAATCATTCAGTCAGTACCCAAGTACTCATGCACTGAGCCAGGCATTAGCACATGGACTGCTTAAAACACCTATCCACTATGCATGCAGTCCTGTAACCACCTACAGACTTGTCTTTCACACCTTCAATTCCCCAGTCAGTATCTATACACTCCAGCAAACACCCTGTCACACCCCTTGCACTCCTCCAGTCACCCATTTAGCACCATATACTAATCCGTTCACTGCGCCAAAACCCAACCACTGGAACTCACAAGTCACAGTGCCAAAACCCAAACACTTAGAAATTTACCCAGGCACTCTCCTTGCAGTACTCTAATCATTCAGTCAGTACCCAAGTACTCATGCACTGAGCCAGGCCTTAGCACATGGACTGCTTCAAACGCCTATCTACTATGCATGCAGTCCTATAACCACCTACACACGTATCTTTCACACCTTCAATTCCCCAGTCAGTATCCATACACTTCCAGCAAACACCCTGTCACTCCCCTTGCACTCCTCTATTGACCCATTCAGCACCATGTACTAATCCATTCACAGTGCCAAAACCCAAACACTTAGAAATTTACCCAGGCACTCTCCTTGCAGTACTCTAATCATTCAGTCAGTACCCAAGTACTCATGCAGTGAACCAGGCCTTAGCACATGGACTGCTTCAAATGCCAATCCACTATGCATGCAGTCCTCCAACCACCTACACACTTGTCTTTCACATCTTCAATTCCCCAGTCAGTATTCATACACTTCCAGCAAACACCCTGTCACTCTCCTTGCACTCCTCTAGTGACCCATTCAGCACCATGTACTAATCCATTCACTGCACCAAAACCCAAAAACTTATAAATTCACCCAGGGACTCTCCTTGCAGTACTCTAATCATTCAGTCATTACACAAGTACTCATGCACTGAGCTAGGCCTTACACATGGACTGCAACAAACGCCTATCCACTATGCATGCATTCCTGTAAGCACCTACACACTTGTCTTTCACACCTTCAATTCTCCAGTCAGTATCCATACACTTCCAATAAACACCCTGTCACTCCCCTAGGACTCCTGTAGTTACCCATTCAGCACCATGTACTAATGCATTCACTGCGCCAATACCCAACACCTTATAAATTCACCCAAGCACTCTCATTGCAGTACTCTAATCATTCAGACAGTACCCAAGTACTCATGCACTGAGCCAGGCCTTAGCACATTGACTGCATCAAACGCCTATCCACTATGCATGCAGTCCTCTAACCACGTGCACACTTGTCTTTCACACCTTCATTTCTCCAGTCAGTATCCATACACTTCCAGCAAACACCCTGTCACTCCCCTAGGACTCCTGTAGTGACCCATTCCGCACCATGTACTAATCCATTCTCTGCGCCAAAACCCAACCACTTATAAATTCACCCAGACACTCTCCTTGCAGTACTCTAATCATTCAGTCATTACCCAAGTACTCATGCACTGAGCCAGGCCTTAGCACATGGACTACTTCAAACGCCTATCCACTATGCATGCAGTCCTCTAACCAACTACACACTTGTCTTTCACATCTTCAATTGCCCAGTCAGTATATATACACTTCCAGCAAACACCCTGTCACTCCCCTTGCACTCCTCTAGTGACCCATTCAGCACCATGTACTAATCCATTCACTGCGCCAAAACCCAAACACTTATAAATTCACCCAGGCACTCTCGTTGCAGTACTCTAATCATTCAGTCAGTACCCAAGTACTCATGCACTGAGCCAGGCCTTAGCACATGGACTGCTTCAAACGCCTATCCACAATGCATGCAGTCCTCTAACCACGTGCACACTTGTCTTTCACACCTTCAATTCCCCAGTCAGTATACTTACACTTCCATCAAACACCCTGTCACTCCCCTTCAACTCCTCTAGTGACCCATTCAGCACCATCTACTAATCCATTCACTGTGCCAAAACCCAACCACTTATAAATTCACCCAGGCACCCTCCTTGCAGTTCTCTAATCATTCAGTCAGTACCCAAGTACTCATGCACTGAGCCAGGCCTTAGCACATGGACTGCTTCAAACGCCAATCCACTATGCATGCAGTCCTCTAACCACCTACACACTTGTCTTTCACATCTTCAATTGCCCAGTCAGTATCCATACACATCCAGCAAACACCCTGTCACTCCCCTTGCACTCCTCTAGTGACCCATTCAGCACCATCTACTAATCCATTCACCGCGCCAAAACCCAACCACTTATAAATTCACACAGGCACTCTCCTTGCAGTACTCTAATCATTCAGTCAGTACCCAAGTACTCATGCACTGAGCCAGGCATTAGCACATGGACTGCTTAAAACACCTATCCACTATGCATGCAGTCCTGTAACCACCTACAGACTTGTCTTTCACACCTTCAATTCCCCAGTCAGTATCTATACACTCCAGCAAACACCCTGTCACACCCCTTGCACTCCTCCAGTCACCCATTTAGCACCATATACTTATCCGTTCACTGCGCCAAAACCCAACCACTTATTCCCCAGTCAGTATCCATACACTTCCAGCAAACACCCTGTCACACCCCTTGCACTCCTCTATTGACCCATTCAGCACCATGTACTAATCCATTCACTGCGCCAAAACCCAAACACTTATAAATTCACCCAGGCACTCTCCTTGCAATACTCTAATCATTCAGTGAGTACCCAAGTACTCATCCAGTCACCCATGCCTTTGCACATCGACTGCTTCAAACCCCTATCCACTATGCATGCAGTCCTTTAACCACCTACACAATTGTATTTCACCCCTTCAATTCCCCAGTCAGTATCTATACACTCCAGAAAACACCCTGTCACACCCCTTGCACTCCTCCAGTCACCCATTTAGCACCATATACTTATCCGTTCACTGCGCCAAAACCCAACCACTTATTCCCCAGTCAGTATCCATACACTTCCAGCAAACACCCTGTCACTCCCCTTGCACTCTTCCAGTGACCCATTCAGCACCATGTACTAATCCATTCACTGCGCCAACACCCAACCACTTATAAATTGACCCAGGCACTCTCCTTGCAGTACTCTAATCATTCAGTCAGTACCCAAGTACTCATGCACTGAGCCAGGCCTTAGCACATGGACTGCTTCAAACCCCTATCCACTATGCATGCAGTCCTCTAACCACCTACACACTTGTCTTTCACACCTTCAAATGCCCAGTCAGTATTCATAAACTTCCAGCAAACACCCTTTCAATCTCCTTGCACTCCTCTAGTCACCCATTCAGCACCATGTACTAATCCATTCACTGCGTCACAACCCAAACACTTATAAATTCACCCAGGCACTCTCCTTGCAGTACTCTAATCAATCAGTCAGTACCCAAGTACTCATGCACTGAGCCAGGCCTTAGCACATGGACTGCTTCAAACGCCTATCCACTATGCATGCAGTCCTCTAACCACCTACACACTTGTCTTTCACACCTTCAATTCCCCAGTCAGTATACATACACTTCCAGCAAACACCCTGTCACTCCTCTTGCATTCCTCTAGTGACACATTCAGCACCATGTACTAATCCATTCACTGCGCCAAAACCCAAACATTTATAAATTCACCCAGGAACTCTTGTTGTGGTACTCTAATCATTCAGTCAGTACCCAAGTACTCATGCACTGAGCCAGGCCTTAGCACATGGACTGCTTCAAACGCCTATCCACAATGCATGCAGTCCTCTAACCACGTACACACTTGTCTTTCACACCTTCATATCTCCAGTCAGTATCCATACACTTCCAGCAAACACCCTGTCACTCCCCTTGCACTCCTCTAGTGACCCATTCAGCACCATCTACTAATCCATTCACCGCGCCAAAACCCAACCACTTATAAATTCACCCAGGCTCTCTCCTTGCAGTACTCTAATCATTCAGTCAGTACCCAAGTACTCATGCACTGAGCCAGGCATTAGCACATGGACTGCTTAAAACACCTATCCACTATGCATGCAGTCCTGTAACCACCTACAGACTTGTCTTTCACACCTTCCATTCCCCAGTCAGTATATATACACTCCAGCAAACACCCTGTCACACCCCTTGCACTCCTCCAGTCACCCATTTAGCACCATATACTAATCCGTTCACTGCGCCAAAACCCAACCACTTATTCCCCAGTCAGTATCCATACACTTCCAGCAAACACCCTGTCACACCCCTTGCACTCCTCTATTGACCCATTCAGCACCATGTACTAATCCATTTACTGCGCCAAAACCCAAACACTTATAAATTCACCCAGGCACTCTCCTTGCAATACTCTAATCATTCAGTGAGTACCCAAGTACTCATCCAGTCACCCATGCCTTTGCACATCGACTGCTTCAAACCCCTATCCACTATGCATGCAGTCCTCTAACCACCTACAGAATTGTATTTCACCCCTTCAATTCCCCAGTCAGTATTTATACACTCCAGCAAACACCCTGTCACTCCCCTTGCACTCCTCCAGTGACCCATTCAGCACCATGTACTAATCCATTCACTGCGCCAAGACCCAACCACTTATAAATTCACCCAGGCACTCTCCTTGCAGTACTCTAATCTTTCAGTCAGTACCCAAGTACTCATGCACTGAGCCAGTACTTAGCACATGGACTGCTTCAAACGCCTATTCACTATGCATGCAGTCCTCTAACCACCTACACACTTGTCTTTCAAACCTTCAATTCCCCAGTCAGAATACATACACTTCCAGCAAACACCCTGTCACTCCCCTTGCACTCCTCTAGTGACCCATTCAGCACCATGTACTAATCCATTCATTGCGCCAAAACCCAAACACTTATAAATTCACCCAGGCACTCTCCTTGCAATACTCTAATCATTCAGTGAGTACCCAAGTACTCATCCAGTCACCCAGGCCTTAGCACATGGACTGCTTCAAACCCCTATCCACTATGTATGCAGTCCTCTAACCACCCACACAATTGTCATTCACCCCTTCAATTCCCCAGTCAGTATCTATACACTCCAGCAAACACCCTGTCACTCCCCTTGCACTCTTCCAGTGACCCATTCAGCACCATCTACTAATCCATTCACTGCGCCAACACCCAACCACTTATAAATTCACCCAGGCACTCTCCTTGCAGTACTCTAATCATTCAGTCAGTACCCAAGTACTCATGCACTGAGCCAGGCCTTAGCACATGGACTTCTTCAAACCCCTATCCACTATGCATGCAGTCCTCTAACCACCTACACACTTGTCTTTCACACCTTCAATTGCCCAGTCAGTATTCATAAACTTCCAGCAAACACCCTGTGAATCTCCTTGCACTCTTCTAGTCACCCATTCAGCACCATGTACTAATCCATTCACTGCGTCAAAACCCAAACACTTATAAATTCACCCAGGCACTCTCCTTGTAGTACTTTAATCATTCAGTCAGTACCCAAGTACTCATGCAGTGAGCCAGGCCTTAGCACATGGACTGCTTCAAATGCCTATCCACTATGCATGCAGTCCTATAACCACCTACACACTTGTCTTTCACACCTTCAATTCTTCAGTCAGTATACTTACACTTCCAGCAAACACCCTGTCACTCCCCTTCAACTCCTCTAGTGACCCATTCAGCACCATCTACTAATCCATTCACTGCACCAAAACCCAACCACTTATAAATTCACCCAGGCACCCTCCTTGCAGTTCTCTAATCATTCAGTCAGTACCCAAGTACTCATGCACTGAGCCAGGCCTTAGCACATGGACTGCTTCAAACACCAATCCACTATGCATGCAGTCCTCTAACCACCTACACACTTGTCTTTCACACCTTCAATTGCCCAGTCAGTATCCATACACTTCCAGCAAACACCCTGTCACTCCCCTTGCACTCCTCTAGTGACCCATTCAGAACCATCTACTAATCCATTCACCGCGCCAAAACCCAACAACTTATAAATTCACCCAGGCACTCTCCTTGCAGTACTCTAATCATTCAGTCAGTACCCAAGTACTCATGCACTGAGCCAGGCCTTAGCACATGGACTGCTTCAAACACCTATCCATTATGCATGCAGTCCTATAACCACCTACACACTTGTCTTTCACACCTTCAATTCCCCAGTCAGTATCCATACACTTCCAGCAAACACCCTGTCACTCTCCTTGCACTCCTCTAGTGACCCATTCAGCACCATGTACTAATCCATTCACTGCGCCAAAACCCAACCACTTATAAATTCACCCAGGCATCCTCCTTGCAGTACTCTAATCATTCAGTCAGTACCCAAGTACTCATGCAGTGAACCAGGCCTTAGCACATGGACTGCTTCAAACGCCAATCCACTATGCATGCAGTCCTCCAACCACATACACACTTGTCTTTCACATCTTCAATTCCCCAGTCAGTATCCATACACTTCCAGCAAACACCCTGTCACTCTCCTTGCACTCCTCTAGTGACCCATTCAGCACCATGTACTAATCCATTCACTGCACCAAAACCCAAACACTTATAAATTCACCCAGGCATCCTCCTTGCAATACTCTAATCATTCAGTCAGTACCCAAGTACTCATGCAGTGAACCAGGCCTTAGCACATGGACTGCTTCAAACGCCAATCCACTATGCATGCAGTCCTCCAACCACATACACACTTGTCTTTCACATCTTCAATTCCCCAGTCAGTATCCATACACTTCCAGCAAACACCCTGTCACTCTCCTTGCACTCCTCTAGTGACCCATTCAGCACCATGTACTAATCCATTCACTGCACCAAAACCCAAACACTTATAAATTCACCCAGGCACTCTCCTTGCAATACTCTAATCATTCAGTGAGTACCCAAGTACTCATCCAGTCACCCATGCCTTTGCACATCGACTGCTTCAAACCCCTATCCACTATGCATGCAGTCCTCTAACCACCTACACAATTGTATTTCACCCCTTCAATTCCCCAGTCAGTATTTATACACTCCAGCAAACACCCTGTCACTCCCCTTGCACTCCTCCAGTGACCCATTCAGCACCATGTACTAATCCATTCACTGCGCCAAGACCCAACCACTTATAAATTCACCCAGGCACTCTCCTTGCAGTACTCTAATCTTTCAGTCATTACACAAGTACTCATGCACTGAGCTAGGCCTTACACATGGACTGCAACAAATGCCTATCCACTATGCATGCATTCCTGTAAGCGCCTACACACTTGTCTTTCACACCTTCAATTCTCCAGTCAGTATCCATGTATCCATACACTTCCAACAAACACCCTGTCACTCCCCTTGTACTCCTGTAGTTACCCATTCAGCACCATGTACTAATGCATTCACTGCGCCAATACCCAACACCTTATAAATTCACCCAGGCAGTCTCATTGCAGTACTCTAATCATTCAGTCAGTACCCAAGTACTCATGCACTGAGCCAGGCCTTATCACATTGACTGCATCAAACGCCTATCCACTATGCATGCAGTCCTCTAACCACGTGCACACTTGTCTTTCACACCTTCATTTCTCCAGTCAGTATCCATACACTTCCAGCAAACACCCTGTCACTCTCCTTGCACTCCTCTAGTGACCCATTCAGCACCATGTACTAATCCATTCACTGCGCCAAAACCCAAACACTTATAAATTCACCCAGGCACTCTCCTTGCAGTACTCTAATCATTCAGTCAGTACCCAAGTACTCAACCAGTGACCCAGGCCTTAGCACATGGACTGCTTCAAACCCCTATCCACTATGCATGCAGTCCTCTAACCACCTACACACTTGTCTTTCACCCCTTCAATTCCCCAGTCAGTATCTATTCACTCATGCAAACACCCTGTCAATCCCCTTGCACTCCTTAAGTGACCCATTCAGCACCATCTACTAATCCATTCACCGCGCCAAAACCCAACAACTTATAAATTCACCCAGGCACTCTCCTTGCAGTACTCTAATCATTCAGTCAGTACCCAAGTACTCATGCACTGAGCCAGGCCTTAGCACATGGACTGCTTCAAACGCCTATCCACTATGCATGCAGTCCTCTAACCACCTACACACTTGTCTTTCACACCTTCAATTCCCCAGTCAGTATACATACACTTCCAGCAAACACCCTGTCACTCCTCTTGCATTCCTCTAGTGACACAATTAGCACCATGTACTAATCCATTCACTGCGCCAAAACCCAAACATTTATAAATTCACCCAGGAACTCTCGTTGCGGTACTCTAATCATTCAGTCAGTACCCAAGTACTCATGCACTGAGCCAGGCCTTAGCACATGGACTGCTTCAAACGCCTATCCACAATGCATGCAGTCCTCTAACCACGTGCACACTTGTCTTTCACACCTTCAATTCCCCAGTCAGTATACTTACACTTCCATCAAACACCCTGTCACTCCCCTTCAACTCCTCTAGTGACCCATTCAGCACCATCTACTAATCCATTCACTGTGCCAAAACCCAACCACTTATAAATTCACCCAGGCACCCTCCTTGCAGTTCTCTAATCATTCAGTCAGTACCCAAGTACTCATGCACTGAGCCAGACCTTAGCACATGGACTGCTTCAAACGCCAATCCACTATGCATGCAGTCCTCTAACCACCTACACACTTGTCTTTCACACCTTCAATTGCCCAGTCAGTATCCATACACTTCCCGCAAACACCCTGTCACTCCCCTTGCACTCCTCTAGTGACCCATTCAGCACCATCTACTAATCCATTCACCGCGCCAAAACCCAACCACTTATAAATTCACCCAGGCTCTCTCCTTGCAGTACTCTAATCATTCAGTCAGTACCCAAGTACTCATGCACTGAGCCAGGCATTAGCACATGGACTGCTTAAAACACCTATCCACTATGCATGCAGTCCTGTAACCACCTACAGACTTGTCTTTCACACCTTCAATTCCCCAGTCAGTATATATACACTCCAGCAAACACCCTGTCACACCCCTTGCACTCCTCCAGTCACCCATTTAGCACCATATACTAATCCGTTCACTGCGCCAAAACCCAACCACTTATTCCCCAGTCAGTATCCATACACTTCCAGCAAACACCCTGTCACACCCCTTGCACTCCTCTATTGACCCATTCAGCACCATGTACTAATCCATTCACTGCGCCAAAACCCAAACACTTATAAATTCACCCAGGCACTCTCCTTGCAATACTCTAATCATTCAGTGAGTACCCAAGTACTCATCCAGTCACCCATGCCTTTGCACATCGACTGCTTCAAACCCCTATCCACTATGCATGCAGTCCTCTAACCACCTACACAATTGTATTTCACCCCTTCAATTCCCCAGTCAGTATTTATACACTCCAGCAAACACCCTGTCACTCCCCTTGCACTCCTCCAGTGACCCATTCAGCACCATGTACTAATCCATTCACTGCGCCAAGACCCAACCACTTATAAATTCACCCAGGCACTCTCCTTGCAGTACTCTAATCTTTCAGTCAGTACCCAAGTACTCATGCACTGAGCCAGTACTTAGCACATGGACTGCTTCAAACGCCTATTCACTATGCATGCAGTCCTCTAACCACCTACACACTTGTCTTTCAAACCTTCAATTCCCCAGTCAGAATACATACACTTCCAGCAAACACCCTGTCACTCTCCTTGCACTCCTCTAGTGACCCATTCAGCACCATGTACTAATCCATTCATTGCGCCAAAACCCAAACACTTATAAATTCACCCAGGCACTCTCCTTGCAATACTCTAATTATTCAGTGAGTACCCAAGTACTCATCCAGTCACCCAGGCCTTAGCACATGGACTGCTTCAAACCCCTATCCACTATGTATGCAGTCCTCTAACCACCCACACAATTGTCATTCACCCCTTCAATTCCCCAGTCAGTATCTATACACTCCAGCAAACACCCTGTCACTCCCCTTGCACTCTTCCAGTGACCCATTCAGCACCATCTACTAATCCATTCACTGCGCCAACACCCAACCACTTATAAATTCACCCAGGCACTCTCCTTGCAGTACTCTAATCATTCAGTCAGTACCCAAGTACTCATGCACTGAGCCAGGCCTTAGCACATGGACTTCTTCAAACCCCTATCCACTATGCATGCAGTCCTCTAACCACCTACACACTTGTCTTTCACACCTTCAATTGCCCAGTCAGTATTCATAAACTTCCAGCAAACACCCTGTGAATCTCCTTGCACTCTTCTAGTCACCCATTCAGCACCATGTACTAATCCATTCACTGCGTCAAAACCCAAACACTTATAAATTCACCCAGGCACTCTCCTTGTAGTACTTTAATCATTCAGTCAGTACCCAAGTACTCATGCAGTGAGCCAGGCCTTAGCACATGGACTGCTTCAAACGCCTATCCACTATGCATGCAGTCCTATAACCACCTACACACTTGTCTTTCACACCTTCAATTCTTCAGTCAGTATACTTACACTTCCAGCAAACACCCTGTCACTCCCCTTCAACTCCTCTAGTGACCCATTCAGCACCATCTACTAATCCATTCACTGCACCAAAACCCAACCACTTATAAATTCACCCAGGCACCCTCCTTGCACTTCTCTAATCATTCAGTCAGTACCCAAGTACTCATGCACTGAGCCAGGCCTTAGCACATGGACTGCTTCAAACAGCAATCCACTATGCATGCAGTCCTCTAACCACCTACACACTTGTCTTTCACACCTTCAATTGCCTAGTCAGTATCCATACACTCCCAGCAAACACCCTGTCACTCCCCTTGCACTCCTCTAGTGACCCATTCAGAACCATCTACTAATCCATTCACCGCGCCAAAACCCAACAACTTATAAATTCACCCAGGCACTCTCCTTGCAGTACTCTAATCATTCAGTCAGTACCCAAGTACTCATGCACTGAGCCATGCCTTAGCACATGGACTGCTTCAAACACCTATCCATTATGCATGCAGTCCTATAACCACCTACACACTTGTCTTTCACACCTTCAATTCCCCAGTCAGTATCCATACACTTCCAGCAAACACCCTGTCACTCTCCTTGCACTCCTCTAGTGACCCATTCAGCACCATGTACTAATCCATTCACTGCGCCAAAACCCAACCACTTATAAATTCAACCAGGCACTCTCCTTGCAATACTCTAATCATTCAGTCAGTACCCAAGTACTCAACCAGTGACCCAGGCCTTAGCACATGGACTGCTTCAAACCCCTATCCACTATGCATGCAGTCCTCTAACCACCTACACACTAGTCTTTCACACCTTCAATTCCCCAGTCAGTATCTATGCACTCCTGCAAACACCCTGTCACTCCCCTTGCACTCCTGCAGTGACCCATTCAGCACCATGTACTAATCTATTCACAGCGCCAAAACCCAAACACTTATGAATTCACCCAGGCATTCTCCTTGCAGTACTCTAATCATTGAATTAGTACTCAAGTACTCATGCACTGAGAGAGGCCTTAGCACATGGACTGCTTCAAACGCCTATCCACTATGCATGCAGTCCTATAACCACCTACACACTAGTCTCTCACACCTTCAATCCCCATTCAGTATCCATACACTTCCAGCAAACACCCTGTCACTCTCCTTGCACTCTTCTAGTGGCCCATTCAGCACCATGTACTAATCCATTCACTGCGCCAAAACCCAAACACTTATAAATTCACCCAGGCTCTCTCGTTGCAGTACTCTAATCATTCAGTCAGTATCCAAGTACTCATGCACTGAGCCAGGCCTTAGCACATGGACTGCTTCACATGCCTAGCCACTATGCACGCAGTCCTATAACCAACTACACACTTATCTTTCACACCTTAAATTCCCCAGTCAGTATCCATGCACTTCCAGCAAACACCGTGTCACTCCCCTTGCACTCCTCTATTGACCCATTCAGCACCATGTACTAATCCATTCACTGCGCGAACACCCACACACTTATAAATTCACCCAGGCACTCTCCTTGCAATACTCTAATCATTCAGTCAATACCCAAGTACTCATGCACTGAGCCAGGCCTTAGCACATGGACTGCTTCAAACGACTATCAACTATGCATGCAGTCCTGTAAGCACCTACACACTTGTCTTTCACACCTTCAATTCCCCAGTCAGTATCCATACACTTCCAGCAAACACCCTGTCACTGCCCTTGCACTCCTCTATTGACCCCTTCAGTACCATGTACTAATCCATTCACTGCGTGAAAACCCAAACACTAATAAATTCACAGAGGCACTCTCCTTGCAATACTCTAATCATTCAGTCATTACCCAAGTACTCATCCAGTGACCCAGGCCTTAGCACATGGACTGCTTCAAACCCCTATCCACTATGCATGCAGTCCTCTAACCACCTACATACTTGTCTTTCCCCCCTTCAATTCCCCAGTCAGTATCTATACACTCCTGCAAACACCCTGTCACTCCCCTTGCACTCCTCCAGTGACCCATTCAGCACCATGTACTAATCCATTCACTGCTCCAAAACCCAACCACTTATAAATTCACCGAGGCAATCTCCTTGCAGTACTCTAATCATTCAGTCAGTACCCAAGTACTCATGCACTGAGCCAGGTCTGAGCAAATGGACTGCTTCAAACGCCTATCCACTATGCATGCAGTCCTCTAACCATGTGCACACTTGTCTTTCACACCTTCAATTCTCCAGTCAGTATCCATACACTTCCAGCAAACACCCTGTCACTCCCCTAGGACTCCTGTAGTGACCCATTCAGCACCATGTACTAATCCATTCTCTGTGCCAAAACCCAACCACTTATAAATTCACCCAGACACTCTCCTTGCAGTACTCTAATCATTCAGTCAGTACACAAGTACTCATGCACTGAGCCAGGCCTTAGCACATGGACTGCTTCAAACGCCTATCCACTATGCATGTAGTCCTCTAACCACGTGCACACTTGTCTTTCACACCTTCAATTCTCCAGTCAGTATCCATGCACTTTCAGCAAACACCCTATCACTCCCCTAGGACTCCTGTAGTGACCCATTCAGCACCATGTACTAATCCATTTACTGCGCCAAAACCCAAACACTTAAAAATTCACCCAGGCTCTCTCGTTGCAGTACTCTAATCATTCAGTCAGTACCCAAGTACTCATTTACTGAGCCAAGCCTTAGCACATGGACTGCTTCAAACGCCTATCCACTATGCATGCAGTCCTATAACCACCTACACACTTATCTTTCACACCTTCAATTCCCCTGTCAGTATCCATACACTTCCAGCAAACACCCTGTCACTCCCCTTGCACTCCTCTATTGACCTATTCAGCACTATGTACTAATCCATTCACTGCGCGAAAACCCAAACACTTAGAAATTCACCCAGGCACTCTCCTTGCAATACTCTAATCATTCAGTCAGTACCCAAGTACTCAACCAGTGATCCAGGCCTTAGCACATGGACTGCTTCAAACCCCTATCCACTATTCATGCAGTCCTCTAACCACCTACACACTTGTCTTTCACCCCTTCAATTCCCCAGTCAGTATCCATACACTTCCAGCAAACACCCTCTCACTTTCCTGGCACTCCTCTAGTGACCCATTCAGCACCATGTACTAATCCATTCACTGCGCGAACACCCAAACACTTATAAATTCACCCATGCACTCTCATTGCAGGACTCTAATCACTCAGTCAGTACCCAAGTACTTATGCACTGAGCCAGGCCTTAGCACATGGACTGCTTCAAACGCCTAACCACTATGCATGCAGTCCTCTAACCATGTGCACACTTGTCTTTCACACCTTCAATTCTCCAGTCAGTATCCAAACACTTCCAGCAAACACCCTGTCACTCCCCAAGGACTCCTGTAGTGACCCATTCAGCACCAAGTACTAATCCATTCTCTGCGCCAAAACCCAACCACTTATAAATTCACCCAGGCACTCTCCTTGCAGTACTCTAATCAAGCAGTCAGTACCCAAGTACTCATGCACTGAGCCAGGCCTTAGCACATGGACTGCTTCAAACGCCTATCCACTATGCATGCAGTCCCCTAACCACCTACACACTTGTCTTTCACATCTACACTTCCCCAGTCAGTATGCATACACTTCCAACAAACACCCTGTCACTCCCCTTGTACTCCTGTAGTTACCCATTCAGCACCATGTACTAATGTATTCACTGCGCCAATACCCAACACCTTATAAATTCACCCAGGCACTCTCATTGCAGTACTCTAATCATTCAGTCAGTACCCAAGTACTCATTTACTGAGCCAAGCCTTAGCACATGGACTGCTTCAAACGCCTATCCACTATGCATGCAGTCCTATAACCACCTACACACTTATCTTTCACACCTTCAATTCCCCTGTCAGTATCCATACACTTCCAGCAAACACCGTGTCACTCCCCTTGCACTCCTCTATTGATCCATTCAGCACGATGTACTAATCCATTCACTGCGCCAAAGCCCAAACATTTATAAATTCACCCAGTCACTCTCGTTGCGGTACTCTAATCATTCAGTCAGTACCCAAGTACTCATGCACTGAGCCAGGCCTTAGCACATGGACTGCTTCAAATGCCTATCCACTATGCATGTAGTCCTCTAACCACCTACACACTTGTCTTTCACACCTTCAATTCCCCAGTCAGTAGCCATACACTTCCAGCAAACACCCTGTTACTTTCCTTGCACTCCTCTAGTGACCCATTTAGCACCATGTACTAATCCATTCACTGCGCGAATACACAACCACTTATAAATTCACCCAGGTACTCTCCTTGCAGTACTCTAATCATTTAGTCAGTACCCAAGTACTCATGTACTGAGCCAGGCCTCAGGACATGGACTGTTCAAATGCCTATCCACTATGCATGCAGTCCTCTAACCACCTACACACTTGTCTTTCACACCTTCAATTCCCCAGTCAGTATCTATACTTTCCAGCAAACACCCTGTCACTCCCCTTGCACTACTCCAGTCACCCATTCAGCACCATGTACTAATCCGTTCACTGCGCCAAAACCCAACCACTTATAAATTCACCCAGGCACTCTCCTTGCAGTACTCTAATCATTCAGTCAGTACCCAAGTACTCATGCACTGAGACAGGCCTTAGCACATGGACTGCTTCGAACGCCTATCCACTATGCATGCAGTCCTCTAACCACCTACACACTAGTCTTTCACACCTTAAATTCCCCAGTCAGTATTCATACACTTCCAGCAAACACCCTGTCACTCTCCTTGCACTCCTCTAGTGACCCATTCAGCACCATGTACTAATCCATTCACTGCGCCAAAACCCAAACACTTATAAATTCACCCAGGCACTCTCCTTGCAGTACTCTAATCATTCAGTCAGTACCCAAGTACTCAACCAGTGACCCAGGCCTTAGCACATGGACTGCTTCAAACCCCTATCCACTATGCATGCAGTCCTCTAACCACCTACACACTTGTCTTTCACCCCTTCAATTCCCCAGTCAGTATCTATGCACTCATGCAAACACCCTGTCAATCCCCTTGCACTCCTTAAGTGACCCATTCAGCACCATGTACTAATCCATTCACAGTTCCAAAACCCAAACACTTATAAATTCACCCAGGCACTCTCCTTGCAGTACTCTAATCATTCAGTCAGTACCCAAGTACTCATGCAATGAGACAGGCCTTAGCACATGGACTGCTTCAAACGCCTATCCACTATGCACACAGTCCTCTAACCACCTACACACTAGTCTTTCACACCTTAAATTCCCAAATCAGTATTCATACACTTCCAGCAAACACCCTGTCACTCTCCTTGCACTCCTCTAGTGACCCATTCAGCACCATGTACTAATCCATTCACTGCGCCAAAACCCAAACACTTATAAATTCACCCAGGCACTCTCCTTGCAGTACTCTAATCACTCAGTTAGTATTCAAGTACTCATGCACTGAGCCAGGCCTTAGCACATGGACTACTTCAAACTCCTATCCACTATGCATGGAGTCCTCTAACCACGTACACACTTGTGTTTCACACCTTCAATTCTTCAGTTAGTATCCATACACTTCCATCAAACACCCTGTCACTCCCCTAGGACTCCTGTAGTGACCCATTCAGCACCAAGTACTAATCCATTCACTGCGCCAAAACCCAAACACTTATAAATTCACCCAGGCACTCTCCTTGCAGTACTCTAATCAATCAGTCAGTACCCAAGTACTCATGCACTGAGCCAGGCCTTAGCACATGGACTGCTTCAAACGCCTATCCACTATGCATGCAGTCCTCTAACCACCTACACACTTGTCTTTCACACCTTCAATTCCCCAGTCAGTATACATACACTTCCAGCAAACACCCTGTCACTCCTCTTGCACTACTCTAGTGACCCATTCAGCACCATGTACTAATCCATTCACTGCGCCAAAACCCAAACATTTATAAATTCACCCAGGCACTCTTGTTGCGGTACTCTAATCATTCAGTCAGTACCCAAGTACTCATGCACTGAGCCAGGCCTTAGCACATGGACTGCTTCAAACGCCTATCCACAATGCATGCAGTCCTCTAACCACGTGCACACTTGTCTTTCACACCTTTAATTCTCCTGTCAGTATCCATACACTTCCAGCAAACACCCTGTCACTCCCCTAGGACTCCTGTAGTGACCCATTCAGCACCATGTACTAATCCATTCACTGCGCCAAAACACAAACACTTATAAATTCACCCAGGCACTCTCGTTGCAGTACTCTAATCATTCAGTCAGTACCCAACTACTCATTTACTGAGCCAAGCCTTAGCACATGGACTGCTTCAAACGCCTATCCACTATGCATGCAGTCCTATAACCACCTACACACTCATCTTTCACACCTTCAATTCCCCTGTCAGTATCCATACACTTCCAGCAAACACCCTGTCACTCCCCTTGCACTCCTCTATTGACCTATTCAGCACCATGTACTAATCCATTCACTGCGCGAAAACCCAAACACTTATAAATTCAACCAGGCACTCTCCTTGCAATACTCTAATCATTCAGTCAGTACCCAAGTACTCAACCAGTGACCCAGGCCTTAGCACATGGACTGCTTCAAACCCCTATCCACTATGCATGCAGTCCTCTAACCACCTACACACTAGTCTTTCACACCTTCAATTCCCCAGTCAGTATCTATGCACTCCTGCAAACACCCTGTCACTCCCCTTGCACTCCTGCAGTGACCCATTCAGCACCATGTACTAATCTATTCACAGCGCCAAAACCCAAACACTTATGAATTCACCCAGGCATTCTCCTTGCAGTACTCTAATCATTGAATTAGTACTCAAGTACTCATGCACTGAGAGAGGCCTTAGCACATGGACTGCTTCAAACGCCTATCCACTATGCATGCAGTCCTATAACCACCTACACACTAGTCTCTCACACCTTCAATCCCCATTCAGTATCCATACACTTCCAGCAAACACCCTGTCACTCTCCTTGCACTCTTCTAGTGGCCCATTCAGCACCATGTACTAATCCATTCACTGCGCCAAAACCCAAACACTTATAAATTCACCCAGGCTCTCTCGTTGCAGTACTCTAATCATTCAGTCAGTATCCAAGTACTCATGCACTGAGCCAGGCCTTAGCACATGGACTGCTTCACATGCCTAGCCACTATGCACGCAGTCCTATAACCAACTACACACTTATCTTTCACACCTTAAATTCCCCAGTCAGTATCCATGCACTTCCAGCAAACACCGTGTCACTCCCCTTGCACTCCTCTATTGACCCATTCAGCACCATGTACTAATCCATTCACTGCGCGAACACCCACACACTTATAAATTCACCCAGGCACTCTCCTTGCAATACTCTAATCATTCAGTCAATACCCAAGTACTCATGCACTGAGCCAGGCCTTAGCACATGGACTGCTTCAAACGACTATCAACTATGCATGCAGTCCTGTAAGCACCTACACACTTGTCTTTCACACCTTCAATTCCCCAGTCAGTATCCATACACTTCCAGCAAACACCCTGTCACTGCCCTTGCACTCCTCTATTGACCCCTTCAGTACCATGTACTAATCCATTCACTGCGTGAAAACCCAAACACTAATAAATTCACAGAGGCACTCTCCTTGCAATACTCTAATCATTCAGTCATTACCCAAGTACTCATCCAGTGACCCAGGCCTTAGCACATGGACTGCTTCAAACCCCTATCCACTATGCATGCAGTCCTCTAACCACCTACATACTTGTCTTTCCCCCCTTCAATTCCCCAGTCAGTATCTATACACTCCTGCAAACACCCTGTCACTCCCCTTGCACTCCTCCAGTGACCCATTCAGCACCATGTACTAATCCATTCACTGCTCCAAAACCCAACCACTTATAAATTCACCGAGGCAATCTCCTTGCAGTACTCTAATCATTCAGTCAGTACCCAAGTACTCATGCACTGAGCCAGGTCTGAGCAAATGGACTGCTTCAAATGCCTATCCACTATGCATGTATTCCTCTAACCACCTACACACTTGCCTTTCACACCTTCAATTCCCCAGTCAGTAGCCATACACTTCCAGCAAACACCCTGTTACTTTCCTTGCACTCCTCTAGTGACCCATTCAGCACCATGTACTAATCCATTCACTGCGCCAAAACCCAAACACTTATAAATTCACCCAGGAACTCTCATTGCAGTACTCTAATCACTCAGTCAGTACCCAAGTACTCATGCACTGAGCCAGGCCTTAGCACATGGACTGCTTCAAACGCCTATCCACTATGCATGCAGTCCTCTAACCATGTGCACACTTGTCTTTCACACCTTCAATTCTCCAGTCAGTATCCATACACTTCCAGCAAACACCCTGTCACTCCCCTAGGACTCCTGTAGTGACCCATTCAGCACCATGTACTAATCCATTCTCTGTGCCAAAACCCAACCACTTATAAATTCACCCAGACACTCTCCTTGCAGTACTCTAATCATTCAGTCAGTACACAAGTACTCATGCACTGAGCCAGGCCTTAGCACATGGACTGCTTCAAACGCCTATCCACTATGCATGTAGTCCTCTAACCACGTGCACACTTGTCTTTCACACCTTCAATTCTCCAGTCAGTATCCATGCACTTTCAGCAAACACCCTATCACTCCCCTAGGACTCCTGTAGTGACCCATTCAGCACCATGTACTAATCCATTTACTGCGCCAAAACCCAAACACTTAAAAATTCACCCAGGCTCTCTCGTTGCAGTACTCTAATCATTCAGTCAGTACCCAAGTACTCATTTACTGAGCCAAGCCTTAGCACATGGACTGCTTCAAACGCCTATCCACTATGCATGCAGTCCTATAACCACCTACACACTTATCTTTCACACCTTCAATTCCCCTGTCAGTATCCATACACTTCCAGCAAACACCCTGTCACTCCCCTTGCACTCCTCTATTGACCTATTCAGCACTATGTACTAATCCATTCACTGCGCGAAAACCCAAACACTTAGAAATTCACCCAGGCACTCTCCTTGCAATACTCTAATCATTCAGTCAGTACCCAAGTACTCAACCAGTGATCCAGGCCTTAGCACATGGACTGCTTCAAACCCCTATCCACTATTCATGCAGTCCTCTAACCACCTACACACTTGTCTTTCACCCCTTCAATTCCCCAGTCAGTATCCATACACTTCCAGCAAACACCCTCTCACTTTCCTGGCACTCCTCTAGTGACCCATTCAGCACCATGTACTAATCCATTCACTGCGCGAACACCCAAACACTTATAAATTCACCCATGCACTCTCATTGCAGGACTCTAATCACTCAGTCAGTACCCAAGTACTTATGCACTGAGCCAGGCCTTAGCACATGGACTGCTTCAAACGCCTAACCACTATGCATGCAGTCCTCTAACCATGTGCACACTTGTCTTTCACACCTTCAATTCTCCAGTCAGTATCCAAACACTTCCAGCAAACACCCTGTCACTCCCCAAGGACTCCTGTAGTGACCCATTCAGCACCAAGTACTAATCCATTCTCTGCGCCAAAACCCAACCACTTATAAATTCACCCAGGCACTCTCCTTGCAGTACTCTAATCAAGCAGTCAGTACCCAAGTACTCATGCACTGAGCCAGGCCTTAGCACATGGACTGCTTCAAACGCCTATCCACTATGCATGCAGTCCCCTAACCACCTACACACTTGTCTTTCACATCTACACTTCCCCAGTCAGTATGCATACACTTCCAACAAACACCCTGTCACTCCCCTTGTACTCCTGTAGTTACCCATTCAGCACCATGTACTAATGTATTCACTGCGCCAATACCCAACACCTTATAAATTCACCCAGGCACTCTCATTGCAGTACTCTAATCATTCAGTCAGTACCCAAGTACTCATTTACTGAGCCAAGCCTTAGCACATGGACTGCTTCAAACGCCTATCCACTATGCATGCAGTCCTATAACCACCTACACACTTATCTTTCACACCTTCAATTCCCCTGTCAGTATCCATACACTTCCAGCAAACACCGTGTCACTCCCCTTGCACTCCTCTATTGATCCATTCAGCACGATGTACTAATCCATTCACTGCGCCAAAGCCCAAACATTTATAAATTCACCCAGTCACTCTCGTTGCGGTACTCTAATCATTCAGTCAGTACCCAAGTACTCATGCACTGAGCCAGGCCTTAGCACATGGACTGCTTCAAATGCCTATCCACTATGCATGTAGTCCTCTAACCACCTACACACTTGTCTTTCACACCTTCAATTCCCCAGTCAGTAGCCATACACTTCCAGCAAACACCCTGTTACTTTCCTTGCACTCCTCTAGTGACCCATTTAGCACCATGTACTAATCCATTCACTGCGCGAATACACAACCACTTATAAATTCACCCAGGTACTCTCCTTGCAGTACTCTAATCATTTAGTCAGTACCCAAGTACTCATGTACTGAGCCAGGCCTCAGGACATGGACTGTTCAAATGCCTATCCACTATGCATGCAGTCCTCTAACCACCTACACACTTGTCTTTCACACCTTCAATTCCCCAGTCAGTATCTATACTTTCCAGCAAACACCCTGTCACTCCCCTTGCACTACTCCAGTCACCCATTCAGCACCATGTACTAATCCGTTCACTGCGCCAAAACCCAACCACTTATAAATTCACCCAGGCACTCTCCTTGCAGTACTCTAATCATTCAGTCAGTACCCAAGTACTCATGCACTGAGACAGGCCTTAGCACATGGACTGCTTCGAACGCCTATCCACTATGCATGCAGTCCTCTAACCACCTACACACTAGTCTTTCACACCTTAAATTCCCCAGTCAGTATTCATACACTTCCAGCAAACACCCTGTCACTCTCCTTGCACTCCTCTAGTGACCCATTCAGCACCATGTACTAATCCATTCACTGCGCCAAAACCCAAACACTTATAAATTCACCCAGGCACTCTCCTTGCAGTACTCTAATCATTCAGTCAGTACCCAAGTACTCAACCAGTGACCCAGGCCTTAGCACATGGACTGCTTCAAACCCCTATCCACTATGCATGCAGTCCTCTAACCACCTACACACTTGTCTTTCACCCCTTCAATTCCCCAGTCAGTATCTATGCACTCATGCAAACACCCTGTCAATCCCCTTGCACTCCTTAAGTGACCCATTCAGCACCATGTACTAATCCATTCACAGTTCCAAAACCCAAACACTTATAAATTCACCCAGGCACTCTCCTTGCAGTACTCTAATCATTCAGTCAGTACCCAAGTACTCATGCAATGAGACAGGCCTTAGCACATGGACTGCTTCAAACGCCTATCCACTATGCACACAGTCCTCTAACCACCTACACACTAGTCTTTCACACCTTAAATTCCCAAATCAGTATTCATACACTTCCAGCAAACACCCTGTCACTCTCCTTGCACTCCTCTAGTGACCCATTCAGCACCATGTACTAATCCATTCACTGCGCCAAAACCCAAACACTTATAAATTCACCCAGGCACTCTCCTTGCAGTACTCTAATCACTCAGTTAGTATTCAAGTACTCATGCACTGAGCCAGGCCTTAGCACATGGACTACTTCAAACTCCTATCCACTATGCATGGAGTCCTCTAACCACGTACACACTTGTGTTTCACACCTTCAATTCTTCAGTTAGTATCCATACACTTCCATCAAACACCCTGTCACTCCCCTAGGACTCCTGTAGTGACCCATTCAGCACCAAGTACTAATCCATTCACTGCGCCAAAACCCAAACACTTATAAATTCACCCAGGCACTCTCCTTGCAGTACTCTAATCAATCAGTCAGTACCCAAGTACTCATGCACTGAGCCAGGCCTTAGCACATGGACTGCTTCAAACGCCTATCCACTATGCATGCAGTCCTCTAACCACCTACACACTTGTCTTTCACACCTTCAATTCCCCAGTCAGTATACATACACTTCCAGCAAACACCCTGTCACTCCTCTTGCACTACTCTAGTGACCCATTCAGCACCATGTACTAATCCATTCACTGCGCCAAAACCCAAACATTTATAAATTCACCCAGGCACTCTTGTTGCGGTACTCTAATCATTCAGTCAGTACCCAAGTACTCATGCACTGAGCCAGGCCTTAGCACATGGACTGCTTCAAACGCCTATCCACAATGCATGCAGTCCTCTAACCACGTGCACACTTGTCTTTCACACCTTTAATTCTCCTGTCAGTATCCATACACTTCCAGCAAACACCCTGTCACTCCCCTAGGACTCCTGTAGTGACCCATTCAGCACCATGTACTAATCCATTCACTGCGCCAAAACACAAACACTTATAAATTCACCCAGGCACTCTCGTTGCAGTACTCTAATCATTCAGTCAGTACCCAACTACTCATTTACTGAGCCAAGCCTTAGCACATGGACTGCTTCAAACGCCTATCCACTATGCATGCAGTCCTATAACCACCTACACACTCATCTTTCACACCTTCAATTCCCCTGTCAGTATCCATACACTTCCAGCAAACACCCTGTCACTCCCCTTGCACTCCTCTATTGACCTATTCAGCACCATGTACTAATCCATTCACTGCGCGAAAACCCAAACACTTATAAATTCAACCAGGCACTCTCCTTGCAATACTCTAATCATTCAGTCAGTACCCAAGTACTCAACCAGTGACCCAGGCCTTAGCACATGGACTGCTTCAAACCCCTATCCACTATGCATGCAGTCCTCTAACCACCTACACACTAGTCTTTCACACCTTCAATTCCCCAGTCAGTATCTATGCACTCCTGCAAACACCCTGTCACTCCCCTTGCACTCCTGCAGTGACCCATTCAGCACCATGTACTAATCTATTCACAGCGCCAAAACCCAAACACTTATGAATTCACCCAGGCATTCTCCTTGCAGTACTCTAATCATTGAATTAGTACTCAAGTACTCATGCACTGAGAGAGGCCTTAGCACATGGACTGCTTCAAACGCCTATCCACTATGCATGCAGTCCTATAACCACCTACACACTAGTCTCTCACACCTTCAATCCCCATTCAGTATCCATACACTTCCAGCAAACACCCTGTCACTCTCCTTGCACTCTTCTAGTGGCCCATTCAGCACCATGTACTAATCCATTCACTGCGCCAAAACCCAAACACTTATAAATTCACCCAGGCTCTCTCGTTGCAGTACTCTAATCATTCAGTCAGTATCCAAGTACTCATGCACTGAGCCAGGCCTTAGCACATGGACTGCTTCACATGCCTAGCCACTATGCACGCAGTCCTATAACCAACTACACACTTATCTTTCACACCTTAAATTCCCCAGTCAGTATCCATGCACTTCCAGCAAACACCGTGTCACTCCCCTTGCACTCCTCTATTGACCCATTCAGCACCATGTACTAATCCATTCACTGCGCGAACACCCACACACTTATAAATTCACCCAGGCACTCTCCTTGCAATACTCTAATCATTCAGTCAATACCCAAGTACTCATGCACTGAGCCAGGCCTTAGCACATGGACTGCTTCAAACGACTATCAACTATGCATGCAGTCCTGTAAGCACCTACACACTTGTCTTTCACACCTTCAATTCCCCAGTCAGTATCCATACACTTCCAGCAAACACCCTGTCACTGCCCTTGCACTCCTCTATTGACCCCTTCAGTACCATGTACTAATCCATTCACTGCGTGAAAACCCAAACACTAATAAATTCACAGAGGCACTCTCCTTGCAATACTCTAATCATTCAGTCATTACCCAAGTACTCATCCAGTGACCCAGGCCTTAGCACATGGACTGCTTCAAACCCCTATCCACTATGCATGCAGTCCTCTAACCACCTACATACTTGTCTTTCCCCCCTTCAATTCCCCAGTCAGTATCTATACACTCCTGCAAACACCCTGTCACTCCCCTTGCACTCCTCCAGTGACCCATTCAGCACCATGTACTAATCCATTCACTGCTCCAAAACCCAACCACTTATAAATTCACCGAGGCAATCTCCTTGCAGTACTCTAATCATTCAGTCAGTACCCAAGTACTCATGCACTGAGCCAGGTCTGAGCAAATGGACTGCTTCAAATGCCTATCCACTATGCATGTATTCCTCTAACCACCTACACACTTGTCTTTCACACCTTCAATTCCCCAGTCAGTAGCCATACACTTCCAGCAAACACCCTGTTACTTTCCTTGCACTCCTCTAGTGACCCATTCAGCACCATCTACTAATCCATTCACTGCGCCAAAACCCAAACACTTATAAATTCACCCAGGAACTCTCATTGCAGTACTCTAATCACTCAGTCAGTACCCAAGTACTCATGCACTGAGCCAGGCCTTAGCACATGGACTGCTTCAAACGCCTATCCACTATGCATGCAGTCCTCTAACCATGTGCACACTTGTCTTTCACACCTTCAATTCTCCAGTCAGTATCCATACACTTCCAGCAAACACCCTGTCACTCCCCTAGGACTCCTGTAGTGACCCATTCAGCACCATGTACTAATACATTCTCTGTGCCAAAACCCAACCACTTATAAATTCACCCAGACACTCTCCTTGCAGTACTCTAATCATTCAGTCAGTACACAAGTACTCATGCACTGAGCCAGGCCTTAGCACATGGACTGCTTCAAACGCCTATCCACTATGCATGTAGTCCTCTAACCACGTGCACACTTGTCTTTCACACCTTCAATTCTCCAGTCAGTATCCATACACTTTCAGCAAACACCCTATCACTCCCCTAGGACTCCTGTAGTGACCCATTCAGCACCATGTACTAATCCATTTACTGCGCCAAAACCCAAACACTTAAAAATTCACCCAGGCTCTCTCGTTGCAGTACTCTAATCATTCAGTCAGTACCCAAGTACTCATTTACTGAGCCAAGCCTTAGCACATGGACTGCTTCAAACGCCTATCCACTATGCATGCAGTCCTATAACCACCTACACACTTATCTTTCACACCTTCAATTCCCCTGTCAGTATCCATACACTTCCAGCAAACACCCTGTCACTCCCCTTGCACTCCTCTATTGACCTATTCAGCACTATGTACTAATCCATTCACTGCGCGAAAACCCAAACACTTAGAAATTCACCCAGGCACTCTCCTTGCAATACTCTAATCATTCAGTCAGTACCCAAGTACTCAACCAGTGATCCAGGCCTTAGCACATGGACTGCTTCAAACCCCTATCCACTATTCATGCAGTCCTCTAACCACCTACACACTTGTCTTTCACCCCTTCAATTCCCCAGTCAGTATCCATACACTTCCAGCAAACACCCTCTCACTTTCCTGGCACTCCTCTAGTGACCCATTCAGCACCATGTACTAATCCATTCACTGCGCGAACACCCAAACACTTATAAATTCACCCATGCACTCTCATTGCAGGACTCTAATCACTCAGTCAGTACCCAAGTACTTATGCACTGAGCCAGGCCTTAGCACATGGACTGCTTCAAACGCCTAACCACTATGCCTGCAGTCCTCTAACCATGTGCACACTTGTCTTTCACACCTTCAATTCTCCAGTCAGTATCCAAACACTTCCAGCAAACACCCTGTCACTCCCCAAGGACTCCTGTAGTGACCCATTCAGCACCAAGTACTAATCCATTCTCTGCGCCAAAACCCAACCACTTATAAATTCACCCAGGCACTCTCCTTGCAGTACTCTAATCAAGCAGTCAGTACCCAAGTACTCATGCACTGAGCCAGGCCTTAGCACATGGACTGCTTCAAACGCCTATCCACTATGCATGCAGTCCCCTAACCACCTACACACTTGTCTTTCACATCTACACTTCCCCAGTCAGTATACATACACTTCCAACAAACACCCTGTCACTCCCCTTGTACTCCTGTAGTTACCCATTCAGCACCATTGTTGGAAAACCACTCCCACACTAGAAGGGGTGGTGGTGGTCTTCCGGACACACTGTGGTAGCTTGGCTCGAGTGGTCAGGAATCAGGCTCCGTGCTAAGCATACAACATACCCAAACAATAACCATGCGTGCATCCGTTCCAAAAACGACTCTACACCGTAAAAATTATGAAAATATCTTTCTTTATCTGCTTTTTCTCTTAGTTGCTGATTGGATAAAATAAATAACAATCACAATATACAAACTTTTTAGATAGTGCAGGTCAAATAAATACTGGCTTAATGATTCAATAAATAGGGGTGATCATAAATACTGAAGGCATAAATAAAAGTGCAATACAGACAGGCAATTAAATATTCCGAGGCAATAAATACTGTAACCAATAAATATTGTGCATCAATAAATACTGTGGACCAATAAATACAGTGGAACAATAAATAGGTTAAATACAATAAATACAATGCCCCTAGTAAATACTTAAAAGCTGACAGTGACACTCATGGAATCAGATCACTTTTGAATTCCTAAGGGCTGATTTGGCCCAGGCACAGCTTGTGGGGATGTGGAAGGCTTGAGGGTGTCTACTCCCTGGCTTGGTCAAGGCTGAGGCCTAAACTGAGGTAGATAAAGGGGGGAAATACCAGAGACCTGGCTCTCTCTCTCCACACAACCTCTCTAGATTAGTCCCAGTTCACCCCTGGCACCTTAGAGCAGTCTCTCAGGTCTCCACAGGGCCTAAGGCGCCCTCTACTCCACTTACTGCCCTTTTTCTGATGCTCCGACGCCGCTGGAGTCGTGTCGATGCCGTGAGGCGGTTCCGGTTCGATGTCGGCGGCCTCGGCACAATGTCAGTTCTTTGACGACGCCGGCAGGCGGCTCCGGTCTCGATGTCGGCGGCCTCGGTTCGATCTCGACCTCCGATTCGATGGCGTCGGGCAGTCTTTACTCGATGTCGACTTCGGGTGGCTCCGGTCCGATGGCGACCTCGGATTCGATGACGTCGGCCGGCCTTGCTTCGATGTCGACTTCCGGCGGCTCCGGAGTGCGATCCTCACTCCCGACCTCCGGTGCTCCTCTCCTTAGGTTTCCGGCGACTCCGGAGTGCGACCTCCACTCCCGACCTCCGGCACGATTCTCACAGGTTCCGGCGACTCCGGAGTGCGATCCTCACTCCCGACCTCCGTTACACTTCACCTCGGTCTCCGACGACTCCGGAGGGCGGACTTCACTCCTCCGATGACGCCGCTCACTCGACCTCGGGTGACTTCCTCCTCGACCTCTGGTATTCCTCACGACCTCTGACGGCGCCCTCTCTCGACCTCTGGCGGCTCCGGGTACGACGTCTGCTTTTCCAGTCAGCGCCGCTTCTCCACCTCGGGCTCCAGGTCTTAGGCTACTCGACGTCGGACTTCAGGGAAACCAGCTTCCAGGTCAGGATCTTGCTGTTCTCTTGTTTCTAAGGCCTGTTCCTGCTGTCCAGGTCCTCAGGATGGTTTTTCTGACTTCTTCCCACACAGGGCTCTAGGCTGGGCTCCGTCAGTAGGGACTAGTATCAAGGGTGGGTTTATGGACCCCACTCCAGGCACAAGTTTCCACCCCTGCTGCTTCACTCCTTCCTCCTTCAGGTTTGTGCTGCTCACTCCTCACCAGTCAGGTGCCAACTGCCAGCTCCAACTGCCAACTCTCTGTCTTAGCTTCCCAACATTCTAAACCGCCTCCAACTGTCACAGGGTTCTGGAATGTTCTGGAAGGTGCTAGCAGGTTCCAGTGGATGCTGGTGATGTCACAGGTGGCCACCATTTTGTGCTCCAGGCCCTCAGACAGAAGTTTCAGGGGTAGCTAAAATGGCTCCCTGAATCTGCAGCAACACGAAAAAGTCTGGTGGTTCCCAAAAAGGAAAAATTCAAACAGGGTTTGAGGCAAAAGTGGGACAAAATAAATAATGATGAGGAGGGACCACCCAAAGGGCTGACAGGTCTAACACGCGTCCCCCCCAGCTGAAAGTGGGGAGAGCTACCCAACCCCTTGGGAGTTCTCATCACTAAGGCGGAAATACCTTGAGAGACCGTCTGCATTGGCGTGGTCCACTCCAGGCCGATGTTCCACCTGAAAGTCCATTCCCTGTAGGGAAATAGACCACCTCAACAACTTGGGATTCTCCCCCTTCATTTGCATCAGCCAACGAAGGGGTCTGTGGTCGGTCTGAACCAGGAAGTGCGAGCCAAACAGATATGGCCGCAACTTCTTCAGAGCCCATACCACTGCAAAGGCTTCACGCTCTATTGCACTCCACTTCTGTTCCCTGGGAAGTAGTCTCCGGGATAGGAAGACCACGGGTTGATCCAGACCCTCTTCGTTGAGTTGCGATAACACTGCCCCAATGCCATGTTCTGATGCATCTGTCTGGACAATGAACTCCTTGGAAAAGTCTGGGGCCCTTAAGACCGGGACCTCGCACATGGCTTTCTTCAATTTCTCAAAGGCTTGCTGACAAGCCTCCGTCCAGACTACCCGTCGAGGTTGTTTCTTGGACGTGAGCTCCGTGAGGGGGGCTACGATGGTTCCGTACCCCTTCACGAAGCGGCGGTAGTATCCCGTGAGGCCCAAAAATGCTCGGACCTCAGTCTGTGTCTTGGGGGGTTCCCAGGCCATGATGGCCTCGATCTTCGCCTGGAGGGGTTGCACCGCTCCCCTACCCACCAAGTGTCCAAGGTACACTACCGACCCCTGCCCGATCTGGCACTTGCTGGCCTTGATCGTCAATTCAGCTTGTCTCAGGGCCTGGAGAACAGCTTGCAGGTGACGCAAGTGATCCTCCCAGCTGTTACTGAAGACAGCTATGTCATCCAGATAAGCAGCAGAGAAACTCTCCATTCCGGTGAGGATCTGGTTTACCAGGCGCTGAAACGTGGCAGGTGCGTTCTTGAGCCCAAAGGGCATCACACAGAACTGGTAGTGGCCATTGGGCGTGGAGAAGGCTGACCTTTCCCTTGCTCCATCAGTCAAAGAGATCTGCCAGTACCCTGAAGTAAGGTCAAAGGTACTTAGATATTGGGCAGCTCCCAGCCGGTCAATCAATTCATCCGCCCTAGGGATCGGATGAGCATCAGTTTTGGTCACTGAATTCAGTCCCCGGTAGTCCACACAGAACCTCAGTTCTGGTTGGGTACCCGGTGGTGCAGCTTTTGGTACTAGTACCACCGGACTGGACCAGGGGCTGCTAGAAGGTTCGATCACTCCTAGCTCCAGCATCTTAGTGACTTCACTATGAATGCTGGCCTTCACCTTGTCTGACATCCGGTAGATCTTGGACATCACAGGTGGGCTGTCTCCTGTGTCCACGTCATGGACGCACAGGTGAGTCCTACCCGGGACAAGGGAGAACAACGAGGAGTACTGCCCCAGGACCTGGCGACAGTCCTCCTGCTGTTCAGGAGTTAGAGATGGGGAGAGAATCACTCCCTCCACCGACCCATCCTTCTCTTGAGACGCAAACAGATCAGGGAGAGGCTCGCTTTCCACGTCCTCTCCTCCGTCAGTCACCATCATCAAGATGACTTCGGGCCTCTCGTGGTGGGGTTTGAGGCGGTTGGCATGCAGCACCCGCAGGGGCTGACGAGGGGTCTTCAGGTCCACCAAGTAGGTAGCCTTACCCTTCTTCTCCAACACCTCAAAGGGTCCTGACCAGCGATCCTGGAGGGCACTAAGCTCTCCCGGTTCGATCACCCACACCTTCTGGCCAGGCTCCAACTCCACCGGGTGAGCATTGTGGTCATACCACGCCTTCATCACTGCTTGGCTGGCTTCCAAGTTGTCAGAAGCTTGCTTCCACAACTTAGCCATTTGGCTCCGGAAGGCCAGCATGTAGCTCACCACATCCTGGGGAAGCTTTCTGGGAGTTCTTTCCCATCCGTCTCTCACCAGGTTGAGAGGTCCACGTACAGGGTGCCCATACAGAAGCTCGAAGGGGCTGAAGCCCACTCCCTTCTGTGGCACTTCCCTGTAGGAAAAAAGTAAACAGGGTAGGAGGACGTCCCATTTCCTCCGCAGGCTTTCAGGCAGACTTCTGATCATGCCCTTCAAGGTTTTGTTAAACCTCTCCACCAGACCATTTGTCTGGGGGGGGTAAGGAGTTGTGAACCGGTAGGTCACTCCACACTCCTTCCACATCGCCCGCATGTACGCTGACATGAAGTTGGTCCCCCTGTCGGACACAACTTCCTTGGGAAAACCCACTCGGGTAAAGATTCCCATCAGGGCCCTAGCCACAACAGGTGCTGTTATGGTCCTCAGAGGTATTGCCTCTGGGTACCGTGTGGCATGATCCACCAGAACCAGGATAAACCTGTGACCAGCTGTAGTCGGTGGATCTAACGGACCCACAATGTCGATGCCCACCCTTTCAAAGGGGGTGCTAACGACAGGAAGTGGTTCCAGGGGAGCTTTCAGCTTCACCCCTGTTTTCCCACTGGCTTGGCAAGACACACATGTCCGGCAGTAGGTATCGGACGACACTTTCATCTGAGGCCAATAAAAGTGTGGGACAAGACGGGCGAAGGTCTTGTCTTGCCCCAGGTGTCCTGCCAATGGTATCTCATGAGCCAACTCCAGAAGGAAGGCTCGATAACGTTGAGGAACTACCAAGGCTCGTGACGATCCATGTAGGGGTGCCTTGGGTTCACTGTAGAGGAGGCCATCCTCCCAGTAAACACTGTAGTTCCCTTCAACGTTCCCTGCTGCCTGGGCTTCGGCCTGACGCCTTAGCCCCTCAAGGGTAGGGCACTCCCTCTGGCCCTGGCAGAATTCCTCCCTGGACGGGCCTCCCTCCACGTGCCACTCGGCCGGGATGGGTAGGTCCTCCAGGTTGGTAACGTCCCCCACCGCAGACTCCGGGTCCACCACCTCCGGTGGCCTATCCGTCCTACGGGGTGGGGACGCCGAGGCAGGCTCCTCCTGTCCTCGGTTCTTCCCTTGACTGGCAGCTGGCTGGGCCTTTGTTCCAGGCTCCAGCCGAAATGAACTCCCTCTTCGGGTAGTCGCGGACCTTGTGCTAACACAGGCCCACTCAGGTGTACCCAGCATCTCGGTGTGAGTCCGGTATTCCACCTCCTTCCAAGCGTTGTGCTCCATGTCATTCCCCAGCAGACAATCGACTGGCACGGCAGGGCTTACGGCAACTCGAAGTGAACCTGCAACCCCCCCCCATTCAAAGGGAACCTCGGCCACTGGATAGTGGCCTGTTCTGCCGTCAGCCATCGCGGCTGGGTGGAGTACATCGGGAATTACCTGCTCTGGAGACACCAGTTGGCTACGCACCATAGTCATACTGGCTCCTGTGTCTCTCAGAGCCTCCCCTCTTTGGCCGTTGATGGTGACCCACTGCCCATACTTTGCGGTATTTGCAGGCACCTGGATCTTAGGAACCATCTCCCGTTCTCCCAGGGACACTAAAGTGACACCCGCCCACTCCCTTCCCTTAGTTAAGGGCATCTCCTCCCCAAGCACTACACTAGCTACTCCGGGGGTCTTTCCTCCAATGGGAGGGGGTGGTCGCTTCAGACACTTCGGATCTCCTTTATAGTGTCCAACGCCACCGCACTCATAGCAATGGACAACCCTTGGCTGCTGACTCTGGCCAGGATTAGGGTTTCTGGGCGGGTTAGCCTTAGGGGTGAATCCTGTTCCCTTCCCTTGGAAGTTATTTTGGGGGCCTTTGGAGAACTCCTTTTTCTTTTCCCCTCCCTCTTTCTTCTGGGGGGCGCCCTGTCCGGCCTTTTGAGTATCCCCTCCAGTCCCCCTTGTGGACACCCGGGTACTAGCCCAAATGTCCGCCTCCTCAGCAAGCTTCCGGGGACTGGTCAGCTTGCTATCCACCAGGTGTTGCCGCAGTTCAGGGAAACATTTCTCGAGCAGGTGTTCCTTCAGTACTAGGTCAAACAGCCCCTCGTAGTTCCTCACTTCACTGCCCTGAATCCAACCTTCCATTGCCTTCTTTGCATAGTCCAGGAAGTCCACCCAATTCTGTGTGCCCAGTTTGTGACTACCCCTGAACTTCTGTCTGTACTTTTCAGGTGTTAGTCCAAACTTTCTGATGAGCGCCAGTTTCATGGTGGGGTAGTGGGTCTGCTCATCCTCCTCGAGGGCCAATAAAGCATCCCTACCAGCTGGAGGCATGTACTTGTACAATCCCCCTCCCCAGTACTTCTCTGGAACCCCATGGGCCCTCAACGAGACCTCATAGGCCGCTAGCCACTTGGCGATATCGTCGCCCACTCCATAGCTAGCTACTATGTCCTTTGGCAGGTATGGTTTAGGTTCCCTGGTGATCTCTTGGGTTTGGCTGCCACCATTAGGAACAGGTTGTGCCCCGATTCTCAGGATCTGAAGATCTATTTCTTTCAGTCGTAATTCATGGGCCATCCTCTGCTCCTCCTTCTCCTTCTCCAGCCTTGCTAAGTCCCATGTGAGCTGTCTTTTCTCCCTCCGGTCTGTTAACTCCACTTCAGACAAGCCACCGCTAGAGGCACTGCTGCCCTTCCTAGAAATGGTTCTGGGCCCCGCTGACAGGTTCCCCACCTCAGGTTGGTACATCTCAGCCCCCTCGGGGTCAGGCTCTCCATCCCTGTCTTCCTCCTCAGCCTTGCTTTCTCGGCGTGCCTCCCCCCAAGCCCTTAAGCTGGTTTGGAGTGCACCCTTCTTTGCTCCTGGGGGACAGTACACCCCCTCCCGCTGGCAAAACTCCCTGAGTTGGGCCACAGTGTACGTTTCTAGATTTTCTAGTACAAACTCCATCTTGCCCACTCAGGTTAGAGGACAGGTTTTGTGCAGTAACCATGCAGGGGGGTACCTTTAATAATACCTCCTCCCACCACCAGAGTAAATTTGGAAAAAACAAAAACCCACAATTAGGAAGGCCGCTTTGAGAAAACTCCCGGTGTAGGCCTATGGACTACCCACAGTTATTGTTGAGTATACGTAGGCACAGCTCTATCCCACCACTGAACACCAATTTATGTTGGAAAACCACTCCCACACTAGAAGGGGTGGTGGTGGTCTTCCGGACACACTGTGGTAGCTTGGCTCGAGTGGTCAGGAATCAGGCTCCGTGCTAAGCATACAACATACCCAAACAATAACCATGCGTGCATCCGTTCCAAAAACGACTCTACACCGTAAAAAGTATGAAAATATCTTTCTTTATCTGCTTTTTCTCTTAGTTGCTGATTGGATAAAATAAATAACAATCACAATATACAAACTTTTTAGATAGTGCAGGTCAAATAAATACTGGCTTAATGATTCAATAAATAGGGGTGATCATAAATACTGAAGGCATAAATAAAAGTGCAATACAGACAGGCAATTAAATATTCCGAGGCAATAAATACTGTAACCAATAAATATTGTGCATCAATAAATACTGTGGACCAATAAATACAGTGGAACAATAAATAGGTTAAATACAATAAATACAATGCCCCTAGTAAATACTTAAAAGCTGACAGTGACACTCATGGAATCAGATCACTTTTGAATTCCTAAGGGCTGATTTGGCCCAGGCACAGCTTGTGGGGATGTGGAAGGCTTGAGGGTGTCTACTCCCTGGCTTGGTCAAGGCTGAGGCCTAAACTGAGGTAGATAAAGGGGGGAAATACCAGAGACCTGGCTCTCTCTCTCCACACAACCTCTCTAGATTAGTCCCAGTTCACACCTGGCACCTTAGAGCAGTCTCTCAGGTCTCCACAGGGCCTAAGGCGCCCTCTACTCCACTTACTGCCCTTTTTCTGATGCTCCGACGCCGCTGGAGTCGTGTCGATGCCGTGAGGCGGTTCCGGTTCGATGTCGGCGGCCTCGGCACAATGTCAGTTCTTTGACGACGCCGGCAGGCGGCTCCGGTCTCGATGTCGGCGGCCTCGGTTCGATCTCGACCTCCGATTCGATGGCGTCGGGCAGTCTTTACTCGATGTCGACTTCGGGCGGCTCCGGTCCGATGGCGACCTCGGATTCGATGACGTCGGCCGGCCTTGCCTCGATGTCGACTTCCGGCGGCTCCGGAGTGCGATCCTCACTCCCGACCTCCGGTGCTCCTCTCCTTAGGTTTCCGGCGACTCCGGAGTGCGACCTCCACTCCCGACCTCCGGCACGATTCTCACAGGTTCCGGCGACTCCGGAGTGCGATCCTCACTTCCGACCTCCGTTACACTTCACCTCGGTCTCCGACGACTCCGGAGGGCGGACTTCACTCCTCCGATGACGCCGCTCACTCGACCTCGGGTGACTTCCTCCTCGACCTCTGGTATTCCTCACGACCTCTGACGGCGCCCTCTCTCGACCTCTGGCGGCTCCGGGTACGACGTCTGCTTTTCCAGTCAGCGCCGCTTCTCCACCTCGGGCTCCAGGTCTTAGGCTACTCGACGTCGGACTTCAGGGAAACCAGCTTCCAGGTCAGGATCTTGCTGTTCTCTTGTTTCTAAGGCCTGTTCCTGCTGTCCAGGTCCTCAGGATGGTTTTTCTGACTTCTTCCCACACAGGGCTCTAGGCTGGGCTCCGTCAGTAGGGACTAGTATCAAGGGTGGGTTTATGGACCCCACTCCAGGCACAAGTTTCCACCCCTGCTGCTTCACTCCTTCCTCCTTCAGGTTTGTGCTGCTCACTCCTCACCAGTCAGGTGCCAACTGCCAGCTCCAACTGCCAACTCTCTGTCTTAGCTTCCCAACATTCTAAACCGCCTCCAACTGTCACAGGGTTCTGGAATGTTCTGGAAGGTGCTAGCAGGTTCCAGTGGATGCTGGTGATGTCACAGGTGGCCACCATTTTGTGCTCCAGGCCCTCAGACAGAAGTTTCAGGGGTAGCTAAAATGGCTCCCTGAATCTGCAGCAACACGAAAAAGTCTGGTGGTTCCCAAAAAGGAAAAATTCAAACAGGGTTTGAGGCAAAAGTGGGACAAAATAAATAATGATGAGGAGGGACCACCCAAAGGGCTGACAGGTCTAACAACCATGTACTAATGTATTCACTGCGCCAAAACCCAAACACTTATACATTCACCCAGGCACTCTCCTTGCAGTACTCTAATCATTCAGTCAGTACTCAAGTACTCATGTACTGAGCCACGACTTAGCACTTTGACTGCTTCAAACGCCTATCCACTATGCATGCAGTCCTGTAATCACCTACACAAGTGTCTTTCACACCTTCAATTCCCCAGTCAGTAGCCATACACTTCCAGCAAACACCCTGTTACTTTCCTTGCACTCCTCTAGTGACCCATTCAGCACCATGTACTAATCCATTCACTGCGCGAATACACAACCACTTATAAATTCACCCAGGCACTCTCCTTGCAGTACTCTAATCATTTAGTCAGTACCCAAGGACTCATGCACTGAGCCAGGCCTTAGCACATGGACTGCTTCAAACGCCTAACCACTATGCATGCAGTCCTCTAACCATGTGCACACTTGTCTTTCACACCTTCAATTCTCCAGTCAGTATCCATACAGATCCAGCAAACACCCTGTCATTCCCCAAGGACTCCTGTAGTGACCCATTCAGCACCATGTACAAATCCATTCTCTGTGCCAAAACCCAACCACTTATAAATTCACCCAGACACTCTCCTTGCAGTACTCTAATCATTCAGTCAGTACCCAAGTTCTCATGCACTGAGCCAGGCCTTAGCACATGGACTGCTTCAAACGCCTATCCACTATGCATGCAGTCCTCTAACCACCTACACACTTGTCTTTCACATCTTCAATTCCCAAGTCAGTATACATACACTTCCAGCAAACACCCTGTCACTCCCCTTGCACTCCTTTAGTGACCCATGCAGCACCATGTACTAATCCATTCACTGCGCCAAAACCCAAACACTTATAAATTCACCCAGGCACTCTCGTTGCAGTACTCTAATCATTCAGTCAGTACCAAAGAACTCAACCAGTGACCCAGGCCTTAGCACATGGACTGCTTCAAACCCCTATCCACTAAGCATGCAGTCCTCTAACCACCTACACACTTGTCTTTCACCCCTTCAATACCCCAGTCAGTATCTATGCACTCCTGCAAACACCCTGTCACTCCCCTTACACTCCTGCAGTGACCCATTCAGAACCATGTACTAATCCATTCACAGCTCCAAAACCCAAACTCTTATAAAATAACCCAGGCACTCTCCTTGCAGTACTCTAATCATTCAGTCAGTACCCAAGTACTCATGCACTGAGACAGGCCTTAGCACATGGACTGCTTCAAACATCTATCCACTATGCATGCAGTCCTCTAACCACCTACACACTAGTCTTTCACACCTTGAATTACCCAGTCAGTATCTATGCACTCCTGCAAACACCCTGTCACTCCCCTTACACTCCTCTAGTGACCCATTCAGCACCATGTACTAATCCATTCACTGCGCCAAAACTCAAACACTTATAAATTCACCCAGGCACTCTCCGTGCAGTACTCTAATCATTCAGTCAGTACCCAAGTAGTCATGCACTGAGCCAGGCCTTAGCACATGGACTACTTCAAACACCTATCCACTATGCATGGAGTCCTCTAACCACATACACACTTGTCTTTCACACTTTCAATTCTTCAGTCAGTATCCATACATTTCCATCAAACACCCTGTCACTCCTCTAGGACTCCTGTAGTGACCCATTCAGCACCCTGTACTAATCCATTCACTGCGCCAAAACCCAACCACTTATAAATTCATCCAGACACTTTCCTTGCAGTACTCTAATCAATCAGTCAGTACCCAAGTACTCATGCACTCAGCCAGGCCTTAGCACATGGACTGCTTCAAAAGCCTATCCACTATGCATGCAGTCCTCTAACCACCTACACACTTGTCTTTCACACCTTCAATTCCCCAGTCAGTATACATACACTTCCAGCAAACACCCTGTCACTCCCCTTGCACTACTCTAGTGACCCATTCAGCACCATGTACTAATCCATTCACTGCGCCAAAACCCAAACACTTATAAATTCACCCAGGCACTCTCGTTGCAGTACTCTAATCATTCAGTCAGTACCCAATTACTCATGCACTGAGCCAGGCCTTAGCACATGGACTGCTTCAAATGCCTATCCACTAAGCATGCAGTCCTATAACCACCTACACACTTATCTTTCATACCTTAAATTCCCCAGTCTGTATCCATACACTTCACGCAAACACCGTGTCACTCCCCTTGCACTCCTCTATTGACCCATTCAGCACCATGTGCTAATCCATTTACTGCGCGAACACCCAAACACTTATAAATTCACCCAGGCACTCTCCTTGCAATACTCTAATCATTCAGTCAGTACTCAAGTACTCATGCACTGAGCCAGGCCTTAGCACATGGACTGCCTCAAACGCCTATCCACTATGCATACAGTCCTGTAAGCACCTACACACTTGTCTTTCACACCTTCAATTCTCCAGTCAGTATCCATACACTTCCAACAAACACCCTGTCACTCCCCTTACACTCCTGTAGTGACCCATTCAGCACCATGTACTAATCCATTCACTGCGCGAATACCCAACCACTTATAAATTCACCCAGGCACTCTCCTTGCAGTACTCTAATCATTCAGTCAGTACCCAAGTACTCATGTACTGAGCCAGGCCTTAGGACATGGACTGTTCAAATGCCTATCCACTATGCATGCAGTCCTCTAACCACCTACACACTTGTCTTTCACACCTTCAATTCCCCAGTCAGTATCTATACAGTTCAGCAAACACCCTGTCACTCCCCTTGCACTACTCCAGTCACCCATTCAGCACCATGTACTAATCCGTTCACTGCGCCAAAACCCAACCACTTATAAATTCACCCAGGCACTCTCCTTGCAGTACTCTAATCATTCAGTCATTACCCAAGTACTCATCCAGTGACCCAGGCCTTAGCACATGGACTGCTTCAAACCCCTATCCACTATGCATGCAGTCCTCTAACCACCTACACACTTGTCATTCACACCTTCAATTCCCCAGTCTGTATCCATACACTTCCAGCAAACACCCTGTCTCTCCCCTTGCACTCCTCCAGTTACCCATTCAGCACCATGTACTAATTCATTCACTGCACCAAAACCCAAACACTTATAAATTCACCCAGGGACTCTCCTTGCAGTACTCTAATCATTCAGTCAGTACACAAGTACTCATGCACTGAGCCAGGCCTTAGCACAATGACTGCTTCAAACGCCTATCCACTATGCATGCATTCCTGTAAGCACCTACACACTTGTCTTTCACACCTTCAATTCTCCAGCCAGTATCCATACACTTCCAACAAACACCCTGTCACTCCCCTTGCACTCCTGTAGTGACCTATTCAGCACCATGTACTAATCCATTCACTGCGCCAATACCCAACCACTTATAAATTCACCCAGGCACTCTCATTGCAGTACTCTAATCATTCAGTCAGTACCCAAGTACTCATGCACTGAGCCAGGCCTTAGCACATTGACTGCTTCAAATGCCTATCCACTATGCATGCAGTCCTCTAACCACGTGCACACTTGTCTTTCACACCTTCAATTCTCCAGTCAGTATCCATACACTTCCAGCAAACACCCTGTCACTCCCCTAGGACTCCTGTAGTGACCCATTCAGCACCATGTACTAATCCATTCTCTGCGCCAAAACCCAACCACTTATAAATTCACCCAGACACTCTCCTTGCAGTACTCTAATCATTCAGTCAGTACTCATGCACTGAGCCAGGCCTTAGCACATGGACTGCTTCAAACGTCTATCCACTATGCATGCAGTCCTCTAACCACCTACACACTTGTCATTTACACCTTCCATTCCCCAGTCAGTATCCATACACTTCCAGCAAACACCCTGTCACTTCCCTTGCACTCCTCTATTGACCCATTCAGCACCATGTACTAATCAATTCACTGCGCGAAAACCCAAATATTTATAAATTCACCCAGGCACTCTCCTTGCAATACTTTAATCATTCATTCAGTACCCAAGTACTCAACCAGTGACCCAGGCCTTAGCACATGGACTGCTTCAAACCCCTCTCCACTATGCATGCAGTCCTCTATCCACCTACACACTTGTCTTTCACCCCTTCAATTCCCCAGTCAGTATCTCTGCACTCCTGCAAACACCCTGTAACTCCCCTTGCACTCCTGCAGTGACCCATTCAGCACCATGTACTAATCCATTCACAGCACCAAAACCCAAACACTTATAAATTCACCCAGGAACTCTCCTTGCAGTACTCTAATCAATCAGTCAGTACCCAAGTACTCCTTCAGTGACCCAGGCCTTAGCACATGGACTGCTTCAAACCCCTATCCACTATGCATGCAGTCCTCTAACCACCTACACACTTGTCATTTACACCTTCCATTCCCCAGTCAGTATCCATACACTTCCAGCAAACACCCTGTCACTCCCCTTGCACTCCTCCAGTGACCCATTCAGCACCATGTACTAATCCATTCACTGCACCAAAACCCAAACACTTATAAATTCACCCAGGGACTCTCCTTGCAGTACTCTAATCATTCAGTCAGTACACAATTACTCATGCACTGAACCAGGCCTTAGCACAATGACTGCTTTAAACGCCTATCCACTATGCAAGCATTCCTGTAAGCACCTATACACTTGTCTTTCACACCTTCAATTCTCCAGCCAGTATCCATACACTTCCAGCAAACACCCTGTCACTCCCCTTGCACTCCTCTATTGAACCATTCAGTACCATGTACTAATCCGTTCACTGCGCGAAAACCCAAACACTTATAAATTCACCCAGGCACTCTCCTTGCAATACTCTAATCATTCAGTCATTATCCAAGTACTCATCCAGTGACCCAGGCCTTAGCACATGGACTGCTTCAAACCCCTATCCACTATGCATGCAGTCCTCTAACCACCTACATACTTGTCTTTCACCCCTTCAATTCCCCAGTCAGTATCTATACACTCCTGCAAACACCCTGTCACTCCCCTTGCATTCCTCCAGTGACCCATGCAGCACCATGTACTAATCCATTCACTGCGCCAATACCCAACCACTTATAAATTCACCCAGGCTCTCTCCTTACAGTACTCTAATCATTCAGTCAGTACCCAAGTACTCATGCACTGAGCCAGGCCTTAGCACATGGACTACTTCAAACTCCTATCCACTATGCATGGAGTCCTCTAACCACATACACACTTGTGTTTCACACCTTCAATTCTTCAGTCAGTATCCATACACTTCCATCAAACACCCTGTCACTCCCCTAGGACTCCTGCAGTGACCCATTCAGCACCATGTACTAATCCATTCACTGCGCCAAAACCCAAACACTTATAAATTCACCCAGGCACTCTCGTTGCAGTACTCTAATCATTCAGTCAGTACCCAAGTACTCATTTACTGAGCCAAGCCTTAGCACAGGGACTGCTTCAAATGCCTATCCACTATGCATGCAGTCCTATAACCACCTACACACTTATCTTTCACACCTTCAATTACCCTGTCAGTATCCACACACTTCCAGCAAACACCCTGTCACTCCCCTTGCACTCCTCTATTGACCCATTCAGCACCATGTACTAATCCATTCACTGCGCGAAAACCCAAACACTTATAAATTCACCCAGTCACTCTCCTTGCAATACTCTAATCATTCAGTCAGTACCCAAGTACTCAACCAGTGACCCAGGCCTTAGCACATGGACTGCTTCAAACCCCTAAACACTATGCATGCAGTCCTCTAACCACCTACACACTTGTCATTCACACCTTCAATTCCCCAGTCTGTATCCATACACTTCCAGCAAACACCCTGTCTCTCCCCTTGCACTCCTCCAGTTACCCATTCAGCACCATGTACTAATTCATTCACTGCACCAAAACCCAAACACTTATAAATTCACCCAGGGACTCTCCTTGCAGTACTCTAATCATTCAGTCAGTACACAAGTACTCATGCACTGAGCCAGGCCTTAGCACAATGACTGCTTCAAACGCCTATCCACTATGCATGCATTCCTGTAAGCACCTACACACTTGTCTTTCACACCTTCAATTCTCCAGCCAGTATCCATACACTTCCAACAAACACCCTGTCACTCCCCTTGCACTCCTGTAGTGACCTATTCAGCACCATGTACTAATCCATTCACTGCGCCAATACCCAACCACTTATAAATTCACCCAGGCACTCTCATTGCAGTACTCTAATCATTCAGTCAGTACCCAAGTACTCATGCACTGAGCCAGGCCTTAGCACATTGACTGCTTCAAATGCCTATCCACTATGCATGCAGTCCTCTAACCACGTGCACACTTGTCTTTCACACCTTCAATTCTCCAGTCAGTATCCATACACTTCCAGCAAACACCCTGTCACTCCCCTAGGACTCCTGTAGTGACCCATTCAGCACCATGTACTAATCCATTCTCTGCGCCAAAACCCAACCACTTATAAATTCACCCAGACACTCTCCTTGCAGTACTCTAATCATTCAGTCAGTACTCATGCACTGAGCCAGGCCTTAGCACATGGACTGCTTCAAACGTCTATCCACTATGCATGCAGTCCTCTAACCACCTACACACTTGTCATTTACACCTTCCATTCCCCAGTCAGTATCCATACACTTCCAGCAAACACCCTGTCACTTCCCTTGCACTCCTCTATTGACCCATTCAGCACCATGTACTAATCAATTCACTGCGCGAAAACCCAAACATTTATAAATTCACCCAGGCACTCTCCTTGCAATACTTTAATCATTCATTCAGTACCCAAGTACTCAACCAGTGACCCAGGCCTTAGCACATGGACTGCTTCAAACCCCTATCCACTATGCATGCAGTCCTCTATCCACCTACACACTTGTCTTTCACCCCTTCAATTCCCCAGTCAGTATCTCTGCACTCCTGCAAACACCCTGTAACTCCCCTTGCACTCCTGCAGTGACCCATTCAGCACCATGTACTAATCCATTCACAGCACCAAAACCCAAACACTTATAAATTCACCCAGGAACTCTCCTTGCAGTACTCTAATCAATCAGTCAGTACCCAAGTACTCCTTCAGTGACCCAGGCCTTAGCACATGGACTGCTTCAAACCCCTATCCACTATGCATGCAGTCCTCTAACCACCTACACACTTGTCATTTACACCTTCCATTCCCCAGTCAGTATCCATACACTTCCAGCAAACACCCTGTCACTCCCCTTGCACTCCTCCAGTGACCCATTCAGCACCATGTACTAATCCATTCACTGCACCAAAACCCAAACACTTATAAATTCACCCAGGGACTCTCCTTGCAGTACTCTAATCATTCAGTCAGTACACAATTACTCATGCACTGAACCAGGCCTTAGCACAATGACTGCTTTAAACGCCTATCCACTATGCAAGCATTCCTGTAAGCACCTACACACTTGTCTTTCACACCTTCAATTCTCCAGCCAGTATCCATACACTTCCAGCAAACACCCTGTCACTCCCCTTGCACTCCTCTATTGAACCATTCAGTACCATGTACTAATCCGTTCACTGCGCGAAAACCCAAACACTTATAAATTCACCCAGGCACTCTCCTTGCAATACTCTAATCATTCAGTCATTATCCAAGTACTCATCCAGTGACCCAGGCCTTAGCACATGGACTGCTTCAAACCCCTATCCACTATGCATGCAGTCCTCTAACCACCTACATACTTGTCTTTCACCCCTTCAATTCCCCAGTCAGTATCTATACACTCCTGCAAACACCCTGTCACTCCCCTTGCATTCCTCCAGTGACCCATGCAGCACCATGTACTAATCCATTCACTGCGCCAATACCCAACCACTTATAAATTCACCCAGGCTCTCTCCTTACAGTACTCTAATCATTCAGTCAGTACCCAAGTACTCATGCACTGAGCCAGGCCTTAGCACATGGACTACTTCAAACTCCTATCCACTATGCATGGAGTCCTCTAACCACATACACACTTGTGTTTCACACCTTCAATTCTTCAGTCAGTATCCATACACTTCCATCAAACACCCTGTCACTCCCCTAGGACTCCTGCAGTGACCCATTCAGCACCATGTACTAATCCATTCACTGCGCCAAAACCCAAACACTTATAAATTCACCCAGGCACTCTCGTTGCAGTACTCTAATCATTCAGTCAGTACCCAAGTACTCATTTACTGAGCCAAGCCTTAGCACAGGGACTGCTTCAAATGCCTATCCACTATGCATGCAGTCCTATAACCACCTACACACTTATCTTTCACACCTTCAATTACCCTGTCAGTATCCACACACTTCCAGCAAACACCCTGTCACTCCCCTTGCACTCCTCTATTGACCCATTCAGCACCATGTACTAATCCATTCACTGCGCGAAAACCCAAACACTTATAAATTCACCCAGTCACTCTCCTTGCAATACTCTAATCATTCAGTCAGTACCCAAGTACTCAACCAGTGACCCAGGCCTTAGCACATGGACTGCTTCAAACCCCTAAACACTATGCATGCAGTCCTCTAACCACCTACACACTTGTCTTTCACCCCTTCAATTCCCCAGTCAGTATCTATGCACTCCTGCAAACACCCTGTCACTCCCCTTGCACTCCTGCAGTGACCCATTCAGCACCATGTACTAATCGATTCACAGCGCCAAAACCCAAACACTTATAAATTCACCCAGGCACTCTCCTTGCAGTACTCTAATCATTCAGTCAGTACCCAAGTACTCATGCACTGAGACAGGCCTTAGAAAATGGACTGCTTCAAACGCCTATCCACTATGCATGCAGTCCTCTAACCACCTACACACTAGTCTTTCACACCTTCAATTCCCCTGTCAGTATCCATACACTTCCAGCAAACACCCTGTCACTCTCCTTGCACTCCTCCAGTGACCCATTCAGCACCACGTACTAATCCATTCACTGTGCCAAAACCCAACCACTTATAAATTCACCCAGACACTTTCCTTGCAGTACTCTAATCAATCAGTCAGTACCCAAGTACTCATGCACTGAGCCAGGCCTTAGCACATGGACTGCTTCAAACGCCTATCTACTATGCATGCAGTCCTCTAACCACCTACACACTTGTATTTTACCCCTTCAATTCCCCAGTCAGTATCTATGCACTCCTGCAAACACCCTGTCACTCCCCTTGCACTCCTGCAGTGACCCATTCAGCACCATGTACTAATCGATTCACAGCGCCAAAACCCAAACACTTATAAATTCCCCCAGGCACTCTCCTTGCAGTACTCTAATCATTCAGTCAGTACCCAAGTACTCATGCACTGAGACAGGCCTTAGCATATGGACTGCTTCAAACGCCTATCCACTATGCATGCAGTCCTCTAACCACCTACACACTTGTCTTTCACACCTCCAATTCCCCAGTCAGTATACATACACTTCCAGCAAACACCCTGTCACTCCACTTGCACTCCTCTAGTGACCCATTCAGCACCATCAATTAGTCCATTCACTGCGCCAAAACCCAAACACTTATAAATTCACCCAGGCACTCTCCTTGCAGTACTCTAATCATTCAGTCAGTATCCAAGTACTCATGCACTGAGACAGGCCTTAGCACATGGACTGCTTCAAATGCCTATCCACTATGCATGCAGTCCTGTAACCACCTACACACTTGTCTTTCACACCTTCATTTCCTCAGTCAGTATCCATACACTTCCAGCAAACACCCTGTCACTCCCCTTGCACTCCTCTATTGAACCATTCAGTACCATGTACTAATCCGTTCACTGCGCGAAAACCCAAACACTTATAAATTCACCCAGGCACTCTCCTTGCAATACTCTAATCATTCAGTCATTACCCAAGTACTCATCCAGTGACCCAGGCCTTAGCACATGGACTGCTTCAAACCCCTATCCACTATGCATGCAGTCCTCTAACCACCTACATACTTGTCTTTCTCCCCTTCAATTCCCCAGTCAGTATCTATACACTCCTGCAAACACCCTGTCACTCCCCTTGCACTACTCCAGTGACCCATGCAGCAACATGTACTAATCCATTCACTGTGCCAATACCCAACCACTTATAAATTCACCCAGGCACTCTCCTTACAGTACTCTAATCATTCAGTCAGTACCCAAGTACTCATGCACTGAGCCAGGCCTTAGCACATGGACTGCTTCAAATGCCTATCCACTATGCATGTAGTCCTCTAACCACCTACACACTTGTCTTTCACACCTTCAATTCCCCAGTCAGTAGCCATACACTTCCAGCAAACACCCTGTTACTTTCCTTGCATTCCTCTAGGGACCCATTCAGCACCATGTACTAATCCATTCACTGCGCCAAAACCCAAACACTTATAAATTCACCCAGGCACTCTCATTGCAGTACTCTAATCACTCAGTCAGTACCCAAGTACTCATGCACTGAGCCAGACCTTAGCACATGGACTGCTTCAAACGCCTATCCACTATGCATGCAGTCCTCTAACCACGTGCACACTTGTCTTTCACACCTTCAATTCTCCAGTCAGTATCTATACACTTCCAGCAAACACCCTGTCACTCCCCTAGGACTCCTGTAGTGACCAAATCAGCACCATGTACAAATCCATTCACTGCGCCAAAACCCAAACACTTATAAATTCACCCAGGCACTCTCGTTGCAGTACTCTAATCATTCAGTCAGTACCCAAGTACTCATTTACTGAGCCAAGCCTTAGCACAGGGACTGCTTCAAATGCCTATCCACTATGCATGCAGTCCTATAACCACCTACACACTTATCTTTCACACCTTCAATTCCCCTGTCAGTATCCACACACTTCCAGCAAACACCCTGTCACTACCCTTGCACTCCTCTATTGACCCATTCAGCACCATGTACTAATCCATTCACTGTGCGAAAACCCAAACACTTCTAAATTCACCCAGTCACTCTTCTTGCAATACTCTAATCATTCAGTCAGTACTCAAGTACTCAACCAGTGACCCAGGCCTTAGCACATGGACTGCTTCAAACCCCTATCCACTATGCATGCAGTCCTCTAACCACCTACACACTTGTCTTTCACCCCTTCAATTCCCCAGTCAGTATCTATGCACTCCTGCAAACACCCTGTCACTCCCTTTGCACTTCTGCAGTGACCCATTCAGCACCATGTACTAATCGATTCACAGCGCCAAAACCCAAACACTTATAAATTCCCCCAGGCACTCTCCTTGCAGTACTCTAATCATTCAGTCAGTACCCAAGTACTCATGCACTGAGACAGGCCTTAGCACATGGACTGCTTCAAACGCCTATCTACTATGCATGCAGTCCTCTAACCACCTACACACTTATCTTTCACACCTTCAATTCCCCTGTCAGTATCCCCACACTTCCAGCAAACACCCTGTCACTCCCCTTGCACTCCTCTAGTGACCCATTCAGCACCATGTACTAATCCATTCACTGCGCCAAAACCCAACCACTTATAAATTCACCCAGACACTTTCCTTGCAGTACTCTAATCAATCAGTCAGTACCCAAGTACTCATGCACTGAGCCAGGCCTTAGCACATGGACTGCTTCAAACGCCTATCTACTATGCATGCAGTCCTCTTACCACCTACACACTTGTCTTTCACCCCTTCAATTCCCCAGTCAGTATCTATGCACTCCTGCAAACACCCTGTCACTCCACTTGCACTCCTGCAGTGACCCATTCAGCACCATGTACTAATCGATTTACAGTGCCAAAACCCAAACACTTATAAATTCCCCCAGGCACTCTCCTTGCAGTACTCTAATCATTCAGTCAGTACCCAAGTACTCATGCACTGATTCAGGCCTTAGCACATGGACTGCTTCAAACGCCTATCCACTATGCATGCAGTCCTCTAACCACCTACACACTTATCTTTCACACCTTAAATTCCCCAGTCAGTATCCATGCACTTCCAGCAAACACCCTGTCACTCCCCTTGCACTCCTGTAGTGACCCATTCAGCACCATGTACTAATCCATTCACTGCGCCAATACCCAACCACTTATAAATTCACCCAGGCTCTCTCCTTACAGTACTCTAATCATTCAGTCAGTACCCAAGTACTCATGCACTGAGCCAGGCCTTAGCACATGGACTACTTCAAACTCCTATCCACTATGCATGGAGTCCTCTAACCACATACACACTTGTGTTTCACACCTTCAATTCTTCAGTCAGTATCCATACACTTCCATCAAACACCCTGTCACTCCCCTAGGACTCCTGCAGTGACCCATTCAGCACCATGTACTAATCCATTCACTGCGCCAAAACCCAAACACTTATAAATTCACCCAGGCACTCTCGTTGCAGTACTCTAATCATTCAGTCAGTACCCAAGTACTCATTTACTGAGCCAAGCCTTAGCACAGGGACTGCTTCAAATGCCTATCCACTATGCATGCAGTCCTATAACCACCTACACACTTATCTTTCACACCTTCAATTACCCTGTCAGTATCCACACACTTCCAGCAAACACCCTGTCACTCCCCTTGCACTCCTCTATTGACCCATTTAGCACCATGTACTAATCCATTCACTGCGCGAAAACCCAAACACTTATAAATTCACCCAGTCACTCTCCTTGCAATACTCTAATCATTCAGTCAGTACCCAAGTACTCAACCAGTGACCCAGGCCTTAGCACATGGACTGCTTCAAACCCCTAAACACTATGCATGCAGTCCTCTAACCACCTACACACTTGTCTTTCACCCCTTCAATTCCCCAGTCAGTATCTATGCACTCCTGCAAACACCCTGTCACTCCCCTTGCACTCCTGCAGTGACCCATTCAGCACCATGTACTAATCGATTCACAGCGCCAAAACCCAAACACTTATAAATTCACCCAGGCACTCTCCTTGCAGTACTCTAATCATTCAGTCAGTACCCAAGTACTCATGCACTGAGACAGGCCTTAGAAAATGGACTGCTTCAAACGCCTATCCACTATGCATGCAGTCCTCTAACCACCTACACACTAGTCTTTCACACCTTCAATTCCCCTGTCAGTATCCATACACTTCCAGCAAACACCCTGTCACTCTCCTTGCACTCCTCCAGTGACCCATTCAGCACCACGTACTAATCCATTCACTGTGCCAAAACCCAACCACTTATAAATTCACCCAGACACTTTCCTTGCAGTACTCTAATCAATCAGTCAGTACCCAAGTACTCATGCACTGAGCCAGGCCTTAGCACATGGACTGCTTCAAACGCCTATCTACTATGCATGCAGTCCTCTAACCACCTACACACTTGTATTTTACCCCTTCAATTCCCCAGTCAGTATCTATGCACTCCTGCAAACACCCTGTCACTCCCCTTGCACTCCTGCAGTGACCCATTCAGCACCATGTACTAATCGATTCACAGCGCCAAAACCCAAACACTTATAAATTCCCCCAGGCACTCTCCTTGCAGTACTCTAATCATTCAGTCAGTACCCAAGTACTCATGCACTGAGACAGGCCTTAGCATATGGACTGCTTCAAACGCCTATCCACTATGCATGCAGTCCTCTAACCACCTACACACTTGTCTTTCACACCTCCAATTCCCCAGTCAGTATACATACACTTCCAGCAAACACCCTGTCACTCCACTTGCACTCCTCTAGTGACCCATTCAGCACCATCAATTAGTCCATTCACTGCGCCAAAACCCAAACACTTATAAATTCACCCAGGCACTCTCCTTGCAGTACTCTAATCATTCAGTCAGTATCCAAGTACTCATGCACTGAGACAGGCCTTAGCACATGGACTGCTTCAAATGCCTATCCACTATGCATGCAGTCCTGTAACCACCTACACACTTGTCTTTCACACCTTCATTTCCTCAGTCAGTATCCATACACTTCCAGCAAACACCCTGTCACTCCCCTTGCACTCCTCTATTGAACCATTCAGTACCATGTACTAATCCGTTCACTGCGCGAAAACCCAAACACTTATAAATTCACCCAGGCACTCTCCTTGCAATACTCTAATCATTCAGTCATTACCCAAGTACTCATCCAGTGACCCAGGCCTTAGCACATGGACTGCTTCAAACCCCTATCCACTATGCATGCAGTCCTCTAACCACCTACATACTTGTCTTTCTCCCCTTCAATTCCCCAGTCAGTATCTATACACTCCTGCAAACACCCTGTCACTCCCCTTGCACTACTCCAGTGACCCATGCAGCAACATGTACTAATCCATTCACTGTGCCAATACCCAACCACTTATAAATTCACCCAGGCACTCTCCTTACAGTACTCTAATCATTCAGTCAGTACCCAAGTACTCATGCACTGAGCCAGGCCTTAGCACATGGACTGCTTCAAATGCCTATCCACTATGCATGTAGTCCTCTAACCACCTACACACTTGTCTTTCACACCTTCAATTCCCCAGTCAGTAGCCATACACTTCCAGCAAACACCCTGTTACTTTCCTTGCATTCCTCTAGGGACCCATTCAGCACCATGTACTAATCCATTCACTGCGCCAAAACCCAAACACTTATAAATTCACCCAGGCACTCTCATTGCAGTACTCTAATCACTCAGTCAGTACCCAAGTACTCATGCACTGAGCCAGACCTTAGCACATGGACTGCTTCAAACGCCTATCCACTATGCATGCAGTCCTCTAACCACGTGCACACTTGTCTTTCACACCTTCAATTCTCCAGTCAGTATCTATACACTTCCAGCAAACACCCTGTCACTCCCCTAGGACTCCTGTAGTGACCAAATCAGCACCATGTACAAATCCATTCACTGCGCCAAAACCCAAACACTTATAAATTCACCCAGGCACTCTCGTTGCAGTACTCTAATCATTCAGTCAGTACCCAAGTACTCATTTACTGAGCCAAGCCTTAGCACAGGGACTGCTTCAAATGCCTATCCACTATGCATGCAGTCCTATAACCACCTACACACTTATCTTTCACACCTTCAATTCCCCTGTCAGTATCCACACACTTCCAGCAAACACCCTGTCACTACCCTTGCACTCCTCTATTGACCCATTCAGCACCATGTACTAATCCATTCACTGCGCGAAAACCCAAACACTTCTAAATTCACCCAGTCACTCTTCTTGCAATACTCTAATCATTCAGTCAGTACTCAAGTACTCAACCAGTGACCCAGGCCTTAGCACATGGACTGCTTCAAACCCCTATCCACTATGCATGCAGTCCTCTAACCACCTACACACTTGTCTTTCACCCCTTCAATTCCCCAGTCAGTATCTATGCACTCCTGCAAACACCCTGTCACTCCCTTTGCACTCCTGCAGTGACCCATTCAGCACCATGTACTAATCGATTCACAGCGCCAAAACCCAAACACTTATAAATTCCCCCAGGCACTCTCCTTGCAGTACTCTAATCATTCAGTCAGTACCCAAGTACTCATGCACTGAGACAGGCCTTAGCACATGGACTGCTTCAAACGCCTATCTACTATGCATGCAGTCCTCTAACCACCTACACACTTATCTTTCACACCTTCAATTCCCCTGTCAGTATCCCCACACTTCCAGCAAACACCCTGTCACTCCCCTTGCACTCCTCTAGTGACCCATTCAGCACCATGTACTAATCCATTCACTGCGCCAAAACCCAACCACTTATAAATTCACCCAGACACTTTCCTTGCAGTACTCTAATCAATCAGTCAGTACCCAAGTACTCATGCACTGAGCCAGGCCTTAGCACATGGACTGCTTCAAACGCCTATCTACTATGCATGCAGTCCTCTTACCACCTACACACTTGTCTTTCACCCCTTCAATTCCCCAGTCAGTATCTATGCACTCCTGCAAACACCCTGTCACTCCACTTGCACTCCTGCAGTGACCCATTCAGCACCATGTACTAATCGATTTACAGCGCCAAAACCCAAACACTTATAAATTCCCCCAGGCACTCTCCTTGCAGTACTCTAATCATTCAGTCAGTACCCAAGTACTCATGCACTGATTCAGGCCTTAGCACATGGACTGCTTCAAACGCCTATCCACTATGCATGCAGTCCTCTAACCACCTACACACTTATCTTTCACACCTTAAATTCCCCAGTCAGTATCCATGCACTTCCAGCAAACACCCTGTCACTCCCCTTGCACTCCTGTAGTGACCCATTCAGCACCATGTACTAATCCATTCACTGCGCGAATAACCAACCACTTATAAATTCACCCAGGCACTCTCCTTGCAGTACTCTAATCATTCAGTCAGTACCCAAGTACTCATGTACTGAGCCAGGCCTTAGCACATGGACTGCTTCAAATGCCTATCCACTATGCATGCAGTCCTCTAACCACCTACACACTTGTCTTTCACACCTTCAATTCCCCAGTCAGTATACATACACTTCCAGCAAACACCCTGTCACTCCCCTAGGACTCCTGTAGTGACCCATTCAGCACCATCTATTAATCCATTCACTGCGCCAAAACCCAAACACTTATAAATTCACCCAGGCACTCTCCTTGCAGTACTCTAATCATTCAGTCAGTATCCAAGTACTCATGCACTGAGACAGGCCTTAGCACATGGACTGCTTCAAATGCCTATCCACTATGCATGCAGTCCTGTAACCACCTACACTCTTGTCTTTCACACCTTCAATTCCCCAGTCAGTATACATACACTTCCAGCAAACACCCTGTCACTCCCCTTGCACTCCTCTAGTGACCCATTCAGCACCATGTACTAATCCGTTCACTGCGCCAAAACCCAAACACTTATAAATTCACCCAGGCTCTCTTGTTGCAGTACTCTAATCATTCAGTCAGTACCCAAGTACTCATGCACTGAGCCAGGCCTTAGCACATGGACTGCTTCAAATGCCTATCCACTATGCATGCAGTCCTGTAAGCACTTACACACTTGTCTTTCACACTTTCAATTCTCCAGTCAGTATCCATACACTTCCAACAAACACCCTGGCACTCCCCTTGCACTCCTGTAGTGACCCATTCAGCACCACGTACTAATCCATTCACTGCGCGAATACCCAACCACTTATAAATTCACCCAGGCACTCTCCTTGCAGTACTCTAATCATTCAGTCAGTACCCAAGTACTCATTATGAAATCTGTTTATTGGCATTTCTTTGTTTTAAACAACATACACAGTATATTTTAAGATCCGGATGACTTACATGTGAAAGAGACTCGATGTTACATATCTAGTTAGGTGTACATTATTTAATGGGAGCGGGCTCGCCACCCAATCTCTAATACAAGAGAAACATTGCGGGCCTCTCAATTGAAACTACTAACACAACGTCCCCTTCGTTATCTTGTCACTAAGGGGCCTCGCCATGGCAAGCCGCTGGTATTTCGCCCGCTCCTCCCCTTCGTGCGTCCATTATTAGTAAATCTGTACATTGGCATTTCGTAGTGATAATCACAGTACCTAGTACATTGGAGCAACCTGCTGGCTGATGATTGAAGTAAGATCAATGATACATCGTTAGGCATGAGCATGGTGACAAACTGTATCAGGTGCTACACGCAAGTGCCTTAACATAACAACAGCAGCAACTTCGGCATTCACTATAACATCCCCATGTTCCGTCCCCCGGCTTGACCCCCCCCCCCCATCGCCAACCCCGCATCCCCTTGTGTAGACAGCTCTATTGGTAATATCGCTCTACTCCCCGGTACCACACCTAGCCAGCTAAGGCCCTTAAGACACCTCTCATGCCTGACTCCCGCTCCGACCTCTGCCCCCTTCCCCCTCAATAAGTGGGTCCCCAGTGTGCACCTCACAGGGTCCCAGGGTGTTCCCGTCTAGTTTTGTCAGGGTCTGCAAGAGTGCGTTCCACTGGTACGCTATGGGTGTTCGCCTGAGGCCCATCGTTTCCTCCCTCAAGAGGGCCGCACCCTCCGCTCCCACCCACACCAGCATCGAACTCCGCCATGCTCATGCCTGGGGGGGTTCCGCTGCCTTCCAACATTTGGTAAGCAACCGCTTCGCCACTGCAAGGCCCAAGTCGAAAAATCGAGAGGTGACCTTCGTGGGAGGGGTCCTGCGAAACAGGTGTAGCAGACAGACTGACTACTCCAGCGGCGCCAGCCGCCCCGTGCAGGTACTTAATGCTTCGTGCACAACCCACCAGTACACATCCAGCGCGGGGCAGCTCCACAACATGTGAACCAGCCCAGCGTCCAGCACCCTGCAGCGTGGACAGCCTGCGTCTGCACGATGGAAATACCTATGTATGGAGTCGGGTGTGAGATAGGCTCTGTGTAGAATAAGGTATTGGATTTGGCGGAACCGCATGTTCCGGGGTATCCGCGTGGGACCCTGTAGCGCTCTGCTCCATTCCTTGTCCGCCATTGGATGGTCCAGGTCCGCCTCCCATTTGCGGCGCAGCGGGGACAGGTCGGTCGCCGTATGCGTGCGCAGGGAAGCTGCGAACCATCGTATCATATGTCTCCCCCGCCCCATGACATGCAGATATTGCATCGTGAGGTGCTGTTCTGGTTCCTCTTTAAGATCTGCCCATCGGCTCGCCAGCGTCGAGATAAGTGAGCGGTGACAGAGAAATTGACCAGATGGTAGCCCCGTCTCCTCCGCCAGCAAGGCGAATGGGACAAGAGCACCATCACGGTAGAGGTACCCCAATGTGTAAATATCCGCCGCATGCCAGTCTGCAAGCTCAGTCAAGCGCAGCACCCTCCGCCCACTAGGGGAGCCCTCTATAGGTATGGCAGGGGCATAAGGGATACATTTCCGGGTTAGGTGAAGGACTCAGCGGTAGCATTTATAGGCGACTTTAACAAAGGAGGGGTCTCGGCTTAAACACCCCCGCAGCCGGATGGATTGACGCAACGATGTCAGCCAGAGGGATAGGGGGCTCCACGGATGCCGTGTCATCCCGCTCTCTGTCTGCCAGCCACCTGGCCACCCATTGCAGTTGCGCTGCTAGATAATAATGTGCGAAGCACGGCATTGCGAGACCCCCCTGGCCCGTGGGGAGGTATAACTTGGGTAGTGCCACTCTGTGGCGTGCACTACCCCACACAAAATCCCGGAGCGAACGCTCCAAGGTTGAAAAGAAGGACGCCGGAATATAGATCGGCAGGTTAGCAAAATAGTATAGGAGCCTGGGCAGAACCACCATTTTAACTAAAGCGATGCGACCCGTGACCGTGAGAGGAAGGGTACCCCAAAACCGCATCTGGGTTCTGACCGCTGTTACTGCCCTACCCAATTTGCCCTCTACTAGATCAGCTGGTTGCCTATATATTTGGATGCCCAAGTAACGGAAGGTGTCCGGCTGCCACTTGACTGGCACACCCCCCAAACAGTACTGCGGATCCAGAGTATCAGCCCGGAACGCATAAAGGCACGACTTAGCCGCGTTTACCCGTAGTCCGGAGATCGCAGCAAAGTCAGTCAGGACTCGCTCTAGGTCCCCGGAGATGTGCGCCACATCTTTGATGAAGAACAGGAGGTCATCCGCATATAGGGAAACCTGATGAGTCGCGTCGCCCATGGGAATGCCGCCTGTCAATACCCTCCATAGGGTAGCAGCTAAAGGCTCTATTGCGAGCGCAAAAAGGAGGGGCGAGAGAGGGCACCCCTGCCTGGTACCACGACTGACCGGGATGGCATCAGAAATGTATGGGCCGGTTCTCAACCGCACCACAGGGTTTCTATAGAGGAGCGCCGCCATTTGGAGGAACCCAAGGCCTAGCCCATAATGTGACAGCGCCGCCACCAGATACCCCCATTCCAGGCAGTCGAAGGCCTTTTCGAGGTCCAATACCAAACAGCCTGCCCTTGGCCAGTGTTGCGCTCCCTCTGTGGCTACCCGGAAAAACCGTCGCAGATTAAGAGAGGTGCTGCGCTTGGGCACAAACCCATTTTGGTCCTTATGCACCAACACTGGCACCGTTGGGGTCAGCCGCTCCGCCAGGATCTTGGCCAGAATTTTGTAGTCAGCATTAAGAAGGGCAAGGGGACGGTAGGACCCCAAGTTGGTAGGGTCCCGCCCTGGCTTGAGGAAGGAGAACAGGTAGGCTTCCCTCATAGAGGCAGGCAAGGTGGCCTCCTCAAGGGCCGTGAGATATAGCGCATGCAGCCTAGGTACTAGGGACTCCCGATAGGCCTTATAATACTCCACCGGAAGTCCATCCGGGCCAGGCGCCTTTCCAGAGGCCAGGGAAGCTACCGCCTCTCCTATCTCTTCCAACGTGAGGGGGGCCTCCAGCGTCTCCTGATGGGCATCCGGAACCGTGGGCAGACAAGCGGCCTCCAGAAACTGGTCCAGATCCCGTGCCTGTCTGCGCCAGGTCGAGGTGTATAGGGCCGCGTAGTGTGCTGTCAGTATTTGGTGGATCTCCCGCTGCGTATGTACCAGTGTCCGATCCGGTCCACGAATAGATTCTATTGGTGCATGTATCGTCTCCTGTCTAATCAACCAGGTCAGTAACCGCCCCGCCCTATCGGATGTAGCATGGACCCGAGCCGAATGAGCAGCATAATTGTGGCATCGCAGTCGCTCCATCAGCTCAGCATGTCACGCCCGGAGTCGCGCCAACTGGGCCGAGTCCCGACCTCCTCCTTCACCATGGCGTTCACACGACAGAAGGCGCGACTCCAAGGCAGCGAGCGACAACATGAGCTGCTTACGAATATTCCCCGTCGCCCCCAGGCAGTGTCCCCGCATTGTGGATTTGTGCGCATCCCATTCCGTCAGCGCATTTCCTGCCGTTCCCTCATTTAGGTCGAAGAACTGCTCGATCACCGTGCCTAGCGAGGCACGAAACTCCGCGTCCTCGAGAGCGGTCGGCTGCAGTCGCCACGTCGGAACGGGGGTTCTTCCCGGGTCCCAGCATAGCCTCAGCCGAAGCGGATTATGATCCGAATGGGTCCAGCCCAAGTATTCTGCCTGAGCTATCAGAGGGGTCAGTGAGGGAGAGCCCACCACCCTGTCGAGGCGGACATGAAGGTCGTGCACCGCCGAGTAGTACGAGTAGAGACGGTCGCTAGGATGCAGGGTACGCCATATATCATTTAATGCCCAGCGCGCCAACCAGTCCGTTAGACTCCTTGCGTTCGAGACCGCCAGTGTGCTACGGAGTGGCGGGTATGACCTGTCGAGTGCGTGTCCAGCACTGCGTTAAAGTCCCCACCCAGCAGCCATGGAAGACCCACATACGGTGTGAACGCCACCGAGAGATGATCCAGGAACGACGATTGGTCGACGTTCGGGGCATAGAGCGAGCCCAGAAGTATAGGTTGTCCATTGAGTTTCCCCCTAACCACCGTGTATCACCCAGCGGGATCAACCACCGTGTCTGTGTATGTAAAAGGTGTACCCGCTCTTACCCAGATCAGTGTGCCCCGGGCATGTGCAGAGTATGTGGTCCCAAAAAGCTGCCCCCTCCATCGAGCATGCAGTTTATTTAGCTCTGGTTGGGTCATATGGGTCTCTTGTAGAAGGGCTATGGCCACCCTATGCCGTTGCAGGTAGGCGAAAACAGAATAGCGGCGCACTGACGAGTGCATACCTCTTATGTTCCATGTAACTAACGCAGTGTCTGCCATCGGGGAGGAGTAAGGACTATATGTAGCACAGGGTCAGGTGCGGGCCCGCCAGGGGGAGGGACTACAATTACGGCTGTCATGTCTGCCTGCTGCAAGAACATAATGAACAAGAAAACTACAGTGCGTTGCTGAGTGCACCTAACTAAAATCAAAAACTGCAGAACTGCGAGGGCAAACCCCAAAGCGGGCATTCATCCAAACTTATAACTCAATCGCCTATGAAATACTAGGCCAGGTGTTTGCTAGTGGGTGCTAAGGGCAGAGTGATTGGTCCCGAGTTATTAGAGCCCAATGTTACCCCCGTCTGCGCCTTGCGTGTCTTCTGAGTTGCTAGCTGTGTCAAACACACACCAGGAGTGCGTGTGCGCCCACTGCCGCCGCCCACCCTCTATTGGCTGAATCATGTGCATCCCTCACCTTCCACTCCATGGGCGGGGAAATCCCTGCTGTCCCGCAACCCCCGGGCCATCAGCGAAGCCCCACCTAGTCCGCATGCACTAGCACAAGGGGCCGCACTACATCAAAGAAGAAGGCAGCAAGGTCCACAACCCTGGCTCCCATAGGTGTTCGGCGATACTCACTTCCCCTCCTCCCATCGCTAGTACTTATCCTTGTCCCAACGAGCCAGTGTTCACACAATAATGTCAGTAGTTTGAGGTGTCACCACTGGCAACATTTGGTCCTCTGAGAGCATGGCAGCCGGAGAGGAAGATCTGTCAGTCTCAGTATCACTATGTTCGCGGGCTGCCACATCCCCGTGACTGCTCACAGATCCCAGTGTTGCCACCGCCTCAAGGGCTTCCTGGCGTTCCAGACGCATCTTCTCTGGGCTAGGTGCTGCAGGAAGGCTCAGTCCTGCCCCTCCACGCCTTTCCCTCTGCCGCCGTCGTCTCGGCCGCCGCTCTCGTCGTCCTCCAGTGCCCGAGTCCGAGGGTTTCGGGCCACTGTGTTGTCCCGTTTCTTCCAGCCAGTCCCAGACATCAGACGGGGCGTCAAAAAAGTGCGTCCCCTCCTTCGTAACCACCCGAAGGCGCGAGGGGAACAACAGCGAATATGGGATCTGCAATTTGCGGAGCCGGCGCTTCACCTCTAGGTAATTACTTCTCCGCCTCTGGACCGTCGCTGTGTAATCCGGAAACAGCATTACCGGGCCACCCCCTACCGTCAGGTCATCCATCTTCCTTGTTTCACGGAGTATCACGTCCCTGTCGCGGTAGTTGAGGAGTCCGAACAGGAAGGGACGTGGTCGCGTCCAAGGGACAGGCCTCCGCACCGGCACTCTGTGCGCCCGTTCCACTACAAACTGTGGGGAGAGCACCCCAGAGGGGAGTATGTCCCGCAGCCACCCCTCAACAAACTGCTCCGGATGCCGACCCTCCACGCCTTCCAGTAGTCCCACCACACATATGTTCTGGCGCCGGGAGCAGCCTTCCGCGTCCTCAGCCCGGTCTTCCAAAGTGTTAACCCGATCGATCAAGTCCTGTAAAGTTGCAGAGTGGCTGCGCACTACCGGTTAGACATCCTGTAGCAGCTGACACTGGCTAGCAACGGTGTCCGCTAATTTACGATGGTCAGCATGCAGTAGGGTAAAATCCACTGTGACTTTGTCAATACGGGATTCTAATGAAGCTCTAGTTTGTTCCAAGGTGTTGCCCAGTCGGTCCACCGCCGCCAGCATGGCGTCCATTTTGGCCGCCAATGTCGACACTGATGGCTCCGTATCTCCATCGGAGCGACCAGATGCCGGACCAGGGCCCTCCACTCGAAGCCGGCTCCCATTCTGCTTGTTCCGCAGCCGCCCCATGGCTAATTGCTGAGCTGACGGCATTCGCGAATCCCAACGAGGTGTTTCAGGCAGGTGTGACCGTGGGCACCACTGTATTCAGTTAGCAAGGGGCCAATTTCCCACCTCCACAACCAGCTTCGGGGAAGGGAAGGGGTCACAGAGTCCTCCTACTCACTATCGGCGCCCCCGTAGAGTCGGTTGCATCCGAGTGGCTCCCCCTGTGGTGCAAGGGTGTCGCGCCCTGGTCACATTGGGTGCAGTCCGTGACAGAATCGTCCACCGCTTATCTCTTCTCGGGCCCAGCGATAGCGCCACTCACCAGCAGAGTCCTAGGCCGCTCCACCTCGGTTTTCAGCGCCGAGTGCTCAGGGGCCACCGGCAGGGGCATCTCAGTCCGTTGGGCACCACCGGCATCCCAGGCCGGGCAGCACTCAAGGCTCCTCCGCGCCGTGTTCCCTTGACCGTCACCCGCTTCATGGATCGCTCTTCCACTCTCCGACGACTTCGGCCTGTACTCACCAACCCGTGCCAGCAGGCTTACCGGTGTCTCAGTGCCTCCGGCGGGCGTCAGGCGTGAGGGGAGTGGGGCCCATCCACAGCTATGCGCCTCCCGGGGGTCGGAGCTCCAGGCAGCCACTCCATCGCGCAAATGTCCGCAGCTCCTCGTGTCTCCGCCGTCAACCAGCTCTAGGACTGCTCCCGGATGCCAGGTCTCAATCCGCTACGTTGCTGGGGCCTGGGTCTCAACAGCGCCGTTCAGAGCGTCAGGGCGGTCCGACTCCCCATATTTACGTTCGGGGGCACCCAGCCAGGCCGCTCTTTCCGTGGCGCACACAGTCTCACCTTCACAGTCTCAGCGGTCCCCCCGGCTCCAGACGACGGTCCCACACTCCTCACCCGGTCACTTCATCAGGCCATTGCCGAGGTCTCACCCAGGGGATCTCAGTCGGAGCAAGAGATCTCTTCTGGCCACACGCTGGCCGCCCTAGATCCCCTCCTCCGTTGCCAGCTCCGCCGTCTGCAATGTACGCCGCCGCCTACTGGCGGGGATGACCTCCACAGCGAGTCCCGCAGCGCCGTCACTACTCATCTGCAGTGCCGTAGCGTAGTCTACCGCCAGCTCCCCTGAGCCCGTTGCCTTTTGGGGGGGCTTGTCGTCAGTGGCCCTGCAGATCATCAGCTGGTCGTGCACCGCCCGTTTCCGTGGCGTGCAGCTTGTTCGGCCTGGGCCCCGAGTGTCAAGCCGCGGTCTGTAGTAGTTTCTGCAGTTGGCCGCCACCTTCCGCATGCTTCGTGCATCGTGCCGGGACAGCCGTCATAGCCGGAATCTTCGGCGGGGAGTCCATTCCGCTTCCCATTTGTCCCTCCCAGGGCTGCCGGAGTCCCTCAGCTGAGAGCGGGTGGCAGCAGCAGCTCCGGTGCGTGCCTCAGGCAGGAGAAGTGCAGGATAACGGCTCTAAGCAGCGGGAGCCTTACAGGTTTTCAGCCATCTTGTCCGCGCGCCCTCTAGCGCCCCGTCAGTACCCAAGTACTCATGTACTGAGCCAGGCCTTAGCACATGGACTGCTTCAAATGCCTATCCACTATGCATGCAGTCCTCTAACCACCTACACACTTGTCTTTCAAACCTTCAATTCCCCATTCAGTATCTATACACTCCTGCAAACACCCTGTCACTCCCCTTGCACTCCTCTAGTGACCCATTCAGCACCATGTACTAATTCATTCACTGTACCAAAACCCAAACACTTATAAATTCACCCAGGGACTCTCCTTGCAGTACTCTAATCATTCAGTCAGTACACAAGTACTCATGCACTGAGCCAGGCCTTAGCACATGGACTGCTTCAAACGCCTATCCACTATGCATGCATTCCTGTAAGCACCTACACACTTGTCTTTCACACCTTCAATTCTCCAGTCAGTATCCATACACTTCCAACAAACATTCTGTCACTCCCCTTGCACTCCTGTAGTGACCAATTCAGCACCATGTACTAATCCATTCACTCCGCCAATACCCAACCACGTATAAATTCACCCAGGCACTCTCCTTGCAGTACTCTAATCATTCAGTCAGTACCCAAGTACTCATGCAATGAGCCAGGACTTAGCACACGGACTGCTTTAAACGCCTATCCACTCTGGCTGTAGTCCTGTAACCACCTACATACTTGTATTTCACCCCTTCAATTCCCCGGTCAGTATCTATACACTCCTGCAAACGCCCTGTCACTCCCCCTGTACTCCTCCAGTGACCCATTCAGCACCATGTACTAATCCATTCACTGCGCCAAAACCCAACCACTTATACATTCACCCAGGCACTCTCCTTGCAGTACTCTAGTCATTCAGTCATTACCCAAGTACTCATGCAGTGAGCCAGGCCTTAGCACATGGACTGCTTCAAACGCCAATCCACTATGCATGCAGTCCTCCAACCACCTACACACTTGTCTTTCACATCTTCATTTCCCCAGTCAGTATCCATACACTTCCAACAAACACCCTGTCACTCCCCTTGCACTCCTGTAGTGATTCATTCAGCACCATGTACTAATCCATTCACTGCGCCAATACCGAACCACTTATAAATTCACCCAGGCACTCTCCCTGCAGTACTATAATCATTCAGTCAGTACCCAAATACTCATGCACTAAGCCAGGCCTTAGGCACATGGACTGCTTCAAATGCCTATCCACTATGCATGCAGTCCTGTAACCACCTACACTCTTGTCTTTCAAACCTTCAATTCCCCATTCAGTATCTATACACTCCTGCAAACACCCTGTCACTCCCCTTGCACTCCTCTAGTGACCAATTCAGCACCATGTACTAATCCATTCACTGCACCAAAACCCAAACACTTATAAATTCACCCAGGGACTCTCCTTGCAGTACTCTAATCATTCAGTCAGTACACAAGTACTCATGCACTGAGCCAGGCCTTAGCACATGGACTGCTTCAAACGCCTGTCCACTATGCATGCATTCCTGTAAGCACCTACACACTTGTCTTTCACACCTTCAGTTCTCCAGTCAGTATCCATACACTTCCAACAAACATTCTGTCACTCCCCTTGCACTCCTGTAGTGACCCATTTAGCACCATGTACTAATCCATTCACTCCGCCAATACCCAACCACGTATAAATTCACCCAGGCACTCTCCTTGCAGTTCTCCTATCATTCAGTCAGTACCCAAGTACTCATGCAATGAGCCAGGACTTAGCACATGGACTGCTTTAAACGCCTATCCACTCTGCATGCAGTCCTCTAACCACCTACATACTTGTCTTTCACCCCTTCAATTCCCCGGTCAGTATCTATACACTCCTGCAAACGCCCTGTCACTCCCCCTGTACTCCTCCAGTGACCCATTCAGCACCATGTACTAATCCATTCACTGCGCCAAAACCCAACCACTTATAAATTCACCCAGGCACTCTCCTTGCAGTACTCTAATCATTCAGTCAGTACACAAGTACTCATGCACTGAGCCAGGCCTTAGCACATGGACTGCTTCAAACGCCTATCCACTATGAATGCATTCCTGTAAGCACCTACATACTTGTCTTTCACACCTTCAATTCTCCAGTCAGTATCCATACACTTCCAACAAACACCCTGCCACTCCCCTTGCACTCCTGTAGTGACCCATTCAGCACCATGTACTAATCGATTCACTGCGCCAAAACCCAAACACTTATAAATTCACCCAGGCACTCTCCTTGCAGTGCTCTAATCATTCAGTCAGTACCCAAGTACTCATGCACTGAGACAGGCCTTAGCATATGGACTGCTTCAAACGCCAATCCACTATGCATGCAGTCCTCTAACCACCTTTACACTTGTCTTTCACACCTTCAATTCCCCAGTCAGTATCCTTACACTTCCAGCAAACACCCTGTCACTCTCCTTGCACTCCTCTAGTGACCCATTCAGCACCATGTACTAATCCATTCACTGCGTCAAAACCCAAACACTTATAAATTAACCCAGGGACTCTCCTTGCAGTACTCTAATCATTCAGTCAGTACCCAAGTACTCATGCAATGAGCCAGGACTTAGCACATGGACTGCTTTAAACGCCTATCCACTCTGCATGCAGTCCTCTAACCACCTACATACTTATCTTTCACCCCTTCAATTCCCCGGTCAGTATCTATACACTCCTGCAAACGCCCTGTCACTCCCCCTGTACTCCTCCAGTGACCCATTCAGCACCATGTACTAATCCATTCACTGCGCCAAAACCCAACCACTTATAAATTCACCCAGGCACTCTCCTTGCAGTACTCTAATCATTTAGTCAGTACACAAGTACTCATGCACTGAGCCAGGCCTTAGCACATGGACTGCTTCAAACGCCTATCCACTATGAATGCATTCCTGTAAGCACCTACATACTTGTCTTTCACACCTTCAATTCTCCAGTCAGTATCCATACACTTCCAACAAACACCCTGCCACTCCCCTTGCACTCCTGTAGTGACCCATTCAGCACCATGTACTAATCGATTCACTGCGCCAAAACCCAAACACTTATAAATTCACCCAGGCACTCTCCTTGCAGTACTCTAATCATTCAGTCAGTACCCAAGTACTCATGCACTGAGACAGGCCTTAGCATATGGACTGCTTCAAACGCCAATCCACTATGCATGCAGTCCTCTAACCACCTTTACACTTGTCTTTCACACCTTCAATTCCCCAGTCAGTATCCTTACACTTCCAGCAAACACCCTGTCACTCTCCTTGCACTCCTCTAGTGACCCATTCAGCACCATGTACTAATCCATTCACTGCGTCAAAACCCAAACACTTATAAATTAACCCAGGGACTCTCCTTGCAGTACTCTAATCATTCAGTCAGTACCCAAGTACTCATGCAATGAGCCAGGACTTAGCACATGGACTGCTTTAAACGCCTATCCACTCTGCATGCAGTCCTCTAACCACCTACATACTTATCTTTCACCCCTTCAATTCCCCGGTCAGTATCTATACACTCCTGCAAACGCCCTGTCACTCCCCCTGTACTCCTCCAGTGACCCATTCAGCACCATGTACTAATCCATTCACTGCGCCAAAACCCAACCACTTATAAATTCACCCAGGCACTCTCCTTGCAGTACTCTAATCATTTAGTCAGTACACAAGTACTCATGCACTGAGCCAGGCCTTAGCACATGGACTGCTTCAAACGCCTATCCACTATGAATGCATTCCTGTAAGCACCTACATACTTGTCTTTCACACCTTCAATTCTCCAGTCAGTATCCATACACTTCCAACAAACACCCTGCCACTCCCCTTGCACTCCTGTAGTGACCCATTCAGCACCATGTACTAATCGATTCACTGCGCCAAAACCCAAACACTTATAAATTCACCCAGGCACTCTCCTTGCAGTACTCTAATCATTCAGTCAGTACCCAAGTACTCATGCACTGAGACAGGCCTTAGCATATGGACTGCTTCAAACGCCAATCCACTATGCATGCAGTCCTCTAACCACCTTTACACTTGTCTTTCACACCTTCAATTCCCCAGTCAGTATCCTTACACTTCCAGCAAACACCCTGTCACTCTCCTTGCACTCCTCTAGTGACCCATTCAGCACCATGTACTAATCCATTCACTGCGTCAAAACCCAAACACTTATAAATTAACCCAGGGACTCTCCTTGCAGTACTCTAATCATTCAGTCAGTACCCAAGTACTCATCCAGTGACCCAGGCATTAGCACATGGACTGCTTCAAACCCCTATCCACTATGCATGCAGTCCTCTAACCACCTACACACTTATCTTTCACCCCTTCAATTCCCCAGTCAGTATCCATACACTTCCAACAAACACCCTGTCACTCCCCTTGCACTCCTGTAGTGATCCATTCAGCACCATGTACTAATCCATTCACTGCTCCAATACCCAACCACTTATAAATTCACCCAGGCACTCTCCTTGCAGTACTCTAATCATTCAGTCAGTACCCAAATACTCATGCACTCTCCAGGCCTTAGGCACATGGACTGCTTCAAATGCCTATCCACTATGCATGCAGTCCTGTAACCACCTACACTCTTGTCTTTCAAACCTTTAATTCCCCATTCAGTATCTATACACTCCTGCAAACACCCTGTCACTCCCCTTGCACTCCTCTAGTGACCCATTCAGCACCATGTACTAATCCATTCACTGCACCAAAACCCAAACACTTATACATTCACCCAGGGACTCTCCTTGCAGTACTCTAATCATTCAGTCAGTACGCAAGTACTCATGCACTGAGCCAGGCCTTAGCACATGGACTGCTTCAAACGCCTATCCACTATGAATGCATTCCTGTAAGCACCTACATACTTGTCTTTCACACCTTCAACTCTCCAGTCAGTATCCATACACTTCCAACAAACACCCTGCCACTCCCCTTGCACTCCTGTAGTGACCCATTCAGCACCATGTACTAATCGATTCACTGCGCCAAAACCCAAACACTTATAAATTAACCCAGGGACTCTCCTTGCAGTACTCTAATCATTCAGTCAGTACCCAAGTACTCATGCACTGAGACAGGCCTTAGCATATGGACTGCTTCAAACGCCAATCCACTATGCATGCAGTCCTCTAACCACCTTTACACTTGTCTTTCACACCTTCAATTCCCCAGTCAGTATCCTTACACTTCCAGCAAACACCCTGTCACTCACCTTGCACTCCTCTAGTGACCCATTCAGCACCATGTACTAATCCATTCACTGCGTCAAAACCCAAACACTTATAAATTAACCCAGGGACTCTCCTTGCAGTACTCTAATCATTCAGTCAGTACCCAAGTACTCATCCAGTGACCCAGGCATTAGCACATGGACTGGCTCAAACCCCTATCCACTATGCATGCAGTCCTATAACCACCTACACACTTATCTTTCACCCCTTCAATTCCCCAGTCAATATCCTTACACTTCCAATAAACACCCTGTCACTCCCCTTGCACTCCTGTAGTGATCCATTCAGCACCAAGTACTAATCCATTCACTGCTCCAATACCCAACCACTTATAAATTCACCCAGGCACTCTCCTTGCAGTACTCTAATCATTCAGTCAGTACCCAAATACTCATGCACTCTCCAGGCCTTAGGCACATGGACTGCTTCAAATGCCTATCCACTATGCATGCAGTCCTGTAACCACCTACACTCTTGTCTTTCAAACCTTCAATTCCCCATTCAGTATCTATACACTCCTGCAAACACCCTGTCACTCCCCTTGCACTCCTCTAGTGACCCATTCAGCACCATGTACTAATCCATTCACTGCACCAAAACCCAAACACTTATAAATTCACCCAGGGACTCTCCTTGCAGTACTCTAATCATTCAGTCAGTACACAAGTACTCATGCACTGAGCCAGGCCTTAGCACATGGACTGCTTCAAACGCCTATCCACTATGCATGCATTCCTGTAAGCACCTACACACTTGTCTTTCACACCTTCAATTCTCCAGTCAGTATCCATACACTTCCAACAAACATTCTGTCACTCCCCTTGCACTCCTGTGGTGACCCATTCTGCACCATGTACTAATCCATTCACTGCGCCAATACCCAACCACGTATACCTTCACCCAGGCATTCTCCTTGCAGTACTCTAATCATTCAGTCAGTACCCAAGTACTCATGCAATGAGCCAGGACTTAGCACATGGACTGCTTTAAACGCCTATCCACTCTGCATGCAGTCCTCTAACCACCTACATACTTGTCTTTCATCCCTTCAATTCCCCGGTCAGTATCTATACACTCCTGCAAACGCCCTGTCACTCCCCCTGTACTCCTCCAGTGACCCATTCAGCACCATGTACTAATCCATTCACTGCGCCAAAACCCAACCACTTATAAATTCACCCAGGCACTCTCCTTGCAGTACTCTAATCATTCAGTCATTACCCAAGTACTCATGCAGTGAGCCAGGCCTTAGCACATGGACTGCTTCAAACGCCAATCCACTATGCATGCAGTCCTCCAACCACCTACACACTTGTCTTTCACATCTTCAATTCCCCAGTCAGTATCCATACACTTCTAACAAACACCCTGTCACTCCCCTTGCACTCCTGTAGTGATTCATTCAGCACCATGTACTAATCCATTCACTGCGCCAATACCGAACCACTTATAAATTCACCCAGGCACTCTCCTTGCAGTACTATAATCATTCAGTCAGTACCCAAATACTCATGCACTAAGCCAGGCCTTAGGCACATGGACTGCTTCAAATGCCTATCCACTATGCATGCAGTCCTGTAACCACCTACACTCTTGTCTTTCAAACCTTCAATTCCCCATTCAGTATCTATACACTCTTGCAAACACCCTGTCACTCTCATTGCACTCCTCTAGTGACCCATTCAGCACCATGTACTAATCCATTCACTCCACCAAAACCCAAACACTTATAAATTCACCCAGGGACTCTCCTTGCAGTACTCTAATCATTCAGTCAGTACACAAGTACTCATACACTGAAGTACCGGGTTTTTAGAACCCAGCGGTGCAGGGGAACACACCCTAAGACTTCGGATTCTTCCTGTTTCAGACCCACAGAAACACAAAGTCTTCTAGGTGAATTCAAAGAACGGCTTTATTGGCTGCAGACCAATCACAGATATCCGAGAAGTACAACACGATGTATGTTCTCAGGAGACTGCTCCCGAACCAAAAACCAGTCTTTACTTATATACACAAAATTGCGCTTTGGGGGCAACACCGCCCCTGTTTTACAAATGGTCATTCACATATTTAATTTCAAAGGATAATGACAATCCCACATTTCAGTTCATTAAGCATGCAGTTATTGCACCCAGCAAGGCTCAGAACCCTCATCAGATAACAGCAGACCCCAATAAAACGGGCGCGTCCTGCTCGTAAAACAAGCCATAAAGTAGGAAACAGGGTCAGGTGTGAAAACAGCTTAGTCAGGGATCGTGTGCGAACAGGGGCTTTATGATGGGTCGAGCCCTGATGCTAATCACGTTAGGCCACGAGAAAGGAACCAGACGGACAGGATTGTCCACGGGCAGCGGAGTCGGCTTGCACAGGTCAGAGAGAAGTCACAGAGGGTGTACGTGTCCTTTAAACATAGGCATGGCCTTAGTGCGCAGCCTATGTGAGGGCAACCACAAAATGGCTACTACTGTAAAATGGAATTCATGGATACAATATGTAGTATCGTATACACAGTGAATTCATCAGTGAAACATGACGAAAACACTCATACATACTGTGTTGCTCATGTGCGGTTCGCTGATACCAAACTTGGCATGGTGGGACCATGCCACCTACACGGTTCCGATTTTTACAGTACCACAGACCCTCCTTTTGCCCTTACATAGGCAAGAACTATACTAATCTGAGTCCAAGTCTACATTCATGAAGTCATGGAGATGTTGCTGTAGCATCATCCTATTGTTTAGCTCGTCCTTCGATACAGGTTTCCTTACACATGATGTAACACAGTGGCTACACATTACAGGGGCACACTGTATACATAAACAGAACAGGAAAAGAATGGCTAAGATCATTCCAATGACTATTAAAATCTTCCATCCCCAAGCTGATATCAGTCCCCAGAACCACCCCATCAGCGACCAATCTCCTTTATCTACGTGAATGGATTCGGAAATCTTATGCAGTTTGGAAATGGCCTGGTAGACTGTTGGAGCGTTATCCGGTATGAAAATACAACAGCTTGGTTGGATGACCTTGCATACCCCACCACGGTCTGCAAGTATGACGTCTAGAACCATACGGTTCTGCAACGTCATCAGGCGATCCGCTTGAAGCTCAGCTGTCAAGTTACCAAGGGCACCGGCCGTTACATTAACAGTGGATTCAACTACACCGGTCAGTTGTCTCAGGTTCCGACTATTGACCATTGGTCCCCAAAACGGCAGGAAACCCAGGAAAAAGTCTCCCGCTTCCTGACCGGCAGTATCTTCCTTACTAACGACGCCTCTCACAACTCTTGTCTTGTGATAATCAGAGGCGGCAGTAAATGTTGGCGGTAGCAAATTCGCAACATAGCACGTGCCCGAGAAATCAGGGGGCAACCATGTATATGCTCGATCATTGCAGACAAAGTATGTACCCTTGGCAGCCAAAAACGCAGGGGAAAACTGTGATGGAAAAGTGTATGTCTCAGTACAGTTACTTTTCCCTAGTTGAGCTCTTGGATTCTAACCATTACCTTGTAGACAGAACCGACCTATGTGGGGTACGACCCAAATCAGAGATGAACTTTTGCGCTGTTTTTCACCCAAACTGATGCTATACCCAGTCGCGTTCCAACCTACATAAGCTCGCAACTCATCCTTGGGAATAGATGTATATGCATCGATATCTCTACTCATATCTGCAACTCCTTTCATCAAGGCTTTATTATTCGAGTTAGGTCTAATGGAGCGCGGTGGTCGCTGGGAGTAGGTTTCAAGCGCAAAAAGAAACATGGTCTGGAATGCCCATGATGAACCATTATAGCTGAATGGCAGTACTAGATATGGGATGCCCTTATTAATGGTGTGCGGCATCAAACCACACACCCAGCAGCTCGTTGTGTTCATAACTAGTTGGTGCTGGTGCAGGAGCTGAATGAACGAATTGTTTACAAATTCAGCACGTCTAGCTTGTTCGTGTTCTGGCAGAGGGTGGAAAGAGTGTTGGGAAACAGTAGGAAGAGGTGTGGGCTGTACAGTGGGTGCAAATGACACTTGGAAAGACAATAATACGCAACCTACAGAAAACATCATTATGCTAAAGAGTACAAACAGACATAATACTACAAAGCATCTGCTATTCATTATTTTACATATTCTGCTCTTGAAATTAGTTTCCTCGGTGGGCTTCTTCATCCTGAAAAACTCCATCCTCTAATCGTGCTGCTCGTGGCGGATGAGTATCTTCTGCTAAGGAGTACACCTGTCAGTTCAGGGAATGCTCTAGACCAACCAGAACCGTTGACCTAACGTCTCCGGCTTGTACCCCAAAGTCTTGGCACCGCGACCCTGCAGCTGAACCCGGATGGCGGTTCGAAAAACAAAAAGTCAAAAAGTTTTTTCAGATGAGAGAGCTGTACTTTTGAAAATATCAAAGAAAAAGAATTTTTATTTGTCCATAGTTCTTGGCCTCAAATTATACCTATTTCTGCCAGGCACTGTCTGGTCTTGAAACAAGAGTTCAGGCTCTGTGGTATCCAATCGAATTGATGGCGATATAGCTTCCTGCAGAATGTCGTCACTTTCTCGTTCTGTATTTGTCCCCTTTACACGTGCATCGCTAAAAGGCACAAAACGAGGCACAGTCTCAGCCTCGGAGTCAGCGATCCCCTCCTGGGCCCACCGGTCATATGGTAGGGGTAAAGGGATCCTCTTACAGTGTATGCCGTGAATCCAATTCTTTTTCCCTTTCACTCGAACTGCTGATCTTGTCGACAGCAGTACTAGGTAGGGGCCGATCCAACGGGGCTCATCATTCTTTGCACGTTGAAAATGTTTAACTAGGACCCACGTTCCAGGATTAATAGGGTGTCCTGGAGCTTCAGAGGCCTGGAGCAGAGTATCGTGAACCTGTTGGTGTAAGACACGCAATTTAGCCGTCAATTCATACAAGTAATCAAGCAGTACTGGATATTCGATTTCACTGAACTTTGTCGGCCTTGGCACTCCCCACACATTGGCCAGACGGCCAAACACTATCTCATATGGACTAAGTCCCACTCGCGAATGTACAGTCATTCTTGTTGACAGGAGTGCTAAGGGCAGAGCGTCAGGCCATTTAAGACCGGAGCTCGCCTGAATTTTGGACAACTTAAGCTTCAAGGTGCCATTGTGTACTAATCCAGCTGATTGGGGGTGATTTGCAGCGTGAAACTTTTGCTTAATGCCTAGTCCCTCACACACATTCTTCATCACTCGGCCTACAAATTCACTCCCGTTATCACTCCATACCATCCTTGGCATTCCGAACCTAGGAAAAAATTCTTTAACTAGGGCTTTAGCTGTGGATAAGGCAGTATTGTCTTTTAGGGATATGCTTCTATCCATTTTGAAAAGGCACAAACAACAACCAGTACATATTTCAAATTGTTGCATCTTTCCATGTGGATGAAGTCTAGTTGTAGAACTTCAAAAGGATATGATGGAGGTGAAAAATGACCAGGTGGAGTTGGGGTTCCCCTACCAGGATTGTATTTCAGACATACCATGCAATTTTTGACTACATTCTCTGCACATTTAAAGATTCCAGCATTCTGCCATACTGGAGCCAACAACTTACAAATCCCTTTCACACTGATATGTGCCATTCCATGCGCCATCGTAACCACTGGAAGCACATACGCATCAGGTAACAACCAACGCCGGTGTTCTGACAAATCAATCCAACAACCGTTTTCATCTAATTTTCCCTTACTCTCTTTCCACATACTTAATTCTTTCTCTGTGGCTTCAGCTTGAAGAGACTTCACACTCTCTATCGTGTCTTCACACATTCCAACATCACCAACCCATCTTGCGGGGCCTGCAACATACATTCGGGTTGTCACATCTTTTGCTGTTTCTTTCGCGGTCTCGTCAGCAAATGCATTAGCACGCCCAACATCATCGGTAACCTTCTTGTGTGCGCTGCATTTCACAATCGCAACTTGTAATGGCATGGTCAGTGACTCAAGGAGATCATTCACTAACTCACCATTCTGAATCTTGGCTCCATGCGAAGTCAGGAACCCACGTTCTTTCCACAAACGCCCAAAACTATGGGCCACACCAAAAGCGTACTGACTGTCAGTATATATGTTCACTTTCATTCCTGTCGACAACACGCATGCTCTTGTGAGTGCAATTAATTCTGCTGCTTGAGCCGAATTATGTGGTATGCGTGCAGATTCAACAATCGTGTGCAGAGTCGTGACAGCATACGCAGCAGTCGTATCACCATTCGGAAGCTTGAAGCACGAACCATCCACCCACAAGGTACCATCACATTCAACCAGGGGAGTATCTTTAAGATCCACTCTCCCTTTTGTTTCTTCTTCTGTTCTGAACAGACAATCATGCTGTTCAACCTCATCTGTGTCTGCTGCGATTGGCAATAATGTGGCTGGATTCAACGTATTGCACCTCTTTATGTGCACATGACTCGCTAGCAGCGTCAACTCGTAACTTGACAATCGAGCATTAGTTAAATGCTGTGTCTTGGTCCTATTTAACAATGTGTCCACTGCATGAGGAACCATTACAATCAATGTGTTATTCATCACTAGTCCAACAGACTGTCGAATAGACGCAGCTGCTGCCGCTGTACCTCTTAAACAACTTGGCAATGCCCTCGCTACAGGGTCCAAAGTCGATGAAAAATACGCGCATGGGCGCGGTCTGTCTCCAAAAGTCTGTGTCAGTACTGATAATGCACAACCGTCCCTTTCATAAACATACAGGGTAAAAGGCTTACTATAGTCGGGGGTACCCAACACAGGAGCTGAACATAATGCCTCTCGTAATTCCACAAAACTTTTCTGACACTCTTCAGACCATGGGACAGGATTTGGTATATCTTTATATGTTAATGCTAGCAATGGTTTTGCCAATAAAGAAAAACTCGGGATCCAGTGCCTACAATATGAAGTGATGCCCAGGAAAGCACGCACTTCTCTCTTTGTCTTTGGCACGCTTAATTGTGCAATGGCTTGGATTCTTTCTGGGGTCAGCTTCCTTCCCTCCTTCGAGAAGAGATGACCTAAATAGGTCACCTCTTGTCGACAATATTGCAGCTTAGGAGACACTTTGTGATGGAAGGTAGACAAATGACGCAACAATGATGATGTAGCTCGTTTACAAATTTCCTCAGTATCTGCGGCGATTAGTAAATCGTCAACATACTGGATAAGGGTAGCACCTTTAGGTAAAACAAGGGCATCAAGCTGTGCTTTTAACGCCTGACTGTATATTGATGGGCTTTCACAGTAGCCCTGTGGAGCACGTTTAAAACGGAAGCTTCGACCTCCTAAACAAAAGCCAAAAATATCTCTGCTCTCCTCTGCAATCGGAATACTAAAGAAAGCATTCTTTAAATCAATTACTGAGAACCAAGCAGCGGAAGCTGGGATCATGGTCAACAAGGCGGTTATATCAGGGACCACTGGAAACTGTGGCACAACAACCTTATTGACCTCTCTAAGATCGATCACAAATCTGTAAACAGGTGGCTGCGAAGGGTCAGTACGTTTCAAAACAGGCAGAACCGGACAATTACAAACGTTGCCTCTTGTCTCTTCAATTACATCCTTTTCAATTAAATCATAGATAATTGTTAACAACGCTTTTTCACCTTCCTTAGAGATCTTGTACTGGGGAATGCGGGGCAATTTAACATTTGCTTTTAAAGTGACAACATAAGGCGGTATTTCCAAAAGGCCCACATCATTAGGGCCAGTGGCCCAAAGGGCATCAGGAAGAGACGATAATTCAGCTGGTAGTTCAGTCTTTGACAAATACATGGGAGAAATCACTTCCTTACCCAGCGTAAGTTGTACTCCTGAGGGAGAACAATATAATGTTGCATGTAATCTCTTCAGCAGGTCCAATCCTAACAAGTTTTCATTACATCCTGTCGTTAGGATGAGGGGTGCTTTCAGCTCACAAGGTCCAACAGAAAGGGCCATAGGACTTGAGATCGGGTTCCTAACCGGGGTGCCAGAAAAACCTACGGAAACATTCACTTCGCCAGACAAAGGCGCGCCAGGGAGTTTGGAGCGCATAATAGAACTTTTTGCAGCCCCAGTGTCCAGCAGAAAGGGCTCTGTTATACCCGCTGTAGTCACCTTAACATACGGCCCGCTCTGGTCCACTGGCACTGAAACAACTCCCTCTCTCTGTCTACGGCTGTCCTAGTAATCATTCCCTTCCGTATCATCATCTTCTGTATAGTAGTCATTATTATAGTACTGCGCTGTCTTGCCGGTCGCATTGGCTTGCTGATCAAAACTATTCATCGTATTTTGAGGTGGAAGAGGACGCGCGTTCTGGGGAACATTCCCACGCCCTCTACCTCTTGGGGCTTGCTGGCCACCTCTACCTCTTGCGCCATAAGCATTATTTGTGCGTTGCAACAATCTGAGACAATTATTTTTAATGTGACCCTCCTCCTTGCAATACGAACATTGATTGGGACCGATAGGGACACGTGGTTGATAATACCCATACATTTGCTGATTATTCTGAAACTGTTGGGGTTGCTGATAGATACCCTGGGTTTGCCTATAATTATTCTGACCTACACGTGGCGGATAAGCCTGTTGTAAAAGAACCTTCGTTTTCAACTCTTTTGTTTTCTTGTCTGTTCTATCCTTCTCATCTTTATCCCTATTTTCATAATACTGTGCAGTAGCCAGTATTTGTGCTGAAGAGGAAACGGCCCAAGAACTCTCCGAATCTTTTAATTTCTTACACAACTCTGGAAGCAAATTATGCACAAATTTATCAACAAATAACCGTTGGCCACCTTCTGTACTCATGTCCTGACCACTGTGGTCGATAAATGTTTCTTCAAACCTAGTGAAGAAATCGGACACTGTTTCATCTTTCTTCTGTTTGCACGTGGATAATTTATCCCAATTTATACGTATTGCGGGCATTAAAGTTTTCATGTAATTAATTATTCTACCAGGGAGTTCTGCTACCAGGGGATCAGGCTTGGCACCACCAACCTGTCTATTGTCCGCATTAATGATATTAGCCCATGTGTCACCTAGCTCTGCAGCATGATCTGCATTGCGAATCAATCCCCACAAAGGCTGTGGAACAACATTCCCGAACAGCATATCTATGTCTGCCAGGTTCATGACACATGATTCTGCAGTCTGCGATAACTCCTTATAATATCCTGCAGGATTCTTACGGGGGTCAGGCAATGTCTGCTTAAGGGCTAAAACTTCAGATCGTTTCCAGGGAACATGTACCCAAACACGCTGAAAATGTGCCAGAACAGGTGGATTAGCATTCGCATCACCAGGTCTCCAAACTGGAGGAACCTCATGCATCGGATATTGTCGCGCTTTTGCTTGTTTCACTTCAGGGAATTCCTGTCCAAACAACGATTGCTGACAATCCCCATTCCTGAAAGACAGCAGTGTCGCAACTGCCTTCCCAACATCAGAACCCACAATCGTACCTTTTCCAAATTCAAATCGCACTTGACACAACTCTTGCAGACTGGAGTCTACATCATTATCTTCCAATTCCTCATATAGAATTTCACACATTTTCTCAAAAACGTACCGCTGTTGTGGCGCTTCCCACTGATGAAAAACATTAACAACAGATTCTACATCATATCTAGAAGGATAAACAATCCATCTACGTGCCATGCGGTCCAGTTCTTCTTTCTCTCTAGAACCAGGTATTTGACTACGTAATTGCTTACGCTGAGGACCAGGGGTCGTAGTAGACGACCCAAAGAGGGGTGATATAAGACTAGTGACTGCACTAGCTATTCGCTGTCGTGCAGAAGGAGAAGTCGAGGTAAGAACCGAGGAGAAAACAGAAGGAAGGAAAACGGGTGCAGATACAGATACAGGGGTAGCAGCAGGTAGGGCACCAAGAGAGTCAGCTGATGTGCTAGGGAAAGTCGCAAGGGGCGCAGAAGTGGTAGGTTGCAAAATCGGCGGCCCTTGGGAAGGCTGTGCTACCAGGACAGGAGCCGGCTGAGGAGGAGCTGGCGGCTGCGGGAAAGCTTGCTGCGCATTAACTGGAGGCTGCACATTTACGGGCTGTGGAGGCGCTGTAGCATTTTGCACATAAGGGGGTGGCGAACTTAGTAAATGAGACATTAGAGAATCTTTCTCTTTCTCTTTTGACTCATCTTGTTGAAGGGGTGGCAAAACTGGGTAACATTTATCAATGCCTAGTTTGCGTTGCCTATGCAACTGCTCATCCATTCGGTCCTCTTCATTATCCTTGAACTGCAAAGCTGCTTGCATGATCGACATACCTCTCTCTCTTTTATGTTTCTTTGCTAATTTAATTTCTTTTTGTTTGGCTTCCTTTCGCCATAGGCGGAAGGAATCAAACATCGCCGGCCGGGCTTTCTTCTTGAACAATTTAACTTCTAAATTATCTAGGATCTGTGTGTCAAAACTACCATTTTGGGGCCATTTTAAAACACCATCCTTTCTGGTGTATCGGACCCATACTTCATTATACGTAATGGGGCCCACGCCATGTTTCACATAAAGCTCATAAGTTGGATTTCCAATTGGAGGAACTGGACACGAATCCTCCAATCGGGAGTCCCTTTTACAACCAAAACAAAACAAATTTCCAAATATACTAGAACCAGGCATCTTTGCTCACTAGTCTAGTTTCAAACTTCAAAGGATTATCGAATACGATAGTCTCGTGAATACACGAGTCCTCTGGCTTTGGCACTTGCAAGACCCAAATCAAAGCGATCCCGAAGGATACCAAAATCCCGAAGGATACCAAACAAACTGGGAGACGCTCCACTTATACTTAACTGAGGTATCGATGACTTCACCAGAAGACTCTCTCAATTGTTTCGCTCTACCAAATCGTCAAGGGTCCAAAACAGGGCGATTAATCAGGGCAGCAGTCCTTCGTAGCCGTCGGGACGCGGAGAACCTCGCAGAAAAGACTTTCGGACCACGTCGACATGCAGGGGTCGATGAAGTGGCGGCCTTCCTCCAGAATTTCCACACGAAGCTCTCCACGAACCTCTGGCTTGGACCGGTACCACTGAAATCGCTCCACATTGGGCGCCAACTGAAGTACCGGGTTTTTAGAACCCAGCGGTGCAGGGGAACACACCCTAAGACTTCGGATTCTTCCTGTTTCAGACCCACAGAAACACAGAGTCTTCTAGGTGAATTCAAAGAACGGCTTTATTGGCTGCAGACCAATCACAGATATCCGAGCAGTACAACACGATGTATGTTCTCAGGAGACTGCTCCCGAACCAAAAACCAGTCTTTACTTATATACACAAAATTGCGCTTTGGGGGCAACACCGCCCCTGTTTTACAAATGGTCATTCACATATTTTAGTTTCAAAGGAACAGCAGAGCCATAATGACAATCCCACATTTCAGTTCATTAAGCATGCAGTTATTTCACCCAGCAAGGCTCAGAACCCTCATCAGATGACAGCAGACCCCAATAAAACGGGCACGTCCTGCTCGTAAAACAAGCCATAAAGTAGGAAACAGGATCAGGTGTGAAAACAGCTTAGTCAGGGATCGTGTGCGAACAGCGGCTTTATGATGGGTCGAGCCCTGATGCTAATCACGTTAGGCCACGAGAAAGGAACCGGCCGGACAGGATTGTCCTCGGGCAGCGGAGTCGGCTTGCACAGGTCAGAGAGAAGTCACAGAGGGTGTACGTGTCCTTTAAACCTAGGCATGGCCTTAGTGCGCAGCCTATGTGAGGGCAACCACAAAATGGCTACTACTGTAAAATGGAACCCATGGATACAATATGTAGTATCGTATACACAGTGAATTCATCAGTGAAACATGACGAAAACACTCATACATACAGTGTTGCTCATGTGCGGTTCGCTGATACCAAACTTGGCATGGTGGGACCATGCCACCTACACGGTTCCGATTTTTACAGTACCACAGCACTGAGCCAGGCCTTAGCACATGGACTGCTTCAAACGCCTATCCACTATGCATGCATTCCTGTAAGCACCTACACACTTGTCTTTCACACCTTCAATTCTCCAGTCAGTATCCATACACTTCCAACAAACATTCTGTCACTCCCCTTGCACTCCTGTAGTGACCCATTCAGCACCATGTACTAATCCATTAACTGTGCCAATACCCAACCACTTATAAATTCACCCAGGCACTCTCCTTGCAGTACTCTAATCATTCAGTCAGTACCCAAGTACTCATGCAATGAGCCAGACCTTAGCACATGGACTGCTTCAAACGCCTATCCACTCTGCATGCAGCCCTCTAGCCACCTACATACTTGTCTTTCACCCCTTCAATTCCCCAGTCAGTATCTATACACTCCTGCAAACACCCTGTCACTCCCCTTGCACTCCTCCAGTAACCCATTCAGCACCATGTACTAATCCATTCACTGCTTCAAAACCCAACCACTTATAAATTCACCCAGGCACTCTCCTTGCAGTACTCTAATCATTCAGTCAGTACCCAAGTACTCATGCAGTGAGCCAGGCCTTAGCACATGGACTGCTTCAAACGCCAATCCACTATGCATGCAGTCTTCCAACCACCTACACACTTGTCTTTCACATCTTCAATTCCCCAGTCAGTATCCATACACTTCCAGCAAACACCCTGTCACTCTCCTTGCACTCCTCTAGTGACCCATTCAGCACCATGTACTAATCCATTCACTGCACCAAAACCCAAACACTTATAAATTCACCCAGGGACTCTCCTTGCAGTACTCTAATCATTCAGTCAGTGCACAAGTACTCATGCACTGAGCCAGGCCTTAGCACATGGACTGCTTCAAACGCCTATCCACTATGCATGCATTCCTGTAAGCACCTACACACTTGTCTTTCACACCTTCAATTCTCCAGTCAGTATCCATACACTTCCAACAAATATTCTGTCACTCCCCTTGCACTCCTGTAGTGACCCATTCAGCACCATGTACTAATCCATTCACTGTGTCAATACCCAACCACTTATTAATTCACCCAGGCACTCTCCTTGCAGTACTCTAATCATTCAGTCGGTACCCAAGTACTCAAGCAATGAGCCAGGCCTTAGCACATGGACTGCTTCAAATGCCTATCCACTCTGCATGCAGTCCTCTAACCACCTACATACTTGTCTTTCACCCCTTCAATTCCCCAGTCAGTATCTATACACTCCTGCAAATGCCCTGTCACTCCCCTTGCACTCCTCTAGTGACCCATTCAGCACCATGTACTAATCCATTCACTGTGTCAAAACCCAAACACTTATAAATTCACCCAGGGACTCTCCTTGCCGTACTCTAATCATTCAGTCAGTACCCAAGTACTCATCCAGTGACCCAGGTATTAGCACATGGACTTCTTCAAACCCCTATCCACTATGCATGCAGTCCTATAACCAACTACACACTTATCTTTCACACCTTCAATTCCCCAGTCAGTATCCATACACTTCCAACAAACACCCTATCACTCCCCTTGCACTCCTGTAGTGATTCATTCAGCACCATGTACTAATCCATTCACTGCGCCAATACCGAACCACTTATAAATTCACCCAGGCACTCTCCTTGCAGTACTATAATCATTCAGTCAGTACCCAAATACTCATGCACTAAGCCAGGCCTTAGGCACATGGACTGCTTCAAATGCCTATCCACTATGCATGCATTCCTCTAGCCACCTACATACTTGTCTTTCACCCCTTCAATTCCCCAGTCACTATCTATACACTCCTGCAAACACCCTGTCACTCCCCTTGCACTCCTCCAGTAACCCATTCAGCACCATGTACTAATCCATTCACTGCTCCAAAACCCAACCACTTATAAATTCACCCAGGCACTCTCATTGCAGTACTCTAATCATTCAGTCAGTACACTAGTACTCATGCACTGAGCCAGGCCTTAGCACATGGACTGCTTCAAACGCCAATCCACTATGCATGCAGTCCTCCAACCACCTACACACTTGTCTTTCACATCTTCAATTCCCCAGTCAGTATCCGTACACTTCCAGCAAACACCCTGTCACTCTCCTTGCACTCCTCTAGTGACCCATTCAGCACCATGTACTAATCCATTCACTGCACCAAAACCCAAACATTATATCAATCAAACAGTCTTTATTTCGACTTCAAGTCATGAAAGACAATTTAAAAACAAAACTCATCATTATTTACAAAAACACATTTAAAAAACATTTCATCATTAAACATTTCCAATTTTTTTTTTTGGGCTGTACATATAGAATTCATGGTACTAGTGCTGGGAGCAACATGATTTGTTTTACTGCGTAGGTGGTATTCCTAATCGACCAATTAAAAAAATAAATATCTGCTTTCCATAAAAACAAGCTAAAAAAGTATAAAAATTCCATCATTATACTGGTTTACATTTAGGGCAGCTGAAGGGCTTTCAGTTTCCCGGCTCTGATTAACCACATCCATTTCAGAAATTTAGCTATGGCAATCACTATTATTTCAGAACTATCGGATTGAAATATTCTTAGTGCAGAAATCCCCGTCTTAATACCCTTCTGAATGCAAACTGCTCTAATCCATCTTAGGCGGGGGGCCTTATATACAGGGCAAATAAACAAAATATGTGCTATGGTTTCACGAAATATCTTACAGAAAGGGCACATTTGATCGTTTTTGTTAGATGCCCATTTACAGGTAATCGTGTTCAATGGAAGAGTACCTACCCTGAACTGGTGATATAATTTCCTATCTTGAGGCAATGTGATCAAATCCCAGTACTCCTCATACCCAATAGAATGTTTCAACTCCAAAAAAACCTTGGTATGTGAAGGATTTGTATGTGACTGGAATTCCACCAGGGATATATATGACCAGTAGGCCTCTTTCAACTCCTGTTTAGTGGGAATTATTGTCCCCTGTGGATTGTCCCATAGATCCCCCATTCCTAAGGACTTTAAAAGGATTTTTACCTTCCTGAACCAGGGAATTTTTTCCCCTGTATCCATATTACGCGTCTCCAAGAGTGCCAACGCATAGTGGTTCAGTTCGGGGGTGACCCACAGTCTTCTCCAATAAGCAATTGGTCTAAATCTACAAATATTTTCTAGACTCTGACACCCCAGATCCATGCGAAGAGGTATTAATGGTGTAGATTGTGGGAGGCCTGTGATACAGCGAAGGAACCTATTATGTGCTTTTTGTAAGCCTGCTATATCAGACATCCCCCACAATTCAGCTCCATACAGCATGGAAGATCTTACTCTCGAGTCATAGATTTTTAATACTGGGGCTATGGGTTTGGTGGCTGACAGCTTAAATTCTCTCAGCAGTGCGCCTGAAAGTTGCGCATGCTTAGAGATTAAATGGGCCACGTGAGGCTTCCACTGTAACCTGGAGCCCAATGTGATGCCCAGATAATTAAAGCTGTCAGTCTGCTCTAGTAATTCCCCATTCATAAAAACTCTGCCCTTGATGATCCGGTGCCTGTGCATTGTCATAAATTTAGTTTTGGAGACATTAACAGAAAGGCCAAAATCATTACAAAACTTTTCAAAGCAGACTATTGCCTTCTGTAACCCTTCCTGTGTTTTAGATAATAGGAGGGTGTCATCGGCAAACATCAGAAGGGGGACGGGGATGCCATTCTGTTTAGGTGGATCGGTTGTAGAGTCTTGGTAGTATTCAATAACTTTATTTATATACAATGTAAATAATGTGGGTGCCAGCACACATCCTTGCCGGACACCCCTTTCAGTTGGGAAACTGTCAGTAACTTGGCTCTGGTTACCCCACCTGACCTGCGCATAATTATTTTCATGTAATGTGATCAGAATTGCAAGTAATTCAGGTGGGATGCCCTGATCACGGAGCGCTCTCCACAGCCTGTCTCTCGGTACTAAATCAAATGCAGCCTTTAAATCAACAAAGGCTGCATACAGTGTGCCTCCCCCCAGAATCACCCATTTCCAGTATATTGTGGAAAATCTAAAAACTTGGTCCACCGTGCTGGTCAGGGGTCGAAAACCAGCCTGTAAAGTGGACATGATTCCTGATTCCTCAATCCAGGTCTGGACCCTGAGAAGGACCATTCTGGCCACCACTTTTTGAATACAGGCTATTAAGCTAATTGGCCTGTAGTTTCCCGGGTCAGCTCGGTCACCCTTCTTATAAATTGGTACGATTTCAGCTCCCCGCCATAAATCTGGCACCATGGTGCCTTTAGCCAGAGTGTTTGCCAATAATTCGATATAAGGGACCCAGACTGATCTACTATGCAAGAACAAGTCTGCAGGAATTTTGTCTAGGCCCGGAGCCCTACCTTTAGGAATTAAATTGAGGGCACATTCGACATCTTTTTTGGTGAACACTAATGTAGTAACTGGCGGAAGGGGGCTAAGAGAAGCTAGTACGGGTGGCGGGACATTATTCATATTTGCAAACTGGGATTTGAAGTGCTTTACCCATTTTTCTGGTGGGACATGGTTAACCGGGGCTGGTTTTTGGTTTCCCATGCCCCACCTCACAAGATGCCAGAAGTCCGTTAAATCTCTGGACTGACTGGCTGCCAATAGTTCGTCCCAGTATTTAGTGTCCCAGGTTTTTTTCGCCACATTTTGTGTCTTTTTGTAGTGAATCCTTGCCGCCCTTATAACTTCCCTATCGGTGGATCGCACAGCATCAGCTAAGGATTTGTAAGCGAGCCTACAATTTTTATCATACCATGATGCTTGTTTTCTATTCCCCTTACCGGGGTGCTTTTTCCTGGGAATATTAAAAAAAGTACTAAGTTTAAGAAAAAGGGTCGAATGGGTGTGAATTACCCTACTGCAGCAGTCCTCAGAATCCAGCTGCCCCAGCATTTCAATTGTTGCTTCATTTACCATTTCATTCATTTGGTTAATCGATTCAGGCTTGCACAGACACTCTGCCCATCTAAGCCGCCGAGTATCATTTGTCAAGATGATGTCGCCTATCAAATCTACATGTTTTGACCCCTGCCCTTTGTATAACTGCAGCTCAAGGCTTAAAGGATTATGGTCACTTTCGATACGTTCTATAACTATCATGTCGAGTATGTTAGACCAAAATTCAAGGTTTACCAGTATATAATCTATTCTACTGGTACACAATCCGTTATTAAAAGTTGGGTTGCCCTGCTTATCACCTCGAGTCCTGCCATTCACTGCTCTCAAACCATACTCAAGACTAAAAGTCTTGAGTTGTAAGGCGGCCTGGGTCCACCGTTTGATAGGGGCAAGGCCAAGACTGGGAATCTGCCAGCAGACATCCTCTGCCTCCGTAAGCTCCAGGTCTGTTTGATCCAGGGGCTCATAGGAGCAGTTAAAATCACCACAAATTAGCATATTAGCCCGTCCCTTCCAAATATTGGCATAGTGTCCCAGTGTCGTTACAACTTCTGAAGGCTTCCCTCCTGGCTTTCCTCTGGCATATACATTAAAAATAATGAGCTCGCCAAACGATGAGGATTTCAGCTTAACCGCCAGGATATCCCTTGAATCAATTTCAAGTTGTGAAATAGTAAAACCGTCGTCCTGTTTTACCCAGGTAGTCAATCCCCCCTTGGGTCTCCCTCTATTTGTTTTCGTTGCAGGTATTGCAAAGTGGAGATACCCAGTTCTATATTGGGGTTCTAAAGCCCATGTTTCTTGCATGTTTACTATCATAAAATTGTCAATGAAAGTAGCCCAGTCACTGGAGGTCAACTTGTTTTTTAAACCAGCCACATTCCATGAAACTAGAAGCTGGCTCTCCGCGTTACAAGTTGTATCATTTGGGACAGTTACAGAAACTTCTGTGCCATTGATATTCCACTTTTCACAAGACTTATTTCCGTTACCTTCTCCCGAATGATCAGTATAGCATGATTTATCTTGGAGGTTGCTTGGCATGGAAGAGCCTGTAGCCCCAGCATAAATCTCGTAATTATTTAGACCATGATTAAGTATATCATTTAAGCGGTCTCCTTGAGTAGTTAGTTTAATACTACGAGCAAAGTTAATTGGTACATTGATAGTAACACCAGCCGGAATGAAACCTCTATCGGGTATATTTAAAACAGTGCGTGAAATCCTATCCAAAGTCTCAGCCGTACCCACTGACTCCTCCCCGGGTGGCTGTAAACTTCAATCACAAGTATCCAAACCACTAAGGATGTTAAACCGGTTAGAAACTTCCAGTGGGGTGAAAGGTGCCGGGTGATCCCAGCTCCTATGTACAGGGAAACCTGGCCTAGTAGGTACCATATTCCACTCAAGGTCTTCTGACGTTATGGCTGGGTTCCTGAGATTCAACACATCGGGAAGTTTAATACTAGATAGTGTGTAGCCCCTAGTCTGGTGGGAAAATACAACAGATCGTGGATAGAAATAGGTCAGGGGACGTGGAGTAATGCAACTTCCTGAGTTGACCCCTGGCCAGCTCAAGACATGACGTACTGCTTTTTGGTCTCTAAAGTTTATCACGACCACATCCCCCCTAATATCTTTAGGTCTACCCCCCAACCATTGAAGCCGGCGTACATGGATTATTTCGCCATTAATGTTACTAGTGATCGGCCTATGTAGTGCCAGCCAATGTGCTATTTTATTCTTTAGTTGGAAGAAACCTTCTCTCTTATTTACTGAAAGCTCAGGAACCCCCGTTAGAATCACAACATAGGGGACAGCCTCAGGTGGAAGATCCGGTAGGGGTCCCCTAGACTGATTCCCTTGGATCTGCCTCCGGCCTCCCTCCTCATGTCTCTGTAACCCATCTGAACAATTACCCGTATCGTTAGTGATATTGTTTTCAGGGATTGTAGGATGGGAAGTAGTATTAACTGGCGCGTTACACACAGGAGCATTTGGCTGGTTAGTAATACTATTACTCGCAGTAGAATTAGAGATCGGGACTGACACTCTTATTAAATTACTACCAGGGGACAGGTCGCCTAGTGATGGATTAGTGGGAACTATGTTTACGGCTAACCCGTTATCAATTAGTGGTGGTCGGATTTTAACAACAGGATTTCCCCCAGATGAGTGGGCTTGGGCCTGATCGGGTTCTGATTGAGCTTTTAATTGTATAGGACAAAACTTCCTATCAAGGTCTGCTTCAATTTTCCCTAGTCGGTTCTCAATTTTTTCCAACCTTTCTACAATTGCTAGAGTATAAGAACGCAATATCAGTTCGAAAGTGTCCACAAGGTTACTAGTAATTTTGATATTGGACCCATTATCTTTAGGACAATGTTCAGTGCAGTGTGCCACCTCTATATGTGCAGAGGTCGGCGCTGGTATGGAAACAGTGTCTGATCCGGGCACGTCCTTAGTAATTACAGTGGATGTAACTTTAGAACTGGAGGGGGTCGCCTTCTTCCCAAAAACGGTATGGCTCATCCTTTGTTTTGTAAGTTCCATCCCTTTACGTCTCCTCTTAGCAGGTGGTGGAAGTTGCCTTGCTGGTTGTACAGCTTTCTTAGGTTTCTTAGACTTATGGGAGGTAAGTGACACAATTTTCGAAGTTCCTGGAGAACTGGGTAGTTCAAGTGATGAATCAATAATAACTGTTCCAGTAGAGGAAGTACAGGGTGCTACACATTCTCTCAACAGGAAGGGTACACCTTCTGTACTTAGAGTATCGTCAACAAGGGCTGGTACAGGAATACAATCATTTGCAGGGGTAGCTGTGGAATTCAGCTCAAACAATGCCCTGGTTTTGATAATTTCAATAGAGCGTCTACGCTCAAGTCTTCGCTCTGCTAGGGAAGACTCGGTTGTTCCTGTAAATGGAGTCTTGATTAGATAATTATCCAAAGTACCATTCATTACAGTTCCCAGTCTATCAGCCATGGCAGGAGATGGACTCGGCATGCTTGTAGTCATGGTGATAACTGTATCAAATACTCAAATTGCCACAGTAAAAGAGTAAATACAACTTACTATGAGATGTATTCCTAGTTCTCTGCGTCTAAGCAGGGTGCTGTGCCGGGGCCGGTCTCGTCGGTCCACGGAGGGCCACAGAGGGCCCGCCCTTTGCCCGGGCTTAGCCCGGCGTCGCCCGCCCGCGCTCGTCCCGCGTGGCGGGATTCCGGGTTCCTATAAATATCCCCCGCTGACTTAGGGGAGTGGCTGGCAATCACGCTGGTGCCCCGCTGAAACCTGGGGATTGTAGTCCGGGCTCTGTGTCCTGCTGGCAGTCAATTGGCGGCAAAAACTGCAAAATCCGCTAGCGAAGCGTCTCCCGCGAAGCGGGAGGCGCGAGCGGTAGAAGTAGCCCCCGCTGACTTGGGGGAGTGGCCGGCAATCACGCTGGTGCCCCGCTGAAACCTGGGGATTGTAGTCCGGGCTCTGTGTCCTGCTGGCAGTCAATTGGCGGCAAAAACTGCAAAATCCGCTAACGAAGCGTCTCCCGCGAAGCGGGAGGCGCGAGCGGTAGAAGTAGCCCCCGCTGACTTGGGGGAGTGGCCGGCAATCACGCTGGTGCCCCGCTGAAACCTGGGGATTGTAGTCCGGGCTCTGTGTCCTGCTGGCAGTCAATTGGCGGCAAAAACTGCAAAATCCGCTAACGAAGCGTCTCCCGCGAAGCGGGAGGCGCGAGCGGTAGAAGTAGCCCCCGCTGACTTGGGGGAGTGGCCGGCAATCACGCTGGTGCCCCGCTGAAACCTGGGGATTGTAGTCCGGGCTCTGTGTCCTGCTGGCAGTCAATTGGCGGCAAAAACTGCAAAATCCGCTAACGAAGCGTCTCAAACACTTATAATTCACCCAGGGACTCTCTGTGCAGTACTCTATTCATTGAGTCAGTACACAAGTACTCATGCACTGAGCCAGGCCTTAGCACATGGACTGCTTCAAAAGCCTATCCACTATGCATGCATTCCTGTAAGCACCTATACACTTGTCTTTCACACCTTCAATTCTCCAGTCAGTATCCATACACTTCCAACAAACAATCTGTCACTCCCCTTGCACTCCTGTAGTGACCCATTCAGCACCATGTACTAATCCATTCACTGCACCAATTCCCAACCACTTATAAATTCACCCAGGCACTCTCCTTGCAGTACTCTAATCATTCAGTCAGTACCCAAGTACTCATGCAATGAGCCAGGCCTTAGCACATGGACTGCTTCAAACGCCTATCCACTCTGCATGCATTCCTCTACCCACCTACATACTTGTCTTTCACTGCTCTCAAACCATACTCAAGACTAAAAGTCTTGAGTTGTAAGGCGGCCTGGGTCCACCGTTTGATAGGGGCAAGGCCAAGACTGGGAATCTGCCAGCAGACATCCTCTGCCTCCGTAAGCTCCAGGTCTGTTTGATCCAGGGGCTCATAGGAGCAGTTAAAATCACCACAAATTAGCATATTAGCCCGTCCCTTCCAAATATTGGCATAGTGTCCCAGTGTCGTTACAACTTCTGAAGGCTTCCCTCCTGGCTTTCCTCTGGCATATACATTAAAAATAATGAGCTCGCCAAACGATGAGGATTTCAGCTTAACCGCCAGGATATCCCTTGAATCAATTTCAAGTTGTGAAATAGTAAAACCGTCGTCCTGTTTTACCCAGGTAGTCAATCCCCCCTTGGGTCTCCCTCTATTTGTTTTCGTTGCAGGTATTGCAAAGTGGAGATACCCAGTTCTATATTGGGGTTCTAAAGCCCATGTTTCTTGCATGTTTACTATCATAAAATTGTCAATGAAAGTAGCCCAGTCACTGGAGGTCAACTTGTTTTTTAAACCAGCCACATTCCATGAAACTAGAAGCTGGCTCTCCGCGTTACAAGTTGTATCATTTGGGACAGTTACAGAAACTTCTGTGCCATTGATATTCCACTTTTCACAAGACTTATTTCCGTTACCTTCTCCCGAATGATCAGTATAGCATGATTTATCTTGGAGGTTGCTTGGCATGGAAGAGCCTGTAGCCCCAGCATAAATCTCGTAATTATTTAGACCATGATTAAGTATATCATTTAAGCGGTCTCCTTGAGTAGTTAGTTTAATACTACGAGCAAAGTTAATTGGTACATTGATAGTAACACCAGCCGGAATGAAACCTCTATCGGGTATATTTAAAACAGTGCGTGAAATCCTATCCAAAGTCTCAGCCGTACCCACTGACTCCTCCCCGGGTGGCTGTAAACTTCAATCACAAGTATCCAAACCACTAAGGATGTTAAACTGGTTAGAAACTTCCAGTGGGGTGAAAGGTGCCGGGTGATCCCAGCTCCTATGTACAGGGAAACCTGGCCTAGTAGGTACCATATTCCACTCAAGGTCTTCTGACGTTATGGCTGGGTTCCTGAGATTCAACACATCGGGAAGTTTAATACTAGATAGTGTGTAGCCCCTAGTCTGGTGGGAAAATACAACAGATCGTGGATAGAAATAGGTCAGGGGACGTGGAGTAATGCAACTTCCTGAGTTGACCCCTGGCCAGCTCAAGACATGACGTACTGCTTTTTGGTCTCTAAAGTTTATCACGACCACATCCCCCCTAATATCTTTAGGTCTACCCCCCAACCATTGAAGCCGGCGTACATGGATTATTTCGCCATTAATGTTACTAGTGATCGGCCTATGTAGTGCCAGCCAATGTGCTATTTTATTCTTTAGTTGGAAGAAACCTTCTCTCTTATTTACTGAAAGCTCAGGAACCCCCGTTAGAATCACAACATAGGGGACAGCCTCAGGTGGAAGATCCGGTAGGGGTCCCCTAGACTGATTCCCTTGGATCTGCCTCCGGCCTCCCTCCTCATGTCTCTGTAACCCATCTGAACAATTACCCGTATCGTTAGTGATATTGTTTTCAGGGATTGTAGGATGGGAAGTAGTATTAACTGGCGCGTTACACACAGGAGCATTTGGCTGGTTAGTAATACTATTACTCGCAGTAGAATTAGAGATCGGGACTGACACTCTTATTAAATTACTACCAGGGGACAGGTCGCCTAGTGATGGATTAGTGGGAACTATGTTTACGGCTAACCCGTTATCAATTAGTGGTGGTCGGATTTTAACAACAGGATTTCCCCCAGATGAGTGGGCTTGGGCCTGATCGGGTTCTGATTGAGCTTTTAATTGTATAGGACAAAACTTCCTATCAAGGTCTGCTTCAATTTTCCCTAGTCGGTTCTCAATTTTTTCCAACCTTTCTACAATTGCTAGAGTATAAGAACGCAATATCAGTTCGAAAGTGTCCACAAGGTTACTAGTAATTTTGATATTGGACCCATTATCTTTAGGACAATGTTCAGTGCAGTGTGCCACCTCTATATGTGCAGAGGTCGGCGCTGGTATGGAAACAGTGTCTGATCCGGGCACGTCCTTAGTAATTACAGTGGATGTAACTTTAGAACTGGAGGGGGTCGCCTTCTTCCCAAAAACGGTATGGCTCATCCTTTGTTTTGTAAGTTCCATCCCTTTACGTCTCCTCTTAGCAGGTGGTGGAAGTTGCCTTGCTGGTTGTACAGCTTTCTTAGGTTTCTTAGACTTATGGGAGGTAAGTGACACAATTTTCGAAGTTCCTGGAGAACTGGGTAGTTCAAGTGATGAATCAATAATAACTGTTCCAGTAGAGGAAGTACAGGGTGCTACACATTCTCTCAACAGGAAGGGTACACCTTCTGTACTTAGAGTATCGTCAACAAGGGCTGGTACAGGAATACAATCATTTGCAGGGGTAGCTGTGGAATTCAGCTCAAACAATGCCCTGGTTTTGATAATTTCAATAGAGCGTCTACGCTCAAGTCTTCGCTCTGCTAGGGAAGACTCGGTTGTTCCTGTAAATGGAGTCTTGATTAGATAATTATCCAAAGTACCATTCATTACAGTTCCCAGTCTATCAGCCATGGCAGGAGATGGACTCGGCATGCTTGTAGTCATGGTGATAACTGTATCAAATACTCAAATTGCCACAGTAAAAGAGTAAATACAACTTACTATGAGATGTATTCCTAGTTCTCTGCGTCTAAGCAGGGTGCTGTGCCGGGGCCGGTCTCGTCGGTCCACGGAGGGCCACAGAGGGCCCGCCCTTTGCCCGGGCTTAGCCCGGCGTCGCCCGCCCGCGCGCGTCCCGCGTGGCGGGATTCCGGGTTCCTATAAATATCCCCCGCTGACTTAGGGAAGTGGCTGGCAATCACGCTGGTGCCCCGCTGAAACCTGGGGATTGTAGTCCGGGCTCTGTGTCCTGCTGGCAGTCAATTGGCGGCAAAAACTGCAAAATCCGCTAGCGAAGCGTCTCCCGCGAAGCGGGAGGCGCGAGCGGTAGAAGTAGCCCCCGCTGACTTGGGGGAGTGGCCGGCAATCACGCTGGTGCCCCGCTGAAACCTGGGGATTGTAGTCCGGGCTCTGTGTCCTGCTGGCAGTCAATTGGCGGCAAAAACTGCAAAATCCGCTAACGAAGCGTCTCCCGCGAAGCGGGAGGCGCGAGCGGTAGAAGTAGCCCCCGCTGACTTGGGGGAGTGGCCGGCAATCACGCTGGTGCCCCGCTGAAACCTGGGGATTGTAGTCCGGGCTCTGTGTCCTGCTGGCAGTCAATTGGCGGCAAAAACTGCAAAATCCGCTAACGAAGCGTCTCCCGCGAAGCGGGAGGCGCGAGCGGTAGAAGTAGCCCCCGCTGACTTGGGGGAGTGGCCGGCAATCACGCTGGTGCCCCGCTGAAACCTGGGGATTGTAGTCCGGGCTCTGTGTCCTGCTGGCAGTCAATTGGCGGCAAAAACTGCAAAATCCGCTAACGAAGCGTCTCAAACACTTATAATTCACCCAGGGACTCTCTGTGCAGTACTCTATTCATTGAGTCAGTACACAAGTACTCATGCACTGAGCCAGGCCTTAGCACATGGACTGCTTCAAAAGCCTATCCACTATGCATGCATTCCTGTTAGCACCTATACACTTGTCTTTCACACCTTCAATTCTCCAGTCAGTATCCATACACTTCCAACAAACAATCTGTCACTCCCCTTGCACTCCTGTAGTGACCCATTCAGCACCATGTACTAATCCATTCACTGCACCAATTCCCAACCACTTATAAATTCACCCAGGCACTCTCCTTGCAGTACTCTAATCATTCAGTCAGTACCCAAGTACTCATGCAATGAGCCAGGCCTTAGCACATGGACTGCTTCAAACGCCTATCCACTCTGCATGCATTCCTCTACCCACCTACATACTTGTCTTTCACCCCTTCAATTCCCCAGTCAGTATCTATACACTCCTGCAAACACCCTGTCACTCTCCTTGCGCTCCTCTAGTGACCCTTTCAGCACCATGTACTAATCCATTCACTGCACCAAAACCCAAACACTTATAAATTCATCCAGGGACTCTCCTTGCAGTACTCTAATCATTCAGTCAGTACACAAGTACTCATGCACTGAGCCAGGCCTTAGCTCATGGACTGCTTCAAACGCCTTTCCACTATGCATGCATTCCTGTAAGCACCTACACACTTGTCTTTCACACCTTCAGTTCTCCAGTCAGTATCCATACACTTCCAACAAACAATCTGTCACTCCCCTTGCACTCCTGTAGTGACCCATACAGCACCATGTACTAATCCATTAACTGTGCCAATTCCCAACCACTTATAAATTCACCCAGGCACTCTCCTTGCAGTACTCTGATCATTCAGTCAGTACCCAAGTACTCATGCAATGAGCCAGGCCTTAGCACATGGACTGCTTCAAACGCCTATCCACTCTGCATGCATTCCTCTAACCACCTACATACTTGTCTTTCACCCCTTCAATTCCCCAGTCAGTATCTATACACTCCTGCAAACACCCTGTCACTCTCCTTGCGCTCCTCTAGTGACCCTTTCAGCACCATGTACTAATCCATTCACTGCACCAAAACCCAAACACTTATAAATTCATCCAGGGACTCTCCTTGCAGTACTCTAATCATTCAGTCAGTACACAAGTACTCATGCACTGAGCCAGGCCTTAGCTCATGGACTGCTTCAAACGCCTTTCCACTATGCATGCATTCCTGTAAGCACCTACACACTTGTCTTTCACACCTTCAGTTCTCCAGTCAGTATCCATACACTTCCAACAAACAATCTGTCACTCCCCTTGCACTCCTGTAGTGACCCATACAGCACCATGTACTAATCCATTAACTGTGCCAAAACCCAACCACTTATACATTCACCCAGGCACTCTCCTTGCAGTACTCTAGTCATTCAGTCAGTACCCAAGTACTCATGCAGTGAGCCAGGCCTTAGCACATGGACTGCTTCAAACGCCAATCCACTATGCATGCAGTCTTCCAACCACCTACACACTTGTCTTTCACATCTTCAATTCCCCAGTCAGTATCCATACACTTCCAGCAAACACCCTGTCACTCTCCTTGCACTCCTCTAGTGACCCATTCAGCACCATGTACTAATCCATTCACTGCACCAAAACCCAAACACTTATAAATTCACCCAGGGACTCTCCTTGCAGTACTCTAATCATTCAGTCAGTACACAAGTACTCATGCACTGAGCCAGGCCTTAGCACATGGACTGCTTCAAACGCCTATCCACTATGCATGCATTCCTGTAAGCACCTACACACTTGTCTTTCACACCTTCAATTCTCCAGTCAGTATCCATACACTTCCAACAAATATTCTGTCACTCCCCTTGCACTCCTGTAGTGACCCATTCAGCACCATGTACTAATCCATTCACTGTGTCAATATCCAACCACTTATTAATTCACCCAGGCACTCTCCTTGCAGTACTCTAATCATTCAGTCGGTACCCAAGTACTCAAGCAATGAGCCAGGCCTTAGCACATGGACTGCTTCAAACGCCAATCCACTATGCATGCAGTCTTCCAACCACCTACACACTTGTCTTTCACATCTTCAATTCCCCAGTCAGTATCCATACACTTCCAGCAAACACCCTGTCACTCTCCTTGCACTCCTCTAGTGACCCATTCAGCACCATGTACTAATCCATTCACTGTGTCAAAACCCAAACACTTATAAATTCACCCAGGGACTCTCCTTGCCGTACTCTAATCATTCAGTCAGTACCCAAGTACTCATCCAGTGACCCAGGTATTAGCACATGGACTTCTTCAATCCCCTATCCACTATGCATGCAGTCCTATAACCACCTACACACTTATCTTTCACACCTTCAATTCCCCAGTCAGTATCCATACACTTCCAACAAACACCCTATCACTCCCCTTGCACTCCTGTAGTGATTCATTCAGCACCATGTACTAATCCATTCACTGCGCCAATACCGAACCACTTATAAATTCACCCAGGCACTCTCCTTGCAGTACTATAATCATTCAGTCAGTACCCAAATACTCATGCACTAAGCCAGGCCTTAGGCACATGGACTGCTTCAAATGCCTATCCACTATGCATGCATTCCTCTAGCCACTTACATACTTGTCTTTCACCCCTTCAATTCCCCAGTCAGTATCTATACACTCCTGCAAACACCCTGTCACTCTCCTTGCGCTCCTCTAGTGACCCTTTCAGCACCATGTACTAATCCATTCACTGCACCAAAACCCAAACACTTATAAATTCATCCAGGGACTCTCCTTGCAGTACTCTAATCATTCAGTCAGTACACAAGTACTCATGCACTGAGCCAGGCCTTAGCTCATGGACTGCTTCAAACGCCTTTCCACTATGCATGCATTCCTGTAAGCACCTACACACTTGTCTTTCACACCTTCAGTTCTCCAGTCATTATCCATACACTTCCAACAAACAATCTGTCACTCCCCTTGCACTCCTGTAGTGACCCATACAGCACCATGTACTAATCCATTCACTGCGCCAATACCCAACCACTTATAAATTCACCCAGGCACTCTCCTTGCAGTACTCTAATCATTCAGTCAGTACCCAAGTACTCATGCAATGAGCCAGGCCTTAGCACATGGACTACTTCAAACGCCTATCCACTCTGCATGCAGTCCTCTAACCACCTACATACTTGTCTTTCACCCCTTCAATTCCCCAGTCAGTATCTATAAACTCCTGCAAACAACCTGTCACTCTCCTTGCGCTCCTCTAGTGACCCATTCAGCACCATGTACTAATCCATTCACTGAGCCAATACCCAACCACTTATAAATTCACCCAGGCACTCTCCTTGCAGTACTCTAATCATTCAGTCAGTACCCAAGTACTCATGCACTGAGCCATGCCTTAGCACAAGGACCGCTTCAAACGCTTATCCACTATGCATGCATTCCTGTAAGCACCTACACACTTGTCTTTCACACCTTCAATTCTCCAGTCAGTATCCATACACTTCCAACAAACAATCTGTCACTCCCCTTGCACTCCTCCAGTGACCCATTCAGAACCATGTACTAATCGATTCACTGCGCCAAAACCCAAGCACTTATAAATTCACCCAGGCACTCTCCTTGCAGTACTCTAATCATTCAGTCAGTACCCAAGTACTCATGCACTGAGACAGGCCTTAGCATATGGACTGCTTCAAACGCCAATCCACTATGTATGCAGTCCTCTAACCACCTAAACACTTGTCTTTCACACCTTCAATTCCCCAGTCAGTATCCTTACACTTCCAGCAAACACCCTGTCACTCTCCTTGCACTCCTCTAGTGACCCATTCAGCACCATGTACTAATCCATTCACTGCGTCAAAACTAAAACACTTATAAATTAACCCAGGGACTCTCCTTGCAGTACTCTAATCATTCAGTCAGTACCCAAGTACTCATCCAGTGACCCAGGCCTTAGCACATGGACTGCTTCAAATGCCTATCCACTATGCATGCATTCCTATAACCACCTACACACTTATCTTTCACACCTTCAATTCCCCAGTCAGTATCCATACACTTCCAACAAACACCCTGTCACTCCCCTTGCACTCCTGTAGTGATCCATTCAGCACCATGTACTAATCCATTCACTGCTCCAATACCCAACCACTTATAAATTCACCCAGGCACTCTCCTTGCAGTACTCTAATCATCCAGTCAGTACCCAAATACTCATGCACTCTCCAGGCCTTAGGCACATGGACTGCTTCAAATGCCTATCCACTATGCATGCAGTCCTGTAACCACCTACACTCTTGTCTTTCAAACCTTCAATTCCCCATTCAGTATCTATACACTCCTGCAAACACCCTGTCACTCTCCTTGCACTCCTCTAGTGACCCATTCAGCACCATGTACTAATCCATTCACTGCACCAAAACTCAAACACTTATAAATTCACCCAGGGATTCTCCTTGCAGTACTCTAATCATTCAGTCAGTACACAAGTACTCATGCACTGAGCCAGGCCTTAGCACATGGACTGCTTCAAACGCCTATCCACTATGCATGCATTCCTGTAAGCACCTACACACTTACACCTTCAATTCTCCAGTCAGTATCCATACACTTCCAACAAACATTCTGTCACTCCCCTTGCACTCCTGTAGTGACCCATTCAACACCATGTACTAATCCATTCACTGCGCCAATACCCAAACACTTATAAATTCACCCAGGCACTCTCCTTGCAGTACTCTAATCATTCAGTCAGTACCCAAGTACTCATGCAGTGAGCCAGGCCTTAGCACATGGACTGCTTCAAACGCCAATCCACTATGCATGCAGTCCTCCAACCACCTACACACTTGTCTTTCACATCTTCAATTCCCCAGTCAATATCCATACACTTCCAGCAAACACACTGTCACTCTCCTTGCACTCCTCTAGTGACCCATTCAGCACCATGTACTAATCCATTCACTGCACCAAAACCCAAACACTTATAAATTCACCCAGGGACTCTCCTTGCAGTACTCTAATCATTCAGTCAGTACACAAGTACTCATGCACTGAGCCAGGCCTTAGCACATGGACTGCTTTTTACACCTATCCACTATGCATGCATTCCTGTAAGCACCTACACACTTGTCTTTCACACCTTCAATTCTCCAGTCAGTATCCATACACTTCCAACAAACACCCTGTCACTCCCCTTGCACTCCTGTAGTGACCCATTCAGCACCATGTACTAATCCATTCACTGCGCCAATACCCAACCACTTATAAATTCACCCAGGCACTCTCCTTGCAGTATTCTAATCATCAGTCAGTACCCAATTACTCATGCAATGAGCCAGGCCTTAGCACATGGACTGCTTCAAATGCCTATCCACTCTGCATGCAGTCCTGTAAGCACCTACACACATGTATTTCACACCTTCAATTCTCCAGTCAGTAGCCATACACTTTCAACAAACACCCTGTCACTCTCCTTGCACTCCTCTAGTGACCCATTCAGCACCATGTACTAATCGATTCACTGCGCCAAAACCCAAACACTTATAAATTCACCCAGGCACTCTCCTTGCAGTACTCTAATCATTCAGTCAGTACCCAAGTACTCATGCACTGAGACAGGCCTTAGCACATGGACTGCCTCAAATGCCTATCCACTATGCATGCAGTCCTGTAACTACCTACACTCTTGTCTTCACACCTTCAATTCCCCAGTCAGTATCTATACAGTCCAGCAAACACCCTGTCACTCCCCTTGCACTACTCCAGTCACCTATTCAGCACCATGTACTAATCTGTTCAATGCCCTAAAGCCCAACCACTTATAAATTCAACCAGGCACTCTTCTTGCAGTAGTCTAATCATTCAGTCAGTACCCAAGTACTCATGCACTGAGCCAGGCCTTAGCACATGGACTGCTTCAAATGCCTATCCACTATGCATGTAGTCCTCTAACCACCTACACACTTGTCTTTCACACCTTCAAATCCCCAGTCAGTAGCCATACACTTCCAGCAAACACCCTGTTACTTTCCTTGCACTCCTCTAGTGACCCATTCAGCACCATGTACTAATCCATTCACTGCGCCAAAACCCAAACACTTATAAATTCACCCAGGCACTCTCATTGCAGTACTCTAATCATTCAGTCATTACCCAAGTACTCATGCACTGAGCCAGGCCTTAGCACATGGACTGCTTCAAACGCTTATCCACTATGCATGAAGTCCTGTAAGCACCTACACACTTGTCTTTCACACCTTCAATTCTCCAGTCAGTATCCATACACTTCCAACAAACACCCTGTCACTCCCCTTGCACTCCTGTAGAGACCCATTCAGCACCATGTACTAATCCATTCACTGCGCGAAAACCCAAACACTTATAAATTCACCCAGGCACTCTCCTTGCAATACTATAATCATTCAGTCATTACCCAAATACTCATCCAGTGACCCAGGCATTAGCACATGGACTGCTTCAAACCCCTATCCACTATGCATGCAGTTCTCTAACCACCTACATACTTGTCTTTCACCCCTTCAATTCCCCAGTCAGTATCTATACACTCCTGCAAACACCCTGTCACTCCCCTTGCACTCCTCCAGTGACCCATTCAGCACCATGTACTAATCCATTCACTGCGCCAAAACCCAACCACTTATAAATTCACCCAGGCACTCTCCTTGCAGTACTCTAATCATTCAGTCAGTACCCAAGTACTCATGCAATGAGCCAGGCCTTAGCACATGAACTGTTTCAAATGCCTATCCACCCTGCATGCAGTCCTCCAACCACCTACACACTTGTCTTTCACACCTTCCATTCTCCAGTCAGTATCCATACACTTCCAACAAACACCATGTCACTCCCCTTGCACTCCTGTAGTGACCCATTCAGCAGCATGTACTAATCCATTCACTGCGCCAATACCCAACCACTTATAAATTCACCCAGGCACTCTCCTTGCAGTACTCTAATCATTCAGTCAGTACCCAAGTACTCATGCAATGAGCCAGGCCTTAGCACATGGACTGCTTCAAATGCCTATCCACCCTGCATGCAGTCCTGTAAGCACCTACACACATGTATTTCACACCTTCAATTCTCCAGTCAGTAGCCATTCACTTTCAACAAACACCCTGTCACTCTCCTTGCACTCCTCTAGTGACCCATTCAGCACCATGTACTAATCGATTCACTGCGCCAAAACCCAAACACTTATAAATTCACCCAGGCACTCTCCTTGCAGTACTCTAATCATTCAGTCAGTACCCAAGTACTCATGCACTGAGACAGGCCTTAGCACATGGACTGCCTCAAATGCCTATCCACTATGCATGCAGTCCTGTAACCACCTACACTCTTGTCTTTCACACCTTCAATTCCCCAGTCAGTATCTATACAGTCCTGCAAACACCCTGCCACTCCCCTTGCACTCCTCCAGTGACCCATTCAGCACCATGTACCAATCCATTCACAACGCCAAAACCCAAACACTTATAAATTCACCCAGACACTCTCCTTGCAGTACTCTAATTATTCAGTCAGTACCCAAGTACTCATGCACTGCGACAGGCCTTAGCACATGGACTGCTTCAAACGCCAATCCACTATGCATGCAGTCCTCTAACCACCTACACACTTGTCTTTCACACCTTCAATTCCCCAGTCAGTATCCATACACTTCCAGCAAACACCCTGTCACTCTCCTTGCACTCCTCTAGTGACCCATTCAGCACCATGTACTAATCCATTCACTGCTCCAAAACCCAAACACTTATAAATTCACCCAGGGACTCTCCTTGCAGTACTCAAATCATTCAGTCAGTACCCAAGTACTCATGCACTGAGCCAGGCCTTAGCACATGGACTGCTTCAAATGCCTATCCACTATGCATGCAGTCCGGTAAGCACCTAAACACTTGTCTTTCACACCTTCAATTCTCCGATCAGTAGCCATACACTTCCAACAAACACCCTGTCACTCCCCTTGCACTCCTGTAGTGACCCATTCAGCAACATGTACTAATCCATTCACTGCGCCAATACCCAACCACTTATAAATTCACCCAGGCACTCTCCTTGCAGTACTCAAATCATTCAGTCAGTACCCAAATACTCATGCACTAAGCCAGGCCTTAGCACATGGACTGCTTCAAATGCCTATCCACTATGCATGCAGTCCTGTAACCACCTACACTCCTGTCTTTCACACCTTCAATTCCCCAGTCAGTATCTATACACTTCCAACAAACAATCTGTCACTCCCCTTGCACTCCTCCAGTGACCCATTCAGAACCCTGTATTAATCCATTCACTGCGCCAATACCCGCCCACTTATAAATTCACCCAGGCACTCTCCTTGCAGTACTTTAATCATTCAGTCAGTACCCAAAAACTCATGCAGTGAGCCAGGCCTTACCACATGGACTGCTTCAAACGCCTATCCACTATGCATGCAGTTCTCTAACCACCAACACACTTGTCTTTCACACATTCAATTCCCCAGTCAGTATCCATACACTTCCAGCAAGCACCCTGTCACTCCCCTTGCACTCCTCTAGTGATCCATTCAGCACCATTTCCTAATCCATTCACTGCGCCAAAACCTAACCACTTATAAATTCACCCAGGCACTCTCCTTGCGAGTACTCTAATCATTCAGTCAGTACCCAAGTACTCATGCACTGAGCCAGGCCTTAGCACATGGACTGCTTCAAATGCCTATCGACTATGCATGCAGTCCTATAACCACCTACACACTTATCTTTCACACCTTAAATTCCCCAGTCAGTATCCATACAATTCCAGCAAACACCCTGTCACTCCCCTTGCACTCTTGTAGTGATCCATTCAGCACCATGTGCTAATCCATTCACTGCACCAATACCGAACCACTTATAAATTCACCCAAGCACTCTCCTTGCAATACTCTAATCATTCAGTCAGTAACCAAATACTCATGCACTAAGCCAGGCCTTAGGCACATGGGCTGCTTCAAATGCCTATCCACTATGCATGCAGTCCTGTAACCACCTACACTCTTGTCTTTCACACCTTCAATTCCCCAGTCAGTATCCATACACTTCCAGCAAACACCCTGTCACTCTCCTTGCACTCCTCTAGTGACCCATTCAGCACCATGTACTAATCCATTCACTGCTCCAAAACCCAAACACTTATAAATTCACCCAGGGACTCTCCTTGCAGTACTCAAATCATTCAGTCAGTACCCAAGTACTCATGCACTGAGCCAGGCCTTAGCACATGGACTGCTTCAAATGCCTATCCACTATGCATGCAGTCCGGTAAGCACCTACACACTTGTCTTTCACACCTTCAATTCTCCGATCAGTAGCCATACACTTCCAACAAACACCCTGTCACTCCCCTTGCACTCCTGTAGTGACCGATTCAGCAACATGTACTAATCCATTCACTGCGCCAATACCCAACCACTTATAAATTCACCCAGGCACTCTCCTTGCAGTACTCAAATCATTCAGTCAGTACCCAAATACTCATGCACTAAGCCAGGCCTTAGCACATGGACTGCTTCAAATGCCTATCCACTATGCATGCAGTCCTGTAACCACCTACACTCTTGTCTTTCACACCTTCAATTCCCCAGTCAGTATCTATACACTTCCAACAAACAATCTGTCACTCCCCTTGCACTCCTCCAGTGACCCATTCAGAACCATGTACTAATCCATTCACTGCGCCAATACCCAACCACTTATAAATTCACCCAGGCGCTCTCCTTGCAGTACTTTAATCATTCAGTCAGTACCCAAGAACTCATGCAGTGAGCCAGGCCTTACCACATGGACTGCTTCAAACGCCTATCCACTATGCATGCAGTTCTCTAACCACCAACACACTTGTCTTTCACACATTCAATTCCCCAGTCAGTATCCATACACTTCCAGCAAGCACCCTGTCACTCCCCTTGCACTCCTCTAGTGATCCATTCAGCACCATTTCCTAATCCATTCACTGCGCCAAAACCTAACCACTTATAAATTCACCCAGGCACTCTCCTTGCGAGTACTCTAATCATTCAGTCAGTACCCAAGTACTCATGCACTGAGCCAGGCCTTAGCACATGGACTGCTTCAAATGCCTATCGACTATGCATGCAGTCCTATAACCACCTACACACTTATCTTTCACACCTTAAATTCCCCAGTCAGTATCCATACAATTCCAGCAAACACCCTGTCACTCCCCTTGCACTCTTGTAGTGATCCATTCAGCACCATGTGCTAATCCATTCACTGCAAATACCGAACCACTTATAAATTCACCCAAGCACTCTCCTTGCAATACTCTAATCATACAGTCAGTACCCAAATACTCATGCACTAAGCCAGGCCTTAGGCACATGGGCTGCTTCAAATGCCTATCCACTATGCATGCAGTCCTGTAACCACCTACACTCTTGTCTTTCACACCTTCAATTCCCCAGTCAGTATCCATACACTTCCAGCAAACACCCTGTCACTCTCCTTGCACTCCTCTAGTGACCCATTCAGCACCATGTACTAATCCATTCACTGCTCCAAAACCCAAACACTTATAAATTCACCCAGGGACTCTCCTTGCAGTACTCAAATCATTCAGTCAGTACCCAAGTACTCATGCACTGAGCCAGGCCTTAGCACATGGACTGCTTCAAATGCCTATCCACTATGCATGCAGTCCGGTAAGCACCTACACACTTGTCTTTCACACCTTCAATTCTCCGATCAGTAGCCATACACTTCCAACAAACACCCTGTCACTCCCCTTGCACTCCTGTAGTGACCCATTCAGCAACATGTACTAATCCATTCACTGCGCCAATACCCAACCACTTATAAATTCACCCAGGCACTCTCCTTGCAGTACTCAAATCATTCAGTCAGTACCCAAATACTCATGCACTAAGCCAGGCCTTAGCACATGGACTGCTTCAAATGCCTATCCACTATGCATGCAGTCCTGTAACCACCTACACTCTTGTCTTTCACACCTTCAATTCCCCAGTCAGTATCTATACACTTCCAACAAACAATCTGTCACTCCCCTTGCACTCCTCCAGTGACCCATTCAGAACCATGTACTAATCCATTCACTGCGCCAATACCCAACCACTTATAAATTCACCCAGGCGCTCTCCTTGCAGTACTTTAATCATTCAGTCAGTACCCAAGAACTCATGCAGTGAGCCAGGCCTTACCACATGGACTGCTTCAAACGCCTATCCACTATGCATGCAGTTCTCTAACCACCAACACACTTGTCTTTCACACATTCAATTCCCCAGTCAGTATCCATACACTTCCAGCAAGCACCCTGTCACTCCCCTTGCACTCCTCTAGTGATCCATTCAGCACCATTTCCTAATCCATTCACTGCGCCAAAACCCAACCACTTATAAATTCACCCAGGCACTCTCCTTGCGAGAACTCTAATCATTCAGTCAGTACCCAAGTACTCATGCACTGAGCCAGGCCTTAGCACATGGACTGCTTCAAATGCCTATCGACTATGCATGCAGTCCTATAACCACCTACACACTTATCTTTCACACCTTAAATTCCCCAGTCAGTATCCATACAATTCCAGCAAACACCCTGTCACTCCCCTTGCACTCTTGTAGTGATCCATTCAGCACCATGTGCTAATCCATTCACTGCACCAATACCGAACCACTTATAAATTCACCCAAGCACTCTCCTTGCAATACTCTAATCATTCAGTCAGTACCCAAATACTCATGCACTAAGCCAGGCCTTAGGCACATGGGCTGCTTCAAATGCCTATCCACTATGCATGCAGTCCTGTAACCACCTACACTCTTGTCTTTCACACCTTCAATTCCCCAGTCAGTATACATACACTTCCAGCAAACACCCTGTCACTCCCCTTGCACTCCTCTAGTGACCCATTTAGCACCATGTACTAATCCATTCACTGCGCCAAAACCCAAACACTTATAAATTCACCCAGGCTCTCTCGATGCAGTACTCTAATCATTCAGTCAGTACCCAAGTACTCATGCACTGAGCCAGGCCTTAGCACATGGACTGCTTCAAATGCCTATCCACTATGCATCCAGTCCTATAACCACCTACACACTTATAAATTCACCCAGGGACTCTCCTTGCAGTACTCTAATCATTCAGTCAGTACACAAGTACTCATGCACTGAGCCAGGCCTTAGCACATGGACTGCTTTATACACCTATCCACTATGCATGCATTCCTGTAAGCACCTACACACTTGTCTTTCACACCTTCAATTCTCCACTCAGTATCCATACACTTCCAACAAACACCCTGTCACTCCCCTTGCACTCCTGTAGTGACCCATTCAGCACCATGTACTAATCCATTCACTGCGCCAATACCCAACCACTTATAAATTCACCCAGGCACTCTCCTTGCAGTACTCAAATCATTCAGTCAGTACCCAAATACTCATGCACTAAGCCAGGCCTTAGCACATGGACTGCTTCAAATGCCTATCCACTATGCATGCAGTCCTGTAACCACCTACACTCTTGTCTTTCACACCTTCAATTCCCCAGTCAGTATCTATACACTTCCAACTAACAATCTGTCACTCCCCTTGCACTCCTCCAGTGACCCATTCAGAACCATGTACTAATCCATTCACTGCGCCAATACCCAACCACTTATAAATTCACCCAGGCGCTCTCCTTGCAGTACTTTAATCATTCAGTCAGTACCCAAGAACTCATGCAGTGAGCCAGGCCTTACCACATGGACTGCTTCAAACGCCTATCCACTATGCATGCAGTTCTCTAACCACCAACACACTTGTCTTTCACACATTCAATTCCCCAGTCAGTATCCATACACTTCCAGCAAGCACCCTGTCACTCCCCTTGCACTCCTCTAGTGATCCATTCAGCACCATTTCCTAATCCATTCACTGCGCCAAAACCCAACCACTTATAAATTCACCCAGGCACTCTGCTTGCGAGTACTCTAATCATTCAGTCAGTACCCAAGTACTCATGCACTGAGCCAGGCCTTAGCACATGGACTGCTTCAAATGCCTATCGACTATGCATGCAGTCCTATAACCACCTACACACTTATCTTTCACACCTTAAATTCCCCAGTCAGTATCCATACAATTCCAGCAAACACCCTGTCACTCCCCTTGCACTCTTGTAGTGATCCATTCAGCACCATGTGCTAATCCATTCACTGCACCAATACCGAACCACTTATAAATTCACCCAAGCACTCTTCTTGCAATACTCTAATCATTCAGTCAGTACCCAAATACTCATGCACTAAGCCAGGCCTTAGGCACATGGGCTGCTTCAAATGCCTATCCACTATGCATGCAGTCCTGTAACCACCTACACTCTTGTCTTTCACACCTTCAATTCCCCAGTCAGTATACATACACTTCCAGCAAACACCCTGTCACTCCCCTTGCACTCCTCTAGTGACCCATTTAGCACCATGTACTAATCCATGCACTGCGCCAAAACCCAAACACTTATAAATTCACCCAGGCTCTCTCGATGCAGTACTCTAATCATTCAGTCAGTACCCAAGTACTCATGCACTGAGCCAGGCCTTAGCACATGGACTGCTTCAAATGCCTATCCACTATGCATCCAGTCCTATAACCACCTACACACTTATAAATTCACCCAGGGACTCTCCTTGCAGTACTCTAATCATTCAGTCAGTACACAAGTACTCATGCACTGAGCCAGGCCTTAGCACATGGACTGCTTTATACACCTATCCACTATGCATGCATTCCTGTAAGCACCTACACACTTGTCTTTCACACCTTCAATTCTCCAGTCAGTATCCATACACTTCCAACAAACACCCTGTCACTCCCCTTGCACTCCTGTAGTGACCCATTCAGCACCATGTACTAATCCATTCACTGCGCCAATACCCAACCACTTATAAATTCACCCAGGCACTCTCCTTGCAGTACTCTAATCATTCAGTCAGTACCCAAGTACTCATGCAATGAGCCAGGCCTTAGCACATGGACTGCTTCAAGTGCCTATCCACTCTGCATGCAGTCCTGTAAGCACCTACACACATGTATTTCACACCTTCAATTCTCCAGTCAGTAGCCATACACTTTCAACAAACACCCTGTCACTCTCCTTGCACTCCTCTAGTGACCCATTCAGCACCATGTACTAATCGATTCACTGCGCCAAAACCCAAACACTTATAAATTCACCCAGGCACTCTCCTTGCAGTACTCTAATCATTCAGTCAGTACCCAAGTACTCATGCACTAAGACAGGCCTTAGCACATGGACTGCTTCAAATGCCTATCCACTATGCATGCAGTCCTGTAACCACCTACACTCTTGTCTTTCACACCTTAAATTCCCCAGTCAGTATCTATACAGTCCTGCAAACACCCTGTCACTCCCCTTGCACTCCTCCAGTGACCCATTCAGCACCATGTACTAATCCATTCACTGCTCCAAAACCCAAACACATAAATTCAACCAGGGACTCTCCTTGCAGTACTCAAATCATTCAGTCAGTACCCAAGTACTCATGCACTGAGCCAGGACTTAGCACATGGACTGCTTCAAATGCCTATCCACTATGCATGCAGTCCGGTAAGCACCTACACACTTGTCTTTCACACCTTCAATTCTCCGATCAGTAGCCATACACTTCCAACAAACACCCTGTCACTCCCCTTGCACTCCTGTAGTGACCCATTCAGCAACATGTACTAATCCATTCACTGCGCCAATACCCAACCAATTATAAATTCACCCAGGCACTCTCCTTGCAGTACTCAAATCATTCAGTCAGTACCCAAATACTCATGCACTAAGCCAGGCCTTAGCACATGGACTGCTTCAAATGCCTATCCACTATGCATGCAGTCCTGTAACCACCTATACACTTTTCTTTCACACCTTCAATTCCCCAGTCAGTATCTATACACTTCCAACAAACAATCTGTCACTCCCCTTGCACTCCTCCAGTGACCCATTCAGAACCATGTACTAATCCATTCAATGCGCCAATACCCAACCACTTATAAATTCACCCAGGCACTCTCCTTGCAGTACTTTAATCATTCAGTCAGTACCCAAGAACTCATACAGTGAGCCAGGCCTTACCACATGGACTGCTTCAAACGCCTAACCACTATGCATGCAGTTCTCTAACCACCAACACACTTGTCTTTCACACATTCAATTCCCCAGTCAGTATCCATACACTTCCAGCAAGCACCCTGTCACTCCCCTTGCACTCCTCTAGTGATCCATTCAGCACCATTTCCTAATCCATTCACTGCGCCAAAACCCAACCACTTATAAATTCACCCAGGCACTCTCCTTGCGAGTACTCTAATCATTCAGTCAGTACCCAAGTACTCATGCACTGAGCCAGGCCTTAGCACATGGACTGCTTCAAATGCCTATCGACTATGCATGCAGTCCTATAACCACCTACACACTTATCTTTCACACCTTAAATTCCCCAGTCAGTATCCATACAATTCCAACAAACACCCTGTCACTCCCCTTGCACTCTTGTAGTGATCCATTCAGCACCATGTGCTAATCCATTCACTGCACCAATACCGAACCACTTATAAATTCACCCAAGCACTCTCCTTGCAATACTCTAATCATTCAGTCAGTACCCAAATACTCATGCACTAAGCCAGGCCTTAGGCACATGGGCTGCTTCAAATGCCTATCCACTATGCATGCAGTCCTGTAACCACCTACACTTTTGTCTTTCACACCTTCAATTCCCCAGTCAGTATACATACACTTCCAGCAAACACCCTGTCACTCCCCTTGCACTCCTCTAGTGACCCATTTAGCACCATGTACTAATCCATTCACTGCGCCAAAACCCAAACACTTATAAATTCACCCAGGCTCTCTCGTTGCAGTACTCTAATCATTCAGTCAGTACCCAAGTACTCATGCACTGAGCCAGGCCTTAGCACATGGACTGCTTCAAATGCCTATCCACTATGCATCCAGTCCTATAACCACCTACACACTTATCTTTCACACCTTAAATTCCCCAGTCAGTATCCATGCACTTCCAGCAAACACTGTGTCACTCCCCTTGCACTCCTCTATTGATCCATTCAGTACGATGTACTAATCCATTCACTGCGCGAACACCCAAACACTTATAAATTCACCCAGGCACTCTCCTTGCAATACTCTAATCATTCAGTCAATACCCAAGTACTCATGCACTGAGCCAGGCCTTTGCACATGGACTGCTTCAAATGCTTATCCACTATGCATGCAGTCCTGTAAGCACCTACACACTTGTCTTTCACACCTTCAATTCTCCATTCAGTATCCATACACTTCCAACAAACACCCTGTCACTCCCCTTGCACTCCCGTAGAGACCCATTCAGCACCATGTACTAATCCATTCACTGCACCAAAACCCAAACACTTATAAATTCACCCAGGGACTCTCCATGCAGTACTCTAATAATTCAGTCAGTACACAAGTACTCATGCACTGAGCCAGGCCTTAGCACATGGACTGCTTCAAACACCTATCCATTATGCATGCATTCCTCTAAGCACCTACACACTTGTCTTTCACACCTTCAATTCTCCAGTCAGTATCCATACACTTCCAACAAACACCCTGTCACTCCCCTTGCACTCCTGTAGTGACCCATTCAGCACCATGTACTAATCCATTCACTGCGCCAACACCCAACCACTTATAAATGCACCCAGGCACTCTCCTTGCAGTACTCTAATCATCCAGTCAGTACCCAAATACTCATGCACTGAGCCAGGCCTTAGGCACATGGACTGCTTCAAACACCTATCCACTATGCATGCATTCCTGTAAGCACCTACACACTTGTCTTTCACACCTTTAATTCTCCAGTCAGTATCCATACACTTCCAACAAACACCCTGTCACTCCCCTTGCACTCCTGTAGTGACCCATTCAGCACCATGTACTAATCCATTCACTGCGCGAAAACCCAAACACTTATAAATTCACCCAGGCACTCTCCTTGCAATATTCTAATCATTCAGTCATTACCCAAGTACTCATCCAGTGACCCAGGCATTAGCATATGGACTGCTTCAAACCCCTATCCACTATGCATGCAGTCCTCTAACCACCTACATACTTGTCTTTCACCCCTTCAATTCCCCAGTCAGTATCTATACACTCCTGCAAACACCCTGTCACTCTCCTTGCACTCCTTCAGTGACCCATTCAGCACCATGTACTAATCCATTCACTGCACCAAAACCCAAACACTTATAAATTCATCCAGGGACTCTCCTTGCAGTACTCTAATCATTCAGTCAGTACACAAGTACTCATGCACTGAGCCAGGCCTTAGCTCATGGACTGCTTCAAACGCCTTTCCACTATGCATCCATTCCTGTAAGCACCTACACACTTGTCTTTCACACCTTCAATTCTCCAGTCAGTATCCATACACTTCCAACAAACAATCTGTCACTCCCCTTGCACTCCTGTAGTGACCCATTCAGCACCATGTACTAATCCATTCACTCCGCCAATACCCAACCACTTATAAATTCACCCAGGCACTCTCCTTGCAGTACTCTAATCATTCAGTCAGTACCCAAGTACTCATGCACTGAGTCAGGCCTTAGCACATGGACTGCTTCAAACGCCTATCCACTATGAATGCATTCCTGTAAGCACCTACATACTTGTCTTTCACACCTTCAATTCTCCAGTCAGTATCCATACACTTCCAACAAACACCCTGCCACTCCCCTTCCACTCCTGTACTGACCCATTCAGCACCATGTACTAATCGATTCACTGCGCCAAAACCCAAACACTTATAAATTCACCCAGGCACTCTCCTTGCAGTACTCTAATCATTCAGTCAGTACACAAGTACTCATGCACTAAGACAGGCCTTAGCATATGGACTGCTTCAAACGCTAATCCACTATGCATGCAGTCCTCTAACCACCTAAACACTTGTCTTTCACACCTTCAATTCCCCAGTCAGTATCCTTACACTTCCAGCAAACACCCTGTCACTCTCCTTGCACTCCTCTAGTGACCCATTCAGCACCATGTACTAATCCATTCACTGCGTCAAAACCCAAACACTTATAAATTAACCCAGGGACTCTCCTTGCAGTACTCCAATCATTCAGTCAGTACCCAAGTACTCATCCAGTGACCCAGGCATTAGCACATGGACTGCTTCAAACCCCTATCCACTATGCATGCAGTCCTATAACCACCTACACACTTATCTTTCACACCTTCAATTCCCCAGTCAGTATCCATACACTTCCAACAAACACCCTGTCACTCCCCTTGCACTCCTGTAGTGATCCATTCAGCACCATGTACTAATCCATTCACTGCTCCAATACCCAACCACTTATAAATTCACCCAGGCACTCTCCTTGCAGTACTCTAATCATCCAGTCAGTACCCAAATACTCATGCACTCTCCAGGCCTTAGGCACATGGACTGCTTCAAATGCCTATCCACTATGCATGCAGTCCGGTAACCACCTACACTCTTGTCTTTCAAACCTTCAATTCCCCATTCAGTATCTATACACTCCTGCAAACACCCTGTCACTCTCCTTGCACTCCTCTAGTGACCCATTCAGCACCATGTACTAATCCATTCACTGCACCAAAACTCAAACACTTATAAATTCACCCAGGGACTCTCCTTGCAGTACTCTAATCATTCAGTCAGTACACAAGTACTCATGCACTGAGCCAGGCCTTAGCACATGGACTGCTTCAAACGCCTATCCACTATGCATGCATTCCTGTAAGCACCTACACACTTACACCTTCAATACTCCAGTCAGTATCCATACACTTCCAACAAACATTCTGTCACTCCCCTTGCACTCCTGTAGTGACCCATTCAGCACCATGTCCTAATCCATTCACTGCGCCAATACCCAAACACTTATAAATTCACCCAGGCACTCTCCTTGCAGTACTCTAATCATTCAGTCAGTACCCAAGTACTCATGCAGTGAGCCAGGCCTTAGCACATGGACTGCTTCAAACACCAATCCCCTATGCATGCAGTCCTCCAACCACCTACACACTTGTCTTTCACATCTTCAATTCCCCAGTCAATATCCATACACTTCCAGCAAACACCCTGTCACTCTCCTTGCACTCCTCTAGTGACCCATTCAGCACCATGTACTAATCCATTCACTGCACCAAAACCCAAACACTTATAAATTCACCCAGGGACTCTCCTTGCAGTACTCTAATCATTCAGTCAGTACACAAGTACTCATGCACTGAGCCAGGCCTTAGCACATGGACTGCTTCAAACACCTATCCACTATGCATGCATTCCTGTAAGCACCTACACACTTGTCTTTCACACCTTCAATTCTCCAGTCAGTATCCATACACTTCCAACAAACACCCTGTCACTCCCCTTGCACTCCTGTAGTGACCCATTCAGCACCATGTACTAATCCATTCACTGCGCCAATACCCAACCACTTATAAATTCACCCAGGCACTCTCCTTGCAGTACTCTAATAAATCAGTCAGTACACAAGTACTCATGCACTGAGCCAGGCCTTAGCACATGGACTGCTTCAAACACCTATCCATTATGCATGCATTCCTCTAAGCACCTACACACTTGTCTTTCACACCTTCAATTCTCCAGTCAGTATCCATACACTTCCAACAAACACCCTGTCACTCCCCTTGCACTCCTGTAGTGACCCATTCAGCACCATGTACTAATCCATTCACTGCGCCAACACCCAACCACTTATAAATGCACCCAGGCACTCTCCTTGCAGTACTCTAATCATTCAGTCAGTACCCAAATACTCATGCACTGAGCCAGGCCTTAGGCACATGGACTGCTTCAAATGCCTATCCACTATGCATGCAGTCCTGTAACCACCTACACTCTTGTCTTTCACACCTTCAATTCCCCAGTCAGTATACATACACTTACAGCAAACACCCTGTCACTCCCCTTGCACTCCTCTAGGGACCCATTCAGCACCATGTACTAATCCATTCACTGCGCCAAAACCCAAACACTTATAAATTCACCCAGGCTCTCTCGTTGCAGTTCTCTAATCATTCAGTCAGTACCCAAGTACTCATGCACTGAACCAGGCCTTAGCACATGGACTGCTTCAAACACCTATCCACTATGCATGCATTCCTGTAAGCACCTACACACTTGTCTTTCACACCTTTAATTCTCCAGTCAGTATCCATACACTTCCAACAAACACCCTGTCACTCCCCTTGCACTCCTGTAGTGACCCATTCAGCACCATGTACTAATCCATTCACTGCGCGAAAACCCAAACACTTATAAATTCACCCAGGCACTCTCCTTGCAATATTCTAATCATTCAGTCATTACCCAAGTACTCATCCAGTGACCCAGGCATTAGCATATGGACTGCTTCAAACCCCTATCCACTATGCATGCAGTCCTCTAACCACCTACATACTTGTCTTTCACCCCTTCAATTCCCCAGTCAGTATCTATACACTCCTGCAAACACCCTGTCACTCTCCTTGCACTCCTTCAGTGACCCATTCAGCACCATGTACTAATCCATTCACTGCACCAAAACCCAAACACTTATAAATTCATCCAGGGACTCTCCTTGCAGTACTCTAATCATTCAGTCAGTACACAAGTACTCATGCACTGAGCCAGGCCTTAGCTCATGGACTGCTTCAAACGCCTTTCCACTATGCATCCATTCCTGTAAGCACCTACACACTTGTCTTTCACACCTTCAATTCTCCAGTCAGTATCCATACACTTCCAACAAACAATCTGTCACTCCCCTTGCACTCCTGTAGTGACCCATTCAGCACCATGTACTAATCCATTCACTCCGCCAATACCCAACCACTTATAAATTAGCCCAGGCACTCTCCTTGCAGTACTCTAATCATTCAGTCAGTACCCAAGTACTCATGCACTGAGCCAGGCCTTAGCACATGGACTGCTTCAAACGCCTATCCACTATGAATGCATTCCTGTAAGCACCTACATACTTGTCTTTCACACCTTCAATTCTCCAGTCAGTATCCATACACTTCCAACAAACACCCTGCCACTCCCCTTCCACTCCTGTACTGACCCATTCAGCACCATGTACTAATCGATTCACTGCGCCAAAACCCAAACACTTATAAATTCACCCAGGCACTCTCCTTGCAGTACTCTAATCATTCAGTCAGTACACAAGTACTCATGCACTAAGACAGGCCTTAGCATATGGACTGCTTCAAACGCTAATCCACTATGCATGCAGTCCTCTAACCACCTAAACACTTGTCTTTCACACCTTCAATTCCCCAGTCAGTATCCTTACACTTCCAGCAAACACCCTGTCACTCTCCTTGCACTCCTCTAGTGACCCATTCAGCACCATGTACTAATCCATTCACTGCGTCAAAACCCAAACACTTATAAATTAACCCAGGGACTCTCCTTGCAGTACTCTAATCATTCAGTCAGTACCCAAGTACTCATCCAGTGACCCAGGCATTAGCACATGGACTGCTTCAAACCCCTATCCACTATGCATGCAGTCCTATAACCACCTACACACTTATCTTTCACACCTTCAATTCCCCAGTCAGTATCCATACACTTCCAACAAACACCCTGTCACTCCCCTTGCACTCCTGTAGTGATCCATTCAGCACCATGTACTAATCCATTCACTGCTCCAATACCCAACCACTTATAAATTCACCCAGGCACTCTCCTTGCAGTACTCTAATCATCCAGTCAGTACCCAAATACTCATGCACTCTCCAGGCCTTAGGCACATGGACTGCTTCAAATGCCTATCCACTATGCATGCAGTCCGGTAACCACCTACACTCTTGTCTTTCAAACCTTCAATTCCCCATTCAGTATCTATACACTCCTGCAAACACCCTGTCACTCTCCTTGCACTCCTCTAGTGACCCATTCAGCACCATGTACTAATCCATTCACTGCACCAAAACTCAAACACTTATAAATTCACCCAGGGACTCTCCTTGCAGTACTCTAATCATTCAGTCAGTACACAAGTACTCATGCACTGAGCCAGGCCTTAGCACATGGACTGCTTCAAACGCCTATCCACTATGCATGCATTCCTGTAAGCACCTACACACTTACACCTTCAATACTCCAGTCAGTATCCATACACTTCCAACAAACATTCTGTCACTCCCCTTGCACTCCTGTAGTGACCCATTCAGCACCATGTCCTAATCCATTCACTGCGCCAATACCCAAACACTTATAAATTCACCCAGGCACTCTCCTTGCAGTACTCTAATCATTCAGTCAGTACCCAAGTACTCATGCAGTGAGCCAGGCCTTAGCACATGGACTGCTTCAAACACCAATCCCCTATGCATGCAGTCCTCCAACCACCTACACACTTGTCTTTCACATCTTCAATTCCCCAGTCAATATCCATACACTTCCAGCAAACACCCTGTCACTCTCCTTGCACTCTTCTAGTGACCCATTCAGCACCATGTACTAATCCATTCACTGCACCAAAACCCAAACACTTATAAATTCACCCAGGGACTCTCCTTGCAGTACTCTAATCATTCAGTCAGTACACAAGTACTCATGCACTGAGCCAGGCCTTAGCACATGGACTGCTTCAAACACCTATCCACTATGCATGCATTCCTGTAAGCACCTACACACTTGTCTTTCACACCTTCAATTCTCCAGTCAGTATCCATACACTTCCAACAAACACCCTGTCACTCCCCTTGCACTCCTGTAGTGACCCATTCAGCACCATGTACTAATCCATTCACTGCGCCAATACCCAACCACTTATAAATTCACCCAGGCACTCTCCTTGCAGTATTCTAATCATCAGTCAGTACCCAATTACTCATGCAAGGAGCCAGGCCTTAGCACATGGACTGCTTCAAACGCCTATCCACTATGAATGCATTCCTGTAAGCACCTACATACTTGTCTTTCACACCTTCAATTCTCCAGTCAGTATCCATACACTTCCAACAAACACCCTGCCACTCCCCTTCCACTCCTGTACTGACCCATTCAGCACCATGTACTAATCGATTCACTGCGCCAAAACCCAAACACTTATAAATTCACCCAGGCACTCTCCTTGCAGTACTCTAATCATTCAGTCAGTACACAAGTACTCATGCACTAAGACAGGCCTTAGCATATGGACTGCTTCAAACGCTAATCCACTATGCATGCAGTCCTCTAACCACCTAAACACTTGTCTTTCACACCTTCAATTCCCCAGTCAGTATCCTTACACTTCCAGCAAACACCCTGTCACTCTCCTTGCACTCCTCTAGTGACCCATTCAGCACCATGTACTAATCCATTCACTGCGTCAAAACCCAAACACTTATAAATTAACCCAGGGACTCTCCTTGCAGTACTCTAATCATTCAGTCAGTACCCAAGTACTCATCCAGTGACCCAGGCATTAGCACATGGACTGCTTCAAACCCCTATCCACTATGCATGCAGTCCTATAACCACCTACACACTTATCTTTCACACCTTCAATTCCCCAGTCAGTATCCATACACTTCCAACAAACACCCTGTCACTCCCCTTGCACTCCTGTAGTGATCCATTCAGCACCATGTACTAATCCATTCACTGCTCCAATACCCAACCACTTATAAATTCACCCAGGCACTCTCCTTGCAGTACTCTAATCATCCAGTCAGTACCCAAATACTCATGCACTCTCCAGGCCTTAGGCACATGGACTGCTTCAAATGCCTATCCACTATGCATGCAGTCCGGTAACCACCTACACTCTTGTCTTTCAAACCTTCAATTCCCCATTCAGTATCTATACACTCCTGCAAACACCCTGTCACTCTCCTTGCACTCCTCTAGTGACCCATTCAGCACCATGTACTAATCCATTCACTGCACCAAAACTCAAACACTTATAAATTCACCCAGGGACTCTCCTTGCAGTACTCTAATCATTCAGTCAGTACACAAGTACTCATGCACTGAGCCAGGCCTTAGCACATGGACTGCTTCAAACGCCTATCCACTATGCATGCATTCCTGTAAGCACCTACACACTTACACCTTCAATACTCCAGTCAGTATCCATACACTTCCAACAAACATTCTGTCACTCCCCTTGCACTCCTGTAGTGACCCATTCAGCACCATGTCCTAATCCATTCACTGCGCCAATACCCAAACACTTATAAATTCACCCAGGCACTCTCCTTGCAGTACTCTAATCATTCAGTCAGTACCCAAGTACTCATGCAGTGAGCCAGGCCTTAGCACATGGACTGCTTCAAACACCAATCCCCTATGCATGCAGTCCTCCAACCACCTACACACTTGTCTTTCACATCTTCAATTCCCCAGTCAATATCCATACACTTCCAGCAAACACCCTGTCACTCTCCTTGCACTCCTCTAGTGACCCATTCAGCACCATGTACTAATCCATTCACTGCACCAAAACCCAAACACTTATAAATTCACCCAGGGACTCTCCTTGCAGTACTCTAATCATTCAGTCAGTACACAAGTACTCATGCACTGAGCCAGGCCTTAGCACATGGACTGCTTCAAACACCTATCCACTATGCATGCATTCCTGTAAGCACCTACACACTTGTCTTTCACACCTTCAATTCTCCAGTCAGTATCCATACACTTCCAACAAACACCCTGTCACTCCCCTTGCACTCCTGTAGTGACCCATTCAGCACCATGTACTAATCCATTCACTGCGCCAATACCCAACCACTTATAAATTCACCCAGGCACTCTCCTTGCAGTATTCTAATCATCAGTCAGTACCCAATTACTCATGCAAGGAGCCAGGCCTTAGCACATGGACTGCTTCAAACGCCTATCCACTATGAATGCATTCCTGTAAGCACCTACATACTTGTCTTTCACACCTTCAATTCTCCAGTCAGTATCCATACACTTCCAACAAACACCCTGCCACTCCCCTTCCACTCCTGTACTGACCCATTCAGCACCATGTACTAATCGATTCACTGCGCCAAAACCCAAACACTTATAAATTCACCCAGGCACTCTCCTTGCAGTACTCTAATCATTCAGTCAGTACACAAGTACTCATGCACTAAGACAGGCCTTAGCATATGGACTGCTTCAAACGCTAATCCACTATGCATGCAGTCCTCTAACCACCTAAACACTTGTCTTTCACACCTTCAATTCCCCAGTCAGTATCCTTACACTTCCAGCAAACACCCTGTCACTCTCCTTGCACTCCTCTAGTGACCCATTCAGCACCATGTACTAATCCATTCACTGCGTCAAAACCCAAACACTTATAAATTAACCCAGGGACTCTCCTTGCAGTACTCTAATCATTCAGTCAGTACCCAAGTACTCATCCAGTGACCCAGGCATTAGCACATGGACTGCTTCAAACCCCTATCCACTATGCATGCAGTCCTATAACCACCTACACACTTATCTTTCACACCTTCAATTCCCCAGTCAGTATCCATACACTTCCAACAAACACCCTGTCACTCCCCTTGCACTCCTGTAGTGATCCATTCAGCACCATGTACTAATCCATTCACTGCTCCAATACCCAACCACTTATAAATTCACCCAGGCACTCTCCTTGCAGTACTCTAATCATCCAGTCAGTACCCAAATACTCATGCACTCTCCAGGCCTTAGGCACATGGACTGCTTCAAATGCCTATCCACTATGCATGCAGTCCGGTAACCACCTACACTCTTGTCTTTCAAACCTTCAATTCCCCATTCAGTATCTATACACTCCTGCAAACACCCTGTCACTCTCCTTGCACTCCTCTAGTGACCCATTCAGCACCATGTACTAATCCATTCACTGCACCAAAACTCAAACACTTATAAATTCACCCAGGGACTCTCCTTGCAGTACTCTAATCATTCAGTCAGTACACAAGTACTCATGCACTGAGCCAGGCCTTAGCACATGGACTGCTTCAAACGCCTATCCACTATGCATGCATTCCTGTAAGCACCTACACACTTACACCTTCAATACTCCAGTCAGTATCCATACACTTCCAACAAACATTCTGTCACTCCCCTTGCACTCCTGTAGTGACCCATTCAGCACCATGTCCTAATCCATTCACTGCGCCAATACCCAAACACTTATAAATTCACCCAGGCACTCTCCTTGCAGTACTCTAATCATTCAGTCAGTACCCAAGTACTCATGCAGTGAGCCAGGCCTTAGCACATGGACTGCTTCAAACACCAATCCCCTATGCATGCAGTCCTCCAACCACCTACACACTTGTCTTTCACATCTTCAATTCCCCAGTCAATATCCATACACTTCCAGCAAACACCCTGTCACTCTCCTTGCACTCCTCTAGTGACCCATTCAGCACCATGTACTAATCCATTCACTGCACCAAAACCCAAACACTTATAAATTCACCCAGGGACTCTCCTTGCAGTACTCTAATCATTCAGTCAGTACACAAGTACTCATGCACTGAGCCAGGCCTTAGCACATGGACTGCTTCAAACACCTATCCACTATGCATGCATTCCTGTAAGCACCTACACACTTGTCTTTCACACCTTCAATTCTCCAGTCAGTATCCATACACTTCCAACAAACACCCTGTCACTCCCCTTGCACTCCTGTAGTGACCCATTCAGCACCATGTACTAATCCATTCACTGCGCCAATACCCAACCACTTATAAATTCACCCAGGCACTCTCCTTGCAGTATTCTAATCATCAGTCAGTACCCAATTACTCATGCAAGGAGCCAGGCTTTAGCACATGGACTGCTTCAAATGCCTATCCACTCTGCATGCAGTCCTGTAAGCACCTACACACATGTATTTCACACCTTCAATTCTCCAGTCAGTACCCATACACTTTCAACAAACACCCTGTCACTCTCCTTGCACTCCTCTAGTGACCCATTCAGCACCATGTACTAATCGATTCACTGTGCCAAAACCCAAACACTTATAAATTCACCCAGGCACTCTCCTTGCAGTACTCTAATCATTCAGTCAGTACCCAAGTACTCATGCACTGAGACAGGCCTTAGCACATGGACTGCTTCAAATGCCTATCCACTATGCATGCAGTCCTGTAACTACCTACACTCTTGTCTTCACACCTTCAATTCCCCAGTCAGTATCTATACAGTCCAGCAAACACCCTTTCACTCCCCTTGCACTACTCCAGTCACCTATTCAGCACCATGTACTAATCCGTTCACTGCCCTAAAGCCCAACCGCTTATAAATTCACCCAGGCACTCTCCTTGCAGTACTCTAATCATTCAGTCATTACCCAAGTACTCATGCACTGAGCCAGGCCTTAGCACATGGACTGCTTCTAACGCTTATCCACTATGCATGAAGTCCTGTAAGCACCTACACACTTGTCTTTCACACCTTCAATTCTCCAGTCAGTATCTATACACTCCTGCAAACACCCTGTCACTCTCCTTGCACTCCTCCAGTGACCCATTCAGCACCATGTACTAATCCATTCACTGCGCCAAAACCCAACCACTTATAAATTCACCCAGGCACTCTCCTTGCAGTACTCTAATCATTCAGTCAGTACCCAAGTACTCATGAACTGAGCCAGGCCTTAGCACATGGACTGCTTCAAACGCCAATCCACTATGCATGCAGTCCTCCAACCACCTACACACTTGTCTTTCACACCTTCCATTCTCCAGTCAGTATCCATACACTTCCAACAAACACCATGTCACTCCCCTTGCACTCCTGTAGTGACCCATTCAGCAGCATGTACTAATCCATTCACTGCGCCAATACCCAACCACTTATAAATTCACCCAGGCACTCTCCTTGCAGTACTCTAATCATTCAGTCAGTACCCAAGTACTCATGCAATGAGCCAGGCCTTAGCACATGGACTGCTTCAAGTGCCTATCCACTCTGCATGCAGTCCTGTAAGCACCTACACACATGTATTTCACACCTTCAATTCTCCAGTCAGTAGCCATACACTTTCAACAAACACCCTGTCACTCTCCTTGCACTCCTCTAGTGACCGATTCAGCACCATGTACTAATCGATTCACTGCGCCAAAACCCAAACACTTATAAATTCACCCAGGCACTCTCCTTGCAGTACTCTAATTATTCAGTCAGTACCCAAGTACTCATGCACTGCGACTGGCCTTAGCACATGGACTGCTTCAAACGCCAATCCACTATGCATGCACTCCTCTAACCACCTACACACTTGTCTTTCACACCTTCAATTCCCCAGTCAGTATCCATACACTTCCAGCAAACACCCTGTCACTCTCCTTGCACTCCTCTAGTGACCCATCATTCAGCACCATGTACTAATCCATTCACTGCGCCAATACCCAACCACTTATAAATTCACCCAGGCACTCTCCTTGCAGTACTCAAATCATTCAGTCAGTACCCAAATACTCATGCACTAAGCCAGGCCTTAGCACAAGGACTGCTTCAAATGCCTATCCACTATGCATGCAGTCCTGTAACCACCTACACTCTTGTCTTCCACACCTTCAATTCCCCAGTCAGTATCTATACACTTCCAACAAACAATCTGTCACTCCCCTTGCACTCCTCCAGTGACCCATTCAGAACCATGTACTAATCCATTCACTGCGCCAATACCCAACCACTTATAAATTCACGCAGGCACTCTCCTTGCAGTACTTTAATCATTCAGTCAGTACCCAAGAACTCATGCAGTGAGCCAGGCCTTACCACATGGACTGCTTCAAACGCCTATCCACTATGCATGCAGTTCTCTAACCACCAACACACTTGTCTTTCACACCTTAAATTCCCCAGTCAGTATCCATGCACTTCCAGCAAACACCGTGTCACTCCCCTTGCACTCCTCTATTGATCCATTCAGCACGATATACTAATCCATTCACTGTGCGAACACCCAAACACTTATAAATTCACCCAGGCACTCTCCTTGCAATACTCTAATCATTCAGTCAATACCCAAGTACTCATGCAATGAGCCAGGCCTTAGCCCATGGACTGCTTCAAACGCTTATCCACTATGCGTTCAGTCCTGTAAGCACCTACACACTTGTCTTTCACACCTTCAATTCTCCAGTCAGTATCCATACACTTCCAACAAACAACCTGTCACTCCCCTTGCACTCCTGTAGAGACCCATTCAGCACCATGTACTAATCCATTCACTGCGCGAAAACCCAAACACTTATAAATTCACCCAGGCACTCTCCTTGCAGTACTCTAATCATTCAGTCATTACCCAAGTACTCATCCAGTGACCCAGGCATTAGCACTTGGACTGCTTCAAACCCCTATCCACTATGCATGCAGTCCTCTAACCACCTACATACTTGTCTTTCACATCTTCAATTCCCCAGTCAGTATCCATACACTTCCAGCAAACACCCTGTCACTCTCCTTGCACTCCTCTAGTGACCCATTCAGCACCATGTACTAATCTATTCACTGCACCAAAACCCAAACACTTATAAATTCACCCAGGGACTCTCCTTGCAGTACTCTAATCATTCAGTCAGTACCCAAATACTCATGCACTAAGCCAGGCCTTAGGCACATGGACTGCTTCAAATGCCTATCCGCTATGCATGCAGTCCTGTAACCACCTACACTCTTGTCTTTCACACCTTCAATTCCCCAGTCAGTATACATTCACTTCCAACAAACACCCTGTCACTCCCCTTGCACTCCTCTAGTGACCCATTCAGCACCATGTACTAATCCATTCACTGCGCCAAAACCCAAACACTTATAAATTCTCCCAGGCTCTCTTGTTGCAGTTCTCTAATCATTCAGTCAGTACCCAAGTACTCATGCACTGAGCCAGGCCTTAGCACATGGACTGCTTCAAATGCCTATCCACTATGCATGCAGTCCTATAACCACCTACACACTTATCTTTCACACCTTAAATTCCCCAGTCAGTATCCATGCACTTCCAGCAAACACCGTGTCACTCCCCTTGCACTCCTCTATTGATCCATTCAGCACGATGTACTAATCCATTCACTGCGTGAACACCCAAACACTTATAAATTCACCCAGGCACTCTCCTTGCAATACTCTAATCCTTCAGTCAATACCCAAGTACTCATGCACTGAGCCAGGCCTTTGCACATGGACTGCTTCAAATGCTTATCCACTATGCATGCAGTCCTGTAAGCACCTACACACTTGTCTTTCACACCTTCAATTCTCCAGTCAGTATCCATACACTTCCAACAAACACCCTGTCACTCCCCTTGCACTCCTGTAGAGACCCATTCAGCACCATGTAATAATCCATTCACTGCGCGAAAACCCAAACACTTATAAATTCACCCAGGCACTCTCCTTGCAATACTCTAGTCATTCAGTCATTACCCAAGTACTCATCCAGTGACCCAGGCATTAGCATATGGACTGCTTCAAACCCCTATCCACTATGCATGCAGTCCTCTAACCACCTACATACTTGTCTTTCACCCTTCAATTCCCCAGTCAGTATCTATACACTCCTGCAAACACCCTGTCACTCTCCTTGCACTCCTCCAGTGACCCATTCAGCACCATGTACTAATCCATTCACTGCGCCAAAACCCAACCACTTATAAATTCACCCAGGCACTCTCCTTGCAGTACTCTAATCATTCAGTCAGTACCCAAGTACTCATGCAGTGAGCCAGCCCTTAGCACATGGACTGCTTCAAACGCCAATCCACTATGCATGCAGTCCTCCAACCACCTACACACTTGTCTTTCACATCTTCAATTCCCCAGTCAGTATCCACACACTTCCAGCAAACACCCTGTCACTCTCCTTGCACTCCTCTAGTGACCCATTCAGCACCATGTACTAATCCATTCACTGCACCAAAACCCAAACACTTATAAATTCACCCAGGGACTCTCCTTGCAATACTCTAATCATTCAGTCAGTACACAAGTACTCATGCACTGAGCCAGGCCTTAGCACATGGACTGCTTCAAACACCTATCCACTATGCATGCATTCCTGTAAGCACCTACACACTTGTCTTTCACACCTTCAATTCTCCAGTCAGTATCCATACACTTCCAACAAACACCCTGTCACTCCCCTTGCACTCCTGTAGTGACCCATTCAGCACCATGTACTAATCCATTCACTGCGCCAATACCCAACCACTTATAAATTCACCCAGGCACTCTCCTTGCAGTACTCTAATCATTCAGTCAGTACCCAAATACTCATGCACTAAGCCAGGCCTTAGGCACATGGACTGCTTCAAATGCCTATCCACTATGCATGCAGTCCTGTGACCACCTACACTCTTGTCTTTCACACCTTCAATTCCCCAGTCAGTATACAAACACTTCCAGCAAACACCCTGTCACTCCCCTTGCACTCCTCTAGTGACCCATTCAGCACCATGTACTAATCCATTCACTGCGCCAAAACCCAAACACTTATAAATTCACCCAGGCTCTCTCGTTGCAGTACTCTAATCATTCAGTCAGTAAACAAGTACTCATGCACTAAGCCAGGCCTTAGGCACATGGACTGCTTCAAATGCCTATCCGCTATGCATGCAGTCCTGTAACCACCTACACTCTTGTCTTTCACACCTTCAATTCCCCAGTCAGTATACATACACTTCCAACAAACACCCTGTCACTCCCCTTGCACTCCTCTAGTGACCCATTCAGCACCATGTACTAATCCATTCACTGCGCCAAAACCCAAACACTTATAAATTCTCCCAGGCTCTCTTGTTGCAGTTCTCTAATCATTCAGTCAGTACCCAAGTACTCATGCACTGAGCCAGGCCTTAGCACATGGACTGCTTCAAATGCCTATCCACTATGCATGCAGTCCTATAACCACCTACACACTTATCTTTCACACCTTAAATTCCCCAGTCAGTATCCATGCACTTCCAGCAAACACCGTGTCACTCCCCTTGCACTCCTCTATTGATCCATTCAGCACGATGTACTAATCCATTCACTGCGTGAACACCCAAACACTTATAAATTCACCCAGGCACTCTCCTTGCAATACTCTAATCATTCAGTCAATACCCAAGTACTCATGCACTGAGCCAGGCCTTTGCACATGGACTGCTTCAAATGCTTATCCACTATGCATGCAGTCCTGTAAGCACCTACACACTTGTCTTTCACACCTTCAATTCTCCAGTCAGTATCCATACACTTCCAACAAACACCCTGTCACTCCCCTTGCACTCCTGTAGAGACCCATTCAGCACCATGTAATAATCCATTCACTGCGCGAAAACCCAAACACTTATAAATTCACCCAGGCACTCTCCTTGCAATACTCTAATCATTCAGTCATTACCCAAGTACTCATCCAGTGACCCAGGCATTAGCATATGGACTGCTTCAAACCCCTATCCACTATGCATGCAGTCCTCTAACCACCTACATACTTGTCTTTCACCCTTCAATTCCCCAGTCAGTATCTATACACTCCTGCAAACACCCTGTCACTCTCCTTGCACTCCTCCAGTGACCCATTCAGCACCATGTACTAATCCATTCACTGCGCCAAAACCCAACCACTTATAAATTCACCCAGGCACTCTCCTTGCAGTACTCTAATCATTCAGTCAGTACCCAAGTACTCATGCAGTGAGCCAGCCCTTAGCTCATGGACTGCTTCAAACGCCAATCCACTATGCATGCAGTCCTCCAACCACCTACACACTTGTCTTTCACATCTTCAATTCCCCAGTCAGAATCCACACGCTTCCAGCAAACACCCTGTCACTCTCCTTGCAATCCTCTAGTGACCCATTCAGCACCATGTACTAATCCATTCACTGCACCAAAACCCAAACACTTATAAATTCACCCAGGGACTCTCCTTGCAATACTCTAATCATTCAGTCAGTACACAAGTACTCATGCACTGAGCCAGGCCTTAGCACATGGACTGCTTCAAACACCTATCCACTATGCATGCATTCCTGTAAGCACCTACACACTTGTCTTTCACACCTTCAATTCTCCAGTCAGTATCCATACACTTCCAACAAACACCCTGTCACTCCCCTTGCACTCCTGTAGTGACCCATTCAGCACCATGTACTAATCCATTCACTGCGCCAATACCCAACCACTTATAAATTCACCCAGGCACTCTCCTTGCAGTACTCTAATCATTCAGTCAGTACCCAAATACTCATGCACTAAGCCAGGCCTTAGGCACATGGACTGCTTCAAATGCCTATCCACTATGCATGCAGTCCTGTGACCACCTACACTCTTGTCTTTCACACCTTCAATTCCCCAGTCAGTATACAAACACTTCCAGCAAACACCCTGTCACTCCCCTTGCACTCCTCTAGTGACCCATTCAGCACCATGTACTAATCCATTCACTGCGCTAAAACCCAAACACTTATAAATTCACCCAGGTACTCTCCTTGCAGTACTCTAATCATTCAGTCAGTAAACAAGTACTCATGCACTGAGCCAGGCCTTAGCACATGGACTGCTACAAATGCCTATCCACTATGCATGCAGTCCTATGGCCACCTACACACTTATCTTTCACACCTTAAATTCCCCAGTCAGTATCCATGCACTTCCAGCAAACACCGTGTCACTCCCCTTGCACTCCTCTGTTGATCCATTCAGCATGATGTACTAATCCATTCACTGCGCGAACACCCAAACACTTATAAATTCACCCAGGCACTCTCCTTGCAATACTCTAATCATTCAGTCAATACCCAAGTACTCATGCACTGAGCCAGGCCTTTGCACATGGACTGCTTCAAATGCTTATCCACAATGCATGCAGTCCTGTAAGCACCTACACACTTGTCTTTCACACCTTCAATTCTCCAGTCAGTATCCATACACTTCCAACAAACACCTTTTCACTCCCCTTGCACTCCTGTAGAGACCCATTCAGCACCATGTAATAATCCATTCACTGCGCGAAAACCCAAACACTTATAAATTCACCCAGGCACTCTCCTTGCAATACTCTAATCATTCAGTCATTACCCAAGTACTCATCCAGTGACCCAGTCATTAGCACTTGGACTGCTTCAAACCCCTATCCACTATGCATGCAGTCCTCTAACCACCTACATACTTGTCTTTCACCCCTTTAGTTCCCCAGTCAGTATCTATACACTCCTGCAAACACCCTGTCACTCTCCTTGCACTCCTCCAGTGACCCATTCAGCACCATGTACTACTCCATTCACTGCGCCAAAACCCAACCACTTATAAATTCACCCAGGCACTCTCCTTGCAGTACTCTAATAATTCAGTCAGTACCCAAGTACTCATGCAGTGAGCCAGGCCTTAGCACATGGACTGCTTCAAACGCCAATCCACTATGCATGCAGTCCTCCAACCACCTACACACTTGTCTTTCACATCTTCAATTCCCCAGTCAGTATCCATACACTTCCAGCAAACACCCTGTCACTCTCCTTGCACTCCTCTAGTGACCCATTCAGCACCATGTACTAATCCATTCACTGCGCCAAAACCCAAACACTTATAAATTCACCCAGGCATTCTCATTGCAGTACTCTAATCATTCAGTCAGTACCCAAGTACACATGCACTGAGCCAGGCCTTAGCACATGGACTGCTTCAAATGCCAATCCACTATGCATGCAGTACGGTAAGCACCTACACACTTGTCTTTCACACCTTCAAATCCCCAGTCAGTAGCCATACACTTCCAGCAAACACCCTGTTACTTTCCTTGCACTCCTCTAGTGACCCATTCAGCACCATGTACTAATCCATTCACTGCGCCAAAACCCAAACACTTATTAATTCACCAAGGCACTCTCATTGCAGTACTCTAATCATTCAGTCAGTACCCAAGTACTCATGCACTGAGCCAGGCCTTAGCACATGGACTGCTTCAAACGCTTATCCACTATGCATGTAGTCCTGTAAGCACCTACACACTTGTCTTTCACACCTTCAATTCTCCAGTCAGTATCCATACACTTCCAACAAACACCCTGTCACTCCCCTTGCACTCCTGTAGAGACCCATTCAGCACCATGTAATAATCCATTCACTGCGCGAAAACCCAAACACTTATAAATTCACCCAGGCACTCTCCTTGCAATACTCTAATCATTCAGTCATTACCCAAGTACTCATCCAGTGACCCAGGCATTAGCATATGGACTGCTTCAAACCCCTATCCACTATGCATGCAGTCCTCTAACCACCTACATACTTGTCTTTCACCCCTTCAATTCCCCAGTCAGTATCTATACACTCCTGCAAACACCCTGTCACTCTCCTTGCACTCCTCCAGTGACCCATTCAGCACCATGTACTAATCCATTCACTGCGCCAAAACCCAACCACTTATAAATTCACCCAGGCACTCTCCTTGCAGTACTCTAATCATTCAGTCAGTACCCAAGTACTCATGCAGTGAGCCAGCCCTTAGCACATGGACTGCTTCAAACGCCAATCCACTATGCATGCAGTCCTCCAACCACCTACACACTTGTCTTTCACATCTTCAATTCCCCAGTCAGTATCCACACACTTCCAGCAAACACCCTGTCACTCTCCTTGCACTCCTCTAGTGACCCATTCAGCACCATGTACTAATCCATTCACTGCACCAAAACCCAAACACTTATAAATTCACCCAGGGACTCTCCTTGCAATACTCTAATCATTCAGTCAGTACACAAGTACTCATGCACTGAGCCAGGCCTTAGCACATGGACTGCTTCAAACACCTATCCACTATGCATGCATTCCTGTAAGCACCTACACACTTGTCTTTCACACCTTTAATTCTCCAGTCAGTATCCATACACTTCCAACAAACACCCTGTCACTCCCCTTGCACTCCTGTAGTGACCCATTCAGCACCATGTACTAATCCATTCACTGCGCCAATACCCAACCACTTATAAATTCACCCAGGCACTCTCCTTGCAGTACTCTAATCATTCAGTCAGTACCCAAATACTCATGCACTAAGCCAGGCCTTAGGCACATGGACTGCTTCAAATGCCTATCCACTACGCATGCAGTCCTGTGACCACCTACACTCTTGTCTTTCACACCTTCAATTCCCCAGTCAGTATACAAACACTTCCAGCAAACACCCTGTCACTCCCCTTGCACTCCTCTACTGACCCATTCAGCACCATGTACTAATCCATTCACTGCGCCAAAACCCAAACACTTATAAATTCACCCAGGCTCTCTCGTTGCAGTACTCTAATCATTCAGTCAGTAAACAAGTACTCATGCACTGAGCCAGGCCTTAGCACATGGACTGCTACAAATGCCTATCCACTATGCATGCAGTCCTATGGCCACCTACACACTTATCTTTCACACCTTAAATTCCCCAGTCAGTATCCATGCACTTCCAGCAAACACCGTGTCACTCCCCTTGCACTCCTCTATTGATCCATTCAGCACGATATACTAATCCATTCACTGTGCGAACACCCAAACACTTATAAATTCACCCAGGCACTCTCCTTGCAATACTCCAATCATTCAGTCAATACCCAAGTACTCATGCAATGAGCCAGGCCTTAGCACGTGGACTGCTTCAAACGCTTATCCACTATGCGTGCAGTCCTGTAAGCACCTACACACTTGTCTTTCACACCTTCAATTCTCCAGTCAGTATCCATACACTTCCAACAAACAACCTGTCACTCCCCTTGCACTCCTGTAGAGACCCATTCAGCACCATGTACTAATCCATTCACTGCGCGAAAACCCAAACACTTATAAATTCACCCAGGCACTCTCCTTGCAATACTCTAATCATTCAGTCATTACCCAAGTACTCATCCAGTGACCCAGGCATTAGCACTTGGACTGCTTCAAACCACTATCCACTATGCATGCAGTCCTCTAACCACCTACATACTTGTCTTTCAACCCTTCAGTTCCCCAGTCAGTATCTATACACTCCTGCAAACACCCTGTCACTCTCCTTGCACTCCTCCAGTGACCCATTCAGCACCATGTACTACTCCATTCACTGCGCCAAAACCCAACCACTTATAAATTCACCCAGGCACTCTCCTTGCAGTACTCTAATCATTCAGTCAGTACCCAAGTACTCATGCAGTGAGCCAGGCCTTAGCACATGGACTGCTTCAAACGCCAATCCACTATGCATGCAGTCCTCCAACCACCTACACACTTGTCTTTCACATCTTCAATTCCCCAGTCAGTATCCATACACTTCCAGCAAACACCCTGTCACTCTCCTTGCACTCCTCTAGTGACCCATTCAGCACCATGTACTAATCCATTCACTGCACCAAAACCCACACACTTATAAATTCACCCAGGGACTCTCCTTGCAGTACTCTAATCATTCAGTCAGTACACAAGTACTCATGCACTGAGCCAGGCCTTAGCACATGGACTGCTTCAAATGCCTATCCACTATGCATGCAGTCCTATAACCACCTACACACTTATCTTTCACACCTTAAATTCCCAAGTCAGTATCCATGCACTTCCAGCAAACACCGTGTCACTCCCCTTGCACTCCTCTATTGATCCATTCAGCACGATGTACTAATCCATTCACTGCGCGAACACCCAAACACTTATAAATTCACCCAGGCACTCTCCTTGCAATAATCTAATCATTCAGTCAATAACCAAGTACTCATGCACTGAGCCAGGCCTTAGCACATGGACTGCTTCAAATGCTTATCCACTATGCATGCAGTCCTGTAAGCACCTACACACTTGTCTTTCACACCTTCAATTCTCCAGTCAGTATCGATACACTTGCAACAAACACCCTGTCAATCCCCTTGCACTCCTGTAGAGACCCATTCAGCACCATGTACTAATCCATTCACTGCGCGAAAACCCAAACACTTATAAATTCACCCAGGCACTCTCCTTGCAATACTCTAATCATTCAGTCATTACCCAAGTACTCATCCAGTGACCCAGGCATTAGCACATGGACTGCTTCAAACCCCTATCCACTATGCATCCAGTCCTCTAACCACCTACATACTTGTCTTTCACCCCTTCAATTCCCCAGTCAGTATCTATACACTCCTGCAAACACCCTGTCACTCTCCTTGCACTCCTCCAGTGACCCATTCAGCACCATGTACTAATCCATTCACTGCGCCAAAACCCAACCACTTATAAATTCACCCAGGCACTCTCCTTGCAGTACTCTAATCATTCAGTCAGTACCCAAGTACTCATGCAGTGAGCCAGGCCTTAGCACATGGACTGCTTCAATCGCCAATCCACTATGCATGCAGTCCTCCAACCACCTACACACTTGTCTTTCACATCTTCAATTCCCCAGTCAGTATCCATACACTTCCAACAAACACCCTGTCACTCCCCTTGCACTCCTGTAGTGACCCATTCAGCACCATGTACTAATCTATTCACTGCGCCAATACCCATTCACTTATAAATTCACCCAGGCACTCTCCTTGCAGTACTCTAATCATTCAGTCAGTACCCAAATACTCATGCACTAAGCCAGGCCTTAGGCACATGGACTGCTTCAAATGCCTATCCACTATGCATGCAGTCCTGTGACCACCTACACTCTTGTCTTTCACACCTTCAATTCCCCAGTCAATATACATACACTTCCAGCAAACACCCTGTCACTCCCCTTGCACTCCTCTAGTGACCCATTCAGCACCATGTACTAATCCATTCACTGCGCCAAAACCCAAACACTTATAAATTCACCCAGGCATTCTCATTGCAGTACTCTAATCATTCAGTCAGTACCCAAGTACACATGCACAGAGCCAGGCCTTAGCACATGGACTGCTTCAAATGCCAATCCACTATGCATGCAGTACGGTAAGCACCTACACACTTGTCTTTCACACCTTCAAATCCCCAGTCAGTAGCCATACACTTCCAGCAAACACCCTGTTACTTTCCTTGCACTCCTCTAGTGACCCATTCAGCACCATGTACTAATCCATTCACTGCGCCAAAACCCAAACACTTATTAATTCACCAAGGCACTCTCATTGCAGTACTCTAATCATTCAGTCAGTACCCAAGTACTCATGCACTGAGCCAGGCCTTAGCACATGGACTGCTTCAAACGCTTATCCACTATGCATGTAGTCCTGTAAGCACCTACACACTTGTCTTTCACACCTTCAATTCTCCAGTCAGTATCCATACACTTCCAACAAACACCCTGTCACTCCCCTTGCACTCCTGTAGAGACCCATTCAGCACTATGTACTAATCCATTCACTGCGCGAAAACCCAAACACTTATAAATTCACCCAGGCACTCTCCTTGCAATACTATAATCATTCAGTCATTACCCAAGTACTCATCCAGTGACCCAGGCATTAGCACATGGACTGCTTCAAACCCCTATCCACTATGCATGCAGTCCTCTAACCACCTACATACTTGTCTTTCACCCCTTCAATTCCCCAGTCAGTATCTATACACTCCTGCAAACACCCTGTCACTCTCCTTGCACTCCTCCAGTGACCCATTCAGCACCATGTACTAATCCATTCACTACGCCAAAACCCAACCACTTATAAATTCACCCAGGCACTCTCCTTGCAATACTCTAATCATTCAGTCAGTACCCAAGTACTCATGCAGTGAGCCAGGCCTTAGCACATGGACTGCTTCAAACGCCAATCCACTATGCATGCAGTCCTCCAACCACCTACACACTTGACTTTCACATCTTCAATTCCCCAGTCAGTATCCATACACTTCCAGCAAACACCCTGTCACTCTCCTTGCACTAATCTAGTGACCCATTCAGCACCATGTACTAATCCATTCACTGCACCAAAACCCAAACACTTATAAATTCACCCAGGGACTCTCCTTGCAGTACTCTAATCATTCAGTCAGTACACAAGTACTCATGCATTGAGCCAGGCCTTAGCACATGGACTGCTTCAAACACCTATCCACTATGCATGCATTCGTGTAAGCACCTACACACTTGTCTTTCACACCTTCCATTCTCCAGTCAGTATCTATACACTTCCAACAAACACCATGTCACTCCCCTTGCACTCCTGTAGTGACCCATTCAGCACCATGTACTAATCCATTCACTGCGCCAATACCCAACCACTTATAAATTCACACAGGCACTCTCCTTGCAGTACTCTAATTATTCAGTCAGTACCCAAGTACTCATGCAATGAGCCAGGCCTTAGCACATGGACTGCTTCAAACGCCTATCCACTCTGCATGCAGTCCTGTAAGCACCTACACACATGTATTTCACACCTTCAATTCTCCAGTCAGTAGCCATACACTTTCAACAAACACCCTGTCACTCTCCTTGCACTCCTCTAGTGACCGATTCAGCACCATGTACTAATCCATTCACTGCACCAAAACCCAAACACTTATAAATTCACCCAGGCACTCTCCTTGTAGTACTCTAATCATTCAGTCAGTACCCAAGTACTCATGCACTGAGACAGGCCTTAGCACATGGATTGCTTCAAACGCCTATCCACTATGCATGCAGTCCTCTAGCCACCTACACACTTGTCTTTCACCCCTTCAATTCCCCAGTCAGTATCTATACACTCCTGCAAACACCCTGTCTCTCCCCTTGCACTCCTCCAGTGACCCATTCAGCACCATGTACTAATCCATTCACAACGCCAAAACCCAATCACTTATAAATTCACTCAGACACTCTCCTTGCAGTACTCTAATCATTCAGTCAGTCCCCAAGTACTCATGCACTGAGACAGGCCTTAGCACAGGGACTGCTTCAAACGCCAATCCACTATGCATGCAGTCCGGTAAGCACCTACACACTTGTCTTTCACACCTTCAATTCCCCAGTCAGTATCCATACACTTCCAGCAAACACCCTGTCACTCCCCTTGCACTCCTGTAGTGACCCATTCAGAACCATGTACTAATCCATTCACTGCGCCAAAACCCAAACACTTATAAATTCACCCAGGCACTCTCATTGCAGTACTCTAATCATTCAGTCAGTACCCAAGTACACATGCACTGAGCCAGGCCTTAGCACATGGACTGCTTCAAATGCCAATCCACTATGCATGCAGTACGGTAAGCACCTACACACTTGTCTTTCACACCTTCAAATCCCCAGTCAGTAGCCATACACTTCCAGCAAACACCCTGTTACTTTCCTTGCACTCCTCTAGTGACCCATTCAGCACCATTTACTAATCCATTCACTGCGCCAAAACCCAAACACTTATTAATTCACCCAGGCACTCTCATTGCAGTACTCTAATCATTCAGTCAGTACCCAAGTACTCATGCACTGAGCCAGGCCTTAGCACATGGACTGCTTCAAACGCTTATCCACTATGCATGCAGTCCTGTAAGCACCTACACACTTGTCTTTCACACCTTCAATTCTCCAGTCAGTATCCATACACTTCCAACAAACACCCTGTCACTCCCCTTGCACTCCTGTAGAGACTCATTCAGCACCATGTACTAATCCATTCACTGCGCGAAAACCCAAACACTTATAAATTCACCCAGGCACTCTCCTTGCAATACTATAATCATTCAGTCATTACCCAAGTACTCATCCAGTGACCCAGGCATTAGCACATGGACTGCTTCAAACCCCTATCCACTATGCAGCCAGTCCTCTAACCACCTACATACTTGTCTTTCACCCCTTCAATTCCCCAGTCAGTATCTATACACTCCTGCAAACACCCTGTCACGCGCGATTACAGAACGCGCTAGCCCAGGCAGTGTTAGGATTGCTTGTACCCGTTTTAGCCGCTATTTTTAACTTGTTGCTTTTAAAACTTTGCTTTTAAAACTGTGTTACCTACTGTGAATTTGCAAACCTCCTGTGCTAATTAGTCCCCTACCTCCTCCCCGCTTTCCCCACGAGTCTCAGGGGCCTCAGCTGCTGCTCAGCAGGGCTGATTGGAGGGGAGGGGCCTAGGGGCATCGAGAAGCATTGATAAGACACGCTGGAGCGGACGCGCAGCGATTACAAAACGCGCTAGCCCAGGCAGTGTTAGGATTGCTTGTACCCGTTTTAGCCGCTATTTTTAACTTGTTGCTTTTAAAACTTTGCTTTTAAAACTGTGTTACCTACTGTGAATTTGCAAACCTCCTGTGCTAATTAGTCCCCTACCTCCTCCCCGCTTTCCCCACGAGTCTCAGGGGCCTCAGCTGCTGCTCAGCAGGGCTGATTGGAGGGGAGGGGCCTAGGGGCATCGAGAAGCATTGATAAGACACGCTGGAGCGGACGCGCAGCGATTACAGAACGCGCTAGCCCAGGCAGTGTTAGGATTGCTTGTACCCGTTTTAGCCGCTATTTTTAACTTGTTGCTTTTAAAACTTTGCTTTTAAAACTGTGTTACCTACTGTGAATTTGCAAACCTCCTGTGCTAATTAGTCCCCTACCTCCTCCCCGCTTTCCCCACGAGTCTCAGGGGCCTCAGCTGCTGCTCAGCAGGGCTGATTGGAGGGGAGGGGCCTAGGGGCATCGAGAAGCATTGAAAAGACACGCTGGAGCGGACGCGCGCAGCGGGCGCGCCGCTGGCGCGCCGAAGGTGCGCCTAAGGCAAGCCCGTCTGCGCCCGTCCGCGCCCGAAAGGGCCCAGGGACCAAAAACTCTGCCCGTGCTTACAAGTACTGGCACAATGAGCTTCTAAGTTTAGGCGCTAACTCATACCCACTAACTTCAGAAACTTTGCTTGCCCTCCAGAGAGAAGGCATTCTCAATTTACACGTGAAGGGGACTGGCTGTGCCTCTCCCCCGCGCAATCCGGACCTTACCCACTTAAAGCACCTTATCCCCATGAAACTCATCTCCCTCAATACAAGATCACTCCATAAACACGCCCAGAAATTTTCACCCTCCTACAAGAGGATGCCCCTGACGCCCTCGTCCTGACCGAAACGTGGCTCGATGAGGAATCAGAACCCACGCTAATCGCATCCCTACCTCCAGGCTATGATGCCTTTTGGCATAATAGGTCAGCAGGGAAGCGTGGTGGTGGGGTTGCCCTTATCTTCAAAGATCATCTGACAATTGAGAAGCTATCTGGGGAAAACTTGGAGGCAGCAGACATACTGGTCACCAAGATCTGCAACAACGCCTCTAACATTGTCATCGTAACTGTTTACCGCCCACCTAGCTGCTCACCCTCTTTTGTCGATCTCCTCACTGATTGTATTACTAAACTTCGTTCACGCTTCCAACAAATGGTGATTGTAGGTGACTTCAACTATCACTGGGATCAGACACCCAGAGGGGGACAGGCTCTACTTATTGAGACAATGCTTACCTCCCTCGGATTCACCCAGCTGGTGTCAGGCCCCACCCATGAGAAAGGTCACACCCTTGACCTGGCATGGACTACTTCCCCCTCCGTGAACTTAATAAATATCATCCCCTGCGGGTGGTCTGATCACTTCTCTATTAACCTTTTACTCCCCCCGATTAAACATAACCCCAGTCCTACTCCTACCTGGAAGGTAGTTAGAAGCTGGAACAATATCTCCGGTCCTACCCTCGAGAGTACTCTTCGGAGTAATCCTGTCAAAAGGCCTATTACATTGGACTTGGAAAAATGGACAGATTCCATCAATAACCATCTTACCTCTGCCATAAATACACTGGCCCCAATTAAAAGGAAAAAAACGGGAAATAAGGGCAAAGGCTCCCCTTGGTTTTCAAACGAACTTCGAGTCCTGAAAAGCACACTTCGCCGATTTGAAAGACGCTGGCGCAAAGCCTATGATCTACAAGCCTATGTAGAATATAAGGCAAAACTCGCCTTCTACAAAAAGACCTTGTTAAGCTACAAGGCCAAACATTACGAGAACAAGATTCAGTTGGCCACCAATAAACAAAAAGAAACATTTAATATCCTCAAAGAACTAAGTCAAAAACAGGTGCCAGTCGCCCCTTCTAGCAAGGAACTATGTAACAAATTTTTATCCTTCTTCTCAGATAAAGTCCAAGATATTCTGACGGACATTAACAATTCCCCCTTTAAACTCCCCCTTAATATGAGGGTGGAGCCAAAAGGGAAAGGTACTGAGCTAATATCCTGTTTCCAGCCCCTTGACTTGGAGACACTGCGAAGTATTGTGACCAAAGTAAAATCCGGCTCACCATTAGACCCTTGCCCTCCCAAGATTTTCAAACTGGCTCTTCCAGCTATCGAGGAGGAAATCCTAGCCCTGATGAACTCCTCGCTGGATTCAGGAAGTGTCCCACCCCAATTCAAAGAAGCCAGAGTTATCCCCCTTCTTAAAAAGCCTGGGGCTGATGTCTCCAACTTAAAAAACTTCAGACCCATATCTCAGCTGCCCTTCCCAGCTAAAATATTGGAGCAATATGTCCTCCAAACCCTCTCCAAATTCATGGAGTCCTACAATCTATTTGAGGACAGGCAAGCCAGCTTCAGGGCTCATCATAGCACAGAACTGGTGATGCTGTCTGTTCTAGATGAAATTAGGACCAAAGCAGACAACAAAAAACCCTGCGTCCTAATCCTTCTTGACCTGTCGGCAGCGTTCGACACGGTCAATCATGCTCAACTCTTAGATAGAATTAGAGACACTGGCATTGGAGGGTCGATCCTCCGCTGGATCGAATCATTCTTGTCAGATCGTACCCTGAAAATACAGATGGGGGATCTGACGTCAGAGAGGGGATCCATTCCTTGCGGTGTTCCCCAAGGGTCAGCACTATCTCCCCTTCTGTTTAACATCTACCTGGGTCCACTGATCAGGAAGCTTGCCAAACTGGACTGCCTAGTCTTCAACTATGCGGATGACACACAAATCATTATCCAAATAGATAACAGTACGCAGGCACACGATAGGGTACAAGATATCTTGAGATTTGTGGTCAGGTGGATGACCTCTAACTCTCTTAAGATCAACCCCGACAAAACTGAGGTGTTAGCAATCACAAACAACAGCAACACTTGGAACTCCCAGTTCTGGCCCGACGAACTGGGGACAATCCCAGCACCAGCCACAATGGTAAAAAGTCTGGGAATAAAAATCGATGTGAATCTCTCCTTGTCAAATCAGATCACCTCCGTCTTCGGGACTTGTGTGAGCCTTCTCAGGCGATTAAGAAAACTCTCCCCCATCCTCTCTTTCTCAACAATGAGAACCGTAGTTTCCGCCCTGATCTTGGGCCGGATCGACTATGGTAATGCACTATATATTGGCCTATATATTGGCCTTCCTTCCACACTACTGCACAGACTGCAGGTGGTTATGAACGATGCAGCCAGATTGATCTTTAAACTACCCAGACACACTCACGCTTCCCCCTTACTACAACAACTACATTGGCTGCCCATCAAGCAGAGGGCCAAATTTAAAGGCCTCTGCATCACACATAAGGCCTTGTTTGGGCAAGCCCCCAAATATATCAAAGACCGTCTGACAATATATACCCCCGGTCGCACTCTCAGGTCCTCCTCGGAGGGTCTACTAAAATGCCCACGTTTCCACTACTCCAAAACAGGGGGGCGAGCCTTTTCCACTCTTATGCCCCAAATTTGGAACAAACTACCAAGCGACTTGCGCTCTGAAAGCAGTCTCCTGCCTTTCAGGAGGAAACTGAAAACCCTCTTATTCACGGAGGCTTGGGCCTAATGCCCATGCTACAATACTTTCATCTCCTGGCACTTCCGTTGTTCTGTTCAAAGCGCTTAGAAACCTGTCGGTATTAAGCGCTCTACAAATTCAAGTTAACATAACATAACTCTCCTTGCACTCCTCCAGTGACCCATTCAGCACCATGTACTAATCCATTCACTGCGCCAAAACCCAACCACTTATAAATTCACCCAGGCACTCTCCTTGCAATACTCTTATCATTCAGTCAGTACCCAAGTACTCATGCAGTGAGCCAGGCCTTAGCACATGGACTGCTTCAAACGCCAATCCACTATGCATGCAGTCCTCCAACCACCTACACACTTGTCTTTCACATCTTCAATTCCCCAGTCAGTATCCATACACTTCCAGCAAACACCCTGTCACTCTCCTTCCACTAATCTAGTGACCCATTCAGCACCATGTACTAATCCATTCACTGCACCAAAACCCAAACACTTATAAATTCACCCAGGGACTCTCCTTGCAGTACTCTAATCATTCAGTCAGTACACAAGTACTCATGCACTGAGCCAGGCCTTAGCACATGGAACTGCTTCAAACACCTATCCACTATGCATGCATTCGTGTAAGCACCAACACACTTGTCTTTCACACCTTCCATTCTCCAGTCAGTATCCATACACTTCCAACAAACACCATGTCACTCCCCTTGCACTCCTGTAGTGACCCATTCAGCACCATGTACTAATCCATTCACTGCGCCAATACCCAACCACTTATAAATTCACACAGGCACTCTCCTTGCAGTACTCTAATTATTCAGTCAGTACCCAAGTACTCATGCAATGAGCCAGGCCTTAGCACATGGACTGCTTCAAACGCCTATCCACTCTGCATGCAGTCCTGTAAGCACCTACACACATGTATTTCACACCTTCAATTATCCAGTCAGTAGCCATACACTTCCAACAAACACCCTGTCACTCCCCTTGCACTCCTGGAGTGACCCATTCAGCACCATGTACTAATCCAATCACTGCGCCAATACCCAACCACTTATAAATTCACCCAGGCACTCTCCTTGCAGTACTCAAATCATTCAGTCAGTACCCAAATACTCATGCACTAAGCCAGGCCTTAGCACATGGACTGCTTCAAATGCCTATCCACTATGCATGCAGTCCTGTAACCCCCTACACTCTTGTCTTTCACACCTTCAATTCCCCAGTCAATATCTATACAATCCAGCAAACACCCTGTCACTCCCCTTGCACTACTCCAGACACCCATTCAGCACCATGTACTAATCCGTTCACTGCGCCAAAACCCAACCACTTATAAATTCACCCAGGCACTCTCCTTGCAGTACTTTAATCATTCAGTCAGTACCCAAGTACTCATGCAGTGATCCAGGCCTTACCACATGGACTGCTTCAAACGCCTATCCACTATGCATGCAGTTCTCTATCCACCAACACACTTGTCTTTCACACATTCAATTCCACAGTCAGTATCCATACACTTCCAGCAAGCACCTTGTCACTCCCCTTGCACTCCTCTAGTGATCCATTCAGCACCATTTCCTAATACATTCACTGCGCCAAAACCCAACCACTTATAAATTCACCCAGGCACTCTCCTTGCAATACTCTAATCATTCAGTCATTTCCCAAGTACTCATGCACTGAGCCAGGCCTTAGTACATGGACTGCTTCAAACGCATATCCACTATGCATGCAGTCCTGTAAGCACCTACACACTTGTCTTTCACACCTTCAATTCTCCAGTCAGTAGCCATACACTTCCAACAAACACCCTGTCACTCTCCTTGCACTCCTCTAGAGACGCATTCAGCACCATGTACTAATCGATTCACTGCGCCAAAACCCAAACACTTATAAATTCACCCAGGCACTCTCCTTGCAATACTCTAATCATTCAGTCAGTACCCAAGTACTCATGCACTGAGCCAGGCCTTAGCACATGGATTGCTTCAAACGCCTATCCACTATGCATGCAGTCCTCTAGCCACCTACACACTTGTCTTTCACCCCTTCAATTCCCCAGTCAGTATCTATACACTCCTGCAAACACCCTGTCTCTCCCCTTGCACTCCTCCAGTGACCCATTCAACACCATGTACTAATCCATTCACAACGCCAAAACCCAATCACTTATAAATTCCCTCAGACACTCTCCTTGCAGTACTCTAATTATTCAGTCAGTCCCCAAGTACTCATGCACTGAGACAGGCCTTAGCACAGGGACTGCTTCAAACGCCAATCCACTATGCATGCAGTCCGGTAAGCACCTACACACTTGTCTTTCACACCTTCAATTCTCCAGTCAGTAGCCATACACTTCCAACAAACACCCTGTCACTCTCCTTGCACTCCTGTAGTGACCCATTCAGCACCATATACTAATCCATTCACTGCCCCAATACCCAACCACTTATAAATTCACCCAGGCACTCTCCTTTCAGTTCTCAAATCATTCAGTCAGTACCCAAATACACATGCCCTAAGCCAGGCTTTAGCACATGGACTGCTTCAAATGCCTATCCACTATGAATGCAGTACTGTAACCACCTACACTCTTCTCTTTCACACCTTCAATTCCCCAGTCAGTATCTATACAGTCCAGCAAACACCCTGTCACTCCCCTTGCACTACTCCAGTCACCCATTCAGCACCATGTACTAATCCGTTCACTGCGCCAAAACTCAACCACTTATAAATTCACTCAGGCACTCTCCTTAGAGTACTTTAATCATTCAGTCAGTACCCAAGTACTCATGCACTGAGCCAGGCCTTAGCACATGGACTGCTTCAATTGCCTATGCACTATGCATGCAGTCCTCTAACCACCTACACTCTTCTCTTTCACCCATTCAATTCCCCAGTCAGTATCTATACACTCCTGCAAACACCCTGTCACTCCCCTTGCACTCCTCCAGTGACCCATTCAGCACCATGTACTAATCGATTCACTGCACCAAAACCCAAACACTTATAAATTCACCCAGGCACTCTCCTTGCAAAACTCTAATCATTCAGTCAGTACCCAAGTACTACTGCACTGAGCCAGGCCTTAGCACATGGATTGCTTCAAACGCCTATCCACTATGCATGCAGTCCTCTAACCACCTACACACTTGTCTTTCACCCCTTCAATTCTCCAGTCAGTATCTATACACTCATGCAAACACCCTGTCACTCCACTTGCACTCCTCCAGTGAGCCATTCAGCACCATGTACTAATCCATTCACAACGCCAAAACCCAAACACTTTTAAATTCACTCAGACACTCTACTTGCAGTACTCTAATCATTCAGTCAGTCCCCAAGTACTCATGCACTGAGACAGGCCTTAGCACAGGGACTGCTTCAAACGCCAATCCACTATACATGCAGTCCTCTAACCACCTACACACTTGTCTTTCAAACCTTCATTTCCCCACACAGTATCCATACACTTCCAGCAAACACACTGTCACTCTCCTTGCACTCCTCTAGTGACGCATTCAGCACCATGTACTAATCGATTCCCTGCACCAAAACCCAAACACTTATAAATTCACCCAGGCACTCTCCTTGCAAAACTCTAATCATTCAGTCAGTACCCAAGTACTAATGCACTGAGCCAGGCCTTAGCACATGGATTGCTTCAAACGCCTATCCACTATGCATGCAGTCCTTTAACCACCTACACACTTGTCTTTCACCCCTTCAATTCTCCACTCAGTATCTATACACTCATGCAAACACCCTGTCACTCCACTTGCACTCCTCCAGTGAGCCAGTCAGCACCATGTACTAATCCATTCACAACGCCAAAACCCAAACACTTATAAATTCACTCAGACACTCTCCTTGCAGTACTCTAATCATTCAGTCAGTCCCCAAGTACTCATGCACTGAGACAGGCCTTAGCACAGGGACTGCTTCAAACGCCAATCCACTATGCATGCAGTCCTCTAACCACCTACATACTTGTCTTTCAAACCTTCATTTCCCCACACAGTATCCATACACTTACAGCAAACACCCTGTCACTCTCCTTGCACTCATCTAGTGACCCATTCAGCACCAGTACTAATCGATTCACTGCGCCAAATCCCAAACACTTATAAATTCACCCAGGCACTCTCCTTGCAATACTCTAATCATTCAGTCAGTACCCAAGTACTCATGCACTGAGCAAGGCCTTAGCACATGGATTACTTCAAACGCCTATCCACTATGCATGCAGTCCTCTAACCACCTACACACTTGTCTTTCACCCCTTCAATTCCCCAGTCAGTATCTATACACTCCTGCAAATACCCTGTCACTCCCCTTGCACAACTCCAGTGACCCATTCAGCACCATGTACTAATCCATTCACAACGCCAAAACCCAATCACTTATACATTCACTCAGACACTCTCCTTGCAGTACTCTAATCATTCAGTCAGTCCCAAAGTACTCATGCACTGAGACAGGCCTTAGCACAGGGACTGCTTCAAACGCCAATCTACTATGCATGCAGTCCGGTAAGCACCTACACACTTCTCTTTCACACCTTCAATTCTCCAGTCAGTGGCCATACACTTCCAACAAACACCCTGTAACTCCCCTTGCACTCCTGTTTTGACCCATTCAGCACCATATACTAATCCATTCACTGCGCCAATACCCAACCACTTATAAATTCACCCAGGCACTCTCCTTGCAGTACTGAAATCATTCAGTCAGTACCCAAATACACATGCCCTAAGCCAGGCCTTAGCACATGGACTGCTTCAAATGCCTATCCACTATGCATGCAGTACTGTAACCACCTACACTCTTCTCTTTCACACCTTCAATTCCCCAGTCAGTATCTATACAGTCCAGCAAACACCCTGTCACTCCCCTTGCACTACTCCAGTCACCCATTCAGCACCATGTACTAATCCGTTCACTGCGCCAAAACCCAACGACTTATAAATTCACTCAGGCACTCTCCTTGCAGTACTTTAATCATTCAGTCAGTACCCAAGTACTCATGCACTGAGCCAGGCCTTAGCACATGGACTGCTTCAATTGCCTATCCACTATGCATGCAGTCCTCTAACCACCTACACACTTGTCTTTCACCCATTCAATTCCCCAGTCAGTATCTATACACTCCTGCAAACACCCTGTCACTCCCCTTGCACTCCTCCAGTGACCCATTCATCACCATGTACTAATCCATTCACAACGCCAAAACCCAAACACTTATAAATTCACCCAGACACTCTCCTTGCAGTACTCTAATCATTCAGTCAGTACCCAAGTTCTCATGCACTGAGCAAGGCCTTAGCACATGGATTGCTTCAAACGCCTTTCCACTATGCATGCAGTCCTCTAGCCACCTACACACTTGTCTTTCACCCCTTCAATTCCCCAGTCAGTATCTATACACTCCTGCAAACACCCTGTCTCTCCCCTTGCACTCCTCTAGTGACCCATTCAGCACCATGTACTAATCCATTCACAACGCCAAAACCCAAACACTTGTAAATTCACCCAGGCACTCTCGTTGCAGTACTCTAATCATTCAGTCAGTACCCAAGTACTCATGCACTGAGACAGGCCTTAGCACATGGACTGCTTCAAAAGCCAATCCACTATGCATGCAGTCCTCTAACCACCTACAAACTTGTCTTTCACACCTTCAATTCCCCACTCAGTATCCATACACTTCCAGCAAACACCCTGTCACTCTCCTTGCACTCTTCTAGTGACCCATTCAGCACCATGTACTAATCCATTCACTGCGCCAAATCCCAAACACTTATAAATTCACCCAGGGACTCTCCTTGCAGTACTCTAAGCATTCAGTCAGTACCCAAGTACTCATGCACTGAGCCAGGCCTTAGCACATGGACTGCTTCAAATGCCTATCCACTATGCATGCAGTCCGGTAAGCACCTACACACTTGTATTTCGCACCTTCAATTCTCCAGTCAGTGGCCATACACTTCCAACAAACACCCTGTAACTCCCCTTGCACTCCTGTAGTGACCCATTCAGCACCATGTACTAATCCATTCACTGCGCCAAAAGCCAACAACTTATAAATTCACACAGGCACTCTCCTTGCAGTACTTTAATCATTCAGTCAGTACCCAAGTACTCATGCACTGAGCCAGGCCTTAGCACATGGACTGCTTCAATTGCCTATCCACTATGCATGCAGTCCTCTAACCACCTACACACTTGTCTTTCACACCTTCAATTCCCCAGTCAGTATACATACACTTAAAGCAAACACCCTGTCACTCTCATTGCACTACTCCGATCACCCATTCAGCACCATGTACTAATCCATTCACTGCGCCAAAGGCCAACAACTTATAAATTCACACAGGCACTCTCCTTGCAGTACTTTAATCATTCAGTCAGTACCCAAGTACTCATGCACTGAGCCAGGCCTTAGCACATGGACTGCTTCAATTGCCTATCCACTATGCATGCAGTCCTCTAACCACCTACACACTTGTCTTTCACACCTTCAATTCCCCAGTCAGTATACATACACTTAAAGCAAACACCCTGTCACTCTCCTTGCACTCCCCTAGTGACCCATTCAGCACCATCTACTAATCCATTCACTGCGCCAAAACTCAACCACTTATAAATTCACCCAGGCACTCTCCTTCCAGTACTCTAATCATTCAGTCAGTACCCAAGTACTCATGCACTGAGACAGGCCTTAGCACATGGACTGCTTCAAACGCCAATCCACTGTGCATGCAGTCCTCTAACCACCTACACACTTGTCTTTCACACCTTCAATGCCCCACTCAGTATCCATACACTTCCAGCAAACACCCTGTCACTCTCCTTGCACTCCTCTATTGACCCATTCAGCATCATGTACTAATCAATTCACTGTGCGAACACCCAAACACTTATAAATTCACCCAGGCACTCTTCTTGCAGTACTCAAATCATTCAGTCAGTACCCAAATACCCATGCCCTAAGCCAGGCCTTAGCACATGGAGTGCTTCAAATGCCTATCCACTATGCATGCAGTCCTGTAACCACCTTCACTCTTGTCTTTCACACCTTCAATTCCCCAGTCAGTATCTATACAGTCCAGAAAACACCCTGTCACTCCCCTTGCACTACTCCAGTCACCCATTCAGCACCATGTACTAATCCGTTCACTGCGCCAAAACCCAACCACTTATAAATTCACCCAGGCACTCTCCTTGCAGTACTTTAATCATTCAGTCAGTACCCAAGTACTCATGCACTGAGCCAGGCCTTAGCACATGGACTGCTTCAATTGCCTATCCACTATGCATGCAGTCCTCTAACCACCTACACACTTGCTTTCACACCTTCAATTCCCCAGTCAGTATACATACATTTCCAGCAAACACCCTGTCACTCTCCTTGCACTCCTCTATTCACCCATTCAGCACCATGTACTAATCCATTCACTGTGCCAAAACCCAAACACTTATAAATTCACCCAGGGACTCTCCTTGCAGTACTCTAATCAGTCAGTCAGTACCCAAGTACTCATGCACTGAGCCAGGCCTTAGCACATGGACTGCTTCAAATGCCTATCCACTATGCATGCATTCCGGTAAGCACCTACACACTTGTCTTTCACACCTTCAATTCTCCAGTCAGTGGCCATACACTTCCAACAAACACCCTGTAACTCCCCTTGCACTCCCGTAGTGACCCATTCAGCACCATGTACTAATCCGTTCACTGCGCCAAAACCCAACCACTTATAAATTCACCTAGGCACTCTCCTTGCAGTACTTTAATCATTCAGTCAGTACCCAAGTACTCATGCACTGAGCCAGGCCTTAGCACATGGACTGTTTCAGTTGCCTATCCACTATGCATGCAGTCCTCTAACCACCTACACACTTGTCTTTCACACCTTCAATTCCCCAGTCAGTATCCATACACTTCCAGCACTCACCGTGTCACTCCCCTTGCACTCCTCTATTGACTCTTTCAGCACCATGTACTAATCCATTCACTGCGCGAACACCCAAACACTTATAAACTCACCCAGGCACTCTCCTTGCAGTACTCTAATCATTCAGTCAGTTCCCAAGTACTCATGCACTGAGCCAGGCCTTAGCACATGGACTGCTTCAAACGCCTATCCACTATGCATGCAGTCCTGTAAGCACCTACACACTTGTCTTTCACATCTTCAATTCCCCAGTCAGTATCCACACACTTCCAGCAAACACCCTGTCACTCTCCTTGCACTCCTCTAGTGACCCATTCAGCACCATGTACTAATCGATTCACTGCGCCAAAACCCAAACACTTATAAATTCACCCAGGCACTCTCCATGCAATACTCTAATCATTCAGTCAGTACCCAAGTTCTCATGCACTGAGCAAGACCTTAGCACATGGATTGCTTCAAATGCCTATCCACTATGCATGCAGTCCTCTAACCACCTACACACTTGTCTTTCACCCCTTCAATTCCCCAGTCAGTATTTATACACTCCTGCAAACACCCTGTCTCTCCCCTTGCACTCCTCCAGTGACCCATTCAGCACCATGTACTAATCCATTCACAACGCTAAAACGCAAACACTTATAAATTCACCTAGACACTCTCCTTGCAGTACTCTAATCATTCAGTCAGTACCCAAGTACTCATGCACTGAGACAGGCCTTAGCACATGGACTGCTTCAAAAGCCAATCCACTATGCATGCAGTCCTCTAACCACCTACACACTTGTCTTTCACACCTTCAATTCCCCACTCAGTATTCATACACTTCCAGCAAACACCCTGTCACTCTCCTTGCACTCCTCTAGTGACCCATTCAGCACCATGTACTAATCCATTCACTGCGCCAAATCCCAAACACTTATAAATTCACCCAGGGACTCTCCTTGCAGTACTCTAATCATTCAGTCAGTACCCAAGTACTCATGCACTGAGCCAGGCCTTAGCACATGGACTGCTTCAAATGCCTATCCACTATGCATGCAGTCCGGTAAGCACCTTCACATTTGTATTTAGCACCTTCAATTCTCCAGTCAGTGGCCATACACTTCCAACAAACACCCTGTAACTCCCCTTGCACCCCTGTAGTGACCCATTCAGCACCATGTACTAATCCATTCACTGCGACAATACCCAACCACTTATAAATTCACCCAGGCACTCTCCTTGCAGTACTCAAATCATTCAGTCAGTACCCAAATACACATGCCCTAAGCCAGGCCTTAGCACATGGAGTGCTTCAAATGCCTATCCACTATGCATGCAGTCCTGTAACCACCTACACTCTTGTCTTTCACACCTTCAATTCCCCAGTCAGTATCTATACAGTCCAGAAAACACCCTGTCACTCCCCTTGCACTACTCCAGTCACCCATTCAGCACCATGTACTAATCCGTTCACTGCGCCAAAACCCAACCACTTATAATTCACCCAGGCACTCTCCTTGCTGTACTTTAATCACTCAGTCAGTACCCAAGTACTCATGCACTGAGCCAGGCCTTAGCACATGGACTGCTTCAATTGCCTATCCACTATGCATGCAGTCCTCTAACCACCTACACACACTTGTCTTTCACACCTTCAATTCCCCAGTCAGTATCCATAAACTTCCAACAAACACCCTGTCACTCTCCTTGCACTCCTCTATTGACCCATTCAGCACCATGTTCTAATCCATTCACTGCCCCAAAACCCAAACACTTATAAATTCACCCAGGCACTCTCATTGCAGTACTCTAATCATTCAGTCAGTTCACAAGTACTCATGCACTGAGCCAGTCCTTAGCACATAGACTGCTTCAAACGCCTATCCACTATGCATGCAGTCCTCTAACCACGTGCACACTTGTCTTTCACACCTTCAATTCTCCAGTCAGTATCCATACACTTCCAGCAAACACCCTGTCACTCCCATAGGACTCCTGTAGTGACCCATTCAGCACCATGTACTAATCCATTCTCTGCACCAAAACCCAACCACTTATCAATTCACGCAGACACTCTCCTTGCAGTACTCTAATCATTCAGTCAGTACCCAAGTACTCATGCACTGAGCCAGGCCTTAGCACATGGACTGCTTCAAACCCCTATCCACTATGCATGCAGTCCTTTAACCACCTACACACTTGTCTTTCACATCTTCAATTCCCCAGTCAGTATACATACACTTCCAACAAACACCCTGTCACTCCCCTTGCACTCCTCTAGTGACCCATTCAGCACCATGTACTAATCGATTCACTGCACCAAAACCCAAACACTTATAAATTCACCCAGGCACTCTCCTTGCAAAACTCTAATCATTCAGTCAGTACCCAAGTACTACTGCACTGAGCCAGGCCTTAGCACATGGATTGCTTCAAACGCCTATCCACTATGCATGCAGTCCTCTAACCACCTACACACTTGTCTTTCACCCCTTCAATTCTCCAGTCAGTATCTATACACTCATGCAAACACCCTGTCACTCCACTTGCACTCCTCCAGTGAGCCATTCAGCACCATGTACTAATCCATTCACAACGCCAAAACCCAAACACTTTTAAATTCACTCAGACACTCTCCTTGCAGTACTCTAATCATTCAGTCAGTCCCCAAGTACTCATGCACTGAGACAGGCCTTAGCACAGGGACTGCTTCAAACGCCAATCCACTATACATGCAGTCCTCTAACCACCTACACACTTGTCTTTCAAACCTTCATTTCCCCACACAGTATCCATACACTTCCAGCAAACACACTGTCACTCTCCTTGCACTCCTCTAGTGACGCATTCAGCACCATGTACTAATCGATTCCCTGCACCAAAACCCAAACACTTATAAATTCACCCAGGCACTCTCCTTGCAAAACTCTAATCATTCAGTCAGTACCCAAGTACTAATGCACTGAGCCAGGCCTTAGCACATGGATTGCTTCAAACGCCTATCCACTATGCATGCAGTCCTTTAACCACCTACACACTTGTCTTTCACCCCTTCAATTCTCCACTCAGTATCTATACACTCATGCAAACACCCTGTCACTCCACTTGCACTCCTCCAGTGAGCCAGTCAGCACCATGTACTAATCCATTCACAACGCCAAAACCCAAACACTTATAAATTCACTCAGACACTCTCCTTGCAGTACTCTAATCATTCAGTCAGTCCCCAAGTACTCATGAACTGAGACAGGCCTTAGCACAGGGACTGCTTCAAACGCCAATCCACTATGCATGCAGTCCTCTAACCACCTACATACTTGTCTTTCAAACCTTCATTTCCCCACACAGTATCCATACACTTACAGCAAACACCCTGTCACTCTCCTTGCACTCATCTAGTGACCCATTCAGCACCAGTACTAATCGATTCACTGCGCCAAATCCCAAACACTTATAAATTCACCCAGGCACTCTCCTTGCAATACTCTAATCATTCAGTCAGTACCCAAGTACTCATGCACTGAGCAAGGCCTTAGCACATGGATTACTTCAAACGCCTATCCACTATGCATGCAGTCCTCTAACCACCTACACACTTGTCTTTCACCCCTTCAATTCCCCAGTCAGTATCTATACACTCCTGCAAATACCCTGTCACTCCCCTTGCACAACTCCAGTGACCCATTCAGCACCATGTACTAATCCATTCACAACGCCAAAACCCAATCACTTATACATTCACTCAGACACTCTCCTTGCAGTACTCTAATCATTCAGTCAGTCCCAAAGTACTCATGCACTGAGACAGGCCTTAGCACAGGGACTGCTTCAAACGCCAATCTACTATGCATGCAGTCCGGTAAGCACCTACACACTTCTCTTTCACACCTTCAATTCTCCAGTCAGTGGCCATACACTTCCAACAAACACCCTGTAACTCCCCTTGCACTCCTGTTTTGACCCATTCAGCACCATATACTAATCCATTCACTGCGCCAATACCCAACCACTTATAAATTCACCCAGGCACTCTCCTTGCAGTACTGAAATCATTCAGTCAGTACCCAAATACACATGCCCTAAGCCAGGCCTTAGCACATGGACTGCTTCAAATGCCTATCCACTATGCATGCAGTACTGTAACCACCTACACTCTTCTCTTTCACACCTTCAATTCCCCAGTCAGTATCTATACAGTCCAGCAAACACCCTGTCACTCCCCTTGCACTACTCCAGTCACCCATTCAGCACCATGTACTAATCCGTTCACTGCGCCAAAACCCAACGACTTATAAATTCACTCAGGCACTCTCCTTGCAGTACTTTAATCATTCAGTCAGTACCCAAGTACTCATGCACTGAGCCAGGCCTTAGCACATGGACTGCTTCAATTGCCTATCCACTATGCATGCAGTCCTCTAACCACCTACACACTTGTCTTTCACCCATTCAATTCCCCAGTCAGTATCTATACACTCCTGCAAACACCCTGTCACTCCCCTTGCACTCCTCCAGTGACCCATTCATCACCATGTACTAATCCATTCACAACGCCAAAACCCAAACACTTATAAATTCACCCAGACACTCTCCTTGCAGTACTCTAATCATTCAGTCAGTACCCAAGTTCTCATGCACTGAGCAAGGCCTTAGCACATGGATTGCTTCAAACGCCTTTCCACTATGCATGCAGTCCTCTAGCCACCTACACACTTGTCTTTCACCCCTTCAATTCCCCAGTCAGTATCTATACACTCCTGCAAACACCCTGTCTCTCCCCTTGCACTCCTCTAGTGACCCATTCAGCACCATGTACTAATCCATTCACAACGCCAAAACCCAAACACTTGTAAATTCACCCAGGCACTCTCGTTGCAGTACTCTAATCATTCAGTCAGTACCCAAGTACTCATGCACTGAGACAGGCCTTAGCACATGGACTGCTTCAAAAGCCAATCCACTATGCATGCAGTCCTCTAACCACCTACAAACTTGTCTTTCACACCTTCAATTCCCCACTCAGTATCCATACACTTCCAGCAAACACCCTGTCACTCTCCTTGCACTCTTCTAGTGACCCATTCAGCACCATGTACTAATCCATTCACTGCGCCAAATCCCAAACACTTATAAATTCACCCAGGGACTCTCCTTGCAGTACTCTAAGCATTCAGTCAGTACCCAAGTACTCATGCACTGAGCCAGGCCTTAGCACATGGACTGCTTCAAATGCCTATCCACTATGCATGCAGTCCGGTAAGCACCTACACACTTGTATTTCGCACCTTCAATTCTCCAGTCAGTGGCCATACACTTCCAACAAACACCCTGTAACTCCCCTTGCACTCCTGTAGTGACCCATTCAGCACCATGTACTAATCCATTCACTGCGCCAAAAGCCAACAACTTATAAATTCACACAGGCACTCTCCTTGCAGTACTTTAATCATTCAGTCAGTACCCAAGTACTCATGCACTGAGCCAGGCCTTAGCACATGGACTGCTTCAATTGCCTATCCACTATGCATGCAGTCCTCTAACCACCTACACACTTGTCTTTCACACCTTCAATTCCCCAGTCAGTATACATACACTTAAAGCAAACACCCTGTCACTCTCATTGCACTACTCCGATCACCCATTCAGCACCATGTACTAATCCATTCACTGCGCCAAAAGCCAACAACTTATAAATTCACACAGGCACTCTCCTTGCAGTACTTTAATCATTCAGTCAGTACCCAAGTACTCATGCACTGAGCCAGGCCTTAGCACATGGACTGCTTCAATTGCCTATCCACTATGCATGCAGTCCTCTAACCACCTACACACTTGTCTTTCACACCTTCAATTCCCCAGTCAGTATACATACACTTAAAGCAAACACCCTGTCACTCTCCTTGCACTCCCCTAGTGACCCATTCAGCACCATCTACTAATCCATTCACTGCGCCAAAACTCAACCACTTATAAATTCACCCAGGCACTCTCCTTCCAGTACTCTAATCATTCAGTCAGTACCCAAGTACTCATGCACTGAGACAGGCCTTAGCACATGGACTGCTTCAAACGCCAATCCACTGTGCATGCAGTCCTCTAACCACCTACACACTTGTCTTTCACACCTTCAATGCCCCACTCAGTATCCATACACTTCCAGCAAACACCCTGTCACTCTCCTTGCACTCCTCTATTGACCCATTCAGCATCATGTACTAATCAATTCACTGTGCGAACACCCAAACACTTATAAATTCACCCAGGCACTCTTCTTGCAGTACTCAAATCATTCAGTCAGTACCCAAATACCCATGCCCTAAGCCAGGCCTTAGCACATGGAGTGCTTCAAATGCCTATCCACTATGCATGCAGTCCTGTAACCACCTTCACTCTTGTCTTTCACACCTTCAATTCCCCAGTCAGTATCTATACAGTCCAGAAAACACCCTGTCACTCCCCTTGCACTACTCCAGTCACCCATTCAGCACCATGTACTAATCCGTTCACTGCGCCAAAACCCAACCACTTATAAATTCACCCAGGCACTCTCCTTGCAGTACTTTAATCATTCAGTCAGTACCCAAGTACTCATGCACTGAGCCAGGCCTTAGCACATGGACTGCTTCAATTGCCTATCCACTATGCATGCAGTCCTCTAACCACCTACACACTTGCTTTCACACCTTCAATTCCCCAATCAGTATACATACACTTCCAGCAAACACCCTGTCACTCTCCTTGCACTCCTCTATTCACCCATTCAGCACCATGTACTAATCCATTCACTGTGCCAAAACCCAAACACTTATAAATTCACCCAGGGACTCTCCTTGCAGTACTCTAATCAGTCAGTCAGTACCCAAGTACTCATGCACTGAGCCAGGCCTTAGCACATGGACTGCTTCAAATGCCTATCCACTATGCATGCATTCCGGTAAGCACCTACACACTTGTCTTTCACACCTTCAATTCTCCAGTCAGTGGCCATACACTTCCAACAAACACCCTGTAACTCCCCTTGCACTCCCGTAGTGACCCATTCAGCACCATGTACTAATCCGTTCACTGCGCCAAAACCCAACCACTTATAAATTCACCTAGGCACTCTCCTTGCAGTACTTTAATCATTCAGTCAGTACCCAAGTACTCATGCACTGAGCCAGGCCTTAGCACATGGACTGTTTCAGTTGCCTATCCACTATGCATGCAGTCCTCTAACCACCTACACACTTGTCTTTCACACCTTCAATTCCCCAGTCAGTATCCATACACTTCCAGCACTCACCGTGTCACTCCCCTTGCACTCCTCTATTGACTCTTTCAGCACCATGTACTAATCCATTCACTGCGCGAACACCCAAACACTTATAAACTCACCCAGGCACTCTCCTTGCAGTACTCTAATCATTCAGTCAGTTCCCAAGTACTCATGCACTGAGCCAGGCCTTAGCACATGGACTGCTTCAAACGCCTATCCACTATGCATGCAGTCCTGTAAGCACCTACACACTTGTCTTTCACATCTTCAATTCCCCAGTCAGTATCCACACACTTCCAGCAAACACCCTGTCACTCTCCTTGCACTCCTCTAGTGACCCATTCAGCACCATGTACTAATCGATTCACTGCGCCAAAACCCAAACACTTATAAATTCACCCAGGCACTCTCCATGCAATACTCTAATCATTCAGTCAGTACCCAAGTTCTCATGCACTGAGCAAGACCTTAGCACATGGATTGCTTCAAATGCCTATCCACTATGCATGCAGTCCTCTAACCACCTACACACTTGTCTTTCACCCCTTCAATTCCCCAGTCAGTATCTATACACTCCTGCAAACACCCTGTCTCTCCCCTTGCACTCCTCCAGTGACCCATTCAGCACCATGTACTAATCCATTCACAACGCTAAAACGCAAACACTTATAAATTCACCTAGACACTCTCCTTGCAGTACTCTAATCATTCAGTCAGTACCCAAGTACTCATGCACTGAGACAGGCCTTAGCACATGGACTGCTTCAAAAGCCAATCCACTATGCATGCAGTCCTCTAACCACCTACACACTTGTCTTTCACACCTTCAATTCCCCACTCAGTATTCATACACTTCCAGCAAACACCCTGTCACTCTCCTTGCACTCCTCTAGTGACCCATTCAGCACCATGTACTAATCCATTCACTGCGCCAAATCCCAAACACTTATAAATTCACCCAGGGACTCTCCTTGCAGTACTCTAATCATTCAGTCAGTACCCAAGTACTCATGCACTGAGCCAGGCCTTAGCACATGGACTGCTTCAAATGCCTATCCACTATGCATGCAGTCCGGTAAGCACCTTCACATTTGTATTTAGCACCTTCAATTCTCCAGTCAGTGGCCATACACTTCCAACAAACACCCTGTAACTCCCCTTGCACCCCTGTAGTGACCCATTCAGCACCATGTACTAATCCATTCACTGCGACAATACCCAACCACTTATAAATTCACCCAGGCACTCTCCTTGCAGTACTCAAATCATTCAGTCAGTACCCAAATACACATGCCCTAAGCCAGGCCTTAGCACATGGAGTGCTTCAAATGCCTATCCACTATGCATGCAGTCCTGTAACCACCTACACTCTTGTCTTTCACACCTTCAATTCCCCAGTCAGTATCTATACAGTCCAGAAAACACCCTGTCACTCCCCTTGCACTACTCCAGTCACCCATTCAGCACCATGTACTAATCCGTTCACTGCGCCAAAACCCAACCACTTATAATTCACCCAGGCACTCTCCTTGCTGTACTTTAATCACTCAGTCAGTACCCAAGTACTCATGCACTGAGCCAGGCCTTAGCACATGGACTGCTTCAATTGCCTATCCACTATGCATGCAGTCCTCTAACCACCTACACACACTTGTCTTTCACACCTTCAATTCCCCAGTCAGTATCCATAAACTTCCAGCAAACACCCTGTCACTCTCCTTGCACTCCTCTATTGACCCATTCAGCACCATGTTCTAATCCATTCACTGCGCCAAAACCCAAACACTTATAAATTCACCCAGGCACTCTCATTGCAGTACTCTAATCATTCAGTCAGTTCACAAGTACTCATGCACTGAGCCAGTCCTTAGCACATGGACTGCTTCAAACGCCTATCCACTATGCATGCAGTCCTCTAACCACGTGCACACTTGTCTTTCACACCTTCAATTCTCCAGTCAGTATCCATACACTTCCAGCAAACACCCTGTCACTCCCATAGGACTCCTGTAGTGACCTATTCAGCACCATGTACTAATCCATTCTCTGTACCAAAACCCAACCACTTATCAATTCACGCAGACACTCTCCTTGCAGTACTCTAATCATTCAGTCAGTACCCAAGTACTCATGCACTGAGCCAGGCCTTAGCACATGGACTGCTTCAAACCCCTATCCACTATGCATGCAGTCCTTTAACCACCTACACACTTGTCTTTCACATCTTCAATTCCCCAGTCAGTATACATACACTTCCAACAAACACCCTGTCACTCCCCTTGCACTCCTCTAGTGACCCATTCAGCACCATGTACTAATCCATTCACTGCGCCAAAACCCAAACACTTATAATTTCTCCCTGGTACTCTCGTTGCAATACTCTAATCATTCAGTCAGTACCCAAGTACTCAACCAGTGACCCAGGCCTTAGCACATGGACTGCTTCAAACCCCTATCCACTATGCATGCAGTCCTCTAACCACCTACACACTTGTCTTTCACCCCTTCAATTCCCCAGTCACTATCTCTACACTCCTGCAAACACCCTGTCACTCTCCTTGCACTCCTTCAGTGACCCATTCAGCACCATGTACTAATCCGTTCACTGCGCCAAAACCCAACCACTTATAAATTCACCCAGGCACTCTCCTTGCAGTACTTTATTCATTCAGTCAGTACCCAAGTACTCATGCACTGAGACAGTCCTTAGCCTATCCACTATGCATGCAGTCCGGTAAGCACCTACACACTTGTCTTTCACACGTTCAATTTTCCAGTCAGTGGCCATACACTTCCAACAAACACCCTGTAACTCCCCTTGCACTCCTGTAGTGACCCATTCAGCACCATGTACTAATCCATTCACTGCGCCAATACCCAACCACTTATAAATTCACCCAGGCACTCTCCTTGCAGTACTCAAATCATTCAGTCAGTACCCAAATACACATGCCCTAAGCCAGGCCTTATCACATGGAGTGCTTCAAATGCCTATCCACTATGCATGCAGTCCTGTAACCCCCTACACTCTTGTCTTTCACACCTTCAAATCCCCAGTCAGTATCTATACAGTCCAGAAAACACCCTGTCACTCCCCTTGCACTACTCCAGTCACCCATTCAGCACCATGTACTAATCCGTTCACTGCGCCAAAACCCAACCATTTATAAATTCACCCAGGCACTCTCCTTGCAGTACTTTAATCATTCAGTCAGTACCCAAGTACTCATGCACTGAGCCAGGCTTTAGCACATATACTGCTTCAATTGCCTATCCACTATGCATGCAGTCCTCCAACCACCTACACACTTGTCTTTCACACCTTCAATTCCCCAGTCAGTATACATACACTTCCAGCAAACACCCTGTCACTCTCCTTGCACTCCCCTAGTCACCCATTCAGCACCATGTACTAATCCGTTCACTGCGCCAAAACCCAACCACTTATAAATTCACCCAGGCACTCTCCTTGCAGTACTTTAATCATTCAGTCAGTACCCAAGTACTCATGCACTGAGACAGGCCTTAGCACATGGACTGCTTCAAACGCCTATACACTATGCATGCAGTCCTCTAACCACCTACACACTTGTCTTTCACACCTTCAATTCCCCAGTCAGTATCCATACACTTCCAGCAAACACCCTGTCACTCTCCTTGCACTCCTCTATTGACCCATTCAGCACCATGTACTAATCCATTCACTGTGCCAAAACCCAAACACTTATAATTTCGCCCTGGTACTCTCGTTGCAATACTCTAATCATTCAGTCAGTACCCAAGTACTCAACCAGTGACCCAGGCCTTAGCACATGGACTGCTTCAAACCCCTATCCACTATGCATGCAGTCCTCTAACCACCTACACACTTGTCTTTCACCCCTTCAATTCCCCAGTCACTATCTCTACACTCCTGCAAACACCCTGTCACTCTCCTTGCACTCCTTCAGTGACCCATTCAGCACCATGTACTAATCCGTTCACTGCGCCAAAACCCAACCACTTATAAATTCACCCAGGCACTCTCCTTGCAGTACTTTATTCATTCAGTCAGTACCCAAGTACTCATGCACTGAGACAGTCCTTAGCCTATCCACTATGCATGCAGTCCGGTAAGCACCTACACACTTGTCTTTCACACGTTCAATTTTCCAGTCAGTGGCCATACACTTCCAACAAACACCCTATAACTCCCCTTGCACTCCTGTAGTGACCCATTCAGCGCCATGTACTAATCCATTCACTGCGCCAATACCCAACCACTTATAAATTCACCTAGGCACTCTCCTTGCAGTACTCAAATCATTCAGTCAGTACCCAAATACACATGCCCTAAGCCAGGCCTTATCACATGGAGTGCTTCAAATGCCTATCCACTATGCATGCAGTCCTGTAACCCCCTACACTCTTGTCTTTCACACCTTCAATTCCCCAGTCAGTATCTATACAGTCCAGAAAACACCCTGTCACTCCCCTTGCACTACTCCAGTCACCCATTCAGCACCATGTACTAATCCGTTCACTGCGCCAAAACCCAACCACTTATAAATTCACCCAGGCACTCTCCTTGCAGTACTTTAATCATTCAGTCAGTACCCAAGTACTCATGCACTGAGCCAGGCCTTAGCAAATGGACGGCTTCAATTGCCTATCAATTATGCATGCAGTCCTCTAACCACCTACACACTTGTCTTTCACACCTTCAATTCCCCAGTCAGTATACATACACTTCCAGCAAACACCCTGTCACTCTCCTTGCACTCCCCTAGTCACCCATTCAGCACCATGTACTAATCCGTTCACTGCGCCAAAACCCAACTACTTATAAATTCACCCAGGCACTCTCCTTGCAGTACTTTAATCATTCAGTCAGTACCCAAGTACTCATGCACTGAGACAGGCCTTAGCACATGGACTGCTTCAAACGCCTATACACTATGCATGCAGTCCTCTAACCACCTACACACTTGTCTTTCACACCTTCAATTCCCCAGTCAGTATCCATACACTTCCAGCAAACACCCTGTCACTCTCCTTGCACTCCTCTATTGACCCATTCAGCACCATGTACTAATCCATTCACTGCGCGAACACCCAAACACTTATAAATTCACCCAGGCACTCTCCTTGCAGTACTCTAATCATTCAGTCAGTACCCAAGTACTCATGCACTGAGCCAGGCCTTAGCACATGGACTGCTTCAAATGCCTATCCACTATGCATGTAGTCCTCTAACCACCTACACACTTGTCTTTCACACCTTCAATTCCACAGTCAGTAGCCATACACTTCCAGCAAACACTCTGTTACTTTCCTTGCACTCCTCTAGTGACCCATTCAGCACCATGTTCTAATCCATTCACTGCGCCAAAACCCAAACACTTATAAATTCACCCAGGCACTCTCATTGCAGTACTCTAATCATTCAGTCAGTACCCAAGTACTCATGCACTGAGCCAGGCCTTAGCACATGGACTGCTTCAAACGCCTATCGACTATGTATGCAGTCCTCTAACCACGTGCATACTTGTCTTTCACACCTTCAATTGTCCAGTAAGTATCCATATACTTCCAGCAAACACCCTGTCACTCCCATAGGACTCCTGTAGTGACCCATTCAGCACCATATACTAATCCATTCTCTGCGCCAAAACCGAACCACTTATACATTCACCCAGACACTCTCCTTGCAGTACTATGATCATTCAGTCAGTACCCAAGAACTCATGCACTGAGCCAGGCCTTAGCACATGGACTGCTTCAAATACCTATCCACTATGCATGCAGTCCTCTAACCACCTACACACTTGTCTTTCACCCCTTCAATTCCGCAGTCACTATCTCTACACTCCTGCAAACACCCTGTCACTCTCCTTGCACTCCTTCAGTGACCCATTCAGCACCATGTACTAATCCGTTCACTGCGCCAAAACCCAACCACTTATAAATTCACCCAGGCACTCTCCTTGCAGTACTTTATTCATTCAGTCAGTACCCAAGTACTCATGCACTGAGACAGTCCTTAGCCTATCCACTATGCATGCAGTCCGGTAAGCACCTACACACTTGTCTTTCACACGTTCAATTTTCCAGTCAGTGGCCATACACTTCCAACAAACACCCTGTAACTCCCCTTGCACTCCTGTAGTGACCCATTCAGCACCATGTACTAATCCATTCACTGCGCCAATACCCAACCACTTATAAATTCACCCAGGCAATCTCCTTGCAGTACTCAAATCATTCAGTCAGTACCCAAATACACATGCCCTAAGCCAGGCCTTATCACATGGAGTGCTTCAAATGCCTATCCACTATGCATGCAGTCCTGTAACCCCCTACACTCTTGTCTTTCACACCTTCAATTCCCCAGTCAGTATCTATACAGTCCAGAAAACACCCTGTCACTCCCCTTGCACTACTCCAGTCACCCATTCAGCACCATGTACTAATCCGTTCACTGCGCCAAAACCCAACCACTTATAAATTCACCCAGGCACTCTCCTTGCAGTACTTTAATCATTCAGTCAGTACCCAAGTACTCATGCACTGAGCCAGGCCTTAGCACATGGACTGCTTCAATTGCCTATCCACTATGCATGCAGTCCTCTAACCACCTACACACTTGTCTTTCACACCTTCAATTCCCCAGTCAGTATACATACACTTCCAGCAAACACCCTGTCACTCTCCTTGCACTCCCCTAGTCACCCATTCAGCACCATGTACTAATCCGTTCATTGCGCCAAAACCCAACCACTTATAAATTCACCCAGGCACTCTCCTTGCAGTACTTTAATCATTCAGTCAGTACCCAAGTACTCATGCACTGAGACAGGCCTTAGCACATGGACTGCTTCAAACGCCTATACACTATGCATGCAGTCCTCTAACCACCTACAAACTTGTCTTTCACACCTTCAATTCCCCAGTCAGTATCCATACACTTCCAGCAAACACCCTGTCACTCTCCTTGCACTCCTCTATTGACCCATTCAGCACCATGTACTAATCCATTCACTGCGCGAACACCCAAACACTTATAAATTCACCCAGGCACTCTCCTTGCAATACTCTAATCATTCAGTCAGTACCCAAGTACTCATGCATTGAGCCAGGCCTTAGCACATGGACTGCTTCAAATGCCTATCCACTATGCATGTAGTCCTCTAACCACCTACACACTTGTCTTTCACACCTTCAATTCCACAGTCAGTAGCCATACACTTCCAGCAAACACCCTGTCACTCCCATAGGACTCCTGTAGTGACCCATTCAGCACCATGTACTAATCCATTCTCTGCGCCAAAACCCAACCACTTATACATTCACCCAGACACTCTCCTTGCAGTACTATGATCATTCAGTCAGTACCCAAGAACTCATGCACTGAGCCAGGCCTTAGCACATGGACTGCTTCAAAACCCTATCCACTATGCATGCAGTCCTCTAACCACCTACACACGTGTCTTTCACATCTTCAATTCCCCAGTCAGTATATATGCACTCCTGCAAACACCCTTCACTCCCCTTGCACTCCTGCAGTGACCCATTCAGCACCATGTACTAATCCATTCACAGCGCCAAAACCCAATCACTTATAAATTCACCAAGGCACTTTTGTTGCAGTACTCTAATCATTCAGTCAGTACCCAAGTACTCATGCACTGAGCCAGGCCTTAGCACATGGACTGCTTCAAATGCCTATCCACTATGCATGCAGTCCTGTAAGTACCTACACACTTGTCTTTCACACCTTAAATTCTCCAGTCAGTATCCATACACTTCCAACAAACACCCTGTAACTCCCCTTGCACTCCTGTAGTGACCCATTCAGCACCATGTACTAATCCGTTCACCGCGCCAAAACCCAACCACTTATAAATTCACCTAGGCACTCTCCTTGCAGTACTTTAATCATTCAGTCAGTACCCAAGTACTCATGCACTGAGCCAGGCCTTAGCACATGGACTGTTTCAATTTCCTATCCACTATGCATGCAGTCCTCTAACCACCTACACACTTGTCTTTCACACCTTCAATTCCCCAGTCAGTATCCATACACTTCCAGCACTCACTGTGTCACTCCCCTTGCACTCCTCTATTGACCCTTTCAGCACCATGTGCTAATCCATTCACTGCACGAACACCCAAACACTTATAAATTCACCCAGGCACTCTCCTTGCAATACTCTAATCATTCAGTTAGTTCCCAAGTACTCATGCACTAAGCCAGGCCTTAGCACATGGACTGCTTCAAATGCCTATCCACTATGCATGCAGTCCTGTAAGCACCTACACACTTGTCTTTCACACCTTCAATTCTCCGGTCAGTAGCCATACACTTCCAACAAACACCCTGTCACTCTCCTTGCACTCCTCTAGTGACCCATTCAGCACCATGTACTAATCGATTCACTGCGCCAAAACCCAAACACTTATAAATTCACCCAGGCACTCTCCATGCAATACTCTAATCATTCAGTCAGTACCCAAGTTCTCATGCACTGAGCAAGGCCTTAGCACATGGATTGCTTCAAACGCCTATCCACTATTCATGCAGTCCTCTAACCACCTACACACTTGTCTTTCACCCCTTCAATTCCCCAGTCAGTATCTATACACTCCTGCAAACACCCTGTCTCTCCCCTTGCACTCCTCAGTGACCGATTCAGCACCATGTACTAATCCATTCACAACGCCAAAACACAAACACTTATAAATTCACCCAGACACTCTCCTTGCAGTACTCTAATCATTCAGTCAGTACCCAAGTATTCATGCACTGAGACAGGCCTTAGCACATGGACTGCTTCAAAAGCCAATCCACTATGCATGCAGTCCTCTAACCACCTACACACATGTCTTTCATTTCTTCAATTCCCCAGTCAGTATATATGCACTCCTGCAAACACCCTTCACTCCCCTTGCACTCCTGCAGTGACCCATTCAGCACCATGTACTAATCCATTCACAGCGCCAAAACCCAATCACTTATAAATTCACCCAGACACTCTCCTTGCAGTACTCTAATCATTCAGTCAGTACCCAAGTATTCATGCACTGAGACAGGCCTTAGCACATGGACTGCTTCAAAAGCCAATCCACTATGCATGCAGTCCTCTAACCACCTACACACTTGTCTTTCACACCTTCAATTCCCCACTCAGTATCCATACACTTCCAGCAAACAGCCTGTCACTCTCCTTGCACTCCTCTAGTGAACCATTCAGCACCATGTACTGATCCATTCACTGCGCCAAATCCCAAACACTTATAAATTCACCCTGGGACTCTCCTTGCAGTACTCTAATCATTCAGTCAGTACCCAGGTACTCATGCACTGAGCCAGGCCTTAGCACATGGACTGCTTCAAACGCCTATACACTATGCATGCAGTCCGGTAAGCACCTACACACTTGTCTTTCACACCTTCAATTCTCCAGTCAGTGGCCATACACTTCCAACAAACACCCTGTAACTCCCCTTGCACTCCTGTAGTGACCCATTCAGCACCATGTACTAATCCATTCACTACGCCAATACCCAACCACATATAAATTCACCCAGGCACTCTCCTTGCAGTACTCAAATCATTCAGTCAGGACCCAAATACACATGCCCTAAGCCAGGCCTTAGCACATGGAGTGCTTCAAATGCCTATCCACAATGCATGCAGTCCTGTAACCACCTACACTCTTGTCTTTCACACCTTCAATTCCCCAGTCAGTATACATACACTTCCAGCAAACACCCTGTCACTCTCCTTGCACTCCCCTAGTCACCCATTCAGCACCATGTACTATTCCGTTCACTGCGCCAAAACCCAACCACTTATAAATTCACCCAGGCACTCTCCTTGCAGTACTTTAATCATTCAGTCAGTACCCAAGTACTCATGCACTGAGACAGGCCTTAGCACATGGACTGCTTAAAACGCCTATACACTATGCATGCTGTCCTCTAACCACCTACCCACTTGTCTTTCACACCTTCAATTCCCCAGTCAGTATACATACACTTCCAGCAAACACCCTGTCACTCTCCTTGCACTCCCCTAGTCACCCATTCAGCACCATGTACTAATCCGTTCACTGTGCCAAAACCCAACCACTTATAAATTCACCCAGGCACTCTCCTTGCAGTACTTTAATCATTCAGTCAGTACCCAAGTACTCATGCACTGAGACAGTCCTTAGCCTATCCACTATGCATGCAGTCCGGTAAGCACCTACACACTTGTCTTTCACACCTTCAACTCTCCAGTCAGTGGCCATACACTTCCAACAAACAGCCTATAACTCCCTTTGCACTCCTGTAGTGACCCATTCAGCACCATGTACTAATCCGTTCACCGCGCCAAAACCCAACCACTTATAAATTCACCTAGGCACTCTCCTTGCAGTACTTTAATCATTCAGTCAGTACCCAAGTACTCATGCACTGAGCCAGGCCTTAGCACATGGACTGCTTCAAATGCCTATCCACTATGCATGCAGTCCGGTAAGCACCTACACACTTGTCTTTCACACCTTCAATTCTCCAGTCAGTGGCCATACACTTCCAACAAACACCCTGTAACTCCCCTTGCACTCCTGTAGTGACCCATTCAGCACCATGTACTAATCCATTCACTACGCCAATACCCAACCACTTATAAATTCACCCAGGCACTCTCCTTGCAGTACTCAAATCATTCAGTCAGGACCCAAATACACATGCCCTAAGCCAGGCCTTAGCACATGGAGTGCTTCAAATGCCTATCCACAATGCATGCAGTCCTGTAACCACCTACACTCTTGTCTTTCACACCTTCAATTACCCAGTCAGTATCTATACAGTCCAGAAAACACCCTGTCACTCCCCTTGCACTACTCCAGTCAACCATTCAGCACCATGTACTAATCCGTTCACTGCCCCAAAACCCAACCACTTATAAATTCACCAAGGCACTCTCCTTGCAGTACTTTAATCATTCAGTCAGTACCCAAGTACTCATGCACTGAGCCAGGCCTTAGCACATGGACTGCTTCAATTGCCTATCCACTATGCATGCAGTCCTCTAACCACCTACACACTTGTCTTTCACACCTTCAATTCCCCAGTCAGTATACATACACTTCCAGCAAACACCCTGTCACTCTCCTTGCACTCCCCTAGTCACCCATTCAGCACCATGTACTATTCCGTTCACTGCGCCAAAACCCAACCACTTATAAATTCACCCAGGCACTCTCCTTGCAGTACTTTAATCATTCAGTCAGTACCCAAGTACTCATGCACTGAGACAGTCCTTAGCCTATCCACTATGCATGCAGTCCGGTAAGCACCTACACACTTGTCTTTCACACCTTCAATTCTCCAGTCAGTGGCCATACACTTCCAACAAACACCCTATAACTCCCTTTGCACTCCTGTAGTGACCCATTCAGCACCATGTACTAATCCGTTCACCGCGCCAAAACCCAACCACTTATAAATTCACCTAGGCACTCTCCTTGCAGTACTTTAATCATTCAGTCAGTACCCAAGTACTCATGCACTGAGCCAGGCCTTAGCACATGGACTGTTTCAATTTCCTATCCACTATGCATGCAGTCCTCTAACCACCTACACACTTGTCTTTCACACCTTCAATTCCCCAGTCAGTATCCATACACTTCCAGCACTCACCGTGTCACTCCCCTTGCACTCCTCTATTGACCCTTTCAGCACCATGTGCTAATCCATTCACTGCACGAACACCCAAACACTTATAAATTCACCCAGGCACTCTCCTTGCAATACTCTAATCATTCAGTCAGTTCCCAAGTACTCATGCACTAAGCCAGGCCTTAGCACATGGACTGCTTCAAATGCCTATCCACTATGCATGCAGTCCTGTAAGCACCTACACACTTGTCTTTCACCCCTTCAATTCCCCAGTCAGTATCTATACACTCCTGCAAACACCCTGTCTCTCCCCTTGCACTCCTCCAGTGACCCATTCAGCACCATGTACTAATCCATTCACAACGCCAAAACCCAAACACTTATAAATTCACCCAGACACTCTCCTTGCAGTACTCTAATCATTCAGTCAGTACCCAAGTATTCATGCACTGAGACAGGCCTTAGCACATGGACTGCTTCAAAAGCCAATCCACTATGCATGCAGTCCTCTAACCACCTACACACTTGTCTTTCACACCTTCAATTCCCCAATCAGTATCCATACACTTCCAGCAAACAGCCTGTCACTCTCCTTGCACTCCTCTAGTGACCCATTCAGCACCATGTACTGATCCATTCACTGCGCCAAATCCCAAACACTTATAAATTCACCCTGGGACTCTCCTTGCAGTACTCTAATCATTCAGTCAGTACCCAGGTACTCATGCACTGAGCCAGGCCTTAGCACATGGACTGCTTCAAATGCCTATCCACTATGCATGCAGTCCGGTAAGCACCTACACACTTGTCTTTCACACCTTCAATTCTCCAGTCAGTGGCCATACACTTCCAACAAACACCCTGTAACTCCCCTTGCACTCCTGTAGTGACCCATTCAGCACCATGTACTAATCCATTCACTGCGCCAATACCCAACCACTTATAAATTCACCCAGGCACTCTCCTTGCAGTACTCAAATCATTCAGTCAGTACCCAAATACACATGCCCTAAGCCAGGCCTTAGCACATGGACTGCTTCAAATGCCTATCCACTATGCATGCAGTCCGGTAAGCACCTACACACTTGTCTTTCACACCTTCAATTCTCCGGTCAGTAGCCATACACTTCCAACAAACACCCTGTCACTCTCCTTGCACTCCTCTAGTGACACATTCAGCACCATGTACTAATCGATTCACTGCGCCAAAACCCAAACACTTATAAATTCACCCAGGCACTCTCCATGCAATACTCTAATCATTCAGTCAGTACCCAAGTTCTCATGCACTGAGCAAGGCCTTAGCACATGGATTGCTTCAAACGCCTATCCACTATTCATGCAGTCCTCTAACCACCTACACACTTGTCTTTCACCCCTTCAATTCCCCAGTCAGTATCTATACACTCCTGCAAACACCCTGTCTCTCCCCTTGCACTCCTCCAGGGACCCATTCAGCACCATGTACTAATCCATTCACAACGCCAAAACCCAAACACTTATAAATTCACCCAGACACTCTCCTTGCAGTACTCTAATCATTCAGTCAGTACCCAAGTATTCATGCACTGAGCCAGGCCTTAGCACATGGACTGCTTTAAATGCCCATCCACTCTGCATGCAGTCCTGTAACCACCTACACTCTTGTCTTTCACACCTTCAATTTCCCAGTCAGTATCTATACACTCCTGCGAACACCCTGTCACTCCCCTTGCACTCCTCCAGTGACCCATTCAGCACCATGTACTAATTTATTCACAGTGCCAAAACCGAAACACTTATAAATTCACCCAGACACTCTCCTTGCAGTACTCTAATCAATCAGTCAGTACCCAAGTACTCATGCACTGAGCCAGGCCTTAGCATATGGACTGCTTCAAATGCCTATCCACTATGCATGCAGTCCTCTAACCACCTACACACTTGTCTTTCACACCTTCAATTCCCCAGTCAGTCTACAAACACTTCCAGCAAACACCCTGTCACTCTCCTTGCACTCCTCTAGTGACCCATTCAGCACCATGTACTAATCCAATCACTGCGCCAAAACCCAAACACTTATAAATTCACCCAGGCACTCTCGTTGCAGTACTCTAATCATTCAGTCAGTACCCAAGTACTCAAGCACTGAGCCAGGCCTTAGCACATGGACTGCTTCTAATGCCTATCCACTATGCATGCAGTCCTATAACCACCTACACACTTGTCTTTCACCCCTTCAATTCCCCAGTCAGTATCCATACACTTCCAACAAACACCGTGTCACTTCCCTTGCACTCCTCTATTGACCCATTCAGCACCATGTACTAATTCATTCACTGCGCGAACACCCAAACACTTATAAATTCACCCAGGCACTCCCCATGCAATACTATAATCATTCAGTCAGTACCCAAGTACTCAACCAGTGACCCAGACCTTAGCACATGGACTGCTTCAAACCCCTATCCACTGTGCATGTAGTTCTCTAGCCACCTACACACTTGTCTTTCACACCTTCAATTGCCCAGTCAGTATCCATACACTTCCAGCAAACACCCTGTCACTCCCCTTGCACTCCTCTAGTGACCCATTGAGCACCATCTACTAATCCATTCACTGCGCCAAAACCCAACCACTTATAAATTCACCCAGGCACTCTCCTTGCAGTACTCTAATCATTCAGTCAGTACCCAAGTACTCATGCACTGAGCCAGGCCTAAGCACATGGACTGCTTCAAATGCCTATCCACTATGCATGCAGTCCTGTAACCACCTACACTCTTGTCTTTCACACCTTCAATTCCCCAGTCAGTATCCATACACTCCAGCAACCACCCTGTCACTCCCCTTGCACTCCTCCAGTCACCCATTCAGCACCATGTACTAATCTGTTCACTGCGCCAAAACCCAACCACTTATACAATCAACCAGGCACTCTTCTTGCAGTACTTTAATCATTCAATCAGTACCCAAGTACTCATGCACTGAGCCAGGCCTTAGCACATGGACTGCTTAAAACGCCTATCCACTATGCATGTAGTCAGCTAACCACCTACACACTTGTCTTTCACACCTTCAATTCCCCAGTCAGTAGCCATACACTTCCAGCAAACACGCTGTCACTCTCCTTGCACTCCTCTAGTGACCCATTCAGCACCATGTACTAATCCATTCACTGCGCCAAAACCCAAACACTTATAAATTCACCCAGGCACTCTCCTTGCAGGACTTTAATCATTCAGTCAGTACTCAAGTACTCATGCACTGAGCCAGGCCTTAGCACATGGACTGCTTCAAACGCCTATCCACTATGCATGCAGTCCTCTAACCACGTACACACTTGTCTTTCACACCTTCAATTCTCCAGTCAGTATCCATACAATTCCAGCAAACACTGTGTCACTCCCCTAGGACTCCTGTAGTGACCCATTCAGCACCATGTACTAATCCATTCACTGCGCCAAAACCCAGCCACTTATAAATTCACCCAGACACTCTTCTTGCATTACTCTAATCATTCAGTCATTACCCAAGTACTCATGCACTGAGCCAGGCCTTAGCACATGGACTGCTTCAAACGCCTATCCACTATGCATGCAGTCCTCTAACCACCTACACACTTCTCTTTCACATCTTCAATTTCCCAGTCAGTATACATACACTTCCAGCAAACACCCTGTCACTCCCCTTGCACTCCTCTAGTGACCCATTCAGCACCATGTACTAATCCATTCACTGCGCCAAAACCCAAACACTTATAAATTCACCTAGGCACTCTCCTTGCAATACTCTAATCATTCAGTCAGTACCCAAGTACTCATCTAGTGACCCAGGCCTTAGCACATGGACTGCTTCAAACGCCTATCCACTATGCATGGAGTCCTCTAACCACGTACATACTTGTCTTTCACACATTCAATTCCCCAGTCAGTATCCATACACTTCCAGCAAACACCCTGTCACTCCCCTTGCACTCCTCTAGTGACCCATTCAGCACCATCTCCTAATCCATTCACTGCGCCAAAACCCAACCACTTATAAATTCACCCAGGCACTCTCCTTGCAGTACTCTAATCATTCAGTCAGTACCCAAGTACTCATGCACTGAGCCAGGCCTTAGCACATGGACTGCTTCAAATGCCTATCCACTATGCATGTAGTCCTCTAACCACGTACTCACTTGTCTTTCACCCCTTCAATTCCCCAGTCAGTATCTATACACTCCTGCAAACACCCTGTCACTCCCCTTGCACTCCTCCAGTGACCCATTCAGCACCATGTACTAATCAATTCTCTGCACCAAAACCCAACCACTTATAAATTCACCCAGGCATTCTCCTTGCAGTACTCTAATCATTCAGTCAGTACCCAAGTACTCAAGCACTGAGCCATGCCTTAGCACATGGACTGCTTCAAATGCCTATCCACTATGCATGCAGTCCTATAACCACCTACACACTTTTCTTTCACACCTTAAATTCCCCAGTCAGTATCCATACACTTCCAACAAACACTGTGTCACTTCCCTTGCACTCCTCTATTGACCCATTCAGCACCATGTACTAATTCATTCACTGCGCGAACACCCAAACACTTATAAATTCACCCAGGCACTCCCCTTGCAATACTCTAATCATTCAGTCAGTACCCAAGTACTCAACCAGTGACCCAGACCTTAGCACATGGACTGCTTCAAACCCCTATCCACTGTGCATGCAGTCCTCTAACCACCTACACACTTGTCTTTCACCCCTTCAATCCCCCGGTCAGTATCTATACACTCCTGCAAACACCCTGTCACTCCCCTTGCACTCCTCCAGTGACCCATTCAGCACCATGTACTAATCCATTCACTGCGCCAAAACCCAACCACTTATAAATTCACCCAGACACTCTCCTTGCAGTACTCTAATCATTCAGTCAGTACCCAAGTACTCATGCACTGAGCCAGGCCTTAGCACATGGACTGCTTCAAATGCCTATCCACTATGCATGCAGTCCTCTAACCACCTACACACTTGTCTTTCACCCCTTCAATTACCCTGTCAGTATCTATACACTCCTGCAAACACCCTGTTACTCCCCTTGCACTCCTCCAGTGACCCAATGAGCACCATATACTAATCCATTCACAGCGCCAAATCCCAAACACTTAAATTCACCCAAGTACTCTCCTTGCAGTACTCTAATCATTCAGTTAGTACCCAAGTACTCATGCACTGAGACAGGCTTTAGCACATGGACTGCTTCAAATGCCTATCCACTATGCATGCAGTCCTCTAACCACCTACACATTTTTCTTTCACACCTTCAATTCCCCAGTTAGTATCCATACACTTCCAGCAAACACCCTGTCACTCTCCTTGCACTCCTCTTGTGACCCATTCAGCACCATCTAATAATCCATTCACTGCGCCAAAACTCAACCTCTTATATATTCACGCAGGCAGTCTCCTTGCAGTACTCTAATCATTCAGTCAGTACCCAAGTACTCATGCAGTGAGCCAGGCCTTAGCACATGGACTGCTTCAAATGCCTATCCACTATTCATGCAGTCCTGTAAGCACCTACACACTTGTCTTTCACACCTTCAATTCTCCAGTCAGTAGCCATACACTTCCAACAAACACCCTGTCACTCTCCTTGCACTCCTCTAGTGACCCATTCAGCACCATGTACTAATCGATTCACTGCGCCAAAACCCAAAAACGTATAAATTCACCCTGGCACTCTCCTTGCAATACTCTAATCATTCAGTCAGTACCCAAGTACTCATGCACTGAGCCAGGCCTTAGCACATATACTGCTTCAAACGCCTATCCACTATGCATGCAGTCCTCTAACCACCTACAGACTTGTCTTTCACCCTGTCAATTCCCCAGTCAGTATCTATACACTCCTGCAAACACCCTGTCACTCCCCTTGCACTCCTCCAGTGACCCATTCAGCACCATGTACTAATCCATTCACAGCGCCAAATCCTAAAAACACTTATAAATTCACCCAGGTACTCTCCTTGCAGTACTCTGATCATTCAGTCAGTACCCAAGTACTCATGCACTGAGACAGGCCTTAGCACATGGACTGCTTCAAACGCCTATCCACTATGCATGCAGTCCTGTAACCACCTACACTCTTGTCTTTCACACCTTCAATTCCCCAGTCAGTATCTATACAGTCCAGAAAACACCCTGTCACTCCCCTTGCACTCCTCCAGTGACCCATTCAGCACCATGTACTAATCCGTTCACTGCGCCAAAACCCAACCACTTATAAATTCACCCAGGCACTCTCCTTGCAGTACTTTAATCACTCAGTCAGTACCCAAGTACTCATGCACTGAGCCAGGCCTTAGCACATGGACTGGTTCAAATGCCTATCCACTATGCATGTAGTCCTCTAACCACCTACACACTTGTCTTTCACACCTTCAATTTCCCAGTCAGTATCTATACACTCCTGCGAACACCCTGTCACTCCCCTTGCACTCCTCCAGTGACCCATTCAGCACCATGTACTAATTTATTCACAGTGCCAAAACCGAAACACTTATAAATTCACCCAGACACTCTCCTTGCAGTACTCTAATCAATCAGTCAGTACCCAAGTACTCATGCACTGAGCCAGGCCTTAGCATATGGACTGCTTCAAACGCCTATCCACTATGCATGCAGTCCTCTAACCACCTACACACTTGTCTTTCAGACCTTCAATTCCCCAGTCAGTCTACAAACACTTCCAGCAAACACCCTGTCACTCCCCTAGCACTCCTCTAGTGACCCATTCAGCACCATGTACTAATCCAATCACTGCGCCAAAACCCAAACACTTATAAATTCACCCAGGCACTCTCGTTGCAGTACTCTAATCATTCAGTCAGTACCCAAGTACTCAAGCACTGAGCCAGGCCTTAGCACATGGACTGCTTCTAATGCCTATCCACTATGCATGCAGTCCTATAACCACCTACACACTTTTCTTTCACACCTAAAATTCCCCAGTCAGTATCCATACACTTCCAACAAACACCGTGTCACTTCCCTTGCACTCCTCTATTGACCCATTCAGCACCATGTACTAATTCATTCACTGCGCGAACACCCAAACACTTATAAATTCACCCAGGCACTCCCCATGCAATACTATAATCATTCAGTCAGTACCCAAGTACTCAACCAGTGACCCAGACCTTAGCACATGGACTGCTTCAAACCCCTATCCACTGTGCATGTAGTCCTCTAACCACCTACACACTTGTCTTTCACACCTTCAATTCCCCAGTCAGTAGCCATACACTTCCAGCAAACACCCTGTCACTCTCCTTGCACTCCTCTAGTGACCCATTCAGCACCATGTACGAATCCATTCACTTCGCCAAAACCCAAACACTTATAAATTCACCCAGGGACTCTCCTTGCAGTACTCTAATCATTCAGTCAGTACCCAAGTACTCATGCACTGAGCTAGGCCTTAGCACATGGACTGCTTCAAATGCCTATCCACTATGCATGCAGTCCTCTAACCACCTACACACTTGTCTTTCACACCTTCAATTGCCCAGTCAGTATCCATACACTTCCAGCAAACACCCTGTCACTCCCCTTGCACTCCTCTAGTGACCCATTGAGCACCATCTACTAATCCATTCACTGCGCCAAAACCCAACCACTTATAAATTCACCCAGGCACTCTCCTTGCAGTACTCTAATCATTCAGTCAGTACCCAAGTACTCATGCACTGAGCCAGGCCTAAGCACATGGACTGCTTCAAACGCCTATCCACTATGCATGCAGTCCTGTAACCACCTACACTCTTGTCTTTCACACCTTCAATTCCCCAGTCAGTATCTATACACTCCAGCAAACACCCTGTCACTCCCCTTGCACTCCTCCAGTCACCCATTCAGCACCATGTACTAATCTGTTCACTGCGCCAAAACCCAACCACTTATACATTCAACCAGGCACTCTTCTTGCAGTACTTTAATCATTCAATCAGTACCCAAGTACTCATGCAGTGAGCCAGGCCTTAGCAGATGGACTGCTTCAAACGCCCATCCACTATGCGTGCAGTCCTGTAACCACCTACACACTTCTCTTTCACACCTTCAATTCCCCAGTCAGTATCCATACACTTCCAGCAAACACCCTGTCACTCCCCTTGCACTCCTCTAGCGACCCATTCAGCACCATGTACTAATTCATTCACTGCGCGAACACCCAAACACTTATAAATTCACCCAGGCACTCCCCTTGCAATACTCTAATCATTCAGTCAGTACCCAAATACTCAACCAGTGACCCAGACCTTAGCACATGGACTGCTTCAAACCCCTATCCACTGTGCATGCAGTCCTCTAACCACCCACACACTTGTCTTTCACCCCTTCAATCCCCCGGTCAGTATCTATGCACTCCTGCAAACACCCTGTCACTCCCCTTGCACTCCTCCAGTGACCCATTCAGCACCATGTACTAATCCATTCACTGCGCCAAAACCCAACCACTTATAAATTCACCCAGACACTCTCCTTGCAGTACTCTAATCATTCAGTCAGTACCCAAGTACTCATGCACTGAGCCAGGCCTTAGCACATGGACTGCTTCAAATGCCTTTCCACTATGCATGCAGTCCTCTAACCACCTACACACTTGTCTTTCACCCCTTCAATTCCCCAGTCAGTATCCATACACTTCCAGCAAACACCCTGTCACTCCCCTTGCACTCCTCTAGCGACCCATTCAGCACCATCTCTTAATCCATTCACTTCGCCAAAACCCAACCACTTATAAATTCACCCAGGCACTCTCCTTGCAGTACTCTTATCATTCAGTCAGTACCCAAGTACTCATGCACTGAGCCAGGCCTTAGCACATGGACTGCTTAAAACGCCTATCCACTATGCATGTAGTCACATAACCACCTACACACTTGTCTTTCACACCTTCAATTCCCCAGTCAGTAGCCATACACTTCCACCAAACACGCTGTCACTCTCCTTGCACTCCTCTAGTGACCCATTCAGCACCATGTACTAATCCATTCACTGCGCCAAAACCCAAACACTTATAAATTCACCCAGGCACTCTCCTTGCAGCACTTTAATCATTCAGTCAGTACTCAAGTACTCATGCACTGAGCCAGGCCTTTGCACATGGACTGCTTTAAACGCCTATCCACTATGCATGCAGTCCTCTAACCACGTACACACTTGTCTTTCACACCTTCAATTCTCCAGTCAGTATCCATACAATTCCAGCAAACACTCTGTCACTCCCCTAGGACTCCTGTAGTGACCCATTCAGCACCATGTACTAATCCATTCACTGCGCCAAAACCCAGCCACTTATAAATTCACCCAGACACTCTCCTTGCAGTACTCTAATCATTCAGTCAGTACCCAAGTACTCATGCACTGAGACAGGCCTTAGCATATGGACTGCTTTAAATGCCTATCCACTCTGCATGCAGTCCTGTAAGCACCTACACACTTGTCTTTCACCCCTTCAATTCCCAAGTCAGTATCTATACACTCCTGCAAACACCCTGTCACTCCCCTTGCACTCCTCCAGTGACCCATTCAGCAGCATGTACTAATCCATTCACTGTGCCAAAACCGAAACACTTATAAATTCACCCAGACACTCTCCTTGCAGTACTCTAATCAATCAGTCAGTACCCAAGTACTCATGCACTGAGCCAGGGCTTAGCACATGGACTGCTTCAAACGCCTATCCACTATGCATGCAGTCCTCTAACCACCTACACACTTGTCTTTCACACCTTCAATTCCCCAGTCAGTCTACAAACACTTCCAGCAAACACCCTGTCACTCCCCTAGCACTCCTCTAGTGACCCATTCAGCACCATGTAGTAATCCAATCACTGCGCCAAAGCCCAAACACTTATAAATTCACCCAGACACTCTCCTTGCAGTACTCTAATCATTCAGTCAGTACCCAAGTACTCATGCAGTGAGCCAGGCCTTAGCACATGGACTGCTTAAAACGCCTATCCACTATGCATGCAGTCCTGTAAGCACCTACACACTTGTCTTTCACACCTTCAATTCTCCAGTCAGTAGCCATACACTTCCAACAAACACCCTGTCACTCTCCTTGCACTCCTCTAGTGACCCATTCAGCACCATGTACTAATCGATTCACTGCGCCAAAACCCAAAAACGTATAAATTCACGCTGGCACTCTCCTTGCAATACTCTAATCATTCAGTCAGTACCCAAGTACTCATGCACTGAGCCAGGCCTTAGCACATATACTGCTTCAAACGCCTATCCACTATGCATGCAGTCCTCTAACCACCTACAGACTTGTCTTTCACCCTGTCAATTCCCCAGTCAGTATCTATACACTCCTGCAAACACCCTGTCACTCCCCTTGCACTCCTCCAGTGACCCATTCAGCACCATGTACTAATCCATTCACAGCGCCAAATCCCAAACACTTATAAATTCACCCAGGTACTCTCCTTGCAGTACTCTAATCATTCAGTCAGTTCCCAAGTACTCATGCACTGAGACAGGCCTTAGCACATGGACTGCTTCAAACGCCAATCCACTATGCATGCAGTCCTCCAACCACCTACACACTTGTCTTTCACACCTCAATTTCCCAGTCAGTATCCATATACTTCCAGCAAACACCCTGTCACTCTCCTTGCACTCCTCTAGTGACCCCTTCAGCACCATGTACTAATCCATTCACTGCGCCAAAACCCAAACACTTATAAATTCACCCAGGGACTCTCCTTGCAGTAATCTAATCATTCAGTCAGTACGAAAATAATAATGCGCTGAGCCAGGCCTTAGCACATGGACTGCTTCAAACGCCAATCCACTATGCATGCAGTCCTCCAACCACCTACACACTTGTCTTTCACATCTTCAATTCCCCAGTCAGTATCCATACACTTCCAACAAACACCCTGTCACTCCCCTTGAACTCCTGTGGTGACTCATTCAGCACCATGTACTGATCCATTCACTGCGCCAATACCCAACCACTTATAAATTCACTCAGGCACTCTCCTTGCAGTACTCTAATCATTCAGTCAGTACCCAAGTACTCATCCAGTGACCCAGGCCTTAGCAAATGGTTTTCTTCAAACCCCTATCCACCATGCATGCAGTCGTCTAACCACCTACATACTTGACTTTCACCACTTCAATTTCCCAGTCAGTATCTATACACTCCTGCAAACACCCTGTCACTCCCCTTGCACTCCTCCAGTGACCCATTCAGCACCATGTACTAATCTATTCACTGCGCCAAAACCCAACCACTTATAAATTCACCCAGGCACTCTCCTTGCAGTACTCTAATCAGTCAGTCAGTACCCAAGTACTCAGGTACTGAGCCAGGCCTTAGCACATGGACTGCTTCAAATGCCTATCCACTATGCATGCAGTCCTCTAACCACGTACACACTTGTCTTTCACACCTTCAATTCCCCAGTCAGTATCCATACACTTCCAGCAAACACCCTGTCACTCCCCTTGCACTCCTCTATTGACCCATTCAGCACCATGTACTAATCCATTCACTGCACGAAAACCCAAACACTTATAAATTCACCCAGGCACTCTCCTTGCAATACTCTAATCATTCAGTCAGTACCCAAGTACTCAACCAGTGACCCAGGCCTTAGCACATGGACTGCTTCAAACCCCTATCCACTATGCATGCAGTCCTCTAACCACTTACACACTTGTCTTTCACCCCTTCAATTCCTCATTCAGTATGTATGCACTCCTGCACACACCCTGTCACTCCCCTTGCACTCCTGCAGTGACCCATTCAGCACCATGTACTAATCCATTCACAGAGCCAAAACCCAAACACTTATAATTTCACCCAGGCAATCTCCTTGCAGTACTCTAATCATTCAGTCAGTACCCAAGTACTCAGGCACTGAGACAGGCCTTAGCACATGGACTGCTTCAAACGCCTATCCACTATGCATGCAGTCCCCTAACCACCTACACACTAGTCTTTCATACCTTCAATTCCCCAGTCAGTATCCATACACTTCCATCAAAAACCCAGTCACTCTCCTTGCACTACTCTAGTGACCCATCCAGCACCATGTACTAATCCATTCACTGCGCCAAACCCAAACACTTATAAATTCACCCAGGCACTCTCGTTGCAGTACTCTAATCATTCAGTAAGTACCCAAGTACTCAGGCACTGAGCTAGGCCTTAGCACATGGACTGCTTCAAATGCCTATCGACTATGCATGCAGTCCTATAACCACCTACACACTTATCTTTCACACCTTAAATTCCCCAGTCAGTATCCATACACTTCCAGCAAACACCATGTCTCTCCCCTTGCACTCATCTATTGACCCATTCAGCACCATGTACTAATCCATTCACTGCGCCAATACCCAACCACTTATAAATTCACCCAGGCACTCTCCTTGCAGTACTCTAATCATTCAGTCAGTACCCAAGTACTCATGCACTGAGCCAGGCCTTAGCAAATGGACTGCTTCAAACGCTTATCCACTATGCATGCAGTCCTCTAACCACGCACACACTTGTCTTTCACACCTTCAATTCTCCAGTCAGTATCCATACACTTTCACCAAACACCCTGTCACTCCCCTAGGACTCCAGTAGTGACCCATTCAGCACCATGTACTAATCCATTCTCTGCACCAAAACCCAACCACTTATAAATTCACCCAGACACTCTCCTTGCAGTACTCTAATCATTCAGTCAGTACCCAAGTACTCATGCACTGAGCCAGGCCTTAGCACATGGACTGCTTCAAACACCTATCCACTATGCATGCAGTCCTCTAACCACCTACACACTTGTCTTTCACATCTTCAATTCCCCAGTCAGTATACATACACTTCCAGCAAACACCCTGTCACTCCCCTTGCACTCCTCTAGTGACCCATTCAGCACCATGTACTAATCCATTCACTGCGCCAAAACCCAAACACTTATAAATTCACCCAGGCACTCTCGTTGCGGTACTCTAATCATTCAGTCAGTACCCAAGTACTCATGCACTGAGCCAGGCCTTAGCACATGGACTGCTTCAAATGCCTATCCACTATGCATGCAATCCTATAACCACCTACACACTTATCAATCACACCTTCAATTCCCCAGTCAGTATCCATACACTTCCAGCAAACACCCTGTCACTCTCCTTGCAATCCTCTAGTGACCCATTTAGCACCATGTACTAATCCATTCACTGCTCCAAAACCCAAACACTTATAAATTCACCCAGGCACTCTCCTTGCAGTACTCTAATCATTCAGTCAGTACCCAAGTACTCATGCACTGAGCCAGGCCTTAGCACATGGACTGCTTCAAATACCTATCCACTATGCATGTAGTCCTCTAACCACCTACACACTTGTCTTTCACACCTTCAATTCCCCAGTCAATAGCCATACACTTCCAGCAAACACCCTGTTACTTTCCTTGCACTCCTCTAGTGACCCATTCAGCACCATGTACTAATCCATTTAGTGCGCCAAAACCCAAACACTTATAAATTCACCCAGGAACTCTCCTTGCAGTACTCTAATCATTCAGTCAGTACCCAAGTGCTCATTCAATGACCCAGGCCTTAGCACATGGACTTCTTCAAACGCCTATCCACTCTGCATGCAGTCCTGTAAGCACCTACACACTTGTCTTTCACACCTTCAATTCTCCAGTCAGTAGCCATACACTTCCAACAAACACCCTGTCACTCCCCTTCCACTCTTGTAGTGACCCATTCAGCACCATGTACTAATCCATTCGCAGTGCCAAAACCCAAACACTTATAAATTCACCCAGACACTCTCCTTGCATTACTCTAATCATTCAGTCAGTACCCAAATACTCATGCACTGAGCCAGGCCTTAGCACATGGACTGCTTTAAATGCCTATCCACTATGCATGCAGTCCTGTAAGCACCTACACACTTGTCTTTCACACCTTCAGTTCTCCAGTCAGTAGCCATACACTTCCAACAAACACCCTGTCACTCCCCTTCCACTCTTGTAGTGACCCATTCAGCACCATGTACTAATCCATTCACTGCGCCAATACCCAACCACTTATAAATTCAACCAGGCACTCTCCTTGCAGTACTCTAATCATTCAGTCAGTACCCAAGTGCTCATGCAATGACCTAGGCCTTAGCACATGGACTTCTTCAAACGCCTAGCCACTATGCATGTAGTCCTGTAAGCACCTACACACTTGTCTTTCACCCTTTCAATTCCCCAGTCAGTATCTATACACTCCTGCAAACACCCTGTCACTCCCCTTGCACTCCTCCAGTGACCCATTCAGCACCATGTACTAATCCATTCACAGCGCCAATACCCAACCACTTATAAATTCACCCAGGCACTCTCCTTGCAGTACTCTAATCATTCAGTCAGTACCCAAGTGCTCATGCAATGACCCAGGCCTTAGCACATGGACTGCTTCAAATGCCTATCCACTATGCATGCAGTCCTCTAACCACGTACACACTTGTCTTTCACACCTTCAATTCCCCAGTCAGTATCCATACACTTCCAGCAAACACCCTGTTACTCTCCTTGCACTCCTCTATTGACCCATTCAGCTCCATGTACTAATCCATTCACTGCACGAAAACCCAAACACTTATAAATTTACCCAGGCACTCTCCTTGCAATACTCTAATCATTCAGTCAGTACCCAAGTACTCAACCAGTGACCCAGGCCTTAGCACATGGACTGCTTCAAACCCCTATCCACTATGCATGCAGTCCTCTAACCACTTACACACTTGTCTTTCACCCCTTCAATTCCTCATTCAGTATCTATGAACTCCTGCACGCACACTGTCACTCCCCTTGCACTCCTGCAGTGACCCATTCAGGACCATGTACTAATCCATTCACAGAGCCAAAACCCAAACACTTATAAATTCACCCAGGCAATCTCCTTGCAGTACTCTAATCATTCAGTCAGTACCCAAGTACTCAGCCACTGAGACAGGCCTTAGCACATGGACTGCTTCAAACGCCTATCCACTATGCATGCAGTCCTCTAACCACCTACACACTAGTCTTTCATACCTTCAATTCCCCAGTCAGTATCCATACACTTTCAGCAAACACCCTCTCACTCCCCTTTCACTCCTCTAGTGACCCATCCAGCACCATGTAGTAATCCATTCACTGCGCCAAAAGCCAAACTCTTATAAATTCACCCAGGCACTCTCCTTGCAGTACTCTAATCATTCAGTCAGTACTCAAGTACTCATGCACTGAACCAGGCCTTAGCACATGGACTGCTTCAAATGCTTATCCACTATGTATGCAGTAATCTAACAACCTACACACTTGTATTTCACACCTTCAAATCCCCAGTCAGTATACATACACTTCTAGCAAACACCCTGTCACTCCCCTTGCACTCCTCTAGTGACCCATCCAGCACCATGTACTAATCCATTCACTGCGCCAAAACCCAAACACTTATAAATTCACCCAGGCACTCTCGTTGCAGTACTCTAATCATTCAGTAAGTGCCCAAGTACTCAGGCACTGAGCCAGGCCTTAGCACATGGACTGCTTCAAATGCCTATCGACTATGCATGCAGTCCTATAACCACCTACACACTTATCTTTCACACCTTAAATTTCCCAGTCAGTATCCATACACTTCCAGCAAACACCGTGTCTCTCCCCTTGCACTCCTCTATTGACCCATTCAGCACCATGTACTAATCCATTCATTGCGCCAATACCCAACCACTTATAAATTCACCCAGGCACTCTCCTTGCAGTACTCTAATCATTCAGTCAGTACCCAAGTACTCATGCACTGAGCCAGGCCTTAGCACATGGACTGCTTCAAACGCCTATCCACTATGCATGCAGTCCTCTAACCACGCACACACTTGTCTTTCACACCTTCAATTCTCCAGTCAGTATCCATACACTTCCACCAAACACCCTGTCACTCCCCTAGGACTCCAGTAGTGACCCATTCAGCACCATGTAGTAATCCAATCACTGCGCCAAAGCCCAAACACTTATAAATTCACCCAGACACTCTCCTTGCAGTACTCTAATCATTCAGTGAGTACCCAAGTACTCATGCAGTGAGCCAGGCCTTAGCACATGGACTGCTTCAAACGCCTATCCACTATGCATGCAGTCCTGTAAGCACCTACACACTTGTCTTTCACCCTGTCAATTCCCCAGTCAGTATCTATACACTCCTGCAAACACCCTGTCACTCCCCTTGCACTCCTCCAGTGACCCATTCAGCACCATGTACTAATCCATTCACAGCGCCAAATCCCAAACACTTATAAATTCACCCAGGTACTCTCCTTGCAGTACTCTAATCATTCAGTCAGTTCCCAAGTACTCATGCACTGAGACAGGCCTTAGCACATGGACTGCTTCAAACGCCAATCCACTATGCATGCAGTCCTCCAACCACCAACACACTTGTCTTTCACACCTTCAATTTCCCAGTCAGTATCCATATACTTCCTGCAAACACCCTGTCACTCTCCTTGCACTCCTCTAGTGACCCATTCAGCACCATGTACTAATCCATTCACTGCGCCAAAACCTAAACACTTATAAATTCACCCAGAAAAGAGAATATTCAGGTCACACTTTGTATATTCATATAGTGTGTAACCTTTTCAAGATGGCGGGATGTTCAACATTAGGTGTATACGTTTCCGTCCGCTTTCGCTTTCCATGTTGTATCACGTTACCACGCCGGTTCCTGTCCCGATAAAAACAGTGAAACAGACTCCAGGCAGGGTATCGGTACGAACGTGAGGAAGTGCGGATGCGGTTATTGACTCAGCTGTCAGGTATGATGATACTGCTTTATCTGTAGTAACGGAGGTTAATATATATCACGAAGCAGGGCGAAGATTAGTTAATGAGGGTGACGCGAATAGGGGCCGGTGTAGTTTGGACTCTTATCCGAGACTGGGGATTGGTTTTGATCCTATCCAGTATATTGAGGAAATAGAGCACTTTGGAAAACTGGGAATTTATGTAAGAGTGGTTTGAAAATGAGGACCGACAATTGTAGGTCAATGTTACACGTTTGTCATCTGTTAAAAATATCGCTATGTTTAGGGAGACAATACAGCATGTAACAAAATATTTTGATTCCTTTTGAATGGGCCGATTAAAGTATATAAACACCAAAGGGTTATCAGAACTTGGGAAATGCCACATTACAAACCTGTATATAAATTGTTGCAAGATAGAAGGACCAGGCTAACAACCCTGTCACTTAAGGAATTATCATTCGTAGGGGAGAGACAAATAAATATTTAGGATAATCGTGGAATTGGAGATATGCCCTAGAAACAAAAATGTTAGTATAATGCTTGTTCAATATAGGGGTCTTTGTGGACTCATTTAAGGATCCACATGACTTATGTCAAAATAGCAACAGGGCTGACAGTAATCTTTTGCTATGGTAGGTACCAATACGTGACTTTTTGTGACTAGACATTTCGTATTGACATTAACCCGTTGCCTACAACCATTGAAATAACAACATGAGGATTAATGAAAAATGGGCAGTTGGTGCTTCAAGTGACCTCACGATTGTAACTATTTAGTGACTGCACCATTAATGTTGTTTTTAACCTTGAATATGGCCATCAATTAGAGAGGGAGGGAATGTATATATTTTTTTGTCTTATACTATGGGTCTTTGAATACACAGGTGTATCATTACCTGCTGCAAAAGGTGATTTTCTGGCCGTTTAACAATCTACAACGAATGGAAGAATTGTACAGGTCATAGGAACAATATCCATTTTAGATGGGTTGCGGATGTATCTAATAATACGAATCCACCAGTAAGAACAAGAGGGACGATACTTCATATCAACCTAACATATGAGGAAACACTTGTTTCAAGAAGGTCAGTTGTGGGTGTTGACCATGTGAACACTTGGTGGCCCTATGTAAATATGCGCTAGACTTGAACCCCAATAAGACCAGGATGTTTCATTTGGTGGTGGCTCTATACTTTTCATGCCAAATCTCGGCATCAGTTATCTAACCTTTTTAGACGAATAGGATGACACTAGCCCCTTATGATAATCGAGTGTCAAGACTGGATGAATTGATATAATATAAGTTCATGTGGATCAGTCTTTTTAAAATGAGATTTTAATGCTGTTCTTTCAGTTTTAATCATTAAAATAATATATAATAGTATATGTATGTGTTTTGTAATTGGTATGTCTGTATCTATTTGTTCACAGCCTTGAAAAAGTCCGGATGGACGAAACACGTGTCGGCTGTTATGTCTATGTAATGTCATTTGGAAAATACAAGAAAGAAAAATAAATAATGAAAACCGAATTACATCCTGGATCTATTTGTGGACTTTTTGAATTTATATTTACTCTGACTCTGTAATTGCATGTGTAACGGATACCTATGTCTGCCTCGACCGTTTTGTGATTAATGGTGTGACCTTAGTTGAATACCTTTGGGTTTTCTCGACGGGTCAATTGTTCCTCCTAAAAGCAGAGGGGGTATCGGGTTTGAGAGCACTATAGGGTCCCTTTTCAAAGAAATTGTCAAGTTGTGGATGTGCATGTAATTCTAGCCTACTGCTGCTTAGGTGCATGTGAGTAAAGATTCAAGTTATCAGTTTGATAGTCTTTGCACTCCATACCCGATTTGGAACTTCACTACATTGAGAAAAAAAATCTTTTGTTCCGCTTGTGTAGCACTTTCCTAGTAATATTTGATAGTGAGAATAAGTCCGCAAATATGGCAAGCTTTGATGATAATAGAGATAATCTACTAGAGGAGTTATTTAACATGAAGACTGATACTAAACATGTACAGGATAATAGCTCAGGACAAGAAGGGCTAAAGATGAAATTTATACGCTTAGAGCGTCTCAAAAAACAGGAACTCTCACGTTGGTGGGATGCCACCATTCTACAAAGATATCTAGATATTAAACAGGTACCGAGAGGACTAAGAGTGGTGATATTTCCCTCCTTTGATGATCTGGGGGCGGATCTATTAAAGGAATGGGAACACCTCATTACGTCCTCCTCAGTTGGAATGATAGGGATTCTAATTAGGGATGCCAATATCAAACGAGAGCGACTACTATTGGAAATCAAGGTCTTAGAGGAGGAGATCAAGTCTACCAACCTGCCTGAAGTGATAGAGAAGAACTATAAAATTCTTAAAGGGGTGTTACAAAACCACCAGTTCTACATTAAAGATAAAAAGATGCGCAAATTGAAGCGCGATGACAATGACTATCGGTCTGGTCGAGTCTTTACTTATGCTAGTAAATTTGACAACTTGAATATTAATATCCAACAAGAGAGAACGAGTAGACCTGAGACTGAAACTTTAAATAAAGGCACATCTAGTGATACCGACCTTTCCAGTATCACAAGCATTACGAGTGAGGAGTCCAACTGCTCGGAAGAACCATCAACCAGTACTAACAAGGGTCAATCCAACTCCTTTTTTTTAGAGATGGAGAGGTTCAGAAAAGGGAGCAGACAGAGAGTACAAAATGTGGGCTCAAACTCAAAAAGACAAGAAGAGGGCAAAAAAGAGGACAAAGGGGGAATCAAGGGCAAGGAAAGAATGACGACAAGATCTGCGTCCAGAACAGTACAGAAATAAATGTTATACAGGATGATGGCAGCAACAATGTCAATGTGATTAATCTTTCTGATCATGTGTTAAATGACAATGAAATAAAAATCTTGAGCAGAGGATTGGGTTTTTGTCCTGCTTCCCTACCTGATTTTACTAAATATCATATTGGCTTGTACAGATTTATTAGGAATTTGAAACTTAAAAAGTTTTTTGCTAACAAAAATGAGAATGTGGTAGAACAACATCACGTCAACACACCATGTGAAATAACGGTAGAGGATGCAAAAAACATACAACTACTCCTTTCTTTAGAACAAATGGAGACACCTGACCCTACTATTAGGGAAATATTAGTAGATCTGGAGTTGAACACACAAACTGAGGTAAATAGTGGACTTAAACAAAGATCACGTTTCACACCACACCTATCACCAGACAATGTAATCGATATCTTTTCTGAAAAAGTCACACATGAACTATACAAACTAGAAGATGACTATCAGAAAAAATTAAAAAATGTAAAACATAATATAAGTAAAGAAGAGAGGGAGGCTCTAAATGGAATCGCACAAAACCCTAATTTAGTGATTAAGGAAGCTGATAAGGGCGGAAATATAGTCCTTATGAACAGATGTGATTACATTGCAGAGATTGATAGACAACTGCTGGATCACATATCTTATGAGGAGGTCGTCTCTAATCCAATGAGCATGGTAACCAACTTGATTGAAAGCAAACTACACTTTTGGAACAGTGAGGGACAATTGTCGGACATAGAACAAAAATACTTGTTTAATCCCACACCCACTGCAGCCTGTCTATACATACTACCTAAGGTACACAAAGGGGGAAATTTTCCCCCAGGAAGACCCATTATAGCTGGTATTGGGTCTTCTACGGAAAAGCTGTCGGAATTTATCGACATCTTTCTGCAGCCTCTGGTACAAAACCTACCGGCTTTCCTCAAGGACACGAAGGACTTGCTATGTAAAATGGAGGACTTTGATTGGACAAATGGTCATTTTTTGGTCACCTTGGATGTCAGCTCTTTGTATACATGTATACCTAGAGGTAAGGGCCTAGAAGCAATCCAGTATTTTTTAGATACAAGAGCTGCCACTCTATATGCACACAACAACATGCTTATGGAGCTAATATCCTTGGTTCTAGATAACAATTTTTTTTTACATGAGACTAAGTGGTACAGACAAAAGATGGGCGTGGCAATGGGTGCAACATTTTCACCCTCGTTTGCAAATCTATATATGGGTCATTATGAACTCATACATGTTTGGAGGGAATGCCCTAATAAGTATAGTGACAACATCATCCTTTGGACCAGATATATAGACGATGTTCTATTATTCTGGTCTGGAACTGAAACATGTTTACTAGATTTCATTACATATTTAAATGACAATTCTTTTAATATACGGTTTACACATCATTATGATACTAATAGTATTAACTATTTGGATACTACACTATATGTAACAGGACAAAAAATCAGATCTAAGATCTTCCGAAAAGAGACAGCTTGCAATTCTGTGCTGCACGCGACCAGCGCACACCCACCAGCACAGATAAAATCAATCCCCTATGGGGAGATGATCAGAACAAGAAGAAATTGTAGCATGGACAATATTTTCTTGGAGGAACTTGACAAATTGGAAAGGAGGTTTAAAGACCGGGGTTATTCTAACCAGGTCCTGACCGCAGCCAAGGACAAACTAGCTAAGGTTAAGAGATCCAACCTACTAGTTAGCACCCAACAAGGACAACAAAAAAAGAAAAAGGAAAAATGGGGCAGAGGACCATCATTGGTAGTCCCCTATAGTGCGGTTACACCAGATTTTTATCGCATCCTTAAAAAGTACTGGCACATCCTTAAGATGGACAGTACCATTAAAGAGACCATCTCCCAAAAAGCTACCATCATCCACAGCAGGGGAAAGACATTAAAACAAACTCTTTGCCACAGCTACCTTAAACCAATAACTACCACCACTTGGTTGCCAGCACCGCCCAACGGTTTCCATAGATGTGAACAATGCAGCATTTGCCACTTAGCCAAAAACAAATTGGTATCCTTTGAATATAACAATTTAAAAACATACAGAATTCGGGATTTCATGACTTGTAACTCTAAGTATGTTGTGTATTGTATTGAATGCTGCTGCGGTAAAATATATATAGGCAGCACCATACGCCCCTTGAAGGAACGCATTCAGGAACATGTCCGAGCGATCAGAAATAAAAACTGGGACTATCCGCTGGCGGTACATTACAATCAGATGCACACACTGGAGGGCAAAATTAATATTCAGTTTCATGGCGTCGAAAGTCTAAAAATGTCAAAACGAGGTGGTAACCATACACTGTTACTGAGACAGCTGGAAAGCAAATGGCTAATCAGACTCAGAGCCACTGAGTTGGGATTAAATATCGATAAGGAATTATATACCTTTCAATAGCCAAGCGAACCAACAAATAAGAGGGCAGGGTCTTTTCCGCTTGATATATGGTATTGACATTTGGACAAGTGGGAATGACTGTATATTCCCCACTGTTGACCGATCCTCCTCCTTCACGCAATGAATATTAGATATTCATGGTCATTTTAGTAATAATCCTAACCATTTTTAGTAGCATAGGCACACTTTCTTTTAGAAATTTATTTTTCAACATGCCCGCAAAATATCACCCTTGCTTGTGAATATTTTTCAAACACAATTCATGGAACGAGTAGATTTCCATTGAAGCCCTATGGTTATTCTTATCCCTGGGTTGGGAGAATAGTATTAATTTGCTGTTCCTTTATTATTTGTTAAAAATAGACTGATGTTGTCCCTATTGAGTGCGCATTGTGTAATACACACCAAAAAAATACACGTGGCAAATGATGGAATAGTACAAACTAAATCTCAAATGAGTCGTAAGAAAAGAGAATATTCAGGTCACACTTTGTATATTCATATAGTGTGTAACCTTTTCAAGATGGCGCGATGTTCAACATTAGGTGTATACGTTTCCGTCCGCTTTCGCTTTCCATGTTGTATCACGTTACCACGCCGGTTCCTGTCCCGATAAAAACAGTGAAACAGACTCCAGGCAGGGTATCGGTACGAACGTGAGGAAGTGCGGATGCGGTTATTGACTCAGCTGTCAGGTATGATGATACTGCTTTATCTGTAGTAACGGAGGTTAATATATATCACGAAGCAGGGCGAAGATTAGTTAATGAGGGTGAAGCGAATAGGGGCCGGTGTAGTTTGGACTCTTATCCGAGACTGGGGATTGGTTTTGATCCTATCCAGTATATTGAGGAAATAGAGTACTTTGGAAAACTGGGAATTTATGTAGGAGTGGTTTGAAAATGAGGACCGACAATTGTAGGTCAATGTTACACGTTTGTCATCTGTTAAAAATATCGCTATGTTTAGGGAGACAATACAGCATGTAACAAAATATTTTGATTCCTTTTGAATGGGCCGATTAAAGTATATAAACACCAAAGGGTTATCAGAACTTGGGAAATGCCACATTACAAACCTGTATATAAATTGTTGCAAGATAGAAGGACCAGGCTAACAACCCTGTCACTTAAGGAATTATCATTCGTAGGGGAGAGACAAATAAATATTTAGGATAATCGTGGAATTGGAGATATGCCCTAGAAACAAAAATGTTAGTATAATACTTGTTCAATATAGGGGTCTTTGTGGACTCATTTAAGGATCCACATGACTTATGTCAAAATAGCAACAGGGCTGACAGTAATCTTTTGCTATGGTGGGTACCAATACGTGACTTTTTGTGACTAGACATTTCGTATTGACATTAACCCGTTGCCTACAACCATTGAAATAACAACATGAGGATTAATGAAAAATGGGCAGTTGGTGCTTCAAGTGACCTCACGATTGTAACTATTTAGTGACTGCACCATTAATGTTGTTTTTAACCTTGAATATGGCCATCAATTAGAGAGGGAGGGAATGTATATATTTTTTTGTCTTATACTATGGGTCTTTGAATACACAGGTGAATCATTACCTGCTGCAAACGGTGATTTTCTGGCCGTTTAACAATATACAACGAATGGAAGAATTGTACAGGTCATAGGAACAATATCCATTTTAGATGGGTTGCGGATGTATCTAATAATACGAATCCACCAGTAAGAACAGGAGGGACGATACTTCATATCAACCTAACATATGAGGAAACACTTGTTTCAAGAAGGTCAGTTGTGGGTGTTGACCATGTGATCACTTGGTGGCCCTATGTAAATATGCGCTAGACTTGAACCCCAATAAGACCAGGATGTTTCATTTGGTGGTGGCTCTATACTTTTCATGCCAAATCTCGGCATCAGTTATCTAACCTTTTTAGACGAATAGGATGACACTAGCCCCTTATGATAATCGAGTGTCAAGACTGGATGAATTGATATAATATAAGTTCATGTGGATCAGTCTTTTTAAAATGAGATTTTAATGCTGTTCTTTCAGTTTTAATCATTAAAATAATATATAATAGTATATGTATGTGTTTTGTAATTGGTATGTCTGTATCTATTTGTTCACAGCCTTGAAAAAGTCCGGATGGACGAAACACGTGTCGGCTGTTATGTCTATGTAATGTCATTTGGAAAATACAAGAAAGAAAAATAAATAATGAAAACCGAATTACATCCTGGATCTATTTGTGGACTTTTTGAATTTATATTTACAATGACTCTGTAATTGCATGTGTAACGGATACCTATGTCTGCCTCGACCGTTTTGTGATTTATGGTGTGACCTTAGTTGAATACCTTTGGGTTTTCTCGACGGGTCAATTGTTCCTCCTAAAAGCAGAGGGGGTATCGGGTTTGAGAGCACTATAGGGTCCCTTTTCAAAGAAATTGTCAAGTTGTGGATGTGCATGTAATTCTAGCCTACTGCTGCTTAGGTGCATGTGAGTAAAGACTCTCCTTGCAGTACTTTAATCATTCAGTCAGTACTCAAGTACTCATGCACTGAGCCAGGCCTTAGCGCATCGACTACTTCAAACGCCTATCCACTATGCATGGAGTCCTCTAACCACCTACACACTTGTCTTTCACACATTCAATTCCCCAGTCAGTATCCATACACTTCCAGCAAACACCCTGTCACTCCCCTTGCACTCCTCTAGTGACCCATTCAGCACCATCTCCTAATCCATTCACTGCGCCAAAACCCAACCACTTATAAATTCACCCAGGCACTCTCCTTGCAGTACTCTAATCATTCAGTCAGTACCCAAGTACTCATGCACTGAGCCAGGCCTTAGCACATGGACTGCTTCAAATGCCTATCCACTATGCATGTAGTCCTCTAACCACGTACACACTTGTCTTTCACCCCTTCAATTCCCCAGTCAGTATCTATACACTCCTGCAAACACCCTGTCACTCCCCTTGCACTCCTCCAGTGACCCATTCAGCACCATGTACTAATCAATTCTCTGCACCAAAACCCAACCACTTATAAATTCACCCAGGCATTCTCCTTGCAGTACTCTAATCATTCAGTCAGTACCCAAGTATTCATGCACTGAGCCAGGCCTTAGCACATGGACTGCTTTAAATGCCTATCCACTCTGCATGCAGTCCTGTAAGCACCTACACACTTGTCTTTCACCCCTTCAATTCCCCAGTCAGTATCTATACACTCCTGCAAACACCCTGTCACTCCCCTTACACTCCTCCAGTGACCCATTCAGCACCATGTACTAATCCATTCACTGTGCCAAAACCTAAACACTTATAAATTCACCCAGACACTCTCCTTGCAGTACTCTAATCAATCAGTCAGTACCCAAGTACTCATGCACTGAGCCAGGCCTTAGCACATGGACTGCTTCAAACGCCTATCCACTATGCATGCAGTCCTCTAACCACCTACACACTTGTCTTTCACACCTTCAATTCCCCAGTCAGTCTACAAACACTTCCAGCAAACACCCTGTCACTCCCCTAGCACTCCTCTAGTGACCCATTCAGCACCATGTACTAATCCAATCACTGCGCCAAAACCCAAACACTTATAAATTCATCCAGGCACTCTCGTTGCAGTACTCTAATCATTCAGTCAGTACCCAAGTACTCAAGCACTGAGCCAGGCCTTAGCACATGGACTGCTTCAAATGCCTATCCACTATGCATGCAGTCCTATAACCACCTACACACTTTTCTTTCACACCTTAAATTCCCCAGTCAGTATCCATACACTTCCAACAAACACTGTGTCACTTCCCTTGCACTCCTCTATTGACCCATTCAGCACCATGTACTAATTCATTCACTGCGCGAACACCCAAACACTTATAAATTCACCCAGGCACTCCCCTTGCAATACTCTAATCATTCAGTCAGTACCCAAGTACTCAACCAGTGACCCAGACCTTAGCACATGGACTGCTTCAAACCCCTATCCACTGTGCATGCAGTCCTCTAACCACCTACACACTTGTCTTTCACCCCTTCAATCCCCCGGTCAGTATCTATACACTCCTGCAAACACCCTGTCACTCCCCTTGCACTCCTCCAGTGACCCATTCAGCACCATGTACTAATCCATTCACTGCGCCAAAACCCAACCACTTATAAATTCACCCAGACACTCTCCTTGCAGTACTCTAATCATTCAGTCAGTACCCAAGTACTCATGCACTGAGCCAGGCCTTAGCACATGGACTGCTTCAAATGCCTATCCACTATGCATGCAGTCCTCTAACCACCTACACACTTGTCTTTCACCCCTTCAATTACCCTGTCAGTATCTATACACTCCTGCAAACACCCTGTCACTCCCCTTGCACTCCTCCAGTGACCCATTCAGCACCATGTACTAATCCATTCACAGCGCCAAATCCCAAACACTTATAAATTCACCCAGGTACTCTCCTTGCAGTACTCTAATCATTCAGTTAGTACCCAAGTACTCATGCACTGAGACAGGCTTTAGCACATGGACTGCTTCAAATGCCTATCGACTATGCATGCAGTCCTCTAACCACCTACACACTTTTCTTTCACACCTTCAATTCCCCAGTTAGTATCCATACACTTCCAGCAAACACCCTGTCACTCTCCTTGCACTCCTATTGTGACCCATTCAGCACCATCTAATAATCCATTCACTGCGCCAAAACTCAAACTCTTATATATTCACGCAGGCAGTCTCCTTGCAGTACTCTAATCATTCAGTCAGTACCCAAGTACTCATGCAGTGAGCCAGGCCTTAGCACATGGACTGCTTCAAACGCCTATCCACTATGCATGCAGTCCTGTAAGCACCTACACACTTGTCTTTCACACCTTCAATTCTCCAGTCAGTAGCCATACACTTCCAACAAACACCCTGTCACTCTCCTTGCACTCCTCTAGTGACCCATTCAGCACCATGTACTAATCGATTCACTGCGCCAAAACCCAAAAACGTATAAATTCACCCTGGCACTCTCCTTGCAATACTCTAATCATTCAGTCATTACCCAAGTACTCATGCACTGAGCCAGGCCTTAACACATAAACTGCTTCAAACGCCTATCCACTATGCATGCAGTCCTCTAACCACCTACAGACTTGTCTTTCACCCTGTCAATTCCCCAGTCAGTATCTATACACTCCTGCAAACACCCTGTCACTCCCCTTGCACTCCTCCAGTGACCCATTCAGCACCATGTACTAATCCATTCAAAGCGCCAAATCCCAAACACTTATAAATTCACCCAGGTACTCTCCTTGCAGTACTCTGATCATTCAGTCAGTACCCAAGTACTCATGCACTGAGACAGGCCTTAGCACATGGACTGCTTCAAACGCCAATCCACAATGCATGCAGTCCTCTAACCACCTACACACTTGTCTTTCACACCTTCAATTTCCCAGTCAGTATCCATATACTTACAGCAAACACCCTGTCACTCTCCTTGCACTCCTCTAGTGACCCATTCAGCACCATGTACTAATCCATTCACTGCGCCAAAACCCAAACACTTATAAATTCACCCAGGCACTCTCCTTGCAGTACTCTAATCATTCAGTCAGTATACAAGTACTCATGCACTGAGCCAGGCCTTAGCACATGGACTGCTTCAAACGCCTATCCACTATGCATGCAGTCCTGTAACCACCTACACTCTTGTCTTTCACACCTTCAATTCCCCAGTCAGTATCTATACACTCCAGCAAACACCCTGTCACTCCCCTTGCACTCCTCCAGTCACCCATTCAGCACCATGTACTAATCTGTTCACTGCGCCAAAACCTAACCACTTATACATTCAACCAGGCACTCTCCTTGCAGTACTTTAATCATTCAATCAGTACCCAAGTACTCATGCAGTGAGCCAGGCCTTAGCAGATGGACTGCTTCAAACGCCTATCCACTATGCGTGCAGTCCTGTACCCACCTACACACTTCTCTTTCACACCTTCAATTCCCCAGTCAGTATCCATACACTTCCAGCAAACACCCTGTCACTCCCCTTGCACTCCTCTAGCGACCCATTCAGCACCATCTCTTAATCCATTCACTTCGCCAAAACCCAACCACTTATAAATTCACCCAGGCACTCTCCTTGCAGTACTCTTATCATTCAGTCAGTACCCAAGTACTCATGCACTGAGCCAGGCCTTAGCACATGACCTGCTTAAAACGCCTATCCACTATGCATGTAGTCAGCTAACCACCTACACACTTGTCTTTCACACCTTCAATTCCCCAGTCAGTAGCCATACACTTCCAGCAAACACGCTGTCACTCTCCTTGCACTCCTCTAGTGACCCATTCAGCACCATGTACTAATCCATTCACTGCGCCAAAACCCAAACACTTATAAATTCACCCAGGCACTCTCCTTGCAGCACTTTAATCATTCAGTCAGTACTCAAGTACTCATGCACTGAGCCAGGCCTTAGCACATGGACTGCTTTAAACGCCTATCCACTATGCATGCAGTCCTCTAACCACGTACACACTTGTCTTTCACATCTTCAATTCCCCAGTCAGTATACATACACTTCCAGCAAACACCCTGTCACTCCCCTTGCACTCCTCTAGTGACCCATTCAGCACCATGTACTAATCCATTCACTGCGCCAAAACCCAAACACTTATATATTCACCCAGGCACGCTCCTTGCAATACTCTAATCATTCAGCCAGTACCCAAGTACTTATGCACTGAGCCAGGCCTTAGCACATGGACTGCTTCAAACGCCTATCCACTATGCATGCAGTCCTGTAACCACCTACACACTTGTCTTTCACACCTTCAATTCCCCAGTCAGTATCCATACACTTCCAGCAAACACCCTGTCACTCCCCTTGCACTCCTCTATTGACGCATTCAGCACCATATACTAATCCATTCACTGCCCGAAAACCCAAACACTTATAAATTCACCCAGGCACTCTCCTTGCAATACTCTAATCATTCGGTCAGTACCCAAGTACTCATCTAGTGACCCAGGCCTTAGCACATGGACTGCTTCAAACCCCTATCCACTATGCATGCAGTTCTCTAACCACCTACATACTTGTCTTACACTCCTTCAATTCCCCAGTCAGTATCTATACACTCCTGCAAACACCCTGTCACTCCCCTTGCACTCCTCCAGTGACCCATTCAGGACCATGTACTAATCCATTCACAGCGCTAAAACCCAAACACTTATACATTCACCAAGGCACTCTCCTTGCAGTACTCTAATCATTCAGTCAGTACCCAAGTACTCTTGCACTGAGACGGCCTTAGCACATGGACTGCTTCAAACGCCAATCCACAATGCATGCAGTCCTCTAACCACCTACACACTTGTCTTTCACACCTTCAATTCCACAGTCAGTATCCATATACTTCCAGCAAACACCCTGTCACTCTCCTTGCACTCCTCTAGTGACCCATTCAGCACCATGTACTAATCCATTCACTGCGCCAAAACCCAAACACTTATAAATTCACCCAGGGACTCTCCTTGCAGTAATCTAATCATTCAGTCAGTACGAAAATAATAATGCGCTGAGCCAGGCCTTAGCACATGGACTGTTTCAAATGCCTATCCACTATGCATGCAGTCCTGTAACCACCTACACTCTTGTCTTTCACACCTTCAATTTCCCAGTCAGTATCTATACACTCCAGCAAACACCCTGTCACTCCCCTTGCACTCCTCCAGTGACCCAATCAGCACCATGTACTACTCCATTCACAGCGCCAAAACCCAAACACTTATACATTCACCAAGGCACTCTCCTTGCAGTACTCTAATTATTCAGTCAGTACCCAAGTATTCATGCACTGAGCCAGGCCTTAGCGCATCGACTACTTCAAACGCCTATCCACTATGCATGGAGTCCTCTAACCACCTACACACTTGTCTTTCACACATTCAATTCCCCAGTCAGTATCCATAAACTTCCAGCAAACACCCTGTCACTCTCCTTGCACTCCTCTAGTGACCCATTCAGCACCATGTACTAATCCATTCACTGCACCAAAACCCAACCACTTATAAATTCACCCAGGCACTCTCCTTGCAGTACTCTAATCATTCAGTCAGTACCCAAGTACTCATGCATTGAGCCAGGCCTTAGCACATGGACTGCTTCAAACGCTTATCCACTATGCATGCAGTCCTCTAACCACGCACACACTTGTCTTTCACACCTTCAATTCTCCAGTCAGTATCCATACACTTTCACCAAACACCCTGTCACTCCCCTAGGACTCCAGTAGTGACCCATTCAGCACCATGTACTAATCCATTCTCTGCACCAAAACCCAACCACTTATAAATTCACCCAGACACTCTCCTTGCAGTACTCTAATCATTCAGTCAGTACCCAAGTACTCATGCACTGAGCCAGGCCTTAGCACATGGACTGCTTCAAACGCCTATCCACTATGCATGCAGTCCTCTAACCACCTACACACTTGTCTTTCACATCTTCAATTCCCCAGTCAGTATACATACACTTCCAGCAAACACCCTGTCACTCCCCTTGCACTCCTCTAGTGACCCATTCAGCACCATGTACTAATCCATTCACTGCGCCAAAATCCAAACACTTATAAATTCACCCAGGCACTCTCGTTGCGGTACTCTAATCATTCAGTCAGTACCCAAGTACTCATGCACTGAGCCAGGCCTTAGCACATGGACTGCTTCAAATGCCTATCCACTATGCATGCAATCCTATAACCACCTACACACTTATCAATCACACCTTCAATTCCCCAGTCAGTATCCATACACTTCCAGCAAACACCCTGTCACTCTCCTTGCAATTCTCTAGTGACCCATTTAGCACCATGTACTAATCCATTCACTGCACGAAAACCCAAACACTTATAAATTCACCCAGGCACTCTCCTTGCAATACTCTAATCATTCAGTCAGTACCCAAGTACTCAACCAGTGACCCAGGCCTTAGCACATGGACTGCTTCAAACCCCTATCCACTATGCATGCAGTCCTCTAACCACTTACACACTTGTCTTTCACCCCTTCAATTCCTCATTCAGTATCTATGCACTCCTGCACACACCCTGTCACTCCCCTTGCACTCCTGCAGTGACCCATTCAGCACCATGTACTAATCCATTCACAGAGCCAAAACCCAACCACTTATAAATTCACCCAGGCACTCTCCTTGCAGTACTCTAATCATTCAGTCAGTACCCAAGTACTCATACACTGAGCCAGGCCTTAGCACATGGACTGCTTCAAACGCCTATCCACTATGCATACAGTCCTCTAACCACATACACACTTGTCTTTCACACCTTCATATCTCCAGTCAGTATCCATACACTTCCAGCAAACACCCTGTCACTCCCCTAGGACTCCAGTAGTGACCCATTCAGCACCATGTACTAATCCATTCTCTGCGCCAAAACCCAACCACTTATAAATTCACCCAGACACTCTCCTTGCAGTACTCTAATCATTCAGTCAGTACCCAAGTGCTCATGCAATGACCCAGGCCTTAGCACATGGACTGCTTCAAACGCCTATCCACTATGCATACAGTCCTCTAACCACGTACACACTTGTCTTTCACACCTTCATATCTCCAGTCAGTATCCATACACTTCCAGCAAACACCCTGTCACTCCCCTAGGACTCCAGTAGTGACCCATTCAGCACCATGTACTAATCCATTCTCTGCGCCAAAACCCAACCACTTATAAATTCACCCAGGCACTCTCCTTGCAATACTCTAATCATTCAGTCAGTACCCAAGTACTCAACCAGTGACCAAGGCTTAGCACATGGACTGCTTCAAACCCCTATCCACTATGCATGCAGTCCTCTAACCACTTACACACTTGTCTTTCACCCCTTCAATTCCTCATTCAGTATCTATGAACTCCTGCACACACCCTGTCACTCCCTTTGCACTCCTGCAGTGACCCATTCAGCACCATGTACTAATCCATTCACAGAGCCAAAACCCAAACACTTATAAATTCACCCAGGCACTCTCCTTGCAGTACTCTAATCATTCAGTCAGTACCCAAGTACTCATGCACTGAGCCAGGCCTTAGCACATGGACTGCTTCAAATGCCTATCCACTATGCATGTAGTCCTCTAACCACCTACACACTGTCTTTCACACCTTCAATTCTCCAGTCAGTATCCATACACTTCCAGCAACACCCTGTCACTTCCCTAGGACTCCTGTAGTGACCCATTCAGCACCATGTACTAATCAATTCTCTGCACCAAAACCCAACCACTTATAAATTCACCCAGACACTCTCCTTGCAGTACTCTAATCAATCAGTCGGTACCCAAGTACTCATGCACTGAGCCAGGGCTTAGCACATGGACTGCTTCAAACGCCTATCCACTATGCATGCAGTCCTCTAACCACCTACACACTTGTCTTTCACACCTTCAATTCCCCAGTCAGTCTACAAACACTTCCAGCAAACACCCTGTCACTCCCCAAGCACTCCTCTAGTGACCCATTCATCACCATGTAGTAATCCAATCACTGCGCCAAAATCCAAACACTTATAAATTCACCCAGGCACTCTCGTTGCGGTACTCTAATCATTCAGTCAGTACCCAAGTACTCATGCACTGAGCCAGGCCTTAGCACATGGACTGCTTCAAATGCCTATCCACTATGCATGCAATCCTATAACCACCTACACACTTATCAATCACACCTTCAATTCCCCAGTCAGTATCCATACACTTCCAGCAAACACCCTGTCACTCTCCTTGCAATTCTCTAGTGACCCATTTAGCACCATGTACTAATCCATTCACTGCACGAAAACCCAAACACTTATAAATTCACCCAGGCACTCTCCTTGCAATACTCTAATCATTCAGTCAGTACCCAAGTACTCAACCAGTGACCCAGGCCTTAGCACATGGACTGCTTCAAACCCCTATCCACTATGCATGCAGTCCTCTAACCACTTACACACTTGTCTTTCACCCCTTCAATTCCTCATTCAGTATCTATGCACTCCTGCACACACCCTGTCACTCCCCTTGCACTCCTGCAGTGACCCATTCAGCACCATGTACTAATCCATTCACAGAGCCAAAACCCAACCACTTATAAATTCACCCAGGCACTCTCCTTGCAGTACTCTAATCATTCAGTCAGTACCCAAGTACTCATACACTGAGCCAGGCCTTAGCACATGGACTGCTTCAAACGCCTATCCACTATGCATACAGTCCTCTAACCACATACACACTTGTCTTTCACACCTTCATATCTCCAGTCAGTATCCATACACTTCCAGCAAACACCCTGTCACTCCCCTAGGACTCCAGTAGTGACCCATTCAGCACCATGTACTAATCCATTCTCTGCGCCAAAACCCAACCACTTATAAATTCACCCAGACACTCTCCTTGCAGTACTCTAATCATTCAGTCAGTACCCAAGTGCTCATGCAATGACCCAGGCCTTAGCACATGGACTGCTTCAAACGCCTATCCACTATGCATACAGTCCTCTAACCACGTACACACTTGTCTTTCACACCTTCATATCTCCAGTCAGTATCCATACACTTCCAGCAAACACCCTGTCACTCCCCTAGGACTCCAGTAGTGACCCATTCAGCACCATGTACTAATCCATTCTCTGCGCCAAAACCCAACCACTTATAAATTCACCCAGGCACTCTCCTTGCAATACTCTAATCATTCAGTCAGTACCCAAGTACTCAACCAGTGACCAAGGCTTAGCACATGGACTGCTTCAAACCCCTATCCACTATGCATGCAGTCCTCTAACCACTTACACACTTGTCTTTCACCCCTTCAATTCCTCATTCAGTATCTATGAACTCCTGCACACACCCTGTCACTCCCTTTGCACTCCTGCAGTGACCCATTCAGCACCATGTACTAATCCATTCACAGAGCCAAAACCCAAACACTTATAAATTCACCCAGGCACTCTCCTTGCAGTACTCTAATCATTCAGTCAGTACCCAAGTACTCATGCACTGAGCCAGGCCTTAGCACATGGACTGCTTCAAATGCCTATCCACTATGCATGTAGTCCTCTAACCACCTACACACTGTCTTTCACACCTTCAATTCTCCAGTCAGTATCCATACACTTCCAGCAACACCCTGTCACTTCCCTAGGACTCCTGTAGTGACCCATTCAGCACCATGTACTAATCAATTCTCTGCACCAAAACCCAACCACTTATAAATTCACCCAGACACTCTCCTTGCAGTACTCTAATCAATCAGTCGGTACCCAAGTACTCATGCACTGAGCCAGGGCTTAGCACATGGACTGCTTCAAACGCCTATCCACTATGCATGCAGTCCTCTAACCACCTACACACTTGTCTTTCACACCTTCAATTCCCCAGTCAGTCTACAAACACTTCCAGCAAACACCCTGTCACTCCCCAAGCACTCCTCTAGTGACCCATTCATCACCATGTAGTAATCCAATCACTGCGCCAAAACCCAAACACTTATAAATTCACCCAGACACTCTCCTTGCAGTACTCTAATCATTCAGTCAGTACCCAAGTACTCATGCAGTGAGCCAGGCCTTAGCACATGGACTGCTTCAAATGCCTATCCACTATGCATGCAGTCCTGTAAGCACCTACACACTTGTCTTTCACACCTTCAATTCTCCAGTCAGTAGCCATACACTTCCAACAAACACTCTGTCACTCTCCTTGCACTCCTCTAGTGACCCATTCAGCACCATGTACTAATCGATTCACTGCGCCAAAACCCAAAAACGTATAAATTCACCCTGGCACTCTCCTTGCAATACTCTAATCATTCAGTCAGTACCCAAGTACTCATGCACTGAGCCAGGCCTTAGCACATATACTGCTTCAAACGCCTATCCACTATGCATGCAGTCCTCTAACCACCTACAGACTTGTCTTTCACCCTGTCAATTCCCCAGTCAGTATCTATACACTCCTGCAAACACCCTGTCACTCCCCTTGCACTCCTCCAGTGACCCATTCAGCACCATGTACTAATCCATTCACAGCGCCAAAACCCAAACACTTATAAATTCCCCCAGGCACTCTCCTTGCAGTACTCTAATCATTCAGTCAGTACCCAAGTACTCATGCACTGAGCCAGGCTTTAGCACATGGACTGCTTCATATGCCTATCCACTATGCATGCAGTCCTCTAACCACCTACACACCAGTCTTTCATACCTTCAATTCCCCAGTCAGTATCCATACACTTCCATCAAAAACCCAGTCACTCTCCTTGCACTACTCTAGTGACCCATCCAGCACCATGTACTAATCCATTCACTGCGCCAAAAGCCAAACTCTTATAAATTCACCCAGGCCCTCTCCTTGCAGTACTCTAATCATTCAGTCAGTACCCAAGTACTCATGTACTGAGCCAGGCCTTAGCACATGGACTGCTTCAAATGCCTATCCACTATGCATGCAGTCCTCTAACCACGTACACACTTGTCTTTCACACCTTCAATTCCCCAGTCAGTATCCATACACTTCCAGCAAACACCCTGTCACTCCCCTTGCACTCCTCTATTGACCCATTCAGCACCATGTACTAATCCATTCACTGCACGAAAACCCAAACACTTATAAATTCACCCAGGCACTCTCCTTGCAATACTCTAATCATTCAGTCAGTACCCAAGTACTCAACCAGTGACCCAGGCCTTAGCACATGGACTGCTTCAAACCCCTATCCACTATGCATGCAGTCCTCTAACCACTTACACACTTGTCTTTCACCCCTTCAATTCCTCATTCAGTATCTATGCACTCCTGCACACACCCTGTCACTCCCCTTGCACTCCTGCAGTGACCCATTCAGCACCATGTACTAATCCATTCACAGAGCCAAAACCCAACCACTTATAAATTCACCCAGGCACTCTCCTTGCAGTACTCTAATCATTCAGTCAGTACCCAAGTACTCATGCACTGAGCCAGGCCTTAGCACATGGACTGCTTCAAATGCCTATCCACTATGCATACAGTCCTCTAACCACGTACACACTTGTCTTTCACACCTTCATATCTCCAGTCAGTATCCATACACTTCCAGCAAACACCCTGTCACTCCCCTAGGACTCCAGTAGTGACCCATTCAGCACCATGTACTAATCCATTCTCTGCGCCAAAACCCAACCACTTATAAATTCACCCAGACACTCTCCTTGCAGTACTCTAATCATTCAGTCAGTACCCAAGTGCTCATGCAATGACCCAGGCCTTAGCACATGGACTGCTTCAAATGCCTATCCACTATGCATACAGTCCTCTAACCACGTACACACTTGTCTTTCACACCTTCATATCTCCAGTCAGTATCCATACACTTCCAGCAAACACCCTGTCACTCCCCTAGGACTCCAGTAGTGACCCATTCAGCACCATGTACTAATCCATTCTCTGCGCCAAAACCCAACCACTTATAAATTCACCCAGACACTCTCCTTGCAGTACTCTAATCATTCAGTCAGTACCCAAGTGCTCATGCAATGACCCAGGCCTTAGCACATGGACTTCTTCAAACGCCTATCCACTCTGCATGCAGTCCTGTAAGCACCTACACACTTGTCTTTCATCCCTTCAATTACCAAGTCAGTATCTATACACTCCTGCAAACACCCTGTCACTCCCCTTGCACTCCTCCAGTGACCCATTCAGCACCATGTACTAATCCATTCGCAGCGCCAAAACCCAAACACTTATAAATTCACCCAGGCACTCTCCTTGCAGTACTCTAATCATTCAGTCAGTACCCAAGTACTCATGCACTGAGCCAGGCCTTAGCACATGGACTGCTTCAAATGCCTATCCACTATGCATGCAGTCCTGTAAGCACCTACACACTTGTCTTTCACACCTTCATATCTCCAGTCAGTATCCATATACTTCCAGCAAACACCCTGTCACTCCCCTAGGACTCCAGTAGTGGCCCATTCAGCACCATGTACTAATCCATTCTCTGCGCCAAAACCCAACCACTTATAAATTCACCCAGACACTCTCCTTGCAGTACTCTAATCATTCAGTCAGTACCCAAGTGCTCATGCAATGACCCAGGCCTTAGCACATGGACTTCTTCAAACGCCTATCCACTCTGCATGCAGTCCTGTAAGCACCTACACACTTGTCTTTCACCCTTTCAATTCCCCAATCAGTATCTATACACTTCCAGCAAACACCCTGTCACTCCCCTTGCACTCCTCTACTGACCCATTCAGCACCATGTACTAATCCATTCACTGCGCCAAAACCCAACCACTTATAAATTCACCCAGGCACTCTCCTTGCAGTACTCTAATCATTCAGTCAGTACCCAAGTGCTCATGCAATGACCCAGGCCTTAGCACATGGACTGCTTCAAATGCCTATCCACTATGCATGCAGTCCTCTAACCACGTACACACTTGTCTTTCACACCTTCAATTCCCCAGTCAGTATCCATACACTTCCAGCAAACACCCTGTTACTCCCCTTGCACTCCTCTATTGACCCATTCAGCTCCATGTACTAATCCATTCACTGCACGAAAACCCAAACACTTATAAATTCACCCAGGCACTCTCCTTGCAATACTCTAATCATTCAGTCAGTACCCAAGTACTCAACCAGTGACCCAGGCCTTAGCACATGGACTGCTTCAAACCCCTATCCACTATGCATGCAGTCCTCTAACCACTTACACACTTGTCTTTCACCCCTTCAATTCCTCATTCAGTATCTCTGAACTCCTGCACACACCCTGTCACTCCCCTTGCACTCCTGCAGTGACCCATTCAGCACCATGTACTAATCCATTCACAGAGCCAAAACCCAAACACTTATAAATTCACCCAGGCAATCTCCTTGCAGTACTCTAATCATTCAGTCAGTACCCAAGTACTCAGGCACTGAGACAGGCCTTAGCACATGGACTGCTTCAAACGCCTATCCACTATGCATGCAGCCCTCTAACCACCTACACACTAGTCTTTCATACCTTCAATTCCCCAGTCAGTATCCATACACTTCCATCAAAAACCCAGTCTCTCTCCTTGCACTACTCTAGTGACCCATCCAGCACCATGTACTAATCCATTCACTGCGCCAAAAGCCAAACTCTTATAAATTCACCCAGGCACTCTCCTTGCAGTACTCTAATCATTCAGTCAGTAAGCAAAAGTACTCATGCACTGAGACAGGCCTTAGCACATGGACTGCTTCACATGCCAATCCACTATGCATGCTGTCCTCTAACAACCTACACACTTGTCTTTCACAACTTCAATTCCCCAGTCAGTATCCATATACTTCCAGCAAACACCCTGTCACTCCCCTAGGACTCCAGTAGTGGCCCATTCAGCACCATGTACTAATCCATTCTCTGCGCCAAAACCCAACCACTTATAAATTCACCCAGACACTCTCCTTGCAGTACTCTAATCATTCAGTCAGTACCCAAGTGCTCATGCAATGACCCAGGCCTTAGCACATGGACTTCTTCAAACGCCTATCCACTCTGCATGCAGTCCTGTAAGCACCTACACACTTGTCTTTCACCCTTTCAATTCCCCAATCAGTATCTATACACTTCCAGCAAACACCCTGTCACTCCCCTTGCACTCCTCTACTGACCCATTCAGCACCATGTACTAATCCATTCACTGCGCCAAAACCCAACCACTTATAAATTCACCCAGGCACTCTCCTTGCAGTACTCTAATCATTCAGTCAGTACCCAAGTGCTCATGCAATGACCCAGGCCTTAGCACATGGACTGCTTCAAATGCCTATCCACTATGCATGCAGTCCTCTAACCACGTACACACTTGTCTTTCACACCTTCAATTCCCCAGTCAGTATCCATACACTTCCAGCAAACACCCTGTTACTCCCCTTGCACTCCTCTATTGACCCATTCAGCTCCATGTACTAATCCATTCACTGCACGAAAACCCAAACACTTATAAATTCACCCAGGCACTCTCCTTGCAATACTCTAATCATTCAGTCAGTACCCAAGTACTCAACCAGTGACCCAGGCCTTAGCACATGGACTGCTTCAAACCCCTATCCACTATGCATGCAGTCCTCTAACCACTTACACACTTGTCTTTCACCCCTTCAATTCCTCATTCAGTATCTCTGAACTCCTGCACACACCCTGTCACTCCCCTTGCACTCCTGCAGTGACCCATTCAGCACCATGTACTAATCCATTCACAGAGCCAAAACCCAAACACTTATAAATTCACCCAGGCAATCTCCTTGCAGTACTCTAATCATTCAGTCAGTACCCAAGTACTCAGGCACTGAGACAGGCCTTAGCACATGGACTGCTTCAAACGCCTATCCACTATGCATGCAGCCCTCTAACCACCTACACACTAGTCTTTCATACCTTCAATTCCCCAGTCAGTATCCATACACTTCCATCAAAAACCCAGTCACTCTCCTTGCACTACTCTAGTGACCCATCCAGCACCATGTACTAATCCATTCACTGCGCCAAAAGCCAAACTCTTATAAATTCACCCAGGCACTCTCCTTGCAGTACTCTAATCATTCAGTCAGTAAGCAAAAGTACTCATGCACTGAGACAGGCCTTAGCACATGGACTGCTTCACATGCCAATCCACTATGCATGCTGTCCTCTAACAACCTACACACTTGTCTTTCACAACTTCAATTCCCCAGTCAGTATCCATACACTTCGAGCAAACACCCTGTCACTCTCCTTGCACTCCTCTAGTGACCCATTCAGCACCATATACTAATCCATTCACTGCGCCAAAACCCAAACACTTATAAATTCACCCAGGGTCTCTCCTTGCAGTACTCTAATCATTCAGTCAGTACCCAAGTACTCATGCACTGAGCCAGGCCTTAGCACATGGACTGCTTCAAACGCCTATCCACTGTGCATGCAGTCCTGTAAGCATCTACACACTTGTCTTTCACACCTTCAATTCCCTACTGAGTATCCATACACTTCCAGCAAACACCATGTCACTCTCCTTGCAGTCCTCTAGTGACCCATTCAGCACCATCTACTAATCCATTCACTGCACAAAAACTAAACCACTTATAAATTCACCCAGGCAGCCTCCTTGCAGTACTCTATATATTCAGTCAGTACCCAAGTACTCATGCAGTGAGCCAGGCCTTAGCACATGGACTGCTTCAAACGCCTATCCACTATGCATGCAGTCCTCTAACCACCTACACGCTTGTCTTTCACACCTTCAATTCCACAGTCAGTATACATACACTTCCAGCAAACACCCTGTCACTCCCCTTGCACTCCTCTAGTGACCCATTCAGCACCATGTACTAATCCATTCACTGCGCCAAAACCCAAACACTTATAAATTCACCCAGGCACTCTCGTTGCAGTACTCTAATCATTCAGTCAGCAAACAAGTACTCATGCACTGAACAAGGCCTTCGCACATGGACTGCTTCAAATGCCTATCCACTATGCATGCAGTCCTATAACCACCTACACGCTTGTCTTTCACACCTTCAATTCCACAGTCAGTATCCCTATACTTCCAGCAAACTCCCTGTCACTCTCCTTGCACTGCTCTATTGACCCATTCAGCACCCTGTACGAATCCATTCACTGTGCCAAAACCCAAACACTTATCAATTCACCCAGGTACTCTCCTTGCAGTACTCTAATCATTCAGTCAATACCCAAGTACTCATGCACTGAGCCAGGCCTTAGCACATGGACTTCTTCAAATGACTATCCACTATGCATGCAGTCCTCTAACCAACTACACACTTGTCTTTCACCCCTTCAATTCCCCAGTCAGTATCTATACACTCCTGCAAACACCCTGTCACTCCCCTTGCACTACTCCAGTGACCCATTCAGCACCATGTACTAATCCATTCACTGCGCCCAGGTACTCTCCTTGCAGTACTCTAATCATTCAGTCAGTACCCAAGTACTCATGCACTGAGCCAGGCCTTAGCACATGGACTGCTTCACATGCCAATCCACTATGCATGCTGTCCTCTAACCACCTACACACTTGTCTTTCACAACTTCAATTCCCCAGTCAGTATCCATACACTTCGAGCAAACACCCTGTCACTCTCCTTGCACTCCTCTAGTGACCCATTCAGCACCATATACTAATCCATTCACTGCGCCAAAACCCAAACACTTATAAATTCACCCAGGGTCTCTCCTTGCAGTACTCTAATCATTCAGTCAGTACCCAAGTACTCATGCACTGAGCCAGGCCTTAGCACATGGACTGCTTCAAACGCCTATCCACTGTGCATGCAGTCCTGTAAGCACCTACACACTTGTCTTTCACACCTTCAATTCCCTACTCAGTATCCATACACTTCCAGCAAACACCATGTCTTTCTCCTTGCAGTCCTCTAGTGACCCATTCAGCACCATCTACTAATCCATTCACTGCACCAAAACTAAACCACTTATAAATTCACCCAGGCAGTCTCCTTGCAGTACTCTATATATTCAGTCAGTACCCAAGTACTCATGCAGTGAGCCAGGCCTTAGCACATGGACTGCTTCAAACGCCTATCCACTATGCATGCAGTCCTGTAAGCACCTACACACTAGTCTTTCACACCTTCAATTTTGCAGTCAATAGCCATACACTTCCAACAAACACCCTGTCACTCTCCTTGCACTCCTCTACTGACCCATTCAGCACCATGTACTAATCGATTCACTGCGCCAAAACCCAAAAACTTATAAATTCACCAAGGCACTCTCCTTGCAATACTCTAATCATTCAGTCAGTACCCAAGTACTCATGCACTGAGCCAGGCCTTAGCACATATACTGCTTCAAACGCCTATCCACTATGCATGCAGTCCTCTAACCACCTACACACTTGTCTTTCCCCCCTTCAATTCCCCAGTCAGTATCTATACACTCCTGCAAACACTCTGTCACTCCCCTTGCACTCCTCCAGTGACCCATTCAGCACCATGTACTAATCCATTCACAGCGCCAAAACCCAAACACTTATAAATTCACCCAGGCACTCTCCTTGCAATTCTCTAATCATTCACTCAGTACCCAAGCCCTCAACCAGTGACCTAGGCCTTAGCACATGGGCTGCTTCAAACCCCTATCCACTATGCATGCAGTCCTCTAACCACCTACACACTTGCCTTTCACCCCTTCAATTCCCCAGTCAGTATCTATACACTCCTGCTGTGGTACTGAAAATTCTAGACCCGTGTTATAAACATCGTCGTATCATGACGATTTTGGTATTAGCAGACCGAGAATGATTAGAATATTATGCACAAGCATTTTCGTCATATTCGGGTGACGAAATCACCCTGAAATCAGAATTTCCGTCCTGAACCCTCGGTTTCCATTTGAACAGCAGCCATTTTGTAATTGCCCTCACATAGGCCAATGACTAAAGCCAAAAACGAGTCTGAAGGACACATGCACCTTCGCTGACTCCTCTGTGACCTGGACAAGCTGACTCCACTGCCTGAAGCCAAACCTGTTCGGCCAGTTCCTTTCCCAGTGGCCGAATAAGATTAGTATCAAGGCACAACATATCATAAAACCTTTCATCACACACAAACCATGCCTAATCTTACACCCACCTGTCCCTGTTTCTTTCTTTATGACTTGCTTTACGAGGAGGAGGTGCCCGTTTTTATTGGGGGTCCGTCGATATCTGATGAAAGTACTGAGCCTTGCCGGGTAATTGATTGAGGGCTGGACAAACTGTAATATGGGCTTGTCATCATGACTCTGCTTTTTCTTTGTAGTGAAAATATGTGAATGGTCAACTGTAAAATAAGGAATGTTTGCCTAAAGCATAATATTTTGTATAAAAAGAGAAGGCTGGCTTTGTAAGGTTGAACAGTCTCCTGAGAATATACACCGTGTTGTACTTCTAGGATACCTGTTACTGGTTGCAGCCAATAAATACGATCTTTGACTTCACCAAGAAGACTCTGTGTTTCTGTAGTGTGAAACAGGAAGGACTCGAAGTCTTGGGGTGTGTTCCCTGGCACCGCTGGTTTCTGAAAAACCCAGTACTTCAGTTGGCGCCCTTGTGGGGCGATTTCAGCAGTACCGGTCCAAGCCAGAGGTTCGTGAGGAGCTTCGTGTGAAAATTCTGGAGGAAGGCCGCCACTTCATCGACCCCTGTATGTCGACGTGGTCCAAAAGTCTTTGCTGCGAGGTTCCCCGCTTCCCGACGGCTACGAAGGACTGCTGCCCTGACTATCGCCCTGTTTTGGACCCTTGATGTTTGGTAGAGCGAAACGATTAGCCGAGTCTTCTGGTGACGTCATCGATACCTCAGTTAAGTATAAGTGGAGCGTCTCCCAGTCCTTAGTTTGGTTCTTAGTTTGGTATCCCCTTGGGATCTTTGATTTGGAACTTGCAAGTACCAAAGCCGAGGGACTCGTGTATTCACGAGACTATCGTATTCGATAATCCTTTGAAGTTTGAAGCTAGACTAGAGAGCGAAGATGCCTGGTCTTAGCAGACTTGGAAATTTGTTTTCTCTTGGTTGTAATAGGGATTCCTGATTGGAGGACTCGTGTCCGGTTTCTCCGATTGGAACTCCAACCTATGAACTATATGTGAAACATGGCGTAGGCCCCATCACATATAATGAAGTATGGATCCGATACACCAGGAAAGATGGTGTTTTAAAATGGCCCCAATATGGTAGTTTTGACACAGAGATTCTGGATAATCTGGAGATTAAACTTTTTCAGAAGAAAGCCTGGCCGGCGATGTTTGACTCTTTCCGCCTATGGCGTAAGGAAGCCAAACAGAAGGAAATTAAATTAGCAAAGAGAAATAAGAGAGAAAAGGGTATCTCGATAATGCAAGCTGCTATGCAGTTTAAAGATAATGAAGAAGAACAGATGAGTGAGCAGTTGCACAGGCAACGTAAAATGGTGATCGATAAATGTTATCTAGTTTTGCCGCTTCTTCAGCAAGATGCAGCAAAAGAACTTGAGAAAGATCCTTTAATGTCACATTTGTTGAGTTCGCCACCCCCTTATGCGCAGAGTGCTACAGCACCTCCGCAACCTTTAGTTGTGAAACCTCCGGTTATTGTGCCTCAGGTTCTTCCACAGCCGCCAGCTCCTCTTCAGTTGGCTCCTACTCCTATGGCGCAGCCCCCTCAAGGGCCGTCCACTTTGCTACCTGCTCCATCTGTGCTTCCTACGACTTTGTCTACTACATCGACTGCCTTCTCTGGCGTTCTTCCTGATACTGCCTCTGCATCTGCATCTGTACCTGCCTTGCCTCCCTCTGTTTTTCCTCCTGTTCTTTCGTCAACTTCTCCTTCTGTCCGACAGAGAATGACTGATACTATTGCTAGCCTTATATTTCCTCTCTTTGGGTCATCTGGTTTGACCACCGGATTCGGAACGTAAGCAGTCGCGTAGTCAACTGCCTGATTCTCGAGAGAGAGAAGCGTTTGACCATATGGCGCGTAAATGGGTTACTTACCCTTTTAGATATGATGTGGAGTCTGTTATGGATGTCTTCCGTCAATGGGAAGCACCGAAACAAAGATACGTTTTTGAGAAGATGTGTGCTTTCCTTTGTGAGGAATTGGAGGATAATGATTTGGAAGCAAATCCGCCTGATTTGTGCCGCGTACGGTTTGAGTTTTCAAAGGGCACGATTGTGGGTTCCGATGTAGAGAAAGCAGTTGCGACGTTGTTGTCCTTTAGAAATAAGGATCCTTCTCAGTCACTGTTTGAACAGGACTCCTCTGTTAGGAAAAAAGTGCGACAGTACCCAATGAGAGAAGTCCCTCCGGTATGGAAGGACGCCGTTGCGGCTGATGCCGCTAATCAAATTGATGCTGTTCCAGCTCATTTTCAGCGTGTTTGGGTACATGTTCCTTGGAAGCGAGCTGAAGTTTTAGCCCTTAAGCAGACTTTTCCTGACCCCCGTAAAAACCCTGCAGGGTATTATAAGGAATTATCACAGACTGCAGACTCATGCATTATGAATTTAGCCGACATAGACATGTTATTTGGGAATGTTGTTCCACAGCCTTTGTGGGGATTGATTCGCCATACAGATCATGCGCAAGAGTTAGGTGACTCATGGGCTAATATTAGTGCTGCAAATGATAGACAAGTTGGTGGTGCCAAGCCTGAGCCTTTGGTAGCAGAACTTCCTGCTAGGATCATTACTTACATGAAGACTTTAATGCCTGCGATGCGTGTTAATTGGGATAAATTGTCTGCGTGTAAGCAGAAGAAAGATGAAACAGTGTCTGATTTCTTCACCAGGTTTGAGGAAACGTTTATTGACCACAGTGGTCAAGATATGAGTACAGAAGGTGGTCAACGGTTGTTCGTTGACAAGTTTGTGCACAATTTGCTTCCCGAGCTGTGTAAGAAATTGAAAGATTCAGAGAGTTCTTGGGCTGTTTCCTCTTCAGCACAAATGTTGGCTACTGCACAGTACTACGAAAATAGGGATAAAGATGAGAAGGATAGAGCAGAAAAGAAAACTAAAGAATTAAAGACGAAGGTTCTTTTACAACAGGCGTATCCGCCACGTGGTGGTCAGAGTAACTATCAGCAACCTCAACAGTTTCAGAGAAACTCGCAAAGGTTCGAGTTTTCTCAACCACGTGTTCCTGTAGGTCCCAATCAGTGTTCATATTGTAAAGAAGAGGGTCATTTCAAGTATAGTTGTCCTATTTTGTTACAGCGTACGAATGGTGCTTCTGGCGCAAGAGGTCGAGGTGTTCAACAAGCTCCTAGAGGTAGAGGACGTGGAAGTTTCGCCCAGAACGTGCGTTCCTTACCGTCTCAGAATTCAATGAATAGTTTTGACCAGCAAAATAACGCGTCTGGTAGGACGGCTCAGTACTATGCTGACGACTACTATGCAGAAGATGAGAATATGGAAGGTAATGATTGCTAGGACAGCCATAGACAAAGAGAGGGAGTTGTTTCAGTTCCAGTAGATCAGAGTGGACCTTATGTTAAGGTGATTACATCAGGTGTGTCAGAGCCTTTTCTGTTGGATACTGGTGCTACAAAGAGTTCTATTATGCACTCAAAACTCCCTGGCGCACCTTTGTCTGGCAAAATGAATGTTTCAGTAGGTTTTTCTGGCGCCCCGGTTAGGAACCCGATTTCCAGTCCTATGTCCCTTTCTGTTGGACCTTGTGAATTGGAAGCACCCCTTATTCTGACGACAGGTTGTGGTGAAAACTTGTTAGGATTGGATTTGTTGAAAAGATTTTGTTCTCCTTCGGGAGTACAACTTACACTGGGTAGGAAAGTGATCTCTCCAATGTATTTGTCGAAGGATAAACTTCCGACAGAATTGTCATTTCTTCCTGATATTCTTTGGGCTACTGGTCCTAATGATGTGGGTCTTTTGGAAATACCGCCATATGTTGTGACATTGAAAGCCAATGTTAAATTGCCACGCATTCCCCAATACAAGATCTCTAGTGAAGGTGAAAAGGCGTTGCTAGCGATCATTTATGATTTGATTGAAAAAGATGTAATTGAAGAGACAAGAGGCAACGTTTGTAATAGTCCTGTTCTGCCTGTTTTGAAACGTACTGACCCTTCTCAACCACCTGTTTACAGGTTCGTGATTGATCCTAGAGAGGTCAATAAAATAGTTGTGCCAAAGTTTCCAGTTGTTCCTGATATCACTGCCCTATTGACTATGATTCCAGCTTCCGCCACCTGGTTCTCGGTGATTGACTTGAAGAATGCTTTCTTCAGCATCCCGATTGCCGAGGAGAGCAGGGATATTTTTGGCTTCAGTTTAGGAGGCCGAAGCTTCCGCTTCAAACGCGCTCCTCAAGGCTACTGTGAAAGTCCATCAATATATAGTCAGGCTTTAAAAACACAGCTTGATGCAATTGTTTTACCTGATGGCGCTACCCTTATTCAGTACGTCGATGATTTGATAATCGCTGCAGATACTGAGGAGATTTGTAAAGAAGCCACCTTGTCGTTGTTGCGTCATTTGTCTGATTTACATCACAAAGTGTCTCTTTCAAAACTGCAATATTGTCGACAAGAAGTGACCTACTTAGGTCATCTCTTATCGAAGGAGGGAAGGAAACTGACCCCAGAAAGAATTCAGGCAATTGCAAAATTGAGTGTGCCAAGGACACAGAGAGAAGTACGTGCTTTCTTGGGCATCACATCATACTGCAGACAATGGATACCGAATTTTTCTTTGCTGGCCAAACCTTTAGTAGCATTGACCTGCAAAGATACACCGAATCCCGTTCCGTGGTCTGAAGATTGTCAGAAAAGTTTTTCCGAATTGCGTAATGCATTGTGTTCGGCCCCTGTGTTGGGTACCCCCGACTACAGTAAGCCCTTTACACTGTTTGTCCATGAGAAAGAGGGTTGTGCATTGTCAGTACTGACACAGTCTTTTGGAGACAAGCAGCGTCCATGCACGTATTTTTCGTCGACTTTGGATCCGGTAGCTAAAGCATTGCCGAGTTGCTTGAGAGCCACAGCGGCAGCAGCTGTTTCTATTCGACAGTCTGCTGGGTTAGTGATGAATAATATGTTGATTGTGATGGTTCCACATGCAGTGGACACATTGTTAAACAGGACCAAGACACAGCACTTAACTAGTGCTCGATTGTCAGGTTACGAGTTGACACTGTTAGCGAGTCATGTGCACATAAAGAGGTGCAATACGTTGAATCCAGCCACGTTATTGCCGACTTCAGTAGAGACAGATGATGTTGAACAACATGATTGTTTTCTTAGGACAGAAGAAGAAACGAAAGGGAGAGTAGATCTTAAAGATACTCCTCTTGTAAAGTGTGATGGTACCTTATGGGTGGATGGTTCATGCTTCAAGCTTCCGAATGGTGATACGACTGCAGCATATGCTGTCACGACTTTGCATACGATTGTTGAGGCTGCACGTATACCACATAATGCAGCTCAAGCAGCAGAGTTGATTGCACTTACGAGAGCGTGTGTGTTATTGAAAGGAATGAAAGTGACCATATATACCGACAGCCAGTATGCGTTTGGTGTGGCTCATAGTTTTGGACGATTGTGGAAAGAACGTGGGTTCCTGACTTCGCATGGAGCTAAGATTCAGCATGGTCAGTTGGTAAATGAGCTTCTTGCGTCACTGACCTTGCCGTTACAAGTTGCGATTGTGAAATGCAGTACACACAAGAAGGTTACTGATGATGTTGGTCGTGGCAATGCATTTGCTGACAAAATCACAAAAGAAACAGCAAAGATGTGATGAATCGAATGTATGGTGCAGGCCCTGCAAGATGGGTTGGTGACGTTGGAATATGTGAAGATACGATAGAGAGTGTGAAGTCTCTTCAAGCTGAAGCTTCAGAGAAAGAGTTGAGTGTGTGGAGAGAAAGTACGGGTAAATTGGATGAAAATGGTTGTTGGGTTGACTTGTCAGAACACCAGCGATGGTTGTTACCCGATGCGTATGTGCTTGCAGTGGTGACAATGGCTCATGGAATGGCCCATATCAGTGTGAAAGGGATTTGTAAGTTGTTGGCTCCAGTATGGCAAAATGCTGGTGTGAGAAGTTGGCCTGGTATATGATGCTCACTAGTTAAAGTGATCACCTTGTACCATGCCAAGCAACCCTTATGGTGTGGTTGTAAGTCAACCTTTTCGGACTAGCTGCCCTAGTGGTAGCGTAGGCTAAGCAGTCTTTGAGGCTAAACTCGTGAAGCGTGTTAAGCCAGCTGTTTTACCAAATGTAACCCCCTTTTATACCAATGAAAGGACACCACACAGATATATATTCAAAATATATATGTATTTATTTCTCAAAGTAACCCCTAGTCTCTTTATGAGCACAGGAGCACAAAGCGTCAAACAAGATTATCACAGAATACACAGAAGTTGCACGTTATATGGATAGGCCCTGGTGGCCACTCAAACCATATACTAAAATAGTGGTATAAGTACCACGAACAGAAAAGGGAAAAGGCCTAGGGCCTCTAGAATCGCTGGGCCTACAAGGAGCTAACGTCAGTTAGTGACCAGGAGGTCCACGGGTGGCGTGTGCAGAGCAAATAGTCACACGCGTGCTCCCATAGGTTTCAATGGGTGCGTAAAAAGTACAAAGTTACTGCAAAGAGGATCTTCCGGATGGACTAGGAACTCAAGATTTGGAACACAGGCACTAGAGATGTAATACTACACTTGGGCACAGGTGTGCCAGCTTTACCTCACCCACAGGAAGCGGGTGCATAGGCCTCGAAGTGCGTCGGGTTTCTTCTATCTGTTCCGTGGAGCTTGAAGACAAAGATGCTGCAGGCGGTCGGTCCGGGAGAGATGCAGTGGATCCAAGAGTGGATCGGAGATGTTGAAGACCTGTAAGCAGAGGGGACAGTGTTCACAGTCACTAGCCAGTGACCAGCGTGGCACCAGGTGGGTACCAGGCGATGTCGGGTGCAAACAGGTGATGAGGGGTAGCTTGTCTCCGCAGCCACGTGGTCCCTGAAGGTCGACGACGTCCAGGAGTCGGCTCACGAGCTTGATCGAAGAAAACAAGCCTTGGCAAAAGCAATTGTAGGAGGATTCGGAAATCAGCTGTTGGTTCTGACCAGCAAGGTCAGAGGGATTGCTCCTTTGGAGGGGAGCAAGGGCCAGTCTGGAGCAACCAGACCAGCAGTGTATTTTGTAGAGTTCGTCGCCAAGATGGCCACTAGCCAGCGGGCCAGCAACCGGTTAGGCGCGTCGAGTGGCAAAATGCAGAAGGGCCCCACGCAGATCGTGGAGATGCTGGAGGGCTCACCTTTGGTGCAGATGCTGCTCGGGGGTTGGGCTTCTCAGATCCCAAAGCACAACTTGGAGGGAGCCTCGGTTGTTGCACTTGTCAGCTTGTCGTAGTCGTTCCAAGATGGCTGGCTCCACGTGTCTCGGTGCCTCCACGGGTCTCCTCTTCTCAGGGACTGTGGATCGGGCGGTGAGAGGTCTGGAGGTCCAGGTCTTGTCAGTCTCTGGGCTCGGGCTCCGGCGGGAGGCGGCGGCAAAGCAGACGTTGATGCGCTGGATGGTGCTTGCGTTAGCAAGGTGGTCACTCCCTGACCACAGGGGAGATTTTCTTCAGTCTTCTGTGCAGCAGAATGTCGAAGTTCCCGTCTTCTTCTTAGTTTCAAGTTGATTCCAGGATGTCTGAAGTCTTAGGACACAGCTCCTACCTTTAAGCGGATTCTAGGGGCCGGACTACCTGCTAGGTCCCTCCCTATGGGTGGGACCAGGAAGGGGGGTGGTTACACCCCCAATCCTTTGTCCAGCTCGCCCCAGGCCCGGGACTGGTGTGCCCCAGGACCGGTTTGAACTGGCATATGCACCGAGGCTCCTTGTGAGCCACAGGCATGTCTGGTTTCTTTCAAGCCCTACCTGACCAATACACAAAATCCTGTCTGGGGTGGTGCACGCACCTCCCCTGGCAGGAAACCCTTTGTCCACACCTCCCAAGCTGGAAGGACTCCCAGCAGCAGGAGGGCAGACTTGTGTCTGTGGTGGCAGCATCCATTTTGTGGAGCTGAGGCTATGTCTGATTTTACCCGGGTTTCAGGTACTGTACATGTCGTGTCCCTCTAGAAGGGTGGAATGCTAACCCCGTCGCCAGAATTGGCGAGGGGTTAGTATTCCAATTCGTATGACACCTTACTCGACATGTTTTGATAAAGCCAAACCAAAGATAGCATTTAACCGCGAGGTTCATAATGCACTTAAGAGTATATGGTATGACGATATCTGGAAACAGTAGAAGGAAGTTGTTCCGACCACTGCAGACAGGCTCAGCTCATGCCAGAGCACCATCTCACATGGAACCAAGCACTCTGCCTTCAGGATTGTTAAGGCCTGCCATAGGAGTGACTTATAGGTTACCAGGTGTCCCATTTAAGGTTAGGTATAGGTATACTACACCTAAGTAAGAGGTGATTACACCAACTTACCCCAGCTGAGTGATCAGCCAGTTGTGTCAGATTGTTAGGCCAAGCCTGGGGTGGCATAATACATGCTGCAGCCCTTGGCAGGCCTTGGGTACACCAATGCCCTGGGTACCTAGTGTACACTGGTACAGGGGCTGACAGGGTGATCCACTTCCAATTGGTTATGCACCCAGGGTGCATAGTTTTAATTTAGTAGAGAGAACAGCAGGCTGGGGGTCTGATTGGCAGGCCCACAGCCTCAATATGTCAAAAACCAGTGAAGCAAAAAGCAAAAATTTGGGGTGACCATAGGATAGCAGACCCTACTCTCCTACACAACCCCCCCCCCAAACGCTGGGACATTAAACTAGCCTTGACCAGTCTCGTCTTCATGTCCTAAGTGGAAGTACCTGGAGAGACCATCTGCATTCCCATGGTCAGTACCTGGCCGGTGCTCCACTGTAAAGTCCATCCCCTGTAGGGAAATGGACCACCTAAGCAGTTTGGGGTTTTCACCCTTCATCTGATTTAGCCACAAGAGGGGCTTATGGTCGGTCTGAATCTTGAAGTGAGTGCCAAACAAGTATGGCCTCAGCTTCTTCAGGGCCCACACCACAGCAAAGGCCTCCCTCTCAATAGCTGACCAATTCTTCTCTCTGGGGGTCAACCTTCTGCTAATAAAAGCAATGGGTTGGTCTTGACCATCTACATTAAGTTGTGACAGCACAGCTCCCACACCCAACTCAGAAGCATCTGTTTGGACAATAAACTCTTTGGAGTAGTCAGGACTTTTCAGGATAGGTGCAGAGCACATGGCCTTCTTCAGGTCATCAAATGCCTTTTGACAGCTTACTGTCCACTGAACCTTTTTGGGCATCTTCTTGGATGTCAGATCATTAAGAGGAGTCACAATGGACCCATAGTTCTTAACAAACTTCCTGTAGTACCCAGTCAAGCCCAAGAAAGCTCAAACTTGAGTCTGGGTGGTTGGAGGGGACCAGTCCTGGATGGATTGTATCTTACTCTCCAGTGGTTGAACTTGGCCTCCACCTACAAGGTGGCCCAAATATACAACCTTACTCTGCCCTATCTGGCACTTAGTAGCCTTGATAGTGAGGCCTGCCCTCTGCAGGGCCTCAAGAGCCTTCTTCAGGTGGATCAGGTGATCCTCCCAGGTGGAGCTAAAGACAGCAATGTCATCAAGATATGCTGCACAAAAGTCATCCAACCCAGCAAGGACTTGGTTCACCAGCCTTTGGAAGGTGGCAGGTGCATTCTTCAGACCAAAGGGCATCACCACAAACTGATAATGCCCACCTGGGGTTGAGAATGCTGTTTTGGCCTTAGACTCCTCAGCTAATCTGATTTGCCAATAGCCAGCTGTTAAGTCAAATGTGCTCAAAAACTTTGCAGAAGCTAGTTTGTCTATGAGCTCATCTGCCCTTGGAATAGGGTGTGCATCTGTCCTGGTGACAGCATTGAGTCCTCTGTAATCCACACAGAACCTCATCTCTCTCTTGCCATCTTTGGTGTGAGGTTTGGGGACCAGAACCACTGGGCTAGCCCAGGGGCTCTCTGAGGGTTCAATGACACCTAATTCCAGCATTTTATGTACCTCAGCCTTTATACAGTCCCTGACGTGGTCAGGTTGTCTGTAAAGCTTGTTCTTTACAGGCAGACTGTCACCAGTGTCCACCACATGGGTACACCAGTCAGTTTGACTAGGTATCAAGGAAAACATATGTGAAAATGATTGTAGAACCTGTCTACATTCAGTCTGCTGATGGGCAGTGAGGTTGCCTCCAAGGGTCACTCCTTCAACTGAGCCATCTTCAGGGTTCTGAGACAACAGGTCTGGGAGAGGGTCACTCTCTTCCTCCTGTCCCTCATCTGTAGCCATGAGCAAGCCCATGTCTGCCCTGTCAACATATGCTTTAAGCCTGTTAACATGGAGTACCCGGTGGGGACTCCTGGGAGTTCCTAGGTCCACCAAGTAGGTGACCTCTCCCTTCTTTTCCAGGATTGTATGGGGTCCAGACCATTTGTCTTGGAGTGCTGCTGGGGCCACTGGCTCCAACACCCATACCTTCTGTCCTGGCTGAAACTCAACCAAGACAGCCTTTTGGTCATGCCAAGCTTTCTGTAAGGCCTGGCTTGCCTCAAGGTTTTTGGATGCCTTCTCCATATACTCAGCCATCCTGGAGCGGAGACCAAGTACATAGTCCACTATGTCTAGCTTAGGCTTTTTGAGAGGTAACTCCCATCCTTCCTTCACCAAACACAGTGGGCCTCTCACAGGGTGCCCAAACAACAATTCAAAGGGGCTGTAGCCAACTCCTTTTTGTGGGACCTCTCTGTAAGCAAACAGAAGGCAGGGTAGAAGGATGTCCCATCTTCGCCTGAGCTTTTCAGGTAATCCTTTGATCATACCCTTTAGGGTCTTGTTGAATCTCTCAACAAGCCCATTGCATTGTGGGTGATAAGGGGTGGTGAACTTGTAGTTGACACCACATTCCTTCCACATAGCTGTCAAGTATCCTGACATAAAGTTGGTACCTCTGTCAGATACTACCTCCTTAGGAAACCCCACTCTGGAGAATACTCCCAGCAGGGCCCTGGCCACAACAGGAGCTGTAGTGGTCCTAAGGGGAATTGCCTCTGGATACCTGGTGGCATGATCCACTACCACCAGTATAAATCTGTGCCCAGATGCAGTGGGAGGATCCATGGGACCCACTATGTCTATTCCCACTCTTTCAAAGGGGACCCCCACCACAGGTAGTGGTATTAGGGGGGCCTTGGTTGTGCCACCTGATTTGCCACTGGCTTGGCAGGTAACACAGGAGCGACAAAACTCCTTTGTATCTTCATTCATATGAGGCCAGTGAAAGTGAGGGACAAGCCTGTCCCAAGTCTTGTTCTGGCCTAAGTGTCCTGCTAAAGGAATGTCATGGGCCAAGGTAAGAAGGAAGCCCCTAAATTGCAGAGGTATGACCAACCTCCTGGTTGCACCAGGCTTGGGGTCTCTAGCCTCTGAATAAAGGAGCCCTTCATCCCAATACACTTTATGGGTACCTTGAGCATTCCCAGCAGCCTCAGCAGCAGCCAGCTGTCTGAGGGGTTCAAGAGAGGGACAGGATAACTGAGCCTGCCTCAAGTCAGCCCTTGAAGGTCCCCCTGTCCCCAGAAACTCAACCTGATCAGGTTCAAGCTCTTCAGGGACAGTTCCTTCAGGGTCCTCTAGATCAGCTTCCTGGGAAGGCTGATCATCACTCTGAGGCAGGGGGGAAGGCACAGCCTTGACCCTCCTGTTCTTCTTCTTGGTAGGTGCTTGGTCCATTGTTCCAGGATCCAAGACCTGAGGTTCAGTGAGGCACTTTTTGGCCTGTGACCTGGTCACAGCAAGGACATGTGATGATATACCTAACATCTCTGCATGAGTCCTGTACTCCACTTCTGACCATAGAGAACTCTCTAGGTCATTGCCCAACAAACATTCTACTGGGAGGTCTGCACTAACCACAACCCTTTTGAGGCCAGTTACCCCTCCCCATGAGAAGTTAACAACTGCCACACTATGTGAAGTAGTGGCATTGCTGGCATTGGTCACCAGGTAGTTCTCACCTGGTATGTACTGTCCAGGGTCCACAAAGCCTGGTGTCACCATAGTGACACTGGCACATGTGTCCCTGTAGGCTTGAGCCACTTTGTCATTAATTAAAGGAGTCTGTCTGTACTTGCCCAGGTTACTGGGGCTCACAGTCAGGGACAAATCAATGTCCCCATCACAGATCAAGACTGCCTGTGTAAGGGTTCTGTCTAAGTCAGAATCTCCTTCAGTTCCCATAGTGATTCCCACTACACCCTTTGTCTGGGGACCAACACTGCTAACAGTAGTACTGGGAGCAGGTGCCTTAGGGGCAACAGTGTTGGGGGCTCCACCCTTTTTGCAATCACTAGTCCAGTGAGTTGTATTTTTACAATGATTGCACCAGGGTTTCTTCTGACCTTCTTTCTTCTTCTTGGACTGTTGGGACCCACCCTCCTTAGCAGTAGTTTGGGGCCCTGTTGAAGACTTCTGGTCTTTAGGTTTCTGATCTCCACCCTTTTGGTCTGTTTTCTTCTGATCACCCCCTTGGCCCTGGTTCTGGTTCTTTTGCTTAACCCTGGTTCTGACCCATTTGTCTGCCTTCTTTCCCAATTCTTGGGGAGAGGTCAGATCAGAGTCAACCAAGTGTTGATGCAGTTGCTGGTTTTGACAGTTATTTAAAATCTGTTCTCTCATCATCAAATTATACAATCCTGTAAAATCAGATACCTTACTTCCCAGCAACCAACCCTCCAAAGCCTTAGTGGCACATTCAACATATTCAGACCAGTCCTGAGTCTGTGTCTTTTGGGTGTCTCTGAACATTAACCTGTACTGTTCAGTGGTTAAGCCTAACCCATCTACCAGAACACTCTTCAGGACTCTGTAGTTTCTGACATCCTCTTCTCTAACAGTGAGGAGTCTGTCTCTGCCCCTTCCTTCAAAGGAGAGCCAGAGGATTGCTGCCCACTGGTCTTCAGGAACCTGCTGTACTTTGCAGGCTCTCTCAAGAGCAGTTATCCATTTGTGGATGTCATCCCCACTTTTGTAGGGGGGCACAACCTTAGACAGGTTCCTATTGTCAAAGACCCTATCTTTGTCCTTAGGGACAATGCTGCCACCAGTGGGTATAGACCCACTCTCTCTAGGTTGCCTAGCCTTGTTCAGTTTTTCTTCCATCAGGGCTACTTCTAGCTCCTGCTTCCTGATCCTCAGCTGGGCTTCCTGCATTCTGGCCTCATGTTCCCTCCTCTGAGGGGTGGTCATCCTTTTCCTGGAGTGACCTTGAGAGCCTCTAGAGCCATGAGAAGCATTGGAGTCACCTGAGCGATTCCTTTGCCTCCCAAGCCCTGTGTTAAGTCCACTGGGGAGATCCAATGGGGTGAACCCATTGTCAGTCCCCAATAGCCTTAGTTTAGCTGGGCCAAGTATAATACTTGGCACTGGGCTAGTTCTCCCTTCATCATCACTACTTTCTGTATCCTCACCACTTTCCTCCCCTGTAGTATGGTTCTCATCTAAGGGATGGCTATTGGAACTGGGTACCTCTGTAGTATCTTCAGAAGGGGGGCCTCCTGTTCCTGACCCTAAGGGGGCTAACTGGGAAGCTTTCTTGAGTGCTCTCTGATTCTCATCATTCTGTAAGAGCTCTCTGAGCTCAGCAGAGTTTGGGTTCTTGGGCTGTTTAAGGCCTCTAAGAGTTGCCAAATGCCTGAGCTCATTCTGATTAAGGGTAGCAAAGCTGGATGTTGCCCTCTGGGGGTCACTCTCAACAGAGATGGGTACAGTGGACCCCTCTGCCCCGGCCATTGCTCTTAAGTGTGGGTGGATGTGTTGCAATCTACCTACACTTGTGTTTACCTACTAAACCTATCTAGTAGTTGTAGTCAGGGTGTGCTACTCCCTTTGCTCTACAACAACTAAGTTCAGTAGAACTTATGTATATCTAATCTTGTTTTATATGTACCTACAGGTACCTATGTGATCTTTCAATTGGTAACCAAGAGATTACAATGGTAAAACACAGCAAGCTCAAATCCAACCGCTGCTCACCAATGTGAGAAGTTGGCCTGGTATATGATGCTCACTAGTTAAAGTGATCACCTTGTACCATGCCAAGCAACCCTTATGGTGTGGTTGTAAGTCAACCTTTTCGGACTAGCTGCCCTAGTGGTAGCGTAGGCTAAGCAGTCTTTGAGGCTAAACTCGTGAAGCGTGTTAAGCCAGCTGTTTTACCAAATGTAACCCCCTTTTATACCAATGAAAGGACACCACACAGATATATATTCAAAATATATATGTATTTATTTCTCAAAGTAACCCCTAGTCTCTTTATGAGCACAGGAGCACAAAGCGTCAAACAAGATTATCACAGAATACACAGAAGTTGCACGTTATATGGATAGGCCCTGGTGGCCACTCAAACCATATACTAAAATAGTGGTATAAGTACCACGAACAGAAAAGGGAAAAGGCCTAGGGCCTCTAGAATCGCTGGGCCTACAAGGAGCTAACGTCAGTTAGTGACCAGGAGGTCCACGGGTGGCGTGTGCAGAGCAAATAGTCACACGCGTGCTCCCATAGGTTTCAATGGGTGCGTAAAAAGTACAAAGTTACTGCAAAGAGGATCTTCCGGATGGACTAGGAACTCAAGATTTGGAACACAGGCACTAGAGATGTAATACTACACTTGGGCACAGGTGTGCCAGCTTTACCTCACCCACAGGAAGCGGGTGCATAGGCCTCGAAGTGCGTCGGGTTTCTTCTATCTGTTCCGTGGAGCTTGAAGACAAAGATGCTGCAGGCGGTCGGTCCGGGAGAGATGCAGTGGATCCAAGAGTGGATCGGAGATGTTGAAGACCTGTAAGCAGAGGGGACAGTGTTCACAGTCACTAGCCAGTGACCAGCGTGGCACCAGGTGGGTACCAGGCGATGTCGGGTGCAAACAGGTGATGAGGGGTAGCTTGTCTCCGCAGCCACGTGGTCCCTGAAGGTCGACGACGTCCAGGAGTCGGCTCACGAGCTGTCCCACGCAGGCTCTCGCTGTCGGCGGTATCGGCGACTTGATCGAAGCAAACAAGCCTTGGCAAAAGCAATTGTAGGAGGATTCGGAAATCAGCTGTTGGTTCTGACCAGCAAGGTCAGAGGGATTGCTCCTTTGGAGGGGAGCAAGGGCCAGTCTGGAGCAACCAGACCAGCAGTGTATTTTGTAGAGTTCGTCGCCAAGATGGCCACTAGCCAGCGGGCCAGCAACCGGTTAGGCGCGTCGAGTGGCAAAATGCAGAAGGGCCCCACGCAGATCGTGGAGATGCTGGAGGGCTCACCTTTGGTGCAGATGCTGCTCGGGGATTGGGCTTCTCAGATCCCAAAGCACAACTTGGAGGGAGCCTCGGTTGTTGCACTGGTCAGCTTGTCGTAGTCATTCCAAGATGGCTGGCTCCACGTGTCTCGGTGCCTCCACGGGTCTCCTCTTCTCAGGGACTGTGGATCGGGCGGTGAGAGGTCTGGAGGTCCAGGTCTTGTCAGTCTCTGGGCTCGGGCTCCGGCGGGAGGCGGCGGCAAAGCAGACGTTGATGCGCTGGATGGTGCTTGCGTTAGCAAGGTGGTCACTCCCTGACCACAGGGGAGATTTTCTTCAGTCTTCTGTGCAGCAGAATGTCGAAGTTCCCGTCTTCTTCTTAGTTTCAAGTTGATTCCAGGATGTCTGAAGTCTTAGGACACAGCTCCTACCTTTAAGCGGATTCTAGGGGCCGGACTACCTGCTAGGTCCCTCCCTATGGGTGGGACCAGGAAGGGGGGTGGTTACACCCCCAATCCTTTGTCCAGCTCGCCCCAGGCCCGGGACTGGTGTGCCCCAGGACCGGTTTGAACTGGCATATGCACCGAGGCTCCTTGTGAGCCACAGGCATGTCTGGTTTCTTTCAAGCCCTACCTGACCAATACACAAAATCCTGTCTGGGGTGGTGCACGCACCTCCCCTGGCAGGAAACCCTTTGTCCACACCTCCCAAGCTGGAAGGACTCCCAGCAGCAGGAGGGCAGACTTGTGTCTGTGGTGGCAGCATCCATTTTGTGGAGCTGAGGCTATGTCTGATTTTACCCGGGTTTCAGGTACTGTACATGTCGTGTCCCTCTAGAAGGGTGGAATGCTAACCCCGTCGCCAGAATTGGTGAGGGGTTAGTATTCCAATTCGTATGACACCTTACTCGACATGTTTTGATAAAGCCAAACCAAAGATAGCATTTAACCGCGAGGTTCATAATGCACTTAAGAGTATATGGTATGACGATATCTGGAAACAGTAGAAGGAAGTTGTTCCGACCACTGCAGACAGGCTCAGCTCATGCCAGAGCACCATCTCACATGGAACCAAGCACTCTGCCTTCAGGATTGTTAAGGCCTGCCACAGGAGTGACTTATAGGTTACCAGGTGTCCCATTTAAGGTTAGGTATAGGTATACTACACCTAAGTAAGAGGTGATTACACCAACTTACCCCAGCTGAGTGATCAGCCAGTTGTGTCAGATTGTTAGGCCAAGCCTGGGGTGGCATAATACATGCTGCAGCCCTTGGCAGGCCTTGGGTACACCAATGCCCTGGGTACCTAGTGTACACTGGTATAGGGGCTGACAGGGTGATCCACTTCCAATTGGTTATGCACCCAGGGTGCATAGTTTTAATTTAGTAGAGAGAACAGCAGGCTGGGGGTCTGATTGGCAGGCCCACAGCCTCAATATGTCAAAAACCAGTGAAGCAAAAAGCAAAAATTTGGGGTGACCATAGGATAGCAGACCCTACTCTCCTACAGCTGGAATCCCTAAATGTGCAGAGAATGTGGTCAAGAATTGCATGGTGTGTCTGAAATACAATCCTGGTAGGGGAACCCCAACTCCAGCTGGTCATTTTGCACCTCCAACGTATCCATTCGAGGTTTTGCAGCTAGATTTCATCCACATGGAAAGGTGCAACAATTTGAAATACGTACTCGTTGTTGTTTGTGCCTTTTCAAGATGGATAGAAGCATATCCCTTAAAAGACAACACTGCCTTATCCACAGCTAAAGCCCTTGCCAGAGAATTCTTCCCTAGGTTTGGAATGCCGAGAATGGTCTGGAGTGATAATGGGAGTGAATTTGTGGGTCGAGTGATGAAAAAAGTATGTGAGGGGCTAGGTATCCAGCAAAAATTCCACGCTGCAAATCACCCCCAATCAGCTGGACTAGTAGAGTGCTATAATGGCACGCTTAAACTTAATCTGGTCTTAAATGGCCTGACGCCCTGCCTTTAGCACTCCTATCAACAAGAATGACTGTGCATTAGCGAGTAGGACTTAGTCCCTATGAAATTTTGTTCGGCTGCCCGGCCAACAAATGGGGAGTGCCAAGGCCGACAAAATTCAGTGAGATCGAACACCCTGTACTGCTTGATTATCTGTATGAATTGACGGCTAAATTGCGTGTTTTACACCAACAGGTTCACGATACTCTGCCTCAGGTCTCTGAAGCTCCAGGACATCTTATCGATCCTGGATCATGGGTGCTGGTCAAGAACTTTCAGCGGACAAAGAATGACCAGCCCCGTTGGACCGGCCCCCACCTCGTCCTTCTCTCAACAAGATCAGCTGTTCGAGTGGAAGGGAAAAAGAACTGGATCCACAGCGTACACTGAAAGAGGGTCCCTTTGTCTCTACCGTACGACCGGTGGGTCCAGGAGGGGATCGCTGACTCTGAGACTGAGACCGTGCCTCGTTTTCTGCCTTTTAGCGATGCACGTATAAAAGGAGCACTTTCTGAACGAGAAAGTGACAATATTTTGCAAGAAGCTGTGCCACCGTCAATTCGATTGAACACTACAGAGGCTGAACTCTTGTTCCAGAACCAGACAGTACCTGGAAAAAGCCGTTATAATTTGAGGCCGAGAACTATGGACAGATAAAAAATTATTTTTCCTTGCTATTTTTGAAAGTGCAGCTCTCTCATCTGAGAAACTTTATTATTTTTGTTTTTCGAACCGCCATCCGGGTTCAGCTGTAGGGTCGTGGTTGCCCAAGTCTTTGGAGTGCAGCTGAAGACGTTAGGTCAACAGTTCTGGTCGGTCTAAGGGAGTTGCCCTGGACTGACAGAAGCATTCCTTAGCATAGAACACCCTACCACCGCGAGCAGCAATTAGAGAGGATGGAGTTTTTCGAGAATGAGAGACCTGCCAAACAGATGGACTTTAAAGCCAGAATGTGTATAATGATGACAAAGAAACAATTTTTGATATTATGTATTTTCATGTTGCTTAGTGTAATGACGTTTTTAATAGGATATGTTTCATTCTCTTTTCAAGTGACATTTTCACCCACTACACAGCCCATACCTCCTTCTACTGTTTCCTCGCATTCTTTTCACCATCTACCTGAACACGAGTCCGCTAGAAGATTAGAATTTGTCAATAATTCATTCATTCAACTTTTACACCAACACCAATTAGTAGTGAACACAACTAACTGTTGGGTGTGTGGTCTTATGCCTCATACTACTGATAAGGGTATCCCTTATCTGGTCCAGCCTTTCAGCCATAATGGTTCTGTGTGGGCATATAGAACGATATTCATATACGCTCATGAAGCCAACCCCCTACGTTCTGTGAAAGATAATCCTAAGAATAATGCTCTAGTTAAGGGTATAGTAGATATGATTAGGGAAGATATTTCCTATGAGACTATCCCAAGAGATGAGACACTAGCATATATTGGATGGAACATAACAGGAGATGGAGTTACTCTGAGTGAGAACCAGCGAGCAAACAGATCCTCCCCGATTTGGATTGTACCCCACCAGGGTCACCTATGTCTGCAAGGTAATGGCAAGAATCCCCGAGCTCAGTTAGGGAAAAGTATCTGCACTGAAACATATGTTTTTGCGTCTCAGACTTCCCCTTCGTTCTTAGCAGCTAAGGGTACCTATTTCATCTGCCATAATAGAGCCTATACTTGGTTGCCCCCGGACTTCTCAGGCACATGTTTTGTTTCGTTCCTGTTGCCTCCCACCTACACGGCCGCGGCAGATTACCATAAGGCAAGGACAATTAGAGGTGTCATCAGTAAAGAAGACACTACAGGACAAGAACTTGGAGATTTCGTAAAGGGTTTTCTGCCGTTTTGGGGGCCTATGGTTAACAGCAGGAACATAAGGCAATTGACAAGGGTGGTTGAATCCACGATAGATGAAACCGCCGGTGCCCTTAGTAATTTGACTGCTGAGCTCCAGTTGGATCGCCTTATGACTCTTCAGAACAGGGTCGCATTAGACGTCATACTTGCAGACCGAGGTGGGGTATGTAAAGTGATCCAATCAAGTTGCTGTGTTTTCATTCCAGATAACGCTCCGACAGTTTACCGGCCGGCCATTTCCAGACTGCATAAGATCTCCGAATCTATTCACGTGGATAAAGGAGATTGGTCATTGATGGGGTGGTTCTGGGAACTGATATCTGCCTGGAGATGGAAGATTCTGATAGTCATTGGGATGATCTTAGCCATTCTTTTCCTGTTCTGTCTGTGTGTACAGTGTGCTCCTGCAATATGTGGCCTCTGTGCTACATCGTGTGTAAGGAAACCTGTATCAAGAGACGAGCTAAGTAATAGGATGATGCTACAGCAACATCTCAACGACTTTATGAATATAGACCTGGACTCAGATTAGCGTGAGTATAGGTTATTGCCTATGTAAGGGCAAAAGGAGGGTCTGTGATACTGAAAATTCTATACCCGTGTTATAAACATCGTCGTATCATGACGATTTTGGTATCAGCAGACCGAGAATGATTAGAAAACTATGCACAAGCATTTTCGTCATATTCGGGTGACGAAATCACCCTGAAATCAGAATTTCCGTCCTGAACCCTCGGTTTCCATTTGAACAGCAGCCATTTTGTAATTGCCCTCACATAGGCCAATGACTAAAGCCAAAAACGAGTCTGAAGGACACATGCACCTTCGCTGACTCCTCTGTGACCTGGACAAGCTGACTCCACTGCCTGAAGCCAAACCTGTTCGGCCAGTTCCTTTCCCAGTGGCCGAATGAGATTAGTATCAAGGCACAACATATCATAAAACCTTTCATCACACACAAACCATGCCTAATCTTACACCCACTTGTCCCTGTTTCTTTCTTTATGACTTGCTTTACGAGGAGGAGGTGCCCGTTTTTATTGGGGGTCCGTCGATATCTGATGAAAGTACTGAGCCTTGCCGGGTAATTGATTGAGGGCTGGACAAACTGAAATATGGGCTTGTCATCATGACTCTGCTTTTTCTTTGTAGTGAAAATATGTGAATGGTCAACTGTAAAATAAGGAATGTTTGCCTAAAGCATAATATTTTGTATAAAAAGAGAAGGCTGGCTTTGTAAGGTTGAGCAGTCTCCTGAGAATATACACCGTGTTGTACTTCTAGGATACCTGTTACTGGTTGCAGCCAATAAATACGATCTTTGACTTCACCAAGAAGACTCTGTGTCTCTGTAGTCTGAAACAGGAAGGACTCGAAGTCTTAGGGTGTGTTCCCTGGCACCGCTGGGTTCTGAAAAACCCAGTACTTTACCTGCAAACACTCTTTCACTCCCCTTGCACTCCTCCAGTGACCCATTCAGCACCATGTACTAATCCATTCACAGCGCCAAAACCCAAACACATATAAATTCGCCCAGGCACTCTCCTTTCACTACTCTAATCATTCAGTCAGTACCCAAGTACTCATGCACTGAGACAGGCCTTAGCACATGGACTGCTTCAAACGCCAATCCACTATGCATGCAGTCCTCTAACCACCTACACACTTGTCTTTCACACCTTCAATTCCCCAGTCAGTATCCATACACTTCCAGCAAACACCCTGTCACTCTCCTTGCGCTCCTCTAGTGACCCATTCAGCACCATCTACTAATCCATTCACTGCGCCAAAACTCAACCACTTATAAATTCACCCAGGCAGTCTCCTTGCAGTACTCTAATCATTCAGTCAGTACCCAAGTACTCATGCAGTGAGCCAGGCCTTAGCACATGGACTGCTTCAAACGCCTATCCACTATGCATGCAGTCCTGTAAGCACCTACACACTTGTCTTTCACACCTTCATTTCTCCAGTCAGTAGCCATACACTTCCAACAAACACCCTGTCACTCTCCTTGCACTCCTCTAGTGACCCATTCAGCACCATGTACTAATCGATTCACTGCGCCAAAACCCAAAAACTTATAAATTCACCCAGGCACTCTCCTTGCAATACTCTAATCATTCAGTCAGTACCCAAGTACTCATGCACCGAGCCAGGCCTTAGCACATATACTGCTTCAAACGCCTATACACTATGCATGCAGTCCTCTAACCACCTACACACTTGTCTTTCACCCCTTCAATTCCCCAGTCAGTATCTATACACTCCTGCTAACACCCTGTCACTCCCCTTGCACTCCTCCAGTGACCCATCCAGCACCATGTACTAATCCATTCACAGCGCCAAAACCCAAACACTTATAAATTCACCCAGGTACTTTCCTTGCAGTACTCTAATCATTCAGTCAGTACCCAAGTACTCATGCACTGAGACAGGCCTTAGCATATGGACTGCTTCAAATGCCTATCCACTATGCGTGCAGTCCTGTAAGCACCTACACACTTGTCTTTCACACCTTCAATTCTCTAGTCAGTAGCCATACACTTCCAACAAACACACTGTCACTCCCCTTGCACTCCTGTAGTGACCCATTCAGCACCATGTACTAATCCATTCACTGCGCCAATACCCAGCCACTTATAAATTCACCAAGGCACTCTCCTTGCAGTACTCTAATCATTCAGTCAGTACCCAAGTACTCATGCACTGAGCCAGGCCTTAGCACATGGACTGCTTCAAATGCCTATCCTCTATACATGCAGTCCTCTAACCACCTACAAACTTGTCTTTCACACCTTCAATTCCCCAGTCAGTATCCATACACTTCCAGCAAACACCCTGTCACTCCCTTTGCACTTCCCCAGTGACCCATTCAGCACCATCTCCTAATCCATTCACTGTGCCAAAACCCAACAACTGATAAATTCACCCAGGCACTCTCCTTGCAGTACTCTAATCATTCCGTCAGTACCTAGGTACTCATGCACTGAGCCAGGCCTTAGCACATGGACTGCTTCAAACGCCTATCCACTATGCATGTAGTCCTCTAACCACCTACACACTTGTCTTTCACACCTTCAATTCCCCAGTCAGTAGCCATACACTTCCAGCAAACACCCTGTCACTCCCCTTGCACTCCTCTAGTGACCTATTCAGCACCTTATATTAATCCATTCACTGCCCGAAAACCCAAACACTTATAAATTCACCCAGGCACTCTCCTTGCAATACTCTAATCATTCAGTCAGTACCCAAGCACTCAACCAGTGATGCAGGCCTTAGCACATGGGCTGCTTCAAACCCCTATCCACTATGCATGCAGTCCTCTAACCACCTACACACTTGTCTTTCACCCCTTAAATTCCCCAGTCAGTATCTATACACTCCTGCAAACACCCTGTCACTCCCCTTGCACTCCTCCAGTGACCCATTCAGCACCATGTACTAATCCATTCACAGCGCCCAAACCCAAACACTGATAAATTCGCCCAGGCTGAAGAACCAGAACCTTTTTGGCCCTGGCGGCGCAGGGTACGCCTTAATCTCCTGGGTTCTCCTGCTTCAGCTAACAGAGACACGGGGACACTCTGTCAGCGTAAAAGATCAGATTTTATTAGCTGCAGCTAGTACAGTTGTCCTAGAAGTACACACGGTATGTTCTCAGGAGACTGCCACTTCACTCCGTGGCGCACAATCTTTTATAGTACATAGATAACATATACATTAACAAAGAACACACCTAAAACATACATAGAGGACCAATAAGGTAAAGTTAAAGACGGAACGTGTCCAATAGGAAAGGTTGAAAAACAAAGATATCGAGTAACTCGAAGAAGCCTCTCCTCCAACGGTGTTTGCTATCCCTCCCACAGGTTAAAGTATTAACATGTTTGTAACTGGTTTGCAGGTGGCGAGATACGTTCGTGTGTTTTGGAGGACAGTTGTGAAACGAGGGAATACGAGCGGAGGACAGCGAAGGCCAGAAGATAAGATAAAGTTAGGAGAGAATAGTGTGAACCAACAGATAGTTAAGACAGGGATTTGAAGAACCAGACAGGGATTAGTGTACTTGGCCTGTCTCTAACACCAGCTTCGTAAACAGAGGCACAAGGCTATTTTGACACAATATTGCAGGAAAAGCAGAAAAGACTTCGTTCGTCGTGCTGCCTGAGTGAGGGCAACACAAAATGGCAGCAGAGCACAAAATGGCGGCTCAATGCGATCATGATCGAAAATCGAATTTCCTCAGACCCTCCTTTTGCCAGAACTCAGGCAAGATACATAGACTCACGTTAATCTGAGTCGATGTCGATGGCCATGAGGTCATCAAGCTGTTGCTATAACATCATTCTAATATTCTCTGTTCTTTGTGCCTTGGGTTTTGGAATGCACACAGTAGCACAAAGGTCGCAGATGGCGGGACCACAGTGCATACAAAGAAAACAAGAGAATACGATGGCTAAAACCATACCAAGGAATGTTAGCACTTTCCAACCCCATTTGGACAGTAGTCCCCAAAACCATCCTAATAACGACCAATCTCCTTCGTCCTGATGAATCGACTCAGAGATTATATGTAATTTAGAGATGGCCTGGTATACTGTCGGAGCGTCATCAGGTATATAAATACAGCAACTCGATTTGATCAATTTACAGACTGCATCATGATCTGCAAGAATAACATCTAGGGCAACTCGGTTCTGTAAGGTCATAAGACGATCCTCCTGTAGTTCCGCTGTAATATTACTTAAAGCTCCTACAGTGATGTCTATGGTAGTCTCTACGACACAAACCAGTTGCCTCATATTCCTGCTGTTTGCCATAGGACCCCAAAAAGGAAGAAATCCCTTTAGGAAGTCTCCTCCCTCTTGACCTGCTGTGTCTTTGGAATCAATAATTCCTCTGCCGTATCTGTTTTTATGAAAATTTGAAGAAGCAGTGTATGTAGGGGGAAGAAGAACAGCTATAAAGCAAGTTACAGAAAAACTAGTCGGCAACCACGTATAGGCTCTATCATGACAGATGAAATATGTGCCCTGAGATGGCACTAACGGTGGCGAATTCTGAGAGGACTGAATGTAAGTATGGGAACAAAAGCTTTTTCTTTGTTCGGGTTCAGTAGTTTGACCATTGATTTGCAAACAGAAATTGCCTTGATGAGGTATAGTCCAAATCGGTGGAGACTTTCCTTGTTTAACCTTATCACTAAGGCTTGTGATATAATGGGTGACATTCCAATTTGTATATGCTTTCCTCTCATCGATAGCAATTTTGCTATTTTCCATGATTTTAGCCATAGCTACCATTCCTTTTATCAATGAACTATGACTGAAATCTGGTCCTCCAATATAAGAACTGACAGGTCGTTTAAATCGGCTTTGATAGGCGTTAGAGAAAATTACAAAATAAGCCCAAGCAGAACCTTCATAAGAGAATGGAAGGACTAAATATGGCATCCCCTTTTCTGTGGTATGAGGCCTTAGTCCACACACCCAACAATTGGTTGAATTAATTACTAATTGGTGTTGGTGTAATAATTGAATAAACGAATTATTGTAGTATTCGATTCTTCTTACGAGTTCATGTTGAGGAAGTGTATGAAAGAGATGCGGAGAGATAGTAGAATAAGAAAGCACATAGATAGTAGAAGGGACAACTTTTTGCTGCATAGCGTGAACAATCCAACCTATACACGCCAAAAGAATACACAATAATGTGAAAACACATAAAGTTATACTACAACGACTGTATACTATTCTACAATGATTGTTCTTCATTTTGTTCTTTCCCTCTCTTTCGCCTAATGTAGTTTCCATCTTCTAAATGGATGCTCACGGCAATCTTCCTTAATCACTTGATTACGATTGTCTGCCGTCCTATGACACTGCATGTCCTGCAGGCCTATTGCCACTACTCAGGTCACAACCAAGACTCCTACCGTGACCCTGTAACCGGGATAGAAACTACATAGAAGAGAGATTCTCAAATTTTCTTCTTCAGTCTGGGTCTCAAATCGTAATGAGCCTTATCAGGTACAGTCTGATCCTGAAACAGTGTTCGTGGGTTTGTGGTGTTCAAACGAAAATGTGATGGTACAGCTTCTTGGAGAATGTCGTCGTTTTCTTTTTCCGACAATGTTCCAGTCAAACGTGCATCACTAAAAGGTATAAACTGGGGAACCTTCTCGCTTTCAGAGTCACTTATACCCTTGCGGACCCACAGATCAAAGGGTAAAGGCAAAGGAACCTTTTTGCAGTGCACGCCGTGAATCCAGTTTTTCTTTCCTTCGACCTTCACTGCTGTACGGGTTGTTAGGAGGACCCGACGGGGCTCCCTCCAGCGAGGCTCCAAATTCTTCGTCCTTTGAAAATTCTTGACACAAACCCAGTCACCTGGTCGGATGGAATGACCTGAGTCTGTGGAGGCCTCTGGCAAGGCGCTCTGAACCTGTTGATGAAGAACACGCAATTTAGTTGTGAGGTCATGCAAGTAATCAATCAACATTGGGTATGGCAAGTCTGAATACTTTTTAGGGCGAGGGACTCCCCATATATTAGCTGGGCGTCCAAAAACTACCTCATAAGGGCTAAGTCCCAAACGAGAATGCACAGCCGTTCGGGTGGATAGAAGAGCCAAAGGTAGTGCATCGGGCCAACTAAGGCCTGTACTAGCCTGTACTTTAGCAAGCTTGAGTTTGAGGGTGCCATTATAGCAAACCGCTAGACCCGCTGATTGTGGATGGTTTGCCGCATGGAACTTCTGTCTTATACCAAGACCTGCACAAACCTTTTGCATGACTTGGCCCACAAATTCGCTCCCATTGTCACTCCAGACAATGCGCGGCAAACCGAATCTAGGGAAAAACTCTTTTAAAAGTACTTTGGCTGTAGATAGAGCAGTATTGTCTTTCAGGGGGTAAGCCTCTATCCATCGGGAAAAGGCACATACCACCACTAGAACATATTTGAGATTGTTGCATCGTTTCATGTGAATGTAATCGATTTGCAACACCTCAAATAGATAGGTCGGAGGAGCAAAGTGACCTGCTGGAGTTGGGGTTCCCTTTCCCGTATTGTACATTAAGCAAACAATGCAATGTTTCACTACATTATCTGCACACTTCGGTATTCCCTCATTTTGCCATTCTGGAGCCAGAAGCTTGCATATTCCTTTCGCACTTAGGTGGGCTGGACCATGCGCCATAGTAACTACAGGTAGTACATAGGCATCTGGTAACAGCCAACGTTGGTGCTCGGACAATTCCACCCAACATCCCATCTCATCTAACATTCCTGTACTTTCTTTCCACCTACTCAATTCTTTCTCTGTAGCCTCTTCTTGAATTGATTTCACACTTTCTACTGTATCCTCATACATTCCTCTTTCTCTGACCCAATTTGCAGGGCCTGCAACATACATGCGACTTGTATCATCTCTAGCTGTCTTTTTCGCTACCTCATCTGCAAATGCATTCCCGCGACCAACATCGTCAGTAATCTTCTTGTGCGCACTACACTTCACAATTGCTATTTGGGTAGGCAAAGCAAGTGACTCAAGAAGGTCAGTCACCAACAGACCATGTTGTATCTTAGTCCCGTGGGAAGTAAGGAATCCCCTTTCTTTCCACAGACGTCCAAAATTGAACGCTACACCAAAAGCATACTGACTGTCGGTGTGTTAGAAATGGGGGTCTCTAGTTGGCAATGGCTGGCCACTGTCCAAGTAGGGACCCTTCTTCCTAAGTCAGAGTAAGCAGCCTACACCCTTTGACAACCCCTGCTCAACCCTGTGGTAACGTAGCACGAGCAGCTAGGCTTATCTCAGAGGCAGTGTGTGAAGCATTTATGACCATACACAGTAATATAATGAGGAACACTACAAATGGACACCACTCAAGTAGTTATGAAAAATAGGTATTTTTATATAGACTTAATCACAAGACCAATAACAGTAAAAATCCACAATACTATAAAAATATAATTACTTTAAAAATGCTGCAAGGAAAAATAGTTCAGGATGCACAAAATGATGTTTAGTTCAAGGCAGGGGTCTCTGCGACCCTTTTACTCACAAAGTATCTGGTTCCTGGAGCAAAGCAACAAAAATGCCGCTAAGGCGTTGTAGCGATAAATATCCTCACGCTAACCAGCGATGCGTTGAATCCTTACCACAAGGGAGGATGATGCGCTGGGTTGCGGGCAGGACAAAGCGACAAACTTCCTCACGCTAAGCCGGTGATGCGATGAAATCCTTGCCGCGAAGGGAGGATGATGCACCGAGCCTGTTGCGTGTGCGATCTTGCTGCGTTGACAAAGATGGCGCTCCGCGAGGAAGCGACGATCCGGATTCGATGCGGGGAAAATGGCGAACGCTCGGCGTCCGCGCTGCGATGATCCTGTTGCGATGATTTCCAGATAGCGGGCGTTTTCAGGCCCACAGACAGGTGCTGCGACGATCTTCGGGGTTAGCGAGCACTCGGCGACAGCGGAGCGGCGATTTTTCTCACGCTCACCAGCTGCAGCGGCTCGCTAACGGAGGTTAGCGACGATTTTCAGCGCTCTCTTCTCAGCAGTAGAACTAGAGACCCTGGAACACACAGGAGCCTCACCTGCAGATAGTAATCTTCGCTGGGAGGAAACAGGAGGCTGATGGTGGAGTCTGATGTGCCTGAGACTCCAGCAGGAGGCTAGCTCTCTCCTAGCCCTTGGGTGATTGCTGTAGCACAAAAATAAAAGTCCAATCAAAGTTCTTTTCCTCTTCTTGAAGTCCAGTAGTAACAGCTGCAGGCCAGTCCCAGAAACAGCACACAAGGACAGTCCTTCTCCTGCAGATTCTTGTAGCCACACGGACAGAGGTTCTTCTTGTTATCCAGGAGCAATACCAATTGTAGGGGTTTGTGCACAAATATTTATACCCCCAAAGTCTTTGTTCTTAGGGGTCCCAAGCCTCTGAACCCAGCCAGAACCAGTTTTGCCCAGCCCTGGAGCACTTTGTTGATCAGGCTGCATCCTTCCTTTCAGAAAGAGGGGGTCTGCCTCAGACGCACAGTGGGAGGTGGAGCCAGCTTTCACCTTGCCAGGCACAGCCCTATTCAAGTGCAGGAGCTACCCCTCCCCTCACACCTAGGCAGGTCGCTCTATTCAACCCAGGTCTGACTCAGCCTGCCCTGTCCCTCCAAAACCAGACAGCCAATACACATAATAGCAGAGCAACTGGAAGGCTTAGGCAAGAAAGTACCTATACTCTAAAAGTGGTAGTTTCAAACACAGAATATAAAAATAACCTTCACTAAAAGATGTATTTTAATATTCTGAGCTCAGGCATACTAGATTCGTTTTTCTACCATGTTCTGTGGGTCAGTTAGGACTATAGGATGTAATAGCCCAGACCTCCCATTCTGGCCTATGGAGAACAGGTAGCCTTACAGTAGTGAAAAACGAAATTGGGTGTTATTCACTACTAGGACATGCTGCATACAACAGGGCATGTCCTACCTTACACATACAATGGGCCCTATCATAAGGGGGGCTTACATGATGCCAAGGGAAGGTTTAGGGGCCGGGAAGCGGGTGCACTTCACAGCCAAGATGGCAGTTCTGGACTGCACGCAGACACTGCAGTGGCAGGTCTGAGACACACTTTACAAGCTGCTTCTGTGGGTGGCACAAACCAGTGCTGCAGGCCCACCAGCAGCATTCGGTTTACCAGCCCTGGGCACACACCGGCCACGCTACTAGGGACTAACAGGTAAACTGAATAAGCCAATCATGGATGTACCAATTCATATGTCATCTTTACAAAGGGAGCATTCGCGCTGTGGCACTGAATGGCAGCGGCACAGCGCCCAGAGCATCTATAACCAGCAAAAACAGAGGAGACACAGCGAAAAAAGGAAGGGAGACTCACGCCAATGGTGCCAGGTCTAACACGGTGTACACGTTCACTCTTTTTCCTTCGGATAACACACACGCTCTGGTTAGGGTTATCAGTTCAGCTGCCTGAGCTGAGTTATGTCTGATGCGTGCTGTTTCCACGACTGTATGCAAGGTAGTAACAGCATAGGCTGAAGTTGCTTCTCCATTAGGAAGCTTAAAGCTAGAACCATCTACCCATAGCGTTCCATTCGGATTCACAAATGGCATATCTGTTAAGTCAATTCTACCTTTTGTCTCTTCCTCAGTACGAAAGAAACAATCATGTTGCTCCTGAACACCTTTCTCTTCTGGAAGAGGCAACAGAGTAGTTGGATTTAAAGTATTACATCGTTTGATATGCATGTGACTAGCCAAAAGCGTCAGCTCGTATCCAGTCAAAAGAGCACTCGTAAGATGCTGTGTTTTTGTTCTGTTTAGCAAAGTATCCACTGCATGTGGCACCATAACAATGAGAGTATTATCTAGCACCACTCCAGCAGACTGTCGAATAGAAATTGCTGCTGCTGCTGTCGCTTTGAGACAACTAGGCACATGGCCGCTGTTTGTCTCCAAATAGTTGTGTTAAGACTGACAACGCACAACCTTCTTTTTCATGAACATAGAGCGTAAAAGGCTTACTGTAATCAGGAGTACCTAGTACAGGAGCAGAACACAAAGCAGCACGTAAATCAGTTAAACTCCTCTGACACTCGTCAGTCCATGGAAGGGGCTGAGGCGTATCTTTCAAGGTTAGTGCCAACAAAGGCTTGGCCAACAGAGAGAAGTTAGGGATCCACTGCCTACAATAGGAAGTAATGCCCAGAAAGGCACGTACCTCTCTTTGTGTGGATGGCACAGACATTTGCGCAATAGCTTGGATACGTTCTTTGGTTAATCGTCTTCCCTCCTTTGATAAGAGATGACCCAAGTAGGTAACCTCTCGACGAACATATTGTAGCTTAGAAGGTGAAACCTTATGATTAAGATCGGATAAGTGTCGCAACAATGCAACCGTCACATTCTTACATATATCCTCTGAATCAGCAGCGATTAGCAAATCGTCCATGTACTGAATGAGAGCAGCACCAGACGGCAAAGAAAAAGCATCAAGATGACATTTCAAAGCATGACTGTAAATAGAGGGACTTTCACAATAGCCTTGAGGTGCGCGCCTAAACCGGAAGCTTCGGCCTCCAAGAGAGAAGCCAAAAATATCCCTACTTTCTTCGGCAATGGGAATACTAAAGAAAGCATTTTTCAGATCGATAACAGAAAACCAAACCGCTGTAGAAGGGATCATCGTCAACAGTGTAGTGATATCTGGGACAACAGGAAACTGTGGTACAACAATTTTGTTTACCTCCCGAAGATCAATTACAAAACGATAAACAGGAGGCTGAGAAGGATCAGTGCGTTTAAGAACAGGGAGAATAGGGCTATTACATATGTTACCTCTCGTTTCCTCAACCACATCTTTCCGAATTAAGTCATGAATGTTTTCCAAAAGCGCTTTTTCACCTTCAATGGAAATTCTATATTGGGGAACACGTGGTAATTCAGCATTGGGTTCAAGAGTGACAACATATGGTGGAATTTCAAGACAACCAACATCATTTGGACCCGTAACCCAAAGCGTTGTAGGAAGAGAGATCAATTCAGGAGGAAATTGATCTTTAGACAAGTACATTGGAGGAGTCCGTTTCTGTCCCAAAGTGAGATATACACCAAAAGGAGAACAATATATTGTTGCATGCAATCTTTTCAATAGATCCAAGCCCAATAGATTCTCACCGCAACCATTCGTTAAGAGAATCGGAACTTCTAAATCATAAGGGCCAATTGAAATAGGCAATGGGCAAGAAACCGGATTACGAACTGGGGCGCTAGAAAAACCTACAGATACATTCGTTAAGCCAGACAAAGGTGCCCCAGGGAGTTTTGAATGAATGATTGAACTTCTCATCGCACCAGTATCTAAAAGAAATGGCTCTGAAACACCCATTGCAGTGACATTAACATAAGGTCCATTCTGATCTACTGGAATCGACACAACTCCCTTACTTTGTCCATGGCTGTCCTAGTTAGCATGAAGGCTTTCATTCCCGTCTTCAATGTAATAATCCTCATTGTAATACTGTGTAGACCGAGCGTTTTGCTGATCAAAGTAGTTCACAGAACTAGAGGGAGGAAGGGAACGCTGTTCTTGGGTCAATATACCTCGACCTCGACCTCTGTTTGCTGACTGGAGGCCAGCACGACCTCGTGGAGCAGATAGTGTCCCATTTCACTGCAATAAAACCGGACAACTATTCTTGAAATGACCTTCCTCTCTACAATAGGCACATTGATTAGGACCTAACAAAGGTCGCGGAATATATGGCTCAGGCTTTTGATACACCCTCTGAAACTGCGGAGGCTGTTGAAACTGGGGCTGAGCATAACGAGGTGGATAAGCCTGTTGCAAGAGAACCTTATTTTTCAATTCTTTAGTCTTTTTCTCTTGCTTATCTTTTTCTTCTTTATCTCTATTTTCATAATATTGAGCAGTAGCCAATATCTGGGCTGAAGAAGAAACAGCATATGAACTTTCGGAGTCTTTCAACTTATGCGACAGTTGGGGAAGCAAATTAAATACGAACTTATCTACAAATAACCGCTGTCCACCCTCCGTAGTCATGTCCTGACCACTGTGATCAATGAATGTTTCCTCGAAACGAGTAAAGAAATCGGAGACACTCTCATCTTTCTTCTGTTTACACACGGCTAGTTTATCCCAGTTAACTCTCAAGGCAGGCATCATCGTTTTCATTAATGTAATTATCCTACCAGGGAGTTCTGAAATCAAAGCATCAGGCTTCGCACCACCCACTTGGCTTCTATCTGCAGCAATTATAGCATCCCAATCAGCACCTAATTCTTGGGCATGATTCTCTTTACGAATCCTAGCCCATAACGCTTGTGAGACTACATTCCCCATCAACATATCGATATCTGCTAAATTCATGATGCAGGCTTCAACAGTTTGTGACAATTCTTTATATTAACCTGCAGGGTTCTTACGAGGATCCGGTAGAGACTGTTTAAGGGCCAAAACTTCAGATCTTTTCCAGGGGACATGTACCCATATTCGCTGAAAGTGAGCAGGAACAACTGGATTAGCACCTGCTGCTGGGACCTCTTCTATCCATACCGGAGGAACCTCTCTCATTGGGTAATTTTTCAGTGTCAACCTAACTGAGGGATCGGAATCTAGAAAAGTCTGTGAGGTAAATAAGGTTCTATAGGAAACAAGTGTCTTTACATCGTCCTCAACCTTAGAACCCACAATGAGTCCCTTTTTAAAATCAGCCTGAATATCTAACAGACCCTGAGGAACCGAACCCAAGTCCATATCCTCCCAACCTTTAATAAGAGTATCACACATAGCATTGAAAACATATCTCTGCGTAGGCGCATTCCACTGTGAGAAGGTAGGCATAATGTCGGGTACGCTATACCGAGGACCCTTCTCAATCCATTTGCGAGCGAGAAAGTCCAACTTTTCTCGTTCTTCGGAAGCTGGGAACTGACTACGAGACTGTCTTCGAGAAAAAGCCGGGGACACATTTAATGCCTCAAAGAAAGGAGATAAAAGACCAGAGACCGTTTCTGTGAGTCGTTTACACATAGACGGAGAATTGGACATAAGAATAGGGGACAAGGTATTAGGCGAACTAACTGAAGAGAAATCAGTAATTACCGGGGGAACAGAAGGCAAAGAGGATGAAGGTAAAGGAGTCGAAGGCAAAGCTGGCAAAGGCGGCAATACTTGAGGGGGCAAATGTGGAACAGCCGGAGCAAGCGGAGGCGCAACTGGCGGCTGAACAGGCTGTAACAACGGGGGTGCATTAGCACCTTGTACATAGGGCGGAGGCAATCTCAATAGGTGAGACATCAAGGGATCTTCTTCTAAATCCTTTCTTTTAGAGGGGGAAGCTGGCAACATCGGATAGCATTTATCTATTGCCATACGATGCTGTCTCTCTGAAATTTCCTTCGTATTATCAACTTCATCATCTTTAAATTGCTGAGCAGCCTGTATAATTGTCATACCCTGTGCTTTCTTATCTCGTTTTTCTTGCTTAATTTTTCTCTGTTTGGCTTCCTTACGCCAAAGACGGAAAGAGTCAAACATTGCCGGCCGGGCTTTTCTTTTAAATAAAATAGTTTCCAAATTATCTAGTATGTCGGGCTCAAAGCTACCATTTTCTGGCCATTTTAAAACACCATCATTCTTCATGTATCGGATCCATGCCTCATTAAAGGCAATGGGGCCAACACCATGTTTAGAATAGAGCCCATAAGTGGGAGTTCCAACCGAAGGAATCGAACAAGAGTCCTCCAGCCGGGAATCCCTATTACAACCAAAACAACAAAGTTTCTCAAACTTAGTCAGACCAGGCATCTCGTGATTTCACTGGACTGTTCACAAACATCAAGGGGGTTAAATACTTAACACAGCACAAATGTACTTACCCCTCGGATTCGGTTATTGCAATACCCGAATCAAAGAACCTAAGAACCAAAGAACCAGAGAACCAAAGAACCAAAGAACCTAAGGACCAAAGAAAAAAAGAACCAAATGTGGGAGCGACCCACCAATACTTAACTAAGATGTCTTCTTACACCAACAGAGGCCCCGTCTATCGTCGCGCTTTACCATACATCATCGAAAAGAGGGCCAAGGCAGGGCGGCAGTCAGGGCACCAGTCGTCAGTAGCCGTCAGGAAGGAGTAACCGTGCTGCAAAAGACCTTCGGACCACTTTCGACATACAGGGGTCGCTTGACGTGGCTAGCGATTCCTCCAGAATTTGCTTGCGGGGTTCCTCACGACCTTCAGGCAGAACCAATACCTCTGAAGCCGCCCCACGTTGGGCGCCAGTTGAAGAACCAGAACCTTTTTGGACCTGGCGGCGCAGGGTACGCCTTAATCTCCTAGGTTCTCCTGCTTCAGCTAACAGAGACACGGGGACACTCTGTCGGCGTAAAAGATCAGATTTTATTAGCTGCAGCTAGTATAGTTGTCCTAGAAGTACACACGGTATGTTCTCAGGAGACTGCCACTTCACTCCGTGGCACACAATCTTTTATAGTACATAGATAACATATACATAAACAAAGAACACACCTAAAACATACATAGAGGACCAATAAGGTAAAGTTAAAGACGGAACGTGTCCAATAGGAAAGGTTGAAAAACAAAGATATCGAGTAACTCGAAGAAGCCTCTCCTCCAACGGTGTTTGCTATCCCTCCCACAGGTTAAAGTATTAACATGTTTGTAACTGGTTTGCAGGTGGCGAGATACGTTCTTGTGTTTTGGAGGACAGTTGTGAAACGAGAGAATACAAGCGGAGGACAGCGAAGGCCAGAAGATAAGATAAAGTCAGGAGAGAATAGTGTGAACCAACAGATAGTTAAGACAGGGATTAGAAGAACCAGACAGGGATTAGTGTACTCGGCTCGTCTCTAACACCAGCTTCGTAAACAGAGGCACAAGGCTATTTTGACACAATATTGCAGGAAAAGCAGAAAAGACTTTGTTCGTCGTGCTGCCTGAGTGAGGGCAACACAAAATGGCGGCAGAGCACAAAATGGCGGCTCAATGCGATCGAAAATCGAATTTCCTCAAGGCACTCTCCTTGCACTACTCTAATCATTCAGTCAGTACCCAAGTACTCATGCACTGGGACAGGCCTTAGCACATGGACTGCTTCAAACGCCAATCCACTATGCATGCAGTCCTATAACCACCTACACACTTGTCTTTCACACCTTCAATTCCCCAGTCAGTATCCATACACTTCCAGCAAACACCCTGTCACTCTCCTTGCACTCCTCTAGTGACACATTCAGCACCATCTACTAATCCATTCACTGCGCCAAAACTCAACCACTTATAAATTCACCCAGGCAGTCTCCTTGCAGTACTCTAATCATTCAGTCAGTACCCAAGTACTCATGCAGTGAGCCAGGCCTTAGCACATGGACTGCTTCAAACGCCTATCCACTATGCATGCAGTCCTGTAAGCACCTACACACTTGTCTTTCACACCTTCAATTCTCCAGTCAGTAGCCATACACTTCTAACAAACACCCTGTCACTCTCCTTGTACTCCTCTAGTGACCCATTCAGCACCATGTACTAATCGATTCACTGCGCCAAAACCCAAAAAACGATAAATTCACCCAGGCACTCTCCTTGCAATACTCTAATCATTCAGTCAGTACCCAAGTACTCATGCACTGAGCCAGGCCTTAGCACATATACTGCTTCAAACGCCTATACACTATGCATGCAGTCCTCTAACCACCTACACACTTGTCTTTCACCCCTTCAATTCCCCAGTCAGTATCTATACACTCCTGCAAACACTTTGTCACTCCCCTTGCACTCCTCCAGTGACCCATTCAGCACCATGTACTAATTCATTCACAGCGCCAAAACCCAAACACTTATAAATTCACCCAGGCACTCTCCGTGCAGTACTCTAATCATTCAGTCAGTACCCAAGTACTCATGCACTGAGACAGGCCTTAGCACATGGACTGCTTCAAACGCCAATCCACTATGCCTGCAGTCCTCTAACCACCTACACACTTGTCTTTCACACCTTCAATTCCCCAGTCAGTATCCATATACTTCCAGCAAACACCCTGTCACTCTCGTTGCACTCCTCTAGTGACCCATTCAGCACCATGTACTAATCCATTCACTGCGCCAAAACACAAACACTTATCAGTTCACCCAGGGACTCTCCTTGCAGTACTCTAATCATTCAGTCAGTACCCAAGTACTCATGCACTGAGCCAGACCTTAGCACATGGACTGCTTCAAATGCCAATCCACTATGCATGCAGTCCTGTAAGCACCTACACACTTCTCTTTCACACCTTCAATTCTCTAGTCAGTAGCCATACACTTCCAACAAACACCCTGTCACTCCCCTTACACTCCTCCAGTGACCCATTCAGCACCATGTACTAATCCATTCACAGTGCCAAAACCCAACCACTTATAAATTCACCCAGGCACTCTCCTTGCAGTACTCTAATCATTCAGTCAGTACCCAAGTACTCATGCACTGAGCCAGGCCTTAGCACATGGACTGCTTCAAACGCCGATCCACTATGCATGTAGTCCTCTAACCACCTACACACTTGTCTTTCACGACTTCAATTCCCCAGTCAGTATCCATACACTTCCAGTAAACACCCTGTCACTCTCCTTGCACCACTCTAGTGACACATTCACAACCATGTACTAATCCATTCACTGCGCCAAAACCTACCCACTTTTAAATTCACCCAGGCACTCTCCTTGCAGTACTCTAATCATTCAGTCAGTACCCAAGTACTCATAGAGTGAGCCAGGCCTTAGCACATAGACTGCTTCAAACACCAATCCACTATGCATGCAGTCCTCTAACCACCTACACACTTGTCTTTCACACCTTCAATTGCCCAATCAGTATCCATACACTTCCAGCAAACACCCTGTCACTCCCATTGCACTCCTCAAGTGACCCATTCAGCACCATCTACTAATCCATTCACTGCGCCAAAACCCAACCACTTATAAATTCACCCAGGCACTCTCCTTGCAGTACTCTAATCATTCATTCAGTACCCAAATACTCATACACTGAGCCAGGCCTTAGCACATGGACTGCTTTAAACGCCTATCCACTATGCATGCAGTCCTGTAACCACCTACAGTCTTGTCTTTCACACCTTCAATTCCCCAGTCAGTATCTATACACTCCAGCAAACACCCTGTCACTCCCCTTGCACTCCTCCAGTCACCCATTCAGCACCATGTACTAATTCGTTCACTGCGCCAAAACCAAACCACTTATAAATTCACCCAGGCACTCTCCTTGCAGTACTTTAATCATTCAGTCAGTACCCAAGTACTCATGCAGTGAGCCAGGCCTTAGTACATGGACTGCTTCAAACGCCTATCCACTATGCATGCAGTTCTCTAACCACCTACACACTTGTCTTTCACACCTTCAATTCCCCAGTCAGTATCCATACACTTCCAGCAAACACCCTGTCACTCCCCTTGCACTCCTCTAGTGACCCATTCAGCACCATCTACTAATCCATTCACTGCGCCAAAACCCAATCACTTCTAAATTCACCCAGGCACTCTCCTTGCAGTACTCTAATCATTCAGTCAGTACGCAAGTACTCATGCACTGAGCCAGGCCTTAGCACATGGACTGCTTCAAACACCTATCCACTATGCATGTAGTCCTCTAACCACCTACACACTTGTCTTTCACACCTTCAATTCCCCAGTCAGTAGCCATACACTTCCAGCAAACACCCTGTCACTCTGCTTGCACTCCTCTAGTGACCCATTCAGCACCATGTACTAATCCATTCACTGCGCCAAAACCCAAACACTTATAAATTCACCCAGGCACTCTCCTTGCAGTGCTCTAATCATTCAGTAAGTACCCAAGTACTCATGCACTGTGCCAGGCCTTAGCACATGGACTGCTTCAAACGCCTATCCACTATGCATGCAGTCCTCTAATGTAGGAGAGTGGCATCGACTGCATAGTTGCCCTCAACTTTTTGCTGATGTTTTGACTGTTTTATGACACTAGCCAGGCTGTGGCCCTGCTATCCAGGATCCCAGATTATCTTCTTCTTCTCTAAACTGATGTGAGTACCCTAGGTACCTTCCAATTGGATACTGAGAACACCCTACCAGCCCCTTGTAGATGGTACCCTAGGTACCCAGGGCATGGGTCCCTCAGAGGCCTACCAGGGGCTGCAGCACTTATTGTGCCACCCCTGGGACAGCCATACCAAATGACACCACCAGACCACTACTGTAGTCTGGGTAAGGTGGTGCTTGCACTCATTACAGGGATATAGGTATCCTGTATCCACTTAATACAACACATATATCCTCATAGGTCACCCCTAGAGCAGTCCTTGCTAATCCTACAAGGCAGGGTGTTGAGATATGTGTGAGGGAGGACCCCTGCCTGAGTAGGGCCCCTCTGCAACCTTCGTAAAATCATTACTGGGTTGTTTGTAGTGTAGCCATACCATATACTCTTAACCGCATTATAGGTATATCGCGATATCGTGATAACTTGAGAATGGCTACACAGAACCATATCGTGTTTGGTGTCAAACATGTAGGAATCATACCCCCAATCCAGCGATGGGACTGAGGGCATGATTCCCCCCTGCTAGAGGGGCGATATGGGAAAAGCGGCAGAATTTAGACACCAATTTAAAAGTGCACGCGAAGTACAAAATGGATGTTACCCGCCACCCACACGACTCTGGCTGCCTGTTGCTGGGCAGAGCTCCAGCCACGGCAGCTGGACAATAGGGATCCTGTCGCAGGGAGGTGTTCCCACCTCCCCAGACAGACTATGTGGATTGGAACTGGGTGGGTGCACCATAGGATACCTTTCAGAGTTGCACGTAGGCTTCTCCAGTGCCTACATTCTGCATACACCGCCTAGAACCGGTTTAGGGGCATCCTGTCCCCTGCCCTGGCGGGAAACACACAAAGGGGAGAGGGTATAGCCAACCTTTCCCGCCTGACCTCTCATTGGTGGGCTCTGATCTGGACACTCCCCTAATATTTTGATAAAGGTGAATACTGGGTCCCCAGAGCCTCAGATTATTCTTGAACTTCACAGTCTTGACCTTCAACTTGCTGCCGCACAGCTACCTGAAGAAATCTCCCTTGGGGTAAAGGAGTTACCCCCTTGCTTGGCAGGTACCTGAAACACTGCAAGTGACCCAGTTGGAACCTCGCTGCTCCTTTGGACATCGACGACTCTTTCCTACCTTGACATAAGTTTCCAAGCATCCCAGAGGCCAGTGAGTGTGCACAGCAAAGCTCTGCACCGTGGACTCCGTGGGTGCCGAGATACCTAATACCCCAGGACACCGGCCACCTCTTGCACAGCACCCGACCCCGACAATTGGGGAAGTTGTGCTTTGGCCCATTATTGAGCCAACCTCTCAGCAGCATCTGTGACAAAGTTCGACACCCTAGCCTGCTCCGGCAACCCGTGGGCGCACCATTATGCATGCCAAATTGCTGCCTCCTGCAGTCCCTTGTCTCTCAACTTGTGGGCCCTAGCAGAGGTCAATCTTCAATTCCAAGAGTTCCCCTGGTTGCTACCAGCCTGTTCTTTAGTCTCCTTGCTGGACTTGCTCACACCTTGTGGCTCTGCACCAGTAGCTGCTTTGTGTTTCTTGTGTGGGTTGCAGTTGCCAAGACTTAGTGTATCCAATCCGGACACTAACACAGCAGCGGCCCTCATCCTTTGTGGGACAGTCGCCCTCCAGAAGCTGGCCTTCCTTGACACCTCCTGGACCCCGTGGCTGATGATCCAAACTACACCTTTTCCACCTGGAAGCACCCGACATTGAAGGGCTCCTTCTCTTGAGCCCCCTGGTCACTCTGCCGTGACCCAGACTCTGTCTCCTCTGCTTTCAGGTCCTTCTCTACAAGATCTACATTTTCATTCTTCACGACAACGACAATGATGACGCTTGTGGCAAGCAGCAGTTCTTCACGTTTTGCTATTGAAAATCAGCCCGCGACCCGACATCGAAAACGATCTATGCACCCGGCTTCCCTGGGGCAGGTAACAGTGGTACCTCGGTACTCTCGTGGGTGTGGGCCCTTCAAAAGCTTAACTCTAAAGTGTTGAACTTGAACTCCTGCTAGAAGTGTTTTTAAACTTGTAAAATTAAACCGCGACATTCTCCGTAGGCTATAATAGAGATCCCGACAGTAACTTTAGTCACTGCACGCGTCTCCCGTGGGTCCCCTTCCTCACTATCTTGGGTGGTTTCACAAGGGGCCAGCGACCCTAAATGCCCTAGGCATTGTCTGTAGAATTGTCGTGGTTCTTATACCACTTTTTTGATATATGGTTTGGTCCCCCCCTGGGGCCTTGTGATTCCAGTGCTATTTATTGTAACTATCAATGCTTGTTTGAATTGTATCTTCACCTCTAGCCTCATAAAGAGACTAGTGGGGTTATTACTAGAATAAATACATATATTTTATATATATACCTGTGTGCACGACTCTTTCATTTGGTTATTCAAGAGGTTATCTATGGTAAAACAATAAGCTTAACACTCCTTCAAGACTTAGCCTGAAGGCTGTTCTCCACAGCTACCACTAGGATAGCTTTCTTTAAAGGTTGTCTTTAACCTATCACCTTAAGAGTCGAATTAGACTGGTGCAAGGTGGCCACTATAACTAGTGACCAGCATTTGCCAGGCCAACTTCTCACATTGGTGTGCAGCGGTTGGATTCAAGCTTGCCATTGTTTTACCAGATAACAAATTGAATTTCTAAAGTGAAAGCCACTTGGTACTAAGGTACATATAAATGTAAGCTTAGAATACAATAAGTTCTACTGAACTTAGGAGTTGTGTGTAGAGGGCTTAGCACACCTTGACTACAACTCAAGAAAGGGTTCAGTAGACCACACCTAGTGTAGGTAGATACACCAGTACCACTACACTAAAAATGTCTTCAGGTTCAGGAGCCCATAAGGCCCTGGAAGAACCCTCAAGGGTCCCAGTCGACAAGTATGACCACCTCTCTTTTGCAGAGCTTAGAGAGATGTGCACTGCTAGGCAACTGAAGACAAACAAGGGTGCCAACACTCAACGTCTCAGGGAAATCCTGCTCATAGCAGACTTCCAGCAGACTCTAGTGTCTGAAAGGGTAGACAGGTTGGGTGGGCATCCTGCTGAAGAGGACACCCAAGTGGTGGACTCTGATGAGGACCAGGAAGAGGAAGTTGAACTTGACCTGGATGATTCAGACCATTCACAACATGGAGGTGATGGCCCAAGAGGCACTCCCTCCATCCCTAATGGGAGAGTGGTGGATCCAAACAGAAGGAACAGATCCCCCTCAGAGGGGTCTAACCATTCTGAGAGATCCAAAAGGACCTCTGCCTCTTCTCAGAGAAGAGAATCCTCCAAGGAGAGGAAATGCAGACTGATCCAGTTTGAGCAGGCTAAACTTCAGCCCAGGAGAGAACAGTTAGCATTAGACAGGGAGTCCCTGGAGCTTCAGAAAGCTTCAAGAAAGTGGGGTCTAGAGACCCCTGGTGGCAGTAATAATACCCCTAGAGTTAGAGATAAAGCTCCTGACAATAGGAACCTGCATACGATTGTGCCCCCCTATCAGTCAGGAGATGATATCCATAAATGGATCACTGCACTTGGGAGGGCCTGTAAAGTTCAGAGGGTCCCAGTAGAGCAGTGGACAGCAATCTTATGGCTCTCATGTGCAGACAAAGGAAGAGACAAGCTCCTCTCTGTCAGAGAAGAGGATGCAGATGATTATTATATCTTGAGAGATGCTTTGATAGATGGGTTTGGCTTAACCACTGATCAATATAGATTAAAGTTCAGAGACACCCAGAAAGCACAGAATCAAGATTGGGTAGACTTTGTAGATTGTGCTACCAAGGCATTGGAAGGTTGGTTAACTGGCAGCAAAGTAAATGATTACCAAGGATTGTACAATCTCATTATGAGGGAGCAGATCCTTAACAATTGTCAGAATCAGCTCTTACATCAGCACCTGGTGGACTCAGATCTGACCTCTCCCCAAGAATTGGGAAAGAAGGCAGACAAAGGGGTCAGAATCAGGATTAAGCCGATGGTCCGGCCCTTGGGGGGTGCAACTAAGAAGGAAGATGCCAAAAACTCTGAGAAGGGTGGGGAAAAGGGAAAAGACCAGCAGTCTTCAACAGGCCCCCAACAATCAGCATCTGATAATTCCCAAGCTACTAAAGCTAAACAACCAAGGAAGCCATGGTGTAAAGTCTGTAAACAGAAAACCCATTGGACTTCAGATTGTAACAAGGCCAAAGACTCCACAAGTACCACTACACCTGCCCCTAAGGCACCTGTTCCCCCTAGTTCAGCTATAGGTGGTGGTACACAGAACAAAGGGATAGTAGGGTTGACCCTGGGATCTGGAGAGGACTCTGGCCTAGTCAGAACTCCTACTCAGGCTGTATTAGTTTGTGATGGGGACCTGTCCCTATTTGTGAGTCCAAGTGGCCTGGGCAAATACAAGCAACAGCCTAGAATAAATGGAAGGGAGTATCTAGCTTACAGGGACACAGGGGCCAGTGTCACCATGGTGACTAAGGACCTTGTGGACCCTAGCCAGATCATACTTGGAGAAACTTACCAGGTGACCAATGCAAGCAATGTCAGTACTAACCATGCTCTGGCAGTTGTTAACTTCTCTTGGGGAGGGGTAACTGGCCTAAAGAAGGTTGTGGTGAGTGCAGACCTACCAGTAGAATGTTTGCTAGGGAATGATTTGGAGACCTCAGCATGGGCTGAGGTGGAGCTAACTACCCACGCAGCAATGCTGGGTATCCCAGCAGAAGTATTTGCCCTGACAAGGTCTAAAGCAAAGCTGACACAAACTGAACAGGCCTTGGATCCTGGAAAAATGGACCAAGGACCTTCCAAGAGGAGAAGTAGCAGGGGTAAGGCAGTGCCTTCCCCCCAGGATCAGTCTGAAGAGACTCTTTTAGCAGAAGAGGATCTGACACCTGAAGAAGGAACTGTCCCAGATGAGCTTGAACCTGATCAGGTTTAGTTATTGGGGACAGGGGGACCTTCTAGGGCAGACTTGAGCCTGGAGCAGCAGAGCTGCACAACTCTTGAACCCCTCAGACAGCAAGCTGCTGCTGAGGCTGCCGGGAATGCCAGTGGAACCCATAAGATATATTGGGATGATGGACTCCTGTACTCTGAGGGTCACGGCCCCAAACCTGGTGCAGCCAGGAGGTTGGTCATACCTCAGAAGTTCAGGGGTTTCCTACTCACACTGGCCCATGATATTCCTTTGGCAGGACACCTAGGCCAAAACAAGACTTGGGACAGAATTGTCCCTCACTTTCATTGGCCTCAAATGAGTGAGGACTGTAAGAGTTTCTGTAGCTCTTTCATTACCTGCCAGGCCAGTGGCAAGGCAGGTAAATCCACAAAGGCCCCCCTGATACCACTACCTGTGGTGGGGGTTCCCTTTGAACGGGTAGGGATTGACATAGTTGGTCCCCTTGACCCACCAACAGCATCTGGGCACAGGTTTATTCTGGTGGTAGTGGATCATGCCGCCAGATACCCAGAAGCTATTCCCCTTAGGACCATCACAGCCCTTGTGGTGGCAAGGGCCCTCCCGGGAATCTTTTCCAGGGTAGGTTTCCCTAAGGAGGTCTTATCAGACAGAGATACAAACTTTATGAGTAGTTACCTCAAAGCAATGTGGAAGGAGTGTGGTGTCAACTGCAGGTTCACCACCCCCTATTATCCTCAATGCAATGGGCTTGTTGAGAGATTCAACAAGACCCTCAAGGGCATGATCAAAGGGCTCCCAGAAAAGCTTAGGAGAAAATGGGATGTTCTTCTGCCCTGCCTTCTCTTTGCATACAAGGAGGTGCCACAGAAGGGGGTTGGTTACAGCCCTTGTGAACTTTTGTTTGGTCACCCTGTTAGAGGGCCACTCTGTCTAGTGAAGGAGGGATGGGAGTTACCTCTCAAACCCCCTAAACAGGATATTGTGGACTATGTACTTGGTCTCCGCTCCCGGATGGCTGAGTATATGAAGAAGGCGACTAAAAACAATGAGGCAAGCCAGGAACTGCAAAAAGCCTGGCATGACCAAAAGGCTGTTCTGGTGGTGTACCAGCCAGGACAGAAGGTATGGGTGTTGGAGCCAGTGGCCCCAGCAGCCCTCCAGGACAAATGGAGTAGACCCCATACCATTTTGGAAAAACAGGGAGAGGTCACCTACTTAGTGGACCTTGGCACTCCCAGAAGTCCCCACAGGGTACTTCATGTAAACAGATTAAAGCCCTATGTGGACAGGGCTGACATGGGCTTGCTCATGGCAACGGATGAGGGACAGGAGGAGGAGAGTGACCCTCTCCCAGACCTGCTCTCTCACAACCCTGATGATGGGTCAGTAGATGGAGTAGCCTTGGCAGGCAGCCTCACTACTCAGCAACTGTCTGACTGCAGACAAGTTCTACAGTCATTCAGGCATCTGTTTGCACTGACTCCAAGTCAGACCACCTGGTGCACTCATGAAGTGGACACTGGGGACAGTCTGCCTGTGAAGAATAAGATCTACAGGCAACCTGACCATGTCAGGGACTGCATAAGGACAGAAGTCCAAAAGATGTTGGATTTGGGAGTCATTGAGCCCTCAGATAGCCCCTGGGCTAGCCCAGTAGTCCTTGTGCCAAAACCTCACACCCAAGACGGTAAGAGAGAGATGAGGTTCTGTGTTGACTATAGAGGACTCAATGCAGTCACTAGGACTGATGCACATCCCATTCCCAGAGCAGATGAGCTCATAGATAAATTGGCCTCAGCCAAATATCTGAGCACATTTGATCTGACAGCAGGCTACTGGCAGATAAGGTTAGCTGAATATGCAAAAGCCAAAACAGCATTCTCTACCCCTGGTGGGCATTATCAATTTATTGTGATGTCCTTTGGTTTGAAGAATGCACCTGCCACTTTTCAAAGGTTGGTGAACCAAGTCCGCTCAGGCCTGGATGACTTTAGTGCAGCATATCTAGATGATATTGCTGTCTTCAGCTCCACCTGGGAAGATCACCTGATCCACCTGAGGAAAGTTTTGGAAGCCCTGAAAAAAGCAGGACTCACTATCAAGGCTACTAAGTGCCAGATAGGGCAGAGTCAGGTTGTGTACCTGGGCCACCTTGTAGGTGGAGGCCAGGTTCAACCACTACAGAGCAAAATCCAGACCATCATGGACTGGGTTGCTCCAACCACCCAGACTCAGGTCCGAGCTTTCTTAGGCCTGACTGGTTATTACAGAAGATTTGTGAAGGGATATGGGTCCATTGTGACCCCCTTAAATGACTTAACCTCTAAGAGGATGCCCAAGAAAGTTCAGTGGACTGTCAGCTGTCAGAAAGCTTTTGATGACCTAAAACAGGCAATGTGCTCTGCTCCAGTGCTCCAAAGCCCCAACTACTCCAAAGAATTCATAGTTCAAACTGATGCTTCTGAGGTGGGGGTAGGTGCTGTATTATCACAACTGACTGAAGAGGGCCAGGAACAACCAGTAGCTTTTATTAGCAGAAGGATGACCCCCAGAGAGAAACGTTGGTCAGCTATAGAGAGGGAGGCCTTTGCTGTGGTCTGGGCCTTGAAGAAGCTGGGGCCATACTTGTTTGGCACCCACTTCATTGTTCAAACCAACCATAAGCCCCTCCTATGGCTAAAACAGATGAAAGGTGAAAACCCCAAATTACTCAGGTGGTCCATTTCCCTACAGGGGATGGACTATACAGTGGAACATAGACCTGGGAGCAACCATGCCATGACATATATCCTCATAGGTCACCCCTAGAGCAAGCCTTGCTAATCCTACAAGGCAGGGTGCTGAGATATGTGTGAGGGGGGACCCCTGCCTGAGTAGGGCCCCTCTGCAACCTTCGTAAAATCATTACTGGGTTGTTTGTAGTATAGCCATACCATATACTCTTAACCGCATTATAAGTATATCGCGATAGCGTGATAACTTGAGAATGGCTACACAGAACCATATCGTGTTTGGTGTCAAACATGTAGGAATCATACCCCCAATCCAGCCATGGGCTTGATTCCCCCCTGCTAAAGGGGCGATATGGGAAAAGCGGCACAATTTAGACACCAATTTAAAAGTGCACGCGAAGTACAAAATGGATGCTACCCACCACCCACACGACTCTGGCTGCCTGTTGCTGGGCAGAACTCCAGCCACGGCAGCTGGACAATAGGGATCCTGTTGCAGGGAGTTGTTCGCACCTCCCCAGACAGACTATGTGGATTGGAACTGGGTGGGTGCACCATAGGATACCTTTCAGAGTTGCACGTAGGCTTCTCCAGTGCCTACATTCTGCATACACCGCCTGGAACTGGTTTAGGGGCATCCTGTCCCCTGCCCTGGTGGGAAACACACAAAGGGGAGAGGGTGTAGCCACCCTTTCCCGCCTGACCTCTCATTGGTTGGCTCTGATCTGGACACTCCCCTAATCTTTGGATAAAGGTGAATACTGGGTCCCCAGAGCCTCAGATTATTCTTGAACTTCACAGTCTTGACCTTCCCCCCCCTGCTTGGCAGGCACCTGAAACACTGCAAGCAACCTGGTTGGAACCTCACTGCTCCTTTGGACATCGACGACTCTTTCCTACCTTGAGGTGGGTTTCCAAGCATCCCAGAGGCCAGTGAGTGTGCACAGCAAAGCTCTGCACCGTGGACCCCGTGGGTGCCGAGATCCCCAATACCCCAGGACACCAGCCACCTCTTGCACAGCACCCAACCCCGACAAGTGGGGAAGTTGTGCGTTGGGCCACTATTGAGTCAACCTCTCAGCAGCATCTGTGCCAAAGATCGACCCCCTAGCCCGCTCCGACGACCCGTGGGTGCACCTTTATGCATGCCAAATTGCTGCCTCCCACAGTCCCTTGTCTCTCAACTTGTGGGCCCTAGCAGAGGTCAATCTTCGATTCCAAGAGTTCCTCGGATTGCACCAGGGCAGCTCTTCAGTCTCCTTGTTGGAGACCTCGCTCAGACCTCGTGGGTCTGCACCAGTAGCTGCTCTGTGTTTCTTGCATGGGTTGCGGTTGCCAAGGCTTAGTGTATCCAATCCGGACACTAACACCACAGCAACCCTCATCCTTTGTGGGACAGTCGCCCTCCAGAAGCTGGCCTTCCTTGATGCCTCCTGGACCCCGTGGCTGACGATCCAAGCTAGACCTCTTCCACCTGGAAGCACCCGACATTGAAGGGCTCCTTCTCTTGAGCCCCCTGGTCACTGTGCCATGACCCAGACTCTGTCCCCTCTGCTTTCAGGTCCTTCTCTACAAGATCAAAATTTTCATTCTTCACGACAACGACGGCGCTTGTGCCTAGCAACAGTTCTTCACGTTTTGCCATTGAAAATCAGCCTGCGACCCGACATCGAAAACAACCTGTGCACCCGGCTTCCCTGGGGCAGGTAACAGTGGTACCTCGGTACTCTCGTGGGTGTGGGCCCTTCAAAAGCTTAACTCTAAAGTGTTGAACTTGAACTCCTGCTAGAAGTGTTTTTAAACTTGTAAAATTAAACCGCGACATTCTCCATAGGCTATAATAGAGATCCCGACAGCAACTTTAGTCACTGCACGCGTCTCCCGTGGGTCCCCTTCCTCACTACCTTGGGTGGTTTCACAAGGGGCCAGCAACCCTAAATGCCCTAGGCATTGTCTGTAAAATTGTCGTGGTTCTTATACCACTTTTTTGATATATGGTTTGGTCCCCCCCTGGGGCCTTGTGATTCCAGTGCTATTTATTGTAACTATCAATGCTTGTTTGAATTGTATCTTCACCTCTAGCCTCATAAAGAGACTAGTGGGGTTATTCCTAGAATAAATACATATATTTTATATATATACCTGTGTGCACTACTCTTTCATTTGGTTATTCAAGAGGTTATCTATGGTAAAACAATAAGCTTAACACTCCTTCAACACTTAGCCTGAAGTCTGCTCTAAACAGCTACCACTAGGATAGATAGCTTTCTTTAAAGGTTGTCTTTAACCTATCACCTTAAGAGTCGAATTAGACTGGTGCAAGGTGGCCACTATAACCAGTGACCAGCATATGCCAGGCCAACTCTCACATCTAACCACCTACACGCTTGTCTTTCACACCTTCAATTCCCCAGTCAGTATACATATACTTCCAGCAAACACCCTGTCACTCCCCTTGCACTCCTCTAGTGACCCATTCAGCACCATCTACTAATCCATTCACTGCGCCAAAACCCAAAACTTATAAATTCACCCAGGCACTCTCGTTGCAGGCACTCTAATCATTCAGTCAGTAAATAAGTACTCATGCACTGAGCCAGGCCTTAGCACATGGACTGCTTCAAACGCCAATCCTCTATGCATGTAGTCCTCTAACCACCTACACACTTGTCTTTCACACCTTCAATTCCCCAGTCAGTATACATACACTTCCAGCAAACACCCTGTCACTCCCCTTGTACTCCTCTATTGACCCATTCAGCACCATGTACTAATCCATTCACTGCGCGAAAACCCAAACACTTATAAATTCACACATGCACTCTCCTTGCAGTACTCTAATCATTCAGTCAGTACCCAAGTACTCAACCAGTGACCCAGGCCTTAGCACATGGACTGCTTCAAACCCCTATCCACTCTGTATGCAGTCCTCTAACCACATACACACTTGTCTTTCACCCCTTCAATTCCCCAGTCAGTATCTACACACTCCTGCAAACACCCTGCCACTCCCCTTGCACTCCTCCAGTGACCCATTCAGCACCATGTGCTAATCAATTCACTGCACCAAAACCCAAACACTTATAAATTCACCCAGGCACTCTCCTTGCAGTACTCTAATCATTCAGTCAGTACCCAAGTACTCATGCACTGAGCCAGGTCTTAGCACATGGATTGCTTCAAACGCCTATACACTATGCATGCAGTCCTGTAACCACCTACACACTTGTATTTCACACCTTCGATTCCCCAGTCAGTATCCATACACTTCCAGCAAACACCCTGTCACTACCCTTGCACTCCTCTATTGACCCATTCAGCACCATGTACTAATCCATTCACTGCGCGAAAACCCAAACACTTATAAATTCACCCAGGCACTCTCATTGCAATACTCTAATCATTCTGTCAGTACCTAAGTACTCATGCACTGAGCCAGGCCTTAGCACATGGACTGCTTCAAACGCCTATCCACTATGCATGCAGTCCTCTAATCACCTACACACTTGTCTTTCACCCCTTCAACTCCCCAGTCAGTATCTATACACTCCTGCAAACACCCTGTCACTCCCCTTGCACCCCTCCAGTGACCCATTCTGCACCATGTACTAATCCATTCACTGCGCCAAAACCCAACCACTTATAACCTCACCCAGGCACTCTCCTTGCAGTACTCTAATCATACAGTCAGTACCCAAGTACTCATGCAGTGAGCCAGGCCTTAGCACATAGACTGCTTCAAACGCCAATCCACTATGCATGCAGTCCTCTAACCACCTACACACTTGTCTTTCACATCTTCAATTCCCCAGTCAGTATCCATACACTTCCAGCAAACACCCTGTCACTCTCCTTGCACTCCTATAGTGACCCATTCAGCAACATGTACTAATCCATTCACTGCGCGAACACCCAAACACGTATAAATTCACCCAGGCACTCTCCTTGCAGTACTCTATTCATTCAGTCAGTACCCAAGTACTCATGCAGTGAGCCAGGCCTTAGCACATGGACTGCTTCAAACGCTTATCCACTATGCATGCAGTCCTCTAACCACCTACACACTTGTCGTTCACACCTTCAATTCCCCAGTCAGTATCCATATACTTCCAGTAAAAACCCTGTCACTCTCCTTGCACTCCTCTAGTGACCCATTCAGCACCATGTACTAATCCATTCACTGTGCCAAAACCCAAACACTTATAAATTCACCCAGGGACTCTCCTTGCAGTACTCTAATCATTCAGTCAGTACCCAAGTACTCATGCACTGTGCCAGGCCTTAGCACATGGACTGCTTCAAACGCCTATCCACTATGCATGCAGTCCTGTAAGCACCTACACACTTGTCTTTCACACCTTCAATTCTCCAGTCAGTATCCATACACTTCCAACAAACATGCTGTCACTCCCCTTGCACTCCTGTAGTGTCCCATTCAGCACCATGTACTAATCCATTCACTGCGCGAATACCCAACCACTTATAAATTCACCCAGGCACTCTCCTTGCAGTACTCTAATCATTCAGTCAGTACCCAAGTACTCATGTACTGAGCCAGGCCTAAGCACATGGACTGCTTCAAATGCCTATCCACTATGCATGCAGTCCTCTAACCGCCTACACACTTGTCTTTCACACCTTCAATTCCCCACTCAGTATCCAAACACTTCCAGCAAACACCCTGTCACTCTCCTTGCAGTCCTCTAGTGACCCATTCAGCACCATCTACTAATCCATTCACTGCACCAAAATTCAACCACTTATAAATTCACCCAGGCAGTCTCCTTGCAGTACTCTAAATATTCAGTCAGTACCCAAGTACTCATGCAGTGAGCCAGGCCTTAGCACATGGACTGCTTCAAACGCCTATCCACTATGCATGCAGTCCTGTAAGCACCTACACACTTGTCTTTCACACCTTCAATTTTGCAGTCAGTAGCCATACACTTCCAACAAACACCCTGTCACTCTCCTTGCACTCCTCTCCTGACCCATTCAGCACCATGTACTAAACGATTCACTGCGCGAAAACCCAAAAACGTATAAATTCACCAAGGCACTCTCCTTGCCATACTCTAATCATTCAGTCAATACCCAAGTATTCATGCACTGAGCCAGGCCTTAGCACATCTACTGCTTCAAACGCCTATCCACTATGCATGCAGTCCTCTAACCACCTACACACTTGTCTTTCACCCCTTCAATTCCCCAGTCAGTATCTATACACTCCTGCAAACACCCTGTCACTCCCCTTGCACTCCTCCAGTGACCCATTCAGCACCATGTACTAAACCATTCGCAGTGCCAAAATCCAAACACTTATAAATTCACCCAGGCACTCTCCTTGCAGTACTCTAATCATTCAGTCAGTACCCAAGTACTCATGCAGTGAGCCAGGCCTTAGCACATGGACTGCTTCAAACGCCAATCCACTATGCATGCAGTCCTCTAACCACCTACACACTTGTCTTTCACATCTTCAATTCCCCAGTCAGTATCCATACACTTCCAGCAAACACCCTGTCACTCTCCTTGCACTCCTATAGTGACCCATTCAGCAACATGTACTAATCCATTCACTGCGCGAACACCCAAACACTTATAAATTCACCCAGGCACTCTCCTTGCAGTACTCTATTCATTCAGTCAGTACCCAAGTACTCATGCAGTGAGCCAGGCCTTAGCACATGGACTGCTTCAAACGCTTATCCACTATGCATGCAGTCCTCTAACCACCTACACACTTGTCGTTCACACCTTCAATTCCCCAGTCAGTATCCATATACTTCCAGTAAAAACCCTGTCACTCTCCTTGCACTCCTCTAGTGACCCATTCAGCACCATGTACTAATCCATTCACTGTGCCAAAACCCAAACACTTATAAATTCACCCAGGGACTCTCCTTGCAGTACTCTAATCATTCAGTCAGTACCCAAGTACTCATGCACTGTGCCAGGCCTTAGCACATGGACTGCTTCAAACGCCTATCCACTATGCATGCAGTCCTGTAAGCACCTACACACTTGTCTTTCACACCTTCAATTCTCCAGTCAGTATCCATACACTTCCAACAAACATGCTGTCACTCCCCTTGCACTCCTGTAGTGTCCCATTCAGCACCATGTACTAATCCATTCACTGCGCGAATACCCAACCACTTATAAATTCACCCAGGCACTCTCCTTGCAGTACTCTAATCATTCAGTCAGTACCCAAGTACTCATGTACTGAGCCAGGCCTAAGCACATGGACTGCTTCAAATGCCTATCCACTATGCATGCAGTCCTCTAACCGCCTACACACTTGTCTTTCACACCTTCAATTCCCCACTTAGTATCCAAACACTTCCAGCAAACACCCTGTCACTCTCCTTGCAGTCCTCCAGTGACCCATTCAGCACCATCTACTAATCCATTCACTGCACCAAAATTCAACCACTTATAAATTCACCCAGGCAGTCTCCTTGCAGTACTCTAAATATTCAGTCAGTACCCAAGTACTCATGCAGTGAGCCAGGCCTTAGCACATGGACTGCTTCAAACGCCTATCCACTATGCATGCAGTCCTGTAAGCACCTACACACTTGTCTTTCACACCTTCAATTTTGCAGTCAGTAGCCATACACTTCCAACAAACACCCTGTCACTCTCCTTGCACTCCTCTCCTGACCCATTCAGCACCATGTACTAATCGATTCACTGCGCGAAAACCCAAAAACGTATAAATTCACCAAGGCACTCTCCTTGCCATACTCTAATCATTCAGTCAATACCCAAGTACTCATGCACTGAGCCAGGCCTTAGCACATCTACTGCTTCAAACGCCTATCCACTATGCATGCAGTCCTCTAACCACCTACACACTTGTCTTTCACCCCTTCAATTCCCCAGTCAGTATCTATACACTCCTGCAAACACCCTGTCACTCCCCTTGCACTCCTCCAGTGACCCATTCAGCACCATGTACTAAACCATTCGCAGCGCCAAAATCCAAACACTTATAAATTCACCCAGGCACTCTCCTTGCAGTACTCTAATCATTCAGTCAGTACCCAAGTACTCATACACTGAGGCAGGCCTTAGCACATGGACTGTTTCAAACGCCAATCCACTATAAATGTAGTCCTCTAACCACCTACACACTTGTCTTTCACACCTTCAATTCCCCAGTCAGTATACATACACTTCCAGCAAACACCCTGTCACTCCCCTTGTACTCCTCTATTGACCCATTCAGCACCATGTACTAATCCTTTCACTGCGCGAAAACCCAAACACTTATAAATTCACACATGCACTCTCCTTGCAACACTCTAATCATTCAGTCAGTACCCAAGTACTCAACCAGTGACCCAGGCCTTAGCACATGGACTGCTTCAAACCCCTATCCACTATGTATGCAGTCCTCTAACCACCTACACACTTGTCTTTCACCCCTTCAATTCCCCAGTCACTATCTACACACTCCTGCAAACACCCTGTCACTCCCCTTGCACTCCTCCAGTGACCAATTCAGCACCATGTACTAATCCATTCACAGCACCAAAACCCAAACACTTATAAATTCGCCCAGGCACTCTCCTTGCACTACTCTAATCATTCAGTCAGTACCCAAGTGCTCATGCACTGAGACAGTCCTTAGCACATGGACTGCTTCAAATGCCAATCCACTATGCATGCAGTCCTTTAACCACCTACACACTTGTCTTTCACACCTTCGATTCCCCAGTCAGTATCCATACACTTCCAGCAAATACCCTGTCACTCCCTTTGCACTCCTCTATTGACCCATTCAGCACCATGTACTAATCCATTCACTGCGCGAAAACCCAAACACTCATATAAATTCACCCAGGCACTCTCGTTGCAATACTCTAATCATTCAGTCAGTACCCAAGTACTCATGCACTGAGCCAGGCCTTGGCACATGGACTGATTGAAATGCCTATCCACTATGCATGCAGTCCTCTAACCACCTACACACTTGTCTTTCACACCTTCAATTCCCCAGTCAGTATACATACACTTCCAGCAAACACCCTGTCACTCTCCTTGCACTCCTCTAGGGACCCATTCAGCACCATGTACTAATCCATTCACTGCGCCAAATCCCAAACACTTATAAATTCACCCAGGCAGTCTCCTTGCAGTACTCTAATCATTCAGTCAGTACCCAAGTACTCATGCAGTGAGCCAGGCCTTAGCACATGGACTGCTTCAAATGCCTATCCACTATGTATGCAGTCCTGTAATCACCTACACACTTGTCTTTCACACCTTCAATTCTCCAGTCAGTAGCCATACACTTCCAACAAACACCCTGTCACTCTCCTTGCACTCCTCTAGTGACATATTCAGCACCATGTACTAATCGATTCACTGCGCCAAAACCCAAAAACTTATAAATTCACCCAGGCACTCTCCTTGCCATACTCTAATCATTCAGTCAGTACCCAAGTACTCATGCACTGAGCCAGGCCTTAGCACATATACGGCTTCATACGCCTATACACTATGCATGCAGTCCTCTAACCACCTACACACTTGTCTTTTACCCCTTCAATTTCCCAGTCATTATCTATACACTCCTGCAAACACCCTGTCACTCCCCTTGCACTCCTCCAGTGACCCATTCAGCACCATGTACTAATCCATTCACAGCGCCAAAACCCAAACACTTATAAATTCACCCAGGCACTCTCCTTGCAGTACTCTAATCATTCAGTCAGTACCCAAGTACTCATGCACTGAGACAGGCCTTAGCACATGGACTGCTTCAAACTCCAATCCACTATGCATGCAGTCCTCTAACCACCTACACACTTGTCTTTCACACCTTCAATTCCCCAGTTAGTATCCATATACTTCCAGCAAACACCCTGTCACTCTCCTTGCACTCCTCTAGTGACCCATTCAGCACCATGTACTAATCCATTCACTGCGCCAAAACCCAAACACTTAAAAATTCACCCAGGCACTCTCCTTGCAGTACTCTAATCATTCAGTCAGTACCCAAGTACTCATGCACTGAGCCAGGCCATAGCACATGGACTGCTTCAAACGCCTATCCACTATGCATGCAGTCCTCTAACCACCTACACACTTGTCTTTCACCCCTTCAACTCCCCAGTCAGTATCTATACACTCCTGCAAACACCCTGTCACTCCCCTTGCACTCCTCCAGTGACCCATTTTGCACCATGTACTAATCCATTCACTGCACCAAAACCCAACCACTTATAACCTCACCCAGGCACTCTCCTTGCAGTACTCTAATCATACAGTCAGTACACAAGTACTCATGCAGTGAGCCAGGCCTTAGCACATGGACTGCTTCAAACGCCAATCCACTATGCATGCAGTCCTCTAACCACCTACACACTTGTTTTTCACATCTTCAATTCCCCAGTCAGTATCCATACACTTCCAGGAAACACCCTGTCACTCTCCTTGCAGTCCTCTAGTGACCCATTCAGCACCATCTACTAATCCATTCACTGCACCAAAACTCAACCACTTATAAATTCACCCAGGCAGTCTCCTTGCAGTACTCTAAATATTCAGTCAGTACCCAAGTACTCATGCAGTGAGCCAGGCCATAGCACATGGACTGCTTCAAACGCCTATCCACTATGCATGCAGTCCTGTAAGCACCTACACACTTGTCTTTCACACCTTCAATTTTGCAGTCAGTAGCCATACACTTCCAACAAACACCCTGTTACTCTCCTTGCACTCCTCTCCTGACCCTTTCAGCACCATGTACTAATCGATTCACTGCGCGAAAACCCCAAAACGTATAAATTAACCAAGGCACTCTCCTTGCCATACTCTAATCATTCAGTCAATACCCAAGTACTCATGCACTGAGCCAGGCCTTGGCACATCTACTGCTTCAGACGCCTATCCACTATGCATGCAGTCCTCTAACCACCTACACACTTGTCTTTCACCCCTTCAATTCCCCAGTCAGTATCCATACACTTCCAGCAAATACCCTGTCACTCCCTTTGCACTCCTCTATTGACCCATTCAGCACCATGTACTAATCCATTCACTGCGCGAAAACCCAAACACTCATATAAATTCACCCAGGCACTCTCCTTGCAATACTCTAATCATTCAGTCAGTACCCAAGTACTCATGCACTGAGCCAGGCCTTGGCACATGGACTGATTGAAATGCCTATCCACTATGCATGCAGTCCTCTAACCACCTACACACTTGTCTTTCACACCTTCAATTCCCCAGTCAGTATACATACACTTCCAGCAAACACCCTGTCACTCTCCTTGCACTCCTCTAGGGACCCATTCAGCACCATGTACTAATCCATTCACTGCGCCAAATCCCAAACACTTATAAATTCACCCAGGCAGTCTCCTTGCAGTACTCTAATCATTCAGTCAGTACCCAAGTACTCATGCAGTGAGCCAGGCCTTAGCACATGGACTGCTTCAAATGCCTATCCACTATGTATGCAGTCCTGTAATCACCTACACACTTGTCTTTCACACCTTCAATTCTCCAGTCAGTAGCCATACACTTCCAACAAACACCCTGTCACTCTCCTTGCACTCCTCTAGTGACATATTCAGCACCATGTACTAATCGATTCACTGCGCCAAAACCCAAAAACTTATAAATTCACCCAGGCACTCTCCTTGCCATACTCTAATCATTCAGTCAGTACCCAAGTACTCATGCACTGAGCCAGGCCTTAGCACATATACGGCTTCAAACGCCTATACACTATGCATGCAGTCCTCTAACCACCTACACACTTGTCTTTTACCCCTTCAATTTCCCAGTCATTATCTATACACTCCTGCAAACACCCTGTCACTCCCCTTGCACTCCTCCAGTGACCCATTCAGCACCATGTACTAATCCATTCACAGCGCCAAAACCCAAACACTTATAAATTCACCCAGGCACTCTCCTTGCAGTACTCTAATCATTCAGTCAGTACCCAAGTACTCATGCACTGAGACAGGCCTTAGCACATGGACTGCTTCAAACTCCAATCCACTATGCATGCAGTCCTCTAACCACCTACACACTTGTCTTTCACACCTTCAATTCCCCAGTTAGTATCCATATACTTCCAGCAAACACCCTGTCACTCTCCTTGCACTCCTCTAGTGACCCATTCAGCACCATGTACTAATCCATTCACTGCGCCAAAACCCAAACACTTAAAAATTCACCCAGGCACTCTCCTTGCAGTACTCTAATCATTCAGTCAGTACCCAAGTACTCATGCACTGAGCCAGGCCATAGCACATGGACTGCTTCAAACGCCTATCCACTATGCATGCAGTCCTCTAACCACCTACACACTTGTCTTTCACCCCTTCAACTCCCCAGTCAGTATCTATACACTCCTGCAATCACCCTGTCACTCCCCTTGCACTCCTCCAGTGACCCATTTTGCACCATGTACTAATCCATTCACTGCACCAAAACCCAACCACTTATAACCTCACCCAGGCACTCTCCTTGCAGTACTCTAATCATACAGTCAGTACCCAAGTACTCATGCAGTGAGCCAGGCCTTAGCACATGGACTGCTTCAAACGCCAATCCACTATGCATGCAGTCCTCTAACCACCTACACACTTGTTTTTCACATCTTCAATTCCCCAGTCAGTATCCATACACTTCCAGGAAACACCCTGTCACTCTCCTTGCAGTCCTCTAGTGACCCATTCAGCACCATCTACTAATCCATTCACTGCACCAAAACTCAACCACTTATAAATTCACCCAGGCAGTCTCCTTGCAGTACTCTAAATATTCAGTCAGTACCCAAGTACTCATGCAGTGAGCCAGGCCATAGCACATGGACTGCTTCAAACGCCTATCCACTATGCATGCAGTCCTGTAAGCACCTACACACTTGTCTTTCACACCTTCAATTTTGCAGTCAGTAGCCATACACTTCCAACAAACACCCTGTTACTCTCCTTGCACTCCTCTCCTGACCCATTCAGCACCATGTACTAATCGATTCACTGCGCGAAAACCCCAAAACGTATAAATTAACCAAGGCACTCTCCTTGCCATACTCTAATCATTCAGTCAATACCCAAGTACTCATGCACTGAGCCAGGCCTTGGCACATCTACTGCTTCAAACGCCTATCCACTATGCATGCAGTCCTCTAACCACCTACACACTTGTCTTTCACCCCTTCAATTCCCCAGTCAGTATCTATACACTCCTGCAAACACCCTGTCACTCCCCTTGCACTCCTCCAGTGACCCATTCAGCACCATGTACTAAACCATTCACAGCGCCAAAATCCAAACACTTATAAATTCACCCAGGCACTCTCCTTGCAGTACTCTAATCACTCAGTCAGTACCCAAGTACTCATGCACTGAGCCAGGCCTTAGCACATGGACTGTTTCAAACGCCAATCCACTATACATGTAGTCCTCTAACCACCTACACACTTGTCTTTCACACCTTCAATTCCCCAGTCAGTATACATACACTTCCAGCAAACACCCTGTCACTCCCCTTGTTCTCCTCTATTGACCCATTCAGCACCATGTACTAATCCATTCACTGCGCGAAAACCCAAACACTTATAAATTCACACATGCACTCTCCTTGCAACACTCTAATCATTCAGTCAGTACCCAAGTACTCAACCAGTGACCCAGGCCTTAGCACATGGACTGCTTCAAACCCCTATCCACTATGTATGCAGTCCTCTAACCACCTACACACTTGTCTTTCACCCCTTCAATTCCCCAGTCAGTATCTACACACTCCTGCAAACACCCTGTCACTCCCCTTGCACTCCTCCAGTGACCCATTCAGCACCATGTACTAATCCATTCACTGCGCCAAAACCCAAACACTTATAAATTTGCCCAGTCACTCTCCTTGCAGTACTCTAATCATTCAGTCAGTACCCAAGTACTCATGCACTGAGACAGGGCTTAGCACATGGACTGCTTCAAACGCCAATCCACTATGCATGCAGTCCTCTAACCACCTACACACTTGTCTTTCACATCTTCAATTCCCCAGTCAGTATCCATAAACTTCCAGCAAACACCCTGTCACTCTCCTTGCACTCCTCTAGTGACCCATTCAGCACCATGTACTAATCCATTCACTGCGCCAAAACCCAAACACTTATGAATTCACCCAGACACTCTCCTTGCAGTACTCTAATCATTCAGTAAGTACCCAAGTACTCATGCACTGAGCCAGGCCTTAGCATATGGACTGCTTCAAATGCCTATCCACTATGCATGCAGTCCTCTAACTACCTACACACTTGTCTTTCACACCTCAATTCCCCAGTCAGTATACATACACTTCCAGCAAACACCCTGTCACTCCCCTTGCACTCCTCTAGTGACCCATTCAGCACCATGTACTAAGCAATTCACTGCGCCACACCCAAACACTTATAAATTCACCCAGGCACTCTCGTTGCAGTACTCTAATCATTCAGTCAGTACCCAAGTACTCATGCACTGAGCCAGGCCTTAGCACATGGACTGCTTCAAATGCCTATCCACTATGAATGCAGTCTTATAACCACCTACACACTTATCTTTCACACCTTAAATTCCCCAGTCAGTATCCATACACTTCCAGTAAACACCGTGTCACACCCCTTGCACTCCTCTATTGACCCATTCAGCACCATGTACTAATCCATTCACTGCGTGAACACCCAAACACTTATAAATTCACCCAGGCACTCTCCTTGCAATACTCTAATCATTCAGTCAGTACCCAAGCACTCAAGCAGTGACCCAGGCCTTAGCACATGGGCTGCTTCAAACCCCTATCCACTATGCATGCAGTCCTCTAACCACCTACACACTTGTCTTTCACCCCTTCAATTCCCCAGTCAGTATTTATACACTCCTGCAAACACCCTGTCACCACCCTTGCACTCCTCCAGTGACCCATTCAGCACCATGTACTAATCCATTCACAGCGCCAAAACCCAAACACTTATAAATTCACCCAGGCACTCTCCTTGCACTACTCTAATCATTCAGTCAGTACCCAAGTATTCATGCACTGAGACAGTCCTTAGCACATGGACTGCTTCAAACGCCAATCCACTATGCATGCAGTCCTCTAACCACCTACACACTTGTCTTGCACACCTTCAATTCCCCAGTCAGTATCCATACACTTCCAGCAAACACCCTGTCACTCTCCTTGCACTCCTCTAGTGACCCATTCAGCACCATGTACTAATCCATTCACTGCGCCAAAACCCAAACACTTATAAATTCACCCAGGGACTCTCCTTGCAGTACTCTAATCATTCAGTCAGTACCCAAGTACTCATGCACTGAGCCAGGCCTTAGCACATGGACTGCTTAAATGCCTATCCACTATGCATGCAGTCCTGTAAGCACCTACACACTTGTCTTTCACACCTTCAATTCTCCAGTCAGTATCCATACACTTCCAACAAACATGCTGTCATTCCCCTTGCACTCCTGTAGTGACCCATTCAGCACCATGTACTAATCCATTCATTGTACGAATACCCAACCACTTATAAATTCACCCAGGCACTCTCCTTGCAGTACTCTAATCATTCAGTCAGTACCCAAGTACTCATGCACTGAGACAGGCCTTAGCACATGGACTGCTTCAAACGCCAATCCACTATGCATGCAGTCCTCTAACCACATACACACTTGTCTTGCACACCTTCAATTCCCCACTCAGTATCTATACACTTGCAGCAAACACCCTGTCACACACCTTGCACTCCTCTATTGACACATTCAGCACCATGTTCTAATCCATTCACTGCGCGAAAACCCAAACACTTATAAATTCACCCAGGCACTCTCCTTGCAGTACTCTAATCATTCAGTCAGTACCCAAGAACTCATGTACTGAGCCAGGCCTTAGCACATGGACTGCTTCAAAAGCCTATCCACTATGCATGCAGTCCTCTAACCACCGACACACTTGTCTTTCACACCTTCAATTCCCCAGTCAGTATACATACACTTCCAGCAAACACCCTGTCACTCCCCTTGGACTCTTCTAGTGACCCATTCAGCACCATGTACTAATCAATTCACTGCGCCAAAACCCAAACACTTATAAATTCACCCAGGCACTCTCCTTGCAATACTCTTATCATTCAGTCAGTACCCAACCACTCAACCAGTGACCCAGGCCTTAGCACATGAGCTGCTTCAAACCCCTATCCACTATGCATGCAGTCCTCTAACCACCTATACACTTGTCTTTCACCCCTTCAATTCCCCAGTCAATATTTATACACTCCTGCAAACACCCTGTAACCACCCTTGCACTCCTCCAGTGACCCATTCAGCACCATGTACTAATCCATTCACAGTGCCAAAACCCAAACACTTATAAATTCGCCCAGGCACTCTCCTTGCAGTACTCTAATCATTCAGTCAGTACCCAAGTACTCATGCACTGAGACAGTCCTTAGCACATGGACTGCTTCAAACGCCAATCCACTATACATGCAGTCCTCTAACCACCTACACACTTGTCTTTCACACCTTCAGTTCCCCAGTCAGTATCCATACACTTCGAGCAAACACCCTGTAACTCTCCTTGCACTCCTCTAGTGACCCATTCAGCACCATGTACTAATCCATTCAATGCGCCAAAACCCAAACACTTATAAATTCACTCAGGGACTCTCCTTGCAGTACTCTAATCATTCAGTCAGTACCCAAGTACTCATGCACTGTGCCAGGCCTTAGCACATGGACTGCTTCAAACACCTATCCACTATGCATGCAGTCCTGTAAGCACCTACACATTTATCTTTCACACCTTCAATTCTCCAGTCAGTATCCATACACTTCCAACAAACACCCTGTCACTCCCCTTGCACTCCTGTAGTGACCCATTCAGCACCATGTACTAATCCATTCACTGCGCCAAAACCCAAACACTTATAAATTCACCCAGGCACTCTCCTTGCAGCACTCTAATCATTCAGTCAGTACCCAAGTACTCATGCACTGAGCCAGGCCTTAGCACATGGACTGCTTCAAATGCCTTTCCACTATGCATGCAGTCTTATAACCACCTACACACTTATCTTTCACACCTTAAATTCCCCAGTCAGTATCCATACACTTCCAGTAAGCACCGTGTCACTCCCCTTGCACTCCTCTATTGACCCATTCAGCACCATGTACTAATCCATTCACTGCACAAACACCCAAACACTTATAAATTCACCCAGGCACTCTCCTTGCAATACTCTAATCATTCAGTCAGTACCCAAGCACTCAACCAGTGACCCAGGCCTTAGCACATGGGCTGCTTCAAACCCCTATCTACTATGCACACAGTCCTCTAGCCACCTACACACTTGTCTTTCACCCCTTCAATTACCTAGTCAGTATCTATCCACTCCTGCAAACACCCTGTCACTCCCCTTGCACTCCTCCAGTGACCCATTCAGCACCATGTACTAATCCATTTACAGCGCCAAAACCCAAACACGTATAAATTCACCCAGGCAGTCTCCTTGCAGTACTCTAATCATTCAGTCAGTACCCAAGTACTCATGCAGTGAGCCAGGCCTTAGCACATGGACTGCTTCAAACGCCTATCCACTATGTATGCAGTGCTGTAAACACCTACACACTTGTCTTTCACACCTTCAATTCTTCAGTCAGTATCCATACACTTCCAGCAAACACCCTGTCACTCTCCTTGCACTCCTCTATTGACCCATTCAGCACCATGTACTAATCCATTCACTGCGCGAACACCCAAACACTTATAAATTCACCCAGGCACTCTCCTTGCAATACTCTAATCATTCAGTCAGTACCCAAGCACTCAACCAGTGACCCAGGCCTTAGCACATGGGCTGCTTCAAACCCCTATCCACTATGCACACAGTCCTCTAACCACCTACACACTTGTCTTTCACCCCTTCAATTACCTAGTCAGTATCTATCCACTCCTGCAAACACCCTGTCACTCCCCTTGCACTCCTCCAGTGACCCATTCAGCACCATGTACTAATCCATTCACAGCGCCAAAACCCAAACACTTATAAATTTGCCCAGGCACTCTCCTTGCACTACTCTAATCATTCAGTCAGTACCCAAATACTCATGTACTGAGCCAGGCCTTAGCACATGGACTGCTTCAAATGCCAATCCACTATGCATGCAGTCCTCTAACCACCTACACACTTGTCTTTCACACCTTCAATTCCCCAGTCAGTATCCATACACTTCCAGCAAACACGCTGTCACTCTCCTTGCACTCCTCTAGGGACCCATTCAGCACCATGTACTAATCCATTCACTGCGCCAAAACCCAAACACTTATAAATTCACCCAGGCAGTCTCCTTGCAGTACTCTAATCATTCAGTCAGTACCCAAGTACTCATGCAGTGAGCCAGGCCTTAGCACATGGACTGCTTCAAACGCCTATCCACTATGTATGCAGTCCTGTAAGCACCTACACACTTGTCTTTCACACCTTCAATTCTTCAGTCAGTATCCATACACTTCCAGCAAACACCCTGTCACTCTCCTTGCAGTCCTCTAGTGACCCATTCAGCACCATCTACTAATCCATTCACTGCACCAAAACTCAACCACTTATAAATTCACCCAGGCAGTCTCCTTGCAGTACTCTAAATATTCAGTCAGTACCCAAGTACTCATGCAGTGAGCCAGGCCTTAGCACATGGACTGCTTCAAACGCCTATCCACTATGCATGCAGTCCTGTAAGCACCTACACACTTGTCTTTCACACCTTCAATTTTGCAGTCAGTAGCCATACACTTCCAACAAACACCCTGTCACTCTCCTTGCACTCCTCTCCTGACCCATTCAGCACCATGTACTAATCGATTCACTGCGCGAAAACCCCAAAACTTATAAATTAACCAAGGCACTCTCCTTGCCATACTCTAATCATTCAGTCAATACCCAAGTACTCATGCACTGAGCCAGGCCTTAGCACATCTACTGCTTCAAACGCCTATCCACTATGCATGCAGTCCTCTAACCACCTACACACTTGTCTTTCACCCCTTCAATTCCCCAGTCAGGATCTATACACTCCTGCAAACACCCTGTCACTCCCCTTGCACTCCTCCAGTGACCCATTCAGCACCATGTACTAAACCATTCACAGCGCCAAAATCCAAACACTTTTAAATTCACCCAGGCAATCTCCTTGCAGTACTCTAATCATTCAGTCAGTACCCAAGTACTCATGCACTGAGCCAGGCCTTAGCACATGGACTGTTTCAAACGCCAATCCACTATACATGTAGTCCTCTAACCACCTACACACTTGTCTTTCACACCTTCAATTCCCCAGTCAGTATACATACACTTCCAGCAAACACCCTGTCACTCCCCTTGTTCTCCTCTATTGACCCATTCAGCACCATGTACTAATCCATTCACTACGCGAAAACCCAAACACTTATAAATTCACACATGCACTCTCCTTGCAACACTCTACTCATTCAGTCAGTACCCAAGTACTCAACCAGTGACCCAGGCCTTAGCACATGGACTGCTTCAAACCCCTATCCACTATGTATGCAGTCCTCTAACCACCTACACACTTGTCTTTCACCCCTTCAATTCCCCAGTCAGTATCTACACACTCCTGCAAACACCCTGTCACTCCCCTTGCACTCCTCCAGTGACCCATTCAGCACCATGTACTAATCCATTCACTGCGCCAAAACCCAAACACTTATAAATTTGCCCAGTCACTCTCCTTGCAGTACTCTAATCATTCAGTCAGTACCCAAGTACTCATGCACTGAGACAGGGCTTAGCACATGGACTGCTTAAAACGCCAATCCACTATGAATGCAGTCCTCTAACCACCTACACACTTGTCTTTCACATCTTCAATTCCCCAGTCAGTATCCATAAACTTCCAGCAAACACCCTGTCACTCTCCTTGCACTCCTCTAGTGACCCATTCAGCACCATTTACTAATCCATTCACTGCGCCAAAACCCAAACACTTATGAATTCACCCAGACACTCTCCTTGCAGTACTCTAATCATTCAGTAAGTACCCAAGTACTCATGCACTGAGCCAGGCCTCAGCATATGGACTGCTTCAAATGCCTATCCACTATGAATGCAGTCTTATAACCACCTACACACTTATCTTTCACACCTTAAATTCCCCAGTCAGTATCCATACACTTCCAGTAAACACCGTGTCACTCCCCGTGCACTCCTCTATTGACCCATTCAGCACCATGTACTAATCCATTCACTGCGTGAACACCCAAACACTTATAAATTCACCCAGGCACTCTCCTTGCAATACTCTAATCATTCAGTCAGTACCCAAGCACTCAAGCAGTGACCCAGGCCTTAGCACATGGGCTGCTTCAAACCCCTATCCACTATGCATGCAGTCCTCTAACCACCTACACACTTGTCTTTCACCCCTTCAATTCCCCAGTCAGTATTTATACACTCCTGCAAACACCCTGTCACCACCCTTGCACTCCTCCAGTGACCCATTCAGCACCATGTACTAATCCATTCACAGCGCCAAAACCCAAACACCTATAAATTCACCCAGGCAGTCTCCTTGCAGTACTCTAAATATTCAGTCAGTACCCAAGTACTCATGCAGTGAGCCAGGCCTTAGCACATGGACTGCTTCAAACGCCTATCCACTATGCATGCAGTCCTGTAAGCACCTACACACTTGTCCTTCACACCTTCAATTCCCCACTCAGTATCCAAACACTTCCAACAAACTCCATGTCACTTTCCTTGCACTCCTCTCCTGACCCATTCAGCACCATGTACTAATCGATTCACTGCGCGAAAACCCAGAAACTTATAAATTCACCAAGGCACTCTCCTTGCCATACTCTAATCATTCAGTCAGTACCCAAGTACTCATGCACTGAGCCAGGCCTTAGCACATATACTGCTTCAAACGCCTATCCAGTATGCATGCAGTCCTCTAACCACCTACACACTTGTCTTTCACCCCTTTAATTCCCCAGTCAGTATCTATACACTCCTGCAAACACACTGTCACTCCCCTTGCACTCCTCCAGTGACCCATTCAGCACCATGTACTAAACCATTCACAGCGCCAAAATCCAAACACTTATAAATTCACCCAGGCACTCTCCTTGCAGTACTCTAATCATTCAGTCAGTACTCATGTACTCATGCACTGAGACAGGCCTTAGCACATGGACTGCTTCAAACGCCTATCCACTATGTATGCAGTCCTGTAAGCACCTACACACTTGTCTTTCACACCTTCAATTCTTCAGTCAGTATCCATACAACTCCAACAAACACCCTGTCACTCTCCTTGCACTCCTCTAGTGACCCATTCAGCACCATGTACTAATCGATTCACTGCGCCAAAACCCAAAAACTTATAAATTCACCCAGGCACTCTCCTTGCCATACTCTAATCATTCAGTCAGTAACCAAGTACTCATGCACTGAGCCATGCCTTAGCACATATACTACTTCAAACGCCTATACACTATGCATGCAGTCCTCTAACCACCTACACACTTGTCTTTTACCCCTTCAATTTCCCAGTCAGTATCTATACACTCCTGCAAACACCCTGTCACTTCCCTTGCACTCCTCCAGTGACCCATTCAGCACCATGTACTAATCCATTCACAGCGCCAAAACACAAACACTTATAAATTCACCCAGGCACTCTCCTTGCAGTACTCTAATCATTCAGTCAGTACCCATGTACTCATGCACTGAGACAGGCCTTAGCACATGGACTGCTTCAAACGCCAATCCACTATGCATGCAGTCCTCTAACCACCTACACACTTGTCTTTCACACCTTCAATTCCCCAGTCAGTATCCATATACTTCCAGCAAACACCCTGTCACTCTCCTTGCACACCTCTAGTGACCCATTCAGCACTATGTACTAATCCATTCACTGCGCCAAAACCCAAACACTTATAAATTCACCCAGGGACTCTCCTTGCAGTACTCTAATCATTCAGTCAGTACCCAAGTACTCATGCACTGTGCCAGGCCTTAGCACATGGACTGCTTCAAACGCCTATCCACTATGCATGCAGTCCTGTAAGCACCTACACATTTGTCTTTCACACCTTCAATTCCCCAGTCAGTATCCATACACTTCCAGCAAACACCCTGTCACTCTCCTTGCAGTCCTCTAGTGACCCATTCAGCACCATCTACTAATCCATTCACTGCACCAAAACTCAACCACTTATAAATTCACCCAGGCAGTCTCCTTGCAGTACTCTAAATATTCAGTCAGTACCCAAGTACTCATGCAGTGAGCCAGGCCTTAGCACATGGACTGCTTCAAACGCCTATCCACTATGCATGCAGTCCTGTAAGCACCTACACACTTGTCTTTCACACCTTCAATTTTGCAGTCAGTAGCCATACACTTCCAACAAACACCCTGTCACTCTCCTTGCACTCCTCTCCTGACCCATTCAGCACCATGTACTAATCGATTCACTGCGCGAAAACCCCAAAACTTATAAATTAACCAAGGCACTCTCCTTGCCATACTCTAATCATTCAGTCAATACCCAAGTACTCATGCACTGAGCCAGGCCTTAGCACATCTACTGCTTCAAACGCCTATCCACTATGCATGCAGTCCTCTAACCACCTACACACTTGTCTTTCACCCCTTCAATTCCCCAGTCAGTATCTATACACTCCTGCAAACACCCTGTCACTCCCCTTGCACTCCTCCAGTGACCCATTCAGCACCATGTACTAAACCATTCACAGCGCCAAAATCCAAACACTTATAAATTCACCCAGGCACTCTCCTTGCAGTACTCTAATCATTCAGTCAGTACCCAAGTACTCATGCACTGAGCCAGGCCTTAGCACATGGACTGTTTCAAACTCCAATCCACTATACATGTAGTCCTCTAACCACCTACACACTTGTCTTTCACGCCTTCAATTCCCCAGTCAGTATACATACACTTCCAGCAAACACCCTGTCACTCCCCTTGTTCTCCTCTATTGACCCATTCAGCACCATGTACTAATCCATTCACTGCGCGAAAACCCAAACACTTATAAATTCACACATGCACTCTCCTTGCAACACTCTAATCATTCAGTCAGTACCCAAGTACTCAACCAGTGACCCAGGCCTTAGCACATGGACTGCTTCAAACCCCTATCCACTATGTATGCAGTCCTCTAACCACCTACACACTTGTCTTTCACCCCTTCAATTCCCCAGTCAGTATCTACACACTCCTGCAAACACCCTGTCACTCCCCTTGCACTCCTCCAGTGACCCATTCAGCACCATGTACTAATCCATTCACTGCGCCAAAACCCAAACACTTATAAATTTGCCCAGTCACTCTCCTTGCAGTACTCTAATCATTCAGTCAGTACCCAAGTACTCATGCACTGAGACAGGGCTTAGCACATGGACTGCTTCAAACGCCAATCCACTATGCATGCAGTCCTCTAACCACCTACACACTTGTCTTTCACATCTTCAATTCCCCAGTCAGTATCCATAAACTTCCAGCAAACACCCTGTCACTCTCCTTGCACTCCTCTAGTGACCCATTCAGCACCATTTACTAATCCATTCACTGCGCCAAAACCCAAACACTTATGAATTCACCCAGACACTCTCCTTGCAGTACTCTAATCATTCAGTAAGTACCCAAGTACTCATGCACTGAGCCAGGCCTTAGCATATGGACTGCTTCAAATGCCTATCCACTATGCATGCAGTCCTCTAACTACCTACACATTTGTCTTTCACACCTCAATTCCCCAGTCAGTATACATACACTTCCAGCAAACACCCTGTCACTCCCCTTGCACTCCTCTAGTGACCCATTCAGCACCATGTACTAATCAATTCACTGCGCCACACCCAAACACTTATAAATTCACCCAGGCACTCTCGTTGCAGTACTCTAATCATTCAGTCAGTACCCAAGTACTCATGCACTGAGCCAGGCCTTAGCACATGGACTGCTTCAAATGCCTATCCACTATGAATGCAGTCTTATAACCACCTACACACTTATCTTTCACACCTTAAATTCCCCAGTCAGTATCCATACACTTCCAGTAAACACCGTGTCACTCCCCTTGCACTCCTCTATTGACCCATTCAGCACCATGTACTAATCCATTCACTGCGTGAACACCCAAACACTTATAAATTCACCCAGGCACTCTCCTTGCAATACTCTAATCATTCAGTCAGTACCCAAGCACTCAAGCAGTGACCCAGGCCTTAGCACATGGGCTGCTTCAAACCCCTATCCACTATGCATGCAGTCCTCTAACCACCTACACACTTGTCTTTCACCCCTTCAATTCCCCAGTCAGTATTTATACACTCCTGCAAACACCCTGTCACCACCCTTGCACTCCTCCAGTGACCCATTCAGCACCATGTACTAATCCATTCACAGCGCCAAAACCCAAACACTTATAAATTCACCCAGGCACTCTCCTTGCAGTACTCTAAATATTCAGTCAGTACCCAAGTACTCATGCAGTGAGCCAGGCCTTAGCACATGGACTGCTTCAAACGCCTATCCACTATGCATGCAGTCCTGTAAGCACCTACACACTTGTCCTTCACACCTTCAATTCCCCACTCAGTATCCAAACACTTCCAACAAACTCCCTGTCACTTTCCTTGCACTCCTCTCCTGACCCATTCAGCACCATGTACTAATCGATTCACTGCGCGAAAACCCAAAACCTTATAAATTCACCAAGGCACTCTCCTTGCCAAACTCTAATCATTCAGTCAGTACCCAAGTACTCATGCACTGAGCCAGGCCTTAGCACATATACTGCTTCAAACGCCTATCCAGTATGCATGCAGTCCTCTAACCACCTACACACTTGTCTTTCACCCCTTTAATTCCCCAGTCAGTATCTATACACTCCTGCAAACACACTGTCACTCCCCTTGCACTCCTCCAGTGACCCATTCAGCACCATGTACTAAACCATTCACAGCGCCAAAATCCAAACACTTATAAATTCACCCAGGCACTCTCCTTGCAGTACTCTAATCATTCAGTCAGTACCCATGTACTCATACACTGAGACAGGCCTTAGCACATGGACTGCTTCAAACGCCTATCCACTATGTATGCAGTCCTGTAAGCACCTACACACTTATCTTTAAACACCTTCAATTCTTCAGTCAGTATCCATACACTTCCAACAAACACCCTGTCACTCTCCTTGCACTCCTCTAGTGACCCATTCAGCACCATGTACTAATCGATTCACTGCGCCAAAACCCCAAAACTTATAAATTCACCCAGGGACTCTCCTTGCAGTACTCTAATCATTCAGTCAGTACCCAAGTACTCATGCACTGTGTCAGGCCTTAGCACATGGACTGCTTCAAACGCCTATCCACTATGCATGCAGTCCTGTAAGCACCTACACATTTGTCTTTCACACCTTCAATTCCCCAGTCAGTATCCATATACTTCCAGCAAACACCCTGTCACTCTCCTTGCAGTCCTCTAGTGACCCATTCAGCACCATCTACTAATCCATTCACTGCACCAAAACTCAACCACTTATAAATTCACCCAGGCAGTCTCCTTGCAGTACTCTAAATATTCAGTCAGTACCCAAGTACTCATGCAGTGAGCCAGGCCTTAGCACATGGACTGCTTCAAACGCCTATCCACTATGCATGCAGTCCTGTAAGCACCTACACACTTGTACTTCACACCTTCAATTCCCCACTCAGTATCCAAACACTTCCAACAAACTCCCTGTCACTTTCCTTGCACTCCTCTCCTGACCCATTCAGCACCATGTACTAATCAATTCACTGCGCGAAAACCCAAAAACTTATAAATTCACCAAGGCACTCTCCTTGCCATACTCTAATCATTCAGTCAGTACCCAAGTACTCATGCACTGAGCCAGGCCTTAGCACATATACTGCTTCAAACGCCTATCCAGTATGCATGCAGTCCTCTAACCACCTACACACTTGTCTTTCACCCCTTTAATTCCCCAGTCAGTATCTATACACTCCTGCAAACACACTGTCACTCCCCTTGCACTCCTCCACTGACCCATTCAGCACCATGTACTAATCCATTCACTGCGCCAAAACCCAAACACTTATAAATTCACCCAGGCACTCTCCTTGCAGCACTCTAATCATTCAGTCAGTACCCAAGTACTCATACACTGAGCCAGGCCTTAGCACATGGACTGCTTCAAATGTCTATCCACTATGCATGCAGTCTTATAACCACCTACACACTTATCTTTCACACCTTAAATTCCCCAGTCAGTATCCATACACTTCCATTAAGCACCGTGTCACTCTCCTTGCACTCCTCTAGTGACCCATTCAGCACCATGTACTAATCGATTCACTGCGCCAAAACCCAAACACTTATAAATTCACCCAGGCACTCTCCTTGCCATACTCTAATCATTCAGTCAGTACCCAAGTACTCATGCACTGAGCCAGGCCTTAGCACATATACTGCTTCAAACGCCTATCCACTGTGCATGCAGTCCTCTAACCACCTACACACTTGTCTTTCACCCCTTCAATTTCCCAGTCAGTATCTATACACTCCTGCAAACACACTGTCACTCCCCTTGCACTCCTCCAGATACCCATTGAGCACCATGTACTAAACCATTCACAGCGCCAAAATCCAAACACTTATAAATTCACCCAGGCACTCTCCTTGCAGTACTCTAATCATTCAGTCAGTACCCAAGTAGTCATGCACTGAGCCAGGCCTTAGCACATGGACTGCTTCAAACGCCAATCCACTATGCATGTAGTCCTCTAACCACCTACACACTTGTCTTTCACACCTTCAATTCCCCAGTCAGTATACATACACTTCCAGCAAACACCCTGTCACTCTCCTTGCAGTCCTCTAGTGACCCATTCAGCACCATGTACTAATCCATTCACTGCGCGAAAACCCAACACTTATAAATTCACACATGCACTCTCCTTGCAACACTCTAATCATTCAGTCAGTACCCAAGTACTCAACCGGTGACCCAGGCCTTAGCACATGGACTGCTTCAAACCCCTATCCACTATGTATGCAGTCCTCTAACCACCTACACACTTGTCTTTCACCCCTTCAATTCCCCAGTCAGTATCTACACACTCCTTCAAACACCCTGTCACTCCCCTTGCACTCCTCCAGTGACCCATTCAGCACCATGTACTAATCCATTCACAGCGCCAAAACCCAAACACTTATAAATTCACCCAGACACTCTCCTTGCAGTACTCTAATCATTCAGTCAGTACCCAAGTACTCATGCACTGAGCCAGGCCTTAGCACATGGACTGCTTCAAATGCCTATCCACTATGCATGCAGTCCTCTAACCACCTACACACTTGTCTTTCACACCTCAATTCCCCAGTCAGTATACATACACTTCCAGCAAACACCCTGTCACTCCCCTTGCACTCCTCTAGTGACCCATTCAGCACCATGTACTAATCAATTCACTGCGCCAAAACCCAAATACTTATTCACCCAGGCACTCTCGTTGCAGTACTCTAATCATTCAGTCAGTACCCAAGCACTCAACCAGTGACCCAGGCCTTAGCACATGGGCTGCTTCAAACGCCAATCCACTATGCATGCAGTCCTCTAACCACCTACACACTTGTCTTTCACACCTTCAATTCCCCAGTCAGTATCCATATACTTCCAGCAAACACCCTGTCACTCTCCTTGCACACCTCTAGTGACCCATTCAGCACTATGTACTAATCCATTCACTGCGCCAAAACCCAAACACTTATAAATTCACCCAGGGACTCTCCTTGCAGTACTCTAATCATTCAGTCAGTACCCAAGTACTCATGCACTGTGCCAGGCCTTAGCACATGGACTGCTTCAAACGCCTATCCACTATGCATGCAGTCCTGTAAGCACCTACACATTTGTCTTTCACACCTTCAATTCCCCAGTCAGTATCCATATACTTCCAGCAAACACCCTGTCACTCTCCTTGCAGTCCTCTAGTGACCCATTCAGCACCATCTACTAATCCATTCACTGCACCAAAACGCAACCACTTATAAATTCACCCAGGCAGTCTCCTTGCAGTACTCTAAATATTCAGTCAGTACCCAAGTACTCATGCAGTGAGCCAGGCCTTAGCACATGGACTGCTTCAAACGCCTATCCACTATGCATGCAGTCCTGTAAGCACCTACACACTTGTCCTTCACACCTTCAATTCCCCACTCAGTATCCAAACACTTCCAACAAACTCCCTGTCACTTTCCTTGCACTCCTCTCCTGACCCAACCAGCACCATGTACTAATCGATTCACTGCGCGAAAACCCAAAAACTTATAAATTTACCAAGGCACTCTCCTTGCCATACTCTAATCATTCAGTCAGTACCCAAGTACTCATGCACTGAGCCAGGCCTTAGCACATATACTGCTTCAAACACCTATCCAGTATGCATGCAGTCCTCTAACCACCTACACACTTCTCTTTCACCCCTTCAATTCCCCAGTCAGTATCTATACACTCCTGCAAACACACTGTCACTCCCCTTGCACTCCTCCAGTGACCCATTCAGCACCATGTACTAAACCATTCACAGCGCCAAAATCCAAACACTTATAAATTCACCCAGGCACTCTCCTTGCAATACTCTAATCATTCAGTCAGTACCCAAGTACTCATGCACTGAGCCAGGCCTTAGCACATGGACTGCTTCAAACGCCTATCCACTCTGCATGCAGTCCTCTAACCACCTACACACTTGTCTTTCACCCCTTCAACTCCACAGTCAGTATCTATAAACTCCTGCAAACACCCTGTCACTCCCCTTGCACTACTCCAGTGACCCATTCAGCACCATGTACTAATCCATTCACAGCGACAAAACCCAAACACTTATAAATTTGACCAGTCACTCTCCTTGCAGTACTCTAATCATTCAGTCAGTACCCAAGTACTCATGCACTGAGACAGGCCTTAGCACATGGACTGCTTCAAATGCCTATCCACTATGCATGCAGTCTTATAACCACCTACACACTTATCTTTCACACCTTAAATTCCCCAGTCAGTATCCATACACTTCCATTAAGCACCGTGTCACTCTCCTTGCACTCCTCTAGTGACCCATTCAGCACCATGTACTAATCGATTCACTGCGCCAAAACCCAAACACTTATAAATTCACCCAGGCACTCTCCTTGCCATACTCTAATCATTCAGTCAGTACCCAAGTACTCATGCACTGAGCCAGGCCTTAGCACATGGACTGCTTCAAATGCCTATCCACTATGAATGCAGTCCTATAACCACCTACACACTTATCTTTCACACCTTAAATTCCCCAGTCAGTATCCATACACTTCCAGTAAACACCGTGTCACTCCCCTTGCACTCTTCTATTGACCCATTCAGCACCATGTACTAATCCATTCACTGCATGAACAGCCAAACACTTATAAATTCACCCAGGCACTCTCCTTGCAATACTCTAATCATTCAGTCAGTACCCAAGCACTCAACCAGTGACCCAGGCCTTAGCACATGGGTTGCTTCAAACCCCTATCCACTATGCATGCAGTCCTCTAACCACCTACACACTTGTCTTTCACCCCTTCAATCAATTCCCCAGTCAGTATTTATACACTCCTGCAAACACCCTGTCACCACCCTTGCACTCCTCCAGTGACCCATTCAGCACCATGTACTAATCCATTCACAGCGCCAAAACCCAAACACTTATAAATTCGCCCAGGCACTCTCCTTGCACTACTTTAATCATTCAGTCAGTACCCAAGTATTCATGCACTGAGCCAGGCCTTAGCACATGGATTGCTTCAAAAGCCTATCCACTATGCATGCAGTCCTCTAACCACCTACACACTTGTCTTTCACCCCTTCAATTCCCCAGTCAGTATCTATACACTCCTGCAAACACCCTGTCACTTCCCTTGCACTCCTCCAGTGACCCATTCAGCACCATGTACTAAACCATTCACAGCGCAAAAATCCAAACACTTATAAATTCACCAAGGCACTCTCCTTGCAATACTCTAATCATTCAGTCAGTACCCAAGTACTCAACCAGTGACCCAGGCCTTAGCACATGGACTGCTTCAAACCCCTATCCACTATGTATGCAGAACTCTAACCACCTACACACTTGTCTTTCACACCTTCAATTCTCCAGTCAGTATCCATACACTTCCAACAAACATGCTGTCACTCCCCTTGCACTCCTGTAGTGACCCATTCAGCACCATGTACTAATCCATTCACTGCGCGAATACCCAACCACTTATAAATTCACCCAGGCACTCTCCTTGCAGTACTCTAATCATTCAGTCAGTGCACAAGTACTCATGTACTGAGCCAGGCCTAAGCACATGGACTGCTTCAAATGCCTATCCACTATGCATGCAGTCCTCTAACCGCCTACACACTTGTATTTCACACCTTCAATTCCCCACTCAGTATCCAAACACTTCCAGCAAACACCCTGTCACTCTCCTTGCAGTCCTCTAGTGACCCATTCAGCACCATCTACTAATCAATTCACTGCACCAAAACTCAACCACTTATAAATTCACCCAGGCAGTCTCCTTGCAGTACTCTAAATATTCAGTCAGTACCCAAGTACTCATGCAGTGAGCCAGACCTTAGCACATGGACTGCTTCAAATGCCTATCCACAATGCATGCAGTCCTGTAAGCACCTACACACTTGTCTTTCACACCTTCAATTTTACAGTCAGTAGCCATACACTTCCAACAAACACCCTGTCATTCTCCTTGCACTCCTCTCCTGACCTATTCAGCACCATGTACTAATCGATTCACTGCACGAAAACCCCAAAACTTATGAATTCACCAAGGCACTCTCCTTGCCATACTCTAATCATTCAGTCAATACCCAAGTACTCATGCACTGAGCCAGGCCTTAGCACATATACTGCTTCAAACGCCTATCCACTGTGCATGCAGTCCTCTAACCACCTACACACTTGTCTTTCACCCCTTCAATTCCCCAGTCAGTATCTATACACTCCTGCAAACACACTGTCACTCCCCTTGCACTCCTCCAGATACCCATTCAGCACCATGTACTAATCCATTCACAGCGCCAAAATCCAAACACTTATAAATTCACCTAGGCACTCTCTTTGCAGTACTCTAATCATTCAGTCAGTACCCAAGTAGTCATGCACTGAGCAAGGCCTTAGCACATGGACTGCTTCAAACGCCAATCCACTATGCATGTAGTCCTCTAACCACCTACACACTTGTCTTTCACACCTTCAATTCCCCAGTCAGTATACATACACTTCCAGCAAAAACCCTGTCACTCCCCTTGTACTCCTCTATTGACCCATTCAGCACCATGTACTAATCCATTCACTGAGCGAAAACCCAACACTTATAAATTCACACATGCACTCTCCTTGCAACACTCTAATCATTCAGTCAGTACCCAAGTACTCATCCAGTGACCCAGGCCTTAGCACATGGACTGCTTCAAACCCCTATCCACTATGTATGCAGTCCTCTAACCACCTACACACTTGTCTTTCACCCCTTCAATTCAGCAGTCAGTATCTACACACTCCTGCAAACACCCTGTCACTCCCCTTGCACTCCTCCAGTGACCCATTCAGCACCATGTACTAATCCATTCACAGCGCCAAAACCCAAAAACTTATAAATTCACCCAGACACTCTCCTTGCAGTACTCTAATCATTCAGTCAGTACCCAAGTAGTCATGCACTGAGCCAGGCCTTAGCACATGGACTGCTTCAAATGCCTATCCACTATGCATGCAGTCCTCTAACCACCTACACACTTGTCTTTCACACCTCAATTCCCCAGTCAGTATACATACACTTCCAGCAAACACCCTGTCACTCCCCTTGCACTCCTCTAGTGACCCATTCAGCACCATGTACTAATCAATTCACTGCGCCAAAACCCAAATACTTATACACCCAGGCACTCTCGTTGCAGTACTCTAATCATTCAGTCAGTACCCAAGTACTCATGCACTGAGCCAGGCCTTAGCACATGGACTGCTTCAAATGCCTATCCACTATGAATGCAGTCCTATAACCACCTACACACTTATCTTTCACACCTTAAATTCCCCAGTCAGTATCCATACACTTCCAGTAAACACCGTGTCACTCCCCTTGCACTCTTCTATTGACCCATTCAGCACCATGTACTAATCCATTCACTGCGTGAACAGCCAAACACTTATAAATTCACCCAGGCACTCTCCTTGCAATACTCTAATCATTCAGTCAGTGCCCAAGCACTCAACCAGTGACCCAGGCCTTAGCACATGGGCTGCTTCAAACCCCTATCCACTATGCATGCAGTCCTCTAACCACCTACACACTTGTCTTTCACCCCTTCAATCAATTCCCCAGTCAGTATTTATACACTCCTGCAAACACCCTGTCACCACCCTTGCACTCCTCCAGTGACCCATTCAGCACCATGTTCTAATCCATTCACAGCGCCAAAACCCAAACACTTATAAATTCGCCCAGGCACTCTCCTTGCACTACTTTAATCATTCAGTCAGTACCCAAGTATTCATGCACTGAGCCAGGCCTTAGCACATGGATTGCTTCAAAAGCCTATCCACTATGCATGCAGTCCTCTAACCACCTACACACTTGTCTTTCACCCCTTCAATTCCCCAGTCAGTATCTATACACTCCTGCAAACACCCTGTCACTCCCCTTGCACTCCTCCAGTGACCCATTCAGCACCATGTACTAAACCATTCACAGCGCAAAAATCCAAACACTTATAAATTCACCAAGGCACTCTCCTTGCAATACTCTAATCATTCAGTCAGTACCCAAGTACTCATGCACTGTGCCAGGCCTTAGCACATGGACTGCTTCAAACGCCTATCCACAATGCATGCAGTCCTGTAAGCACCTACACACTTGTCTTTCACACCTTCAATTCTCCAGTCAGTATCCATACACTTCCAACAAACATGCTGTCACTCCCCTTGCACTACTGTAGTGACCCATTCAGCACCATGTACTAATCCATTCACTGCGCGAATACCCAACCACTTATAAATTCACCCAGGCACTCTCCTTGCAGTACTCTAATCATTCAGTCAGTACCCAAGTACTCATGTACTGAGCCAGGCCTAAGCACATGGACTGCTTCAAATGACTATCCACTATGCATGCAGTTCTCTAACCGCCTACACACTTGTCTTTCACACCTTCAATTCCCCACTCAGTATCCAAACACTTCCAGCAAACACCCTGTCACTCTCCTGGCAGTCCTCTAGTGACCCATTCAGCACCATCTACTAATCCATTCACTGCACCAAAACTCAACCACTTATAAATTCACCCAGGCAGTCTCCTTGCAGTACTCTAAATATTCAGTCAGTACCCAAGTACTCATGCAGTGAGCCAGGCCTTAGCACATGGACTGCTTCAAACGCCTATCCACTATGCATGCAGTCCTGTAAGCACCTACACACTTGTCTTTCACACCTTCAATTTTGCAGTCAGTAGCCATACACTTCCAACAAACACCCTGTCACTCTCCTTGCACTCCTCTCCTGACCCTTTCTGAACCATGTACTAATCGATTCACTGCGTGAAAACCCAAAAACTTATAAATTCACCCAGGCACTCTCCTTGCAGTTCTCTAATCATTCAGTAAATGTAAATGTGTTTGTACTTATATAGCGCACAGCTATCCCGGACCGGGGACTCCCGGCGCTGTATTCATACCGCTAGGGAACCCTTCCTGGCTTTTTCCCTGTGAAATGTCCACTCCTGGGCATCCCAGGGTGAAGCCAGGCATCCCCAGCGCTGTGGGGCCGTTGTGGAGATTAAGCAAGCTATTGCCCAGAGTTGCAGCGTGGGACCCATGATTAGAATAGGCACTGAGGCGAGAATATCCGGTCTGCGGAATTTATAGCCCGAGACCCTGCCGCGACGGGAATCGAACCCTGGTCCCGGACCAGTGCTCTGCATCGAGGTCTGCCTCTCTAACCATTGAGCCACACTTCTCCACTCAGTCAGTACCCAAGTACTCATGCACTGAGCCAGGCCTTAGCACATGGACTGCTTCAAACGCCAATCCACTATGCATGTAGTCCTCTAACCACCTACACACTTGTCTTTCACACCTTCAATTCCCCAGTCAGTATACATACACTTCCAGCAAACACCCTGTCACTCCCCTTGTACTCCTCTATTGACCCATTCAGCACCATGTACGAATCCATTCACTGCGCGAAAACCCAACACTTATAAATTCACACATGCACTCTCCTTGCAACACTCTAATCATTCAGTCAGTACACAAGTACTCAACCAGTGACCCAGGCCTTAGCACATGGACTGCTTCAAACGCCTATCCACTATGTATGCAGTCCTCTAACCACCTACACACTTGTCTTTCACCCCTTCAAATCCCAGTCAGTATCTACACACTCCTGCAAACACCCTGTCACTCCCCTTGCACTCCTCCAGTGACCCATTCAGCACCATGTACTAATCCATTCACTGCGCCAAAACCAAAAACACTTATAAATTCACACAGACACTCTCCTTGCAGTACTCTAATCATTCAGTCAGTACCCAAGTACTCATGCACTGAGCCAGGCCTTAGCACATGAACTGCTTCAAATGCCTATCCACTATGCATGCAGTCCTCTAACCACCTACACACTTGTCTTTCACACCTCAATTCCCCAGTCAGTATACATACACTTCCAGCAAACACCCTGTCACTCCCCTTGCACTCCTCTAGTGACCCATTCAGCACAATGTACTAATCAATTCACTGCGCCAAAACCCAAACACTTATAAATTCACACAGACACTCTCCTTGCAGTACTCTAATCATTCAGTCAGTACCCAAGCACTCAACCAGTAACCCAGGCCTTAGCACATGGGCTGCTTCAAACCCCTATCCACTATGCATGCAGTCCTCTAACCACTTACACACTTGTCTTTCACCCCTTCAATTCCCCAGTCAGTATTTATACACTCCTGCAAACACCCTGTCACCACCATTGCACTTCTCCAGTGACCCATTGAGCACCATGTACTAATCCATTCACAGCGCCAAAACCCAAACACTTATAAATTCGCCCAGGCACTCTTGTGGAAATTTAGCGTGCAAACTGAACATTATCTGCGCCATCTTGCCTCTCCCCAGCGCCACACATAGCGAATGCACGGCCGCCATTTTAGGCACCCCACTCTCTCTCCCCGCTCACTCTCGATCGCCAGCGCTTTCCCCTGGCGCTGCGAGCATCCCCCGCGCGCCGGCCACCCCCGCTCTCTCATACAGGCCATAAACCCTCTCCTTCTGCGCGACTCTGCTACGGAACCACATCCGACTGACATCCCATACATGGTCATGCCTCTCCTTTGATAACCCCCTTCCTCTGCGCCCCATTGTCTGAACTGGTCCCAGGCCATCACCTAGCCCTGCGGATGCAGTTTATTGCCCCTACTGTAAGGGAAACACCCCACATCAAAGGGATTACAGTAGATCAAAGCCCCTACTCCCTGAGACCCGACCGGTCACACACACCCCCCAGGAATTGGCGGAATACCCTGCTGCGCAATAGCCATCTCCTACTGTGGGTGGGGTGGGAACTTCTACTGTATCTATGTGTGGGATCGGATCTGAACCGGGGCTTCAGGAGATATTCCCCCATACATCAAGGGAATCTCAAGAATGTACTATGTGTAATAAAGCAATAAACCTGTGTATAAGAGACCAGGTCTCAGAGATGCAGTTAGAGCACCTCATGACGATACCTTGCTGTCTGATCTGATGTGTTCTGCTCCGACGGAATAAAACTTTGTTTCCTGCCTTCCAGTCTCCGGCGCCTGCCTCTTTCATTGGTAAATTATCGAGTGGTATGAGAGGCGATTACCGCCGGGCAAATACTTGAAAGGTTATCGACTGAAATTGCCGCTACCATTTAACAATTGGCGTCCCAAACGTGGGGCCCATCAGCGACACGTGGATCCAGTGGGAGAGGTCCCGACAATAGAGTGAACGACTGCAACGATCGGGAGAGCTCCTGCCCAATAGACCCTCGTCTGGCAGCCGATCATCCGAACTTCACTGGTTCCGAGCAGACCTCTCTCGAGTGATCTACGGTCCTGACTGGGAACCATCAGGAGTGCCGCGGCAAATACGGAGAGTAGAGGACGATCGGGCGCTGGAGGCGGAAGACGAGAAACTGTCCACGCGGTCCGGGTAAGGTCGTGATACACGACAAAATGCGAAATAATTGATTGATTGTTTAAAGCTTTGGAAATACTAGTATTGCTCATTGATTGTGCTCATTGATTGTTCTCTTTGAGATATTCGCTGTCTACAAACGGGGAGGAGTAGAAATACTCTCTCTCTCTCTCCCTTTGCAGATAGTGAAGGGTAGGTAACGCAGACTTTTGTCCCCGTTGAAACCCGTCGTGCCTATCTTTATCTCCCCATTGATTGATTGTCCGAACATTGATTGTTTTGGAGAATAGTGCTTTTTGAGATATTCTCTGTTTGCAAATAACGTAGAATAGGAATATTCTGTCTAGTCTTTGCAAATAGTGAAGGGTAGGTAATGCTGACTTTTGTCCCCGTTGAAACCCGTCATGCCTATCTTTATCTCCCATTGATTGATTGATTGATTGTCCGAACACTAGTTGTTCGATATTGGTTCTTTGGAGGTATTCTCTGCTTACAAATAACGAGGAATAGAGATATTCTGTCTGATCTTTGCAAGCAGTGAAAAGATAGGTAGTGCTGACTTTTGTCCCCGTTGAAACCCGTCATGCCTATCTTCTCCCCACTGATTGGTAGTTGGTTCTGCCCGGACCGCTTATTAGAGGTGAACCATCCGGCTCCACTGGAGGGCACCCCTAATAAGGACATGTTCACTAAATATGGACTAGTCGCCGTAGCTTATACCAAGCTATGGCATAAATATACAAAGAAGGACCCCGAGAGTCAGTGGCCACTGATGGGATCCTTCGACGACCATAAGATAGAAGCGCTAGAAGTAGCTCTGCGTAGCAATAAGACGACGCCTACTATGCTTGACAGTATCGGCATGTGGCGCAAAGAAGCAACGCAACGGAAAAAGAGGGAAGAAGTAAAAGCAGAAAAGGAATTACGAAAGGCAGCTCACCTTGCCGCTAGAAGGTTAGAAGAAGACATAAAGGAGAGAAGGGAAACTAAACTAAGACAGGAGCCCGAAACCTCAGGCCAGTATGCTGTTAGGACCCCTTCTTTGCTCTACCCTGAGTTGTCCTCCAAGCAGCGAACGAATGATGAATTACTGTTAGGTCCCCCGATCATTTATATGCCCCCTCCATATGCACCCTCCCAGTCAGTAGTGCAACATCTACAACCCCCGAACACGAGCGAAAGCAGTACAGGGGCCTCGGTCCTCACGGCCTCCGCGCCGGCTGAGCCTCTTGTACTGAACCCAATGTCGGTTACAACGCTAGATGACCATGAGATGGGAAAGAAAGAGTCCACCAGAATGAATCGATTAACAAAGGATGAACGAGCAGGAATTGATAAGATAGTAGGGACACTGGTGGAGCGAAAAGAAAGTGAGGAGTATATAACAGACGTGTATAACTCGTATGCCGACAGCCGCAGACGACACTTCGTCGTACGGCTCTGTTATCACGCCCTGAATGCGTATGAGGAAAGATACCACGATAAAGGTCCCGAAGGCTTAGCAGCCCTATATAGGAAGGTAGACATCGGAGAGGAAAGAGAGGGCGACGTTGCGAACCTCTTCACTCGTACACTCGAGGTCTACCGACACCTTAAAGAACATGGACAGACCACCAAAGCAGAAACCCCCATAGCGACTAAGCCCCAGGAAGGAAGGGCTGATGCCATGATGCCCATTAAGTAAGCTGCCCCCTACTGGGTCCCCCCACGAGGTCTGGGAACACATGACGACATCAACCACCAAGATGCGAAGGGAAGGGTTGTATATAACTGGGTCTACCAGCCGTGGGACCGGCAAGACATTTTGACCTTTAGAAAAACTCTACCCGACTTAAGAAAGAACCCGACTGCCTTCTACACTGAACTGGGTACAGCCTTAGGTTCTACGATTATGACTTTAGCAGATATCGACTTGTTCTTTGGGCTATGTCTGCCGGCTGATGTGTGGAAACAAATCCGGAAGGTTGACCACGCTGAGCCGTTCGGATATACCTGGGTACAACTCGATACCATAGATAAGCAGCGAGAACCAGGACAGAAACCCCCAAAAGCCATATTAGAGCTCCCAGACAAGATTGTACTAAAACTGAAGACTCTAATCCCAGAAAGAAAGGTAGACTGGTCGATAGTAACGGCTTGCCGCCAGAAACCCCAGGAGGATGTGTCTGAATACTTCTCCCGATTCGAGATTGTGTTTTCCGATTACAGTGGCCAAGACATGACCACCGCAACCGGACATCACCTCTTTGTCCAGAATTATGTGAAGGGTCTGACACAAGAAATTTCCCAGAAACTACAGACCAGCGAGAGTAGCTGGGCAGCCTCCAAACCCGCAGCGATTCTCCAGATGGCCCAATACTACGAAAATCAGAAAAACGAGAACGATAGGGCATCAGAGAAGAAGAAAAAGGAACTGAAGGAGAGGGTAATGATAGCACAGTTGCAAGGGGTGACCATAGGAAGGGAACCCCCGAAAGAGAATTACCACCCAACCACCCCTAGAAAGCTACCCCCTAGAGACCATACACCTGCACCCTACAACGGACGGAGAGACTTAGATGGGAACCAATGTGCGTTCTGTAGAGGGTTCGGACACTGGAAATCCCAGTGCCCGGTCCTTCTGGAACTAAACAAAAATAGGGATCCCAGAGACACAGCATATGACCCCAGAAACAGAGGACAGGGACGAGGGCACACGAACGACGCAACCAACGCCAGGCCAGGCAAACCAAACACCTTTGACCGCCCCCGACAAAACCAGTGTCAGCAGTCCGACTATGAAAGCACCCATGACTTCGCATAGGACCGCCAGGGGCAAGGGAGGGATCCAGTCGAACTCCGTGTTGACCAGCAAGGCCCTTACGTCACTGCTAAGGTCTTGGGCACAAAATCCCCATTCCTGGTAGACACTGGGGCGACACGTAGTGCGCTATCCAAACGACTGATCCCTAGGGCACCCTTGTCTGGCTCACATGTAACCTCAATAGGCTTCGATGGAACGCCCTCCACTAACCCCTTATCAGCACCAATCTCCTTTGACTTAGAAGATAACACCACTGACACGACCTTTCTGCTCTCCTCCAACACCCCCGATGCTATTATGGGACTTGATTTGCTAAAACATTTTCGAGCTACCATCAGATGCTCCCCAGACGGAGTTCGAGTCATCCTACACGATAACCCAGATCTGTCCAGACCCTGTCACACACGGCGTATGCTCTCTATAACCGATGCTGACATGTCCCTACTCGACACATTACCTTCACATCTATGGGCTAAAACCGACTCAGATGTAGGGCGCATGGTGATCGACCCGGTACACATAACCGTCCGACCGGACGCAGTGCTCCCAAAGCTTCCACAGTATCGGATATCACCCGAAGGCGAGAAGGCATTGGTGGAAATCATCGAGTCCCTAGTCGAGGCAGGAGTGGTAGAAGAAGTAGTGAGTAATGTTTGCAACAGCCCTATCCTACCCATTGTAAAGAAGCAAGGCGAGGGGGATGAGAAAGCCTACCGTTTCATTGTTGACTTGCGAGAGGTTAACAAAGTAGTCATACCCCAGTACCCCGTGGTCTCAGACATCACCACCGTCCTCACACTGATTCCATCCACTGCCACCATCTTTACTGTTATTGATCTCAAGAACGCATTCTTTTCCATCCCCATCCACCCAGACAGCCGCTACCTGTTCGGATTCACTTTAAAAGCCCGTTCATACAGATTCTGCAGGGCACCCCAAGGCTACACTGAGAGTCCCAGTATTTACAGCCAAGCCCTCAAGAGGCAACTGGATGCAGTCCAACTACCCGATGGAGTGGTGTTGATACAGTACGTCGATGACATTCTTTTGGCGGCCAACACCACTCCACTTGCCGTCACAGCCACCATTCACCTCCTCCGCTTCCTTGCGGAGAACGGTCACAAGGTCTCCAGAAAATTGCAATTCTGCCAGCCCCAAGTAACGTATCTAGGCCACCTACTATCCAAAGACGGGAGGAAACTTACCCCTGACCGAATTCAAACCATTCTAGAAACCCCTGTTCCCAAAACTCAGAAGCAAGTGCGATCCCTAGTGGGCCTCACCTCCTTTTGTCGACAGTGGTTGCCAAATTTCAGTCTTATCGTAAAACCTCTGCTTTCCCTGCTGGCTAAAGATGCCCCCTTCCCCCTCCCCTGGACACCCGAATGTCAATCCTCCTTCAAAGAATTACGAGACGCCCTCTGCTCGGCCCCAGTCCTAGGAACCCCAGACTACACTAAACCTTTCTCCCTCTACACCCACGAAAGGGAGGGATGTGCGTTGTCTGTCCTAACCCAGTCCATAGGCCCTAAGCAACGCCCTTGTGCCTACTTCTCTGCCACTCTTGACCCCGTAGCCAGAGCTTTGCCCGCCTGCCTTCGAGCAGTGGCCGCCGCTGCTGTCTCTATCCGGCAAAGTGAGGGGATCGTGCTCTCGAACCCCCTCACAGTATTGGTACCCCATGCTGTTGATACCCTCCTGAACCAAACCAAGACTCAACACCTGACTAGCGCACGACTGACTGGTTATGAACTGACTCTGCTTGCACCCCACATCACATTGAAACGATGCACCACTCTGAATCCAGCTACTCTACTACCTCTCCCTGACGCTGACCCCAATGCATCCCCTATACATGATTGCGTGACCCTCACCGACGAACAAACCAAGAGTAGGGTTGACCTCCGGGATACTGCCTTCCCGGACCCTGACGGAGAACTGTGGGTGGATGGCTCATGCATCAAGCTCCCCGATGGCACCACCTCAGCTGCCTATGCAGTCACCACAGCTCGAACAGTTGTTGAGACAGCCCGCATCACACAGCGATCCGCACAGGCGGCGGAACTAATTGCCCTCACACGAGCCTGCATCCTGGCAGCAGGGACAACCGCAAACATTTACACAGACAGTCAGTATGCCTTTGGGGTAGTTCACCACTTTGGGCTCTTATGGAAAGAGAGGGGATTCTTGACTTCTCATGGCACACCCATCCTGCATGGAGATCTAGTCTCTGCCCTGACCGAAGCAGTCCTCCTCCCCACACGGTTAGCCGTGATCAAATGCCAGGCACACAAGAAGGTGACAGACATTATAGGACAGGGAAATGCACTAGCTGACATTACTGCCCGAACCACAGCCGAGAACAGGTCCACGACCCGCATGTACGTGACCAGGTCACAAACTGAGAAATGGAAGGATGCTAGGGAAACGATTAGGGATATCCAACTAGCCAGCACACCACACGAATTAACTGAATGGGCCCGGGTGGGGTTGAAGGATGATGACGGTTGTTGGCGGACTAAAGACTCAAACAAATGGTTGCTACCCGACTCATACCTGATCCCCATGCTGACCATGGCACACTCCCCCGCACACATAGGGTCTGCCCCCATGATCGAACTCATCTCCAAAGTCTGGCACAACGACAGAATACCAGACTCAGCCAAACGTCTGGTCCAACATTGCCTAGTATGCCTCCAACACAACCCTGGGAAAGGAACTGCTGTACCCCGGGGAGGGTTTGGGGTCCCCAATCACCCCTTTGAAGTCCTACAAATGGACTATGTCCAGCTAGAAAGGTGCCAAGGTTTAAAGTATGTACTTGTCGTTGTGTGTGCCTTCAGCAAGTGGGTGGAAGCCTACCCAACCCATGACAACACCGCTATGACTACCGCAAAAGTACTACTGAAGGAATTCTTCCCCCGATACGGCCTTTGTCGAATTTTGTGGAGCGACAACGGCCCCCACTTCGTAGCCGAAGTTATCCAACTCATCTTAAAAGGGTTGGGTATAAAACAGAAATTCCATGCGGTCTTCCACCCCCAATCTGCAGGCCTGGTTGAGCGACACAATGCCACATTGAAGCTTAAGATAGCAAAAATAGTCGCCACCACAGGACTAAGATGGCCAGACGCTCTCCCACTAGCATTGCTATCAATGCGTTCCACCCCCACCAAGCACCACTTAACCCCCTACGAGGTCGTCTTTGGGCGGCCCATGAACCTTTGGACTGCACCAAAACCAACATCTATCCACGACGTCCCGGACGTCCTCATGTCTGACTATTTGTATAACCTAACTAAGACGTTGTCTGTTATCCATCAGCAGGTGCTGCACGCCATTCCCGATGTTTCCAGGGGCCCCGGGCACGACATCCAACCCGGTGACTTCGTCTTAGTGCGTAACTTCCAGCGCACCAAGAGTCTGGAGCCCCGGTGGACGGGCCCCCTGCAAGTCCTGATCACCACCCGAACAGCTCTTCGAGTGGAGGGGAAACGCAATTGGCTGCATGCACACCACTGCAAGAAGGTATCACCGACCCTGACAACCACGGACAACATCACCGCCCAAGAGGAACTTCTGGACAAAGACCGACCATCCCTGAGCCGCTGCCCGGATACAGAGACACTTGAATTGATTGAATATCCCAATCCCACTGTGCCATCCAAAGAAGGGTATAACTTGCGACGAAAGGAGAGAACTTCGGCTAAGCAGACCACAGGCTAAGTGGAAATCTCAGAACGGTAGCCTAGTCACCTCAAAGGCCACCAGGAGAGAAACTAAAACAAAGTCTGTGGTTCTGCCCGCTACCGAGTCTCTTGAAGGTGATGGAAGCGCCCGACATGAAGATGATGGAAGCAACCGGACGTCCGAAGATCCACTACAAAGACCCAAAGACTGACCGAATGCACAGCTTTAAGACAATAGCACTTTTCATTTCCCTTCTCTTTTGCCTTCTCCTCGTGGTCACCTTCTGGATCATGGAGGAGAGCACACCCGCTCATAAGACATTGCTGACCACCGTTCAACCTACCACCACGAAAGAACACCATCTGATCTCACTTTCACCCCAACTCCGAGAAAGGCGTAAGGAGTTCTGGAATAACTCTTTTGTGCAGTTGCTCCACCAACACAATCTTGCCACCAACGCCACTAACTGCTGGATCTGTGGATTGCTACCCCATGCCACTGGGCACTCAATCCCTTTCATCCCTTCACCTTTTTCTGTCCATGGTTCCTGCCTCGCCTGGCTGATCCTCCTGCAGGAGAGCTACAAGGACAATGCCACTTCCGGCAGAACCATGTCACACTTCTACCATGGGTTCTGGCTGAACAAAACTGGTAGAAACTCCGCCCTCTTCTGCCCTCTGAGATCGAACACTTCCTTTCACATGGACATCCCCACCAAAGAACGAGTTGAAATGCAAGTGTTCAACAATCCAGCCAGACCCACCTTCTCTTACCTCCGAAAACGGACGGCCGCCACCCTAACAGTGGCCCTGTCCGTCATCAACATCACTGGATCTGTATGCCTCGAAGGCCTGGGGGCACAGCTGGTGGGCCACAGCTCCTGCCTCATCACCCGAACATTGGACTCAGTTGACCCACCCTCCTTTGTTGCCTCCCCGAATATGTACTTCGTCTGTGGTACTAAGGCCTACACCTGGCTCCCGAAAGGTTGGGGAGGCACCTGCTACATCACCTTCGTCCTTCCCCCGACATATGTGGCTCCAGCAAACCATCACCGACAGAAACGTGCCAAAGACATTGTACAAGCCGACTCCACCGGAGCACAGTTCATGGACGCAGTAAAGGGTCTTGTTCCGCTCTGGGGTCCGATGGCAAACAGCCGTGCCATCCGCCACTTAACCCAGGCAGTCGAAACAGCAATGAACATTACAGCTGGCGCCCTCGCCAACAACACCGCTGAGCTTCAGGCCGTCCGCCTGGTGGCTCTTCAGAACCGCCTTGTTCTAGATGTGGTTCTGGCTGATCGTGGAGGAGCATGCCGCATCATTGGGTCCAGCTGTTGTACCTACGTACCAGATAACTCACCCTTGGTCTACAAAGCAATTGAACACCTCCACAGACTGTCCACAGAGGTCCATCAAGAGCAAGAAGAATGGTCGCTGGGGAGTTGGTTTTGGGACACTATTAAAAGTTGGGGATGGAGGCTGTTTTCATTTATCCTAATACCGATTGTGATACTATGTGGATGTTGTTTGGGGATTCAGTGTCTGCCACCTTTATGTTCGCTTTTTATGAACTGCATCTGCCCTAAGACTTTGAACTTTGAAACAGAGCGGATGAAAGCCCTCTATGAGGTGGAAGTCCGCAGTATTATGGGGATAAATCCGAACTAGACAAGCTGGCGAGATATGTTAAAAGGGAGGACTGTGGAAACTTAGCGTGCAAACTGAACATTATCTGCGCCATCTTGCCTCTCCCCAGCGCCACACATAGCGAATGCACGGCCGCCATTTTAGGCACCCCACTCTCTCTCCCCGCTCACTCTCGATCGCCAGCGCTTTCCCCTGGCGCTGCGAGCATCCCCCACGCGCCGGCCACCCCCGCTCTCTCATACAGGCCATAAACCCTCTCCTTCTGTGCGACCCTGCTACGGAACCACATCCGACCGACATCCCATACATGGTCATGCCTCTCCTTTGATAACCCCCTTCCTCTGCGCCCCATTGTCTGAACTGGTCCCAGGCCATCACCTAGCCCTGCGGATGCAGTTTATTGCCCCTACTGTAAGGGAAACACCCCACATCAAAGGGATTACATTAGATCAAAGCCCCTACTCCCTGAGACCCGACCGGTCACACACACCCCCCAGGAATTGGCGGAATACCCTGCTGCGCAATAGCCATCTCCTACTGTGGGTGGGGTGGGAACTTCTACTGTATCTATGTGTGGGATCGGATCTGAACCGGGGCTTCAGGAGATATTCCCCCATACATCAAGGGAATCTCAAGAATGTACTATGTGTAAGAAAGCAATAAACCTGTGTATAAGAGACCAGGTCTCAGAGATGCAGTTAGAGCACCTCGTGACGATACCTTGCTGTCTGATCTGATGTGTTCTGCTCCGACGGAATAAAACTTTGTTTCCTGCCTTCCAGTCTCCGGCGCCTGCCTCTTTCATTGGTAAATTATCGAGTGGTATGAGAGGCGATTACCGCCGGGCAAATACTTGAAAGGTTATCGACTGAAATTGCCGCTACCATTTAACACTCTCCTTGCACTACTCTAATCATTCAGTCAGTACCCAAGTGCTCATGCACTGAGACAGTCCTTAGCACATGGACTGCTTCAAATGCCAATCCACTATGCATGCAGTCCTCTAACCACCTACACACTTGTCTTTCACACCTTCGATTCCCCAGTCAGTATCCATACACTTCCAGCAAATACCCTGTCACTCCCTTTGCACTCCTCTATTGACCCATTCAGCACCATGTACTAATCCATTCACTGCGCGAAAACACAAACACTTATAAATTCACCCAGGCACTCTCCTTGCAATACTCTAATCATTCAGTCAGTACCCAAGTACTCATGCACTGAGCCAGGCCTTGGCACATGGACTGCTTCAAACGCCTATCCACAATGCATGCAGTCCTCTAACCACCTACACACTTGTCTTTCACCCCTTCAATTCCACAGTTAGTATCTATAAACTCCTGCAAACACCCTGTCACTCCCCTTGCACTACTCCAGTGACCCATTCAGCACCATGTACTAATCCATTCACAGCGCAAAAACCCAAACACTTATAAATTTGCCCGGTCACTCTCCTTGCAGTACTCTAATCATTCAGTCAGTACCCAAGTACTCATGCACTGAGACAGGCCTTAGCACATGGACTGCTTCAAACGCCAATCCACTATGCATGCAGTCCTCTAACCACATACACACTTGTCTTTCACACCTTCAATTCCCCAGTCAGTATCCATACACTTCCAGCAAACACCCTGTCACTCTCCTTGCACTCTTCTAGTGACCCATTCAGCACCATGTACTAATCCATTCACTGCGTGAAAACCCAGACACTTATAAATTCCCCCAGGGACTCTCCTTGCAGTACTCTAATCATTCAGTCAGTACCCAAGTACTCATGCACTGAGCCAGGCCTTAGCACATTGACTGCTTCAAACGCCTATGCACTATGCATGCAGTCCTGTAAGCACCTACACACTTGTCTTTCACACCTTCAATTCTCCAGTAAGTATCCATACACTTCCAACAAACACGCTGTCATTCCCCTTGCACTCCTGTAGTGACCCATTCAGCACCATGTACTAATCCATTCACTGCGTGAATACCCAACCACTTATAAATTCACCCAGGCACTCTCCTTGCAGTACTTTAATCATTCAGTCAGTACCCAAGTACTCATGTACTGAGCCAGGCCTTAGCACATGGACTTCTTCAAATGCCTATCCACTATGGATGCAGTCCTCTAACCACCTACACACTTGTCTTTCACACCTTCAATTCCCCACTCAGTATCCATACACTTGCAGCAAACACCCTGTCACTCCCCTTGCACTCCTCTATTGACCCATTCAGCACCATGTACTAATCCATTCACTGCGCGAAAACCCAAACACTTATAAATTCACCCAGGCACTCTCCTTGCAATACTCTAATCATTTAGTCAGTACCCAAGTACTCAACCAGTGACCCAGGGCTTAGCACATGGACTGCTTCAAACCCCTAGCCACTATGCATGCAGTCCTCTAACCACCTACACACTTGTCTTTCACCCCTTCAATTCCCCAGTCAGTATCCATACACTTCCAGCAAACACCCTGTCACTCTCCTTGCAGTCCTCTAGTGACCCATTCAGCACCATCTACTAATCCATTCACTGCACCAAAACTCAACCACTTATAAATTCACCCAGGCACTCTCCTTGCAATACTCTAATCATTCAGTCAGTACCCAAGTACTCATGCACTGAGACAGGCCTTAGCACATGGACTGCTTCAAACGCCAATCCACTATGCATGCAGTCCTCTAACCACATACACACTTGTCTTTCACACCTTCAATTCCCCAGTCAGTATCCATACACTTCCAGCAAACACCCTGTCACTCTCCTTGCACTCCTCTAGTGACCCATTCAGCACCATGTACTAATCCATTCACTGCGCAAAAACCCAGACACTTATAAATTCACCCAGGGACTCTCCTTGCAGTACTCTAATCATTCAGTCAGTACCCAAGTACTCATGCACTGAGCCAGGCCTTAGCACATTGACTGCTTCAAACGCCTATTCACTATGCATGCAGTCCTGTAAGCACCTACACACTTGTCTTTCACACCTTCAATTCTCCAGTCAGTATCCATACACTTCCAACAAACACGCTGTCATTCCCTTTCCACTCCTGTAGTGACCCATTCAGCACCATGTACTAATCCATTCACTGCGCGAATACCCAACCACTTATAAATTCACCCAGGCACTCTCCTTGCAGTACTCTAATCATTCAGTCAGTACCCAAGTACTCATGTACTGAGCCAGGCCTAAGCACATGGACTGCTTCAAATGCCTACCCACTATGCATGCAGTCCTCTAACCGCCTACACACTTGTCCTTCACACCTTCAATTCCCCACTCAGTATCCAAACACTTCCAGCAAACACCCTGTCACTCTCCTTGCAGTCCTCTACTGACCCATTCATCACCATGTACTAATTGATTCACTGCGCCAAAACCCAAAAACTTATAAATTCACCAAGGCACTCTCTTTGCCATACTCTAATCATTCAGTCAGTACCCAAGTACTCATGCACTGAGCCAGGCCTTAGCACATATACTGCTTCAAACGCCTATCCACTAAGCATGCAGTCCTCTAACCACCTACACACTTGCCTTTCACCCCTTCAATTCCCCAGTCAGTATCTAAACAATCCTGAAAAAACATTGTCACTCCCCTTGCACTCCTCCAATGACCCATTCAGCACCATGTACTAATCCATTTACAGCGCCAAAATCCAAACACTTATAAATTCACTCAGGCACTCTCCTTGCAGTACTCTAATCATTCAGTCAGTACCCAAGTACTCATGCACTGAGACAGGCCTTAGCACATGGACTGCTTCAAACGCCAATCCACTATGCATGCAGTCCTCTAACCACCTACACACTTGTCTTTCACACCTTCAATTCCCCAGTCAGTATACATACACTTCCAGCAAACACCCTGTCACTCTCCTTGCACTCCTCTAGGGACCCATTCAGCACCATGTACTAATCCATTCACTGCGCCAAATTTCAAACACTTATAAATTCACCCAGGCAGTCTCCTTGCAGTACTCTAATCATTCAGTCAGTACCCAAGTGCTCATGCAGTGAGCCAGGCCTTAGCACGTATACTGCTTCAAACGCCTATACACTATGCATGCAGTCCTCTAACCACCTACACACTTGTCTTTTACCCCTTCAATTTCCCAGTAAGTATCTATACACTCCTGCAAACACCCTGTCACTCCCCTTGTACTCCTCCAGTGACCCATTCAGCACCATGTACTAATCCATTAACAGCGCCAAAACCCAAACACTTATAAATTCACCCAGGCACTCTCCTTGCAGTACTCTAATCATTCAGTCAGTACCCAAGTACTCATGCACTGAGACAGGCCTTAGCACATGGACTGCTTCAAACGCCAATCCACTATGCATGCAGTCCTCTAACCACCTACACACTTGTCTTTCACAGATTCAATTCCCCAGTTAGTATCCATATACTTCCAGCAAACACCCTGTCACTCTCCTTGCACTCCTCTAGTGACCCATTCAGCTCCATGCACTAATCCATTCACTGGGCCAAAACCCAAACACTTATAAATTCACCCATGGACTCTCCTTGCAGTACTCTAATAATTCAGTCAGTACCCAAGTACTCATGCACTGTGCCAGGCCTTAGCACATGGACTGCTTCAAACGCCTATCCACTATGCATGCAGTTCTGTAAGCACCTACACACTTGTCTTTCACACCTTCAATTCTCCAGTCAGTATCCATGCACTTCCAACAAACATGCTGTCACTCCCCTTGCACTCCTGTAGTGACCCATTCAGCACCATGTACTAATCCATTCACTGCGCGAATACCCAACCACTTATAAATTCACCCAGGCACTCTCCTTGCAGTACTCTAATCATTCAGTCAGTACCCAAGTACTCATGTACTGAGCTAGGCCTAAGCACATGGACTGCTTCAAATGCCTACCCACTATGCATGCAGTCCTCTAACCGCCTACACACTTGTCCTTCACACCTTCAATTCCCCACTCAGTATCTCAACACTTCCAGCAAACACCCTGTCACTCTCCTTGCAGTCCTCTAGTGACCCATTCAGCACCATCTACTAATCCATTCACTGCACCAAAACGCAACCACTTATAAATTCACCCAGGCAGTCTCCTTGCAGTACTCTAAATATTCAGTCAGTACCCAAGTACTCATGCACTGAGCCAGGCCTTAGCACATATACTGCTTCAAACGCCTATCCACTATGCATGCAGTCCTCTAACCACCTACACACTTGTCTTTCACCCCTTCAATTCCCCAGTCAGTATCTATACACTAATGCAAACACCCCGTCACTCCCCTTGCACTCCTCCAGTGACCCATTCAGCACCATGTACTAAACCATTCACATCGCCAAAATCCAAACACTTATATATTCACGCAGGCACTCTCCTTGCAGTACTCTAATCATTCAGTCAGTACCCAAGTACTCATGCACTGAGCCAGGCCTTAGCACATATACTGCTTCAAACGCCTATACACTATGCATGCAGTCCTCTAACCACCTACACACTTGTCTTTTACCCCTTCAATTTCCCAGTCAGTATCTATACACTCCTGCAAACACCCTGTCACTCCCCTTGTACTCCTTCAGTGACCCATTCAGCACCATGTACTAATCCATTCACAGCGCCAAAACCCAAACACTTATAAATTCACCCAGGCACTCTCCTTGCAGTACTCTAATCATTCAGTCAGTACCCAAGTACTCATGCACTGAGACAGGCCTTAGCACATGGACTGCTTCAAACGCCAATCCACTTTGCATGCAGTCCTCTAACCACCTACACACTTGTCTTTCACAGATTCAATTCCCCAGTTAGTATCCATATACTTCCAGCAAACACCCTGTCACTCTCCTTGCACTCCTCTAGTGACCCATTCAGCACCATGTACTAATCCATTCACTGCGCCAAAACCCAAACACTTATAAATTCACCCATGGACTCTCCTTGCAGTACTCTAATCATTCAGTCAGTACCCAAGTACTCACGTACTGAGCCAGGCCTAAGCAAATGGACTGCTTCAAATGCCTACCCACTATGCATGCAGTCCTCTAACCGCTTACACACTTGTCCTTCACACCTTCAATTCCCCACTCAGTATCCAAACACTTCCAGCAAACACCCTGTCACTCTCCTTGCAGTCCTCTAGTGACCCATTCAGCACCATCTACTAATCCATTCACTGCACCAAAACGCAACCACTTATAAATTCACCCAGGCAGTCTCCTTGCAGTACTCTAAATATTCAGTCAGTACCCAAGTACTCATGCACTGAGCCAGGCCTTAGCACATATACTGCTTCAAATGCCTATCCACCATGCATGCAGTCCTCTAACCACCTACACACTTGTCTTTCACCCCTTCAATTCCCAAGTCAGTATCTATACACTAATGCAAACACCCTGTCACTCCCCTTGCACTCCTCCAGTGACCCATTCAGCACCATGTACTAAACCATTCACAGCACCAAAATCCAAACACTTATATATTCACGCAGGCACTCTCCTTGCAGTACTCTAATCATTCAGTCAGTACCCAAGTACTCATGCACTGAGACAGGCCGTAGCACATGGACTGCTTCAAATACCAATCCACTATGCATGCAGTCCTCTAACCACCTACACACTTGTCTTTTACCCCTTCAATTTCCCAGTCAGTATCTATACACTCCTGCAAACACCCTGTCACTCCCCTTGTACTCCTCCAGTGACCCATTCAGCACCATGTACTAATCCATTAACAGCGCCAAAACCCAAACACTTATAAATTCACCCAGGCTCTCTCCTTTCAGTACTCTAATCATTCAGTCAGTACCCAAGTACTCATGCACTGAGACAGGCCTTAGCACATGGACTGCTTCAAATGCCAATCCACTATGCATGCAGTCCTTAACCACCTACACACTTGTCTTTCACAGATTCAATTCCCCAGTTAGTATCCATATACTTCCAGCAAACACCCTGTCACTTGCCTTGCACCCCTCTAGTGACCCATTCAGCACCATGTACTAATCCATTCACTGCGCCAAAACCCAAACACTTATAAATTCACCCATGGACTCTCCTTGCAGTACTCTAATAATTCAGTCAGTACCCAAGTACTCATGCACTGTGCCAGGCCTTAGCACATCGACTGCTTCAAACGCCTATCCACTATGTATGCAGTTCTGTAAGCACCTACACACTTGTCTTTCACACCTTCAATTCTCCAGTCAGTATCCATACACTTCCAACAAACATGCTGTCACTCCCCTTGCACTCCTGTAGTGACCCATTCAGCACCATGTACTAATCCATTCACTGCGCGAATACCCAACCACTTATAAATTCACCCAGGCACTCTCCTTGCAGTACCCTAATCATTCAGTCAGTACCCAAGTACTCATGTACTGAGCCAGGCCTAAGCACATGGACTGCTTCAAATGCCTACCCACTATGCATGCAGTCCTCTAACCGCCTAAACACTTGTCCTTCACACCTTCAATTCCCCACTCAGTATCCAAACACTTCCAGCAAACACCCTGTCACTCTCCTTGCAGTCCTCTAGTGACCCATTCAGCACCATCTACTAATCCATTCACTGCACCAAAACGCAACCACTTATAAATTCACCCAGGCAGTCTCCTTGCAGTACTCTAAATATTCAGTCAGTACCCAAGTACTCATGCACTGAGCCAGGCCTTAGCACATATACTGCTTCAAACGCCTATCCACTATGCATGCAGTCCTCTAACCACCTACACACTTGTCTTTCACCCCTTCAATTCCCCAGTCAGCATCTATACACTAATGCAAACACCCTGTCACTCCCCTTGCACTCCTCCAGTGACCCATTCAGCACCATGTACTAAACCATTCACAGCGCCAAAATCCAAACACTTATAAATTCACCCAGGCACTCTCCATGCAGTACTCTAATCATACAGTCAGTACCCAAGTACTCATGCACTGAGACAGGCCTTAGCACATGGAATGCTTCAAACGCCTATCCACTATGCATGCAGTCCTGTAAGCACCTACACACTTGTCTTTCACCCCTTCAACTCCACAGTCAGTATCTATACACTCCTGCAAACACCCTGTCACTCCCCTTGCACTACTCCAGTGACCCATTCAGCACCATGTACTAATCCATTCACTGTACCAAAACGCAACCACTTATAAATTCACCCAGGCAATCTCCTTGCAGTACTCTAAATATTCAGTCAGTACCCAAGTTCTCATGCAGTGAGCCAGGCCTTAGCACATGGACTGCTTCAAACGCCTATCCACTATGCATGCAGTCCTGTAAGCACCTACACACTTGTCTTTCACACCTTCAATTTTGCAGTCTGTAGCCATACACTTCCAACAAACACCCTGTCACTTTCCTTGTACTCCTCTCCTGACCCATTCAGCACCATGTACTAATCGATTCACTGCGCGAAAACCCAAAAACTTATAAATTCACCAAGGCACTCTCCTTGCCATACTCTAATCATTCAGTCAGTACCCAAGTACTCATGCACTGAGCCAGGCCTTAGCACATATACTGCTTCAAACGCCTATCCACTATGCATGCAGTCCTCTAACCACCTACACACTTGTCTTTCACCCCTTCAATTCCCCAGTCAGTATCTATACACTAATGCAAACACCCTGTCACTCCCCTTGCACTCCTCCAGTGACCCATTCAGCACCATGTACTAAACCATTCACAGCGCCAAAATCCAAACACTTATAAATTCACGCAGGCACTCTCCTTGCAGTACTCTAATCATTCAGTCAGTACCCAAGTACTCATGCACTGAGACAGGCCTTAGCAGATGGACTGCTTCAAACGCCAATCCACTATGCATGCAGTCCTCTAACCACCTACACACTTGTCTTTCACATCTTCAATTCCCCAATCAGTAGCCATACACTTCCAGCAAACACCCTGTCACTCTCCTTGCAGTCCTCTAGTGACCCATTCAGCACCATCTACTAATCCATTCACTGCACCAAAACTCAACCACTTATAAACTCACCCAGGCACTCTCCTTGCAGTACTCTAATCATTCAGTCAGTACCCAAGGACTCATGCACTGAGCCAGGCCTTAGCACATGGACTGCTTCAAACGCCTATCCACTATGCATGCAGTCCTCTAACCACCTACACACTTGTCTTTCACCCCTTCAATTCCTCAGTCAGTATCTATACACTCCTGCAAACACCCTGTCACTCCCCTTGCACTCCTCCAGTGACCCATTCAGCACCATGTACTAATCCATTCACTGCGCCAAAACCCATCCACTTATAAATTCACCCAGGCAATCTCCTTGCAGTATTCTAATCAAGCAGTCAGTACCCAAGTACTCATGCAGTGAGCCAGGCCTTATCACATGGACTGCTTCAAACGCCAATCCACTATGCATGCAGTCCTCTAACCACCTACACACTTGGCTTTCACACCCTCAATTCCCCAGTAAGTATACATACACTTCCAGCAAACACCCTGTCACTCCCCTTGCACTCCTCTAGTGACCCATTCAGCACCATGTACTAATCCATTCACTGCGCCAAACCCCAAAAACTTATAAATTCACCCAGGCACTCTCGTTGCAGTACTCTAATCATTCAGTCAGTACCCAAGTACTCATGCACTGAGCCAGGCCTTAGCACATGGACTGCTTCAAACGCCCATCCACTATGCATGCAGTCCTCTAACCACCTACACACTTGTCTTTCACATTTTCAATTCCCCAGTCAGTATCCATACACTTCCAGAAAACACCCTGTCACTCTCCTTGCTCTCCACTAGTGACCCATTCAGCACCATGTACTAATCCATTCACTGCGACAAAACCCAAACACTAATAAATTCACCCATGGACTCTCCTTGCAGTACTCTAATCATTCAGTCAGTACCCAAGTACTCATGCACTGTGCCAGGCATTAGCACATGGACTGCTTCAAACGCCCATCCACTATGCATGCAGTCCTCTAACCACCTACACACTTGTCTTTCACATCTTCAATTCCCCAGTCAGTATCCATACACTTCCAGAAAACACCCTGTCACTCTCCTTGCTCTCCACTAGTGACCCATTCAGCACCATGTACTAATCCATTCACTGCGACAAAACCCAAACACTAATAAATTCACCCATGGACTCTCCTTGCAGTACTCTAATCATTCAGTCAGTACCCAAGTACTCATGCACTGTGCCAGGCATTAGCACATGGACTGCTTCAAACGCCTATCCACTATGCATGCAGTTCTGTAAGCACCTACACACTTGTCTTTCAGACCTTCAATTCTCCAGTCAGTATCCATACACATCCAACAAACATGCTGTCACTCCCCTTGCACTCCTGTAGTGACCCATTCAGCACCATGTACTAATCCATTCACTGCGCCAAAACCCAAACACTTATAAATTCACCCAGGCACTCTCGTTGCAGTACTCTAATCATTCAGTCAGTACCCAAGTACTCGTGTACTGAGCCAGGCCTAAGCACATGGACTGCTTCAAATGCCTTCCCACTATGCATGCAGTCCTCTAACCGCCTACACACTTGTCCTTCAGACCTTTAATTCCCCACTCAGTATCCAAACACTTCCAGCAAACACCCTGTCACTCTCCTTGCAGTCCTCTAGTGACCCATTCAGCACCATCTACTAATCCATTCACTGTACCAAAACGCAACCACTTATAAATTCACCCAGGCAATCTCCTTGCAGTACTCTAAATATTCAGTCAGTACCCAAGTTCTCATGCAGTGAGCCAGGCCTTAGCACATGGACTGCTTCAAACGCCTATCCACTATGCATGCAGTCCTGTAAGCACATACACACTTGTCTTTCACACCTTCAATTTTGCAGTCTGTAGCCATACACTTCCAACAAACACCCTGTCACTTTCCTTGTACTCCTCTCCTGACCCATTCAGCACCATGTACTAATCGATTCACTGCGCGAAAACCCAAACACTTATAAATTCACCAAGGCACTCTCCTTGCTATACTCTAATCATTCAGTCAGTACCCAAGTACTCATGCACAGAGCCAGGCCTTAGCACATATACTGCTTCAAACGCCTATCCACTATGCATGCAGTCCTCTAACCACCTACACACTTGTCTTTCACCCCTTCAATTCCCCAGTCAGTATCTATACACTAATGCAAACACCCTGTCACTCCCCTTGCACTCCTCCAGTGACCCATTCAGCACCATGTACTAAACCATTCACAGCGCCAAAATCCAAACACTTATAAATTCACGCAGGCACTCTCCTTGCAGTACTCTAATCATTCAGTCAGTACCTAAGTACTCATGCACTGAGACAGGCCTTAGCACATGGACTGCTTTAAACGCCAATCCACTATGCATGCAGTCCTCTAACCACCTACACACTTGTCTTTCACACCTTCAATTCCCCAATCAGTAGCCAGACACTTCCAGCAAACACCCTGTCACTCTCCTTGCAGTCCTCTAGTGACCCATTCAGCACCATCTACTAATCCATTCACTGCACCAAAACTCAACCACTTATAAATTCACCCAGGCACTCTCCTTGCAGTACTCTAATCATTCAGTCAGTACCCAAGGGCTCATGCACTGAGCAAGGCCTTAGCACATTGACTGCTTCAAACGCCTATCCACTATGCATGCAGTCCTGTAAGCACCTACACACTTGTCTTTCACACCTTCACTTCTCCAGTCAGTATCCATACACTTCCAACAAACACGCTGTCATTCCCCTTCCACTCCTGTAGTGACCTATTCAGCACCATGTACTAATCCATTCACTGCGCGAATACCCAACCACTTATAAATTCACCCAGGCACTCTCCTTGCAGTACTCTAATCATTCAGTCAGCACCCAAGTACTCATGTACTGAGCCAGGCCTTAGCACATGGACTGCTTCAAATGCCTATCCACTATGGATGCAGTCCTCTAACCACCTACATACTTGTCTTTCACACCTTCAATTCCCCACTCAGTATCCATACACTTGCAGCAAACACCCTGTCACTCCCCTTGCACTCCTCTATTGACCCATTCAGCACCATGTACTAATCCATTCACTGCGCGAAAATCCAAACACTTATAAATTCACCCAGGCACTCTCCTTGCAATACTTTAATCATTCAGTCAGTACCCAAGTACTCAACCAGTGACCCAGGGCTTAGCACATGGACTGCTTCAAACCCCTATCCACTATGCATGCAGTCCTCTAACCACCTACACACTTGTCTTTCACCCCTTCGATTCCCCAGTCAGTATCCATACACTTCCAGCAAACACCCCGTCACTCTCCTTGCAGTCCTCTAGTGACCCATTCAGCACCATCTACTAATCCATTCACTGCACCAAAACTCAACCACTTATAAATTCACCCAGGAAGTCTCCTTGAAGTACTCTAAATATTCAGTCAGTACCCAAGTACTCATGCAGTGAGCCAGGCCTTAGCACATGGACTGCTTCAAACGCCAATCCACTATGCATGCAGTCCTGTACGCACCTACACACTTGTCTTTCACACCTTAAATTTTGCAGTCAGTAGCCATACACTTCCAACAAACACCCTGTCACTCTCCTTGCATTCCTCTACTGACCCATTCAGCACCATGTACTAATCGATTCACTGCGCCAAAACCCAAAAACTTATAAATTCACCAAGGCACTCTCCTTGCCATACTCTAATCATTCAGTCAGTACCCAAGTACTCATGCACTGAGCAAGGCCTTAGCACATATACTGCTTCAAACGCCTATCCACTATGCATGCAGTCCTCTAACCACCTACACACTTGTCTTTCACCCCTTCAATTCCCCAGTCAGTATCTAAACAATCCTGAAAAAACATTGTCACTCCCCTTGCACTCCTCCAATGACCCATTCAGCACCATGTACTAATCCATTTACAGCACCAAAATCCAAACACTTATAAATTCACCCAGGCACTCTCCTTGCAGTACTCTAATCATTCAGTCAGTACCCAAGTACTCATGCACTGAGACAGGCCTTAGCACATGGACTGCTTCAAACGCCAATCCACTATGCATGCAGTCCTCTAACCACCTACACACTTGTCTTTCACACCTTCAATTCTCCAGTCAGTATCCATACACTTCCAGTATACACCCTGTCACTCTCCTTGCACTCCTCTAGTGACCATTCAGCTCCATGAACTAATCCATTCAGTGCGCCAAAACCCAAACACTTATAAATCCGCCCAGTCACTCTCCTTGCAGTACTCTAATCATTCAGTCAGTACCCAAGTACTCATGTACTGAGACAGGACTTAGCACATGGACTGCTTCAAACGCCAATCCACTATTCATGCAGTCCTCTAACCACCTACACACTTGTCTTTCACACCTTCAATTCCCCAGTCAGTATCCATACACTTCCAGAAAACACCCTGTCACTCCCCTTGCACTCCTCTAGTGACCCATTCAGCACCATGTACTAATCCATTCACTGCGCCAAAACCCAAACACTTATAAATTCACCCAGGCACTCTCGTTGCAGTACTCTAATCATTCAGTCAGTACCCAAGTACTCATTTACTGAGCCAGGCCTTAGCACATGGACTGCTTCCAATGCCTATCCACTATGCATGCAGTCCTCTAACCACCTACACACTTGTCTTTCACACCTTCAATTCCCCAATCAGTAGCCATACACTTCCAGCAAACACCCTGTCACTCTTCTTGCACTACTCTAGTGACCCATTCAGCACCATCTACTAATCCATTCACTGCGCCAAAACTCGACCACTTATAAATTCACCCAGGCACTCTCCTTGCAGTACTCTAATCATTCAGTCAGTACCCAAGTACTCATGCAGTGAGCCAGGCCTTAGCACATGGACTGCTTCAAATGCCTATCCACTATGCATGCTGTCCTGTAAGCACCTACACACTTGTATTTCACACCTTTAATTCTCCAGTCAGTAGCCATACACTTCCAACAAACCCCCTGTCACTCCCCTTGCACTCCTGTAGTGACCCATTCAGCACCATGGTCTAATCCATTCACTGCGCCAATACCCAACCACTTATAAATTCACCCAGGCACTCTCCTTGCAGTACTCTAATCATTCAGTCAGTACCCAAGTACTCATGCAGTGAGCCAGGACATAGCACATGGACTGCTTCAAACGCCTATCCTCTATGCATGCAGTCCTCTAACCACCTACACACTTGTCTTTCACCCCTTCAATTCCTCAGTCAGTATCTATACACCCCTGCAAACACCCTGTCACTCCCCTTGCATTCCTCCAGTGACCCATTCAGCACCATGTACTAATCCATTCACTGCGCCAAAACCCGACCACTTATAAATTCACCCAGGCACTCTCCTTGCAGTACTCTAATCAAACAGTCAGTACCCAAGTACTCATGCAGTGAGCAAGGCCTTAGCACATGGACTGCTTCAAACGCCAATCCACTATGCATGCTGTCCTCTAACCACCTACACACTTGTCTTTCACATCTTCAATTCCCCAGTCAGTATCCATACACTTCCAGTAAACACCCTGTCACTCTCCTTGCACTCCTCTAGTGACCCATTCAGCTCCATGTACTAATCTATTCACTGCGCCAAAACCAAAACACTTATAAATTCACCCAGACACTCTCCTTGCAGTACTCTAATCATTAAGTCAGTAATCAAGTACACATGCACTGAGCCAGGCCTCAGCACATAGACTGCTTCAAACGCCTATCCACTATGCATGCAGTCCTCTAACCACCTACACACTTGTCTTTCACACCTTCAATTACCCAGTCAGTATCCATACACTTCCAGAAAACACCCTGCCACTCTCCTTGAACTCCTCTAGTGACCCATTCAGCACCATGTACTAATCCATTCACTGCGCCAAAACCCAAACACTTATAAATTCACCCAGGCACTCTCATTGCAGTACTCTAATCATTCAGTCAGTACCCAAGTACTCATGCACTGAGCCAGGCCTTAGCACATGGACTGCTTCAAATGCCTATCCACTATGCATGCAGTCCTATAACCTCCTACACACTTATCTTTCACACCTTAAATTCCCCAGTCAGTATCCATACACTTCCAGTAAACACAGTGTCACTCCCCTTGCACTCCTGTATTGACCCATTCAGCACCATGTACTAATCCATTCACTGCGCGAACACCCAAACACTTATAAATTCACCCAGGCACTCTCCTTGCAATACTCTAATCATACAGTCAGTACCCAAGCACTCAACCAGTGACGCAGGCCTTAGCACATGCACTGCTTCAAACCCCTATACACTATGCATGCAGTCCTCTAACCACCTACACACTTGTCTTTCACCCCTTCGATTCCCCAGTCAGTATCCATACACTTCCAGTAAACACCGTGTCACTCCCCTTGCACTCCTCTATTGACCCATTCAGCACCATGTACTAATCCATTCACTGCATGAACACCCAAACACTTATAAATTCACCCAGGCACTCTCCTTGCAATACTCTAATCATTTAGTCAGTACCCAAGCCCTCAACCAGTGACCCAGGCCTTAGCACATGGGCTGCTTCAAACCCCTATCCACTATGCGTGCAGTCCTCTAACCACCAACACACTTGTCTTTCACCCCTTCAATTCCCCAGTCAGTATTTATACACTCCTGCAAACACCCTGTCACCACCCTTGCACTCCTGCAGTGACCCATTCAGCACCATGTACTAATCCATTCACTGCATCAAAACCCAACCACTTATAAATTCACCCAGGCACTCTCCTTGCAGTACTCTAATCATTCAGTCAGTACCCAAGTACTCATGCAGTGAGCAAGGCCTTAGCACATGGACTGCTTCAAACGCCAATCCACTATTCATGCAGTCCTCTAACCACCTACACACTTGTCTTTCACACCTTCAATTCCCCAGTCAGTCTCCATACACTTCCAGAAAACACCCTGTCACTCTCCTTGAACTCCTCTAGTGACCCATTCAGCACCATGTACTAATCCATTCACTGCGCCAAAACCCAAACACTTATAAATTCACCCAGGCACTCTCGTTGCAGTACTCTAATCATTCAGTCAGTACCCAAGTACTCATGCACTGAGCCAGGCCTTAGCACATGGACTGCTTCAAACGCCTATCCACTATGCATGCAGTCCTATAACCACCTACACACTTGTCTTTCACACCTTAAATTCCCCAGTCAGTATCCATACACTTCCAGTAAACACAGTGTCACTCCCCTTGCACTCCTCTATTGACCCATTCAGCACCATGCACTAATCCATTCACTGCGCGAACACCCAAACACTTATAAATTCACCCAGGCACTCTCCTTGCAATACTCTAATCATACAGTCAGTACCCAAGCACTCAACCAGTGACCCAGGCCTTAGCACATGCACTGCTTCAAACCCCTATACACTATGCATGCAGTCCTCTAACCACCTACACACTTGTCTTTCACCCCTTCGATTCCCCAGTCAGTATCCATACACTTCCAGTAAACACCGTGTCACTCCCCTTGCACTCCTTTATTGACCCATTCAGCACCATGTACTAATCCATTCACTGCGTGAACTCCCAAACACTTATAAATTCACCCAGGCACTCTCCTTGCAATACTCCAATCATTCAGTCAGTACCCAAGCACTCAACCAGTGACCCAGGCATTAGCACATGGGCTGCTTCAAACCCCTATCCACTATGCATGCAGTCCTCTAACCACCAACACACTAGTCTTTCACCCCTTCAATTCCCCAGTCAGTATTTATACACTCCTGCAAACACCCTGTCACCACCCTTGCACTCCTCCAGTGACCCATTCAGCACCATGTACTACTCCATTCACAGCGCCAAAACCCAAACACTTATAAATTCGCCCAGGCACTCTCCTTGCACTACTCTAATCATTCAGTCAGTACCCAAGTACTCATGCACTGAGACAGTCCTTAGCACATGGACTGCTTCAAACGCCAATCCAATATGCATGCAGTCCTCTAACCACCTACACACTTGTCTTTCACCCCTTCAATTCCCCAGTCAGTATCTATACACTCCTGCAAACACCCTGTCACTCCCCTTGCACTCCTCCAGTGACCCATTTAGCACCATGTACTAATCCATTCACAGCGCCAAAATCCAAACACTTCTAATTCACCCAGGCACTCTCCTTGCAGTACTATAATCATTCAGTCAGTACCCAAGTACTCATGCACTGAGCCAGGCCTTAGCACATGGACTGCTTCAAACACCTATCCACTATGCATGCAGTCCTTTAAGCACCTACACATTTGTCTTTCACACCTTCAATTCTCCAGTCAGTATCCATACACTTCCAACAAACATCCTGTCACTCCCCTTGCACTCCTGTAGTGACCCATTCAGCACCATGTACTAATCCATTCACTGCGCGAATACGCAACCACTAATAAATTCACCCAGGCACTCTCCTTGCAGTACTCTAATCATTCAGTCAGTACCCAAGTACTCATGCACTGAGCCAGGCCTTAGCACATGGACGCTTCAAACGCCTATCCACTATGCATGCAGTCCTCTGACCACCTACACACTTGTCTTTCACACCTTCAATTCCCCAGTCAGTATACATACACTTCCAGCAAACACCCTGTCACTCCCCTTGCACTCCTCTAGTGACCCATTCAGCACCATGTACTAATCCATTCACAGCGCCAAAACCCAAACACTTATAAATTCGCCCAGTCACTCTCCTTGCAGTACTCTAATCATTCAGTCAGTACCCAAGAACTCATGCACTGAGACAGGCCTTAGCACATGGACTGCTTCAAACGCCAATTCACTATTCATGCAGTCCTCTAACCACCTACACACTTGTCTTTCACACCTTCAATTCCCCAGTCAGTATCCATACACTTCCAGAAAACACCCTGTCACTCTCCTTGAACTCCTTTAGTGACCCATTCAGCACCATGTACTAATCCATTCACTGCGCCAAAACCCAAACACTTATAAATTCACCCAGGCACTCTCGTTGCAGTACTCTAATCATTCAGTCAGTACCCAAGTACTCATGCACTGAACCAGGCCTTAGCACATGGACTGCTTCAAACGCCTATCCACTATGCATGCAGTCCTATAACCACCTACACACTTATCTTTCACACCTTAAATTCCCCAGTCAGTATCCATATACTTCCAGTAAACACAGTGTCACTCCCATTGCACTCCTCTATTGACCCATTCAGCACCATGTACTAATCCATTCACTGCGCGAACACCCAAACACTTATAAATTCACCCAGGCACTCTCCTTGAAATACTCTAATCATACAGTCAGCACCCAAGCACTCAACCAGTGACCCAGGCCTTAGCACATGCACTGCTTCAAACCCCTATACACTACGCATGCAGTCCTCTAACCACCTACACACTTGTCTTTCATCATCATCAAATATCTTTATTTCGGTCGTTAAGACCATAAAAGAGTGCATCATAATGCAATAAAGACGATACAGTATAAAAAACATTACACAATTGTGATAAAGATATTAACTCAATAAAACATCATTACTTGATATGGTTTTAAGAAGACGTAGACGTGTAAACCACATAGACGTTAAAAATTTGGCAACCGCAAAGGCAATTGGGGACGAGATGTCAGACTTAAGTATTCTAAAAGCGGGGGAATATTGTTTAAAGCCCATGTTTCTGAGTAGTGGACAAAGCCAGTACCCCCTTGCTCTGCTGTAGACCGGGCAAAAGAATAAGACATGCAAGTCTGTCTCTTGTGTCTGCTTGCAAAAGGGGCATAGAGCCGTGTGTGCTGAGTGTGGCCAAAGTGCAGTATATGCCCTCAGGGGGAGAGTGTTATAGCGCCATTGCATATAAAGCTTTCTTGTGAGTGTGGGACCCATATCGTTGTAAGTTGACTCTAGGTGGTAGAAGTCTTTAAGAGCCAGGAAGTGGGCAGTGTGGGAGCCCTCCCTCGCATTCCTTATAGCATCTTGTAAGTGATGCTCACGAAAAGCCTTCGTGATAAGTTTGCGTGAATCCCTGGGACATGCAGCCTCAGGATCATGCCACAAGTCAAGTCTACCCAGTGTCTCACAAGTATGCTTTATGTAACTTAGCCATGGTATTTGTGTGTTGTTACGAAGGCGCAGAATCTCTTGCAGCTCTGCTCTGTATTTAGAAAGTTCTGGGGAAGACCATATTTTACACCCTAGGGTTAGGGGTTTTAAGCCCAACTCCTCTGAAAGCGGTCTTAAGCCCAGATCTAATCTAAGTGGCAGAAGAGGTGTACTGGCAGGTAAAGCTGTCAGCTGCCTTAGAAAAGTATTCTCCGTTACCTGGAGCTTCTGTGAAGACGTGTGTCCCCAGATTTCTGCACCATAGGTAATGGCCCCCCGGGCCTGGACCTTATATATTTGTATGCGTGGGCCTAGGGGCCTGTATGTGAGGCCTTTTGTCAGCCTGGCAATACCTCCCACCAACTGGGTCAGTTTCATATTTGCCCTTAGTTTGTGTGACTCCCAGGTCATGTGCTCATTAATAACTATACCCAGATATTCAAAGGTAAAGACCCTCTCCAACCTAGAGGAGCCTATACTGGGGGGCGCACGTGTGGTCGGGGGGGGGGTTGAAGATCATAAATTTGGTTTTAGCGGCATTGATCTCCAACCCACGTTCCTCGCAAAAACCTACAAAGCCATCCAAAACCCGTTGGAGACCCATGGGGGATTTGGAAAGCAGCAGGGTATCATCCGCAAACATAATTGCAGAAACCCTGCTGCCGTCCAACTTGGGGGCATCAATATCATTCAGGGTACAAAGATGATCTACGACCCCGTTGACGAAAAGACAGAAAAGAGTCGGGGCGAGGACACATCCCTGCCTGACCCCCCTATTGACAGGGAAAGCATCGGACAGTGTACCTTCCCTTCCACATCTTACTTTGGCATAGTTCCCCTGGTGCAGCCTTCTCAGAATTGAGAGAATATCCACGGGGACCCCCATGTTCATTAACACCAACCATAACTTATCTCTGGGCACCAGATCGAAGGCGGCACGGAGGTCCACAAAGACTGTATAAAGACTGCCGCCCTCAATCAGCACCGTCTTCCAGTATAAAAGATTTAAACGGAAGATTTGGTCGGTGGTAGAAATACCTCGTTGAAATCCCGCTTGATAGGGACTCATAATCGCCGTTTCTTCGATCCAATCCTGGAGGCGATTTAAGATGAGCCTGCCAAAAATCTTCTGCGGTACATCTATTAGGCTAATGGGTCTATAATTGGCTGGGAGCAGAGGCGAACCCTTTTTAAAAATTGGGACAATCTCCGCCCCCAGCCAAGTACCCGGAATAGCCATGCCTGATAAGATGGCATTGTAGAGGGTCACAAGATAGGGGGACCAGACGTCTGGCTCCTGCTTGAACAAGTCGCCCGGGAGTCCATCTAAGCCAGGTGCCTTTCCTGTGGCAAGACCAGTCAGGGCGGCTCGTACCTCCTTGAGAGTGAATGGTTCGCCAGTCTCAAGGGGGCAGTGGGGATAGTTAGAATTTTCCCCACCATCCTCAGGTAGTTTATAAAGAGACTGGAAATGGTCCTGCCATACCTTAGCTGAGATATTAGGTTCTGAGGCAGGTGCCAGTTCCTCGGAGCCCGTGTTGACACAGCGCCAAAATTTGCGCGAGTCTGCACGGGCCAGGAAATTAGTAAGTTTAATCCATTTATCATATTCCCATTCACTTTTGGCGTTTGAGGTCATGGACTTGTAAACACTACGTCTGGCCCTGATGTCCACGGGACACCCCTTCCTTCCTTTATTGCACCCAGAAGGTCGGCTTTTGCCTTACGGCAAGCGCCGTTGTACCAGGATGGACCGGAAGTTTTTCTATTGGTCCGAGTTATTGGTTACGTTAAGCATTCAGAAACTATTTTAAGGAGGTCGGCATGTAGCTGTCCCAAATCGGAATAGATAACCTCGCTGGTATCTTTCTCTGCTAGCACCTGAAGTTTCTCGAATAGAGGCAGTGCTTGAGCATATAAATTGTGTATCTTTTCCGGATGGGAAGATATGTGCTCCCACTTTATTCTGCGTCTATTAGTCTCAAGTACCCGACATTCCTCAGTTTCACCCATTTGATTCCCCCTGGCTGGGGAGCCGGGGTGACTATAATTTAGTTCAAGGGCGTTATGATAGCTATCATTCCTAATTGTGACCCAAAAGTCTTTGACAAGGGGCCAAGAAGACACAGGAACCAAGACATAGTCCAGTCTGGACTCGCTGCCCATTCTATTAAAAGTACATCTTGCCATAGTATCAGACTTAGACCTGCCATTACAGGCACGAAGGCCGTATTTCAGCGAAAGGGTATTAATTTGCAGAACCAGGGGCGACCAAGTCTTTGGAGCCGGAGCCTGAGTGGGAGGTATATGCCAAAGGAGATCCTCCTCCGTGGCCATACCTTCCATAAAGCCAGGGAGGGGCTCGTAGTGGCAGTTGAAATCCCCTCCTATAAGATAGGCGGTGCCCTCTGGTATGTCATTCAGAACCAGAGCGAGCTCCGTTATAGTGGATGACTCCTGGGTGATATTAGTTGGCCGTGAGTAAATGTTGATCAGCAACAGGCTAGCGGCATTTGGCCACTCCAACAGCACAGCAAGAATATCTGCTGAATTAGTGGGTAATACATCCGCCCTGCAGCCTAAATCGAAGGCCACCCATATTGTGAGGCCGCCTGAGGGGCGCCCTCTACCCCCCCACGTTGCGTTCTTGGAAAAGGTTGCAAACCCCTTGTAAGCAATGTTTTCTCTAGCCCACGTCTCTTGTAAGAGACAAATGTCTTTCTGCTCAATAAAAGAACACCAAGACGGGTTGTTAAGTTTGTTGGAAAGGCCCGCAATATTCCAAGATAGAATTTTAAGGGGGGAGGAAGTTGGTGCCGCAGAGGGTATACTTGGGGATAAAGCCACTTCCGACTCCGACCTCCGGGGGGAGGTTGGGCCGTAGTCAATTCCCTGAATAGCCCTCAGAGGTGGGGTACTCCAAAGTGGAAGGGCCACCTCTGCACTACCCTCTTCAGTAGCTTTAGTGTGAGGAGGATGTTCCTTCTCCTTAGGAGATACTGGTTGTCTATTCTTGATTATATTCAAAGCGCCGCCGCCCACAGACACACACGGTCAATCCACCATATCTAAAATAGAGAAACGATTATGGGTGGGGACTTGGTCGTGTCTAGGGCACCCTGTCAACCAGCGTTCCCTATCCGCCAGTGAAGCCCTTGTCCTATTTCTCCTAGGTACTAGGTCCCATCCATCTTCAACTTGTGCAGTTATTGTGGGAGGATAGAAGAAGGAAAGTGGACGGGATTGAATAAGAGATCCCGAAGTTGGATATGGCCAGCTACATATGTGAGAAACTGTTCGGGGATCCCTAAAATTAATCAATACGCAATCACCCATAATAGTTTTTTTGGTGTTACCCAGCCACGGGAGTCTCCTAACCATGAGAACCTCGCTGTTGATACCCTCGGGTAAAGGCCTGTTTTTGGAGAGCCAGTGGATGACCTTGTTTTTCAAGGCCACCACTGGTTCGCTGGTAGATGGTTTTAGTTCCGGGATACCCGTTAGGATGACTGTGTATGGGGCTGACTCAGGCGGTAAATTAACTGGTCTGTGTCTACTATCATGTTCCTGCACCCGTGGTGGAGAAGGAAGTGGAGTGTCACGGAGGCTGGGAATAATATTCCGTGAGGGGATCATAGGCCCAAGTTTTGGAGAAGGAATCAGTCTGGGCAGATGTAAATGGGGGAGCTGTTGTAGACCGGAGCTGTCCCTAGATGTTGGTATATCTGCGGTCTTTGTGGATGCTTTGATTGATTTAAATGTGTCCCCTAACTGAGCCATTCCATGATGAAGATTTTTTATAGATGATTCCAATTTTGCAAGGCGATCTATTAGGGGGGTGAGCAATTCACTCATGAGAGATTTTATATCAGCAAATGAGAAGCCCTCCTCCCGTGTAGCAGTTTTTGGACTCATAGGTCTATTAGTCTGAGTTAGGGGTGCAACCACTCCCCTTCGTCCCACTATCGGAGAGTTTGTTTTTCCCCTAGGAGCATGTTTCAAATTCTTCGGCCTGCGCCCCCCTACAGTTTGAGCCCTTCCCTTCCTCTTGAGTATTGCTCCCTCACGGTTCCCCTGGGTGGAATGTAAAATAGGGGTAGTACTAATGTTCGTGGATGTCTCAGGGGCTATATCTGGTTTGCATGGAGTGGGGGAAGTGGAAAGCCTTGGGGGCGGGAGGGATAGTGTGATAAAATCAATTGGGGTGGAAATATCACAGTCTATGATAGATGAAGTCGTGTTGGTTGGGTTCAGTGATGTCGAGGATTCAAGCGGTCCAGGCAGTCCCCCCGTAGCAGGATCAACATGTTCTGGCAGTTGTGGCGGGGAGGTAACATGTTTGAGGGGGCCTAGAGACGATCTTCTGATCCAATCTATTTCTAGGGAAATGCGCTTCTCTAGGGTAGTTATGTCGTCGATCAATAGGGAACCCGCCTTTGCAAAGTATAAGTCCAAAGTACCTGTGGGCTTGGCAGCAGCCTGGGTTGTTTTACTCCGAGTTTCTCTCGCAGATGCCATTAGTACAGTAATGGTAAGGGCGTAAGAGAGTAGGCCCTGTCCCTGCCTCTCCTGTCCTCGAACGGCCTCAAACGGCCCGCTCTTTACCCGGTCTTCGCTCCGGGCGCGTTCCGCTGGCGCGTAGGGGCGGGACTCTTATGCTGCTCAATCGTTGGAAAAAGGGGGAGGGCGGGGCCGGGAAGAGGACACAGGTGTGCTGGTTCAAAGCAGCAGCGAGCACCCTGGTCCTCGCAGTCCCGGGGTAGCGATGGTACACAGCGTCCTCCCCAAGTGCAGCGTCCTTCGAGATCAGCAGTCCCAGACAGGGAGATTGACCGGCTTCCAAGAGTCCTGCAGCCAAATGCAGCGAGCGGCACCCCTATCCACTATGCATGCAGTCCTATAACCACCTACACACTTATCTTTCACACCTTAAATTCCCCAGTCAGTATCCATATACTTCCAGTAAACACAGTGTCACTCCCATTGCACTCCTCTATTGACCCATTCAGCACCATGTACAAATCCATTCACTGCGCGAACACCCAAAAACTTATAAATTCACCCAGGCACTCTCCTTGCACTACTCTAATCATTCAGTCAGTACCCAAGCACTCAACCAGTGACCCAGGCCTTAGCACATGGGCTGCTTCAAACCCTTATCCACTATGCATGCAGTCCTCTAACCACCAACACACTTGTCTTTCACCCCTTCAATTCCCCAGTCAGTATTTATACATTCCTGCAAACACCCTGTCACCACCCTTGCACTCCTCCAGTGACCCATTCAGCACCATGTACTAATCCATTCACTGCACCAAAACCCAACCACTTATAAATTCACCCAGGCACTCTCCTTGCAGTACTCTAATCAAGCAGTCAGTACCCAAGTACTCATGCAGTGAGCAAGGCCTTAGCACATGGACTGCTTCAAACGCCAATCCACTATGCATGCAGTCCTCTAACCACCTACACACTTGTCTTTCACATCTTCAATTCCCCAGTCAGAATACATACACTTCCAGTAAACACCCTGTCACTCTCCTTGCACTCCTCTAGTGACCCATTCAGCTCCATGTACTAATCCATTCACTGCGCAAAAACCCAAACACTTATAAATTCACCCAGACACTCTCCTTGCAGTACTCTAATCATTCAGTCAGTACCCAAGTACTCATGCACTGAGCCAGGCCTTAGCACATGGACTGCTTCAAACGCCTATCCACTATGCATGCAGTCCTATAACCACCTACACACTTATCTTTCACACCTTAAATTCCCCAGTCAGTATCCATACACTTCCAGAAAACACCCTGCCACTCTCCTTGAACTCCTCTAGTGACCCATTCAGCACCATGTACTAATCCATCCACTGCGCCAAAACCCAACCACTTATAAATTCACCCAGGCACTCTCCTTGCAGTACTCTAATCAAGCAGTCAGTACCCAAGTACTCATGCACTGAGCCAGGCCTTAGCACATGGACTGCTTCAAACGCCTATCCACTATGCATGCAGTCCTATAACCACCTACACACTTATCTTTCACACCTTAAATTCCCAAGTCAGTATCCATACACTTCCAGAAAACACCCTGCCACTCTCCTTGAACTCCTCTAGTGACCCATTCAGCACCATGTACTAATCCATCCACTGCGCAAAACCCAACCACTTATAAATTCACCCAGGCACTCTCCTTGCAGTACTCTAATCAAGCAGTCAGTACCCAAGTACTCATGCACTGAGCAAGGCCTTAGCACATGGACTGCTTCAAACGCCAATCCACTATGCATGCAGCCCTCTAACCACCTACACACTTGTCTTTCACATCTTCAATTCCCCAGTCAGTATACATACACTTCCAGCAAACACCCTGTCACTCCCCTTGCACTCCTCCAGTGACCCATTCAGCACCATGTACTAATCCATTCACAGCGCCAAAACCCAAACACTTATAAATTCGCCCAGTCACTCTCCTTGCAGTACTCTAATCATTCAGTCAGTACCCAAGTACTCATGCACTGAGCCAGGCCTTAGCACATGGACTGCTTCAAACCCCTATCCACTATGCATGCAGTCCTATAACCACCTACACACTTATCTTTCACACCTTAAATTCCCCAGTCAGTATCCATACACTTCCAGTAAAAACAGTGTCACTCCACTTGCACTCCTCTATTGACCCATTAAGCACCATGTACTAATCCATTCACTGCGCAAACACCCAAACACTTATAAATTCACCCAGGCACTCTCCTTGCAATACTCTAATCATACAGTCGGTACCCAAGCACTCAACCAGTGACCCAGGCCTTAGCACATGCACTGCTTCAAACCCCTATACACTATGCATGCAGTCCTCTAACCACCTACACACTTGTCTTTCACCCCTTCGATTCCCCAGTCAGTATCTATACACTCCTGCAAACACCCTGTCACTCCCCTTGTACTACTCCAGTGACCCATTCAGCACCATGTACTAATCCATTCACTGTGCCAAAACCCAAACACTGATAAATTCGCCCAGTCACTCTCCTTGCAGTACTCTAATCATCCAGTCAGTACCCAAGTACTCATGCACTGAGACAGGCCTTAGCACATGGACTGCTTCAAATGCCAATCCACTATGCATGCAGTCCTCTAACCACCTACACACTTGTCTTTCACACCTTCAATTCCCCAGTCAGTATCCATACCCTTCCAGCAAACACCCTGTCACTCTCCTTGCACTCCTCTAGTGACTCATTCAGTACCATGTACTAATCCATTCACTGCGCCAAAACCCAAACACTTATAAATTCACCCAGGCACTCTCGTTGCAGTACTCTAATCATTCAGTCAGTACCCAAGTACTCATGCACTGAGCCAGGCCTTAGCACATGGACTGCTTCAAACGCCTATCCACTATGCATGCAGTCCTATAACCACCTACACACTTATCTTTCACACCTTAAATTCCCCAGTCAGTATCCATACACTTCCAGAAAACACCCTGCCACTCTCCTTGAACTCCTCTAGTGACCCATTCAGCACCATGTACTAATCCATCCACTGCGCCAAAACCCAACCACTTATAAATTCACCCAGGCACTCTCCTTGCAGTACTCTAATCAAGCAGTCAGTACCCAAGTACTCATGCACTGAGCAAGGCCTTAGCACATGGACTGCTTCAAACGCCAATCCACTATGCATGCAGCCCTCTAACCACCTACACACTTGTCTTTCACATCTTCAATTCCCCAGTCAGTATACATACACTTCCAGCAAACACCCTGTCACTCCCCTTGCACTCCTCCAGTGACCCATTCAGCACCATGTACTAATCCATTCACAGCGCCAAAACCCAAACACTTATAAATTCGCCCAGTCACTCTCCTTGCAGTACTCTAATCATTCAGTCAGTACCCAAGTACTCATGCACTGAGCCAGGCCTTAGCACATGGACTGCTTCAAACGCCTATCCACTATGCATGCAGTCCTATAACCACCTACACACCTATCTTTCACACCTTAAATTCCCCAGTCAGTATCCATACACTTCCAGTAAAAACAGTGTCACTCCACTTGCACTCCTCTATTGACCCATTAAGCACCATGTACTAATCCATTCACTGCGCAAACACCCAAACACTTATAAATTCACCCAGGCACTCTCCTTGCAATACTCTAATCATACAGTCGGTACCCAAGCACTCAACCAGTGACCCAGGCCTTAGCACATGCACTGCTTCAAACCCCTATACACTATGCATGCAGTCCTCTAACCACCTACACACTTGTCTTTCACCCCTTCGATTCCCCAGTCAGTATCTATACACTCCTGCAAACACCCTGTCACTCCCCTTGTACTACTCCAGTGACCCATTCAGCACCATGTACTAATCCATTCACTGTGCCAAAACCCAAACACTGATAAATTCGCCCAGTCACTCTCCTTGCAGTACTCTAATCATCCAGTCAGTACCCAAGTACTCATGCACTGAGACAGGCCTTAGCACATGGACTGCTTCAAACGCCAATCCACTATGCATGCAGTCCTCTAACCACCTACACACTTGTCTTTCACACCTTCAATTCCCCAGTCAGTATCCATACCCTTCCAGCAAACACCCTGTCACTCTCCTTGCACTCCTCTAGTGACTCATTCAGCACCATGTACTAATCCATTCACTGCGCCAAAACCCAAACACTTATAAATTCACCCAGGCACTCTCGTTGCAGTACTCTAATCATTCAGTCAGTACCCAAGTACTCATGCACTGAGCCAGGCCTTAGCACATGGACTGCTTCAAACGCCTATCCACTATGCATGCAGTCCTATAACCACCTACACACTTATCTTTCACACCTTAAATTCCCCAGTCAGTATCCATACACTTCCAGAAAACACCCTGCCACTCTCCTTGAACTCCTCTAGTGACCCATTCAGCACCATGTACTAATCCATCCACTCCGCCAAAACCCAACCACTTATAAATTCACCCAGGCACTCTCCTTGCAGTACTCTAATCAAGCAGTCAGTACCCAAGTACTCATGCACTGAGCAAGGCCTTAGCACATGGACTGCTTCAAACGCCAATCCACTATGCATGCAGCCCTCTAACCACCTACACACTTGTCTTTCACATCTTCAATTCCCCAGTCAGCATACATACACTTCCAGCAAACACCCTGTCACTCCCCTTGCACTCCTCCAGTGACCCATTCAGCACCATGTACTAATCCATTCACAGCGCCAAAACCCAAACACTTATAAATTCGCCCAGTCACTCTCCTTGCAGTACTCTAATCATTCAGTCAGTACCCAAGAACTCATGCACTGAGACAGGCCTTAGCACATGGACTGCTTCAAACGCCAATCCACTATTCATGCAGTCCTCTAACCACCTACACACTTGTCTTTCACACCTTCAATTCCCCAGTCAGTATCCATACACTTCCAGAAAACACCCTGTCACTCTCCTTGAACTCCTCTAGTGACCCATTCAGCACCATGTACTAATCCATTCACTGCGCCAAAACCCAAACACTTATAAATTCACCCAGGCACTCTCGTTGCAGTACTCTAATCATTCAGTCAGTAACAAGTAATCATGCACTGTGCCAGGCCTTAGCACATGGACTGCTTCAAACGCCTATCCACTATGCATGCAGTCCTATAACCACCTACACACTTATCTTTCACACCTTAAATTCCCCAGTCAGTATCCATACACTTCCAGTAAACACAGTGTCACTCCCCTTGCACTCCTCTATTGACCCATTCAGCACCATGTACTAATCCATTCACTGCGCGAACACCCAAACACTTATAAATTCACCCAGGCACTCTCCTTGCAATACTCTAATCATACAGTCAGTACCCAAGCACTCAACCAGTGACCCAGGCCTTAGCACATGCACTGCTTCAAACCCCTATACACTATGCATGCAGTCCTCTAACCATCTACACACTTGTCTTTCACCCCTTCGATTCCCCAGTCAGTATCCATACACTTCCAGTAAACACCATGTCACTCCCCTTGCACTCCTTTATTGAACCATTCAGCACCATGTACTAATCCATTCACTGCGTGAACACCCAAACACTTACAAATTCACCCAGGCACTCTCCTTGCAATACTCTAATCATTCAGTCAGTACCCAAGCACTCAACCAGTGACCCAGGCCTTAGCACATGGGCTGCTTCAAACCCCTATCCACTATGCATGCAGTCCTCTAACCACCAACACACGTGTCTTTCACCCCTTCAATTCCCCAGTCAGTATTTATACACTCCTGCAAACACCCTGTCACCACCCTTGCACTCCTCCAGTGACCTATTCAGCACCATGTACTAATCCATTCACAGCGCCAAAACCCAAACACTTATAAATTCGCCCAGGCACTCTCCTTGCACTACTCTAATCATTCAGTCAGTACCCAAGTACTCATGCACTGAGACAGTCCTTAGCACATGGACTGCTTCAAATGCCAATCCAATATGCATGCAGTCCTCTAACCACCTACACACTTGTCTTTCACCCCTTTAATTCCCCAGTCAGTATCTATACACTCCTGCAAACACCCTGTCACTCCCCTTGCACTCCTCCAGTGACCCATTTAGCACCATGTACTAATCCATTCACAGCGCCAAAATCCAAACACTTATAAATTCACCCAGGCACTCTCCTTGCAGTACTCTAATCATTCAGTAAGTACCCAAGTACTCATGCACTGAGCCAGGCCTTAGCACATGGACTGCTTCAAACACCTATCCACTATGCATGCAGTCCTTTAAGCACCTACACATTTGTCTTTCACACCTTCAATTCTCCAGTCAGTATCCATACACTTCCAACAAACACCCTGTCACTCCCCTTGCACTCCTGTAGTGACCCATTCAGCACCATGTACTAATCCATTCACTGCGCGAATACGCAACCACTAATAAATTCACCCAGGCACTCTCCTTGCAGTACTCTAATCATTCAGTCAGTACCCAAGTACTCCTGCACTGAGCCAGGCCTTAGCACATGGATGCTTCAAACGCCTATCCACTATGCATGCAGTCCTCTGACCACCTACACACTTGTCTTTCACACCTTCAATTCCCCAGTCAGTATACATACACTTCCAGCAAACACCCTGTCACTCTACTTGCACTCCTCTAGTGACCCATTCAGCACCATGTACTAATCCATTCACTGCGCCAAAACCCAAACACTTATAAATTCACCCAGGCACTCTTGTTGCAGTACTCTAATCATTCAGTCAGTACCCAAGTACTCATGCACCGAGCCAGGCCTTAGCACATGGACTGCTTCAAATGCCTAACCACTATGCATGCAGTCCTATAACCACCTACACACTTATCTTTCACACCTTCAATTCCCCAGTCAGTATACATACACTTACAGCAAACACCCTATCACTCCCCTTGCACTCCTCTAGTTACCCATTCAGCACCATGTCCTAATCCATTCACTGCGCCAAAACCCAAACACTTATGAATTCACCCAGGCACTCTTGTTCCAGTACTCTAATCATTCAGTCAGTACCCAAGTACTCATGCACTGAGCCAGGCCTTAGCACATGGACTGCTTCAAATGCCTATCCACTATGCATGCAGTCCTATAACCACCTACACACTTATCTTTCACACCTTAAATTCCCCAGTCAGTATCCATACACTTCCAGTAAACACTGTGTCACTCCCCTTGCACTCCTCTATTGACCCATTCAGCACCATGTACTAATCCATTCACTGCGTGAACACCCAAACACTTATAAATTCACCCAGGCACTCTCCTTGCAATACTCTAATCATTCAGTCAGTACCCAAGCACTCAACCAGTGACCCAGGCCTTAGCACATGGGCTGCTTCAAACCCCTATCCACTATGCATGCAGTCCTCTAACCACCTACACACTTGTCTTTCACCCCTTCAATTCCCCAGTCAGTATTCATATACTCCTGCAAACACCCTGTCACCACCCTTACACTCCTCCAGTGACCCATTCAGCACCATGTACTAATCCATTCACAGTGCCAAAACCCAAACACTTATAAATTCGCCCAGGCACTCTCCTTGCACTACTCTAATCATTCAGTCATTACCCAAGTATTCATGCACTGAGACAGGCCTTAGCACATGGACTGCTTCAAAAGCCAATCCACTATGCATGCAGTCCTCTAACCACCTACACACTTGTCTTTCACACCTTCAATTCCCCAGTCAGTATCCATACACTTCCAGAAAACACCCTGTCACTCTCCTTGCACTCCTCTAGTGACCCATTCAGCACCATGTACTAATCCATTCACAGCGCCAAAACCCAAACACTTATAAATTCGCCCAGTCACTCTCCTTGCAGTACTCTAATCATTCAGTCAGTACCCAAGAACTCATGTACTGAGACAGGCCTTAGCACATGGACTGCTTCAAACGCCAATTCACTATTCATGCAGTCCTCTAACCACCTACACACTTGTCTTTCACACCTTCAATTCCCCAGTCTGTATCCATACACTTCCAGAAAACACCCTGTCACTCTCCTTGAACTCCACTAGTGACCCATTCAGCACCATGTACTAATCCATTCACTGCGCCAAAACCCAAACACTTATAAATTCACCCAGGCACTCTCGTTGCAGTACTCTAATCATTCAGTAAGTACCCAAGTACTCATGCACTGAGCCAGGCCTTAGCACATGGACTGCTTCAAACACCTATCCACTATGCATGCAGTCCTTTAAGCACCTACACATTTGTCTTTCACACCTTCAATTCTCCAGTCAGTATCCATACACTTCCAACAAACACCCTGTCACTCCCCTTGCACTCCTGTAGTGACCCATCCAGCACCATGTACTAATCCATTCACTGCGCGAATACGCAACCACTAATAAATTCACCCAGGCACTCTCCTTGCAGTACTCTAATCATTCAGTCAGTACCCAAGTACTCCTGCACTGAGCCAGGCCTTAGCACATGGACGCTTCAAATGCCTATCCACTATGCATGCAGTCCTTTGACCACCTACACACTTGTCTTTCACACCTTCAATTCCCCAGTCAGTATACATACACTTCCAGCAAACACCCTGTCACTCCCCTTGCACTCCTCTAGTGACCCATTCAGCACCATGTACTAATCCATTCACTGCGCCAAAACCCAAACACTTATAAATTCACCCAGGCACTCTTGTTGCAGTACTCTAATCATTCAGTCAGTACCCAAGTACTCATGCACTGAGCCAGGCCTTAGCACATGGACTGCTTCAAATGCCTAACCACTATGCATGCAGTCCTATAACCACCTACACACTTATCTTTCACACCTTCAATTCCCCAGTCAGTATACATACACTTCCAGCAAACACCCTATCACTCCCCTTGCACTCCTCTAGTGACCCATTCAGCACCATGTACTAATCCATTCACTGCGCCAAAACCCAAACACTTATAAATTCACCCAGGCACTCTTGTTCCAGTACTCTAATCATTCAGTCAGCACCCAAGTACTCATGCACTGAGCCAGGCCTTAGCACATGGACTGCTTCAAATGCCTATCCACTATGCATGCAGTCCTATAACCACCTACACACTTATCTTTCACACCTTAAATTCCCCAGTCAGTATCCATACACTTCCAGTAAACACTGTGTCACTCCCCTTGCACTCCTCTATTGACCCATTCAGCACCATGTACTAATCCATTCACTGCGTGAACACCCAAACACTTATAAATTCACCAAGGCACTCTCCTTGCAATACTCTAATCATTCAGTCAGTACCCAAGCACTCAACCAGTGACCCAGGCCTTAGCACATGGGCTGCTTCAAACCCCTATCCACTATGCATGCAGTCCTCTAACCACCTACACACTTGTCTTTCACCCCTTCAATTCCCCAGTCAGTATTTATATACTCCTGCAAACACCCTGTCACCACCCTTACACTCCTCCAGTGACCCATTCAGCACCATGTACTAATCCATTCACAGTGCCAAAACCCAAACACTTATAAATTCGCCCAGGCACTCTCCTTGCACTACTCTAATCATTCAGTCATTACCCAAGTATTCATGCACTGAGACAGGCCTTAGCACATGGACTGCTTCAAAAGCCAATCCACTATGCATGCAGTCCTCTAACCACCTACACACTAGTCTTTCACACCTTCAATTCCCCAGTCAGTATCCATACACTTCCAGAAAACACCCTGTCACTCTCCTTGCACTCCTCTAGTGACCCATTCAGCACCATGTACTAATCCATTCACAGCGCCAAAACCCAAACACTTATAAATTCGCCCAGTCACTCTCCTTGCAGTACTCTAATCATTCAGTCAGTACCCAAGAACTCATGCACTGAGACAGGCCTTAGCACATGGACTGCTTCAAACGCCAATTCACTATTCATGCAGTCCTCTAACCACCTACACACTTGTCTTTCACACCTTCAATTCCCCAGTCAGTATCCATACACTTCCAGAAAACACCCTGTCACTCTCCTTGAACTCCACTAGTGACCCATTCAGCACCATGTACTAATCCATTCACTGCGCCAAAACCCAAACACTTATAAATTCACCCAGGCACTCTCGTTGCAGTACTCTAATCATTCAGTCAGTACCCAAGTACTCATGCACTGAGCCAGGCCTTAGCACATGGACTGCTTCAAACGCCTATCCACTATGCATGCAGTCCTATAACCACCTACACACTTATCTTTCACACCTTAAATTCCCCAGTCAGTATCCATACACTTCCAGTAAACACAGTGTCACTCCCCTTGCACTCCTCTATTGACCCATTCAGCACCATGTACTAATCCATTCACTGCGTGAACACCCAAACACTTATAAATTCACCCAGGCACTCTCCTTGCAATACTCTAATCATACAGTCAGTACCCAAGCACTCAACCAGTGACCCAGGCCTTAGCACATGCACTGCTTCAAACCCCTATACACTATGCATGCAGTCCTCTAACCACCTACACACTTGTCTTTCACCCCTTTGATTCCCCAGTCAGTATCCCTACACTTCCAGTAAACACTGTGTCACTCCCCTTGCACTACTCTATTGACCCATTCAGCACCATGTACTAATCCATTCACTGCGTGAACACCCAAACACTTATAAAGTCACCCAGGCACTCTCCTTGCAATACTCTAATCATTCAGTCAGTACCCAAGCACTCAACCAGTGACCCAGGCCTTAGCACATGGGCTGCTTCAAACCCCTATCCACTATGCATGCAGTCCTCTAACCACCAACACACTTGTCTTTCACCCCTTCAATTCCCCAGTCAGTATTTATACACTCCTGCAAACACCCTGTCACCGCCCTTGCACTCCTCCAGTGACCCATTCAGCACCATGTACTAATCCATTCACAGCGCCAAACCCAAACACTTATAAATTCACCCAGGCACTCTCCTTGCACTACTCTAATCATTCACTCAGTACCCAAGTACTCATGCACTGAGACAGTCCTTAGCACAAGGACTGCTTCAAACGCCAATCCAATATACATGCAGTCCTCTAACCACCTACACACTTGTCTTTTACCCCTTCAATTCCCCAGTCAGTATCTATACACTCCTGCAAACACCCTGTCACTCCCCTTGCACTCCTGTAGTGACCCATTCAGCACCATGTACTAAACCATTCAATGCGCGAATACCCAACCACTTATAAATTCACCCAGGCACTCTCCTTGCAGTACTCTAATCATTCAGTCAGTACCCAAGTACTCATGCACTGAGCCAGGCCTTAGCACATGGACTGCTTCAAACACCTATCCACTATGCATGCAGTCCTTTAAGCCCCTACACATTTGTGTTTCACACCTTCAATTCTCCAGTCAGTATCCATACACTTCCAACAAACACCCTGTCACTCCCCTTGCACTCCTGTAGTGACCCATTCAGCACCATGTACTAATCCATTCACTGCGCAAATGCGCAACCACTAATAAATTCACCCAGGCACTCTCCTTGCAGTACTCTAATCAGTCAGTCAGTAGGCAAGTACTCATGCACCGAGCCAGGCCTTAGCACATGGACTGCTTCAAACGCCAATCCACTATGCATGCAGTCCTCTAACCACCTACACACTTGTCTTTCACATCTTCAATTCCCCAGTCAGTATCCATACACTTCCAGCAAACACCCTGTCACTCTCCTTGCACTCCTCTAGTGACCCATTCAGCACCATGTACTAATTCATTCACTGCGGCAAAACCCAAACACTTTTAAATTCATCCAGGCACTCTCCTTGCAGTACTCCAATCATTCAGTCATTAGTAAAGTACTCATGCACTGAGACAGGCCTTAGCACATGGACTGCTTCAAACGCCAATCAACTATGCATGCAGTTCTCTAACCACCTACACACTTTTCTTTCACACCTTCAATTCTCCAGTCAGTATCCATACACTTCCAAAAAACACGCTGTCACTCCCCTTGCACTCCTGTAGTGACCCATTCAGCACCATGTACTAAACCATTCAATGCGCGAATACCCAACCACTTATAAATTCACCCAGGCACTCTCCTTGCAGTACTCTAATCATTCAATCAGTACCCAAGTACTCATGTACTGGGCCAGGCCTTAGCACATGGACTGCTTTAAATGCCTATCCACTATGCATGCAGTCCTCTAACCACCTACACACTTGTCTTTCACACCTTCATTTCCCCAATCAATAGCCATACACTTCCAGCAAGCACCCTGTCACTCTCCTTGCAGTCCTCTAGTGACCCATTCAGCACCATCTACTAATCCATTCACTGAACCAAAACTCAACCACTTATAAATTCACCCAGGGACTCTCCTTGCAGTACTCTAATCATTCAGTCAGTACCCAAGTACTCGTGCACTGAGCCAGGCCTTAGCACATGGACTGCTTCAAATGCCTATCCACTATGAATGGAGTCCTGTAAGCACCTACACACTTGTCGTTCACACCTTCAATTCTCCAGTCAGTATCCATACACTTCCAACAAACACGCTGTCACTCTCCTTGCACTCCTGTATTGACCCATTCAGCACCATGTACTAATCCATTCACTGCGCGAATACCCAACCACTTATAAATTCACCCAGGCCCTCTCCTTGCAGTACTCTAATCATTCAGTCAGTACCCAAGTACTCATGTACTGAGCCAGGCCTTAGCACATGGACTGCTTCAAATACCCATCCACTATGCATGCAGTCCTCTAACCACCTACACAGTTGTCTTTATCCACTTCAATTCCCCACTCAGTATCCAAACACTTCCAGAAAACACCCTGTCACTCTCCTTGCAGTCCTCTAGTGACCCATTCAGCTTCATCTACTAATCCATTCACTGCACCAAAACTCAACCACTTATAAATTCACACAGGCAGTATCCTTGCAGTACTCTAAATATTCAGTCAGTACCCAAGTACTCATGCAGTGAGCCAGGCCTTAGCACATGGACTGCTTCAAACGCCAATCCACTATGCATGCAGTCCTCTAACCACCTACACACTTGTCTTTCACACCTTCAATTCCCCAGTCAGTACCCATACCCTTCCAGCAAACACCCTGTCACTCTCCTTGCACTCCTCTAGTGACCCATTCAGCACCATGTACTAATCCATTCACAGCGCCAAAACCCAAACACTTATAAATTCACCCAGGCACTCTCGTTGCAGTACTCTAATCATTCAGTCAGTACCCAAGTACTCATGCACTGAGCCAGGCCTTAGCACATGGACTGCTTCAAACGCCTATCCACTATGCATGCTGTCCTATAACCACCTACACACTTGTCTTTCACACCTTAAATTCCCCAGTCAGTATCCATACACTTCCAACAAACACCCTGTCACTCCCCTTGCACTCCTGTAGTGACCCATTCAGCACCATGTACTAATCCATTCACTGCGCGAATACGCAACCACTAATAAATTCACCCAGGCACTCTCCTTGCAGTACTCTAATCATTCAGTCAGTACCCAAGTACTCATGCACTGAGCCAGGCCTTAGCACATGGACGCTTCAAACGTCTATTCACTATGCATGCAGTCCTCTGACCACCTACACACTTGTCTTTCACACCTTCAATTTCCCAGTCAGTATACATACACTTCCAGCAAACACCCTGTCACTCCCCTTGCACTCCTCTAGTGACCCATTCAGCACCATGTACTAATCCATTCACTGCGCCAAAACCCAAACACTTATAAATTCACCCAGGCACTCTTGTTCCAGTACTCTAATCATTCAGTCAGTACCCAAGTACTCATGCACTGAGCCAGGTCTTAGCACATGGACTGCTTCAAATGCCTATCCACTATGCATGCAGTCCTATAACCAACTACACACTTATCTTTCACACCTTAAATTCCCCAGTCAGTATTTATATACTCCTGCAAACACCCTGTAACCACCCTTACACTCCTCCAGTGACCCATTCAGCACCATGTACTAATCCATTCACAGTGCCAAAACCCAAACACTTATAAATTCGCCCAGGCACTCTCCTTGCACTACTCTAATCATTCAGTCATTATCCAAGTATTCATGCACTGAGACAGGCCTTAGCACATGGACTGCTTCAAAAGCCAATCCACTATGCATGCAGTCCTCTAACCACCTACACACTTGTCTTTCACACCTTCAATTCCCCAGTCAGTATCCATACACTTCCAGAAAACACCCCGTCACTCTCCTTGCACTGCTCCAGTGACCCATTCAGCACCATGTACTAATCCATTCACAGCGCCAAAACCCAAACACTTATAAATTCGCCCAGTCACTCTCCTTGCAGTACTCTAATCATTCAGTCAGTACCCAAGAACTCATGCACTGAGACAGGCCTTAGCACATGGACTGCTTCAAACGCCAATTCACTATTCATGCAGTCCTCTAACCACCTACACACTTGTCTTTCACACCTTCAATTCCCCAGTCAGTATTCATACACTTCCAGAAAACACCCTGTCACTCTCCTTGAACTCCTCTAGTGACCCATTCAGCACCATGTACTAAGCCATTCACTGCGCCAAAACCAAAACACTTATAAATTCACCCAGGCACTCTCGTTGCAGTACTCTAATCATTCAGTCAGTACCCAAGTACTCATGCACTGAGCCAGGCCTTAGCACATGGACTGCTTCAAACGCCTATCCACTATGCATGCAGTCCTATAACCACCTACACACTTATCTTTCACACCTTAAATTACCCAGTCAGTATCCATACACTTCCAGTAAACACAGCGTCACTCCCCTTGCACTCCTCTATTGACCCATTCAGCACCATGTACTAATCAATTCACTGCGCGAACACCCAAACACTTATAAATTCACCCAGGCACTCTCCTTGCAATACTCTAATCATACAGTCAGTACCCAAGCACTCAACCAGTGACCCAGGCCTTAGCACATGCACTGATTCAAACCCCTATACACTATGCATGCAGTCCTCTAACCACCTACACACTTGTCTTTCACCCCTTCGATTCCCCACTCAGTATCCATACACTTCCAGTAAACACCGTGTCACTCCCCTTGCACTCCTCTATTGACCCATTCAGCACCATGTACTAATCCATTCACTGCGTGAACACCCAAACACTTATAAAGTCACCCAGGCACTCTCCTTGCAATACTCTAATCATTCAGTCAGTACCCAAGCACTCAACCAGTGACCCAGGCCTTAGCACATGGGCTGCTTCAAACCCCTATCCACTATGCATGCAGTCCTCTAACCACCAACACACTTGTCTTTCACCCCTTCAATTCCCCAGTCAGTATTTATACACTCCTGCAAACACCCTGTCACCACCCTTGCACTCCTCCAGTGACCCATTCAGCACCATGTACTAATCCATTCACAGCGCCAAAACCCAAACACTTATAAATTCGCACAGGCACTCTCCTTGCACTACTCTAATCATTCAGTCATTACCCAAGTATTCATGCACTGAGCCAGGCCTTAGCACATGGACTGCTTCAAACACCTATCCACTATGCATGCAGTCCTTTAAGCACCTACACATTTGTCTTTCACACCTTCAATTCTCCAGTCAGTATCCATACACTTCCAACAAACACCCTGTCACTCCCCTTGCACTCCTGTAGTGACCCACTCAGCACCATGTACTAATCCATTCACTGCGCAAATACGCAACCACTAATAAATTCACCCAGGCATTCTCCTTGCAGTACTCTAATCATTCAGTCAGTACCCAAGTACTCATGCACTGAACCAGGCCTTAGCACATGGACGCTTCAAATGCCTATCCACTATGCATACAGTCCTCTAACCACCTACACACTTGTCTTTCACACCTTCAATTCCCCAGTCAGTATCCATACACTTCCAGCAAACACCCTGTCACTCTCCTTGCACTCACTCCTCTAGTGACCCATTCAGCACCATGTACTAATCCATTCACTGCGCCAATACCCAACCACTTACAAATTCACCCAGGCACTCTCCTTGCAGTACTTTAATCATTCAGTCAGTATCCAAATATGCATGCACTGAGCCAGGCCTTAGCACATGGACTGCTTCAAACACCTATCCACTATGCATGCCGTCCTGTAACCACCTACACTCTTGTCTTTCACCCCTTCAATTCCCCAGTCAGTATTTATATACTCCTGCAAACACCCTGTCACCACCCTTACACTCCTCCAGTGACCCATTCAGCACCATGTACTAATCCATTCACAGTGCCAAAACCCAAACACTTATAAATTCACCCAGGCACTCTCCTTGCAGTACTCTAATCATTCAGTCAGTATCCAAATACTCATGCACTGAGACAGTCCTTAGCACATGGACTGCTTCAAACGCCAATCCAATATGCATGCAGTCCTCTAACCACCTACACACTTGTCTTTCACCCCTTCAATTCCCCAGTCAGTATCTATACACTCCTGCAAACACCCTGTCACCACCCTTGCACTCCTCCGGTGACCCATTCAGCACCATGTACTAATCCATTCACAGCGCCAAAACCCAAACACCTATAAATTCGCCCAAGCACTCTCCTTGCAGTACTCTAATCATTCAGTCAGTACCCAAGTACTCATGCACTGAGCCAGGCCTTAGCACATGGACTGCTTCAAACACCTATCCACTATGCATGCAGTCCTTTAAGCACCTACACATTTGTCTTTCACACCTTCAATTCTCCAGTCAGTATCCATACACTTCCAACAAACACCCTGTCACTCCCCTTGCACTCCTGTAGTGACCCATTCAGCACCATGTACTAATCCATTCACTGCGCAAATACGCAACCACTAATAAATTCACCCAGGCATTCTCCTTGCAGTACTCTAATCATTCAGTCAGTACCCAAGTACTCATGCACTGAACCAGTCCTTAGCACATGGACGCTTCAAACGCCTATCCACTATGCATGCAGTCCTCTAACCACCTACACACTTGTCTTTCACACCTTCAATTCCCCAGTCAGTATACATACACTTCCAGCAAACACCCTGTCACTCCCCTTGCACTCCTCTAGTGACCCATTCAGCACCATGTACTAATCCATTCACTGCACCAAAACCCAAACACTTATAAATTCACCCAGGCACTCTTGTTGCAGTACTCTAATCATTCAGTCAGTACCCAAGTACTCATGCACTGAGCCAGGCCTTAGCACATGGACTGCTTCAAATGCCTATCCACTACGCATGCAGTCCTATAACCACCTACACACTTATCTTTCACACCTTAAATTCCCCAGTCAGTATCCATACACTTCCAGTAAACACCGTGTCACTCCCCTTGCACTCCTCTATTGACCCATTCAGCACCATGTACTAATCCATTCACTGTGTGAACACCCAAACACTTATAAATTCACCCAGGCACTCTCCTTGCAATACTCTAATCATTCAGTCAGTACCCAAGCACTCAACCAGTGACCCAGGCCTTAGCACATGGGCTGCTTCAAACCCCTATCCACTATGCATGCAGTCCTCTAACCACCTACACACTTTTCTTTCACCCCTTCAATTCCCCAGTCAGTATTTATATACTCCTGCAAACACCCTGTCACCACCCTTACACTCCTCCAGTGACCCATTCAGCACCATGTACTAATCCATTCACAGTGCCAAAACCCAAACCCTTATAAATTCGCACAGGCACTCTCCTTGCACTACTCTAATCATTCAGTCATTACCCAAGTATTCATGCACTGAGACAGGCCTTAGCACATGGATTGCTTCAAAAGCCAATCCACTATGCATGCAGTCCTCTAACCACCTACACACTTGTCTTTCACACCTTCAATTCCCCAGTCAGTATCCATACACTTCCAGCAAACACCCTGTCACTCTCCTTGCACTCACTACTCTAGTGACCCATTCAGTAGCATGTACTAATCCATTCACTGCGCCAATACCCAACCACTTACAAATTCACCCAGGCACTCTCCTTGCAGTACTTTAATCATTCAGTCAGTATCCAAATATGCATGCACTGAGCCAGGCCTTAGCACATGGACTGCTTCAAACACCTATCCACTATGCATGCAGTCCTGTAACCACCTACACTCTTGTCTTTCACCGCTTCAATTCCCCAGTCAGTATTTATATACTCCTGCAAACACCCTGTCCCCACCCTTACACTCCTCCAGTGACCCATTCAGCACCATGTACTAATCCATTCACAGTGCCAAAACCCAAACACTTATAAATTCACCCAGGCACTCTCCTTGCAGTATTCTAATCATTCAGTCAGTATCCAAATACTCATGCACTGAGCCAGGCCTTAGCACATGGACTGCTTCAAACACCTATCCACTATGCATGCAGTCCTGTAACCACCTACACTCTTGTCTTTCATACCTTCAATTCCCCAGTCAGTATCTATACACTCAAGCAAACACCCTGTCACTCCCCTTGCACTACTCCAGTCACCCATTCAGCACCATGTACTAATCCGTTCACTGTGCCAAAACCCAACCACTTACAAATTCACCCAAGCACTCTCCTTGCAGTACTTTAATCATTCAGTCAGTACCCAAGTACTCATGCACTGAGCCAGGCCTTAGCACATGGACTGCTTCAAATGCCTATCCACTATGCATGCAGTCCTATAACCACCTACACACTTATCTTTCACACCTTAAATTCCCCAGTCAGTATCCATACACTTCCAGTAAACACCGTGTCACTCCCCTTGCACTCCTCTATTGACCCATTCAGCACCATGTACTAATCCATTCACTGTGCCAAAACCCAACCACTTATCAATTCATCCAGGCACTCTCCTTGCAGTACTCTAATCATTCAGTCAGTACCCAAGTACTCATGCAGTGAGCCAGGCCTTAGCACATGGACTGCTTCAAACGCCGATCCACTATGCATGTAGTCATCTAACCACCTACACACTTGTCTTTCACACCTTCAATTCCCCAGTCAGTATCCATACACTTCCAGCAAACACCCTGTGACTCTCCTTGCACTCCTCTAGTGACCCATTCAGCACCATGTACTAATTTATTCACTGCGCCAAAACCCAAACACTTATAAATTCACCCAGGCACTCTCCTTGCAGTACTTTAATCATTCAGTCAGTACCCAAGTACTCATGCACTGAGACAGGCATTAGCACATGGACTGCTTTAAACGCCAATCCACTATGCATGCAGTCCTCTAACCACCTACACACTTGTCTTTTACCCCTTCAATTCCCCAGTCAGTATCTATTCACTCCTGCAAACACCCTGTCACTCCCGTTGCACTCCTCCAGTGACCCATTCAGCACCATGTACTAATCCATTCACAGCGCCAAAACCCAAACACTTATAAATTCACGCAGGCACTCTCCTTGCAGTACTCTAATCATTCAGTCAGTACCCAAGTACTCATGCGCTGAGACAGGCCTTAGCACATGGACTGCTTCAAATGCCAATCCACTATGCATGCAGTCCTCTAACCACCTACACACTTGTCTTTCACACCTGCAATTCCCCAGTCAGTATCCATCTACTTCCAGCAAACACCCTGTCACTGTCCTTGCACTCCTCTAGTGACCCATTCAGCACCATGTACTAATCCATTCACTGCGCCAAAACCCAAACACTTATAAATTCACCCAGGCACTCTCCTTGCAGTACTCTAATCATTCAGTCAGTACCCAAGTACTCATGCACTGAGACAGGCCTTCGCACATGGACTGCTTCAAATGCCTATCCACTATGCATGCAGTCCTCTAACCACCTACACACTTGTCTTTCACACCTTCAATTCTCCAGTCAGTATCCATACACTTCCAACAAACACTCTGTCACTCCCCTTGCACTCCTGTAGTGACCCATTCAGCACCATGTACTAATCCATTCACTGCGCAAATACGCAACCACTAATAAATTCACCCAGGCACTCTCCTTGCAGTACTCTAATCATTCAGTCAGTACCCAAGTACTCATGCACTGAGCCAGGCCTTAGCACATGGACGCTTCAAACGCCTATCCACTATGCATGCAGTCCTCTAACCACCTACACACTTGTCTTTCACACCTTCAATTCCCCAGTCAGTATACATACACTTCCAGCAAACACCCTGTCACTCCCCTTGCACTCCTCTAGTGACCCATTCAGCACCATGTACTAATCCATTCACTGCACCAAAACCCAAACACTTATAAATTCACCCAGGCACTCTTGTTGCAGTACTCTAATCATTCAGTCAGTACCCAAGTACTCATGCACTGAGCCAGGCCTTAGCACATGGACTGCTTCAAATGCCTATCCACTATGCATGCAGTCCTATAACCACCTACACACATATCTTTCACACCTTAAATTCCCCAGTCAGTATCCATACACTTCCAGTAAACACCGTGTTACTCCCCTTGCACTCCTCTATTGACTCATTCAGCACCATGTACTAATCCATTCACTGTGTGAACACCCAAACACTTATCAATTCATCCAGGCACTCTCCTTCCAGTACTCTAATCATTCAGTCAGTACCCAAGTACTCATGCAGTGAGCCAGGCCTTAGCACATGGACTGCTTCAAACGCCGATCCACTATGCATGTAGTCCTCTAACCACCTACACACTTGTCTTTCACACATTCAATTCCCCAGTCAGTAGCCATACACTTCCAGCAAACACCCTGTGACTCTCCTTGCACTCCTCTAGTGACCCATTCAGCACCATGTACTAATTTATTCACTGCGCCAAAACCCAAACTCTTATAAATTCACCCAGGCACTCTCCTTGCAGTACTTTAATCATTCAGTCAGTACCCAAGTACTCATGCACTGAGACAGGCATTAGCACATGGACTGCTTCAAACGCCAATCCACTATGCATGCAGTCCTCTAACCACCTACACACTTGTCTTTTACCCCTTCAATTCCCCAGTCAGTATCTATTCACTCCTGCAAACACCCTGTCACTCCCGTTGCACTCCTCCAGTGACCCATTCAGCACCATGTACTAATCCATTCACAGCGCCAAAACCCAAACACTTATAAATTCACCCAGGCACTCTCCTTGCAGTACTCTAATCACTCAGTCAGTACCCAAGTACTCATGCACTGAGACAGGCCTTAGCACATGGACTGCTTCAAATGCCTATCCACTATGCATGCAGTCCTCTAACCACCTACACACTTGTCTTTCACACCTTCAATTCTCCAGTCAGTAGCCATACACTTCCAGCAAACACCCTGTCACTCTCCTTGCACTCCTCTAGTGACCCATTCAGCACCATGTACTAATCCATTCACTGCGCCAAAACCCAAACACTTATAAATTCACCCAGGCACTCTCCTTGCAGTACTCTAATCACTCAGTCAGTACCCAAGTACTCATGCACTGAGACAGGCCTTAGCACATGGACTGCTTCAAATGCCTATCCACTATGCATGCAGTCCTCTAACCACCTATACACTTGTCTTTCACACCTTCAATTCTCCAGTCAGTAGCCATACACTTCCAACAAACACCCTTTCACTCTCCTTGCACTCCTGTAGTGACCCATTCAGCACCATGTACTAATCCATTCACTGTGCGAATACCCAAACACTTATAAATTCACCCAGGCACTCTCCTTGCAATACTCTATTCATTCAGTCAGTACCCAAGTACTCATGCACTGAGCCAGGCATTAGCACATATACTGCTTCAAACGCCTATACACTATGCATGCAGTCCTCTAACCACCTACACACTTGTCTTTTACCCCTTCAATTCCCCAGTCAGTATCTATACACTCCTGCAAACACCCTGTCACTCCCCTTGCACTCCTCCAGTGACCCATTCAGCAACATGTACTAATTCATTCACAGCGCCAAAACCCAAGCACTTATAAATTCACCAGGCAATCTCCTTGCAGTACTCTAATCATTCAGTCAGTACCCAAGTACTCATGCACTGAGACAGGCATTGGCACATGGACTGCTTCAAACGCCAATCCACTATGCATGCAGTCCTCTAACCACCTACACACTTGTCTTTCACACCTTCAATTCCTCAGTCAGTATCCATATACTTCCAGCAAACACCCTGTCACTCTCCTTGCACTCCTCTAGTGACCCATTCAGCACCATGTACTAATCCATTCACTGCGCCAAAACCCAAACACTTATAAATTCACCCAGGGACTCTCCTTGCAGTACTCTAATCATTCAGTCAGTACCCAAGTACTCATGCACTGAGCCAGGCCTTGGCACATGGACTGCTTCAAATGCCTATCCACTATGCATGTAGTCCTGTAAGCACCTACACACTTGTCTTTCACAATTTCAATTCTCCAGTCAGTATCCATACACTTCCAACAAACACGCTGTCACTCCCCTTGCACTCCTGTAGTGACCCATTCAGCACCATGTACTAATCCATTCACTGCGCGAATACCCAACTACTTATAAATTCAACCAGGCACTCTCCTTGCAGTACTCTAATCATTCAGTCAGTATCCAAATACTCATGCACTGAGCCAGGCCTTAGCACATGGACTGCTTCAAACACCTTTCCACTATGCATGCAGTCCTGTAACCACCTACACTCTTGTCTTTCATACCTTCAATTCCCCAGTCAGTATCTATACACTCAAGCAAACACCCTCTCACTCCCCTTGCACTGCTCCAGTCACCCATTCAGCACCATGTACTAATCTGTTCACTGTGCCAAAACCCAACCACTTACAAATTCACCCAGGCACTCTCCTTGCGGTACTTTAATCATTCAGTCAGTACCCAAGTACTCATGCAGTGAGCCAGGCCTTAGCACATGGACTGCTTCAAACGCCTATCCTCTATGCATGCAGTCCTCTAACCACCTACAAACTTGTCTTTTACACCTTCAATTCCCCAGTCAGTATCCATACACTTCCAGCAAACACCCTATCACTCCCTTTGCACTCATCTAGTGACCCATTCAGCACCATCTCCTAATCCATTCACTATGCCAAAACCCAACCACTTACAAATTCACCCAGGCACTCTCCTTGCAGTACTTTAATCATTCAGTCAGAACCCAAGTACTCATGCACTGAGACAGGCATTAGCACATGGACTGCTTCAAACGCCAATCCACTATGCATGCAGTCCTCTAACCACCTACACACTTGTCTTTTACCCCTTCAATTCCCCAGTCAGTATCTATACACTCCTGCAAACACCCTGTCACTCCCGTTGCACTCCTCCAGTGACCCATTCAGCACCATGTACTAATCCATTCACAGCGCCAAAACCCAAACACTTATAAATTCACCCAGGCACTCTCGTTGCAGTACTCTAATCATTCAGTCAGTACCCAAGTACTCATGCACTGAGCCAGGCCTTAGCACATGGACTGCTTCAAACGCCTATCCACTATGCATGCTGTCCTATAACCACCTACACACTTGTCTTTCACACCTTAAATTCCCCAGTCAGTATCCATACACTTCCAACAAACACCCTGTCACTCCCCTTGCACTCCTGTAGTGACCCATTCAGCACCATGTACTAATCCATTCACTGCGCGAATACGCAACCACTAATAAATTCACCCAGGCACTCTCCTTGCAGTACTCTAATCATTCAGTCAGTACCCAAGTACTCATGCACTGAGCCAGGCCTTAGCACATGGACGCTTCAAACGTCTATTCACTATGCATGCAGTCCTCTGACCACCTACACACTTGTCTTTCACACCTTCAATTTCCCAGTCAGTATACATACACTTCCAGCAAACACCCTGTCACTCCCCTTGCACTCCTCTAGTGACCCATTCAGCACCATGTACTAATCCATTCACTGCACCAAAACCCAAACACTTATAAATTCACCCAGGCACTCTTGTTCCAGTACTCTAATCATTCAGTCAGTACCCAAGTACTCATGCACTGAGCCAGGCCTTAGCACATGGACTGCTTCAAATGCCTATCCACTATGCATGCAGTCCTATAACCAACTACACACTTATCTTTCACACCTTAAATTCCCCAGTCAGTATTTATATACTCCTGCAAACACCCTGTAACCACCCTTACACTCCTCCAGTGACCCATTCAGCACCATGTACTAATCCATTCACAGTGCCAAAACCCAAACACTTATAAATTCGCCCAGGCACTCTCCTTGCACTACTCTAATCATTCAGTCATTATCCAAGTATTCATGCACTGAGACAGGCCTTAGCACATGGACTGCTTCAAAAGCCAATCCACTATGCATGCAGTCCTCTAACCACCTACACACTTGTCTTTCACACCTTCAATTCCCCAGTCAGTATCCATACACTTCCAGAAAACACCCCGTCACTCTCCTTGCACTGCTCCAGTGACCCATTCAGCACCATGTACTAATCCATTCACAGCGCCAAAACCCAAACACTTATAAATTCGCCCAGTCACTCTCCTTGCAGTACTCTAATCATTCAGTCAGTACCCAAGAACTCATGCACTGAGACAGGCCTTAGCACATGGACTGCTTCAAACGCCAATTCACTATTCATGCAGTCCTCTAACCACCTACACACTTGTCTTTCACACCTTCAATTCCCCAGTCAGTATTCATACACTTCCAGAAAACACCCTGTCACTCTCCTTGAACTCCTCTAGTGACCCATTCAGCACCATGTACTAAGCCATTCACTGCGCCAAAACCAAAACACTTATAAATTCACCCAGGCACTCTCGTTGCAGTACTCTAATCATTCAGTCAGTACCCAAGTACTCATGCACTGAGCCAGGCCTTAGCACATGGACTGCTTCAAACGCCTATCCACTATGCATGCAGTCCTATAACCACCTACACACTTATCTTTCACACCTTAAATTACCCAGTCAGTATCCATACACTTCCAGTAAACACAGCGTCACTCCCCTTGCACTCCTCTATTGACCCATTCAGCACCATGTACTAATCAATTCACTGCGCGAACACCCAAACACTTATAAATTCACCCAGGCACTCTCCTTGCAATACTCTAATCATACAGTCAGTACCCAAGCACTCAACCAGTGACCCAGGCCTTAGCACATGCACTGATTCAAACCCCTATACACTATGCATGCAGTCCTCTAACCACCTACACACTTGTCTTTCACCCCTTCGATTCCCCACTCAGTATCCATACACTTCCAGTAAACACCGTGTCACTCCCCTTGCACTCCTCTATTGACCCATTCAGCACCATGTACTAATCCATTCACTGCGTGAACACCCAAACACTTATAAAGTCACCCAGGCACTCTCCTTGCAATACTCTAATCATTCAGTCAGTACCCAAGCACTCAACCAGTGACCCAGGCCTTAGCACATGGGCTGCTTCAAACCCCTATCCACTATGCATGCAGTCCTCTAACCACCAACACACTTGTCTTTCACCCCTTCAATTCCCCAGTCAGTATTTATACACTCCTGCAAACACCCTGTCACCACCCTTGCACTCCTCCAGTGACCCATTCAGCACCATGTACTAATCCATTCACAGCGCCAAAACCCAAACACTTATAAATTCGCACAGGCACTCTCCTTGCACTACTCTAATCATTCAGTCATTACCCAAGTATTCATGCACTGAGCCAGGCCTTAGCACATGGACTGCTTCAAACACCTATCCACTATGCATGCAGTCCTTTAAGCACCTACACATTTGTCTTTCACACCTTCAATTCTCCAGTCAGTATCCATACACTTCCAACAAACACCCTGTCACTCCCCTTGCACTCCTGTAGTGACCCACTCAGCACCATGTACTAATCCATTCACTGCGCAAATACGCAACCACTAATAAATTCACCCAGGCATTCTCCTTGCAGTACTCTAATCATTCAGTCAGTACCCAAGTACTCATGCACTGAACCAGGCCTTAGCACATGGACGCTTCAAATGCCTATCCACTATGCATGCAGTCCTCTAACCACCTACACACTTGTCTTTCACACCTTCAATTCCCCAGTCAGTATCCATACACTTCCAGCAAACACCCTGTCACTCTCCTTGCACTCACTCCTCTAGTGACCCATTCAGCACCATGTACTAATCCATTCACTGCGCCAATACCCAACCACTTACAAATTCACCCAGGCACTCTCCTTGCAGTACTTTAATCATTCAGTCAGTATCCAAATATGCATGCACTGAGCCAGGCCTTAGCACATGGACTGCTTCAAACACCTATCCACTATGCATGCCGTCCTGTAACCACCTACACTCTTGTCTTTCACCCCTTCAATTCCCCAGTCAGTATTTATATACTCCTGCAAACACCCTGTCACCACCCTTACACTCCTCCAGTGACCCATTCAGCACCATGTACTAATCCATTCACAGTGCCAAAACCCAAACACTTATAAATTCACCCAGGCACTCTCCTTGCAGTACTCTAATCATTCAGTCAGTATCCAAATACTCATGCACTGAGACAGTCCTTAGCACATGGACTGCTTCAAACGCCAATCCAATATGTATGCAGTCCTCTAACCACCTACACACTTGTCTTTCACCCCTTCAATTCCCCAGTCAGTATCTATACACTCCTACAAACACCCTGTCACCACCCTTGCACTCCTCCAGTGACCCATTCAGCACCATGTACTAATCCATTCACAGCGCCAAAACCCAAACACCTATAAATTCGCCCAAGCACTCTCCTTGCAGTACTCTAATCATTCAGTCAGTACCCAAGTACTCATGCACTGAGCCAGGCCTTAGCACATGGACTGCTTCAAACACCTATCCACTATGCATGCAGTCCTTTAAGCACCTACACATTTGTCTTTCACACCTTCAATTCTCCAGTCAGTATCCATACACTTCCAACAAACACCCTGTCACTCCCCTTGCACTCCTGTAGTGACCCATTCAGCACCATGTACTAATCCATTCACTGCGCAAATACGCAACCACTAATAAATTCACCCAGGCATTCTCCTTGCAGTACTCTAATCATTCAGTCAGTACCCAAGTACTCATGCACTGAACCAGGCCTTAGCACATGGACGCTTCAAACGCCTATCCACTATGCATGCAGTCCTCTAACCACCTACACACTTGTCTTTCACACCTTCAATTCCCCAGTCAGTATACATACACTTCCAGCAAACACCCTGTCACTCCCCTTGCACTCCTCTAGTGACCCATTCAGCACCATGTACTAATCCATTCACTGCACCAAAACCCAAACACTTATAAATTCACCCAGGCACTCTTGTTGCAGTACTCTAATCATTCAGTCAGTACCCAAGTACTCATGCACTGAGCCAGGCCTTAGCACATGGACTGCTTCAAATGCCTATCCACTACGCATGCAGTCCTATAACCACCTACACACTTATCTTTCACACCTTAAATTACCCAGTCAGTATCCATACACTTCCAGTAAACACCGTGTCACTCCCCTTGCACTCCTCTATTGACCCATTCAGCACCATGTACTAATCCATTCACTGTGTGAACACCCAAACACTTATAAATTCACCCAGGCACTCTCCTTGCAATACTCTAATCATTCAGTCAGTACCCAAGCACTCAACCAGTGACCCAGGCCTTAGCACATGGGCTGCTTCAAACCCCTATCCACTATGCATGCAGTCCTCTAACCACCTACACACTTTTCTTTCACCCCTTCAATTCCCCAGTCAGTATTTATATACTCCTGCAAACACCCTGTCACCACCCTTACACTCCTCCAGTGACCCATTCAGCACCATGTACTAATCCATTCACAGTGCCAAAACCCAAACCCTTATAAATTCGCACAGGCACTCTCCTTGCACTACTCTAATCATTCAGTCATTACCCAAGTATTCATGCACTGAGACAGGCCTTAGCACATGGATTGCTTCAAAAGCCAATCCACTATGCATGCAGTCCTCTAACCACCTACACACTTGTCTTTCACACCTTCAATTCCCCAGTCAGTATCCATACACTTCCAGCAAACACCCTGTCACTCTCCTTGCACTCACTACTCTAGTGACCCATTCAGTACCATGTACTAATCCATTCACTGCGCCAATACCCAACCACTTACAAATTCACCCAGGCACTCTCCTTGCAGTACTTTAATCATTCAGTCAGTATCCAAATATGCATGCACTGAGCCAGGCCTTAGCACATGGACTGCTTCAAACACCTATCCACTATGCATGCCGTCCTGTAACCACCTACACTCTTGTCTTTCACCCCTTCAATTCCCCAGTCAGTATTTATATACTCCTGCAAACACCCTGTCACCACCCTTACACTCCTCCAGTGACCCATTCAGCACCATGTACTAATCCATTCACAGTGCCAAAACCCAAACACTTATAAATTCACCCAGGCACTCTCCTTGCAGTACTCTAATCATTCAGTCAGTATCCAAATACTCATGCACTGAGACAGTCCTTAGCACATGGACTGCTTCAAACGCCAATCCAATATGTATGCAGTCCTCTAACCACCTACACACTTGTCTTTCACCCCTTCAATTCCCCAGTCAGTATCTATACACTCCTACAAACACCCTGTCACCACCCTTGCACTCCTCCAGTGACCCATTCAGCACCATGTACTAATCCATTCACAGCGCCAAAACCCAAACACCTATAAATTCGCCCAAGCACTCTCCTTGCAGTACTCTAATCATTCAGTCAGTACCCAAGTACTCATGCACTGAGCCAGGCCTTAGCACATGGACTGCTTCAAACACCTATCCACTATGCATGCAGTCCTTTAAGCACCTACACATTTGTCTTTCACACCTTCAATTCTCCAGTCAGTATCCATACACTTCCAACAAACACCCTGTCACTCCCCTTGCACTCCTGTAGTGACCCATTCAGCACCATGTACTAATCCATTCACTGCGCAAATACGCAACCACTAATAAATTCACCCAGGCATTCTCCTTGCAGTACTCTAATCATTCAGTCAGTACCCAAGTACTCATGCACTGAACCAGGCCTTAGCACATGGACGCTTCAAACGCCTATCCACTATGCATGCAGTCCTCTAACCACCTACACACTTGTCTTTCACACCTTCAATTCCCCAGTCAGTATACATACACTTCCAGCAAACACCCTGTCACTCCCCTTGCACTCCTCTAGTGACCCATTCAGCACCATGTACTAATCCATTCACTGCACCAAAACCCAAACACTTATAAATTCACCCAGGCACTCTTGTTGCAGTACTCTAATCATTCAGTCAGTACCCAAGTACTCATGCACTGAGCCAGGCCTTAGCACATGGACTGCTTCAAATGCCTATCCACTACGCATGCAGTCCTATAACCACCTACACACTTATCTTTCACACCTTAAATTCCCCAGTCAGTATCCATACACTTCCAGTAAACACCGTGTCACTCCCCTTGCACTCCTCTATTGACCCATTCAGCACCATGTACTAATCCATTCACTGTGTGAACACCCAAACACTTATAAATTCACCCAGGCACTCTCCTTGCAATACTCTAATCATTCAGTCAGTACCCAAGCACTCAACCAGTGACCCAGGCCTTAGCACATGGGCTGCTTCAAACCCCTATCCACTATGCATGCAGTCCTCTAACCACCTACACACTTTTCTTTCACCCCTTCAATTCCCCAGTCAGTATTTATATACTCCTGCAAACACCCTGTCACCACCCTTACACTCCTCCAGTGACCCATTCAGCACCATGTACTAATCCATTCACAGTGCCAAAACCCAAACCCTTATAAATTCGCACAGGCACTCTCCTTGCACTACTCTAATCATTCAGTCATTACCCAAGTATTCATGCACTGAGACAGGCCTTAGCACATGGATTGCTTCAAAAGCCAATCCACTATGCATGCAGTCCTCTAACCACCTACACACTTGTCTTTCACACCTTCAATTCCCCAGTCAGTATCCATACACTTCCAGCAAACACCCTGTCACTCTCCTTGCACTCACTACTCTAGTGACCCATTCAGTACCATGTACTAATCCATTCACTGCGCCAATACCCAACAACTTACAAATTCACCCAGGCACTCTCCTTGCAGTACTTTAATCATTCAGTCAGTATCCAAATATGCATGCACTGAGCCAGGCCTTAGCACATGGACTGCTTCAAACACCTATCCACTATGCATGCAGTCCTGTAACCACCTACACTCTTGTCTTTCACCGCTTCAATTCCCCAGTCAGTATTTATATACTCCTGCAAACACCCTGTCCCCACCCTTACACTCCTCCAGTGACCCATTCAGCACCATGTACTAATCCATTCACAGTGCCAAAACCCAAACACTTATAAATTCACCCAGGCACTCTCCTTGCAGTATTCTAATCATTCAGTCAGTATCCAAATACTCATGCACTGAGCCAGGCCTTAGCACATGGACTGCTTCAAACACCTATCCACTATGCATGCAGTCCTGTAACCACCTACACTCTTGTCTTTCATACCTTCAATTCCCCAGTCAGTATCTATACACTCAAGCAAACACCCTGTCACTCCCCTTGCACTACTCCAGTCACCCATTCAGCACCATGTACTAATCCGTTCACTGTGCCAAAACCCAACCACTTACAAATTCACCCAAGCACTCTCCTTGCAGTACTTTAATCATTCAGTCAGTACCCAAGTACTCATGCACTGAGCCAGGCCTTAGCACATGGACTGCTTCAAATGCCTATCCACTATGCATGCAGTCCTATAACCACCTACACACTTATCTTTCACACCTTAAATTCCCCAGTCAGTATCCATACACTTCCAGTAAACACCGTGTCACTCCCCTTGCACTCCTCTATTGACCCATTCAGCACCATGTACTAATCCATTCACTGTGCCAAAACCCAACCACTTATCAATTCATCCAGGCACTCTCCTTGCAGTACTCTAATCATTCAGTCAGTACCCAAGTACTCATGCAGTGAGCCAGGCCTTAGCACATGGACTGCTTCAAACGCCGATCCACTATGCATGTAGTCATCTAACCACCTACACACTTGTCTTTCACACCTTCAATTCCCCAGTCAGTATCCATACACTTCCAGCAAACACCCTGTGACTCTCCTTGCACTCCTCTAGTGACCCATTCAGCACCATGTACTAATTTATTCACTGCGCCAAAACCCAAACACTTATAAATTCACCCAGGCACTCTCCTTGCAGTACTTTAATCATTCAGTCAGTACCCAAGTACTCATGCACTGAGACAGGCATTAGCACATGGACTGCTTTAAACGCCAATCCACTATGCATGCAGTCCTCTAACCACCTACACACTTGTCTTTTACCCCTTCAATTCCCCAGTCAGTATCTATTCACTCCTGCAAACACCCTGTCACTCCCGTTGCACTCCTCCAGTGACCCATTCAGCACCATGTACTAATCCATTCACAGCGCCAAAACCCAAACACTTATAAATTCACGCAGGCACTCTCCTTGCAGTACTCTAATCATTCAGTCAGTACCCAAGTACTCATGCGCTGAGACAGGCCTTAGCACATGGACTGCTTCAAATGCCAATCCACTATGCATGCAGTCCTCTAACCACCTACACACTTGTCTTTCACACCTGCAATTCCCCAGTCAGTATCCATCTACTTCCAGCAAACACCCTGTCACTGTCCTTGCACTCCTCTAGTGACCCATTCAGCACCATGTACTAATCCATTCACTGCGCCAAAACCCAAACACTTATAAATTCACCCAGGCACTCTCCTTGCAGTACTCTAATCATTCAGTCAGTACCCAAGTACTCATGCACTTAGACAGGCCTTCGCACATGGACTGCTTCAAATGCCTATCCACTATGCATGCAGTCCTCTAACCACCTACACACTTGTCTTTCACACCTTCAATTCTCCAGTCAGTATCCATACACTTCCAACAAACACTCTGTCACTCCCCTTGCACTCCTGTAGTGACCCATTCAGCACCATGTACTAATCCATTCACTGCGCAAATACGCAACCACTAATAAATTCACCCAGGCACTCTCCTTGCAGTACTCTAATCATTCAGTCAGTACCCAAGTACTCATGCACTGAGCCAGGCCTTAGCACATGGACGCTTCAAACGCCTATCCACTATGCATGCAGTCCTCTAACCACCTACACACTTGTCTTTCACACCTTCAATTCCCCAGTCAGTATACATACACTTCCAGCAAACACCCTGTCACTCCCCTTGCACTCCTCTAGTGACCCATTCAGCACCATGTACTAATCCATTCACTGCACCAAAACCCAAACACTTATAAATTCACCCAGGCACTCTTGTTGCAGTACTCTAATCATTCAGTCAGTACCCAAGTACTCATGCACTGAGCCAGGCCTTAGCACATGGACTGCTTCAAATGCCTATCCACTATGCATGCAGTCCTATAACCACCTACACACATATCTTTCACACCTTAAATTCCCCAGTCAGTATCCATACACTTCCAGTAAACACCGTGTTACTCCCCTTGCACTCCTCTATTGACTCATTCAGCACCATGTACTAATCCATTCACTGTGTGAACACCCAAACACTTATCAATTCATCCAGGCACTCTCCTTCCAGTACTCTAATCATTCAGTCAGTACCCAAGTACTCATGCAGTGAGCCAGGCCTTAGCACATGGACTGCTTCAAACGCCGATCCACTATGCATGTAGTCCTCTAACCACCTACACACTTGTCTTTCACACATTCAATTCCCCAGTCAGTAGCCATACACTTCCAGCAAACACCCTGTGACTCTCCTTGCACTCCTCTAGTGACCCATTCAGCACCATGTACTAATTTATTCACTGCGCCAAAACCCAAACTCTTATAAATTCACCCAGGCACTCTCCTTGCAGTACTTTAATCATTCAGTCAGTACCCAAGTACTCATGCACTCAGACAGGCATTAGCACATGGACTGCTTCAAACGCCAATCCACTATGCATGCAGTCCTCTAACCACCTACACACTTGTCTTTTACCCCATTCAATTCCCCAGTCAGTATCTATTCACTCCTGCAAACACCCTGTCACTCCCGTTGCACTCCTCCAGTGACCCATTCAGCACCATGTACTAATCCATTCACAGCGCCAAAACCCAAACACTTATAAATTCACCCAGGCACTCTCCTTGCAGTACTCTAATCACTCAGTCAGTACCCAAGTACTCATGCACTGAGACAGGCCTTAGCACATGGACTGCTTCAAATGCCTATCCACTATGCATGCAGTCCTCTAACCACCTACACACTTGTCTTTCACACCTTCAATTCTCCAGTCAGTAGCCATACACTTCCAGCAAACACCCTGTCACTCTCCTTGCACTCCTCTAGTGACCCATTCAGCACCATGTACTAATCCATTCACTGCGCCAAAACCCAAACACTTATAAATTCACCCAGGCACTCTCCTTGCAGTACTCTAATCACTCAGTCAGTACCCAAGTACTCATGCACTGAGACAGGCCTTAGCACATGGACTGCTTCAAATGCCTATCCACTATGCATGCAGTCCTCTAACCACCTATACACTTGTCTTTCACACCTTCAATTCTCCAGTCAGTAGCCATACACTTCCAACAAACACCCTTTCACTCTCCTTGCACTCCTGTAGTGACCCATTCAGCACCATGTACTAATCCATTCACTGTGCGAATACCCAAACACTTATAAATTCACCCAGGCACTCTCCTTGCAATACTCTATTCATTCAGTCAGTACCCAAGTACTCATGCACTGAGCCAGGCATTAGCACATATACTGCTTCAAACGCCTATACACTATGCATGCAGTCCTCTAACCACCTACACACTTGTCTTTTACCCCTTCAATTCCCCAGTCAGTATCTATACACTCCTGCAAACACCCTGTCACTCCCCTTGCACTCCTCCAGTGACCCATTCAGCAACATGTACTAATTCATTCACAGCGCCAAAACCCAAGCACTTATAAATTCACCAGGCAATCTCCTTGCAGTACTCTAATCATTCAGTCAGTACCCAAGTACTCATGCACTGAGACAGGCATTGGCACATGGACTGCTTCAAACGCCAATCCACTATGCATGCAGTCCTCTAACCACCTACACACTTGTCTTTCACACCTTCAATTCCTCAGTCAGTATCCATATACTTCCAGCAAACACCCTGTCACTCTCCTTGCACTCCTCTAGTGACCCATTCAGCACCATGTACTAATCCATTCACTGCGCCAAAACCCAAACACTTATAAATTCACCCAGGGACTCTCCTTGCAGTACTCTAATCATTCAGTCAGTACCCAAGTACTCATGCACTGAGCCAGGCCTTGGCACATGGACTGCTTCAAATGCCTATCCACTATGCATGTAGTCCTGTAAGCACCTACACACTTGTCTTTCACAATTTCAATTCTCCAGTCAGTATCCATACACTTCCAACAAACACGCTGTCACTCCCCTTGCACTCCTGTAGTGACCCATTCAGCACCATGTACTAATCCATTCACTGCGCGAATACCCAACTACTTATAAATTCAACCAGGCACTCTCCTTGCAGTACTCTAATCATTCAGTCAGTATCCAAATACTCATGCACTGAGCCAGGCCTTAGCACATGGACTGCTTCAAACACCTTTCCACTATGCATGCAGTCCTGTAACCACCTACACTCTTGTCTTTCATACCTTCAATTCCCCAGTCAGTATCTATACACTCAAGCAAACACCCTCTCACTCCCCTTGCACTGCTCCAGTCACCCATTCAGCACCATGTACTAATCTGTTCACTGTGCCAAAACCCAACCACTTACAAATTCACCCAGGCACTCTCCTTGCGGTACTTTAATCATTCAGTCAGTACCCAAGTACTCATGCAGTGAGCCAGGCCTTAGCACATGGACTGCTTCAAACGCCTATCCTCTATGCATGCAGTCCTCTAACCACCTACAAACTTGTCTTTTACACCTTCAATTCCCCAGTCAGTATCCATACACTTCCAGCAAACACCCTATCACTCCCTTTGCACTCATCTAGTGACCCATTCAGCACCATCTCCTAATCCATTCACTATGCCAAAACCCAACCACTTACAAATTCACCCAGGCACTCTCCTTGCAGTACTTTAATCATTCAGTCAGAACCCAAGTACTCATGCACTGAGACAGGCATTAGCACATGGACTGCTTCAAACGCCAATCCACTATGCATGCAGTCCTCTAACCACCTACACACTTGTCTTTTACCCCTTCAATTCCCCAGTCAGTATCTATACACTCCTGCAAACACCCTGTCACTCCCGTTGCACTCCTCCAGTGACCCATTCAGCACCATGTACTAATCCATTCACAGCGCCAAAACCCAAACACTTATAAATTCACCCAGGCACTCTCCTTGCAGTACTCTAATCATTCAGTCAGTACCCAAGTACTCATGCACTGAGACAGGCCTTAGCACATGGACTGCTTCAAATGCCAATCCACTATGCATGCAGTCCTCTAACCACCTACACACTTGTCTTTCACACCTTCAATTCTCCAGTCAGTATCCATACACTTCCAACAAACACCCTGTCACTCCCCTTGCACTCCTGTAGTGACCCATTCAGCACCATGTACTAATCCATTCACTGCGCAAATAGGCAACCACTAATAAATTCACCCAGGCACTCTCCTTGCAGTACTCTAATCATTCAGTCAGTACCCAAGTACTCATGCACTGAGCCAGGCCTTAGCACATGGACGCTTCAACTGCCTATCATCTATGCATGCAGTCCTCTAACCACCTACACACTTGTCTTTCACACCTTCAATTCCCCAGTCAGTATACATACACTTCCAGCAAACACCCTGTCACTCCCCTTGCACTCCTCTAGTGACCCATTCAGCACCATGTACTAATCCATTCACTGCGCCAAAACCCAAACACTTATAAATTCACCCAGTCACTCTTGTTGCAGTACTCTAATCATTCAGTCAGTACCCAAGTACTCATGCACTGACCCAGGCCTTAGCACATGGACTGCTTCAAATGCCTATCCACTATGCATGCAGTCCTATAACCACCTACACACTTGTCTTTCACCCCTTCAATTCCCCAGTCAGTATTTATATACTCCTGCAAACACCCTGTCACCACCCTTACACTCCTCCAGTGACCCATTCAGCACCATGTACTAATCCATTCACAGTGCCAAAACCCAAACACTTATAAATTCGCACAGGCACTCTCCTTGCACTACTCTAATCATTCAGTCATTACCCAAGTATTCATGCACTGAGACAGGCCTTAGCACATGGACTGCTTCAAAAGCCAATCCACTATGCATGCAGTCCTCTAACCACCTACACACTTGTCTTTCACACCTTCAATTCCCCAGTCAGTATCCATACACTTCCAGCAAACACCCTGTCACTCTCCTTGCACTCACTCCTCTAGTGACCCATTCAGCACCATGTACTAATCCATTCACTGCGCCAATACCCAACCACTTACAAATTCACCCAGGCACTCTCCTTGCAGTACTTTAATCATTCAGTCAGTATCCAAATATGCATGCACTGAGCCAGGCCTTAGCACATGGACTGCTTCAAACACCTATCCACTATGCATGCAGTCCTGTAACCACCTACACTCTTGTCTTTCACCCCTTCAATTCCCCAGTCAGTATTTATATACTCCTGCAAACACCCTGTCACCACCCTTACACTCCTCCAGTGACCCATTCAGCACCATGTACTAATCCATTCACAGTGCCAAAACCCAAACACTTAAAATTCACCCAGGCACTCTCCTTGCAGTACTCTAATCATTCAGTCAGTACCCAAGAACTCATGCACTGAGACAGGCCTTAGCACATGGACTGCTTCAAACGCCAATTCACTATTCATGCAGTCCTCTAACCACCTACACACTTGTCTTTCACACCTTCAATTCCCCAGTCAGTATCCATACACTTCCAGAAAACACCCTGTCACTCTCCTTGAACTCCTCTAGTGACCCATTCAGCACCATGTACTAATCCATTCACTGCGCCAAAACCAAAACACTTATAAATTCACCCAGGCACTCTCATTGCAGTACTCTAATCATTCAGTCAGTACCCAAGTACTCATGCACTGAGCCAGGCCTTAGCACATGGACTGCTTCAAACGCCTATCCACTATGCATGCAGTCCTATAACCACTTACACACTTATCTTTCACACCTTAAATTACCCAGTCAGTATCCATACACTTCCAGTAAACACAGTGTCACTCCCCTTGCACTCCTCTATTGACCCATTCAGCACCATGTACTAATCAATTCACTGCGCGAACACCCAAACACTTATAAATTCACCCAGGCACTCTCCTTGCAATACTCTAATCATACAGTCAGTACCCAAGCACTCAACCAGTGACCCAGGCCTTAGCACATGCACTGCTTCAAACCCCTATACACTATGCATGCAGTCCTCTAACCACCTACACACTTGTCTTTCACCCCTTCGATTCCCCAGTCAGTATCCATACACTTCCAGTAAACACTGTGTCACTCCCCTTGCACTCCTCTATTGACCCATTCAGCACCATGTACTAATCCATTCACTGCGTGAACACCCAAACACTTATAAAGTCACCCAGGCACTCTCCTTGCAATACTCTAATCATTCAGTCAGTACCCAAGCACTCAACCAGTGACCCAGGCCTTAGCACATGGGCTGCTTCAAACCCCTATCCACTATGCATGCAGTCCTCTAACCACCAACACACTTGTCTTTCATCCCTTCAATTCCCCAGTCAGTATTTATACACTCCTGCAAACACCCTGTCACCACCCTTGCACTCCTCCAGTGACCCATTCAGCACCATGTACTAATCCATTCACAGCGCCAAAACCCAAACACTTATAAATTCGAACAGGCACTCTCCTTGCACTACTCTAATCATTCAGTCATTACCCAAGTATTCATGCACTGAGACAGGCCTTAGCACATGGACTGCTTCAAAAGCCAATCCACTATGCATGCGGTCCTCTAACCACCTACACACTTGTCTTTCACACCTTCAATTCCCCAGTCAGTATCCATACACTTCCAGCAAACACCCTGTCACTCTCCTTGCACTCACTCCTCTAGTGACCCATTCAGCACCATGTACTAATCCATTCACTGCGCCAATACCCAACCACTTACAAATTCACCCAGGCACTCTCCTTGCAGTACTTTAATCATTCAGTCAGTATCCAAATATGCATGCACTGAGCCAGGCCTTAGCACATGGATTGCTTCAAACACCTATCCACTATGCATGCAGTCCTGTAACCACCTACACTCTTGTCTTTCACCCCTTCAATTCCCCAGTCAGTATTTATATATTCCTGCAAACACCCTGTCACCACCCTTACACTCCTCCAGTGACCCATTCAGCACCATGTACTAATCCATTCACAGTGCCAAAACCCAAACACTTATAAATTCACCCAGGCACTCTCCTTGCAGTACTCTAATCATTCAGTCAGTATCCAAATACTCATGCACTGAGACAGTCCTTAGCACATGGACTGCTTCAAACGCCAATCCAATATGCATGCAGTCCTCTAACCACCTACACACTTGTCTTTCACCCCTTCAATTCCCCAGTCAGTATCTATACACTCCTGCAAACACCCTGTCACCACCCTTGCACTCCTCCAGTGACCCATTCAGCACCATGTACTAATCCATTCACAGCGCCAAAACCCAAACACCTATAAATTCGCCCAAGCACTCTCCTTGCAGTACTCTAATCATTCAGTCAGTACCCAAGTACTCATGCACTGAGCCAGGCCTTAGCACATGGACTGCTTCAAACACCTATCCACTATGCATGCAGTCCTTTAAGCACCTACACATTTGTCTTTCACACCTTCAATTCTCCAGTCAGTATCCATACACTTCCAACAAACACCCTGTCACTCCCCTTGCACTCCTGTAGTGACCCATTCAGCACCATGTACTAATCCATTCACTGCGCAAATACGCAACCACTAATAAATTCACCCAGGCATTCTCCTTGCAGTACTCTAATCATTCAGTCAGTACCCAAGTACTCATGCACTGAACCAGGCCTTAGCACATGGACGCTTCAAACGCCTATCCACTATGCATGCAGTCCTATAACCACCTACACACTTATCTTTCACACCTTAAATTCCCCAGTCAGTATCCATACACTTCCAGTAAACACCGTGTCACTCCCCTTGCACTCCTCTATTGACCCATTCAGCACCATGTACTAATCCATTCACTGTGCCAAAACCCAACCACTTATCAATTCATCCAGGCACTCTCCTTGCAGTACTCTAATCATTCAGTCAGTACCCAAGTACTCATGCAGTGAGCCAGGCCATAGCACATGGACTGCTTCAAACGCCGATCCACTATGCATGTAGTCATCTAACCACCTACACACTTGTCTTTCACACCTTCAATTCCCCAGTCAGTAGCCATACACTTCCAGCAAACACCCTGTGACTCTCCTTGCACTCCTCTAGTGACCCATTCAGCACCATGTACTAATTTATTCACTGCGCCAAAACCCAAACACTTATAAATTCACCCAGGCACTCTCCTTGCAGTACTTTAATCATTCAGTCAGTACCCAAGTACTCATGCATTGAGACAGGCATTAGCACATGGACTGCTTTAAACGCCAATCCACTATGCATGCAGTCCTCTAACCACCTACACACTTGTCTTATACCCCTTCAATTCCCCAGTCAGTATCTATTCACTCCTGCAAACACCCTGTCACTCCCGTTGCACTCCTCCAGTGACCCATTCAGCACCATGTACTAATCCATTCACAGCGCCAAAACCCAAACACTTATAAATTCACGCAGGCACTCTCCTTGCAGTACTCTAATCATTCAGTCAGTACCCAAGTACTCATGCGCTGAGACAGGCCTTAGCACATGGACTGCTTCAAATGCCAATCCACTATGCATGCAGTCCTCTAACCACCTACACACTTGTCTTTCACACCTGCAATTCCCCAGTCAGTATCCATATACTTCCAGCAAACACCCTGTCACTCTCCTTGCACTCCTCTAGTGACCCATTCAGCACCATGTACTAATCCATTCACTGCGCCAAAACCCAAACACTTATAAATTCACCCAGGCACTCTCCTTGCAGTACTCTAATCATTCAGTCAGTACCCAAGTACTCATGCACTGAGACAGGCCTTAGCACATGGACTGCTTCAAATGCCTATCCACTATGCATGCAGTCCTCTAACCACCTTTCACACCTTCAATTCTCCAGTCAGTAGCCATACACTTCCAACAAACACCCTTTCACTCTCCTTGCACTCCTGTAGTGACCCATTCAGCACCATGTACTAATCCATTCACTGTGCGAATACCCAAACACTTATAAATTCACCCAGGCACTCTCCTTGCAATACTCTATTCATTCAGTCAGTACCCAAGTACTCATGCACTGAGCCAGGCATTAGCACATATACTGCTTCAAACGCCTATACACTATGCATGCAGTCCTCTAACCACCTACACACTTGTCTTTTACCCCTTCAATTCCCCAGTCAGTATCTATACACTCCTGCAAACACCCTGTCACTCCCCTTGCACTCCTCCAGTGACCCACTCAGCACCATGTACTAATCCATTCACAGCGCCAAAACCCAAGCACTTATAAATTCACCCAGGCAATCTCCTTGCAGTACTCTAATCATTCAGTCAGTACCCAAGTACTCATGCACTGAGACAGGCATTAGCACATGGACTGCTTCAAACACCTTTCCACTATGCATGCAGTCCTGTAACCACCTACACTCTTGTCTTTCATACCTTCAATTCCCCAGTCAGTATCTATATACTCAAGCAAACACCCTGTCACTCCCCTTGCACTGCTCCAGTCACCCATTCAGCACCATGTACTAATCTGTTCACTGTGCCAAAACCCAACCACTTACAAATTCACCGAGGCACTCTCCTTGCAGTACTTTAATCATTCAGTCAGTACCCAAGTACTCATGCAGTGAGCCAGGCCTTAGCACATGGACTGCTTCAAACGCCTATCCTCTATGCATGCAGTCCTCTAACCACCTACAAACTTGTCTTTTACACCTTCAATTCCCCAGTCAGTATCCATACACTTCCAGCAAACACCCTATCACTCCCTTTGCACTCATCTAGTGACCCATTCAGCACCATCTCCTAATCCATTCACTTTGCCAAAACCCAACCACTTACAAATTCACCCAGGCACTCTCCTTGCAGTACTTTAATCATTCAGTCAGTACCCAAGTACTCATGCACTGAGACAGGCATTAGCACATGGACTGCTTCAAACGCCAATCCACTATGCATGCAGTCCTCTAACCACCTACACACTTGTCTTTTACCCCTTCAATTCCCCAGTCAGTATCTATACACTCCTGCAAACACCCTGTCACTCCCGTTGCACTCCTCCAGTGACCCATTCAGCACCATGTACTAATCCATTCACAGCGCCAAAACCCAAACACTTATAAATTCACCCAGGCACTCTCCTTGCAGTACTCTAATCATTCAGTCAGTACCCAAGTACTCATGCACTGAGACAGGCCTTAGCACATGGACTGCTTCAAATGCCAATCCACTATGCATGCAGTCCTCTAACCACCTACACACTTGTCTTTCACACCTTCAATTCTCCAGTCAGTATCCATACACTTCCAACAAACACCCTGTCACTCCCCTTGCACTCCTGTAGTGACCCATTCAGCACCATGTACTAATCCATTCACTGCGCGAATACCCAACTACTTATAAATTCAACCAGGCACTCTCCTTGCAGTACTCTAATCATTCAGTCAGTATCCAAATACTCATGCACTGAGCCAGGCCTTAGCACATGGACTGCTTCAAACACCTTTCCACTATGCATGCAGTCCTGTAACCACCTACACTCTTGTCTTTCATACCTTCAATTCCCCAGTCAGTATCTATACACTCAAGCAAACACCCTCTCACTCCCCTTGCACTGCTCCAGTCACCCATTCAGCACCATGTACTAATCTGTTCACTGTGCCAAAACCCAACCACTTACAAATTCACCCAGGCACTCTCCTTGCAGTACTTTAATCATTCAGTCAGTACCCAAGTACTCATGCAGTGAGCCAGGCCTTAGCACATGGACTGCTTCAAACGCCTATCCTCTATGCATGCAGTCCTCTAACCACCTACAAACTTGTCTTTTACACCTTCAATTCCCCAGTCAGTATCCATACACTTCCAGCAAACACCCTATCACTCCCTTTGCACTCATCTAGTGACCCATTCAGCACCATCTCCTAATCCATTCACTATGCAAAAACCCAACCACTTACAAATTCACCCAGGCACTCTCCTTGCAGTACTTTAATCATTCAGTCAGTACCCAAGTACTCATGCACTGAGACAGGCATTAGCACATGGACTGCTTCAAACGCCAATCCACTATGCATGCAGTCCTCTAACCACCTACACACTTGTCTTTTACCCCTTCAATTCCCCAGTCAGTATCTATACACTCCTGCAAACACCCTGTCACTCCCGTTGCACTCCTCCCGTGACCCATTCAGCACCATGTACTAATCCATTCACAGCGCCAAAACCCAAACACTTATAAATTCACCCAGGCACTCTCCTTGCAGTACTCTAATCATTCAGTCAGTACCCAAGTACTCATGCACTGAGCCAGGCCTTAGCACATGGACGCTTCAACCGCCTATCCACTATGCATGCAGTCCTCTAACCACCTACACACTTGTCTTTCACACCTTCAATTCCCCAGTCAGTATACATACACTTCCAGCAAACACCCTGTCACTCCCCTTGCACTCCTCTAGTGACCCATTCAGCACCATGTACTAATCCATTCACTGCGCCAAAACCCAAACACTTATAAATTCACCCAGTCACTCTTGTTGCAGTACTCTAATCATTCAGTCAGTACCCAAGTACTCATGCACTGACCCAGGCCTTAGCACATGGACTGCTTCAAATGCCTATCCACTATGCATGCAGTCCTATAACCACCTACACACTTATCTTTCACACCTTAAATTCCCCAGTCAGTATCCATACACTTCCAGTAAACACCGTGTCACTCCCCTTGCACTCCTCTATTGACCCATTCAGCACCATGTACTAATCCATTCACTGTGTGAACACCCACACACTTATAAATTCACCCAGGCACTCTCCTTGCAATACTCTAATCATTCAGTCAGTACCCAAGCACTCAACCAGTGACCCAGGCCTTAGCACATGGGCTGCTTCAAACACCTATCCACTATGCATGCAGTCCTCTAACCACCTACACACTTGTCTTTCACCCCTTCAATTCCCCAGTCAGTATTTATATACTCCTGCAAACACCCTGTCACCACCCTTACACTCCTCCAGTGACCCATTCAGCACCATGTACTAATCCATTCACAGTGCCAAAACCCAAACACTTATAAATTCGCACAGGCACTCTCCTTGCACTACTCTAATCATTCAGTCATTACCCAAGTATTCATGCACTGAGACAGGCCTTAGCACATGGACTGCTTCAAAAGCCAATCAACTATGCATGCAGTCCTCTAACCACCTACACACTTGTCTTTCACACCTTCAATTCCCCAGTCAGTATCCATACACTTCCAGCAAACTCCCTGTCACTCTCCTTGCACTCACTCCTCTAGTGACCCATTCAGCACCATGTACTAATCCATTCACTGTGCCAAAACCCAAACACTTATAAATTCACCCAGGCACTCTCCTTGCAGTACTCTAATCATTCAGTCAGTATCCAAATACTCATGCACTGAGCCAGGCCTTAGCACATGGACTGCTTCAAACACCTATCCACTATGCATGCAGTCCTGTAACCACCTACACTCTTGTCTTTCATACCTTCAATTCCCCAGTCAGTATCTATACACTCAAGCAAACACCCTGTCACTCCCCTTGCACTACTCCAGTCACCCATTCAGCACCATGTACTAATCCATTCACTGCGCCAAAACCCAAACACTTATAAATTCACCCAGTCACTCTTGTTGCAGTACTCTAATCATTCAGTCAGTACCCAAGTACTCATGCACTGAGCCAGGCCTTAGCACATGGACTGCTTCAAATGCCTACCCACTATGCATGCAGTCCTATAACCACCTACACACTTATCTTTCACACCTTAAATTCCCCAGTCAGCATCCATACACTTCCAGTAAACACCGTGTCACTCCCCTTGCACTCCTCTATTGACCCATTCAGCACCATGTACAAATCCATTCACTGTGTGAACACCCAAACACTTATAAATTCACCCAGGCACTCTCCTTGCAATACTCTAATCATTCAGTCAGTACCCAAGCACTCAACCAGTGACCCAGGCCTTAGCACATGGGCTGCTTCAAACCCCTATCCACTATGCATGCAGTCCTCTAACCACCTACACACTTGTCTTTCACCCCTTCAATTCCCCAGTCAGTATTTATATACTCCTGCAAACACCCTGTCACCACTCTTACACTCCTCCAGTGACCCATTCAGCACCATGTACTAATCCATTCACAGTGCCAAAACCCAAACACTTATAAATTCGCACAGGCACTCTCCTTGCACTACTCTAATCATTCAGTCATTACCCAAGTATTCATGCACTGAGACAGGCCTTAGCACATGGACTGCTTCAAAAGCCAATCCACTATGCATGCAGTCTTCTAACCACCTACACACTTGTCTTTCACACCTTCAATTCCCCAGTCAGTATCCATACACTTCCAGCAAACTCCCTGTCACTCTCCTTGCACTCACTCCTCTAGTGACCCATTCAGCACCATGTACTAATCCATTCACTGTGCCAATACCCAACCACTTACAAATTCACCCAGGCACTCTCCTTGCAGTACTTTAATCATTCAGTCAGTATCCAAATACTCATGCACTGAGCCAGGCCTTAGCACATGGACTGCTTCAAACACCTATCCACTATGCATGCAGTCCTGTAACCACCTACACTCTTGTCTTTCACCCCTTCAATTCCCCAGTCAGTATTTATATACTCCTGCAAACACCCTGTCACCACCCTTTCACTACTCCAGTCACCCATTCAGCACCATGTACTAATCCGTTCACTGTGCCAAAACCCAACCCCTTACAAATTCACCCAAGCACTCTCCTTGCAGTACTTTAATCATTCAGTCAGTACCCAAGTACTCATGCACTGAGCCAGGCCTTAGCACATGGACTGCTTCAAATGCCTATCCACTATGCATGCAGTCCTATAACCACCTACACACTTATCTTTCACACCTTAAATTCCCCAGTCAGTATCCATACATTTCCAGTAAACACCGTGTCACTCCCCTCACACTCCTCTAATGACCCATTCAGCACCATGTACTAATCCATTCACTGTGCCAAAACCCAACCACTTATCAATTCATCCAGGCACTCTCCTTGCAGTACTCTAATCATTCAGTCAGTACCCAAGTACTCATGCACTGAGCCAGGCCTTAGCACATGGACTGCTTCAAACGCCGATCCACTATGCATGTAGTCCTCTAACCACCTACACACTTGTCTTTCACACCTTCAATTCCCCAGTCAGTAGCCATACACTTCCAGCAAACACCCTGTGACTCTCCTTGCACTCCTCTAGTGACCCATTCAGCACCATGTACTAATCCATTCACTGCGCCAAAACCCAAACACTTATAAATTCACCCAGGCACTCTCCTTGCAGTACTCTAATCATTCAGTCAGTACCCAAGTACTCATGCACTGAGACAGGCCTTAGCACATGGACTGCTTCAAATGCCTATCCACTATGCATGCAGTCCTCTAACCACCTATACACTTGTCTTTCACACCTTCAATTCTCCAGTCAGTAGCCATACACTTCCAACAAACACCCTTTCACTCTCCTTGCACTCCTGTAGTGACCCATTCAGCACCATGTACTAATCCATTCACTGTGCGAATACCCAAACACTTATAAATTCACCCAGGCACTCTCCTTGCAATACTCTATTCATTCAGTCAGTACCCAAGTACTCATGCACTGAGCCAGGCATTAGCACATATACTGCTTCATACACCTATACACTATGCATGCAGTCCTCTAACCACCTACACACTTGTCTTTTACCCCTTCAATTCCCCAGTCAGTATCTATACACTCCTGCAAACACCCTGTCACTCCCCTTGCACTCCTCCAGTGACCCATTCAGCACCATGTACTAATCCATTCACAGCGCCAAAACCCAAGCACTTATAAATTCACCCAGGCAATCTCCTTGCAGTACTCTAATCATTCAGTCAGTACCCAAGTACTCATGCACTGAGACAGGCATTAGCACATGGACTGCTTCAAACGCCAATCCACTATGCATGCAGTCCTCTAACCACCTACACACTTGTCTTTCACACCTTCAATTCCCCAGTCAGTATCCATATACTTCCAGCAAACACACTGTCACTCTCCTTGCACTCCTCTAGTGACCCATTCAGCACCATGTACTAATCCATTCACTGCGCCAAAACCCAAACACTTATAAATTCACCCAGGGACTCTCCTTGCAGTACTCTAATCATTCAGTCAGTACCCAAGTACTCATGCACTGAGCCAGGCCTTAGCACATGGACTGCTTCAAATGCCTATCCACTATGCATGCAGTCCTGAAAGCACCTACACACTTGTCTTTCACAATTTTAATTCTCCAGTCAGTATCCATACAATTCCAACAAACACGCTGTCACTCCCCTTGCACTCCTGTAGTGACCCATTCAGCACCATGTACTAATCCATTCACTGCACGAATACCCAACCACTTATAAATTCACCCACGCACTCTCCTTGCAGTACTCTAATCATTCAGTCAGTATCCAAATACTCATGCACTGAGCCAGGCCTTAGCACATGGACTGCTTCAAACACCTATCCACTATGCATGCAGTCCTGTAACCACCTACACTCTTGTCTTTCATACCTTCAATTCCCCAGTCAGTATCTATACACTCAAGCAAACACCCTGTCACTCCCCTTGCACTACTCCAGTCACCCATTCAGCACCATGTACTAATCCGTTCACTGTGCCAAAACCCAACCACTTACAAATTCATCCAAGCACTCTCCTTGCAGTACTTTAATCATTCAGTCAGTACCCAAGTACTCATGCACTGAGCCAGGACTTAGCACTTGGACTGCTTCAAATGCCTATCCACTATGCATGCAGTCCTATAACCACCTACACACTTATCTTTCACACCTTAAATTCCCCAGTCAGTATCCATACACTTCCAGTAAACACCGTGTCACTCCCCTCGCACTCCTCTAATGACCCATTCAGCACCATGTACTAATCAATTCACTGTGCCAAAACCCAACCACTTATCAATTCATCCAGGCACTCTCCTTGCAGTACTCTAATCATTCAGTCAGTACCCAAGTACTCATGCACTGAGCCAGGCCTTAGCACATGGACTGCTTCAAACGCCGATCCACTATGCATGTAGTCCTCTAACCACCTACACACTTGTCTTTCACACCTTCAATTCCCCAGTCAGTAGCCATACACTTCCAGCAAACACCCTGTGACTCTCCTTGCACTCCTCTAGTGACCCATTCAGCACCATGTACTAATCCATTCACAGCGCCAAAACCCAAACACTTATAAATTCACCCAGGCACTCTCCTTGCAGTACTCTAATCATTCAGTCAGTACCCAAGTACTCATGCACTGAGACAGGCCTTAGCACATGGACTGCTTCAAATGCCAATCCACTATGCATGCAGTCCTCTAACCACCTACACACTTGTCTTTCACACCTTCAATTCTCCAGTCAGTATCCATACACTTCCAACAAACACCCTGTCACTCCCCTTGCACTCCTGTAGTGACCCATTCAGCACCATGTACTAATCCATTCACTGCGCAAATACGCAACCACTAATAAATTCACCCAGGCACTCTCCTTGCAGTACTCTAATCATTCAGTCAGTACCCAAGTACTCATGCACTGAGCCAGGCCTTAGCACATGGACGCTTCAAACGCCTTTCCACTATGCATGCAGTCCTCTAACCACCTACACACTTGTCTTTCACACCTTCAATTCCCCAGTCAGTATCTATACACTCCTGCAAACACCCTGTCACTCCCCTTGCACTCCTCCAGTAACCCATTCAGCACCATGTACTAATCCATTCACAGCGCCAAAACCCAAACACTTATAAATTCACCCAGGCAATCTCCTTGCAGTACTCTAATCATTCAGTCAGTACCCAAGTACTCATGCACTGAGACAGGCATTAGCACATGGACTGCTTCAAACGCCAATCCACTATGCATGCAGTCCTCTAACCACCTACACACTTGTCTTTCACACCTGCAATTCCCCAGTCAGTATCCATATACTTCCAGCAAACACCCTGTCACTCTCCTTGCACTCCTCTAGTGACCCATTCAGCACCATCTCCTAATCCATTCACTTTGCCAAAACCCAACCACTTACAAATTCACCCAGGCACTCTCCTTGCAGTACTTTAATCATTCAGTCAGTACCCAAGTACTCATGCACTGAGACAAGCATTAGCACATGGACTGCTTCAAACGCCAATCCACTATGCATGCAGTCCTCTAACCACCTACACACTTGTCTTTTACCCCTTCAATTCCCCAGTCAGTATCTATACACTCCTGCAAACACCCTGTCACTCCCGTTGCACTCCTCCAGTGACCCATTCAGCACCATGTACTAATCCATTCACAGCGCCAAAACCCAAACACTTATAAATTCACCCAGGCACTCTCCTTGCAGTACTCTAATCATTCAGTCAGTACCCAAGTACTCATGCACTGAGACAGGCCTTAGCACATGGACTGCTTCAAATGCCAATCCACTATGCATGCAGTCCTCTAACCACCTACACACTTGTCTTTCACACCTTCAATTCTCCAGTCAGTATCCATACACTTCCAACAAACACCCTGTCACTCCCCTTGCACTCCTGTAGTGACCCATTCAGCACCATGTACTAATCCATTCACTGCGCAAATACGCAACCACTAATAAATTCACCCAGGCACTCTCCTTGCAGTACTCTAATCATTCAGTCAGTACCCAAGTACTCATGCACTGAGCCAGGCCTTAGCACATGGACGCTTCAAACGCCTATCCACTATGCATGCAGTCCTCTAACCACCTACACACTTGTCTTTCACACCTTCAATTCCCCAGTCAGTATACATACACTTCCAGCTAACACCCTGTCACTCCCCTTGCACTCCTCTAGTGACCCATTCAGCACCATGTACTAATCCATTCACTGCGCCAAAACCCAAACACTTATAAATTCACCCAGGCACTCTTGTTGCAGTACTCTAATCATTCAGTCAGTACCCAAGTACTCATGCACTGAGCCAGGCCTTAGCACATGGACTGCTTCAAATGCCTATCCACTAGGCATGCAGTCCTATAACCACCTACACACATATCTTTCACACCTTAAATTCCCCAGTCAGTATCCATACACTTCCAGTAAACACCGTGTTACTCCCCTTGCACTCCTCTATTGACTCATTCAGCACCATGTACTAATCCATTCACTGTGTGAACACCCAAACACTTATCAATTCATCCAGGCACTCTCCTTCCAGTACTCTAATCATTCAGTCAGTACCCAAGTACTCATGCAGTGAGCCAGGCCTTAGCACATGGACTGCTTCAAACGCCGATCCACTATGCATGTAGTCCTCTAACCACCTACACACTTGTCTTTCACACATTCAATTCCCCAGTCAGTAGCCATACTGTGGAAATATGGATTTTTATGATCAGTTATGTCCCCTATCTTGGACCCCAACGGTTTCATGTATAAATCACAAATACATGTATGTTTCCTCCAGTTCCAGTTATGAAGACGCAAACACATGTGCGTCCACCGCCAACATGTCCTCTTTCAGATCCGCCGTGAATGGGCCGGATATTCTATTCCTAAGTATGAAAGGCCACCGGCTTTATATGGTTCATTTATCCCATTTTTCAGTCCAGGCGAGTAGGCCCTGATTCTGCCATTAAGCCTTTTCCTGCCTTCTGCCTCTGAAAGCTCCAGTCTGAGCTCGCATCTGTACCCATGAACTTTGTCCTACTCCCTGCGCGGCTAACGGTGCCTGACTCGACCTATCTGCCTGCCAAAAACTGTATTTCACCTTCAAGATTATCTGCTCTGCTCCGCTCCTCACCCAATGCATTCCTGTCTAGTAGTTTAAGTAAACATTCTTCCAGCTACCGAGCAAAAGGCCCGGCTTCTCTGTCTTTATGCAAGTAATTCATAGCCCTGTTACCATGGAATATTCCTACCCCCTCGCATCTAGTGTAGACACTTAGACGCTTGTACACGCACTAACAGTCAGTATAGTCAGTATAGAATAAGATTCTATCCTAAGAGACCTCTCTTTTTGGATAACACAGTTCTTTAAACATAGGATGTTAGATATGATTTGGGATTAGGTTGACATAACCCCAGACTTCTGTCTCCACATGTAGAGCTGAATGTCAAGTCCCCTTCACCCCCTAGTTGCACGTCAATCACACGTCATGCTGCTGCGCGCGCATCTCTGCCAAGTATTTCTGCTGACATTGCGAAATTCTTTCATGGAACCACCCTATTGTGACATCATACCTGATGACGTTCTTTAAGTTACGCCCAGTTACACCCATTTTAGTTACGCATGTATGTTCTTATCTTTGTTATCAACTGTTACGCCTCCTGCATCTGTTTCACTGTAATGCCTATTGTATAAAAATGATTACTTGTCAATAAAGTTGGCCCTTCACTTCCTGAACCTTCGTGGTGATGGAATATGGAGTCCATCAATTCGAATTGATTTTGGAATAAAGCCCGTTCCGAACCTCTAATACCACGGATTCTGCCTCTTATTTTACTGAGCTATTATTATAGATTTTCCGCATCAAATTAAGTTCCGGTAATTAAATTATTTACCACATATATGGCGCCCGAACAGGGACACTTTCTCATCTCATGCGCCGGAGGTGCGTTGCAGGCCCGGTCTCCTGCCACAGCTGGACGGACAATAACACGTACCCACAGGATTTCCTGTATCTCCCTCCTGCCGAGCGGGGGTAACTGAGGCTGCGATCAACACCCAGACGAGGCGGTGAGAAGTGCGAAGTATCCCAACCAGAGCCTAGCTGAGAGAGCAAGATCCGAGGTATACAGAGGCCCACCAGTTCCGAGGTTCCGAAGTTTCGAGTCGAGTCCAGTCCGGTCCGAGTCCAGTTCAGTTCAGTTCCGAGGCCTTCCGTTCCGAGCTACCCGGTGAGTACCATTGTCGGGGAGGCGTTCTGACGTGCACATAGGTTGTGCCGGTCAAGACGGGTTTGGGTACACAAATCCGGTCTGCACTGTTTCAGCAGTGTATCTGTACTGTTTAGCAGTATATCAAGTATGTCTAGTATATAATCCAGAATTACCTAGTTAGTGCCGAGTATTATGCTTAGTGACTAGTTCCCTAAATAGCCATCATTGTTGTTCATTAAATGTTAAATGTTAAAATGTTTTAAATACGTTCTGCATATTGTGGTGTGAATGACTGTTCATTATTGTGTCTCGTTGTATTAAAGGTGTTCAAAATTAGGTATCAGATCAGTTCTCAATATGCCGCTCTTTTCGAAATTAAGACAGATCAAAACTAGAAAAGGGGTACTCGAAGAAGCTGTTCCCATTCCTCCTAGGGACACTCCAGGGTACTTCATGTATCATAAACATGGCCTAGACGCCATATTATTTCTTGATTTATGGGTAGACTACACCAAGGAATTACCAGAAAGTCAGAGGTGGCCCGCAGCTGGGACCTGGGATGCAGATTGCATCGTGAAAGTAGAGGAAGAATTATGGAAAAAGAAAGCTAGACAGTCACAGAAAGATGCCATTGAATTATGGCGTAAAGAATCATATAGACGTACAGAAAAAGCACTCAGACAGGAAGAGAAAAGTAAGGAGAATTCAAATAAAGTTCGAGAAAATCTATTAATTGAAGAAGGTATTCGAGTAAAATCAGAACAAATAGACAGACAAAGAAATGCCCTTATGAATGGTATGTATCCTCTTCTGGCCGAAGGGTTACCTAAGGCTACTCCGGAGATACCAAAAGACTTGCCACCCCCGTTGTTTCCGATAAAAGCCAATCCCAAAGGGCATCCCAGAACCGCAGAAGATGTTTTTCTTTCCTCTTATTTAGACGACGCAGCTCCCGAGTATGCTAATGCTGCGCCACATAGACCGCCTGCCGAGGGGGTTCAACGCCAAGACCCTCCTCCGTCTGTACCTCCGCAACAACAAACTCCGACACAAGTTCCGGCAAGCACATCTGTTTCTACAGCTGTACCCACACCTATGGTTGCTATATCCCGTTCAACGAATCCTTTCACACCCAGCACCCCAGGCGGTGCTACAGGAGGTACAACAAACATTTTTTCCACGCCACCCAGAGTAAATAAACTTTCCTTTCAAGAATTAGCCCACCAACGTACGCCCAAACTAGTAACTCCCGACGCGCTTAAGGAACTTCTAATAGATTGTAGATATGACCCGGTGCCCGGAAAAGGGGACAAAATGCTGCTGGCATCATTACGTATCCGACGAGCTGCAATATATTTAGGGAGGCTACCAGGAATGACTACACATTTAGAAAATATATATCACTTTGTCCAGTCAGGACGAGATTCTGAAAGTATTAATAGAGCCTTGGAGTACCAGAAAGTGGAGATACAGGGGGAACTGTTACGTTTCCTCATAAATTGTGTGATCAGAAATCAAGACCGACCAGGGGTAAATCCGGAAGAAATGCAAATTCTTACCACATGGAGTCGGAATATATCAGAGGGGAGACATGATAAACGATCATGTATAGTAGCTATGTGCCGCAAGATCCGCAAAGAAGTAGAACGAATACACGAAGAAAGATTAGCAGTAGACGAGCCTGAACAAACCGAGGAGGAGGAAGAATTAGAACTGCCCACAGGACAGTTAGAAACCATGGCCTATGTAGGTAGAGGAAGATCTTGCAATAATACTAGATGCTTTACTGATCCGATACGCCCGATACGTCCAGATAATAGCAGAAATTTCCAAACTCCTATAATAAATATACGGTCCCCCGAACATTCGTTCCAAGCCGCTGACAAATTACTCCGAGAACGAAGGGGTTATCATATACTCGATTCTATGGACGAACAAGAATTAGCCAGGTCAGCCGTTCACTGGGTTGAGAGTCCCGGAAAATATAGTGATGATACATTAGCGCACACGTTTTTGAACCTCACCCCAGATGAACAGCGTTTAGCTGGTATCTATATGGTTCAACAACTCCTTATATTATATAAAAGCCAACACTCCGATCCTGGCCCCTTACCTGATATATTGACTGAATTACTCACGAATAAATGGAGAGGTTCAGGTACTGAGTTAATTAGAGAAATACTAGAATCCAGAAAGCAGTACATTCTTTTTGTATGCCCCGAACATGTCTCACTGCCCATAAAAGAAAGAACGACGTATTACATGGATAGACAGAATCCCTTACGCGAAGTACACCCGATAAAAGGTGATGACAATCAGTTTAAACGTGTGTTTGTATACACACCCATATCTAAAATAGAACTATTAGAAATGAAGAAAGTGGTACCCAGTCATGACAAAGACCCAGCGGGTTTCCACCGTGAAATTAAAGACATGTTGCTCATGGGAGAGTATACCTATCCCGACATTATGACAATATTGAAGGTATTAATGCCTGCTGGCATTTACGAAAAACTCAAGGAAAAGGATTGGGAGGTGGGAGACCAGAAGATAGATTGGACAGCATTAGAAAACGAAGAAAAAGCTCGAGGTCCAGGTTCAGGGCTTGGGGAAAAGACCAAAACACTACCAGGTTTACTAGTACAGGTACTGCCACGTTTATTAACTACGAAAAAGGAAGACTGGGGTGCCATCTCAGCCTGTAAACAAAAGCACGATGAGGACACTAGTGATTTCTATGCCCGATTCGAAAAATGTTTTGGTATAAATAGTGGAATAAAAGCAAGTAGCGAATCGTATCCACATCTGTTTGTGACAAAATTAGTTGAAAATTCCTTGCCCCAAGTTAAGAATAGAGTATTGAAATTCGAGAGTACCTGGCAAGGTAACTCTCCGTCACAAATGTTACAAATGCTACAGTACCATCACAATAGAATTAGAGAGGAACAAGAACATGAACAAAGACGCATGAAAGACACGAAAATGAAAATGCTAGTTTCTCAGACAGTTCCAGCTGACGGTCATAAAAAGGGTATGACACAGTCCAGTGTTTCAGCGGGTCCTGTAAAAGGGACATGCAACTATTGTAAACAGCCAGGCCATTATGTACACGATTGCCCAGTTTTAAAACATAATATCGCCATAGGTAATACAAAAGAAAGACCACGGCCACTTAGACAGGATCAGAACCAACAAGGAGCCCCGCAGCATGCACAGTCCATGCCAGCTCCGCAACAATCTATGACAGCTCCACCACCGCAGCCTATTGCTGCCACACAAACAACGACACGACAGATGTACCAGACCGCACAGTATGACTATCCTGATTATCAACGATACTCATGAAACAGCCTAGAGAGGGAAGTTGACTTACCCCTTATCGAGGTCCCTGTAGATCAAGAAGGACCTTATGTACACAGTGAACTATTAGGCCAAGATAGAAAATTTTTACTTGATACAGGGGCAAGCCGAACAACCATAAAACGAAGTGAAGTTCCAGGGGCACCCCTCTCAGGCTCACAGAATATTTCCCTTGGCTTTTCAGGAAAACCTATCGTTAACGAAGTATCACAGCCTCTTCCCCTTACAATTGGTCCCTTGACACGAACTACAGATTTATTGCTTACTAAATCATGTCCAGAAAACCTGTTAGGTATAAAAACTTTGAAAGCTCTAGGAGCTATAATATGTTGTTCTCCGGAAGGAGTAAGATTGTTTCTACGTGATTTCAAAGGGCACTATGTGTCCCGAGACATGGATCACCGACTGCAGACTTTACCCACACATTTATGGGCACAAGGCCCTACAGATGTTGGTTGCATGAACATTACACCATATCGAGTCACACTAAAGACAGGAGTGGTACTACCACGAATGCGACAATACAAGTTACCCCCAGATGCTGTAGTGGCTTTACTGCAAATCATTGACGAGCTTATTACCCAAGGTGTGGTTGTGGAAACCGACTCCAATGTATGTAATTCACCGATAATTCCGATTCTTAAACGAACTGATCCGAAAGCCCCGCCAGTATATCGATTGGTTATTGATCTGCGCGAATTAAATAAATGTATTGTACCACAATACCCCGTAGTTCCAGATATTTCTTCATTACTGACAGCCATTGATTCCGAAGCAACATTCTTTACTGTAATTGATCTCAAGAATGCCTTTTTCAGCGTCCCAATAGATCCGGAAAGCCAATACTTGTTCGGATTTAGTTTAAATGGACGAAGCTTTAAATTCACACGCGCACCTCAAGGATTCACAGAAAGCCCCAGCATCTATAGCCAAGCACTGAAACGAGAACTTGACAGCATCCACATGCCAGTCAACACTGCCCTGCTTCAATATGTCGATGATCTGCTGATCACCGCTAGAAGCGAACCTGAATGTGAAAAAGCCTCACTGACGGTTTTACAATTCTTGGCCGAAAAGGGGCACAAGGTGTCCCCTTCTAAGCTGCAATTCTGTGTCCAGCGAGTTGTTTACCTTGGTCACTCGCTGTCCAAGGAGGGAAGGCAGCTTACACCCGATCGCATCCAGTTAATTGCTAACATGCCAATACCCAAGACACAAAAGGAGGTGCGGGCTTTTATAGGCCTCACTTCATATTGTAGGCAGTGGATCCCTCAGTATGCATTTCTAGCAAAACCACTCATTCAGTTGACAACACAGGAGGCAGCCACATCGACTGTCCTCCCTTGGACTCAGGAACATACACAAGCTTTTGAAAGCCTAAAGAAAGCTTTATGTCAAGCACCTGTCTTAGCAACACCATGTTACAATAAACATTTTACACTCTTTGTTACAGAACGCGAAGGTACTGCTTTGTCAGTACTCACACAGGAACAAGCAGGATCACACAAACCATGTGCTTATTTTTCTAGTACATTAGATCCCGTAGCTCAGGCTCTGCCTGCGTGCCTGAAATCAGTGGCAGCGACAGCTTTAGCAATCAGACAAAGCGATGCCATAGTGTTAGGACATCAATTGACAGTACAAGTACCACACGCAGTAGAGGTTCTCTCGAACCGAACGCAAACACAACACTTGACTATAGCAAGACTCACTGGTTACGAATTGACATTGTTTCAGCCACACATAGAAATCAGACGTTGTAGTACATTAAATCCTGCCACACTGTTACCAGTAAACGGAACAGACCCATTAGCACATGATTGTATTGAAGTTATTACTATCACGACGAAACCCAGACAAGACTTGACAGACGTCCCATTGTCAGACCCAGACCTGACGTTGTATGTAGATGGTTCATGTATGAGAACAAGTACAGGAGAGCTAGTGGCCGCGTATGCAGTCACAACAGACACTGAAGTCATTGAAACAAATCGTATTAATACCTTATCAGCTCAAGCAGCAGAGCTCATCGCTCTGACACAAGCCTGTATTCAAGCTACGAATAAGAAAGTCAACATATACACTGATTCACGTTATGCATTCGGAGTTGTACATGACTTCGGCGTGCTGTGGCGAGAGAGAGGTTATTTAACTTCTCACGGTGCCCACATTCAGCACGGACCCCTCATTCATGCCTTATTAGATGCAATACATCTACCCGCTGCAATATCAATTATGAAATGTAAAGCTCATACGAAAGTTACTGATATCATTTCCCAAGGCAATGATCTAGCTGACAGAATAGCTAAACAGACTGCTCAAACCCACACATCTGACATGACAAAGACAATAGTTCCAACACCAACACATTGCATGATGGTTAAGGATCCCGCTCTTGACGTAATTGACATACAGACACATGCTACACCAGACGAAATAAAGAAATGGACTGAATTAGGAGGGATCCAAACGGATCAAGGATGGATGACGAAGGAAAAATCTGTATGGTTTCTCCCCGACTCAATGGTCCAAGTTATCATTAATACAATACATAGTCCAGCGCACCTAGGAGAAAAAGCTATGCTAGACAGCATTCAACACATTTGGTTCAACAAACATTTACGAGCAGCAGCTAAACAAAAAGTCCGTACCTGTATGATCTGCTGTCAGTTTAACCCAGGTAAAAGCATTCCCGTAGAACAGGGTGGATTTCAGCCTCCTGAGCACCCTTTTGAAGTCCTCCAGATGGATTATATCCAGATGGAACGATGTCGAGGATTCAAATATGTTCTTGTAGTTGTCTGTGCTCTTTCCCGTTGGACAGAGGCATACCCGGTTTCAGATTACACTGCCCCGACTACTGCCAAACAGTTAGTTCGAGAATTCTTCCCACGGTACGGTTTACCACGTGCTGTCTACTCAGATAACGGCCAGCCGTTCTCATCCGAACTAATGAAACACGTTTCACTTTTGTTAGGCTATCAATGGAGATTTCATTGTGTCCGACACCCCGAGGCAGCAGGTCTCGTGGAACGACATAATCAAACTCTGAAAATTAGATTGTCCAAAATATGTAGAGAGAAAGGTGTCGACTGGGTAGTAGCCTTACCAGTTGCACTCTTTTACATGAGAATGGTAGCGCACTCTCGAACAGGGCTATCCCCTTATGAGGTGATCTTCGGTAGACCACCAAATATGTGGGGGACGCCTATACCACGCAAAATAACTGATGTAGACTGTAATATGCTGACAGATTACCTAGCTTCCTTGATGTCTGCACTACAATCTTGTCGTTCACAGGTAGCTGCAGCCTTTCCCGACAACACCGAGGTGAAACCCCATGACGTAATTCCCGGGGACCTGGTGTTAGTGAGGAACTTTGACCGGAAGTCTCAGCTGGATCCTAGGTGGAAATCGCCTCAACTCGTACTGTTAACCACGAGGACAGCCGTGAAGATCGAAGGTCGAAAAGGCTGGATACATTCAAGTCATATCAAGAAATTTCATGGATTACCATCCGATATAGAGACTAAACCCTGTATTTCCTCAAAGACAGACTCAAAGCTCCCCTTGGTTGAGCAAACGAACTCAGAACTATATAGACTAAAATTGAGGTCCAATAAGTCAGACAATTTGATTGTTTAAGTCCTCTCCAAGGTGAATCGGTTGAATTTGTCTCTGACATGTATCCTCTGGACCGGAATAGAGAAAGAAATAATCAAATCCAGTTGAAAAAACATGCGTACTGTAAATCACTGCGTAGTCATTGCACAGTGACGTTATTAATTCTGTTTTTCTTATGTCTTTTAATAATCGCTGCAAGTATATTATTGCACATATATTATCCTATTTCTAAACATGTTTACAATGTTACTGCTGAACATTCTTTTAGTGAATTACCCCCGCATGAGTTGTCCTATAGATTTGCGCTGCGCAATAACACTTTTATTAGTATGTTACATCATTCCCATCAGGCTAGCAATGCTACAAATTGTTGGATATGTGGCCGACTCCCTCCCTATCAGAACTATAAGGGAATTCTGCCTCTCTTTCCATATCCGTTCACACACAATGGCTCCTGTGGAGCATGGTTTAGTTTAATCAATTCCCTAGATTCAAATTCCGCAGTTTATCAAGACAACTGGGTATGGGGAAACCTGAACTTAGTCTTGCTTAAAGTCTGTTACCCTAACAAGGAGGGACTTCCCAAAAGAACAGGAACTGATCTAGAAAATGAAGTATATGGATTAGGTAATTTCACGCTTAATCTCATGATCCTGAATGTCGAATCCGAAGCTGCACCAATTTTGCCCGCTATGTCAGTATTTCCAGTTAAAGGTGAATTGTGTATAAGAAAGAATGGCTCCATACACATGGGCCATAGTAAATGCACCACTATAATAGAATTCAGTGATCAAGGCAAATCTACATTTAGAGCTTCTCGCCATTCCTACTTTGTATGTGGTCAGACTGCATATACACGTTTGCCTCTAGATTGGGATGGTACCTGTTACATCGGATTCCTTTTGCCACCTGTTTTCCTAGCTCCTCCTGATTATCACAGAAATACTCATTTAGTACACAATAGAGAACGGAGAGATCTCCCAATAGTCGACTACACTGAAACAGCATGGGAAAAATACACAGATTTCAATAAAGGTCTCTTTCCCTATATAGGTACAGTCACTAATAGTAAGCTGATACGTAGATTAACCAGAACCCTTGAAGCAGTAGTAAACGAAACTATTTCCGCTTTAGGCAATTTAACAGAAGAGCAGTCTGCTATGCGGATTGTTGTGCTTCAAAATCGTCTTGTCCTTGACGTCATTCTGGCCGATAGGGGCGGAGCTTGTAGGGTCATCGGATCAAGTTGTTGCATTTTCATACCAGAAAATTCGCCATCTGTATATAAAGCCATAACTCGCCTTCATAAGATTGTAAGCCAGATACACCAGAATCCAGGCACCTGGACTTGGTCCGGTTGGTTTTGGAGTGTATTATCTACCTTTGGATGGAGGGTCCTATCCTTCCTAGGTATTGGCTTTCTCATACTATTCAGTTGCTGCTTATGCCTACAATGTGGACCAGCGATTTGTGGTCTGTGTGCCACATCGTGTATTCCACCACCAAGATTTCATTCATCCCGGAAGAAGAAAGAAGAACAAATGATGCTATATGAACAGATCAACGGATTGATGAAGATTGATATCTCTTAAGGGCAAGTAGGGGACAAGGAGGGAATGTGGAAATATGGATTTTTATGATCAGTTATGTCCCCTATCTTGGACCCCAACGGTTTCATGTATAAATCACAAATACATGTATGTTTCCTCCAGTTCCAGTTATGAAGACGCAAACACATGTGCGTCCACCGCCAACATGTCCTCTTTCAGATCCGCCGTGAATGGGCCGGATATTCTATTCCTAAGTATGAAAGGCCACCGGCTTTATATGGTTCATTTATCCCATTTTTCAGTCCAGGCGAGTAGGCCCTGATTCTGCCATTAAGCCTTTTCCTGCCTTCTGCCTCTGAAAGCTCCAGTCTAAGCTCGCATCTGTACCCATGAACTTTGTCCTACTCCCTGCGCGGCTAACGGTGCCTGACTCGACCTATCTGCCTGCCAAAAACTGTATTTCACCTTCAAGATTATCTGCTCTGCTCCGCTCCTCACCCAATGCATTCCTGTCTAGTAGTTTAAGTAAACATTCTTCCAGCTACCGAGCAAAAGGCCCGGCTTCTCTGTCTTTATGCAAGTAATTCATAGCCCTGTTACCATGGAATATTCCTACCCCCTCGCATCTAGTGTAGACACTTAGACGCTTGTACACGCACTAACAGTCAGTATAGTCAGTATAGAATAAGATTCTATCCTAAGAGACCTCTCTTTTTGGATAACACAGTTCTTTAAACATAGGATGTTAGATATGATTTGGGATTAGGTTGACATAACCCCAGACTTCTGTCTCCACATGTAGAGCTGAATGTCAAGTCCCCTTCACCCCCTAGTTGCACGTCAATCACACGTCATGCTGCTGCGCGCGCATCTCTGCCAAGTATTTCTGCTGACATTGCGAAATTCTTTCATGGAACCACCCTATTGTGACATCATACCTGATGACGTTCTTTAAGTTACGCCCAGTTACACCCATTTTAGTTACGCATGTATGTTCTTATCTTTGTTATCAACTGTTACGCCTCCTGCATCTGTTTCACTGTAATGCCTATTGTATAAAAATGATTACTTGTCAATAAAGTTGGCCCTTCACTTCCTGAACCTTCGTGGTGATGGAATATGGAGTCCATCAATTCGAATTGATTTTGGAATAAAGCCCGTTCCGAACCTCTAATACCACGGATTCTGCCTCTTATTTTACTGAGCTATTATTATAGATTTTCCGCATCAAATTAAGTTCCGGTAATTAAATTATTTACCACAATACACTTCCAGCAAACACCCTGTGACTCTCCTTGCACTCCTCTAGTGACCCATTCAGCACCATGTACTAATTTATTCACTGCGCCAAAACCCAAACACTTATAAATTCACCCAGGCACTCTCCTTGCAGTACTTTAATCATTCAGTCAGTACCCAAGTACTCATGCACTGAGACAGGCATTAGCACATGGACTGCTTCAAACACCAATCCACTATGCATGCAGTCCTCTAACCACCTACACACTTGTCTTTTACCCCTTCAATTCCCCAGTCAGTATCTATTCACTCCTGCAAACACCCTGTCACTCCCGTTGCACTCCTCCAGTGACCCATTCAGCACCATGTACTAATCCATTCACAGCGCCAAAACCCAAACACTTATAAATTCACCCAGGCACTCTCCTTGCAGTACTCTAATCACTCAGTCAGTACCCAAGTACTCATGCACTGAGACAGGCCTTAGCACATGGACTGCTTCAAATGCCTATCCACTATGCATGCAGTCCTCTAACCACCTATACACTTGTCTTTCACACCTTCAATTCTCCAGTCAGTAGCCATACACTTCCAACAAACACGCTGTCACTCCCCTTGCACTCCTGTAGTGACCCATTCAGCACCATATACTAATCCATTCACTGCACCAAAACCCAAAAACTTATAAATTCACCCAGGCACTCTTGTTGCAGTACTCTAATAATTCAGTCAGTACCCAAGTACTCATGCACTGAGCCAGGCCTTAGCACATGGACTGCTTCAAATGCCTATCCACTATGCATGCAGTCCTATAACCACCTACACACTTATCTTTCACACCTTAAATTACCCAGTCAGTATCCATACACTTCCAGTAAACACCGCGTCACTCCCCTTGCACTCCTCTATTGTCCCATTCAGCACCATCTACTAATCCATTCACTGTGTGAACACCCAAACACTTATAAATTCACCCAGGCACTCTCCTTGCAATACTCTAATCATTCAGTCAGTACCCAAGCACTCAACCAGTGACCCAGGCCTTAGCACATGGGCTGCTTCAAACCCCTATCCACTATGCATGCAGTCCTCTAACCACCTACACACTTGTCTTTCACCCCTTCAATTCCCCAGTCAGTATTTATATACTCCTGCAAACACCCTGTCACCACCCTTACACTCCTCCAGTGACCCATTCAGCACCATGTACTAATCCATTCACAGTGCCAAAACCCAAACACTTATAAATTCGCACAGGCACTCTCCTTGCACTACTCTAATCATTCCGTCATTACCCAAGTATTCATGCACTGAGACAGGCCTTAGCACATGGAACTGCTTCAAAAGCCAATCCACTATGCATACAGTCCTCTAACCACCTACACACTTGTCTTTCACACCTTCAATTCCCCAGTCAGTATCCATACACTTCCAGCAAACTCCCTTTCACTCTCCTTGCACTCACTCCTCTAGTGACCCATTCAGCACCATGTACTAATCCATTCACTGTGCCAATACCCAACCACTTACAAATTCACCCAGGCACTCTCCTTGCAGTACTTTAATCATTCAGTCAGTATCCAAATAATCATGCACTGAGCCAGGCCTTAGCACATGGACTGCTTCAAACACCTATCCACTATGCATGCAGTCCTGTAACCACCTACACTCTTGTCTTTCACCCCTTCAATTCCCCAGTCAGTATTTATATACTCCTGCAAACACCCTGTCACCACCCTTACACTCCCCAGTGACCCATTCAGCACCATGTACTAATCCATTCACAGTGCCAAAACCCAAACACTTATAAATTCACCCAGGCACTCTCCTTGCAGTACTCTAATCATTCAGTCAGTATCCAAATACTCATGCACTGAGCCAGGCCTTAGCACATGGACTGCTTCAAACACCTATCCACTATGCATGCAGTCCTGTAACCACCTACACTCTTGTCTTTCATACCTTCAATTCCCCAGTCAGTATCTATACACTCAAGCAAACACCCTGTCACTCCCCTTGCACTACTCCAGTCACCCATTCAGCACCATGTACTAATCCGTTCACTGTGCCAAAACCCAACCACTTACAAATTCACCCAAGCACTCTCCTTGCAGTACTTTAATCATTCAGTCAGTACCCAAGTACTCATGCACTGAGCCAGGCCTTAGCACATGGACTGCTTCAAATGCCTATCCACTATGCATGCAGTCCTATAACCACCTACACACTTATCTTTCACACCTTAAATTCCCCAGTCAGTATCCATACACTTCCAGTAAACACCGTGTCACTCCCCTCGCACTCCTCTAATGACCCATTCAGCACCATGTACTAATCCATTCACTGTGCCAAAACCCAACCACTTATCAATTCATCCAGAAACTCTCCTTGCAGTACTCTAATCATTCAGTCAGTACCCAAGTACTCATGCACTGAGCCAGGCCTTAGCACATGGACTGCTTCAAACGCCGATCCACTATGCATGTAGTCCTCTAACCACCTACACACTTGTCTTTCACACCTTCAATTCCCCAGTCAGTAGCCATACACTTCCAGCAAACACCCTGTGACTCTCCTTGCACTCCTCTAGTGACCCATTCAGCACCATGTACTAATCCATTCACTGTGCGAATACCCAAACACTTATAAATTCACCCAGGCACTCTCCTTGCAATACTCTATTCATTCAGTCAGTACCCAAGTACTCATGCACTGAGCCAGGCATTAGCACATATACTGCTTCAAACGCCTATACACTATGCATGCAGTCCTCTAACCACCTACACACTTGTCTTTTACCCCTTCAATTCCCCAGTCAGTATCTATACACTCCTGCAAACACCCTGTCACTCCCCTTGCACTCCTCCAGTGACCCATTCAGCACCATGTACTAATCCATTCACAGCGCCAAAACCCAATCACTTATAAATTCACCCAGGCAATCTCCTTGCAGTACTCTAATCATTCAGTCAGTACCCAAGTACTCATGCACTGAGCCAGGCCTTAGCACATGGACTGCTTCAAATGCCTATCCACTATGCATGCAGTCCTGTAAGCACCTACACACTTGTCTTTCACAATTTCAATTCTCCACTCAGTATCCATACAATTCCAACAAACACACTGTCACTCCCCTTGCACTCCTGTAGTGACCCATTCAGCACCATGTACTAATCCATTCACTGCGCGAATACCCAACCACTTATAAATTCACCCAGGCACTCTCCTTGCAGTACTCTAATCATTCAGTCAGTATCCAAATACTCATGCACTGAGCCAGGCATTAGCACATGGACTGCTTCAAACACCTTTCCACTATGCATGCAGTCCTGTAACCACCTACACTCTTTTCTTTCATACCTTCAATTCCCCAGTCAGTATCTATACACTTAAGCAAACACCCTGTCACTCCCCTTGCACTGCTCCAGTCACCCATTCAGCACCATGTACTAACCTGTTCACTGTGCCAAAACCCAACCACTTACAAATTCACCCAGGCACTCTCCTTGCAGTACTTTAATCATTCAGTCAGTACCCAAGTACTCATGCAGTGAGACAGGCCTTAGCACATGGACTGCTTCAAACGCCTATCCTCTATGCATGCAGTCCTCTAACCACCTACAAACTTGTCTTTTACACCTTCAATTCCCCAGTCAGTATCCATACACTTCCAGCAAACACCCTATCACTCCCTTTGCACTCATCTAGTGACCCATTCAGCACCATCTCCTAATCCATTCACTATGCCAAAACCCAACCACTTACAAATTCAACCAGGCACTCTCCTTGCAGTACTTTAATCATTCAGTCAGTACCCAAGTACCCATGCACTGCGACAGGCATTAGTACATGGACTGCTTCAAACGCCAATCCACTATGCATGCAGTCCTCTAACCACCTACACACTTGTCTTTTACCCCTTCAATTCCCCAGTCAGTATCTATTCACTCCTGCAAACACCCTGTCACTCCCGTTGCACTCCTCCAATGACCCATTCAGCACCATGTACTAATCCATTCACAGCGCCAAAACCCAAACACTTATAAATTCACCCAGGCACTCTCCTTGCAGTACTCTAATCATTCAGTCAGTACCCAAGTACTCATGCACTGAGACAGGCCTTAGCACATGGACTGCTTCAAATGCCAATCCACTATGCATGCAGTCCTCTAACCACCTACACACTTGTCTTTCACACCTTCAATTCCCCAGTCAGTATCCATATACTTCCAGAAAACACCCTGTCACTCTCCTTGCACTCCTCTAGTGACCCATTCAGCACCATGTACTAATCCATTCACTGTGCCAAAACCCAAACACTTATAAATTCACCCAGGCACTCTCCTTGCAGTACTCTAATCATTCAGTCAGTACCCAAGTACTCATGCACTGAGACAGGCCTTAGCACATGGACTGCTTCAAATGCCTATCCACTATGCATGCAGTCCTCTAACCACCTATACACTTGTCTTTCACACCTTCAATTCTCCAGTCAGTAGCCATACACTTCCAACAAACACCCTTTCACTCTCCTTGCACTCCTGTAGTGACCCATTCAGCACCATGTACTAATCCATTCACTGTGCGAATACCCAAACACTTATAAATTCACCCAGGCACTCTCCTTGCAATACTCTATTCATTCAGTCACTACCCAAGTACTCATGCACTGAGCCAGGCATTAGCACATATACTGCTTCAAACGCCTATACACTATGCATGCAGTCCTCTAACCACCTACACACTTGTCTTTTACCCCTTCAATTCCTCAGTCAGTATCTATACACTCCTGCCAACACCCTGTCACTCCCCTTGCACTCCTCCAGTGACCCATTCAGCACCATGTACTAATCCATTCACAGCGCCAAAACCCAAGCACTTATAAATTCACCCAGGCAATCTCCTTGCTGTACTCTAATCATTCAGTCAGTACCCAAGTACTCATGCACTGAGCCAGGCCTTAGCACATGGACTGCTTCAAATGCCTATCCACTATTCATGCAGTCCTGTAAGCACCTACACACTTGTCTTTCACAATTTCAATTCTCCAGTCAGTATCCATACACTTCCAACAAACACGCTGTCACTCCCCTTGCACTCCTGTAGTGACCCGTTCAGCACCATGTACTAATCCATTCACTGCGCGAATACCCAACCACTTATAAATTCACCCAGGCACTCTCCTTGCAGTACTCTGATCATTCAGTCAGTATCCAAATACTCATGCACTGAGCCAGGCCTTAGCACATGGACTGCTTCAAACACCTTTCCACTATGCATGCAGTCCTGTAACCACCTACACTCTTGTCTTTCATACCTTCAATTCCCCAGTCAGTATCTATACACTCAAGCAAACACCCTGTCACTCCCCTTGCACTGCTCCAGTCACCCATTCAGCACCATGTACTAATCTGTTCACTGTGCCAAAACCCAATCACTTACAAATTCACCCAGGCACTCTCCTTGCAGTACTTTAATCATTCAGTCAGTACCCAAGTACTCCTGCAGTGAGACAGGCCTTAGCACATGGACTGCTTCAAACGCCTATCCTCTATGCATGCAGTCCTCTAACCACTTACAAACTTGTCTTTTACACCTTCAATTCCCCAGTCAGAATCCATACACTTACAGCAAACACCCTATCACTCCCTTTGCACTCATCTAGTGACCCATTCAGCACCATCTCCTAATCCATTCACTATGCCAAAACCCAACCACTTACAAATTCACCCAGGCACTCTCCTTGCAGTACTTTAATCATTCAGTCAGCACCCAAGTACTCATGCACTGAGACAGGCATTAGCAAATGGACTGCTTCAAACGCCAATCCACTATGCATGCAGTCCTCTAACCACCTACACACTTGTCTTTTACCCCTTCAATTCCCCAGTCAGTATCTATACACTCCTGCAAACACCCTGTCACTCCCGTTGCACTCCTCCAGTGACCCATTCAGCACCATGTACTAATCCATTCACAGCGCCAAAACCCAAACACTTATGAATTCACCCAGGCACTCTCCTTGCAGTACTCTAATCATTCAGTCAGTACCCAAGTACTCATGCACCGAGACAGGCCTTAGCACATGGACTGCTTCAAATGCCTATCCACTATGCATGCAGTCCTCTAACCACCTATACACTTGTCTTTCACACCTTCAATTCTCCAGTCAGTAGCCATACACTTCCAACAAACACCCTTTCACTCTCCTTGCACTCCTGTAGTGACCCATTCAGCACCATGTACTAATACATTCACTGTGCGAATACCCAAACACTTATAAATTCACCCAGGCACTCTCCTTGCAATACTCTATTCATTCAGTCAGTGCCCAAGTACTCATGCACTGAGCCAGGCATTAGCACATATACTGCTTCAAACGCCTATACACTATGCATGCAGTCCTCTAACCACCTACACACTTGTCTTTTACCCCTTCAATTCCCCAGTCAGTATCTGTACACTCCTGCCAACACCCTGTCACTCCCCTTGCACTCCTCCAGTGACCCATTCAGCACCATGTACTAATCCATTCACAGCGCCAAAACCCAAGCACTTATAAATTCACCCAGGCAATCTCCTTGCTGTACTCTAATCATTCAGTCAGTACCCAAGTACTCGTGCACTGAGCCAGGCCTTAGCACATGGACTGCTTCAAACGCCTATCCACTATGCATGGAGTCCTGTAATCACCTACACACTTGTCTTTCACACCTTCAATTCTCCAGTCAGTATCCATACACTTCCAGTAAAAACAGTGTCACTCCACTTGCACTCCTCTAGTGACCCATTCAGCACCATGTACTAATCCATTCACTGCGCGAACACCCAAACACTTATAAATTCACCCAGGCACTCTCCTTGCAATACTCTAATCATTCAGTCAGTACCCAAGCACTCAACCAGTGACCCAGGCCTTAGCACATGGACTGCTTCAAACCCCTATACACTATGCATGCAGTCCTCTAACCACCTACACACTTGTCTTTCACCCCTTCGATTCCCCAATCAGTATCTATACACTCCTGCAAACACCCTGTCACTCCCCTTGCACTACTCCAGTGACCCATTCAGCACCATGTACTAATCCATTCACAGCGCCAAAACCCAAACACTTATAAATTCGCCCAGTCAATCTCCTTGCAGTACTCTAATCATCCAGTCAGTACCCAAGTACTCATGCACTGAGACAGGCCTTAGCACATGGACTGCTTCAAACGCCAATCCACTATGCATGCTGTCCTCTAACCACCTACACACTTGTCTTTCACACCTTCAATTCCCCAGTCAGTATCCATACACTTCCAGCAAACACCCTGTCACTCTCCTTGCACTCCTCCAGTGACCCATTCAGCACCATGTACTAATCTATTCACTGCACCAAACCCAAACACTTATAAATTCACACAGGGACTCTCCTTGCAGTACTCTAATGATTCAGTCAGTACCCAAGTACTCATGCACTGAGCCAGGCCTTAGCACATGGACTGCTTCAAACGCCTATCCACTATGCATGCAGTCCTATAACCACCTACACACTTATCTTTCACACCTTAAATTCCCCAGTCAGTATCCATACATTTCCAGTAAAAACAGTGTCACTCCACTTGCACTCCTCTAGTGACCCATTCAGCACCATGTACTAATCCATTCACTGCGCGAACACCCAAACACTTATAAATTCACCCAGGCACTCTCCTTGCAATACTCTAATCATTCAGTCAGTACCCAAGCACTCAACCAGTGATCCAGGCCTTAGCACATGGACTGCTTCAAACCCCTATACACTATGCATGCAGTCCTCTAACCACCAACACACTTGTCTTTCACCCTTTCGATTCCCCAATCAGTATCTATACACTCCTGCAAACAAAATGCGAAGTGGGTCGCACACCGCTCGTCATACTAGCAAATAGCCCCATAGGATTCTGGAGGATGTAGTGACAGCGGCGGGTACACCTATGCCACGAGTAAAAAGTTTAAAATGCCATCCCTGGACACGTGTTTCGAGGTAATTGCCTCTCGTCAGCAGGGAGCAGGTACGTATGCGGGGTGCTGTAGACTGCCAAAAATTATCAGGTATAGTACCTCTCACGGCGCGCGGGTGCGGGATCCGGGCTCGTCAACCCATAGCTCAGGGAGCTTTAAATACAAAATGCGAAGTGGGTCGCACACCGCTCGTCATACTAGCAAATAGCCCCATAGGATTCTGGAGGATGTAGTGACAGCGGCGGGTACACCTATGCCACGAGTAAAAAGTTTAAAATGCCATCCCTGGACACGTGTTTCGAGGTAATTGCCTCTCGTCAGCAGGGAGCAGGTACGTATGCGGGGTGCTGTAGACTGCCAAAAATTATCAGGTATAGTACCTCTCACGGCGCGCGGGTGAGGGATCCGGGCTCGTCAACCCATAGCTCAGGGAGCTTTAAATACAAAATGCGAAGTGGGTCGCACACCGCTCGTCATACTAGCAAATAGCCCCATAGGATTCTGGAGGATGTAGTGACAGCGGCGGGTACACCTATGCCACGAGTAAAAAGTTTAAAATGCCATCCCTGGACACGTGTTTCGAGGTAATTGCCTCTCGTCAGCAGGGAGCAGGTACGTATGCGGGGTGCTGTAGACTGCCAAAAATTATCAGGTATAGTACCTCTCACGGCGCGCGGGTGCGGGATCCGGGCTCGTCAACCCATAGCTCAGGGAGCTTTAAATACAAAATGCGAAGTGGGTCGCACACCGCTCGTCATACTAGCAAATAGCCCCATAGGATTCTGGAGGATGTAGTGACAGCGGCGGGTACACCTATGCCACGAGTAAAAAGTTTAAAATGCCATCCCTGGACACGTGTTTCGAGGTAATTGCCTCTCGTCAGCAGGGAGCAGGTACGTATGCGGGGTGCTGTAGACTGCCAAAAATTATCAGGTATAGTACCTCTCACGGCGCGCGGGTGCGGGATCCGGGCTCGTCAACCCATAGCTCAGGGAGCTTTAAATACAAAATGCGAAGTGGGTCGCACACCGCTCGTCATACTAGCAAATAGCCCCATAGGATTCTGGAGGATGTAGTGACAGCGGCGGGTACACCTATGCCACGAGTAAAAAGTTTAAAATGCCATCCCTGGACACGTGTTTCGAGGTAATTGCCTCTCGTCAGCAGGGAGCAGGTACGTATGCGGGGTGCTGTAGACTGCCAAAAATTATCAGGTATAGTACCTCTCACGGCGCGCGGGTGCGGGATCCGGGCTCGTCAACCCATAGCTCAGGGAGCTTTAAATACAAAATGCGAAGTGGGTCGCACACCGCTCGTCATACTAGCAAATAGCCCCATAGGATTCTGGAGGATGTAGTGACAGCGGCGGGTACACCTATGCCACGAGTAAAAAGTTTAAAATGCCATCCCTGGACACGTGTTTCGAGGTAATTGCCTCTCGTCAGCAGGGAGCAGGTACGTATGCGGGGTGCTGTAGACTGCCAAAAATTATCAGGTATAGTACCTCTCACGGCGCGCGGGTGCGGGATCCGGGCTCGTCAACCCATAGCTCAGGGAGCTTTAAATACAAAATGCGAAGTGGGTCGCACACCGCTCGTCATACTAGCAAATAGCCCCATAGGATTCTGGAGGATGTAGTGACAGCGGCGGGTACACCTATGCCACGAGTAAAAAGTTTAAAATGCCATCCCTGGACACGTGTTTCGAGGTAATTGCCTCTCGTCAGCAGGGAGCAGGTACGTATGCGGGGTGCTGTAGACTGCCAAAAATTATCAGGTATAGTACCTCTCACGGCGCGCGGGTGCGGGATCCGGGCTCGTCAACCCATAGCTCAGGGAGCTTTAAATACAAAATGCGAAGTGGGTCGCACACCGCTCGTCATACTAGCAAATAGCCCCATAGGATTCTGGAGGATGTAGTGACAGCGGCGGGTACACCTATGCCACGAGTAAAAAGTTTAAAATGCCATCCCTGGACACGTGTTTCGAGGTAATTGCCTCTCGTCAGCAGGGAGCAGGTACGTATGCGGGGTGCTGTAGACTGCCAAAAATTATCAGGTATAGTACCTCTCACGGCGCGCGGGTGCGGGATCCGGGCTCGTCAACCCATAGCTCAGGGAGCTTTAAATACAAAATGCGAAGTGGGTCGCACACCGCTCGTCATACTAGCAAATAGCCCCATAGGATTCTGGAGGATGTAGTGACAGCGGCGGGTACACCTATGCCACGAGTAAAAAGTTTAAAATGCCATCCCTGGACACGTGTTTCGAGGTAATTGCCTCTCGTCAGCAGGGAGCAGGTACTGGTAGGTGTAGCAGTGTGCGACCAATCTGATGTAACTTTATAATCAGGCTCCCTTGAGCCGGTGGAGTCGACAGACTCATGGTTACGCACCTGCGCGCTAAGAGAGGTACTAGACCTGATTATGTTTTTAGCAGCTTACACAGCAACCCCACTCTCATTTTCCTACTCCCTGCTGACGAGAGGCAACTACCTCGAAACACGTGTCCAGGGATGGCACACGCCACGCATACTTGCACGCACTCTTGAGCATAGGTGTATCCGCCGACGCTGACCTTCAGGGACCATTTTCATTGGGGGAACACGACTGGTAGGTGTAGCAGTGTGCGACCAATCTGATGTAACTTTATAATCAGGCTCCCTTGAGCCGGTGGAGTCGACGGACTCATGGTTACGCACCTGCGCGCTAAGAGAGGTACTAGACCTGATTATGTTTTTAGCAGCTTACACAGCAACCCCACTCTCATTTTCCTACTCCCTGCTGACGAGAGGCAACTACCTCGAAACACGTGTCCAGGGATGGCACACGCCACGCATACTTGCACGCACTCTTGAGCATAGGTGTATCCGCCGACGCTGACCTTCAGGGACCATTTTCATTGGGGGAACACGACTGGTAGGTGTAGCAGTGTGCGACCAATCTGATGTAACTTTATAATCAGGCTCCCTTGAGCCGGTGGAGTCGACGGACTCATGGTTACGCACCTGCGCGCTAAGAGAGGTACTAGACCTGATTATGTTTTTAGCAGCTTACACAGCAACCCCACTCTCATTTTCCTACTCCCTGCTGACGAGAGGCAACTACCTCGAAACACGTGTCCAGGGATGGCACACGCCACGCATACTTGCACGCACTCTTGAGCATAGGTGTATCCGCCGACGCTGACCTTCAGGGACCATTTTCATTGGGGGAACACGACTGGTAGGTGTAGCAGTGTGCGACCAATCTGATGTAACTTTATAATCAGGCTCCCTTGAGCCGGTGGAGTCGACGGACTCATGGTTACGCACCTGCGCGCTAAGAGAGGTACTAGACCTGATTATGTTTTTAGCAGCTTACACAGCAACCCCACTCTCATTTTCCTACTCCCTGCTGACGAGAGGCAACTACCTCGAAACACGTGTCCAGGGATGGCACACGCCACGCATACTTGCACGCACTCTTGAGCATAGGTGTATCCGCCGACGCTGACCTTCAGGGACCATTTTCATTGGGGGAACACGACTGGTAGGTGTAGCAGTGTGCGACCAATCTGATGTAACTTTATAATCAGGCTCCCTTGAGCCGGTGGAGTCGACGGACTCATGGTTACGCACCTGCGCGCTAAGAGAGGTACTAGACCTGATTATGTTTTTAGCAGCTTACACAGCAACCCCACTCTCATTTTCCTACTCCCTGCTGACGAGAGGCAACTACCTCGAAACACGTGTCCAGGGATGGCACACGCCACGCATACTTGCACGCACTCTTGAGCATAGGTGTATCCGCCGACGCTGACCTTCAGGGACCATTTTCATTGGGGGAACACGACTGGTAGGTGTAGCAGTGTGCGACCAATCTGATGTAACTTTATAATCAGGCTCCCTTGAGCCGGTGGAGTCGACGGACTCATGGTTACGCACCTGCGCGCTAAGAGAGGTACTAGACCTGATTATGTTTTTAGCAGCTTACACAGCAACCCCACTCTCATTTTCCTACTCCCTGCTGACGAGAGGCAACTACCTCGAAACACGTGTCCAGGGATGGCACACGCCACGCATACTTGCACGCACTCTTGAGCATAGGTGTATCCGCCGACGCTGACCTTCAGGGACCATTTTCATTGGGGGAACACGACTGGTAGGAGTAGCAGTGTGCGACCAATCTGATGTAACTTTATAATCAGGCTCCCTTGAGCCGGTGGAGTCGACGGACTCATGGTTACGCACCTGCGCGCTAAGAGAGGTACTAGACCTGATTATGTTTTTAGCAGCTTACACAGCAACCCCACTCTCATTTTCCTACTCCCTGCTGACGAGAGGCAACTACCTCGAAACACGTGTCCAGGGATGGCACACGCCACGCATACTTGCACGCACTCTTGAGCATAGGTGTATCCGCCGACGCTGACCTTCAGGGACCATTTTCATTGGGGGAACACGACTGGTAGGAGTAGCAGTGTGCGACCAATCTGATGTAACTTTATAATCAGGCTCCCTTGAGCCGGTGGAGTCGACGGACTCATGGTTACGCACCTGCGCGCTAAGAGAGGTACTAGACCTGATTATGTTTTTAGCAGCTTACACAGCAACCCCACTCTCATTTTCCTACTCCCTGCTGACGAGAGGCAACTACCTCGAAACACGTGTCCAGGGATGGCACACGCCACGCATACTTGCACGCACTCTTGAGCATAGGTGTATCCGCCGACGCTGACCTTCAGGGACCATTTTCATTGGGGGAACACGACTGGTAGGTGTAGCAGTGTGCGACCAATCTGATGTAACTTTATAATCAGGCTCCCTTGAGCCGGTGGAGTCGACGGACTCATGGTTACGCACCTGCGCGCTAAGAGAGGTACTAGACCTGATTATGTTTTTAGCAGCTTACACAGCAACCCCACTCTCATTTTCCTACTCCCTGCTGACGAGAGGCAACTACCTCGAAACACGTGTCCAGGGATGGCACACGCCACGCATACTTGCACGCACTCTTGAGCATAGGTGTATCCGCCGACGCTGACCTTCAGGGACCATTTTCATTGGGGGAACACGACTGGTAGGTGTAGCAGTGTGCGACCAATCTGATGTCACTCCTGCAAACACCCTGTCACTCCCCTTGCACTACTCCAGTGACCCATTCAGCACCATGTACTAATCCATTCACAGCGCCAAAACCCAAACACTTATAAATTCGCCCAGTCACTCTCCTTGCAGTACTCTAATCATCCAGTCAGTACCCAAGTACTCAAGCACTGAGACAGGCCTTAGCACATGGACTGCTTCAAACGCCAATCCACTATGCATGCAGTCCTCTAACCACCTACACACTTGTCTTTCACACCTTCAATTCCCCAGTCAGTATCCATACACTTCCAGCAAACACCCTGTCACTCTCCTTGCACTCCTCTAGTGACCCATTCAGCACCATGTACTAATCCATTCACTGCGGCAAAACCCAAACACTTATAAATTCACCCAGGCACTCTCCTTGCAGTACTCTAATCATTCAGTCAGTAGTCAAGTACTCATGCACTGAGACAGGCCTTAGCACATGGACTGCTTCAAACGCCAATCCACTATGCATGCAGTTCTCTAACCACCTACACACTTTTCTTTCACACCTTCAATTCTCCAGTCAGTATCCATACACTTCCAAAAAACACGCTGTCACTCCCCTTTCACTCCTGTAGTGACCCATTCAGCACCATGTACTAAACCATTCAATGCGCGAATACCCAACCACTTATAAATTCACCCAGGCACTCTCCTTGCAGTACTCTAATCATTCAGTCAGTACCCAAGTACTCATGTACTGAGCCAGGCCTTAGCACATGGACTGCTTCAAATGCCTATCCACTATGCATGCAGTCCTCTAACCACCTACACATTTGTCTTTCACACCTTCAGTTCCCCAATCAATAGCCATACACTTCCAGCAAACACCCTGTCACTCTCCTTGCAGTCCTCTAGTGACCCATTCAGCACCATCTACTAATCCATTCAGTGCACCAAAACTCAACCACTTATAAATTCACCCAGGGACTCTCCTTGCAGTACTCTAATCATTCAGTCAGTACCCAAGTACTCGTGCACTGAGCCAGGCCTTAGCACATGGACTGCTTCAAACGCCTATCCACTATGCATGGAGTCCTGTAATCACCTACACACTTGTCTTTCACACCTTCAATTCTCCAGTCAGTATCCATACACTTCCAACAAACACGCTGTCACTCTCCTTGCAGTCCTGTATTGACCCATTCAGCACCATGTACTAATCCATTCACTGCGCGAATACCCAACCACTTATAAATTCACCCAGGCCCTCTCCTTGCAGTACTCTAATCATTCAGTCAGTACCCAAGTACTCATGCACTGAGACAGGCCTTAGCACATGGACTGCTTCAAATGCCTATCCACTATGCATGCAGTCCTCTAACCACCTATACACTTGTCTTTCACACCTTCAATTCTCCAGTCAGTAGCCATACACTTCCAACAAACACCCTTTCACTCTCCTTGCACTCCTGTAGTGACCCATTCAGCACCATGTACTAATCCATTCACTGTGCGAATACCCAAACACTTATAAATTCACCCAGGCACTCTCCTTGCAATACTCTATTCATTCAGTCACTACCCAAGTACTCATGCACTGAGCCAGGCATTAGCACATATACTGCTTCAAACGCCTATACACTATGCATGCAGTCCTCTAACCACCTACACACTTGTCTTTTACCCCTTCAATTCCTCAGTCAGTATCTATACACTCCTGCAAACACCCTGTCACTCCCCTTGCACTCCTCCAGTGACCCATTCAGCACCATGTACTAATCCATTCACAGCGCCAAAACCCAAACACTTATAAATTCACCCAGGCACTCTCAATGCAGTACTCTAATCATTTGGTCAGGACCCAAGTACTCATGCACTGAGCTAGGCCTTAGCACATTGACTGCTTCAAACACCTATCCACTATGCATGCAGTCCTCTAACCACCTACACACTTGTCTTTCACACCTTCAATTCCCCAGTCAGTATCCATACACTTCCAACAAACACCCTGTCACTCTCCTTGCACTCCTCTAGTGACCCATTCAGCACCATCTACTAATCCATTCACTGCGCCAAAACCCAACCACTTATAAATTCACCCAGGCACTCTCCTTGCAGTGCTCTAATCATTCAGTCAGTACCCAAGTACTCATGCACTGAGCCAGGTCTTAGCACATGGACTGCTTTAAACGCCTATCCACTATGCATGCATTCCTCTAACCACCTACACACTTGTCTTTCACACATTCAATTCTCCAGTCAGTATACATACACTTCCTGCAAACACCCTGTCACTCCCCTTGCACTCCTCTAGTGACCCATTCAGCACCATGTACTAATCCATTCACTGCACCAAAATCCAAACACTTATAAATTCACCCAGGCACTCTCGTTGCAGTACTCTAATCATTCAGTCAGTACCCAAGTACTCATGCACTGAGACAGGCCTTAGCACATGTACTGCTTCAAACGCCAATCCACTATGCATGCAGTCCTCTAACCACCTACACACTTGTCTTTCACACCTTCAATTCCCCAGTCAGTGTCCATACACTTCCAGCAAACACCCTGTCACTCTCCTTGCACTCCTCTAGTGACCCATTCAGCACCATGTACTAATCCATTCACTGCGCCAAAACCCAAACACTTATAAATTCACCCAGGGACTCTCCTTGCAGTACTCTAATCATTCAGTCAGTACCCAAGTACTCATGCACTGAGAAAGGCCTTAGCACATGGACTGCTTCAAACGCCTATCCACTATGCATGTAGTCCTCTAACCACCTACACACTTGTCTTTCACACTTTCAAGACTCCAGTCAGTATCCATACACCTCCAGCAAACACCCTGTCACTCCCCTAGGACTCCTGTAGTGACCCATTCAGCACCATGTACTAATCCATTCACTGCGCCAAAACCCAAACACGTATAAATTCACCCAGGGACTCTCCTTGCAGTACTCTAATCATTCAGTCAGTACCCAAGTACTCATGCACTGAGCCAGGCCTTAGCACATGGACTGCTTCAAACGCCTATAAACTATGCATGTAGTCCTCTAACCACCTACACACTTGTCTGTCACACTTTCAATTCCCCAGTCAGTAGCCATACACTTCCAGCAAACACCCTGTCACTCTCCTTGCACTCCTCTAATGACCCATTCAGCACCATGTACTAATCCATTCACAGCACCAAAATCCAAACACTTATAAATTCACCCAGGCACTCTCGTTGCAGTACTCTAATCATTCAGTCAGTACCCAAGTATTCATGCACTGAGCCAGGCCTTAGCACATATACTGCTTCAAACGCCTATCCACTATGCATGCAGTCCTCTAAACACATACACACTTGTCTTTCACCCCTTCAATTCCCCAGTCAGTATCTATACACTCCTGCAAACACCCTGTCACTCCCCTTGCACTCCTCCAGTGACCCATTCAGCACCATGTACTAATCCATTCCCAGCGCCAAAATGTAAAGACGTATAAATTCACCCAGGCACTCTCCTTGCAGTACTCTAATCATTCAGTCAGTAGTCAAGTACTCATGCAGTGAGACAGGGCTTAGCACATGGACTGCTTCACATGCCAATCCACTATGCATGCAGTCCTCTAACCACCTACACACTTGTCTTTCACACCTTCAATTCCCCAGTCAGTATCCATACACTTCCAGAAAACACCCTGTCACTCTCCTTGCACTCCTCTAGTGACCCATTCAGCACCATGTACTAATCCATTCACTGCGCCAAAACCCAAACACTTATAAATTCACCCAGGCACTCTTGTTGCAGTACTCTAATCATTCAGTCAGTACCCAAGTACTCATGCACTGAGCCAGGCCTTAGCACATGTACTGCTGCAAACGCCTATCCACTATGCATGCAGTCCTATAACCACCTACACACTTATCTTTCACACCTTAAATTCCACAGTCAGTATCCATACACTTCCAGTAAAAACAGTGTCACTCCACTTGCACTCCTCTAGTGACCCATTCAGCACCATGTACTAATCCATTCACTGCGCGAACACCCAAACACTTATAAATTCACCCAGGCACTCTCCTTGCAATACTCTAATCATTCAGTCAGTACCCAAGCACTCAACCAGTGACCCAGGCCTTAGCACATGGACTGCTTCAAACCCCTATACACTATGCATGCAGTCCTCTAACCACCTACACACTTGTCTTTCACCCCTTCGATTCCCCAATCAGTATCTATACACTCCTGCAAACATCCTGTCACTCCCCTTGCACTACTCCAGTGACCCATTCAGCACCATGTACTAATCCATTCACAGCGCCAAAACCCAAACACTTATAAATTCGCCCAGTCACTCTCCTTGCAGTATTCTAATCATCCAGTCAGTACCCAAGTACTCATGCACTGAGACAGGCCTTAGCACATGGACTGCTTCAAACGCCAATCCACTATGCATACAGTCCTCTAACCACCTACACACTTGTCTTTCACACCTTCAATTCCCCAGTCAGTATCCATACACTGCCAGCAAACACCCTGTCACTCTCCTTGCACTCCTCTAGTGACCCATTCAGCACCATGTACTAATCCATTCACTGCGCCAAAACCCAACCACTTATAAATTCACCCAGGCACTCTCCTTGCAGTGCTCTAATCATTCAGTCAGTACCCAAGTACTCATGCACTGAGCCAGGCCTTAGCACATGGACTGCTTTAAACGCCTATCCACTATGCATGTCGTCCTCTAACCACCTACACACTTGTCTTTCACACCTTCAATTCCCCAGTCAGTAGCCATACACTTCCAGCAAACACCCTGTCACTCTCCTTGCACTCCTCTAGTGACCCATTCAGTCCCATCTACTAATCCATTCACTGCGCCAAAACCCAACCACTTATAAATTCACCCAGGCACTCTCCTTGCAGTACTCTATTCATTCAGTCAGTACACAAGTACTCATGCACTGAGCCAGGCCTTAGCACATGGACTGCTTTAAACGCCTATCCACTATGCATGTCGTCCTCTAACCACCTACACACTTGTCTTTCACCCCTTCAATTCCCCAGTCAGTATCTACATACTCCTGCAAACACCCAGTCACTCCCCTTGCACTCCTCTAGTGACCCATTCAGCACCATGTACTAATCCATTCACAGCGCCAAAACCCAAACACTTATAAATTCACCCAGGCACTCTCAATGCAGTACTCTAATCATTTGGTCAGGACCCAAGTACTCATGCACTGAGCTAGGCCTTAGCACATTGACTGCTTCAAACACCTATCCACTATGCATGCAGTCCTCTAACCACCTACACACTTGTCTTTCACACCTTCAATTCCCCAGTCAGTATCCATACACTTCCAACAAACACCCTGTCACTCTCCTTGCACTCCTCTAGTGACCCATTCAGCACCATCTACTAATCCATTCACTGCGCCAAAACCCAACCACTTATAAATTCACCCAGGCACTCTCCTTGCAGTGCTCTAATCATTCAGTCAGTACCCAAGTACTCATGCACTGAGCCAGGTCTTAGCACATGGACTGCTTTAAACGCCTATCCACTATGCATGCATTCCTCTAACCACCTACACACTTGTCTTTCACACATTCAATTCTCCAGTCAGTATACATATACTTCCTGCAAACACCCTGTCACTCCCCTTGCACTCCTCTAGTGACCCATTCAGCACCATGTACTAATCCATTCACTGCACCAAAATCCAAACACTTATAAATTCACCCAGGCACTCTCGTTGCAGTACTCTAATCATTCAGTCAGTACCCAAGTACTCATGCACTGAGACAGGCCTTAGCACATGTACTGCTTCAAACGCCAATCCACTATGCATGCAGTCCTCTAACCACCTACACACTTGTCTTTCACACCTTCAATTCCCCAGTCAGTGTCCATACACTTCCAGCAAACACCCTGTCACTCTCCTTGCACTCCTCTAGTGACCCATTCAGCACCATGTACTAATCCATTCACTGCGCCAAAACCCAAACACTTATAAATTCACCCAGGGACTCTCCTTGCAGTACTCTAATCATTCAGTCAGTACCCAAGTACTCATGCACTGAGAAAGGCCTTAGCACATGGACTGCTTCAAACGCCTATCCACTATGCATGTAGTCCTCTAACCACCTACACACTTGTCTTTCACACTTTCAAGACTCCAGTCAGTATCCATACACCTCCAGCAAACACCCTGTCACTCCCCTAGGACTCCTGTAGTGACCCATTCAGCACCATGTACTAATCCATTCACTGCGCCAAAACCCAAACACTTATAAATTCACCCAGGGACTCTCCTTGCAGTACTCTAATCATTCAGTCAGTACCCAAGTACTCATGCACTGAGCCAGGCCTTAGCACATGGACTGCTTCAAACGCCTATAAACTATGCATGTAGTCCTCTAACCACCTACACACTTGTCTGTCACACTTTCAATTCCCCAGTCAGTAGCCATACACTTCCAGCAAACACCCTGTCACTCTCCTTGCACTCCTCTAATGACCCATTCAGCACCATGTACTAATCCATTCACAGCACCAAAACCCAAACACTTATAAATTCACCCAGGGACTCTCCTTGCAGTACTCTAATCATTCAGTCAGTACCCAAGTACTCATGCACTGAGCCAGGCCTTAGCACATGGACTGCGAACGCCTATCCACTATGCATGCAGTCCTCTAACCACATACACACTTGTCTTTCAAACCTTCAAGTCTCCAGTCAGTATCCATACACTTCCAGCAAACACCCTGTCACTCAACTAGGACTCCTGTAGTGACCCATTCAGCACCATGTACTAACCCATTCACTGTACCAAAACCCAAACACTTATAAATTCATCCAGACACTCTCCTTGCAGTACTCTAATCATTCAGTCAGTACCCAAGTACTCATGCACTGAGCCAGGCCTTAGCACATGGACTGCTTCAAACGCCTCTCCACTATGCATGCATTCCTCCAACCACCTACACACTTGTCTTTCACACCTTCAATTCTCCAGTCAGTATACATACACTTCCTGCAAACACCCTGTCACTCCCCTTGCACTCCTCTAGTGACCCATTCAGCACCATGTACTAATCCATTCACTGCACCAAAACCCAAACACTTATAAATTCACCCAGGCACTCTCGTTGCAGTACTCTAATCATTCAGTCAGTACCCAAGTACTCATGCACTGAGACAGGCCTTAGCACATGTACTGCTTCAAACGCCAATCCACTATGCATGCAGTCCTCTAACCACCTACACACTTGTCTTTCACACCTTCAATTCCCCAGTCAGTGTCCATACACTTCCAGCAAACACCCTGTCACTCTCCTTGCACTCCTCTAGTGACCCATTCGGCACCATGTACTAATCCATTCACTGCGCCAAAACCCAAACACTTATAAATTCACCCAGGGACTCTCCTTGCAGTACTCTAATCATTCAGTCAGTACCCAAGTACTCATGCACTGAGAAAGGCCTTAGCACATGGGCTGCTTCAAACGCCTATCCACTATGCATGTAGTCCTCTAACCACCTATACAATTGTCTTTCACACTTTCAATTCCCCAGTCAGTATCCATACACTTCCAGCAAACACCCTGTCACTCCCCTTGCACTCCTCTAGTGACCCATTCAGCACCATCTACTAATCCATTCACTGCGCCAAAACCCAACCACTTATAAATTCACCCAGGCACTCTCCTTGCAGTACTCTAATCATTCAGTCAGTACCCAAGTACTCATGCACTGAGCCAGGCCTTAGCACATGGACTGCTTCAAACGCCTATCCACTATGCATGTAGTCCTCTAACCACCTACACACTTGTCTTTCACACTTTCAATTCCCCAGTCAGTAGCCATACACTTCCAGCAAACACCCTGTCACTCACCTTGCACTCCTCTATTGACCCATTCAGCACCATGTACTAATCCATTCACTGCGCCAAAACCCAAACACTTATAAATTCACCCAGGGACTCTCCTTGCAGTACTCTAATCATCCAGTCAGTACCCAAGTACTCATACACTTAGCCAGGCCTTAGCACATGGACTGCAAACGCCTATGCACTATGCATGCAGTCCTCTAACCACATACATACTTGTCTTTCAAACCTTCAAGTCTCCAGTCAGTATCCATACACTTCCAACAAACACCCTGTCACTCACCTAGGACTCCTATAGTGACCCATTCAGCACCATGTACTAACCCATTCACTGTATCAGAACCCAAACACTTATAAATTCATCCAGACACTCTCCTTGCAGTACTCTAATCATTCAGTCAGTACCCAAGTACTCATGCACTGAGCCAGGCCTTAGCACATGGACTGCTTCAAACGCCTATCCGCTATGCATGCATTCCTCTAACCACCTACACACTTGTCTTTCACACCTTCAATTCTCCAGTCAGTATCCGTACACTTCCAGCAAACACCCTGTCACTCTCGTTGCACTCCTCTAGTGACCCATTCAGCACCATGTACTAATCCATTCACTGCGCCAAAACCCAAACACTTATAAATTCACCCAGGCACTCTCATTGCTGTACTCTAATCATTCAGTCAGGACACAAGTACTCATGCACTGAGCCAGGCCTTAGCACATGGACTACTTCAAACGCCTATCCACTATGCATGCAGTCCTCTAACCACGTACACACTTGTCTTTCAAACCTTCAAGTCTCCAGTCAGTATCCATACACATCCAGCAAACACCTTGTCACTCCCCTAGGACTCCTGTAGTCACCCATTCAGCACCATGTACTAACCCATTCACTGCACCAAAACCCAAACACTAATAAATTCACCCAGGGACTCTCCTTGCAGTACTCTAATCATTCAGTCAGTACCCAAGTACTCATGCACTGAGCCATGCCTTAGCACATGGACTGCTTCAAACGCCTATCCACTATGCATGTAGTCCTCTAACCACCTACACACTTGTCTTTCACATCTTCAATTCTCCAGTCAGTATACATACACTTCCAGCAAACACCCTGTCACTCTCCTTGCACTCCTCTAGTGACCCATTCAGCACCATGTACTAATCCATTCACTGCACCAAAACCCAAACACTTATAAATTCACCCAGGCACTCTCGTTGCAGTACTCTAATCATTCAGTCAGTACCCAAGTAATCATGCACTGAGCTAGGCCTTAGCACATTGACTGCTTCAAACACCTATCCACTATGCATGCAGTCCTCTAACCACCTACACACTTGTCTTTCACACCTTCAATTCCCCAGTCAGTATCCATACACTTCCAACAAACACCCTGTCACTCTCCTTGCACTCCTCTAGTGACCCATTCAGCACCATGTACTAAGCCATTCACTGCGCCAAAACCCAAACACTTATATATTCACCCAGGGACTCTCCTTGCAGTGCTCTAATCATTCAGTCAGTACACAAGTACTCATGCACTGAGCCAAGTCTTAGCACATGGACTGCTTTAAACGCCCATACACTATGCATGTCGTCCTCTAACCATCTACACACTTGTCTTTCACACCTTCAATTCCCCAGTCAGTAGCCATACCCTTCCAGCAAACACCCTGTCACTCTCCTTGCACTCCTCTAGTGACCCATTCAGCACCATCTACTAATCCATTCACTGCACCAAAACCCAACCACTTATAAATTCACCCAGGCACTCTCCTTGCAGTGCTCTAATCATTCAGTCAGTACACAAGTACTCATGCACTGAGCCAGGCCTTAGCACATGGACTGCTTTAAACGCCTATCCACTATGCATGTCGTCCTCTAACCACCTACACACTTGTCTTTCACACCTTCAATTCCCCAGTCAGTAGCCATACACTTCCAGCAAACCCCCTGTCACTCTCCTTGCACTCCTCTAGTGAACCATTCAGCACCATGTACTAATCCATTCACTGCACCAAAACCCAAACACTTATAAATTCACCCAGGCACTCTCGTTGCAGTACTCTAATCATTCAGTCAGTACCCAAGTACTCATGCACTGAGCTAGGCCTTAGCACATTGACTGCTTCAAACACCTATCCACTATGCATGCAGTCCTCTAACCACCTACACACTTGTCTTTCACCCCTTCAATTCCCCAGTCAGTATCTACATACTCCTACAAACACCCAGTCACTCCCCTTGCACTCCTCCAGTGACCCATTCAGCACCATGTACTAATCCATTCACAGCGCCAAAACCCAAACACTTATAAATTCACCCAGGCACTCTCCTTGCAGTACTCTAATCATTCAGTCAGTACCCAAGTACTCATGCACTGAGACAGGCCTTAGCACAGGGACTGCTTCAAACGCCAATCCACTATGCATGCAGTCCTCTAACCACCTACACACTTGTCTTTCACACCTTCAATTCCCCAGTCAGTATCCATACACTTCCTACAAACACCCTGTCACTCTCCTTGCACTCCTCTAGTGACCCATTCAGCACCATCTACTAATCCATTCACTGCGCCAAAACCCAACCACTTATAAATTCACCCAGGCACTCTCCTTGCAGTGCTCTAATCATTCAGTCAGTACCCAAGTACTCATGCACTGAGCCAGGCCTTAGCACATGGACTGCTTCAAACGCCTATCCGCTATGAATGCATTCCTCTAACCACCTACACACTTGTCTTTCACACCTTCAATTCTCCAGGCAGTATCCATACACTTCCAGCAAACACCCTGTCACTCCCCTAGGACTCCTGTAGTGACCCATTCAGCACCATGTACTAATCCATTCACTGCGCCAAAACCCAAACACTCATAAATTCACCCAGGGACTCTCCTTGCAGTACTCTAATCATTCAGTCAGTACCCAAGTACTCATGCACTGAGCCAGGCCTTAGCATATGGACTGCTTCAAACGCCTATCCACTATGCATGTAGTCCTCTAACCACCTACACACTTGTCTTTCACACCTTCAATTCCCCAGTCAGTAGCCATACACTTCCAGCAAACACCCTGTCACTCTCGTTGCACTCCTCTAGTGACCCATTCAGCACCATGTACTAATCCATTCACTGCGCCAAAACCCAAACACTTATAAATTCACCCAGGCACTCTCATTGCAGTACTCTAATCATTCAGTCAGGACCCAAGTACTCATGTACTGAGCCAGGCCTTAGCACATGGACTACTTCAAATGCCTATCCACTATGCATGCAGTCCTCTAACCACGTACACACTTGTCTTTCAAACATTCAAGTCTCCAGTCAGTATCCATACACATCCAGCAAACACCTTGTCACTCCCCTAGGACTCCTGTAGTGACCCATTCAGCACCATGTACTAACCCATTCACTGCACCAAAACCCAAACACTAATAAATTTACCCAGGGACTCTCCTTGCAGTACTCTATTCCTTCAGTCAGTACCCAAGTACTCATGCACTGAGCCATGCCTTAGCACATGGACTGCTTCAAATGCCTATCCACTATGCATGTAGTCCTCTAACCACCTACACACTTGTCTTTCACACCTTCAATTCTCCAGTCAGTATACATACACTTCCAGCAAACACCCTGTCACTCCCCTTGCACTCCTCTAGTGACCCATTCAGCACCATGTACTAATCCATTCACTGCACCAAAACCCAAACACTTATAAATTCACCCAGGCACTCTCGTTGCAGTACTCTAAGCATTCAGTCAGTACCCAAGTACTCATGCACTGAGCTAGGCCTTAGCACATTGACTGCTTCAAACACCTATCCACTATGCATGCAGTCCTCTAACCACCTACACACTTGTCTTTCACCCCTTCAATTCCCCAGTCAGTATCTACACACTCCTGCAAACACCCTGTCACTCCCCTTGCACTCCTTCAGTGACCCATTCAGCACCATGTACTAATCCATTCACAGCGCCAAAACCCAAACACTTATAAATTCACCCAGGCACTCTCCTTGCAGTCTTCTAATCATTCAGTCAGTACCCAAGTACTCATGCACTGAGACAGGCCTTAGCACATGGACTGCTTCAAACGCCTATCCACTATGCATGTAGTCCTCTAACCACCTACACACTTGTCTTTCACACCTTCAATTCCCCAGTCAGTATCCATACACTTCCAACAAACACCCTGTCACTCTCTTTGCACTGCTCTAGTGACCCATTCAGCACCATGTACTAATACATTCACTGCGCCAAAACCCAAACACTTATAAATTCACCCAGGGACCCTCCTTGCAGTACTCTAATCATTCAGTCAGTACCCAAGTACTCATGCACTGAGTAAGGCCTTAGCACATGGACTGCTTCAAACGCCTATCCACTATGCATGTAGTCCTCTAACCACCTACACACTTGTCTTTCACACCTTCAATTCCCCAGTCAGTAGCGGTACACTTCCAGCAAACACCCTGGCACTCTCCTTGCACTCCTCTAGTGACCCATTTAGCACCATGTACTAATTCATTCACTGCGCCCAAACACTTATAAATTCCCCCAGGCACTCTCATTGCAGTACTCTAATCATTCAGTCAGGACCCAAGTACTCATGCACTGAGCCAGGCCTTAGCACATGGACTACTTCAAACGCCTATCCACTATGCATGTAGTCCTCTAACCACCTATACACTTGTCTTTCACACCTTCAATTCCCCAGTCAGTATCCATACACTTCCAGCAAACACCCTGTCACTCCCCTTGCACTCCTCTAATGACCCATTCAGCACCATCTACTAATCCATTCACTGCGCCAACACCCAACCACTTATAAATTCACGTAGGCACTCTCCTTGCAGTGCTCTAATCATTCAGTCAGTGCACAAGTACTCATGCACTGAGCCAGGCCTTAGCACATGGACTGCTTTAAACGCCTATCCACTATGCATGTCGTCTTCTAACCACCTACACACTTGTCTTTCACACCTTCAATTCCCCAGTCAGTAGCCATACACTTCCAGCAAACCCCCTGTCACTCTCCTTGCACTCCTCTAGTGAACCATTCAGCACCATGTACTAATCCATTCACTGCACCAAAACCCAAACACTTATAAATTCACCCAGGCACTCTCGTTGCAGTACTCTAATCATTCAGTCAGAGCCCAAGTACTCATGCACTGAGCTAGGCCTTAGCACATTGACTGCTTCAAACACCTATCCACTATGCATGCAGTCCTCTAACCACCTACACACTTGTCTTTCACCCCTTCAATTCCCCAGTCAGTATCTACATACTCCTGCAAACACCCAGTCACTCCCCTTGCACTCCTCCAGTGACCCATTCAGCACCATGTACTAATCCATTCACAGCGCCAAAACCCAAACACTTATAAATTCACCCAGGCACTCTCCTTGCAGTACTCTAATCATTCAGTCAGTACCCAAGTACTCATGCACTGAGACAGGCCTTAGCACATGGACTGCTTCAAACGCCAATCCACTATGCATGCAGTCCTCTAACCACCTACACACTTGTCTTTCACACCTTCAATTCCCCAGTCAGTAGCCATACACTCTCAGCAAACACCCTGTCACTCTCCTTGCACTCCTCTTGTGACCCATTCAGCACCATCTACTAATCCATTCACTGCGCCAAAACCCAACCACTTATAAATTCACCCAGGCACTCTCCTTGCAGTGCTCTAATCATTCAGTCAGTACACAAGTACTCATGCACTGAGCCAGGCCTTAGCACATGGACTGCTTTAAACACCTATCCACTATGCATGTCGTCCTCTAACCACCCACATACTTGTCTTTCACACCTTCAATTCCCCAGTCAGTAGCCATACACTTCCAGCAAACACCCTGTCACTCTCCTTGCACTCCTCTAGTGAACCATTCAGCACCATGTACTAATCCATTTACTGCACCAAAACCCAAACACTTATAAATTCACCCAGGCACTCTCGTTGCAGTACTCTAATCATTCGGTCAGTACCCAAGTACTCATGCACTGAGCTAGGCCTTAGCACATTGACTGCTTCAAACACCTATCCACTATGCATGCAGTCCTCTAACCACCTACACACTTGTCTTTCACCCCTTCAATTCCCCAGTCAGTATCTACATACTCCTGCAAACACCCAGTCACTCCCCTTGCACTCCTCCAGTGACCCATTCAGCACCATGTACTAATCCATTCACAGCGCCAAAACCCAAACACTTATAAATTCACCCAGGCACTCTCAATGCAGTACTCTAATCATTCGGTCAGGACCCAAGTACTCATGCACTGAGCTAGGCCTTAGCACATTGACTGCTTCAAACACCTATCCACTATGCATGCAGTCCTCTAACCACCTACACACTTGTCTTTCAAACATTCAAGTCTCCAGTCAGTATCCATACACATCCAGCAAACACCTTGTCACTCCCCTAGGACTCCTGTAGTGACCCATTCAGCACCATGTACTCACCCATTCACTGCACCAAAACCCAAACACTAATAAATTCACCCAGGGACTCTCCTTGCAGTACTCTATTCCTTCAGTCAGTACCCAAGTACTCATGCACTGAGCCATGCCTTAGCACATGGACTGCTTCAAACGCCTATCCACTATGCATGTAGTCCTCTAACCACCTACACACTTGTCTTTCACACCTTCAATTCTCCAGTCAGTATACATACACTTCCAGCAAACACCCTGTCACTCCCCTTGCACTCCTCTAGTGACCCATTCAGCACCATGTACTAATCCATTCACTGCACCAAAACCCAAACACTTATAAATTCACCCAGGCACTCTCGTTGCAGTACTCTAAGCATTCAGTCAGTACCCAAGTACTCATGCACTGAGCTAGGCCTTAGCACATTGACTGCTTCAAACACCTATCCACTATGCATGCAGTCCTCTAACCACCTACACACTTGTCTTTCACCCCTTCAATTCCCCAGTCAGTATCTACACACTCCTGCAAACACCCTGTCACTCCCCTTGCACTCCTCCAGTGACCCATTCAGCACCATATACTAATCCATTCACAGCGCCAAAACCCAAACACTTATAAATTCACCCAGACACTCTCCTTGCAGTATTCTAATCATTCAGTCAGTACCCAAGTACTCATGCACTGAGACAGGCCTTAGCACATGGACTGCTTCAAACGCCTATCCACTATGCATGTAGTCCTCTAACCACCTACACACTTGTCTTTCACACCTTCAATTCCCCAGTCAGTATCCATACACTTCCAACAAACACCCTGTCACTCTCTTTGCACTCCTCTAGTGACCCATTCAGCACCATGTACTAATCCATTCACTGCACCAAAACCCAAACACTTATAAATTCACCCAGGCACTCTCGTTGCAGTACTCTAATCATTCAGTCAGTACCCAAGTACTCATGCACTGAGCTAGGCCTTAGCACATTGACTGCTTCAAACACCTATCCACTATGCATGCAGTCCTCTAACCACCTACACACTTGTCTTTCACACCTTCAATTCCCCAGTCAGTATCAATACACTTCCAACAAACACCCTGTCACTCTCCTTGCACTCCTCTAGTGACCCATTCAGCACCATCTACTAATCCATTCACTGCGCCAAAACCCAACCACTTATAAATTCACCCAGGCACTCTCCTTGCAGTGCTCTAATCATTCAGTCAGTACCCAAGTACTCATGCACTGAGCCAGGCCTTAGCACACGGACTACTTCAAACGCCTATCCTCTATGCATGTAGTCCTCTAACCACCTACACACTTGTCTTTCACACTTTCAAGACTCCAGTCAGTATCCATACACCTCCAGCAAACACCCTGTCACTCCCCTAGGACTCCTGTAGTGACCCATTCAGCACCATGTACTAATCCATTCACTGCGCCAAAACCCAAACACTTATAAATTCACCCAGGGACTCTCCTTGCAGTACTCTAATCATTCAGTCAGTACCCAAGTACTCATGCACTGAGCCAGGCCTTAGCACATGGACTGCTTCAAACGCCTATAAACTATGCATGTAGTCCTCTAACAACCTACACACTTGTCTTTCACACTTTCAATTCCCCAGTCAGTAGCCATACACTTCCAGCAAACACCCTGTCACTCTCCTTGCACTCCTCTAGTGACCCATTCAGCACCATGTACTAATCCATTCACTGCGCCAAAACCCAAACACTTACAAAATTCACCCAGGGACTCTCCTTGCAGTACTCTAATCATTCAGTCAGTACCCAAGTACTCATGCACTGAGCCAGGCCTTAGCACATGGACTGCGAACGCCTATCCACTATGCATGCAGTCCTCTAACCACATACACACTTGTCTTTCAAACCTTCAAGTCTCCAGTCAGTATCCATACACTTCCAGCAAACACCCTGTCACTCACCTAGGACTCCTGTAGTGACCCATTCAGCACCATGTACTAACCCATTCACTGTACCAAAACCCAAACACTTATAAATTCATCCAGACACTCTCCTTGCAGTACTCTAATCATTCAGTCAGTACCCAAGTACTCATGCACTGAGCCAGGCCTTAGCACATGGACTGCTTCAAACACCTATCCGCTATGCATGCATTCCTCTAACCACCTACACACTTGTCTTTCACACCTTCAATTCTCCAGTCAGTATCCATACACTTCCAGCAAACACCCTGTCACTCCCCTAGGACTCCTGTAGTGACCCATTCAGCACCATGTACTAATCCATTCACTGCGCCGAAACTCAAACACTCATAAATTCACCCAGGGACTCTCCTTGCAGTACTCTAATCATTCAGTCAGTACCCAAGTACTCATGCACTGAGCCAGGCCTTAGCATATGGACTGCTTCAAACGCCTATCCACTATGCATGTAGTCCTCTAACCACCTACACACTTGTCTTTCAAACCTTCAATTCCCCAGTCAGTAGCCATACACTTCCAGCAAACACCCTGTCACTCTCGTTGCACTCCTCTAGTGACCCATTCAGCACCATGTACTAATACATTCACTGCGCCAAAACCCAAACACTTATAAATTCACCCAGGCACTCTCATTGCAGTACTCTAATCATTCAGTCAGGACACAAGTACTCATGCACTGAGCCAGGCCTTAGCACATGGACTACTTCAAACGCCTATCCACTATGCATGCAGTCCTCTAACCACCTACACACTTGTCTTTCACACCTTCAATTCCCCAGTCAGTATCCATACACTTCCAACAAACACCCTGTCACTCTCCTTGCACTCCTCTAGTGACCCATTCAGCACCATGTACTAATACATTCACTGCACCAAAACCCAAACACTTATAAATTCACCCAGGCACTCTCGTTGCAGTACTCTAATCATTCAGTCAGTACCCAAGTACTCATGCACTGAGCTAGGACTTAGCACATTGACTGCTTCAAACACCTATCCACTATGCATGCAGTCCTCTAACCACCTACACACTTGTCTTTCACCCCTTCAATTCCCCAGTCAGTATCTACATACTCCTGCAAACACCCAGTCACTCCCCTTGCACTCCTCCAGTGACCCATTCAGCACCATGTACTAATCCATTCACAGCGCCAAAACCCAAACACTTATAAATTCACCCAGGCACTCTCCTTGCAGTACTCTAATCATTCAGTCAGTACCCAAGTACTCATGCACTGAGACAGGCCTTAGCACATGGACTGCTTCAAACGCCAATCCACTATGCATGCAGTCCTCTAACCACCTACACACTTGTCTTTCAAACCTTCAATTCCCCAGTCAGTATCCATACACTTCCTACAAACACCCTGTCACTCTCCTTGCACTCCTCTAGTGACCCATTCAGCACCATCTACTAATCCATTCACTGCGCCAAAACCCAACCACTTATAAATTCACCCAGGCACTCTCCTTGCAGTGCTCTAATCATTCAGTCAGTACCCAAGTACTCATGCACTGAGCCAGGCCTTAGCACATGGACTGCTTTAAATGCCTATCCACTATGCATGTCGTCCTCTAACCACCTACACACTTGTCTTTCACACCTTCAATTCCCCAGCCAGTAGCCATGCACTTCCTGCAAACACCCTGTCACTCACCTAGGACTCCTGTAGTGACCCATTCAGCACCATGTACTAATCCATTCACTGTACCAAAACCCAAACACTTCTAAATTCATCCAGACACTCTCCTTGCAGTACTCTAATCATTCAGTCAGTACCAAAGTACTCATGCACTGAGCCAGGCCTTAGCACATGGAATGCTTCAAACGCCTATCCGCTATGCATGCATTCCTCTAACCACCTACACACTTGTCTTTCACACCTTCAATTCTCCAGTCAGTATCCATACACTTCCAGCAAACACCCTGTCACTCCCCTAGGACTCCTGTAGCGACTCATTCAGCACCATGTACTAATCCATTCACTGCGCCAAAACCCAAACACTCATAAATTCACCCAGGGACTCTCCTTGCAGTACTCTAATCATTCAGTCAGTACCCAAGTACTCATGCACTGAGCCAGGCCTTAGCATATGGACTGCTTCCAACGCCTATCCACTATGCATGTAGTCCTCTAACCACCTACACACTTGTCTTTCACACCTTCAATTCCCCAGTCAGTAGCCATACACTTCCAGCAAACACCCTGTCACTCTCGTTGCACTCCTCTAGTGACCCATTCAGCACCATGTACTAATCCATTCACTGCGCCAAAACCCAAACACTTATAAATTCACCCAGGCACTCTCATTGCAGTACTCTAATCATTCAGTCAGGACACAAGTACTCATGCACTGAGCCAGGCCTTAGCACATGGACTACTTCAAACGCCTATCCACTATGCATGCAGTCCTCTAACCACGTACACACTTGTCTTTCAAACCTTCAAGTCTCCAGTCAGTATCCACACACATCCAGCAAACACCTTGTCACTCCCCTAGGACTCCTGTAGTGACCCATTCAGCACCATGTACTAACCCATTCACTGCACCAAAACCCAAACACTAATAAATTCACCCAGGGACTCTCCTTGCAGTACTCTAATCATTCAGTCAGTACCCAAGTACTCATGCACTGAGCCATGCCTTAGCACATGGACTGCTTCAAACGCCTATCCACTATGCATGTAGTCCTCTAACCACCTACACACTTGTCTTTCACACCTTCAATTCTCCAGTCAGTATACATACACTTCCAGCAAACACCCTGTCACTCCCCTTGCACTCCTCTAGTGACCCATTCAGCACCATGTACTAATCCATTCACTGCACCAAAACCCAAACACTTATAAATTCACCTAGGCACTCTCGTTGCAGTACTCTAATCATTCAGTCAGTACCCAAGTAATCATGCACTGAGCTAGGCCTTAGCACATTGACTGCTTCAAACACCTATCCACTATGCATGCAGTCCTCTAACCACCTACACACTTGTCTTTCACACCTTCAATTCCCCAGTCAGTATCCATACACTTCCAACAAACACCCTGTCACTCTCCTTGCACTCCTCTAGTGACCCATTCAGCACCATGTACTAAGCCATTCACTGCGCCAAAACCCAAACACTTATATATTCACCCAGGGACTCTCCTTGCAGTGCTCTAATCATTCAGTCAGTACACAAGTACTCATGCACTGAGCCAAGTCTTAGCACATGGACTGCTTTAAACGCCTATCCACTATGCATGTCGTCCTCTAACCACCTACACACTTGTCTTTCACACCTTCAATTCCCCAGTCAGTAGCCATACACTTCCAGCAAACACCCTGTCACTCTCCTTGCACTCCTCTAGTGACCCATTCAGCACCATCTACTAATCCATTCACTGCGCCAAAACCCAACCACTTATAAATTCACCAAGGCACTCTCCTTGCAGTGCTCTAATCATTCAGTCAGTACACAAGTACTCATGCACTGAGCCAGGCCCTAGCACATGGACTGCTTTAAACGCCTATCCACTATGCATGTCGTCCTCTAACCACCTACACACTTGTCATTCACACCTTCAATTCCCCAGTCAGTAGCCATACACTTCCTACAAACACCCTGTCACTCTCCTTGCACTCCTCTAGTGAACCATTCAGCACCATGTACTAATCCATTCACTGCACCAAAACCCAAACACTTATAAATTCACCCAGGCACTCTCGTTGCAGTACTCTAATCATTCAGTCAGTACCCAAGTACTCATGCACTGAGCTAGGCCTTAGCACATTGACTGCTTCAAACACCTATCCACTATGCATGCAGTCCTCTAACCACCTACACACTCTTCTTTCACCCCTTCAATTCCCCAGTCAGTATCTACATACTCCTGCAAATACCCAGTCACTCCCCTTGCACTCCTCCAGTGACCCATTCAGCCCCATGTACTAATCCATTCACAGCGCCAAAACCCAAACACTTATAAATTCACCCAGGCACTCTCCTTGCAGTACTCTAATCAGTCAGTCAGTACCCAAGTACTCATGCACTGAGACAGGCCTTAGCACATGGACTGCTTCAAACGCCAATCCACTATGCATGCAGTCCTCTAACCACCTACACACTTGTCTTTCACACCTTCAATTCCCCAGTCAGTATCCATACACTTCCTACAAACACCCTGTCACTCTCCTTGCACTCCTCTAGTGACCTATTCAGCACCATGTACTAATCCATTCACTGCGCCAAAACCCAACCACTTATAAATTCACCCAGGCACTCTCCTTGCAGTGCTCTAATCATTCAGTCAGTACCCAAGTACTCATGCACTGAGCCAGGCCTTAGCACATGGACTGCGATTGCCTATCCACTATGCATGCAGTCCTCTAACCACATACACACTTGTCTTTCAAACCTTCAAGTCTCCAATCAGTATCCATACACTTCCAGCAAACACCCTGTCACTCACCTAGGACTCCTGTAGTGACCCATTCAGCACCATGTACTAACCCATTCACTGTACCAAAACCCAAACACTTATAAATTCATCCAGACACTCTCCTTGCAGTACTCTAATCATTCAGTCAGTACCCAAGTACTCATGCACTGAGCCAGGCCTTAGCACATGGACTGCTTCAAACGCCTATCCACTATGCATGTAGTCGTCTAACCACCTACACACTTGTCTTTCACACTTTCAATTCCCCAGTCAGTAGCCATACACTTCCAGCAAACACCCTGTCACTCTCCTTGCACTCCTCTAGTGACCCATTCAGCACCGTGTACTAATCCATTCACTGCGCCAAAACCCAAACACTTATAAATTCACCCAGGGACTCTCCTTGCAGTACTCTAATCATCCAGTCAGTACCCAAGTACTCATACACTTAGCCAGGCCTTAGCACATGGACTGCAAACGCCTATGCACTATGCATGCAGTCCTCTAACCACATACATACTTGTCTTTCAAACCTTCAATTCTCCAGTCAGTATCCATACACTTCCAGCAAACACCCTGTCACTCCCCTAGGACTCCTGTAGTTACCCATTCAGCACCATGTACTAATCCATTCACTGCGCCAAAACCCAAACACTCATAAATTCACCCAGGGACTCTCCTTGCAGTACTCTAATCATTCAGTCAGTACCCAAGTACTCATGCACTGAGCCAGGCCTTAGCATATGGACTGCTTCAAACGCCTATCCACTATGCATGTAGTCCTCTAACCACCTACACACTTGTCTTTCACACCTTCAATTCCCCAGTCAGTAGCCATACACTTCCAGCAAACACCCTGTCACTCTCGTTGCACTCCTCTAGTGACCCATTCAGCACCATGTACTAATCCATTCACTGCGCCAAAACCCAAACACTTATAAATTCACCCAGGCACTCTCATTGCAGTACTCTAATCATTCAGTCAGGACACAAGTACTCATGCACTGAGCCAGGCCTTAGCACATGGACTACTTCAAACGCCTATCCACTATGCATGTAGTCCTCTAACCACCTACACACTTGTCTTTCACACCTTCAATTCTCCAGTCAGTATACATACACTTCCAGCACACACCCTGTCACTCCCCTTGCACTCCTCTAGTGACCCATTCAGCACCATGTACTAATCCATTCACTGCACCAAAACCCAAACACTTATAAATTCACCCAGGCACTCTCGTTGCAGTACTCTAATCATTCAGTCAGTACCCAAGTAATCATGCACTGAGCTAGGCCTTAGCACATTGACTGCTTCAAACACCTATCCACTATGCATGCAGTCCTCTAACCACCTACACACTTGTCTTTCACACCTTCAATTCCCCAGTCAGTATCCATACACTTCCAACAAACACCCTGTCACTCTCCTTGCACTCCTCTAGTGACCCATTCAGCACCATGTACTAAGCCATTCACTGCGCCAAAACCCAAACACTTATATATTCACCCAGGGACTCTCCTTGCAGTGCTCTAATCATTCAGTCAGTACACAAGTACTCATGCACTGAGCCAAGTCTTAGCACATGGACTGCTTTAAACGCCTATCCACTATGCATGTCGTCCTCTAACCACCTACACACTTGTCTTTCACACCTTCAATTCCCCAGTCAGTAGCCATACACTTCCAGCAAACACCCTGTCACTCTCCTTGCACTCCTCTAGTGACCCATTCAGCACCATCTACTAATCCATTCACTGCGCCAAAACCCAACCACTTATAAATTCACCCAGGAGCTCTCCTTGCAGTGCTCTCATCATTCAGTCAGTACAAAAGTACTCATGCACTGAGCCAGGCCTTAGCACATGGACTGCTTTAAACACCTATCCACTATGCATGTTGTCCTCTAACCACCTACACACTTGTCTTTCACACCTTCAATTCTCCAGTCAGTAGCCATACACTTCCAGCAAACCCCCTGTCACTCTCCTTTCACTCCTCTAGTGAACCATTCAGCACCATGCACTAATCCATTCACTGCGCCAAAACCCAAACACTTATAAATTCACCCAGGGACTCTCCTTGCAGTACTCTAATCATTCAGTCAGTACCCAAGTACTCATGCACTGAGCCAGGCCTTAGCACATGGACTGCTTCAAACGCCTATAAACTATGCATGTAGTCCTCTAACCACCTACACACTTGTCTTTCACACCTTCAATTCCCCAGTCAGTAGCCATACACTTCCAGCAAACACCCTGTCACTCTCGTTGCACTCCTCTAGTGACCCATTCAGCACCATGTACTAATCCATTCACTGCGCCAAAACCCAAACACTTATAAATTCACCCAGGCACTCTCATTGCAGTACTCTAATCATTCAGTCAGGACACAAGTACTCATGCACTGAGCCAGGCCTTAGCACATGGACTACTTCAAACGCCTATCCACTATGCATGCAGTCCTCTAACCACGTACACACTTGTCTTTCAAACCTTCAAGTCTCCAGTCAGTATCCATACACATCCAGCAAACACCTTGTCACTCCCCTAGGACTCCTGTAGTGACCCATTCAGCACCATGTACTAACCCATTCACTGCACCAAAACCCAAACACTAATAAATTCACCCAGGGACTCTCCTTGCAGTACTCTAATCATTCAGTCAGTACCCAAGTACTCATGCACTGAGCCATGCCTTAGCACATGGACTGCTTCAAACGCCTATCCACTATGCATGTAGTCCTCTAACCACCTACACACTTGTCTTTCACACCTTCAATTCTCCAGTCAGTATACATACACTTCCAGCAAACACCCTGTCACTCCCCTTGCACTCCTCTAGTGACCCATTCAGCATCATGTACTAATCCATTCACTGCACCAAAACCCAAACACTTATAAATTCACCCAGGCACTCTCGTTGCAGTACTCTAATCATTCAGTCAGTACCCAAGTAATCATGCACTGAGCTAGGCCTTAGCACATTGACTGCTTCAAACACCTATCCACTATGCATGCAGTCCTCTAACCACCTACACACTTGTCTTTCACACCTTCAATTCCCCAGTCAGTATCCATACACTTCCAACAAACACCCTGTCACTCTCCTTGCACTCCTCTAGTGACCCATTCAGCACCATGTACTAAGCCATTCACTGCGCCAAAACCCAAACACTTATATATTCACCCAGGGACTCTCCTTGCAGTGCTCTAATCATTCAGTCAGTACACAAGTACTCATGCACTGAACCAAGTCTTAGCACATGGACTGCTTTAAACGCCTATCCACTATGCATGTCGTCCTCTAACCACCTACACACTTGTCTTTCACACCTTCAATTCCCCAGTCAGTAGCCATACACTTCCAGCAAACACCCTGTCACTCTCCTTGCACTCCTCTAGTGACCCATTCAGCACCATCTACTAATCCATTCACTGCGCCAAAACCCAACCACTTATAAATTCACCCAGGAGCTCTCCTTGCAGTGCTCTAATCATTCAGTCAGTACACAAGTACTCATGCACTGAGCCAGGCCTTAGCACATGGACTGCTTTAAACATTTATCCACTATGCATGTCGTCCTCTAACCACCTACACACTTGTCTTTCACACCTTCAATTCCCCAGTCAGTAGCCATACACTTCCAGCAAACCCCCTGTCACTCTCCTTGCACTCCTCTAGTGAACCATTCAGCACCATGTACTAATCCATTCACTGCGCCAAAACCCAAACACTTATAAATTCACCCAGGGACTCTCCTTGCAGTACTCTAATCATTCAGTCAGTACCCAAGTACTCATGCACTGAGCCAGGCCTTAGCACATGGACTGCTTCAAACGCCTATAAACTATGCATGTAGTCCTCTAACCACCTACACACTTGTCTTTCACACTTTCAATTCCCCAGTCAGTAGCCATACACTTCCATCAAACACCCTGTCACTCTCCTTGCACTCCTCTAGTGACCCATTCAGCACCATGTACTAATCCATTCACTGCGCCAAAACCCAAACACTTATAAATTCACCCAGGGACTCTCCCTGCAGTACTCTAATCATTCAGTCAGTACCCAAGTACTCATGCACTGAGCCAGGCCTTAGCACATGGACTGCGAACGCCTATCCACTATGCATGCAGTCCTCTAACCACATACACACTTGTCTTTCAAACCTTCAAGTCTCCAGTCAGTATCCATACACTTCCAGCAAACACCCTGTCACTCACCTAGGACTCCTGTAGTGACCCATTCAGCACCATGTACTAACCCATTCACTGTACCAAAACCCAAACACTTATAAATTCATCCAGACACTCTCCTTGCAGTACTCTAATCATTCAGTCAGTACCCAAGTACTCATGCACTGAGCCAGGCCTTAGCACATGGACTGCTTCAAACGCCTCTCCGCTATGCATGCATTCCTCTAACCACCTACACACTTGTCTTTCACACCTTCAATTCTCCAGTCAGTATACATACACTTCCTGCAAACACCCTGTCACTCCCCTTGCACTCCTCTAGTGACCCATTCAGTACCATGTACTAATCCATTCACTGCACCAAAACCCAAACACTTATAAATTCACCCAGGCACTCTCGTTGCAGTACTCTAATCATTCAGTCAGTACCCAAGTACTCATGCACTGAGACAGGCCTTAGCACATGTACTGCTTCAAACGCCAATCCACTATGCATGCAGTCCTCTAACCACCTACACACTTGTCTTTCACACCTTCAATTCCCCAGTCAGTGTCCATACACTTCCAGCAAACACCCTGTCACTCTCCTTGCACTCCTCTAGTGACCCATTCAGCACCATGTACTAATCCATTCACTGCGCCAAAACCCAAACACTTATAAATTCACCCAGGGACTCTCCTTGCAGTACTCTAATCATTCAGTCAGTACCCAAGTACTCATGCACTGAGCCATGCCTTAGCACATGGACTGCTTCAAACGCCTATCCACTATGCATGTAGTCCTCTAACCACCTACACACTTGTCTTTCACACCTTCAATTCTCCAGTCAGTATACATACACTTCCAGCAAACACCCTGTCACTCCCCTTGCACTCCTCTAGTGACCCATTCAGCACCATGTACTAATCCATTCACTGCACCAAAACCCAAACACTTATAAATTCACCCAAGGCACTCTCGTTGCAGTACTCTAATCATTCAGTCAGTACCCAAGTAATCATGCACTGAGCTAGGCCTTAGCACATTGACTGCTTCAAACACCTATCCACTATGCATGCAGTCCTCTAACCACCTACACACTTGTCTTTCACACCTTCAATTCCCCAGTCAGTATCCATACACTTCCAACAAACACCCTGTCACTCTCCTTGCACTCCTCTAGTGACCCATTCAGCACCATGTACTAAGCCATTCACTGCGCCAAAACCCAAACACTTATATATTCACCCAGGGACTCTCCTTGCAGTGCTCTAATCATTCAGTCAGTACACAAGTACTCATGCACTGAACCAAGTCTTAGCACATGGACTGCTTTAAACGCCTATCCACTATGCATGTCGTCCTCTAACCACCTACACACTTGTCTTTCACACCTTCAATTCCCCAGTCAGTAGCCATACACTTCCAGCAAACACCCTGTCACTCTCCTTGCACTCCTCTAGTGACCCATTCAGCACCATCTACTAATCCATTCACTGCGCCAAAACCCAACCACTTATAAATTCACCCAGGAGCTCTCCTTGCAGTGCTCTAATCATTCAGTCAGTACACAAGTACTCATGCACTGAGCCAGGCCTTAGCACATGGAGTGCTTTAAACACCTATCCACTATGCATGTCGTCCTCTAACCACCTACACACTTGTCTTTCACACCTTCAATTCCCCTGTCAGTAGCCATACACTTCCAGCAAACCCCCTGTCACTCTCCTTGCACTCCTCTAGTGAACCATTCAGCACCATGTACTAATCCATTCACTGCGCCAAAACCCAAACACTTATAAATTCACCCAGGGACTCTCCTTGCAGTACTCTAATCATTCAGTCAGTACCCAAGTACTCATGCACTGAGCCAGGCCTTAGCACATGGACTGCTTCAAACGCCTATAAACTATGCATGTAGTCCTCTAACCACCTACACACTTGTCTTTCACGCTTTCAATTCCCCAGTCAGTAGCCATACACTTCCATCAAACACCCTGTCACTCTCCTTGCACTCCTCTAGTGACCCATTCAGCACCATGTACTAATCCATTCACTGCGCCAAAACCCAAACACTTATAAATTCACCCAGGGACTCTCCCTGCAGTACTCTAATCATTCAGTCAGTACCCAAGTACTCATGCACTGAGCCAGGCCTTAGCACATGGACTGCGAACGCCTATCCACTATGCATGCAGTCCTCTAACCACATACACACTTGTCTTTCACACCTTCAATTCTCCAGTCAGTATACATACACTTCCTGCAAACACCCTGTCACTCCCCTTGCACTCCTCTAGTGACCCATTCAGTACCATGTACTAATCCATTCACTGCACCAAAACCCAAACACTTATAAATTCACCCAGGCACTCTCGTTGCAGTACTCTAATCATTCAGTCAGTACCCAAGTACTCATGCACTGAGACAGGCCTTAGCACATGTACTGCTTCAAACGCCAATCCACTATGCATGCAGTCCTCTAACCACCTACACACTTGTCTTTCACACCTTCAATTCCCCAGTCAGTGTCCATACACTTCCAGCAAACACCCTGTCACTCTCCTTGCACTCCTCTAGTGACCCATTCAGCACCATGTACTAATCCATTCACTGCGCCAAAACCCAAACACTTATAAATTCACCCAGGGACTCTCCTTGCAGTACTCTAATCATTCAGTCAGTACCCAAGTACTCATGCACTGAGAAAGGCCTTAGCACATGGACTGCTTCAAACGCCTATCCACTATGCATGTAGTCCTCTAACCACCTATACAATTGTCTTTCACACTTTCAATTCCCCAGTCAGTATCCATACACTTCCAGCAAACACCCTGTCACTCCCCTTGCACTCCTCTACTGACCCATTCAGAACCATCTACTAATCCATTCACTGCGCCAAAACCCAACCACTTATAAATTCACCCAGGCACTCTCCTTGCAGTACTCTAATCATTCAGTCAGTACCCAAGTACTCATGCACTGAGCCAGGCCTTAGCACATGGACTGCTTCAAACGCCTATCCACTATGCATGTAGTCCTCTAACCACCTACACACTTGTCTTTCACACTTTCAATTCCCCAGTCAGTAGCCATACACTTCCAGCAAACACCCTGTCACTCTCCTTGCACTCCTCTATTGACCCATTCAGCACCATGTACTAATCCATTCACTGCGCCAAAACCCAAACACTTATAAATTCACCCAGGCACTCTCGTTGCAGTACTCTAATCATTCAGTCAGTACCCAAGTACTCATGCACTGAGCTAGGCCTTAGCACATTGACTGCTTCAAACACCTATCCACTATGCATGCAGTCCTCTAACCACCTACACACTTGTCTTTCACCCCTTCAATTCCCCAGTCAGTATCTACATACTCCTGCAAACACCCAGTCACTCCCCTTGCACTCCTCCAGTGACCCATTCAGCACCATGTACTAATCCATTCACAGCGCCAAAACCCAAACACTTATAAATTCACCCAGGCACTCTCCTTGCAGTACTCTAATCATTCAGTCAGTACCCAAGTACTCATGCACTGAGCCAGGCCTTAGCACATGGACTGCTTTAAACGCCTATCCACTATGCATGTCGTCCTCTAACCACCTACACACTTGTCTTTCACACCTTCAATTCCCCAGTCAGTAGCCATACACTTCCAGCAAACACCCTGTCACTCTCCTTGCACTCCTCTAGTGACCCATTCAGCACCATCTACTAATCCATTCACTGCGCCAAAACCCAACCACTCATAAATTCACCCAGGCACTCTCCTTGCAGTGCTCTAATCATTCAGTCAGTACCCAAGTACTCATGCACTGAGCCAGGCCTTAGCACATGGACTGCTTTAAACGCCTATCCACTATGCATGTCGTCCTCTAACCACCTACACACTTGTCTTTCACACCTTCAATTCCCCAGTCAGTAGCCATACACTTCCAGCAAACACCCTGTCACTCTCCTTGCACTCCTCTAGTGACCCATTCAGCACCATCTACTAATCCATTCACTGTGCCAAAACACAACCACTTATAAATTCACCCAGGCACTCTCCTTGCAGTGCTCTAATCATTTAGTCAGTACACAAGTACTCATGCACTGAGCCAGGCCTTAGCACATGGACTGCTTTAAACGCCTATCCACTATGCATGTCGTCCTCTAACCACCTACACACTTGTCTTTCACACTTTCAATTCCCCAGTCAGTAGCCATACACTTCCAGCAAACACCCTGTCACTCCCCTTGCACTCCTCTAGTGACCCATTCAGCACCATGTACTAATCCATTCACTGCACCAAAACCCAAACACTTATAAATTCACCCAGGCACTCTCGTTGCAGTACTCTAATCATTCAGTCAGTACCCAAGTAATCATGCACTGAGCTAGGCCTTAGCACATTGACTGCTTCAAACACCTATCCACTATGCATGCAGTCCTCTAACCACCTACACACTTGTCTTTCACACCTTCAATTCCCCAGTCAGTATCCATACACTTCCAACAAACACCCTGTCACTCTCCTTGCACTCCTCTAGTGACCCATTCAGCACCATCTACTAATCCATTCACTGTGCCAAAACACAACCACTTATAAATTCACCCAGGCACTCTCCTTGCAGTGCTCTCATCATTTAGTCAGTACACAAGTACTCATGCACTGAGCCAGGCCTTAGCACATGGACTGCTTTAAACGCCTATCCACTATGCATGTCGTCCTCTAACCACCTACACACTTGTCTTTCACACCTTCAATTCCCCAGTCAGTAGCCATACACTTCCAGCAAACCCCCTGTCACTCTCCTTGCACTCCTCTAGTGACCCATTCAGCACCATCTACTAATCCATTCACTGCGCCAAAACCCAACCACTTATAAATTCACCCAGGCACTCTCCTTGCAGTGCTCTAATCATTCAGTCAGTACCCAAGTACTCATGCACTGAGCTAGGCCTTAGCACATTGACTGCTTCAAACACCTATCCACTATGCATGCAGTCCTCTAACCACCTACACACTTGTCTTTCACCCCTTCAATTCCCCAGTCAGTATCTACATACTCCTGCAAACACCCAGTCACTCCCCTTGCACTCCTCCAGTGACCCATTCAGCACCATGTACTAATCCATTCACAGCGCCAAAACCCAAACACTTATAAATTCACCCAGGCACTCTCCTTGCAGTACTCTAATCATTCAGTCAGTACCCAAGTACTCATGCACTGAGACAGGCCTTAGCACATGGACTGCTTCAAACGCCAATCCACTATGCATGCAGTCCTCAAACCACCTACACACTTGTCTTTCACACCTTCAATTCCCCAGTCAGTATCCATACACTTACTACAAACACCCTGTCACTCTCCTTGCACTCCTCTAGTGACCCATTCAGCACCATCTACTAATCCATTCACTGCGCCAAAACCCAACCACTTATAAATTCACCCAGGCACTCTCCTTGCAGTGCTCTAATCATTCAGTCAGTACCCAAGTACTCATGCACTGAGCCAGGCCTTAGCACATGGACTGCTTTAAACGCCTATCCACTATGCATGTCGTCCTCTAACCTCCTACACACTTGTCTTTCACACCTTCAATTCCCCAGTCAGTAGCCATACACTTCCAGCAAACACCCTGTCACTCTCCTTGCACTCCTCTAGTGACCCATTCAGCACCATCTACTAATCCATTCACTGCGCCAAAACACAACCACTTATAAATTCACCCAGGCACTCTCCTTGCAGTGCTCTAATCATTTAGTCAGTACAGAAGTACTCATGCACTGAGCCAGGCCTTAGCACATGGACTGCTTTAAACGCCTATCCACTATGCATGTCGTCCTCTAACCACCTACACACTTGTCTTTCACACCTTCAATTCCCCAGTCAGTAGCCATACACTTCCAGCAAACACCATGTCACTCTCCTTGCACTCCTCTAGTGAACCATTCAGCACCATGTACTAATCCATTCACTGCACCAAAACCCAAACACTTATAAATTCACCCAGGCACTCTCGTTGCAGTACTCTAATCATTCAGTCAGTACCCAAGTACTCATGCACTGAGCTAGGCCTTAGCACATTGACTGCTTCAAACACCTATCCACTATGCATGCAGTCCTCTAACCACCTACACACTTGTCTTTCACCCCTTCAATTCCCCAGTCAGTATCTACATACTCCTGCAAACACCCAGTCACTCCCCTTGCACTCCTCCAGTGACCCATTCAGCACCATGTACTAATCCATTCACAGCGCCAAAACCCAAACACTTATAAATTCACCCAGGCACTCTCGTTGCAGTACTCTAATCATTCAGTCAGTACCCAAGTACTCATGCACTGAGACAGGCCTTAGCACATGGACTGCTTCAAACGCCAATCCACTATGCATGCAGTCCTCTAACCACCTACACACTTGTCTTTCACACCTTCAATTCCCCAGTCAGTATCCATACACTTCCAACAAACACCCTGTCACTCTCCTTGCACTCCTCTAGTGACCCATTCAGCACCATCTACTAATCCATTCACTGCGCCAAAACCCAACCACTTATAAATTCACCCAGGCACTCTCCTTGCAGTGCTCTAATCATTCAGTCAGTACCCAAGTACTCATGCACTGAGCCAGGCCTTAGCACATGGACTGCTTTAAACGCCTATCCACTATGCATGTCGTCCTCTAACCACACTACACACTTGTCTTTCACACCTTCAATTCCCTAGTCAGTAGCCATACACTTCCAGCAAACACCCTGTCACTCTCCTTGCACTCCTCTAGTGACCCATTCAGCGCCATGTACTAATACATTCACTACGCCAAAACCCAAATACTTATAAATTCACCCAGGCACTCTCATTGCAGTACTCTAATCATTCAGTCAGTACCCAAGTACTCATGCACTGAGCCAGGCCTTAGCACACCGACTACTTCAAACGCCTATCCACTATGCATGTAGTCCTCTAACCACCTACACACTTGTCTTTCACACTTTCAAGACTCCAGTCAGTATCCATACACCTCCAGCAAACACCCTGTCACTCCCCTAGGACTCCTGTAGTGACCCATTCAGCACCATGTACTAATCCATTCACTGCGCCAAAACCCAAACACTTATAAATGCACCCAGGGACTCTCCTTGCAGTACTCTAATCATTCAGTCAGTACCCAAGTACTCATGCACTGAGCCAGGCCTTAGCACATGGACTGCTTCAAACGCCTATAAACTATGCATGTAGTCCTCTAACCACCTACACACTTGTCTTTCACACTTTCAATTCCCCAGTGAGTAGCCATACACTTCCAGCAAACACCCTGTCACTCTCCTTGCACTCCTCTAGTGACCCATTCAGCACCATGTACTAATCCATTCACTGCACCAAAACCCAAACACTTATAAGTTCACCCAGGGACTCTCCTTGCAGTACTCTAATCATCCAGTCAGTACCCAAGTACTCATACACTTAGCCAGGCCTTAGCACATGGACGGCAAACGCCTATGCACTATGCATGCAGTCCTCTAACCACATACATACTTGTCTTTTAAACCTTCAAGTCTCCAGTCAGTATCCATACACTTCCAATAAACACCCTGTCACTCACCTAGGACTCCTATAGTGACCCATTCAGCACCATGTACTAACCCATTCACTGTATCAAAACCCAAACACTTATAAATTCATCCAGACACTCTCCTTGCAGTACTCTAATCATTCAGTCAGTACCCAAGTACTCATGCACTGAGCCAGGCCTTAGCACATGGACTGCTTCAAACGCCAATCCACTATGCATGCAGTCCTCTAACCACCTACACACTTGTCTTTCACACCTTCAATTCCCCAGTCAGTATCCATACACTTCCTACAAACACCCTGTCACTCTCCTTGCACTCCTCTAGTGACCCATTCAGCACCATCTACTAATCCATTCACTGCGCCAAAACCCAACCACTTATAAATTCACCCAGGCACTCTCCTTGCAGTTCTCTAATCATTCAGTCAGTACCCAAGTACTCATGCACTGAGCCAGGCCTTAGCACATGGACTGCTTTAAACGCCTATCCACTATGCATGTCGTCCTCTAACCACCTACACACTTGTCTTTCACACCTTCAATTCCCCAGTCAGTAGCCATACACTTCCAGCAAACACCCTGTCACTCTCCTTGCACTCCTCTAGTGACCCATTCAGCACCATCTACTAATCCATTCACTGCGCCAAAACACAACCACTTATAAATTCACCCAGGCACTCTCCTTGCAGTGCTCTAATCATTTAGTCAGTACACAAGTACTCATGCACTGAGCCAGGCCTTAGCACATGGACTGCTTTAAATGCCTATCCACTATGCATGTCGTCCTCTAACCACCTACACACTTGTCTTTCACACTTTCAATTCCCCAGTCAGTAGCCATACACTTCCAGCAAACACCCTGTCACTCCCCTTGCACTCCTCTAGTGACCCATTCAGCACCATGTACTAATCCATTCACTGCACCAAAACCCAAACACTTATAAATTCACCCAGGCACTCTCGTTGCAGTACTCTAATCATTCAGTCAGTACCCAAGTAATCATGCACTGAGCTAGGCCTTAGCACATTGACTGCTTCAAACACCTATCCACTATGCATGCAGTCCTCTAACCACCTACACACTTGTCTTTCACACCTTCAATTCCCCAGTCAGTATCAATACACTTCCAACAAACACCCTGTCACTCTCCTTGCACTCCTCTAGTGACCCATTCAGCACCATGTACTAAGCCATTCACTGCGCCAAAACCCAAACACTTATATATTCACCCAGGGACTCTCCTTGCAGTGCTCTAATCATTCAGTCAGTACACAAGTACTCATGCACTGAGCCAAGTCTTAGCACATGGACTGCTTTAAACGCCTATCCACTAGGCATGTCGTCCTCTAACCACCTACACACTTGTCTTTCACACCTTCAATTCCCCAGTCAGTAGCCATACACTTCCAGCAAACACCCTGTCACTCTCCTTGCACTCCTCTAGTGACCCATTCAGCACCATCTACTAATTCATTCACTGCGCCAAAACCCAACCACTTATAAATTCACCCAGGCACTCTCCTTGCAGTGCTCTAATCATTCAGTCAGTACACAAGTACTCATGCACTGAGCCAGGCCTTAGCACATGGACTGCTTTAAACGCCTATCCACTATGCATGTCGTCCTCTAACCACCTACACACTTGTCTTTCACACCTTCAATTCCCCAGTCAGTAGCCATACACTTCCAGCAAACCCCCTGTCACTCTCCTTGCACTCCTCTAGTGACCCATTCAGCACCATCTACTAATCCATTCACTGCGCCAAAACCCAACCACTTATAAATTCACCCAGGCACTCTCCTTGCAGTGCTCTAATCATTCAGTCAGTACCCAAGTACTCATGCACTGAGCTAGGCCTTAGCACATTGACTGCTTCAAACACCTATCCACTATGCATGCAGTCCTCTAACCACCTACACACTTGTCTTTCACCCCTTCAATTCCCCAGTCAGTATCTACATACTCCTGCAAACACCCAGTCACTCCCCTTGCACTCCTCCAGTGACCCATTCAGCACCATGTACTAATCCATTCACTGCGCCAAAACCCAACCACTTATAAATTCACCCAGGCACTCTCCTTGCAGTGCTCTAATCATTCAGTCAGTACCCAAGTACTCATGCACTGAGCCAGGCCTTAGCACATGGACTGCTTTAAACACCTATCCACTATGCATGTCGTCCTCTAACCACACTACACACTTGTCTTTCACACCTTCAATTCCCTAGTCAGTAGCCATACACTTCCAGCAAACACCCTGTCACTCTCCTTGCACTCCTCTAGTGACCCATTCAGCGCCATGTACTAATACATTCACTGCGCCAAAACCCAAATACTTATAAATTCACCCAGGTACTCTCATTGCAGTACTCTAATCATTCAGTCAGTACCCAAGTACTCATGCACTGAGCCAGGCCTTAGCACACCGACTACTTCAAACGCCTATCCACTATGCATGTAGTCCTCTAACCACCTACACACTTGTCTTTCACACTTTCAAGACTCCAGTCAGTATCCATACACCTCCAGCAAACACCCTGTCACTCCCCTAGGACTCCTGTAGTGACCCATTCAGCACCATGTACTAATCCATTCACTGCGCCAAAACCCAAACACTTATAAATTCACCCAGGGACTCTCCTTGCAGTACTCTAATCATTCAGTCAGTACCCAAGTACTCATGCACTGAGCCAGGCCTTAGCACATGGACTGCTTCAAACGCCTATAAACTATGCATGTAGTCCTCTAACCACCTACACACTTGTCTTTCACACTTTCAATTCCCCAGTCAGTAGCCATACACTTCCAGCAAACACCCTGTCACTCTCCTTGCACTCCTCTAGTGACCCATTCAGCACCATGTACTAATCCATTCACTGCGCCAAAACCCAAACACTTATAAATTCACCCAGGGACTCTCCTTGCAGTACTCTAATCATTCAGTCAGTACCCAAGTACTCATGCACTGAGCCAGGCCTTAGCACATGGACTGCGAACGCCTATCCATTATGCATGCAGTCCTCTAACCACATACACACTTGTCTTTCAAACCTTCAAGTCTCCAGTCAGTATCCATACACTTCCAGCAAACACCCTGTCACTCACGTAGGACTCCTGTAGTGACCCATTCAGCACCATGTACTAACCCATTCACTGTACCAAACCCCAAACACTTATAAATTCATCCAGACACTCTCCTTGCAGTGCTCTAATCATTCAGTCAGTACCCAAGTACTCATGCACTGAGCCAGGCCTTAGCACATGGACTGCTTCAAACGCCTATCCACTATGCATGTAGTCGTCTAACCACCTACACACTTGTCTTTCACACTTTCAATTCCCCAGTCAGTAGCCATACACTTCCAGCAAACACCCTGTCACTCTCCTTGCACTCCTCTAGTGACCCATTCAGCACCGTGTACTAATCCATTCACTGCGCCAAAACCCAAACACTTATAAATTCACCCAGGGACTCTCCTTGCAGTACTCTAATCATCCAGTCAGTACCCAAGTACTCATACACTTAGCCAGGCCTTAGCACATGGACTGCAAACGCCTATGCACTATGCATGCAGTCCTCTAACCACATACATACTTGTCTTTCAAACCTTCAAGTCTCCAGTCAGTATCCATACACTTCCAACAAACACCCTGTCACTCACCTAGGACTCCTATAGTGACCCATTCAGCACCATGTACTAACCCATTCACTGTATCAGAACCCAAACACTTATAAATTCATCCAGACACTCTCCTTGCAGTACTCTAATCATTCAGTCAGTACCCAAGTACTCATGCACTGAGCCAGGCCTTAGCACATGGACTGCTTCAAACGCCTATCCGCTATGCATGCATTCCTCTAACCACCTACACACTTGTCTTTCACACCTTCAATTCTCCAGTCAGTATCCATACACTTCCAGCAAACACCCTGTCACTCCCCTAGGACTCCTGTAGTTACCCATTCAGCACCATGTACTAATCCATTCACTGCGCCAAAACCCAAACACTCATAAATTCACCCAGGGACTCTCCTTGCAGTACTCTAATCATTCAGTCAGTACCCAAGTACTCATGCACTGAGCCAGGCCTTAGCATATGGACTGCTTCAAACGCCTATCCACTATGCATGTAGTCCTCTAACCACCTACACACTTGTCTTTCACACCTTCAATTCCCCAGTCAGTAGCCATACACTTCCAGCAAACACCCTGTCACTCTCGTTGCACTCCTCTAGTGACCCATTCAGCACCATGTACTAATCCATTCACTGCGCCAAAACCCAAACACTTATAAATTCACCCAGGCACTCTCATTGCAGTACTCTAATCATTCAGTCAGGACACAAGTACTCATGCACTGAGCCAGGCCTTAGCACATGGACTACTTCAAACGCCTATCCACTATGCATGTAGTCCTCTAACCACCTACACACTTGTCTTTCACACCTTCAATTCTCCAGTCAGTATACATACACTTCCAGCACACACCCTGTCACTCCCCTTGCACTCCTCTAGTGACCCATTCAGCACCATGTACTAATCCATTCACTGCACCAAAACCCAAACACTTATAAATTCACCCAGGCACTCTCGTTGCAGTACTCTAATCATTCAGTCAGTACCCAAGTAATCATGCACTGAGCTAGGCCTTAGCACATTGACTGCTTCAAACACCTATCCACTATGCATGCAGTCCTCTAACCACCTACACACTTGTCTTTCACACCTTCAATTCCCCAGTCAGTATCCATACACTTCCAACAAACACCCTGTCACTCTCCTTGCACTCCTCTAGTGACCCATTCAGCACCATGTACTAAGCCATTCACTGCGCCAAAACCCAAACACTTATATATTCACCCAGGGACTCTCCTTGCAGTGCTCTAATCATTCAGTCAGTACACAAGTACTCATGCACTGAGCCAAGTCTTAGCACATGGACTGCTTTAAAAGGCCTATCCACTATGCATGTTGTCCTCTAACCACCTACACACTTGTCTTTCACACCTTCAATTCTCCAGTCAGTAGCCATACACTTCCAGCAAACCCCCTGTCACTCTCCTTTCACTCCTCTAGTGAACCATTCAGCACCATGCACTAATCCATTCACTGCGCCAAAACCCAAACACTTATAAATTCACCCAGGGACTCTCCTTGCAGTACTCTAATCATTCAGTCAGTACCCAAGTACTCATGCACTGAGCCAGGCCTTAGCACATGGACTGCTTCAAACGCCTATAAACTATGCATGTAGTCCTCTAACCACCTACACACTTGTCTTTCACACCTTCAATTCCCCAGTCAGTAGCCATACACTTCCAGCAAACACCCTGTCACTCTCGTTGCACTCCTCTAGTGACCCATTCAGCACCATGTACTAATCCATTCACTGCGCCAAAACCCAAACACTTATAAATTCACCCAGGCACTCTCATTGCAGTACTCTAATCATTCAGTCAGGACACAAGTACTCATGCACTGAGCCAGGCCTTAGCACATGGACTACTTCAAACGCCTATCCACTATGCATGCAGTCCTCTAACCACGTACACACTTGTCTTTCAAACCTTCAAGTCTCCAGTCAGTATCCATACACATCCAGCAAACACCTTGTCACTCCCCTAGGACTCCTGTAGTGACCCATTCAGCACCATGTACTAACCCATTCACTGCACCAAAACCCAAACACTAATAAATTCACCCAGGGACTCTCCTTGCAGTACTCTAATCATTCAGTCAGTACCCAAGTACTCATGCACTGAGCCATGCCTTAGCACATGGACTGCTTCAAACGCCTATCCACTATGCATGTAGTCCTCTAACCACCTACACACTTGTCTTTCACACCTTCAATTCTCCAGTCAGTATACATACACTTCCAGCAAACACCCTGTCACTCCCCTTGCACTCCTCTAGTGACCCATTCAGCACCATGTACTAATCCATTCACTGCACCAAAACCCAAACACTTATAAATTCACCCAGGCACTCTCGTTGCAGTACACTAATCATTCAGTCAGTACCCAAGTAATCATGCACTGAGCTAGGCCTTAGCACATTGACTGCTTCAAACACCTATCCACTATGCATGCAGTCCTCTAACCACCTACACACTTGTCTTTCACACCTTCAATTCCCCAGTCAGTATCCATACACTTCCAACAAACACCCTGTCACTCTCCTTGCACTCCTCTAGTGACCCATTCAGCACCATGTACTAAGCCATTCACTGCGCCAAAACCCAAACACTTATATATTCACCCAGGGACTCTCCTTGCAGTGCTCTAATCATTCAGTCAGTACACAAGTACTCATGCACTGAACCAAGTCTTAGCACATGGACTGCTTTAAACGCCTATCCACTATGCATGTCGTCCTCTAACCACCTACACACTTGTCTTTCACACCTTCAATTCCCCAGTCAGTAGCCATACACTTCCAGCAAACACCCTGTCACTCTCCTTGCACTCCTCTAGTGACCCATTCAGCACCATCTACTAATCCATTCACTGCGCCAAAACCCAACCACTTATAAATTCACCCAGGAGCTCTCCTTGCAGTGCTCTAATCATTCAGTCAGTACACAAGTACTCATGCACTGAGCCAGGCCTTAGCACATGGACTGCTTTAAACACCTATCCACTATGCATGTCGTCCTCTAACCACCTACACACTTGTCTTTCACACCTTCAATTCCCCAGTCAGTAGCCATACACTTCCATCAAACACCCTGTCACTCTCCTTGCACTCCTCTAGTGACCCATTCAGCACCATGTACTAATCCATTCACTGCGCCAAAACCCAAACACTTATAAATTCACCCAGGGACTCTCCCTGCAGTACTCTAATCATTCAGTCAGTACCCAAGTACTCATGCACTGAGCCAGGCCTTAGCACATGGACTGCGAACGCCTATCCACTATGCATGCAGTCCTCTAACCACATACACACTTGTCTTTCAAACCTTCAAGTCTCCAGTCAGTATCCATACACTTCCAGCAAACACCCTGTCACTCACCTAGGACTCCTGTAGTGACCCATTCAGCACCATGTACTAACCCATTCACTGTACCAAAACCCAAACACTTATAAATTCATCCAGACACTCTCCTTGCAGTACTCTAATCATTCAGTCAGTACCCAAGTACTCATGCACTGAGCCAGGCCTTAGCACATGGACTGCTTCAAACGCCTCTCCGCTATGCATGCATTCCTCTAACCACCTACACACTTGTCTTTCACACCTTCAATTCTCCAGTCAGTATACATACACTTCCTGCAAACACCCTGTCACTCCCCTTGCACTCCTCTAGTGACCCATTCAGTACCATGTACTAATCCATTCACTGCACCAAAACCCAAACACTTATAAATTCACCCAGGCACTCTCGTTGCAGTACTCTAATCATTCAGTCAGTACCCAAGTACTCATGCACTGAGACAGGCCTTAGCACATGTACTGCTTCAAACGCCAATCCACTATGCATGCAGTCCTCTAACCACCTACACACTTGTCTTTCACACCTTCAATTCCCCAGTCAGTGTCCATACACTTCCAGCAAACACCCTGTCACTCTCCTTGCACTCCTCTAGTGACCCATTCAGCACCATGTACTAATCCATTCACTGCGCCAAAACCCAAACACTTATAAATTCACCCAGGGACTCTCCTTGCAGTACTCTAATCATTCAGTCAGTACCCAAGTACTCATGCACTGAGCCATGCCTTAGCACATGGACTGCTTCAAACGCCTATCCACTATGCATGTAGTCCTCTAACCACCTACACACTTGTCTTTCACACCTTCAATTCTCCAGTCAGTATACATACACTTCCAGCAAACACCCTGTCACTCCCCTTGCACTCCTCTAGTGACCCATTCAGCACCATGTACTAATCCATTCACTGCACCAAAACCCAAACACTTATAAATTCACCCAGGCACTCTCGTTGCAGTACTCTAATCATTCAGTCAGTACCCAAGTAATCATGCACTGAGCTAGGCCTTAGCACATTGACTGCTTCAAACACCTATCCACTATGCATGCAGTCCTCTAACCACCTACACACTTGTCTTTCACACCTTCAATTCCCCAGTCAGTATCCATACACTTCCAACAAACACCCTGTCACTCTCCTTGCACTCCTCTAGTGACCCATTCAGCACCATGTACTAAGCCATTCACTGCGCCAAAACCCAAACACTTATATATTCACCCAGGGACTCTCCTTGCAGTGCTCTAATCATTCAGTCAGTACACAAGTACTCATGCACTGAACCAAGTCTTAGCACATGGACTGCTTTAAACGCCTATCCACTATGCATGTCGTCCTCTAACCACCTACACACTTGTCTTTCACACCTTCAATTCCCCAGTCAGTAGCCATACACTTCCAGCAAACACCCTGTCACTCTCCTTGCACTCCTCTAGTGACCCATTCAACACCATCTACTAATCCATTCACTGCGCCAAAACCCAACCACTTATAAATTCACCCAGGAGCTCTCCTTGCAGTGCTCTAATCATTCAGTCAGTACACAAGTACTCATGCACTGAGCCAGGCCTTAGCACATGGACTGCTTTAAACACCTATCCACTATGCATGTCGTCCTCTAACCACCTACACACTTGTCTTTCACACCTTCAATTCCCCAGTCAGTAGCCATACACTTCCAGCAAACCCCCTGTCACTCTCCTTGCACTCCTCTAGTGAACCATTCAGCACCATGTACTAATCCATTAACTGCGCCAAAACCCAAACACTTATAAATTCACCCAGGGACTCTCCTTGCAGTACTCTAATCATTCAGTCAGTACCCAAGTACTCATGCACTGAGCCAGGCCTTAGCACATGGACTGCTTCAAACGCCTATAAACTATGCATGTAGTCCTCTAACCACCTACACACTTGTCTTTCACACTTTCAATTCCCCAGTCAGTAGCCATACACTTCCATCAAACACCCTGTCACTCTCCTTGCACTCCTCTAGTGACCCATTCAGCACCATGTACTAATCCATTCACTGCGCCAAAACCCAAACACTTATAAATTCACCCAGGGACTCTCCCTGCAGTACTCTAATCATTCAGTCAGTACCCAAGTACTCATGCACTGAGCCAGGCCTTAGCACATGGACTGCGAACGCCTATCCACTATGCATGCAGTCCTCTAACCACATACACACTTGTCTTTCAAACCTTCAAGTCTCCAGTCAGTATCCATACACTTCCAGCAAACACCCTGTCACTCACCTAGGACTCCTGTAGTGACCCATTCAGCACCATGTACTAACCCATTCACTGTACCAAAACCCAAACACTTATAAATTCATCCAGACACTCTCCTTGCAGTACTCTAATCATTCAGTCAGTACCCAAGTACTCATGCACTGAGCCAGGCCTTAGCACATGGACTGCTTCAAACGCCTCTCCGCTATGCATGCATTCCTCTAACCACCTACACACTTGTCTTTCACACCTTCAATTCTCCAGTCAGTATACATACACTTCCTGCAAACACCCTGTCACTCCCCTTGCACTCCTCTAGTGACCCATTCAGTACCATGTACTAATCCATTCACTGCACCAAAACCCAAACACTTATAAATTCACCCAGGCACTCTCGTTGCAGTACTCTAATCATTCAGTCAGTACCCAAGTACTCATGCACTGAGACAGGCCTTAGCACATGTACTGCTTCAAACGCCAATCCACTATGCATGCAGTCCTCTAACCACCTACACACTTGTCTTTCACACCTTCAATTCCCCAGTCAGTATCCATACACTTCCAACAAACACCCTGTCACTCTCCTTGCACTCCTCTAGTGACCCATTCAGCACCATCTACTAATCCATTCACTGCGCCAAAACCCAACCACTTATAAATTCACCCAGGCACTCTCCTTGCAGTGCTCTAATCATTCAGTCAGTACCCAAGTACTCATGCACTGAGCTAGGCCTTAGCACATTGACTGCTTCAAACACCTATCCACTATGCATGCAGTCCTCTAACCACCTACACACTTGTCTTTCACCCCTTCAATTCCCCAGTCAGTATCTACATACTCCTGCAAACACCCAGTCACTCCCCTTGCACTCCTCCAGTGACCCATTCAGCACCATGTACTAATCCATTCACAGCGCCAAAACCCAAACACTTATAAATTCACCCAGGCACTCTCCTTGCAGTACTCTAATCATTCAGTCAGTACCCAAGTACTCATGCACTGAGCCAGGCCTTAGCACATGGACTGCTTTAAACGCCTATCCACTATGCATGTCGTCCTCTAACCACCTACACACTTGTCTTTCACACCTTCAATTCCCCAGTCAGTAGCCATACACTTCCAGCAAACACCCTGTCACTCTCCTTGCACTCCTCTAGTGACCCATTCAGCACCATCTACTAATCCATTCACTGCGCCAAAACCCAACCACTCATAAATTCACCCAGGCACTCTCCTTGCAGTGCTCTAATCATTCAGTCAGTACCCAAGTACTCATGCACTGAGCCAGGCCTTAGCACATGGACTGCTTTAAACGCCTATCCACTATGCATGTCGTCCTCTAACCACCTACACACTGGTCTTTCACACCTTCAATTCCCCAGTCAGTAGCCATACACTTCCAGCAAACACCCTGTCACTCTCCTTGCACTCCTCTAGTGACCCATTCAGCAACATCTACTAATCCATTCACTGTGCCAAAACACAACCACTTATAAATTCACCCAGGCACTCTCCTTGCAGTGCTCTAATCATTTAGTCAGTACACAAGTACTCATGCACTGAGCCAGGCCTTAGCACATGGACTGCTTTAAACGCCTATCCACTATGCATGTCGTCCTCTAACCACCTACACACTTGTCTTTCACACTTTCAATTCCCCAGTCAGTAGCCATACACTTCCAGCAAACACCCTGTCACTCCCCTTGCACTCCTCTAGTGACCCATTCAGCACCATGTACTAATCCATTCACTGCACCAAAACCCAAACACTTATAAATTCACCCAGGCACTCTCGTTGCAGTACTCTAATCATTCAGTCAGTACCCAAGTAATCATGCACTGAGCTAGGCCTTAGCACATTGACTGCTTCAAACACCTATCCACTATGCATGCAGTCCTCTAACCACCTACACACTTGTCTTTCACACCTTCAATTCCCCAGTCAGTATCCATACACTTCCAACAAACACCCTGTCACTCTCCTTGCACTCCTCTAGTGACCCATTCAGCACCATCTACTAATCCATTCACTGTGCCAAAACACAACCACTTATAAATTCACCCAGGCACTCTCCTTGCAGTGCTCTAATCATTTAGTCAGTACACAAGTACTCATGCACTGAGCCAGGCCTTAGCACATGGACTGCTTTAAACGCCTATCCACTATGCATGTCGTCCTCTAACCACCTACACACTTGTCTTTCACACCTTCAATTCCCCAGTCAGTAGCCATACACTTCCAGCAAACCCCCTGTCACTCTCCTTGCACTCCTCTAGTGACCCATTCAGCACCATCTACTAATCCATTCACTGCGCCAAAACCCAACCACTTATAAATTCACCCAGGCACTCTCCTTGCAGTGCTCTAATCATTCAGTCAGTACCCAAGTACTCATGCACTGAGCTAGGCCTTAGCACATTGACTGCTTCAAACACCTATCCACTATGCATGCAGTCCTCTAACCACCTACACACTTGTCTTTCACCCCTTCAATTCCCCAGTCAGTATCTACATACTCCTGCAAACACCCAGTCACTCCCCTTGCACTCCTCCAGTGACCCATTCAGCACCATGTACTAATCCATTCACAGCGCCAAAACCCAAACACTTATAAATTCACCCAGGCACTCTCCTTGCAGTACTCTAATCATTCAGTCAGTACCCAAGTACTCATGCACTGAGACAGGCCTTAGCACATGGACTGCTTCAAACGCCAATCCACTATGCATGCAGTCCTCAAACCACCTACACACTTGTCTTTCACACCTTCAATTCCCCAGTCAGTATCCATACACTTACTACAAACACCCTGTCACTCTCCTTGCACTCCTCTAGTGACCCATTCAGCACCATCTACTAATCCATTCACTGCGCCAAAACCCAACCACTTATAAATTCACCCAGGCACTCTCCTTGCAGTGCTCTAATCATTCAGTCAGTACCCAAGTACTCATGCACTGAGCCAGGCCTTAGCACATGGACTGCTTTAAACGCCTATCCACTATGCATGTCGTCCTCTAACCTCCTACACACTTGTCTTTCACACCTTCAATTCCCCAGTCAGTAGCCATACACTTCCAGCAAACACCCTGTCACTCTCCTTGCACTCCTCTAGTGACCCATTCAGCACCATCTACTAATCCATTCACTGCGCCAAAACACAACCACTTATAAATTCACCCAGGCACTCTCCTTGCAGTGCTCTAATCATTTAGTCAGTACAGAAGTACTCATGCACTGAGCCAGGCCTTAGCACATGGACTGCTTTAAACGCCTATCCACTATGCATGTCGTCCTCTAACCACCTACACACTTGTCTTTCACACCTTCAATTCCCCAGTCAGTAGCCATACACTTCCAGCAAACACCATGTCACTCTCCTTGCACTCCTCTAGTGAACCATTCAGCACCATGTACTAATCCATTCACTGCACCAAAACCCAAACACTTATAAATTCACCCAGGCACTCTCGTTGCAGTACTCTAATCATTCAGTCAGTACCCAAGTACTCATGCACTGAGCTAGGCCTTAGCACATTGACTGCTTCAAACACCTATCCACTATGCATGCAGTCCTCTAACCACCTACACACTTGTCTTTCACCCCTTCAATTCCCCAGTCAGTATCTACATACTCCTGCAAACACCCAGTCACTCCCCTTGCACTCCTCCAGTGACCCATTCAGCACCATGTACTAATCCATTCACAGCGCCAAAACCCAAACACTTATAAATTCACCCAGGCACTCTCGTTGCAGTACTCTAATCATTCAGTCAGTACCCAAGTACTCATGCACTGAGACAGGCCTTAGCACATGGACTGCTTCAAACGCCAATCCACTATGCATGCAGTCCTCTAACCACCTACACACTTGTCTTTCACACCTTCAATTCCCCAGTCAGTATCCATACACTTCCAACAAACACCCTGTCACTCTCCTTGCACTCCTCTAGTGACCCATTCAGCACCATCTACTAATCCATTCACTGCGCCAAAACCCAACCACTTATAAATTCACCCAGGCACTCTCCTTGCAGTGCTCTAATCATTCAGTCAGTACCCAAGTACTCATGCACTGAGCCAGGCCTTAGCACATGGACTGCTTTAAACGCCTATCCACTATGCATGTCGTCCTCTAACCACCTACACACTTGTCTTTCACACTTTCAAGACTCCAGTCAGTATCCATACACCTCCAGCAAACACCCTGTCACTCCCCTAGGACTCCTGTAGTGACCCATTCAGCACCATGTACTAATCCATTCACTGCGCCAAAACCCAAACACTTATAAATTCACCCAGGGACTCTCCTTGCAGTACTCTAATCATTCAGTCAGTACCCAAGTACTCATGCACTGAGCCAGGCCTTAGCACATGGACTGCTTCAAACGCCTATAAACTATGCATGTAGTCCTCTAACCACCTACACACTTGTCTTTCACACTTTCAATTCCCCAGTCAGTAGCCATACACTTCCAGCAAACACCCTGTCACTCTCCTTGCACTCCTCTAGTGACCCATTCAGCACCATGTACTAATCCATTCACTGCACCAAAACCCAAACACTTATAAGTTCACCCAGGGACTCTCCTTGCAGTACTCTAATCATCCAGTCAGTACCCAAGTACTCATACACTTAGCCAGGCCTTAGCACATGGACGGCAAACGCCTATGCACTATGCATGCAGTCCTCTAACCACATACATACTTGTCTTTTAAACCTTCAAGTCTCCAGTCAGTATCCATACACTTCCAATAAACACCCTGTCACTCACCTAGGACTCCTATAGTGACCCATTCAGCACCATGTACTAACCCATTCACTGTATCAAAACCCAAACACTTATAAATTCATCCAGACACTCTCCTTGCAGTACTCTAATCATTCAGTCAGTACCCAAGTACTCATGCACTGAGCCAGGCCTTAGCACATGGACTGCTTCAAACGCCAATCCACTATGCATGCAGTCCTCTAACCACCTACACACTTGTCTTTCACACCTTCAATTCCCCAGTCAGTATCCATACACTTCCTACAAACACCCTGTCACTCTCCTTGCACTCCTCTAGTGACCCATTCAGCACCATCTACTAATCCATTCACTGCGCCAAAACCCAACCACTTATAAATTCACCCAGGCACTCTCCTTGCAGTGCTCTAATCATTCAGTCAGTACCCAAGTACTCATGCACTGAGCCAGGCCTTAGCACATGGACTGCTTTAAACGCCTATCCACTATGCATGTCGTCCTCTAACCACCTACACACTTGTCTTTCACACCTTCAATTCCCCAGTCAGTAGCCATACACTTCCAGCAAACACCCTGTCACTCTCCTTGCACTCCTCTAGTGACCCATTCAGCACCATCTACTAATCCATTCACTGCGCCAAAACAAAACCACTTATAAATTCACCCAGGCACTCTCCTTGCAGTGCTCTAATCATTTAGTCAGTACACAAGTACTCATGCACTGAGCCAGGCCTTAGCACATGGACTGCTTTAAACGCCTATCCACTATGCATGTCGTCCTCTAACCACCTACACACTTGTCTTTCACACTTTCAATTCCCCAGTCAGTAGCCATACACTTCCAGCAAACACCCTGTCACTCCCCTTGCACTCCTCTAGTGACCCATTCAGCACCATGTACTAATCCATTCACTGCACCAAAACCCAAACACTTATAAATTCACCCAGGCACTCTCGTTGCAGTACTCTAATCATTCAGTCAGTACCCAAGTAATCATGCACTGAGCTAGGCCTTAGCACATTGACTGCTTCAAACACCTATCCACTATGCATGCAGTCCTCTAACCACCTACACACTTGTCTTTCACACCTTCAATTCCCCAGTCAGTATCCATACACTTCCAACAAACACCCTGTCACTCTCCTTGCACTCCTCTAGTGACCCATTCAGCACCATGTACTAAGCCATTCACTGCGCCAAAACCCAAACACTTATATATTCACCCAGGGACTCTCCTTGCAGTGCTCTAATCATTCAGTCAGTACACAAGTACTCATGCACTGAGCCAGGCCTTAGCACATGGACTGCTTTAAACGCCTATCCACTATGCATGTCGTCCTCTAACCACCTACACACTTGTCTTTCACACCTTCAATTCCCCAGTCAGTAGCCATACACTTCCAGCAAACCCCCTGTCACTCTCCTTGCACTCCTCTAGTGACCCATTCAGCACCATCTACTAATCCATTCACTGCGCCAAAACCCAACCACTTATAAATTCACCCAGGCACTCTCCTTGCAGTGCTCTAATCATTCAGTCAGTACCCAAGTACTCATGCACTGAGCTAGGCCTTAGCACATTGACTGCTTCAAACACCTATCCACTATGCATGCAGTCCTCTAACCACCTACACACTTGTCTTTCACCCCTTCAATTCCCCAGTCAGTATCTACATACTCCTGCAAACACCCAGTCACTCCCCTTGCACTCCTCCAGTGACCCATTCAGCACCATGTACTAATCCATTCACTGCGCCAAAACCCAACCACTTATAAATTCACCCAGGCACTCTCCTTGCAGTGCTCTAATCATTCAGTCAGTACCCAAGTACTCATGCACTGAGCCAGGCCTTAGCACACCGACTACTTCAAACGCCTATCCACTATGCATGTAGTCCTCTAACCACCTACACACTTGTCTTTCACACTTTCAAGACTCCAGTCAGTATCCATACACCTCCAGCAAACACCCTGTCACTCCCCTAGGACTCCTGTAGTGACCCATTCAGCACCATGTACTAATCCATTCACTGCGCCAAAACCCAAACACTTATAAATTCACCCAGGGACTCTCCTTGCAGTACTCTAATCATTCAGTCAGTACCCAAGTACTCATGCACTGAGCCAGGCCTTAGCACATGGACTGCTTCAAACGCCTATAAACTATGCATGTAGTCCTCTAACCACCTACACACTTGTCTTTCACACTTTCAATTCCCCAGTCAGTAGCCATACACTTCCAGCAAACACCCTGTCACTCTCCTTGCACTCCTCTAGTGACCCATTCAGCACCATGTACTAATCCATTCACTGCGCCAAAACCCAAACACTTATAAATTCACCCAGGGACTCTCCTTGCAGTACTCTAATCATTCAGTCAGTACCCAAGTACTCATGCACTGAGCCAGGCCTTAGCACATGGACTGCGAACGCCTATCCATTATGCATGCAGTCCTCTAACCACATACACACTTGTCTTTCAAACCTTCAAGTCTCCAGTCAGTATCCATACACTTCCAGCAAACACCCTGTCACTCACGTAGGACTCCTGTAGTGACCCATTCAGCACCATGTACTAACCCATTCACTCTACCAAACCCCAAACACTTATAAATTCATCCAGACACTCTCCTTGCAGTGCTCTAATCATTCAGTCAGTACCCAAGTACTCATGCACTGAGCCAGGCCTTAGCACATGGACTGCTTCAAACGCCTATCCACTATGCATGTAGTCCTCTAACCACCTACACACTTGTCTTTCACACTTTCAATTCCCCAGTCAGCAGCCATACACTTCCAGCAAACACCCTGTCACTCTCCTTGCACTCCTCTAGTGACCCATTCAGCACCATGTACTAATCCATTCACTGCGCCAAAACCCAAACACTTATAAATTCACCCAGGGACTCTCCCTGCAGTACTCTAATCATTCAGTCAGTACCCAAGTACTCATGCACTGAGCCAGGCCTTAGCACATGGACTGCGAACGCCTATCCACTATGCATGCAGTCCTCTAACCACATACCCACTTGTCTTTCAAACCTTCAAGTCTCCAGTCAGTATCCATACACTTCCAGCAAACACCCTGTCACTCACCTAGGACTCCTGTAGTGACCCATTCAGCACCATGTACTAACCCATTCACTGTACCAAAACCCAAACACTTATAAATTCATCCAGACACTCTCCTTGCAGTACTCTAATCATTCAGTCAGTACCCAAGTACTCATGCACTGAGCCAGGCCTTAGCACATGGACTGCTTCAAACGCCTCTCCGCTATGCATGCATTCCTCTAACCACCTACACACTTGTCTTTCACACCTTCAATTCTCCAGTCAGTATACATACACTTCCTGCAAACACCCTGTCACTCCCCTTGCACTCCTCTAGTGACCCATTCAGTACCATGTACTAATCCATTCACTGCACCAAAACTCAAACACTTATAAATTCACCCAGGCACTCTCGTTGCAGTACTCTAATCATTCAGTCAGTACCCAAGTACTCATGCACTGAGACAGGCCTTAGCACATGTACTGCTTCAAACGCCAATCCACTATGCATGCAGTCCTCTAACCACCTACACACTTGTCTTTCACACCTTCAATTCCCCAGTCAGTGTCCATACACTTCCAGCAAACACCCTGTCACTCTCCTTGCACTCCTCTAGTGACCCATTCAGCACCATGTACTAATCCATTCACTGCGCCAAAACCCAAACACTTATAAATTCACCCAGGGACTCTCCTTGCAGTACTCTAATCATTCAGTCAGTACCCAAGTACTCATGCACTGAGAAAGGCCTTAGCACATGGACTGCTTCAAACGCCTATCCACTATGCATGTAGTCCTCTAACCACCTATACAATTGTCTTTCACACTTTCAATTCCCCAGTCAGTATCCATACACTTCCAGCAAACACCCTGTCACTCCCCTTGCACTCCTCTACTGACCCATTCAGAACCATCTACTAATCCATTCACTGCGCCAAAACCCAACCACTTATAAATTCACCCAGGCACTCTCCTTGCAGTACTCTAATCATTCAGTCAGTACCCAAGTACTCATGCACTGAGCCAGGCCTTAGCACATGGACTGCTTCAAACGCCTATCCACTATGCATGTAGTCCTCTAACCACCTACACACTTGTCTTTCACACTTTCAATTCCCCAGTCAGTAGCCATACACTTCCAGCAAACACCCTGTCACTCTCCTTGCACTCCTCTATTGACCCATTCAGCACCATGTACTAATCCATTCACTGCGCCAAAACCCAAACACTTATAAATTCACCCAGGCACTCTCGTTGCAGTACTCTAATCATTCAGTCAGTACCCAAGTACTCATGCACTGAGCTAGGCCTTAGCACATTGACTGCTTCAAACACCTATCCACTATGCATGCAGTCCTCTAACCACCTACACACTTGTCTTTCACCCCTTCAATTCCCCAGTCAGTATCTACATACTCCTGCAAACACCCAGTCACTCCCCTTGCACTCCTCCAGTGACCCATTCAGCACCATGTACTAATCCATTCACAGCGCCAAAACCCAAACACTTATAAATTCACCCAGGCACTCTCCTTGCAGTACTCTAATCATTCAGTCAGTACCCAAGTACTCATGCACTGAGCCAGGCCTTAGCACATGGACTGCTTTAAACGCCTATCCACTATGCATGTCGTCCTCTAACCACCTACACACTTGTCTTTCACACCTTCAATTCCCCAGTCAGTAGCCATACACTTCCAGCAAACACCCTGTCACTCTCCTTGCACTCCTCTAGTGACCCATTCAGCACCATCTACTAATCCATTCACTGCGCCAAAACCCAACCACTCATAAATTCACCCAGGCACTCTCCTTGCAGTGCTCTAATCATTCAGTCAGTACCCAAGTACTCATGCACTGAGCCAGGCCTTAGCACATGGACTGCTTTAAACGCCTATCCACTATGCATGTCGTCCTCTAACCACCTACACACTTGTCTTTCACACCTTCAATTCCCCAGTCAGTAGCCATACACTTCCAGCAAACACCCTGTCACTCTCCTTGCACTCCTCTAGTGACCCATTCAGCACCATCTACTAATCCATTCACTGTGCCAAAACACAACCACTTATAAATTCACCCAGGCACTCTCCTTGCAGTGCTCTAATCATTTAGTCAGTACACAAGTACTCATGCACTGAGCCAGGCCTTAGCACATGGACTGCTTTAAACGCCTATCCACTATGCATGTCGTCCTCTAACCACCTACACACTTGTCTTTCACACTTTCAATTCCCCAGTCAGTAGCCATACACTTCCAGCAAACACCCTGTCACTCCCCTTGCACTCCTCTAGTGACCCATTCAGCACCATGTACTAATCCATTCACTGCACCAAAACCCAAACACTTATAAATTCACCCAGGCACTCTCGTTGCAGTACTCTAATCATTCAGTCAGTACCCAAGTAATCATGCACTGAGCTAGGCCTTAGCACATTGACTGCTTCAAACACCTATCCACTATGCATGCAGTCCTCTAACCACCTACACGCTTGTCTTTCACACCTTCAATTCCCCAGTCAGTATCCATACACTTCCAACAAACACCCTGTCACTCTCCTTGCACTCCTCTAGTGACCCATTCAGCACCATCTACTAATCCATTCACTGTGCCAAAACACAACCACTTATAAATTCACCCAGGCACTCTCCTTGCAGTGCTCTAATCATTTAGTCAGTACACAAGTACTCATGCACTGAGCCAGGCCTTAGCACATGGACTGCTTTAAACGCCTATCCACTATGCATGTCGTCCTCTAACCACCTACACACTTGTCTTTCACACCTTCAATTCCCCAGTCAGTAGCCATACACTTCCAGCAAACCCCCTGTCACTCTCCTTGCACTCCTCTAGTGACACATTCAGCACCATCTACTAATCCATTCACTGCGCCAAAACCCAACCACTTATAAATTCACCCAGGCACTCTCCTTGCAGTGCTCTAATCATTCAGTCAGTACCCAAGTACTCATGCACTGAGCTAGGCCTTAGCACATTGACTGCTTCAAACACCTATCCACTATGCATGCAGTCCTCTAACCACCTACACACTTGTCTTTCACCCCTTCAATTCCCCAGTCAGTATCTACATACTCCTGCAAACACCCAGTCACTCCCCTTGCACTCCTCCAGTGACCCATTCAGCACCATGTACTAATCCATTCACAGCGCCAAAACCCAAACACTTATAAATTCACCCAGGCACTCTCCTTGCAGTACTCTAATCATTCAGTCAGTACCCAAGTACTCATGCACTGAGACAGGCCTTAGCACATGGACTGCTTCAAACGCCAATCCACTATGCATGCAGTCCTCAAACCACCTACACACTTGTCTTTCACACCTTCAATTCCCCAGTCAGTATCCATACACTTACTACAAACACCCTGTCACTCTCCTTGCACTCCTCTAGTGACCCATTCAGCACCATCTACTAATCCATTCACTGCGCCAAAACCCAACCACTTATAAATTCACCCAGGCACTCTCCTTGCAGTGCTCTAATCATTCAGTCAGTACCCAAGTACTCATGCACTGAGCCAGGCCTTAGCACATGGACTGCTTTAAACGCCTATCCACTATGCATGTCGTCCTCTAACCTCCTACACACTTGTCTTTCACACCTTCAATTCCCCAGTCAGTAGCCATACACTTCCAGCAAACACCCTGTCACTCTCCTTGCACTCCTCTAGTGACCCATTCAGCACCATCTACTAATCCATTCACTGCGCCAAAACACAACCACTTATAAATTCACCCAGGCACTCTCCTTGCAGTGCTCTAATCATTTAGTCAGTACAGAAGTACTCATGCACTGAGCCAGGCCTTAGCACATGGACTGCTTTAAACGCCTATCCACTATGCATGTCGTCCTCTAACCACCTACACACTTGTCTTTCACACCTTCAATTCCCCAGTCAGTAGCCATACACTTCCAGCAAACACCATGTCACTCTCCTTGCACTCCTCTAGTGAACCATTCAGCACCATGTACTAATCCATTCACTGCACCAAAACCCAAACACTTATAAATTCACCCAGGCACTCTCGTTGCAGTACTCTAATCATTCAGTCAGTACCCAAGTACTCATGCACTGAGCTAGGCCTTAGCACATTGACTGCTTCAAACACCTATCCACTATGCATGCAGTCCTCTAACCACCTACACACTTGTCTTTCACCCCTTCAATTCCCCAGTCAGTATCTACATACTCCTGCAAACACCCAGTCACTCCCCTTGCACTCCTCCAGTGACCCATTCAGCACCATGTACTAATCCATTCACAGCGCCAAAACCCAAACACTTATAAATTCACCCAGGCACTCTCGTTGCAGTACTCTAATCATTCAGTCAGTACCCAAGTACTCATGCACTGAGACAGGCCTTAGCACATGGACTGCTTCAAACGCCAATCCACTATGCATGCAGTCCTCTAACCACCTACACACTTGTCTTTCACACCTTCAATTCCCCAGTCAGTATCCATACACTTCCAACAAACACCCTGTCACTCTCCTTGCACTCCTCTAGTGACCCATTCAGCACCATCTACTAATCCATTCACTGCGCCAAAACCCAACCACTTATAAATTCACCCAGGCACTCTCCTTGCAGTGCTCTAATCATTCAGTCAGTACCCAAGTACTCATGCACTGAGCCAGGCCTTAGCACATGGACTGCTTTAAACGCCTATCCACTATGCATGTCGTCCTCTAACCACACTACACACTTGTCTTTCACACCTTCAATTCCCTAGTCAGTAGCCATACACTTCCAGCAAACACCCTGTCACTCTCCTTGCACTCCTCTAGTGACCCATTCAGCGCCATGTACTAATACATTCACTACGCCAAAACCCAAATACTTATAAATTCACCCAGGCACTCTCATTGCAGTACTCTAATCATTCAGTCAGTACCCAAGTACTCATGCACTGAGCCAGGCCTTAGCACACCGACTACTTCAAACGCCTATCCACTATGCATGTAGTCCTCTAACCACCTACACACTTGTCTTTCACACTTTCAAGACTCCAGTCAGTATCCATACACCTCCAGCAAACACCCTGTCACTCCCCTAGGACTCCTGTAGTGACCCATTCAGCACCATGTACTAATCCATTCACTGCGCCAAAACCCAAACACTTATAAATTCACCCAGGGACTCTCCTTGCAGTACTCTAATCATTCAGTCAGTACCCAAGTACTCATGCACTGAGCCAGGCCTTAGCACATGGACTGCTTCAAACGCCTATAAACTATGCATGTAGTCCTCTAACCACCTACACACTTGTCTTTCACACTTTCAATTCTCCAGTCAGTAGCCATACACTTCCAGCAAACACCCTGTCACTCTCCTTGCACTCCTCTAGTGACCCATTCAGCACCATGTACTAATCCATTCACTGCACCAAAACCCAAACACTTATAAATTCACCCAGGCACTCTCGTTGCAGTACTCTAATCATTCAGTCAGTACCCAAGTAATCATGCACTGAGCTAGGCCTTAGCACATTGACTGCTTCAAACACCTATCCACTATGCATGCAGTCCTCTAACCACCTACACACTTGTCTTTCACACCTTCAATTCCCCAGTCAGTATCCATACACTTCCAACAAACACCCTGTCACTCTCCTTGCACTCCTCTAGTGACCCATTCAGCACCATGTACTAAGCCATTCACTGCGCCAAAACCCAAACACTTATATATTCACCCAGGGACTCTCCTTGCAGTGCTCTAATCATTCAGTCAGTACACAAGTACTCATGCACTGAGCCAAGTCTTAGCACATGGACTGCTTTAAACGCCTATCCACTAGGCATGTCGTCCTCTAACCACCTACACACTTGTCTTTCACACCTTCAATTCCCCAGTCAGTAGCCATACACTTCCAGCAAACACCCTGTCACTCTCCTTGCACTCCTCTAGTGACCCATTCAGCACCATCTACTAATTCATTCACTGCGCCAAAACCCAACCACTTATAAATTCACCCAGGCACTCTCCTTGCAGTGCTCTAATCATTCAGTCAGTACACAAGTACTCATGCACTGAGCCAGGCCTTAGCACATGGACTGCTTTAAACGCCTATCCACTATGCATGTCGTCCTCTAACCACCTACACACTTGTCTTTCACACCTTCAATTCCCCAGTCAGTAGCCATACACTTCCAGCAAACCCCCTGTCACTCTCCTTGCACTCCTCTAGTGACCCATTCAGCACCATCTACTAATCCATTCACTGCGCCAAAACCCAACCACTTATAAATTCACCCAGGCACTCTCCTTGCAGTGCTCTAATCATTCAGTCAGTACCCAAGTACTCATGCACTGAGCTAGGCCTTAGCACATTGACTGCTTCAAACACCTATCCACTATGCATGCAGTCCTCTAACCACCTACACACTTGTCTTTCACCCCTTCAATTCCCCAGTCAGTATCTACATACTCCTGCAAACACCCAGTCACTCCCCTTGCACTCCTCCAGTGACCCATTCAGCACCATGTACTAATCCATTCACTGCGCCAAAACCCAACCACTTATAAATTCACCCAGGCACTCTCCTTGCAGTGCTCTAATCATTCAGTCAGTACCCAAGTACTCATGCACTGAGCCAGGCCTTAGCACACCGACTACTTCAAACGCCTATCCACTATGCATGTAGTCCTCTAACCACCTACACACTTGTCTTTCACACTTTCAAGACTCCAGTCAGTATCCATACACCTCCAGCAAACACCCTGTCACTCCCCTAGGACTCCTGTAGTGACCCATTCAGCACCATGTACTAATCCATTCACTGCGCCAAAACCCAAACACTTATAAATTCACCCAGGGACTCTCCTTGCAGTACTCTAATCATTCAGTCAGTACCCAAGTACTCATGCACTGAGCCAGGCCTTAGCACATGGACTGCTTCAAACGCCTATAAACTATGCATGTAGTCCTCTAACCACCTACACACTTGTCTTTCACACTTTCAATTCCCCAGTCAGTAGCCATACACTTCCAGCAAACACCCTGTCACTCTCCTTGCACTCCTCTAGTGACCCATTCAGCACCATGTACTAATCCATTCACTGCGCCAAAACCCAAACACTTATAAATTCACCCAGGGACTCTCCTTGCAGTACTCTAATCATTCAGTCAGTACCCAAGTACTCATGCACTGAGCCAGGCCTTAGCACATGGACTGCGAACGCCTATCCATTATGCATGCAGTCCTCTAACCACATACACACTTGTCTTTCAAACCTTCAAGTCTCCAGTCAGTATCCATACACTTCCAGCAAACACCCTGTCACTCACGTAGGACTCCTGTAGTGACCCATTCAGCACCATGTACTAACCCATTCACTCTACCAAACCCCAAACACTTATAAATTCATCCAGACACTCTCCTTGCAGTGCTCTAATCATTCAGTCAGTACCCAAGTACTCATGCACTGAGCCAGGCCTTAGCACATGGACTGCTTCAAACGCCTATCCACTATGCATGTAGTCCTCTAACCACCTACACACTTGTCTTTCACACTTTCAATTCCCCAGTCAGCAGCCATACACTTCCAGCAAACACCCTGTCACTCTCCTTGCACTCCTCTAGTGACCCATTCAGCACCATGTACTAATCCATTCACTGCGCCAAAACCCAAACACTTATAAATTCACCCAGGGACTCTCCCTGCAGTACTCTAATCATTCAGTCAGTACCCAAGTACTCATGCACTGAGCCAGGCCTTAGCACATGGACTGCGAACGCCTATCCACTATGCATGCAGTCCTCTAACCACATACCCACTTGTCTTTCAAACCTTCAAGTCTCCAGTCAGTATCCATACACTTCCAGCAAACACCCTGTCACTCACCTAGGACTCCTGTAGTGACCCATTCAGCACCATGTACTAACCCATTCACTGTACCAAAACCCAAACACTTATAAATTCATCCAGACACTCTCCTTGCAGTACTCTAATCATTCAGTCAGTACCCAAGTACTCATGCACTGAGCCAGGCCTTAGCACATGGACTGCTTCAAACGCCTCTCCGCTATGCATGCATTCCTCTAACCACCTACACACTTGTCTTTCACACCTTCAATTCTCCAGTCAGTATACATACACTTCCTGCAAACACCCTGTCACTCCCCTTGCACTCCTCTAGTGACCCATTCAGTACCATGTACTAATCCATTCACTGCACCAAAACCCAAACACTTATAAATTCACCCAGGCACTCTCGTTGCAGTACTCTAATCATTCAGTCAGTACCCAAGTAATCATGCACTGAGCTAGGCCTTAGCACATTGACTGCTTCAAACACCTATCCACTATGCATGCAGTCCTCTAACCACCTACACGCTTGTCTTTCACACCTTCAATTCCCCAGTCAGTATCCATACACTTCCAACAAACACCCTGTCACTCTCCTTGCACTCCTCTAGTGACCCATTCAGCACCATCTACTAATCCATTCACTGTGCCAAAACACAACCACTTATAAATTCACCCAGGCACTCTCCTTGCAGTGCTCTAATCATTTAGTCAGTACACAAGTACTCATGCACTGAGCCAGGCCTTAGCACATGGACTGCTTTAAACGCCTATCCACTATGCATGTCGTCCTCTAACCACCTACACACTTGTCTTTCACACCTTCAATTCCCCAGTCAGTAGCCATACACTTCCAGCAAACCCCCTGTCACTCTCCTTGCACTCCTCTAGTGACACATTCAGCACCATCTACTAATCCATTCACTGCGCCAAAACCCAACCACTTATAAATTCACCCAGGCACTCTCCTTGCAGTGCTCTAATCATTCAGTCAGTACCCAAGTACTCATGCACTGAGCTAGGCCTTAGCACATTGACTGCTTCAAACACCTATCCACTATGCATGCAGTCCTCTAACCACCTACACACTTGTCTTTCACCCCTTCAATTCCCCAGTCAGTATCTACATACTCCTGCAAACACCCAGTCACTCCCCTTGCACTCCTCCAGTGACCCATTCAGCACCATGTACTAATCCATTCACAGCGCCAAAACCCAAACACTTATAAATTCACCCAGGCACTCTCCTTGCAGTACTCTAATCATTCAGTCAGTACCCAAGTACTCATGCACTGAGACAGGCCTTAGCACATGGACTGCTTCAAACGCCAATCCACTATGCATGCAGTCCTCAAACCACCTACACACTTGTCTTTCACACCTTCAATTCCCCAGTCAGTATCCATACACTTACTACAAACACCCTGTCACTCTCCTTGCACTCCTCTAGTGACCCATTCAGCACCATCTACTAATCCATTCACTGCGCCAAAACCCAACCACTTATAAATTCACCCAGGCACTCTCCTTGCAGTGCTCTAATCATTCAGTCAGTACCCAAGTACTCATGCACTGAGCCAGGCCTTAGCACATGGACTGCTTTAAACGCCTATCCACTATGCATGTCGTCCTCTAACCTCCTACACACTTGTCTTTCACACCTTCAATTCCCCAGTCAGTAGCCATACACTTCCAGCAAACACCCTGTCACTCTCCTTGCACTCCTCTAGTGACCCATTCAGCACCATCTACTAATCCATTCACTGCGCCAAAACACAACCACTTATAAATTCACCCAGGCACTCTCCTTGCAGTGCTCTAATCATTTAGTCAGTACAGAAGTACTCATGCACTGAGCCAGGCCTTAGCACATGGACTGCTTTAAACGCCTATCCACTATGCATGTCGTCCTCTAACCACCTACACACTTGTCTTTCACACCTTCAATTCCCCAGTCAGTAGCCATACACTTCCAGCAAACACCATGTCACTCTCCTTGCACTCCTCTAGTGAACCATTCAGCACCATGTACTAATCCATTCACTGCACCAAAACCCAAACACTTATAAATTCACCCAGGCACTCTCGTTGCAGTACTCTAATCATTCAGTCAGTACCCAAGTACTCATGCACTGAGCTAGGCCTTAGCACATTGACTGCTTCAAACACCTATCCACTATGCATGCAGTCCTCTAACCACCTACACACTTGTCTTTCACCCCTTCAATTCCCCAGTCAGTATCTACATACTCCTGCAAACACCCAGTCACTCCCCTTGCACTCCTCCAGTGACCCATTCAGCACCATGTACTAATCCATTCACAGCGCCAAAACCCAAACACTTATAAATTCACCCAGGCACTCTCGTTGCAGTACTCTAATCATTCAGTCAGTACCCAAGTACTCATGCACTGAGACAGGCCTTAGCACATGGACTGCTTCAAACGCCAATCCACTATGCATGCAGTCCTCTAACCACCTACACACTTGTCTTTCACACCTTCAATTCCCCAGTCAGTATCCATACACTTCCAACAAACACCCTGTCACTCTCCTTGCACTCCTCTAGTGACCCATTCAGCACCATCTACTAATCCATTCACTGCGCCAAAACCCAACCACTTATAAATTCACCCAGGCACTCTCCTTGCAGTGCTCTAATCATTCAGTCAGTACCCAAGTACTCATGCACTGAGCCAGGCCTTAGCACATGGACTGCTTTAAACGCCTATCCACTATGCATGTCGTCCTCTAACCACACTACACACTTGTCTTTCACACCTTCAATTCCCTAGTCAGTAGCCATACACTTCCAGCAAACACCCTGTCACTCTCCTTGCACTCCTCTAGTGACCCATTCAGCGCCATGTACTAATACATTCACTACGCCAAAACCCAAATACTTATAAATTCACCCAGGCACTCTCATTGCAGTACTCTAATCATTCAGTCAGTACCCAAGTACTCATGCACTGAGCCAGGCCTTAGCACACCGACTACTTCAAACGCCTATCCACTATGCATGTAGTCCTCTAACCACCTACACACTTGTCTTTCACACTTTCAAGACTCCAGTCAGTATCCATACACCTCCAGCAAACACCCTGTCACTCCCCTAGGACTCCTGTAGTGACCCATTCAGCACCATGTACTAATCCATTCACTGCGCCAAAACCCAAACACTTATAAATTCACCCAGGGACTCTCCTTGCAGTACTCTAATCATTCAGTCAGTACCCAAGTACTCATGCACTGAGCCAGGCCTTAGCACATGGACTGCTTCAAACGCCTATAAACTATGCATGTAGTCCTCTAACCACCTACACACTTGTCTTTCACACTTTCAATTCCCCAGTCAGTAGCCATACACTTCCAGCAAACACCCTGTCACTCTCCTTGCACTCCTCTAGTGACCCATTCAGCACCATGTACTAATCCATTCACTGCACCAAAACCCAAACACTTATAAATTCACCCAGGCACTCTCGTTGCAGTACTCTAATCATTCAGTCAGTACCCAAGTAATCATGCACTGAGCTAGGCCTTAGCACATTGACTGCTTCAAACACCTATCCACTATGCATGCAGTCCTCTAACCACCTACACACTTGTCTTTCACACCTTCAATTCCCCAGTCAGTATCCATACACTTCCAACAAACACCCTGTCACTCTCCTTGCACTCCTCTAGTGACCCATTCAGCACCATGTACTAAGCCATTCACTGCGCCAAAACCCAAACACTTATATATTCACCCAGGGACTCTCCTTGCAGTGCTCTAATCATTCAGTCAGTACACAAGTACTCATGCACTGAGCCAAGTCTTAGCACATGGACTGCTTTAAACGCCTATCCACTAGGCATGTCGTCCTCTAACCACCTACACACTTGTCTTTCACACCTTCAATTCCCCAGTCAGTAGCCATACACTTCCAGCAAACACCCTGTCACTCTCCTTGCACTCCTCTAGTGACCCATTCAGCACCATCTACTAATTCATTCAATGCGCCAAAACCCAACCACTTATAAATTCACCCAGGCACTCTCCTTGCAGTGCTCTAATCATTCAGTCAGTACACAAGTACTCATGCACTGAGCCAGGCCTTAGCACATGGACTGCTTTAAACGCCTATCCACTATGCATGTCGTCCTCTAACCACCTACACACTTGTCTTTCACACCTTCAATTCCCCAGTCAGTAGCCATACACTTCCAGCAAACCCCCTGTCACTCTCCTTGCACTCCTCTAGTGACCCATTCAGCACCATCTACTAATCCATTCACTGCGCCAAAACCCAACCACTTATAAATTCACCCAGGCACTCTCCTTGCAGTGCTCTAATCATTCAGTCAGTACCCAAGTACTCATGCACTGAGCTAGGCCTTAGCACATTGACTGCTTCAAACACCTATCCACTATGCATGCAGTCCTCTAACCACCTACACACTTGTCTTTTACCCCTTCAATTCCCCAGTCAGTATCTACATACTCCTGCAAACACCCAGTCACTCCCCTTGCACTCCTCCAGTGACCCATTCAGCACCATGTACTAATCCATTCACTGCGCCAAAACCCAACCACTTATAAATTCACCCAGGCACTCTCCTTGCAGTGCTCTAATCATTCAGTCAGTACCCAAGTACTCATGCACTGAGCCAGGCCTTAGCACACCGACTACTTCAAACGCCTATCCACTATGCATGTAGTCCTCTAACCACCTACACACTTGTCTTTCACACTTTCAAGACTCCAGTCAGTATCCATACACCTCCAGCAAACACCCTGTCACTCCCCTAGGACTCCTGTAGTGACCCATTCAGCACCATGTACTAATCCATTCACTGCGCCAAAACCCAAACACTTATAAATTCACCCAGGGACTCTCCTTGCAGTACTCTAATCATTCAGTCAGTACCCAAGTACTCATGCACTGAGCCAGGCCTTAGCACATGGACTGCGAACGCCTATCCATTATGCATGCAGTCCTCTAACCACATACACACTTGTCTTTCAAACCTTCAAGTCTCCAGTCAGTATCCATACACTTCCAGCAAACACCCTGTCACTCACGTAGGACTCCTGTAGTGACCCATTCAGCACCATGTACTAACCCATTCACTCTACCAAACCCCAAACACTTATAAATTCATCCAGACACTCTCCTTGCAGTGCTCTAATCATTCAGTCAGTACCCAAGTACTCATGCACTGAGCCAGGCCTTAGCACATGGACTGCTTCAAACGCCTATCCACTATGCATGTAGTCCTCTAACCACCTACACACTTGTCTTTCACACTTTCAATTCCCCAGTCAGCAGCCATACACTTCCAGCAAACACCCTGTCACTCTCCTTGCACTCCTCTAGTGACCCATTCAGCACCATGTACTAATCCATTCACTGCGCCAAAACCCAAACACTTATAAATTCACCCAGGGACTCTCCCTGCAGTACTCTAATCATTCAGTCAGTACCCAAGTACTCATGCACTGAGCCAGGCCTTAGCACATGGACTGCGAACGCCTATCCACTATGCATGCAGTCCTCTAACCACATACCCACTTGTCTTTCAAACCTTCAAGTCTCCAGTCAGTATCCATACACTTCCAGCAAACACCCTGTCACTCACCTAGGACTCCTGTAGTGACCCATTCAGCACCATGTACTAACCCATTCACTGTACCAAAACCCAAACACTTATAAATTCATCCAGACACTCTCCTTGCAGTACTCTAATCATTCAGTCAGTACCCAAGTACTCATGCACTGAGCCAGGCCTTAGCACATGGACTGCTTCAAACGCCTCTCCGCTATGCATGCATTCCTCTAACCACCTACACACTTGTCTTTCACACCTTCAATTCTCCAGTCAGTATACATACACTTCCTGCAAACACCCTGTCACTCCCCTTGCACTCCTCTAGTGACCCATTCAGTACCATGTACTAATCCATTCACTGCACCAAAACTCAAACACTTATAAATTCACCCAGGCACTCTCGTTGCAGTACTCTAATCATTCAGTCAGTACCCAAGTACTCATGCACTGAGACAGGCCTTAGCACATGTACTGCTTCAAACGCCAATCCACTATGCATGCAGTCCTCTAACCACCTACACACTTGTCTTTCACACCTTCAATTCCCCAGTCAGTGTCCATACACTTCCAGCAAACACCCTGTCACTCTCCTTGCACTCCTCTAGTGACCCATTCAGCACCATGTACTAATCCATTCACTGCGCCAAAACCCAAACACTTATAAATTCACCCAGGGACTCTCCTTGCAGTACTCTAATCATTCAGTCAGTACCCAAGTACTCATGCACTGAGAAAGGCCTTAGCACATGGACTGCTTCAAACGCCTATCCACTATGCATGTAGTCCTCTAACCACCTATACAATTGTCTTTCACACTTTCAATTCCCCAGTCAGTATCCATACACTTCCAGCAAACACCCTGTCACTCCCCTTGCACTCCTCTACTGACCCATTCAGAACCATCTACTAATCCATTCACTGCGCCAAAACCCAACCACTTATAAATTCACCCAGGCACTCTCCTTGCAGTACTCTAATCATTCAGTCAGTACCCAAGTACTCATGCACTGAGCCAGGCCTTAGCACATGGACTGCTTCAAACGCCTATCCACTATGCATGTAGTCCTCTAACCACCTACACACTTGTCTTTCACACTTTCAATTCCCCAGTCAGTAGCCATACACTTCCAGCAAACACCCTGTCACTCTCCTTGCACTCCTCTATTGACCCATTCAGCACCATGTACTAATCCATTCACTGCGCCAAAACCCAAACACTTATAAATTCACCCAGGCACTCTCGTTGCAGTACTCTAATCATTCAGTCAGTACCCAAGTACTCATGCACTGAGCTAGGCCTTAGCACATTGACTGCTTCAAACACCTATCCACTATGCATGCAGTCCTCTAACCACCTACACACTTGTCTTTCACCCCTTCAATTCCCCAGTCAGTATCTACATACTCCTGCAAACACCCAGTCACTCCCCTTGCACTCCTCCAGTGACCCATTCAGCACCATGTACTAATCCATTCACAGCGCCAAAACCCAAACACTTATAAATTCACCCAGGCACTCTCCTTGCAGTACTCTAATCATTCAGTCAGTACCCAAGTACTCATGCACTGAGCCAGGCCTTAGCACATGGACTGCTTTAAACGCCTATCCACTATGCATGTCGTCCTCTAACCACCTACACACTTGTCTTTCACACCTTCAATTCCCCAGTCAGTAGCCATACACTTCCAGCAAACACCCTGTCACTCTCCTTGCACTCCTCTAGTGACCCATTCAGCACCATCTACTAATCCATTCACTGCGCCAAAACCCAACCACTCATAAATTCACCCAGGCACTCTCCTTGCAGTGCTCTAATCATTCAGTCAGTACCCAAGTACTCATGCACTGAGCCAGGCCTTAGCACATGGACTGCTTTAAACGCCTATCCACTATGCATGTCGTCCTCTAACCACCTACACACTTGTCTTTCACACCTTCAATTCCCCAGTCAGTAGCCATACACTTCCAGCAAACACCCTGTCACTCTCCTTGCACTCCTCTAGTGACCCATTCAGCACCATCTACTAATCCATTCACTGTGCCAAAACACAACCACTTATAAATTCACCCAGGCACTCTCCTTGCAGTGCTCTAATCATTTAGTCAGTACACAAGTACTCATGCACTGAGCCAGGCCTTAGCACATGGACTGCTTTAAACGCCTATCCACTATGCATGTCGTCCTCTAACCACCTACACACTTGTCTTTCACACTTTCAATTCCCCAGTCAGTAGCCATACACTTCCAGCAAACACCCTGTCACTCCCCTTGCACTCCTCTAGTGACCCATTCAGCACCATGTACTAATCCATTCACTGCACCAAAACCCAAACACTTATAAATTCACCCAGGCACTCTCGTTGCAGTACTCTAATCATTCAGTCAGTACCCAAGTAATCATGCACTGAGCTAGGCCTTAGCACATTGACTGCTTCAAACACCTATCCACTATGCATGCAGTCCTCTAACCACCTACACGCTTGTCTTTCACACCTTCAATTCCCCAGTCAGTATCCATACACTTCCAACAAACACCCTGTCACTCTCCTTGCACTCCTCTAGTGACCCATTCAGCACCATCTACTAATCCATTCACTGTGCCAAAACACAACCACTTATAAATTCACCCAGGCACTCTCCTTGCAGTGCTCTAATCATTTAGTCAGTACACAAGTACTCATGCACTGAGCCAGGCCTTAGCACATGGACTGCTTTAAACGCCTATCCACTATGCATGTCGTCCTCTAACCACCTACACACTTGTCTTTCACACCTTCAATTCCCCAGTCAGTAGCCATACACTTCCAGCAAACCCCCTGTCACTCTCCTTGCACTCCTCTAGTGACACATTCAGCACCATCTACTAATCCATTCACTGCGCCAAAACCCAACCACTTATAAATTCACCCAGGCACTCTCCTTGCAGTGCTCTAATCATTCAGTCAGTACCCAAGTACTCATGCACTGAGCTAGGCCTTAGCACATTGACTGCTTCAAACACCTATCCACTATGCATGCAGTCCTCTAACCACCTACACACTTGTCTTTCACCCCTTCAATTCCCCAGTCAGTATCTACATACTCCTGCAAACACCCAGTCACTCCCCTTGCACTCCTCCAGTGACCCATTCAGCACCATGTACTAATCCATTCACAGCGCCAAAACCCAAACACTTATAAATTCACCCAGGCACTCTCCTTGCAGTACTCTAATCATTCAGTCAGTACCCAAGTACTCATGCACTGAGACAGGCCTTAGCACATGGACTGCTTCAAACGCCAATCCACTATGCATGCAGTCCTCAAACCACCTACACACTTGTCTTTCACACCTTCAATTCCCCAGTCAGTATCCATACACTTACTACAAACACCCTGTCACTCTCCTTGCACTCCTCTAGTGACCCATTCAGCACCATCTACTAATCCATTCACTGCGCCAAAACCCAACCACTTATAAATTCACCCAGGCACTCTCCTTGCAGTGCTCTAATCATTCAGTCAGTACCCAAGTACTCATGCACTGAGCCAGGCCTTAGCACATGGACTGCTTTAAACGCCTATCCACTATGCATGTCGTCCTCTAACCTCCTACACACTTGTCTTTCACACCTTCAATTCCCCAGTCAGTAGCCATACACTTCCAGCAAACACCCTGTCACTCTCCTTGCACTCCTCTAGTGACCCATTCAGCACCATCTACTAATCCATTCACTGCGCCAAAACACAACCACTTATAAATTCACCCAGGCACTCTCCTTGCAGTGCTCTAATCATTTAGTCAGTACAGAAGTACTCATGCACTGAGCCAGGCCTTAGCACATGGACTGCTTTAAACGCCTATCCACTATGCATGTCGTCCTCTAACCACCTACACACTTGTCTTTCACACCTTCAATTCCCCAGTCAGTAGCCATACACTTCCAGCAAACACCATGTCACTCTCCTTGCACTCCTCTAGTGAACCATTCAGCACCATGTACTAATCCATTCACTGCACCAAAACCCAAACACTTATAAATTCACCCAGGCACTCTCGTTGCAGTACTCTAATCATTCAGTCAGTACCCAAGTACTCATGCACTGAGCTAGGCCTTAGCACATTGACTGCTTCAAACACCTATCCACTATGCATGCAGTCCTCTAACCACCTACACACTTGTCTTTCACCCCTTCAATTCCCCAGTCAGTATCTACATACTCCTGCAAACACCCAGTCACTCCCCTTGCACTCCTCCAGTGACCCATTCAGCACCATGTACTAATCCATTCACAGCGCCAAAACCCAAACACTTATAAATTCACCCAGGCACTCTCGTTGCAGTACTCTAATCATTCAGTCAGTACCCAAGTACTCATGCACTGAGACAGGCCTTAGCACATGGACTGCTTCAAACGCCAATCCACTATGCATGCAGTCCTCTAACCACCTACACACTTGTCTTTCACACCTTCAATTCCCCAGTCAGTATCCATACACTTCCAACAAACACCCTGTCACTCTCCTTGCACTCCTCTAGTGACCCATTCAGCACCATCTACTAATCCATTCACTGCGCCAAAACCCAACCACTTATAAATTCACCCAGGCACTCTCCTTGCAGTGCTCTAATCATTCAGTCAGTACCCAAGTACTCATGCACTGAGCCAGGCCTTAGCACATGGACTGCTTTAAACGCCTATCCACTATGCATGTCGTCCTCTAACCACACTACACACTTGTCTTTCACACCTTCAATTCCCTAGTCAGTAGCCATACACTTCCAGCAAACACCCTGTCACTCTCCTTGCACTCCTCTAGTGACCCATTCAGCGCCATGTACTAATACATTCACTACGCCAAAACCCAAATACTTATAAATTCACCCAGGCACTCTCATTGCAGTACTCTAATCATTCAGTCAGTACCCAAGTACTCATGCACTGAGCCAGGCCTTAGCACACCGACTACTTCAAACGCCTATCCACTATGCATGTAGTCCTCTAACCACCTACACACTTGTCTTTCACACTTTCAAGACTCCAGTCAGTATCCATACACCTCCAGCAAACACCCTGTCACTCCCCTAGGACTCCTGTAGTGACCCATTCAGCACCATGTACTAATCCATTCACTGCGCCAAAACCCAAACACTTATAAATTCACCCAGGGACTCTCCTTGCAGTACTCTAATCATTCAGTCAGTACCCAAGTACTCATGCACTGAGCCAGGCCTTAGCACATGGACTGCTTCAAACGCCTATAAACTATGCATGTAGTCCTCTAACCACCTACACACTTGTCTTTCACACTTTCAATTCCCCAGTCAGTAGCCATACACTTCCAGCAAACACCCTGTCACTCTCCTTGCACTCCTCTAGTGACCCATTCAGCACCATGTACTAATCCATTCACTGCGCCAAAACCCAAACACTTATAAATTCACCCAGGGACTCTCCTTGCAGTACTCTAATCATTCAGTCAGTACCCAAGTACTCATGCACTGAGCCAGGCCTTAGCACATGGACTGCGAACGCCTATCCATTATGCATGCAGTCCTCTAACCACATACACACTTGTCTTTCAAACCTTCAAGTCTCCAGTCAGTATCCATACACTTCCAGCAAACACCCTGTCACTCACGTAGGACTCCTGTAGTGACCCATTCAGCACCATGTACTAACCCATTCACTGTACCAAACCCCAAACACTTATAAATTCATCCAGACACTCTCCTTGCAGTGCTCTAATCATTCAGTCAGTACCCAAGTACTCATGCACTGAGCCAGGCCTTAGCACATGGACTGCTTCAAACGCCTATCCACTATGCATGTAGTCCTCTAACCACCTACACACTTGTCTTTCACACTTTCAATTCCCCAGTCAGCAGCCATACACTTCCAGCAAACACCCTGTCACTCTCCTTGCACTCCTCTAGTGACCCATTCAGCACCATGTACTAATCCATTCACTGCACCAAAACCCAAACACTTATAAGTTCACCCAGGGACTCTCCTTGCAGTACTCTAATCATCCAGTCAGTACCCAAGTACTCATACACTTAGCCAGGCCTTAGCACATGGACGGCAAACGCCTATGCACTATGCATGCAGTCCTCTAACCACATACATACTTGTCTTTTAAACCTTCAAGTCTCCAGTCAGTATCCATACACTTCCAATAAACACCCTGTCACTCACCTAGGACTCCTATAGTGACCCATTCAGCACCATGTACTAACCCATTCACTGTATCAAAACCCAAACACTTATAAATTCATCCACTCTCCTTGCAGTACTCTAATCATTCAGTCAGTACCCAAGTACTCATGCACTGAGCCAGGCCTTAGCACATGGACTGCTTCAAACGCCAATCCACTATGCATGCAGTCCTCTAACCACCTACACACTTGTCTTTCACACCTTCAATTCCCCAGTCAGTATCCATACACTTCCTACAAACACCCTGTCACTCTCCTTGCACTCCTCTAGTGACCCATTCAGCACCATCTACTAATCCATTCACTGCGCCAAAACCCAACCACTTATAAATTCACCCAGGCACTCTCCTTGCAGTGCTCTAATCATTCAGTCAGTACCCAAGTACTCATGCACTGAGCCAGGCCTTAGCACATGGACTGCTTTAAACGCCTATCCACTATGCATGTCGTCCTCTAACCACCTACACACTTGTCTTTCACACCTTCAATTCCCCAGTCAGTAGCCATACACTTCCAGCAAACACCCTGTCACTCTCCTTGCACTCCTCTAGTGACCCATTCAGCACCATCTACTAATCCATTCACTGCGCCAAAACACAACCACTTATAAATTCACCCAGGCACTCTCCTTGCAGTGCTCTAATCATTTAGTCAGTACACAAGTACTCATGCACTGAGCCAGGCCTTAGCACATGGACTGCTTTAAACGCCTATCCACTATGCATGTCGTCCTCTAACCACCTACACACTTGTCTTTCACACTTTCAATTCCCCAGTCAGTAGCCATACACTTCCAGCAAACACCCTGTCACTCCCCTTGCACTCCTCTAGTGACCCATTCAGCACCATGTACTAATCCATTCACTGCACCAAAACCCAAACACTTATAAATTCACCCAGGCACTCTCGTTGCAGTACTCTAATCATTCAGTCAGTACCCAAGTAATCATGCACTGAGCTAGGCCTTAGCACATTGACTGCTTCAAACACCTATCCACTATGCATGCAGTCCTCTAACCACCTACACACTTGTCTTTCACACCTTCAATTCCCCAGTCAGTATCCATACACTTCCAACAAACACCCTGTCACTCTCCTTGCACTCCTCTAGTGACCCATTCAGCACCATGTACTAAGCCATTCACTGCGCCAAAACCCAAACACTTATATATTCACCCAGGGACTCTCCTTGCAGTGCTCTAATCATTCAGTCAGTACACAAGTACTCATGCACTGAGCCAAGTCTTAGCACATGGACTGCTTTAAACGCCTATCCACTAGGCATGTCGTCCTCTAACCACCTACACACTTGTCTTTCACACCTTCAATTCCCCAGTCAGTAGCCATACACTTCCAGCAAACACCCTGTCACTCTCCTTGCACTCCTCTAGTGACCCATTCAGCACCATCTACTAATTCATTCACTGCGCCAAAACCCAACCACTTATAAATTCACCCAGGCACTCTCCTTGCAGTGCTCTAATCATTCAGTCAGTACACAAGTACTCATGCACTGAGCCAGGCCTTAGCACATGGACTGCTTTAAACGCCTATCCACTATGCATGTCGTCCTCTAACCACCTACACACTTGTCTTTCACACCTTCAATTCCCCAGTCAGTAGCCATACACTTCCAGCAAACCCCCTGTCACTCTCCTTGCACTCCTCTAGTGACCCATTCAGCACCATCTACTAATCCATTCACTGCGCCAAAACCCAACCACTTATAAATTCACCCAGGCACTCTCCTTGCAGTGCTCTAATCATTCAGTCAGTACCCAAGTACTCATGCACTGAGCTAGGCCTTAGCACATTGACTGCTTCAAACACCTATCCACTATGCATGCAGTCCTCTAACCACCTACACACTTGTCTTTCACCCCTTCAATTCCCCAGTCAGTATCTACATACTCCTGCAAACACCCAGTCACTCCCCTTGCACTCCTCCAGTGACCCATTCAGCACCATGTACTAATCCATTCACAGCGCCAACACCCAAACACTTATAAATTCACCCAGGCACTCTCCTTGCAGTACTCTAATCATTCAGTCAGTACCCAAGTACTCATGCACTGAGACAGGCCTTAGCACATGGACTGCTTCAAACGCCAATCCACTATGCATGCAGTCCTCAAACCACCTACACACTTGTCTTTCACACCTTCAATTCCCCAGTCAGTATCCATACACTTACTACAAACACCCTGTCACTCTCCTTGCACTCCTCTAGTGACCCATTCAGCACCATCTACTAATCCATTCACTGCGCCAAAACCCAACCACTTATAAATTCACCCAGGCACTCTCCTTGCAGTGCTCTAATCATTCAGTCAGTACCCAAGTACTCATGCACTGAGCCAGGCCTTAGCACATGGACTGCTTTAAACGCCTATCCACTATGCATGTCGTCCTCTAACCTCCTACACACTTGTCTTTCACACCTTCAATTCCCCAGTCAGTAGCCATACACTTCCAGCAAACACCCTGTCACTCTCCTTGCACTCCTCTAGTGACCCATTCAGCACCATCTACTAATCCATTCACTGCGCCAAAACACAACCACTTATAAATTCACCCAGGCACTCTCCTTGCAGTGCTCTAATCATTTAGTCAGTACAGAAGTACTCATGCACTGAGCCAGGCCTTAGCACATGGACTGCTTTAAACGCCTATCCACTATGCATGTCGTCCTCTAACCACCTACACACTTGTCTTTCACACCTTCAATTCCCCAGTCAGTAGCCATACACTTCCAGCAAACACCATGTCACTCTCCTTGCACTCCTCTAGTGAACCATTCAGCACCATGTACTAATCCATTCACTGCACCAAAACCCAAACACTTATAAATTCACCCAGGCACTCTCGTTGCAGTACTCTAATCATTCAGTCAGTACCCAAGTACTCATGCACTGAGCTAGGCCTTAGCACATTGACTGCTTCAAACACCTATCCACTATGCATGCAGTCCTCTAACCACCTACACACTTGTCTTTCACCCCTTCAATTCCCCAGTCAGTATCTACATACTCCTGCAAACACCCAGTCACTCCCCTTGCACTCCTCCAGTGACCCATTCAGCACCATGTACTAATCCATTCACAGCGCCAAAACCCAAACACTTATAAATTCACCCAGGCACTCTCGTTGCAGTACTCTAATCATTCAGTCAGTACCCAAGTACTCATGCACTGAGACAGGCCTTAGCACATGGACTGCTTCAAACGCCAATCCACTATGCATGCAGTCCTCTAACCACCTACACACTTGTCTTTCACACCTTCAATTCCCCAGTCAGTATCCATACACTTCCAACAAACACCCTGTCACTCTCCTTGCACTCCTCTAGTGACCCATTCAGCACCATCTACTAATCCATTCACTGCGCCAAAACCCAACCACTTATAAATTCACCCAGGCACTCTCCTTGCAGTGCTCTAATCATTCAGTCAGTACCCAAGTACTCATGCACTGAGCCAGGCCTTAGCACATGGACTGCTTTAAACGCCTATCCACTATGCATGTCGTCCTCTAACCACACTACACACTTGTCTTTCACACCTTCAATTCCCTAGTCAGTAGCCATACACTTCCAGCAAACACCCTGTCACTCTCCTTGCACTCCTCTAGTGACCCATTCAGCGCCATGTACTAATACATTCACTACGCCAAAACCCAAATACTTATAAATTCACCCAGGCACTCTCATTGCAGTACTCTAATCATTCAGTCAGTACCCAAGTACTCATGCACTGAGCCAGGCCTTAGCACACCGACTACTTCAAACGCCTATCCACTATGCATGTAGTCCTCTAACCACCTACACACTTGTCTTTCACACTTTCAAGACTCCAGTCAGTATCCATACACCTCCAGCAAACACCCTGTCACTCCCCTAGGACTCCTGTAGTGACCCATTCAGCACCATGTACTAATCCATTCACTGCGCCAAAACCCAAACACTTATAAATTCACCCAGGGACTCTCCTTGCAGTACTCTAATCATTCAGTCAGTACCCAAGTACTCATGCACTGAGCCAGGCCTTAGCACATGGACTGCTTCAAACGCCTATAAACTATGCATGTAGTCCTCTAACCACCTACACACTTGTCTTTCACACTTTCAATTCCCCAGTCAGTAGCCATACACTTCCAGCAAACACCCTGTCACTCTCCTTGCACTCCTCTAGTGACCCATTCAGCACCATGTACTAATCCATTCACTGCGCCAAAACCCAAACACTTATAAATTCACCCAGGGACTCTCCTTGCAGTACTCTAATCATTCAGTCAGTACCCAAGTACTCATGCACTGAGCCAGGCCTTAGCACATGGACTGCGAACGCCTATCCATTATGCATGCAGTCCTCTAACCACATACACACTTGTCTTTCAAACCTTCAAGCCTCCAGTCAGTATCCATACACTTCCAGCAAACACCCTGTCACTCACGTAGGACTCCTGTAGTGACCCATTCAGCACCATGTACTAACCCATTCACTGTACCAAACCCCAAACACTTATAAATTCATCCAGACACTCTCCTTGCAGTGCTCTAATCATTCAGTCAGTACCCAAGTACTCATGCACTGAGCCAGGCCTTAGCACATGGACTGCTTCAAACGCCTATCCACTATGCATGTAGTCCTCTAACCACCTACACACTTGTCTTTCACACTTTCAATTCCCCAGTCAGCAGCCATACACTTCCAGCAAACACCCTGTCACTCTCCTTGCACTCCTCTAGTGACCCATTCAGCACCATGTACTAATCCATTCACTGCACCAAAACCCAAACACTTATAAGTTCACCCAGGGACTCTCCTTGCAGTACTCTAATCATTCAGTCAGTACCCAAGTACTCATACACTTAGCCAGGCCTTAGCACATGGACGGCAAACGCCTATGCACTATGCATGCAGTCCTCTAACCACATACATACTTGTCTTTTAAACCTTCAAGTCTCCAGTCAGTATCCATACACTTCCAATAAACACCCTGTCACTCACCTAGGACTCCTATAGTGACCCATTCAGCACCATGTACTAACCCATTCACTGTATCAAAACCCAAACACTTATAAATTCATCCAGACACTCTCCTTGCAGTACTCTAATCATTCAGTCAGTACCCAAGTACTCATGCACTGAGCCAGGCCTTAGCACATGGACTGCTTCAAACGCCAATCCACTATGCATGCAGTCCTCTAACCACCTACACACTTGTCTTTCACACCTTCAATTCCCCAGTCAGTATCCATACACTTCCTACAAACACCCTGTCACTCTCCTTGCACTCCTCTAGTGACCCATTCAGCACCATCTACTAATCCATTCACTGCGCCAAAACCCAACCACTTATAAATTCACCCAGGCACTCTCCTTGCAGTGCTCTAATCATTCAGTCAGTACCCAAGTACTCATGCACTGAGCCAGGCCTTAGCACATGGACTGCTTTAAACGCCTATCCACTACGCATGTCGTCCTCTAACCACCTACACACTTGTCTTTCACACCTTCAATTCCCCAGTCAGTAGCCATACACTTCCAGCAAACACCCTGTCACTCTCCTTGCACTCCTCTAGTGACCCATTCAGCACCATCTACTAATCCATTCACTGCGCCAAAACACAACCACTTATAAATTCACCCAGGCACTCTCCTTGCAGTGCTCTAATCATTTAGTCAGTACACAAGTACTCATGCACTGAGCCAGGCCTTAGCATATGGACTGCTTTAAACGCCTATCCACTATGCATGTCGTCCTCTAACCACCTACACACTTGTCTTTCACACTTTCAATTCCCCAGTCAGTAGCCATACACTTCCAGCAAACACCCTGTCACTCCCCTTGCACTCCTCTAGTGACCCATTCAGCACCATGTACTAATCCATTCACTGCACCAAAACCCAAACACTTATAAATTCACCCAGGCACTCTCGTTGCAGTACTCTAATCATTCAGTCAGTACCCAAGTAATCATGCACTGAGCTAGGCCTTAGCACATTGACTGCTTCAAACACCTATCCACTATGCATGCAGTCCTCTAACCACCTACACACTTGTCTTTCACACCTTCAATTCCCCAGTCAGTATCCATACACTTCCAACAAACACCCTGTCACTCTCCTTGCACTCCTCTAGTGACCCATTCAGCACCATGTACTAAGCCATTCACTGCGCCAAAACCCAAACACTTATATATTCACCCAGGGACTCTCCTTGCAGTGCTCTAATCATTCAGTCAGTACACAAGTACTCATGCACTGAGCCAAGTCTTAGCACATGGACTGCTTTTAACGCCTATCCACTAGGCATGTTGTCCTCTAACCACCTACACACTTGTCTTTCACACCTTCAATTCCCCAGTCAGTAGCCATACACTTCCAGCAAACACCCTGTCACTCTCCTTGCACTCCTCTAGTGACCCATTCAGCACCATCTACTAATTCATTCACTGCGCCAAAACCCAACCACTTATAAATTCACCCAGGCACTCTCCTTGCAGTGCTCTAATCATTCAGTCAGTACACAAGTACTCATGCACTGAGCCAGGCCTTAGCACATGGACTGCTTTAAACGCCTATCCACTATGCATGTCGTCCTCTAACCACCTACACACTTGTCTTTCACACCTTCAATTCCCCAGTCAGTAGCCATACACTTCCAGCAAACCCCCTGTCACTCTCCTTGCACTCCTCTAGTGAACCATTCAGCACCATGTACTAATCCATTCACTGCACCAAAACCCAAACACTTATAAATTCACCCAGGCACTCTCGTTGCAGTACTCTAATCATTCAGTCAGTACCCAAGTACTCATGCACTGAGCTAGGCCTTAGCACATTGACTGCTTCAAACACCTATCTACTATGCATGCAGTCCTCTAACCACCTACACACTTGTCTTTCACCCCTTCAATTCCCCAGTCAGTATCTACATACTCCTGCAAACACCCAGTCACTCCCCTTGCACTCCTCCAGTGACCCATTCAGCACCATGTACTAATCCATTCACAGCGCCAAAACCCAAACACTTATAAATTCACCCAGGCACTCTCGTTGCAGTACTCTAATCATTCAGTCAGTACCCAAGTACTCATGCACTGAGCTAGGCCTTAGCACATTGACTGCTTCAAACGCCAATCCACTATGCATGCAGTCCTCAAACCACCTACACACTTGTCTTTCACACCTTCAATTTCCCAGTCAGTATCCATACACTTACTACAAACACCCTGTCACTCTCCTTGCACTCCTCTAGTGACCCATTCAGCACCATCTAATAATCCATTCACTGCGCCAAAACCCAACCACTTATAAATTCACCCAGGCACTCTCCTTGCAGTGCTCTAATCATTCAGTCAGTACCCAAGTACTCATGCACTGAGCCAGGCCTTAGCACATGGACTGCTTTAAACGCCTATCCACTATGCATGTCGTCCTCTAACCACCTACACACTTGTCTTTCACCCCTTAAATTCCCCAGTCAGTATCTACATACTCCTGCAAACACCCAGTCACTCCCCTTGCACTCCTCCAGTGACCCATTCAGCACCATGTACTAATCCATTCACAGCGCCAAAACCCAAACACTTATAAATTCACCCAGGCACTCTCGTTGCAGTACTCTAATCATTCAGTCAGTACCCAAGTACTCATGCACTGAGACAGGCCTTAGCACATGGACTGCTTCAAACGCCTATAAACTATGCATGTAGTCCTCTAACCACCTACACACTTGTCTTTCACACTTTCAATTCCCCAGTCAGTAGCCATACACTTCCATCAAACACCCTGTCACTCTCCTTGCACTCCTCTAGTGACCCATTCAGCACCATGTACTAATCCATTCACTGCGCCAAAACCCAAACACTTATAAATTCACCCAGGGACTCTCCTTGCAGTACTCTAATCATTCAGTCAGTACCCAAGTACTCATGCACTGAGCCAGGCCTTAGCATATGGACTGCTTCAAACGCCTATCCACTATGCATGTAGTCCTCTAACCACCTACACACTTGTCTTTCACACCTTCAATTCCCCAGTCAGTAGCCATACACTTCCAGCAAACACCCTGTCACTCTCGTTGCACTCCTCTAGTGACCCATTCAGCACCATGTACTAATCCATTCACTGCGCAAAAACCCAACCACTTATAAATTCACCCAGGCACTCTCCTTGCAGTGCTCTAATCATTCAGTCAGTACACAAGTACTCATGCACTGAGCCAGGCCTTAGCACATGGACTGCTTTAAACGCCTATCCACTATGCATGTCGTCCTCTAACCACCTACACACTTGTCTTTCACACCTTCAATTCCCCAGTCAGTAGCCATACACTTCCAGCAAACCCCCTGTCACTCTCCTTGCACTCCTCTAGTGAACCATTCAGCACCATGTACTAATCCATTCACTGCACCAAAACCCAAACACTTATAAATTCACCCAGGCACTCTCGTTGCAGTACTCTAATCATTCAGTCAGTACCCAAGTACTCATGCACTGAGCTAGGCCTTAGCACATTGACTGCTTCAAACACCTATCCACTATGCATGCAGTCCTCTAACCACCTACACACTTGTCTTTCACCCCTTCAATTCCCCAGTCAGTATCTACATACTCCTGCAAACACCCAGTCACTCCCCTTGCACTCCTCCAGTGACCCATTCAGCACCATGTACTAATCCATTCACAGCGCCAAAACCCAAACACTTATAAATTCACCCAGGCACTCTCCTTGCAGTACTCTAATCATTCAGTCAGTACCCAAGTACTCATGCACTGAGACAGGCCTTAGCACATGGACTGCTTCAAACGCCAATCCACTATGCATGCAGTCCTCAAACCACCTACACACTTGTCTTTCACACCTTCAATTTCCCAGTCAGTATCCATACACTTACTACAAACACCCTGTCACTCTCCTTGCACTCCTCTAGTGACCCATTCAGCACCATCTAATAATCCATTCACTGCGCCAAAACCCAACCACTTATAAATTCACCCAGGCACTCTCCTTGCAGTGCTCTAATCATTCAGTCAGTACCCAAGTACTCATGCACTGAGCCAGGCCTTAGCACATGGACTGCTTTAAACGCCTATCCACTATGCATGTCGTCCTCTAACCACCTACACACTTGTCTTTCACACCTTCAATTCCCCAGTCAGTAGCCATACACTTCCAGCAAACACCCTGTCACTCTCCTTGCACTCCTCTAGTGAACCATTCAGCACCATGTACTAATCCATTCACTGTACCAAAACCCAAACACTTATAAATTCACCCAGGCACTCTCGTTGCAGTACTCTAATCATTCAGTCAGTACCCAAGTACTCATGCACTGAGACAGGCCTTAGCACATGGACTGCTTCAAACGCCTATAAACTATGCATGTAGTCCTCTAACCACCTACACACTTGTCTTTCACACTTTCAATTCCCCAGTCAGTAGCCATACACTTCCATCAAACACCCTGTCACTCTCCTTGCACTCCTCTAGTGACCCATTCAGCACCATGTACTAATCCATTCACTGCGCCAAAACCCAAACACTTATAAATTCACCCAGGGACTCTCCTTGCAGTACTCTAATCATTCAGTCAGTACCCAAGTACTCATGCACTGAGCCAGGCCTTAGCATATGGACTGCTTCAAACGCCTATCCACTATGCATGTAGTCCTCTAACCACCTACACACTTGTCTTTCACACCTTCAATTCCCCAGTCAGTAGCCATACACTTCCAGCAAACACCCTGTCACTCTCGTTGCACTCCTCTAGTGACCCATTCAGCACATGTACTAATCCATTCACTGCGCCAAAACCCAAACACTTATAAATTCACCCAGGCACTCTCATTGCAGTACTCTAATCATTCAGTCAGGACACAAGTACTCATTCACTGAGCCAGGCCTTAGCACATGGACTACTTCAAACGCCTATCCACTATGCATGCAGTCCTCTAACCACATACACACTTGTCTTTCAAACCTTCAAGTCTCCAGTCAGTATCCATACACATCCAGCAAACACCCTGTCACTCCCCTTGCACTCCTCTAGTGACCCATTCAGCACCATGTACTAATCCATTCACTGCACCAAAACCCAAACACTTATAAATTCACCCAGGCACTCTCGTTGCAGTACTCTAATCATTCAGTCAGTACCCAAGTAATCATGCACTGAGCTAGGCCTTAGCACATTGACTGCTTCAAACACCTATCCACTATGCATGCAGTCCTCTAACCACCTACACACTTGTCTTTCACACCTTCAATTCCCCAGTCAGTATCCATACACTTCCAACAAACACCCTGTCACTCTCCTTGCACTCCTCTAGTGACCCATTCAGCACCATGTACTAAGCCATTCACTGCGCCAAAACCCAAACACTTATATATTCACCCAGGGACTCTCCTTGCAGTGCTCTAATCATTCAGTCAGTACACAAGTACTCATGCACTGAGCCAAGTCTTAGCACATGGACTGCTTTTAACGCCTATCCACTAGGCATGTTGTCCTCTAACCACCTACACACTTGTCTTTCACACCTTCAATTCCCCAGTCAGTAGCCATACACTTCCAGCAAACACCCTGTCACTCTCCTTGCACTCCTCTAGTGACCCATTCAGCACCATCTACTAATTCATTCACTGCGCCAAAACCCAACCACTTATAAATTCACCCAGGCACTCTCCTTGCAGTGCTCTAATCATTCAGTCAGTACACAAGTACTCATGCACTGAGCCAGGCCTTAGCACATGGACTGCTTTAAACGCCTATCCACTATGCATGTCGTCCTCTAACCACCTACACACTTGTCTTTCACACCTTCAATTCCCCAGTCAGTAGCCATACACTTCCAGCAAACCCCCAGTCACTCCCCTTGCACTCCTCCAGTGACCCATTCAGCACCATGTACTAATCCATTCACAGCGCCAAAACCCAAACACTTATAAATTCACCCAGGCACTCTCCTTGCAGTACTCTAATCATTCAGTCAGTACCCAAGTACTCATGCACTGAGACAGGCCTTAGCACATGGACTGCTTCAAACGCCAATCCACTATGCATGCAGTCCTCAAACCACCTACACACTTGTCTTTCACACCTTCAATTTCCCAGTCAGTATCCATACACTTACTACAAACACCCTGTCACTCTCCTTGCACTCCTCTAGTGACCCATTCAGCACCATCTAATAATCCATTCACTGCGCCAAAACCCAACCACTTATAAATTCACCCAGGCACTCTCCTTGCAGTGCTCTAATCATTCAGTCAGTACCCAAGTACTCATGCACTGAGCCAGGCCTTAGCACATGGACTGCTTTAAACGCCTATCCACTATGCATGTCGTCCTCTAACCACCTACACACTTGTCTTTCACCCCTTAAATTCCCCAGTCAGTATCTACATACTCCTGCAAACACCCAGTCACTCCCCTTGCACTCCTCCAGTGACCCATTCAGCACCATGTACTAATCCATTCACAGCGCCAAAACCCAAACACTTATAAATTCACCCAGGCACTCTCGTTGCAGTACTCTAATCATTCAGTCAGTACCCAAGTACTCATGCACTGAGACAGGCCTTAGCACATGGACTGCTTCAAACGCCTATAAACTATGCATGTAGTCCTCTAACCACCTACACACTTGTCTTTCACACTTTCAATTCCCCAGTCAGTAGCCATACACTTCCATCAAACACCCTGTCACTCTCCTTGCACTCCTCTAGTGACCCATTCAGCACCATGTACTAATCCATTCACTGCGCCAAAACCCAAACACTTATAAATTCACCCAGGGACTCTCCTTGCAGTACTCTAATCATTCAGTCAGTACCCAAGTACTCATGCACTGAGCCAGGCCTTAGCATATGGACTGCTTCAAACGCCTATCCACTATGCATGTAGTCCTCTAACCACCTACACACTTGTCTTTCACACCTTCAATTCCCCAGTCAGTAGCCATACACTTCCAGCAAACACCCTGTCACCCTCGTTGCACTCCTCTAGTGACCCATTCAGCACCATGTACTAATCCATTCACTGCGCCAAAACCCAACCACTTATAAATTCACCCAGGCACTCTCCTTGCAGTGCTCTAATCATTCAGTCAGTACACAAGTACTCATGCACTGAGCCAGGCCTTAGCACATGGACTGCTTTAAACGCCTATCCACTATGCATGTCGTCCTCTAACCACCTACACACTTGTCTTTCACACCTTCAATTCCCCAGTCAGTAGCCATACACTTCCAGCAAACCCCCTGTCACTCTCCTTGTACTCCTCTAGTGAACCATTCAGCACCATGTACTAATCCATTCACTGCACCAAAACCCAAACACTTATAAATTCACCCAGGCACTCTCGTTGCAGTACTCTAATCATTCAGTCAGTACCCAAGTACTCATGCACTGAGCTAGGCCTTAGCACATTGACTGCTTCAAACACCTATCCACTATGCATGCAGTCCTCTAACCACCTACACACTTGTCTTTCACCCCTTCAATTCCCCAGTCAGTATCTACATACTCCTGCAAACACCCAGTCACTCCCCTTGCACTCCTCCAGTGACCCATTCAGCACCATGTACTAATCCATTCACAGCGCCAAAACCCAAACACTTATAAATTCACCCAGGCACTCTCCTTGCAGTACTCTAATCATTCAGTCAGTACCCAAGTACTCATGCACTGAGACAGGCCTTAGCACATGGACTGCTTCAAACGCCAATCCACTATGCATGCAGTCCTCAAACCACCTACACACTTGTCTTTCACACCTTCAATTTCCCAGTCAGTATCCATACACTTACTACAAACACCCTGTCACTCTCCTTGCACTCCTCTAGTGACCCATTCAGCACCATCTAATAATCCATTCACTGCGCCAAAACCCAACCACTTATAAATTCACCCAGGCACTCTCCTTGCAGTGCTCTAATCATTCAGTCAGTACCCAAGTACTCATGCACTGAGCCAGGCCTTAGCACATGGACTGCTTTAAACGCCTATCCACTATGCATGTCGTCCTCTAACCACCTACACACTTGTCTTTCACACCTTCAATTCCCCAGTCAGTAGCCATACACTTCCAGCAAACACCCTGTCACTCTCCTTGCACTCCTCTAGTGAACCATTCAGCACCATGTACTAATCCATTCACTGCACCAAAACCCAAACACTTATAAATTCACCCAGGCACTCTCGTTGCAGTACTCTAATCATTCAGTCAGTACCCAAGTACTCATGCACTGAGACAGGCCTTAGCACATGGACTGCTTCAAACGCCTATAAACTATGCATGTAGTCCTCTAACCACCTACACACTTGTCTTTCACACTTTCAATTCCCCAGTCAGTAGCCATACACTTCCATCAAACACCCTGTCACTCTCCTTGCACTCCTCTAGTGACCCATTCAGCACCATGTACTAATCCATTCACTGCGCCAAAACCCAAACACTTATAAATTCACCCAGGGACTCTCCTTGCAGTACTCTAATCATTCAGTCAGTACCCAAGTACTCATGCACTGAGCCAGGCCTTAGCATATGGACTGCTTCAAACGCCTATCCACTATGCATGTAGTCCTCTAACCACCTACACACTTGTCTTTCACACCTTCAATTCCCCAGTCAGTAGCCATACACTTCCAGCAAACACCCTGTCACTCTCGTTGCACTCCTCTAGTGACCCATTCAGCACCATGTACTAATCCATTCACTGCGCCAAAACCCAAACACTTATAAATTCACCCAGGCACTCTCATTGCAGTACTCTAATCATTCAGTCAGGACACAAGTACTCATTCACTGAGCCAGGCCTTAGCACATGGACTACTTCAAACGCCTATCCACTATGCATGCAGTCCTCTAACCACATACACACTTGTCTTTCAAACCTTCAAGTCTCCAGTCAGTATCCATACACATCCAGCAAACACCTTGTCACTCCCCTAGGACTCCTGTAGTGACCCATTCAGCACCATGTACTAACCCATTCACTGCACCCAAACCCAAACACTAATAAATTCACCCAGGGACTCTCCTTGCAGTACTCTAATCATTCAGTCCGTACCCAAGTACTCATGCACTGAGCCATGCCTTAGCACATGGACTGCTTCAAACGCCTATCCACTATGCATGTAGTCCTCTAACCACCTACACACTTGTCTTTCACACCTTCAATTCTCCAGTCAGTATACATACACTTCCAGCAAACACCCTGTCACTCCCCTTGCACTCCTCTAGTGACCCATTCAGCACCATGTACTAATCCATTCACTGCACCAAAACCCAAACACTTATAAATTCACCCAGGCACTCTCGTTGCAGTACTCTAATCATTCAGTCAGTACCCAAGTAATCATGCACTGAGCTAGGCCTTAGCACATTGACTGCTTCAAACACCTATCCACTATGCATGCAGTCCTCTAACCACCTACACACTTGTCTTTCACACCTTCAATTCCCCAGTCAGTATCCATACACTTCCAACAAACACCCTGTCACTCTCCTTGCACTCCTCTAGTGACCCATTCAGCACCATGTACTAAGCCATTCACTGCGCCAAAACCCAAACACTTATATATTCACCCAGGGACTCTCCTTGCAGTGCTCTAATCATTCAGTCAGTACACAAGTACTCATGCACTGAGCCAAGTCTTAGCACATGGACTGCTTTAAATGCCTATCCACTATGCATGTCGTCCTCTAACCACCTACACACTTGTCTTTCACACCTTCAATTCCCCAGTCAGTAGCCATACACTTCCAGCAAACACCCTGTCACTCTCCTTGCACTCCTCTAGTGACCCTTTCAGCACCATCTACTAATCCATTCACTGCGCCAAAACCCAACCACTTATAAATTCACCCAGGAGCTCTCCTTGCAGTGCTCTAATCATTCAGTCAGTACACAAGTACTCATGCACTGAGCCAGGCCTTAGCACATGGACTGCTTTAAACACCTATCCACTATGCATGTCGTCCTCTAACCACCTACACACTTGTCTTTCACACCTTCAATTCCCCAGTCAGTAGCCATACACTTCCAGCAAACCCCCTGTCACTCTCCTTGCACTCCTCTAGTGAACCATTCAGCACCATGTACTAATCCATTCACTGCGCCAAAACCCAAACACTTATAAATTCACCCAGGGACTCTCCTTGCAGTACTCTAATCATTCAGTCAGTACCCAAGTACTCATGCACTGAGCCAGGCCTTAGCACATGGACTGCTTCAAACGCCTATAAACTATGCATGTAGTCCTCTAACCACCTACACACTTGTCTTTCACACTTTCAATTCCCCAGTCAGTAGCCATACACTTCCATCAAACACCCTGTCACTCTCCTTGCACTCCTCTAGTGACCCATTCAGCACCATGTACTAATCCATTCACTGCGCCAAAACCCAAACACTTATAAATTCACCCAGGGACCATCCTTGCAGTACGCTAATCATTCAGTCAGTACCCAAGTACTCATGCACTGAGCCAGGCCTTAGCACATGGACTGCGAACGCCTATCCACTATGCATGCAGTCCTCTAACCACATACACACTTGTCTTTCAAACCTTCAAGTCTCCAGTCAGTATCCATACACTTCCAGCAAACACCCTGTCACTCACCTAGGACTCCTGTAGTGACCCATTCAGCACCATGTACTAACCCATTCACTGTACCAAAACCCAAACACTTATAAATTCATCCAGACACTCTCCTTGCAGTACTCTAATCATTCGGTCAGTACCCAAGTACTCATGCACTGAGCCAGGCCTTAGCACATGGACTGCTTCAAACGCCTCTCCGCTATGCATGCATTCCTCTAACCACCTACACACTTGTCTTTCACACCTTCAATTCTCCAGTCAGTATACATACACTTCCTGCAAACACCCTGTCACTCCCCTTGCACTCCTCTAGTGACCCATTCAGCACCATGTACTAATCCATTCACTGCACCAAAACCCAAACACTTATAAATTCACCCAGGCACTCTTGTTGCAGTACTCTAATCATTCAGTCAGTACCCAAGTACTCATGCACTGAGACAGGCCTTAGCACATGTACTGCTTCAAACGCCAATCCACTATGCATGCAGTCCTCTAACCACCTACACACTTGTCTTTCACACCTTCAATTCCCCAGTCAGTGTCCATACACTTCCAGCAAACACCCTGTCACTCTCCTTGCACTCCTCTAGTGACCCATTCAGCACCATGTACTAATCCATTCACTGCGCCAAAACCCAAACACTTATAAATTCACCCAGGGACTCTCCTTGCAGTACTCTAATCATTCAGTCAGTACCCAAGTACTCATGCACTGAGAAAGGCCTTAGCACATGGACTGCTTAAAACGCCTATCCACTATGCATGTAGTCCTCTAACCACCTATACAATTGTCTTTCACACTTTCAATTCCCCAGTCAGTATCCATACACTTCCAGCAAACACCCTGTCACTCCCCTTGCACTCCTCTACTGACCCATTCAGCACCATCTACTAATCCATTCACTGCGCCAAAACCCAACCACTTATAAATTCACCCAGGCACTCTCCTTGCAGTACTCTAATCATTCAGTCAGTACCCAAGTACTCATGCACTGAGCCAGGCCTTAGCACATGGACTGCTTCAAACGCCTATCCACTATGCATGTAGTCCTCTAACCACCTACACACTTGTCTTTCACACTTTCAATTCCCCAGTCAGTAGCCATACACTTCCAGCAAACACCCTGTCACTCTCCTTGCACTCCTCTAGTGACCCATTCAGCACCATGTACTAATCCATTCACTGCGCCAAAACCCAAACACTTATAAATTCACCCAGGCACTCTCGTTGCAGTACTCTAATCATTCAGTCAGTACCCAAGTACTCATGCACTGAGCTAGGCCTTAGCACATTGACTGCTTCAAACACCTATCCACTATGCATGCAGTCCTCTAACCACCTACACACTTGTCTTTCACCCCTTCAATTCCCCAGTCAGTATCTACATACTCCTGCAAACACCCAGTCACTCCCCTTGCACTCCTCCAGTGACCCATTCAGCACCATGTACTAATCCATTCACAGCGCCAAAACCCAAACACTTATAAATTCACCCAGGCACTCTCCTTGCAGTACTCTAATCATTCAGTCAGTACCCAAGTACTCATGCACTGAGACAGGCCTTAGCACATGGACTGCTTCAAACGCCAATCCACTATGCATGCAGTCCTCTAACCACCTACACACTTGTCTTTCACACCTTCAATTCCCCAGTCAGTATCCATACACTTCCTACAAACACCCTGTCACTCTCCTTGCACTCCTCTAGTGACCCATTCAGCACCATCTACTAATCCATTCACTGCGCCAAAACCCAACCACTTATAAATTCACCCAGGCACTCTCCTTGCAGTGCTCTAATCATTCAGTCAGTACCCAAGTACTCATGCACTGAGCCAGGCCTTAGCACATGGACTGCTTTAAACGCCTATCCACTATGCATGTCGTCCTCTAACCACCTACACACTTGTCTTTCACACCTTCAATTCCCCAGTCAGTAGCCATACACTTCCAGCAAACACCCTGTCACTCTCCTTGCACTCCTCTAGTGACCCATTCAGCACCATCTACTAATCCATTCACTGTGCCAAAACACAACCACTTATAAATTCACCCAGGCACTCTCCTTGCAGTGCTCTAATCATTTAGTCAGTACACAAGTACTCATGCACTGAGCCAGGCCTTAGCACATGGACTGCTTTAAACGCCTATCCACTATGCATGTCATCCTCTAACCACCTACACACTTGTCTTTCACACTTTCAATTCCCCAGTCAGTAGCCATACACTTCCAGCAAACACCCTGTCACTCTCCTTGCACTCCTCTAGTGACCCATTCAGCACCATGTACTAATCCATTCACTGCACCAAAACCCAAACACGTATAAATTCACCCAGGCACTCTCGTTGCAGTACTCTAATCATTCAGTCAGTACCCAAGTAATCATGCACTGAGCTAGGCCTTAGCACATTGACTGCTTCAAACACCTATCCACTATGCATGCAGTCCTCTAACCACTTACACACTTGTCTTTCACACCTCAAATTCCCCAGTCAGTATCCATACACTTCCAACAAACACCCTGTCACTCTCCTTGCACTCCTCTAGTGACCCATTCAGCACCATGTACTAAGCCATTCACTGCGCCAAAACCCAAACACTTATATATTCACCCAGGGACTCTCCTTGCAGTGCTCTAATCATTCAGTCAGTACACAAGTACTCATGCACTGAGCCAAGTCTTAGCACATGGACTGCTTTAAACGCCTATCCACTATGCATGTCGTCCTCTAACCACCTACACACTTGTCTTTTACACCTTCAATTCCCCAGTCAGTATCCATACACTTCCAGCAAACACCCTGTCACTCTCCTTGCACTCCTCTAGTGACCCATTCAGCACCATCTACTAATTCATTCACTGCGCCAAAACCCAACCACTTATAAATTCACCCAGGCACTCTCCTTGCAGTGCTCTAATCATTCAGTCAGTACACAAGTACTCATGCACTGAGCTAGGCCTTAGCACATTGACTGCTTCAAACACCTATCCACTATGCATGCAGTCCTCTAACCACCTACACACTTGTCTTTCACCCCTTCAATTCCCCAGTCAGTATCTACATACTCCTGCAAACACCCAGTCACTCCCCTTGCACTCCTCCAGTGACCCATTCAGCACCATGTACTAATCCATTCACAGCGCCAAAACCCAAACACTTATAAATTCACCCAGCCACTCTCCTTGCAGTACTCTAATCATTCAGTCAGTACACAAGTACTCATGCACTGAGACAGGCCTTAGCACATGGACTGCTTCAAACGCCAATCCACTATGCATGCAGTCCTCAAACCACCTACACACTTGTCTTTCACACCTTCAATTCCCCAGTCAGTAGCCATACACTTCCAGCAAACACCCTGTCACTCTCCTTGCACTCCTCTAGTGACCCATTCAGCACCATCTACTAATCCATTCACTGCGCCAAAACACAACCACTTATAAATTCACCCAGGCACTCTCCTTGCAGTGCTCTAATCATTTAGTCAGTACACAAGTACTCATGCACTGAGCCAGGCCTTAGCACATGGACTGCTTTAAACGCCTATCCACTATGCATGTCGTCCTCTAACCACCTACACACTTGTCTTTCACACCTTCAATTCCCCAGTCAGTAGCCATACACTTCCAGCAAACACCCTGTCACTCTCCTTGCACTCCTCTAGTGAACCATTCAGCACCATGTACTAATCCATTCACTGCACCAAAACCCAAACACTTATAAATTCACCCAGGCACTCTCGTTGCAGTACTCTAATCATTCAGTCAGTACCCAAGTACTCATGCACTGAGCTAGGCCTTAGCACATTGACTGCTTCAAATACCTATCCACTATGCATGCAGTCCTCTAACCACCTACACACTTGTCTTTCACCCCTTAAATTCCCCAGTCAGTATCTACATACTCCTGCAAACACCCAGTCACTCCCCTTGCACTCCTCCAGTGACCCATTCAGCACCATGTACTAATCCATTCACAGCGCCAAAACCCAAACACTTATAAATTCACCCAGGCACTCTCGTTGCAGTACTCTAATCATTCAGTCAGTACCCAAGTACTCATGCACTGAGACAGGCCTTAGCACATGGACTGCTTCAAACACCAATCCACTATGCATGCAGTCCTCTAACCACCTACACACTTGTCTTTCACACCTTCAATTCCCCAGTCAGTATCCATACACTTCCAACAAACACCCTGTCACTCTCCTTGCACTCCTCTAGTGACCCATTCAGCACCATCTACTAATCCATTCACTGCACCAAAACCCAACCACTTATAAATTCACCCAGGCACTCTCCTTGCAGTGCTCTAATCATTCAGTCAGTACCCAAGTACTCATGCACTGAGCCAGGCCTTAGCACATGGACTGCTTTAAACGCCTATCCACTATGCATGTCGTCCTCTAACCACCTACACACTTGTCTTTCACACCTTCAATTCCCTAGTCAGTAGCCATACACTTCCAGCAAACACCCTGTCACTCTCCTTGCACTCCTCTAGTGACCCATTCAGCGCCATGTACTAATACATTCACTACGCCAAAACCCAAATACTTATAAATTCACCCAGGCACTCTCATTGCAGTACTCTAATCATTCAGTCAGTACCCAAGTACTCATGCACTGAGCCAGGCCTTAGCACACCGACTACTTCAAACGCCTATCCACTATGCATGTAGTCCTCTAACCACCTACACACTTGTCTTTCACACTTTCAAGACTCCAGTCAGTATCCATACACCTCCAGCAAACACCCTGTCACTCCCCTAGGACTCCTGTAGTGACCCATTCAGCACCATGTACTAATCAATTCACTGCGCCAAAACCCAAACACTTATAAATTCACCCAGGGACTCTCCTTGCAGTACTCTAATCATTCAGTCAGTACCCAAGTACTCATGCACTGAGCCAGGCCTTAGCACATGGACTGCTTCAAACGCCTATAAACTATGCATGTAGTCCTCTAACCACCTACACACTTGTCTTTCACACTTTCAATTCCCCAGTCAGTAGCCATACACTTCCAGCAAACACCCTGTCACTCTCCTTGCACTCCTCTAGTGACCCATTCAGCACCATGTACTAATCCATTCACTGCGCCAAAACCCAAACACTTATAAATTCACCCAGGGACTCTCCTTGCAGTACTCTAATCATTCAGTCAGTACCCAAGTACTCATGCACTGAGCCAGGCCTTAGCACATGGACTGCGAACGCCTATCCATTATGCATGCAGTCCTCTAACCACATACACACTTGTCTTTCAAACCTTCAAGTCTCCAGTCAGTATCCATACACTTCCAGCAAACACCCTGTCACTCACGTAGGACTCCTGTAGTGATCCATTCAGCACCATGTACTAACCCATTCACTGTACCAAAACCCAAACACTTACAAATTCATCCAGACACTCTCCTTGCAGTACTCTAATCATTCAGTCAGTACCCAAGTACTCATGCACTGAGCCAGGCCTTAGCACATGGACTGCTTCAAACGCCTATCCACTATGCATGTAGTCCTCTAACCACCTACACACTTGTCTTTCACACTTTCAATTCCCCAGTCAGTCGCCATACACTTCCAGCAAACACCCTGTCACTCTCCTTGCACTCCTCTAGTGACCCATTCAGCACCATCTACTAATCCATTCACTGCACCAAAACCCAAACACTTATAAATTCACCCAGGGACTCTCCTTGCAGTACTCTAATCATCCAGTCAGTACCCAAGTACTCATACACTTAGCCAGGCCTTAGCACATGGATGGCAAACGCCTATGCACTATGCATGCAGTCCTCTAACCACATACATACTTGTCTTTTAAACCTTCAAGTCTCCAGTCAGTATCCATACACTTCCAACAAACACCCTGTCACTCACCTAGGACTCCTATAGTGACCCATTCAGCACCATGTACTAACCCATTCACTGTATCAAAACCCAAACACTTATAAATTCATCCAGACACTCTCCTTGCAGTACTCTAATCATTCAGTCAGTACCCAAGTACTCATGCACTGAGCCAGGCCTTAGCACATGGACTGCTTCAAACGCCAATCCACTATGCATGCAGTCCTCTAACCACCTACACACTTGTCTTTCACACCTTCAATTCCCCAGTCAGTATCCATACACTTCCTACAAACACCCTGTCACTCTCCTTGCACTCCTCTAGTGACCCATTCAGCACCATCTACTAATCCATTCACTGCGCCAAAACCCAACCACTTATAAATTCACCCAGGCACTCTCCTTGCAGTGCTCTAATCATTCAGTCAGTACCCAAGTACTCATGCACTGAGCCAGGCCTTAGCACTTGGACTGCTTTAAACGCCTATCCACTATGCATGTCATCCTCTAACCACCTACACACTTGTCTTTCACACCTTCATTTCCCCAGTCAGTAGCCATACACTTCCAGCAAACACCCTGTCACTCCCCTTGCACTCCTCTAGTGACCCATTCAGCACCATGTACTAATCCATTCACTGCACCAAAACCCAAACACTTATAAATTCACCCAGGCACTCTCGTTGCAGTGCTCTAATCATTTAGTCAGTACACAAGTACTCATGCACTGAGCCAGGCCTTAGCACATGGACTGCTTTAAACGCCTATCCACTATGCATGTCATCCTCTAACCACCTACACACTTGTCTTTCACACCTTCATTTCCCCAGTCAGTAGCCATACACTTCCAGCAAACACCCTGTCACTCTCCTTGCACTCCTCTAGTGACCCATTCAGCACCATCTACTAATCCATTCACTGCGCCAAAACACAACCACTTATAAATTCACCCAGGCACTCTCCTTGCAGTGCTCTAATCATTTAGTCAGTCCACAAGTACTCATGCACTGAGCCAGGCCTTAGCACATGGACTGCTTTAAACGCCTATCCACTATGCATGTCGTCCTCTAACCACCTACACACTTGTCTTTCACACCTTCAATTCCCCAGTCAGTAGCCATACACTTCCAGCAAACACCCTGTCACTCTCCTTGCACTCCTCTAGTGACCCATTCAGCACCATGTACTAATCCATTCACTGCGCCAAAACACAACCACTTATAAATTCACCCAGGCACTCTCCTTGCAGTGCTCTAATCATTTAGTCAGTCCACAAGTACTCATGCACTGAGCCAGGCCTTAGCACATGGACTGCTTTAAACGCCTATCCACTATGCATGTCGTCCTCTAACCACCTACACACTTGTCTTTCACACCTTCAATTCCCCAGTCAGTAGCCATACACTTCCAGCAAACCCCCTGTCACTCTCCTTGCACTCCTCTAGTGACCCATTCAGCACCATCTACTAATCCATTCACTGCACCAAAACCCAAACACTTATAAATTCACCCAGGGACTCTCGTTGCAGTACTCTAATCATTCAGTCAGTACCCAAGTACTCATGCACTGAGCTAGGCCTTAGCACATTGACTGCTTCAAACACCTATCCACTATGCATGCAGTCCTCTAACCACCTACACACTTGTCTTTCACCCCTTCAATTCCCCAGTCAGTATCTACATACTCCTGCAAACACCCAGTCACTCCCCTTGCACTCCTCCAGTGACCCATTCAGCACCATGTACTAATCCATTCACAGCGCCAAAACCCAAACACTTATAAATTCACCCAGGCACTCTCCTTGCAGTACTCTAATCATTCAGTCAGTACCCAAGTACTCATGCACTGAGACAGGCCTTAGCACATGGACTGCTTCAAACGCCAATCCACTATGCATGCAGTCCTCAAACCACCTACACACTTGTCTTTCACACCTTCAATTCCCCAGTCAGTATCCATACACTTACTACAAACACCCTGTCACTCTCCTTGCACTCCTCTAGTGACCCATTCAGCACCATCTACTAATCCATTCACTGCGCCAAAACCCAACCACTTATAAATTCACCCAGGCACTCTCCTTGCAGTGCTCTAATCATTCAGTCAGTACCCAAGTACTCATGCACTGAGCCAGGCCTTAGCACATGGACTGCTTTAAACGCCTATCCACTATGCATGTCGTCCTCTAACCACCTACACACTTGTCTTTCACACCTTCAATTCCCCAGTCAGTAGCCATACACTTCCAGCAAACACCCTGTCACTCTCCTTGCACTCCTCTAGTGAACCATTCAGCACCATGTACTAATCCATTCACTGCACCAAAACCCAAACACTTATAAATTCACCCAGGCACTCTCGTTGCAGTACTCTAATCATTCAGTCAGTACCCAAGTACTCATGCACTGAGCTAGGCCTTAGCACATTGACTGCTTCAAACACCTATCCACTATGCATGCAGTCCTCTAACCACCTACACACTTGTCTTTCACCCCTTAAATTCCCCAGTCAGTATCTACATACTCCTGCAAACACCCAGTCACTCCCCTTGCACTCCTCCAGTGACCCATTCAGCACCATGTACTAATCCATTCACAGCGCCAAAACCCAAACACTTATAAATTCACCCAGGCACTCTCGTTGCAGTACTCTAATCATTCAGTCAGTACCCAAGTACTCATGCACTGAGCCAGGCCTTAGCACATGGACTGCTTCAAACGCCTATAAACTATGCATGTAGTCCTCTAACCACCTACACACTTGTCTTTCACACTTTCAAGACTCCAGTCAGTATCCATACACCTTCAGCAAACACCCTGTCACTCCCCTAGGACTCCTGTAGTGACCCATTCAGCACCATGTACTAATCCATTCACTGCGCCAAAACCCAAACACTTATAAATTCACCCAGGGACTCTCCTTGCAGTACTCTAATCATTCAGTCAGTACCCAAGTACTCATGCACTGAGCCAGGCCTTAGCACATGGACTGCTTCAAACGCCTATAAACTATGCATGTAGTCCTCTAACCACCTACACACTTGTCTTTCACACTTTCAATTCCCCAGTCAGTAGCCATACACTTCCAGCAAACACCCTGTCACTCTCCTTGCACTCCTCTAGTGACCCATTCAGCACCATGTACTAATCCATTCACTGCGCCAAAACCCAAACACTTATAAATTCACCCAGGGACTCTCCTTGCAGTACTCTAATCATTCAGTCAGTACCCAAGTACTCATGCACTGAGAAAGGCCTTAGCACATGGACTGCTTCAAACGCCTATCCACTATGCATGTAGTCCTCTAACCACCTATACACTTGTCTTTCACACTTTCAATTCCCCAGTCAGTATCCATACACTTCCAGCAAACACCCTGTCACTCCCCTTGCACTCCTCTAGTGACCCATTCAGCACCATCTACTAATCCATTCACTGCCCAAAACCTAACCACTTATAAATTCACCCAGGCACTCTCCTTGCAGTACTCTAATCATTCAGTCAGTACCCAAGTACTCATGCACTGAGCCAGGCCTTAGCACATGGACTGCTTCAAACGCCTATCCACTATGCATGTAGTCATCTAACCACCTACTCACTTGTCTTTCACACTTTCAATTCCCCAGTCAGTAGCCATACACTTCCAGCAAACACCCTGTCACTCTCCTTGCACTCCTCTAGTGACCCATTCAGCACCATGTACTAATCCATTCACTGCGCCAAAACCCAAACACTTGTAAATTCACCCAGGGACTCTCCTTGCAGTACTCTAATCATCCAGTCAGTACCCAAGTACTCCTACACTTAGCCAGGCCTTAGCACATGGACTGCAAACGCCTATGCACTATGCATGCAGTCCTCTAACCACATACATACTTGTCTTTTAAACCTTCAAGTCTCCAGTCAGTATCCATACACTTCCAACAAACACCCTGTCACTCACCTAGGACTCCTATAGTGACCCATTCAGCACCATGTACTAACCCATTCACTGTATCAAAACCCAAACACTTATAAATTCATCCAGACACTCTCCTTGCAGTACTCTAATCATTCAGTCAGTACCCAAGTACTCCTGCACTGAGCCAGGCCTTAGCACATGGACTGCTTCAAACGCCTATCCGCTATGCATGCATTCCTCTAACCACCTACACACTTGTCTTTCACACCTTCAATTCTCCAGTCAGTATACATACACTTCCTGCAAACACCCTGTCACTCCCCTTGCACTCCTCTAGTGACCCATTCAGCACCATGTACTAATCCATTCACTGCACCAAAACCCAAACACTTATAAATTCACCCAGGCACTCTCGTTGCAGTACTCTAATCATTCAGTCAGTACCCAAGTACTCATGCACTGAGACAGGCCTTAGCACATGGACAGCTTCAAATGCTAATCCACTATGCATGCAGTCCTCTAACCACCTACACACTTGTCTTTCACAGCTTCAATTCCCCAGTCAGTGTCCATACACTTCCAGCAAACACCCTGTCACTCTCCCTGCACTCCTCTAGTGACCCATTCAGCACCATGTACTAATCCATTCACTGCGCCAAAACCCAAACACTTATAAATTCACCCAGGGACTCTCCTTACAGTACTCTAATCATTCAGTCAGTACCCAAGTACTCATGCACTGAGCCAGGCCTTAGCACATGGACTGCTTCAAACGCCTATCCACTATGCATGTAGTCCTCTAACCACCTACACACTTGTCTTTCACACTTTCAATTCCCCAGTCAGTAGCCATACACTTCCAGCAAACACCCTGTCACTCTCCTTGCACTCCTCTAGTGACCCATTCAGCACCATCTACTAATCCATTCACTGCGCCAAAACCCAACCACTTATAAATTCACCCAGGCACTCTCCTTGCAGTGCTCTAATCATTCAGTCAGTACCCAAGTACTCATGCACTGAGCCAGGCCTTAGCACATGGACTGCTTCAAACGCCTATCCACTATGCATGTAGTCCTCTAACCACCTACACACTTGTCTTTCACACTTTCAATTCCCCAGTCAGTAGCCATACACTTCCAGCAAACACCCTGTCACTCTCCTTGCACTCCTCTAGTGACCCATTCAGCACCATGTACTAATCCATTCACTGCGCCAAAACCCAAACACTTATAAATTCACCCAGGGACTCTCCTTGCAGTACTCTAATCATTCAGTCAGTACCCAAGTACTCATGCACTGAGACAGGCCTTAGCACATGGACTGCTTCAAACGCCAATCCACTATGCATGCAGTCCTCTAACCACCTACACACTTGTCTTTCACACCTTCAATTCCCCAGTCAGTGTCCATACACTTCCAGCAAATACCCTGTCACTCTCCTTGCACTCCTCTAGTGACCCATTCAGCACCATGTACTAATCCATTCACTGCGCCAAAACCCAAACACTTATAAATTCACCCAGGGACTCTCCTTGCAGTACTCTAATCATTCATTCAGTCAGTACCCAAGTACTCATGCAATGAGACAGGCCTTAGCACATGGACTGCTTCAAACGCCTATCCACTATGCATGTAGTCCTCTAATCACCTATACACTTGTCTTTCACACCTTCAATTCCCCAGTCAGTATCCATACACTTCCAGGAAACACCCTGTCACTCCCCTTGCACTCCTCTAGTGACCCATTCACCACCATCTACTAATCCATTCACTGTGTGAAAACCCAAACACTTATAAATTCACCCAGGCACTCTACTTGCAATACTCTAATCATTCAGTCAGTACCCAAGTACTCAACCAGTGACCCAGGTCTTAGCACATGGACTGCTTCAAACCCCTATCCACTATGCATGCAATCCTCTAACCACCTACACACTTGTCTTTCACCCCTTCAATTCCCCAGTCAGTATCTATACACTCCTGTAAACACCCTGTCACTCCCCTTGTACTTCTCCAGTGACCCATTCAGCACCATGTACTAATCGATTCACAGCGCCAAAACCCAAACACTTATAAAATTACCCAGGCACTCTCCTTGCAGTACTCTAATCATTCAGTCAGTACCCAAGTACTCATGCACTGAGCCAGGCCTTAGCACATGGACTGCTTCAAACGCCTATCCGCTGGGGCGCTAGGTGGCGCTAAACCAAGATGGCCGCACTGTAGTGAAGCTCCTGCCCGACCGGGCATTATCACCATCCTTCACGTTATCCTGACCAGCCTGTTCCACCTACAACCCTCACCGATGTACGTGTGAGAGCCTGCGGAATCCACCGGTGCGAGGAACGGAGCGCTCGTACCCTGGCGAGCCGAGATAGCTGCGGTTGTTCTTGGGAGCGGAGGACGGCCCCAACGCGTAACCTGACCTGATCGGCAGCTGCCTGCTGGGAGATCCCGGGGATCGGGGGCCTGCTTCGGGCTGCGGAGGCGGAGGCCCGCTGGGGGCGCTGAATCACTGAGGAGGGGGCGCTGGGCTGCCTGCGGCGCTGCCGCCCGACTGATGCCTGGGAGAGAGGAGCTGAGGAGCAGAACGCATCGATGATCCTTACCGGCCGCTGGCTGCCACACCGGACCGCTAGTGGAGGTCCCCCCCTCCCGGAGGTATTTTCTCGAGCCGCGAGACATCGCGCCCCGCTGCACTGACCCCATCCACGCTGATCGGGCTCGTCTGCTGTCGGTCACCCTACGAGCCGGGGAGGGGAGCCTCGGACCTTTTGCTGCCTGCCGCTGGTTGGTGGGAGCGGCGCTGCCGCTGGACTAAGGAGCTGGAAGACGCGGAGGACCCGCGGGCTGCAGCCGCGTCCTCGCCGCCATCTTGGATATCGGCCTGCTGCATCGCGGTGCCCGGCCGCCCTCCTCCTGGGGGATCTCTGGCGTTGCCCCCCGGACTGGCTGGAACCTCGTGGCCCCCACCGCAATACACTATTCAAAGCCTTCGACGCTTCCGTGGCCTGGGCTGGTCCCCCCCCGGGGCGTGGAGGGTGCTTCCCTCTTTGCTACAGCCTAACGGAGCATGGCCCTTAGCTGAGTGGCAGCCCCTGCAGAGCGGCCACGTCGCGGGGACTGCTGTGGTGTCCGGTCGCCTGGGATTGCTGCATGGGACCCCTGCTGGCCTCGGACCCTTCCTCCCGCTGAGTCTGCGGCCTGCATTGCTGACGATGGTGCCCCCGACTGGAGTGCGGCGGGAGCGGGGAACTACCGTTGTCTGCCCCTGGGCCATTTGAACTATACACCCGGTTTGGGCCCTGTCTGCGCTACGGACTCCCGGCTGGGCCTGCGACGACCCCTGCTGTCCTAACCTCATCGCCCTCATTTGCATGGCTGCCATTGACCCTACCGGGAACCTGCCTAAGCCTGGGCGGTTTTGGGCCCCTGTCGCCTGCCAGTTGCTTTGGGGCCGGGCTTGATCGCCGTCTGGACGGCTGTGGACGGTGGGCTCCCCCCGTCGGGTCCCGGTCAAACCTCCCCCCCCTGACGGGATAGAAGGATTAGCGGTGGGGTCGACACCTCACCGCGCCATGGGCCGCAGCGAGACGCGCCAGTCCAAACTGCCCTATGAGGCCAAAAGAAACCCCCTTCCGTCGGCTGGCGCGGAGGGGGGACCTCCACTCACCGAGGCCCCGGACGAGGACTGGAAGTCCCTCTTGCTGGGCATGAGACAAAGCCTATCCTCCATCGACTCCAAAATCGACACCATGAATGCCCGACTGGATGGAGTCGTGGCTAAACTGGATCAACATGACGCCCGCATCCAGGAGACTGAGGAACGAATCTCTTCCCTTGAGGACGGCGCTGCCTCCTCGGGCAAACAGCTGACACAAATGGACAGGCTCCTCAAAATCATCGCGGACAAGAATGAGGACCTGGAGGCCCGTTCCCGACACAATAACGTTCGCATTCTGGGCCTGGCGGAGTCCACCAATACTGGGAAGGTTGAGACCTTCGTTGAAAACCTGGTGATTGAACTCTTTGGAAGGGACTCCTTTTCCCCGCACCTTATCGTGGAGAGGGCACACAGATCCTTAGCTGCCCGCCCTCCACCTGGATCTCTTCCGAGGCCCATCATCGCTCGATTCCTGAATTACAGGGACAGAGATGCCGTACTGCACCGGGCGCGGGAAATGGGCACCGTGCGCTACGGCAATGAAACATTATCCTTCTTTCCCGATTTTACCGCCACTGTCCAGGAGTCTCGACGTAAATTTGCTGCTGTCAAAAAGAAATTGCAAGCACAGGAGATACCTTACGCCATGCTGTATCCAGCGAAATTGAAAATAACACACCATGGTAAACAACTCTTCTTTCAGCAGCCTCAGCAGGTGGAAGACTTTCTTAAACGCCACAAGAGAGACAATGCTCGAGACAGAGATGGACAACATCGCTCTAGATCGCCCTCTCCGATGGCACAGCAGGATTGACTCCTCCCGCTGTAGTGACACGGACATTCTTATGTGCCACTGCTGCATATATTTGCTTGAGCTACTACACACTCCGGTGAGGTAACCCTCTACTGTTATCACTGCTCTGTCTGGTCACTGTTGATGTATTTGCCCGGTTACCCATCTCCGTCCCACATTGAGATGCTGGACTAGCTGTCTGGTTCTCGTGGGTGTAAGTAGGGAGATGGGAGGCTGGTTGGGCGCCCCCTGGGCATTATCCCCCCGATGGGTGAACCCCACTGCACCCCCCCCCCATGCGGGGTAGGGGTTGCTGCTCTACAGGTTTTTCTAGTTGGGGTGGTATTGTTAGGGATGGGGTGGGCAGGGTGGGGTCCTTATTCCCGGCCAGTTGGGGTTGCCGGCGTGGGTGGGAATGTGTTCTGTTTTCGATTTCCTATTACTAACCCCCTAGTTACTAAGGGGTGGGGTTGGATATTTGAAGTTGTCCCCAGGAATGTCCTCTCATATCGTTACCACGCTTGCTCTGATTTGTCCCATGCTATGTATACCGGTCATGTGTTATTAGGCCTGGATCCATGGGGAGCGTAGAGAACACTGAGCCAGTGCAGCAGTTTCAGATAGTCTCCTGGAACGTGCGTGGGCTGAATGACCCGAGAAAGCGTCGCCAGGTCCTGGGATACCTAGATAGGCAAAAAGTATCTGTTGCCATGCTTCAAGAGACGCACTTGCGGCCGGGTGGGAGCCCCCTTCGCATCGCGGTGGGCTGCATGCAGGGTCTTTTCATCTTATTCGACTTATGCGAGGGGTGTGACCATATTGGTCCGGCGTGGGGTGGGGTTTATACCAGCGGGTACTGAAGTGGGGCCGTGTGGCAGATATTGCATGATCTGGGGGAAACTACATTCACACACCATACTGTTTGCATGTTACTACAGCCCCAACGTAGACGACCCGGCAACGCTTCTGAACCTGTGGGGTAAGATACACACGTTAGGTGTCTCTCATGTCATCCTGGGGGGAGACTTCAACACTGCACTCAGACCCGCAATGGACAGGTCGCACCCACAGCCGTCGCACTACTCGCGCACCCAGCGCAATTTGGTACACTTAACGGATGAGCATCAGCTGGTAGACGCGTGGCGACACCTTCACCCGACACTTCGACAAGGCACACATCATTCCGCTGTACACTCTACATGGGCTCGGCTCGACTATATCTTTCTCTCAGCGGGCATTGCCCCGTGGTTGCTCGGGGCGCGTCACCTAGCCCGGACTTTCTCCGATCACTCCCCTGTCTTACTGTCGCTCCACATTCCCCTTGATACCTCCCCATACCTGAGCTGGCGTCTAAACCCCGCGCACCTCACGGATTCTGCCTTTATGGCGGAGCTGGAGGATGACATGACAGACTTCTTTGACCGTAATGCTGCCTCAGTCTCCCAATTCACTACGTTATGGGAGGCTTTCAAGGTTACCGTGCGGGGATGGTGCATGGCGAGGGGCGGGGGGGTTCTTAAGGTTCTGCGCGGGGATGTGCGCAAACGTGAAGCTGAGCTGCTCCTCTTGGAACAGGAAATGGCACGGGCCCCACACGATCGCGCAGTCGCGGCGTGTCTCAGGGAAAAATTGACCGAATACACTGACGCTGCAGCCAAAGAGTGTAAGTTTCTAGGGAAGCCTTACGTTGCGCGGCTACATGGGGAGGGAGACAGACCCGGTAGAGCTTTGGCCGTTGCGGTACATCCCCCTAGGTACCGAAATTACGTATCCACCCTTCTGGATGATCGGGGTGTCCCACAGAGGGACCTTTCGGCCCAGCTTCAAGTCCTTACCGAACATTACGTAGGCTTATACACCTCTCGCAGGACTACTCCGATAGCCCTGCAGGAGTACCTGGAGGACACCGCGATAGCGTGGCTGGGCCCATCCCAGCAGAAATTCCTGCACCACGAACTAGAACTTGATGAGATAAAGGAGGCGATCATGTCTATGAAGTCTGGCAAGGCGCCGGGATCGGACGGTTTGCCGATAGACTTTTATAAGGCCTTCATTCATGTTCTTGCCCCTATACTGAAGAGGGTGTATTACTCCGCCCTTGAGGAAGGCATCCTGCCGGGAACGATGCGCGAAGCCCTCATAACATCTCGGTTGAAACCGGGTAAGCCCCCGGAGCATTGCGACTCTTATCGGCCCCTCTCCTTATTGAACACGGATAGCAAGATCCTAGCGAAGGTGCTCGCTACGCGCCTTAATCTTCTTATGGAGCATCTGGTCCTTCCCGACCAGCACCATGTACTAATCCATTCACTGCGCCAAAACCCAAACACTTATAAATTCACCCAGGGACTCTCCTTGCAGTACTCTAATCATTCAGTCAGTACCCAAGTACTCATGTACGGAGCCAGGCCTTAGCATATGGACTGCTTCAAACGCCTATCCACTATGCATGCAGTCTTCTAACCACCTACACACTTGTCTTTCACACCTTCAATTCCCCAGTCAGTATCCATACACTTCCAACAAACACCCTGTCACTCTCCTTGCACTCCTCTAGTGACCCATTCAGCACCATGTACTAAGCCATTCACTGCGCCAAAACCCAAACACTTATATATTCACCCAGGGACTCTCCTTGCAGTACTCGAATCATTCCGTCAGTACCCAAGTTCTCATGCACTGAGCCAGGCCTTAGCACATGGACTGCTTCAAACGCCTATCCACTATGCATGTAGTCCTCTAACCACCTATACACTTGTCTTTCACACCTTCAATTCCCCAGTCAGTATCCATACACTTCCAGCAAACACCCTGTCACTCCCCTTGCACTCCTCTAGTGACCCATTCAGCACCATCTACTAATCCATTCACTGCACCAAAACCCAACCACTTATAAATTCACCCAGGCACTCTCCTTGCAGTGCTCTAATCATTCAGTCAGTACACAAGTACTCATGCACTGAGCCAGGCCTTAGCACATGGACTGCTTTAAACGCCTATCCACTATGCATGTCATCCTCTAACCACCTACACACTTGTCTTTCACACCTTCAATTCCCCAGTCAGTAGCCATACACTTCCAGCAAACACCCTGTCACTCTGCTTGCACTCCTCTAGTGACCCATTCAGCACCATCTACTAATCAATTCAATGCGCCAAAACCCAACCACTTATAAATTCACCCAGGCACTCTCCTTGCAGTACTCTAATCATTCAGTCAGTACCCAAGTACTCATGCACTGAGCCAGGCCTTAGCACATGGACTGCTTCAAACGCCAATCCACTATGCATGCAGTCCTCTAACCACCTTCACACTTGTCTTTCACACCTTCAATTCCCCAGTCAGTAGAGGTACACTTCCAGCAAACACCCTGGCAATCTCCTTGCACTCCTCTAGTGACCCATTTAGCACCATGTACTAATTCATTCACTGCGCCCAAACACTTATAAATTCCCCCTGGCACTCTCATTGCAGTACTCTAATCATTCAGTCAGGACCCAAGTACTCATGCACTGAGCCAGGCCTCAGCACATGGACTACTTCAAATGCCTATCCACTATGCATGCAGTCCTCTAACCACGTACACACTTGTCTTTCACGCCTTCAAGTCTCCAGTCAGTATCCATACACTTCCAGCAAACACCCTGTCACTCCCCTAGGACTCCTGTAGTGACCCATTCAGCACCATGTACTAATCCATTCACTGCGCCAAAACCCAAACACTTATAAATTCACCCAGGGACTCTCCTTGCAGTACTCTAATCATTCAGTCAGTACCCAAGTACTCATGCACTGAGCCAGGCCTTAGCACATGGACTGCTTCAAACGCCAATCCACTATGCATGCAGTCCTCTAACCACTTACACACTTGTCTTTCACACCTTCAATTCCCCAGTCAGTAGCCATACACTTCCAGCAAACACCCTGTCACTCTCGTTGCACTCCTCTAGTGACCCATTCAGCACCATGTACTAACCCATTCACTGCACCAAAACCCAAACACTAATAAATTCACCCAGGGACTCTCCTTGCAGTACTCTAATCATTCAGTCAGTACCCAAGTACTCATGCACTGAGCCATGCCTTAGCACATGGACTGCTTCAAACGCCTATCCACTATGCATGTAGTCCTCTAACCACCTACACACTTGTCATTCACACCTTCAATTCTCCAGTCAGTATACATACACTTCCAGCAAACACCCTGTCACTCCCCTTGCACTCCTCTAGTGGCCCATTCAGCACCATGTACTAATCCATTCACTGCACCAAAACCCAAACACTTATAAATTCACCCAGGCACTCTCGTTGCAGTACTCTAAGCATTCAGTCAGTACCCAAGTACTCATGCACTGAGCTAGGCCTTAGCACATTGAATGCTTCAAACACCTATCCACTATGCATGCAGTCCTCTAACCACCTACACACTTGTCTTTCAGCCCTTCAATTCCCCAGTCAGTATCTACACACTCCTGCAATCACCCTGTCACTCCCCTTGCACTCCTCCAGTGACCCATTCACCACCATGTACTAATCCATTCACAGCGCCAAAACCCAAACACTTATAAATTCACCCAGGCACTCTCCTTGCAGTATTCTAATCATTCAGTCAGTACCCAAGTACTCATACACTGAGAAAGGCCTTAGCACATGGACTGCTTCAAACGCCTATCCACTATGCATGTAGTCCTCTAACCACCTATACACTTGTCTTTCACACCTTCAATTCCCCAGTCAGTATCCATACACTTCCAGGAAACACCCTGTCACTCCCCTTGCACTCCTCTAGTGACCCATTCAGCACCATCTACTAATCCATTCACTGCGCCAAAACCCAAACACTTATAAATTCACCCAGGCACTCTCCTTGCAGTACTCTAATCACTCAGTCAGTACCCAAGTACTCATGCACTGAGACAGGCCTTAGCACATGGACTGCTTTAAACGCCTATCCACTATGCATGTCGTCCTCTAACCACCTACACACTTGTCTTTCACACCTTCAATTCCCTAGTCAGTAGCCATACACTTCCAGCAAACACCCTGTCACTCTCCTTGCACTCCTCTAGTGACCCATTCAGCACCATGTACTAATCCATTCACTGCTCCAAAACCCAAACACTTATAAATTCACCCAGGGACTCTCCTTGCAGTACTCTAATCATTCAGTCAGTACCCAAGTGCTCATGCACTGAGCCAGGCCTTAGCACATGGACTGCTTCAAACGCCTCTCCGCTATGCATGCATTCCTCTAACCACCTACACACTTGTCTTTCACACCTTCAATTCTCCAGTCAGTATACATACACTTCCTGCAAACACCCTGTCACTCCCCTTGCACTCCTCTAGTGACCCATTCAGCACCATGTACTAATCCATTCACTGCACCAAAACCCAAACACTTATAAATTCACCCAGGCACTCTCGTTGCAGTACTCTAATCATTCAGTCAGTACCCAAGTACTCATGCACTGAGCCAGGCCTTAGCACATGGACTACTTCAAACGCCTATCCACTATGCATGTAGTCCTCTAACTACCTACACACTTGTCTTTCACACTTTCAAGACTCCAGTCAGTATCCATACACCTCCAGCAAACACCCTGTCACTCCCCTAGGACTCCTGTAGTGACCCATTCAGCACCATGTACTAATCCATTCACTGCGCCAAAACCCAAACACTTATAAATTCACCCAGGGACTCTCCTTGCAGTACTTCAATCATTCAGTCAGTACCCAAGTACTCATGAACTGAGCCAGGCCTTAGCACATGGACTGCTTCAAACGCCTATAAACTATGCATGTAGTCCTCTAACCACCTACACACTTGTCTTTCACACTTTTAATTCCCCAGTCAGTAGCCATACACTTCCAGCAAACACCCTGTCACTCTCCTTGCACTCCTCTAGTGACCCATTCAGCACCATGTACTAATCCATTCACTGCTCCAAAACCCAAACACTTATAAATTCACCCAGGGACTCTCCTTGCAGTACTCTAATCATTCAGTCAGTACCCAAGTACTCATGCACTGAGCCAGGCCTTAGCACATGGACTGCTTCAAACGCCTCTCCGCTATGCATGCATTCCTCTAACCACCTACACACTTGTCTTTCACACCTTCAATTCTCCAGTCAGTATACATACACTTCCTGCAAACACCCTGTCACTCCCCTTGCACTCCTCTAGTGACCCATTCAGCACCATGTACTAATCCATTCACTGTACCAAAACCCAAACACTTATAAATTCACCCAGGCACTCTCGTTGCAGTACTCTAATCATTCAGTCAGTACCCAAGTACTCATGCACTGAGACAGGCCTTAGCACATGGACTGCTTCAAATGCCAATCCACTATTCATGCAGTCCTCTAACCACCTACACACTTGTATTTCACACCTTCAATTCCCCAGTCAGTGTCCATACACTTCCAGCAAACACCCTGTCACTCTCCTTGCACTCATCTAGTGACCCATTCAGCACCATGTACTAATCCATTCACTGCGCCAAAACCCAAACACTTATAAATTCACCCAGGGACTCTCCTTGCAGTACTCTAATCATTCAGTCAGTACCCAAGTACTCATGCACTGAGAAAGGCCTTAGCACATGGACTGCTTCAAACGCCTATTCACTATGCATGCAGTCCTCTAACCACCTACACACTTGTCTTTCACCCCTTCAATTCCCCAGTCAGTATCTACACACTCCTGCAAACACCCTGTCACTCCCCTTGCACTCCTCCAGTGACCCATTCAGCACCATGTACTAATCCATTCACAGCGCCAAAACCCAAACACTTATAAATTCACCCAGGCACTCTCCTTGCAGTATTCTAATCATTCAGTCAGTACCCAAGTACTCATACACTGAGACAGGCCTTAGCACATGGACTGCTTCAAACGCCTATCCACTATGCATGTAGTCCTCTAACCACCTACACACTTGTCTTTCACACCTTCAATTCCCCAGTCAGTATCCATACACTTCCAACAAACACCCTGTCACTCTCCTTGCACTCCTCTAGTGACCCATTCAGCACAATGTACTAATCCATTCACTGCGCCAAAACCCAAACACTTATATATTCACCCAGGGACTCTCCTTGCAGTACTCTAATCATTCCGTCAGTACCCAAGTTCTCATGCACTGAGCCAGGCCTTAGCACATGGACTGCTTCAAACGCCTATCCTCTATGCATGTAGTCCTCTAACCACCTATACACTTGTCTTTCACACCTTCAATTCCCCAGTCAGTATCCATACACTTCCAGCAAACACCCTGTCACTCCCCTTGCACTCCTCTAGTGACCCATTCAGCACCATCTACTAATCCATTCACTGCGCCAAAACCCAACCACTTATAAATTCACCCAGGCACTCTCCTTGCAGTGCTCTAATCATTCAGTCAATACACAAGTACTCATGCACTGAGCCAGGCCTTAGCACATGGACTGCTTTAAATGCCTATCCACTATGCATGTCGTCCTCTAACCACCTACACACTTGTCTTTCACACTTTCAATTCCCCAGTCAGTAGCCATACACTTCCAGCAAACACCCTGTCACTCTCCTTGCACTCCTCTAGTGACCCATTCAGCACCATATACTAATCCATTCACTGCGCCAAAACCCAAACACTTATAAATTCACCCAGGGACTCTCCTTGCAGTACTCTAATCATTCAGTCAGTACCCAAGTACACATGCACTGAGAAAGGCCTTAGCACATGGACTGCTTCAAACGCCTATCCACTATGCATGTAGACCTCTAACCACCTATACACTTGTCTTTCACACCTTCAATTCCCCAGTCAGTATCCATACACTTGCAGCAAACACCCTGTCACTCCCCTTGCACTCCTCTAGTGACCTATTCAGCACCATCTACTAATCCATTCACTGCGCCAAAACCCAACCACTTATAAATTCACCCAGGGACTCTCCTTGCAGTACTCTCATCATTCAGTCAGTACCCAAGTACTCATGCACTGAGCCAGACCTTAGCACATGGACTGCAAACGCCTATCCACTATGCATGCAGTCCTCTAACCACATACATACTTGTCTTTCGAACCTTCAAGTCTCCAGTCAGTATCCATACACTTCCAACAAACACCCTGTCACTCGCCTAGGACTCCTATAGTGACCCATTCAGCACCATGTACTAACCCATTCACTTTACCAATATCCAAACACTTATAAATTCATCCAGACACTCTCCTTGCAGTACTCTAATCATTCAGTCAGTACCCAAGTACTCATGCACTGAGCCAGGCCTTAGCACATGGACTGCTTCAAATGCCTATCCACTATGCATGCATTCCTCTAACCACCTACACGCTTATCTTTCACACCTTCAATTCTCCAGTCAGTATACATACACTTCCTGCAAACACCCTGTCACTCCCCTTGCACTCCTCTAGTGACCCATTCAGCACCATGTACTAATCCATTCACTGCACCAAAACCCAAAAACTTATAAATTCACCCAGGCACTCTCGTTGCAGTACTCTAATCATTCAGTCAGTACCCAAGTACTCATGCACTGAGCCAGGCCTTAGCACATGGACTGCTTCAAACGCCAATCCACTATGCATGCAGTCCTCTAACCACCTACACACTTGTCTTTCACACCTTCAATTCCCCAGTCAGTAGCGGTACACTTCCAGCAAACGCCCTGGCAATCTCCTTGCACTCCTCTAGTGACCCATTTAGCACCATGTACTAATTCATTCACTGCGCCCAAACACTTATAAATTCCCCCTGGCACTCTCATTGCAGTACTCTAATCATTCAGTCAGGACCCAAGTACTCATGCACTGAGCCAGGCCTTAGCACATGGACTACTTCAAATGCCTATCCACTATGCATGCAGTCCTCTAGCCACATACACACTTGTCTTTCACGCCTTCAAGTCTCCAGTCAGTATCCATACACTTCCAGCAAACACCCTGTCACTCACCTAGGACTCCTGTAGTGACCCATTCAGCACCATGTACTAATCCATTCACTGCGCCAAAACCCAAACACTTATAAATTCACCCAGGGACTCTCCTTGCAGTACTCTAATCATTCAGTCAGTACCCAAGTACTCATGCACTGAGCCAGGCCTTAGCATATGGACTGCTTCAAACGCCTATCCACTATGCATGTAGTCCTCTAACCACCTACACACTTGTCTTTCACACCTTCAATTCCCCAGTCAGTAGCCATACACTTCCAGCAAACACCCTGTCACTCTCGTTGCACTCCTCTAGTGACCCATTCAGCACCATGTACTAATCCATTCACTGCGCCAAAACCCAAACACTTATAAATTCACCCAGGCACTCTCATTGCAGTACTCTAATCATTCAGTCAGGACCCAAGTACTCATGCACTGAGCCAGGCCTTAGCACATGGACTACTTCAAATGCCTATCCACTATGCATGCAGTCTTCTAACCACGTACACACTTGTCTTTCAAACCTTCAAGTCTCCAGTCAGTATCCATACACATCCAGCAAACACCTTGTCACTCCCCTAGGACTCCTGTAGTGACCCATTCAGCACCATGTACTAACCCATTCACTGCACCAAAACCCAAACACTAATAAATTCACCCAGGGACTCTCCTTGCAGCACTCTAATCATTCAGTCAGTACCCAAGTACTCATGCACTGAGCCATGCCTTAGCACATGGACTGCTTCAAACGCCTATCCACTATGTATGTAGTCCTCTAACCACCTACACACTTGTCTTTCACACCTTCAATTCTCCAGTCAGTATACATACACTTCCAGCAAACACCCTGTCACTCCCCTTGCACTCCTCTAGTGACCCATTCAGCACCATGTACTAATCCATTCACTGCACCAAAACCCAAACACTTATAAATTCACCCAGGCACTCTCGTTGCAGTACTCTAAGCATTCAGTCAGTACCCAAGTACTCATGCACTGAGCTAGGCGTTAGCACATTGACTGCTTCAAAAACCTATCCACTATGCATGCAGTTCTCTAACCACCTACACACTTGTCTTTCACCCCTTTAATTCCCCAGTCAGTATCTACACACTCCTGCAAACACCCTGTCACTCCCCTTGCACTCCTCCAGTGACCCATTCAGCACCATGTACTAATCCATTCACAGCGCCAAAACCCAAACACTTATAAATTCACCCAGGCACTCTCCTTGCAGTATTCTAAGCATTCAGTCAGTACCCAAGTACTCATGCACTGAGCTAGGCCTTAGCACATTGACTGCTTCAAAAACCTATCCACTATGCATGCAGTCCTCTAACCACCTACACACTTGTCTTTCACCCCTTCAATTCCCCAGTCAGTATCTACACACTCCTGCAAACACCCTGTCACTCCCCTTGCACTCCTCCAGTGACCCATTCAGCACCATGTACTAATCCATTCACAGCGCCAAAACCCAAACACTTATAAATTCACCCAGGCACTCTCCTTGCAGTATTCTAATCATTCAGTCAGTACCCAAGTACTCATACACTGAGACAGGCCTTAGCACATGGACTGTTTCAAACGCCTATCCACTATGCATGTAGTCCTCTAACCACCTACACACTTGTCTTTCACACCTTCAATTCCCCAGTCAGTATCCATACACTTCCAACAAACACCCTGTCACTCTCTTTGCACTCCTCTAGTGACCCATTCAGCACCATGTACTAATACATTCACTGCGCCAAAACCCAAACACTTATAAATTCACCCAGGGACCCTCCTTGCAGTACTCTAATCATTCAGTCAGTACCCAAGTACTCATGCACTGAGTAAGGCTTTAGCACATGGACTGCTTCAAACGCCTATCCACTATGCATGTAGTCCTCTAACCACCTACACACTTGTCTTTCACACATTCAATTCCCCAGTCAGTAGCCATACACTTCCAACAAACACCCTGTCACTCTCCTTGCACTCCTGTAGTGACCCATTCAGCACCATGTACTAATCCATTCACTGCGCCAAAACCCAAACACTTATAAATTCACCCAGGGACTCTCCTTGCAGTACTCTAATCATTCAGTCAGTACCCAAGTACTCATGCACTGAGCCAGGCCTTAGCACATGGACTGCTTCAAACGCCTATAAACTATGCATGTAGTCCTCTAACCACCTACACACTTGTCTTTCACACTTTTAATTCCCCAGTCAGTAGCCATACACTTCCAGCAAACACCCTGTCACTCTCCTTGCACTCCTCTAGTGACCCATTCAGCACCATGTACTAATCCATTCACTGCTCCAAAACCCAAACACTTATAAATTCGACCAGGGACTCTCCTTGCAGTACTCTAATCATTCAGTCAGTACCCAAGTACTCATGCACTGAGCCAGGCCTTAGCACATGGACTGCTTCAAACGCCTATAAACTATGCATGCATTCCTCTAACCACCTACACACTTGTCTTTCACACCTTCAATTCTCCAGTCAGTATACATACACTTCCTGCAAACACCCTGTCACTCCCCTTGCACTCCTCTAGTGACCCATTCAGCACCATGTACTAATCCATTCACTGCACCAAAACCCAAACACTTATAAATTCACCCAGGCACTCTCGTTGCAGTACTCTAATCATTCAGTCAGTACCCAAGTACTCATGCACTGAGACAGGCCTTAGCACATGGACTGCTTCAAATGCCAATCCACTATTCATGCAGTCCTCTAACCACCTACACACTTGTATTTCACACCTTCAATTCCCCAGTCAGTGTCCATACACTTCCAGCAAACACCCTGTCACTCTCCTTGCACTCATCTAGTGACCCATTCAGCACCATGTACCAATCCATTCACTGCGCCAAAACCCAAACACTTATAAATTCACCCAGGCACTCTCGTTGCAGTACTCTAAGCATTCAGTCAGTACCCAAGTACTCATGCACTGAGCTAGGCCTTAGCACATTGACTGCTTCAAAAACCTATCCACTATGCATGCAGTCCTCTAACCACCTACACACTTGTCTTTCACCCCTTCAATTCCCCAGTCAGTATCTACACACTCCTGCAAACACCCTGTCACTCCCCTTGCACTCCTCCAGTGACCCATTCAGCACCATGTACTAATCCATTCACAGCGCCAAAACCCAAACACTTATAAATTCACCCAGGCACTCTCCTTGCAGTATTCTAATCATTCAGTCAGTACCCAAGTACTCATACACTGAGACAGGCCTTAGCACATGGCTTGTTTCAAACGCCTATCCACTATGCATGTAGTCCTCTAACCACCTACACACTTGTCTTTCACACCTTCAATTCCCCAGTCAGTATCCATACACTTCCAACAAACACCCTGTCACTCTCTTTGCACTCCTCTAGTGACCCATTCAGCACCATGTACTAATACATTCACTGCGCCAAAACCCAAACACTTATAAATTCACCCAGGGACCCTCCTTGCAGTACTCTAATCATTCAGTCAGTACCCAAGTACTCATGCACTGAGTAAGGCTTTAGCACATGGACTGCTTCAAACGCCTATCCACTATGCATGTAGTCCTCTAACCACCTACACACTTGTCTTTCACACCTTCAATTCCCCAGTCAGTAGCTGTACACTTCCAGCAAACACCCTGGCACTCTCCTTGCACTCCTCTAGTGACCCATTTAGCACCATGTACTAATTCATTCACTGCGCCCAAACACTTATAAATTCCCCCAGGCACTCTCATTTCAGTACTCTAATCATTCAGTCAGGACCCAAGTACTCATGCACTGAGCCAGGCCTTAGCACATGGACTACTTCAAATGCCTATCCACTATGCATGCAGTCCTCTAGCCACATACACACTTGTCTTTCACGCCTTCAAGTCTCCAGTCAGTATCCATACACTTCCAGCAAACACCCTGTCACTCACCTAGGACTCCTGTAGTGACCCATTCAGCACCATGTACTAATCCATTCACTGCGCCAAAACCCAAACACTTATAAATTCACCCAGGGACTCTCCTTGCAGTACTCTAATCATTCAGTCAGTACCCAAGTACTCATGCACTGAGCCAGGCCTTAGCATATGGACTGCTTCAAACGCCTATCCACTATGCATGTAGTCCTCTAACCACCTACACACTTGTCTTTCACACCTTCAATTCCCCAGTCAGTAGCCATACACTTCCAGCAAACACCCTGTCACTCTCGTTGCACTCCTCTAGTGACCCATTCAGCACCATGTACTAATCCATTCACTGCGCCAAAACCCAAACACTTATAAATTCACCCAGGCACTCTCATTGCAGTACTCTAATCATTCAGTCAGGACCCAAGTACTCATGCACTGAGCCAGGCCTTAGCACATGGACTACTTCAAATGCCTATCCACTATGCATGCAGTCTTCTAACCACGTACACACTTGTCTTTCAAACCTTCAAGTCTCCAGTCAGTATCCATACACATCCAGCAAACACCTTGTCACTCCCCTAGGACTCCTGTAGTGACCCATTCAGCACCATGTACTAACCCATTCACTGCACCAAAACCCAAACACTAATAAATTCACCCAGGGACTCTCCTTGCAGCACTCTAATCATTCAGTCAGTACCCAAGTACTCATGCACTGAGCCATGCCTTAGCACATGGACTGCTTCAAACGCCTATCCACTATGTATGTAGTCCTCTAACCACCTACACACTTGTCTTTCACACCTTCAATTCTCCAGTCAGTATACATACACTTCCAGCAAACACCCTGTCACTCCCCTTGCACTCCTCTAGTGACCCATTCAGCACCATGTACTAATCCATTCACTGCACCAAAACCCAAACACTTATAAATTCACCCAGGCACTCTCGTTGCAGTACTCTAAGCATTCAGTCAGTACCCAAGTACTCATGCACTGAGCTAGGCGTTAGCACATTGACTGCTTCAAAAACCTATCCACTATGCATGCAGTCCTCTAACCACCTACACACTTGTCTTTCACCCCTTTAATTCCCCAGTCAGTATCTACACACTCCTGCAAACACCCTGTCACTCCCCTTGCACTCCTCCAGTGACCCATTCAGCACCATGTACTAATCCATTCACAGCGCCAAAACCCAAACACTTATAAATTCACCCAGGCACTCTCCTTGCAGTATTCTAAGCATTCAGTCAGTACCCAAGTACTCATGCACTGAGCTAGGCCTTAGCACATTGACTGCTTCAAAAACCTATCCACTATGCATACAGTCCTCTAACCACCTACACACTTGTCTTTCACCCCTTCAATTCCCCAGTCAGTATCTACACACTCCTGCACACACCCTGTCACTCCCCTTGCACTCCTCCAGTGACCCATTCAGCACCATGTACTAATCCATTCACAGCGCCAAAACCCAAACACTTATAAATTCACCCAGGCACTCTCCTTGCAGTATTCTAATCATTCAGCCAGTACCCAAGTACTCATACACTGAGACAGGCCTTAGCACATGGACTGCTTCAAATGCCTATCCACTATGCATGTAGTCCTCTAACCACCTACACACTTGTCTTTCACACCTTCAATTCCCCAGTCAGTATCCATACACTTCCAACAAACACCCTGTCACTCTCTTTGCACTCCTCTAGTGACCCATTCAGCACCATGTACTAATACATTCACTGCGCCAAAACCCAAACACTTATAAATTCACCCAGGGACCCTCCTTGCAGTACTCTAATCATTCAGTCAGTACCCAAGTACTCATGCACTGAGTAAGGCTTTAGCACATGGACTGCTTCAAACGCCTATCCACTATGCATGTAGTCCTCTAACCACCTACACACTTGTCTTTCACACCTTCAATTCCCCAGTCAGTAGCTGTACACTTCCAGCAAACACCCTGGCACTCTCCTTGCACTCCTCTAGTGACCCATTTAGCACCATGTACTAATTCATTCACTGCGCCCAAACACTTATAAATTCCCCCAGGCACTCTCATTGCAGTACTCTAATCATTCAGTCAGGACACAAGTACTCATGCACTGAGCCAGGCCTTAGCACATGGACTACTTCAAACACCTATCCACTATGCATGCAGTCCTCTAACCACGTACACACTTGTCTTTCATGCCTTCAAGTCTCCAGTCAGTATCCATACACTTCCAGCAAACACCCTGTCACTCCCCTAGGACTCCTGTAGTGACCCATTCAGCACCATGTACTAATCCATTCACTGCACCAAAACCCAAACACTTATAAATTCACCCAGGCACTCTCCTTTCAGTTCTCTAATCATTCAGTCAGTACCCAAGTACTCATGCACTGAGCCATGCCTTAGCACATGGACTGCTTCAAACGCCTATCCACTATGCATGTAGTCCTCTAACCACCTACACACTTGTCTTTCACACATTCAATTCCCCAGTCAGTAGCCATACACTTCCAACAAACACCCTGTCACTCTCCTTGCACTCCTGTAGTGACCCATTCAGCACCATGTACTAAGCCATTCACTGCGCCAAAACCCAAACACTTATATATTCACCCAGGGACTCTCCTTGCAGTACTCTAATCATTCCGTCAGTACCCAAGTTCTCATGCACTGAGCCAGGCCTTAGCACATGGACTGCTTCAAACGCCTATCCACTATGCATGTAGTCCCCTAACCACCTATACACTTGTCTTTCACACCTTCAATTCCCCAGTCAGTATCCATACACTTCCAGCAAACACCCTGTCACTCCCCTTGCACTCCTCTAGTGACCCATTCAGCATCATCTACTAATCCATTCACTGCGCCAAAACCCAACCACTTATAAATTCACCCAGGCACTCTCGTTGCAGTACTCTAATCATTCAGTCAGTACCTAAGTACTCATGCACTGAGCTAGGCCTTAGCACATGGACTGCTTCAAACACCTATCCACTATGCATGCAGTCCTCTAACCACCTACACACTTGTCTTTCACCCCTTCAATTCCCCAGTCAGTATCTACACACTCCTGCAAACACCCTGTCACTCCCCTTGCACTCCTCCAGTGACCCATTCAGCACCATGTACTAATCCATTCACAGCGCCAAAACCCAAACACTTATAAATTCACCCAGGCACTCTCCTTGCAGTATTCTAATCATTCAGTCAGTATCCAAGTACTCATACACTGAGACAGGCCTTAGCACATGGACTGCTTCAAACGCCTATCCACTATGCATGTAGTCCTCTAACCACCTACACACTTGTCTTTCACACCTTCAATTCCCCAGTCAGTATCCATACACTTCCAACAAACACCCTGTCACTCTCCTTGCACTCCTCTAGTGACCCATTCAGCACCATGTACTAATCCATTCACTGCGCCAAAACCCAAACACTTATATATTCACCCAGGGACTCTCCTTGCAGTACTCTAATCATTCCGTCAGTACCCAAGTTCTCATGCACTGAGCCAGGCCTTAGCACATGGACTGCTTCAAACGCCTATCCTCTATGCATGTAGTCCTCTAACCACCTATACACTTGTCTTTCACACCTTCAATTCCCCAGTCAGTATCCATACACTTCCAGCAAACACCCTGTCACTCCCCTTGCACTCCTCTAGTGACCCATTCAGCACCATCTACTAATCCATTCACTGTGCCAAAACCCAACCACTTATAAATTCACCCAGGCACTCTCCTTGCAGTGCTCTAATCATTCAGTCAGCACCCAAGTACTCATGCACTGAGCCAGGCCTTAGCACATGGACTACTTCAAACGCCTATCCACTATGCATGTAGTCCTCTAACTACCTACACACTTGTCTTTCACACTTTCAAGACTCCAGTCAGTATCCATACACCTCCAGCAAACACCCTGTCACTCCCCTAGGACTCCTGTAGTGACCCATTCAGCACCATGTACTAATCCATTCACTGCGCCAAAACCCAAACACTTATAAATTCACCCAGGGACTCTCCTTGCAGTACTCTAATCATTCAGTCAGTACCCAAGTACTCATGCACTGAGCCAGGCCTTAGCACATGGACTGCTTCAAACGCCTATAAACTATGCATGTAGTCCTCTAACCACCTACACACTTGTCTTTCACACTTTTAATTCCCCAGTCAGTAGCCATACACTTCCAGCAAACACCCTGTCACTCTCCTTGCACTCCTCTAGTGACCCATTCAGCACCATGTACTAATCCATTCACTGCTCCAAAACCCAAACACTTATAAATTCGACCAGGGACTCTCCTTGCAGTACTCTAATCATTCAGTCAGTACCCAAGTACTCATGCACTGAGCCAGGCCTTAGCACATGGACTGCTTCAAACGCCTATAAACTATGCATGCATTCCTCTAACCACCTACACACTTGTCTTTCACACCTTCAATTCTCCAGTCAGTATACATACACTTCCTGCAAACACCCTGTCACTCCCCTTGCACTCCTCTAGTGACCCATTCAGCACCATGTACTAATCCATTCACTGCACCAAAACCCAAACACTTATAAATTCACCCAGGCACTCTCGTTGCAGTACTCTAATCATTCAGTCAGTACCCAAGTACTCATGCACTGAGACAGGCCTTAGCACATGGACTGCTTCAAATGCCAATCCACTATTCATGCAGTCCTCTAACCACCTACACACTTGTATTTCACACCTTCAATTCCCCAGTCAGTGTCCATACACTTCCAGCAAACACCCTGTCACTCTCCTTGCACTCATCTAGTGACCCATTCAGCACCATGTACCAATCCATTCACTGCGCCAAAACCCAAACACTTATAAATTCACCCAGGGACTCTCCTTGCAGTACTCTAATCATTCAGTCAGTACCCAAGTACTCATGCACTGAGAAAGGCCTTAGCACATTGACTGCTTCAAAAACCTATCCACTATGCATGCAGTCCTCTAACCACCTACACACTTGTCTTTCACCCCTTCAATTCCCCAGTCAGTATCTACACACTCCTGCAAACACCCTGTCTCTCCCCTTGCACTCCTCCAGTGACCCATTCAGCACCATGTACTAATCCATTCACAGCGCCAAAACCCAAACACTTATAAATTAACCCAGGCACTCTCCTTGCAGTATTCTAAGCATTCAGTCAGTACCCAAGTACTCATGCACTGAGCTAGGCCTTAGCACATTGACTGCTTCAAAAACCTATCCACTATGCATGCAGTCCTCTAACCACCTACGCACTTGTCTTTCACCCCTTCAATTCCCCAGTCAGTATCTACACACTCCTGCAAACACCCTGTCACTCCCCTTGCACTCCTCCAGTGACCCATTCAGCACCATGTACTAATCCATTCACAGCGCCAAAACCCAAACACTTATAAATTCACCCAGGCACTCTCCTTGCAGTATTCTAATCATTCAGTCGGTACCCAAGTACTCATACACTGAGACAGGCCTTAGCACATGGACTGTTTCAAATGCCTATCCACTATGCATGTAGTCCTCTAACCACCTACACACTTGTCTTTCACACCTTCAATTCCCCAGTCAGTATCCATACACTTCCAACAAACACCCTGTCACTCTCTTTGCACTCCTCTAGTGACCCATTCAGCACCATGTACTAATACATTCACTGCGCCAAAACCCAAACACTTATAAATTCACCCAGGGACCCTCCTTGCAGTACTCTAATCATTCAGTCAGTACCCAAATACTCATGCACTGAGTAAGGCTTTAGCACATGGACTGCTTCAAACACCTATCCACTATGCATGTAGTCCTCTAACCACCTACACACTTGTCTTTCACACCTTCAATTCCCCAGTCAGTAGCTGCACACTTCCAGCAAACACCCTGGCACTCTCCTTGCACTCCTCTAGTGACCCATTTAGCACCATGTACTAATTCATTCACTGCGCGCAAACACTTATAAATTCCCCCAGGCACTCTCATTGCAGTACTCTAATCATTCAGTCAGGACCCAAGTACTCATGCACTGAGCCAGGCCTTAGCACATGGACTACTTCAAACGCCTATCCACTATGCATGCAGTCCTCTAACCACGTACACACTTGTCTTTCATGCCTTCAAGTCTCCAGTCAGTATCCATACACTTCCAGCAAACACCCTGTCACTCCCCTAGGACTCCTGTAGTGACCCATTCAGCACCATGTACTAATCCATTCACTGCGCCAAAACCCAAACACTTATAAATTCACCCAGGGACTCTCCTTGCAGTACTCTTATCATTCAGTCAGTACCCAAGTACTCATGCACTGAGCCAGGCCTTAGCATATGGACTGCTTCAAACGCCTATCCACTATGCATGTAGTCCTCTAACCACCTACACACTTGTCTTTCACACCTTCAATTCCCCAGTCAGTAGCCATACACTTCCAGCAAACACCCTGTCACTCTTGTTGCACTCCTCTAGTGACCCATTCAGCACCATGTACTAATCCATTCACTGCGCCAAAACCCAAACACTTATAAATTCACCCAGGCACTCTCGTTGCAGTACTCTAATCATTCAGTCAGTACCCAAGTACTCATGCACTGAGCCAGGCCTTAGCACATGGACTGCTTCAAATGCCTATCCACTATGCATGTAGTCCTCTAACCACCTACACACTTGTCTTTCACACCTTCAAGTCTCCAGTCAGTATCCATACACATCCAGCAAACACCTTGTCACTCCCCTAGGACTCCTGTAGTGACCCATTCAGCACCATGTACTAACCCATTCACTGCACCAAAACCCAAACACTAATAAATTCACCCAGGGACTCTCCTTGCAGTACTCTAATCATTCAGTCAGTACCCAAGTACTCATGCACTGAGCCATGCCTTAGCACATGGACTGCTTCAAATGCCTATCCACTATGCATGTAGTCCTCTAACCACCTACACACTTGTCTTTCACACCTTCAATTCTCCAGTCAGTATACATACACTTCCAGCAAACACCCTGTCACTCCCCTTGCACTCCTCTAGTGACCCATTCAGCACCATTTACTAATCCATTCACTGCACCAAAACCCAAACACTTATAAATTCACCCAGGCACTCTCGTTGCAGTACTCTAATCATTCAGTCAGTACCCAAGTACTCATGCACTGAGCTAGGCCTTAGCACATTGACTGCTTCAAACACCTATCCACTATGCATACAGTCCTCTAACCACCTACACACTTGTCTTTCACCCCTTCAATTCCCCAGTCAGTATCTACATACTCCTGCAAACACCCAGTCACTCCCCTTGCACTCCTCCAGTGACCCATTCAGCACCATGTACTAATCCATTCACAGCGCCAAAACCCAAACACTTATAAATTCACCCAGGCACTCTCCTTGCAGTACTCTAATCACTCAGTCAGTACCCAAGTACTCATGCACTGAGACAGGCCTTAGCACATGGACTGCTTTAAACGCCTATCCACTATGCATGTCGTCCTCTAACCACCTACACACTTGTCTTTCACACCTTCAATTCCCTAGTCAGTAGCCATACACTTCCAGCAAACACACTGTCACTCTCCCTGCACTCCTCTAGTGACCCATTCAGCGCCATGTACTAATCCATTCACTGCGCCAAAACCCAAACACTTATAAATTCACCCAGGCACTCTCGTTGCAGTACTCTAATCATTCAGTCAGTACCCAAGTACTCATGCACTGAGCCAGGCCTTAGCACATGGACTACTTCAAACGCCTATCCACTATGCATGTATTCCTCTAACTACCTACACACTTGTCTTTCACACTTTCAAGACTCCAGTCAGTATCCATACACCTCCAGCAAACACCCTGTCACTCCCCTAGGACTCCTGTAGTGACCCATTCAGCACCATGTACTAATCCATTCACTGCGCCAAAACCCAAACACTTATAAATTCACCCAGGGACTCTCCTTGCAGTACTCTAATCATTCAGTCAGTACCCAAGTACTCATGCACTGAGCCAGGCCTTAGCACATGGACTGCTTCAAACGCCTATAAACTATGCATGTAGTCCTCTAACCACCTACACACTTGTCTTTCACACTTTTAATTCCCCAGTCAGTAGCCATACACTTCCAGCAAACACCCTATCCCTCTCCTTGCACTCCTCTAGTGACCCATTCAGCACCATGTACTAATCCATTCACTGCTCCAAAACCCAAACACTTATAAATTCACCCAGGGACTCTCCTTGCAGTACTCTAATCATTCAGTCAGTACCCAAGTACTCATGCACTGAGCAAGGCCTTAGCACATGGACTGCGAACGCCTATCCACTATGCATGCAGTCCTCTAACCACGTACACACTTGTCTTTCAAACCTTCTAGTCTCCAGTCAGTATCCATCCACTTCCAGCAAACACCCTGTCACTCACCTAGGACTCCTGTAGTGACCCATTCAGCACCATGTACTAACCCATTCACTGTACCAAAACCCAAACACTTATAAATTCATCCAGACACTCTCCTTGCAGTACTCTAATCATTCAGTCAGTACCCAAGTACTCATGCACTGAGCCAGGCCTTAGCACATGGACTGCTTCAAACGCCTCTCCGCTATGCATGCATTCCTCTAACCACCTACACACTTGTCTTTCACACCTTCAATTCTCCAGTCAGTATACATACACTTCCTGCAAACACCCTGTCACTCTCCTTGCACTCCTCTAGTGACCCATTCAGCACCATGTACTAATCCATTCACTGCACCAAAACCCAAACACTTATAAATTCACCCAGGCACTCTCGTTGCAGTACTCTAATCATTCAGTCAGTACCCAAGTACTCATGCACTGAGACAGGCCTTAGCACATGGACTGCTTCAAATGCCAATCCACTATTCATGCAGTCCTCTAACCACCTACACACTTGTACTTCACACCTTCAATTCCCCAGTCAGTGTCCATACACTTCCAGCAAACACCCTGTCACTCTCCTTGCACTCATATAGTGACCCATTCAGCACCATGTACTAATCCATTCACTGCGCCAAAACCCAAACACTTATAAATTCACCCAGGGACTCTCCTTGCAGTACTCTAATCATTCAGTCAGTACCCAAGTACTCATGCACTGAGAAAGGCCTTAGCACATGGACTGCTTCAAACGCCTATTCACTATGCATGCAGTCCTCTAACCACCTACACACTTGTCTTTCACCCCTTCAATTCCCCAGTCAGTATCTACACACTCCTGCAAACACCCTGTCACTCCCCTTGCACTCCTCCAGTGACCCATTCAGCACCATGTACTAATCCATTCACAGCGCCAAAACCCAAACACTTATAAATTCACCCAGGGACTCTCCTTGCAGTACTCTAATCATTCAGTCAGTACCCAAGTACTCATGCACTGAGAAAGGCCTTAGCATATGGACTGCTTCAAACGCCTATCCACTATGCATGTAGTCCTCTAACCACCTACACACTTGTCTTTCACACCTTCAATTCCCCAGTCAGTAGCCATACACTTCCAGCAAACACCCTGTCACTCTTGTTGCACTCCTCTAGTGACCCATTCAGCACCATGTACTAATCCATTCACTGCGCCAAAACCCAAACACTTATAAATTCACCCAGGCACTCTCGTTGCAGTACTCTAATCATTCAGTCAGTACCCAAGTACTCATGCACTGAGCCAGGCCTTAGCACATGGACTGCTTCAAATGCCTATACACTATGCATGTAGTCCTCTAACCACCTACACACTTGTCTTTCACACCTTCAAGTCTCCAGTCAGTATCCATACACATCCAGCAAACACCTTGTCACTCCCCTAGGACTCCTGTAGTGACCCATTCAGCACCATGTACTAACCCATTCACTGCACCAAAACCCAAACACTAATAAATTCACCCAGGGACTCTCCTTGCAGTACTCTAATCATTCAGTCAGTACCCAAGTACTCATGCACTGAGCCATGCCTTAGCACATGGACTGCTTCAAATGCCTATCCACTATGCATGTAGTCCTCTAACCACCTACACACTTGTCTTTCACACCTTCAATTCTCCAGTCAGTATACATACACTTCCAGCAAACACCCTGTCACTCCCCTTGCACTCCTCTAGTGACCCATTCAGCACCATGTACTAATCCATTCACTGCACCAAAACCCAAACACTTATAAATTCACCCAGGCACTCTCGTTGCAGTACTCTAATCATTCAGTCAGTACCCAAGTACTCATGCACTGAGCTAGGCCTTAGCACATTGACTGCTTCAAACACCTATCCACTATGCATGCAGTCCTCTAACCACCTACACACTTGTCTTTCACCCCTTCAATTCCCCAGTCAGTATCTACATACTCCTGCAAACACCCAGTCACTCCCCTTGCACTCCTCCAGTGACCCATTCAGCACCATGTACTAATCCATTCACAGCGCCAAAACCCAAACACTTATAAATTCACCCAGGCACTCTCCTTGCAGTACTCTAATCACTCAGTCAGTACCCAAGTACTCATGCACTGAGACAGGCCTTAGCACATGGACTGCTTTAAACGCCTATCCACTATGCATGTCGTCCTCTAACCACCTACACACTTGTCTTTCACACCTTCAATTCCCTAGTCAGTAGCCATACACTTCCAGCAAACACACTGTCACTCTCCTTGCACTCCTCTAGTGACCCATTCAGCGCCATGTACTAATCCATTCACTGCGCCAAAACCCAAACACTTATAAATTCACCCAGGCACTCTCGTTGCAGTACTCTAATCATTCAGTCAGTACCCAAGTACTCATGCACTGAGCCAGGCCTTAGCACATGGACTACTTCAAACGCCTATCCACTATGCATGTATTCCTCTAACTACCTACACACTTGTCTTTCACACTTTCAAGACTCCAGTCAGTATCCATACACCTCCAGCAAACACCCTGTCACTCCCCTAGGACTCCTGTAGTGACCCATTCAGCACCATGTACTAATCCATTCACTGCGCCAAAACCCAAACACTTATAAATTCACCCAGGGACTCTCCTTGCAGTACTCTAATCATTCAGTCAGTACCCAAGCACTCATGCACTGAGCCAGGCCTTAGCACATGGACTGCTTCAAACGCCTATAAACTATGCATGTAGTCCTCTAACCACCTACACACTTGTCTTTCACACTTTTAATTCCCCAGTCAGTAGCCATACACTTCCAGCAAACACCCTATCACTCTCCTTGCACTCCTCTAGTGACCCATTCAGCACCATGTACTAATCCATTCACTGCTCCAAAACCCAAACACTTATAAATTCACCCAGGGATTCTCCTTGCAGTACTCTAATCATTCAGTCAGTACCCAAGTACTCATGCACTGAGCAAGGCCTTAGCACATGGACTGCGAACGCCTATCCACTATGCATGCAGTCCTCTAACCACGTACACACTTGTCTTTCAAACCTTCTAGTCTCCAGTCAGTATCCATCCACTTCCAGCAAACACCCTGTCACTCACCTAGGACTCCTGTAGTGACCCATTCAGCACCATGTACTAACCCATTCACTGTACCAAAACCCAAACACTTATAAATTCATCCAGACACTCTCCTTGCAGTACTCTAATCATTCAGTCAGTACCCAAGTACTCATGCACTGAGCCAGGCCTTAGCACATGGACTGCTTCAAACGCCTCTCCGCTATGCATGCATTCCTCTAACCACCTACACACTTGTCTTTCACACCTTCAATTCTCCAGTCAGTATACATACACTTTCTGTAAACACCCTGTCACTCCCCTTGCACTCCTCTAGTGACCCATTCAGCACCATGTACTAATCCATTCACTGCACCAAAACCCAAACACTTATAAATTCACCCAGGCACTCTCGTTGCAGTACTCTAATCATTCAGTCAGTACCCAAGTACTCATGCACTGAGACAGGCCTTAGCACATGGACTGCTTCAAATGCCAATCCACTATTCATGCAGTCCTCTAACCACCTACACACTTGTACTTCACACCTTCAATTCCCCAGTCAGTGTCCATACACTTCCAGCAAACACCCTGTCACTCTCCTTGCACTCATATAGTGACCCATTCAGCACCATGTACTAATCCATTCACTGCGCCAAAACCCAAACACTTATAAATTCACCCAGGGACTCTCCTTGCAGTACTCTAATCATTCAGTCAGTACCCAAGTACTCATGCACTGAGAAAGGCCTTAGCACATGGACTGCTTCAAACGCCTATTCACTATGCATGCAGTCCTCTAACCACCTACACACTTGTCTTTCACCCCTTCAATTCCCCAGTCAGTATCTACACACTCCTGCAAACACCCTGTCACTCCCCTTGCACTCCTCCAGTGACCCATTCAGCACCATGTACTAATCCATTCACAGCGCCAAAACCCAAACACTTATAAATTCACCCAGGGACTCTCCTTGCAGTACTCTAATCATTCAGTCAGTACCCAAGTACTCATGCACTGAGAAAGGCCTTAGCACATGGACTGCTTCAAATGCCTATCCACTATGCATGTAGTCCTCTAACCACCTACACACTTGTCATTCACACCTTCAATTCCCCAGTCAGTAGCGGTACACTTCCAGCAAACACCCTGGCACTCTCCTTGCACTCCTCAAGTGACCCATTTAGCACCATGTACTAATTCATTCACTGCGCCCAAACACTTATAAATTCCCCCAGGCACTCTCCTTGCAGTACTCTAATCATTCAGTCAGTACCCAAGTACTCATGCACTGAGCTAGGCCTTAGCACATTGACTGCTTCAAAAACCTATCCACTATGCATGCAGTCCTCTAACCACCTACACACTTGTCTTTCACCCCTTCAATTCCCCAGTCAGTATCTACACACTCCTGCAAACACCCTGTCACTCCCCTTGCACTCCTCCAGTGACCCATTCAGCACCATGTACTAATCCATTCACAGCGCCAAAACCCAAACACTTATAAATTCACCCAGGCACTCTCCTTGCAGTATTCTAATCATTCAGTCAGTACCCAAGTACTCATACACTGAGACAGGCCTTAGCACATGGACTGTTTCAAACGCCTATCCACTATGCATGTAGTCCTCTAACCACCTACACACTTGTCTTTCACACCTTCAATTCCCCAGTCAGTATCCATACACTTCCAACAAACACCCTGTCACTCTCTTTGCACTCCTCTAGTGACCCATTCAGCACCATGTACTAATACATTCACTGCGCCAAAACCCAAACACTTATAAATTCACCCAGGGACCCTCCTTGCAGTACTCTAATCATTCAGTCAGTACCCAAGTACTCATGCACTGAGTAAGGCTTTAGCACATGGACTGCTTCAAACGCCTATCCACTATGCATGTAGTCCTCTAACCACCTACACACTTGTCTTTCACACCTTCAATTCCCCAGTCAGTAGCTGTACACTTCCAGCAAACACCCTGGCACTCTCCTTGCACTCCTCTAGTGACCCATTTAGCACCATGTACTAATTCATTCACTGCGCCCAAACACTTATAAATTCCCCCAGGCACTCTCATTGCAGTACTCTAATCATTCAGTCAGGACCCAAGTACTCATGCACTGAGCCAGGCCTTAGCACATGGACTACTTCAAATGCCTATCCACTATGCATGCAGTCCTCTAGCCACATACACACTTGTCTTTCACGCCTTCAAGTCTCCAGTCAGTATCCATACACTTCCAGCAAACACCCTGTCACTCACCTAGGACTCCTGTAGTGACCCATTCAGCACCATGTACTAATCCATTCACTGCGCCAAAACCCAAACACTTATAAATTCACCCAGGGACTCTCCTTGCAGTACTCTAATCATTCAGTCAGTACCCAAGTACTCATGCACTGAGCCAGGCCTTAGCATATGGACTGCTTCAAACGCCTATCCACTATGCATGTAGTCCTCTAACCACCTACACACTTGTCTTTCACACCTTCAATTCCCCAGTCAGTAGCCATACACTTCCAGCAAACACCCTGTCACTCTCGTTGCACTCCTCTAGTGACCCATTCAGCACCATGTACTAATCCATTCACTGCGCCAAAACCCAAACACTTATAAATTCACCCAGGCACTCTCATTGCAGTACTCTAATCATTCAGTCAGGACCCAAGTACTCATGCACTGAGCCAGGCCTTAGCACATGGACTACTTCAAATGCCTATCCACTATGCATGCAGTCTTCTAACCACGTACACACTTGTCTTTCAAACCTTCAAGTCTCCAGTCAGTATCCATACACATCCAGCAAACACCTTGTCACTCCCCTAGGACTCCTGTAGTGACCCATTCAGCACCATGTACTAACCCATTCACTGCACCAAAACCCAAACACTAATAAATTCACCCAGGGACTCTCCTTGCAGCACTCTAATCATTCAGTCAGTACCCAAGTACTCATGCACTGAGCCATGCCTTAGCACATGGACTGCTTCAAACGCCTATCCACTATGTATGTAGTCCTCTAACCACCTACACACTTGTCTTTCACACCTTCAATTCTCCAGTCAGTATACATACACTTCCAGCAAACACCCTGTCACTCCCCTTGCACTCCTCTAGTGACCCATTCAGCACCATGTACTAATCCATTCACTGCACCAAAACCCAAACACTTATAAATTCACCCAGGCACTCTCGTTGCAGTACTCTAAGCATTCAGTCAGTACCCAAGTACTCATGCACTGAGCTAGGCGTTAGCACATTGACTGCTTCAAAAACCTATCCACTATGCATGCAGTCCTCTAACCACCTACACACTTGTCTTTCACCCCTTTAATTCCCCAGTCAGTATCTACACACTCCTGCAAACACCCTGTCACTCCCCTTGCACTCCTCCAGTGACCCATTCAGCACCATGTACTAATCCATTCACAGCGCCAAAACCCAAACACTTATAAATTCACCCAGGCACTCTCCTTGCAGTATTCTAAGCATTCAGTCAGTACCCAAGTACTCATGCACTGAGCTAGGCCTTAGCACATTGACTGCTTCAAAAACCTATCCACTATGCATACAGTCCTCTAACCACCTACACACTTGTCTTTCACCCCTTCAATTCCCCAGTCAGTATCTACACACTCCTGCAAACACCCTGTCACTCCCCTTGCACTCCTCCAGTGACCCATTCAGCACCATGTACTAATCCATTCACAGCGCCAAAACCCAAACACTTATAAATTCACCCAGGCACTCTCCTTGCAGTATTCTAATCATTCAGTCAGTATCCAAGTACTCATACACTGAGACAGGCCTTAGCACATGGACTGCTTCAAACGCCTATCCACTATGCATGTAGTCCTCTAACCACCTACACACTTGTCTTTCACACCTTCAATTCCCCAGTCAGTATCCATACACTTCCAACAAACACCCTGTCACTCTCCTTGCACTCCTCTAGTGACCCATTCAGCACCATGTACTAATCCATTCACTGCGCCAAAACCCAAACACTTATATATTCACCCAGGGACTCTCCTTGCAGTACTCTAATCATTCCGTCAGTACCCAAGTTCTCATGCACTGAGCCAGGCCTTAGCACATGGACTGCTTCAAACGCCTATCCTCTATGCATGTAGTCCTCTAACCACCTATACACTTGTCTTTCACACCTTCAATTCCCCAGTCAGTATCCATACACTTCCAGCAAACACCCTGTCACTCCCCTTGCACTCCTCTAGTGACCCATTCAGCACCATCTACTAATCCATTCACTGTGCCAAAACCCAACCACTTATAAATTCACCCAGGCACTCTCCTTGCAGTGCTCTAATCATTCAGTCAGCACCCAAGTACTCATGCACTGAGCCAGGCCTTAGCACATGGACTACTTCAAACGCCTATCCACTATGCATGTAGTCCTCTAACTACCTACACACTTGTCTTTCACACTTTCAAGACTCCAGTCAGTATCCATACACCTCCAGCAAACACCCTGTCACTCCCCTAGGACTCCTGTAGTGACCCATTCAGCACCATGTACTAATCCATTCACTGCGCCAAAACCCAAACACTTATAAATTCACCCAGGGACTCTCCTTGCAGTACTCTAATCATTCAGTCAGTACCCAAGTACTCATGCACTGAGCCAGGCCTTAGCACATGGACTGCTTCAAACGCCTATAAACTATGCATGTAGTCCTCTAACCACCTACACACTTGTCTTTCACACTTTTAATTCCCCAGTCAGTAGCCATACACTTCCAGCAAACACCCTGTCACTCTCCTTGCACTCCTCTAGTGACCCATTCAGCACCATGTACTAATCCATTCACTGCTCCAAAACCCAAACACTTATAAATTCGACCAGGGACTCTCCTTGCAGTACTCTAATCATTCAGTCAGTACCCAAGTACTCATGCACTGAGCCAGGCCTTAGCACATGGACTGCTTCAAACGCCTATAAACTATGCATGCATTCCTCTAACCACCTACACACTTGTCTTTCACACCTTCAATTCTCCAGTCAGTATACATACACTTCCTGCAAACACCCTGTCACTCCCCTTGCACTCCTCTAGTGACCCATTCAGCACCATGTACTAATCCATTCACTGCACCAAAACCCAAACACTTATAAATTCACCCAGGCACTCTCGTTGCAGTACTCTAATCATTCAGTCAGTACCCAAGTACTCATGCACTGAGACAGGCCTTAGCACATGGACTGCTTCAAATGCCAATCCACTATTCATGCAGTCCTCTAACCACCTACACACTTGTATTTCACACCTTCAATTCCCCAGTCAGTGTCCATACACTTCCAGCAAACACCCTGTCACTCTCCTTGCACTCATCTAGTGACCCATTCAGCACCATGTACCAATCCATTCACTGCGCCAAAACCCAAACACTTATAAATTCACCCAGGGACTCTCCTTGCAGTACTCTAATCATTCAGTCAGTACCCAAGTACTCATGCACTGAGAAAGGCCTTAGCACATTGACTGCTTCAAAAACCTATCCACTATGCATGCAGTCCTCTAACCACCTACACACTTGTCTTTCACCCCTTCAATTCCCCAGTCAGTATCTACACACTCCTGCAAACACCCTGTCTCTCCCCTTGCACTCCTCCAGTGACCCATTCAGCACCATGTACTAATCCATTCACAGCGCCAAAACCCAAACACTTATAAATTCACCCAGGCACTCTCCTTGCAGTATTCTAAGCATTCAGTCAGTACCCAAGTACTCATGCACTGAGCTAGGCCTTAGCACATTGACTGCTTCAAAAACCTATCCACTATGCATGCAGTCCTCTAACCACCTACGCACTTGTCTTTCACCCCTTCAATTCCCCAGTCAGTATCTACACACTCCTGCAAACACCCTGTCACTCCCCTTGCACTCCTCCAGTGACCCATTCAGCACCATGTACTAATCCATTCACAGCGCCAAAACCCAAACACTTATAAATTCACCCAGGCACTCTCCTTGCAGTATTCTAATCATTCAGTCGGTACCCAAGTACTCATACACTGAGACAGGCCTTAGCACATGGACTGTTTCAAATGCCTATCCACTATGCATGTAGTCCTCTAACCACCTACACACTTGTCTTTCACACCTTCAATTCCCCAGTCAGTATCCATACACTTCCAACAAACACCCTGTCACTCTCTTTGCACTCCTCTAGTGACCCATTCAGCACCATGTACTAATACATTCACTGCGCCAAAACCCAAACACTTATAAATTCACCCAGGGACCCTCCTTGCAGTACTCTAATCATTCAGTCAGTACCCAAGTACTCATGCACTGAGTAAGGCTTTAGCACATGGACTGCTTCAAACACCTATCCACTATGCATGTAGTCCTCTAACCACCTACACACTTGTCTTTCACACCTTCAATTCCCCAGTCAGTAGCTGCACACTTCCAGCAAACACCCTGGCACTCTCCTTGCACTCCTCTAGTGACCCATTTAGCACCATGTACTAATTCATTCACTGCGCGCAAACACTTATAAATTCCCCCAGGCACTCTCATTGCAGTACTCTAATCATTCAGTCAGGACCCAAGTACTCATGCACTGAGCCAGGCCTTAGCACATGGACTACTTCAAACGCCTATCCACTATGCATGCAGTCCTCTAACCACGTACACACTTGTCTTTCATGCCTTCAAGTCTCCAGTCAGTATCCATACACTTCCAGCAAACACCCTGTCACTCCCCTAGGACTCCTGTAGTGACCCATTCAGCACCATGTACTAATCCATTCACTGCGCCAAAACCCAAACACTTATAAATTCACCCAGGGACTCTCCTTGCAGTACTCTTATCATTCAGTCAGTACCCAAGTACTCATGCACTGAGCCAGGCCTTAGCATATGGACTGCTTCAAACGCCTATCCACTATGCATGTAGTCCTCTAACCACCTACACACTTGTCTTTCACACCTTCAATTCCCCAGTCAGTAGCCATACACTTCCAGCAAACACCCTGTCACTCTTGTTGCACTCCTCTAGTGACCCATTCAGCACCATGTACTAATCCATTCACTGCGCCAAAACCCAAACACTTATAAATTCACCCAGGCACTCTCGTTGCAGTACTCTAATCATTCAGTCAGTACCCAAGTACTCATGCACTGAGCCAGGCCTTAGCACATGGACTGCTTCAAATGCCTATCCACTATGCATGTAGTCCTCTAACCACCTACACACTTGTCTTTCACACCTTCAAGTCTCCAGTCAGTATCCATACACATCCAGCAAACACCTTGTCACTCCCCTAGGACTCCTGTAGTGACCCATTCAGCACCATGTACTAACCCATTCACTGCACCAAAACCCAAACACTAATAAATTCACCCAGGGACTCTCCTTGCAGTACTCTAATCATTCAGTCAGTACCCAAGTACTCATGCACTGAGCCATGCCTTAGCACATGGACTGCTTCAAATGCCTATCCACTATGCATGTAGTCCTCTAACCACCTACACACTTGTCTTTCACACCTTCAATTCTCCAGTCAGTATACATACACTTCCAGCAAACACCCTGTCACTCCCCTTGCACTCCTCTAGTGACCCATTCAGCACCATTTACTAATCCATTCACTGCACCAAAACCCAAACACTTATAAATTCACCCAGGCACTCTCGTTGCAGTACTCTAATCATTCAGTCAGTACCCAAGTACTCATGCACTGAGCTAGGCCTTAGCACATTGACTGCTTCAAACACCTATCCACTATGCATACAGTCCTCTAACCACCTACACACTTGTCTTTCACCCCTTCAATTCCCCAGTCAGTATCTACATACTCCTGCAAACACCCAGTCACTCCCCTTGCACTCCTCCAGTGACCCATTCAGCACCATGTACTAATCCATTCACAGCGCCAAAACCCAAACACTTATAAATTCACCCAGGCACTCTCCTTGCAGTACTCTAATCACTCAGTCAGTACCCAAGTACTCATGCACTGAGACAGGCCTTAGCACATGGACTGCTTTAAACGCCTATCCACTATGCATGTCGTCCTCTAACCACCTACACACTTGTCTTTCACACCTTCAATTCCCTAGTCAGTAGCCATACACTTCCAGCAAACACACTGTCACTCTCCCTGCACTCCTCTAGTGACCCATTCAGCGCCATGTACTAATCCATTCACTGCGCCAAAACCCAAACACTTATAAATTCACCCAGGCACTCTCGTTGCAGTACTCTAATCATTCAGTCAGTACCCAAGTACTCATGCACTGAGCCAGGCCTTAGCACATGGACTACTTCAAACGCCTATCCACTATGCATGTATTCCTCTAACTACCTACACACTTGTCTTTCACACTTTCAAGACTCCAGTCAGTATCCATACACCTCCAGCAAACACCCTGTCACTCCCCTAGGACTCCTGTAGTGACCCATTCAGCACCATGTACTAATCCATTCACTGCGCCAAAACCCAAACACTTATAAATTCACCCAGGGACTCTCCTTGCAGTACTCTAATCATTCAGTCAGTACCCAAGTACTCATGCACTGAGCCAGGCCTTAGCACATGGACTGCTTCAAACGCCTATAAACTATGCATGTAGTCCTCTAACCACCTACACACTTGTCTTTCACACTTTTAATTCCCCAGTCAGTAGCCATACACTTCCAGCAAACACCCTATCCCTCTCCTTGCACTCCTCTAGTGACCCATTCAGCACCATGTACTAATCCATTCACTGCTCCAAAACCCAAACACTTATAAATTCACCCAGGGACTCTCCTTGCAGTACTCTAATCATTCAGTCAGTACCCAAGTACTCATGCACTGAGCAAGGCCTTAGCACATGGACTGCGAACGCCTATCCACTATGCATGCAGTCCTCTAACCACGTACACACTTGTCTTTCAAACCTTCTAGTCTCCAGTCAGTATCCATCCACTTCCAGCAAACACCCTGTCACTCACCTAGGACTCCTGTAGTGACCCATTCAGCACCATGTACTAACCCATTCACTGTACCAAAACCCAAACACTTATAAATTCATCCAGACACTCTCCTTGCAGTACTCTAATCATTCAGTCAGTACCCAAGTACTCATGCACTGAGCCAGGCCTTAGCACATGGACTGCTTCAAACGCCTCTCCGCTATGCATGCATTCCTCTAACCACCTACACACTTGTCTTTCACACCTTCAATTCTCCAGTCAGTATACATACACTTCCTGCAAACACCCTGTCACTCTCCTTGCACTCCTCTAGTGACCCATTCAGCACCATGTACTAATCCATTCACTGCACCAAAACCCAAACACTTATAAATTCACCCAGGCACTCTCGTTGCAGTACTCTAATCATTCAGTCAGTACCCAAGTACTCATGCACTGAGACAGGCCTTAGCACATGGACTGCTTCAAATGCCAATCCACTATTCATGCAGTCCTCTAACCACCTACACACTTGTACTTCACACCTTCAATTCCCCAGTCAGTGTCCATACACTTCCAGCAAACACCCTGTCACTCTCCTTGCACTCATATAGTGACCCATTCAGCACCATGTACTAATCCATTCACTGCGCCAAAACCCAAACACTTATAAATTCACCCAGGGACTCTCCTTGCAGTACTCTAATCATTCAGTCAGTACCCAAGTACTCATGCACTGAGAAAGGCCTTAGCACATGGACTGCTTCAAACGCCTATTCACTATGCATGCAGTCCTCTAACCACCTACACACTTGTCTTTCACCCCTTCAATTCCCCAGTCAGTATCTACACACTCCTGCAAACACCCTGTCACTCCCCTTGCACTCCTCCAGTGACCCATTCAGCACCATGTACTAATCCATTCACAGCGCCAAAACCCAAACACTTATAAATTCACCCAGGGACTCTCCTTGCAGTACTCTAATCATTCAGTCAGTACCCAAGTACTCATGCACTGAGAAAGGCCTTAGCATATGGACTGCTTCAAACGCCTATCCACTATGCATGTAGTCCTCTAACCACCTACACACTTGTCTTTCACACCTTCAATTCCCCAGTCAGTAGCCATACACTTCCAGCAAACACCCTGTCACTCTTGTTGCACTCCTCTAGTGACCCATTCAGCACCATGTACTAATCCATTCACTGCGCCAAAACCCAAACACTTATAAATTCACCCAGGCACTCTCGTTGCAGTACTCTAATCATTCAGTCAGTACCCAAGTACTCATGCACTGAGCCAGGCCTTAGCACATGGACTGCTTCAAATGCCTATACACTATGCATGTAGTCCTCTAACCACCTACACACTTGTCTTTCACACCTTCAAGTCTCCAGTCAGTATCCATACACATCCAGCAAACACCTTGTCACTCCCCTAGGACTCCTGTAGTGACCCATTCAGCACCATGTACTAACCCATTCACTGCACCAAAACCCAAACACTAATAAATTCACCCAGGGACTCTCCTTGCAGTACTCTAATCATTCAGTCAGTACCCAAGTACTCATGCACTGAGCCATGCCTTAGCACATGGACTGCTTCAAATGCCTATCCACTATGCATGTAGTCCTCTAACCACCTACACACTTGTCTTTCACACCTTCAATTCTCCAGTCAGTATACATACACTTCCAGCAAACACCCTGTCACTCCCCTTGCACTCCTCTAGTGACCCATTCAGCACCATGTACTAATCCATTCACTGCACCAAAACCCAAACACTTATAAATTCACCCAGGCACTCTCGTTGCAGTACTCTAATCATTCAGTCAGTACCCAAGTACTCATGCACTGAGCTAGGCCTTAGCACATTGACTGCTTCAAACACCTATCCACTATGCATGCAGTCCTCTAACCACCTACACACTTGTCTTTCACCCCTTCAATTCCCCAGTCAGTATCTACATACTCCTGCAAACACCCAGTCACTCCCCTTGCACTCCTCCAGTGACCCATTCAGCACCATGTACTAATCCATTCACAGCGCCAAAACCCAAACACTTATAAATTCACCCAGGCACTCTCCTTGCAGTACTCTAATCACTCAGTCAGTACCCAAGTACTCATGCACTGAGACAGGCCTTAGCACATGGACTGCTTTAAACGCCTATCCACTATGCATGTCGTCCTCTAACCACCTACACACTTGTCTTTCACACCTTCAATTCCCTAGTCAGTAGCCATACACTTCCAGCAAACACACTGTCACTCTCCTTGCACTCCTCTAGTGACCCATTCAGCGCCATGTACTAATCCATTCACTGCGCCAAAACCCAAACACTTATAAATTCACCCAGGCACTCTCGTTGCAGTACTCTAATCATTCAGTCAGTACCCAAGTACTCATGCACTGAGCCAGGCCTTAGCACATGGACTACTTCAAACGCCTATCCACTATGCATGTATTCCTCTAACTACCTACACACTTGTCTTTCACACTTTCAAGACTCCAGTCAGTATCCATACACCTCCAGCAAACACCCTGTCACTCCCCTAGGACTCCTGTAGTGACCCATTCAGCACCATGTACTAATCCATTCACTGCGCCAAAACCCAAACACTTATAAATTCACCCAGGGACTCTCCTTGCAGTACTCTAATCATTCAGTCAGTACCCAAGCACTCATGCACTGAGCCAGGCCTTAGCACATGGACTGCTTCAAACGCCTATAAACTATGCATGTAGTCCTCTAACCACCTACACACTTGTCTTTCACACTTTTAATTCCCCAGTCAGTAGCCATACACTTCCAGCAAACACCCTATCACTCTCCTTGCACTCCTCTAGTGACCCATTCAGCACCATGTACTAATCCATTCACTGCTCCAAAACCCAAACACTTATAAATTCACCCAGGGACTCTCCTTGCAGTACTCTAATCATTCAGTCAGTACCCAAGTACTCATGCACTGAGCAAGGCCTTAGCACATGGACTGCGAACGCCTATCCACTATGCATGCAGTCCTCTAACCACGTACACACTTGTCTTTCAAACCTTCTAGTCTCCAGTCAGTATCCATCCACTTCCAGCAAACACCCTGTCACTCACCTAGGACTCCTGTAGTGACCCATTCAGCACCATGTACTAACCCATTCACTGTACCAAAACCCAAACACTTATAAATTCATCCAGACACTCTCCTTGCAGTACTCTAATCATTCAGTCAGTACCCAAGTACTCATGCACTGAGCCAGGCCTTAGCACATGGACTGCTTCAAACGCCTCTCCGCTATGCATGCATTCCTCTAACCACCTACACACTTGTCTTTCACACCTTCAATTCTCCAGTCAGTATACATACACTTTCTGTAAACACCCTGTCACTCCCCTTGCACTCCTCTAGTGACCCATTCAGCACCATGTACTAATCCATTCACTGCACCAAAACCCAAACACTTATAAATTCACCCAGGCACTCTCGTTGCAGTACTCTAATCATTCAGTCAGTACCCAAGTACTCATGCACTGAGACAGGCCTTAGCACATGGACTGCTTCAAATGCCAATCCACTATTCATGCAGTCCTCTAACCACCTACACACTTGTACTTCACACCTTCAATTCCCCAGTCAGTGTCCATACACTTCCAGCAAACACCCTGTCACTCTCCTTGCACTCATATAGTGACCCATTCAGCACCATGTACTAATCCATTCACTGCGCCAAAACCCAAACACTTATAAATTCACCCAGGGACTCTCCTTGCAGTACTCTAATCATTCAGTCAGTACCCAAGTACTCATGCACTGAGAAAGGCCTTAGCACATGGACTGCTTCAAACGCCTATTCACTATGCATGCAGTCCTCTAACCACCTACACACTTGTCTTTCACCCCTTCAATTCCCCAGTCAGTATCTACACACTCCTGCAAACACCCTGTCACTCCCCTTGCACTCCTCCAGTGACCCATTCAGCACCATGTACTAATCCATTCACAGCGCCAAAACCCAAACACTTATAAATTCACCCAGGGACTCTCCTTGCAGTACTCTAATCATTCAGTCAGTACCCAAGTACTCATGCACTGAGAAAGGCCTTAGCACATGGACTGCTTCAAATGCCTATCCACTATGCATGTAGTCCTCTAACCACCTACACACTTGTCTTTCACACCTTCAATTCCCCAGTCAGTAGCGGTACACTTCCAGCAAACACCCTGGCACTCTCCTTGCACTCCTCAAGTGACCCATTTAGCACCATGTACTAATTCATTCACTGCGCCCAAACACTTATAAATTCCCCCAGGCACTCTCCTTGCAGTACTCTAATCATTCAGTCAGTACCCAAGTACTCATGCACTGAGCTAGGCCTTAGCACATTGACTGCTTCAAAAACCTATCCACTATGCATGCAGTCCTCTAACCACCTACACACTTGTCTTTCACCCCTTCAATTCCCCAGTCAGTATCTACACACTCCTGCAAACACCCTGTCACTCCCCTTGCACTCCTCCAGTGACCCATTCAGCACCATGTACTAATCCATTCACAGCGCCAAAACCCAAACACTTATAAATTCACCCAGGCACTCTCCTTGCAGTATTCTAATCATTCAGTCAGTACCCAAGTACTCATACACTGAGACAGGCCTTAGCACATGGACTGTTTCAAACGCCTATCCACTATGCATGTAGTCCTCTAACCACCTACACACTTGTCTTTCACACCTTCAATTCCCCAGTCAGTATCCATACACTTCCAACAAACACCCTGTCACTCTCTTTGCACTCCTCTAGTGACCCATTCAGCACCATGTACTAATACATTCACTGCGCCAAAACCCAAACACTTATAAATTCACCCAGGGACCCTCCTTGCAGTACTCTAATCATTCAGTCAGTACCCAAGTACTCATGCACTGAGTAAGGCTTTAGCACATGGACTGCTTCAAACGCCTATCCACTATGCATGTAGTCCTCTAACCACCTACACACTTGTCTTTCACACCTTCAATTCCCCAGTCAGTAGCTGTACACTTCCAGCAAACACCCTGGCACTCTCCTTGCACTCCTCTAGTGACCCATTTAGCACCATGTACTAATTCATTCACTGCGCCCAAACACTTATAAATTCCCCCAGGCACTCTCATTGCAGTACTCTAATCATTCAGTCAGGACCCAAGTACTCATGCACTGAGCCAGGCCTTAGCACATGGACTACTTCAAATGCCTATCCACTATGCATGCAGTCCTCTAGCCACATACACACTTGTCTTTCACGCCTTCAAGTCTCCAGTCAGTATCCATACACTTCCAGCAAACACCCTGTCACTCACCTAGGACTCCTGTAGTGACCCATTCAGCACCATGTACTAATCCATTCACTGCGCCAAAACCCAAACACTTATAAATTCACCCAGGGACTCTCCTTGCAGTACTCTAATCATTCAGTCAGTACCCAAGTACTCATGCACTGAGCCAGGCCTTAGCATATGGACTGCTTCAAACGCCTATCCACTATGCATGTAGTCCTCTAACCACCTACACACTTGTCTTTCACACCTTCAATTCCCCAGTCAGTAGCCATACACTTCCAGCAAACACCCTGTCACTCTCGTTGCACTCCTCTAGTGACCCATTCAGCACCATGTACTAATCCATTCACTGCGCCAAAACCCAAACACTTATAAATTCACCCAGGCACTCTCATTGCAGTACTCTAATCATTCAGTCAGGACCCAAGTACTCATGCACTGAGCCAGGCCTTAGCACATGGACTACTTCAAATGCCTATCCACTATGCATGCAGTCTTCTAACCACGTACACACTTGTCTTTCAAACCTTCAAGTCTCCAGTCAGTATCCATACACATCCAGCAAACACCTTGTCACTCCCCTAGGACTCCTGTAGTGACCCATTCAGCACCATGTACTAACCCATTCACTGCACCAAAACCCAAACACTAATAAATTCACCCAGGGACTCTCCTTGCAGCACTCTAATCATTCAGTCAGTACCCAAGTACTCATGCACTGAGCCATGCCTTAGCACATGGACTGCTTCAAACGCCTATCCACTATGTATGTAGTCCTCTAACCACCTACACACTTGTCTTTCACACCTTCAATTCTCCAGTCAGTATACATACACTTCCAGCAAACACCCTGTCACTCCCCTTGCACTCCTCTAGTGACCCATTCAGCACCATGTACTAATCCATTCACTGCACCAAAACCCAAACACTTATAAATTCACCCAGGCACTCTCGTTGCAGTACTCTAAGCATTCAGTCAGTACCCAAGTACTCATGCACTGAGCTAGGCGTTAGCACATTGACTGCTTCAAAAACCTATCCACTATGCATGCAGTCCTCTAACCACCTACACACTTGTCTTTCACCCCTTTAATTCCCCAGTCAGTATCTACACACTCCTGCAAACACCCTGTCACTCCCCTTGCACTCCTCCAGTGACCCATTCAGCACCATGTACTAATCCATTCACAGCGCCAAAACCCAAACACTTATAAATTCACCCAGGCACTCTCCTTGCAGTATTCTAAGCATTCAGTCAGTACCCAAGTACTCATGCACTGAGCTAGGCCTTAGCACATTGACTGCTTCAAAAACCTATCCACTATGCATACAGTCCTCTAACCACCTACACACTTGTCTTTCACCCCTTCAATTCCCCAGTCAGTATCTACACACTCCTGCAAACACCCTGTCACTCCCCTTGCACTCCTCCAGTGACCCATTCAGCACCATGTACTAATCCATTCACAGCGCCAAAACCCAAACACTTATAAATTCACCCAGGCACTCTCCTTGCAGTATTCTAATCATTCAGTCAGTATCCAAGTACTCATACACTGAGACAGGCCTTAGCACATGGACTGCTTCAAACGCCTATCCACTATGCATGTAGTCCTCTAACCACCTACACACTTGTCTTTCACACCTTCAATTCCCCAGTCAGTATCCATACACTTCCAACAAACACCCTGTCACTCTCCTTGCACTCCTCTAGTGACCCATTCAGCACCATGTACTAATCCATTTACAGCGCCAAAACCCAAACACTTATAAATTCACCCAGGGACTCTCCTTGCAGTACTCTAATCATTCCGTCAGTACCCAAGTTCTCATGCACTGAGCCAGGCCTTAGCACATGGACTGCTTCAAACGCCTATCCTCTATGCATGTAGTCCTCTAACCACCTATACACTTGTCTTTCACACCTTCAATTCCCCAGTCAGTATCCATACACTTCCAGCAAACACCCTGTCACTCCCCTTGCACTCCTCTAGTGACCCATTCAGAACCATCTACTAATCCATTCACTGTGCCAAAACCCAACCACTTATAAATTCACCCAGGCACTCTCCTTGCAGTGCTCTAATCATTCAGTCAGCACCCAAGTACTCATGCACTGAGCCAGGCCTTAGCACATGGACTACTTCAAACGCCTATCCACTATGCATGTAGTCCTCTAACTACCTACACACTTGTCTTTCACACTTTCAAGACTCCAGTCAGTATCCATACACCTCCAGCAAACACCCTGTCACTCCCCTAGGACTCCTGTAGTGACCCATTCAGCACCATGTACTAATCCATTCACTGCGCCAAAACCCAAACACTTATAAATTCACCCAGGGACTCTCCTTGCAGTACTCTAATCATTCAGTCAGTACCCAAGTACTCATGCACTGAGCCAGGCCTTAGCACATGGACTGCTTCAAACGCCTATAAACTATGCATGTAGTCCTCTAACCACCTACACACTTGTCTTTCACACTTTTAATTCCCCAGTCAGTAGCCATACACTTCCAGCAAACACCCTGTCACTCTCCTTGCACTCCTCTAGTGACCCATTCAGCACCATGTACTAATCCATTCACTGCTCCAAAACCCAAACACTTATAAATTCGACCAGGGACTCTCCTTGCAGTACTCTAATCATTCAGTCAGTACCCAAGTACTCATGCACTGAGCCAGGCCTTAGCACATGGACTGCTTCAAACGCCTATAAACTATGCATGCATTCCTCTAACCACCTACACACTTGTCTTTCACACCTTCAATTCTCCAGTCAGTATACATACACTTCCTGCAAACACCCTGTCACTCCCCTTGCACTCCTCTAGTGACCCATTCAGCACCATGTACTAATCCATTCACTGCACCAAAACCCAAACACTTATAAATTCACCCAGGCACTCTCGTTGCAGTACTCTAATCATTCAGTCAGTACCCAAGTACTCATGCACTGAGACAGGCCTTAGCACATGGACTGCTTCAAATGCCAATCCACTATTCATGCAGTCCTCTAACCACCTACACACTTGTATTTCACACCTTCAATTCCCCAGTCAGTGTCCATACACTTCCAGCAAACACCCTGTCACTCTCCTTGCACTCATCTAGTGACCCATTCAGCACCATGTACCAATCCATTCACTGCGCCAAAACCCAAACACTTATAAATTCACCCAGGGACTCTCCTTGCAGTACTCTAATCATTCAGTCAGTACCCAAGTACTCATGCACTGAGAAAGGCCTTAGCACATTGACTGCTTCAAAAACCTATCCACTATGCATGCAGTCCTCTAACCACCTACACACTTGTCTTTCACCCCTTCAATTCCCCAGTCAGTATCTACACACTCCTGCAAACACCCTGTCACTCCCCTTGCACTCCTCCAGTGACCCATTCAGCACCATGTACTAATCCATTCACAGCGCCAAAACCCAAACACTTATAAATTCACCCAGGCACTCTCCTTGCAGTATTCTAATCATTCAGTCAGTACCCAAGTACTCATACACTGAGACAGGCCTTAGCACATGGACTGTTTCAAACGCCTATCCACTATGCATGTAGTCCTCTAACCACCTACACACTTGTCTTTCACACCTTCAATTCCCCAGTCAGTATCCATACACTTCCAACAAACACCCTGTCACTCTCTTTGCACTCCTCTAGTGACCCATTCAGCACCATGTACTAATACATTCACTGCGCCAAAACCCAAACACTTATAAATTCACCCAGGGACCCTCCTTGCAGTACTCTAATCATTCAGTCAGTACCCAAGTACTCATGCACTGAGTAAGGCTTTAGCACATGGACTGCTTCAAACACCTATCCACTATGCATGTAGTCCTCTAACCACCTACACACTTGTCTTTCACACCTTCAATTCCCCAGTCAGTAGCTGCACACTTCCAGCAAACACCCTGGCACTCTCCTTGCACTCCTCTAGTGACCCATTTAGCACCATGTACTAATTCATTCACTGCGCCCAAACACTTATAAATTCCCCCAGGCACTCTCATTGCAGTACTCTAATCATTCAGTCAGGACCCAAGTACTCATGCACTGAGCCAGGCCTTAGCACATGGACTACTTCAAACGCCTATCCACTATGCATGCAGTCCTCTAACCACGTACACACTTGTCTTTCATGCCTTCAAGTCTCCAGTCAGTATCCATACACTTCCAGCAAACACCCTGTCACTCCCCTAGGACTCCTGTAGTGACCCATTCAGCACCATGTACTAATCCATTCACTGCGCCAAAACCCAAACACTTATAAATTCACCCAGGGACTCTCCTTGCAGTACTCTTATCATTCAGTCAGTACCCAAGTACTCATGCACTGAGCCAGGCCTTAGCATATGGACTGCTTCAAACGCCTATCCACTATGCATGTAGTCCTCTAACCACCTACACACTTGTCTTTCACACCTTCAATTCCCCAGTCAGTAGCCATACACTTCCAGCAAACACCCTGTCACTCTTGTTGCACTCCTCTAGTGACCCATTCAGCACCATGTACTAATCCATTCACTGCGCCAAAACCCAAACACTTATAAATTCACCCAGGCACTCTCGTTGCAGTACTCTAATCATTCAGTCAGTACCCAAGTACTCATGCACTGAGCCAGGCCTTAGCACATGGACTGCTTCAAATGCCTATCCACTATGCATGTAGTCCTCTAACCACCTACACACTTGTCTTTCACACCTTCAAGTCTCCAGTCAGTATCCATACACATCCAGCAAACACCTTGTCACTCCCCTAGGACTCCTGTAGTGACCCATTCAGCACCATGTACTAACCCATTCACTGCACCAAAACCCAAACACTAATAAATTCACCCAGGGACTCTCCTTGCAGTACTCTAATCATTCAGTCAGTACCCAAGTACTCATGCACTGAGCCATGCCTTAGCACATGGACTGCTTCAAATGCCTATCCACTATGCATGTAGTCCTCTAACCACCTACACACTTGTCTTTCACACCTTCAATTCTCCAGTCAGTATACATACACTTCCAGCAAACACCCTGTCACTCCCCTTGCACTCCTCTAGTGACCCATTCAGCACCATGTACTAATCCATTCACTGCACCAAAACCCAAACACTTATAAATTCACCCAGGCACTCTCGTTGCAGTACTCTAATCATTCAGTCAGTACCCAAGTACTCATGCACTGAGCTAGGCCTTAGCACATTGACTGCTTCAAACACCTATCCACTATGCATACAGTCCTCTAACCACCTACACACTTGTCTTTCACCCCTTCAATTCCCCAGTCAGTATCTACATACTCCTGCAAACACCCAGTCACTCCCCTTGCACTCCTCCAGTGACCCATTCAGCACCATGTACTAATCCATTCACAGCGCCAAAACCCAAACACTTATAAATTCACCCAGGCACTCTCCTTGCAGTACTCTAATCACTCAGTCAGTACCCAAGTACTCATGCACTGAGACAGGCCTTAGCACATGGACTGCTTTAAACGCCTATCCACTATGCATGTCGTCCTCTAACCACCTACACACTTGTCTTTCACACCTTCAATTCCCTAGTCAGTAGCCATACACTTCCAGCAAACACACTGTCACTCTCCTTGCACTCCTCTAGTGACCCATTCAGCGCCATGTACTAATCCATTCACTGCGCCAAAACCCAAACACTTATAAATTCACCCAGGCACTCTCGTTGCAGTACTCTAATCATTCAGTCAGGACCCAAGTACTCATGCACTGAGCCAGGCCTTAGCACATGGACTACTTCAAACGCCTATCCACTATGCATGTATTCCTCTAACTACCTACACACTTGTCTTTCACACTTTCAAGACTCCAGTCAGTATCCATACACCTCCAGCAAACACCCTGTCACTCCCCTAGGACTCCTGTAGTGACCCATTCAGCACCATGTACTAATCCATTCACTGCGCCAAAACCCAAACACTTATAAATTCACCCAGGGACTCTCCTTGCAGTACTCTAATCATTCAGTCAGTACCCAAGTACTCATGCACTGAGCCAGGCCTTAGCACATGGACTGCTTCAAACGCCTATAAACTATGCATGTAGTCCTCTAACCACCTACACACTTGTCTTTCACACTTTTAATTCCCCAGTCAGTAGCCATACACTTCCAGCAAACACCCTATCACTCTCCTTGCACTCCTCTAGTGACCCATTCAGCACCATGTACTAATCCATTCACTGCTCCAAAACCCAAACACTTATAAATTCACCCAGGGACTCTCCTTGCAGTACTCTAATCATTCAGTCAGTACCCAAGTACTCATGCACTGAGCAAGGCCTTAGCACATGGACTGCGAACGCCTATCCACTATGCATGCAGTCCTCTAACCACGTACACACTTGTCTTTCAAAGCTTCTAGTCTCCAGTCAGTATCCATCCACTTCCAGCAAACACCCTGTCACTCACCTAGGACTCCTGTAGTGACCCATTCAGCACCATGTATTAACCCATTCACTGTACCAAAACCCAAACACTTATAAATTCATCCAGACACTCTCCTTGCAGTACTCTAATCATTCAGTCAGTACCCAAGTACTCATGCACTGAGCCAGGCCTTAGCACATGGACTGCTTCAAACACCTCTCCGCTATGCATGCATTCCTCTAACCACCTACACACTTGTCTTTCACACCTTCAATTCTCCAGTCAGTATACATACACTTCCTGCAAACACCCTGTCACTCCCCTTGCACTCCTCTAGTGACCCATTCAGCACCATGTACTAATCCATTCACTGCACCAAAACCCAAACACTTATAAATTCACCCAGGCACTCTCGTTGCAGTACTCTAATCATTCAGTCAGTACCCAAGTACTCATGCACTGAGACAGGCCTTAGCACATGGACTGCTTCAAATGCCAATCCACTATTCATGCAGTCCTCTAACCACCTACACACTTGTCTTTCACACCTTCAATTCCCTAGTCAGTAGCCATACACTTCCAGCAAACACACTGTCACTCTCCTTGCACTCCTCTAGTGACCCATTCAGCGCCATGTACTAATCCATTCACTGCGCCAAAACCCAAACACTTATAAATTCACCCAGGCACTCTCGTTGCAGTACTCTAATCATTCAGTCAGGACCCAAGTACTCATGCACTGAGCCAGGCCTTAGCACATGGACTACTTCAAACGCCTATCCACTATGCATGTATTCCTCTAACTACCTACACACTTGTCTTTCACACTTTCAAGACTCCAGTCAGTATCCATACACCTCCAGCAAACACCCTGTCACTCCCCTAGGACTCCTGTAGTGACCCATTCAGCACCATGTACTAATCCATTCACTGCGCCAAAACCCAAACACTTATAAATTCACCCAGGGACTCTCCTTGCAGTACTCTAATCATTCAGTCAGTACCCAAGTACTCATGCACTGAGCCAGGCCTTAGCACATGGACTGCTTCAAACGCCTATAAACTATGCATGTAGTCCTCTAACCACCTACACACTTGTCTTTCACACTTTTAATTCCCCAGTCAGTAGCCATACACTTCCAGCAAACACCCTATCACTCTCCTTGCACTCCTCTAGGGACCCATTCAGCACCATGTACTAATCCATTCACTGCTCCAAAACCCAAACACTTATAAATTCACCCAGGGACTCTCCTTGCAGTACTCTAATCATTCAGTCAGTACCCAAGTACTCATGCACTGAGCAAGGCCTTAGCACATGGACTGCGAACGCCTATCCACTATGCATGCAGTCCTCTAACCACGTACACACTTGTCTTTCAAAGCTTCTAGTCTCCAGTCAGTATCCATCCACTTCCAGCAAACACCCTGTCACTCACCTAGGACTCCTGTAGTGACCCATTCAGCACCATGTATTAACCCATTCACTGTACCAAAACCCAAACACTTATAAATTCATCCAGACACTCTCCTTGCAGTACTCTAATCATTCAGTCAGTACCCAAGTACTCATGCACTGAGCCAGGCCTTAGCACATGGACTGCTTCAAACACCTCTCCGCTATGCATGCATTCCTCTAACCACCTACACACTTGTCTTTCACACCTTCAATTCTCCAGTCAGTATACATACACTTCCTGCAAACACCCTGTCACTCCCCTTGCACTCCTCTAGTGACCCATTCAGCACCATGTACTAATCCATTCACTGCACCAAAACCCAAACACTTATAAATTCACCCAGGCACTCTCGTTGCAGTACTCTAATCATTCAGTCAGTACCCAAGTACTCATGCACTGAGACAGGCCTTAGCACATGGACTGCTTCAAATGCCAATCCACTATTCATGCAGTCCTCTAACCACCTACACACTTGTACTTCACACCTTCAATTCCCCAGTCAGTGTCCATACACTTCCAGCAAACACCCTGTCACTCTCCTTGCACTCATATAGTGACCCATTCAGCACCATGTACTAATCCATTCACTGCGCCAAAACCCAAACACTTATAAATTCACCCAGGGACTCTCCTTGCAGTACTCTAATCATTCAGTCAGTACCCAAGTACTCATGCACTGAGAAAGGCCTTATCACATGGACTGCTTCAAACGCCTATTCACTATGCATGCAGTCCTCTAACCACCTACACACTTGTCTTTCACCCCTTCAATTCCCCAGTCAGTATCTACACACTCCTGCAAACACCCTGTCACTCCCCTTGCACTCCTCCAGTGACCCATTCAGCACCATGTACTAATCCATTCACAGCGCCAAAACCCAAACACTTATAAATTCACCCAGGGACTCTCCTTGCAGTACTCTAATCATTCAGTCAGTACCCAAGTACTCATGCACTGAGAAAGGCCTTAGCATATGGACTGCTTCAAACGCCTATCCACTATGCATGTAGTCCTCTAACCACCTACACACTTGTCTTTCACACCTTCAATTCCCCAGTCAGTAGCCATACACTTCCAGCAAACACCCTGTCACTCTTGTTGCACTCCTCTAGTGACCCATTCAGCACCATGAACTAATCCATTCACTGCGCCAAAACCCAAACACTTATAAATTCACCCAGGCACTCTCGTTGCAGTACTCTAATCATTCAGTCAGTACCCAAGTACTCATGCACTGAGCCAGGCCTTAGCACATGGACTGCTTCAAATGCCTATCCACTATGCATGTAGTCCTCTAACCACCTACACACTTGTCTTTCACACCTTCAAGTCTCCAGTCAGTATCCATACACATCCAGCAAACACCTTGTCACTCCCCTAGGACTCCTGTAGTGACCCATTCAGCACCATGTACTAACCCATTCACTGCACCAAAACCCAAACACTAATAAATTCACCCAGGGACTCTCCTTGCAGTACTCTAATCATTCAGTCAGTACCCAAGTACTCATGCACTGAGCCATGCCTTAGCACATGGACTGCTTCAAATGCCTATCCACTATGCATGTAGTCCTCTAACCACCTACACACTTGTCTTTCACACCTTCAATTCTCCAGTCAGTATACATACACTTCCAGCAAACACCCTGTCACTCCCCTTGCACTCCTCTAGTGACCCATTCAGCACCATGTACTAATCCATTCACTGCACCAAAACCCAAACACTTATAAATTCACCCAGGCACTCTCGTTGCAGTACTCTAATCATTCAGTCAGTACCCAAGTACTCATGCACTGAGCTAGGCCTTAGCACATTGACTGCTTCAAACACCTATCCACTATGCATGCAGTCCTCTAACCACCTACACACTTGTCTTTCACCCCTTCAATTCCCCAGTCAGTATCTACATACTCCTGCAAACACCCAGTCACTCCCCTTGCACTCCTCCAGTGACCCATTCAGCACCATGTACTAATCCATTCACAGCGCCAAAACCCAAACACTTATAAATTCACCCAGGCACTCTCCTTGCAGTACTCTAATCACTCAGTCAGTACCCAAGTACTCATGCACTGAGACAGGCCTTAGCACATGGACTGCTTTAAACGCCTATCCACTATGCATGTCGTCCTCTAACCACCTACACACTTGTCTTTCACACCTTCAATTCCCTAGTCAGTAGCCATACACTTCCAGCAAACACACTGTCACTCTCCTTGCACTCCTCTAGTGACCCATTCAGCGCCATGTACTAATCCATTCACTGCGCCAAAACCCAAACACTTATAAATTCACCCAGGCACTCTCGTTGCAGTACTCTAATCATTCAGTCAGTACCCAAGTACTCATGCACTGAGCCAGGCCTTAGCACATGGACTACTTCAAACGCCTATCCACTATGCATGTATTCCTCTAACTACCTACACACTTGTCTTTCACACTTTCAAGACTCCAGTCAGTATCCATACACCTCCAGCAAACACCCTGTCACTCCCCTAGGACTCCTGTAGTGACCCATTCAGCACCATGTACTAATCCATTCACTGCGCCAAAACCCAAACACTTATAAATTCACCCAGGGACTCTCCTTGCAGTACTCTAATCATTCAGTCAGTACCCAAGTACTCATGCACTGAGCCAGGCCTTAGCACATGGACTGCTTCAAACGCCTATAAACTATGCATGTAGTCCTCTAACCACCTACACACTTGTCTTTCACACTTTTAATTCCCCAGTCAGTAGCCATACACTTCCAGCAAACACCCTATCACTCTCCTTGCACTCCTCTAGTGACCCATTCAGCACCATGTACTAATCCATTCACTGCTCCAAAACCCAAACACTTATAAATTCACCCAGGGACTCTCCTTGCAGTACTCTAATCATTCAGTCAGTACCCAAGTACTCATGCACTGAGCAAGGCCTTAGCACATGGACTGCGAACGCCTATCCACTATGCATGCAGTCCTCTAACCACGTACACACTTGTCTTTCAAACCTTCTAGTCTCCAGTCAGTATCCATCCACTTCCAGCAAACACCCTGTCACTCACCTAGGACTCCTGTAGTGACCCATTCAGCACCATGTACTAACCCATTCACTGTACCAAAACCCAAACACTTATAAATTCATCCAGACACTCTCCTTGCAGTACTCTAATCATTCAGTCAGTACCCAAGTACTCATGCACTGAGCCAGGCCTTAGCACATGGACTGCTTCAAACGCCTCTCCGCTATGCATGCATTCCTCTAACCACCTACACACTTGTCTTTCACACCTTCAATTCTCCAGTCAGTATACATACACTTCCTGTAAACACCCTGTCACTCCCCTTGCACTCCTCTAGTGACCCATTCAGCACCATGTACTAATCCATTCACTGCACCAAAACCCAAACACTTATAAATTCACCCAGGCACTCTCGTTGCAGTACTCTAATCATTCAGTCAGTACCCAAGTACTCATGCACTGAGACAGGCCTTAGCACATGGACTGCTTCAAATGCCAATCCACTATTCATGCAGTCCTCTAACCACCTACACACTTGTACTTCACACCTTCAATTCCCCAGTCAGTGTCCATACACTTCCAGCAAACACCCTGTCACTCTCCTTGCACTCATATAGTGACCCATTCAGCACCATGTACTAATCCATTCACTGCGCCAAAACCCAAACACTTATAAATTCACCCAGGGACTCTCCTTGCAGTACTCTAATCATTCAGTCAGTACCCAAGTACTCATGCACTGAGAAAGGCCTTAGCACATGGACTGCTTCAAACGCCTATTCACTATGCATGCAGTCCTCTAACCACCTACACACTTGTCTTTCACCCCTTCAATTCCCCAGTCAGTATCTACACACTCCTGCAAACACCCTGTCACTCCCCTTGCACTCCTCCAGTGACCCATTCAGCACCATGTACTAATCCATTCACAGCGCCAAAACCCAAACACTTATAAATTCACCCAGGGACTCTCCTTGCAGTACTCTAATCATTCAGTCAGTACCCAAGTACTCATGCACTGAGAAAGGCCTTAGCACATGGACTGCTTCAAATGCCTATCCACTATGCATGTAGTCCTCTAACCACCTACACACTTGTCTTTCACACCTTCAATTCCCCAGTCAGTAGCGGTACACTTCCAGCAAACACCCTGGCACTCTCCTTGCACTCCTCAAGTGACCCATTTAGCACCATGTACTAATTCATTCACTGCGCCCAAACACTTATAAATTCCCCCAGGCACTCTCATTGCAGTACTCTAATCATTCAGTCAGGACCCAAGTACTCATGCACTGAGCCAGGCCTTAGCACATGGACTACTTCAAACGCCTATCCACTATGCATGCAGTCCTCTAACCACGTACACACTTGTCTTTCACGCCTTCAAGTCTCCAGTCAGTATCCATACACTTCCAGCAAACACCCTGTCACTCCCCTAGGACTCCTGTAGTGACCCATTCAGCACCATGTACTAATCCATTCACTGCGCCAAAACCCAAACACTTATAAATTCACCCAGGGACTCTCCTTGCAGTACTCTAATCATTCAGTCAGTACCCAAGTACTCATGCACTGAGCCAGGCCTTAGCATATGGACTGCTTCAAACGCCTATCCACTATGCATGTAGTCCTCTAACCACCTACACACTTGTCTTTCACACCTTCAATTCCCCAGTCAGTAGCCATACACTTCCAGCAAACACCCTGTCACTCTCGTTGCACTCCTCTAGTGACCCATTCAGCACCATGTACTAATCCATTCACTGCGCCAAAACCCAAACACTTATAAATTCACCCAGGCACTCTCCTTGCAGTACTCTAATCATTCAGTCAGTACCCAAGTACTCATGCACTGAGCCATGCCTTAGCACATGGACTGCTTCAAACTCCTATCCACTATGCATGTAGTCCTCTAACCACCTACACACTTGTCTTTCACACCTTCAAGTCTCCAGTCAGTATCCATACACATCCAGCAAACACCTTGTCACTCCCCTAGTACTCCTGTAGTGACCCATTCAGCACCATGTACTAACCCATTCACTGCACCAAAACCCAAACACTAATAAATTCACGCAGGGACTCTCCTTGCAGTACTCTAATCATTCAGTCAGTACCCAAGTACTCATGCACTGAGCCATGCCTTAGCACATGGACTGCTTCAAACGCCTATCCACTATGCATGTAGTCCTCTAACCACCTACACACTTGTCTTTCACACCTTCAATTCTCCAGTCAGTATACATACACTTCCAGCAAACACCCTGTCACTCCCCTTGCACTCCTCTAGTGACCCATTCAGCACCATGTACTAATCCATTCACTGCACCAAAACCCAAACACTTATAAATTCACCAAGGCACTCTCGTTGCAGTACTCTAATCATTCAGTCAGTACCCAAGTACTCATGCACTGAGCTAGGCCTTAGCACATTGACTGCTTCAAACACCTATCCACTATGCATGCAGTCCTCTAACCACCTACACACTTGTCTTTCACACATTCAATTCCCCAGTCAGTAGCCATACACTTCCAACAAACACCCTGTCACTCTCCTTGCACTCCTCTAGTGACCCATTCAGCACCATGTACTAAGCCATTCAATGCGCCAAAACCCAAACACTTATATATTCACCCAGGGACTCTCCTTGCAGTACTCTAATCTTTCCGTCAGTACCCAAGTTCTCATGCACTGAGCCAGGCCTTAGCACATGGACTGCTTCAAACGCCTATCCACTATGCATGTAGTCCTCTAACTACCTATACACTTGTCTTTCACACCTTCAATTCCCCAGTCAGTATCCATACACTTCCAGCAAACACCCTGTCACTCCCCTTGCACTCCTCTAGTGACCCATTCAGCATCATCTACTAATCCATTCACTGCGCCAAAACCCAACCACTTATAAATTCACCCAGGCACTCTCGTTGCAGTACTCTAATCATTCAGTCAGTACCCAAGTACTCATGCACTGAGCTAGGCCTTAGCACATTGACTGCTTCAAACACCTATCCACTATGCATGCAGTCCTCTAACCACCTACACACTTGTCTTTCACCCCTTCAATTCCCCAGACAGTATCTACATACTCCTGCAAACACCCAGTCACTCCCCTTGCACTCCTCCAGTGACCCATTCAGCACCATGTACTAATCCATTCACAGCACCAAAACCCAAACACTTATAAATTCACCCAGGCACTCTCCTTGCAGTACTCTAATCACTCAGTCAGTACCCAAGTACTCATGCACTGAGACAGGCCTTAGCACATGGACTGCTTCAAACGCCAATCCACTATGCATGCAGTCTTCTAACCACCTACACACTTGTCTTTCACACCTTCAATTCCCCAGTCAGTATCCATACACTTCCAACAAACACCCTGTCACTCTCCTTGCACTCCTCTAGTGACCCATTCAGCACCATCTACTAATCCATTCACTGCGCCAAAACCCAACCACTTATAAATTCACCCAGGCACTCTCCCTGCAGTGCTCTAATCATTCAGTCAGTACCCAAGTACTCATGCACTGAGCCAGGCCTTAGCACATGGACTGCTTTAAACGCCTATCCACTATGCATGTCGTCCTCTAACCACCTACACACTTGTCTTTCACACCTTCAATTCCCTAGTCAGTAGCCATACACTTCCAGCAAACACCCTGTCACTCTCCTTGCACTCCTCTAGTGACCCATTCAGCGCCATGTACTAATCCATTCACTGCGCCAAAACCCAAACACTTATAAATTCACCCAGGCACTCTCGTTGCAGTACTCTAATCATTCAGTCAGTACCCAAGTACTCATGCACTGAGCCAGGCCTTAGCACATGGACTACTTCAAACGCCTATCCAGTATGCATGTATTCCTCTAACTACCTACACACTTGTCTTTCACACTTTCAAGACTCCAGTCAGTATCCATACACCTCCAGCAAACACCCTGTCACTCCCCTAGGACTCCTGTAGTGACCCATTCAGCACCATGTACTAATCCATTCACTGCGCCAAAACCCAAACACTTATAAATTCACCCAGGGACTCTCCTTGCAGTACTCTAATCATTCAGTCAGTACCCAAGTACTCATGCACTGAGCCAGGCCTTAGCACATGGACTGCTTCAAACGCCTATAAACTATGCATGTAGTCCTCTAACCACCTACACACTTGTCTTTCACACTTTTAATTCCCCAGTCAGTAGCCATACACTTCCAGCAAACACCCTATCACTCTCCTTGCACTCCTCTAGTGACCCATTCAGCACCATGTACTAATCCATTCACTGCTCCAAAACCCAAACACTTATAAATTCACCCAGGGACTCTCCTTGCAGTACTCTAATCATTCAGTCAGTACCCAAGTACTCATGCACTGAGCAAGGCCTTAGCACATGGACTGCGAACGCCTATCCACTATGCATGCAGTCCTCTAACCACGTACACACTTGTCTTTCAAACCTTCTAGTCTCCAGTCAGTATCCATCCACTTCCAGCAAACACCCTGTCACTCACCTAGGACTCCTGTAGTGACCCATTCAGCACCATGTACTAACCCATTCACTGTACCAAAACCCAAACACTTATAAATTCATCCAGACACTCTCCTTGCAGTACTCTAATCATTCAGTCAGTACCCAAGTACTCATGCACTGAGCCAGGCCTTAGCACATGGACTGCTTCAAACGCCTCTCCGCTATGCATGCATTCCTCTAACCACCTACACACTTGTCTTTCACACCTTCAATTCTCCAGTCAGTATACATACACTTCCTGTAAACACCCTGTCACTCCCCTTGCACTCCTCTAGTGACCCATTCAGCACCATGTACTAATCCATTCACTGCACCAAAACCCAAACACTTATAAATTCACCCAGGCACTCTCGTTGCAGTACTCTAATCATTCAGTCAGTACCCAAGTACTCATGCACTGAGACAGGCCTTAGCACATGGACTGCTTCAAATGCCAATCCACTATTCATGCAGTCCTCTAACCACCTACACACTTGTACTTCACACCTTCAATTCCCCAGTCAGTGTCCATACACTTCCAGCAAACACCCTGTCACTCTCCTTGCACTCATATAGTGACCCATTCAGCACCATGTACTAATCCATTCACTGCGCCAAAACCCAAACACTTATAAATTCACCCAGGGACTCTCCTTGCAGTACTCTAATCATTCAGTCAGTACCCAAGTACTCATGCACTGAGAAAGGCCTTAGCACATGGACTGCTTCAAACGCCTATTCACTATGCATGCAGTCCTCTAACCACCTACACACTTGTCTTTCACCCCTTCAATTCCCCAGTCAGTATCTACACACTCCTGCAAACACCCTGTCACTCCCCTTGCACTCCTCCAGTGACCCATTCAGCACCATGTACTAATCCATTCACAGCGCCAAAACCCAAACACTTATAAATTCACCCAGGGACTCTCCTTGCAGTACTCTAATCATTCAGTCAGTACCCAAGTACTCATGCACTGAGAAAGGCCTTAGCACATGGACTGCTTCAAATGCCTATCCACTATGCATGTAGTCCTCTAACCACCTACACACTTGTCTTTCACACCTTCAATTCCCCAGTCAGTAGCGGTACACTTCCAGCAAACACCCTGGCACTCTCCTTGCACTCCTCAAGTGACCCATTTAGCACCATGTACTAATTCATTCACTGCGCCCAAACACTTATAAATTCCCCCAGGCACTCTCATTGCAGTACTCTAATCATTCAGTCAGGACCCAAGTACTCATGCACTGAGCCAGGCCTTAGCACATGGACTACTTCAAACGCCTATCCACTATGCATGCAGTCCTCTAACCACGTACACACTTGTCTTTCACGCCTTCAAGTCTCCAGTCAGTATCCATACACTTCCAGCAAACACCCTGTCACTCCCCTAGGACTCCTGTAGTGACCCATTCAGCACCATGTACTAATCCATTCACTGCGCCAAAACCCAAACACTTATAAATTCACCCAGGGACTCTCCTTGCAGTACTCTAATCATTCAGTCAGTACCCAAGTACTCATGCACTGAGCCAGGCCTTAGCATATGGACTGCTTCAAACGCCTATCCACTATGCATGTAGTCCTCTAACCACCTACACACTTGTCTTTCACACCTTCAATTCCCCAGTCAGTAGCCATACACTTCCAGCAAACACCCTGTCACTCTCGTTGCACTCCTCTAGTGACCCATTCAGCACCATGTACTAATCCATTCACTGCGCCAAAACCCAAACACTTATAAATTCACCCAGGCACTCTCCTTGTAGTACTCTAATCATTCAGTCAGTACCCAAGTACTCATGCACTGAGCCATGCCTTAGCACATGGACTGCTTCAAACTCCTATCCACTATGCATGTAGTCCTCTAACCACCTACACACTTGTCTTTCACACCTTCAAGTCTCCAGTCAGTATCCATACACATCCAGCAAACACCTTGTCACTCCCCTAGTACTCCTGTAGTGACCCATTCAGCACCATGTACTAACCCATTCACTGCACCAAAACCCAAACACTAATAAATTCACGCAGGGACTCTCCTTGCAGTACTCTAATCATTCAGTCAGTACCCAAGTACTCATGCACTGAGCCATGCCTTAGCACATGGACTGCTTCAAACGCCTATCCACTATGCATGTAGTCCTCTAACCACCTACACACTTGTCTTTCACACCTTCAATTCTCCAGTCAGTATACATACACTTCCAGCAAACACCCTGTCACTCCCCTTGCACTCCTCTAGTGACCCATTCAGCACCATGTACTAATCCATTCACTGCACCAAAACCCAAACACTTATAAATTCACCAAGGCACTCTCGTTGCAGTACTCTAATCATTCAGTCAGTACCCAAGTACTCATGCACTGAGCTAGGCCTTAGCACATTGACTGCTTCAAACACCTATCCACTATGCATGCAGTCCTCTAACCACCTACACACTTGTCTTTCACACATTCAATTCCCCAGTCAGTAGCCATACACTTCCAACAAACACCCTGTCACTCTCCTTGCACTCCTCTAGTGACCCATTCAGCACCATGTACTAAGCCATTCAATGCGCCAAAACCCAAACACTTATATATTCACCCAGGGACTCTCCTTGCAGTACTCTAATCTTTCCGTCAGTACCCAAGTTCTCATGCACTGAGCCAGGCCTTAGCACATGGACTGCTTCAAACGCCTATCCACTATGCATGTAGTCCTCTAACTACCTATACACTTGTCTTTCACACCTTCAATTCCCCAGTCAGTATCCATACACTTCCAGCAAACACCCTGTCACTCCCCTTGCACTCCTCTAGTGACCCATTCAGCATCATCTACTAATCCATTCACTGCGCCAAAACCCAACCACTTATAAATTCACCCAGGCACTCTCGTTGCAGTACTCTAATCATTCAGTCAGTACCCAAGTACTCATGCACTGAGCTAGGCCTTAGCACATTGACTGCTTCAAACACCTATCCACTATGCATGCAGTCCTCTAACCACCTACACACTTGTCTTTCACCCCTTCAATTCCCCAGACAGTATCTACATACTCCTGCAAACACCCAGTCACTCCCCTTGCACTCCTCCAGTGACCCATTCAGCACCATGTACTAATCCATTCACAGCACCAAAACCCAAACACTTATAAATTCACCCAGGCACTCTCCTTGCAGTACTCTAATCACTCAGTCAGTACCCAAGTACTCATGCACTGAGACAGGCCTTAGCACATGGACTGCTTCAAACGCCAATCCACTATGCATGCAGTCTTCTAACCACCTACACACTTGTCTTTCACACCTTCAATTCCCCAGTCAGTATCCATACACTTCCAACAAACACCCTGTCACTCTCCTTGCACTCCTCTAGTGACCCATTCAGCACCATCTACTAATCCATTCACTGCGCCAAAACCCAACCACTTATAAATTCACCCAGGCACTCTCCCTGCAGTGCTCTAATCATTCAGTCAGTACCCAAGTACTCATGCACTGAGCCAGGCCTTAGCACATGGACTGCTTTAAACGCCTATCCACTATGCATGTCGTCCTCTAACCACCTACACACTTGTCTTTCACACCTTCAATTCCCTAGTCAGTAGCCATACACTTCCAGCAAACACCCTGTCACTCTCCTTGCACTCCTCTAGTGACCCATTCAGCGCCATGTACTAATCCATTCACTGCGCCAAAACCCAAACACTTATAAATTCACCCAGGCACTCTCGTTGCAGTACTCTAATCATTCAGTCAGTACCCAAGTACTCATGCACTGAGCCAGGCCTTAGCACATGGACTACTTCAAACGCCTATCCACTATGCATGTAGTCCTCTAACTACCTACACACTTGTCTTTCACACTTTCAAGACTCCAGTCAGTATCCATACACCTCCAGCAAACACCCTGTCACTCCCCTAGGACTCCTGTAGTGACCCATTCAGCACCATGTACTAATCCATTCACTGCGCCAAAACCCAAACACTTATAAATTCACCCAGGGACTCTCCTTGCAGTACTCTAATCATTCAGTCAGTACCCAAGTATTCATGCACTGAGTAAGGCCTTAGCACATGGACTGCTTCAAACGCCTATAAACTATGCATGTAGTCCTCTAACCACCTACACACTTGTCTTTCACACCTTCAATTCCCCAGTCAGTAGCCATACACTTCCAGCAAACACCCTGTCACTCTCCTTGCACTCCTCTAGTGACCCATTTAGCACCATGTACTAATTCATTCACTGCGCCCAAACACTTATAAATTCCCCCAGGCACTCTCATTGCAGTACTCTAATCATTCAGTCAGGACCCAAGTACTCATGCACTGAGCCAGGCCTTAGCACATGGACTACTTCAAACGCCTATCCACTATGCATCCAGTCCTCTAACCACGTACACACTTGTCTTTCACACCTTCAAGTCTCCAGTCAGTATCCATACACTTCCAGCAAACACCCTGTCACTCCCCTAGGACTCCTGTAGTGACCCATTCAGCACCATGTACTAATCCATTCACTGTGCCAAAACCCAAACACTTATAAATTCACTCAGGGACTCTCCTTGCAGTACTCTAATCATTCAGTCAGTACCCAAGTACTCATGCACTGAGCCAGGCCTTAGCATATGGACTGCTTCAAACGCCTATCCACTATGCATGTAGTCCTCTAACCACCTACACACTTGTCTTTCACACCTTCAATTCCCCAGTCAGTAGCCATACACTTCCAGCAAACACCCTGTCACTCTCGTTGCACTCCTCTAGTGACCCATTCAGCACCATGTACTAATCCATTCACTGCGCCAAAACCCAAACACTTATAAATTCACCCAGGCACTCTCCTTGCAGTACTCTAATCATTCAGTCAGTACCCAAGTACTCATGCACTGAGCCATGCCTTAGCACATGGACTGCTTCAAACTCCTATCCACTATGCATGTAGTCCTCTAACCACCTACACACTTGTCTTTCACACCTTCAAGTCTCCAGTCAGTATCCATACACATCCAGCAAACACCTTGTCACTCCCCTAGGACTCCTGTAGTGACCCATTCAGCACCATGTACTAACCCATTCACTGCACCAAAACCCAAACACTAATAAATTCACCTAGGGACTCTCCTTGCAGTACTCTAATCATTCAGTCAGTACCCAAGTACTCATGCACTGAGCCATGCCTTAGCACATGGACTGCTTCAAACGCCTATCCACTATGCATGTAGTCCTCTAACCACCTACACACTTGTCTTTCACACCTTCAATTCTCCAGTCAGTATACATACACTTCCAGCAAACACCCTGTCACTCTCCTTGCACTCCTCTAGTGACCCATTCAGCACCATGTACTAATCCATTCACTGCTCCAAAACCCAAACACTTATAAATTCACCCAGGGACTCTCCTTGCAGTACTCTAATCATTCAGTCAGTACCCAAGTACTCATGCACTGAGCCAGGCCTTAGCACATGGACTGCAAACGCCTATCCACTATGCATGCAGTCCTCTAACCACGTACACACTTGTCTTTCAAACCTTCAAGTCTCCAGTCAGTATCCATACACTTCCAGCAAACACCCTGTCACTCACCTAGGACTCCTGTAGTGACCCATTCAGCACCATCTACTAACCCATTCACTGTACCAAAACCCAAACACTTATAAATTCATCCAGACACTCTCCTTGCAGTACTCTAATCATTCAGTCAGTACCCAAGTACTCATGCACTGAGCCAGGCCTTAGCACATGGACTGCTTCAAACGCCTCTCCGCTATGCATGCATTCCTCTAACCACCTACACACTTGTCTTTCACACCTTCAATTCTCCAGTCAGTATACATACACTTCCTGCAAACACCCTGTCACTCCCCTTGCACTCCTCTAGTGACCCATTCAGCACCATGTACTAATCCATTCACTGCACCAAAACCCAAACACTTATAAATTCACCCAGGCACTCTCGTTGCAGTACTCTAATCATTCAGTCAGTACCCAAGTACTCATGCACTGAGACAGGCCTTAGCACATAGACTGCTTCAAATGCCAATCCACTATTCATGCAGTCCTCTAACCACCTACACACTTGTATTTCACACCTTCAATTCCCCAGTCAGTGTCCATACACTTCCAGCAAACACCCTGTCACTCTCCTTGCACTCATCTAGTGACCCATTCAGCACCATGTACTAATCCATTCACTGCGCCAAAACCCAAACACTTATAAATTCACCCAGGGACTCTCCTTGCAGTACTCTAATCATTCAGTCAGTACCCAAGTACTCATGCACTGAGAAAGGCCTTAGCACATGGACTGCTTCAAACGCCTATTCACTATGCATGCAGTCCTCTAACCACCTACACACTTGTCTTTCACCCCTTCAATTCCCCAGTCAGTATCTACACACTCCTGCAAACACCCTGTCACTCCCCTTGCACTCCTCCAGTGACCCATTCAGCACCATGTACTAATCCATTCACAGCGCCAAAACCCAAACACTTATAAATTCACCCAGGCACTCTCCTTGCAGTATTCTAATCATTCAGTCAGTACCCAAGTACTCATACACTGAGACAGGCCTTAGCACATGGACTGCTTCAAACGCCTATCCACTATGCATGTAGTCCTCTAACCACCTACACACTTGTCTTTCACACCTTCAATTCCCCAGTCAGTAGCGGTACACTTCCAGCAAACACCCTGGCACTCTCCTTGCACTCCTCAAGTGACCCATTTAGCACCATGTACTAATTCATTCACTGCGCCCAAACACTTATAAATTCCCCCAGGCACTCTCATTGCAGTACTCTAATAATTCAGTCAGGACCCAAGTATTCATGCACTGAGCCAGGCCTTAGCACATGGACTACTTCAAACGCCTATCCACTATGCATGCAGTCCTCTAACCACGTACCCACTTGTCTTTCACGCCTTCAAGTCTCCAGTCAGTATCCATACACTTCCAGCAAACACCCTGTCACTCCCCTAGGACTCCTGTAGTGACCCATTCACCACCATGTACTAATCCATTCACTGCGCCAAAACCCAAACACTTATAAATTCACCCGGGGACTCTCCTTGCAGTACTCTAACTATTCAGTCAGTACCCAAGTACTCATGCACTGAGCCAGGCCTTAGCATATGGACTGCTTCAAACGCCTATCCACTATGCATGTAGTCCTCTAACCACCTACACACTTGTCTTTCACACCTTCAATTCCCCAGTCAGTAGCCATACACTTCCAGCAAACACCCTGTCACTCTCATTGCACTCCTCTAGTGACCCATTCAGCACCATGTACTAATCCATTCACTGCGCCAAAACCCAAACACTTATAAATTCACCCAGGCACTCTCCTTGCAGTACTCTAATCATTCAGTCAGTACCCAAGTACTCATGCACTGAGCCATGCCTTAGCACATGGACTGCTTCAAACTCCTATCCACTATGCATGTAGTCCTCTAACCACCTACACACTTGTCTTTCACACCTTCAAGTCTCCAGTCAGTATCCATACACATCCAGCAAACACCTTGTCACTCCCCTAGGACTCCTGTAGTGACCCATTCAGCACCATGTACTAACCCATTCACTGCACCAAAACCCAAACACTAATAAATTCACGCAGGGATTCTCCTTGCAGTACTCTAATCATTCAGTCAGTACCCAAGTACTCATGCACTGAGCCATGCCTTAGCACGTGGACTGCTTCAAACGCCTATCCACTATGCATGTAGTCCTCTAACCACCTACACACTTGTCTTTCACACCTTCAATTCTCCAGTCAGTATACATACACTTCCAGCAAACACCCTGTCACTCCCCTTGCACTCCTCTAGTGACCCATTCAGCACCATGTACTAATCCATTCACTGCACCAAAACCCAAACACTTATAAATTCACCAAGGCACTCTCGTTGCAGTACTCTAATCATTCAGTCAGTACCCAAGTACTCATGCACTGAGCCAGGCCTTAGCACATGGACTACTTCAAACGCCTATCCACTATGCATGTAGTCCTCTAACTACCTACACACTTGTCTTTCACACTTTCAAGACTCCAGTCAGTATCCATACACCTCCAGCAAACACCCTGTCACTCCCCTAGGACTCCTGTAGTGACCCATTCAGCACCATGTACTAATCCATTCACTGCGCCAAAACCCAAACACTTATAAATTCACCCAGGGACTCTCCTTGCAGTACTCTAATCATTCAGTCAGTACCCAAGTACTCATGCACTGAGCCAGGCCTTAGCACATGGACTGCTTCAAACGCCTATAAACTATGCATGTAGTCCTCTAACCACCTACACACTTGTCTTTCACACTTTTAATTCCCCAGTCAGTAGCCATACACTTCCAGCAAACACCCTGTCACTCTCCTTGCACTCCTCTAGTGACCCATTCAGCACCATGTACTAATCCATTCACTGCTCCAAAACCCAAACACTTATAAATTCACCCAGGGACTCTCCTTGCAGTACTCTAATCATTCAATCAGTACCCAAGTACTCATGCACTGAGCCATGCCTTAGCACATGGACTGCTTCAAACTCCTATCCACTATGCATGTAGTCCTCTAACCACCTACACACTTGTCTTTCACACCTTCAATTCTCCAGTCAGTATACATACACTTCCAGCAAACACCCTGTCACTCCCCTTGCACTCCTCTAGTGACCCATTCAGCACCATGTACTAATCCATTCACTGCACCAAAACCCAAACACTTATAAATTCACCAAGGCACTCTCGTTGCAGTACTCTAATCATTCAGTCAGTACCCAAGTACTCATGCACTGAGCTAGGCCTTAGCACATTGACTGCTTCAAACACCTATCCACTATGCATGAAGTCCTCTAACCACCTACACACTTGTCTTTCACACATTCAATTCCCCAGTCAGTAGCCATACACTTCCAACAAACACCCTGTCACTCTCCTTGCACTCCTCTAGTGACCCATTCAGCACCATGTACTAAGCCATTCAATGCGCCAAAACCCAAACACTTATATATTCACCCAGGGACTCTCCTTGCAGTACTCTAATCTTTCCGTCAGTACCCAAGTTCTCATGCACTGAGCCAGGCCTTAGCACATGGACTGCTTCAAACGCCTATCCACTATGCATGTAGTCCTCTAACTACCTATACACTTGTCTTTCACACCTTCAATTCCCCAGTCAGTATCCATACACTTCCAGCAAACACCCTGTCACTCCCCTTGCACTCCTCTAGTGACCCATTCAGCATCATCTACTAATCCATTCACTGCGCCAAAACCCAACCACTTATAAATTCACCCAGGCACTCTCGTTGCAGTACTCTAATCATTCAGTCAGTACCCAAGTACTCATGCACTGAGCTAGGCCTTAGCACATTGACTGCTTCAAACACCTATCCACTATGCATGCAGTCCTCTAACCACCTACACACTTGTCTTTCACCCCTTCAATTCCCCAGACAGTATCTACATACTCCTGCAAACACCCAGTCACTCCCCTTGCACTCCTCCAGTGACCCATTCAGCACCATGTACTAATCCATTCACAGCACCAAAACCCAAACACTTATAAATTCACCCAGGCACTCTCCTTGCAGTACTCTAATCACTCAGTCAGTACCCAAGTACTCATGCACTGAGACAGGCCTTAGCACATGGACTGCTTCAAACGCCAATCCACTATGCATGCAGTCTTCTAACCACCTACACACTTGTCTTTCACACCTTCAATTCCCCAGTCAGTATCCATACACTTCCAACAAACACCCTGTCACTCTCCTTGCACTCCTCTAGTGACCCATTCAGCACCATCTACTAATCCATTCACTGCGCCAAAACCCAACCACTTATAAATTCACCCAGGCACTCTCCCTGCAGTGCTCTAATCATTCAGTCAGTACCCAAGTACTCATGCACTGAGCCAGGCCTTAGCACATGGACTGCTTTAAACGCCTATCCACTATGCATGTCGTCCTCTAACCACCTACACACTTGTCTTTCACACCTTCAATTCCCTAGTCAGTAGCCATACACTTCCAGCAAACACCCTGTCACTCTCCTTGCACTCCTCTAGTGACCCATTCAGCGCCATGTACTAATCCATTCACTGCGCCAAAACCCAAACACTTATAAATTCACCCAGGCACTCTCGTTGCAGTACTCTAATCATTCAGTCAGTACCCAAGTACTCATGCACTGAGCCAGGCCTTAGCACATGGACTACTTCAAACGCCTATCCACTATGCATGTAGTCCTCTAACTACCTACACACTTGTCTTTCACACTTTCAAGACTCCAGTCAGTATCCATACACCTCCAGCAAACACCCTGTCACTCCCCTAGGACTCCTGTAGTGACCCATTCAGCACCATGTACTAATCCATTCACTGCGCCAAAACCCAAACACTTATAAATTCACCCAGGGACTCTCCTTGCAGTACTCTAATCATTCAGTCAGTACCCAAGTATTCATGCACTGAGTAAGGCCTTAGCACATGGACTGCTTCAAACGCCTATAAACTATGCATGTAGTCCTCTAACCACCTACACACTTGTCTTTCACACCTTCAATTCCCCAGTCAGTAGCCATACACTTCCAGCAAACACCCTGTCACTCTCCTTGCACTCCTCTAGTGACCCATTTAGCACCATGTACTAATTCATTCACTGCGCCCAAACACTTATAAATTCCCCCAGGCACTCTCATTGCAGTACTCTAATCATTCAGTCAGGACCCAAGTACTCATGCACTGAGCCAGGCCTTAGCACATGGACTACTTCAAACGCCTATCCACTATGCATCCAGTCCTCTAACCACGTACACACTTGTCTTTCACACCTTCAAGTCTCCAGTCAGTATCCATACACTTCCAGCAAACACCCTGTCACTCCCCTAGGACTCCTGTAGTGACCCATTCAGCACCATGTACTAATCCATTCACTGTGCCAAAACCCAAACACTTATAAATTCACTCAGGGACTCTCCTTGCAGTACTCTAATCATTCAGTCAGTACCCAAGTACTCATGCACTGAGCCAGGCCTTAGCATATGGACTGCTTCAAACGCCTATCCACTATGCATGTAGTCCTCTAACCACCTACACACTTGTCTTTCACACCTTCAATTCCCCAGTCAGTAGCCATACACTTCCAGCAAACACCCTGTCACTCTCGTTGCACTCCTCTAGTGACCCATTCAGCACCATGTACTAATCCATTCACTGCGCCAAAACCCAAACACTTATAAATTCACCCAGGCACTCTCCTTGCAGTACTCTAATCATTCAGTCAGTACCCAAGTACTCATGCACTGAGCCATGCCTTAGCACATGGACTGCTTCAAACTCCTATCCACTATGCATGTAGTCCTCTAACCACCTACACACTTGTCTTTCACACCTTCAAGTCTCCAGTCAGTATCCATACACATCCAGCAAACACCTTGTCACTCCCCTAGGACTCCTGTAGTGACCCATTCAGCACCATGTACTAACCCATTCACTGCACCAAAACCCAAACACTAATAAATTCACCTAGGGACTCTCCTTGCAGTACTCTAATCATTCAGTCAGTACCCAAGTACTCATGCACTGAGCCATGCCTTAGCACATGGACTGCTTCAAACGCCTATCCACTATGCATGTAGTCCTCTAACCACCTACACACTTGTCTTTCACACCTTCAATTCTCCAGTCAGTATACATACACTTCCAGCAAACACCCTGTCACTCTCCTTGCACTCCTCTAGTGACCCATTCAGCACCATGTACTAATCCATTCACTGCTCCAAAACCCAAACACTTATAAATTCACCCAGGGACTCTCCTTGCAGTACTCTAATCATTCAGTCAGTACCCAAGTACTCATGCACTGAGCCAGGCCTTAGCACATGGACTGCAAACGCCTATCCACTATGCATGCAGTCCTCTAACCACGTACACACTTGTCTTTCAAACCTTCAAGTCTCCAGTCAGTATCCATACACTTCCAGCAAACACCCTGTCACTCACCTAGGACTCCTGTAGTGACCCATTCAGCACCATCTACTAACCCATTCACTGTACCAAAACCCAAACACTTATAAATTCATCCAGACACTCTCCTTGCAGTACTCTAATCATTCAGTCAGTACCCAAGTACTCATGCACTGAGCCAGGCCTTAGCACATGGACTGCTTCAAACGCCTCTCCGCTATGCATGCATTCCTCTAACCACCTACACACTTGTCTTTCACACCTTCAATTCTCCAGTCAGTATACATACACTTCCTGCAAACACCCTGTCACTCCCCTTGCACTCCTCTAGTGACCCATTCAGCACCATGTACTAATCCATTCACTGCACCAAAACCCAAACACTTATAAATTCACCCAGGCACTCTCGTTGCAGTACTCTAATCATTCAGTCAGTACCCAAGTACTCATGCACTGAGACAGGCCTTAGCACATAGACTGCTTCAAATGCCAATCCACTATTCATGCAGTCCTCTAACCACCTACACACTTGTATTTCACACCTTCAATTCCCCAGTCAGTGTCCATACACTTCCAGCAAACACCCTGTCACTCTCCTTGCACTCATCTAGTGACCCATTCAGCACCATGTACTAATCCATTCACTGCGCCAAAACCCAAACACTTATAAATTCACCCAGGGACTCTCCTTGCAGTACTCTAATCATTCAGTCAGTACCCAAGTACTCATGCACTGAGAAAGGCCTTAGCACATGGACTGCTTCAAACGCCTATTCACTATGCATGCAGTCCTCTAACCACCTACACACTTGTCTTTCACCCCTTCAATTCCCCAGTCAGTATCTACACACTCCTGCAAACACCCTGTCACTCCCCTTGCACTCCTCCAGTGACCCATTCAGCACCATGTACTAATCCATTCACAGCGCCAAAACCCAAACACTTATAAATTCACCCAGGCACTCTCCTTGCAGTATTCTAATCATTCAGTCAGTACCCAAGTACTCATACACTGAGACAGGCCTTAGCACATGGACTGCTTCAAACGCCTATCCACTATGCATGTAGTCCTCTAACCACCTACACACTTGTCTTTCACACCTTCAATTCCCCAGTCAGTAGCGGTACACTTCCAGCAAACACCCTGGCACTCTCCTTGCACTCCTCAAGTGACCCATTTAGCACCATGTACTAATTCATTCACTGCGCCCAAACACTTATAAATTCCCCCAGGCACTCTCATTGCAGTACTCTAATAATTCAGTCAGGACCCAAGTATTCATGCACTGAGCCAGGCCTTAGCACATGGACTACTTCAAACGCCTATCCACTATGCATGCAGTCCTCTAACCACGTACCCACTTGTCTTTCACGCCTTCAAGTCTCCAGTCAGTATCCATACACTTCCAGCAAACACCCTGTCACTCCCCTAGGACTCCTGTAGTGACCCATTCAGCACCATGTACTAATCCATTCACTGCGCCAAAACCCAAACACTTATAAATTCACCCGGGGACTCTCCTTGCAGTACTCTAACTATTCAGTCAGTACCCAAGTACTCATGCACTGAGCCAGGCCTTAGCATATGGACTGCTTCAAACGCCTATCCACTATGCATGTAGTCCTCTAACCACCTACACACTTGTCTTTCACACCTTCAATTCCCCAGTCAGTAGCCATACACTTCCAGCAAACACCCTGTCACTCTCATTGCACTCCTCTAGTGACCCATTCAGCACCATGTACTAATCCATTCACTGCGCCAAAACCCAAACACTTATAAATTCACCCAGGCACTCTCCTTGCAGTACTCTAATCATTCAGTCAGTACCCAAGTACTCATGCACTGAGCCATGCCTTAGCACATGGACTGCTTCAAACTCCTATCCACTATGCATGTAGTCCTCTAACCACCTACACACTTGTCTTTCACACCTTCAAGTCTCCAGTCAGTATCCATACACATCCAGCAAACACCTTGTCACTCCCCTAGGACTCCTGTAGTGACCCATTCAGCACCATGTACTAACCCATTCACTGCACCAAAACCCAAACACTAATAAATTCACGCAGGGATTCTCCTTGCAGTACTCTAATCATTCAGTCAGTACCCAAGTACTCATGCACTGAGCCATGCCTTAGCACGTGGACTGCTTCAAACGCCTATCCACTATGCATGTAGTCCTCTAACCACCTACACACTTGTCTTTCACACCTTCAATTCTCCAGTCAGTATACATACACTTCCAGCAAACACCCTGTCACTCCCCTTGCACTCCTCTAGTGACCCATTCAGCACCATGTACTAATCCATTCACTGCACCAAAACCCAAACACTTATAAATTCACCAAGGCACTCTCGTTGCAGTACTCTAATCATTCAGTCAGTACCCAAGTACTCATGCACTGAGCCAGGCCTTAGCACATGGACTACTTCAAACGCCTATCCACTATGCATGTAGTCCTCTAACTACCTACACACTTGTCTTTCACACTTTCAAGACTCCAGTCAGTATCCATACACCTCCAGCAAACACCCTGTCACTCCCCTAGGACTCCTGTAGTGACCCATTCAGCACCATGTACTAATCCATTCACTGCGCCAAAACCCAAACACTTATAAATTCACCCAGGGACTCTCCTTGCAGTACTCTAATCATTCAGTCAGTACCCAAGTACTCATGCACTGAGCCAGGCCTTAGCACATGGACTGCTTCAAACGCCTATAAACTATGCATGTAGTCCTCTAACCACCTACACACTTGTCTTTCACACTTTTAATTCCCCAGTCAGTAGCCATACACTTCCAGCAAACACCCTGTCACTCTCCTTGCACTCCTCTAGTGACCCATTCAGCACCATGTACTAATCCATTCACTGCTCCAAAACCCAAACACTTATAAATTCACCCAGGGACTCTCCTTGCAGTACTCTAATCATTCAATCAGTACCCAAGTACTCATGCACTGAGCCATGCCTTAGCACATGGACTGCTTCAAACTCCTATCCACTATGCATGTAGTCCTCTAACCACCTACACACTTGTCTTTCACACCTTCAATTCTCCAGTCAGTATACATACACTTCCAGCAAACACCCTGTCACTCCCCTTGCACTCCTCTAGTGACCCATTCAGCACCATGTACTAATCCATTCACTGCACCAAAACCCAAACACTTATAAATTCACCAAGGCACTCTCGTTGCAGTACTCTAATCATTCAGTCAGTACCCAAGTACTCATGCACTGAGCTAGGCCTTAGCACATTGACTGCTTCAAACACCTATCCACTATGCATGAAGTCCTCTAACCACCTACACACTTGTCTTTCACACATTCAATTCCCCAGTCAGTAGCCATACACTTCCAACAAACACCCTGTCACTCTCCTTGCACTCCTCTAGTGACCCATTCAGCACCATGTACTAAGCCATTCAATGCGCCAAAACCCAAACACTTATATATTCACCCAGGGACTCTCCTTGCAGTACTCTAATCTTTCCGTCAGTACCCAAGTTCTCATGCACTGAGCCAGGCCTTAGCACATGGACTGCTTCAAACGCCTATCCACTATGCATGTAGTCCTCTAACTACCTATACACTTGTCTTTCACACCTTCAATTCCCCAGTCAGTATCCATACACTTCCAGCAAACACCCTGTCACTCCCCTTGCACTCCTCTAGTGACCCATTCAGCATCATCTACTAATCCATTCACTGCGCCAAAACCCAACCACTTATAAATTCACCCAGGCACTCTCGTTGCAGTACTCTAATCATTCAGTCAGTACCCAAGTACTCATGCACTGAGCTAGGCCTTAGCACATTGACTGCTTCAAACACCTATCCACTATGCATGCAGTCCTCTAACCACCTACACACTTGTCTTTCACCCCTTCAATTCCCCAGACAGTATCTACATACTCCTGCAAACACCCAGTCACTCCCCTTGCACTCCTCCAGTGACCCATTCAGCACCATGTACTAATCCATTCACAGCACCAAAACCCAAACACTTATAAATTCACCCAGGCACTCTCCTTGCAGTACTCTAATCACTCAGTCAGTACCCAAGTACTCATGCACTGAGACAGGCCTTAGCACATGGACTGCTTCAAACGCCAATCCACTATGCATGCAGTCTTCTAACCACCTACACACTTGTCTTTCACACCTTCAATTCCCCAGTCAGTATCCATACACTTCCAACAAACACCCTGTCACTCTCCTTGCACTCCTCTAGTGACCCATTCAGCACCATCTACTAATCCATTCACTGCGCCAAAACCCAACCACTTATAAATTCACCCAGGCACTCTCCCTGCAGTGCTCTAATCATTCAGTCAGTACCCAAGTACTCATGCACTGAGCCAGGCCTTAGCACATGGACTGCTTTAAACGCCTATCCACTATGCATGTCGTCCTCTAACCACCTACACACTTGTCTTTCACACCTTCAATTCCCTAGTCAGTAGCCATACACTTCCAGCAAACACCCTGTCACTCTCCTTGCACTCCTCTAGTGACCCATTCAGCGCCATGTACTAATCCATTCACTGCGCCAAAACCCAAACACTTATAAATTCACCCAGGCACTCTCGTTGCAGTACTCTAATCATTCAGTCAGGACCCAAGTACTCATGCACTGAGCCAGGCCTTAGCACATGGACTACTTCAAACGCCTATCCACTATGCATGCAGTCCTCTAACCACGTACACACTTGTCTTTCACGCCTTCAAGTCTCCAGTCAGTATCCATACACTTCCAGCAAACACCCTGTCACTCCCTTAGGACTCCTGTAGTGACCCATTCAGCACCATGTACTAATCCATTCACTGTGCCAAAACCCAAACACTTATAAATTCACTCAGGGACTCTCCTTGCAGTACTCTAATCATTCAGTCAGTACCCAAGTACTCATGCACTGAGCCAGGCCTTAGCATATGGACTGCTTCAAACGCCTATCCACTATGCATGTAGTCCTCTAACCACCTACACACTTGTCTTTCACACCTTCAATTCCCCAGTCAGTAGCCATACACTTCCAGCAAACACCCTGTCACTCTCGTTGCACTCCTCTAGTGACCCATTCAGCACCATGTACTAATCCATTCACTGCGCCAAAACCCAAACACTTATAAATTCACCCAGGCACTCTCCTTGCAGTACTCTAATCATTCAGTCAGTACCCAAGTACTCATGCACTGAGCCATGCCTTAGCACATGGACTGCTTCAAACTCCTATCCACTATGCATGTAGTCCTCTAACCACCTACACACTTGTCTTTCACACCTTCAAGTCTCCAGTCAGTATCCATACACATCCAGCAAACACCTTGTCACTCCCCTAGGACTCCTGTAGTGACCCATTCAGCACCATGTACTAACCCATTCACTGCACCAAAACCCAAACACTAATAAATTCACCCAGGGACTCTCCTTGCAGTACTCTAATCATTCAGTCAGTACCCAAGTACTCATGCACTGAGCCATGCCTTAGCACATGGACTGCTTCAAACGCCTATCCACTATGCATGTAGTCCTCTAACCACCTACACACTTGTCTTTCACACCTTCAATTCTCCAGTCAGTATACATACACTTCCAGCAAACACCCTGTCACTCTCCTTGCACTCCTCTAGTGACCCATTCAGCACCATGTACTAATCCATTCACTGCTCCAAAACCCAAACACTTATAAATTCACCCAGGGACTCTCCTTGCAGTACTCTAATCATTCAGTCAGTACCCAAGTACTCATGCACTGAGCCAGGCCTTAGCACATGGACTGCGAACGCCTATCCACTATGCATGCAGTCCTCTAACCACGTACACACTTGTCTTTCAAACCTTCAAGTCTCCAGTCAGTATCCATACACTTCCAGCAAACACCCTGTCACTCACCTAGGACTCCTGTAGTGACCCATTCAGCACCATCTACTAACCCATTCACTGTACCAAAACCCAAACACTTATAAATTCATCCAGACACTCTCCTTGCAGTACTCTAATCATTCAGTCAGTACCCAAGTACTCATGCACTGAGCCAGGCCTTAGCACATGGACTGCTTCAAACGCCTCTCCGCTATGCATGCATTCCTCTAACCACCTACACACTTGTCTTTCACACCTTCAATTCTCCAGTCAGTATACATACACTTCCTGCAAACACCCTGTCACTCCCCTTGCACTCCTCTAGTGACCCATTCAGCACCATGTACTAATCCATTCACTGCACCAAAACCCAAACACTTATAAATTCACCCAGGCACTCTCGTTGCAGTACTCTAATCATTCAGTCAGTACCCAAGTACTCATGCACTGAGACAGGCCTTAGCACATGGACTGCTTCAAATGCCAATCCACTATTCATGCAGTCCTCTAACCACCTACACACTTGTATTTCACACCTTCAATTCCCCAGTCAGTGTCCATACACTTCCAGCAAACACCCTGTCACTCTCCTTGCACTCATCTAGTGACCCATTCAGCACCATGTACTAATCCATTCACTGCGCCAAAACCCAAACACTTATAAATTCACCCAGGGACTCTCCTTGCAGTACTCTAATCATTCAGTCAGTACCCAAGTACTCGTGCACTGAGAAAGGCCTTAGCACATGGACTGCTTCAAACGCCTATTCACTATGCATGCAGTCCTCTAACCACCTACACACTTGTCTTTCACCCCTTCAATTCCCCAGTCAGTATCTACACACTCCTGCAAACACCCTGTCACTCCCCTTGCACTCCTCCAGTGACCCATTCAGCACCATGTACTAATCCATTCACAGCGCCAAAACCCAAACACTTATAAATTCACCCAGGCACTCTCCTTGCAGTATTCTAATCATTCAGTCAGTACCCAAGTACTCATACACTGAGACAGGCCTTAGCACATGGACTGCTTCAAACACCTATCCACTATGCATGTAGTCCTCTAACCACCTACACACTTGTCTTTCACACCTTCAATTCCCCAGTCAGTATCCATACACTTCCAACAAACACCCTGTCACTCTCTTTGCACTCCTCTAGTGACCCATTCAGCACCATGTACTAATACATTCACTGCGCCAAAACCCAAACACTTATAAATTCACCCAGGGACCCTCCTTGCAGTACTCTAATCATTCAGTCAGTACCCAAGTACTCATGCACTGAGTAAGGCCTTAGCACATGGACTGCTTCAAACGCCTATCCACTATGCATGTAGTCCTCTAACCACCTACACACTTGTCTTTCACACCTTCAATTCCCCAGTCAGTAGCGGTACACTTCCAGCAAACACCCTGGCACTCTCCTTGCACTCCTCAAGTGACCCATTTAGCACCATGTACTAATTCATTCACTGCGCCCAAACACTTATAAATTCCCCCAGGCACTCTCATTGCAGTACTCTAATCATTCAGTCAGGACCCAAGTACTCATGCACTGAGCCAGGCCTTAGCACATGGACTACTTCAAACGCCTATCCACTATGCATGCAGTCCTCTAACCACGTACACACTTGTCTTTCACGCCTTCAAGTCTCCAGTCAGTATCCATACACTTCCAGCAAACACCCTGTCACTCCCCTAGGACTCCTGTAGTGACCCATTCAGCACCATGTACTAATCCATTCACTGCGCCAAAACCCAAACACTTATAAATTCACCCAGGGACTCTCCTTGCAGTACTCTAATCATTCAGTCAGTTCCCAAGTACTCATGCACTGAGCCAGGCCTTAGCATATGGACTGCTTCAAACGCCTATCCACTATGCATGTAGTCCTCTAACCACCTACACACTTGTCTTTCACACCTTCAATTCCCCAGTCAGTAGCCATACACTTCCAGCAAACACCCTGTCACTCTCGTTGCACTCCTCTAGTGACCCATTCAGCACCATGTACTAATCCATTCACTGCGCCAAAACCCAAACACTTATAAATTCACCCAGGCACTCTCCTTGCAGTACTCTAATCATTCAGTCAGTACCCAAGTACTCATGCACTGAGCCATGCCTTAGCACATGGACTGCTTCAAACTCCTATCCACTATGCATGTAGTCCTCTAACCACCTACACACTTGTCTTTCACACCTTCAAGTCTCCAGTCAGTATCCATACACATCCAGCAAACACCTTGTCACTCCCCTAGTACTCCTGTAGTGACCCATTCAGCACCATGTACTAACCCATTCACTGCACCAAAACCCAAACACTAATAAATTCACGCAGGGACTCTCCTTGCAGTACTCTAATCATTCAGTCAGTACCCAAGTACTCATGCACTGAGCCATGCCTTAGCACATGGACTGCTTCAAACGCCTATCCACTATGCATGTAGTCCTCTAACCACCTACACACTTGTCTTTCACACCTTCAATTCTCCAGTCAGTATACATACACTTCCAGCAAACACCCTGTCACTCCCCTTGCACTCCTCTAGTGACCCATTCAGCACCATGTACTAATCCATTCACTGCACCAAAACCCAAACACTTATAAATTCACCAAGGCACTCTCGTTGCAGTACTCTAATCATTCAGTCAGTACCCAAGTACTCATGCACTGAGCTAGGCCTTAGCACATTGACTGCTTCAAACACCTATCCACTATGCATGCAGTCCTCTAACCACCTACACACTTGTCTTTCACACATTCAATTCCCCAGTCAGTAGCCATACACTTCCAACAAACACCCTGTCACTCTCCTTGCACTCCTCTAGTGACCCATTCAGCACCATGTACTAAGCCATTCAATGCGCCAAAACCCAAACACTTATATATTCACCCAGGGACTCTCCTTGCAGTACTCTAATCTTTCCGTCAGTACCCAAGTTCTCATGCACTGAGCCAGGCCTTAGCACATGGACTGCTTCAAACGCCTATCCACTATGCATGTAGTCCTCTAACTACCTATACACTTGTCTTTCACACCTTCAATTCCCCAGTCAGTATCCATACACTTCCAGCAAACACCCTGTCACTCCCCTTGCACTCCTCTAGTGACCCATTCAGCATCATCTACTAATCCATTCACTGCGCCAAAACCCAACCACTTATAAATTCACCCAGGCACTCTCGTTGCAGTACTCTAATCATTCAGTCAGTACCCAAGTACTCATGCACTGAGCTAGGCCTTAGCACATTGACTGCTTCAAACACCTATCCACTATGCATGCAGTCCTCTAACCACCTACACACTTGTCTTTCACCCCTTCAATTCCCCAGACAGTATCTACATACTCCTGCAAACACCCAGTCACTCCCCTTGCACTCCTCCAGTGACCCATTCAGCACCATGTACTAATCCATTCACAGCACCAAAACCCAAACACTTATAAATTCACCCAGGCACTCTCCTTGCAGTACTCTAATCACTCAGTCAGTACCCAAGTACTCATGCACTGAGACAGGCCTTAGCACATGGACTGCTTCAAACGCCAATCCACTATGCATGCAGTCTTCTAACCACCTACACACTTGTCTTTCACACCTTCAATTCCCCAGTCAGTATCCATACACTTCCAACAAACACCCTGTCACTCTCCTTGCACTCCTCTAGTGACCCATTCAGCACCATCTACTAATCCATTCACTGCGCCAAAACCCAACCACTTATAAATTCACCCAGGCACTCTCCCTGCAGTGCTCTAATCATTCAGTCAGTACCCAAGTACTCATGCACTGAGCCAGGCCTTAGCACATGGACTGCTTTAAACGCCTATCCACTATGCATGTCGTCCTCTAACCACCTACACACTTGTCTTTCACACCTTCAATTCCCTAGTCAGTAGCCATACACTTCCAGCAAACACCCTGTCACTCTCCTTGCACTCCTCTAGTGACCCATTCAGCGCCATGTACTAATCCATTCACTGCGCCAAAACCCAAACACTTATAAATTCACCCAGGCACTCTCGTTGCAGTACTCTAATCATTCAGTCAGTACCCAAGTACTCATGCACTGAGCCAGGCCTTAGCACATGGACTACTTCAAACGCCTATCCACTATGCATGTATTCCTCTAACTACCTACACACTTGTCTTTCACACTTTCAAGACTCCAGTCAGTATCCATACACCTCCAGCAAACACCCTGTCACTCCCCTAGGACTCCTGTAGTGACCCATTCAGCACCATGTACTAATCCATTCACTGCGCCAAAACCCAAACACTTATAAATTCACCCAGGGACTCTCCTTGCAGTACTCTAATCATTCAGTCAGTACCCAAGTACTCATGCACTGAGCCAGGCCTTAGCACATGGACTGCTTCAAACGCCTATAAACTATGCATGTAGTCCTCTAACCACCTACACACTTGTCTTTCACACTTTTAATTCCCCAGTCAGTAGCCATACACTTCCAGCAAACACCCTATCACTCTCCTTGCACTCCTCTAGTGACCCATTCAGCACCATGTACTAATCCATTCACTGCTCCAAAACCCAAACACTTATAAATTCACCCAGGGACTCTCCTTGCAGTACTCTAATCATTCAGTCAGTACCCAAGTACTCATGCACTGAGCAAGGCCTTAGCACATGGACTGCGAACGCCTATCCACTATGCATGCAGTCCTCTAACCACGTACACACTTGTCTTTCAAACCTTCTAGTCTCCAGTCAGTATCCATCCACTTCCAGCAAACACCCTGTCACTCACCTAGGACTCCTGTAGTGACCCATTCAGCACCATGTACTAACCCATTCACTGTACCAAAACCCAAACACTTATAAATTCATCCAGACACTCTCCTTGCAGTACTCTAATCATTCAGTCAGTACCCAAGTACTCATGCACTGAGCCAGGCCTTAGCACATGGACTGCTTCAAACGCCTCTCCGCTATGCATGCATTCCTCTAACCACCTACACACTTGTCTTTCACACCTTCAATTCTCCAGTCAGTATACATACACTTCCTGTAAACACCCTGTCACTCCCCTTGCACTCCTCTAGTGACCCATTCAGCACCATGTACTAATCCATTCACTGCACCAAAACCCAAACACTTATAAATTCACCCAGGCACTCTCGTTGCAGTACTCTAATCATTCAGTCAGTACCCAAGTACTCATGCACTGAGACAGGCCTTAGCACATGGACTGCTTCAAATGCCAATCCACTATTCATGCAGTCCTCTAACCACCTACACACTTGTACTTCACACCTTCAATTCCCCAGTCAGTGTCCATACACTTCCAGCAAACACCCTGTCACTCTCCTTGCACTCATATAGTGACCCATTCAGCACCATGTACTAATCCATTCACTGCGCCAAAACCCAAACACTTATAAATTCACCCAGGGACTCTCCTTGCAGTACTCTAATCATTCAGTCAGTACCCAAGTACTCATGCACTGAGAAAGGCCTTAGCACATGGACTGCTTCAAACGCCTATTCACTATGCATGCAGTCCTCTAACCACCTACACACTTGTCTTTCACCCCTTCAATTCCCCAGTCAGTATCTACACACTCCTGCAAACACCCTGTCACTCCCCTTGCACTCCTCCAGTGACCCATTCAGCACCATGTACTAATCCATTCACAGCGCCAAAACCCAAACACTTATAAATTCACCCAGGGACTCTCCTTGCAGTACTCTAATCATTCAGTCAGTACCCAAGTACTCATGCACTGAGAAAGGCCTTAGCACATGGACTGCTTCAAATGCCTATCCACTATGCATGTAGTCCTCTAACCACCTACACACTTGTCTTTCACACCTTCAATTCCCCAGTCAGTAGCGGTACACTTCCAGCAAACACCCTGGCACTCTCCTTGCACTCCTCAAGTGACCCATTTAGCACCATGTACTAATTCATTCACTGCGCCCAAACACTTATAAATTCCCCCAGGCACTCTCATTGCAGTACTCTAATCATTCAGTCAGGACCCAAGTACTCATGCACTGAGCCAGGCCTTAGCACATGGACTACTTCAAACGCCTATCCACTATGCATGCAGTCCTCTAACCACGTACACACTTGTCTTTCACGCCTTCAAGTCTCCAGTCAGTATCCATACACTTCCAGCAAACACCCTGTCACTCCCCTAGGACTCCTGTAGTGACCCATTCAGCACCATGTACTAATCCATTCACTGCGCCAAAACCCAAACACTTATAAATTCACCCAGGGACTCTCCTTGCAGTACTCTAATCATTCAGTCAGTACCCAAGTACTCATGCACTGAGCCAGGCCTTAGCATATGGACTGCTTCAAACGCCTATCCACTATGCATGTAGTCCTCTAACCACCTACACACTTGTCTTTCACACCTTCAATTCCCCAGTCAGTAGCCATACACTTCCAGCAAACACCCTGTCACTCTCGTTGCACTCCTCTAGTGACCCATTCAGCACCATGTACTAATCCATTCACTGCGCCAAAACCCAAACACTTATAAATTCACCCAGGCACTCTCCTTGCAGTACTCTAATCATTCAGTCAGTACCCAAGTACTCATGCACTGAGCCATGCCTTAGCACATGGACTGCTTCAAACTCCTATCCACTATGCATGTAGTCCTCTAACCACCTACACACTTGTCTTTCACACCTTCAAGTCTCCAGTCAGTATCCATACACATCCAGCAAACACCTTGTCACTCCCCTAGTACTCCTGTAGTGACCCATTCAGCACCATGTACTAACCCATTCACTGCACCAAAACCCAAACACTAATAAATTCACGCAGGGACTCTCCTTGCAGTACTCTAATCATTCAGTCAGTACCCAAGTACTCATGCACTGAGCCATGCCTTAGCACATGGACTGCTTCAAACGCCTATCCACTATGCATGTAGTCCTCTAACCACCTACACACTTGTCTTTCACACCTTCAATTCTCCAGTCAGTATACATACACTTCCAGCAAACACCCTGTCACTCCCCTTGCACTCCTCTAGTGACCCATTCAGCACCATGTACTAATCCATTCACTGCACCAAAACCCAAACACTTATAAATTCACCAAGGCACTCTCGTTGCAGTACTCTAATCATTCAGTCAGTACCCAAGTACTCATGCACTGAGCTAGGCCTTAGCACATTGACTGCTTCAAACACCTATCCACTATGCATGCAGTCCTCTAACCACCTACACACTTGTCTTTCACACATTCAATTCCCCAGTCAGTAGCCATACACTTCCAACAAACACCCTGTCACTCTCCTTGCACTCCTCTAGTGACCCATTCAGCACCATGTACTAAGCCATTCAATGCGCCAAAACCCAAACACTTATATATTCACCCAGGGACTCTCCTTGCAGTACTCTAATCTTTCCGTCAGTACCCAAGTTCTCATGCACTGAGCCAGGCCTTAGCACATGGACTGCTTCAAACGCCTATCCACTATGCATGTAGTCCTCTAACTACCTATACACTTGTCTTTCACACCTTCAATTCCCCAGTCAGTATCCATACACTTCCAGCAAACACCCTGTCACTCCCCTTGCACTCCTCCAGTGACCCATTCAGCACCATGTACTAATCCATTCACAGCACCAAAACCCAAACACTTATAAATTCACCCAGGCACTCTCCTTGCAGTACTCTAATCACTCAGTCAGTACCCAAGTACTCATGCACTGAGACAGGCCTTAGCACATGGACTGCTTCAAACGCCAATCCACTATGCATGCAGTCTTCTAACCACCTACACACTTGTCTTTCACACCTTCAATTCCCCAGTCAGTATCCATACACTTCCAACAAACACCCTGTCACTCTCCTTGCACTCCTCTAGTGACCCATTCAGCACCATCTACTAATCCATTCACTGCGCCAAAACCCAACCACTTATAAATTCACCCAGGCACTCTCCCTGCAGTGCTCTAATCATTCAGTCAGTACCCAAGTACTCATGCACTGAGCCAGGCCTTAGCACATGGACTGCTTTAAACGCCTATCCACTATGCATGTCGTCCTCTAACCACCTACACACTTGTCTTTCACACCTTCAATTCCCTAGTCAGTAGCCATACACTTCCAGCAAACACCCTGTCACTCTCCTTGCACTCCTCTAGTGACCCATTCAGCGCCATGTACTAATCCATTCACTGCGCCAAAACCCAAACACTTATAAATTCACCCAGGCACTCTCGTTGCAGTACTCTAATCATTCAGTCAGTACCCAAGTACTCATGCACTGAGCCAGGCCTTAGCACATGGACTACTTCAAACGCCTATCCACTATGCATGTAGTCCTCTAACTACCTACACACTTGTCTTTCACACTTTCAAGACTCCAGTCAGTATCCATACACCTCCAGCAAACACCCTGTCACTCCCCTAGGACTCCTGTAGTGACCCATTCAGCACCATGTACTAATCCATTCACTGCGCCAAAACCCAAACACTTATAAATTCACCCAGGGACTCTCCTTGCAGTACTCTAATCATTCAGTCAGTACCCAAGTATTCATGCACTGAGTAAGGCCTTAGCACATGGACTGCTTCAAACGCCTATAAACTATGCATGTAGTCCTCTAACCACCTACACACTTGTCTTTCACACCTTCAATTCCCCAGTCAGTAGCCATACACTTCCAGCAAACACCCTGTCACTCTCCTTGCACTCCTCTAGTGACCCATTTAGCACCATGTACTAATTCATTCACTGCGCCCAAACACTTATAAATTCCCCCAGGCACTCTCATTGCAGTACTCTAATCATTCAGTCAGGACCCAAGTACTCATGCACTGAGCCAGGCCTTAGCACATGGACTACTTCAAACGCCTATCCACTATGCATCCAGTCCTCTAACCACGTACACACTTGTCTTTCACACCTTCAAGTCTCCAGTCAGTATCCATACACTTCCAGCAAACACCCTGTCACTCCCCTAGGACTCCTGTAGTGACCCATTCAGCACCATGTACTAATCCATTCACTGTGCCAAAACCCAAACACTTATAAATTCACTCAGGGACTCTCCTTGCAGTACTCTAATCATTCAGTCAGTACCCAAGTACTCATGCACTGAGCCAGGCCTTAGCATATGGACTGCTTCAAACGCCTATCCACTATGCATGTAGTCCTCTAACCACCTACACACTTGTCTTTCACACCTTCAATTCCCCAGTCAGTAGCCATACACTTCCAGCAAACACCCTGTCACTCTCGTTGCACTCCTCTAGTGACCCATTCAGCACCATGTACTAATCCATTCACTGCGCCAAAACCCAAACACTTATAAATTCACCCAGGCACTCTCCTTGCAGTACTCTAATCATTCAGTCAGTACCCAAGTACTCATGCACTGAGCCATGCCTTAGCACATGGACTGCTTCAAACTCCTATCCACTATGCATGTAGTCCTCTAACCACCTACACACTTGTCTTTCACACCTTCAAGTCTCCAGTCAGTATCCATACACATCCAGCAAACACCTTGTCACTCCCCTAGGACTCCTGTAGTGACCCATTCAGCACCATGTACTAACCCATTCACTGCACCAAAACCCAAACACTAATAAATTCACCTAGGGACTCTCCTTGCAGTACTCTAATCATTCAGTCAGTACCCAAGTACTCATGCACTGAGCCATGCCTTAGCACATGGACTGCTTCAAACGCCTATCCACTATGCATGTAGTCCTCTAACCACCTACACACTTGTCTTTCACACCTTCAATTCTCCAGTCAGTATACATACACTTCCAGCAAACACCCTGTCACTCTCCTTGCACTCCTCTAGTGACCCATTCAGCACCATGTACTAATCCATTCACTGCTCCAAAACCCAAACACTTATAAATTCACCCAGGGACTCTCCTTGCAGTACTCTAATCATTCAGTCAGTACCCAAGTACTCATGCACTGAGCCAGGCCTTAGCACATGGACTGCAAACGCCTATCCACTATGCATGCAGTCCTCTAACCACGTACACACTTGTCTTTCAAACCTTCAAGTCTCCAGTCAGTATCCATACACTTCCAGCAAACACCCTGTCACTCACCTAGGACTCCTGTAGTGACCCATTCAGCACCATCTACTAACCCATTCACTGTACCAAAACCCAAACACTTATAAATTCATCCAGACACTCTCCTTGCAGTACTCTAATCATTCAGTCAGTACCCAAGTACTCATGCACTGAGCCAGGCCTTAGCACATGGACTGCTTCAAACGCCTCTCCGCTATGCATGCATTCCTCTAACCACCTACACACTTGTCTTTCACACCTTCAATTCTCCAGTCAGTATACATACACTTCCTGCAAACACCCTGTCACTCCCCTTGCACTCCTCTAGTGACCCATTCAGCACCATGTACTAATCCATTCACTGCACCAAAACCCAAACACTTATAAATTCACCCAGGCACTCTCGTTGCAGTACTCTAATCATTCAGTCAGTACCCAAGTACTCATGCACTGAGACAGGCCTTAGCACATAGACTGCTTCAAATGCCAATCCACTATTCATGCAGTCCTCTAACCACCTACACACTTGTATTTCACACCTTCAATTCCCCAGTCAGTGTCCATACACTTCCAGCAAACACCCTGTCACTCTCCTTGCACTCATCTAGTGACCCATTCAGCACCATGTACTAATCCATTCACTGCGCCAAAACCCAAACACTTATAAATTCACCCAGGGACTCTCCTTGCAGTACTCTAATCATTCAGTCAGTACCCAAGTACTCATGCACTGAGAAAGGCCTTAGCACATGGACTGCTTCAAACGCCTATTCACTATGCATGCAGTCCTCTAACCACCTACACACTTGTCTTTCACCCCTTCAATTCCCCAGTCAGTATCTACACACTCCTGCAAACACCCTGTCACTCCCCTTGCACTCCTCCAGTGACCCATTCAGCACCATGTACTAATCCATTCACAGCGCCAAAACCCAAACACTTATAAATTCACCCAGGCACTCTCCTTGCAGTATTCTAATCATTCAGTCAGTACCCAAGTACTCATACACTGAGACAGGCCTTAGCACATGGACTGCTTCAAACGCCTATCCACTATGCATGTAGTCCTCTAACCACCTACACACTTGTCTTTCACACCTTCAATTCCCCAGTCAGTAGCGGTACACTTCCAGCAAACACCCTGGCACTCTCCTTGCACTCCTCAAGTGACCCATTTAGCACCATGTACTAATTCATTCACTGCGCCCAAACACTTATAAATTCCCCCAGGCACTCTCATTGCAGTACTCTAATAATTCAGTCAGGACCCAAGTATTCATGCACTGAGCCAGGCCTTAGCACATGGACTACTTCAAACGCCTATCCACTATGCATGCAGTCCTCTAACCACGTACCCACTTGTCTTTCACGCCTTCAAGTCTCCAGTCAGTATCCATACACTTCCAGCAAACACCCTGTCACTCCCCTAGGACTCCTGTAGTGACCCATTCAGCACCATGTACTAATCCATTCACTGCGCCAAAACCCAAACACTTATAAATTCACCCGGGGACTCTCCTTGCAGTACTCTAACTATTCAGTCAGTACCCAAGTACTCATGCACTGAGCCAGGCCTTAGCATATGGACTGCTTCAAACGCCTATCCACTATGCATGTAGTCCTCTAACCACCTACACACTTGTCTTTCACACCTTCAATTCCCCAGTCAGTAGCCATACACTTCCAGCAAACACCCTGTCACTCTCATTGCACTCCTCTAGTGACCCATTCAGCACCATGTACTAATCCATTCACTGCGCCAAAACCCAAACACTTATAAATTCACCCAGGCACTCTCCTTGCAGTACTCTAATCATTCAGTCAGTACCCAAGTACTCATGCACTGAGCCATGCCTTAGCACATGGACTGCTTCAAACTCCTATCCACTATGCATGTAGTCCTCTAACCACCTACACACTTGTCTTTCACACCTTCAAGTCTCCAGTCAGTATCCATACACATCCAGCAAACACCTTGTCACTCCCCTAGGACTCCTGTAGTGACCCATTCAGCACCATGTACTAACCCATTCACTGCACCAAAACCCAAACACTAATAAATTCACGCAGGGATTCTCCTTGCAGTACTCTAATCATTCAGTCAGTACCCAAGTACTCATGCACTGAGCCATGCCTTAGCACGTGGACTGCTTCAAACGCCTATCCACTATGCATGTAGTCCTCTAACCACCTACACACTTGTCTTTCACACCTTCAATTCTCCAGTCAGTATACATACACTTCCAGCAAACACCCTGTCACTCCCCTTGCACTCCTCTAGTGACCCATTCAGCACCATGTACTAATCCATTCACTGCACCAAAACCCAAACACTTATAAATTCACCAAGGCACTCTCGTTGCAGTACTCTAATCATTCAGTCAGTACCCAAGTACTCATGCACTGAGCCAGGCCTTAGCACATGGACTACTTCAAACGCCTATCCACTATGCATGTAGTCCTCTAACTACCTACACACTTGTCTTTCACACTTTCAAGACTCCAGTCAGTATCCATACACCTCCAGCAAACACCCTGTCACTCCCCTAGGACTCCTGTAGTGACCCATTCAGCACCATGTACTAATCCATTCACTGCGCCAAAACCCAAACACTTATAAATTCACCCAGGGACTCTCCTTGCAGTACTCTAATCATTCAGTCAGTACCCAAGTACTCATGCACTGAGCCAGGCCTTAGCACATGGACTGCTTCAAACGCCTATAAACTATGCATGTAGTCCTCTAACCACCTACACACTTGTCTTTCACACTTTTAATTCCCCAGTCAGTAGCCATACACTTCCAGCAAACACCCTGTCACTCTCCTTGCACTCCTCTAGTGACCCATTCAGCACCATGTACTAATCCATTCACTGCTCCAAAACCCAAACACTTATAAATTCACCCAGGGACTCTCCTTGCAGTACTCTAATCATTCAATCAGTACCCAAGTACTCATGCACTGAGCCATGCCTTAGCACATGGACTGCTTCAAACTCCTATCCACTATGCATGTAGTCCTCTAACCACCTACACACTTGTCTTTCACACCTTCAATTCTCCAGTCAGTATACATACACTTCCAGCAAACACCCTGTCACTCCCCTTGCACTCCTCTAGTGACCCATTCAGCACCATGTACTAATCCATTCACTGCACCAAAACCCAAACACTTATAAATTCACCAAGGCACTCTCGTTGCAGTACTCTAATCATTCAGTCAGTACCCAAGTACTCATGCACTGAGCTAGGCCTTAGCACATTGACTGCTTCAAACACCTATCCACTATGCATGAAGTCCTCTAACCACCTACACACTTGTCTTTCACACATTCAATTCCCCAGTCAGTAGCCATACACTTCCAACAAACACCCTGTCACTCTCCTTGCACTCCTCTAGTGACCCATTCAGCACCATGTACTAAGCCATTCAATGCGCCAAAACCCAAACACTTATATATTCACCCAGGGACTCTCCTTGCAGTACTCTAATCTTTCCGTCAGTACCCAAGTTCTCATGCACTGAGCCAGGCCTTAGCACATGGACTGCTTCAAACGCCTATCCACTATGCATGTAGTCCTCTAACTACCTATACACTTGTCTTTCACACCTTCAATTCCCCAGTCAGTATCCATACACTTCCAGCAAACACCCTGTCACTCCCCTTGCACTCCTCTAGTGACCCATTCAGCATCATCTACTAATCCATTCACTGCGCCAAAACCCAACCACTTATAAATTCACCCAGGCACTCTCGTTGCAGTACTCTAATCATTCAGTCAGTACCCAAGTACTCATGCACTGAGCTAGGCCTTAGCACATTGACTGCTTCAAACACCTATCCACTATGCATGCAGTCCTCTAACCACCTACACACTTGTCTTTCACCCCTTCAATTCCCCAGACAGTATCTACATACTCCTGCAAACACCCAGTCACTCCCCTTGCACTCCTCCAGTGACCCATTCAGCACCATGTACTAATCCATTCACAGCACCAAAACCCAAACACTTATAAATTCACCCAGGCACTCTCCTTGCAGTACTCTAATCACTCAGTCAGTACCCAAGTACTCATGCACTGAGACAGGCCTTAGCACATGGACTGCTTCAAACGCCAATCCACTATGCATGCAGTCTTCTAACCACCTACACACTTGTCTTTCACACCTTCAATTCCCCAGTCAGTATCCATACACTTCCAACAAACACCCTGTCACTCTCCTTGCACTCCTCTAGTGACCCATTCAGCACCATCTACTAATCCATTCACTGCGCCAAAACCCAACCACTTATAAATTCACCCAGGCACTCTCCCTGCAGTGCTCTAATCATTCAGTCAGTACCCAAGTACTCATGCACTGAGCCAGGCCTTAGCACATGGACTGCTTTAAACGCCTATCCACTATGCATGTCGTCCTCTAACCACCTACACACTTGTCTTTCACACCTTCAATTCCCTAGTCAGTAGCCATACACTTCCAGCAAACACCCTGTCACTCTCCTTGCACTCCTCTAGTGACCCATTCAGCGCCATGTACTAATCCATTCACTGCGCCAAAACCCAAACACTTATAAATTCACCCAGGCACTCTCGTTGCAGTACTCTAATCATTCAGTCAGGACCCAAGTACTCATGCACTGAGCCAGGCCTTAGCACATGGACTACTTCAAACGCCTATCCACTATGCATGCAGTCCTCTAACCACGTACACACTTGTCTTTCACGCCTTCAAGTCTCCAGTCAGTATCCATACACTTCCAGCAAACACCCTGTCACTCCCTTAGGACTCCTGTAGTGACCCATTCAGCACCATGTACTAATCCATTCACTGTGCCAAAACCCAAACACTTATAAATTCACTCAGGGACTCTCCTTGCAGTACTCTAATCATTCAGTCAGTACCCAAGTACTCATGCACTGAGCCAGGCCTTAGCATATGGACTGCTTCAAACGCCTATCCACTATGCATGTAGTCCTCTAACCACCTACACACTTGTCTTTCACACCTTCAATTCCCCAGTCAGTAGCCATACACTTCCAGCAAACACCCTGTCACTCTTGTTGCACTCCTCTAGTGACCCATTCAGCACCATGTACTAATCCATTCACTGCGCCAAAACCCAAACACTTATAAATTCACCCAGGCACTCTCCTTGCAGTACTCTAATCATTCAGTCAGTACCCAAGTACTCATGCACTGAGCCATGCCTTAGCACATGGACTGCTTCAAACTCCTATCCACTATGCATGTAGTCCTCTAACCACCTACACACTTGTCTTTCACACCTTCAAGTCTCCAGTCAGTATCCATACACATCCAGCAAACACCTTGTCACTCCCCTAGGACTCCTGTAGTGACCCATTCAGCACCATGTACTAACCCATTCACTGCACCAAAACCCAAACACTAATAAATTCACCCAGGGACTCTCCTTGCAGTACTCTAATCATTCAGTCAGTACCCAAGTACTCATGCACTGAGCCATGCCTTAGCACATGGACTGCTTCAAACGCCTATCCACTATGCATGTAGTCCTCTAACCACCTACACACTTGTCTTTCACACCTTCAATTCTCCAGTCAGTATACATACACTTCCAGCAAACACCCTGTCACTCTCCTTGCACTCCTCTAGTGACCCATTCAGCACCATGTACTAATCCATTCACTGCTCCAAAACCCAAACACTTATAAATTCACCCAGGGACTCTCCTTGCAGTACTCTAATCATTCAGTCAGTACCCAAGTACTCATGCACTGAGCCAGGCCTTAGCACATGGACTGCGAACGCCTATCCACTATGCATGCAGTCCTCTAACCACGTACACACTTGTCTTTCAAACCTTCAAGTCTCCAGTCAGTATCCATACACTTCCAGCAAACACCCTGTCACTCACCTAGGACTCCTGTAGTGACCCATTCAGCACCATCTACTAACCCATTCACTGTACCAAAACCCAAACACTTATAAATTCATCCAGACACTCTCCTTGCAGTACTCTAATCATTCAGTCAGTACCCAAGTACTCATGCACTGAGCCAGGCCTTAGCACATGGACTGCTTCAAACGCCTCTCCGCTATGCATGCATTCCTCTAACCACCTACACACTTGTCTTTCACACCTTCAATTCTCCAGTCAGTATACATACACTTCCTGCAAACACCCTGTCACTCCCCTTGCACTCCTCTAGTGACCCATTCAGCACCATGTACTAATCCATTCACTGCACCAAAACCCAAACACTTATAAATTCACCCAGGCACTCTCGTTGCAGTACTCTAATCATTCAGTCAGTACCCAAGTACTCATGCACTGAGACAGGCCTTAGCACATGGACTGCTTCAAATGCCAATCCACTATTCATGCAGTCCTCTAACCACCTACACACTTGTATTTCACACCTTCAATTCCCCAGTCAGTGTCCATACACTTCCAGCAAACACCCTGTCACTCTCCTTGCACTCATCTAGTGACCCATTCAGCACCATGTACTAATCCATTCACTGCGCCAAAACCCAAACACTTATAAATTCACCCAGGGACTCTCCTTGCAGTACTCTAATCATTCAGTCAGTACCCAAGTACTCGTGCACTGAGAAAGGCCTTAGCACATGGACTGCTTCAAACGCCTATTCACTATGCATGCAGTCCTCTAACCACCTACACACTTGTCTTTCACCCCTTCAATTCCCCAGTCAGTATCTACACACTCCTGCAAACACCCTGTCACTCCCCTTGCACTCCTCCAGTGACCCATTCAGCACCATGTACTAATCCATTCACAGCGCCAAAACCCAAACACTTATAAATTCACCCAGGCACTCTCCTTGCAGTATTCTAATCATTCAGTCAGTACCCAAGTACTCATACACTGAGACAGGCCTTAGCACATGGACTGCTTCAAACACCTATCCACTATGCATGTAGTCCTCTAACCACCTACACACTTGTCTTTCACACCTTCAATTCCCCAGTCAGTATCCATACACTTCCAACAAACACCCTGTCACTCTCTTTGCACTCCTCTAGTGACCCATTCAGCACCATGTACTAATACATTCACTGCGCCAAAACCCAAACACTTATAAATTCACCCAGGGACCCTCCTTGCAGTACTCTAATCATTCAGTCAGTACCCAAGTACTCATGCACTGAGTAAGGCCTTAGCACATGGACTGCTTCAAACGCCTATCCACTATGCATGTAGTCCTCTAACCACCTACACACTTGTCTTTCACACCTTCAATTCCCCAGTCAGTAGCGGTACACTTCCAGCAAACACCCTGGCACTCTCCTTGCACTCCTCAAGTGACCCATTTAGCACCATGTACTAATTCATTCACTGCGCCCAAACACTTATAAATTCCCCCAGGCACTCTCATTGCAGTACTCTAATCATTCAGTCAGGACCCAAGTACTCATGCACTGAGCCAGGCCTTAGCACATGGACTACTTCAAACGCCTATCCACTATGCATGCAGTCCTCTAACCACGTACACACTTGTCTTTCACGCCTTCAAGTCTCCAGTCAGTATCCATACACTTCCAGCAAACACCCTGTCACTCCCCTAGGACTCCTGTAGTGACCCATTCAGCACCATGTACTAATCCATTCACTGCGCCAAAACCCAAACACTTATAAATTCACCCAGGGACTCTCCTTGCAGTACTCTAATCATTCAGTCAGTTCCCAAGTACTCATGCACTGAGCCAGGCCTTAGCATATGGACTGCTTCAAACGCCTATCCACTATGCATGTAGTCCTCTAACCACCTACACACTTGTCTTTCACACCTTCAATTCCCCAGTCAGTAGCCATACACTTCCAACAAACACCCTGTCACTCTCGTTGCACTCCTCTAGTGACCCATTCAGCACCATGTACTAATCCATTCACTGCGCCAAAACCCAAACACTTATAAATTCACCCAGGCACTCTCCTTGCAGTACTCTAATCATTCAGTCAGTACCCAAGTACTCATGCACTGAGCCAGGCCTTAGCATATGGACTGCTTCAAACGCCTATCCACTATGCATGTAGTCCTCTAACCACCTACACACTTGTCTTTCACACCTTCAATTCCCCAGTCAGTAGCCATACACTTCCAGCAAACACCCTGTCACTCTCGTTGCACTCCTCTAGTGACCCATTCAGCACCATGTACTAATCCATTCACTGCGCCAAAACCCAAACACTTATAAATTCACCCAGGCACTCTCCTTGCAGTACTCTAATCATTCAGTCAGTACCCAAGTACTCATGCACTGAGCCATGCCTTAGCACATGGACTGCTTCAAACTCCTATCCACTATGCATGTAGTCCTCTAACCACCTACACACTTGTCTTTCACACCTTCAAGTCTCCAGTCAGTATCCATACACATCCATCAAACACCTTGTCACTCCCCTAGGACTCCTGTAGTGACCCATTCAGCACCATGTACTAACCCATTCACTGCACCAAAACCCAAACACTAATAAATTCACCCAGGGACTCTCCTTGCAGTACTCTAATCATTCAGTCAGTACCCAAGTATTCATGCACTGAGCCATGCCTTAGCACGTGGACTGCTTCAAACGCCTATCCACTATGCATGTAGTCCTCTAACCACCTACACACTTGTCTTTCACACCTTCAATTCTCCAGTCAGTATACATACACTTCCAGCAAACACCCTGTCACTCCCCTTGCACTCCTCTAGTGACCCATTCAGCACCATGTACTAATCCATTCACTGCACCAAAACCCAAACACTTATAAATTCACCAAGGCACTCTCGTTGCAGTACTCTAATCTTTCCGTCAGTACCCAAGTTCTCATGCACTGAGCCAGGCCTTAGCATATGGACTGCTTCAAACGCCTATTCACTATGCATGCAGTCCTCTAACCACCTACACACTTGTCTTTCACCCCTTCAATTCCCCAGTCAGTATCTACACACTCCTGCAAACACCCTGTCACTCCCCTTGCACTCCTCCAGTGACCCATTCAGCACCATGTACTAATCCATTCACAGCGCCAAAACCCAAACACTTATAAATTCACCCAGGCACTCCCCTTGCAGTATTCTAATCATTCAGTCAGTACCCAAGTACTCATACACTGAGACAGGCCATAGCACATGGACTGCTTCAAACGCCTATCCACTATGCATGTAGTCCTCTAACCACCTACACACTTGTCTTTCACACCTTCAATTCCCCAGTCAGTGTCCATACACTTCCAACAAACACCCTGTCACTCTCTTTGCACTCCTCTAGTGACCCATTCAGCACCATGTACTAATACATTCACTGCGCCAAAACCCAAACACTTATAAATTCACCCAGGGACCCTCCTTGCAGTACTCTAATCATTTAGTCAGTACCCAAGTATTCATGCACTGAGTAAGGCCTTAGCACATGGACTGCTTCAAACGCCTATCCACTATGCATGTAGTCCTCTAACCACCTACACACTTGTCTTTCACACCTTCAATTCCCCAGTCAGTAGCGGTACACTTCCAGCAAACACCCTGGCACTCTCCTTGCACTCCTCTAGTGACCCATTTAGCACCATGTACTAATTCATTCACTGCGCCCAAACACTTATAAATTCCCCCAGGCACTCTCATTGCAGTACTCTAATCATTCAGTCAGGACCCAAGTACTCATGCACTGAGCCAGGCCTTAGCACATGGACTACTTCAAACGCCTATCCACTATGCATGCAGTCCTCTAACCACGTACACACTTGTCTTTCACGCCTTCAAGTCTCCAGTCAGTATCCATACACTTCCAGCAAACACCCTGTCACTCCCCTAGGACTCCTGTAGTGACCCATTCAGCACCATGTACTAATCCATTCACTGTGCCAAAACCCAAACACTTATAAATTCACTCAGGGACTCTCCTTGCAGTACTCTAATCATTCAGTCAGTACCCAAGTACTCATGCACTGAGCCAGGCCTTAGCATATGGACTGCTTCAAACGCCTATCCACTATGCATGTAGTCCTCTAACCACCTACACACTTGTCTTTCACACCTTCAATTCCCCAGTCAGTAGCCATACACTTCCAGCAAACACCCTGTCACTCTCGTTGCACTCCTCTAGTGACCCATTCAGCACCATGTACTAATCCATTCACTGCGCCAAAACCCAAACACTTATAAATTCACCCAGGCACTCTCCTTGCAGTACTCTAATCATTCAGTCAGTACCCAAGTACTCATGCACTGAGCCAGGCCTTAGCACATGGACTGCGAACGCCTATCCACTATGCATGCAGTCCTCTAACCACGTACACACTTGTCTTTCAAACCTTCAAGTCTCCAGTCAGTATCCATACACTTCCAACAAACACCCTGTCACTCTCCTTGCACTCCTCTAGTGACCCATTCAGCACCTTGTACTAAGCCATTCAATGCGCCAAAACCCAAACACATATATTCACCCAGGGACTCTCCTTGCAGTACTCTAATCTTTCCGTCAGTACCCAAGTTCTCATGCACTGAGCCAGGCCTTAGCACATGGACTGCTTCAAACGCCTATCCACTATGCATGTAGTCCTCTAACCACCTATACACTTGTCTTTCACACCTTCAATTCCCCAGTCAGTATCCATACACTTCCAGCAAACACCCTGTCACTCCCCTTGCACTCCTCTAGTGACCCATTCAGCATCATCTACTAATCCATTCACTGCGCCAAAACCCAACCACTTATAAATTCACCCAGGCACTCTCGTTGCAGTACTCTAATCATTCAGTCAGTACCCAAGTACTCATGCACTGAGCTAGGCCTTAGCACATTGACTGCTTCAAACACCTATCCACTATGCATGCAGTCCTCTAACCACCTACACACTTGTCTTTCACCCCTTCAATTCCCCAGTCAGTATCTACATACTCCTGCAAACACCCAGTCACTCCCCTTGCACTCCTCCAGTGACCCATTCAGCACCATGTACTAATCCATTCACAGCGCCAAAACCCAAACACTTTTAAATTCACCCAGGCACTCTCCTTGCAGTACTCTAATCACTCAGTCAGTACCCAAGTACTCATGCACTGAGACAGGCCTTAGCACATGGACTGCTTCAAACGCCAATCCACTATGCATGCAGTCTTCTAACCACCTACACACTTGTCTTTCACACCTTCAATTCCCCAGTCAGTATCCATACACTTCCAACAAACACCCTGTCACTCTCCTTGCACTCCTCTAGTGACCCATTCAGCACCATCTACTAATCCATTCACTGCGCCAAAACCCAACCACTTATAAATTCACCCAGGCACTCTCCTTGCAGTGCTCTAATCATTCAGTCAGTACCCAAGTACTCATGCACTGAGCCAGGCCTTAGCACATGGACTGCTTTAAACGCCTATCCACTATGCATGTCGTCCTCTAACCACCTACACACTTGTCTTTCACACCTTCAATTCCCTAGTCAGTAGCCATACACTTCCAGCAAACACCCTGTCACTCTCCTTGCACTCCTCTAGTGACCCATTCAGCGCCATGTACTAATCCATTCACTGCGCCAAAACCCAAACACTTATAAATTCACCCAGGCACTCTCGTTGCAGTACTCTAATCATTCAGTAAGTACCCAAGTACTCATGCACTGAGCCAGGCCTTAGCACATGGACTACTTCAAACGCCTATCCACTATGCATGTAGTCCTCTAACTACCTACACACTTGTCTTTCACACTTTCAAGACTCCAGTCAGTATCCATACACCTCCAGCAAACACCCTGTCACTCCCCTAGGACTCCTGTAGTGACCCATTCAGCACCATGTACTAATCCATTCACTGCGCCAAAACCCAAACACTTATAAATTCACCCAGGGACTCTCCTTGCAGTACTCTAATCATTCAGTCAGTACCCAAGTACTCATGCACTGAGCCAGGCCTTAGCACATGGACTGCTTCAAACGCCTATAAACTATGCATGTAGTCCTCTAACCACCTACACACTTGTCTTTCACACTTTCAAGACTCCAGTCAGTATCCATACACCTCCAGCAAACACCCTGTCACTCCCCTAGGACTCCTGTAGTGACCCATTCAGCACCATGTACTAATCCATTCACTGCTCCAAAACCCAAACACTTATAAATTCACCCAGGGACTCTCCTTGCAGTACTCTAATCATTCAGTCAGTACCCAAGTACTCATGCACTGAGCCAGGCCTTAGCACATGGACTGCTTCAAACGCCTCTCCGCTATGCATGCATTCCTCTAACCACCTACACACTTGTCTTTCACACCTTCAATTCTCCAGTCAGTATACATACACTTCCTGCAAACACCCTGTCACTCCCCTTGCACTCCTCTAGTGACCCATTCAGCACCATGTACTAATCCATTCACTGCACCAAAACCCAAACACTTATATATTCACCCAGGCACTCTCGTTGCAGTACTCTAATCATTCAGTCAGTACCCAAGTACTCATGCACTGAGACAGGCCTTAGCACATGGACTGCTTCAAATGCCAATCCACTATTCATGCAGTCCTCTAACCACCTACACACTTGTATTTCACACCTTCAATTCCCCAGTCAGTGTCCATACACTTCCAGCAAACACCCTGTCACTCTCCTTGCACTCATCTAGTGACCCATTCAGCACCATGTACTAATCCATTCACTGCGCCAAACCCCAAACACTTATAAATTCACCCAGGGACTCTCCTTGCAGTACTCTAATCATTCAGTCAGTACCCAAGTACTCATGCACTGAGAAAGGCCTTAGCACATGGACTGCTTCAAACGCCTATTCACCATGCATGCAGTCCTCTAACCACCTACACACTTGTCTTTCACCACTTCAATTCCCCAGTCAGTATCTACACACTCCTGCAAACACCCTGTCACTCCCCTTGCACTCCTCCAGTGACCCATTCAGCACCATGTACTAATCCATTCACTGTGCCAAAACCCAAACACTTATAAATTCACCCAGGGACTCTCCTTGCAGTACTCTAATCATTCAGTCAGTACCCAAGTACTCATGCACTGAGCCAGGCCTTAGCATATGGACTGCTTCAAACGCCTATCCACTATGCATGTAGTCCTCTAACCACCTACACACTTGTCTTTCACACCTTCAATTCCCCAGTCAGTAGCCATACACTTCCAGCAAACACCCTGTCACTCTCGTTGCACTCCTCTAGTGACCCATTCAGCACCATGTACTAATCCATTCACTGCGCCAAAACCCAAACACTTATAAATTCACCCAGGCACTCTCCTTGCAATACTCTAATCATTCAGTCAGTACCCAAGTACTCATGCACTGAGCCATGCCTTAGCACATGGACTGCTTCAAACTCCTATCCACTATGCATGTAGTCCTCTAACCACCTACACACTTGTCTTTCACACCTTCAAGTCTCCAGTCAGTATCCATACACATCCAGCAAACACCTTGTCACTCCCCTAGGACTCCTGTAGTGACCCATTCAGCACCATGTACTAACCCATTCACTGCACCAAAACCCAAACACTAATAAATTCACCCAGGGACTCTCCTTGCAGTACTCTAATCATTCAGTCAGTACCCAAGTACTCATGCACTGAGCCATGCCTTAGCACTTGGACTGCTTCAAACGCCTATCCACTATGCATGTAGTCCTCTAACCACCTACACACTTGTCTTTCACACCTTCAATTCTCCAGTCAGTATACATACACTTCCAGCAAACACCCTGTCACTCTCCTTGCACTCCTCTAGTGACCCATTCAGCACCATGTACTAATCCATTCACTGCTCCAAAACCCAAACACTTATAAATTCACCCAGGGACTCTCCTTGCAGTACTCTAATCATTCAGTCAGTACCCAAGTACTCATGCACTGAACCAGGCCTTAGCACATGGACTGCGAACGCCTATCCACTATGCATGCAGTCCTCTAACCACGTACACACTTGTCTTTCAAACCTTCAAGTCTCCAGTCAGTATCCATACACTTCCAGCAAACACCCTGTCACTCACCTAGGACTCCTGTAGTGACCCATTCAGCACCATGTACTAACCCATTCACTGTACCAAAACCCAAACACTTATAAATTCATCCAGACACTCTCCTTGCAGTACTCTAATCATTCAGTCAGTACCCAAGTACTCATGCACTGAGCCAGGCCTTAGCACATGGACTGCTTCAAACGCCTCTCCGCTATGCATGCATTCCTCTAACCACCTACACACTTGTCTTTCACACATTCAATTCCCCAGTCAGTAGCCATACACTTCCAACAAACACCCTGTCACTCTCCTTGCACTCCTCTAGTGACCCATTCAGCACCATGTACTAAGCCATTCAATGCGCCAAAACCCAAACACTTATATATTCACCCAGGGACTCTCCTTGCAGTACTCTAATCTTTCCGTCAGTACCCAAGTTCTCATGCACTGAGCCAGGCCTTAGCACATGGACTGCTTCAAACGCCTATCCACTATGCATGTAGTCCTCTAACCACCTATACACTTGTCTTTCACACCTTCAATTCCCCAGTCAGTATCCATACACTTCCAGCAAACACCCTGTCACTCCCCTTGCACTCCTCTAGTGACCCATTCAGCATCATCTACTAATCCATTCACTGCGCCAAAACCCAACCACTTATAAATTCACCCAGGCACTCTCGTTGCAGTACTCTAATCATTCAGTCAGTACCCAAGTACTCATGCACTGAGCTAGGCCTTAGCACATTGACTGCTTCAAACACCTATCCACTATGCATGCAGTCCTCTAACCACCTACACACTTGTCTTTCACCCCTTCAATTCCCCAGTCAGTATCTACATACTCCTGCAAACACCCAGTCACTCCCCTTGCACTCCTCCAGTGACCCATTCAGCACCATGTACTAATCCATTCACAGCGCCAAAACCCAAACACTTATAAATTCACCCAGGCACTCTCCTTGCAGTACTCTAATCACTCAGTCAGTACCCAAGTACTCATGCACTGAGACAGGCCTTAGCACATGGACTGCTTCAAACGCCAATCCACTATGCATGCAGTCTTCTAACCACCTACACACTTGTCTTTCACACCTTCAATTCCCCAGTCAGTATCCATACACTTCCAACAAACACCCTGTCACTCTCCTTGCACTCCTCTAGTGACCCATTCAGCACCATCTACTAATCCATTCACTGCGCCAAAACCCAACCACTTATAAATTCACCCAGGCACTCTCCTTGCAGTGCTCTAATCATTCAGTCAGTACCCAAGTACTCATGCACTGAGCCAGGCCTTAGCACATGGACTGCTTTAAACGCCTATCCACTATGCATGTCGTCCTCTAACCACCTACACACTTGTCTTTCACACCTTCAATTCCCTAGTCAGTAGCCATACACTTCCAGCAAACACCCTGTCACTCTCCTTGCACTCCTCTAGTGACCCATTCAGCGCCATGTACTAATCCATTCACTGCGCCAAAACCCAAACACTTATAAATTCACCCAGGCACTCTCGTTGCAGTACTCTAATCATTCAGTCAGTACCCAAGTACTCATGCACTGAGCCAGGCCTTAGCACATGGACTACTTCAAACGCCTATCCACTATGCATGTAGTCCTCTAACTACCTACACACTTGTCTTTCACACTTTCAAGACTCCAGTCAGTATCCATACACCTCCAGCAAACACCCTGTCACTCCCCTAGGACTCCTGTAGTGACCCATTCAGCACCATGTACTAATCCATTCACTGCGCCAAAACCCAAACACTTATAAATTCACCCAGGGACTCTCGTTGCAGTACTCTAATCATTCAGTCAGTACCCAAGTACTCGTGCACTGAGCCAGGCCTTAGCACATGGACTGCTTCAAACGCCTATAAACTATGCATGTAGTCCTCTAACCACCTACACACTTGTCTTTCACACTTTTAATTCCCCAGTCAGTAGCCATACACTTCCAGCAAACACCCTGTCACTCTCCTTGCACTCCTCTAGTGACCCATTCAGCACCATGTACTAATCCATTCACTGCTCCAAAACCCAAACACTTATAAATTCACCCAGGGACTCTCCTTGCAGTACTCTAATCATTCAGTCAGTACCCAAGTACTCATGCACTGAGCCAGGCCTTAGCACATGGACTGCTTCAAACGCCTCTCCGCTATGCATGCATTCCTCTAACCACCTACACACTTGTCTTTCACACCTTCAATTCTCCAGTCAGTATACATACACTTCCTGCAAACACCCTGTCACTCCCCTTGCACTCCTCTAGCGACCCATTCAGCACCATGTACTAATCCATTCACTGCACCAAAACCCAAACACTTATAAATTCACCCAGGCACTCTCGTTGCAGTACTCTAATCATTCAGTCAGTACCCAAGTACTCATGCACTGAGACAGGCCTTAGCACATGGACTGCTTCAAATGCCATTCCACTATTCATGCAGTCCTCTAACCACCTACACACTTGTATTTCACACCTTCAATTCCCCAGTCAGTGTCCATACACTTCCAGCAAACACCCTGTCACTCTCCTTGCACTCATCTAGTGACCCATTCAGCACCATGTACTAATCCATTCACTGCGCCAAAACCCAAACACTTATAAATTCACCCAGGGACTCTCCTTGCAGTACTCTAATCATTCAGTCAGTACCCAAGTACTCATGCACTGAGAAAGGCCTTAGCACATGGACTGCTTCAAACGCCTATTCACTATGCATGCAGTCCTCTAACCACCTACACACTTGTCTTTCACCCCTTCAATTCCCCAGTCAGTATCTACACACTCCTGCAAACACCCTGTCACTCCCCTTGCACTCCTCCAGTGACCCATTCAGCACCATGTACTAATCCATTCACTGTGCCAAAACCCAAACACTTATAAATTCACCCAGGGACTCTCCTTGCAGTACTCTAATCATTCAGTCAGTACCCAAGTACTCATGCACTGAGCCAGGCCTTAGCATATGGACTGCTTCAAACGCCTATCCACTATGCATGTAGTCCTCTAACCACCTACACACTTGTCTTTCACACCTTCAATTCCCCAGTCAGTATCCATACACTTCCAGCAAACACCCTGTCACTCCCCTTGCACTCCTCTAGTGACCCATTCAGCATCATCTACTAATCCATTCACTGCGCCAAAACCCAACCACTTATAAATTCACCCAGGCACTCTCGTTGCAGTACTCTAATCATTCAGTCAGTACCCAAGTACTCATGCACTGAGCTAGGCCTTAGCACATTGACTGCTTCAAACACCTATCCACTATGCATGCAGTCCTCTAACCACCTACACACTTGTCTTTCACCCCTTCAATTCCCCAGTCAGTATCTACATACTCCTGCAAACACCCAGTCACTCCCCTTGCACTCCTCCAGTGACCCATTCAGCACCATGTACTAATCCATTCACAGCGCCAAAACCCAAACACTTATAAATTCACCCAGGCACTCTCCTTGCAGTACTCTAATCACTCAGTCAGTACCCAAGTACTCATGCACTGAGACAGGCCTTAGCACATGGACTGCTTCAAACGCCAATCCACTATGCATGCAGTCTTCTAACCACCTACACACTTGTCTTTCACACCTTCAATTCCCCAGTCAGTATCCATACACTTCCAACAAACACCCTGTCACTCTCCTTGCACTCCTCTAGTGACCCATTCAGCACCATCTACTAATCCATTCACTGCGCCAAAACCCAACCACTTATAAATTCACCCAGGCACTCTCCTTGCAGTGCTCTAATCATTCAGTCAGTACCCAAGTACTCATGCACTGAGCCAGGCCTTAGCACATGGACTGCTTTAAACGCCTATCCACTATGCATGTCGTCCTCTAACCACCTACACACTTGTCTTTCACACCTTCAATTCCCTAGTCAGTAGCCATACACTTCCAGCAAACACCCTGTCACTCTCCTTGCACTCCTCTAGTGACCCATTCAGCGCCATGTACTAATCCATTCACTGCGCCAAAACCCAAACACTTATAAATTCACCCAGGCACTCTCGTTGCAGTACTCTAATCATTCAGTCAGTACCCAAGTACTCATGCACTGAGCCAGGCCTTAGCACATGGACTACTTCAAACGCCTATCCACTATGCATGTAGTCCTCTAACTACCTACACACTTGTCTTTCACACTTTCAAGACTCCAGTCAGTATCCATACACCTCCAGCAAACACCCTGTCACTCCCCTAGGACTCCTGTAGTGACCCATTCAGCACCATGTACTAATCCATTCACTGCGCCAAAACCCAAACACTTATAAATTCACCCAGGGACTCTCGTTGCAGTACTCTAATCATTCAGTCAGTACCCAAGTACTCGTGCACTGAGCCAGGCCTTAGCACATGGACTGCTTCAAACGCCTATAAACTATGCATGTAGTCCTCTAACCACCTACACACTTGTCTTTCACACTTTTAATTCCCCAGTCAGTAGCCATACACTTCCAGCAAACACCCTGTCACTCTCCTTGCACTCCTCTAGTGACCCATTCAGCACCATGTACTAATCCATTCACTGCTCCAAAACCCAAACACTTATAAATTCACCCAGGGACTCTCCTTGCAGTACTCTAATCATTCAGTCAGTACCCAAGTACTCATGCACTGAGCCAGGCCTTAGCACATGGACTGCTTCAAACGCCTCTCCGCTATGCATGCATTCCTCTAACCACCTACACACTTGTCTTTCACACCTTCAATTCTCCAGTCAGTATACATACACTTCCTGCAAACACCCTGTCACTCCCCTTGCACTCCTCTAGCGACCCATTCAGCACCATGTACTAATCCATTCACTGCACCAAAACCCAAACACTTATAAATTCACCCAGGCACTCTCGTTGCAGTACTCTAATCATTCAGTCAGTACCCAAGTACTCATGCACTGAGACAGGCCTTAGCACATGGACTGCTTCAAATGCCATTCCACTATTCATGCAGTCCTCTAACCACCTACACACTTGTATTTCACACCTTCAATTCCCCAGTCAGTGTCCATACACTTCCAGCAAACACCCTGTCACTCTCCTTGCACTCATCTAGTGACCCATTCAGCACCATGTACTAATCCATTCACTGCGCCAAAACCCAAACACTTATAAATTCACCCAGGGACTCTCCTTGCAGTACTCTAATCATTCAGTCAGTACCCAAGTACTCATGCACTGAGAAAGGCCTTAGCACATGGACTGCTTCAAACGCCTATTCACTATGCATGCAGTCCTCTAACCACCTACACACTTGTCTTTCACCCCTTCAATTCCCCAGTCAGTATCTACACACTCCTGCAAACACCCTGTCACTCCCCTTGCACTCCTCCAGTGACCCATTCAGCACCATGTACTAATCCATTCACTGTGCCAAAACCCAAACACTTATAAATTCACCCAGGGACTCTCCTTGCAGTACTCTAATCATTCAGTCAGTACCCAAGTACTCATGCACTGAGCCAGGCCTTAGCATATGGACTGCTTCAAACGCCTATCCACTATGCATGTAGTCCTCTAACCACCTACACACTTGTCTTTCACACCTTCAATTCCCCAGTCAGTAGCCATACACTTCCAGCAAACACCCTGTCACTCTCGTTGCACTCCTCTAGTGACCCATTCAGCACCATGTACTAATCCATTCACTGCGCCAAAACCCAAACACTTATAAATTCACCCAGGCACTCTCCTTGCAATACTCTAATCATTCAGTCAGTACCCAAGTACTCATGCACTGAGCCATGCCTTAGCACATGGACTGCTTCAAACTCCTATCCACTATGCATGTAGTCCTCTAACCACCTACACACTAGTCTTTCACACCTTCAAGTCTCCAGTCAGTATCCATACACATCCAGCAAACACCTTGTCACTCCCCTAGGACTCCTGTAGTGACCCATTCAGCACCATGTACTAACCCATTCACTGCACCAAAACCCAAACACTAATAAATTCACCCAGGGACTCTCCTTGCAGTACTCTAATCATTCAGTCAGTACCCAAGTACTCATGCACTGAGCCATGCCTTAGCACATGAACTGCTTCAAACGCCTATCCACTATGCATGTAGTCCTCTAACCACCTACACACTTGTCTTTCACACCTTCAATTCTCCAGTCAGTATACATACACTTCCAGCAAACACCCTGTCACTCTCCTTGCACTCTTCTAGTGACCCATTCAGCACCATGTACTAATCCATTCACTGCTCCAAAACCCAAACACTTATAAATTCACCCAGGGACTCTCCTTGCAGTACTCTAATCATTCAGTCAGTACCCAAGTACTCATGCACTGAGCCAGGCCTTAGCACATGGACTGCGAACGCCTATCCACTATGCATGCAATCCTCTAACCACGTACACACTTGTCTTTCAAACCTTCAAGTCTCCAGTCAGTACCCATACACTTCCAGCAAACACCCTGTCACTCACCTAGGACTCCTGTAGTGACCCATTCAGCACCATGTACTAACCCATTCACTGTACCAAAACCCAAACACTTATAAATTCATCCAGACACTCTCCTTGCAGTACTCTAATCATTCAGTCAGTACCCAAGTACTCATGCACTGAGCCAGGCCTTAGCACATGGACTGCTTCAAACGCCTCTCCGCTATGCATGCATTCCTCTAACCACCTACACACTTGTCTTTCACACCTTCAATTCTCCAGTCAGTATACATACACTTCCTGCAAACACCCTGTCACTCCCCTTGCACTCCTCTAGTGACCCATTCAGCACCATGTACTAATCCATTCACTGCACCAAAACCCAAACACTTATAAATTCACCCAGGCACTCTCGTTGCAGTACTCTAATCATTCAGTCAGTACCCAAGTACTCATGCACTGAGACAGGCCTTAGCACATGGACTGCTTCAAATGCCAATCCACTATTCATGCAGTCCTCTAACCACCTACACACTTGTATTTCACACCTTCAATTCCCCAGTCAGTGTCCATACACTTCCAGCAAACACCCTGTCACTCTCCTTGCACTCATCTAGTGACCCATTCAGCACCATGTACTAATCCATTCACTGCGCCAAAACCCAAACACTTATAAATTCACCCAGGGACTCTCCTTGCAGTACTCTAATCATTCAGTCAGTACCCAAGTACTCATGCACTGAGAAAGGCCTTAGCACATGGACTGCTTCAAACGCCTATTCACTATGCATGCAGTCCTCTAACCACCTACACACTTGTCTTTCACCCCTTCAATTCCCCAGTCAGTATCTACACACTCCTGCAAACACACTGTCACTCCCCTTGCACTCCTCCAGTGACCCATTCAGCACCATGTACTAATCCATTCACAGCGCCAAAACCCAAACACTTATAAATTCACCCAGGCACTCTCCTTGCAGTATTCTAATCATTCAGTCAGTACCCAAGTACTCATACACTGAGACAGGCCTTAGCACATGGACTGCTTCAAACGCCTATCCACTATGCATGTAGTCCTCTAACCACCTACACACTTGTCTTTCACACCTTCAATTCCCCAGTCAGTATCCATACACTTCCAACAAACACCCTGTCACTCTCTTTGCACTCCTCTAGTGACCCATTCAGCACCATGTACTAATACATTCACTGCGCCAAAACCCAAACACTTATAAATTTGCCCAGGGACCCTCCTTGCAGTACTCTAATCATTCAGTCAGTACCCAAGTACTCATGCACTGAGTAAGGCCTTAGCACATGGACTGCTTCAAACGCCTATCCACTATGCATGTAGTCCTCTAACCACCTACACACTTGTCTTTCACACCTTCAATTCCCCAGTCAGTAGCGGTACACTTCCAGCAAACACCCTGGCACTCTCCTTGCACTCCTCAAGTGACCCATTTAGCACCATGTACTAATTCATTCACTGCGCCCAAACACTTATAAATTCCCCCAGGCACTCTCATTGCAGTACTCTAATCATTCAGTCAGGACCCAAGTACTCATGCACTGAGCCAGGCCTTAGCACATGGACTACTTCAAACGCCTATCCACTATGCATGCAGTCCTCTAACCACGTACACACTTGTCTTTCACGCCTTCAAGTCTCCAGTCAGTATCCATACACTTCCAGCAAACACCCTGTCACTCCCCTAGGACTCCTGTAGTGACCCATTCAGCACCATGCACTAATCCATTCACTGCGCCAAAACCCAAACACTTATAAATTCACCCAGGGACTCTCCTTGCAGTACTCTAATCATTCAGTCAGTACCCAAGTACTCATGCACTGAGCCAGGCCTTAGCATATGGACTGCTTCAAACGCCTATCCACTATGCATGTAGTCCTCTAACCACCTACACACTTGTCTTTCACACCTTCAATTCCCCAGTCAGTGTCCATACACTTCCAGCAAACACCCTGTCACTCTCGTTGCACTCATCTAGTGACCCATTCAGCACCATGTACTAATCCATTCACTGCGCCAAAACCCAAACACTTATAAATTCACCCAGGCACTCTCCTTGCAGTACTCTAATCATTCAGTCAGTACCCAAGTACTCATGCACTGAGCTAGGCCTTAGCACATTGACTGCTTCAAACACCTATCCACTATGCATGCAGTCCTCTAACCACCTACACACTTGTCTTTCACACATTCAATTCACCAGTCAGTAGCCATACACTTCCAACAAACACCCTGTCACTCACCTTGCACTCCTCTAGTGACCCATTCAGCACCATGTACTAACCCATTCACTGTACCAAAACCCAAACACTTATAAATTCATCCAGACACTCTCCTTGCAGTACTCTAATCATTCAGTCAGTACCCAAGTACTCATGCACTGAGCCAGGCCTTAGCACATGGACTGCTTCAAACGCCTCTCCGCTATGCATGCATTCCTCTAACCACCTACACACTTGTCTTTCACACCTTCAATTCTCCAGTCAGTATACATACACTTCCTGCAAACACCCTGTCACTCCCCTTGCACTCCTCTAGTGACCCATTCAGCACCATGTACTAATCCATTCACTGCACCAAAACCCAAACACTTATAAATTCACCCAGGCACTCTCGTTGCAGTACTCTAATCATTCAGTCAGTACCCAAGTACTCATGCACTGAGACAGGCCTTAGCACATGGACTGCTTCAAATGCCAATCCACTATTCATGCAGTCCTCTAACCACCTACACACTTGTATTTCACACCTTCAATTCCCCAGTCAGTGTCCATACACTTCCAGCAAACACCCTGTCACTCTCCTTGCACTCATCTAGTGACCCATTCAGCACCATGTACTAATCCATTCACTGCGCCAAAACCCAAACACTTATAAATTCACCCAGGGACTCTCCTTGCAGTACTCTAATCATTCAGTCAGTACCCAAGTACTCATGCACTGAGAAAGGCCTTAGCACATGGACTGCTTCAAACGCCTATTCACTATGCATGCAGTCCTCTAACCACCTACACACTTGTCTTTCACCCCTTCAATTCCCCAGTCAGTATCTACACACTCCTGCAAACACACTGTCACTCCCCTTGCACTCCTCCAGTGACCCATTCAGCACCATGTACTAATCCATTCACAGCGCCAAAACCCAAACACTTATAAATTCACCCAGGCACTCTCCTTGCAGTATTCTAATCATTCAGTCAGTACCCAAGTACTCATACACTGAGACAGGCCTTAGCACATGGACTGCTTCAAACGCCTATCCACTATGCATGTAGTCATCTAACCACCTACACACTTGTCTTTCACACCTTCAATTCCCCAGTCAGTATCCATACACTTCCAACAAACACCCTGTCACTCTCTTTGCACTCCTCTAGTGACCCATTCAGCACCATGTACTAATACATTCACTGCGCCAAAACCCAAACACTTATAAATTCCCCCAGGCACTCTCATTGCAGTACTCTAATCATTCAGTCAGGACCCAAGTACTCATGCACTGAGCCAGGCCTTAGCACATGGACTACTTCAAACGACTATCCACTATGCATGCAGTCCTCTAACCACGTACACACTTGTCTTTCACGCCTTCAAGTCTCCAGTCAGTATCCATACACTTCCAGCAAACACCCTGTCACTCCCCTAGGACTCCTGTAGTGACCCATTCAGCACCATGCACTAATCCATTCACTGCGCCAAAACCCAAACACTTATAAATTCACCCAGGGACTCTCCTTGCAGTACTCTAATCATTCAGTCAGTACCCAAGTACTCATGCACTGAGCCAGGCCTTAGCATATGGACTGCTTCAAACGCCTATCCACTATGCATGTAGTCCTCTAACCACCTACACACTTGTCTTTCACACCTTCAATTCCCCAGTCAGTGTCCATACACTTCCAGCAAACACCCTGTCACTCTCCTTGCACTCATCTAGTGACCCATTCAGCACCATGTACTAATCCATTCACTGCGCCAAAACCCAAACACTTATAAATTCACCCAGGCACTCTCCTTGCAGTACTCTAATCATTCAGTCAGTACCCAAGTACTCATGCACTGAGCTAGGCCTTAGCACATTGACTGCTTCAAACACCTATCCACTATGCATGCAGTCCTCTAACCACCTACACACTTGTCTTTCACACATTCAATTCACCAGTCAGTAGCCATACACTTCCAACAAACACCCTGTCACTCTCCTTGCACTCCTCTAGTGACCCATTCAGCACCATGTACTAAGCCATTCAATGCGCCAAAACCCAAACACTTATATATTCACCCAGGGACTCTCCTTGCAGTACTCTAATCTTTCCGTCAGTACCCAAGTTCTCATGCACTGAGCCAGGCCTTAGCACATGGACTGCTTCAAACGCCTATCCACTATGCATGTAGTCCTCTAACCACCTATACACTTGTCTTTCACACCTTCAATTCTCCAGTCAGTATCCATACACTTCCAGCAAACACCCTGTCACTCCCCTTGCACTCCTCTAGTGACCCATTCAGCATCATCTACTAATCCATTCACTGCGCCAAAACCCAACCACTTATAAATTCACCCAGGCACTCTCGTTGCAGTACTCTAATCATTCAGTCAGTACCCAAGTACTCATGCACTGAGCTAGGCCTTAGCACATTGACTGCTTCAAACACCTATCCACTATGCATGCAGTCCTCTAACCACCTACACACTTGTCTTTCACCCCTTCAATTCCCCAGTCAGTATCTACATACTCCTGCAAACACCCAGTCACTCCCCTTGCACTCCTCCAGTGACCCATTCAGCACCATGTACTAATCCATTCACAGCGCCAAAACCCAAACACTTATAAATTCACCCAGGCACTCTCCTTGCAGTACTCTAATCACTCAGTCAGTACCCAAGTACTCATGCACTGAGACAGGCCTTAGCACATGGACTGCTTCAAACGCCAATCCACTATTCATGCAGTCTTCTAACCACCTACACACTTGTCTTTCACACCTTCAATTCCCCAGTCAGTATCCATACACTTCCAACAAACACCCTGTCACTCTCCTTGCACTCCTCTAGTGACCCATTCAGCACCATCTACTAATCCATTCACTGCGCCAAAACCCAACCACTTATAAATTCACCCAGGCACTCTCCTTGCAGTGCTCTAATCATTCAGTCAGTACCCAAGTACTCATGCACTGAGCCAGGCCTTAGCACATGGACTGCTTTAAACGCCTATCCACTATGCATGTCGTCCTCTAACCACCTACACACTTGTCTTTCACACCTTCAATTCCCTAGTCAGTAGCCATACACTTCCAGCAAACACCCTGTCACTCTCCTTGCACTCCTCTAGTGACCCATTCAGCGCCATGTACTAATCCATTCACTGCGCCAAAACCCAAACACTTATAAATTCACCCAGGCACTCTCGTTGCAGTACTCTAATCATTCAGTCAGTACCCGAGTACTCATGCACTGAGCCAGGCCTTAGCACATGGACTACTTCAAACGCCTAGCCACTATGCATGTAGTCCTCTAACTACCTACACACTTGTCTTTCACACTTTCAAGACTCCAGTCAGTATCCATACACCTCCAGCAAACACCCTGTCACTCCCCTAGGACTCCTGTAGTGACCCATTCAGCACCTTGTACTAATCCATTCACTGCACCAAAACCCAAACACTTATAAATTCACCCAGGGACTCTCCTTGCAGTACTCTAATCATTCAGTCAGTACCCAAGTACTCATGCACTGAGCCAGGCCTTAGCACATGGACTGCTTCAAACGCTTATAAACTATGCATGTAGTCCTCTAACCACCTACACACTTGTCTTTCACACTTTTAATTCCCCAGTCAGTAGCCATACACTTCCAGCAAACACCCTGTCACTCTCCTTGCACTCCTCTAGTGACCCATTCAGCACCATGTACTAATCCATTCACTGCTCCAAAACCCAAACACTTATAAATTCACCCAGGGACTCTCCTTGCAGTACTCTAATCATTCAGTCAGTACCCAAGTACTCATGCACTGAGCCAGGCCTTAGCACATGGACTGCTTCAAACGCCTCTCCGCTATGCATGCATTCCTCTAACCACCTACACACTTGTCTTTCACACCTTCAATTCTCCAGTCAGTATACATACACTTCCTGCAAACACCCTGTCACTCCCCTTGCACTCCTCTAGTGACCCATTCAGCACCATGTACTAATCCATTCACTGCACCAAAACCCAAACACTTATAAATTCACCCAGGCACTCTCGTTGCAGTACTCTAATCATTCAGTCAGTACCCAAGTACTCATGCACTGAGACAGGCCTTAGCACATGGACTGCTTCAAATGCCAATCCACTATTCATGCAGTCCTCTAACCACCTACACACTTGTATTTCACACCTTCAATTCCCCAGTCAGTGTCCATACACTTCCAGCAAACACCCTGTCACTCTCCTTGCACTCATCTAGTGACCCATTCAGCACCATGTACTAATCCATTCACTGCGCCAAAACCCAAACACTTATAAATTCACCCAGGGACTCTCCTTGCAGTACTCTAATCATTCAGTCAGTACCCAAGTACTCATGCACTGAGAAAGGCCTTAGCACATGGACTGCTTCAAACGCCTATCCACTATGCATGTAGTCCTCTAACCACCTACACACTTGTCTTTCACACCTTCAATTCTCCAGTCAGTATACATACACTTCCAGCAAACACCCTGTCACTCTCCTTGCACTCCTCTAGTGACCCATTCAGCACCATGTACTAATCCATTCACTGCTCCAAAACCCAAACACTTATAAATTCACCCAGGGACTCTCCTTGCAGTACTCTAATCATTCAGTCAGTACCCAAGTACTCATGCACTGAGCCAGGCCTTAGCACATGGACTGCGAACGCCTATCCACTATGCATGCAGTCCTCTAACCACGTACACACTTGTCTTTCAAACCTTCAAGTCTCCAGTCAGTATCCATACACTTCCAGCAAACACCCTGTCACTCACCTAGGACTCCTGTAGTGACCCATTCAGCACCATGTACTAACCCATTCACTGTACCAAAACCCAAACACTTATAAATTCATCCAGACACTCTCCTTGCAGTACTCTAATCATTCAGTCAGTACCCAAGTACTCATGCACTGAGCCAGGCCTTAGCACATGGACTGCTTCAAACGCCTCTCCGCTATGCATGCATTCCTCTAACCACCTACACACTTGTCTTTCACACCTTCAATTCTCCAGTCAGTATACATACACTTCCTGCAAACACCCTGTCACTCCCCTTGCACTCCTCTAGTGACCCATTCAGCACCATGTACTAATCTATTCACTGCACCAAAACCCAAACACTTATAAATTCACCCAGGGACTCTCCTTGCAGTACTCTAATCATTCAGTCAGTACCCAAGTACTCATGCACTGAGAAAGGCCTTAGCACATGGACTGCTTCAAACGCCTATTCACTATGCATGCAGTCCTCTAACCACCTACACACTTGTCTTTCACCCCTTCAATTCCCCATTCAGTATCTACACACTCCTGCAAACACACTGTCACTCCCCTTGCACTCCTCCAGTGACCCATTCAGCACCATGTACTAATCCATTCACAGCGCCAAAACCCAAACACTTATAAATTCACCCAGGCACACTCCTTGCAGTATTCTAATCATTCAGTCAGTACCCAAGTACTCATACACTGAGACAGGCCTTAGCACATGGACTGCTTCAAACGCCTATCCACTATGCATGTAGTCCTCTAACCACCTACACACTTGTCTTTCACACCTTCAATTCCCCAGTCAGTATCCATACACTTCCAACAAACACCCTGGCACTCTCCTTGCACTCCTCAAGTGACCCATTTAGCACCATGTACTAATTCATTCACTGCGCCCAAACACTTATAAATTCCCCCAGGCACTCTCATTGCAGTACTCTAATCATTCAGTCAGGACCCAAGTACTCATGCACTGAGCCAGGCCTTAGCACATGGACTACTTCAAACGCCTATCCACTATGCATGCAGTCCTCTAACCACGTACACACTTGTCTTTCACGCCTTCAAGTCTCCAGTCAGTATCCATACACTTCCAGCAAACACCCTGTCACTCCCCTAGGACTCCTGTAGTGACCCATTCAGCACCATGCACTAATCCATTCACTGCGCCAAAACCCAAACACTTATAAATTCACCCAGGGACTCTCCTTGCAGTACTCTAATCATTCAGTCAGTACCCAAGTACTCATGCACTGAGCCAGGCCTTAGCATATGGACTGCTTCAAACGCCTATCCACTATGCATGTAGTCCTCTAACCACCTACACACTTGTCTTTCACACCTTCAATTCCCCAGTCAGTAGCCATACACTTCCAACAAACACCCTGTCACTCTCGTTGCACTCCTCTAGTGACCCATTCAGCACCATGTACTAATCCATTCACTGCGCCAAAACCCAAACACTTATAAATTCACCCAGGCACTCTCCTTGCAGTACTCTAATCATTCAGTCAGTACCCAAGTACTCATGCACTGAGCTAGGCCTTAGCACATTGACTGCTTCAAACACCTATCCACTATGCATGCAGTCCTCTAACCACCTACACACTTGTCTTTCACACATTCAATTCACCAGTCAGTAGCCATACACTTCCAACAAACACCCTGTCACTCTCCTTGCACTCCTCTAGTGACCCATTCAGCACCATGTACTAAGCCATTCAATGCGCCAAAACCCAAACACTTATATATTCACCCAGGGACTCTCCTTGCAGTACTCTAATCTTTCCGTCAGTACCCAAGTTCTCATGCACTGAGCCAGGCCTTAGCACATGGACTGCTTCAAACGCCTATCCACTATGCATGTAGTCCTCTAACCACCTATACACTTGTCTTTCACACCTTCAATTCCCCAGTCAGTATCCATACACTTCCAGCAAACACCCTGTCACTCCCCTTGCACTCCTCTAGTGACCCATTCAGCATCATCTACTAATCCATTCACTGCGCCAAAACCCAACCACTTATAAATTCACCCAGGCACTCTCGTTGCAGTACTCTAATCATTCAGTCAGTACCCAAGTACTCATGCACTGAGCTAGGCCTTAGCACATTGACTGCTTCAAACACCTATCCACTATGCATGCAGTCCTCTAACCACCTACACACTTGTCTTTCACCCCTTCAATTCCCCAGTCAGTATCTACATACTCCTGCAAACACCCAGTCCCTCCCCTTGCACTCCTCCAGTGACCCATTCAGCACCATGTACTAATCCATTCACAGCGCCAAAACCCAAACACTTATAAATTCACCCAGGCACTCTCCTTGCAGTACTCTAATCACTCAGTCAGTACCCAAGTACTCATGCACTGAGACAGGCCTTAGCACATGGACTGCTTCAAACGCCAATCCACTATGCATGCAGTCTTCTAACCACCTACACACTTGTATTTCCCACCTTCAATTCCCCAATCAGTATCCATACACTTCCAACAAACACCCTGTCACTCTCCTTGCACTCCTCTAGTTACCCATTCAGCACCATCTACTAATCCATTCACTGCGCCAAAACCCAACCACTTATAAATTCACCCAGGCACTCTCCTTGCAGTGCTCTAATCATTCAGTCAGTACCCAAGTACTCATGCACTGAGCCAGGCCTTAGCACATGGACTGCTTTAAACGCCTATCCACTATGCATGTCGTCCTCTAACCACCTACACACTTGTCTTTCACACCTTCAATTCCCTAGTCAGTAGCCATACACTTCCAGCAAACACCCTGTCACTCTCCTTGCACTCCTCTAGTGACCCATTCAGCGCCATGTACTAATCCATTCACTGCGCCAAAACCCAAACACTTATAAATTCACCCAGGCACTCTCATTGCAGTACTCTAATCATTCAGTCAGTACCCGAGTACTCATGCACTGAGCCAGGCCTTAGCACATGGACTACTTCAAACGCCTAGCCACTATGCATGTAGTCCTCTAACTACCTACACACTTGTCTTTCACACTTTCAAGACTCCAGTCAGTATCCATACACCTCCAGCAAACACCCTGTCACTCCCCTAGGACTCCTGTAGTGACCCATTCAGCACCATGTACTAATCCATTCACTGCACCAAAACCCAAACACTTATAAATTCACCCAGGGACTCTCCTTGCAGTACTCTAATCATTCAGTCAGTACCCAAGTACTCATGCACTGAGCCAGGCCTTAGCACATGGACTGCTTCAAACGCCTTTAAACTATGCATGTAGTCCTCTAACCACCTACACACTTGTCTTTCACACTTTTAATTCCCCAGTCAGTAGCCATACACTTCCAGCAAACACCCTGTCACTCTCCTTGCACTCCTCTAGTGACCCATTCAGCACCATGTACTAATCCATTCACTGCTCCAAAACCCAAACACTTATAAATTCACCCAGGGACTCTCCTTGCAGTACTCTAATCATTCAGTCAGTACCCAAGTACTCATGCACTGAGCCAGGCCTTAGCACATGGACTGCTTCAAACGCCTCTCCGCTATGCATGCATTCCTCTAACCACCTACACACTTGTCTTTCACACCTTCAATTCTCCAGTCAGTATACATACACTTCCTGCAAACACCCTGTCACTCCCCTTGCACTCCTCTAGTGACCCATTCAGCACCATGTACTAATCCATTCACTGCACCAAAACCCAAACACTTATAAATTCACCCAGGCACTCTCGTTGCAGTACCCTAATCATTCAGTCAGTACCCAAGTACTCATGCACTGAGACAGGCCTTAGCACATGGACTGCTTCAAATGCCAATCCACTATTCATGCAGTCCTCTAACCACCTACACACTTGTATTTCACACCTTCAATTCCCCAGTCAGTGTCCATACACTTCCAGCAAACACCCTGTCACTCTCCTTGCACTCATCTAGTGACCCATTCAGCACCATGTACTAATCCATTCACTGCGCCAAAACCCAAACACTTATAAATTCACACAGGGACTCTCCTTGCAGTACTCTAATCATTCAGTCAGTACCCAAGTACTCATGCACTGAGACAGGCCTTAGCACATGGACTGCTTCAAATGCCAATCCACTATTCATGCAGTCCTCTAACCACCTACACACTTGTATTTCACACCTTCAATTCCCCAGTCAGTGTCCATACACTTCCAGCAAACACCCTGTCACTCTCCTTGCACTCATCTAGTGACCCATTCAGCACCATGTACTAATCCATTCACTGCGCCAAAACCCAAACACTTATAAATTCACCCAGGGACTCTCCTTGCAGTACTCTAATCATTCAGTCAGTACCCAAGTACTCATGCACTGAGAAAGGCCTTAGCACATGGACTGCTTCAAACGCCTATCCACTATGCATGTAGTCCTCTAACCACCTACACACTTGTCTTTCACACCTTCAATTCTCCAGTCAGTATACATACACTTCCAGCAAACACCCTGTCACTCTCCTTGCACTCCTCTAGTGACCCATTCAGCACCATGTACTAATCCATTCACTGCTCCAAAACCCAAACACTTATAAATTCACCCAGGGACTCTCCTTGCAGTACTCTAATCATTCAGTCAGTACCCAAGTACTCATGCACTGAGCCAGGCCTTAGCACATGGACTGCGAACGCCTATTCACTATGCATGCAGTCCTCTAACCACGTACACACTTGTCTTTCAAACCTTCAAGTCTCCAGTCAGTATCCATACACTTCCAGCAAACACCCTGTCACTCACCTAGGACTCCTGTAGTGACCCATTCAGCACCATGTACTAACCCATTCACTGTACCAAAACCCAAACACTTATAAATTCATCCAGACACTCTCCTTGCAGTACTCTAATCATTCAGTCAGTACCCAAGTACTCATGCACTGAGCCAGGCCTTAGCACATGGACTGCTTCAAACGCCTCTCCGCTATGCATGCATTCCTCTAACCACCTACACACTTGTCTTTCACACCTTCAATTCTCCAGTCAGTATACATACACTTCCTGCAAACACCCTGTCACTCCCCTTGCACTCCTCTAGTGACCCATTCAGCACCATGTACTAATCTATTCACTGCACCAAAACCCAAACACTTATAAATTCACCCAGGCACTCTCGTTGCAGTACTCTAATCATTCAGTCAGTACCCAAGTACTCATGCACTGAGACAGGCCTTAGCACATGGACTGCTTCAAATGCCAATCCACTATTCATGCAGTCCTCTAACCACCTACACACTTGTATTTCACACCTTCAATTCCCCAGTCAGTGTCCATACACTTCCAGCAAACACCCTGTCACTCTCCTTGCACTCATCTAGTGACCCATTCAGCACCATGTACTAATCCATTCACTGCGCCAAAACCCAAACACTTATAAATTCACCCAGGGACTCTCCTTGCAGTACTCTAATCATTCAGTCAGTACCCAAGTACTCATGCACTGAGAAAGGCCTTAGCACATGGACTGCTTCAAACGCCTATTCACTATGCATGCAGTCTTCTAACCACCTACACACTTGTCTTTCACCCCTTCAATTCCCCAGTCAGTATCTACACACTCCTGCAAACACACTGTCACTCCCCTTGCACTCCTCCAGTGACCCATTCAGCACCATGTACTAATCCATTCACAGCACCAAAACCCAAACACTTATAAATTCACCCAGGCACTCTCCTTGCAGTATTCTAATCATTCAGTCAGTACCCAAGTACTCATACACTGAGACAGGCCTTAGCACATGGACTGCTTCAAACGCCTATCCACTATGCATGTAGTCCTCTAACCACCTACACACTTGTCTTTCACACCTTCAATTCCCCAGTCAGTATCCATACACTTCCAACAAACACCCTGGCACTCTCCTTGCACTCCTCAAGTGACCCATTTAGCACCATGTACTAATTCATTCACTGCGCCCAAACACTTATAAATTCCCCCAGGCACTCTCATTGCAGTACTCTAATCATTCAGTCAGGACCCAAGTACTCATGCACTGAGCCAGGCCTTAGCACATGGACTACTTCAAACGCCTATCCACTATGCATGCAGTCCTCTAACCACGTACACACTTGTCTTTCACGCCTTCAAGTCTCCAGTCAGTATCCATACACTTCCAGCAAACACCCTGTCACTCCCCTAGGACTCCTGTAGTGACCCATTCAGCACCATGCACTAATCCATTCACTGCGCCAAAACCCAAACACTTATAAATTCACCCAGGGACTCTCCTTGCAGTACTCTAATCATTCAGTCAGTACCCAAGTACTCATGCACTGAGCCAGGCCTTAGCATATGGACTGCTTCAAACGCCTATCCACTATGCATGTAGTCCTCTAACCACCTACACACTTGTCTTTCACACCTTCAATTCCCCAGTCAGTAGCCATACACTTCCAACAAACACCCTGTCACTCTCCTTGCACTCCTCTAGTGACCCATTCAGCACCATGTACTAAGCCATTCAATGCGCCAAAACCCAAACACTTATATATTCACCCAGGGACTCTCCTTGCAGTACTCTAATCTTTCCGTCAGTACCCAAGTTCTCATGCACTGAGCCAGGCCTTAGCACATGGACTGCTTCAAACGCCTATCCACTATGCATGTAGTCCTCTAACCACCTATACACTTGTCTTTCACACCTTCAATTCCCCAGTCAGTATCCATACACTTCCAGCAAACACCCTGTCACTCCCCTTGCACTCCCTCTAGTGACCCATTCAGCATCATCTACTAATCCATTCACTGCGCCAAAACCCAACCACTTATAAATTCACCCAGGCACTCTCGTTGCAGTACTCTAATCATTCAGTCAGTACCCAAGTACTCATGCACTGAGCTAGGCCTTAGCACATTGACTGCTTCAAACACCTATCCACTATGCATGCAGTCCTCTAACCACCTACACACTTGTCTTTCACCCCTTCAATTCCCCAGTCAGTATCTACATACTCCTGCAAACACCCAGTCCCTCCCCTTGCACTCCTCCAGTGACCCATTCAGCACCATGTACTAATCCATTCACAGCGCCAAAACCCAAACACTTATAAATTCACCCAGGCACTCTCCTTGCAGTACTCTAATCACTCAGTCAGTACCCAAGTACTCATGCACTGAGACAGGCCTTAGCACATGGACTGCTTCAAACGCCAATCCACTATGCATGCAGTCTTCTAACCACCTACACACTTGTATTTCCCACCTTCAATTCCCCAGTCAGTATCCATACACTTCCAACAAACACCCTGTCACTCTCCTTGCACTCCTCTAGTGACCCATTCAGCACCATCTACTAATCCATTCACTGCGCCAAAACCCAACCACTTATAAATTCACCCAGGCACTCTCCTTGCAGTGCTCTAATCATTCAGTCAGTACCCAAGTACTCATGCACTGAGCCAGGCCTTAGCACATGGACTGCTTTAAACGCCTATCCACTATGCATGTCGTCCTCTAACCACCTACACACTTGTCTTTCACACCTTCAATTCCCTAGTCAGTAGCCATACACTTCCAGCAAACACCCTGTCACTCTCCTTGCACTCCTCTAGTGACCCATTCAGCGCCATGTACTAATCCATTCACTGCGCCAAAACCCAAACACTTATAAATTCACCCAGGCACTCTCATTGCAGTACTCTAATCATTCAGTCAGTACCCGAGTACTCATGCACTGAGCCAGGTCTTAGCACATGGACTACTTCAAACGCCTAGCCACTATGCATGTAGTCCTCTAACTACCTACACACTTGTCTTTCACACTTTCAAGACTCCAGTCAGTATCCATACACCTCCAGCAAACACCCTGTCACTCCCCTAGGACTCCTGTAGTGACCCATTCAGCACCATGTACTAATCCATTCACTGCACCAAAACCCAAACACTTATAAATTCACCCAGGGACTCTCCTTGCAGTACTCTAATCATTCAGTCAGTACCCAAGTACTCATGCACTGAGCCAGGCCTTAGCACATGGACTGCTTCAAACGCCTTTAAACTATGCATGTAGTCCTCTAACCACCTACACACTTGTCTTTCACACTTTTAATTCCCCAGTCAGTAGCCATACACTTCCAGCAAACACCCTGTCACTCTCCTTGCACTCCTCTAGTGACCCATTCAGCACCATGTACTAATCCATTCACTGCTCCAAAACCCAAACACTTATAAATTCACCCAGGGACTCTCCTTGCAGTACTCTAATCATTCAGTCAGTACCCAAGTACTCATGCACTGAGCCAGGCCTTAGCACATGGACTGCTTCAAACGCCTCTCCGCTATGCATGCATTCCTCTAACCACCTACACACTTGTCTTTCACACCTTCAATTCTCCAGTCAGTATACATACACTTCCTGCAAACACCCTGTCACTCCCCTTGCACTCCTCTAGTGACCCATTCAGCACCATGTACTAATCCATTCACTGCACCAAAACCCAAACACTTATAAATTCACCCAGGCACTCTCGTTGCAGTACTCTAATCATTCAGTCAGTACCCAAGTACTCATGCACTGAGACAGGCCTTAGCACATGGACTGCTTCAAATGCCAATCCACTATTCATGCAGTCCTCTAACCACCTACACACTTGTATTTCACACCTTCAATTCCCCAGTCAGTGTCCATACACTTCCAGCAAACACCCTGTCACTCTCCTTGCACTCATCTAGTGACCCATTCAGCACCATGTACTAATCCATTCACTGCGCCAAAACCCAAACACTTATAAATTCACACAGGGACTCTCCTTGCAGTACTCTAATCATTCAGTCAGTACCCAAGTACTCATGCACTGAGAAAGGCCTTAGCACATGGACTGCTTCAAACGCCTATTCACTATGCATGCAGTCCTCTAACCACCTACACACTTGTCTTTCACCCCTTCAATTCCCCAGTCAGTATCTACACACTCCTGCAAACACCCTGTCACTCCCCTTGCACTCCTCCAGTGACCCATTCAGCACCATGTACTAATCCATTCACAGCGCCAAAACCCAAACACTTATAAATTCACCCAGGCACTCTCGTGGCAGTACTCTAATCATTCAGTCAGTACCCAAGTACTCATGCACTGAGCCAGGCCTTAGCACATGGACTGCTTCAAACGCCTATAAACTATGCATGTAGTCCTCTAACCACCTACACACTTGTCTTTCACACTTTTAATTCCCCAGTCAGTAGCCATACACTTCCAGCAAACACCCTGTCACTCTCCTTGCACTCCTCTAGTGACCCATTCAGCACCATGTACTAATCCATTCACTGCACCAAAACCCAAACACTTATAAATTCACCCAGGCACTCTCGTTGCAGTACTCTAATCATTCAGTCAGTACCCAAGTACTCATGCACTGAGACAGGCCTTAGCACATGGACTGCTTCAAACGCCAATCCACTATGCATGCAGTCCTCTAACCACCTACACACTTGTCTTTCACACCTTCAATTCCCCAGTCAGTGTCCATACACTTCCAGCAAACACCCTGTCACTCTCCTTGCACTCCTCTAGTGACCCATTCAGCACCATGTACTAATCCATTCACAGCGCCAAAACCCAAACACTTATAAATTCACCCAGGCACTCTCGTTGCAGTACTCTAATCATTCAGTCAGTTCCCAAGTACTCATGCACTGAGCCAGGCCTTAGCACATGGACTACTTCAAACGCCTATCCACTATGCATGTAGTCCTCTAACTACCTACACACTTGTCTTTCACACTTTCAAGACTCCAGTCAGTATCCATACACCTCCAGCAAACACCCTGTCACTCCCTTAGGACTCCTGTAGTGACCCATTCAGCACCATGTACTAATCCATTCACTGCGCCAAAACCCAAACACTTATAAATTCACCCAGGGACTCTCCTTGCAGTACTCTAATCATTCAGTCAGTACCCAAGTACTCATGCACTGAGAAAGGCCTTAGCACATGGACTGCTTCAAACGCCTATTCACTATGCATGCAGTCCTCTAACCACCTACACACTTGTCTTTCACCCCTTCAATTCCCCAGTCAGTATCTACACACTCCTGCAAACACCCTGTCACTCCCCTTGCACTCCTCTAGTGACCCATTCAGCACCATCTACTAATCCATTCACTGCGCCAAAACCCAACCACTTATAAATTCACCCAGGCACTCTCCTTGCAGTGCTCTAATCATTCAGTCAGTACCCAAGTACTCATGCACTGAGCCAGGCCTTAGCACATGGACTGCTTTAAACGCCTATCCACTATGCATGTCGTCCTCTAACCACCTACACACTTGTCTTTCACACCTTCAATTCCCTAGTCAGTAGCCATACACTTCCAGCAAACACCCTGTCACTCTCCTTGCACTCCTCTAGTGACCCATTCAGCGCCATGTACTAATCCATTCACTGCGCCAAAACCCAAACACTTATAAATTCACCCAGGCACTCTCGTTGCAGTACTCTAATCATTCAGTCAGTACCCAAGTACTCATGCACTGAGCCAGGCCTTAGCACATGGACTACTTCAAACGCCTATCCACTATGCATGTAGTCCTCTAACTACCTACACACTTGTCTTTCACACTTTCAAGACTCCAGTCAGTATCCATACACCTCCAGCAAACACCCTGTCACTCCCCTAGGACTCCTGTAGTGACCCATTCAGCACCATGTACTAATCCATTCACTGCGCCAAAACCCAAACACTTATAAATTCACCCAGGGACTCTCGTTGCAGTACTCTAATCATTCAGTCAGTACCCAAGTACTCGTGCACTGAGCCAGGCCTTAGCACATGGACTGCTTCAAACGCCTATAAACTATGCATGTAGTCCTCTAACCACCTACACACTTGTCTTTCACACTTTTAATTCCCCAGTCAGTAGCCATACACTTCCAGCAAACACCCTGTCACTCTCCTTGCACTCCTCTAGTGACCCATTCAGCACCATGTACTAATCCATTCACTGCTCCAAAACCCAAACACTTATAAATTCACCCAGGGACTCTCCTTGCAGTACTCTAATCATTCAGTCAGTACCCAAGTACTCATGCACTGAGCCAGGCCTTAGCACATGGACTGCTTCAAACGCCTCTCCACTATGCATGCATTCCTCTAACCACCTACACACTTGTCTTTCACACCTTCAATTCTCCAGTCAGTATACATACACTTCCTGCAAACACCCTGTCACTCCCCTTGCACTCCTCTAGCGACCCATTCAGCACCATGTACTAATCCATTCACTGCACCAAAACCCAAACACTTATAAATTCACCCAGGCACTCTCGTTGCAGTACTCTAATCATTCAGTCAGTACCCAAGTACTCATGCACTGAGACAGGCCTTAGCACATGGACTGCTTCAAATGCCATTCCACTATTCATGCAGTCCTCTAACCACCTACACACTTGTATTTCACACCTTCAATTCCCCAGTCAGTGTCCATACACTTCCAGCAAACACCCTGTCACTCTCCTTGCACTCATCTAGTGACCCATTCAGCACCATGTACTAATCCATTCACTGCGCCAAAACCCAAACACTTATAAATTCACCCAGGGACTCTCCTTGCAGTACTCTAATCATTCAGTCAGTACCCAAGTACTCATGCACTGAGAAAGGCCTTAGCACATGGACTGCTTCAAACGCCTATTCACTATGCATGCAGTCCTCTAACCACCTACACACTTGTCTTTCACCCCTTCAATTCCCCAGTCAGTATCTACACACTCCTGCAAACACCCTGTCACTCCCCTTGCACTCCTCCAGTGACCCATTCAGCACCATGTACTAATCCATTCACTGTGCCAAAACCCAAACACTTATAAATTCACCCAGGGACTCTCCTTGCAGTACTCTAATCATTCAGTCAGTACCCAAGTACTCATGCACTGAGCCAGGCCTTAGCATATGGACTGCTTCAAACGCCTATCCACTATGCATGTAGTCCTCTAACCACCTACACACTTGTCTTTCACACCTTCAATTCCCCAGTCAGTAGCCATACACTTCCAGCAAACACCCTGTCACTCTCGTTGCACTCCTCTAGTGACCCATTCAGCACCATGTACTAATCCATTCACTGCGCCAAAACCCAAACACTTATAAATTCACCCAGGCACTCTCCTTGCAATACTCTAATCATTCAGTCAGTACCCAAGTACTCATGCACTGAGCCATGCCTTAGCACATGGACTGCTTCAAACTCCTATCCACTATGCATGTAGTCCTCTAACCACCTACACACTAGTCTTTCACACCTTCAAGTCTCCAGTCAGTATCCATACACATCCAGCAAACACCTTGTCACTCCCCTAGGACTCCTGTAGTGACCCATTCAGCACCATGTACTAACCCATTCACTGCACCAAAACCCAAACACTAATAAATTCACCCAGGGACTCTCCTTGCAGTACTCTAATCATTCAGTCAGTACCCAAGTACTCATGCACTGAGCCATGCCTTAGCACATGGACTGCTTCAAACGCCTATCCACTATGCATGTAGTCCTCTAACCACCTACACACTTGTCTTTCACACCTTCAATTCTCCAGTCAGTATACATACACTTCCAGCAAACACCCTGTCACTCTCCTTGCACTCTTCTAGTGACCCATTCAGCACCATGTACTAATCCATTCACTGCTCCAAAACCCAAACACTTATAAATTCACCCAGGGACTCTCCTTGCAGTACTCTAATCATTCAGTCAGTACCCAAGTACTCATGCACTGAGCCAGGCCTTAGCACATGGACTGCGAACGCCTATCCACTATGCATGCAATCCTCTAACCACGTACACACTTGTCTTTCAAACCTTCAAGTCTCCAGTCAGTACCCATACACTTCCAGCAAACACCCTGTCACTCACCTAGGACTCCTGTAGTGACCCATTCAGCACCATGTACTAACCCATTCACTGTACCAAAACCCAAACACTTATAAATTCATCCAGACACTCTCCTTGCAGTACTCTAATCATTCAGTCAGTACCCAAGTACTCATGCACTGAGCCAGGCCTTAGCACATGGACTGCTTCAAACGCCTCTCCGCTATGCATGCATTCCTCTAACCACCTACACACTTGTCTTTCACACCTTCAATTCTCCAGTCAGTATACATACACTTCCTGCAAACACCCTGTCACTCCCCTTGCACTCCTCTAGTGACCCATTCAGCACCATGTACTAATCCATTCACTGCACCAAAACCCAAACACTTATAAATTCACCCAGGCACTCTCGTTGCAGTACTCTAATCATTCAGTCAGTACCCAAGTACTCATGCACTGAGACAGGCCTTAGCACATGGACTGCTTCAAATGCCAATCCACTATTCATGCAGTCCTCTAACCACCTACACACTTGTATTTCACACCTTCAATTCCCCAGTCAGTGTCCATACACTTCCAGCAAACACCCTGTCACTCTCCTTGCACTCATCTAGTGACCCATTCAGCACCATGTACTAATCCATTCACTGCGCCAAAACCCAAACACTTATAAATTCACCCAGGGACTCTCCTTGCAGTACTCTAATCATTCAGTCAGTACCCAAGTACTCATGCACTGAGAAAGGCCTTAGCACATGGACTGCTTCAAACGCCTATTCACTATGCATGCAGTCCTCTAACCACCTACACACTTGTCTTTCACCCCTTCAATTCCCCAGTCAGTATCTACACACTCCTGCAAACACACTGTCACTCCCCTTGCACTCCTCCAGTGACCCATTCAGCACCATGTACTAATCCATTCACAGCGCCAAAACCCAAACACTTATAAATTCACCCAGGCACTCTCCTTGCAGTATTCTAATCATTCAGTCAGTACCCAAGTACTCATACACTGAGACAGGCCTTAGCACATGGACTGCTTCAAACGCCTATCCACTATGCATGTAGTCCTCTAACCACCTACACACTTGTCTTTCACACCTTCAATTCCCCAGTCAGTATCCATACACTTCCAACAAACACCCTGTCACTCTCTTTGCACTCCTCTAGTGACCCATTCAGCACCATGTACTAATACATTCACTGCGCCAAAACCCAAACACTTATAAATTTGCCCAGGGACCCTCCTTGCAGTACTCTAATCATTCAGTCAGTACCCAAGTACTCATGCACTGAGTAAGGCCTTAGCACATGGACTGCTTCAAACGCCTATCCACTATGCATGTAGTCCTCTAACCACCTACACACTTGTCTTTCACACCTTCAATTCCCCAGTCAGTAGCGGTACACTTCCAGCAAACACCCTGGCACTCTCCTTGCACTCCTCAAGTGACCCATTTAGCACCATGTACTAATTCATTCACTGCGCCCAAACACTTATAAATTCCCCCAGGCACTCTCATTGCAGTACTCTAATCATTCAGTCAGGACCCAAGTACTCATGCACTGAGCCAGGCCTTAGCACATGGACTACTTCAAACGCCTATCCACTATGCATGCAGTCCTCTAACCACGTACACACTTGTCTTTCACGCCTTCAAGTCTCCAGTCAGTATCCATACACTTCCAGCAAACACCCTGTCACTCCCCTAGGACTCCTGTAGTGACCCATTCAGCACCATGCACTAATCCATTCACTGCGCCAAAACCCAAACACTTAAAATTCACCCAGGGACTCTCCTTGCAGTACTCTAATCATTCAGTCAGTACCCAAGTACTCATGCACTGAGCCAGGCCTTAGCATATGGACTGCTTCAAACGCCTATCCACTATGCATGTAGTCCTCTAACCACCTACACACTTGTCTTTCACACCTTCAATTCCCCAGTCAGTGTCCATACACTTCCAGCAAACACCCTGTCACTCTCGTTGCACTCATCTAGTGACCCATTCAGCACCATGTACTAATCCATTCACTGCGCCAAAACCCAAACACTTATAAATTCACCCAGGCACTCTCCTTGCAGTACTCTAATCATTCAGTCAGTACCCAAGTACTCATGCACTGAGCTAGGCCTTAGCACATTGACTGCTTCAAACACCTATCCACTATGCATGCAGTCCTCTAACCACCTACACACTTGTCTTTCACACATTCAATTCACCAGTCAGTAGCCATACACTTCCAACAAACACCCTGTCACTCACCTTGCACTCCTCTAGTGACCCATTCAGCACCATGTACTAACCCATTCACTGTACCAAAACCCAAACACTTATAAATTCACCCAGGCACTCTCGTTGCAGTACTCTAATCATTCAGTCAGTACCCAAGTACTCATGCACTGAGACAGGCCTTAGCACATGGACTGCTTCAAATGCCAATCCACTATTCATGCAGTCCTCTAACCACCTACACACTTGTATTTCACACCTTCAATTCCCCAGTCAGTGTCCATACACTTCCAGCAAACACCCTGTCACTCTCCTTGCACTCATCTAGTGACCCATTCAGCACCATGTACTAATCCATTCACTGCGCCAAAACCCAAACACTTATAAATTCACCCAGGGACTCTCCTTGCAGTACTCTAATCATTCAGTCAGTACCCAAGTACTCATGCACTGAGAAAGGCCTTAGCACATGGACTGCTTCAAACGCCTATTCACTATGCATGCAGTCCTCTAACCACCTACACACTTGTCTTTCACCCCTTCAATTCCCCAGTCAGTATCTACACACTCCTGCAAACACACTGTCACTCCCCTTGCACTCCTCCAGTGACCCATTCAGCACCATGTACTAATCCATTCACAGCGCCAAAACCCAAACACTTATAAATTCACCCAGGCACTCTCCTTGCAGTATTCTAATCATTCAGTCAGTACCCAAGTACTCATACACTGAGACAGGCCTTAGCACATGGACTGCTTCAAACGCCTATCCACTATGCATGTAGTCCTCTAACCACCTACACACTTGTCTTTCACACCTTCAATTCCCCAGTCAGTATCCATACACTTCCAACAAACACCCTGTCACTCTCTTTGCACTCCTCTAGTGACCCATTCAGCACCATGTACTAATACATTCACTGCGCCAAAACCCAAACACTTATAAATTCCCCCAGGCACTCTCATTGCAGTACTCTAATCATTCAGTCAGGACCCAAGTACTCATGCACTGAGCCAGGCCTTAGCACATGGACTACTTCAAACGACTATCCACTATGCATGCAGTCCTCTAACCACGTACACACTTGTCTTTCACGCCTTCAAGTCTCCAGTCAGTATCCATACACTTCCAGCAAACACCCTGTCACTCCCCTAGGACTCCTGTAGTGACCCATTCAGCACCATGCACTAATCCATTCACTGCGCCAAAACCCAAACACTTATAAATTCACCCAGGGACTCTCCTTGCAGTACTCTAATCATTCAGTCAGTACCCAAGTACTCATGCACTGAGCCAGGCCTTAGCATATGGACTGCTTCAAACGCCTATCCACTATGCATGTAGTCCTCTAACCACCTACACACTTGTCTTTCACACCTTCAATTCCCCAGTCAGTGTCCATACACTTCCAGCAAACACCCTGTCACTCTCCTTGCACTCATCTAGTGACCCATTCAGCACCATGTACTAATCCATTCACTGCGCCAAAACCCAAACACTTATAAATTCACCCAGGCACTCTCCTTGCAGTACTCTAATCATTCAGTCAGTACCCAAGTACTCATGCACTGAGCTAGGCCTTAGCACATTGACTGCTTCAAACACCTATCCACTATGCATGCAGTCCTCTAACCACCTACACACTTGTCTTTCACACATTCAATTCACCAGTCAGTAGCCATACACTTCCAACAAACACCCTGTCACTCTCCTTGCACTCCTCTAGTGACCCATTCAGCACCATGTACTAAGCCATTCAATGCGCCAAAACCCAAACACTTATATATTCACCCAGGGACTCTCCTTGCAGTACTCTAATCTTTCCGTCAGTACCCAAGTTCTCATGCACTGAGCCAGGCCTTAGCACATGGACTGCTTCAAACGCCTATCCACTATGCATGTAGTCCTCTAACCACCTATACACTTGTCTTTCACACCTTCAATTCCCCAGTCAGTATCCATACACTTCCAGCAAACACCCTGTCACTCCCCTTGCACTCCTCTAGTGACCCATTCAGCATCATCTACTAATCCATTCACTGCGCCAAAACCCAACCACTTATAAATTCACCCAGGCACTCTCGTTGCAGTACTCTAATCATTCAGTCAGTACCCAAGTACTCATGCACTGAGCTAGGCCTTAGCACATTGACTGCTTCAAACACCTATCCACTATGCATGCAGTCCTCTAACCACCTACACACTTGTCTTTCACCCCTTCAATTCCCCAGTCAGTATCTACATACTCCTGCAAACACCCAGTCACTCCCCTTGCACTCCTCCAGTGACCCATTCAGCACCATGTACTAATCCATTCACAGCGCCAAAACCCAAACACTTATAAATTCACCCAGGCACTCTCCTTGCAGTACTCTAATCACTCAGTCAGTACCCAAGTACTCATGCACTGAGACAGGCCTTAGCACATGGACTGCTTCAAACGCCAATCCACTATTCATGCAGTCTTCTAACCACCTACACACTTGTCTTTCACACCTTCAATTCCCCAGTCAGTATCCATACACTTCCAACAAACACCCTGTCACTCTCCTTGCACTCCTCTAGTGACCCATTCAGCACCATCTACTAATCCATTCACTGCGCCAAAACCCAACCACTTATAAATTCACCCAGGCACTCTCCTTGCAGTGCTCTAATCATTCAGTCAGTACCCAAGTACTCATGCACTGAGCCAGGCCTTAGCACATGGACTGCTTTAAACGCCTATCCACTATGCATGTCGTCCTCTAACCACCTACACACTTGTCTTTCACACCTTCAATTCCCTAGTCAGTAGCCATACACTTCCAGCAAACACCCTGTCACTCTCCTTGCACTCCTCTAGTGACCCATTCAGCGCCATGTACTAATCCATTCACTGCGCCAAAACCCAAACACTTATAAATTCACCCAGGCACTCTCGTTGCAGTACTCTAATCATTCAGTCAGTACCCGAGTACTCATGCACTGAGCCAGGCCTTAGCACATGGACTACTTCAAACGCCTAGCCACTATGCATGTAGTCCTCTAACTACCTACACACTTGTCTTTCACACTTTCAAGACTCCAGTCAGTATCCATACACCTCCAGCAAACACCCTGTCACTCCCCTAGGACTCCTGTAGTGACCCATTCAGCACCTTGTACTAATCCATTCACTGCACCAAAACCCAAACACTTATAAATTCACCCAGGGACTCTCCTTGCAGTACTCTAATCATTCAGTCAGTACCCAAGTACTCATGCACTGAGCCAGGCCTTAGCACATGGACTGCTTCAAACGCTTATAAACTATGCATGTAGTCCTCTAACCACCTACACACTTGTCTTTCACACTTTTAATTCCCCAGTCAGTAGCCATACACTTCCAGCAAACACCCTGTCACTCTCCTTGCACTCCTCTAGTGACCCATTCAGCACCATGTACTAATCCATTCACTGCTCCAAAACCCAAACACTTATAAATTCACCCAGGGACTCTCCTTGCAGTACTCTAATCATTCAGTCAGTACCCAAGTACTCATGCACTGAGCCAGGCCTTAGCACATGGACTGCTTCAAACGCCTCTCCGCTATGCATGCATTCCTCTAACCACCTACACACTTGTCTTTCACACCTTCAATTCTCCAGTCAGTATACATACACTTCCTGCAAACACCCTGTCACTCCCCTTGCACTCCTCTAGTGACCCATTCAGCACCATGTACTAATCCATTCACTGCACCAAAACCCAAACACTTATAAATTCACCCAGGCACTCTCGTTGCAGTACTCTAATCATTCAGTCAGTACCCAAGTACTCATGCACTGAGACAGGCCTTAGCACATGGACTGCTTCAAATGCCAATCCACTATTCATGCAGTCCTCTAACCACCTACACACTTGTATTTCACACCTTCAATTCCCCAGTCAGTGTCCATACACTTCCAGCAAACACCCTGTCACTCTCCTTGCACTCATCTAGTGACCCATTCAGCACCATGTACTAATCCATTCACTGCGCCAAAACCCAAACACTTATAAATTCCCCCAGGGACTCTCCTTGCAGTACTCTAATCATTCAGTCAGTACCCAAGTACTCATGCACTGAGAAAGGCCTTAGCACATGGACTGCTTCAAACGCCTATCCACTATGCATGTAGTCCTCTAACCACCTACACACTTGTCTTTCACACCTTCAATTCTCCAGTCAGTATACATACACTTCCAGCAAACACCCTGTCACTCTCCTTGCACTCCTCTAGTGACCCATTCAGCACCATGTACTAATCCATTCACTGCTCCAAAACCCAAACACTTATAAATTCACCCAGGGACTCTCCTTGCAGTACTCTAATCATTCAGTCAGTACCCAAGTACTCATGCACTGAGCCAGGCCTTAGCACATGGACTGCGAACGCCTATCCACTATGCATGCAGTCCTCTAACCACGTACACACTTGTCTTTCAAACCTTCAAGTCTCCAGTCAGTATCCATACACTTCCAGCAAACACCCTGTCACTCACCTAGGACTCCTGTAGTGACCCATTCAGCACCATGTACTAACCCATTCACTGTACCAAAACCCAAACACTTATAAATTCATCCAGACACTCTCCTTGCAGTACTCTAATCATTCAGTCAGTACCCAAGTACTCATGCACTGAGCCAGGCCTTAGCACATGGACTGCTTCAAACGCCTCTCCGCTATGCATGCATTCCTCTAACCACCTACACACTTGTCTTTCACACCTTCAATTCTCCAGTCAGTATACATACACTTCCTGCAAACACCCTGTCACTCCCCTTGCACTCCTCTAGTGACCCATTCAGCACCATGTACTAATCTATTCACTGCACCAAAACCCAAACACTTATAAATTCACCCAGGGACTCTCCTTGCAGTACTCTAATCATTCAGTCAGTACCCAAGTACTCATGCACTGAGAAAGGCCTTAGAACATGGACTGCTTCAAACGCCTATTCACTATGCATGCAGTCCTCTAACCACCTACACACTTGTCTTTCACCCCTTCAATTCCCCAGTCAGTATCTACACACTCCTGCAAACACACTGTCACTCCCCTTGCACTCCTCCAGTGACCCATTCAGCACCATGTACTAATCCATTCACAGCGCCAAAACCCAAACACTTATAAATTCACCCAGGCACTCTCCTTGCAGTATTCTAATCATTCAGTCAGTACCCAAGTACTCATACACTGAGACAGGCCTTAGCACATGGACTGCTTCAAACGCCTATCCACTATGCATGTAGTCCTCTAACCACCTACACACTTGTCTTTCACACCTTCAATTCCCCAGTCAGTATCCATACACTTCCAACAAACACCCTGGCACTCTCCTTGCACTCCTCAAGTGACCCATTTAGCACCATGTACTAATTCATTCACTGCGCCCAAACACTTATAAATTCCCCCAGGCACTCTCATTGCAGTACTCTAATCATTCAGTCAGGACCCAAGTACTCATGCACTGAGCCAGGCCTTAGCACATGGACTACTTCAAACGCCTATCCACTATGCATGCAGTCCTCTAACCACGTACACACTTGTCTTTCACGCCTTCAAGTCTCCAGTCAGTATCCATACACATCCAGCAAACACCCTGTCACTCCCCTAGGACTCCTGTAGTGACCCATTCAGCACCATGCACTAATCCATTCACTGCGCCAAAACCCAAACACTTATAAATTCACCCAGGGACTCTCCTTGCAGTACTCTAATCATTCAGTCAGTACCCAAGTACTCATGCACTGAGCCAGGCCTTAGCATATGGACTGCTTCAAACGCCTATCCACTATGCATGTAGTCCTCTAACCACCTACACACTTGTCTTTCACACCTTCAATTCCCCAGTCAGTAGCCATACACTTCCAACAAACACCCTGTCACTCTCGTTGCACTCCTCTAGTGACCCATTCAGCACCATGTACTAATCCATTCACTGCGCCAAAACCCAAACACTTATAAATTCACCCAGGCACTCTCCTTGCAGTACTCTAATCATTCAGTCAGTACCCAAGTACTCATGCACTGAGCTAGGCCTTAGCACATTGACTGCTTCAAACACCTATCCACTATGCATGCAGTCCTCTAACCACCTACACACTTGTCTTTCACACATTCAATTCACCAGTCAGTAGCCATACACTTCCAACAAACACCCTGTCACTCTCCTTGCACTCCTCTAGTGACCCATTCAGCACCATGTACTAAGCCATTCAATGCGCCAAAACCCAAACACTTATATATTCACCCAGGGACTCTCCTTGCAGTACTCTAATCTTTCCGTCAGTACCCAAGTTCTCATGCACTGAGCCAGGCCTTAGCACATGGACTGCTTCAAACGCCTATCCACTATGCATGTAGTCCTCTAACCACCTATACACTTGTCTTTCACACCTTCAATTCCCCAGTCAGTATCCATACACTTCCAGCAAACACCCTGTCACTCCCCTTGCACTCCTCTAGTGACCCATTCAGCATCATCTACTAATCCATTCACTGCGCCAAAACCCAACCACTTATAAATTCACCCAGGCACTCTCGTTGCAGTACTCTAATCATTCAGTCAGTACCCAAGTACTCATGCACTGAGCTAGGCCTTAGCACATTGACTGCTTCAAACACCTATCCACTATGCATGCAGTCCTCTAACCACCTACACACTTGTCTTTCACCCCTTCAATTCCCCAGTCAGTATCTACATACTCCTGCAAACACCCAGTCCCTCCCCTTGCACTCCTCCAGTGACCCATTCAGCACCATGTACTAATCCATTCACAGCGCCAAAACCCAAACACTTATAAATTCACCCAGGCACTCTCCTTGCAGTACTCTAATCACTCAGTCAGTACCCAAGTACTCATGCACTGAGACAGGCCTTAGCACATGGACTGCTTCAAACGCCAATCCACTATGCATGCAGTCTTCTAACCACCTACACACTTGTATTTCCCACCTTCAATTCCCCAGTCAGTATCCATACACTTCCAACAAACACCCTGTCACTCTCCTTGCACTCCTCTAGTGACCCATTCAGCACCATCTACTAATCCATTCACTGCGCCAAAACCCAACCACTTATAAATTCACCCAGGCACTCTCCTTGCAGTGCTCTAATCATTCAGTCAGTACCCAAGTACTCATGCACTGAGCCAGGCCTTAGCACATGGACTGCTTTAAACGCCTATCCACTATGCATGTCGTCCTCTAACCACCTACACACTTGTCTTTCACACCTTCAATTCCCTAGTCAGTAGCCATACACTTCCAGCAAACACCCTGTCACTCTCCTTGCACTCCTCTAGTGACCCATTCAGCGCCATGTACTAATCCATTCACTGCGCCAAAACCCAAACACTTATAAATTCACCCAGGCACTCTCATTGCAGTACTCTAATCATTCAGTCAGTACCCGAGTACTCATGCACTGAGCCAGGCCTTAGCACATGGACTACTTCAAACGCCTAGCCACTATGCATGTAGTCCTCTAACTACCTACACACTTGTCTTTCACACTTTCAAGACTCCAGTCAGTATCCATACACCTCCAGCAAACACCCTGTCACTCCCCTAGGACTCCTGTAGTGACCCATTCAGCACCATGTACTAATCCATTCACTGCACCAAAACCCAAACACTTATAAATTCACCCAGGGACTCTCCTTGCAGTACTCTAATCATTCAGTCAGTACCCAAGTACTCATGCACTGAGCCAGGCCTTAGCACATGGACTGCTTCAAACGCCTTTAAACTATGCATGTAGTCCTCTAACCACCTACACACTTGTCTTTCACACTTTTAATTCCCCAGTCAGTAGCCATACACTTCCAGCAAACACCCTGTCACTCTCCTTGCACTCCTCTAGTGACCCATTCAGCACCATGTACTAATCCATTCACTGCTCCAAAACCCAAACACTTATAAATTCACCCAGGGACTCTCCTTGCAGTACTCTAATCATTCAGTCAGTACCCAAGTACTCATGCACTGAGCCAGGCCTTAGCACATGGACTGCTTCAAACGCCTCTCCGCTATGCATGCATTCCTCTAACCACCTACACACTTGTCTTTCACACCTTCAATTCTCCAGTCAGTATACATACACTTCCTGCAAACACCCTGTCACTCCCCTTGCACTCCTCTAGTGACCCATTCAGCACCATGTACTAATCCATTCACTGCACCAAAACCCAAACACTTATAAATTCACCCAGGCACTCTCGTTGCAGTACTCTAATCATTCAGTCAGTACCCAAGTACTCATGCACTGAGACAGGCCTTAGCACATGGACTGCTTCAAATGCCAATCCACTATTCATGCAGTCCTCTAACCACCTACACACTTGTATTTCACACCTTCAATTCCCCAGTCAGTGTCCATACACTTCCAGCAAACACCCTGTCACTCTCCTTGCACTCATCTAGTGACCCATTCAGCACCATGTACTAATCCATTCACTGCGCCAAAACCCAAACACTTATAAATTCACACAGGGACTCTCCTTGCAGTACTCTAATCATTCAGTCAGTACCCAAGTACTCATGCACTGAGACAGGCCTTAGCACATGGACTGCTTCAAATGCCAATCCACTATTCATGCAGTCCTCTAACCACCTACACACTTGTATTTCACACCTTCAATTCCCCAGTCAGTGTCCATACACTTCCAGCAAACACCCTGTCACTCTCCTTGCACTCATCTAGTGACCCATTCAGCACCATGTACTAATCCATTCACTGCGCCAAAACCCAAACACTTATAAATTCACCCAGGGACTCTCCTTGCAGTACTCTAATCATTCAGTCAGTACCCAAGTACTCATGCACTGAGAAAGGCCTTAGCACATGGACTGCTTCAAACGCCTATCCACTATGCATGTAGTCCTCTAACCACCTACACACTTGTCTTTCACACCTTCAATTCTCCAGTCAGTATCCATACACTTCCAGCAAACACCCTGTCACTCTCCTTGCACTCCTCTAGTGACCCATTCAGCACCATGTACTAATCCATTCACTGCTCCAAAACCCAAACACTTATAAATTCACCCAGGGACTCTCCTTGCAGTACTCTAATCATTCAGTCAGTACCCAAGTACTCATGCACTGAGCCAGGCCTTAGCACATGGACTGCGAACGCCTATCCACTATGCATGCAGTCCTCTAACCACGTACACACTTGTCTTTCAAACCTTCAAGTCTCCAGTCAGTATCCATACACTTCCAGCAAACACCCTGTCACTCACCTAGGACTCCTGTAGTGACCCATTCAGCACCATGTACTAACCCATTCACTGTACCAAAACCCAAACACTTATAAATTCATCCAGACACTCTCCTTGCAGTACTCTAATCATTCAGTCAGTACCCAAGTACTCATGCACTGAGCCAGGCCTTAGCACATGGACTGCTTCAAACGCCTCTCCGCTATGCATGCATTCCTCTAACCACCTACACACTTGTCTTTCACACCTTCAATTCTCCAGTCAGTATACATACACTTCCTGCAAACACCCTGTCACTCCCCTTGCACTCCTCTAGTGACCCATTCAGCACCATGTACTAATCTATTCACTGCACCAAAACCCAAACACTTATAAATTCACCCAGGCACTCTCGTTGCAGTACTCTAATCATTCAGTCAGTACCCAAGTACTCATGCACTGAGACAGGCCTTAGCACATGGACTGCTTCAAATGCCAATCCACTATTCATGCAGTCCTCTAACCACCTACACACTTGTATTTCACACCTTCAATTCCCCAGTCAGTGTCCATACACTTCCAGCAAACACCCTGTCACTCTCCTTGCACTCATCTAGTGACCCATTCAGCACCATGTACTAATCCATTCACTGCGCCAAAACCCAAACACTTATAAATTCACCCAGGGACTCTCCTTGCAGTACTCTAATCATTCAGTCAGTACCCAAGTACTCATGCACTGAGAAAGGCCTTAGCACATGGACTGCTTCAAACGCCTATTCACTATGCATGCAGTCTTCTAACCACCTACACACTTGTCTTTCACCCCTTCAATTCCCCAGTCAGTATCTACACACTCCTGCAAACACACTGTCACTCCCCTTGCACTCCTCCAGTGACCCATTCAGCACCATGTACTAATCCATTCACAGCACCAAAACCCAAACACTTATAAATTCACCCAGGCACTCTCCTTGCAGTATTCTAATCATTCAGTCAGTACCCAAGTACTCATACACTGAGACAGGCCTTAGCACATGGACTGCTTCAAACGCCTATCCACTATGCATGTAGTCCTCTAACCACTTACACACTTGTCTTTCACACCTTCAATTCCCCAGTCAGTATCCATACACTTCCAACAAACACCCTGGCACTCTCCTTGCACTCCTCAAGTGACCCATTTAGCACCATGTACTAATTCATTCACTGCGCCCAAACACTTATAAATTCCCCCAGGCACTCTCATTGCAGTACTCTAATCATTCAGTCAGGACCCAAGTACTCATGCACTGAGCCAGGCCTTAGCACATGGACTACTTCAAACGCCTATCCACTATGCATGCAGTCCTCTAACCACGTACACACTTGTCTTTCACGCCTTCAAGTCTCCAGTCAGTATCCATACACTTCCAGCAAACACCCTGTCACTCCCCTAGGACTCCTGTAGTGACCCATTCAGCACCATGCACTAATCCATTCACTGCGCCAAAACCCAAACACTTATAAATTCACCCAGGGACTCTCCTTGCAGTACTCTAATCATTCAGTCAGTACCCAAGTACTCATGCACTGAGCCAGGCCTTAGCATATGGACTGCTTCAAACGCCTATCCACTATGCATGTAGTCCTCTAACCACCTACACACTTGTCTTTCACACCTTCAATTCCCCAGTCAGTAGCCATACACTTCCAACAAACACCCTGTCACTCTCCTTGCACTCCTCTAGTGACCCATTCAGCACCATGTACTAAGCCATTCAATGCGCCAAAACCCAAACACTTATATATTCACCCAGGGACTCTCCTTGCAGTACTCTAATCTTTCCGTCAGTACCCAAGTTCTCATGCACTGAGCCAGGCCTTAGCACATGGACTGCTTCAAATGCCTATCCACTATGCATGTAGTCCTCTAACCACCTATACACTTGTCTTTCACACCTTCAATTCCCCAGTCAGTATCCATACACTTCCAGCAAACACCCTGTCACTCCCCTTGCACTCCTCTAGTGACCCATTCAGCATCATCTACTAATCCATTCACTGCGCCAAAACCCAACCACTTATAAATTCACCCAGGCACTCTCGTTGCAGTACTCTAATCATTCAGTCAGTACCCAAGTACTCATGCACTGAGCTAGGCCTTAGCACATTGACTGCTTCAAACACCTATCCACTATGCATGCAGTCCTCTAACCACCTACACACTTGTCTTTCACCCCTTCAATTCCCCAGTCAGTATCTACATACTCCTGCAAACACCCAGTCCCTCCCCTTGCACTCCTCCAGTGACCCATTCAGCACCATGTACTAATCCATTCACAGCGCCAAAACCCAAAAACTTATAAATTCACCCAGGCACTCTCCTTGCAGTACTCTAATCACTCAGTCAGTACCCAAGTACTCATGCACTGAGACAGGCCTTAGCACATGGACTGCTTCAAACGCCAATCCACTATGCATGCAGTCTTCTAACCACCTACACACTTGTATTTCCCACCTTCAATTCCCCAGTCAGTATCCATACACTTCCAACAAACACCCTGTCACTCTCCTTGCACTCCTCTAGTGACCCATTCAGCACCATCTACTAATCCATTCACTGCGCCAAAACCCAACCACTTATAAATTCACCCAGGCACTCTCCTTGCAGTGCTCTAATCATTCAGTCAGTACCCAAGTACTCATGCACTGAGCCAGGCCTTAGCACATGGACTGCTTTAAACGCCTATCCACTATGCATGTCGTCCTCTAACCACCTACACACTTGTCTTTCACACCTTCAATTCCCTAGTCAGTAGCCATACACTTCCAGCAAACACCCTGTCACTCTCCTTGCACTCCTCTAGTGACCCATTCAGCGCCATGTACTAATCCATTCACTGCGCCAAAACCCAAACACTTATAAATTCACCCAGGCACTCTCATTGCAGTACTCTAATCATTCAGTCAGTACCCGAGTACTCATGCACTGAGCCAGGCCTTAGCACATGGACTACTTCAAACGCCTAGCCACTATGCATGTAGTCCTCTAACTACCTACACACTTGTCTTTCACACTTTCAAGACTCCAGTCAGTATCCATACACCTCCAGCAAACACCCTGTCACTCCCCTAGGACTCCTGTAGTGACCCATTCAGCACCATGTACTAATCCATTCACTGCACCAAAACCCAAACACTTATAAATTCACCCAGGGACTCTCCTTGCAGTACTCTAATCATTCAGTCAGTACCCAAGTACTCATGCACTGAGCCAGGCCTTAGCACATGGACTGCTTCAAACGCCTTTAAACTATGCATGTAGTCCTCTAACCACCTACACACTTGTCTTTCACACTTTTAATTCCCCAGTCAGTAGCCATACACTTCCAGCAAACACCCTGTCACTCTCCTTGCACTCCTCTAGTGACCCATTCAGCACCATGTACTAATCCATTCACTGCTCCAAAACCCAAACACTTATAAATTCACCCAGGGACTCTCCTTGCAGTACTCTAATCATTCAGTCAGTACCCAAGTACTCATGCACTGAGCCAGGCCTTAGCACATGGACTGCTTCAAACGCCTCTCCGCTATGCATGCATTCCTCTAACCACCTACACACTTGTCTTTCACACCTTCAATTCTCCAGTCAGTATACATACACTTCCTGCAAACACCCTGTCACTCCCCTTGCACTCCTCTAGTGACCCATTCAGCACCATGTACTAATCCATTCACTGCACCAAAACCCAAACACTTATAAATTCACCCAGGGACTCTCCTTGCAGTACTCTAATCATTCAGTCAGTACCCAAGTACTCATGCACTGAGCCAGGCCTTAGCATATGGACTGCTTCAAACGCCTATCCACTATGCATGTAGTCCTCTAACCACCTACACACTTGTCTTTCACACCTTCAATTCCCCAGTCAGTAGCCATACACTTCCAGCAAACACCCTGTCACTCTTGTTGCACTCCTCTAGTGACCCATTCAGCACCATGTACTAATCCATTCACTGCGCCAAAACCCAAACACTTATAAATTCACCCAGGCACTCTCCTTGCAGTACTCTAATCATTCAGTCAGTACCCAAGTACTCATGCACTGAGCCATGCCTTAGCACATGGACTGCTTCAAACTCCTATCCACTATGCATGTAGTCCTCTAACCACCTACACACTTGTCTTTCACACGTTCAAGACTCCAGTCAGTATCCATACACCTCCAGCAAACACCCTGTCACTCCCCTAGGACTCCTGTAGTGACCCATTCAGCACCATGTACTAATCCATTCACTGCGCCAAAACCCAAACACTTATAAATTCACCCAGGGACTCTCCTTGCAGTACTCTAATCATTCAGTCAGTACCCAAGTACTCATGCACTGAGCAAGGCCTTAGCACATGGACTGCTTCAAACGCCTATAAACTATGCATGTAGTCCTCTAACCACCTACACACTTGTCTTTCACACTTTTAATTCCCCAGTCAGTAGCCATACACTTCCAGCAAACACCCTGTCACTCTCCTTGCACTCCTCTAGTGACCCATTCAGCACCATGTACTAATCCATTCACTGCTCCAAAACCCAAACACTTATAAATTCACCCAGGGACTCTCCTTGCAGTACTCTAATCATTCAGTCAGTACCCAAGTACTCAACCAGTGACCCAGGTCTTAGCACATGGACTGCTTCAAACCCCTATCCATTATGCATGCAATCCTCTAACCACCTACACACTTGTCTTTCACCCCTTCAATTCCCCAGTCAGTATCTATACACTCCTGTAAACACCCTGTCACTCCCCTTGTACTTCTCCAGTGACCCATTCAGCACCATGTACTAATCCATTCACAGCGCCAAAACCCAAACACTTATAAAATCACCCAGGCACTCTCCTTGCAGTACTCTAATCATTCAGTCAGTACGCAAGTACTCATGCACTGAGACAGACCTTAGCACATGGACTGCTTCAAACGTCAATCCACTGTGCATGCAGTCCTCTAACCACCTACACACTTGTCTTTCACACCTTCAATTCCCCAGTCAGTAGCGATACACTTCCAGCAAACACCCTGTCACTCTCCTTGCACTCCTCTAGTGACCCATTCAGCACCATGTACTAATCCATTCACTGCGCCAAAACCCAAACACTTATAAATTCACCCAGGAACTCATCATTGCAGTACTCCAATCATTCAGTCAGGACCCAAGTACTCATGCACTGAGCCAGGCCTTAGCACATGGACTGCTTTAAACGCCTATCCACTATGCATGCAGTCCTCTAACCACCTACACACTTGTCTTTCACACCTTCAATTCCCCAGTCAGTGTCCATACACTTCCAGCAAACACCCTGTCACTCTCCTTGCACTCCTCTAGTGACCCATTCAGCACCATGTACTAATCCATTCACTGCGCCAAAACCCAAACACTTATAAATTCACCCAGGGACTCTCTTTGCAGTACTCTAATCATTCAGTCAGTACCCAAGTACTTATGCACTGAGACAGGCCTTAGCACATGGACTGCTTCAAACGCCTATCCACTATGCATGTAGTCCTCTAACCACCTATACACTTGTCTTTCACACCTTCAATTCCCCAGTCAGTATCCATACACTTCCAGGAAACACCCTGTCACTCCCCTTGCACTCCTCTAGTGACCCATTCAGCACCATCTACTAATCCATTCACTGTGTGAAAACCCAAACACTTATAAATTCACCCAGGCACTCTACTTGCAATACTCTAATCATTCAGTCAGTACCCAAGTACTCAATCAGTGACCTAGGTCTTAGCACATGGACTGCTTCAAACCCCTATCCATTATGCATGCAATTCTCTAACCACCTACACACTTGTCTTTCACCCCTTCAATTCCCCAGTCAGTATCTATACACTCCTGTAAACACCCTGTCACTCCCCTTGTACTTCTCCAGTGACCCATTCAGCACCATGTACTAATCCATTCACAGCGCCAAAACCCAAACACTTATAAAATCACCCAGGCACTCTCCTTGCAGTACTCTAATCATTCAGTCAGTACGCAAGTACTCATGCACTGAGACAGACCTTAGCACATGGACTGCTTCAAACGCCAATCCACTGTGCATGCAGTCCTCTAACCACCTACACACTTGTCTTTCACACCTTCAATTACCCAGTCAGTAGCGATACACTTCCAGCAAACACCCTGTCACTCTCCTTGCACTCCTCTAGTGACCCATTCAGCACCATGTACTAATCCATTCACTGCGCCAAAACCCAAACACTTATAAATTCACCCAGGAACTCATCATTGCAGTACTCTAATCATTCAGTCAGGACCCAAGTACTCATGCACTGAGCCAGGCCTTAGCACATGGACTGCTTTAAACGCCTATCCACTATGCATGCAGTCCTCTAACCACCTACACACTTGTCTTTCACACCTTCAATTCCCCAGTCAGTATCCATACACTTCCAACAAACACCCTGTCACTCTCCTTGCACTCCTCTAGTGACCCATTCAGCACCATGTACTAATCCATTCACTGCTCCAAAACCCAAACACTTATAAATTCACCCAGGGACTCTCCTTGCAGTACTCTAATCATTCAGTCAGTACCCAAGTACTCATGCACTGAGCCAGGCCTTAGCACATGGACTGCTTCAAACGCCTCTCCGCTATGCATGCATTCCTCTAACCACCTACACACTTGTCTTTCACACCTTCAATTCTCCAGTCAGTATACATACACTTCCTGCAAACACCCTGTCACTCCCCTTGCACTCCTCTAGTGACCCATTCAGCACCATGTACTAATCCATTCACTGCACCAAAACCCAAACACTTATAAATTCACCCAGGCACTCTCGTTGCAGTACTCTAATCATTCAGTCAGTACCCAAGTACTCATGCACTGAGACAGGCCTTAGCACATGGACTGCTTCAAATGCCAATCCACTATTCATGCAGTCCTCTAACCACCTACACACTTGTATTTCACACCTTCAATTCCCAAGTCAGTGTCCATACACTTCCAGCAAACACCCTGTCACTCTCCTTGCACTCATCTAGTGACCCATTCAGCACCATGTACTAATCCATTCACTGCGCCAAAACCCAAACACTTATAAATTCACCCAGGGACTCTCCTTGCAGTACTCTAATCATTCAGTCAGTACCCAAGTACTCATGCACTGAGAAAGGCCTTAGCACATGGACTGCTTCAAACGCCTATTCACTATGCATGCAGTCCTCTAACCACCTACACACTTGTCTTTCACCCCTTCAATTCCCCAGTCAGTATCTACACACTCCTGCAAACACCCTGTCACTCCCCTTGCACTCCTCCAGTGACCCATTCAGCACCATGTACTAATCCATTCACAGCGCCAAAACCCAAACACTTATAAATTCACCCAGGCACTCTCGTTGCAGTACTCTAATCATTCAGTCAGTACCCAAGTACTCATGCACTGAGCCAGGCCTTAGCACATGGACTGCTTTAAACGCCTATCCACTATGCATGCAGTCCTCTAACCACCTACACACTTGTCTTTCACACCTTCAATTCCCCAGTCAGTGTCCATACACTTCCAGCAAACACCCTGTCACTCTCCTTGCACTCCTCTAGTGACCCATTCAGCACCATGTACTAATCCATTCACTGCGCCAAAACCCAAACACTTATAAATTCACCCAGGGACTCTCTTTGCAGTACTCTAATCATTCAGTCAGTACCCAAGTACTTATGCACTGAGACAGGCCTTAGCACATGGACTGCTTCAAACGCCTATCCACTATGCATGTAGTCCTCTAACCACCTATACACTTGTCTTTCACACCTTCAATTCCCCAGTCAGTATCCATACACTTCCAGGAAACACCCTGTCACTCCCGTTGCACTCCTCTAGTGACCCATTTAGCACCATCTACTAATCCATTCACTGTGTGAAAACCCAAACACTTATAAATTCACCCAGGCACTCTACTTGCAATACTCTAATCATTCAGTCAGTACCCAAGTACTCAACCAGTGACCCAGGTCTTAGCACATGGACTGCTTCAAACCCCTATCCATTATGCATGCAATCCTCTAACCACCTACACACTTGTCTTTCACCCCTTCAATTCCCCAGTCAGTATCTATACACTCCTGTAAACACCCTGTCACTCCCCTTGTACTTCTCCAGTGACCCATTCAGCACCATGTACTAATCCATTCACAGCGCCAAAACCCAAACACTTATAAAATCACACAGGCACTCTCCTTGCAGTACTCTAATCATTCAGTCAGTACGCAATTACTCATGCACTGAGACAGACCTTAGCACATGGACTGCTTCAAACGCCAATCCACTGTGCATGCAGTCCTCTAACCACCTACACACTTGTCTTTCATACCTTCAATTCCCCAGTCAGTAGCGATACACTTCCAGCAAACACCCTGTCACTCTCCTTGCACTCCTCTAGTGACCCATTCAGCACCATGTACTAATCAATTCACTGCGCCAAAACCCAAACACTTATAAATTCACCCAGGAACTCATCATTGCAGTACTCTAATCATTCAGTCAGGACCCAAGTACTCATGCACTGAGCCAGGCCTTAGCACATGGACTGCTTTAAACGCCTATCCACTATGCATGCAGTCCTCTAACCACCTACACACTTGTCTTTCACACCTTCAATTCCCCAGTCAGTATCCATACACTTCCAACAAACACCCTGTCACTCTCCTTGCACTCCTCTAGTGACCCATTCAGCACCATGTACTAATCCATTCACTGCGCCAAAACCCAAACACTTATAAATTCACCCAGGCACTCTCGTTGCAGTACTCTAATCATTCAGTTAGTACCCAAGTACTCATGCACTGAGCCAGGCCTTAGCACATGGACTGCTTCAAACGCCTATCCACTATGCATGTAGTCCTCTAACCACCTATACACTTGTCTTTCACACCTTCAATTCCCCAGTCAGTATCCATACACTTCCAGCAAACACCCTGTCACTCCCCTTGCACTCCTCTAGTGACCCATTCAGCACCATCTACTAATCCATTCACTGCGCCAAAACCCAACCACTTATAAATTCACCCAGGGACTCTCCTTGCAGTACTCTAATCATTCAGTCAGTACCCAAGTACTCATGCACTGAGCTAGGCCTTAGCACATTGACTGCTTCAAACACCTATCCACTATGCATGCAGTCCTCTAACCACCTACACACTTGTCTTTCACCCCTTCAATTCCCCAGTCAGTATCTACATACTCCTGCAAACACCCAGTCACTCCCCTTGCACTCCTCCAGTGACCCATTCAGCACCATGTACTAATCCATTCACAGCGCCAAAACCCAAACACTTATAAATTCACCCAGGCACTCTCCTTGCAGTACTCTAATCATTCAGTCAGTACCCAAGTACTCATGCACTGAGACAGGCCTTAGCACATGGACTGCTTCAAACGCCAATCCACTATGCATGCAGTCCTCTAACCACCTACACACTTGTCTTTCACACCTTCAATTCCCCAGTCAGTATCCATACACTTCCAACAAACACCCTGTCACTCTCCTTGCACTCCTCTAGTGACCCATTCAGCACCATCTACTAATCCATTCACTGCGCCAAAACCCAACCACTTATAAATTCACCCAGGCACTCTCCTTGCAGTGCTCTAATCATTCAGTCAGTACCCAAGTACTCATGCACTGAGCCAGGCCTTAGCACATGGACTGCTTTAAACGCCTATCCACTATGCATGTCGTCCTCTAACCACCTACACACTTGTCTTTCACACCTTCAATTCCCTAGTCAGTAGCCATACACTTCCAGCAAACACCCTGTCACTCTCCTTGCACTCCTCTAGTGACCCATTCAGCGCCATGTACTAATCCATTCACTGCCCCAAAACCCAAACACTTATAAATTCACCCAGGCACTCTCGTTGCAGTACTCTAATCATTCAGTCAGTACCCAAGTACTCATGCACTGAGCCAGGCCTTAGCACATGGACTACTTCAAACGCCTATCCACTATGCATGTAGTCCTCTAACCACCTACACACTTGTCTTTCACACGTTCAAGACTCCAGTCAGTATCCATACACCTCCAGCAAACACCCTGTCACTCCCCTAGGACTCCTGTAGTGACCCATTCAGCACCATGTACTAATCCATTCACTGCGCCAAAACCCAAACACTTATAAATTCACCCAGGGACTCTCCTTGCAGTACTCTAATCATTCAGTCAGTACCCAAGTACTCATGCACTGAGCCAGGCCTTAGCACATGGACTGCTTCAAACGCCTATAAACTATGCATGTAGTCCTCTAACCACCTACACACTTGTCTTTCACACTTTTAATTCCCCAGTCAGTAGCCATACACTTCCAGCAAACACCCTGTCACTCTCCTTGCACTCCTCTAGTGACCCATTCAGCACCATGTACTAATCCATTCACTGCTCCAAAACCCAAACACTTATAAATTCACCCAGGGACTCTCCTTGCAGTACTCTAATCATTCAGTCAGTACCCAAGTACTCATGCACTGAGCCAGGCCTTAGCACATGGACTGCGAACGCCTATCCACTATGCATGCAGTCCTCTAACCACGTACACACTTGTCTTTCAAACCTTCAAGTCTCCAGTCAGTATCCAAACGCTTCCAGCAAACACCCTGTCACTCACCTAGGACTCCTGTAGTGACCCATTCAGCACCATGTACTAACCCATTCACTGTACCAAAACCCAAACACTTATAAATTCATCCAGACACTCTCCTTGCAGTACTCTAATCATTCAGTCAGTACCCAAGTTCTCATGCACTGAGCCAGGCCTTAGCACATGGACTGCTTCAAACGCCTCTCCGCTATGCATGCATTCCTCTAACCACCTACACACTTGTCTTTCACACCTTCAATTCTCCAGTCAGTATACATACACTTCCTGCAAACACCCTGTCACTCCCCTTGCACTCCTCTAGTGACCCATTCAGCACCATGTACTAATCCATTCACTGCACCAAAACCCAAACACTTATAAATTCACCCAGGCACTCTCGTTGCAGTACTCTAATCATTCAGTCAGTACCCAAGTACTCATGCACTGAGACAGGCCTTAGCACATGGACTGCTTCAAATGCCAATCCACTATTCATGCAGTCCTCTAACCACCTACACACTTGTCTTTCACACCTTCAATTGCCCAGTCAATGTCCATACACTTCCAGCAAACACCCTGTCACTCTCCTTGCACTCATCTAGTGACCCATTCAGCACCATGTACTAATCCATTCACTGCGCCAAAACCCAAACACTTATAAATTCACCCATGGACTCTCCTTGCAGTACTCTAATCATTCAGTCAGTACCCAAGTACTCATGCACTGAGAAAGGCCTTAGCACATGGACTGCTTCAAACGCCTATTCACTATGCATGTAGTCCTCTAACCACCTATACACTTGTCTTTCACACTTTCAATTCCCCAGTCAGTATCCATGCACTTCCAGCAAACACACTGTCACTCCCCTTGCACTACTCTAGTGACCCATTCAGCACCATCTACTAATCCATTCACTGCGCCAAAACCCAAAGACTTATAAATTCACCCAGGCACTCTCCTTGCAGTACTCAAATCATTCAGTCAGTACCCAAGTACTCATGCACTGAGCCAGGCCTTAGCACATGGACTGCTTCAAACGCCTATCCACTATGCATGTAGTCCTCTAACCACCTACACACGTGTCTTTCACACTTTCAATTCCCCAGTCAGTAGCCATGCACTTCCAGCAAACACCCTGTCACTCTCCTTGCACTCCTCTAGTGACCCATTCAGCACCATGTACTAATAAATTCACTGCGCCAAAACCCAAACACTTATAAATTCACCCAGGGACTCTCCTTGCAGTACTCTAATCATTTAGTCAGTACCCAAGTACTCATGCACTGAGCCAGGCCTTAGCACATGGACTGCAAATGCCTATCCAGTATGCATGCAGTCCTCTAACCACATACATACTTGTCTTTCAAACCTTCAAGTCTCCAGTCAGTATCCATACATTTCCAACAAACACCCTGTCACTCACCTAGGACTCCTATAGTGACCCATTCAGCACCATGTACTAACCCATTCACTGTACCAAAACCCAAACACTTATAAATTCATCCAGACACTCTCCTTGCAGTACTCTAATCATTCAGTCAGTACCCAAGTACTCATGCATTGAGCCAGGCCTTAGCACATGGACTGCTTCAAACGCCTATCCGCTATGCATGCATTCCTCTAACCACCTACACACTTGCCTTTCACACCTTCAATTCTCCAGTCAGTATACATACACTTCCAGTAAACACCCTGTCACTCTCCTTGCACTCCTCTAGTGACCCATTCAGCACCATGTACTAATCCATTCATTGCGCCAAAACCCAAACACTTATGAATTCACCCAGGGACTCTCCTTGCAGTACTCTAATTATTCAGTCAGTACCCAAGTACTCATGTACTGAGAAAGGCCTTAGCACATGGACTGCTTCAAGCGCCTATCCACTATGCATGTAGTCCTCTAACCACCTATACACTTGTCTTTCACACTTTCAATTCCCCAGTCAGTATCCATACACTTCCAGCAAACACCCTGTCACTCCCCTGGCACTCCTCTAGTGACCCATTCAGCACCATCTACTAATCCATTCACTGCGCCAAAACCCAACCACTTATAAATTCACCCAGGCACTCTCCTTGCAGTGCTCTATTCATTCAGTCAGTACCCAAGTACTCATGCACTGAGCCAGGCCTGAGCACATGGACTGCTTCAAACGCCTATCCACTATGCATGTAGTCCTCTAACCACCTACACACTTGTCTTTCACACTTTCAATTCCCCAGTCAGTAGCCATACACTTCCAGCAAACACCCTGTCACTCTCCTTGCACTCCTCTAGTGACCCATTCAGCACCATGTACTAATCCATTCACTGCGCCAAAACCCAAACACTTATAAATTCACCCAGGGACTCTCCTTGCAGTACTCTAATCATTCAGTCAGTACCCAAGTACTCATGCACTGAGACAGGCCTTAGCACATGGACTGCTTCAAACGCCAATCCACTATGCATGCAGTCCTCTAACCACCTACACACTTGTCTTTCACACCTTCAATTCCCCAGTCAGTGTCCATACACTTCCAGCAAACACCCTGTCACTCTCCTTGCACTCCTCTAGTGACCCATTCAGCACCATGTACTAATCCATTCACTGCGCCAAAACCCAAACACTTATAAATTCACCCAGGGACTCTCCTTGCAATACTCTAATCATTCAGTCAGTACCCAAGTACTCAACCAGTGACCCAGGTCTTAGCACATGGACTGCTTCAAACCCCTATCCATTATGCATGCAATCCTCTAACCACCTACACACTTGTCTTTCACCCCTTCAATTCCCCAGTCAGTATCTATACACTCCTGTAAACACCCTGTCACTCTCCTTGCACTCCTCTAGTGACCCATTCAGCGCCATGTACTAATCCATTCACTGCCCCAAAACCCAAACACTTATAAAATCACCCAGGCACTCTCCTTGCAGTACTCTAATCATTCAGTCAGTACGCAAGTACTCATGCACTGAGACAGACCTTAGCACATGGACTGCTTCAAACGCCAATCCACTGTGCATGCAGTCCTCTAACCACCTACACACTTGTCTTTCACACCTTCAATTACCCAGTCAGTAGCGATACACTTCCAGCAAACACCCTGTCACTCTCCTTGCACTCCTCTAGTGACCCATTCAGCACCATGTACTAATCCATTCACTGCGCCAAAACCCAAACACTTATAAATTCACCCAGGAACTCATCATTGCAGTACTCTAATCATTCAGTCAGGACCCAAGTACTCATGCACTGAGCCAGGCCTTAGCACATGGACTGCTTTAAACGCCTATCCACTATACATGCAGTCCTCTAACCACCTACACACTTGTCTTTCACACCTTCAATTCCCCAGTCAGTATCCATACACTTCCAACAAACACCCTGTCACTCTCCTTGCACTCCTCTAGTGACCCATTCAGCACCATGTACTAATCCATTCACTGCGCCAAAACCCAAACACTTATAAATTCACCCAGGCACTCTCGTTGCAGTACTCTAATAATTCAGTTAGTACCCAAGTACTCATGCACTGAGCCAGGCCTTAGCACATGGACTGCTTCAAACGCCTATCCACTATGCATGTAGTCCTCTAACCACCTATACACTTGTCTTTCACACCTTCAATTTCCCAGTCAGTATCCATACACTTCCAGCAAACACCCTGTCACTCCCCTTGCACTCCTCTAGTGACCCATTCAGCACCATCTACTAATCCATTCACTGCGCCAAAACCCAACCACTTATAAATTCCCCCAGGCACTCTCGTTGCAGTACTCTAATCATTCAGTCAGTACCCAAGTACTCATGCACTGAGCTAGGCCTTAGCACATTGACTGCTTCAAACACCTATCCACTATGCATGCAGTCCTCTAACCACCTACACACTTGTCTTTCACCCCTTCAATTCCCCAGTCAGTATCTACATACTCCTGCAAAAACCCAGTCACTCCCCTTGCACTCCTCCAGTGACCCATTCAGCACCATGTTCTAATCCATTCACAGCGCCAAAACCCAAACACTTATAAATTCACCCAGGCACTCTCCTTGCAGTACTCTAATCATTCAGTCAGTACCCAAGTACTCATGCACTGAGACAGGCCTTAGCACATGGACTGCTTCAAACGCCAATCCACTATGCATGCAGTCCTCTAACCACCTACACACTTGTCTTTCACACCTTCAATTCCCCAGTCAGTATCCATACACTTCCAACAAACACCCTGTCACTCTCCTTGCACTCCTCTAGTGACCCATTCAGCACCATCTACTAATCCATTCACTGCGCCAAAACCCAACCACTTATAAATTCACCCAGGCACTCTCCTTGCAGTGCTCTAATCATTCAGTCAGTACCCAAGTACTCATGCACTGAGCCAGGCCTTAGCACATGGACTGCTTTAAACGCCTATCCACTATGCATGTAGTCCTCTAACCACCTATACACTTGTCTTTCACACCTTCAATTCCCCAGTCAGTATCCATACACTTCCAGGAAACACCCTGTCACTCCCCTTGCACTCCTGTAGTGACCCATTCAGCACCATCTACTAATCCATTCACTGTGTGAAAACCCAAACACTTATAAATTCACCCAGGCACTCTACTTGCAATACTCTAATCATTCAGTCAGTACCCAAGTACTCAACCAGTGACCCAGGTCTTAGCACATGGACTGCTTCAAACCCCTATCCATTATGCATGCAATCCTCTAACCACCTACACACTTGTCTTTCACCCCTTCAATTCCCCAGTCAGTATCTATACACTCCTGTAAACACCCTGTCACTCCCCTTGTACTTCTCCAGTGACCCATTCAGCACCATGTACTAATCCATTCACAGCGCCAAAACCCAAACACTTATAAAATCACCCAGGCACTCTCCTTGCAGTACTCTAATCATTCAGTCAGTACGCAAGTACTCATGCACTGAGACAGACCTTAGCACATGGACTGCTTCAAACGTCAATCCACTGTGCATGCAGTCCTCTAACCACCTACACACTTGTCTTTCACACCTTCAATTCCCCAGTCAGTAGCGATACACTTCCAGCAAACACCCTGTCACTCTCCTTGCACTCCTCTAGTGACCCATTCAGCACCATGTACTAATCCATTCACTGCGCCAAAACCCAAACACTTATAAATTCACCCAGGAACTCATCATTGCAGTACTCCAATCATTCAGTCAGGACCCAAGTACTCATGCACTGAGCCAGGCCTTAGCACATGGACTGCTTTAAATGCCTATCCACTATGCATGCAGTCCTCTAACCACCTACACACTTGTCTTTCACACCTTCAATTCCCCAGTCAGTGTCCATACACTTCCAGCAAACACCCTGTCACTCTCCTTGCAGTCCTCTAGTGACCCATTCAGCACCATGTACTAATCCATTTACTGCGCCAAAACCCAAACACTTATAAATTCACCCAGGGACTCTCTTTGCAGTACTCTAATCATTCAGTCAGTACCCAAGTACTTATGCACTGAGACAGGCCTTAGCACATGGACTGCTTCAAACGCCTATCCACTATGCATGTAGTCCTCTAACCAAATATACACTTGTCATTCACACCTTCAATTCCCCAGTCAGTATCCATACACTTCCAGGAAACACCCTGTCACTCCCCTTGCACTCCTCTAGTGACCCATTCAGCACCATCTACTAATCCATTCACTGTGTGAAAACCCAAACACTTAGAAATTCACCCAGGCACTCTACTTGCAATACTCTAATCATTCAGTCAGTACCCAAGTACTCAACCAGTGACCCAGGTCTTAGCACATGGACTGCTTCAAACCCCTATCCATTATGCATGCAATCCTCTAACCACCTACACACTTGTCTTTCACCCCTTCAATTCCCCAGTCAGTATCTATACACTCCTGTAAACACCCTGTCACTCCCCTTGTACTTCTCCAGTGACCCATTCAGCACCATGTACTAATCCATTCACAGCGCCAAAACCCAAACACTTATAAAATCACCCAGGCACTCTCCTTGCAGTACTCTAATCATTCAGTCAGTACCCAAGTACTCATGCACTGAGACAGGCCTTAGCACATGGACTGCTTCTAATGCCAATCCACTATGCATGCAGTCCTCTAACCACCTACACACTTGTCTTTCACACCTTCAATTCCCCAGTCAGTGTCCATACACTTCCAGCAAACACCCTGTCACTCTCCTTGCACTCCTCTAGTGACCCATTCAGCACCATGTACTAATCCATTCACTGCGCCAAAACCCAAACACTTATAAATTCACCCAGGCACTCTCGTTGCAGTACTCTAATCATTCAGTTAGTACCCAAGTACTCATGCACTGACCCAGGCCTTAGCACATGGACTGCTTCAAACGCCTATCCACTATGCATGTAGTCCTCTAACCACCTATACACTTGTCTTTCACACCTTCAATTCCCCAGTCAGTATCCATACACTTCCAGCAAACACCCTGTCACTCCCCTTGCACTCCTCTAGTGACCCATTCAGCACCATCTACTAATCCATTCACTGCGCCAAAACCCAACCACTTATAAATTCACCCAGGCACTCTCGTTGCAGTACTCTAATCATTCAGTCAGTACCCAAGTACTCATGCACTGAGCTAGGCCTTAGCACATTGACTGCTTCAAACACCTATCCACTATGCATGCAGTCCTCTAACCACCTACACACTTGTGTTTCACCCCTTCAATTCCCCAGTCAGTATCTACATACTCCTGCAAACACCCAGTCACTCCCCTTGCACTCCTCCAGTGACCCATTCAGCACCATGTACTAATCCATTCACAGCGCCAAAACCCAAACACTTATAAATTCACCCAGGCACTCTCCTTGCAGTACTCTAATCATTCAGTCAGTACCCAAGTACTCATGCACTGAGACAGGCCTTAGCACATGGACTGCGTCAAACGCCAATCCACTATGCATGCAGTCCTCTAACCACCTACACACTTGTCTTTCACACCTTCAATTCCCCAGTCAGTATCCATACACTTCCAACAAACACCCTGTCACTCTCCTTGCACTCCTCTAGTGACCCATTCAGCACCATCTACTAATCCATTCACTGCGCCAAAACCCAACCACTTATAAATTCACCCAGGCACTCTCCTTGCAGTGCTCTAATCATTCAGTCAGTACCCAAGTACTCATGCACTGAGCCAGGCCTTAGCACATGGACTGCTTTAAACGCCTATCCACTATGCATGTCGTCCTCTAACCACCTACACACTTGTCTTTCACACCTTCAATTCCCTAGTCAGTAGCCATACACTTCCAGCAAACACCCTGTCACTCTCCTTGCACTCCTCTAGTGACCCATTCAGCGCCATGTACTAATCCATTCACTGCCCCAAAACCCAAACACTTATAAATTCACCCAGGCACTCTCGTTGCAGTACTCTAATCATTCAGTCAGTACCCAAGTACTCATGCACTGAGCCAGGCCTTAGCACATGGACTACTTCAAACGCCTATCCACTATGCATGTAGTCCTCTAACCACCTACACACTTGTCTTTCACACGTTCAAGACTCCAGTCAGTATCCATACACCTCCAGCAAACACCCTGTCACTCCCCTAGGACTCCTGTAGTGACCCATTCAGCACCATGTACTAATCCATTCACTGCGCCAAAACCCAAACACTTATAAATTCACCCAGGGACTCTCCTTGCAGTACTCTAATCATTCAGTCAGTACCCAAGTACTCATGCACTGAGCCAGGCCTTAGCACATGGACTGCTTCAAACGCCTATAAACTATGCATGTAGTCCTCTAACCACCTACACACTTGTCTTTCACACTTTTAATTCCCTAGTCAGTAGCCATACACTTCCAGCAAACACCCTGTCACTCTCCTTGCACTCCTCTAGTGACCCATTCAGCACCATGTACTAATCCATTCACTGCTCCAAAACCCAAACACTTATAAATTCACCCAGGGACTCTCCTTGCAGTACTCTAATCATTCAGTCAGTACCCAAGTACTCATGCACTGAGCCAGGCCTTAGCACATGGACTGCGAACGCCTATCCACTATGCATGCAGTCCTCTAACCACGTACACACTTGTCTTTCAAACCTTCAAGTCTCCAGTCAGTATCCATACGCTTCCAGCAAACACCCTGTCACTCACCTAGGACTCCTGTAGTGACCCATTCAGCACCATGTACTAACCCATTCACTGTACCAAAACCCAAACACTTATAAATTCATCCAGACACTCTCCTTGCAGTACTCTAATCATTCAGTCAGTACCCAAGTACTCATGCACTGAGCCAGGCCTTAGCACATGGACTGCTTCAAACACCTCTCCGCTATGCATGCATTCCTCTAACCACCTACACACTTGTCTTTCACACCTTCAATTCTCCAGTCAGTATACATACACTTCCTGCAAACACCCTGTCACTCCCCTTGCACTCCTCTAGTGACCCATTCAGCACCATGTACTAATCCATTCACTGCACCAAAACCCAAACACTTATAAATTCACCCAGGCACTCTCGTTGCAGTACTCTAATCATTCAGTCAGTACCCAAGTACTCATGCACTGAGACAGGCCTTAGCACATGGACTGCTTTAAATGCCAATCCACTATTCATGCAGTCCTCTAACCACCTACACACTTGTCTTTCACACCTTCAATTCCCCAGTCAGTGTCCATACACTTCCAGCAAACACCCTGTCACTCTCCTTGCACTCATCTAGTGACCCATTCAGCACCATGTACTAATCCATTCACTGCGCCAAAACCCAAACACTTATAAATTCACCCAGGGACTCTCCTTGCAGTACTCTAATCATTCAGTCAGTACCCAAGTACTCATGTACTGAGAAAGGCCTTAGCACATGGACTGCTTCAAACGCCTATTCACTATGCATGTAGTCCTCTAACCACCTATACACTTGTCTTTCACACATTCAATTCCCCAGTCAGTATCCATGCACTTCCAGCAAACACACTGTCACTCCCCTTGCACTCCTCTAGTGACCCATTCAGCACCATCTACTAATCCATTCACTGCGCCAAAACCCAACCACTTATAAATTCACCCAGGCACTCTCCTTGCAGTACTCTAATCATTCAGTCAGTACCCAAGTACTCATGCACTGAGCCAGGCCTTAGCACATGGACTGCAAATGCCTATCCACTATGCATGCAGTCCTCTAACCACATACATACTTGTCTTTCAAACCTTCAAGTCTCCAGTCAGTATCCATACACTTCCAACAAACACCCTGTCACTCACCTAGGACTCCTATAGTGACCCATTCAGCACCATGTACTAACCCATTCACTGTACCAAAACCCAAACACTTATAAATTCACCCAGACACTCTCCTTGCAGTACTCTAATCATTCAGTCAGTACCCAAGTACTCATGCATTGAGCCAGGCCTTAGCACATGGACTGCTTCAAACGCCTATCCGCTATGCATGCATTCCTCTAACCACCTACACACTTGCCTTTCACACCTTCAATTCTCCAGTCAGTATACATACACTTCCAGCAAACACCCTGTCACTCTCCTTGCACTCCTCTAGTGACCCATCAGCACCATGTACTAATCCATTCACTGCGCCAAAACCCAAACACTTATGAATTCACCCAGGGACTCTCCTTGCAGTACTCTAATTATTCAGTCAGTACCCAAGTACTCATGTACTGAGAAAGGCCTTAGCACATGGACTGCTTCAAGCGCCTATCCACTATGCATGTAGTCCTCTAACCACCTATACACTTGTCTTTCACACTTTCAATTCCCCAGTCAGTATCCATACACTTCCAGCAAACACCCTGTCACTCCCCTTGCACTCCTCTAGTGACCCATTCAGCACCATCTACTAATCCATTCACTGCGCCAAAACCCAACCACTTATAAATTCACCCAGGCACTCTCCTTGCAGTGCTCTATTCATTCAGTCAGTACCCAAGTACTCATGCACTGAACCAGGCCTGAGCACATGGACTGCTTCAAACGCCTATCCACTATGCATGTAGTCCTCTAACCACCTACACACTTGTCTTTCAAACTTTCAATAACCCAGTCAGTAGCCATACACTTCCAGCAAACACCCTGTCACTCTCCTTGCACTCCTCTAGTGACCCATTCAGCACCATGTACTAATCCATTCACTGCGCCAAAACCCAAACACTTATAAATTCACCCAGGGACTCTCCTTGCAGTACTCTAATCATTCAGTCAGTACCCAAGTACTCATGCACTGAGACAGGCCTTAGCACATGGACTGCTTCAAACGCCAATCCACTATGCATGCAGGCCTCTAACCACCTACACACTTGTCTTTCACACCTTCAATTCCCCAGTCAGTATCCATACACTTCCAACAAACACCCTGTCACTCTCCTTGCACTCCTCTAGTGACCCATTCAGCACCATGTACTAATCCATTCACTGCGCCAAAACCCAAACACTTATAAATTCACCCAGGCACTCTCGTTGCAGTACTCTAATCATTCAGTTAGTACCCAAGTACTCATGCACTGAGCCAGGCCTTAGCACATGGACTGCTTCAAACGCCTATCCACTATGCATGTAGTCCTCTAACCACCTATACACTTGTCTTTCACACCTTCAATTCCCCAGTCGGTATCCATACACTTCCAGCAAACACCCTGTCACTCCCCTTGCACTCCTCTAGTGACCCATTCAGCACCATGTACTAATCCATTCACAGCGCCAAAACCCAAACACTTATAAATTCACCCAGGCACTCTCCTTGCAGTACTCTAATCATTCAGTCAGTACCCAAGTACTCATGCACTGAGACAGGCCTTAGCACATGGACTGCTTCAAACGCCAATCCACTATGCATGCAGTCCTCTAACCACCTACACACTTGTCTTTCACACCTTCAATTCCCCAGTCAGTGTCCATACACTTCCAGCAAACACCCTGTCACTCTCCTTGCACTCCTCTAGTGACCCATTCAGCACCATGTACTAATCCATTCACTGCGCCAAAACCCAAACACTTATAAATTCACCCAGGCACTCTCGTTGCAGTACTCTAATCATTCAGTTAGTACCCAAGTACTCATGCACTGAGCCAGGCCTTAGCACATGGACTGCTTCAAACGCCTATCCACTATGCATGTAGTCCTCTAACCACCTATACACTTGTCTTTCACACCTTCAATTCCCCAGTCAGTATCCATACACTTCCAGCAAACACCCTGTCACTCCCCTTGCACTCCTCTAGTGACCCATTCAGCACCATCTACTAATCCATTCACTGCGCCAAAACCCAACCACTTATAAATTCACCCAGGCACTCTCGTTGCAGTACTCTAATCATTCAGTCAGTACCCAAGTACTCATGCACTGAGCTAGGCCTTAGCACATTGACTGCTTAAACACCTATCCACTATGCATGCAGTCCTCTAACCACCTACACACTTGTCTTTCACCCCTTCAATTCCCCAGTCAGTATCTACATACTCCTGCAAACACCCAGTCACTCCCCTTGCACTCCTCCAGTGACCCATTCAGCACCATGTACTAATCCATTCACAGCGCCAAAACCCAAACACTTATAAATTCACCCAGGCACTCTCCTTGCAGTACTCTAATCATTCAGTCAGTACCCAAGTACTCATGCACTGAGACAGGCCTTAGCACATGGACTGCTTCAAACGCCAATCCACTATGCATGCAGTCCTTTAACCACCTACACACTTGTCTTTCACACCTTCAATTCCCCAGTCAGTATCCATACACTTCCAACAAACACCCTGTCACTCTCCTTGCACTCCTCTAGTGACCCATTCAGCACCATCTACTAATCCATTCACTGCGCCAAAACCCAACCACTTATAAATTCACCCAGGCACTCTCCTTGCAGTGCTCTAATCATTCAGTCAGTACCCAAGTACTCATGCACTGAGCCAGGCCTTAGCACATGGACTGCTTTAAACGCCTATCCACTATGCATGTCGTCCTCTAACCACCTACACACTTGTCTTTCACACCTTCAATTCCCTAGTCAGTAGCCATACACTTCCAGCAAACACCCTGTCACTCTCCTTGCACTCCTCTAGTGACCCATTCAGCGCCATGTACTAATCCATTCACTGCCCCAAAACCCAAACACTTATAAATTCACCCAGGCACTCTCGTTGCAGTACTCTAATCATTCAGTCAGTACCCAAGTACTCATGCACTGAGCCAGGCCTTAGCACATGGACTACTTCAAACGCCTATCCACTATGCATGTAGTCCTCTAACCACCTACATACTTGTCTTTCACACGTTCAAGACTCCAGTCAGTATCCATACACCTCCAGCAAACACCCTGTCACTCCACTAGGACTCCTGTAGTGACCCATTCAGCACCATGTACTAATCCATTCACTGCGCCAAAACCCAAACACTTATAAATTCACCCAGGGACTCTCCTTGCAGTACTCTAATCATTCAGTCAGTACCCAAGTACTCATGCACTGAGCCAGGCCTTAGCACATGGACTGCTTCAAACGCCTATAAACTATGCATGTAGTCCTCTAACCACCTACACACTTGTCTTTCACACTTTTAATTCCCCAGTCAGTAGCCATACACTTCCAGCAAACACCCTGTCACTCTCCTTGCACTCCTCTAGTGACCCATTCAGCACCATGTACTAATCCATTCACTGCTCCAAAACCCAAACACTTATAAATTCACCCAGGGACTCTCCTTGCAGTACTCTAATCATTCAGTCAGTACCCAAGTACTCATGCACTGAGCCAGGCCTTAGCACATGGACTGCTTCAAACACCTATCCACTATGCATGTAGTCCTCTAACCACCTACACACTTGTCTTTCACACTTTCAATTCCCCAGTCAGTAGCCATGCACTTCCAGCAAACACCCTGTCACTCTCCTTGCACTCCTCTAGTGACCCATTCAGCACCATGTACTAATCAATTCACTGCGCCAAAACCCAAACACTTATAAATTCACCCAGGGACTCTCCTTGCAGTACTCTAATCATTTAGTCAGTACCCAAGTACTCATGCACTGAGCCAGGCCTTAGCACATGGACTGCAAATGCCTATCCACTATGCATGCAGTCCTCTAACCACATACATACTTGTCTTTCAAACCTTCAAGTCTCCAGTCAGTATACATACACTTCCAGCAAACACCCTGTCACTCCCCTTGCACTCCTCTAGTGACCCATTCAGCACCATCTACTAATCCATTCACTGTGTGAAAACCCAAACACTTATAAATTCACCCAGGCACTCTACTTGCAATACTCTAATCATTCAGTCAGTACCCAAGTACTCAACCAGTGACCCAGGTCTTAGCACATGGACTGCTTCAAACCCCTATCCATTATGCATGCAATCCTCTAACCACCTACACACTTGTCTTTCACCCCTTCAATTCCCCAGTCAGTATCTATACACTCCTGTAAACACCCTGTCACTCCCATTGTACTTCTCCAGTGACCCATTCAGCACCATGTACTAATCCATTCACAGCGCCAAAACCCAAACACTTATAAAATCACCCAGGCACTCTCCTTGCAGTACTCTAATCATTCAGTCAGTACGCAAGTACTCATGCACTGAGACAGACCTTAGCACATGGACTGCTTCAAACGCCAATCCACTGTGCATGCAGTCCTCTAACCACCTACACACTTGTCTTTCACACCTTCAATTCCCCAGTCAGTAGCGATACACTTCCAGCAAACACCCTGTCACTCTCCTTGCACTCCTCTAGTGAACCATTCAGCACCATGTACTAATCCATTCACTGCGCCAAAACCCAAACACTTATAAATTCACCCAGGAACTCATCATTGCAGTACTCTAATCATTCAGTCAGGACCCAAGTACTCATGCACTGAGCCAGGCCTTAGCACATGGACTGCTTTAAACGCCTATCCACTATGCATGCAGTCCTCTAACCACCTACACACTTGTCTTTCACACCTTCAATTCCCCAGTCAGTATCCATACACTTCCAACAAACACCCTGTCACTCTCCTTGCACTCCTCTAGTGACCCATTCAGCACCATGTACTAATCCATTCACTGCGCCAAAACCCAAACACTTATAAATTCACCCAGGCACTCTCGTTGCAGTACTCTAATCATTCAGTCAGTACACAAGTACTCATGCACTGAGCCAGGCCTTAGCACATGGACTGCTTCAAACGCCTATCCGCTATGCATGCATTCCTCTAACCACCTACACACTTGCCTTTCACACCTTCAATTCTCCAGTCAGTATACATACACTTCCTGCAAACACCCTGTCACTCCCCTTGCACTCCTCTAGTGACCCATTCAGCACCATGTACTAATCCATTCACAGCACCAAAACCCAAACACGTATAAATTCACCCAGGCACTCTCGTTGCAGTACTCTAATCATTCAGTCAGTACCCAAGTACTCATGCACTGAGACAGGCCTTAGCACATGGACTGCTTCTAATGCCAATCCACTATGCATGCAGTCCTCTAACCACCTACACACTTGTCTTTCACACCTTCAATTCCCCAGTCAGTGTCCATACACTTCCAGCAAACACCCTGTCACTCTCCTTGCACTCCTCTAGTGACCCATTCAGCACCATGTACTAATCCATTCACTGCGCCAAAACCCAAACACTTATAAATTCACCCAGGGACTCTCCTTGCAGTACTTTAATCATTCAGTCAGTACCCAAGTACTCACGCACTGAGAAAGGCCTTAGCACATGGACTGCTTCAAGCGCCTATCCACTATGCATGTAGTCCTCTAACCACCTATACACTTATCTTTCACACATTCAATTCCCCAGTCAGTATCCATACACTTCCAGCAAACACCCTGTCACTCCCCTTGCACTCCTCTAGTGACCCATTCAGCACCATCTACTAATCCATTCACTGCGCCAAAACCCAACCACTTATAAATTCACCCAGCCACTCTCCTTACAGTGCTCTAATCATTCAGTCAGTACCCAAGTACTCATGCACTGAGCCAGGCCTTAGCACATGGACTGCTTCAAACGCCTATCCACTATGCATGTAGTCCTCTAACCACCTACACACTTGTCTTTCACACTTTCAATTCCCCAGCCAGTAGCCATACACTCCCAGCAAACACCCTGTCACTCTCCTTGCACTCCTCTAGTGACCCATTCAGCACCATGTACTAATCCATTCACTGCGCCAAAACCCAAACACTTATAAATTCACCCAGGGACTCTCCTTGCAGTACTCTAATCATTCAGTCAGTACCCAAGTACTCATGCACTGAGACAGGCCTTAGCACATGGACTGCTTCCAACGCCAATCCACTATGCATGCAGTCCTCTAACCACCTACACACTTGTCTTTCACACCTTCAATTCCCCAGTCAGTATCCATACACTTCCAGGAAACACCCTGTCACTCCCCTTGCACTCCTCTAGTGACCCATTCAGCACCATCTACTAATCCATTCACTGTGTGAAAACCCAAAGACTTATAAATTCACCCAGGCACTCTACTTGCAATACTCTAATCATTCAGTCAGTACCCAAGTACTCAACCAGTGACCCAGGTCTTAGCACATGGACTGCTTCAAACCCCTATCCATTATGCATGCAATCCTCTAACAACCTACACACTTGTCTTTCAACCCTTCAATTCTCCAGTCAGTATCTATACACTCATGTAAGCACCCTGTCACTCCCCTTGTACTTCTCCAGTGACCCATTCAGCACCATGTACTAATCCATTCACAGCGCCAAAACCCAAACACTTATAAAATCACCCAGGCACTCTCCTTGCAGTACTCTAATCATTCAGTCAGTACGCAAGTACTCATGCACTGAGACAGACCTTAGCACATGGACTGCTTCAAACGCCAATCCACTGTGCATGCAGTCCTCTAACCACCTACATACTTGTCTTTCACACCTTCAATTCCCCAGTCAGTAGCGATACACTTCCAGCAAACACCCTGTCACTCTCCTTGCACTCCTCTAGTGACCCATTCAGCACCATGTACTAATCCATGCACTGCGCCAAAACCCAAACACTTATAAATTCACCCAGGAACTCATCATTGCAGTACTCTAATCATTCAGTCAGGACCCAAGTACTCATGCACTGAGCCAGGCCTTAGCACATGGACTGCTTTAAACGCCTATCCACTATGCATGCAGTCCTCTAACCACCTACACACTTGTCTTTCACACCTTCAATTCCCCAGTCAGTATCCATACACTTCCAACAAACACCCTGTCACTCTCTACTTGCACTCCTCTAGTGACCCATTCAGCACCATGTACTAATCCATTCACTGCGCAAAAACCCAAACACTTATAAATTCACCCAGGCACTCTCGTTGCAGTACTCTAATCATTCAGTCAGTACCCAAGTACTCATGCACTGAGCCAGGCCTTAGCACATGGACTGCTTCAAACGCCTATCCACTATGCATGTAGTCCTCTAACCACCTATATACTTGTCTTTCACACCTTCAATTCCCCAGTCAGTATCCATACACTTCCAGCAAACACCCTGTCACTCTCCTTGCACTCCTTTAGTGACCCATTCAGCGCCATGTACTAATCCATTCACTGCCCCAAAACCCAAACACTTATAAATTCACCCAGGCACTCTCGTTGCAGTACTCTAATCATTCAGTCAGTACCCAAGTACTCATGCACTGAGCCAGGCCTTAGCACATGGACTACTTCAAACGCCTATCCACTATGCATGTAGTCCTCTAACCACCTACACACTTGTCTTTCACACGTTCAAGACTCCAGTCAGTATCCATACACCTCCAGAAAACACCCTGTCACTCCCCTAGGACTCCTGTAGTGACCCATTCAGCACCATGTACTAATCCATTCACTGCGCCAAAACCCAAACACTTATAAATTCACCCAGGGACTCTCCTTGCAGTACTCTATTCATTCAGTCAGTACCCAAGTACTCATGCACTGAGCCAGGCCTTAGCACATGGACTGCTTCAAACGCCTATAAACTATGCATGTAGTCCTCTAACCACCTACACACTTGTCTTTCACACTTTAAATTCCCCAGTCAGTAGCCATACACTTCCAGCAAACACCCTGTCACTCTCCTTGCACTCCTTTAGTGACCCATTCAGCACCATGTACTAATCCATTCACTGCTCCAAAACCCAAACACTTATAAATTCACCCAGGGACTCTCCTTGCAGTACTCTAATCATTCAGTCAGTACCCAAGTACTCATGCACTGAGCCAGGCCTTAGAACATGGACTGCGAACGCCTATCCACTATGCATGCAGTCCTCTAACCACGTACACACTTGTCTTTCAAACCTTCAAGTCTCCAGTCAGTATCCATACGCTTCCAGCAAACACCCTGTCACTCACCTAGGACTCCTGTAGTGACCCATTCAGCACCATGTACTAACCCATTCACTGTACCAAAACCCAAACACTTATAAATTCATCCAGACACTCTCCTTGCAGTACTCTAATCATTCAGTCAGTACCCAAGTACTCATGCACTGAGCCAGGCCTTAGCACATGGACTGCTTCAAACGCCTCTCCGCTATGCATGCATTCCTCTAACCACCTACACACTTGTCTTTCACACCTTCAATTCTCCAGTCAGTATCTACATACTCCTGCAAACACCCAGTCACTCCCCTTGCACTCCTCCAGTGACCCATTCAGCACCATGTACTAATCCATTCACAGCGCCAAAACCCAAACACTTATAAATTCACCCAGGCACTCTCCTTGCAGTACTCTAATCATTCAGTCAGTACCCAAGTACTCAACCAGTGACCCAGGTCTTAGCACATGGACTGCTTCAAACCCCTATCCATTATGCATGCAATCCTCTAACAACCTACACACTTGTCTTTCAACCCTTCAATTCTCCAGTCAGTATCTATACACTCATGTAAGCACCCTGTCACTCCCCTTGTACTTCTCCAGTGACCCATTCAGCACCATGTACTAATCCATTCACAGCGCCAAAACCCAAACACTTATAAAATCACCCAGGCACTCTCCTTGCAGTACTCTAATCATTCAGTCAGTACGCAAGTACTCATGCACTGAGACAGACCTTAGCACATGGACTGCTTCAAACGCCAATCCACTGTGCATGCAGTCCTCTAACCACCTACATACTTGTCTTTCACACCTTCAATTCCCCAGTCAGTAGCGATACACTTCCAGCAAACACCCTGTCACTCTCCTTGCACTCCTCTAGTGACCCATTCAGCACCATGTACTAATCCATGCACTGCGCCAAAACCCAAACACTTATAAATTCACCCAGGAACTCATCATTGCAGTACTCTAATCATTCAGTCAGGACCCAAGTACTCATGCACTGAGCCAGGCCTTAGCACATGGACTGCTTTAAACGCCTATCCACTATGCATGCAGTCCTCTAACCACCTACACACTTGTCTTTCACACCTTCAATTCCCCAGTCAGTATCCATACACTTCCAACAAACACCCTGTCACTCTCTACTTGCACTCCTCTAGTGACCCATTCAGCACCATGTACTAATCCATTCACTGCGCAAAAACCCAAACACTTATAAATTCACCCAGGCACTCTCGTTGCAGTACTCTAATCATTCAGTCAGTACCCAAGTACTCATGCACTGAGCCAGGCCTTAGCACATGGACTGCTTCAAACGCCTATCCACTATGCATGTAGTCCTCTAACCACCTATACACTTGTCTTTCACACCTTCAATTCCCCAGTCAGTATCCATACACTTCCAGCAAACACCCTGTCACTCTCCTTGCACTCCTTTAGTGACCCATTCAGCGCCATGTACTAATCCATTCACTGCCCCAAAACCCAAACACTTAGAAATTCACCCAGGCACTCTCGTTGCAGTACTCTAATCATTCAGTCAGTACCCAAGTACTCATGCACTGAGCCAGGCCTTAGCACATGGACTACTTCAAACGCCTATCCACTATGCATGTAGTCCTCTAACCACCTACACACTTGTCTTTCACACGTTCAAGACTCCAGTCAGTATCCATACACCTCCAGCAAACACCCTGTCACTCCCCTAGGACTCCTGTAGTGACCCATTCAGCACCATGTACTAATCCATTCACTGCGCTAAAACCCAAACACTTATAAATTCACCCAGGGACTCTCCTTGCAGTACTCTAATCATTCAGTCAGTACCCAAGTACTCATGCACTGAGCCAGGCCTTAGCACATGGACTGCTTCAAACGCCTATAAACTATGCATGTAGTCCTCTAACCACCTACACACTTGTCTTTCACACTTTAAATTCCCCAGTCAGTAGCCATACACTTCCAGCAAACACCCTGTCACTCTCCTTGCACTCCTTTAGTGACCCATTCAGCACCATGTACTAATCCATTCACTGCTCCAAAACCCAAACACTTATAAATTCACCCAGGGACTCTCCTTGCAGTACTCTAATCATTCAGTCAGTACCCAAGTACTCATGCACTGAGCCAGGCCTTAGAACATGGACTGCGAACGCCTATCCACTATGCATGCAGTCCTCTAACCACGTACACACTTGTCTTTCAAACCTTCAAGTCTCCAGTCAGTATCCATACGCTTCCAGCAAACACCCTGTCACTCACCTAGGACTCCTGTAGTGACCCATTCAGCACCATGTACTAACCCATTCACTGTACCAAAACCCAAACACTTATAAATTCATCCAGACACTCTCCTTGCAGTACTCTAATCATTCAGTCAGTACCCAAGTACTCATGCACTGAGCCAGGCCTTAGCACATGGACTGCTTCAAACGCCTCTCCGCTATGCATGCATTCCTCTAACCACCTACACACTTGTCTTTCACACCTTCAATTCTCCAGTCAGTATACTTACACTTCCTGCAAACACCCTGTCACTCCCCTTGCACTCCTCTAGTAACCCATTCAGCACCATGTACAAATCCATTCACTGCACCAAAACCCAAACACTTATAAATTCACCCAGGCACTCTCGTTGCAGTACTCTAATCATTCAGTCAGTACCCAAGTACTCATGCACTGAGACAGGCCTTAGCACATGGATTGCTTCAAATGCCAATCCACTATTCATGCAGTCCTCTAACCACCTATACACTTGTCTTTCACACCTTCAATTCCCCAGTCAGTGTCCATACACTTCCAGCAAACACCCTGTCACTCTCCTTGCACTCATCTAGTGACCCATTCAGCACCATGTACTAATCCATTCACTGCGCCAAAACCCAAACACTTATAAATTCACCCAGGGACTCTCCTTGCAGTACTCTAATCATTCAGTCAGTACCCAAGTACTCATGTACTGAGAAAGGCCTTAGCACATGGACTGCTTCAAACGCCTATTCACTATGCATGTAGTCCTCTAACCACCTATACACTTGTCTTTCACACTTTCAATTCCCCAGTCAGTATCCATGCACTTCCAGCAAACACACTGTCACTCCCCTTGCACTCCTCTAGTGACCCATTCAGCACCATCTACTAATCCATTCACTGCGCCAAAACCCAACCACTTATAAATTCACCCAGGCACTCTCCTTGCAGTACTCTAATCATTCAGTCAGTACCCAAGTACTCATGCACTGAGCCAGGCCTTAGCACATGGACTGCTTCAAACGCCTATCCACTATGCATGTAGTCCTCTAACCACCTACACACTTGTCTTTCACACTTTCAATTCCCCAGTCAGTAGCCATGCACTTCCAGCAAACACCCTGTCACTCTCCTTGCACTCCTCTAGTGACCCATTCAGTACCATGTACTAATCCATTCACTGCGCCAAAACCCAAACACTTATAAATTCACCCAGGGACTCTCCTTGCAGTACTCTAATCATTTAGTCAGTACCCAAGTACTCATGCACTGAGCCAGGCCTTAGCACATGGACTGCAAATGCCTATCCACTATGCATGCAGTCCTCTAACCACATACATACTTGTCTTTCAAACCTTCAAGTCTCCAGTCAGTATCCATACACTTCCAACAAACACCCTGTCACTCACCTAGGACTCCTATAGTGACCCATTCAGCACCATGTACTAACCCATTCACTGTACCAAAACCCAAACACTTATAAATTCATCCAGACACTCTCCTTGCAGTACTCTAATCATTCAGTCAGTACCCAAGTACTCATGCATTGAGCCAGGCCTTAGCACATGGACTGCTTCAAATGCCTATCCGCTATGCATGCATTCCTCTAACCACCTACACACTTGCCTTTCACACCTTCAATTCTCCAGTCAGTATACATACACTTCCTGCAAACACCCTGTCACTCCCCTTGCACTCCTCTAGTGACCCATTCAGCACCATGTACTAATCCATTCACTGCACCAAAACCCAAACACTTATAAATTCACCCAGGCACTCTCGTTGCAGTACTTTAATCATTCAGTCAGTACCCAAGTACTCATGCACTGAGACAGGCCTTAGCACATGGACTGCTTCAAATGCCAATCCACTATGCATGCAGTCCTCTAACCACCTACACACTTGTCTTTCACACCTTCAATTCCCCAGTCAGTGTCCATACACTTCCAGCAAACACCCTGTCACTCTCCTTGCACTCCTCTAGTGACCCATTCAGCACCATGTACTAATCCATTCACTGCGCCAAAACCCAAACACTTATAAATTCACCCAGGGACTCTCCTTGCAGTACTCTAATTATTCAGTCAGTACCCAAGTACTCATGTACTGAGAAAGGCCTTAGCACATGGACTGCTTCAAGCGCCTATCCACTATGCATGTAGTCCTCTAACCACCTATACACTTGTCTTTCACACTTTCAATTCCCCAGTCAGTATCCATACACTTCCAGCAAACACCCTGTCACTCCCCTTGCACTCCTCTAGTGACCCATTCAGCACCATCTACTAATCCATTCACTGCGCCAAACCCCAACCACTTATAAATTCACCCAGGCACTCTCCTTGCAGTGCTCTATTCATTCAGTCAGTACCCAAGTACTCATGCACTGAGCCAGGCCTTAGCACATGGACTGCTTCAAACGCCTATCCACTATGCATGTAGTCCTCTAACCACCTACACACTTGTCTTTCACACTTTCAATTCCCCAGTCAGTAGCCATACACTTCCAGCAAACACCCTGTCACTCTCTTTGCACTCCTCTAGTGACCCATTCAGCACCATGTACTAATCCATTCACTGCGCCAAAACCCAAACACTTATAAATTCACCCAGGGACTCTCCTTGCAGTACTCTAATCATTCAGTCAGTACCCAAGTACTCATGCACTGAGACAGGCCTTAGCACATGGACTGCTTCAAACGCCAATCCACTATGCATGCAGTCCTCTAACCACCTACACACTTGTCTTTCACACCTTCAATTCCCCAGTCAGTGTCCATACACTTCCAGCAAACACCCTGTCACTCTCCTTGCACTCCTCTAGTGACCCATTCAGCACCATGTACTAATCCATTCACTGCGCCAAAACCCAAACACTTATAAATTCACCCAGGGACTCTCCTTGCAGTACTCAAATCATTCAGTCAGTACCCAAGTACTTATACACAGACAGGCCTTAGCACATGGACTGCTTCAAACGCCTATCCACTATGCATGTAGTCCTCTAACCACCTATACACTTGTCTTTCACACCTTCAATTCCCCAGTCAGTATCCATACACTTCCAGGAAACACCCTGTCACTCCCCTTGCACTCCTCTATTGACCCATTCAGCACCATCTACTAATCCATTCACTGTGTGAAAACCCAAACACTTATAAATTCACCCAGGCACTCTACTTGCAATACTCTAATCATTCAGTCAGTACCCAAGTACTCAACCAGTGACCCAGGTCTTAGCACATGGACTGCTTCAAACCCCTATCCATTATGCATGCAATCCTCTAACCACCTACACACTTGTCTTTCACCCCTTCAATTCCCCAGTCAGTATCTATACACTCCTGTAAACACCCTGTCACTCCCCTTGTACTTCTCCAGTGACCCATTCAGCACCATGTACTAATCCATTCACAGCGCCAAAACCCAAACACTTATAAAATCACCCAGGCACTCTCCTTGCAGTACTCTAATCATTCAGTCAGTACGCTAAAACTCATGCACTGAGACAGACCTTAGCACATGGACTGCTTCAAACGCCAATCCACTGTGCATGCAGTCCTCTAACCACCTACACACTTGTCTTTCACACCTTCAATTCCCCAGTCAGTAGCGATACACTTCCAGCAAACACCCTGTCACTCTCCTTGCACTCCTCTAGTGACCCATTCAGCACCATGTACTAATCCATTCACTGCGCCAAAACCCAAACACTTATAAATTCACCCAGGAACTCATCATTGCAGTACTCTAATCATTCAGTCAGGACCCAAGTACTCATGCACTGAGCCAGGCCTTAGCACATGGACTGCTTTAAACGCCTATCCACTATGCATGCAGTCCTCTAACCACCTACACACTTGTCTTTCACACCTTCAATTCCCCAGTCAGTATCCATACACTTCCAACAAACACCCTGTCACTCTCCTTGCACTCCTCTAGTGACCCATTCAGCACCATGTACTAATCCATTCACTGCGCCAAAACCCAAACACTTATAAATTCACCCAGGCACTCTCGTTGCAGTACTCTAATCATTCAGTTAGTACCCAAGTACTCATGCACTGAGCCAGGCCTTAGCACATGGACTGCTTCAAACGCCTATCCACTATGCATGTAGTCCTCTAACCACCTATACACTTGTCTTTCACACCTTCAATTCCCCAGTCAGTATCCATACACTTCCAGCAAACACCCTGTCACTCCCCTTGCACTCCTTTAGTGACCCATTCAGCACCATCTACTAATCCATTCACTGCGCTAAAACCCAACAACTTATAAATTCACCTAGGCACTCTCCTTGCAGTGCTCTAATCATTTAGTCAGTACACAAGTACTCATGCACTGAGCCAGGCCTTAGCACATGGACTGCTTCAAACGCCTATCCGCTATGCATGCATTCCTCTAACCACCTACACACTTGCCTTTCACACCTTCAATTCTCCAGTCAGTATACATACACTTCCTGCAAACACCCTGTCACTCCCCTTGCACTCCTCTAGTGACCCATTCAGCACCATGTACTAATCCATTCACTGCGCCAAAACCCAACCACTTATAAATTCACCCAGGGACTCTCCTTGCAGTACTCTAATCATTCAGTCAGTACCCAAGTACTCATGCACTGAGACAGGCCTTAGCACATGGACTGCTTCAAACGCCAATCCACTATGCATGCAGTCCTCTAACCACCTACACACTTGTCTTTCACACCTTCAATTCCCCAGTCAATGTCCATACACTTCCAGCAAACACCCTGTCACTCTCCTTGCACTCCTCTAGTGACCCATTCAGCACCATGTACTAATCCATTCACTGCGCCAAAACCCAAACACTTATAAATTCACCCAGGGACTCTCCTTGCAGTACTCTAATCATTCAGTCAGTACCCAAGTACTTATGCACTGAGACAGGCCTTAGCACATTGACTGCTTCAAACCCCTATCCACTATGCATGTAGTCCTCTAACCACCTATACACTTGTCTTTCACACCTTCAATTCCCCAGTCAGTATCCATACACTTCCAGGAAACACCCTGTCACTCCCCTTGCACTCCTCTAGTGACCCATTCAGCACCATCTACTAATCCATTCACTGTGTGAAAACCCAAACACTTATAAATTCACCCAGGCACTCTACTTGCAATACTCTAATCATTCAGTCAGTACCCAAGTACTCAACCAGTGACCCAGGTCTTAGCACATGGACTGCTTCAAACCCCTATCCATTATGCATGCAATCCTCTAACCACCTACACACTTGTCTTTCAACCCTTCAATTCCCCAGTCAGTATCTATACACTCATGTAAACACCATGTCACTCCCCTTGTACTTCTCCAGTGACCCATTCAGCACCATGTACTAATCCATTCACAGCGCCAAAACCCAAACACTTATAAAATCACCCAGGCACTCTCCTTGCAGTACTCTAATCATTCAGTCAGTACCCAAGTACTCATGCACTGAGCCAGGCCTTAGCACATGGACTGCTTCAAACGCCTATCCACTATGCATGTAGTCCTCTAACCACCTATACACTTGTCTTTCACACCTTCAATTCCCCAGTCAGTATCCATACACTTCCAGCAAACACCCTGTCACCCTCCTTGCACTCCTTTAGTGACCCATTCAGGGCCATGTACTAATCCATTCACTGCCCCAAAACCCAAACACTTCTAAATTCACCCAGGCACTCTCGTTGCAGTACTCTAATCATTCAGTCAGTACCCAAGTACTCATGCACTGAGCCAGGCCTTAGCACATGGACTGCTTCAAACGCCAATCCACTATGCATGCAGTCCTCTAACCACCTACACACTTGTCTTTCACACCTTCAATTCCCCAGTCAGTATCCATACACTTCCAGCAAACACCCTGTCACTCCCCTTGCACTCCTTTAGTGACCCATTCAGCACCATCTACTAATCCATTCACTGCGCTAAAACCCAACCACTTATAAATTCACCCAGGCACTCTCCTTGCAGTGCTCTAATCATTTAGTCAGTACACAAGTACTCATGCACTGAGCCAGGCCTTAGCACATGGACTACTTCAAACGCCTATCCACTATGCATGTAGTCCTCTAACCACCTACACACTTGTCTTTCACACGTTCAAGACTCCAGTCAGTATCCATACACCTCCAGCAAACACCCTGTCACTCCCCTAGGACTCCTGTAGTGACCCATTCAGCACCATGTACTAATCCATTCACTGCGCCAAAACCCAAACACTTATAAATTCACCCAGGGACTCTCCTTGCAGTACTCTAATCATTCAGTCAGTACCCAAGTACTCATGCACTGAGCCAGGCCTTAGCACATGGACTGATTCAAACGCCTATAAACTATGCATGTAGTCCTCTAACCACCTACACACTTGTCTTTCACACTTTAAATTCCCCAGTCAGTAGCCATACACTTCCAGCAAACACCCTGTCACTCTCCTTGCACTCCTTTAGTGACCCATTCAGCACCATGTACTAATCCATTCACTGCTCCAAAACCCAAACACTTATAAATTCACCCAGGGACTCTCCTTGCAGTACTCTAATCATTCAGTCAGTACCCAAGTACTCATGCACTGAGCCAGGCCTTAGAACATGGACTGCGAACGCCTATCCACTATGCATGCAGTCCTCTAACCACGTACACACTTGTCTTTCAAACCTTCAAGTCTCCAATCAGTATCCATACGCTTCCAGCAAACACCCTGTCACTCACCTAGGACTCCTGTAGTGACCCATTCAGCACCATGTACTAACCCATTCACTGTACCAAAACCCAAACACTTATAAATTCATCCAGACACTCTCCTTGCAGTACTCTAATCATTCAGTCAGTACCCAAGTACTCATGCACTGAGCCAGGCCTTAGCACATGGACTGCTTCAAACGCCTCTCCGCTATGCATGCATTCCTCTAACCACCTACACACTTGTCTTTCACACCTTCAATTCTCCAGTCAGTATACATACACTTCCTGCAAACACCCTGTCACTCCCCTTGCACTCCTCTAGTAACCCATTCAGCACCATGTACTAATCCATTCACTGCACCAAAACCCACACACTTATAAATTCACCCAGGCACTCTCGTTGCAGTACTTTAATCATTCAGTCAGTACCCAAGTACTCATGCACTGAGACAGGCCTTAGCACATGGACTGCTTCAAATGCCAATCCACTATGCATGCAGTCCTCTAACCACCTACACACTTGTCTTTCACACCTTCAATTCCCCAGTCAGTGTCCATACACTTCCAGCAAACACCCTGTCACTCTCCTTGCACTCCTCTAGTGACCCATTCAGCACCATGTACTAATCCATTCACTGCGCCAAAACCCAAACACTTATAAATTCACCCAGGGACTCTCCTTGCAGTACTCTAATTATTCAGTCAGTACCTAAGTACTCATGTACTGAGAAAGGCCTTAGCACATGGACTGCTTCAAGCGCCTATCCACTATGCATGTAGTCCTCTAACCACCTATACACTTGTCTTTCACACTTTCAATTCCCCAGTCAGTATCCATACACTTCCAGCAAACACCCTGTCACTCCCCTTGCACTCCTCTAGTGACCCATTCAGCACCATCTACTAATCCATTCACTGCGCCAAAACCCAACCACTTATAAATTCACCCAGGCACTCTCCTTGCAGTGCTCTATTCATTCAGTCAGTACCCAAGTACTCATGCACTGAGCCAGGCCTTAGCACATGGACTGCTTCAAACGCCTATCCACTATGCATCAAGTCCTCTAACCACCTACACACTTGTCTTTCACACTTTCAATTCCCCAGTCAGTAGCCATACACTTCCAGCAAACACCCTGTCACTCTCTTTGCACTCCTCTAGTGACCCATTCAGCACCATGTACTAATCCATTCACTGCGCCAAAACCCAAACACCTATAAATTCACCCAGGGACTCTCCTTGCAGTACTCTAATCATTCAGTCAGTACCCAAGTACTCATGCACTGAGACAGGCCTTAGCACATGGACTGCTTCAAACGCCAATCCACTATGCATGCAGTCCTCTAACCACCTACACACTTGTCTTTCACACTTTCAATTCCCCAGTCAGTGTCCATACACTTCCAGCAAACACCCTGTCACTCTCCTTGCACTCCTCTAGTGACCCATTCAGCACCATGTACTAATCCATTCACTGCGCCAAAACCCAAACACTTATAAATTCACCCAGGGACTCTCCTTGCAGTACTCTAATCATTCAGTCAGTACCCAAGTACTTATGCACTGAGACAGGCCTTAGCACATGGACTGCTTCAAACGCCTATCCACTATGCATGTAGTCCTCTAACCACCTATACACTTGTCTTTCACACCTTCAATTCCCCAGTCAGTATCCATACACTTCCAGGAAACACCCTGTCACTCCCCTTGCACTCCTCTATTGACCCATTCAGCACCATCTACTAATCCATTCACTGTGTGAAAACCCAAACACTTATAAATTCACCCAGGCACTCTACTTGCAATACTCTAATCATTCAGTCAGTACCCAAGTACTCAACCAGTGACCCAGGTCTTAGCACATGGACTGCTTCAAACCCCTATCCATTATGCATGCAATCCTCTAACCACCTACACACTTGTCTTTCACCCCTTCAATTCCCCAGTCAGTATCTATACACTCCTGTAAACACCCTGTCACTCCCCTTGTACTTCTCCAGTGACCCATTCAGCACCATGTACTAATCCATTCACAGCGCCAAAACCCAAACACTTATAAAATCACCCAGGCACTCTCCTTGCAGTACTCTAATCATTCAGTCAGTACGCAAGAACTCATGCACTGAGACAGACCTTAGCACATGGACTGCTTCAAACGCCAATCCACTGTGCATGCAGTCCTCTAACCACCTACACACTTGTCTTTCACACCTTCAATTCCCCAGTCAGTAGCGATACACTTCCAGCAAACACCCTGTCACTCTCCTTGCACTCCTCTAGTGACCCATTCAGCACCATGTACTAATCCATTCACTGCGCCAAAACCCAAACACTTATAAATTCACCCAGGAACTCATCATTGCAGTACTCTAATCATTCAGTCAGGATCCAAGTACTCATGCACTGAGCCAGGCCTTAGCACATGGACTGCTTTAAACGCCTATCCACTATGCATGCAGTCCTCTAACCACCTACACACTTGTCTTTCACACCTTCAATTCCCCAGTCAGTATCCATACACTTCCAACAAACACCCTGTCACTCTCCTTGCACTCCTCTAGTGACCCATTCAGCACCATGTACTAATCCATTCACTGCGCCAAAACCCAAACACTTATAAATTCACCCAGGCACTCTCGTTGCAGTACTCTAATCATTCAGTTAGTACCCAAGTACTCATGCACTGAGCTGTCGTACTTTAATATTCGGGACCGCGTAGGGGACAGGGCCCTACCCCTGTCTATCTTGGTATTAACAAACCGCAAATGGTAAATGCGGCATGTACGAGTGCTTTATATATCGTTCTAGCTATGAATGCACTGCGTACACGTTATTCTGCTTCACTGCGCGGGTTCCATTTTGGAAGCAGTGGCCATCTTGTCATTGCCCTCACATAGGCTATAATGGAGTAAATACGGGCCTCACAGTACATGGGCTTTCCCTCTGACTTCTCTGTGACCTGGGCAGCTGGCTCTGCTGCCCCAGGTCAAACCGGTCTCACGAGCTCCCCTTCCTCCGTCCACCTGTGATTAGCATCAGGGCTTGACCCGTCATAAAACCCTTTCATTCTACACAATCCCCCGGCTAATCTCTTCCACACCTGCTTGTTTCTGCTTTATGACTTGTTTCCCAAAACAGGAGATGCTCATGTTTATTGGGGGGTCTATTGACATCCGATGCGGGATCTGAACCTTACTGTGTAAATCATTGTGGGCTGGCCGAACTGGAATGTGGGATGGTCATCATGACTCTGCCTTTTCTTTGTAATGTACACTTGTATATTGCCGTATCATAAAACCTAGGAATGTATGCTTGAGGCAAGGAAAAGCGTATTTAAGATGAAGTCCGTTCCTATGATTTTCAGCAGTCTCCTGAGAACATACACGCTGTTGTACTTCTAGGATACCTGTCATTGGTCTGCAGCCAATAAACGAATCTTTGACTTCACCTAGAAGACTCTGTGTTTCTGTAGGTCCGGAACAGGGTGAAACCCAGAAGTCATAGGGTGTGTGCCCCTGCACCGCTGGGTCTAAAATACCCAGTACTTCAGTTTGGCGCCCAACTCGGGACGATTTCAGCGGTACCAGTCCAAGCCAGAGGTTCGTGAGGAGCTTCGTGTGGAAATTCCGGAGGAAGGCCGCCACTTCATCGACCCCTGCATGTCGACGTGGTCCGAAAGTCTTTTCTGCGAGGTTCTCCGCGTCCCGACGGCTACGAAGGACTGCTGCCCTGATTAATCGACCTGTTTTGGACCCTTGACGAATCTGAGAGAGCGAAACAATCGAGAGAGTCTTCTGGTGACGCCATCGATCAACAATATTCAGTTAAGTATAAGTGGAGCGTCTCCTATTTGTTTTTGGTATCCTTCGGGATCGTTTGATTTGGTAATTTGGTATTTTGGAGTTTGCAAACGCCAAAACCAGAGGACTCGTGTATTCACGAGAATATCGTAATCGATAATCCTTTGACGTTTGGATCTAGACTAGTGAGCAAAGATGCCTGGTTCTGGACTATTTGGTAGATTATTCTGTTTGGGTTGTGGAAAGGATTTCCAGCTAGAGGAATCATGTCCGGTTCCTCCGGTTGGAACTCCAACTTATGAGCTCTATGTAAAACATGGCGTAGGCCCCATTGCACATAACGAAGTATGGATCCACTACACCAGGAAAGATGGTGTTTTAAAATGGCCCCAAAATGGTAGTTTTGATACCGATATTTTAGATAATTTGGAAATTAAATTGTTTAAGAAGAAAGCCCGGCCGGCGATGTTTGACTCTTTCCGCTTATGGCGAAAGGAAGCCAAACAGAAGGAAATTAAGCTAGCGAAAAAGAATAAGAGAGAGAAAGGTATGACAGTAATGCAAGCAGCTGTACAATTTAAAGACAATGAAGAGGAGCAGATGAGTGAGCAATTGCATAGGCAGCGCAAGTTAGGGATTGACAAATGTTACCCAGCTTTACCACATTCTAAGCAGAATGGGTTAGAAGAAAAGGAGAAAGATCCCCTGATGTCACATTTGTTGAGTTCGCCACCCCCATATGCTCAAAATGCCACGGCGCCTCCCCAGCTTGTAAATATGCCACCTCCAGTGAATATATTGCAAGCCTTGCCGCAACCGCCAGTTGCTTTGCAGCCGGCTCCTATCCCTGTAGCGCAGCCCTCTCAAGCGCCGCCAGTTGTGCCTCCAACTGCCCCCGCACTTCCTGCGACTTTGCCTAATACAGCAGCTGCCTCCCCTGACACTCTTCCTTCCACCACTCCAGTACCTGTCTCTACATCCTCTTTTCTTCCCTCTGTTTTTCCCCCTGTTCTCGCCTCAGCTTCTCCTTCAGCGCGACAGCGCTTAGCTAATGTGGTTACTACATTAATGTCTCCTCTCTTTGAGTCATCTGGTGCGACTCCTGGTTTACAGCGTAAGCAGTTGCGTAGCCAATTGCCTAACCCCGATGAGAAAAAGGTAATAGATAACATGGCGCGTAGATGGATCGTTTTTCCTTCACTGTATAATGTGGAATCAGTTGTCAACGTTTTCCATCAGTGGGATGCCCCGAAACAGAGATATGTGTTCGAGAAAATGTGCGAAATTGTCTGTGAAGAACTGGAGGATAGTGGTAAAAATCCGAACCCGCAGGAGTTGTGTAGAGTGAGGTTCGATTTTGGAACTGGTATAATTGTGGACCGTGGAGTAGATAAAGCAGTTGCGGTTGTATTGTCCTTTAGGAATGATGATTGCCAACAATCATTGTTTGAACAAGATGTCCTTGTGGGGAAAAAGGTAAAAGCGCGACAATATCCTATGAGAGAAGTTCCCCCGGTATGGAAGGAAGCGGTTGCAGCTGCCGGTGGTAACCCCGCTGTGGCAGCGCATTTCCAGCGTGTTTGGGTGCATGTTCCATGGAAGCGCTCTGAGGTGTTAGCGCTTAAGCAGTCCTTGCCTGATCCCCGTAAAAACCCAGCAGGTTATTATAAAGAGTTGTCGCAGACAGCAGGGTCATGCATTATGAATCTGGCCGACATAGACATGTTGTTTGGTAATGTTGTTCCACAGCCTCTGTGGGGATCAATTCGTAATGTAGATCACAATGCAGAACTAGGGGATACATGGGCTAACATTGTTGCTGCTGATGCTAGACAAACTGGTGGTGCGAAACCAGAACCTTTAGTAGCTGAACTGCCTGGTAGAATCATCACGTATATGAAGACAATAATGCCTGCGATGCGCGTAAATTGGGACAAGTTATCTGCATGCAAGCAGAAGAAAGATGAGACAGTGTCAGACTTCTTTACTAGGTTTGAAGAAACGTTTATTGATCACAGTGGGCAAGATATGAGTACTGAGGGTGGCCAACGGCTATTTGTGGATAAGTTTGTGCAGAATTTACTTCCTGACCTGTGTAAAAAGTTAAAAGATTCAGAAAGTTCTTGGGCTGTTTCTTCTTCAGCGCAAATACTGGCTACTGCACAGTATTATGAAAATAGGGATAAAGACGAGAAAGATAGAACAGAGAAGAAAACGAAGGAACTAAAGACAAAGGTCCTTTTACAGCAGGCCTATCCGCCACGTGGAGGTCAGAATAATTATAGACAACCCCAAGGTGTCTATCACCAACCCCAACAGTTTCAGAACAATCAGCAAATGAATGGGTATTACCAACCACGTGTCCCTGTAGGTCCCAACCAATGTTCATACTGCAAAGAGGAAGGTCATTTTAAATATAGTTGCCCTAAATTAATGCAGCGGAATGGTAATATGTATGGTGCAAGAGGTAGGGGTGGTCAGCAAGCTCCTAGAGGCAGAGGGCGTGGAAGTGTTCCCCAGAACGCGCGTCCTCTGCCGCCTCAAAGTACCATCAATAGCTTTGATCAGCAAGCTAACGCAACTAGTAATACGGCCCAGTATTATAATAATGATTATTATGCAGAGGACGGTGATGCAGAAAGTAATGATTACTAGGACAGCCATAGACAGAGAGAGGGAGTTGTTTCAGTGCCAGTGGATCAGAGTGGACCGTATGTTGAGGTGACTACAGCAAATGTAACGGAGCATTTTCTGCTAGACACTGGTGCTGCAAAGAGTTCAATCATGCATTCAAAACTCCCTGGCGCACCTTTGTCTGGCGATATAAATGTTTCGGTAGGTTTTTCTGGCGCCCCAGTTAGGAACCCGATTTCTAGTCCCATGTCACTTTCTGTTGGACCTTGCGAGCTGAAAGCACCCCTGATTCTGACAACAGGTTGTGGTGAGAATTTGTTGGGATTAGATTTGTTGAAAAGATTACACGCTACACTGTATTGTTCTCCTTCAGGAGTACAACTCACATTAGGCAAGAAAGTGATTTCCCCAATGTACTTGTCTAAAAATACAATGCCACCTGAATTGTCATCCCTTCCGGATGCCCTTTGGGCTACTGGTCCCAATGATGTGGGCCTCTTGGAGATACCGCCATATGTGGTGACTTTAAAAGCTAATGTCAGACTGCCACGTATTCCCCAGTACAAGATCTCTAATGAAGGGCAGAAAGCATTGTTAGACATTGTCAGCGACTTGATTAATAAGGGTGTGATTGAAGAGACAAGAGGCAACGTTTGCAATAGTCCGATTTTACCTGTCTTAAAACGAACGGATCCTTCACAGCCACCTGTCTACAGATTTGTGATTGATCTTAGAGAGGTTAATAAGATTGTTGTGCCACAGTTTCCGGTTGTCCCCGATATAACCGCCTTGTTAACGATGATTCCAGCCTCTGCTGCATGGTTTTCAGTGATCGATCTAAAGAATGCCTTCTTTAGTATCCCAATTGCAGAAGAGAGCAGAGACATTTTTGGTTTTAGTCTGGGAGGCCGAAGCTTCCGCTTCAAACACGCTCCCCAGGGCTACTGTGAGAGTCCATCCATATACAGTCAAGCTTTGAAAGCGCAGCTTGATGCACTTGTTTTACCTAGTGGCGCTATCCTCATTCAGTACGTGGATGATTTACTAATTGCCGCGGATACTGAAAAGATTTGTAAAGAAGCCACATTGTCACTGTTGCGCCATTTATCCGCTTTCCATCACAAAGTGTCTCTCTCTAAGCTGCAATATTGTCGACAAGAAGTGACCTACTTAGGTCATCTCTTATCGAAGGAGGGAAGGAAACTGACCCCAGAAAGAATTCAAGCCATTGCACAGTTGAGTGTGCCGAAGACACAGAGAGAAGTGCGTGCTTTCTTGGGCATCACTTCATACTGTAGGCATTGGATCCCTAGTTTTTCTTTATTGGCAAAACCTTTGTTAGCCTTAACATGCAAAGATACACCGAATCCTATCCCATGGTCTGAAGAGTGCCAGAAAAGTTTTGTGGAATTGCGTAATGCATTATGTTCAGCACCTGTGTTGGGTACCCCCGACTACAGTAAGCCTTTTACATTGTATGTTCACGAGAAAGATGGATGTGCGTTGTCAGTGTTAACACAGCCTTTTGGCGACAGACCGCGCCCATGCGCATATTTTTCATCCACCTTGGACCCTGTAGCGAGGGCATTGCCAAGCTGTCTGAGAGCGACAGCTGCTGCAGCGATGTCTATCCGACAATCTGCTGGTTTGGTAATGGACAATACATTGATTGTTATGGTTCCACACGCTGTAGACACATTATTAAATAGGACCAAGACACAACACTTGACTAGTGCGCGATTATCAGGTTATGAACTTACACTGTTAGCAAATCACATACACATAAAAAGATGCAATACGCTGAATCCAGCCACATTGTTGCCAATTCCAGCAGACTCAGATGAGATTGAGCAACATGACTGTCTGTTCAGAACAGAAGAAGAGACGAAAGGGAGAGTAGATCTGAAAGATACTCCCCTGACTGAGTGTGATGGCACTTTATGGGTAGATGGTTCATGCTTCAAGCTCCCTAATGGTGACACGACTGCTGCATATGCTATCACGACTTTGCACACGGTCGTGGAAACTGCACGAGTGCCACATAATTCGGCCCAAGCAGCAGAATTAATCGCCCTCACGAGAGCATGTGTGTTGTCTGAAGGAATGAGAGTGAATATATACACAGATAGCCAGTACACCTTTGGCGTGGCTCATAATTTTGGGCGACTGTGGAAGGAGCGTGGGTTCCTGACGTCGCATGGAGCTAAAATTCAGAATGGCAAGTTGGTGAATGATCTCCTTGAGTCACTGACCCTACCGTTGCAAGTTGCGATCATGAAATGCAGTGCGCACAGGAAAGTCACAGATGATGTTGGACGTGGAAATGCGTTTGCTGATGAGACCGCGAGAGAAACAGCACATAATGTGAAGACTAGAATGTATGTTGCAGGCCCCGCAAGATGGGTTAATGATGTGGGAATGTGTGAGAACACAATAGAGAGTGTGAAGTCGCTTCAAGCTGAAGCCACAGAGGAAGAGTTAAGCAAGTGGAGAGAAAGTATGGGTAAGTTGGATGAGAATGGTTGTTGGATTGATCTGACAGAACATAGGCGATGGTTGTTGCCTGATGCCTATGTGCTTCCAGTGGTTACTATGGCACATGGAATGGCACATATCAGTACGAAAGGTATATGCAAGTTGTTGGCTCCAGTATGGCAGAATGCTGGAATTCCTAAGTGTGCAGAGAATGTGGTCAAGAATTGCATAGTATGTTTGAAGTACAACCCTGGTAGGGGAACCCCAACTCCAGCTGGTCACTTTGCACCCCCATCATGTCCATTCGAAGTTTTGCAGCTAGACTTTATTCACATGGAAAGATGCAACAACCTGAAATATGTACTGGTGGTCGTTTGTGCTTTCTCAAAATGGATAGAGGCTTATCCTCTGAAAGATAACACTGCCCTATCCACAGCCAAAGCCCTTGTGAAGGAATTTTTCCCTAGGTTTGGGATGCCAAGAATGGTGTGGTGTGATAATGGAAGTGAGTTTGTGGGTAAGGTGATGAAGAATGTATGTGAAGGGCTAGGGATAAAGCAGAAGTTCCACGCTGCAAATCACCCCCAATCAGCTGGATTAGTAGAACGCTACAATGGAGCCTTAAAGCTCAAGCTGGCCAAAATCCAGGCGAGCACCGGTCTTAAATGGCCTGACGCTCTGCCTTTAGCACTCCTGTCCACCAGAATGACCATACACTCACGAGTGGGGCTTAGCCCTTACGAGGTTGTCTTTGGCCGCCCGGCCAATGTATGGGGTGTACCGAGGCCCATGAAGTTCAGTGAGATAGAGCATCCAGTACTGCTCGATTACCTGTATGATTTGACTGTTAAACTGCGTGTTTTGCACCAACAGGTACATGATACTCTTCCCCAAGCCTCTGAACCTCCTGGACACCCTATCAACCCTGGTACGTGGGTGCTAGTCCGAAATTTCCAGCGCAAGAGCAACGACGAGCCTCGCTGGATCGGCCCTCATCTTGTTCTTCTTTCGACAAGATCAGCAGTGCGAGTGAAAGGAAAGAAGCACTGGATCCATGGTACCCACTGTAAAGTAGTCCCCTTGCCTCTGCCATATGACCAGTGGGTCAAGGAGGGTATCGCCGACTCAGAGACAGACATTGTACCTCGTTTTGTACCATTCAGTGACGCACGCATAAGAGGCACAGTTTCAGACCAAGAGAGTGACAATATTCTGCAAGAAACTGTGCCACCATCAAATCGACTGGACACCACTGAGCCTGAACTTTTGTTTCAAGACCAAACAGCACCTGGCCGTCTCCGTTACAATTTGAGACCTAGGCCCATGGACAAATAAAGATTTCCTCACTATTTCCTTTTTGACATTTTTTGCTCTCCCATCTGAAGGACTTTCTTGATTTTTGTTTTTCGAACCACCATCCGGGTTCTGCCGCAGGGTCGCGGTGCCAAGACTTTGGGGTACAGGCCGAAGACGCTAGGTCAACGGTTCTGGTTGGTCTAGGGCGTTTCCCTGGACTGACAGGCGTACTCCTTAGCAGAAGACACTCATCCACCGCGAGCGGCCCGAGTAGAGGATGGAGTTTTTTAAGATGGAGAGACCGATTGAGGAAATGAACTTTAACGCAAGGATGTGTAGAATTGTAAAAAGTAAATGTTTTGTCTTTTTGTGCCTTTTTACACTGTGTAGTATCATGATGTTTATTGTAGGATTTGTGTTTTTCTCCGCTCAAAAGCCCATTGAACCCACTGAACAGCCTATACCTCTTTCTACTGCCTCCTCTCACTCTTTTCACCCTTTGCCTGAGCACGAACAGACCAGACGATCAGAGTTTGTAAATAACTCGTTTATCCAACTCTTGCACCAGCACCAACTGGTAATGAATACGACCAATTGCTGGGTGTGTGGGTTAATGCCACATACCATTAACAAGGGTATTCCCTACCTGGTGCTGCCGTACAGTTACAATGGTTCGTCATGGGCATTCCAAACCATGTTTCTCTATGCTCTAGATACATACTCCCCTCGCCAACCGCGTTCCATCAGACCTATCACCAATAATAAGGCTTTGATGAAAGGAGTTGCCGATATGAGTAGGGATATCGATGCATACTCATCCATTCCCAAAGAAGAGTTGAGACCTTATGTAGGATGGAACGCGACGGGGTATAGTATTAGTCTGGGTGAAAGGCAGCGAAAAATCTCATCTCCAATCTGGGTCGTACCCCACATGGGTCGGTTCTGCTTACAGGGTAATGGTCAGAATCCTAGAGCTCAACTGGGAAGGAGTGACTGTACTGAAACGTACACTTTCCCGTCACAGTTTTCCCCTGCGTTTTTGGCTGCCAAGGGCACATATTTCATCTGTCATGACCGAGCATATACATGGCTGCCCCCTGATTTCTCGGGCACATGTTATATTGCGAACTTGCTACCGCCGACATTTACTGCTGCCTCTGACTATCACAAGACCAGAGTTGTGAGAGGTGTGATTAGTAAGGAGGATACTGCCGGTCAGGAAGCGGGAGACTTCTTCTTGGGTTTCCTGCCGTTTTGGGGACCTATGGTCAATAGTAGAAACCTGAGACAACTGACTCGTGTGGTTGAATCCACCGTCAATGTAACGGCTGGTGCCCTTAGTAATCTGACCGCTGAGCTCCAAGCGGATCGCCTTATGACTCTGCAGAACCGCATGGTTCTAGACGTTATTCTTGCAGACCGCGGTGGGGTATGCAAGGTCATCCAATCCAGTTGCTGCATTTTCATACCAGATAATGCTCCAACAGTGTATTAAGCCATCTCCAAACTCCATAAAATATCTGAATCCATACACGTGGATAAGGGAGATTGGTCACTGGTGGGGTGGTTCTGGGAATTGATATCTGCCTGGGGTTGGAAAGTTCTGATGGTCATTGGAATGATCTTAGCCATTCTTTTCCTGTTCTGTCTGTGCATACAGTGTGCTCCTGCGATATGTGGCCTCTGTGCTACCTTATGTGTAAGGAAACCTGTATCGAGGGACGAGCTAAGTAATAGGATGATGCTACAGCAACATCTCCATGACTTTGTGAACATTGACCTAGACTCGGATTAAGATGAGTATAGTGATTGCCTATGTAAGGGCAAAAGGAGGGTCTGTCATACTTTAATATTCGGGACCGCGTAGGGGACAGGGCCCTACCCCTGTCTATCTTGGTATTAACAAACCGCAAATGGTAAATGCGGCATGTACGAGTGCTTTATATATCGTTCTAGCTATGAATGCACTGCGTACACGTTATTCTGCTTCACTACGCGGGTTCCATTTTGGAAGCAGTGGCCATCTTGTCATTGCCCTCACATAGGCTATAATGGAGTAAATACGGGCCTCACAGTACATGGGCTTTCCCTCTGACTTCCCTGTGACCTGGGCAGCTGGCTCTGCTGCCCCAGGTCAAACCGGTCTCACGAGCTCCCCTTCCTCCGTCCACCTGTGATTAGCATCAGGGCTTGACCCGTCATAAAACCCTTTCATTCTACACAATCCCCCGGCTAATCTCTTCCACACCTGCTTGTTTCTGCTTTATGACTTGTTTCCCAAAACAGGAGATGCTCATGTTTATTGGGGGGTCTATTGACATCCGATGTGGGATCTGAACCTTACTGTGTAAATCATTGTGGGCTGGCCGAACTGGAATGTGGGATGGTCATCATGACTCTGCCTTTTCTTTGTAATGTACACTTGTATATTGCCGTATCATAAAACCTAGGAATGTATGCTTGAGGCAAGGAAAAGCGTATTTAAGATGAAGTCCGTTCCTATGATTTTCAGCAGTCTCCTGAGAACATACACGCTGTTGTACTTCTAGGATACCTGTCATTGGTCTGCAGCCAATAAACGAATCTTTGACTTCACCTAGAAGACTCTGTGTTTCTGTAGGTCCGGAACAGGGTGAAACCCAGAAGTCATAGGGTGTGTGCCCCTGCACCGCTGGGTCTAAAATACCCAGTACTTCAGAGCCAGGCCTTAGCACATGGACTGCTTCAAACGCCTATCCACTATGCATGTAGTCCTCTAACCACCTATACACTTGTCTTTCACACCTTCAATTCCCCAGTCAGTATCCATACACTTCCAGCAAACACCCTGTCACTCCCCTTGCACTCCTTTAGTGACCCATTCAGCACCATCTACTAATCCATTCACTGCGCTAAAACCCAACCACTTATAAATTCACCCAGGCACTCTCCTTGCAGTGCTCTAATTATTTAGTCAGTACACAAGTACTCATGCACTGAGCCAGGCCTTAGCACATGGACTGCTTCAAACGCCTATCCGCTATGCATGCATTCCTCTAACCACCTACACACTTGCCTTTCACACCTTCAATTCTCCAGTCAGTATACATACACTTCCAGCAAACACCCTGTCACTCTCCTTGCACTCCTCTAGTGACCCATTCAGCACCATGTACTAATCCATTCACTGCGCCAAAACCCAAACACTTATAAATTCACCCAGGGACTCTCCTTGCAGTACTCTAATCATTCAGTCAGTACCCAAGTACTTATGCACTGAGACAGGCCTTAGCACATGGACTGCTTCAAACCCCTATCCACTATGCATGTAGTCCTCTAACCACCTATACACTTGTCTTTCACACCTTCAATTCCCCAGTCAGTATCCATACACTTCCAGGAAACACCCTGTCACTCCCCTTGCACTCCTCTAGTGACCCATTCAGCACCACCTACTAATCCATTTACTGTGTGAAAACCCAAACACTTATAAATTCACCCAGGCACTCTACTTGCAATACTCTAATCATTCAGTCAGTACCCAAGTACTCAACCAGTGACCCAGGTCTTAGCACATGGACTGCTTCAAACCCCTATCCATTATGCATGCAATCCTCTAACCACCTACACACTTGTCTTTCAACCCTTCAATTCCCCAGTCAGTATCTATACACTCATGTAAACACCCTGTCACTCCCCTTGTACTTCTCCAGCGACCCATTCAGCACCATGTACTAATCCATTCACAGCGCCAAAACCCAAACACTTATAAAATCACCCAGGCACTCTCCTTGCAGTACTCTAATCATTCAGTCAGTACGCAAGTACTCATGCACTGAGACAGACCTTAGCACATGGACTGCTTCAAACGCCAATCCACTGTGCATGCAGTCCTCTAACCACCTACACACTTGTCTTTCACACCTTCAATTCCCCAGTCAGTAGCGATACACTTCCAGCAAACACCCTGTCACTCTCCTTGCACTCCTCTAGTGACCCATTCAGCACCATGTACTAATCCATGCACTGCGCCAAAACCCAAACACTTATAAATTCACCCAGGAACTCATCATTGCAGTACTCTAATCATTCAGTCAGGACCCAAGTACTCATGCACTGAGCCAGGCCTTAGCACATGGACTGCTTTAAACGCCTATCCACTATGCATGCAGTCCTCTAACCACCTACACACTTGTCTTTCACACCTTCAATTCCCCAGTCAGTATCCATACACTTCCAACAAACACCCTGTCACTCTCTACTTGCACTCCTCTAGTGACCCATTCAGCACCATGTACTAATCCATTCACTGCGCCAAAACCCAAACACTTATAAATTCACCCAGGCACTCTCCTTGCAGTGCTCTAATCATTCAGTCAGTACACAAGTGCTCATGCACTGAGCAAGGCCTTAGCACATGGACTGCTTTAAACGCCTATCCACTATGCATGTCGTCCTCTAACCACCTACACACCTGTCTTTCACACCTTCAGTTCCCCAGTCAGTAGCCATACACTTCCAGCAAACACCCTGTCACTCTCCTTGCACTCCTCTAGTGAACCATTCAGCACCATGTACTAATCCATTCACTGCGCCAAAACCCAAACACATAAATTCACCCAGACACTCTCCTTGCAGTACTCTAATCGTTCAGTCAGTACCCAAGTACTCATGCACTGAGACAGGCCTTAGCACATGGACTGCTTCAAACGCCTATCCACTATGCATGCAGTCCTCTAACCACCTACACACTTGTCTTTCACCCCTTCAATTCACCAGTCAGTATCTACACACTCCTGCAAACACCCAGTCACTCCCCTTGCACTCCTCCAGTGACCCATTCAACACCATGTACTAATCCATTCACAGTGCCAAAACCCAAACACTTATAAATTCACCCAGGCACTCTCCTTGCAGTACTCTAAACATTCAGTCAGTACCCAAGTACTCATGCACTGAGACAGGCCTTAGCACATGGACTGCTTCAAACGCCAATCCACTATGCATGCAGTCCTCTAACCACCTATACACTTGTCTTTCACACCTTCAATTCCTCAGTCAGTATCCATACACTTCCAGCAAACACCCTGTCACTCCCCTTGCACTCCTCTAGTGACGCATTCAGCACCATCTACTAATCCATTCACTGTGCCAAAACCCAACCACTTATAAATTCACCCAGGCACTCTCCTTGCAGTGCTCTAATCATTCAGTCAGTACCCAAGTACTCATGCACTGAGCCAGGCCTTAGCACATGGACTGCTTTAAATGCCTATCCACTATGCATGTCGTCCTCTAACCACCTACACACTTGTCTTTCACACCTTCAATTCCCTAGTCAGTAGCCATACACTTCCAACAAACACCCTGTCACTCTCCTTGCACTCCTCTAGTGACCCATTCAGCGCCATGTACTAATCCATTCACTGCGCCAAAACCCAAACAATTATAAATTCACCCAGGCACTCTCGTTGCAGTACTCTAATCATTCAGTCAGTACCCAAGTACTCATGCACTGAGCCAGGCCTTAGCACATGGACTACTTCAAACGCCTATCCACTATGCATGTAGTCCTCTAACCACCACACACTTGTCTTTCACACATTCAAGTCTCCAGTCAGTATCCATACACCTCCAGCAAACACCCTGTCACTCCCCTAGGACTCCTGTAGTGACCCATTCAGCACCATGTACTAATCCATTCACTGCGCCTAAACCCAAACACTCATAAATTCACCCAGGGACTCTCCTTGCAGTACTCTAATCATTCAGTCAGTACCCAAGTACTCATGCACTGAGCCAAGCCTTAGCACATGGACTGCTTCAAACGCCTATCCACTATGCATGTAGTCCTCTAACCACCTACACACTTGTCTTTCACACTTTCAATTCCCCAGTCAGTAGCCATACACTTCCAGCAAACACCCTGTCACTCTCGTTGCACTCCTCTAGTGACCCATTCAGCACCATGTACTAATCCATTCACTGCGCCAAAACCCAAACACTTATAAATTCACCCAGGGACTCTCCATGCAGTACTCTAATCATTCAGTCAGTACCCAAGTACTCATGCACTGAGCCAGGCCTTAGCACATGGACTGCAAACGCCAATCCACTATGCATGCAGTCCTCTAACCACGTACACACTTGTCTTTCAGATCAGATCAGATCAGAAAAACTTTATTCGATTGTAGAAAAACAATCATAAAAGTATACATAAATAAAAACAAGAAATACATTTGAGTCATAAAACCTTAAGTTAAAAAAGTGCATGATGCCCAAAGATTTACAAGGAAATACATTATAAGATCATCCTTTTCCTGGTAGAAATCACTTTTTTCAAATACAAAGTGAGTGTTGCAACACAAAGGTGGTTGTCCAAACGTTGGATATCGTGCAATGCACGACGACATTGACGATATCCAAATATCCTTAAGAAGGGCAATAATATGGTTCGCCTATCATGTATATAGAAACGACAAAATAATACAACATGCATGGTACTTTGAGGAGAGATTTCATCACAAGGGCATGGGGACAAATCGTGAGACCAATCATTGATTGTGGGAAAACTAACCAATCTGTGAAAAATGCTAAATCTAAAACGACACAATAAAAACCGATCATAGTTACCCGGAACATAGGTCAAATAGGGTTGAATATTAAAAGTAGTTAAAATTAATTCATGTTGAAAAACAGTTGGTTTTAAAACCTCCACAGCACATCTTATGGATTCTAGATGTGTCAGGCATTCTTTTTTAAGATCCTTTCTAGAGATAGTTGAGATGGCGAGAGGATTTAAAAAATACTCTTGTTTGCCAATATCAAATAGAAAATTTCGTACATATCTCAGCCATGGTATCCTCATGAATCCATCTAACTTTAGAACATCCGACAATATATCTCTATTAAGCTTAGGTTCTTCTTTTGACCATACCCTGTGCCATAATAGTACGGGTTCTAGCTTAATAAGGTCAGATATAAAAGAAAGTCCCAGTTCTGTATGACAATTATAACTAGAGGAACTATTAGGGACCGCGAGGATAAACTTCAAGAAGGTGTTCTCAACAACCTGAAGCGGGATTGGATCCACTATCCCCCATATCCCGCTACCATACATAGCACCAGATAGACATTTAGCTTTGTAAATTTTAATTAGCTCCGCGGGAGGTCGGGTACCTAGTTTCCCAGAGAAGGACCTAAGGGCAGCGGTCGAGTGTATCATCGCCTGTTTTTTTGCAGCCAATGCCTCGCCCCAAGAGTCCTTCTGCGTAAATAAAATACCAAGGTAGGAAAATTGTTGAGTAAAAACCAACCGTTGACCTTCAATAAATATAGGCTTCTTTGGTTTTACATTTCTACCACAGTGCATGATAAATGTTTTTGCTATATTTACTTTTAGGCCCAATTCTGCCATGAAGAGGGCAAAACTAGCAACCACGCGCTGTAGTCCCAGTTGAGTGCGGGACATCAATACAGCGTCGTCCGCATACATTAATAGCGGGATTGGACGGCCAGCAACGTAAGGGGGATCAAATTTATTATTGCACAAGGCATTCTCCAAACCATTTATATACAAATTAAAAAGGAAGGGGGCCAGGACACAACCTTGCCTAACCCCACTCCTAATTGGGATTTTACCAGTGCAGTCCCCGTTTTGGCCATAGCGTACAGACGCAGAAGCTTCACTATAAAAACATTTAAGAAAATAAATAATGTTGTCTTCAACCCCGAATTGTTCCAGTAATATCCACAGTTTGGAATGAATCACACAGTCAAAGGCGGCTGAAAGATCAACAAAAGCCACAAACAAGTTCTCCCTCCTAGCCCTGGTGTATTTCCCCGTTAACATCAGGAAATTTAAGCCTTGTTCCACAGTTCCCAATCCAGTGCGGAAACCATATTGTAGGTCAGAGAGGATAGAATTTTCATCAGCCCATCGAAGTAGTCGGTCCAGAATTATTTGTCCTACTATTTTGTCTTTCAAACCTTCAAGTCTCCAGTCAGTATCCATACACTTCCAGCAAACACCCTGTCACTCACCTAGGACTCCTGTAGTGACCTATTCAGCACCATGTACTAACCCATTCACTGTACCAAAACCCAAACACTTATAAATTCACCCAGGCACTCTCGTTGCTGTACTCTAATCATTCAGTCAGTACCCAAGTACTCATGCACTGAGACAGGCCTTAGCACATGGACTGCTTCAAACGCCTATCCACTATGCATGTAGTCCTCTATCCACCTATAAACTTGTCTTTCACACCTTCAATTCCCCAGTCAGTATCCATACACTTCCAGCAAACACCCTGTCACTCCCCTTGCACTCCTCTAGTGACCAATTCAGCACCATCTACTAATCCATTCACTGTGCCAAAACCCAACCACTTATAAATTCACCCAGGCACTCTCCTTGCAGTGCTCTAATCATTCAGTCAGTACCCATGTACTCATGCACTGAGCCAGGCCTTAGCACATGGACTGCTTTAAACGCCTATCCACTATGCATGTCGTCCTCTAACAACCTACACACCTGTCTTTCACACCTTCAGTTCCCCAGTCAGTAGCCATACACTTCCAGCAAACACCCTGTCACTCTCCTTGCACTCCTCTAGTGAACCATTCAGCACCATGTACTAATCCATTCACTGCGCCAAAACCAAAAACACATAAATTCACCCAGACACTCTCCTTGCAGTACTCTAATCATTCAGTCAGTACCCAAGTACTCATGCACTGAGCCATGCCTTAGCCCATGGACTGCTTCAAATGCCTATCCACTATTCATGTAGTCCTCTAACCACCTACACACTTGTCTTTCACACCTTCCATTCTCCAGTCAGTATACATACACTTCCAGCAAACACCCTCTCACTCCCCTTGCACTCCTCTAGTGACCCATTCAGCACCATGTACTAATCCCTTCACTGCACCAAAACCCAAACACTTATAAATTCACCCAGGCACTCTCGTTACAGTACTCTAATCATTCAGTCAGTACCCAAGTACTCATGCACTGAGACAGGCCTTAGCACATGGACTGCTTCAAACGCCAATCCACTATGCATGCAGTCCTCTAACCACCTATACACTTGTCTTTCACACCTTCAATTCCCCAGTCAGTATCTACACACTCCTGCAAACACCCAGTCACTCCCCTTGCACTCCTCCAGTGATCCATTCAGCACCATGTACTAATCCATTCACAGCACCAAAACCCAAACACTTATAAATTCACCCAGGCACTCTCCTTGCAGTACTCTAATCATTCAGTCAGTACCCAAGTACTCATGCACTGAGACAGGTCTTAGCACATGGACTGCTTCAAACGCCAATCCACTATGCATGCAGTCCTCTAACCACCTATACACTTGTCTTTCACACCTTCAATTCCCCAGTCAGTATCCATACACTTCCAGCAAACACCCTGTCACTCTCCTTGCACTCCTCTAGTGACTCATTCAGCACAATGTACTAATCCATTCACTGCGCCAAAACCCAAACACTTATAAATTCACCCAGGGACTCTCCTTTCAGTTCTCTAATCATTCAGTCAGTACCCAAGTACTCATGCACTGAGCCAGGCCTTAGCACATGGACTGCTTCAAACGCCTATCCACTATGCATGTAGTCCTCTAACCACCTATACACATGTCTTTCACACCTTCAATTCCCCAGTCAGTATCCATACACTTCCAGCAAACACCCTGTCACTCCCCTTGCACTCCTCTAGTGACCCATTCAGCACCATGTACTAATCCATTTACTGTGCCAAAACCCAAACACTTATAAATTCACCCAGGCACTCTCGTTGCAGTACTCTAATCATTCAGTCAGTACCCAAGTACTCATGCACTGAGCTAGGCCTTAGCACATGGACTTCTTCAAACACCTATACACTATGCATGCAGTCCTCTAACCACCTACACACTTGTCTTTCACCCCTTCAATTCCCCAGTCAATATCTACACACTCCTGCAAACACCCTGTCACTCCCCTAGGGCTCCTGTAGTGACCCATTCAACACCATGTACTAATCCATTCACTGCGCCAAAACCCAAACACTTATAAATTCACCCAAGGACTCTCTTTGCAGTACTCTAATCATTCAGTCAGTACCCAAGTACCCATGCACTGAGCCAGGCCTTAGCACATGGACTGCTTTAAACGCCTATCCACTATGCATGTCGTCCTCTAACCACCTACACACTTGTCTTTCACACCTTCAATTCCCTAGTCAGTAGCCATACACTTCCAACAAACACCCTGTCACTCTCCTTGCACTCCTCTAGTGACACATTCAGCACCATGTACTAATCCATTCACTGCGCCAAAACCCAAACACTTATAAATTCACCCAGGCACTCTCGTTGCACTACTCTAATCATTCAGTCAGTACCCAAGTACTCATGCACTGAGCCAGGCCTTAGCACATGGACTACTTCAAACGCCTATCCACTATGCATGTAGTTCTCTAACTACCTATACACTTCTCTTTCACACCTTCAATTCCCCAGTCAGTATCCATACACTTCCAGCAAACACCCTGTCACTCCCCTTGCACTCCTTTAGTGACCCATTCAGCACCATCTACTAATCCATTCACTGCGCCAAAACCCAACCACTTATAAATTCACCCAGGCACTCTCGTTGCACTACTCTAATCATTCAGTCAGTACCCAAGTACTCATGCACTGAGCCAGGCCTTAGCACATGGACTGCTTCAAACGCCTATCCGCTATGCATGTAGTTCTCTAACTACCTATACACTTCTCTTTCACACCTTCAATTCCCCAGTCAGTGTCCATACACTTCCAGCAAACACCCTGTCACTCTCCTTGCACTCCTTTAGTGACCCATTCAGCACCATCTACTAATCCATTCACTGCGCCAAAACCCAAACACTTATAAATTCACCCAGGGACTCTCCTTGCAGTACTCTAATCATTCAGTCAGTACCCAAGTACTCATGCACTGAGAAAGGCCTTAGCACATGGACTGCTTCAAGCGCCTATCCACTATGCATGTAGTCCTCTAACCACCTATACACTTGTCTTTCACACTTTCAATTCCCCAGTCAGTATCCATACACTTCCAGCAAACACCCTGTCACTCCCCTTGCACTCCTCTAGTGACCCATTCAGCACCATCTACTAATCCATTCACTGCGCCAAAACCCAACCACTTATAAATTCACCCAGGCACTCTCCTTGCAGTGCTCTAATCATTCAGTCAGTACCCAAGTACTCATGCACTGAGCCAGGCCTTAGCACATGGACTGCTTCAAACGCCTATCCACTATGCATGTAGTCCTCTAACCACCTACACACTTGTCTTTCACACTTTCAATTCCCCAGTCAGTAGCCATACATTTCCAGCAAACACCCTGTCACTCTCCTTGCACTCCTCTAGTGACCCATTCAGCACCATGTACTAATCCATTCACTGCGCCAAAACCCAAACACCTATAAATTCACCCAGGGACTCTCCTTGCAGTACTCTAATCATTCAGTCAGTACCCAAGTACTCATGCACTGAGACAGGCCTTAGCACATGGACTGCTTCAAACGCCAATCCACTATGCATGCAGTCCTCTAACCACCTACACACTTGTCTTTCACACCTTCAATTCCCCAGTCAGTGTCCATACACTTCCAGCAAACACCCTGTCACTCTCCTTGCACTCCTCTAGTGACCCATTCAGCACCATCTACTAATCCATTCACTGTGTGAAAATCCAAACACTTATAAATTCACCCAGGCACTCTACTTGCAATACTCTAATCATTCAGTCAGTACCCAAGTACTCAACCAGTGACCCAGGTCTTAGCACATGGACTGCTTCAAACCCCTATCCATTATGCATGCAATCCTCTAACCACCTACACACTTGTCTTTCACCCCTTCAATTCCCCAGTCAGTATCTATACACTCCTGTAAACACCCTGTCACTCCCCTTGTACTTCTCCAGTGACCCATTCAGCACCATGTACTAATCCATTCACAGCGCCAAAACCCAAATACTTATAAAATCACCCAGGCACTCTCCTTGCAGTACTCTAATCATTCAGTCAGTACGCAAGTACTCATGCACTGAGCCAGGCCTTAGCACATGGACTGCTTTAAACGCCTATCCACTATGCATGCAGTCCTCTAACCACCTACACACTTGTCTTTCACACCTTCAATTCCCCAGTCAGTATCCATACACTTCCAACAAACACCCTGTCATTCTCCTTGCACTCCTCTAGTGACCCATTCAGCACCATGTACTAATCCATTCACTGCGCCAAAACCCAACCACTTATAAATTCACCCAGGCACTCTCGTTGCAGTACTCTAATCATTCAGTCAGTACCCAAGTACTCATGCACTGAGCCAGGCCTTAGCGCATGGACTGCTTCAAACGCCTATCCACTATGCATGTAGTCCTCTAACCACCTATACACTTGTCTTTCACACCTTCAATTCCCCAGTCAGTATCCATACACTTCCAGCAAACACCCTGTCACTCCCCTTGCACTCCTTTAGTGACCCATTCAGCACCATCTACTAATCCATTCACTGAGCCAAAACCCAACCACCTATAAATTCACCCAGGCACTCTCCTTGCAGTGCTCTAATCATTCAGTCAGTACACAAGTGCTCATGCACTGAGCAAGGCCTTAGCACATGGACTGCTTTAAACGCCTATCCACTATGCATGTCGTCCTCTAACCACCTACACACCCGTCTTTCACCCCTTCAGTTCCCCAGTCAGTAGCCATACACTTCCAGCAAACACCCTGTCACTCTCCTTGCACTCCTCTAGTGAACCATTCAGCACCATGTACTAATCCATTCACTGCGCCAAAACCCAAACACATAAATTCACCCAGACACTCTCCTTGCAGTACTCTAATCGTTCAGTCAGTACCCAAGTACTCATGCACTGACACAGGCCTTAGCACATGGACTGCTTCAAACGCCTATCCACTATGCATGAAGTCCTCTAACCACCTACACACTTGTCTTTCACCCCTTCAATTCACCAGTCAGTATCTACACACTCCTGCAAACACCCAGTCACTCCCCTTGCACTCCTCCAGTGACCCATTCAACACCATGTACTAATCCATTCACAATGCCAAAACCCAAACACTTATAAATTCACCCAGGCACTCTCCTTGCAGTACTCTAATCATTCAGTCAGTACCCAAGTACTCATGCACTGAGACAGGCCTTAGCACATGGACTGCTTCAAACGCCAATCCACTATGCATGCAGTCCTCTAACCACCTATACACTTGTCTTTCACACCTTCAATTCCTCAGTCAGTATCCATACACTTCCAGCAAACACCCTGTCACTCCCCTTGCACTCCTCTAGTGACCCATTCAGCACCATCTACTAATCCATTCACTGCGCCAAAACCCAACCACTTATAAATTTACCCAGGCACTCTCCTTGCAGTGCTCTAATCATTCAGTCAGTACCCAAGTACTCATGCACTGAGCCAGGCCTTAGCACATGGACTGCTTTAAACGCCTATCCACTATGCATGTCGTCCTCTAACCACCTACACACTTGTATTTCACACCTTCAATTCCCTAGTCAGTAGCCATACACTTCCAACAAACACCCTGTCACTCTCCTTGCACTCCTCTAGTGACCCATTCAGCGCCATGTACTAATCCATTCACTGCGCCAAAACCCAAACAATTATAAATTCACCCAGGCACTCTTGTTGCAGTACTCTAATCATTCAGTCAGTACCCAAGTACTCATGCACTGAGCCAGGCCTTAGCACAGGGACTACTTCAAACGCCTATCCACTATGCATGTAGTCCTCTAACCACCTACACACTTGTCTTTCACACATTCAAGTTTCCAGTCAGTATCCATACACCTCCAGCAAACACCCTGTCACTCCCCTAGGACTCCTGTAGTGACCCATTCAGCACCATGTACTAATCCATTCACTGCGCCAAAACCCAAACACTCATAAATTCACCCAGGGACTCTCCTTGCATTACTCTAATCATTCAGTCAGTACCCAAGTACTCATGCACTGAGCCAGGCCTTAGCACATGGACTGCTTCAAACGCCTATCTACTATGCATGTTGTCCTCTAACCACCTACACACTTGTCTTTCACACTTTCAATTCCCCAGTCAGTAGCCATACACTTCCAGCAAACACCCTGTCACTCTCCTTGCACTCCTCTAGTGACCCATTCAGCACCATGTACTAATCCATTCACTGCTCCAAAACCCAAACACTTATAAATTCACCCAGGGACTCTCCATGCAGTACTCTAATCATTCAGTCAGTACCCAAGTACTCATGCACTGAGCCATGCCTTAGCCCATGGACTGCTTCAAATGCCTATCCACTATTCATGTAGTCCTCTAACCACCTACACACTTGTCTTTCACACCTTCCATTCTCCAGTCAGTATACATACACTTCCAGCAAACACCCTCTCACGCCCCTTGCACTCCTCTAGTGACCCATTCAGCACCATGTACTAATCCCTTCACTGCACCAAAACCCAAACACTTATAAATTCACCCAGGCACTCTCCTTGCAGTGCTCTAATCATTCAGTCAGTACCCATGTACTCATGCACTGAGCCAGGCCTTAGCACATGGACTGCTTTAAACGCCTATCCACTATGCATGTAGTCCTCTAACCACCTATAAACTTGTCTTTCACACCTTCAATTCCCCAGTCAGTATCCATACACTTCCAGCAAACACCCTGTCACTCCCCTTGCACTCCTCTAGTGACCCATTCAGCACCATCTACTAATCCATTCACTGCGCCAAAACCCAACCACTTATAAATTCACCCAGGCACTCTCCTTGCAGTGCTCTAATCATTCAGTCAGTACCCATGTACTCATGCACTGAGCCAGGCCTTAGCACATGGACTGCTTTAAACGCCTATCCACTATGCATGTCGTCCTCTAACCACCTTCACACTTGTCTTTCACACCTTCAATTCCCTAGTCGGTAGCCATACACTTCCAGCAAACACCCTGTCCCTCTCCTTGCACTCCTCTAGTGACCCATTCAGCGCCATGTACTAATCCATTCACTGCGCCAAAACCCAAAGACTTATAAATTCACCCAGGCACTCTCGTTGCAGTACTCCAATCATTCAGTAGGGACCCAAGTACTCATGCACTGAGCCAGGCCTTAGCACATGGACTACTTCAAACGCCTATCCACTATGCATGTAGTCCTCTAACCACCTACACACTTGTCTTTCACACTTTCAATTCCCCAGTCAGTAGCCATACACTTCCAGCAAACACCCTGTCACTCTCCTTGCACTCCTCTAGTGACCCATTCAGCACCATGTACTAATCCATTCACTGCGCCAAAACCCAAACACTTATAAATTCACCCAGGGACTCTCCATGCAGTACTCTAATCATTCAGTCAGTACCCAAGTACTCATGCACTGAGCCAGGCCTTAGCACATGGACTGCAAACGCCTATCCACTATGAATGCAGTCCTCTAACCACGTACACACTTGTCTTTCAGATCAGATCAGATCAGAAAAACTTTATTCGATTGTAGAAAAACAATCATAAAAGTATACATAAATAAAAACAAGAAATACATTTGAGTCATAAAACCTTAAGTTAAAAAAGTGCATGATGCCCAAAGATTTACAAGGAAATACATTATAAGATCATCCTTTTCCTGGTAGAAATCACTTTTTTCAAATACAAAGTGAGTGTTGCAACACAAAGGTGGTTGTCCAAACGTTGTATATCGTACAATGCACGACGACATTGACGATATCCAAATATCCTTAAGAAGGGCAATAATATGGTTCGCCTATCATGTATATAGAAACAACAAAATAATTCAACATGCATGGTACTTTGAGGAGAGATTTCATCACAAGGGCATGGGGACAAATCGTGAGACCAATCATTGATTGTGGGAAAACTAACCAATCTGTGAAAAATGCTAAATCTAAAACGACACAATAAAAACCGATCATAGTTACCCGGAACATAGGTCAAATAGGGTTGAATATTAAAAGTAGTTAAAATTAATTCATGTTGAAAAACAGTTGGTTTTAAAACCTCCACAGCACATCTTATGGATGCTAGGTGTGTCAGGCATTCTTTTTTAAGATCCTTTCTAGAGATAGTTGAGATGGCGAGAGGATTTAAAAAATACTCTAGTTTGCCAATATCAAATAGAAAATTTCGTACGTATCTCAGCCATGGTATCCTCATGAATCCATCTAACTTTAGAACATCCGACAATATATCTCTATTAAGCTTAGGTTCTTCTTTTGACCATACCCTGTGCCATAATAGTACGGGTTCTAGCTTAATAAGGTCAGATATAAAAGAAAGTCCCAGTTCTGTATGACAATTATAACTAGAGGAACTATTAGGGACCGCGAGGATAAACTTCAAGAAGGTGTTCTCAACAACCTGAAGCGGGATTGGATCCACTATCCCCCATATCCCGCTACCATACATAGCACCAGATAGACATTTAGCTTTGTAAATTTTAATTAGCTCCGCGGGAGGTCGGGTACCTAGTTTCCCAGAGAAGGACCTAAGGGCAGCGGTTGAGTGTATCATCGCCTGTTTTTTTGCAGCCAATGCCTCGCCCCAAGAGTCCTTCTGCGTAAATAAAATACCAAGGTAGGAAAATTGTTGAGTAAAAACCAACCGTTGACCTTCAATAAATATAGGCTTCTTTGGTTTTACATTTCTACCACAGTGCATGATAAATGTTTTTGCTATATTTACTTTTAGGCCCAATTCTGCCATGAAGAGGGCAAAACTAGCAACCACGCGCTGTAGTCCCAGTTGAGTGCGGGACATCAATACAGCGTTGTCCGCATACATTAATAGTGGGATTGGACGGCCAGCAATGTAAGGGGGATCAAATTTATTATTGCACAAGGCATTCTCCAAACCATTTATATACAAATTAAAAAGGAAGGGGGCCAGGACACAACCTTGCCTAACCCCACTCCTAATTGGGATTTTACCAGTGCAGTCCCCGTTTTGGCCATAGCGTACAGACGCAGAAGCTTCACTATAAAAACATTTAAGAAAATAAATAATGTTGTCTTCAACCCCGAATTGTTCCAGTAATATCCACAGTTTGGAATGAATCACACAGTCAAAGGCGGCTGAAAGATCAACAAAAGCCACAAACAAGTTCTCCCTCCTAGCCCTGGTGTATTTCCCCGTTAACATCAGGAAATTTAAGCCTTGTTCCACAGTTCCCAATCCAGTGCGGAAACCATATTGTAGGTCAGAGAGGATAGAATTTTCATCAGCCCATCGAAGTAGTCGGTCCAGAATTATTTGTCCTGCTATTTTGTCTTTCAAACCTTCAAGTCTCCAGTCAGTATCCATACACTTCCAGCAAACACCCTGTCACTCACCTAGGACTCCTGTAGTGACCCATTCAGCACCATGTACTAACCCATTCACTGTACCAAAACCCAAACACTTATAAATTCACCCAGGCACTCTCGTTGCTGTACTCTAATCATTCAGTCAGTACCCAAGTACTCATGCACTGAGACAGGCCTTAGCACATGGACTGCTTCAAACGCCAATTCACTATGCATGCAGTCCTCTAACCACCTACACACTTGTCTTTCACACCTTCAATTCCCCAGTCAGTGTCCACACACTTCCAGCAAACACCCTGTCAATCTCCTTGCACTCCTCTAGTGACCTATTCAGCACCATGTACTAATCCATTCACTGCGCCAAAACCCAAACACTTATAAATTCACCCAGGGACTCTCCTTGCAGTACTCTAATCATTCCGTCAGTACCCAAGTACTCATGCACTGAGCCAGGCCTTAGCACATGGACTGCTTCAAACGCCTATCCACTATGCATGTAGTCCTCTATCCACCTATAAACTTGTCTTTCACACCTTCAATTCCCCAGTCAGTATCCATACACTTCCAGCAAACACCCTGTCACTCCCCTTGCACTCCTCTAGTGACCCATTCAGCACCATCTACTAATCCATTCACTGCGCCAAAACCCAACCACTTATAAATTCACCCAGGCACTCTCCTTGCAGTGCTCTAATCATTCAGTCAGTGCCCATGTACTCATGCACTGAGCCTGGCCTTAGCACATGGACTGCTTTAAACGCCTATCCACTATGCATGTCGTCCTCTAACCACCTACACACCTGTCTTTCACACCTTCAGTTCCCCAGTCAGTAGCCATACACTTCCAGCAAACACCCTGTCACTCTCCTTGCACTCCTCTAGTGAACCATTCAGCACCATGTACTAATCCATTCACTGCACCAAAACCCAAACACTAATAAATTCACCCAGGGACTCTCCTTGCAGTACTTTAATCATTCAGTCAGTACCCAAGTACTCATGCACTGAGCCATGCCTTAGCCCATGGACTGCTTCAAATGCCTATCCACTATTCATGTAGTCCTCTAACCACCTACACACTTGTCTTTCACACCTTCCATTCTCCAGTCAGTATACATACACTTCCAGCAAACACCCTCTCACTCCCCTTGCACTCCTCTAGTGACCCATTCAGCACCATGTACTAATCCCTTCACTGCACCAAAACCCAAACACTTATAAATTCACCCAGGCACTCTCGTTACAGTACTCTAATCATTCAGTCTGTACCCAAGTACTCATGCACTGAGACAGGCCTTAGCACATGGACTGCTTCAAACACCAATCCACTATGCATGCAGTCCTCTAACCACCTATACACTTGTCTTTCACACCTTCAATTCCCCAGTCAGTATCTACACACTCCTGCAAACACCCAGTCACTCCCCTTGCACTCCTCCAGTGACCCATTCAGCACCATGTACTAATCCATTCACAGCACCAAAACCCAAACACTTATAAATTCACCCAGGCACTCTCCTTGCAGTACTCTAATCATTCAGTTAGTACCCAAGTACTCATGCACTGAGACAGGCCTTAGCACATGGACTGCTTCAAACGCCAATCCACTATGCATGCAGTCCTCTAACCACCTATACACTTGTCTTTCACACCTTCAATTCCCCAGTCAGTATCCATACACTTCCAGCAAACACCCTGTCATTCTCCTTGCACTCCTCTAGTGACTCATTCAGCACAATGTACTAATCAATTCACTGCGCCAAAACCCAAACACTTATAAATTCACCCAGGGACTCTCCTTTCAGTTCTCTAATCATTCAGTCAGTACCCAAGTACTCATGCACTGAGCCAGGCCTTAGCACATGGACTGCTTCAAACGCCAATCCACTATGCATGCAGTCCTCTAACCACCTATACACTTGTCTTTCACACCTTCAATTCCCCAGTCAGTATCCATACACTTCCAGCAAACACCCTGTCACTCCCCTTGCACTCCTCTAGTGACCCATTCAGCACCATGTACTAATCCGTTTACTGTGCCAAAACCCAAACACTTATAAATTCACCCAGGCACTCTCGTTGCAGTACTCTAACCATTCAGTCAGTACCCAAGTACTCATGCACTGAGCTAGGCCTTAGCACATGGACTTCTTCAAACACCTATCCACTATGCATGCAGTCCTCTAACCACCTACACACTTGTCTTTCACCCCTTCAATTCCCCAGTCAGTATCTACACACTCCTGCAAACACCCTGTCACTCCCCTAGGGCTCCTGTAGTGACCCATTCAACACCATGTACTAATCCATTCACTGCGCCAAAACCCAAACACTTATAAATTCACCCAGGGACTCTCCTTGCAGTACTCTAATCATTCAGTCAGTACCCAAGTACTCATGCACTGAGCCAGGCCTTAGCACATGGACTGCTTTAAACGCCTATCCACTATGCATGTCGTCCTCTAACCCCCTACACACTTGTCTTTCACACCTTCAATTCCCTAGTCAGTAGCCATACACTTCCAACAAACACCCTGTCACTCTCCTTGCACTCCTCTAGTGACCCATTCAGCGCCATGTACTAATCCATTCACTGCGCCAAAACCCAAACAATTATAAATTCACCCAGGCACTCTAGTTGCAGTACTCTAATCATTCAGTCAGTACCCAAGTACTCATGCACTGAGCCAGGCCTTAGCACATGGACTACTTCAAACGCCTATCCACTATGCATGCAGTCTTCTAACCACATACACACTTGTCTTTCAAACCTTCAAGTCTCCAGTCAGTATCCATACACTTCCAGCAAACACCTTGTCACATCCCTAGGACTCCTGTAGTGACCCATTCAGCACCATGTACTAACCCATTCACTGCGCCAAAACCCAAACACTTATAAATTCACCCAGGGACTCTCCTTGCAGTACTCTAATCATTCAGTCAGTACCCAAGTACTCATGCACTGAGCCATGCCTTAGCACATGGACTGCTTCAAATGCCTATCAACTATGCATGTAGTCCTCTAACCACCTACACACTTGTCTTTCACACCTTCCATTCTCCAGTCAGTATACATACACTTCCAGCAAACACCCTCTCACTCCCCTTGCACTCCTCTAGTGACCCATTCAGCACCATGTACTAATCCATTCACTGCACCAAAACCCAAACACTTATAAATTCACCCAGGCACTCTCGTTACAGTACTCTAATCATTCAGTCAGTACCCAAGTACTAATGCACTGAGCTAGGCCTTAGCACATTGACTGCTTAAAACACCTATCCACTATGCATGCAGTCCTCTAACCACCTACACACTTGTCTTTCACCCCTTCAATTCCCCAGTCAGTATCTACACACTCCTGCAAACACCCAGTCACTCCCCTTGCACACCTCCAGTGACCCATTCAGCACCATGTACTAATCCATTCACAGCGCCAAAACCCAAACACTTATAAAATCACCCAGGCACTCTCCTTGCAGTACTCTAATCATTCGGTCAGTACGTAAGTACTCATGCACTGAGACAGGCCTTAGCACATGGACTGCTTCAAACGCCAATCCACTATGCATGCAGTCCTCTAACCGCCTACACACTTGTCTTTCACACCTTCAATTCCCCAGTCAGTGTCCATACACTTCCAGCAAACACCCTGTCACTCTCCTTGCACTCCTCCAGTGACCCATTCAGCACCATGTACTAATCCATTCACAGCGCCAAAACCCAAACACTTATAAAATCACCCAGGCATTCTCCTTGCAGTACTCTAATCATTCGGTCAGTACGCAAGTACTCATGCACTGAGACAGGCCTTAGCACATGGACTGCTTTAAACGCCTATCCACAATGCATGTCGTCCTCTAACCACCTACACACTTGTCTTTCACACCTTCAATTCCCTAGTCAGTAGCCATACACTTCCAACAAACACCCTGTCACTCTCCTTGCACTCCTCTAGTGACCCATTCAGCGCCATGTACTAATCCATTCACTGCGCCAAAACCCAAACAATTATAAATTCACCCAGGCACTCTCGTTGCAGTACTCTAATCATTCAGTCAGTACCCAAGTACTCATGCACTGAGCCAGGCCTTAGCACATGAACTACTTCAAACACCTATCCACTATGCATGTAGTCCTCTAACCACCTACACACTTGTCTTTCACACATTCAAGTTTCCAGTCAGTATCCATACACCTCCAGCAAACACGCTGTCACTCCCCTAGGACTCCTGTAGTGACCCATTCAGCACCATGTACTAATCCATTCACTGCGCCAAAACCCAAACACTCATAAATTCACCCAGGGACTCTCCTTGCAGTACTCTAATCATTCAGTCAGTACCCAAGTACTCATGCACTGAGCCAGGCCTTAGCACATGGACTGCTTCAAACGCCTATCCACTATGCATGCAGTCCTCTAACCACCTACACACTTGTCTTTCACACTTTCAATTCCCCAGTCAGTAGCCATACACTTCCAGCAAAAACCCTGTCACTCTCCTTGCACTCCTCTAGTGACCCATTCAGCACCATGTACTAATCCATTCACTGCGCCAAAACCCAAACACTTATAAATTCACCCAGGGACTCTCCATGCAGTACTCTAATCATTCAGTCAGTACCCAAGTACTCATGCACTGAGACAGGCCTTAGCACATGGACTGCTTCAAACACCAATTCACTATGCATGCAGTCCTCTAACCACCTACACACTTGTCTTTCACACCTTCAATTCCCCAGTCAGTGTCCATACACTTCCAGCAAACACCCTGTCAATCTCCTTGCACTCCTCTAGTGACCCATTCAGCACCATGTACTAATCCATTCACTGTGCCAAAACCCAAACACTTATAAATTCACCCAGGGACTCTCCTTGCAGTACTCTAATCATTCCGTCAGTACCCAAGTACTCATGCACTGAGCCAGGCCTTAGCACATGGACTGCTTTAAACGCCTATCCACTATGCATGTAGTCCTCTAACCACCTATAAACTTGTCTTTCACACCTTCAATTCCCCAGTCAGTATCCATACACTTCCAGCAAACACCCTGTCACTCCCCTTGCACTCCTCTAGTGACCCATTCAGCACCATCTACTAATCCATTCACTGCGCCAAAACCCAACCACTTATAAATTCACCCAGGCACTCTCCTTGCAGTGCTCTAATCATTCAGTCAGTACCCATGTACTCATGCACTGAGCCAGGCCTTAGCACATGGACTGCTTTAAACGCCTATCCACTATGCATGTCGTCCTCTAACCACCTTCACACTTGTCTTTCACACCTTCAATTCCCTAGTCGGTAGCCATACACTTCCAGCAAACACACTGTCACTCTCCTTGCACTCCTCTAGTGACCCATTCAGCGCCATGTACTAATCCATTCACTGCGCCAAAACCCAAAGACTTATAAATTCACCCAGGCACTCTCGTTGCAGTACTCCAATCATTCAGTAGGGACCCAAGTACTCATGCACTGAGCCAGGCCTTAGCACATGGACTACTTCAAACGCCTATCCACTATGCATGTAGTCCTCTAACCACCTACACACTTGTCTTTCACACTTTCAAGTCTCCAGTCAGTATCCATACACCTCCAGCAAACACCCTGTCACTCCCCTAGGACTCCTGTAGTGACCCATTCAGCACCATGTACTAATCCATTCACTGCGCCAAAACCCAAACACTTATAAATTCACCCAGGGACTCTCCTTGCAGTACTCTAATCATTCAGTCAGTACCCAAGTACTCATGCACTGAGCCAGGCCTTAGCACATGGACTGCTTCAAATGCTTATCCACTATGCATGTAGTCCTCTAACCACCTACACACTTGTCTTTCACACTTTCAATTCCCCAGTCAGTAGCCATACACTTCCAGTAAACACCCTGTCACTCTCCTTGCACTCCTCTAGTGACCAATTCAGCACCATGTACTAATCCATTCACTGCACCAAAACCCAAACACTTATAAATTCACCCAGGGACTCTCCTTGCAGTACTCTAATCATTCAGTCAGTACCCAAGTACTCATGCACTGAGCCAGGCCTTAGCACATGGACTGCTTCAAACGCCTATCCGCTATGCATGCATTCCTCTAACCACCTACACACTTGCCTTTCACACCTTCAATTCTCCAGTCAGTATACATACACTTCCTGCAAACACCCTGTCACTCCCCTTGCACTCCTCTAGTGACCCATTCAGCACCATGTACTAATCCATTCACTGCACCAAAACCCAAACACGTATAAATTCACCCAGGCACTCTCGTTGCAGTACTCTAATCATTCAGTCAGTACCCAAGTACTCATGCACTGAGACAGGCCTTAGCACATGGACTGCTTCTAATGCCAATCCACTATGCATGCAGTCCTCTAACCACCTACACACTTGTCTTTCACACCTTCAATTCCCCAGTCAGTGTCCATACACTTCCAGCAAACACCCTGTCACTCTCCTTGCACTCCTCTAGTGACCCATTCAGCACCATGTACTAATCCATTCACTGCGCCAAAACCCAAACACTTATAAATTCACCCAGGGACTCTCCTTGCAGTACTCTAATCATTCAGTCAGTACCCAAGTACTCATGCACTGAGAAAGGCCTTAGCACATGGACTGCTTCAAGCGCCTATCCACTATGCATGTAGTCCTCTAACCACCTATACACTTGTCTTTCACACTTTCAATTCCCCACTCAGTATCCATACACTTCCAGCAAACACCCTGTCACTCCCCTTGCACTCCTCTAGTGACCCATTCAGCACCATCTACTAATCCATTCACTGCGCCAAAACCCAACCACTTATAAATTCACCCAGGGACTCTCCTTGCAGTACTCTAATCATTCAGTCAGTACCCAAGTACTCATGCACTGAGACAGGCCTTAGCACATGGACTGCTTCAAACGCCAATCCACTATGCATGCAGTCCTCTAACCACCTACACACTTGTCTTTCACACCTTCAATTCCCCAGTCAGTGTCCATACACTTCCAGCAAACACCCTGTCACTCTCCTTGCACTCCTCTAGTGACCCATTCAGCACCATGTACTAATCCATTCACTGCGCCAAAACCCAAACACTTATAAATTCACCCAGGGGCTCTCCTTGCAGTACTCTAATCATTCAGTCAGTACCCAAGTACTTATGCACTGAGACAGGCCTTATCACATGGACTGCTTCAAACCCCTATCCACTATGCATGTAGTCCTCTAACCACCTACACACTTGTCTTTCACACCTTCAATTCCCTAGTCAGTAGCCATACACTTCCAACAAACACCCTGTCACTCTCCTTGCACTCCTCTAGTGACCCATTCAGCGCCATGTACTAATCCATTCACTGCGCCAAAACCCAAACAATTATAAATTCACCCAGGCACTCTCGTTGCAGTACTCTAATCATTCAGTCAGTACCCAAGTACTCATGCACTGAGCCAGGCCTTAGCACATGGACTACTTCAAACACCTATCCACTATGCATGTAGTCCTCTAACCACCTACACACTTGTCTTTCACACATTCAAGTTTCCAGTCAGTATCCATACACCTCCAGCAAACACGCTGTCACTCCCCTAGGACTCCTGTAGTGACCCATTCAGCACCATGTACTAATCCATTCACTGCGCCAAAACCCAAACACTCATAAATTCACCCAGGGACTCTCCTTGCATTACTCTAATCATTCAGTCAGTACCCAAGTACTCATGCACTGAGCCAGGCCTTAGCACATGGACTGCTTCAAACGCCTATCCACTATGCATGTAGTCCTCTAACCACCTACACACTTGTCTTTCACACTTTCAATTCCCCAGTCAGTAGCCATACACTTCCAGCAAAAACCCTGTCACTCTCCTTGCACTTCTCTAGTGACCCATTCAGCACCATCTACTAATCCATTCACTGCGCCAAAACCCAAACACTTATAAATTCACCCAGGGACTCTCCATGCAGTACTCTAATCATTCAGTCAGTACCCAAGTACTCATGCACTGAGCCAGGCCTTAGCACATGGACTGCAAACGCCTATCCACTATGCATGCAGTCCTCTAACCACGTACACACTTGTCTTTCAAACCTTCAAGTCTCCAGTCAGTATCCATACACTTCCAGCAAACACCCTGTCACTCACCTAGGACTCCTGTAGTGACCCATTCAGCACCATGTACTAACCCATTCACTGTACCAAAACCCAAACACTTATAAATTCATCCAGACACTCTCCTTGCAGTACTCTAATCATTCAGTCAGTACCCAAGTACTCATGCACTAAGCCAGGCCTTAGCACATGGACTGCTTCAAACGCCTATCCGCTATGCATGCATTCCTCTAACCACCTACACACTTGTCTTTCACACCTTCAATTCTCCAGTCATTATACATACACTTCCTGCAAACACCCTGTCACTCCCCTTGCACTCCTCTAGTGACCCATTCAGCACCATGTACTAATCCATTCACTGCACCAAAACCCAAACACTTATAAATTCACCCAGGCACTCTCGTTGCTGTACTCTAATCATTCAGTCAGTACCCAAGTACTCATGCACTGAGACAGGCCTTAGCACATGGACTGCTTTAAACGCCTATCCACTATGCATGTAGTCCTCTAACCACCTACACACTTGTCTTTCACACTTTCAAGTCTCCAGTCAGTATCCATACACCTCCAGCAAACACCCTGTCACTCCCCTAGGACTCCTGTAGTGACCCATTCAGCACCATGTACTAATCCATTCACTGCGCCAAAACCCAAAGACTTATAAATTCACCCAGGCACTCTCGTTGCAGTACTCCAATCATTCAGTAGGGACCCAAGTACTCATGCACTGAGCCAGGCCTTAGCACATGGACTACTTCAAACGCCTATCCACTATGCATGTAGTCCTCTAACCACCTACACACTTGTCTTTCACACTTTCAAGTCTCCAGTCAGTATCCATACACCTCCAGCAAACACCCTGTCACTCCCCTAGGACTCCTGTAGTGACCCATTCAGCACCATGTACTAATCCATTCACTGCGCCAAAACCCAAACACTTATAAATTCACCCAGGGACTCTCCTTGCAGTACTCTAATCATTCAGTCAGTACCCAAGTACTCATGCACTGAGCCAGGCCTTAGCACATGGACTGCTTCAAACGCCTATCCACTATGCATGTAGTCCTCTCACCACCTACACACTTGTCTTTCACACTTTCAATTCCCCAGTCAGTAGCCATACACTTCCAGCAAACACCCTGTCACTCTCCTTGCACTCCTCTAGTGACCAATTCAGCACCATGTACTAATCCATTCACTGCACCAAAACCCAAACACTTATAAATTCACCCAGGGACTCTCCTTGCAGTACTCTAATCATTCAGTCAGTACCCAAGTACTCATGCACTGAGCCAGGCCTTAGCACATGGACTGCTTCAAACGCCTATCCGCTATGCATGCATTCCTCTAACCACCTACACACTTGCCTTTCACACCTTCAATTCTCCAGTCAGTATACATACACTTCCTGCAAACACCCTGTCACTCCCCTTGCACTCCTCTAGTGACCCATTCAGCACCATGTACTAATCCATTCACTGCACCAAAACCCAAACACGTATAAATTCACCCAGGCACTCTCGTTGCAGTACTCTAATCATTCAGTCAGTACCCAAGTACTTATGCACTGAGACAGGCCTTAGCACATGAACTACTTCAAACACCTATCCACTATGCATGTAGTCCTCTAACCACCTACACACTTGTCTTTCACACATTCAAGTTTCCAGTCAGTATCCATACACCTCCAGCAAACACGCTGTCACTCCCCTAGGACTCCTGTAGTGACCCATTCAGCACCATGTACTAATCCATTCACTGCGCCAAAACCCAAACACTCATAAATTCACCCAGGGACTCTCCTTGCAGTACTCTAATCATTCAGTCAGTACCCAAGTACTCATGCACTGAGCCAGGCCTTAGCACATGGACTGCTTCAAACGCCTATCCACTATGCATGCAGTCCTCTAACCACCTACACACTTGTCTTTCACACTTTCAATTCCCCAGTCAGTAGCCATACACTTCCAGCAAAAACCCTGTCACTCTCCTTGCACTCCTCTAGTGACCCATTCAGCACCATCTACTAATCCATTCACTGCGCCAAAACCCAAACACTTATAAATTCACCCAGGGACTCTCCATGCAGTACTCTAATCATTCAGTCAGTACCCAAGTACTCATGCACTGAGACAGGCCTTAGCACATGGACTGCTTCAAACGCCAATTCACTATGCATGCAGTCCTCTAACCACCTACACACTTGTCTTTCACACCTTCAATTCCCCAGTCAGTGTCCATACACTTCCAGCAAACACCCTGTCAATCTCCTTGCACTCCTCTAGTGACCCATTCAGCACCATGTACTAATCCATTCACTGTGCCAAAACCCAAACACTTATAAATTCACCCAGGGACTCTCCTTGCAGTACTCTAATCATTCCGTCAGTACCCAAGTACTCATGCACTGAGCCAGGCCTTAGCACATGGACTGCTTTAAACGCCTATCCACTATGCATGTAGTCCTCTAACCACCTATAAACTTGTCTTTCACACCTTCAATTCCCCAGTCAGTATCCATACACTTCCAGCAAACACCCTGTCACTCCCCTTGCACTCCTCTAGTGACCCATTCAGCACCATCTACTAATCCATTCACTGCGCCAAAACCCAACCACTTATAAATTCACCCAGGCACTCTCCTTGCAGTGCTCTAATCATTCAGTCAGTACCCATGTACTCATGCACTGAGCCAGGCCTTAGCACATGGACTGCTTTAAACGCCTATCCACTATGCATGTCGTCCTCTAACCACCTTCACACTTGTCTTTCACACCTTCAATTCCCTAGTCGGTAGCCATACACTTCCAGCAAACACACTGTCACTCTCCTTGCACTCCTCTAGTGACCCATTCAGCGCCATGTACTAATCCATTCACTGCGCCAAAACCCAAAGACTTATAAATTCACCCAGGCACTCTCGTTGCAGTACTCCAATCATTCAGTAGGGACCCAAGTACTCATGCACTGAGCCAGGCCTTAGCACATGGACTACTTCAAACGCCTATCCACTATGCATGTAGTCCTCTAACCACCTACACACTTGTCTTTCACACTTTCAAGTCTCCAGTCAGTATCCATACACCTCCAGCAAACACCCTGTCACTCCCCTAGGACTCCTGTAGTGACCCATTCAGCACCATGTACTAATCCATTCACTGCGCCAAAACCCAAACACTTATAAATTCACCCAGGGACTCTCCTTGCAGTACTCTAATCATTCAGTCAGTACCCAAGTACTCATGCACTGAGCCAGGCCTTAGCACATGGACTGCTTCAAATGCCTATCCACTATGCATGTAGTCCTCTAACCACCTACACACTTGTCTTTCACACTTTCAATTCCCCAGTCAGTAGCCATACACTTCCAGTAAACACCCTGTCACTCTCCTTGCACTCCTCTAGTGACCAATTCAGCACCATGTACTAATCCATTCACTGCACCAAAACCCAAACACTTATAAATTCACCCAGGGACTCTCCTTGCAGTACTCTAATCATTCAGTCAGTACCCAAGTACTCATGCACTGAGCCAGGCCTTAGCACATGGACTGCTTCAAACGCCTATCCGCTATGCATGCATTCCTCTAACCACCTACACACTTGCCTTTCACACCTTCAATTCTCCAGTCAGTATACATACACTTCCTGCAAACACCCTGTCACTCCCCTTGCACTCCTCTAGTGACCCATTCAGCACCATGTACTAATCCATTCACTGCACCAAAACCCAAACACGTATAAATTCACCCAGGCACTCTCGTTGCAGTACTCTAATCATTCAGTCAGTACCCAAGTACTCATGCACTGAGACAGGCCTTAGCACATGGACTGCTTCTAATGCCAATCCACTATGCATGCAGTCCTCTAACCACCTACACACTTGTCTTTCACACCTTCAATTCCCCAGTCAGTGTCCATACACTTCCAGCAAACACCCTGTCACTCTCCTTGCACTCCTCTAGTGACCCATTCAGCACCATGTACTAATCCATTCACTGCGCCAAAACCCAAACACTTATAAATTCACCCAGGGACTCTCCTTGCAGTACTCTAATCATTCAGTCAGTACCCAAGTACTCATGCACTGAGAAAGGCCTTAGCACATGGACTGCTTCAAGCGCCTATCCACTATGCATGTAGTCCTCTAACCACCTATACACTTGTCTTTCACACTTTCAATTCCCCACTCAGTATCCATACACTTCCAGCAAACACCCTGTCACTCCCCTTGCACTCCTCTAGTGACCCATTCAGCACCATCTACTAATCCATTCACTGCGCCAAAACCCAACCACTTATAAATTCACCCAGGGACTCTCCTTGCAGTACTCTAATCATTCAGTCAGTACCCAAGTACTCATGCACTGAGACAGGCCTTAGCACATGGACTGCTTCAAACGCCAATCCACTATGCATGCAGTCCTCTAACCACCTACACACTTGTCTTTCACACCTTCAATTCCCCAGTCAGTGTCCATACACTTCCAGCAAACACCCTGTCACTCTCCTTGCACTCCTCTAGTGACCCATTCAGCACCATGTACTAATCCATTCACTGCGCCAAAACCCAAACACTTATAAATTCACCCAGGGGCTCTCCTTGCAGTACTCTAATCATTCAGTCAGTACCCAAGTACTTATGCACTGAGACAGGCCTTATCACATGGACTGCTTCAAACCCCTATCCACTATGCATGTAGTCCTCTAACCACCTACACACTTGTCTTTCACACCTTCAATTCCCTATTCAGTAGCCATACACTTCCAACAAACACCCTGTCACTCTCCTTGCACTCCTCTAGTGACCCATTCAGCGCCATGTACTAATCCATTCACTGCGCCAAAACCCAAACAATTATAAATTCACCCAGGCACTCTCGTTGCAGTACTCTAATCATTCAGTCAGTACCCAAGTACTCATGCACTGAGCCAGGCCTTAGCACATGGACTACTTCAAACACCTATCCACTATGCATGTAGTCCTCTAACCACCTACACACTTGTCTTTCACACATTCAAGTTTCCAGTCAGTATCCATACACCTCCAGCAAACACGCTGTCACTCCCCTAGGACTCCTGTAGTGACCCATTCAGCACCATGTACTAATCCATTCACTGCGCCAAAACCCAAACACTCATAAATTCACCCAGGGACTCTCCTTGCAGTACTCTAATCATTCAGTCAGTACCCAAGTACTCATGCACTGAGCCAGGCCTTAGCACATGGACTGCTTCAAACGCCTATCCACTATGCATGTAGTCCTCTAACCACCTACACACTTGTCTTTCACACTTTCAATTCCCCAGTCAGTAGCCATACACTTCCAGCAAAAACCCTGTCACTCTCCTTGCACTTCTCTAGTGACCCATTCAGCACCATCTACTAATCCATTCACTGCGCCAAAACCCAAACACTTATAAATTCACCCAGGGACTCTCCATGCAGTACTCTAATCATTCAGTCAGTACCCAAGTACTCATGCACTGAGCCAGGCCTTAGCACATGGACTGCAAACGCCTATCCACTATGCATGCAGTCCTCTAACCACGTACACACTTGTCTTTCAAACCTTCAAGTCTCCAGTCAGTATCCATACACTTCCAGCAAACACCCTGTCACTCACCTAGGACTCCTGTAGTGACCCATTCAGCACCATGTACTAACCCATTCACTGTACCAAAACCCAAACACTTATAAATTCATCCAGACACTCTCCTTGCAGTACTCTAATCATTCAGTCAGTACCCAAGTACTCATGCACTAAGCCAGGCCTTAGCACATGGACTGCTTCAAACGCCTATCCGCTATGCATGCATTCCTCTAACCACCTACACACTTGTCTTTCACACCTTCAATTCTCCAGTCATTATACATACACTTCCTGCAAACACCCTGTCACTCCCCTTGCACTCCTCTAGTGACCCATTCAGCACCATGTACTAATCCATTCACTGCACCAAAACCCAACCACTTATAAATTCACCCAGGCACTCTCCTTGCAGTACTCTAATCATTCAGTCAGTACCCAAGTACTCATGCACTGAGACAGGCCTTAGCACATGGACTGCTTTAAACGCCTATCCACTATGCATGTAGTCCTCTAACCACCTACACACTTGTCTTTCACACTTTCAAGTCTCCAGTCAGTATCCATACACCTCCAGCAAACACCCTGTCACTCCCCTAGGACTCCTGTAGTGACCCATTCAGCACCATGTACTAATCCATTCACTGCGCCAAAACCCAAAGACTTATAAATTCACCCAGGCACTCTCGTTGCAGTACTCCAATCATTCAGTAGGGACCCAAGTACTCATGCACTGAGCCAGGCCTTAGCACATGGACTACTTCAAACGCCTATCCACTATGCATGTAGTCCTCTAACCACCTACACACTTGTCTTTCACACTTTCAAGTCTCCAGTCAGTATCCATACACCTCCAGCAAACACCCTGTCACTCCCCTAGGACTCCTGTAGTGACCCATTCAGCACCATGTACTAATCCATTCACTGCGCCAAAACCCAAACACTTATAAATTCACCCAGGGACTCTCCTTGCAGTACTCTAATCATTCAGTCAGTACCCAAGTACTCATGCACTGAGCCAGGCCTTAGCACATGGACTGCTTCAAACGCCTATCCACTATGCATGTAGTCCTCTCACCACCTACACACTTGTCTTTCACACTTTCAATTCCCCAGTCAGTAGCCATACACTTCCAGCAAACACCCTGTCACTCTCCTTGCACTCCTCTAGTGACCAATTCAGCACCATGTACTAATCCATTCACTGCACCAAAACCCAAACACTTATAAATTCACCCAGGGACTCTCCTTGCAGTACTCTAATCATTCAGTCAGTACCCAAGTACTCATGCACTGAGCCAGGCCTTAGCACATGGACTACTTCAAACGCCTATCCGCTATGCATGCATTCCTCTAACCACCTACACACTTGCCTTTCACACCTTCAATTCTCCAGTCAGTATACATACACTTCCTGCAAACACCCTGTCACTCCCCTTGCACTCCTCTAGTGACCCATTCAGCACCATGTACTAATCCATTCACTGCACCAAAACCCAAACACGTATAAATTCACCCAGGCACTCTCGTTGCAGTACTCTAATCATTCAGTCAGTACCCAAGTACTCATGCACTGAGACAGGCCTTAGCACATGGACTGCTTCTAATGCCAATCCACTATGCATGCAGTCCTCTAACCACCTACACACTTGTCTTTCACACCTTCAATTCCCCAGTCAGTGTCCATACACTTCCAGCAAACACCCTGTCACTCTCCTTGCACTCCTCTAGTGACCCATTCAGCACCATGTACTAATCCATTCACTGCGCCAAAACCCAAACACTTATAAATTCACCCAGGGACTCTCCTTGCAGTACTCTAATCATTCAGTCAGTACCCAAGTACTCATCCACTGAGAAAGGCCTTAGCACATGGACTGCTTCAAGCGCCTATCCACTATGCATGTAGTCCTCTAACCACCTATACACTTGTCTTTCACACTTTCAATTCCCCACTCAGTATCCATACACTTCCAGCAAACACCCTGTCACTCCCCTTGCACTCCTCTAGTGACCCATTCAGCACCATCTACTAATCCATTCACTGCGCCAAAACCCAACCACTTATAAATTCACCCAGGGACTCTCCTTGCAGTACTCTAATCATTCAGTCAGTACCCAAGTACTCATGCACTGAGACAGGCCTTAGCACATGGACTGCTTCAAACGCCAATCCACTATGCATGCAGTCCTCTAACCACCTACACACTTGTATTTCACACCTTCAATTCCCCAGTCAGTGTCCATACACTTCCAGCAAACACCCTGTCACTCTCCTTGCACTCCTCTAGTGACCCATTCAGCACCATGTACTAATCCATTCACTGCGCCAAAACCCAAACATTTATAAATTTACCCAGGGGCTCTCCTTGCAGTACTCTAATCATTCAGTCAGTACCCAAGTACTTATGCACTGAGACAGGCCTTAGCACATGGACTGCTTCAAACCCCTATCCACTATGCATGTAGTCCTCTAACCACCTATACACTTGTCTTTCACACCTTCAATTCCCCAGTCAGTATCCATACACTTCCAGCAAACACCCTGTCACTCCCCTTGCACTCCTCTAGTGACCCATTCAGCACCATCTACTAATCCATTCACTGCGCCAAAACCCAACCACTTATAAATTCACCCAGGTACTCTCCTTGCAGTGCACTAATCATTCAGTCAGTACCCAAGTACTCATGCACTGAGCCAGGCCTTAGCACATGGACTGCTTTAAACGCCTATCCACAATGCATGTCGTCCTCTAACCACCTACACACTTGTCTTTCACACCTTCAATTCCCTAGTCAGTAGCCATACACTTCCAACAAACACCCTGTCACTCTCCTTGCACTCCTCTAGTGACCCATTCAGCGCCATGTACTAATCCATTCACTGCGCCAAAACCCAAACAATTATAAATTCACCCAGGCACTCTCGTTGCAGTACTCTAATCATTCAGTCAGTACCCAAGTACTCATGCACTGAGCCAGGCCTTAGCACATGGACTACTTCAAACACCTATCCACTATGCATGTAGTCCTCTAACCACCTACACACTTGTCTTTCACACATTCAAGTTTCCAGTCAGTATCCATACACCTCCAGCAAACACGCTGTCACTCTCCTAGGACTCCTGTAGTGACCCATTCAGCACCATGTACTAATCCATTCACTGCGCCAAAACCCAAACACTCATAAATTCACCCAGGGACTCTCCTTGAAGTACTCTAATCATTCAGTCAGTACCCAAGTACTCATGCACTGAGCCAGGCCTTAGCACATGGACTGCTTCAAACGCCTATCCACTATGCATGTAGTCCTCTAACCACCTACACACTTGTCTTTCACACTTTCAATTCCCCAGTCAGTAGCCATACACTTCCAGCAAAAACCCTGTCACTCTCCTTGCACTCCTCTAGTGACCCATTCAGCACCATCTACTAATCCATTCACTGCGCCAAAACCCAAACACTTATAAATTCACCCAGGGACTCTCCATGCAGTACTCTAATCATTCAGTCAGTACCCAAGTACTCATGCACTGAGCCAGGCCTTAGCACATGGACTGCAAACGCCTATCCACTATGCATGCAGTCCTCTAACCACGTACACACTTGTCTTTCAAACCTTCAAGTCTCCAGTCAGTATCCATACACTTCCAGCAAACACCCTGTCACTCACCTAGGACTCCTGTAGTGACCCATTCAGCACCATGTACTAACCCATTCACTGTACCAAAACCCAAACACTTATAAATTCATCCAGACACTCTCCTTGCAGTACTCTAATCATTCAGTCAGTACCCAAGTACTCATGCACTAAGCCAGGCCTTAGCACATGGACTGCTTCAAACGCCTATCCGCTATGCATGCATTCCTCTAACCACCTACACACTTGTCTTTCACACCTTCAATTCTCCAGTCATTATACATACACTTCCTGCAAACACCCTGTCACTCCCCTTGCACTCCTCTAGTGACCCATTCAGCACCATGTACTAATCCATTCACTGCACCAAAACCCAAACACTTATAAATTCACCCAGGCACTCTCGTTGCTGTACTCTAATCATTCAGTCAGTACCCAAGTACTCATGCACTGAGACAGGCCTTAGCACATGGACTGCTCAAACGCCAATTCACTATGCATGCAGTCCTCTAACCACCTACACACTTGTCTTTCACACCTTCAATTCCCCAGTCAGTGTCCATACACTTCCAGCAAACACCCTGTCACTCTCCTTGCACTCCTCTAGTGACCCATTCAGCACCATGTACTAATCCATTCACTGCGCCAAAACCCAAACACTTATAAATTCACCCAGGGACTCTCCTTGCAGTACTCTAATCATTCAGTCAGTACCCAAGTACTCATGCACTGAGAAAGGCCTTAGCACATGGACTGCTTCAAGCGCCTATCCACTATGCATGTAGTCCTCTAACCACCTATACACTTGTCTTTCACACTTTCAATTCCCCACTCAGTATCCATACACTTCCAGCAAACACCCTGTCACTCCCCTTGCACTCCTCTAGTGACCCATTCAGCACCATCTACTAATCCATTCACTGCGCCAAAACCCAACCACTTATAAATTCACCCAGGGACACTCCTTGCAGTACTCTAATCATTCAGTCAGTACCCAAGTACTCATGCACTGAGACAGGCCTTAGCACATGGACTGCTTCAAACGCCAATCCACTATGCATGCAGTCCTCTAACCACCTACACACTTGTCTTTCACACCTTCAATTCCCCAGTCAGTGTCCATACACTTCCAGCAAACACCCTGTCACTCTCCTTGCACTCCTCTAGTGACCCATTCAGCACCATGTACTAATCCATTCACTGCGCCAAAACCCAAACACTTATAAATTCACCCAGGGACTCTCCTTGCAGTACTCTAATCATTCAGTCAGTACCCAAGTACTCATCCACTGAGAAAGGCCTTAGCACATGGACTGCTTCAAGCGCCTATCCACTATGCATGTAGTCCTCTAACCACCTATACACTTGTCTTTCACACTTTCAATTCCCCACTCAGTATCCATACACTTCCAGCAAACACCCTGTCACTCCCCTTGCACTCCTCTAGTGACCCATTCAGCACCATCTACTAATCCATTCACTGCGCCAAAACCCAACCACTTATAAATTCACCCAGGGACTCTCCTTGCAGTACTCTAATCATTCAGTCAGTACCCAAGTACTCATGCACTGAGACAGGCCTTAGCACATGGACTGCTTCAAACGCCAATCCACTATGCATGCAGTCCTCTAACCACCTACACACTTGTATTTCACACCTTCAATTCCCCAGTCAGTGTCCATACACTTCCAGCAAACACCCTGTCACTCTCCTTGCACTCCTCTAGTGACCCATTCAGCACCATGTACTAATCCATTCACTGCGCCAAAACCCAAACACTTATAAATTTACCCAGGGGCTCTCCTTGCAGTACTCTAATCATTCAGTCAGTACCCAAGTACTTATGCACTGAGACAGGCCTTAGCACATGGACTGCTTCAAACCCCTATCCACTATGCATGTAGTCCTCTAACCACCTATACACTTGTCTTTCACACCTTCAATTCCCCAGTCAGTATCCATACACTTCCAGCAAACACCCTGTCACTCCCCTTGCACTCCTCTAGTGACCCATTCAGCACCATCTACTAATCCATTCACTGCGCCAAAACCCAACCACTTATAAATTCACCCAGGTACTCTCCTTGCAGTGCACTAATCATTCAGTCAGTACCCAAGTACTCATGCACTGAGCCAGGCCTTAGCACATGGACTGCTTTAAACGCCTATCCACAATGCATGTCGTCCTCTAACCACCTACACACTTGTCTTTCACACCTTCAATTCCCTAGTCAGTAGCCATACACTTCCAACAAACACCCTGTCACTCTCCTTGCACTCCTCTAGTGACCCATTCAGCGCCATGTACTAATCCATTCACTGCGCCAAAACCCAAACAATTATAAATTCACCCAGGCACTCTCGTTGCAGTACTCTAATCATTCAGTCAGTACCCAAGTACTCATGCACTGAGCCAGGCCTTAGCACATGGACTACTTCAAACACCTATCCACTATGCATGTAGTCCTCTAACCACCTACACACTTGTCTTTCACACATTCAAGTTTCCAGTCAGTATCCATACACCTCCAGCAAACACGCTGTCACTCCCCTAGGACTCCTGTAGTGACCCATTCAGCACCATGTACTAATCCATTCACTGCGCCAAAACCCAAACACTCATAAATTCACCCAGGGACTCTCCTTGAAGTACTCTAATCATTCAGTCAGTACCCAAGTACTCATGCACTGAGCCAGGCCTTAGCACATGGACTGCTTCAAACGCCTATCCACTATGCATGTAGTCCTCTAACCACCTACACACTTGTCTTTCACACTTTCAATTCCCCAGTCAGTAGCCATACACTTCCAGCAAAAACCCTGTCACTCTCCTTGCACTCCTCTAGTGACCCATTCAGCACCATCTACTAATCCATTCACTGCGCCAAAACCCAAACACTTATAAATTCACCCAGGGACTCTCCATGCAGTACTCTAATCATTCAGTCAGTACCCAAGTACTCATGCACTGAGCCAGGCCTTAGCACATGGACTGCAAACGCCTATCCACTATGCATGCAGTCCTCTAACCACGTACACACTTGTCTTTCAAACCTTCAAGTCTCCAGTCAGTATCCATACACTTCCAGCAAACACCCTGTCACTCACCTAGGACTCCTGTAGTGACCCATTCAGCACCATGTACTAACCCATTCACTGTACCAAAACCCAAACACTTATAAATTCATCCAGACACTCTCCTTGCAGTACTCTAATCATTCAGTCAGTACCCAAGTACTCATGCACTAAGCCAGGCCTTAGCACATGGACTGCTTCAAACGCCTATCCGCTATGCATGCATTCCTCTAACCACCTACACACTTGTCTTTCACACCTTCAATTCTCCAGTCATTATACATACACTTCCTGCAAACACCCTGTCACTCCCCTTGCACTCCTCTAGTGACCCATTCAGCACCATGTACTAATCCATTCACTGCACCAAAACCCAAACACTTATAAATTCACCCAGGCACTCTCGTTGCTGTACTCTAATCATTCAGTCAGTACCCAAGTACTCATGCACTGAGACAGGCCTTAGCACATGGACTGCTCAAACGCCAATTCACTATGCATGCAGTCCTCTAACCACCTACACACTTGTCTTTCACACCTTCAATTCCCCAGTCAGTGTCCATACACTTCCAGCAAACACCCTGTCACTCTCCTTGCACTCCTCTAGTGACCCATTCAGCACCATGTACTAATCCATTCACTGCGCCAAAACCCAAACACTTATAAATTCACCCAGGGACTCTCCTTGCAGTACTCTAATCATTCAGTCAGTACCCAAGTACTCATGCACTGAGAAAGGCCTTAGCACATGGACTGCTTCAAGCGCCTATCCACTATGCATGTAGTCCTCTAACCACCTATACACTTGTCTTTCACACTTTCAATTCCCCACTCAGTATCCATACACTTCCAGCAAACACCCTGTCACTCCCCTTGCACTCCTCTAGTGACCCATTCAGCACCATCTACTAATCCATTCACTGCGCCAAAACCCAACCACTTATAAATTCACCCAGGGACACTCCTTGCAGTACTCTAATCATTCAGTCAGTACCCAAGTACTCATGCACTGAGACAGGCCTTAGCACATGGACTGCTTCAAACGCCAATCCACTATGCATGCAGTCCTCTAACCACCTACACACTTGTCTTTCACACCTTCAATTCCCCAGTCAGTGTCCATACACTTCCAGCAAACACCCTGTCACTCTCCTTGCACTCCTCTAGTGACCCATTCAGCACCATGTACTAATCCATTCACTGCGCCAAAACCCAAACACTTATAAATTCACCCAGGGGCTCTCCTTGCAGTACTCTAATCATTCAGTCAGTACCCAAGTACTTATGCACTGAGACAGGCCTTATCACATGGACTGCTTCAAACCCCTATCCACTATGCATGTAGTCCTCTAACCACCTACACACTTGTCTTTCACACCTTCAATTCCCTAGTCAGTAGCCATACACTTCCAACAAACACCCTGTCACTCTCCTTGCACTCCTCTAGTGACCCATTCAGCGCCATGTACTAATCCATTCACTGCGCCAAAACCCAAACAATTATAAATTCACCCAGGCACTCTCGTTGCAGTACTCTAATCATTCAGTCAGTACCCAAGTACTCATGCACTGAGCCAGGCCTTAGCACATGGACTACTTCAAACACCTATCCACTATGCATGTAGTCCTCTAACCACCTACACACTTGTCTTTCACACATTCAAGTTTCCAGTCAGTATCCATACACCTCCAGCAAACACGCTGTCACTCCCCTAGGACTCCTGTAGTGACCCATTCAGCACCATGTACTAATCCATTCACTGCGCCAAAACCCAAACACTCATAAATTCACCCAGGGACTCTCCTTGCAGTACTCTAATCATTCAGTCAGTACCCAAGTACTCATGCACTGAGCCAGGCCTTAGCACATGGACTGCTTCAAACGCCTATCCACTATGCATGTAGTCCTCTAACCACCTACACACTTGTCTTTCACACTTTCAATTCCCCAGTCAGTAGCCATACACTTCCAGCAAAAACCCTGTCACTCTCCTTGCACTTCTCTAGTGACCCATTCAGCACCATCTACTAATCCATTCACTGCGCCAAAACCCAAACACTTATAAATTCACCCAGGGACTCTCCATGCAGTACTCTAATCATTCAGTCAGTACCCAAGTACTCATGCACTGAGCCAGGCCTTAGCACATGGACTGCAAACGCCTATCCACTATGCATGCAGTCCTCTAACCACGTACACACTTGTCTTTCAAACCTTCAAGTCTCCAGTCAGTATCCATACACTTCCAGCAAACACCCTGTCACTCACCTAGGACTCCTGTAGTGACCCATTCAGCACCATGTACTAACCCATTCACTGTACCAAAACCCAAACACTTATAAATTCATCCAGACACTCTCCTTGCAGTACTCTAATCATTCAGTCAGTACCCAAGTACTCATGCACTAAGCCAGGCCTTAGCACATGGACTGCTTCAAACGCCTATCCGCTATGCATGCATTCCTCTAACCACCTACACACTTGTCTTTCACACCTTCAATTCTCCAGTCATTATACATACACTTCCTGCAAACACCCTGTCACTCCCCTTGCACTCCTCTAGTGACCCATTCAGCACCATGTACTAATCCATTCACTGCACCAAAACCCAAACACTTATAAATTCACCCAGGCACTCTCGTTGCTGTACTCTAATCATTCAGTCAGTACCCAAGTACTCATGCACTGAGACAGGCCTTAGCACATGGACTGCTTTAAACGCCTATCCACTATGCATGTAGTCCTCTAACCACCTACACACTTGTCTTTCACACTTTCAAGTCTCCAGTCAGTATCCATACACCTCCAGCAAACACCCTGTCACTCCCCTAGGACTCCTGTAGTGACCCATTCAGCACCATGTACTAATCCATTCACTGCGCCAAAACCCAAAGACTTATAAATTCACCCAGGCACTCTCGTTGCAGTACTCCAATCATTCAGTAGGGACCCAAGTACTCATGCACTGAGCCAGGCCTTAGCACATGGACTACTTCAAACGCCTATCCACTATGCATGTAGTCCTCTAACCACCTACACACTTGTCTTTCACTCTTTCAAGTCTCCAGTCAGTATCCATACACCTCCAGCAAACACCCTGTCACTCCCCTAGGACTCCTGTAGTGACCCATTCAGCACCATGTACTAATCCATTCACTGCGCCAAAACCCAAACACTTATAAATTCACCCAGGGACTCTCCTTGCAGTACTCTAATCATTCAGTCAGTACCCAAGTACTCATGCACTGAGCCAGGCCTTAGCACATGGACTGCTTCAAACGCCTATCCACTATGCATGTAGTCCTCTCACCACCTACACACTTGTCTTTCACACTTTCAATTCCCCAGTCAGTAGCCATACACTTCCAGCAAACACCCTGTCACTCTCCTTGCACTCCTCTAGTGACCAATTCAGCACCATGTACTAATCCATTCACTGCACCAAAACCCAAACACTTATAAATTCACCCAGGGACTCTCCTTGCAGTACTCTAATCATTCAGTCAGTACCCAAGTACTCATGCACTGAGCCAGGCCTTAGCACATGGACTGCTTCAAACGCCTATCCGCTATGCATGCATTCCTCTAACCACCTACACACTTGCCTTTCACACCTTCAATTCTCCAGTCAGTATACATACACTTCCTGCAAACACCCTGTCACTCCCCTTGCACTCCTCTAGTGACCCATTCAGCACCATGTACTAATCCATTCACTGCACCAAAACCCAAACACGTATAAATTCACCCAGGCACTCTCGTTGCAGTACTCTAATCATTCAGTCAGTACCCAAGTACTCATGCACTGAGACAGGCCTTAGCACATGGACTGCTTCAAACGCCAATCCACTATGCATGCAGTCCTCTAACCACCTACACACTTGTATTTCACACCTTCAATTCCCCAGTCAGTGTCCATACACTTCCAGCAAACACCCTGTCACTCTCCTTGCACTCCTCTAGTGACCCATTCAGCACCATGTACTAATCCATTCACTGCGCAAAAACCCAAACACTTATAAATTCACCCAGGGGCTCTCCTTGCAGTACTCTAATCATTCAGTCAGTACCCAAGTACTTATGCACTGAGACAGGCCTTAGCACATGGACTGCTTCAAACCCCTATCCACTATGCATGTAGTCCTCTAACCACCTATACACTTGTCTTTCACACCTTCAATTCCCCAGTCAGTATCCATACACTTCCAGCAAACACCCTGTCACTCCCCTTGCACTCCTCTAGTGACCCATTCAGCACCATCTACTAATCCATTCACTGCGCCAAAACCCAACCACTTATAAATTCACCCAGGTACTCTCCTTGCAGTGCACTAATCATTCAGTCAGTACCCAAGTACTCATGCACTGAGCCAGGCCTTAGCACATGGACTGCTTTAAACGCCTATCCACAATGCATGTCGTCCTCTAACCACCTACACACTTGTCTTTCACACCTTCAATTCCCTAGTCAGTAGCCATACACTTCCAACAAACACCCTGTCACTCTCCTTGCACTCCTCTAGTGACCCATTCAGCGCCATGTACTAATCCATTCACTGCGCCAAAACCCAAACAATTATAAATTCACCCAGGCACTCTCGTTGCAGTACTCTAATCATTCAGTCAGTACCCAAGTACTCATGCACTGAGCCAGGCCTTAGCACATGGACTACTTCAAACACCTATCCACTATGCATGTAGTCCTCTAACCACCTACACACTTGTCTTTCACACATTCAAGTTTCCAGTCAGTATCCATACACCTCCAGCAAACACGCTGTCACTCCCCTAGGACTCCTGTAGTGACCCATTCAGCACCATGTACTAATCCATTCACTGCGCCAAAACCCAAACACTCATAAATTCACCCAGGGACTCTCCTTGAAGTACTCTAATCATTCAGTCAGTACCCAAGTACTCATGCACTGAGCCAGGCCTTAGCACATGGACTGCTTCAAACGCCTATCCACTATGCATGTAGTCCTCTAACCACCTACACACTTGTCTTTCACACTTTCAATTCCCCAGTCAGTAGCCATACACTTCCAGCAAAAACCCTGTCACTCTCCTTGCACTCCTCTAGTGACCCATTCAGCACCATCTACTAATCCATTCACTGCGCCAAAACCCAAACACTTATAAATTCACCCAGGGACTCTCCATGCAGTACTCTAATCATTCAGTCAGTACCCAAGTACTCATGCACTGAGCCAGGCCTTAGCACATGGACTGCAAACGCCTATCCACTATGCATGCAGTCCTCTAACCACGTACACACTTGTCTTTCAAACCTTCAAGTCTCCAGTCAGTATCCATACACTTCCAGCAAACACCCTGTCACTCACCTAGGACTCCTGTAGTGACCCATTCAGCACCATGTACTAACCCATTCACTGTACCAAAACCCAAACACTTATAAATTCATCCAGACACTCTCCTTGCAGTACTCTAATCATTCAGTCAGTACCCAAGTACTCATGCACTAAGCCAGGCCTTAGCACATGGACTGCTTCAAACGCCTATCCGCTATGCATGCATTCCTCTAACCACCTACACACTTGTCTTTCACACCTTCAATTCTCCAGTCATTATACATCCACTTCCTGCAAACACCCTGTCACTCCCCTTGCACTCCTCTAGTGACCCATTCAGCACCATGTACTAATCCATTCACTGCACCAAAACCCAAACACTTATAAATTCACCCAGGCACTCTCGTTGCTGTACTCTAATCATTCAGTCAGTACCCAAGTACTCATGCACTGAGACAGGCCTTAGCACATGGACTGCTCAAACGCCAATTCACTATGCATGCAGTCCTCTAACCACCTACACACTTGTATTTCACACCTTCAATTCCCCAGTCAGTGTCCATACACTTCCAGCAAACACCCTGTCAATCTCCTTGCACTCCTCTAGTGACCCATTCAGCACCATGTACTAATCCATTCACTGTGCCAAAACCCAAACACTTATAAATTCACCCAGGGACTCTCCTTGCAGTACTCTAATCATTCCGTCAGTACCCAAGTACTCATGCACTGAGCCAGGCCTTAGCACATGGACTGCTTTAAACGCCTATCCACTATGCATGTAGTCCTCTAACCACCTATAAACTTGTCTTTCACACCTTCAATTCCCCAGTCAGTATCCATACACTTCCAGCAAACACCCTGTCACTCCCCTTGCACTCCTCTAGTGACCCATTCAGCACCATCTACTAATCCATTCACTGCGCCAAAACCCAACCACTTATAAATTCACCCAGGCACTCTCCTTGCAGTGCTCTAATCATTCAGTCAGTACCCATGTACTCATGCACTGAGCCAGGCCTTAGCACATGGACTGCTTTAAACGCCTATCCACTATGCATGTCGTCCTCTAACCACCTTCACACTTGTCTTTCACACCTTCAATTCCCTAGTCGGTAGCCATACACTTCCAGCAAACACCCTGTCACTCTCCTTGCACTCCTCTAGTGACCCATTCAGCGCCATGTACTAATCCATTCACTGCGCCAAAACCCAAAGACTTATAAATTCACCCAGGCACTCTCGTTGCAGTACTCCAATCATTCAGTAGGGACCCAAGTACTCATGCACTGAGCCAGGCCTTAGCACATGGACTACTTCAAACGCCTATCCACTATGCATGTAGTCCTCTAACCACCTACACACTTGTCTTTCACACATTCAAGTTTCCAGTCAGTATCCATACACCTCCAGCAAACACGCTGTCACTCCCCTAGGACTCCTCTAGTGAACCATTCAGCACCATGTACTAATTCATTCACTGCGCCAAAACACAAACACATAAATTCACCCAGACACTCTCCTTGCAGTACTCTAATCGTTCAGTCAGTACCCAAGTACTCATGCACTGAGACAGGCCTTAGCACATGGACTGCTTCAAACGCCTATCCACTATGCATGCAGTCCTCTAACCACCTACACACTTGTCTTTCACACCTTCAATTCACCAGTCAGTATCTACACACTCCTGCAAACACCCAGTCACTCCCCTTGCACTCCTCCAGTGACCCATTCAACACCATGTACTAATCCATTCACAGTGCCAAAACCCAAACACTTATAAATTCACCCAGGCACTCTCCTTGCAGTACTCTAAACATTCAGTCAGTACCCAAGTACTCATGCACTGAGACAGGCCTTAGCACATGGACTGCTTCAAACGCCAATCCACTATGCATGCAGTCCTCTAACCACCTATACACTTGTCTTTCACACCTTCAATTCCTCAGTCAGTATCCATACACTTCCAGCAAACACCCTGTCACTCTCTACTTGCACTCCTCTAGTGACCCATTCAGCACCATCTACTAATCCATTCACTGTGCCAAAACCCAACCACTTATAAATTCACCCAGGCACTCTCGTTGCAGTACTCTAATCATTCAGTCAGTACCCAAGTACTCATGCACTGAGCCAGGCCTTAGCACATGGACAGCTTCAAACGCCTATCCACTATGCATGTAGTCCTCTAACCACCTATACACTTGTCTTTCACACCTTCAATTCCCCAGTCAGTATCCATACACTTCCAGCAAACACCCTGTCACTCCCCTTGCACTCCTTTAGTGACCCATTCAGCACCATCTACTAATCCATTCACTGCGCCAAAACCCAAACACTTATAAATTCACCCAGGCACTCTCCTTGCAGTGCTCTAATCATTCAGTCAGTACACAAGTGCTCATGCACTGAGCAAGGCCTTAGCACATGGACTGCTTTAAACGCCTATCCACTATGCATGTCGTCCTCTAACCACCTACACACCTGTCTTTCACACCTTCAGTTCCCCAGTCAGTAGCCATACATTTCCAGCAAACACCCTGTCACTCTCCTTGCACTCCTCTAGTGAACCATTCAGCACCATGTACTAATCCATTCACTGCGCCAAAACCCAAACACATAAATTCACCCAGACACTCTCCTTGCAGTACTCTAATCGTTCAGTCAGTACCCAAGTACTCATGCACTGAGACAGGCCTTAGCACATGGACTGCTTCAAACGCCTATCCACTATGCATGCAGTCCTCTAACCACCTACACACTTGTCTTTCACACATTCAAGTCTCCAGTCAGTATCCATACACCTCCAGCAAACACCCTGTCACTCCCCTAGGACTCCTGTAGTGACCCATTCAGCACCATGTACTAATCCATTCACTACGCCTAAACCCAAACACTCATAAATTCACCCAGGGACTCTCCTTGCAGTACTCTAATCATTCAGTCAGTACCCAAGTACTCATGCACTGAGCCAAGCCTTAGCACATGGGCTGCTTCAAACGCCTATCCACTATGCATGTAGTCCTCTAACCACCTACACACTTGTCTTTCACACTTTCAATTCCCCAGTCAGTAGCCATACACTTCCAGCAAACACCCTGTCACTCTCGTTGCACTCCTCTAGTGACCCATTCAGCACCATGTACTAATCCATTCACTGCGCCAAAACCCAAACACTTATAAATTCACCCAGGGACTCTCCATGCAGTACTCTAATCATTCAGTCAGTACCCAAGTACTCATGCACTGAGCCAGGCCTTAGCACATGGACTGCAAACGCCTATCCACTATGCATGCAGTCCTCTAACCACGTACACACTTGTCTTTCAGATCAGATCAGATCAGAAAAACTTCATTCGATTGTAGAAAAACAATCATAAAAGTATACATAAATAAAAACAAGAAATACATTTGAGTCATAAAACCTTAAGTTAAAAAAGTGCATGATGCCCAAAGATTTACAAGGAAATACATTATAAGATCATCCTTTTCCTGGTAGAAATCACTTTTTTCAAATACAAAGTGAGTGTTGCAACACAAAGGTGGTTGTCCAAACGTTGGATATCGTGCAATGCACGACGACATTGACGATATCCAAATATCCTTAAGAAGGGCAATAATATGGTTCGCCTATCATGTATATAGAAACGACAAAATAATACAAAATGCATGGTACTTTGAGGAGAGATTTCATCACAAGGGCATGGGGACAAATCGTGAGACCAATCATTGATTGTGGGAAAACTAACCAATCTGTGAAAAATGCTAAATCTAAAACGACACAATAAAAACCGATCATAGTTACCCGGAACATAGGTCAAATAGGGTTGAATATTAAAAGTAGTTAAAATTAATTCATGTTGAAAAACAGTTGGTTTTAAAACCTCCACAGCACATCTTATGGATTCTAGGTGTGTCAGGCATTCTTTTTTAAGATCCTTTCTAGAGATAGTTGAGATGGCGAGAGGATTTAAAAAATACTCTTGTTTGCCAATATCAAATAGAAAATTTCGTACATATCTCAGCCATGGTATCCTCATGAATCCATCTAACTTTAGAACATCCGACAATATATCTCTATTAAGCTTAGGTTCTTCTTTTGACCATACCCTGTGCCATAATAGTACGGGTTCTAGCTTAATAAGGTCAGATATAAAAGAAAGTCCCAGTTCTGTATGACAATTATAACTAGAGGAACTATTAGGGACCGCGAGGATAAACTTCAAGAAGGTGTTCTCAACAACCTGAAGCGGGATTGGATCCACTATCCCCCATATCCCGCTACCATACATAGCACCAGATAGACATTTAGCTTTGTAAATTTTAATTAGCTCCGCGGGAGGTCGGGTACCTAGTTTCACAGAGAAGGACCTAAGGGCAGCGGTCGAGTGTATCATCGCCTGTTTTTTTGCAGCCAATGCCTCGCCCCAAGAGTCCTTCTGCGTAAATAAAATACCAAGGTAGGAAAATTGTTGAGTAAAAACCAACCGTTGACCTTCAATAAATATAGGCTTCTTTGGTTTTACATTTCTACCACAGTGCATGATAAATGTTTTTGCTATATTTACTTTTAGGCCCAATTCTGCCATGAAGAGGGCAAAACTAGCAACCACGCGCTGTAGTCCCAGTTGAGTGCGGGACATCAATACAGCGTCGTCCGCATACATTAATAGCGGGATTGGACGGCCAGCAACGTAAGGGGGATCAAATTTATTATTGCACAAGGCATTCTCCAAACCATTTATATACAAATTAAAAAGGAAGGGGGCTAGGACACAACCTTGCCTAACCCCACTCCTAATTGGGATTTTACCAGTGCAGTCCCCGTTTTGGCCATAGCGTACAGACGCAGAAGCTTCACTATAAAAACATTTAAGAAAATAAATAATGTTGTCTTCAACCCCGAATTGTTCCAGTAATATCCACAGTTTGGAATGAATCACACAGTCAAAGGCGGCTGAAAGATCAACAAAAGCCACAAACAAGTTCTCCCTCCTAGCCCTGGTGTATTTCCCCGTTAACATCAGGAAATTTAAGCCTTGTTCCAAAGTTCCCAATCCAGTGCGGAAACCATATTGTAGGTCAGAGAGGATAGAATTTTCATCAGCCCATCGAAGTAGTCGGTCCAGAATTATTTGTCCTGCTATTTTGTCTTTCAAACCTTCAAGTCTCCAGTCAGTATACATACACTTCCAGCAAACACCCTGTCACTCACCTAGGACTCCTGTAGTGACCTATTCAGCACCATGTACTAACCCATTCACTGTACCAAAACCCAAACACTTATAAATTCACCCAGGCACTCTCGTTGCTGTACTCTAATCATTCAGTCAGTACCCAAGTACTCATGCACTGAGACAGGCCTTAGCACATGGACTGCTTCAAACGCCAATTCACTATGCATGCAGACCTCTAACCACCTACACACTTGTCTTTCACACCTTCAATTCCCCAGTCAGTGTCCATACACTTCCAGCAAATACCCTGTCAATCTCCTTGCACTCCTCTAGTGACCCATTCAGCACCATGTACTAATCAATTCACTGCGCCAAAACCCAAACACTTATAAATTCACCCAGGCACTCTCCTTGCAGTGCTCTAATCATTCAGTCAGTACCCATGTACTCATGCACTGAGCCAGGCCTTAGCACATGGACTGCTTTAAACGCCTATCCACTATGCATGTCGTCCTCTAACCACCTACACACCTGTCTTTCACACCTTCAGTTCCCCAGTCAGTAGCCATACACTTCCAGCAAACACCCTGTCACTCTCCTTGCACTCCTCTAGTGAACCATTCAGCACCATCTACTAATCCATTCACTGCACCAAAACCCAAACACATAAATTCACCCAGACACTCTCCTTGCAGTACTCTAATCATTCAGTCAGTACCCAAGTACTCATGCACTGAGACAGGCCTTAGCACATGGACTGCTTCAAACGCCAATCCACTATGCATGCAGTCCTCTAACCACCTATACACTTGTCTTTCACACCTTCAATTCCCCAGTCAGTATCTACACACTCCTGCAAACACCCAGTCACTCCCCTTGCACTCCTCCAGTGATCCATTCAGCACCATGTACTAATCCATTCACAGCACCAAAACCCAAACACTTATAAATTCACCCAGGCACTCTCCTTGCAGTACTCTAATCATTCAGTCAGTACCCAAGAACTCATGCACTGAGACAGGCCTTAGCACATGGACTGCTTCAAACGCCAATCCACTATGCATGCAGTCCTCTAACCACCTACACACTTGTCTTTCACCCCTTCAATTCCCCAGTCAGTATCTACACACTCCTGCAAACACCCTGTCACTCCCCTAGGGCTCCTGTAGTGACCCATTCAACACCACGTACTAATCCATTCACTGCGCCAAAACCCAAACACTTATAAATTCACCCAAGGACTCTCTTTGCAGTACTCTAATCATTCAGTCAGTACCCAAGTACTCATGCACTGAGCCAGGCCTTAGCACATGGACTGCTTTAAACGCCTATCCACTATGCATGTCGTCCTCTAACCACATACACACTTGTCTTTCACACCTTCAATTCCCTAGTCAGTAGCCATACACTTCCAACAAACACCCTGTCACTCTCCTTGCACTCCTCTAGTGACACATTCAGCACCATGTACTAATCCATTCACTGCGCCAAAACCCAAACACTTATAAATTCACCCAGGCACTCTCGTTGCAGTATTCTAATCATTCAGTCAGTACCCAAGTACTCATGCACTGAGCCAGGCCTTAGCACATGGACTACTTCAAACGCCTATCCACTATGCATGTAGTTCTCTAACTACCTATACACTTGTCTTTCACACCTTCAATTCCCCAGTCAGTATCCATACACTTCCAGCAAACACCCTGTCACTCCCCTTGCACTCCTTTAGTGACCCATTCAGCACCATCTACTAATCCATTCACTGCGCCAAAACCCAACCACTTATATTTTCACCCAGGCACTCTCCATACAGTGCTCTAATCATTCAGTCAGTACACAAGTACTCATGCACTGAGCCAGGCCTTAGCACATGGACTGCTTCAAACGCCTATCCGCTATGCATGCATTCCTCTAACCACCTACACACTTGCCTTTCACACCTTCAATTCTCCAGTCAGTGTCTATACACTTCCAGCAAACACCCTGTCACTCTCCTTGCACTACTCTAGTGACCCATTCAGCACCATGTACTAATCCATTCACTGCGCCAAAACCCAAACACTTATAAATTCACCCAGGGACTCTCCTTGCAGTACTCTAATCATTCAGTCAGTACCCAAGTACTCATGCACTGAGAAAGGCCTTAGCACATGGACTGCTTCAAGCGCCTATCCACTATGCGTGTAGTCCTCTAACCACCTATACACTTGTCTTTCACACTTTCAATTCCCCAGTCAGTATCCATACACTTCCAGCAAACACCCTGTCACTCCCCTTGCACTCCTCTAGTGACCCATTCAGCACCATCTACTAATCCATTCACTGCGCCAAAACCCAACCACTTATAAATTCACCCAGGCACTCTCCTTGCAGTGCTCTAATCATTCAGTCAGTACCCAAGTACTCATGCACTGAGCCAGGCCTTAGCACATGGACTGCTTCAAACGCCAATCCACTATGCATGCAGTCCTCTAACCACCTACACACTTGTCTTTCACACCTTCAATTCCCCAGTCAGTGTCCATACACTTCCAGCAAACACCCTGTCACTCTCCTTGCACTCCTCTAGTGACCCATTCAGCACCATGTACTAATCCATTCACTGCGCCAAAACCCAAACACTTATAAATTCACCCAGGGACTCTCCTTGCAGTACTCTAATCATTCAGTCAGTACCCAAGTACTTATGCACTGAGACAGGCCTTAGCACATGGACTGCTTCAAACGCCTATCCACTATGCATGTCGTCCTCTAACCACCTTCACACTTGTCTTTCACACCTTCAATTCCCTAGTCGGTAGCCATACACTTCCAGCAAACACCCTGTCACTCTCCTTGCACTCCTCTAGTGACCCATTCAGCGCCATGTACTAATCCATTCACTGCGCCAAAACCCAAAGACTTATAAATTCACCCAGGCACTCTCGTTGCAGTACTCCAATCATTCAGTAGGGACCCAAGTACTCATGCACTGAGCCAGGCCTTAGCACATGGACTACTTCAAACGCCTATCCACTATGCATGTAGTCCTCTAACCACCTACACACTTGTCTTTCACACATTCAAGTTTCCAGTCAGTATCCATACACCTCCAGCAAACACGCTGTCACTCCCCTAGGACTCCTCTAGTGAACCATTCAGCACCATGTACTAATTCATTCACTGCGCCAAAACACAAACACATAAATTCACCCAGACACTCTCCTTGCAGTACTCTAATCGTTCAGTCAGTACCCAAGTACTCATGCACTGAGACAGGCCTTAGCACATGGACTGCTTCAAACGCCTATCCACTATGCATGCAGTCCTCTAACCACCTACACACTTGTCTTTCACACCTTCAATTCACCAGTCAGTATCTACACACTCCTGCAAACACCCAGTCACTCCCCTTGCACTCCCCCAGTGACCCATTCAACACCATGTACTAATCCATTCACAGTGCCAAAACCCAAACACTTATAAATTCACCCAGGCACTCTCCTTGCAGTACTCTAAACATTCAGTCAGTACCCAAGTACTCATGCACTGAGACAGGCCTTAGCACATGGACTGCTTCAAACGCCAATCCACTATGCATGCAGTCCTCTAACCACCTATACACTTGTCTTTCACACCTTCAATTCCTCAGTCAGTATCCATACACTTCCAGCAAACACCCTGTCACTCTCTACTTGCACTCCTCTAGTGACCCATTCAGCACCGTCTACTAATCCATTCACTGTGCCAAAACCCAACCACTTATAAATTCACCCAGGCACTCTCGTTGCAGTACTCTAATCATTCAGTCAGTACCCAAGTACTCATGCACTGAGCCAGGCCTTAGCACATGGACAGCTTCAAACGCCTATCCACTATGCATGTAGTCCTCTAACCACCTATACACTTGTCTTTCACACCTTCAATTCCCCAGTCAGTATCCATACACTTCCAGCAAACACCCTGTCACTCCCCTTGCACTCCTTTAGTGACCCATTCAGCACCATCTACTAATCCATTCACTGCGCCAAAACCCAAACACTTATAAATTCACCCAGGCACTCTCCTTGCAGTGCTCTAATCATTCAGTCAGTACACAAGTGCTCATGCACTGAGCAAGGCCTTAGCACATGGACTGCTTTAAACGCCTATCGACTATGCATGTCGTCCTCTAACCACCTACACACCTGTCTTTCACACCTTCAGTTCCCCAGTCAGTAGCCATACATTTCCAGCAAACACCCTGTCACTCTCCTTGCACTCCTCTAGTGAACCATTCAGCACCATGTACTAATCCATTCACTGCGCCAAAACCCAAACACATAAATTCACCCAGACACTCTCCTTGCAGTACTCTAATCGTTCAGTCAGTACCCAAGTACTCATGCACTGAGACAGGCCTTAGCACATGGACTGCTTCAAACGCCTATCCACTATGCATGCAGTCCTCTAACCACCTACACACTTGTCTTTCACCCCTTCAATTCACCAGTCAGTATCTACACACTCCTGCAAACACCCAGTCACTCCCCTTGCACTCCTCCAGTGACCCATTCAACACCATGTACTAATCCATTCACAGTGCCAAAACCCAAACACTTATAAATTCACCCAGGCACTCTCCTTGCAGTGCTCTAATCATTCAGTCAGTACCCAAGTACTCATGCACTGAGCCAGGCCTTAGCACATGGACAGCTTCAAACGCCTATCCACTATGCATGTAGTCCTCTAACCACCTATACACTTGTCTTTCACACCTTCAATTCCCCAGTCAGTATCCATACACTTCCAGCAAACACCCTGTCACTCCCCTTGCACTCCTTTAGTGACCCATTCAGCACCATCTACTAATCCATTCACTGCGCCAAAACCCAAACACTTATAAATTCACCCAGGCACTCTCCTTGCAGTGCTCTAATCATTCAGTCAGTACACAAGTGCTCATGCACTGAGCAAGGCCTTAGCACATGGACTGCTTTAAACGCCTATCCACTATGCATGTCGTCCTCTAACCACCTACACACCTGTCTTTCACACCTTCAGTTCCCCAGTCAGTAGCCATACATTTCCAGCAAACACCCTGTCACTCTCCTTGCACTCCTCTAGTGAACCATTCAGCACCATGTACTAATCCATTCACTGCGCCAAAACCCAAACACATAAATTCACCCAGACACTCTCCTTGCAGTACTCTAATCGTTCAGTCAGTACCCAAGTACTCATGCACTGAGACAGGCCTTAGCACATGGACTGCTTCAAACGCCTATCCACTATGCATGCAGTCCTCTAACCACCTACACACTTGTCTTTCACCCCTTCAATTCTCCAGTCAGTGTCTATACACTTCCAGCAAACACCCTGTCACTCTCCTTGCACTACTCTAGTGACCCATTCAGCACCATGTACTAATCCATTCACTGCGCCAAAACCCAAACACTTATAAATTCACCCAGGGACTCTCCTTGCAGTACTCTAATCATTCAGTCAGTACCCAAGTACTCATGCACTGAGAAAGGCCTTAGCACATGGACTGCTTCAAGCGCCTATCCACTATGCATGTAGTCCTCTAACCACCTATACACTTGTCTTTCACACTTTCAATTCCCCAGTCAGTATCCATACACTTCCAGCAAACACCCTGTCACTCCCCTTGCACTCCTCTAGTGACCCATTCAGCACCATCTACTAATCCATTCACTGCGCCAAAACCCAACCACTTATAAATTCACCCAGGCACTCTCCTTGCAGTGCTCTAATCATTCAGTCAGTACCCAAGTACTCATGCACTGAGCCAGGCCTTAGCACATGGACTGCTTCAAACGCCTATCCACTATGCATGTAGTCCTCTAACCACCTACACACTTGTCTTTCACACTTTCAATTCCCCAGTCAGTAGCCATACATTTCCAGCAAACACCCTGTCACTCTCCTTGCACTCCTCTAGTGACCCATTTAGCACCATGTACTAATCCATTCACTGTGCCAAAACCCAAACACTTATAAATATACCCAGGGACTCTCCTTGCAGTACTCTAATCATTCAGTCAGTACCCAAGTACTCATGCACTGAGACAGGCCTTAGCACATGGACTGCTTCAAACGCCAATCCACTATGCATGCAGTCCTCTAACCACCTACACACTTGTCTTTCACACCTTCAATTCCCCAGTCAGTGTCCATACACTTCCAGCAAACACCCTGTCACTCTCCTTGCACTCCTCTAGTGACCCATTCAGCACCATGTACTAATCCATTCACTGCGCCAAAACCCAAACACTTATAAATTCACCCAGGGACTCTCCTTGCAGTACTCTAATCATTCAGTCAGTACCCAAGTACTTATGCACTGAGACAGGCCTTAGCACATGGACTGCTTCAAACGCCTATCCACTATGCATGTCGTCCTCTAACCACCTTCACACTTGTCTTTCACACCTTCAATTCCCTAGTCGGTAGCCATACACTTCCAGCAAACACCCTGTCACTCTCCTTGCACTCCTCTAGTGACCCATTCAGCGCCATGTACTAATCCATTCACTGCGCCAAAACCCAAAGACTTATAAATTCACCCAGGCACTCTCGTTGCAGTACTCCAATCATTCAGTAGGGACCCAAGTACTCATGCACTGAGCCAGGCCTTAGCACATGGACTACTTCAAACGCCTATCCACTATGCATGTAGTCCTCTAACCACCTACACACTTGTCTTTCACACATTCAAGTTTCCAGTCAGTATCCATACACCTCCAGCAAACACGCTGTCACTCCCCTAGGACTCCTCTAGTGAACCATTCAGCACCATGTACTAATTCATTCACTGCGCCAAAACACAAACACATAAATTCACCCAGACACTCTCCTTGCAGTACTCTAATCGTTCAGTCAGTACCCAAGTACTCATGCACTGAGACAGGCCTTAGCACATGGACTGCTTCAAACGCCTATCCACTATGCATGCAGTCCTCTAACCACCTACACACTTGTCTTTCACACCTTCAATTCACCAGTCAGTATCTACACACTCCTGCAAACACCCAGTCACTCCCCTTGCACTCCTCCAGTGACCCATTCAACACCATGTACTAATCCATTCACAGTGCCAAAACCCAAACACTTATAAATTCACCCAGGCACTCTCCTTGCAGTACTCTAAACATTCAGTCAGTACCCAAGTACTCATGCACTGAGACAGGCCTTAGCACATGGACTGCTTCAAACGCCAATCCACTATGCATGCAGTCCTCTAACCACCTATACACTTGTCTTTCACACCTTCAATTCCTCAGTCAGTATCCATACACTTCCAGCAAACACCCTGTCACTCTCTACTTGCACTCCTCTAGTGACCCATTCAGCACCATCTACTAATCCATTCACTGTGCCAAAACCCAACCACTTATAAATTCACCCAGGCACTCTCGTTGCAGTACTCTAATCATTCAGTCAGTACCCAAGTACTCATGCACTGAGCCAGGCCTTAGCACATGGACTGCTTCAAACGCCTATCCACTATGCATGTAGTCCTCTAACCACCTATACACTTGTCTTTCACACCTTCAATTCCCCAGTCAGTATCCATACACTTCCAGCAAACACCCTGTCACTCCCCTTGCACTCCTTTAGTGACCCATTCAGCACCATCTACTAATCCATTCACTGCGCCAAAACCCAAACACTTATAAATTCACCCAGGCACTCTCCTTGCAGTGCTCTAATCATTCAGTCAGTACACAAGTGCTCATGCACTGAGCAAGGCCTTAGCACATGGACTGCTTTAAACGCCTATCCACTATGCATGTCGTCCTCTAACCACCTACACACCTGTCTTTCACACCTTCAGTTCCCCAGTCAGTAGCCATACATTTCCAGCAAACACCCTGTCACTCTCCTTGCACTCCTCTAGTGAACCATTCAGCACCATGTACTAATCCATTCACTGCGCCAAAACCCAAACACATAAATTCACCCAGACACTCTCCTTGCAGTACTCTAATCGTTCAGTCAGTACCCAAGTACTCATGCACTGAGACAGGCCTTAGCACATGGACTGCTTCAAACGCCTATCCACTATGCATGCAGTCCTCTAACCACCTACACACTTGTCTTTCACCCCTTCAATTCACCAGTCAGTATCTACACACTCCTGCAAACACCCAGTCACTCCCCTTGCACTCCTCCAGTGACCCATTCAACACCATGTACTAATCCATTCACAGTGCCAAAACCCAAACACTTATAAATTCACCCAGGCACTCTCCTTGCAGTGCTCTAATCATTCAGTCAGTACCCAAGTACTCATGCACTGAGCCAGGCCTTAGCACATGGACTGCTTTAAACGCCTATCCACTATGCATGTCGTCCTCTAACCACCTACACACTTGTCTTTCACACCTTCAATTCCCTAGTCAGTAGCCATACACTTCCAACAAACACCCTGTCACTCTCCTTGCACTCCTCTAGTGACCCATTCAGCGCCATGTACTAATCCATTCACTGCGCCAAAACCCAAACAATTATAAATTCACCCAGGCACTCTCGTTGCAGTGCTCTAATCATTCAGTCAGTACCCAAGTACTCATGCACTGAGCCAGGGCTTAGCACATGGACTACTTCAAACGCCTATCCACTATGCATGTAGTCCTCTAACCACCTACACACTTGTCTTTCACACATTCAAGTCTCCAGTCAGTATCCATACACCTCCAGCAAACACCCTGTCACTCCCCTAGGACTCCTGTAGTGACCCATTCAGCACCATGTACTAATCCATTCACTACGCCTAAACCCAAACACTCATAAATTCACCCAGGGACTCTCCTTGCAGTACTCTAATCATTCAGTCAGTACCCAAGTACTCATGCACTGAGCCAAGCCTTAGCACATGGACTGCTTCAAACGCCTATCCACTATGCATGTAGTCCTCTAACCACCTACACACTTGTCTTTCACACTTTCAATTCCCCAGTCAGTAGCCATACACTTCTAGCAAACACCCTGTCACTCTCGTTGCACTCCTCTAGTGACCCATTCAGCACCATGTACTAATCCATTCACTGCGCCAAAACCCAAACACTTATAAATTCACCCAGGGACTCTCCATGCAGTACTCTAATCATTCAGTCAGTACCCAAGTACTCATGCACTGAGCCAGGCCTTAGCACATGGACTGCAAACGCCTATCCACTATGCATGCAGTCCTCTAACCACGTACACACTTGTCTTTCAGATCAGATCAGATCAGAAAAACTTCATTCGATTGTAGAAAAACAATCATAAAAGTATACATAAATAAAAACAAGAAATACATTTGAGTCATAAAACCTTAAGTTAAAAAAGTGCATGATGCCCAAAGATTTACAAGGAAATACATTATAAGATCATCCTTTTCCTGGTAGAAATCACTTTTTTCAAATACAAAGTGAGTGTTGCAACACAAAGGTGGTTGTCCAAACGTTGGATATCGTGCAATGCACGACGACATTGACGATATCCAAATATCCTTAAGAAGGGCAATAATATGGTTCGCCTATCATGTATATAGAAACGACAAAATAATACAAAATGCATGGTACTTTGAGGAGAGATTTCATCACAAGGGCATGGGGACAAATCGTGAGACCAATCATTGATTGTGGGAAAACTAACCAATCTGTGAAAAATGCTAAATCTAAAACGACACAATAAAAACCGATCATAGTTACCCGGAACATAGGTCAAATAGGGTTGAATATTAAAAGTAGTTAAAATTAATTCATGTTGAAAAACAGTTGGTTTTAAAACCTCCACAGCACATCTTATGGATTCTAGGTGTGTCCGGCATTCTTTTTTAAGATCCTTTCTAGAGATAGTTGAGATGGCGAGAGGATTTAAAAAATACTCTTGTTTGCCAATATCAAATAGAAAATTTCGTACATATCTCAGCCATGGTATCCTCATGAATCCATCTAACTTTAGAACATCCGACAATATATCTCTATTAAGCTTAGGTTCTTCTTTTGACCATACCCTGTGCCATAATAGTACGGGTTCTAGCTTAATAAGGTCAGATATAAAAGAAAGTCCCAGTTCTGTATGACAATTATAACTAGAGGAACTATTAGGGACCGCGAGGATAAACTTCAAGAAGGTGTTCTCAACAACCTGAAGCGGGATTGGATCCACTATCCCCCATATCCCGCTACCATACATAGCACCAGATAGACATTTAGCTTTGTAAATTTTAATTAGCTCCGCGGGAGGTCGGGTACCTAGTTTCACAGAGAAGGACCTAAGGGCAGCGGTCGAGTGTATCATCGCCTGTTTTTTTGCAGCCAATGCCTCGCCCCAAGAGTCCTTCTGCGTAAATAAAATACCAAGGTAGGAAAATTGTTGAGTAAAAACCAACCGTTGACCTTCAATAAATATAGGCTTCTTTGGTTTTACATTTCTACCACAGTGCATGATAAATGTTTTTGCTATATTTACTTTTAGGCCCAATTCTGCCATGAAGAGGGCAAAACTAGCAACCACGCGCTGTAGTCCCAGTTGAGTGCGGGACATCAATACAGCGTCGTCCGCATACATTAATAGCGGGATTGGACGGCCAGCAACGTAAGGGGGATCAAATTTATTATTGCACAAGGCATTCTCCAAACCATTTATATACAAATTAAAAAGGAAGGGGGCCAGGACACAACCTTGCCTAACCCCACTCCTAATTGGGATTTTACCAGTGCAGTCCCCGTTTTGGCCATAGCGTACAGACGCAGAAGCTTCACTATAAAAACATTTAAGAAAATAAATAATGTTGTCTTCAACCCCGAATTGTTCCAGTAATATCCACAGTTTGGAATGAATCACACAGTCAAAGGCGGCTGAAAGATCAACAAAAGCCACAAACAAGTTCTCCCTCCTAGCCCTGGTGTATTTCCCCGTTAACATCAGGAAATTTAAGCCTTGTTCCAAAGTTCCCAATCCAGTGCGGAAACCATATTGTAGGTCAGAGAGGATAGAATTTTCATCAGCCCATCGAAGTAGTCGGTCCAGAATTATTTGTCCTGCTATTTTGTCTTTCAAACCTTCAAGTCTCCAGTCAGTATACATACACTTCCAGCAAACACCCTGTCACTCACCTAGGACTCCTGTAGTGACCTATTCAGCACCATGTACTAACCCATTCACTGTACCAAAACCCAAACACTTATAAATTCACCCAGGCACTCTCGTTGCTGTACTCTAATCATTCAGTCAGTACCCAAGTACTCATGCACTGAGACAGGCCTTAGCACATGGACTGCTTCAAACGCCAATTCACTATGCATGCAGACCTCTAACCACCTACACACTTGTCTTTCACACCTTCAATTCCCCAGTCAGTGTCCATACACTTCCAGCAAATACCCTGTCAATCTCCTTGCACTCCTCTAGTGACCCATTCAGCACCATGTACTAATCCATTCACTGCGCCAAAACCCAAACACTTATAAATTCACCCAGGCACTCTCCTTGCAGTGCTCTAATCATTCAGTCAGTACCCATGTACTCATGCACTGAGCCAGGCCTTAGCACATGGACTGCTTTAAACGCCTATCCACTATGCATGTCGTCCTCTAACCACCTACACACCTGTCTTTCACACCTTCAGTTCCCCAGTCAGTAGCCATACACTTCCAGCAAACACCCTGTCACTCTCCTTGCACTCCTCTAGTGAACCATTCAGCACCATCTACTAATCCATTCACTGCACCAAAACCCAAACACATAAATTCACCCAGACACTCTCCTTGCAGTACTCTAATCATTCAGTCAGTACCCAAGTACTCATGCACTGAGACAGGCCTTAGCACATGGACTGCTTCAAACGCCAATCCACTATGCATGCAGTCCTCTAACCACCTATACACTTGTCTTTCACACCTTCAATTCCCCAGTCAGTATCTACACACTCCTGCAAACACCCAGTCACTCCCCTTGCACTCCTCCAGTGATCCATTCAGCACCATGTACTAATCCATTCACAGCACCAAAACCCAAACACTTATAAATTCACCCAGGCACTCTCCTTGCAGTACTCTAATCATTCAGTCAGTACCCAAGAACTCATGCACTGAGACAGGCCTTAGCACATGGACTGCTTCAAACGCCAATCCACTATGCATGCAGTCCTCTAACCACCTACACACTTGTCTTTCACCCCTTCAATTCCCCAGTCAGTATCTACACACTCCTGCAAACACCCTGTCACTCCCCTAGGGCTCCTGTAGTGACCCATTCAACACCACGTACTAATCCATTCACTGCGCCAAAACCCAAACACTTATAAATTCACCCAAGGACTCTCTTTGCAGTACTCTAATCATTCAGTCAGTACCCAAGTACTCATGCACTGAGCCAGGCCTTAGCACATGGACTGCTTTAAACGCCTATCCACTATGCATGTCGTCCTCTAACCACATACACACTTGTCTTTCACACCTTCAATTCCCTAGTCAGTAGCCATACACTTCCAACAAACACCCTGTCACTCTCCTTGCACTCCTCTAGTGACACATTCAGCACCATCTACTAATCCATTCACTGCGCCAAAACCCAAACACTTATAAATTCACCCAAGGACTCTCTTTGCAGTACTCTAATCATTCAGTCAGTACCCAAGTACTCATGCACTGAGCCAGGCCTTAGCACATGGACTGCTTCAAACGCCAATCCACTATGCATGCAGTCCTCTAACCACCTACACACTTGTCTTTCACCCCTTCAATTCCCCAGTCAGTATCTACACACTCCTGCAAACACCCTGTCACTCCCCTAGGGCTCCTGTAGTGACCCATTCAACACCACGTACTAATCCATTCACTGCGCCAAAACCCAAACACTTATAAATTCACCCAGGCACTCTCGTTGCAGTATTCTAATCATTCAGTCAGTACCCAAGTACTCATGCACTGAGCCAGGCCTTAGCACATGGACTACTTCAAACGCCTATCCACTATGCATGTAGTTCTCTAACTACCTATACACTTGTCTTTCACACCTTCAATTCCCCAGTCAGTATCCATACACTTCCAGCAAACACCCCGTCACTCCCCTTGCACTCCTTTAGTGACCCATTCAGCACCATCTACTAATCCATTCACTGCGCCAAAACCCAACCACTTATAAATTCACCCAGGCACTCTCCATACAGTGCTCTAATCATTCAGTCAGTACACAAGTACTCATGCACTGAGCCAGGCCTTAGCACATGGACTGCTTCAAACGCCTATCCGCTATGCATGCATTCCTCTAACCACCTACACACTTGCCTTTCACACCTTCAATTCTCCAGTCAGTGTCTATACACTTCCAGCAAACACCCTGTCACTCTCCTTGCACTACTCTAGTGACCCATTCAGCACCATGTACTAATCCATTCACTGCGCCAAAACCCAAACACTTATAAATTCACCCAAGGACTCTCTTTGCAGTACTCTAATCATTCAGTCAGTACCCAAGTACTCATGCACTGAGCCAGGCCTTAGCACATGGACTGCTTCAAACGCCAATCCACTATGCATGCAGTCCTCTAACCACCTACACACTTGTCTTTCACCCCTTCAATTCCCCAGTCAGTATCTACACACTCCTGCAAACACCCTGTCACTCCCCTAGGGCTCCTGTAGTGACCCATTCAACACCACGTACTAATCCATTCACTGCGCCAAAACCCAAACACTTATAAATTCACCCAGGCACTCTCGTTGCAGTATTCTAATCATTCAGTCAGTACCCAAGTACTCATGCACTGAGCCAGGCCTTAGCACATGGACTACTTCAAACGCCTATCCACTATGCATGTAGTTCTCTAACTACCTATACACTTGTCTTTCACACCTTCAATTCCCCAGTCAGTATCCATACACTTCCAGCAAACACCCTGTCACTCCCCTTGCACTCCTTTAGTGACCCATTCAGCACCATCTACTAATCCATTCACTGCGCCAAAACCCAACCACTTATAAATTCACCCAGGCACTCTCCATACAGTGCTCTAATCATTCAGTCAGTACACAAGTACTCATGCACTGAGCCAGGCCTTAGCACATGGACTGCTTCAAACGCCTATCCACTATGCATGCATTCCTCTAACCACCTACACACTTGCCTTTCACACCTTCAATTCTCCAGTCAGTGTCTATACACTTCCAGCAAACACCCTGTCACTCTCCTTGCACTACTCTAGTGACCCATTCAGCACCATGTACTAATCCATTCACTGCGCCAAAACCCAAACACTTATAAATTCACCCAGGCACTCTCCTTGCAGTGCTCTAATCATTCAGTCAGTACCCAAGTACTCATGCACTGAGCCAGGCCTTAGCACATGGACTGCTTCAAACGCCTATCCACTATGCATGTCGTCCTCTAACCACCTACACACTTGTCTTTCACACTTTCAATTCCCCAGTCAGTAGCCATACATTTCCAGCAAACACCCTGTCACTCTCCTTGCACTCCTCTAGTGACCCATTCAGCACCATGTACTAATCCATTCACTGTGCCAAAACCCAAACACTTATAAATATACCCAGGGACTCTCCTTGCAGTACTCTAATCATTCAGTCAGTACCCAAGTACTCATGCACTGAGACAGGCCTTAGCACATGGACTGCTTCAAACGCCAATCCACTATGCATGCAGTCCTCTAACCACCTACACACTTGTCTTTCACACCTTCAATTCCCCAGTCAGTGTCCATACACTTCCAGCAAACACCCTGTCACTCTCCTTGCACTCCTCTAGTGACCCATTCAGCACCATGTACTAATCCATTCACTGCGCCAAAACCCAAACACTTATAAATTCACCCAGGGACTCTCCTTGCAGTACTCTAATCATTCAGTCAGTACCCAAGTACTTATGCACTGAGACAGGCCTTAGCACATGGACTGCTTCAAACGCCTATCCACTATGCATGTAGTCCTCTAACCACCTATACACTTGTCTTTCACACCTTCAATTCCCCAGTCAGTATCCATACACTTGCAGGAAACACCCTGTCACTCCCCTTGCACTCCTCTACTGACCCATTCAGCACCATCTACTAATCCATTCACTGTGTGAAAATCCAAACACTTATAAATTCACCCAGGCACTCTACTTGCAATACTCTAATCATTCAGTCAGTACCCAAGTACTCAACCAGTGACCCAGGTCTTAGCACATGGACTGCTTCAAACCCCTATCCATTATGCATGCAATCCTCTAACCACCTACACACTTGTCTTTCACCCCTTCAATTCCCCAGTCAGTATCTATACACTCCTGTAAACACCCTGTCACTCCCCTTGTACTTCTCCAGTGACCCATTCAGCACCATGTACTAATCCATTCACAGCGCCAAAACCCAAATACTTATAAAATCACCCAGGCACTCTCCTTGCAGTACTCTAATCATTCAGTCAGTACGCAAGTACTCTTGCACTGAGACAAACCTTAGCACATGGACTGCTTCAAACGCCAATCCACTGTGCATGCAGTCCTCTAACCACCTACACACTTGTCTTTCACACCTTCAATTCCCCAGTCAGTAGCGATACACTTCCAGCAAACACCCTGTCACTCTCCTTGCACTCCTCTAGTGACCCATTCAGCACCATGTACTAATCCATGCACTGCGCAAAAACCCAAACACTTATAAATTCACCCAGGAACTCATCATTGCAGTACTCTAATCATTCAGTCAGGACCCAAGTACTCATGCACTGAGCCAGGCCTTAGCACATGGACTGCTTTAAACGCCTATCCACTATGCATGCAGTCCTCTAACCACCTACACACTTGTCTTTCACACCTTCAATTCCCCAGTCAGTATCCATACACTTCCAACAAACACCCTGTCACTCTCCTTGCACTCCTCTAGTGACCCATTCAGCACCATGTACTAATCCATTCACTGCGCCAAAACCCAAACACTTATAAATTCACCCAGGCACTCTCGTTGCAGTACTCTAATCATTCAGTCAGTACCCAAGTACTGATGCACTGAGCCAGGCCTTAGCGCATGGACTGCTTCAAACGCCTATCCACTATGCATGTAGTCCTCTAACCACCTATACACTTGTCTTTCACACCTTCAATTCCCCAGTCAGTATCCATACACTTCCAGCAAACACCCTGTCACTCCCCTTGCACTCCTTTAGTGACCCATTCAGCACCATCTACTAATCCATTCACTGCGCCAAAACCCAACCACCTATAAATTCACCCAGGCACTCTCCTTGCAGTGCTCTAATCATTCAGTCAGTACACAAGTGCTCATGCACTGAGCAAGGCCTTAGCACATGGACTGCTTTAAACGCCTATCCACTATGCATGTCGTCCTCTAACCACCTACACACCCGTCTTTCACCCCTTCAGTTCCCCAGTCAGTAGCCATACACTTCCAGCAAACACCCTGTCACTCTCCTTGCACTCCTCTAGTGAACCATTCAGCACCATGTACTAATCCATTCACTGCGCCAAAACCCAAACACATAAATTCACCCAGACACTCTCCTTGCAGTACTCTAATCGTTCAGTCAGTACCCAAGTACTCATGCACTGACACAGGCCTTAGCACATGGACTGCTTCAAACGCCTATCCACTATGCATGCAGTCCTCTAACCACCTACACTCTTGTCTTTCACCCCTTCAATTCACCAGTCAGTATCTACACACTCCTGCAAACACCCAGTCACTCCCCTTGCACTCCTCCAGTGACCCATTCAACACCATGTACTAATCCATTCACAATGCCAAAACCCAAACACTTATAAATTCACCCAGGCACTCTCCTTGCAGTACTCTAATCATTCAGTCAGTACCCAAGTACTCATGCACTGAGACAGGCCTTAGCACATGGACTGCTTCAAACGCCAATCCACTATGCATGCAGTCCTCTAACCACCTATACACTTGTCTTTCACACCTTCAATTCCTCAGTCAGTATCCATACACTTCCAGCAAACACCCTGTCACTCCCCTTGCACTCCTCTAGTGACCCATTCAGCACCATCTACTAATCCATTCACTGCGCCAAAACCCAACCACTTATAAATTCACCCAGGCACTCTCCTTGCAGTGCTCTAATCATTCAGTCAGTACCCAAGTACTCATGCACTGAGCCAGGCCTTAGCACATGGACTGCTTTAAACGCCTATCCACTATGCATGTCGTCCTCTAACCACCTACACACTTGTATTTCACACCTTCAATTCCCTAGTCAGTAGCCATACACTTCCAACAAACACCCTGTCACTCTCCTTGCACTCCTTTAGTGACCCATTCAGCGCCATGTACTAATCCATTCACTGCGCCAAAACCCAAACAATTATAAATTCACCCAGGCACTCTTGTTGCAGTACTCTAATCATTCAGTCAGTACCCAAGTACTCATGCACTGAGCCAGGCCTTAGCACAGGGACTACTTCAAATGCCTATCCACTATGCATGTAGTCCTCTAACCACCTACACACTTGTCTTTCACACATTCAAGTTTCCAGTCAGTATCCATACACCTCCAGCAAACACCCTGTCACTCCCCTAGGACTCCTGTAGTGACCCATTCAGCACCATGTACTAATCCATTCACTGCGCCAAAACCCAAACACTCATAAATTCACCCAGGGACTCTCCTTGCAGTACTCTAATCATTCAGTCAGTACCCAAGTACTCATGCACTGAGCCAGGCCTTAGCACATGGACTGCTTCAAACGCCTATCCACTATGCATGTTGTCCTCTAACCACCTACACACTTGTCTTTCACACTTTCAATTCCCCAGTCAGTAGCCATACACTTCCAGCAAACACCCTGTCACTCTCCTTGCACTCCTCTAGTGACCCATTCAGCACCATGTACTAATCCATTCACTGCGCCAAAACCCAAACACTTATAAATTCACCCAGGGACTCTCCATGCAGTACTCTAATCATTCAGTCAGTACCCAAGTACTCATGCACTGAGCCAGGCCTTAGCACATGGACTGCAAACGCCTATCCACTATGCATGCAGTCCTCTAACCACGTACACACTTGTCTTTCAGATCAGATCAGATCAGAAAAACTTTATTCGATTGTAGAAAAACAATCATAAAAGTATACATAAATAAAAACAAGAAATACATTTGAGTCATAAAACCTTAAGTTAAAAAAGTGCATGATGCCCAAAGATTTACAAGGAAATACATTATAAGATCATCCTTTTCCTGGTAGAAATCACTTTTTTCAAATACAAAGTGAGTGTTGCAACACAAAGGTGGTTGTCCAAACGTTGTATATCGTACAATGCACGACGGCATTGACGATATCCAAATATCCTTAAGAAGGGCAATAATATGGTTCGCCTATCATGTATATAGAAACGACAAAATAATTCAACATGCATGGTACTTTGAGGAGAGATTTCATCACAAGGGCATGGGGACAAATCGTGAGACCAATCATTGATTGTGGGAAAACTAACCAATCTGTGAAAAATGCTAAATCTAAAACGACACAATAAAAACCGATCATAGTTACCCGGAACATAGGTCAAATAGGGTTGAATATTAAAAGTAGTTAAAATTAATTCATGTTGAAAAACAGTTGGTTTTAAAACCTCCACAGCACATCTTATGGATGCTAGGTGTGTCAGGCATTCTTTTTTAAGATCCTTTCTAGAGATAGTTGAGATGGCGAGAGGATTTAAAAAATACTCTAGTTTGCCAATATCAAATAGAAAATTTCGTACGTATCTCAGCCATGGTATCCTCATGAATCCATCTAACTTTAGAACATCTGAAAATATATCTCTATTAAGCTTAGGTTCTTCTTTTGACCATACCCTGTGCCATAATAGTACGGGTTCTAGCTTAATAAGGTCAGATATAAAAGAAAGTCCCAGTTCTGTATGACAATTATAACTAGAGGAACTATTAGGGACCGCGAGGATAAACTTCAAGAAGGTGTTCTCAACAACCTGAAGCGGGATTGGATCCACTATCCCCCATATCCCGCTACCATACATAGCACCAGATAGACATTTAGCTTTGTAAATTTTAATTAGCTCCGCGGGAGGTCGGGTACCTAGTTTCCCAGAGAAGGACCTAAGGGCAGCGGTCGAGTGTATCATCGCCTGTTTTTTGCAGCCAATGCCTCGCCCCAAGAGTCCTTCTGCGTAAATAAAATACCAAGGTAGGAAAATTGTTGAGTAAAAACCAACCGTTGACCTTCAATAAATATAGGCTTCTTTGGTTTTACATTTCTACCACAGTGCATGATAAATGTTTTTGCTATATTTACTTTTAGGCCCAATTCTGCCATGAAGAGGGCAAAACTAGCAACCACGCGCTGTAGTCCCAGTTGAGTGCGGGACATCAATACAGCGTCGTCCGCATACATTAATAGCGGGATTGGACGGCCAGCAACGTAAGGGGGATCAAATTTATTATTGCACAAGGCATTCTCCAAACCATTTATATACAAATTAAAAAGGAAGGGGGCCAGGACACAACCTTGCCTAACCCCACTCCTAATTGGGATTTTACCAGTGCAGTCCCCGTTTTGGCCATAGCGTACAGACGCAGAAGCTTCACTATAAAAACATTTAAGAAAATAAATAATGTTGTCTTCAACCCCGAATTGTTCCAGTAATATCCACAGTTTGGAATGAATCACACAGTCAAAGGCGGCTGAAAGATCAACAAAAGCCACAAACAAGTTCTCCCTCCTAGCCCTGGTGTATTTCCCCGTTAACATCAGGAAATTTAAGCCTTGTTCCACAGTTCCCAATCCAGTGCGGAAACTATATTGTAGGTCAGAGAGGATAGAATTTTCATCAGCCCATCGAAGTAGTCGGTCCAGAATTATTTGTCCTGCTATTTTGTCTTTCAAACCTTCAAGTCTCCAGTCAGTATCCATACACTTCCAGCAAACACCCTGTCACTCACCTAGGACTCCTGTAGTGACCTATTCAGCACCATGTACTAACCCATTCACTGTACCAAAACCCAAACACTTATAAATTCACCCAGGCACTCTCGTTGCTGTACTCTAATCATTCAGTCAGTACCCAAGTACTCATGCACTGAGACAGGCCTTAGCACATGGACTGCTTCAAACGCCAATTCACTATGCATGCAGACCTCTAACCACCTACACACTTGTCTTTCACACCTTCAATTCCCCAGTCAGTGTCCATACACTTCCAGCAAACACCCTGTCAATCTCCTTGCACTCCTCTAGTGACCCATTCAGCACCATGTACTAATCCATTCACTGCGCCAAAACCCAAACACTTATAAATTCACCCAGGGACTCTCCTTGCAGTACGCTAATCATTCCGTCAGTACCCAAGTACTCATGCACTGAGCCAGGCCTTAGCACATGGACTGCTTCAAACGCCTATCCACTATGCATGTAGTCCTCTATCCACCTATAAACTTGTCTTTCACACCTTCAATTCCCCAGTCAGTATCCATACACTTCCAGCAAACACCCTGTCACTCCCCTTGCACTCCTCTAGTGACCCATTCAGCACCATCTACTAATCCATTCACTGCGCCAAAACCCAACCACTTATAAATTCACCCAGGCACTCTCCTTGCAGTGCTCTAATCATTCAGTCAGTGCCCATGTACTCATGCACTGAGCCTGGCCTTAGCACATGGACTGCTTTAAACGCCTATCCACTATGCATGTCGTCCTCTAACCACCTACACACCTGTCTTTCACACCTTCAGTTCCCTAGTCAGTAGCCATACACTTCCAGCAAACACCCTGTCACTCTCCTTGCACTCCTCTAGTGAACCATTCAGCACCATGTACTAATCCATTCACTGCACCAAAACCCAAACACTAATAAATTCACCCAGGGACTCTCCTTGCAGTACTTTAATCATTCAGTCAGTACCCAAGTACTCATGCACTGAGCCAGGCCTTAGCACATGGACTGCTTCAAACGCCAATCCACTATGCATGCAGTCCTCTAACCACCTATACACTTGTCTTTCACACCTTCAATTCCCCAGTCAGTATCTACACACTCCTGCAAACACCCAGTCACTCCCCTTGCACTCCTCCAGTGACCCATTCAGCACCATGTACTAATCCGTTTACTGTGCCAAAACCCAAACACTTATAAATTCACCCAAGGACTCTCTTTGCAGTACTCTAATCATTCAGTCAGTACCCAAGTACTCATGCACTGAGCCAGGCCTTAGCACATGGACTGCTTCAAACGCCAATCCACTATGCATGCAGTCCTCTAACCACCTACACACTTGTCTTTCACCCCTTCAATTCCCCAGTCAGTATCTACACACTCCTGCAAACACCCTGTCACTCCCCTAGGGCTCCTGTAGTGACCCATTCAACACCACGTACTAATCCATTCACTGCGCCAAAACCCAAACACTTATAAATTCACCCAGGCACTCTCGTTGCAGTATTCTAATCATTCAGTCAGTACCCAAGTACTCATGCACTGAGCCAGGCCTTAGCACATGGACTACTTCAAACGCCTATCCACTATGCATGTAGTTCTCTAACTACCTATACACTTGTCTTTCACACCTTCAATTCCCCAGTCAGTATCCATACACTTCCAGCAAACACCCTGTCACTCCCCTTGCACTCCTTTAGTGACCCATTCAGCACCATCTACTAATCCATTCACTGCGCCAAAACCCAACCACTTATAAATTCACCCAGGCACTCTCCATACAGTGCTCTAATCATTCAGTCAGTACACAAGTACTCATGCACTGAGCCAGGCCTTAGCACATGGACTGCTTCAAACGCCTATCCGCTATGCATGCATTCCTCTAACCACCTACACACTTGCCTTTCACACCTTCAATTCTCCAGTCAGTGTCTATACACTTCCAGCAAACACCCTGTCACTCTCCTTGCACTCCTCTAGTGACCCATTCAGCGCCATGTACTAATCCATTCACTGCGCCAAAACCCAAACAATTATAAATTCACCCAGGCACTCTAGTTGCAGTACTCTAATCATTCAGTCAGTACCCAAGTACTCATGCACTGAGCCAGGCCTTAGCACATGGACTACTTCAAACGCCTATCCACTATGCATGCAGTCTTCTAACCACATACACACTTGTCTTTCAAACCTTCAAGTCTCCAGTCAGTATCCATACACTTCCAGCAAACACCTTGTCACATCCCTAGGAGTCCTGTAGTGACCCATTCAGCACCATGTACTAACCCATTCACTGCGCCAAAACCCAAACACTTATAAATTCACCCAGGGACTCTCCTTGCAGTACTCTAATCATTCAGTCAGTACCCAAGTACTCATGCACTGAGCTAGGCCTTAGCACATTGACTGCTTAAAACACCTATCCACTATGCATGCAGTCCTCTAACCACCTACACACTTGTCTTTCACCCCTTCAATTCCCCAGTCAGTATCTACACACTCCTGCAAACACCCAGTCACTCCCCTTGCACACCTCCAGTGACCCATTCAGCACCATGTACTAATCCATTCACTGCGCCAAAACCCAAATACTCATAAATTCACCCAGGGACTCTCCTTGCAGTACTCTAATCATTCAGTCAGTACCCAAGTACTCATGCACTGAGCCAGGCCTTAGCACATGGACTGCTTCAAACGCCTATCCACTATGCATGTAGTCCTCTAACCACCTACACACTTGTCTTTCACACTTTCAATTCCCCAGTCAGTAGCCATACACTTCCAGCAAAAACCCTGTCACTCTCCTTGCACTCCTCTAGTGACCCATTCAGCACCATCTACTAATCCATTCACTGCGCCAAAACCCAAACACTTATAAATTCACCCAGGGACTCTCCATGCAGTACTCTAATCATTCAGTCAGTACCCAAGTACTCATGCACTGAGCCAGGCCTTAGCACATGGACTGCAAACGCCTATCCACTATGCATGCAGTCCTCTAACCACGTACACACTTGTCTTTCAAACCTTCAAGTCTCCAGTCAGTATCCATACACTTCCAGCAAACACCCTGTCACTCACCTAGGACTCCTGTAGTGACCCATTCAGCACCATGTACTAACCCATTCACTGTACCAAAACCCAAACACTTATAAATTCATCCAGACACTCTCCTTGCAGTACTCTAATCATTCAGTCAGTACCCAAGTACTCATGCACTAAGCCAGGCCTTAGCACATGGACTGCTTCAAACGCCTATCCGCTATGCATGCATTCCTCTAACCACCTACACACTTGTCTTTCACACCTTCAATTCTCCAGTCATTATACATACACTTCCTGCAAACACCCTGTCACTCCCCTTGCACTCCTCTAGTGACCCATTCAGCACCATGTACTAATCCATTCACTGCACCAAAACCCAAACACTTATAAATTCACCCAGGCACTCTCGTTGCTGTACTCTAATCATTCAGTCAGTACCCAAGTACTCATGCACTGAGACAGGCCTTAGCACATGGACTGCTTCAAACGCCAATTCACTATGCATGCAGTCCTCTAACCACCTACACACTTGTCTTTCACACCTTCAATTCCCCAGTCAGTGTCCATACACTTCCAGCAAACACCCTGTCAATCTCCTTGCACTCCTCTAGTGACCCATTCAGCACCATGTACTAATCCATTCACTGTGCCAAAACCCAAACACTTATAAATTCACCCAAGGACTCTCCTTGCAGTACTCTAATCATTCCGTCAGTACCCAAGTACTCATGCACTGAGCCAGGCCTTAGCACATGGACTGCTTCAAACGCCTATCCACTATGCATGTAGTCCTCTAACCACCTATAAACTTGTCTTTCACACCTTCAATTCCCCAGTCAATATCCATACACTTCCAGCAAACACCCTGTCACTCCCCTTGCACTCCTCTAGTGACCCATTCAGCACCATCTACTAATCCATTCACTGCGCCAAAACCCAACCACTTATAAATTCACCCAGGCACTCTCCTTGCAGTGCTCTAATCATTCAGTCAGTACCCATGTACTCATGCACTGAGCCAGGCCTTAGCACATGGACTGCTTTAAACGCCTATCCACTATGCATGTCGTCCTCTAACCACCTACACACACGTCTTTCACACCTTCAATTCCCTAGTCGGTAGCCATACACTTCCAGCAAACACCCTGTCACTCTCCTTGCACTCCTCTAGTGACCCATTCAGCGCCATGTACTAATCCATTCACTGCGCCAAAACCCAAAGACTTATAAATTCACCCAGGCACTCTCGTTGCAGTACTCCAATCATTCAGTAGGGACCCAAGTACTCATGCACTGAGCCAGGCCTTAGCACATGGACTACTTCAAACGCCTATCCACTATGCATGTAGTCCTCTAACCACCTAAACACTTGTCTTTCACACTTTCAAGTCTCCAGTCAGTATCCATACACCTCCAGCAAACACCCTGTCACTCCCCTAGGACTCCTGTAGTGACCCATTCAGCACCATGTACTAATCCATTCACTGCGCCAAAACCCAAACACTTATAAATTCACCCAGGGACTCTCCTTGCAGTACTCTAATCATTCAGTCAGTACCCAAGTACTCATGCACTGAGCCAGGCCTTAGCACATGGACTGCTTCAAACGCCTATCCACTATGCATGTAGTCCTCTAAACACCTACACACTTGTCTTTCACACTTTCAATTCCCCAGTCAGTAGCCATACACTTCCAGCAAACACCCTGTCACTCTCCTTGCACTCCTCTAGTGACCAATTCAGCACCATGTACTAATCCATTCACTGCACCAAAACCCAAACAGTTATAAATGTACCCAGGGACTCTCCTTGCAGTACTCTAATCATTCAGTCAGTACCCAAGTACTCATGCACTGAGCCAGGCCTTAGCACATGGACTGCAAACGCCTATCCACTATGCATGCAGTCCTCTAACCACGTACACACTTGTCTTTCAAACTTTCAAGTCTCCAGTCAGTATCCATACACTTCCAGCAAACACCCTGTCACTCACCTAGGACTCCTGTAGTGACCCATTCAGCACCATGTACTAACCCATTCACTGTACCAAAACCCAAACACTTATAAATTCATCCAGACACTCTCCTTGCAGTACTCTAATCATTCAGTCAGTACCCAAGTACTCATGCACTAAGCCAGGCCTTAGCACATGGACTGCTTCAAACGCCTATCCGCTATGCATGCATTCCTCTAACCACCTACACACTTGTCTTTCACACCTTCAATTCTCCAGTCAGTATACATACACTTCCTGCAAACACCCTGTCACTCCCCTTGCACTCCTCTAGTGACCCATTCAGCACCATGTACTAATCCATTCACTGCACCAAAACCCAAACACTTATAAATTCACCCAGGCACTCTCATTGCAGTACTCTAATCATTCAGTCAGTACCCAAGTACTCATGCACTGAGACAGGCCTTAGCACATGGACTGCTTCAAACGCCAATCCACTATGCATGCAGTCCTCTAACCACTTACACACTTGTCTTTCACACCTTCAATTCCCCAGTCAGTGTCCATACACTTCCAGCAAACACCCTGTCAATCTCCTTGCACTCCTCTAGTGACCCATTCAGCACCATGTACTAATCCATTCACTGCGCCAAAACCCAAACACTTATAAATTCACCCAGGGACTCTCCTTGCAGTGCTCTAATCATTCAGTCAGTACCCAAGTACTCATGCACTGAGAAAGGCCTTAGCACATGGACTGCTTCAAACGCCTATCCACTATGCATGTAGTCCTCTAACCACCTATACACTTGTCTTTCACACTTTCAATTTCCCAGTCAGTAGCCATACACTTCCAGCAAACACCCTGTCACTCTCCTTGCACTCCTCTAGTGAACCATTCAGCACCATGTACTAATCCATTCACTGCGCCGAAACCCAAACACATAAATTCACCCAGACACTCTCCTTGCAGTACTCTAATCATTCAGTCAGGACCCAAGTACTCATGCACTGACCCAGGCCTTAGCACATGGACTGCTTCAAACGCCTATCCACTATGCATGCAGTCTTCTAACCACATACACACTTGTCTTTCAAACCTTCAAGTCTCCAGTCAGTATCCATACACTTCCAGCAAACACCTTGTCACTCCCCTAGGACTCCTGTAGTGACCCATTCAGCACCATGTACTAACCCATTCACTGCACCAAAACCCAAACACTAAGAAATTCACCCAGGGACTCTCCTTGCAGTACTCTAATAATTCAGTCAGTACCCAAGTACTTATGCACTGAGCCATGCCTTAGCACATGGACTGCTTCAAATGCCTATCCACTATGCATGTAGTCCTCTAACCACCTACACACTTGTCTTTCACACCTTCCATTCTCCAGTCAGTATACATACACTTCCAGCAAACACCCTCTCACTCCCCTTGCACTCCTCTAGTGACCCATTCAGCACCATGTACTAATCCATTCACTGCACCAAAACCCAAACACTTATAAATTCACCAAGGCACTCTCGTTACAGTACTCGAATCATTCAGTCAGTACCCAAGTACTCATGCACTGAGCTAGGCCTTAGCACATTGACTGCTTCAAACACCTATCCACTATGCATGCAGTCCTCTAACCACCTACACACTTGTCTTTCACCCCTTCAATTACCCAGTCAGTATCTACACACTCCTGCAAACACCCAGTCACTCCCCTTGCACTCCTCCAGTGTCCCATTCAGCACCATGTACTAATCCATTCACTGCGCCAAAACCCAACCACCTATAAATTCACCCAGGCACTCTCCTTGCAGTGCTCTAATCATTCAGTCAGTACACAAGTGCTCATGCACTGAGCAAGGCCTTAGCACATGGCCTGCTTTAAACGCCTATCCACTATACATGTCGTCCTCTAACCACCTACACACCCGTCTTTCACCCCTTCAGTTCCCCAGTCAGTAGCCATACACTTCCAGCAAACACCCTGTCACTCTCCTTGCACTCCTCTAGTGAACCATTCAGCACCATGTACTAATCCATTCACTGCGCCAAAACCCAAACACATAAATTCACCCAGACACTCTCCTTGCAGTACTCTAATCGTTCAGTCAGTACCCAAGTACTCATGCACTGACACAGGCCTTAGCACATGGACTGCTTCAAACGCCTATCCACTATGCATGCAGTCCTCTAACCACCTACACTCTTGTCTTTCACCCCTTCAATTCACCAGTCAGTATCTACACACTCCTGCAAACACCCAGTCACTCCCCTTGCACTCCTCCAGTGACCCATTCAACACCATGTACTAATCCATTCACAATGCCAAAACCCAAACATTTATAAATTCACCCAGGCACTCTCCTTGCAGTACTCTAATCATTCAGTCAGTACCCAAGTACTCATGCACTGAGACAGGCCTTAGCACATGGACTGCTTCAAACGCCAATCCACTATGCATGCAGTCCTCTAACCACCTACACACTTGTCTTTCACACCTTCAATTCCCCAGTCAGTGTCCATACAGTTCCAGCAAACACCCTGTCACTCTCCTTGCACTCCTCTAGTGACCCATTCAGCACCATGTACTAATCCATTCACTGCGCCTAAACCCAAACACTTATAAATTCACCCAGGGACTCTCCTTGCAGTACTCTAATCATTCAGTCAGTACCCAAGTACTCATGCACTGAGACAGGGCTTAGCACATGGACTGCTTCAAACGCCTATCCACTATGCATGTAGTCCTCTAACCACCTATACACTTGTCTTTCACACCTTCAATTCCCCAGTCAGTATCCATACACTTCCAGGAAACAGCCTGTCACTCCCTTTGCACTCCTCTAGTGACCCATTCAGCACCATCTACTAATCCATTCACTGCGTGAAAACCCAAAAACTTATAAATTCACCCAGGAACTCATCATTGCAGTACTCTAATCATTCAGTCAGGACCCAAGTACTCAACCAGTGACCCAGGTCTTAGCACATGGACTGCTTCAAACCCCTATCCACTATGCATGCAATCCTCCAACCACCTACACACTTGTCTTTCACCCCTTCAATTCCCCAGTCAATATCTATACACTCCTGTAAACACCCTGTCACTCCCCTTGTACTTCTCCAGTGACCCATTCAGCACCATGTACTAATCCATTCACAGCGCCAAAACCCAAACACTTATAAAATCACCCAGGAACTCTCCTTGCAGTACTCTAATCATTCAGTCAGTACGCAAGTACTCATGCACTGAGACAGACCTTAGTACATGGACTGCTTCAAACGCCAATCCACTGTGCATGCAGTCCTCCTACCACGTACACACTTGTCTTTCACACCTTCAAGTCTCCAGTCAGTATCCATACACTTCCAGCAAACACCCTCTCACTCCCCTTGCACTCCTCTAGTGACCCATTCAGCACCATGTACTAATCCATTCACTGCACCAAAACCCAAACACTTATAAATTCACCAAGGCACTCTCGTTACAGTACTCGAATCATTCAGTCAGTACCCAAGTACTCATGCACTGAGCTAGGCCTTAGCACATTGACTGCTTCAAACACCTATCCACTATGCATGCAGTCCTCTAACCACCTACACACTTGTCTTTCACCCCTTCAATTCCCCAGTCAGTATCTACACACTCCTGCAAACACCCAGTCACTCCCCTTGCACTCCTCCAGTGTCCCATTCAGCACCATGTACTAATCCATTCACTGCGCCAAAACCCAACCACCTATAAATTCACCCAGGCACTCTCCTTGCAGTGCTCTAATCATTCAGTCAGTACACAAGTGCTCATGCACTGAGCAAGGCCTTAGCACATGGACTGCTTTAAACGCCTATCCACTATACATGTCGTCCTCTAACCACCTACACACCCGTCTTTCACCCCTTCAGTTCCCCAGTCAGTAGCCATACACTTCCAGCAAACACCCTGTCACTCTCCTTGCACTCCTCTAGTGAACCATTCAGCACCATGTACTAATCCATTCACTGCGCCAAAACCCAAACACATAAATTCACCCAGACACTCTCCTTGCAGTACTCTAATCGTTCAGTCAGTACCCAAGTACTCATGCACTGACACAGGCCTTAGCACATGGACTGCTTCAAACGCCTATCCACTATGCATGCAGTCCTCTAACCACCTATACACTTGTCTTTCACACTTTCAATTTCCCAGTCAGTAGCCATACACTTCCAGCAAACACCCTGTCACTCTCCTTGCACTCCTCTAGTGAACCATTCAGCACCATGTACTAATCCATTCACTGCGCCGAAACCCAAACACATAAATTCACCCAGACACTCTCCTTGCAGTACTCTAATCATTCAGTCAGGACCCAAGTACTCATGCACTGACCCAGGCCTTAGCACATGGACTGCTTCAAACGCCTATCCACTATGCATGCAGTCTTCTAACCACATACACACTTGTCTTTCAAACCTTCAAGTCTCCAGTCAGTATCCATACACTTCCAGCAAACACCTTGTCACTCCCCTAGGACTCCTGTAGTGACCCATTCAGCACCATGTACTAACCCATTCACTGCACCAAAACCCAAACACTAAGAAATTCACCCAGGGACTCTCCTTGCAGTACTCTAATAATTCAGTCAGTACCCAAGTACTTATGCACTGAGCCATGCCTTAGCACATGGACTGCTTCAAATGCCTATCCACTATGCATGTAGTCCTCTAACCACCTACACACTTGTCTTTCACACCTTCCATTCTCCAGTCAGTATACATACACTTCCAGCAAACACCCTCTCACTCCCCTTGCACTCCTCTAGTGACCCATTCAGCACCATGTACTAATCCATTCACTGCACCAAAACCCAAACACTTATAAATTCACCAAGGCACTCTCGTTACAGTACTCGAATCATTCAGTCAGTACCCAAGTACTCATGCACTGAGCTAGGCCTTAGCACATTGACTGCTTCAAACACCTATCCACTATGCATGCAGTCCTCTAACCACCTACACACTTGTCTTTCACCCCTTCAATTCCCCAGTCAGTATCTACACACTCCTGCAAACACCCAGTCACTCCCCTTGCACTCCTCCAGTGTCCCATTCAGCACCATGTACTAATCCATTCACTGCGCCAAAACCCAACCACCTATAAATTCACCCAGGCACTCTCCTTGCAGTGCTCTAATCATTCAGTCAGTACACAAGTGCTCATGCACTGAGCAAGGCCTTAGCACATGGCCTGCTTTAAACGCCTATCCACTATACATGTCGTCCTCTAACCACCTACACACCCGTCTTTCACCCCTTCAGTTCCCCAGTCAGTAGCCATACACTTCCAGCAAACACCCTGTCACTCTCCTTGCACTCCTCTAGTGAACCATTCAGCACCATGTACTAATCCATTCACTGCGCCAAAACCCAAACACATAAATTCACCCAGACACTCTCCTTGCAGTACTCTAATCGTTCAGTCAGTACCCAAGTACTCATGCACTGACACAGGCCTTAGCACATGGACTGCTTCAAACGCCTATCCACTATGCATGCAGTCCTCTAACCACCTACACTCTTGTCTTTCACCCCTTCAATTCACCAGTCAGTATCTACACACTCCTGCAAACACCCAGTCACTCCCCTTGCACTCCTCCAGTGACCCATTCAACACCATGTACTAATCCATTCACAATGCCAAAACCCAAACATTTATAAATTCACCCAGGCACTCTCCTTGCAGTACTCTAATCATTCAGTCAGTACCCAAGTACTCATGCACTGAGACAGGCCTTAGCACATGGACTGCTTCAAACGCCAATCCACTATGCATGCAGTCCTCTAACCACCTACACACTTGTCTTTCACACCTTCAATTCCCCAGTCAGTGTCCATACAGTTCCAGCAAACACCCTGTCACTCTCCTTGCACTCCTCTAGTGACCCATTCAGCACCATGTACTAATCCATTCACTGCGCCTAAACCCAAACACTTATAAATTCACCCAGGGACTCTCCTTGCAGTACTCTAATCATTCAGTCAGTACCCAAGTACTCATGCACTGAGACAGGGCTTAGCACATGGACTGCTTCAAACGCCTATCCACTATGCATGTAGTCCTCTAACCACCTATACACTTGTCTTTCACACCTTCAATTCCCCAGTCAGTATCCATACACTTCCAGGAAACAGCCTGTCACTCCCTTTGCACTCCTCTAGTGACCCATTCAGCACCATCTACTAATCCATTCACTGCGTGAAAACCCAAAAACTTATAAATTCACCCAGGAACTCATCATTGCAGTACTCTAATCATTCAGTCAGGACCCAAGTACTCAACCAGTGACCCAGGTCTTAGCACATGGACTGCTTCAAACCCCTATCCACTATGCATGCAATCCTCCAACCACCTACACACTTGTCTTTCACCCCTTCAATTCCCCAGTCAATATCTATACACTCCTGTAAACACCCTGTCACTCCCCTTGTACTTCTCCAGTGACCCATTCAGCACCATGTACTAATCCATTCACAGCGCCAAAACCCAAACACTTATAAAATCACCCAGGAACTCTCCTTGCAGTACTCTAATCATTCAGTCAGTACGCAAGTACTCATGCACTGAGACAGACCTTAGTACATGGACTGCTTCAAACGCCAATCCACTGTGCATGCAGTCCTCCTACCACGTACACACTTGTCTTTCACACCTTCAAGTCTCCAGTCAGTATCCATACACTTCCAGCAAACACCCTCTCACTCCCCTTGCACTCCTCTAGTGACCCATTCAGCACCATGTACTAATCCATTCACTGCACCAAAACCCAAACACTTATAAATTCACCAAGGCACTCTCGTTACAGTACTCGAATCATTCAGTCAGTACCCAAGTACTCATGCACTGAGCTAGGCCTTAGCACATTGACTGCTTCAAACACCTATCCACTATGCATGCAGTCCTCTAACCACCTACACACTTGTCTTTCACCCCTTCAATTCCCCAGTCAGTATCTACACACTCCTGCAAACACCCAGTCACTCCCCTTGCACTCCTCCAGTGTCCCATTCAGCACCATGTACTAATCCATTCACTGCGCCAAAACCCAACCACCTATAAATTCACCCAGGCACTCTCCTTGCAGTGCTCTAATCATTCAGTCAGTACACAAGTGCTCATGCACTGAGCAAGGCCTTAGCACATGGACTGCTTTAAACGCCTATCCACTATACATGTCGTCCTCTAACCACCTACACACCCGTCTTTCACCCCTTCAGTTCCCCAGTCAGTAGCCATACACTTCCAGCAAACACCCTGTCACTCTCCTTGCACTCCTCTAGTGAACCATTCAGCACCATGTACTAATCCATTCACTGCGCCAAAACCCAAACACATAAATTCACCCAGACACTCTCCTTGCAGTACTCTAATCGTTCAGTCAGTACCCAAGTACTCATGCACTGACACAGGCCTTAGCACATGGACTGCTTCAAACGCCTATCCACTATGCATGCAGTCCTCTAACCACCTACACTCTTGTCTTTCACCCCTTCAATTCACCAGTCAGTATCTACACACTCCTGCAAACACCCAGTCACTCCCCTTGCACTCCTCCAGTGACCCATTCAACACCATGTACTAATCCATTCACAATGCCAAAACCCAAACATTTATAAATTCACCCAGGCACTCTCCTTGCAGTACTCTAATCATTCAGTCAGTACCCAAGTACTCATGCACTGAGACAGGCCTTAGCACATGGACTGCTTCAAACGCCAATCCACTATGCATGCAGTCCTCTAACCACCTACACACTTGTCTTTCACACCTTCAATTCCCCAGTCAGTGTCCATACAGTTCCAGCAAACACCCTGTCACTCTCCTTGCACTCCTCTAGTGACCCATTCAGCACCATGTACTAATCCATTCACTGCGCCTAAACCCAAACACTTATAAATTCACCCAGGGACTCTCCTTGCAGTACTCTAATCATTCAGTCAGTACCCAAGTACTCATGCACTGAGACAGGGCTTAGCACATGGACTGCTTCAAACGCCTATCCACTATGCATGTAGTCCTCTAACCACCTATACACTTGTCTTTCACACCTTCAATTCCCCAGTCAGTATCCATACACTTCCAGGAAACAGCCTGTCACTCCCTTTGCACTCCTCTAGTGACCCATTCAGCACCATCTACTAATCCATTCACTGCGTGAAAACCCAAAAACTTATAAATTCACCCAGGAACTCATCATTGCAGTACTCTAATCATTCAGTCAGGACCCAAGTACTCAACCAGTGACCCAGGTCTTAGCACATGGACTGCTTCAAACCCCTATCCACTATGCATGCAATCCTCCAACCACCTACACACTTGTCTTTCACCCCTTCAATTCCCCAGTCAATATCTATACACTCCTGTAAACACCCTGTCACTCCCCTTGTACTTCTCCAGTGACCCATTCAGCACCATGTACTAATCCATTCACTGTGCCAAAACCCAAAAACTTATAAATTCACCCAGGAACTCATCATTGCAGTACTCTAATCATTCAGTCAGGACCCAAGTACTCATGCACTGAGCCAGGCCTTAGCACATGGACTACTTCAAATGCCTATCCACTATGCATGCAGTCCTCCTACCACGTACACACTTGTCTTTCACACCTTGAAGTCTCCAGTCAGTATCCATACACTTCCAGCAAACACCCTGTCACTCCCCTTGCACTCCTCTAGTGACCCATTCAGCACCATCTACTAATCCATTCACTGCGCCAAAACCCAACCACTTATAAATTCACCCAGGCACTCTCCTTGCAGTGCTCTAATCATTCAGTCAGTACCCAAGTACTCATGCACTGAGCCAGGCCTTAGCACATGGACTGCTTTAAACGCCTATCCACTATGCATGCAGTCCTATAACCACCTACACACTTGTCTTTCACACCTTCAATTCCCCAGTCAGTATCCATACACTTCCAACAAACACCCTGTCACTCTCCTTGCACTCCTCTAGTGACCCATTCAGCACCATGTACTAATCCATTCACTGCGCCAAAACCCAAACACTTATATATTCACCCAGGGACTCTCCTTGCAGTACTCTAATCATTCCGTCAGTACCCAAGTACTCATGCACTGAGCCAAGCCTTAGCACATGGACTGCTTCAAACGCCTATCCACTATGCATGTCGTCCTCTAACCACCTACACACTTGTCTTTCACACCTTCAGTTCCCAGTCAGTAGCCATACACTTCCAGCAAACACCCTGTCACTCTCCTTGCACTCCTCTAGTGAACCATTCAGCACCATGTACTAATCCATTCAGTGCGCCAAAACCCAAACACATAAATTCACCCAGACACTCTCCTTGCAGTACTCTAATCATTCAGTCAGGATCCAAGTACTCGTGCACTGAGCCAGGCCTTAGCACATGGACTACTTCAAACGCCTATCCACTATGCATGCAGTCTTCTAACCACATACACACTTGTCTTTCAAACCTTCAAGTCTCCAGTCAGTATCCATACACTTCCAGCAAACACCTTGTCACTCCCCTAGGACTCCTGTAGTGACCCATTCAGCACCATGTACTAACCCATTCACTGCACAAAAACCCAAATACTAAGAAATTCACCCAGGGACTCTCCTTGCAGTACTCTAATCATTCAGTCAGTACCCAAGTACTCATGCACTGAGCCATGCCTTAGCACATGGACTGCTTCAAATGCCTATCCACTATGCATGTAGTCCTCTAACCACCTACACACTTGTCTTTCACACCTTCCATTCTCCAGTCAGTATACATACACTTCCAGCAAACACCCTCTCACTCCCCTTGCACTCCTCTTGTGACCCATTCAGCACCATGTACTAATCCATTCACTGCACCAAAACCCAAACACTTATAAATTCACCCAGGCACTCTCGTTGCTGTACTCTAATCATTCAGTCAGTACCCAAGTACTCATGCACTGAGACAGGCCTTAGCACATGGACTGCTTCAAACGCCAATTCACTATGCATGCAGTCCTCTAACCACCTACACACTTGTCTTTCACACCTTCAATTCCCCAGTCAGTATCTACACACTCCTGCAAACACCCAGTCACTCCCCTTGCACTCCTCCAGTGACCCATTCAGCACCATGTACTAATCCATTCACAGCGCCAAAACCCAAACACTTATAAATTCACCCAGGCACTCTCCTTGCAGTACTCTAATCATTCAGTCAGTACCCAAGTACTCATGCACTGAGACAGGCCTTAGCACATGGACTGCTTCAAACGCCAATCCACTATGCATGCAGTCCTCTAACCACCTGTACACTTGTCTTTCACACCTTCAATTCCCCAGTCAGTATCCATACACTTCCAGCAAACACCCAGTCACTCCCCTTGCACTCCTCTAGTGACCCATTCAGCACCATCTACTAATCCATTCACTGTGCCAAAACCCAACCACTTATAAATTCACCCAGGCACTCTCCTTGCAGTGCTCTAATCATTCAGTCAGTACCCAAGTACTCATGCACTGAGCCATGCCTTAGCACATGGACTGCTTTAAACGCCTATCCACTATGCATGCAGTCCTCTAACCACCTACACACTTGTCTTTCACACCTTCAATTCCCCAGTCAGTATCCATACACTTCCAGCAAACACCCTGTCTCTCCCCTTGCACTCCTCTAGTGACCCATTCAGCACCATCTACTAATCCATTCACTGCGCCAAAACCCAACCACTTATAAATTCACCCAGGCACTCTCCTTGCAGTGCTCTAATCATTCAGTCAGTACCCAAGTACTCATGCACTGAGCCAGGCCTTAGCACATGGACATCCTTAAACGCCTATCCACTATGCATGTCGTCCTCTAACCACCTACACACTTGTCTTTCACACCTTCAGTTCCCCAGTCAGTAGACATACACTTCCAGCAAACACCCTGTCACTCCCCTTGCACTCCTCTAGTGAACCATTCAGCACCATGTACTAATCCATTCACTGCGCCGAAACCCAAACACATAAATTCACCCAGACACTCTCCTTGCAGTACTCTAATCATTCAGTCAGGATCCAAGTACTCGTGCACTGAGCCAGGCCTTAGCACATGGACTACTTCAAACGCCTATCCACTATGCATGCAGTCTTCTAACCACATACACACTTGTCTTTCAAACCTTCAAGTCTCCAGTCAGTATCCATACACTTCCAGCAAACACCTTGTCACTCCCCTAGGACTCCTGTAGTGACCCATTCAGCACCATGTACTAACCCATTCACTGCACCAAACCCAAACACTAATAAATTCACCCAGAGACTCTCCTTGCAGTACTCTAATCATTCAGTCAGTACCCAAGTACTCATGCACTGAGCTAGGCCTTAGCACATTGACTGCTTCAAACACCTATCCACTATGCATGCAGTCCTCTAACCACCTACACACTTGTCTTTCACCCCTTCAATTCCCCAGTCAGTATCTACACACTACTGCAAACACCCAGTCACTCCCCTTGCACTCCTCCAGTGACCCATTCAGCACCATGTACTAATCCATTCACAGCGCCAAAACCCAAACACTTATAAATTCACCCAGGCACTCTCCTTGCAGTACTCTAATCATTCAGTCAGTACCCAAGTACTCATGCACTGAGACAGGCCTTAGCACATGGACTGCTTCAAACGCCAATCCACTATGCATGCAGTCCTCTAACCACCTATACACTTGTCTTTCACATCTTCAGTTCCCCAGTCAGTATCCATACACTTCCAGCAAACACCCTGTCACTCCCCTTGCACTCCTCTAGTGACCCATTCAGCACCATGTACTAATCCATTCACTGCGCCAAAACCCAACTACTTATAAATTCACCCAGGCACTCTCCTTGCAGTGCTCTAATCATTCAGTCAGTACCCAAGTACTCATGCACTGAGCCAGGCCTTAGCACATGGACTGCTTTAAACGCCTATCCACTATGCATGTCGTCCTCTAACCACCTACACACTTGTCTTTCACACCTTCAATTCCCTAGTCAGTAGCCATACACTTCCAACAAACACCCTGTCACTCTCCTTGCACTCCTCTAGTGACCCATTCAGCGCCATGTACTAATCCATTCACTGCGCCAAAACCCAACTACTTATAAATTCACCCAGGCACTCTCCTTGCAGTGCTCTAATCATTCAGTCAGTACCCAAGTACTCATGCACTGAGCCAGGCCTTAGCACATGGACATCTTTAAACGCCTATCCACTATGCATGTCGTCCTCTAACCACCTACACACTTGTCTTTCACACCTTCAGTTCCCCAGTCAGTAGACATACACTTCCAGCAAACACCCTGTCACTCCCCTTGCACTCCTCTAGTGAACCATTCACTAATCCATTCACTGCGCCAAAACCCAAACACATAAATTCACCCAGACACTCTCCTTGCAGTACTCTAATCATTCAGTCAGGATCCAAGTACTCGTGCACTGAGCCAGGCCTTAGCACATGGACTACTTCAAACGCCTATCCACTATGCATGCAGTCTTCTAACCACATACACACTTGTCTTTCAAACCTTCAAGTCTCCAGTCAGTATCCATACACTTCCAGCAAACACCTTGTCACTCCCCTAGGACTCCTCTAGTGACCCATTCAGCACCATGTACTAACCCATTCACTGCACCAAAACCCAAACACTAATAAATTCACCCAGGGACTGTCCTTGCAGTACTCTAATCATTCAGTCAGTACCCAAGTACTCATGCACTGAGCCAGGCCTTAGCACATGGACTGCTTCAAATGCCTATCCTCTATGCATGTAGTCCTCTAACCACCTACACACTTGTCTTTCACACCTTTCATTCTCCAGTCAGTATACATACACTTCCAGCAAACACTCTGTCACTCCCCTTGCACTCCTCTAGTGACCCATTCAGCACTATGTACTAATCCATTCACTGCACCAAAACCCAAACACTTATAAATTCACCCAGGCACTCTCGTTACAGTACTCTAATCATTCAATCAGTACCCAAGTACTCATGCACTGAGCTAGGCCTTAGCACATTGACTGCTTCAAACACCTATCCACTATGCATGCAGTCCTCTAACCACCTACACACTTGTCTTTCACCCCTTCAATTCCCCAGTCAGTATCTACACACTCCTGCAAACACCCAGTCACTCCCCTTGCACTCCTCCAGTGACCCATTCAGCACCATGTACTAATCCATTCACAGCGCCAAAACCCAAACACTTATAAATTCACCCAGGCACTCCCCTTGCAGTGCTCTAATCATTCAGTCAGTACCCAAGTACTCATGCACTGAGCCAGGCCTTAGCACATGGACTGCTTTAAACGCCTATCCACTATGCATGTCGTCCTCTAACCACCTACACACTTGTCTTTCACACCTTCAGTTCCCCAGTCAGTAGCCATACACTTCCAGCAAACACCCTGTCACTCTCCTTGCACTCCTCTAGTGAACCATTCAGCACCATGTACTAATCCATTCACTGCGCCAAAACCCAAACACATAAATTCACCCAGACACTCTCCTTGCAGTACTCTAATCATTCAGTCAGGATCCAAGTACTCGTGCACTGAGCCAGGCCTTAGCACATGGACTACTTCAAACGCCTATCCACTATGCATGCAGTCTTCTAACCACATACACACTTGTCTTTCAAACCTTCAAGTCTCCAGTCAGTATCCATACACTTCCAGCAAACACCTTGTCACTCCCCTAGGACTCCTGTAGTGACCCATTCAGCACCATGTACTAACCCATTCACTGCACCAAACCCAAACACTAATAAATTCACCCAGAGACTCTCCTTGCAGTACTCTAATCATTCAGTCAGTACCCAAGTACTCATGTACTGAGCCATGCCTTAGCACATGGACTGCTTCAAATGCCTATCCACTATGCATGTAGTCCTCTAACCACCTACACACTTGTCTTTCACACCTTACATTCTCCAGTCAGTATACATACACTTCCAGCAAACACCCTCTCACTCCCCTTGCACTCCTCTAGTGACCCATTTAGCACCATGTACTAATCCATTCACTGCACCAAAACCCAAACACTTATAAATTCACCCAGGCACTCTCGTTACAGTACTCTAATCATTCAGTCAGTACCCAAGTACTCATGCACTGAGCTAGGCCTTAGCACATTGACTGCTTCAAACACCTATCCACTATGCATGCAGTCCTCTAACCACCTACACACTTGTCTTTCACCCCTTCAATTCCCCAGTCAGTATCTACACACTACTGCAAACACCCAGTCACTCCCCTTGCACTCCTCCAGTGACCCATTCAGCACCATGTACTAATCCATTCACAGCGCCAAAACCCAAACACTTATAAATTCACCCAGGCACTCTCCTTGCAGTACTCTAATCATTCAGTCAGTACCCAAGTACTCATGCACTGAGACAGGCCTTAGCACATGGACTGCTTCAAACGCCAATCCACTATGCATGCAGTCCTCTAACCACCTATACACTTGTCTTTCACACCTTCAATTCCCCAGTCAGTATCCATACACTTCCAGCAAACACCCAGTCACTCCCCTTGCACTCCTCTAGTGACCCATTCAGCACCATCTACTAATACATTCACTGCGCCAAAACCCAACCACTTATAAATTCACCCAGGCACTCTCGTTGCAGTACTCTAATCATTCAGTCAGTACCCAAGTACTCATGCACTGAGCCAGGCCTTAGCACATGGACTACTTCAAACGCCTATCCACTATGCATGTAGTCCTCTAACCACCTACACACTTGTCTTTCACACATTCAAGTTTCCAGTCAGTATCCATACACTTCCATCAAACACCCTGTCACTCCCCTAGGACTCCTGTAGTGACCCATTCAGCACCATCTACTAATCCATTCACTGCGCCAAAACCCAACTACTTATAAATTCACCCAGACACTCTCCTTGCAGTGCTCTAATCATTCAGTCAGTACCCAAGTACTCATGCACTGAGCCAGGCCTTATCACATGGACTGCTTTAAACGCCTATCAACTATGCATGTCGTCCTCTAACCACCTACACACTTGTCTTTCACACCTTCAATTCCCTAGTCAGTAGCCATACACTTCCAACAAACACCCTGTCACTCTCCTTGCACTCCTCTAGTGACCCATTCAGCGCCATGTACTAATCCATTCACTGCGCCAAAACCCAAACAATTATAAATTCACCCAGGCACTCTCGTTGCAGTACTCTAATCATTCAGTCAGTACCCATGTACTCATGCACTGAGCCAGGCCTTAGCACATGGACTACTTCAAACGCCTATCCACTATGCATGTAGTCCTCTAACCACCTACACACTTGTCTTTCACACATTCAAGTTTCCAGTCAGTATCCATACACTTCCAGCAAACACCCTGTCACTCCCCTAGGACTCCTGTAGTGACCCATTCAGCACCATGTACTAATCCATTCACTGCGCCAAAACCCAAACACTCATAAATTCACCCAGGGACTCTCCTTGCAGTACTCTAATCATTCAGTCAGTACCCAAGTACTCATGCACTGAGCCAGGCCTTAGCACATGGACTGCTTCAAACGCCTATCCACTATGCATGTAGTACTCTAACCACCTACACACTTGTCTTTCACACTTTCAATTCCCCAGTCAGTAGCCATACACTTCCAGCAAACACCCTGTCACTCTCCTTGCACTCCTCTAGTGACCCATTCAGCACCATGTACTAATCCATATACTGTGCCAAAACCCAAACACTTATAAACTCACCCAGGGACTCTCCTTGCAGTACTCTAATCATTCAGTCAGTACCCAAGTACTCATGCACTAAGCCAGGCCTTAGCACATGGACGGCTTCAATCGCCTATCCGCTATGCATGCATTCCTCTAACCACCTACACACTTGTCTTTCACACCTTCAATTCTCCAGTCAGTATACATACACTTCCTGCAAACACCCTGTCACTCCCCTTGCACTCCTCTAGTGACCCATTCAGCACCATGTACTAATCCATTCACTGCACCAAAACCCAAACACTTATAAATTCACCCAGGCACTCTCGTTGCTGTACTCTAATAATTCACTCAGTACCCAAGTACTCATGCACTGAGACAGGCCTTAGCACATGGACTGCTTCAAACGCCAATCCACTATGCATGCAGTCCTCTAACCACCTACACACTTGTCTTTCACACCTTCAATTCCCCAGTCAGTGTCCATACACTTCCAGCAAACACCCTGTCAATCTCCTTGCACTCCTCTAGAGACCCATTCAGCACCATGTACTAATCCATTCACTGCACCAAAACCCAAACACTTATAAATTCACCCAGGGACTCTCCTTGCAGTACTCTAATCATTCCGTCAGTACCCAAGTACTCATGCACTGAGCCAGGCCTTAGCACATGGACTGCTTCAAACGCCTATCCACTATGCATGTAGTCCTCTAACCACCTATAAACTTGTCTTTCACACCTTCAATTCCCCAGTCAGTATCCATACACTTCCAACAAACACCCTGTCACTCTCCTTGCACTCCTCTAGTGACCCATTCAGCACCATGTACTAATCCATTCAGTGCGCCAAAACCCAAACACTTATATATTCACCCAGGGACTCTCCTTGCAGTACTCTAATCATTCCGTCAGCACCCAAGTACTCATGCACTGAGCCAGGCCTTAGCACATGGACTGCTTCAAACGCCTATCCACTATGCATGTAGTCCTCTAACCACCTATGCACTTGTCTTTCACACCTTCAATTCCCCAGTCAGTATCCATACACTTCCAGCAAACATACTGTCACTCCCCTTGCACTCCTCTAGTGACCCATTCAGCACCATCTACTAATCCATTCACTGCGCCAAAACCCGACCACTTATAAATTCACCCAGGCACTCTCCTTGCAGTGCTCTAATCATTCAGTCAGTACCCAAGTACTCGTGCACTGAGCCAGGCCTTAGCACATGGACTGCTTTAAACGCCTATCCACTATGCATGTCGTCCTCTAACCACCTACACACTTGTCTTTCACACCTTCAATCCCCCAGTCAGTATCCATACACTTCCAGCAAACACCCTGTCACTCCCCTTGCACTCCTCTAGTGACCCATTCAGCACCATCTACTAATCCATTCACTGCGCCAAAACCCAACCACTTATAAATTCACCCAGGCACTCTCCTTGCAGTGCTCTAATCATTCAGTCAGTACCCAAGTACTCATGCACTGAGCCAGGCCTTAGCACATGGACTGCTTTAAACGCCTATCCACTATGCATGCAGTCTTCTAACCACATACACACTTGCCTTTCAAACCTTCAAGTCTCCAGTCAGTATCCATACACTTCCAGCAAACACCTTGTCACTCCCCTAGGACTCCTGTAGTGACCCATTCAGCACCATGTACTAACCCATTCACTGCACCAAAACCCAAACACTAATAAATTCACCCAGGGACTCTCCTTGCAGTACTCTAATCATTCAGTCAGTACCCAAGTACTCATGCACTGAGCCATGCCTTAGCACATGGACTGCTTCAAATGCCTATCCACTATGCATGTAGTCCTCTAACCACCTACACACTTGTCTTTCACACCTTACATTCTCCAGTCAGTATACATACACTTCCAGCAAACACCCTGTCACTCCCCTTGCACTCCTCTAGTGACCCATTCAGCACCATGTACTAATCCATTCACTGCACCAAAACCCAAACACTTATAAATTCACCCAGGCACTCTCGTTGCAGTACTCTAATCATTCAGTCAGTACCCAAGTAATCATGCACTGAGCTAGGCCTTAGCACATTGACTGCTTCAAACACCTATCCACTATGCATGCAGTCCTCTAACCACCTACACACTTGTCTTTCACACCTTCAGTTCCCCAGTCAGTATCCATACACTTCCAGCAAACACCCTATCACTCCCCTTGCACTCCTCTAGTGACCCATTCAGCACCATCTACTAATCCATTCACTGCGCCAAAACCCAACCACTTATAAATTCCCCCAGGCACTCTCCTTGCAGTGCTCTAATCATTCAGTCAGGACACAAGTACTCATGCACTGAGCCAGGCCTTAGCACATCTACTACTTCAAACGCCTATCCACTATGCATGCAGTCCTCTAACCACGTACACACTTGTCTTTCAAACCTTCAAGTCTCCAGTCAGTATCCACACACATCCAGCAAACACCTTGTCACTCCCCTAGGACTCCTGTAGTGACCCATTCAGCACCATGTACTAACCCATTCACTGCACCAAAACCCAAACACTAATAAATTCACCCAGGGAGTCTCCTTGCAGTACTCTAATCATTCAGTCAGTACCCAAGTACTCATGCACTGAGCCATGCCTTAGCACATGGACTGCTTCAAATGCCTATCCACTATGCATGTAGTCCTCTAATCACCTACACACTTGTCTTTCAAACTTTCAATTCCCCAGTCAGTAGCCATACACTTCCAGCAAACACCCTGTCACTCTCCTTGCACTCCTCTAGTGACCCATTCAGCACCATGTACTAATCCATTCACAGCGCCAAAACCCAAACACTTATAAATTCACCCAGGCACTCTCCTTGCAGTACTCTAATCATTCAGTCAGTACCCAAGTACTCATGCACTGAGACAGGCCTTAGCACATGGACTGCTTCAAATGCCAATCCACTATGCATGCAGTCCTCTAACCACCTATACACTTGTCTTTCACACCTTCAGTTCCCCAGTCAGTATCCATACACTTCCAGCAAACACCCTATCACTCCCCTTGCACTCCTCTAGTGACCCATTCAGCACCATCTACTAATCCATTCACTGCGCCAAAACCCAACCACTTATAAATTCACCCAGGCACTCTCCTTGCAGTGCTCTAATCATTCAGTCAGCACCCAAGTACTCATGCACTGAGCCAGGCCTTAGCACATGGACTGCTTTAAACGCCTATCCACTATGCATATCGTCCTCTAACCACCTACACACTTGTCTTTCACACCTTCAATTCCCTAGTCAGTAGCCATACACTTCCAACAAACACCCTGTCACTCTCCTTGCACTCCTCTAGTGACCCATTTAGCGCCATGTACTAATCCATTCACTGCGCCAAAACCCAAACAATTATAAATTCACCCAGGCACTCTCGTTGCAGTACTCTAATCATTCAGTCAGTACCCAAGTACTCATGCACTGAGCCAGGCCTTAGCACATGGACTACTTCAAACGCCTATCCACTATGCATGTAGTCCTCTAACCACCTACACACTTGTCTTTCACACATTCAAGTTTCCAGTCAGTATCCATACACCTCCAGCAAACACCCTGTCACTCCCCTAGGACTCCTGTAGTGACCCTTTCAGCAATATGTACTAATCCATTCACTGCGCCAAAACCCAAACACTCATAAATTCACCCAGGGACTCTCCTTGCAGTACTCTAATCATTCAGTCAGTACCCAAGTACTCATGCACTGAGCCAGGCCTTAGCACATGGACTGCTTCAAACGCCTATCCACTATGCATGTAGTCCTCTAACCACCTACACACTTGTCTTTCACATTTTCAATTCCCCAGTCAGTAGCCATACACTTCCAGCAAACACCCTGTCACTCTCCTTGCACTCCTCCAGTGACCCATTCAGCACCATGTACTAATCCATACACTGCGCCAAAACCCAAACACTTAGAAATTCACCCAGGGACTCTCCTTGCAGTACTCTAATCATTCAGTCAGTACCCAAGTACTCATGCACTGAGCCAGGCCTTGCACATGGACTGCAAACGCCTATCCACTATGCATGCAGTCCTCTAACCACGTACACACTTGTCTTTCAAACCTTCAAGTCTCCAGTCAGTATCCATACACTTCCAGCAAACACCCTGTCACTCACCTCGGACTCCTGTAGTGACCCATTCAGCACCATGTACTAACCCATTCACTGTACCAAAACCCAAACACTTATAAATTCATCCAGACACTCTCCTTGCAGTACTCTAATCATTCAGTCAGTACCCGAGTACTCATGCACTGAGCCAGGCCTTAGCACATGGACTGCTTCAAACGCCTATCCACTATGCATGTAGTCCTCTAACCACCTATAAACTTGTCTTTCACACCTTCAATTCCCCAGTCAGTATCCATACACTTCCAGCAAACACCCTGTCACTCCCCTTGCACTCCTCTAGTGACCCATTCAGCACCATCTACTAATCCATTCACTGCGCCAAAACCCAACCACTTATAAATTCACCCAGGCACTGTCCTTGCAGCGCTCTAATCATTCAGTCAGTAGCCAAGTACTCATGCACTGAGCCAGGCCTTAGCACATGGACTGCTTTAAACGCCTATCCACTATGCATGTCGTCCTCTAACCACCTACACACTTGTCTTCCACACCTTCAATTCCCTAGTCAGTAGCCATACACTTCCAGCAAACACCCTGTCACTCTCCTTGCACTCCTCTAGTGACCCATTCAGCGCCATGTACTAACCCATTCACTGCGCCAAAACCCAAACACTTATATATTTACCCAGGGACTCTCCTTGCAGTACTCTAATCATTCCGTCAGTACCCAAGTACTCATGCACTGAGCCAGGCCTTAGCACATGGACTGCTTCAAACGCCTATCCACTATGCATGTAGTCCTCTAACCACCTATACACTTGTCTTTCACACCTTCAATTCCCCAGTCAGTATCCATACACTTCCAGCAAACACCCGGTCACTCCCCTTGCACTCCTCTAGTGACCCATTCAGCACCAACTACTAATCCATTCACTGCGCCAAAACCCAACTACTTATAAATTCACCCAGGCACTCTCCTTGCAGTGCTCTAATCATTCAGTCAGTACCCAAGTACTCATGCACTGAGCCAGGCCTTAGCACATGGACTGCTTTAAACGCCTATCCACTATGCATGTCGTCCTCTAACCACCTACACACTTGTCTTTCACACCTTCAATTCCCTAGTCAGTAGCCATACACTTCCAACAAACACCCTGTCACTCTCCTTGCACTCCTCTAGTGACCCATTCAGCACCATGTACTAATCCATTCACTGCGCCAAAACCCAAACAATTATAAATTCACCCAGGCACTCTCTTTGCAGTACTCTAATCATTCAGTCAGTACCCAAGTACTCATGCACTGAGCCAGGCCTTAGCACATGGACTACTTCAAACGCCTATCCACTATGCATGTAGTCCTCTAACCACCTACACACTTGTCTTTCACACATTCAAGTTTCCAGTCAGTATCCATACACTTCCAGCAAACACCCTGTCACTCCCCTAGGACTCCTGTAGTGACCCATTCAGCACCATGTACTAATCCATTCACTGCGCCAAAACCCAAACACTCATAAATTCACCCAGGGACTCTCCTTGCAGTACTCTAATCATTCAGTCAGTACCCAAGTACTCATGCACTGAGCCAGGCCTTAGCACATGGACTGCTTTAAACGCCTATCCACTATGCATGTAGTACTCTAACCACCTACACACTTGTCTTTCACACTTTCAATTCCCCAGTCAGTAGCCATACACTTCCAGCAAACACCCTGTCACTCTCCTTGCACTCCTCTAGTGACCCATTCAGCACCATGTACTAATCCATATACTGTGCCAAAACCCAAACACTTATAAATTCACCCAGGGACTCTCCTTGCAGTACTCTAATCATTCAGTCAGTACCCAAGTACTCATGCACTAAGCCAGGCCTTAGCACATGGACTGCTTCAATCGCCTATCCGCTATGCATGCATTCCTCTAACCACCTACACACTTGTCTTTCACACCTTCAATTCTCCAGTCAGTATACATACACTTCCTGCAAACACCCTGTCACTCCCCTTGCACTCCTCTAGTGACCCATTCAGCACCATGTACTAATCCATTCACTGCACCAAAACCCAAACACTTATAAATTCACCCAGGCACTCTCGTTGCTGTACTCTAATAATTCACTCAGTACCCAAGTACTCATGCACTGAGACAGGCCTTAGCACATGGACTGCTTCAAACGCCAATCCACTATGCATGCAGTCCTCTAACAACCTACACACTTGTCTTTCACACCTTCAATTCCCCAGTCAGTGTCCATACACTTCCAGCAAACACCCTGTCAATCTCCTTGCACTCCTCTAGTGACCCATTCAGCACCATGTACTAATCCATTCACTGCACCAAAACCCAAACACTTATAAATTCACCAGGGACTCTCCTTGCAGTACTCTAATCATTCCGTCAGTACCCAAGTACTCATGCACTGAGCCAGGCCTTAGCACATGGACTGCTTCAAACGCCTATCCACTATGCATGTAGTCCTCTAACCACCTATAAACTTGTCTTTCACACCTTCAATTCCCCAGTCAGTATCCATACACTTCCAACAAACGCCCTGTCACTCTCCTTGCACTCCTCTAGTGACCCATTCAGCACCATGTACTAATCCATTCACTGCGCCAAAACCCAAACACTTATATATTCACCCAGGGACTCTCCTTGCAGTGCTCTAATCATTCAGTCAGTACCCAAGTACTCATGCACTGAGACAGGCCTTAGCACATGGACTGCTTTAAACGCCTATCCACTATGCATGTCGTCCTCTAACCACCTACACACTTGTCTTTCACACCTTCAGTTCCCCAGTCAGTAGCCATACACTTCCAGCAAACACCCTGTCACTCTCCTTGCACTCCTCTAGTGAACCATTCAGCACCGTGTACTAATCCATTCACTGCGCCAAAACCCAAACACATAAATTCACCCAGACACTCTCCTTGCAGTACTCTAATCATTCAGTCAGTACCCAAGTACTCATGTACTGAGCCATGCCTTAGCACATGGACTGCTTCAAATGCCTATCCACTATGCATGTAGTCCTCTAACCACCTACACACTTGTCTTTCACACCTTACATTCTCCAGTCAGTATACATACACTTCCAGCAAACACCCTCTCACTCCCCTTGCACTCCTCTAGTGACCCATTTAGCACCATGTACTAATCCATTCACTGCACCAAAACCCAAACACTTATAAATTCACCCAGGCACTCTCGTTACAGTACTCTAATCATTCAGTCAGTACCCAAGTACTCATGCACTGAGCTAGGCCTTAGCACATTGACTGCTTCAAACACCTATCCACTATGCATGCAGTCCTCTAACCACCTACACACTTGTCTTTCACCCCTTCAATTCCCCAGTCAGTATCCATACACTTCCAGCAAACACCCTGTCACTCCCCTTGCACTCCTCTAGTGACCCATTCAGCACCATGTACTAATCCATTCACAGCGCCAAAACCCAAACACTTATAAATTCACCCAGGCACTCTCCTTGCAGTACTCTAATCATTCAGTCAGTACCCAAGTACTCATGCACTGAGACAGGCCTTAGCACATGGACTGCTTCAAACGCCAATCCACTATGCATGCAGTCCTCTAACCACCTATACACTTGTCTTTCACACCTTCAGTTCCCCAGTCAGTATCCATACACTTCCAGCAAACACCCTATCACTCCCCTTGCACTCCTCTAGTGACCCATTCAGCACCATCTACTAATCCATTCACTGCGCCAAAACCCAACCACTTATAAATTCACCCAGGCACTCTCCTTGCAGTGCTCTAATCATTCAGTCAGCACCCAAGTACTCATGCACTGAGCCAGGCCTTAGCACATGGACTGCTTTAAACGCCTATCCACTATGCATGTCGTCCTCTAACCACCTACACACTTGTCTTTCACACCTTCAATTCCCCAGTCAGTATCCATACACTTCCAGCAAACACCCTGTCACTCCCCTTGCACTCCTCTAGTGACCCATTCAGCACCATCTACTAATCCATTCACTGCGCCAAAACCCAACCACTTATAAATTCACCCAGGCACTCTCTTTGCAGTACTCTAATCATTCAGTCAGTACCCAAGTACTCATGCACTGAGCCAGGCCTTAGCACATGGACTACTTCAAACGCCTATCCACTATGCATGTAGTCCTCTAACCACCTACACACTTGTCTTTCACACATTCAAGTTTCCAGTCAGTATCCATACACTTCCAGCAAACACCCTGTCACTCCCCTAGGACTCCTGTAGTGACCCATTCAGCACCATGTACTAATCCATTCACTGCGCCAAAACCCAAACACTCATAAATTCACCCAGGGACTCTCCTTGCAGTACTCTAATCATTCAGTCAGTACCCAAGTACTCATGCACTGAGCCCGGCCTTAGCACATGGACTGCTTCAAACGCCTATCCACTATGCATGTAGTACTCTAACCACCTACACACTTGTCTTTCACACTTTCAATTCCCCAGTCAGTAGCCATACACTTCCAGCAAACACCCTGTCACTCTCCTTGCACTCCTCTAGTGACCCATTCAGCACCATGTACTAATCCATATACTGTGCCAAAACCCAAACACTTATAAACTCACCCAGGGACTCTCCTTGCAGTACTCTAATCATTCAGTCAGTACCCAAGTACTCATGCACTAAGCCAGGCCTTAGCACATGGACGGCTTCAATCGCCTATCCGCTATGCATGCATTCCTCTAACCACCTACACACTTGTCTTTCACACCTTCAATTCTCCAGTCAGTATACATACACTTCCTGCAAACACCCTGTCACTCCCCTTGCACTCCTCTAGTGACCCATTCAGCACCATCTACTAATCCATTCACTGCACCAAAACCCAAACACTTATAAATTCACCCAGGCACTCTCGTTGCTGTACTCTAATAATTCACTCAGTACCCAAGTACTCATGCACTGAGACAGGCCTTAGCACATGGACTGCTTCAAACGCCAATCCACTATGCATGCAGTCCTCTAACCACCTACACACTTGTCTTTCACACCTTCAATTCCCCAGTCAGTGTCCATACACTTCCAGCAAACACCCTGTCAATCTCCTTGCACTCCTCTAGAGACCCATTCAGCACCATGTACTAATCCATTCACTGCACCAAAACCCAAACACTTATAAATTCACCCAGGGACTCTCCTTGCAGTACTCTAATCATTCCGTCAGTACCCAAGTACTCATGCACTGAGCCAGGCCTTAGCACATGGACTGCTTCAAACGCCTATCCACTATGCATGTAGTCCTCTAACCACCTATAAACTTGTCTTTCACACCTTCAATTCCCCAGTCAGTATCCATACACTTCCAACAAACACCCTGTCACTCTCCTTGCACTCCTCTAGTGACCCATTCAGCACCATGTACTAATCCATTCACTGCGCCAAAACCCAAACACTTATATATTCACCCAGGGACTCTCCTTGCAGTACTCTAATCATTCCGTCAGCACCCAAGTACTCATGCACTGAGCCAGGCCTTAGCACATGGACTGCTTCAAACGCCTATCCACTATGCATGTAGTCCTCTAACCACCTATGCACTTGTCTTTCACACCTTCAATTCCCCAGTCAGTATCCATACACTTCCAGCAAACACACTGTCACTCCCCTTGCACTCCTCTAGTGACCCATTCAGCACCATCTACTAATCCATTCACTGCGCCAAAACCCGACCACTTATAAATTCACCCAGGCACTCTCCTTGCAGTGCTCTAATCATTCAGTCAGTACCCAAGTACTCGTGCACTGAGCCAGGCCTTAGCACATGGACTGCTTTAAACGCCTATCCACTATGCATGTCGTCCTCTAACCACCTACACACTTGTCTTTCACACCTTCAATCCCCCAGTCAGTATCCATACACTTCCAGCAAACACCCTGTCACTCCCCTTGCACTCCTCTAGCGACCCATTCAGCACCATCTACTAATCCATTCACTGCGCCAAAACCCAACCACTTATAAATTCACCCAGGCACTCTCCTTGCAGTGCTCTAATCATTCAGTCAGTACCCAAGTACTCATGCACTGAGCCAGGCCTTAGCACATGGACTGCTTTAAACGCCTATCCACTATGCATGCAGTCTTCTAACCACATACACACTTGCCTTTCAAACCTTCAAGTCTCCAGTCAGTATCCATACACTTCCAGCAAACACCTTGTCACTCCCCTAGGACTCCTGTAGTGACCCATTCAGCACCATGTACTAACCCATTCACTGCACCAAAACCCAAACACTAATAAATTCACCCAGGGACTCTCCTTGCAGTACTCTAATCATTCAGTCAGTACCCAAGTACTCATGCACTGAGCCATGCCTTAGCACATGGACTGCTTCAAATGCCTATCCACTATGCATGTAGTCCTCTAACCACCTACACACTTGTCTTTCACACCTTACATTCTCCAGTCAGTATACATACACTTCCAGCAAACACCCTGTCACTCCCCTTGCACTCCTCTAGTGACCCATTCAGCACCATGTACTAATCCATTCACTGCACCAAAACCCAAACACTTATAAATTCACCCAGGCACTCTCGTTGCAGTACTCTAATCATTCAGTCAGTACCCAAGTAATCATGCACTGAGCTAGGCCTTAGCACATTGACTGCTTCAAACACCTATCCACTATGCATGCAGTCCTCTAACCACCTACACACTTGTCTTTCACACCTTCAGTTCCCCAGTCAGTATCCATACACTTCCAGCAAACACCCTATCACTCCCCTTGCACTCCTCTAGTGACCCATTCAGCACCATCTACTAATCCATTCACTGCGCCAAAACCCAACCACTTATAAATTCACCCAGGCACACTCATTGCAGTGCTCTAATCATTCAGTCAGGACACAAGTACTCATGCACTGAGCCAGGCCTTAGCACATGGACTACTTCAAACGCCTATCCACTATGCAAGCAGTCCTCTAACCACGTACACACTTGTCTTTCAAACCTTCAAGTCTCCAGTCAGTATCCACACACATCCAGCAAACACCTTGTCACTCCCCTAGGACTCCTGTAGTGACCCATTCAGCACCATGTACTAACCCATTCACTGCACCAAAACCCAAACACTAATAAATTCACCCAGGGAGTCTCCTTGCAGTACTCTAATCATTCAGTCAGTACCCAAGTACTCATGCACTGAGCCATGCCTTAGCACATGGACTGCTTCAAATGCCTCTCCACTATGCATGTAGTCCTCTAACCACCTACACACTTGTCTTTCACACTTTCAATTCCCCAGTCAGTAGCCATACACTTCCAGCAAACACCCTGTCACTCTCCTTGCACTCCTCTAGTGACCCATTCAGCACCATGTACTAATCCATTCACTGCGCCAAAACCCAAACACTTATAAATTCACCCAGGGACTCTCCTTGCAGTACTCTAATCATTCAGTCAGTACCCAAGTACTCATGCACTGAGCCAGGCCTTAGCACATGGACTGCAAACGCCTATCCACTATGCATGCAGTCCTCTAACCACGTACACACTTGTCTTTCAAACCTTCAAGTCTCCAGTCAGTATCCATACACTTCCAGCAAACACCCTGTCACTCTCCTTGCACTCCTCTAGTGAACCATTCAGCACCATGTACTAATCCATTCACTGTGCCAAAACCCAAACACATAAATTCACCCAGACACTCTCCTTGCAGTACTCTAATCATTCAGTCAGGACCCAAGTACTCATGCACTGAGCCAGGCCTTAGCACATGGACTACTTCAAACGCCTATCCACTATGCATGCAGTCTTCTAACCACATACACACTTGCCTTTCAAACCTTCAAGTCTCCAGTCAGTATCCATACACTTCCAGCAAACACCTTGTCACTCCCCTAGGACTCCTGTAGTGACCCATTCAGCACCATGTACTAACCCATTCACTGCACCAAAACCCAAACACTAATAAATTCACCCAGGGACTCTCCTTGCAGTACTCTAATCATTCAGTCAGTACCCAAGTACTCATGCACTGAGCCATGCCTTAGCACATGGACTGCTTCAAATGCCTATCCACTATGCATGTAGTCCTCTAACCACCTACACACTTGTCTTTCACACCTTACATTCTCCAGTCAGTATACATATACTTCCAGCAAACACCCTGTCACTCCCCTTGCACTCCTCTAGTGACCCATTCAGCACCATGTACTAATCCATTCACTGCACCAAAACCCAAACACTTATAAATTCACCCAGGCACTCTCGTTGCAGTACTCTAATCATTCAGTCAGTACCCAAGTAATCATGCACTGAGCTAGGCCTTAGCACATTGACTGCTTCAAACACCTATCCACTATGCATGCAGTCCTCTAACCACCTACACACTTGTCTTTCACACCTTCAGTTCCCCAGTCAGTATCCATACACTTCCAGCAAACACCCTATCACTCCCCTTGCACTCCTCTAGTGACCCATTCAGCACCATCTACTAATCCATTCACTGCGCCAAAACCCAACCACTTATAAATTCCCCCAGGCACTCTCCTTGCAGTGCTCTAATCATTCAGTCAGGACACAAGTACTCATGCACTGAGCCAGGCCTTAGCACATCTACTACTTCAAACGCCTATCCACTATGCATGCAGTCCTCTAACCACGTACACACTTGTCTTTCAAACCTTCAAGTCTCCAGTCAGTATCCACACACATCCAGCAAACACCTTGTCACTCCCCTAGGACTCCTGTAGTGACCCATTCAGCACCATGTACTAACCCATTCACTGCACCAAAACCCAAACACTAATAAATTCACCCAGGGAGTCTCCTTGCAGTACTCTAATCATTCAGTCAGTACCCAAGTACTCATGCACTGAGCCATGCCTTAGCACATGGACTGCTTCAAATGCCTATCCACTATGCATGTAGTCCTCTAATCACCTACACACTTGTCTTTCAAACTTTCAATTCCCCAGTCAGTAGCCATACACTTCCAGCAAACACCCTGTCACTCTCCTTGCACTCCTCTAGTGACCCATTCAGCACCATGTACTAATCCATTCACTGCGCCAAAACCCAAACACTTATAAATTCACCCAGGGACTCTCCTTGCAGTACTCTAATCATTCAGTCAGTACCCAAGTACTCATGCACTGAGCCAGGCCTTAGCACATGGACTACTTCAAACGCCTATCCACTATGCATGTAGTCCTCTAACCACCTACACACTTGTCTTTCAAACCTTCAAGTCTCCAGTCAGTATCCATACACTTCCAGCAAACACCCTGTCACTCACCTCGGACTCCTGTAGTGACCCATTCAGCACCATGTACTAACCCATTCACTGTACCAAAACCCAAACACTTATAAATTCATCCAGACACTCTCCTTGCAGTACTCTAATCATTCAGTCAGTACCCGAGTACTCATGCACTGAGCCAGGCCTTAGCACATGGACTGCTTCAAACGCCTATCCACTATGCATGTAGTCCTCTAACCACCTATAAACTTGTCTTTCACACCTTCAATTCCCCAGTCAGTATCCATACACTTCCAGCAAACACCCTGTCACTCCCCTTGCACTCCTCTAGTGACCCATTCAGCACCATCTACTAATCCATTCACTGCGCCAAAACCCAACCACTTATAAATTCACCCAGGCACTGTCCTTGCAGCGCTCTAATCATTCAGTCAGTAGCCAAGTACTCATGCACTGAGCCAGGCCTTAGCACATGGACTGCTTTAAACGCCTATCCACTATGCATGTCGTCCTCTAACCACCTACACACTTGTCTTCCACACCTTCAATTCCCTAGTCAGTAGCCATACACTTCCAGCAAACACCCTGTCACTCTCCTTGCACTCCTCTAGTGACCCATTCAGCGCCATGTACTAACCCATTCACTGCGCCAAAACCCAAACACTTATATATTCACCCAGGGACTCTCCTTGCAGTACTCTAATCATTCCGTCAGTACCCAAGTACTCATGCACTGAGCCAGGCCTTAGCACATGGACTGCTTCAAACGCCTATCCACTATGCATGTAGTCCTCTAACCACCTATACACTTGTCTTTCACACCTTCAATTCCCCAGTCAGTATCCATACACTTCCAGCAAACACCCTGTCACTCCCCTTGCACTCCTCTAGTGACCCATTCAGCACCAACTACTAATCCATTCACTGCGCCAAAACCCAACTACTTATAAATTCACCCAGGCACTCTCCTTGCAGTGCTCTAATCATTCAGTCAGTACCCAAGTACTCATGCACTGAGCCAGGCCTTAGCACATGGACTGCTTTAAACGCCTATCCACTATGCATGTCGTCCTCTAACCACCTACACACTTGTCTTTCACACCTTCAATTCCCTAGTCAGTAGCCATACACTTCCAACAAACACCCTGTCACTCTCCTTGCACTCCTCTAGTGACCCATTCAGCGCCATGTACTAATCCATTCACTGCGCCAAAACCCAAACAATTATAAATTCACCCAGGCACTCTCTTTGCAGTACTCTAATCATTCAGTCAGTACCCAAGTACTCATGCACTGAGCCAGGCCTTAGCACATGGACTACTTCAAACGCCTATCCACTATGCATGTAGTCCTCTAACCACCTACACACTTGTCTTTCACACATTCAAGTTTCCAGTCAGTATCCATACACTTCCAGCAAACACCCTGTCACTCCCCTAGGACTCCTGTAGTGACCCATTCAGCACCATGTACTAATCCATTCACTGCGCCAAAACCCAAACACTCATAAATTCACCCAGGGACTCTCCTTGCAGTACTCTAATCATTCAGTCAGTACCCAAGTACTCATGCACTGAGCCAGGCCTTAGCACATGGACTGCTTCAAACGCCTATCCACTATGCATGTAGTACTCTAACCACCTACACACTTGTCTTTCACACTTTCAATTCCCCAGTCAGTAGCCATACACTTCCAGCAAACACCCTGTCACTCTCCTTGCACTCCTCTAGTGACCCATTCAGCACCATGTACTAATCCATATACTGTGCCAAAACCCAAACACTTATAAATTCACCCAGGGACTCTCCTTGCAGTACTCTAATCATTCAGTCAGTACCCAAGTACTCATGCACTAAGCCAGGCCTTAGCACATGGCCTGCTTCAATCGCCTATCCGCTATGCATGCATTCCTCTAACCACCTACACACTTGTCTTTCACACCTTCAATTCTCCAGTCAGTATACATACACTTCCTGCAAACACCCTGTCACTCCCCTTGCACTCCTCTAGTGACCCATTCAGCACCATGTACTAATCCATTCACTGCACCAAAACCCAAACACTTATAAATTCACCCAGGCACTCTCGTTGCTGTACTCTAATAATTCACTCAGTACCCAAGTACTCATGCACTGAGACAGGCCTTAGCACATGGACTGCTTCAAACGCCAATCCACTATGCATGCAGTCCTCTAACAACCTACACACTTGTCTTTCACACCTTCAATTCCCCAGTCAGTGTCCATACACTTCCAGCAAACACCCTGTCAATCTCCTTGCACTCCTCTAGTGACCCATTCAGCACCATGTACTAATCCATTCACTGCACCAAAACCCAAACACTTATAAATTCACCAGGGACTCTCCTTGCAGTACTCTAATCATTCCGTCAGTACCCAAGTACTCATGCACTGAGCCAGGCCTTAGCACATGGACTGCTTCAAACGCCTATCCACTATGCATGTAGTCCTCTAACCACCTATAAACTTGTCTTTCACACCTTCAATTCCCCAGTCAGTATCCATACACTTCCAACAAACGCCCTGTCACTCTCCTTGCACTCCTCTAGTGACCCATTCAGCACCATGTACTAATCCATTCACTGCGCCAAAACCCAAACACTTATATATTCACCCAGGGACTCTCCTTGCAGTGCTCTAATCATTCAGTCAGTACCCAAGTACTCATGCACTGAGCCAGGCCTTAGCACATGGACTGCTTTAAATGCCTATCCACTATGCATGTCGTCCTCTAACCACCTACACACTTGTCTTTCACACCTTCAGTTCCCCTGTCAGTAGCCATACACTTCCAGCAAACACCCTGTCACTCTCCTTGCACTCCTCTAGTGAACCATTCAGCACCGTGTACTAATCCATTCACTGCGCCAAAACCCAAACACATAAATTCACCCAGACACTCTCCTTGCAGTACTCTAATCATTCAGTCAGTACCCAAGTACTCATGTACTGAGCCATGCCTTAGCACATGGACTGCTTCAAATGCCTATCCACTATGCATGTAGTCCTCTAACCACCTACACACTTGTCTTTCACACCTTACATTCTCCAGTCAGTATACATACACTTCCAGCAAACACCCTCTCACTCCCCTTGCACTCCTCTAGTGACCCATTTAGCACCATGTACTAATCCATTCACTGCACCAAAACCCAAACACTTATAAATTCACCCAGGCACTCTCGTTACAGTACTCTAATCATTCAGTCAGTACCCAAGTACTCATGCACTGAGCTAGGCCTTAGCACATTGACTGCTTCAAACACCTATCCACTATGCATGCAGTCCTCTAACCACCTACACACTTGTCTTTCACCCCTTCAATTCCCCAGTCAGTATCCATACACTTCCAGCAAACACCCTGTCACTCCCCTTGCACTCCTCTAGTGACCCATTCAGCACCATGTACTAATCCATTCACAGCGCCAAAACCCAAACACTTATAAATTCACCCAGGCACTCTCCTTGCAGTACTCTAATCATTCAGTCAGTACCCAAGTACTCATGCACTGAGACAGGCCTTAGCACATGGACTGCTTCAAACGCCAATCCACTATGCATGCAGTCCTCTAACCACCTATACACTTGTCTTTCACACCTTCAGTTCCCCAGTCAGTATCCATACACTTCCATCAAACACCCTATCACTCCCCTTGCACTCCTCTAGTGACCCATTCAGCACCATCTACTAATCCATTCACTGCGCCAAAACCCAACCACTTATAAATTCACCCAGGCACTCTCCTTGCAGTGCTCTAATCATTCAGTCAGCACCCAAGTACTCATGCACTGAGCCAGGCCTTAGCACATGGACTGCTTTAAACGCCTATCCACTATGCATGTCGTCCTCTAACCACCTACACACTTGTCTTTCACACCTTCAATTCCCCAGTCAGTATCCATACACTTCCAGCAAACACCCTGTCACTCCCCTTGCACTCCTCTAGTGACCCATTCAGCACCATCTACTAATCCATTCACTGCGCCAAAACCCAACCACTTATAAATTCACCCACACACTCTCCTTGCAGTGCTCTAATCATTCAGTCAGTACCCAAGTACTCATGCACTGAGCCAGGCCTTAGCACATGGACTGCTTTAAACGCCTATCCACTATGCATGTCATCCTCTAACCACCTACACACTTGTCTTTCACACCTTCAGTTCCCCAGTCAGTAGCCATACACTTCCAGCAAACACCCTATCACTCTCCTTGCACTCCTCTAGTGAACCATTCAACACCATGTACTAATCCATTCACTGCGCCAAAACCCAAACACATAAATTCACCCAGACACTCTCCTTGCAGTACTCTAATCATTCAGTCAGGACCCAAGTACTCATGCACTGAGCAAGGCCTTAGCACATGGACTACTTCAAATGCCTATCCACTATGCATGCAGTCTTCTAACCACATACACACTTGTCTTTCAAACCTTCAAGTCTCCATTCAGTATCCATACACTTCCAGCAAACACCTTGTCACTCCCCTAGGACTCCTGTAGTGACCCATTCAGCACCATGTACTAACCCATTCACTGCACCAAAACCCAAACACTAATAAATTCACCCAGGGACTCTCCTTGCAGTACTCTAATCATTCAGTCAGTACCCAAGTACTCATGCACTGAGCCATGCCTTAGCACTTGGACTGCTTCAAACGCCTATCCACTATGCATGTAGTCCTCTAACCACCTATACACTTGTCTTTCACACCTTCCATTCTCCAGTCAGTATACATACACTTCCAGCAAACACCCTCTCACTCCCCTTGCACTCCTCTAGTGACCCATTCAGCACCATGTACTAATCCATTCACTGCGCCAAAACCCAAACACTCATAAATTCACCCAGGGACTCTCCTTGCAGTACTCTAATCATTTAGTCAGTACCCAAGTACTCATGCACTGAGCCAGGCCTTAGCACATGGACTGCTTCAAACGCCTATCCACTATGCATGTAGTACTCTAACCACCTACACACTTGTCTTTCACACTTTCAATTCCCCAGTCAGTAGCCATACACTTCCAGCAAACACCCTGTCACTCTCCTTGCACTCCTCTAGTGACCCATTCAGCACCATGTACTAATCCATATACTGTGCCAAAACCCAAACACTTATAAATTCACCCAGGGACTCTCCTTGCAGTACTCTAATCATTCAGTCAGTACCCAAATACTCATGCACTAAGCCAGGCCTTAGCACATGGACGGCTTCAATCGCCTATCCGCTATGCATGCATTCCTCTAACCACCTACACACTTGTCTTTCACACCTTCAATTCTCCAGTCAGTATACATACACTTCCTGCAAACACCCTGTCACTCCCCTTGCACTCCTCTAGTGACCCATTCAGCACCATGTACTAATCCATTCACTGCACCAAAACCCAAACACTTATAAATTCACCCAGGCACTCTCGTTGCTGTACTCTAATAATTCACTCAGTACCCAAGTACTCATGCACTGAGACAGGCCTTAGCACATGGACTGCTTCAAACGCCAATCCACTATGCATGCAGTCCTCTAACCACCTACACACTTGTCTTTCACACCTTCAATTCCCCAGTCAGTGTCCATACACTTCCAGCAAACACCCTGTCAATCTCCTTGCACTCCTCTAGTGACCCATTCAGCACCATGTACTAATCCATTCACTGCACCAAAACCCAAACACTTATAAATTCACCCAGGGACTCTCCTTGCAGTACTCTAATCATTCCGTCAGTACCCAAGTACTCATGTACTGAGCCAGGCCTTAGCACATGGACTGCTTCAAACGCCTATCCACTATGCATGTAGTCCTCTAACCACCTATAAACTTGTCTTTCACACCTTCAATTCCCCAGTCAGTATCCATCCACTTCCAACAAACACCCTGTCACTCTCCTTGCACTCCTCTAGTGACCCATTCAGCACCATGTACTAATCCATTCACTGCGCCAAAACCCAAACACTTATATATTCACCCAGGGACTCTCCTTGCAGTACTCTAATCATTCCGTCAGCACCCAAGTACTCATGCACTGAGCCAGGCCTTAGCACATGGACTGCTTCAAACGCCTATCCACTATGCATGTAGTCCTCTAACCACCTACGCACTTGTCTTTCACACCTTCAATTCCCCAGTCAGTATCCATACACTTCCAGCAAACACACTGTCACTCCCCTTGCACTCCTCTAGTGACCCATTCAGCACCATCTACTAATCCATTCACTGCGCCAAAACCCAAACACTTATAAATTCACCCAGGCACTCTCGTTGCTGTACTCTAATCATTCAGTCAGTACCCGAGTACTCATGCACTGAGACAGGCCTTAGCACATGGACTGCTTCAAACGCCAATCCACTATGCATGCAGTCCTCTAACCACCTACACACTTGTCTTTCACACCTTCAATTCCCCAGTCAGTGTCCATACACTTCCAGCAAACACCCTGTCAATCTCCTTGCACTCCTCTAGTGACCCATTCAGCACCATGTACTAATCCATTCACTGCGCCAAAACCCAAACACTTATAAATTCACCCAGGGACTCTCCTTGCAGTACTCTAATCATTCCGTCAGTACCCAAGTACTCATGCACTGAGCCAGGCCTTAGCACATGGACTGCTTCAAACGCCTATCCACTATGCATGTAGTCCTCTAACCACCTATAAACTTGTCTTTCACACCTTCAATTCCCCAGTCAGTATCCATACACTTCCAGCAAACACCCTGTCACTCCCCTTGCACTCCTCTAGTGACCCATTCAGCACCATCTACTAATCCATTCACTGCGCCAAAACGCAACCACTTATAAATTCACCCAGGCACTGTCCTTGCAGCTCTCTAATCATTCAGTCAGTAGCCAAGTACTCATGCACTGAGCCAGGCCTTAGCACATGGACTGCTTTAAACGCCTATCCACTATGCATGTCGTCCTCTAACCACCTACACACTTGTCTTCCACACCTTCAATTCCCTGGTCAGTAGCCATACACTTCCAGCAAACACCCTGTCACTCTCCTTGCACTCCTCTAGTGACCCATTCAGCGCCATGTACTAACCCATTCACTGCGCCAAAACCCAAACACTTATATATTCACCCAGGGACTCTCCTTGCAGTACTCTAATCATTCCGTCAGTACCCAAGTACTCATGCACTGAGCCAGGCCTTAGCACATGGACTGCTTCAAACGCCTATCCACTATGCATGTAGTCCTCTAACCACCTATACACTTGTCTTTCACACCTTCAATTCCCCAGTCAGTATCCATACACTTCCAGCAAACACCCTGTCACTCCCCTTGCACTCCTCTAGTGACCCATTCAGCACCATCTACTAATCCATTCACTGCGCCAAAACCCAACTACTTATAAATTCACCCAGGCACTCTCCTTGCAGTGCTCTAATCATTCAGTCAGTACCCAAGTACTCATGCACTGAGCCAGGCCTTAGCACATGGACTGCTTTAAACGCCTATCCACTATGCATGTCGTCCTCTAACCACCTACACACTTGTCTTTCACACCTTCAATTCCCTAGTCAGTAGCCCTACACTTCCAACAAACACCCTGTCACTCTCCTTGCACTCCTCTAGTGACCCATTCAGCGCCATGTACTAATCCATTCACTGCGCCAAAACCCAAACAATTATAAATTCACCCAGGCACTCTCTTTGCAGTACTCTAATCATTCAGTCAGTACCCAAGTACTCATGCACTGAGCCAGGCCTTAGCACATGGACTACTTCAAACGCCTATCCACTATGCATGTAGTCCTCTAACCACCTACACACTTGTCTTTCACACATTCAAGTTTCCAGTCAGTATCCATACACTTCCAGCAAACACCCTGTCACTCCCCTAGGACTCCTGTAGTGACCCATTCAGCACCATGTACTAATCCATTCACTGCGCCAAAACCCAAACACTCATAAATTCACCCGGGGACTCTCCTTGCAGTACTCTAATCATTCAGTCAGTACCCAAGTACTCATGCACTGAGCCAGGCCTTAGCACATGGACTGCTTCAAACGCCTATCCACTATGCATGTAGTACTCTAACCACCTACACACTTGTCTTTCACACTTTCAATTCCCCAGTCAGTAGCCATACACTTCCAGCAAACACCCTGTCACTCTCCTTGCACTCCTCTAGTGACCCATTCAGCACCATGTACTAATCCATATACTGTGCCAAAACCCAAACACTTATAAATTCACCCAGGGACTCTCCTTGCAGTACTCTAATCATTCAGTCAGTACCCAAGTACTCATGCACTAAGCCAGGCCTTAGCACATGGACTGCTTCAATCGCCTATCCGCTATGCATGCATTCCTCTAACCACCTACACACTTGTCTTTCACACCTTCAATTCTCCAGTCAGTATACATACACTTCCTGCAAACACCCTGTCACTCCCCTTGCACTCCTCTAGTGACCCATTCAGCACCATGTACTAATCCATTCACTGCACCAAAACCCAAACACTTATAAATTCACCCAGGCACTCTCGTTGCTGTACTCTAATAATTCACTCAGTACCCAAGTACTCATGCACTGAGACAGGCCTTAGCACATGGACTGCTTCAAACGCCAATCCACTATGCATGCAGTCCTCTAACAACCTACACACTTGTCTTTCACACCTTCAATTCCCCAGTCAGTGTCCATACACTTCCAGCAAACACCCTGTCAATCTCCTTGCACTCCTCTAGTGACCCATTCAGCACCATGTACTAATCCATTCACTGCACCAAAACCCAAACACTTATAAATTCACCAGGGACTCTCCTTGCAGTACTCTAATCATTCCGTCAGTACCCAAGTACTCATGCACTGAGCCAGGCCTTAGCACATGGACTGCTTCAAACGCCTATCCACTATGCATGTAGTCCTCTAACCACCTATAAACTTGTCTTTCACACCTTCAATTCCCCAGTCAGTATCCATACACTTCCAACAAACGCCCTGCCACTCTCCTTGCACTCCTCTAGTGACCCATTCAGCACCATGTACTAATCCATTCACTGCGCCAAAACCCAAACACTTATATATTCACCCAGGGACTCTCCTTGCAGTGCTCTAATCATTCAGTCAGTACCCAAGTACTCATGCACTGAGCCAGGCCTTAGCACATGGACTGCTTTAAACGCCTATCCACTATGCATGTCGTCCTCTAACCACCTACACACTTGTCTTTCACACCTTCAGTTCCCCAGTCAGTAGCCATACACTTCCAGCAAACACCCTGTCACTCTCCTTGCACTCCTCTAGTGAACCATTCAGCACCGTGTACTAATCCATTCACTGCGCCAAAACCCAAACACATAAATTCACCCAGACACTCTCCTTGCAGTACTCTAATCATTCAGTCAGGACCCAAGAACTCATGCACTGAGGAAGGCCTTAGCACATGGACTACTTCAAACGCCTATCCACTATGCATGCAGTCTTCTAACCACATACACACTTGTCTTTCAAACCTTCAAGTCTCCAGTCAGTATCCATACACTTCCAGCAAAAACCTTGTCACTCCCCTAGGACTCCTGTAGTGACCCATTCAGCACCATGTACTAACCCATTCACTGCACCAAACCCAAACACTAATAAATTCACCCAGGGACTCTCCTTGCAGTACTCTAATCATTCAGTCAGTACCCAAGTACTCATGTACTGAGCCATGCCTTAGCACATGGACTGCTTCAAATGCCTATCCACTATGCATGTAGTCCTCTAACCACCTACACACTTGTCTTTCACACCTTACATTCTCCAGTCAGTATACATACACTTCCAGCAAACACCCTCTCAATCCCCTTGCACTCCTCTAGTGACCCATTTAGCACCATGTACTAATCCATTCACTGCACCAAAACCCAAACACTTATAAATTCACCCAGGCACTCTCGTTACAGTACTCTAATCATTCAGTCAGTACCCAAGTACTCATGCACTGAGCTAGGCCTTAGCACATTGACTGCTTCAAACACCTATCCACTATGCATGCAGTCCTCTAACCACCTACACACTTGTCTTTCACCCCTTCAATTCCCCAGTCAGTATCCATACACTTCCAGCAAACACCCTGTCACTCCCCTTGCACTCCTCTAGTGACCCATTCAGCACCATGTACTAATCCATTCACAGCGCCAAAACCCAAACACTTATAAATTCACCCAGGCACTCTACTTGCAGTACTCTAATCATTCAGTCAGTACCCAAGTACTCATGCACTGAGACAGGCCTTAGCACATGGACTGCTTCAAACGCCAATCCACTATGCATGCAGTCCTCTAACCACCTATACACTTGTCTTTCACACCTTCAGTTCCCCAGTCAGTATCCATACACTTCCAGCAAACACCCTATCACTTCCCTTGCACTCCTCTAGTGACCCATTCAGCACCATCTACTAATCCATTCACTGCGTCAAAACCCAACCACTTATAAATTCACCCAGGCACTCTCCATGCAGTGCTCTAATCATTCAGTCAGCACCCAAGTACTCATGCACTGAGCCAGGCCTTAGCACATGGACTGCTTTAAACGCCTATCCACTATGCATGTCGTCCTCTAACCACCTACACACTTGTCTTTCACACCTTCAATTCCCCAGTCAGTAGCCATACACTTCCAGCAAACACCCTGTCACTCTCCTTGCACTCCTCTAGTGACCCATTCAGCACCATGTACTAATCCATATACTGTGCCAAAACCCAAACACTTATAAATTCACCCAGGGACTCTCCTTGCAGTACTCTAATCATTCAGTCAGTACCCAAGTACTCATGCACTAAGCCAGGCCTTAGCACATGGACTGCTTCAATCGCCTATCCGCTATGCATGCATTCCTCTAACCACCTACACACTTGTCTTTCACACCTTCAATTCTCCAGTCAGTATACATACACTTCCTGCAAACACCCTGTCACTCCCCTTGCACTCCTCTAGTGACCCATTCAGCACCATGTACTAATCCATTCACTGCACCAAAACCCAAACACTTATAAATTCACCCAGGCACTCTCGTTGCTGTACTCTAATAATTCACTCAGTACCCAAGTACTCATGCACTGAGACAGGCCTTAGCACATGGACTGCTTCAAACGCCAATCCACTATGCATGCAGTCCTCTAACAACCTACACACTTGTCTTTCACACCTTCAATTCCCCAGTCAGTGTCCATACACTTCCAGCAAACACCCTGTCAATCTCCTTGCACTCCTCTAGTGACCCATTCAGCACCATGTACTAATCCATTCACTGCACCAAAACCCAAACACTTATAAATTCACCAGGGACTCTCCTTGCAGTACTCTAATCATTCCGTCAGTACCCAAGTACTCATGCACTGAGCCAGGCCTTAGCACATGGACTGCTTCAAACGCCTATCCACTATGCATGTAGTCCTCTAACCACCTATAAACTTGTCTTTCACACCTTCAATTCCCCAGTCAGTATCCATACACTTCCAACAAACGCCCTGTCACTCTCCTTGCACTCCTCTAGTGACCCATTCAGCACCATGTACTAATCCATTCACTGCGCCAAAACCCAAACACTTATATATTCACCCAGGGACTCTCCTTGCAGTGCTCTAATCATTCAGTCAGTACCCAAGTACTCATGCACTGAGCCAGGCCTTAGCACATGGACTGCTTTAAACGCCTATCCACTATGCATGTCGTCCTCTAACCACCTACACACTTGTCTTTCACACCTTCAGTTCCCCAGTCAGTAGCCATACACTTCCAGCAAACACCCTGTCACTCTCCTTGCACTCCTCTAGTGAACCATTCAGCACCGTGTACTAATCCATTCACTGCGCCAAAACCCAAACACATAAATTCACCCAGACACTCTCCTTGCAGTACTCTAATCATTCAGTCAGGACCCAAGTACTCATGCACTGAGGAAGGCCTTAGCACATGGACTACTTCAAACGCCTATCCACTATGCATGCAGTCTTCTAACCACATACACACTTGTCTTTCAAACCTTCAAGTCTCCAGTCAGTATCCATACACTTCCAGCAAAAACCTTGTCACTCCCCTAGGACTCCTGTAGTGACCCATTCAGCACCATGTACTAACCCATTCACTGCACCAAACCCAAACACTAATAAATTCACCCAGGGACTCTCCTTGCAGTACTCTAATCATTCAGTCAGTACCCAAGTACTCATGTACTGAGCCATGCCTTAGCACATGGACTGCTTCAAATGCCTATCCACTATGCATGTAGTCCTCTAACCACCTACACACTTGTCTTTCACACCTTACATTCTCCAGTCAGTATACATACACTTCCAGCAAACACCCTCTCACTCCCCTTGCACTCCTCTAGTGACCCATTTAGCACCATGTACTAATCCATTCACTGCACCAAAACCCAAACACTTATAAATTCACCCAGGCACTCTCGTTACAGTACTCTAATCATTCAGTCAGTACCCAAGTACTCATGCACTGAGCTAGGCCTTAGCACATTGACTGCTTCAAACACCTATCCACTATGCATGCAGTCCTCTAACCACCTACACACTTGTCTTTCACCCCTTCAATTCCCCAGTCAGTATCCATACACTTCCAGCAAACACCCTGTCACTCCCCTTGCACTCCTCTAGTGACCCATTCAGCACCATGTACTAATCCATTCACAGCGCCAAAACCCAAACACTTATAAATTCACCCAGGCACTCTACTTGCAGTACTCTAATCATTCAGTCAGTACCCAAGTACTCATGCACTGAGACAGGCCTTAGCACATGGACTGCTTCAAACGCCAATCCACTATGCATGCAGTCCTCTAACCACCTATACACTTGTCTTTCACACCTTCAGTTCCCCAGTCAGTATCCATACACTTCCAGCAAACACCCTATCACTTCCCTTGCACTCCTCTAGTGACCCATTCAGCACCATCTACTAATCCATTCACTGCGCCAAAACCCAACCACTTATAAATTCACCCAGGCACTCTCCATGCAGTGCTCTAATCATTCAGTCAGCACCCAAGTACTCATGCACTGAGCCAGGCCTTAGCACATGGACTGCTTTAAACGCCTATCCACTATGCATGTCGTCCTCTAACCACCTACACACTTGTCTTTCACACCTTCAATTCCCCAGTCAGTATCCATACACTTCCAGCAAACACCCTGTCACTCCCCTTGCACTCCTCTAGTGACCCATTCAGCACCATCTACTAATCCATTCACTGCGCCAAAACCCAACCACTTATAAATTCACCCACACACTCTCCTTGCAGTGCTCTAATCATTCAGTCAGTACCCAAGTACTCATGCACTGAGCCAGGCCTTAGCACATGGACTGCTTTAAACGCCTATCCACTATGCATGTCATCCTCTAACCACCTACACACTTGTCTTTCAAACCTTCAAGTCTCCATTCAGTATCCATACACTTCCAGCAAACACCTTGTCACTCCCCTAGGACTCCTGTAGTGACCCATTCAGCACCATGTACTAACCCATTCACTGCACCAAAACCCAAACACTAATAAATTCACCCAGGGACTCTCCTTGCAGTACTCTAATCATTCAGTCAGTACCCAAGTACTCATGCACTGAGCCATGCCTTAGCACATGGACTGCTTCAAATGCCTATCCACTATGCATGTAGTTCTCTAACCACCTACACACTTGTCTTTCACACCTTCCATTCTCCAGTCAGTATACATACACTTCCAGCAAACACCCTCTCACTCCCCTTGCACTCCTCTAGTGACCCATTCAGCACCATGTACTAATCCATTTACTGCGCCAAAACCCAAACACTCATAAATTCACCCAGGGACTCTCCTTGCAGTACTCTAATCATTCAGTCAGTACCCAAGTACTCATGCACTGAGCCAGGCCTTAGCACATGGACTGCTTCAAACGCCTATCCACTATGCATGTAGTACTCTAACCACCTACACACTTGTCTTTCACACTTTCAATTCCCCAGTCAGTAGCCATACACTTCCAGCAAACACCCTGTCACTCTCCTTGCACTCCTCTAGTGACCCATTCAGCACCATGTACTAATCCATATACTGTGCCAAAACCCAAACACTTATAAATTCACCCAGGGACTCTCCTTGCAGTACTCTAATCATTCAGTCAGTACCCAAATACTCATGCACTAAGCCAGGCCTTAGCACATGGACGGCTTCAATCGCCTATCCGCTATGCATGCATTCCTCTAACCACCTACACACTTGTCTTTCACACCTTCAATTCTCCAGTCAGTATACATACACTTCCTGCAAACACCCTGTCACTCCCCTTGCACTCCTCTAGTGACCCATTCAGCACCATGTACTAATCCATTCACTGCACCAAAACCCAAACACTTAGAAATTCACCCAGGGACTCTCCTTGCAGTACTCTAATCATTCCGTCAGTACCCAAGTACTCATGCACTGAGCCAGGCCTTAGCACATGGACTGCTTCAAACGCCTATCCACTATGCATGTAGTCCTCTAACCACCTATAAACTTGTCTTTCACACCTTCAATTCCCCAGTCAGTATCCATCCACTTCCAACAAACACCCTGTCACTCTCCTTGCACTCCTCTAGTGACCCATTCAGCACCATGTACTAATCCATTCACTGCGCCAAAACCCAAACACTTATATATTCACCCAGGGACTCTCCTTGCAGTACTCTAATCATTCCGTCAGCACCCAAGTACTCATGCACTGAGCCAGGCCTTAGCACATGGACTGCTTCAAACGCCTATCCACTATGCATGTAGTCCTCTAACCACCTACGCACTTGTCTTTCACACCTTCAATTCCCCAATCAGTATCCATAAACTTCCAGCAAACACACTGTCACTCCCCTTGCACTCCTCTAGTGACCCATTCAGCACCATCTACTAATCCATTCACTGCGCCAAAACCCGACCACTTATAAATTCACCCAGGCACTCTCCTTGCAGTACTCTAATCATTCAGTCAGGACCCAAGTACTCGTGCACTGAGCCAGGCCTTAGCACATGGACTACTTCAAACGCCTATCCACTATGCATGCAGTCTTCTAACCACATACACACTTGTCTTTCAAACCTTCAAGTCTCCAGTCAGAATCCATACACTTCCAGCAAACACCTTGTCACTCCCCTAGGACTCCTGTAGTGACCCATTCAGCACCATGTACTAACCCATTCACTGCACCAAAACCCAAACACTAATAAATTCACCCAGGGACTCTCCTTGCAGTACTCTAATCATTCAGTCACTACCCAAGTACTCATGCACTGAGCCAGGCCTTAGCACATGGACTGCTTCAAATGCCTATCCACTATGCATGTAGTCCTCTAACCACCTACACACTTGTCTTTCACACCTTTCATTCTCCAGTCAGTATACATACACTTCCAGCAAACACTCTGTCACTCCCCTTCCACTCCTCTAGTGACCCATTCAGCACTATGTACTAATCCATTCACTGCACCAAAACCCAAACACTTATAAATTCACCCAGGCACTCTCGTTACAGTACTCTAATCATTCAATCAGTACCCAAGTACTCATGCACTGAGCTAGGCCTTAGCACATTGACTGCTTCAAACACCTATCCACTATGCATGCAGTCCTCTAACCACCTACACACTTGTCTTTCACCCCTTCAATTCCCCAGTCAGTATCTACACACTCCTGCAAACACCCAGTCACTCCCCTTGCACTTTTCCAGTGACCCATTCAGCACCATGTACTAATCCATTCACAGCGCCAAAACCCAAACACTTATAAATTCACCCAGGCACTCTCCTTGCAGTGCTCTAATCATTCAGTCAGTACCCAAGTACTCATGCACTGAGCCAGGCCTTAGCACATGGACTGCTTTAAACGCCTATCCACTATGCATGTCGTCCTCTAACCACCTACACACTTGTCTTTCACACCTTCAGTACCCCAGTCAGTAGCCATACACTTCCAGCAAACACCCTGTCACTCTCCTTGCACTCCTCTAGTGAACCATTCAGCACCATGTACTAATCCATTCACTGCGCCAAAACCCAAACACATAAATTCACCCAGACACTCTCCTTGCAGTACTCTAATCATTCAGTCAGGACCCAAGTACTCATGCACTGAGCCAGGCCTTAGCACATGGACTACTTCAAACGCCTATCCACTATGCATGCAGTCTTCTAACCACATACACACTTGTCTTTCAAACCATCAAGTCTCCAGTCAGTATCCATACACTTCCAGCAAACACCTTGTCACTCCCCTAGGACTCCTGTAGTGACCCATTCAGCACCATGTACTAACCCATTCACTGCACCAAAACCCAAACACTAATAAATTCACCCAGGGACTCTCCTTGCAGTACTCTAATCATTCAGTCAGTACCCAAGTACTCATGCACTGAGCCATGCCTTAGCACATGGACTGCTTCAAATGCCTATCCACTATGCATGTAGTCCTCTAACCACCTACACACTTGTCTTTCACACCTTCCATTCTCCAGTCAGTATACATACACTTCCAGCAAACACCCTGTCACTCCCCTTGCACTCCTCTAGTGACCCATTCAGCACCATGTACTAATCCATTCACTGCACCAAAACCCAAACACTTATAAATTCACCCAGGCACTCTCGTTACAGTACTCTAATCATTCAGTCAGAACCCAAGTACTCATGCACTGAGCTAGGCCTTAGCACATTGTCTGCTTCAAACACCTATCCACTATGCATGCAGTCCTCTAACCACCTACACACTTGTCTTTCACCCCTTCAATTCCCCAGTCACTATCTACACACTCCTGCAAACACCCAGTCACTCCCCTTGCACTCCTCCAGTGACCCATTCAGCACCATGTACTAATCCATTCACAGCGCGAAAACCCAAACACTTATAAATTCACCCAGGCACTCTCCTTGCAGTACTCTAATCATTCAGTCAGTACCCAAGTACTCATGCACTGAGACAGGCCTTAGCACATGGACTGCTTCAAACGCCAATCCACTATGCATGCAGTCCTCTAACCACCTATACACTTGTCTTTCACACCTTCAGTTCCCCAGTCAGTATCCATACACTTCCAGCAAACACCCTGTCACTCCCCTTGCACTCCTCTAGTGACCCATTCAGCACCATCTACTAATCCATTCACTGCGCCAAAACCCAACTACTTATAAATTCACCCAGGCACTCTCCTTGCAGTGCTCTAATCATTCAGTCAGTACCCAAGTACTCATGCACTGAGCCAGGCCTTAGCACATGGACTGCTTTAAACGCCTATCCACTATGCATGTCGTCCTCTAACCACCTACACACTTGTCTTTCACACCTTCAATTCCCTAGTCAGTAGCCATACACTTCCAACAAACACCCTGTCACTCTCCTTGCACTCCTCTAGTGACCCATTCAGCGCCATGTACTAATCCATTCACTGCGCCAAAACCCAAACAATTATAAATTCACCCAGGCACTCTCGTTGCAGTACTCTAATCATTCAGTCAGTACCCAAGTACTCATGCACTGAGCCAGGCCTTAGCACATGGACTACTTCAAACGCCTATCCACTATGCATGTAGTCCTCTAACCACCTACACACTTGTCTTTCACACATTCAAGTTTCCAGTCAGTATCCATACACTTCCAGCAAACACCCTGTCACTCCCCTAGGACTCCTGTAGTGACCCATTCAGCACCATGTACTAATCCATTCACTGCGCCAAAACCCAAACACTCATAAATTCACCCAGGGACTCTCCTTGCAGTACTCTAATCATTCAGTGAGTACCCAAGTACTCATGCACTGAGCCAGGCCTTAGCACATGGACTGCTTCAAACGCCTATCCACTATGCATGTAGTACTCTAACCACCTACACACTTGTCTTTCACACTTTCAATTCCCCAGTCAGTAGCCATACACTTCCAGCAAACACCCTGTCACTCTCCTTGCACTCCTCTAGTGACCCATTCAGCACCATGTACTAATCCATATACTGTGCCAAAACCCAAACACTTATAAATTCACCCAGGGACTCTCCTTGCAGTACTCTAATCATTCAGTCAGTACCCAAGTACTCATGCACTAAGCCAGGCCTTAGCACATGGACTGCTTCAATCGCCTATCCGCTATGCATGCATTCCTCTAACCACCTACACACTTGTCTTTCACACCTTCAATTCTCCAGTCAGTATACATACACTTCCTGCAAACACCCTGTCACTCCCCTTGCACTCCTCTAGTGACCCATTCAGCACCATGTACTAATCCATTCACTGCACCAAAACCCAAACACTTATAAATTCACCCAGGGACTCTCCTTGCAGTACTCTAATCATTCCGTCAGTACCCAAGTACTCATGCACTGAGACAGGCCTTAGCACATGGACTGCTTCAAACGCCTATCCACTATGCATGTAGTCCTCTAACCACCTATAAACTTGTCTTTCACACCTTCAATTCCCCAGTCAGTATCCATACACTTCCAACAAACACCCTGTCACTCTCCTTGCACTCCTCTAGTGACCCATTCAGCACCATGTACTAATCCATTCACTGCGCCAAAACCCAAACACTTATATATTCACCCAGGGACTCTCCTTGCAGTACTCTAATCATTCCGTCAGTACCCAAGTACTCATGCACTGAGCCAGGCCTTAGCACATGGACTGCTTCAAACGCCTATCCACTATGCATGTAGTCCTCTAACCACCTATACACTTGTCTTTCACACCTTCAATTCCCCAGTCAGTATCCATACACTTCCAGCAAACACACTGTCACTCCCCTTGCACTCCTCTAGTGACCCATTCAGCACCATCTACTAATCCATTCACTGCGCCAAAACCCGACCACTTATAAATTCACCCAGGCACTCTCCTTGCAGTGCTCTAATCATTCAGTCAGTACCCAAGTACTCATGCACTGAGCCAGGCCTTAGCACATGGACTGCTTTAAACGCCTATCCACTATGCATGTCGTCCTCTAACCACCTACACACTTGTCTTTCACACCTTCAGTTCCCCAGTCAGTAGCCATACACTTCCAGCAAACACCCTGTCACTCTCCTTGCACTCCTCTAGTGAACCATTCAGCACCATGTACTAATCCATTCACTGCGCCAAAACCCAAACACATAAATTCACCCAGACACTCTCCTTGCAGTACTCTAATCATTCAGTCAGTACCCAAGTACTCATGCACTGAGCCAGGCCTTAGCACATGGACTGCTTCAAACGCCTATCCACTATGCATGCAGTCTTCTAACCACATACACACTTGTCTTTCAAACCTTCAAGTCTCCAGTCAGTATCCATACACTTCCAGCAAACACCTTGTCACTCCCCTAGGACTCCTGTAGTGACCCATTCAGCACCATGTACTAACCCATTCACTGCACCAAACCCAAACACTAATAAATTCACCCAGGGACTCTCCTTGCAGTACTCTAATCATTCAGTCAGTACCCAAGTACTCATGCACTGAGACAGGCCTTAGCACATGGACTGCTTCAAACGCCAATCCACTATGCATGCAGTCCTCTAACCACCTATACACTTGTCTTTCACACCTTCAATTCCCCAGTCAGTATCCATACACTTCCAGCAAACACCCAGTCACTCCCCTTGCACTCCTCTAGTGACCCATTCAGCACCATCTACTAATCCATTCACTGCGCCAAAACCCAACCACTTATAAATTCACCCAGGCACTCTCCTTGCAGTGCTCTAATCATTCAGTCAGTACCCAAGTACTCATGCACTGAGCCAGGCCTTAGCACATGGACTGCTTTAAACGCCTATCCACTATGCATGTCGTCCTCTAACCACCTACACACTTGTCTTTCACACCTTCAGTTCCCCAGTCAGTAGCCATACACTTCCAGCAAACACCCTGTCACTCTCCTTGCACTCCTCTAGTGAACCATTCAGCACCATGTACTAATCCATTCACTGTGCCAAAACCCAAACACATAAATTCACCCAGACACTCTCCTTGCAGTGCTCTAATCATTCAGTCAGGACACAAGTACTCATGCACTGAGCCAGGCCTTAGCACATGGACTACTTCAATTGCCTATCCACTATGCATGCAGTCCTCTAACCACGTACACACTTGTCTTTCAAACCTTCAAGTCTCCAGTCAGTATCCACACACATCCAGCAAACACCTTGTCACTCCCCTAGGACTCCTGTAGTGACCCATTCAGCACCATGTACTAACCCATTCACTGCACCAAAACCCAAACACTAATAAATTCACCCAGGGACTCTCCTTGCAGTACTCTAATCATTCAGTCAGTACCCAAGTACTCATGCACTGAGCCATGCCTTAGCACATGGACTGCTTCAAATGCCTATCCACTATGCATGTAGTCCTCTAACCACCTACACACTTGTCTTTCACACTTTCAATTCCCCAGTCAGTAGCCATACACTTCCAGTAAACACCCTGTCACTCTCCTTGCACTCCTCTAGTGACCCATTCAGCACCATGTACTAATCCATTCACTGCGCCAAAACCCAAACACTTATAAATTCACCCAGGGACTCTCCTTGCAGTACTCTAATCATTCAGTCAGTACCCAAGTACTCATGCACTGAGCCAGGCCTTAGCACATGGACTGCAAATGCCTATCCACTATGCATGCAGTCCTCTAACCACGTACACACTTGTCTTTCAAACCTTCAAGTCTCCAGTCAGTATCCATACACTTCCAGCAAACACCCTGTCACTCCCCTTGCACTCCTCTAGTGACCCATTCAGCACCATGTACTAATCCATTCACAGCGCCAAAACCCAAACACTTATAAATTCACCCAGGCACTCTCCTTGCAGTACTCTAATCATTCAGTCAATACCCAAGTACTCATGCACTGAGCCAGGCCTTAGCACATGGACTGCTTTAAACGCCTATCCACTATGCATGTCGTCCTCTAACCACCTACACACTTGTCTTTCACACCTTCAATTCCCCAGTCAGTATCCATACACTTCCAGCAAACACCCTGTCACTCCCCTTGCACTCCTCTAGTGACCCATTCAGCACCATCTACTAATCCATTCACTGCGCCAAAACCCAACCACTTATAAATTCACCCACACACTCTCCTTGCAGTGCTCTAATCATTCAGTCAGTACCCAAGTACTCATGCACTGAGCCAGGCCTTAGCACATGGACTGCTTTAAACGCCTATCCACTATGCATGTCATCCTCTAACCACCTACACACTTGTCTTTCACACCTTCAGTTCCCCAGTCAGTAGCCATACACTTCCAGCAAACACCCTATTACTCTCCTTGCACTCCTCTAGTGAACCATTCAACACCATGTACTAATCCATTCACTGCGCCAAAACCCAAACACATAAATTCACCCAGACACTCTCCTTGCAGTACTCTAATCATTCAGTCAGGACCCAAGTACTCATGCACTGAGCAAGGCCTTAGCACATGGACTACTTCAAACGCCTATCCACTATGCATGCAGTCTTCTAACCACATACACACTTGTCTTTCAAACCTTCAAGTCTCCATTCAGTATCCATACACTTCCAGCAAACACCTTGTCACTCCCCTAGGACTCCTGTAGTGACCCATTCAGCACCATGTACTAACCCATTCACTGCACCAAAACCCAAACACTAATAAATTCACCCAGGGACTCTCCTTGCAGTACTCTAATCATTCAGTCAGTACCCAAGTACTCATGCACTGAGCCATGCCTTAGCACATGGACTGCGTCAAATGCCTATCCACTATTTATGTAGTCCTCTAACCACCTACACACTTGTCTTTCACACCTTCCATTCTCCAGTCAGTATACATACACTTCCAGCAAACACCCTCTCACTCCCCTTGCACTCCTCTAGTGACCCATTCAGCACCATGTACTAATCCCTTCACTGCACCAAAACCCAAACACTTATAAATTCACCCAGGCACTCTCGTTACAGTACTCTAATCATTCAGTCAGTACCCAAGTACTCATGCACTGAGCTAGGCCTTGCACATGGACTGCAAACGCCTATCCACTATGCATGCAGTCCTCTAACCACGTACACACTTGTCTTTCAAACCTTCAAGTCTCCAGTCAGTATCCATACACTTCCAGCAAACACCCTGTCACTCACCTCGGACTCCTGTTGTGACCCATTCAGCACCATGTACTAACCCATTCACTGTACCAAAACCCAAACACTTATAAATTCATCCAGACACTCTCCTTGCAGTACTCTAATCATTCAGTCAGTACCCGAGTACTCATGCACTGAGACGGGCCTTAGCACATGGACTGCTTCAAACGCCAATCCACTATGCATGCAGTCCTCTAACCACCTACACATTTGTCTTTCACACCTTCAATTCCCCAGTCAGTGTCCATACACTTCCAGCAAACACCCTGTCAATCTCCTTGCACTCCTCTAGTGACCCATTCAGCACCATGTACTAATCCATTCACTGCGCCAAAACCCAAACACTTATAAATTCACCCAGGGACTCTCCTTGCAGTACTCTAATCATTCTGTCAGTACCCAAGTACTCATGCACTGAGCCAGGCCTTAGCACATGGACTGCTTCAAACGCCTATCCACTATGCATGTAGTCCTCTAACCACCTATAAACTTGTCTTTCACACCTTCAATTCCCCAGTCAGTATCCATACACTTCCAGCAAACACCCTGTCACTCCCCTTGCACTCCTCTAGTGACCCATTCAGCACCATCTACTAATCTATTCACTGCGCCAAAACCCAACCACTTATAAATTCACCCAGGCACTGTCCTTGCAGTGCTCTAATCATTCAGTCAGTACCCAAGTACTCATGCACTGAGCCAGGCCTTAGCACATGGACTACTTCAAACGCCTATCCACTATGCATGTAGTCCTCTAACCACCTACACACTTGTCTTTCACACCTTCAGTTCCCCAGTCAGTAGCCATACACTTCCAGCATACACCCTGTCACTCTCCTTGCACTCCTCTAGTGACCCATTCAGCACCATCTACTAATCCATTCACTGCGCCAAAACCCAAACACTTAAAAATTCACCCAGGGACTCTCCATGCAGTACTCTAATCATTCAGTCAGTACCCAAGTACTCATGCACTGAGCCAGGCCTTAGCACATGGACTGCAAACGCCTATCCACTATGCATGCAGTCCTCTAACCACGTACACACTTGTCTTTCAAACCTTCAAGTCTCCAGTCAGTATCCATACACTTCCAGCAAACACCCTGTCACTCACCTAGGACTCCTACAGTGACCCATTCAGCACTATGTACTAACCCATTCACTGTACCAAAACCCAAACACTTATAAATTCATCCAGACACTCTCCTTGCAGTACTCTAATCATTCAGTCAGTACCCAAGTACTCATGCACTGAGCCAGGCCTTAGCACATGGACTGCTTCAAACGCCTATCCGCTATGCATGCATTCCTCTAACCACCTACACACTTGTCTTTCACACCTTCAATTCTCCAGTCAGTATACATACACTTCCTGCAAACACCCTGTCACTCCCCTTGCACTTCTCTAGTGACCCATTCAGCACCATCTACTAATCCATTCACAGCGCCAAAACCCAAACACTTATAAATTCACCCAGGCACTCTCCTTGCAGTACTCTAATCATTCAGTCAGTACCCAAGTACTCATGCACTGAGACAGGCCTTAGCACATGGACTGCTTCAAACGCCAATCCACTATGCATGCAGTCCTCTAACCACCTATACACTTGTCTTTCACACCTTCAATTCCCCAGTCAGTATCCATACACTTCCAGCAAACACCCAGTCACTCCCCTTGCACTCCTCTAGTGACCCATTCAGCACCATCTACTAATCCATTCACTGCGCCAAAACCCAACCACTTATAAATTCACCCAGGCACTCTCCTTGCAGTGCTCTAATAATTCAGTCAGTACCCAAGTACTCATGCATTGAGCCAGGCCTTAGCACATGGACTGCTTTAAACGCCTATCCACTATGCATGCAGTCCTCTAACCACCTACACACTTGTCTTTCACACCTTCAATTCCCCAGTCAGTATCCATACACTTCCAACAAACACCCTGTCACTCTCCTTGCACTCCTCTAGTGACCCATTCAGCACCATGTACTAATCCATTCACTGTGCCAAACCCCAAACACTTATATATTCACCCAGGGACTCTCCTTGCAGTACTCTAATCATTCCGTCAGTACCATAGTACTCAAGCACTGAGCCAGGCCTTAGCACATGGACTGCTTCAAACGCCTATCCACTATGCATGTAGTCCTCTAACCACCTATACACTTGTCTTCCACACCTTCAATTCCCTAGTCAGTAGCCATACACTTCCAGCAAACACCCTGTCACTCTCCTTGCACTCCTCTAGTGACCCATTCAGCGCCATGTACTAATCCATTCAATGCGCCAAAACCCAAAGACTTATAAATTCACCCAGGCACTCTCGTTGCAGCACTCTAATCATTCAGTCAGTACCCAAGTACTCATGCACTGAGCCAGGCCTTAGCACATAGACTACTTCAAACGCCTATCCACTATGCATGTAGTCCTCTAACCACCTACACACTTGTCTTTCACACTTTCAATTCCCCAGTCAGTAGCTATACACTTCCAGCAAACACCCTGTCACTCTCCTTGCACTCCTCTAGTGACCCATTCAGCACCATGTACTAATCCATACACTGCGCCAAAACCCAAACACTTATAAATTCACCCAGGGACTCTCCTTGCAGTACTCTAATCATTCAGTCAGTACCCAAGTACTCATGCACTGAGCTAGGCCTTGCACATGGACTGCAAACGCCTATCCACTATGTATGCAGTCCTCTAACCATGTACACACTTGTCTTTCAAACCTTCAAGTCTCCAGTCAGTATCAATACATTTCCAGCAAACACCCTCTCACTCACCTCGGACTCCTGTAGTGACCCATTCAGCACCATGTACTAACCCATTCACTGTACCAAAACCCAAACACTTATAAATTCATCCAGACACTCTCCTTGCAGTACTCTAATCATTCAGTCAGTACCCAAGTACTCATGCACTAAGCCAGGCCTTAGCACATGGACTGCTTCAAATGCCTATCCCCTATGCATGCATTCCTCTAACCACCTACACACTTGTCTTTCATACCTTCAATTCTCCAGTCAGTATACATCCACTACCTGCAAACACCCTGTCACTCCCCTTGCACTCCTCTAGTGACCCATTCAGCACCATGTACTAATCCATTCACTGCACCAAAACCCAAACACTTATAAATTCACCCAGGCACTCTCGTTGCTGTACTCTAATCATTCAGTCAGTACCCGAGTACTCATGCACTGAGACAGGCCTTAGCACATGGACTGCTTCAAACGCCAATCCACTATGCATGCAGTCCTCTAACCACCTACACACTTGTCTTTCACACCTTCAATTCCCCAGTCAGTGTCCATACACTTCCAGCAAACACCCTGTCAATCTCCTTGCACTCCTCTAGTGACCCATTCAGCACCATGTACTAATCCATTCACTGCGCCAAAACCCAAACACTTATAAATTCACCCAGGGACTCTCCTTGCAGTACTCTAATCATTCCGTCAGTACCCAAGTACTCATGCACTGAGCCAGGCCTTAGCACATGGACTGCTTCAAACGCCTATCCACTATGCATGTAGTCCTCTAACCACCTATAAACTTGTCTTTCACACCTTCAATTCCCCAGTCAGTATCCATACACTTCCAGCAAACACCCTGTCACTCCCCTTGCACTCCTCTAGTGACCCATTCAGCACCATCTACTAATCTATTCACTGCGCCAAAACCCAACCACTTATAAATTCACCCAGGCACTGTCCTTGCAGTGCTCTAATCATTCAGTCAGTACCCAAGTACTCATGCACTGAGCCAGGCCTTAGCACATGGACTACTTCAAATGCCTATCCACTATGCATGTAGTCCTCTAACCACCTACACACTTGTCTTTCACACCTTCAGTTCCCCAGTCAGTAGCCATACACTTCCAGCAAACACCCTGTCACTCTCCTTGCACTCCTCTAGTGACCCATTCAGCACCATCTACTAATCCATTCACTGCGCCAAAACCCAAACACTTAAAAATTCACCCAGGGACTCTCCATGCAGTACTCTAATCATTCAGTCAGTACCCAAGTACTCATGCACTGAGCCAGGCCTTAGCACATGGACTGCAAACGCCTATCCACTATGCATGCAGTCCTCTAACCACGTACACACTTGTCTTTCAAACCTTCAAGTCTCCAGTCAGTATCCATACACTTCCAGCAAACACCCTGTCACTCACCTAGGACTCCTACAGTGACCCATTCAGCACCATGTACTAACCCATTCACTGTACCAAAACCCAAACACTTATAAATTCATCCAGACACTCTCCTTGCAGTACTCTAATCATTCAGTCAGTACCCAAGTACTCATGCACTGAGCCAGGCCTTAGCACATGGACTGCTTCAAACGCCTATCCGCTATGCATGCATTCCTCTAACCACCTACACACTTGTCTTTCACACCTTCAATTCTCCAGTCAGTATACATACACTTCCTGCAAACACCCTGTCACTCCCCTTGCACTTCTCTAGTGACCCATTCAGCACCATCTACTAATCCATTCACAGCGCCAAAACCCGAACACTTATAAATTCACCCAGGCACTCTCCTTGCAGTACTCTAATCATTCAGTCAGTACCCAAGTACTCATGCACTGAGCTAGGCCTTGCACATGGACTGCTTCAAACGCCTATCCACTATGCATGTAGTCCTCTAACCACCTACACACTTGTCTTTCACACTTTCAATTCCCCAGTCAGTAGCTATACACTTCCAGCAAACACCCTGTCACTCTCCTTGCACTCCTCTAGTGACCCATTCAGCACCATGTACTAATCCATTCACTGCGCCAAAACCCAAACACATAAATTCACCCAGACACTCTCCTTGCAGTACTCTAATCATTCAGTCAGGACCCAAGTACTCATTCACTGAGCAAGGCCTTAGCACATGGACTACTTCAAACGCCTATCCACTATGCATGCAGTCTTCTAACCACATACACACTTGTCTTTCAAACCTTCAAGTCTCCAGTCAGTATCCATACACTTCCAGCAAACACCTTGTCACTCCCCTAGGACTCCTGTAGTGACCCATTCAGCACCATATACTAACCCATTCACTGCACCAAAACCCAAACACTAATAAATTCACCCAGGGACTCTCCTTGCAGCACTCTAATCATTCAGTCAGTACCCAAGTACTCATGCACTGAGCTAGGCCTTAGCACATTGACTGCTTCAAACACCTATCCACTATGCATGCAGTCCTCTAACCACCTACACACTTGTCTTTCACCCCTTCAATTTCCCAGTCAGTATCTAAACACTCCTGCAAACACCCAGTCACTCCCCTTGCACTCCTCCAGTGACCCATTCAGCACCATGTACTAATCCATTCACAGCGCCAAAACCCAAACACTTATAAATTCACCCAGGCACTCTCCTTGCAGTACTCTAATCATTCAGTCAGTACCCAAGTACTCATGCACTGAGACAGGCCTTAGCACATGGACTGCTTCAAACACCAATCCACTAGGCATGCAGTCCTCTAACCACCTATACACTTGTCTTTCACACCTTCAATTCCCCAGTCAGTATCCATACACTTCCAGCAAACACCCAGTCACTCCCCTTGCACTCCTCTAGTGACCCATTCAGCACCATCTACTAATCCATTCACTGCGCCAAAACCCAACCACTTATAAATTCACCCAGGCACTCTCCTTGCAGTGCTCTAATCATTCAGTCAGTACCCAAGTACTCATGCACTGAGCCAGGCCTTAGCACATGGACTGCTTTAAACGCCTATCCACTATGCATGCAGTCCTCTAACCACCTACACACTTGTTTTTCACACCTTCAATTCCCCAGTCAGTATCCATACACTTCCAACAAACACCCTGTCACTCTCCTTGCACTCATCTAGTGACCCATTCAGCACCATGTACTAACCCATTCACTGCGCCAAAACCCAAACACTTATATATTCACCCAGGGACTCTCCTTGCAGTACTCTAATCATTCTGTCAGTACCCAAGTACTCATGCACTGAGCCAGGCCTTAGCACATGGACTGCTTCAAACGCCTATCCACTATGCATGTAGTCCTCTAACCACCTATACACTTGTCTTTCACACCTTCCATTCCCCAGTCAGTATCCATACACTTCCAGCAAACACCCTGTCACTCCCCTTGCACTCCTCTAGTGACCCATTCAGCACCATCTACTAATCCATTCACTGCGCCAAAACCCAACCACTTATAAATTCACCCAGGCACTCTCCTTGCAGTGCTCTAATCATTCAGTCAGTACCCAAGTACTCATGCACTGAGCCAGGCCTTAGCACATGGACTGCTTTAAACGCCTATCCACTATGCATGTCGTCCTCTAACCACCTACACACTTGTCTTGCACACCTTCAGTTCCCCAGTCAGTAGCCATACACTTCCAGCAAACACCCTGTCACTCTCCTTGCACTCCTCTAGTGAACCATTCAGCACCATGTACTAATCCATTCACTGCGCCAAAACCCAAACACATAAATTCACCCAGACACTCTCCTTGCAGTACTCTAATCATTTAGTCAGGACCCAAGTACTCATGCACTGAGCCAGGCCTTAGCACATGGACTGCTTCAAACGCCTATCCACTATGCATGTAGTCCTCTAACCACCTACACACTTGTCTTTCACACTTTCAATTCCCCAGTCAGTAGCCATACACTTCCAGCAAACATCCTGTCACTCTCCTTGCACTCCTCTAGTGACCCATTCAGCACCATGTACTAATCCATACACTGCGCCAAAACCCACACACTTATAAATTCACCCAGGGACTCTCCTTGCAGTACTCTAATCATTCAGTCAGTACCCAAGTACTCATGCACTGAGCTAGGCCTTGCACATGGACTGCAAACGCCTATCCACTATGCATGCAGTCCTCTAACCACGTACACACTTGTCTTTCAAACCTTCAAGTCTCCAGTCAGTATCCATACACTTCCAGCAAACACCCTGTCACTCACCTCGGACTCCTGTAGTGACCCATTCAGCACCATGTGCTAACCCATTCACTGTACCAAAACCCAAACACTTATAAATTCATCCAGACACTCTCCTTGCAGTACTCTAATCATTCAGTCAGTACCCAAGTACTCATGCACTAAGCCAGGCCTTAGCACATGGACTGCTTCAAATGCCTATCCGCTATGCATGCATTCCTCTAACCACCTACACACTTGTCTTTCATACCTTCAATTCTCCAGTCAGTATACATACACTTCCTGCAAACACCCTGTCACTCCCCTTGCACTCCTCTAGTGGCCCATTCAGCACCATGTACTAATCCATTCACTGCACCAAAACCCAAACACTTATAAATTCACCCAGGCATTCTCGTTGCTGTACTCTAATCATTCAGTCAGTACCCGAGTACTCATGCACTGAGACAGGCCTTAGCACATGGACTGCTTCAAACGCCAATCCACTATGCATGCAGTCCTCTAACCACCTACACACTTGTCTTTCACACCTTCAATTCCCCAGTCAGTATCCATACACTTCCAGCAAACACCCTGTCAATCTCCTTGCACTCCTCTAGTGACCCATTCAGCACCATCTACTAATCCATTCACTGCGCCAAAACCCAACCACTTATGAATTCACCCAGGCACTCTCCTTGCAGTGCTCTAATCATTCAGTCAGTACCCAAGTACTCATGCACTGAGCCAGGCCTTAGCACATGGACTACTTCAAACGCCTATCCACTATGCATGTAGTCCTCTAACCACCTACACACTTGTCTTTCACACCTTCAGTTCCCCAGTCAGTAGCCATACACTTCCAGCAAACACCCTGTCACTCTCCTTGCACTCCTCTAGTGACCCATTCAGCACCATCTACTAATCCATTCACTGTGCCAAAACCCAAACACTTATAAATTCACCCAGGGACTCTCCATGCAGTACTCTAATCATTCAGTCAGTACCCAAGTACTCATGCACTGAGCCCGGCCTTAGCACATGGACTGCAAACGCCTATCCACTATGCATGCAGTCCTCTAACCACGTACACACTTGTCTTTCAAACCTTCAAGTCTCCCGTCAGTATCCATACACTTCCAGCAAACACCCTGTCACTCACCTAGGACTCCTACAGTGACCCATTCAGCACCATGTACTAACCCATTCACTGTACCAAAACCCAAACACTTATAAATTCATCCAGACACTCTCCTTGCAGTACTCTAATCATTCAGTCAGTACCCAAGTACTCATGCACTGAGCCAGGCCTTAGCACATGGACTGTTTCAAACGCCTATCCGCTATGCATGCATTCCTCTAACCACCTACACACTTGTCTTTCATACCTTCAATTCTCCAGTCAGTATACATACACTTCCTGCAAACACCCTGTCACTCCCCTTGCACTTCTCTAGTGACCCATTCAGCACCATCTACTAATCCATTCACAGCGCCAAAACCCAAACACTTATAAATTTACCCAGGCACTCTCCTTGCAGTACTCTAATCATTCAGTCAGTACCCAAGTACTCATGCACTGAGACAGGCCTTAGCACATGGACTGCTTCAAACGCCAATCCACTATGCATGCAGTCCTCTAACCACCTATACACTTGTCTTTCACACCTTCAATTCCCCAGTCAGTATCCATACACTTCCAGCAAACACCCAGTCACTCCCCTTGCACTCCTCTAGTGACCCATTCAGCACCATCTACTAATCCATTCACTGCGCCAAAACCCAACCACTTATAAATTCACCCAGGCACTCTCCTTGCAGTGCTCTAATCATACAGTCGGTACCCAAGTACTCATGCACTGAGCCAGGCCTTAGCACATGGACTGCTTTAAACGCCTATCCACTATGCATGCAGTCCTCTAACCACCTACACACTTGTCTTTCACACCTTCAATTCCCCAGTCAGTATCCATACACTTCCAACAAACACCCTGTCACTCTCCTTGCACTCCTCTAGTGACCCATTCAGCACCATGTACTAATCCATTCACTGCGCCAAACCCCAAACACTTATATATTCACCCAGGGACTCTCCTTGCAGTACTCTAATCATTCCGTCAGTACCCAAGTACTCATGCACTGAGCCAGGCGTTAGCACATGGACTGCTTCAAACGCCTATCCACTATGCATGTAGTCCTCTAACCACCTATACACTTGTCTTTCACACCTTCAATTCCCCAGTCAGTATCCATACACTTCCAGCAAACACCCTGTCACTCCCCTTGCACTCCTCTAGTGACCCATTCAGCACCATCTACTAATCCATTCACTGCGCCAAAACCCAACTACTTATAAATTCACCCAGGCACTCTCCTTGAAGTGCTCTAATCATTCAGTCAGTACCCAAGTACTCATGCACTGAGCCAGGCCTTAGCACATGGACTGCTTTAAACGCCTATCCACTATGCATGTCGTCCTCTAACCACCTACACACTTGTCTTTCATACCTTCAGTTCCCCAGTCAGTAGCCATACACTTCCAGCAAACACCCTGTCACTCTCCTTGCACTCCTCTAGTGAACCATTCAGCACCATGTACTAATCCATTCACTGCGCCAAAACCCAAACACATAAATTCACCCAGACACTCTCCTTGCAGTACTCTAATCATTCAGTCAGGACCCAAGTACTCATGCACTGAGCCAGGCCTTAGCACATGGACTACTTCAAACGCCTATCCACTATGCATGCAGTCTTCTAACCACATACACACTTGTCTTTCAAACCTTCAAGTCTCCAGTCAGTATCCATACACTTCCAGCAAACACCTTGTCACTCCCCTAGGACTCCTGTAGTAACCCATTTAGCACCATGTACTAACCCATTCACTGCACCAAAACCCAAACACTAATAAATTCACCCAGGGACTCTCCTTGCAGTACTCTAATCATTCAGTCAGTACCCAAGTACTCATGCACTGAGCCATGCCTTAGCACATGGACTGCTTCAAATGCCTATCCACTATGCATGCAGTCCTCTAACCACCTACACACTTGTCTTTCACACCTTCAATTCCCCAGTCAGTATACATACACTTCCAGCAAACACCCTGTCACTCCCCTTGCACTCCTCTAGTGACCAATTCAGCACCATGTACTAATCCATTCACTGCACCAAACCCCAAACACTTATAAATTCACCCAGGCACTCTCGTTACAGTACTCTAATCATTCAGTCAGTACCCAAGTACTCATGCACTGAGCTAGGCCTTACCACATTGACTGCTTCAAACACCTATCCACTATGCATGCAGTCCTCTAACCACCTACACACTTGTCTTTCACACCTTCAATTCCCTAGTCAGTAGCCATACACTTCCAACAAACACCCTGTCACTCTCCTTGCACTCCTCTAGTGACCCATTCAGCGCCATGTACTAATCCATTCACTGCGCCAAAACCCAAACAATTATAAATTCACCCAGGCACTCTCGTTGCAGTACTCTAATCATTCAGTCAGTACCCAAGTACTCATGCACTGAGCCAGGCCTTAGCACATGGACTACTTCAAACGCCTATCCACTATGCATGTAGTCCTCTAACCACCTACACACTTGTCTTTCACACATTCAAGTTTCCAGTCAGTATCCATACACCTCCAGCAAACACCCTGTCACTCCCCTAGGACTCCTGTAGTGACCCATTCAGCACCATGTTAATCCATTCACTGCGCCAAAACCCAAACACTCATAAATTTACCCAGGGACTCTCCTTGCAGCACTCTAATCATTCAGTCAGTACCCAAGTACTCATGCACTGAGCCATGCCTTAGCACATGGACTGCTTCAAATGCCTATCCACTATGCATGTAGTCCTCTAACCACCTACACACTTGTCTTTCACACCTTCCATTCTCCAGTCAGTATACATACACTTCCAGCAAACACCCTCTCACTCCCCTTGCACTCCTCTAGTGACCCATTCAGCACCATGTACTAATCCCTTCACTGCACCAAAACCCAAACACTTATAAATTCACCCAGGCACTCTCGTTACAGTACTCTAATCATTCAGTCAGTACCCAAGTACTCATGCACTGAGCTAGGCCTTAGCACATTGACTGCTTCAAACACCTATCCACTATGCATGCAGTCCTCTAACCACCTACACACTTGTCTTTCACCCCTTCAATTCCCCAGTCAGTATCTAAACACTCCTGCAAACACCCAGTCACTCCCCTTGCACTCCTCCAGTGACCCATTCAGCACCATGTACTAATCCATTCACAGCGCCAAAACCCAAACACTTATAAATTCACCCAGGCACTCTCCTTGCAGTACTCTAATCATTCAGTCAGTACCCAAGTACTCATGCACTGAGACAGGCCTTAGCACATGGACTGCTTCAAACAACAATCCACTAGGCATGCAGTCCTCTAACCACCTATACACTTGTCTTTCACACCTTCAATTCCCCAGTCAGTATCCATACACTTCCAGCAAACACCCAGTCACTCCCCTTGCACTCCTCTAGTGACCCATTCAGCACCATCTACTAATCCATTCACTGCGCCAAAACCCAACCACTTATAAATTCACCCAGGCACTCTCCTTGCAGTGCTCTAATCATTCAGTCAGTACCCAAGTACTCATGCACTGAGCCAGGCCTTAGCACATGGACTGCTTTAAACGCCTATCCACTATGCATGCAGTCCTCTAACCACCTACACACTTGTTTTTCACACCTTCAATTCCCCAGTCAGTATCCATACACTTCCAACAAACACCCTGTCACTCTCCTTGCACTCATCTAGTGACCCATTCAGCACCATGTACTAACCCATTCACTGCGCCAAAACCCAAACACTTATATATTCACCCAGGGACTCTCCTTGCAGTACTCTAATCATTCTGTCAGTACCCAAGTACTCATGCACTGAGCCAGGCCTTAGCACATGGACTGCTTCAAACGCCTATCCACTATGCATGTAGTCCTCTAACCACCTATACACTTGTCTTTCACACCTTCCATTCCCCAGTCAGTATCCATACACTTCCAGCAAACACCCTGTCACTCCCCTTGCACTCCTCTAGTGACCCATTCAGCACCATCTACTAATCCATTCACTGCGCCAAAACCCAACCACTTATAAATTCACCCAGGCACTCTCCTTGCAGTGCTCTAATCATTCAGTCAGTACCCAAGTACTCATGCACTGAGCCAGGCCTTAGCACATGGACTGCTTTAAACGCCTATCCACTATGCATGTCGTCCTCTAACCACCTACACACTTGTCTTGCACACCTTCAGTTCCCCAGTCAGTAGCCATACACTTCCAGCAAACACCCTGTCACTCTCCTTGCACTCCTCTAGTGACCCATTCAGCACCATGTACTAATCCATACACTGCGCCAAAACCCAAACACTTATAAATTCACCCAGGGACTCTCCTTGCAGTACTCTAATCATTCAGTCAGTACCCAAGTACTCATGCACTGAGCTAGGCCTTGCACATGGACTGCAAACGCCTATCCACTATGCATGCAGTCCTCTAACCACGTACACACTTGTCTTTCAAACCTTCAAGTCTCCAGTCAGTATCCATACACTTCCAGCAAACACCCTGTCACTCACCTCGGACTCCTGTAGTGACCCATTCAGCACCATGTGCTAACCCATTCACTGTACCAAAACCCAAACACTTATAAATTCATCCAGACACTCTCCTTGCAGTACTCTAATCATTCAGTCAGTACCCAAGTACTCATGCACTAAGCCAGGCCTTAGCACATGGACTGCTTCAAATGCCTATCCGCTATGCATGCATTCCTCTAACCACCTACACACTTGTCTTTCATACCTTCAATTCTCCAGTCAGTATACATACACTTCCTGCAAACACCCTGTCACTCCCCTTGCACTCCTCTAGTGGCCCATTCAGCACCATGTACTAATCCATTCACTGCACCAAAACCCAAACACTTATAAATTCACCCAGGCACTCTCGTTGCTGTACTCTAATCATTCAGTCAGTACCCGAGTACTCATGCACTGAGACAGGCCTTAGCACATGGACTGCTTCAAACGCCAATCCACTATGCATGCAGTCCTCTAACCACCTACACACTTGTCTTTCACACCTTCAATTCCCCAGTCAGTGTCCATACACTTCCAGCAAACACCCTGTCAATCTCCTTGCACTCCTCTAGTGACCCATTCAGCACCATGTACTAATCCATTCACTGCGCCAAAACCCAAACACTTATAAATTCACCCAGGGACTCTCCTTGCAATACTCTAATCATTCCGTCAGTACCCAAGTACTCATGCACTGAGCCAGGCCTTAGCACATGGACTGCTTCAAACGCCTATCCACTATGCATGTAGTCCTCTAACCACCTATAAACTTGTCTTTCACACCTTCAATTCCCCAGTCAGTATCCATACACTTCCAGCAAACACCCTGTCACTCCCCTTGCACTCCTCTAGTGACCCATTCAGCACCATCTACTAATCCATTCACTGCGCCAAAACCCAACCACTTATGAATTCACCCAGGCACTCTCCTTGCAGTGCTCTAATCATTCAGTCAGTACCCAAGTACTCATGCACTGAGCCAGGCCTTAGCACATGGACTACTTCAAACGCCTATCCACTATGCATGTAGTCCTCTAACCACCTACACACTTGTCTTTCACACCTTCAGTTCCCCAGTCAGTAGCCATACACTTCCAGCAAACACCCTGTCACTCTCCTTGCACTCCTCTAGTGACCCATTCAGCACCATCTACTAATCCATTCACTGTGCCAAAACCCAAACACTTATAAATTCACCCAGGGACTCTCCATGCAGTACACTAATCATTCAGTCAGTACCCAAGTACTCATGCACTGAGCCAGGCCTTAGCACATGGACTGCAAACGCCTATCCACTATGCATGCAGTCCTCTAACCACGTACACACTTGTCTTTCAAACCTTCAAGTCTCCCGTCAGTATCCATACACTTCCAGCAAAAACCCTGTCACTCACCTAGGACTCCTACAGTGACCCATTCAGCACCATGTACTAACCCATTCACTGTACCAAAACCCAAACACTTATAAATTCATCCAGACACTCTCCTTGCAGTACTCTAATCATTCAGTCAGTACCCAAGTACTCATGCACTGAGCCAGGCCTTAGCACATGGACTGTTTCAAACGCCTATCCGCTATGCATGCATTCCTCTAACCACCTACACACTTGTCTTTCATACCTTCAATTCTCCAGTCAGTATACATACACTTCCTGCAAACACCCTGTCACTCCCCTTGCACTTCTCTAGTGACCCATTCAGCACCATCTACTAATCCATTCACAGCGCCAAAACCCAAACACTTATAAATTCACCCAGGCACTCTCCTTGCAGTACTCTAATCATTCAGTCAGTACCCAAGTACTCATGCACTGAGACAGGCCTTAGCACATGGACTGCTTCAAACGCCAATCCACTATGCATGCAGTCCTCTAACCACCTATACACTTGTCTTTCACACCTTCAATTCCCCAGTCAGTATCCATACACTTCCAGCAAACACCCAGTCACTCCCCTTGCACTCCTCTAGTGACCCATTCAGCACCATCTACTAATCCATTCACTGCGCCAAAACCCAACCACTTATAAATTCACCCAGGCACTCTCCTTGCAGTGCTCTAATCATACAGTCGGTACCCAAGTACTCATGCACTGAGCCAGGCCTTAGCACATGGACTGCTTTAAACGCCTATCCACTATGCATGCAGTCCTCTAACCACCTACACACTTGTCTTTCACACCTTCAATTCCCCAGTCAGTATCCATACACTTCCAACAAACACCCTGTCACTCTCCTTGCACTCCTCTAGTGACCCATTCAGCACCATGTACTAATCCATTCACTGCGCCAAACCCCAAACACTTATATATTCACCCAGGGACTCTCCTTGCAGTACTCTAATCATTCCGTCAGTACCCAAGTACTCATGCACTGAGCCAGGCGTTAGCACATGGACTGCTTCAAACGCCTATCCACTATGCATGTAGTCCTCTAACCACCTATACACTTGTCTTTCACACCTTCAATTCCCCAGTCAGTATCCATACACTTCCAGCAAACACCCTGTCACTCCCCTTGCACTCCTCTAGTGACCCATTCAGCACCATCTACTAATCCATTCACTGCGCCAAAACCCAACCACTTATAAATTCACCCAGGCACTCTCCTTGAAGTGCTCTAATCATTCAGTCAGTACCCAAGTACTCATGCACTGAGCCAGGCCTTAGCACATGGACTGCTTTAAACGCCTATCCACTATGCATGTCGTCCTCTAACCACCTACACACTTGTCTTTCATACCTTCAGTTCCCCAGTCAGTAGCCATACACTTCCAGCAAACACCCTGTCACTCTCCTTGCACTCCTCTAGTGAACCATTCAGCACCATGTACTAATCCATTCACTGCGCCAAAACCCAAACACATAAATTCACCCAGACACTCTCCTTGCAGTACTCTAATCATTCAGTCAGGACCCAAGTACTCATGCACTGAGCCAGGCCTTAGCACATGGACTACTTCAAACGCCTATCCACTATGCATGCAGTCTTCTAACCACATACACACTTGTCTTTCAAACCTTCAAGTCTCCAGTCAGTATCCATACACTTCCAGCAAACACCTTGTCACTCCCCTAGGACTCCTGTAGTAACCCATTTAGCACCATGTACTAACCCATTCACTGCACCAAAACCCAAACACTAATAAATTCACCCAGGGACTCTCCTTGCAGTACTCTAATCATTCAGTCAGTACCCAAGTACTCATGCACTGAGCCATGCCTTAGCACATGGACTGCTTCAAATGCCTATCCACTATGCATGCAGTCCTCTAACCACCTACACACTTGTCTTTCACACCTTCAATTCCCCAGTCAGTATACATACACTTCCAGCAAACACCCTGTCACTCCCCTTGCACTCCTCTAGTGACCAATTCAGCACCATGTACTAATCCATTCACTGCACCAAAACCCAAACACTTATAAATTCACCCAGGCACTCTCGTTACAGTACTCTAATCATTCAGTCAGTACCCAAGTACTCATGCACTGAGCTAGGCCTTACCACATTGACTGCTTCAAACACCTATCCACTATGCATGCAGTCCTCTAACCACCTACACACTTGTCTTTCACACCTTCAATTCCCTAGTCAGTAGCCATACACTTCCAACAAACACCCTGTCACTCTCCTTGCACTCCTCTAGTGACCCATTCAGCGCCATGTACTAATCCATTCACTGCGCCAAAACCCAAACAATTATAAATTCACCCAGGAACTCTCGTTGCAGTACTCTAATCATTCAGTCAGTACCCAAGTACTCATGCACTGAGCCAGGCCTTAGCACATGGACTACTTCAAACGCCTATCCACTATGCATGTAGTCCTCTAACCACCTACACACTTGTCTTTCACACATTCAAGTTTCCAGTCAGTATCCATACACCTCCAGCAAACACCCTGTCACTCCCCTAGGACTCCTGTAGTGACCCATTCAGCACCATGTTAATCCATTCACTGCGCCAAAACCCAAACACTCATAAATTTACCCAGGGACTCTCCTTGCAGCACTCTAATCATTCAGTCAGTACCCAAGTACTCATGCACTGAGCCATGCCTTAGCACATGGACTGCTTCAAATGCCTATCCACTATGCATGTAGTCCTCTAACCACCTACACACTTGTCTTTCACACCTTCCATTCTCCAGTCAGTATACATACACTTCCAGCAAACACCCTCTCACTCCCCTTGCACTCCTCTAGTGACCCATTCAGCACCATGTACTAATCCCTTCACTGCACCAAAACCCAAACACTTATAAATTCACCCAGGCACTCTCGTTACAGTACTCTAATCATTCAGTCAGTACCCAAGTACTCATGCACTGAGCTAGGCCTTAGCACATTGACTGCTTCAAACACCTATCCACTATGCATGCAGTCCTCTAACCACCTACACACTTGTTTTTCACCCCTTCAATTCCCCAGTCAGTATCTAAACACTCCTGCAAACACCCAGTCACTCCCCTTGCACTCCTCCAGTGACCCATTCAGCACCATGTACTAATCCATTCACAGCGCCAAAACCCAAACACTTATAAATTCACCCAGGCACTCTCCTTGCAGTACTCTAATCATTCAGTCAGTACCCAAGTACTCATGCACTGAGACAGGCCTTAGCACATGGACTGCTTCAAACAACAATCCACTAGGCATGCAGTCCTCTAACCACCTATACACTTGTCTTTCACACCTTCAATTCCCCAGTCAGTATCCATACACTTCCAGCAAACACCCAGTCACTCCCCTTGCACTCCTCTAGTGACCCATTCAGCACCATCTACTAATCCATTCACTGCGCCAAAACCCAACCACTTATAAATTCACCCAGGCACTCTCCTTGCAGTGCTCTAATCATTCAGTCAGTACCCAAGTACTCATGCACTGAGCCAGGCCTTAGCACATGGACTGCTTTAAACGCCTATCCACTATGCATGCAGTCCTCTAACCACCTACACACTTGTTTTTCACACCTTCAATTCCCCAGTCAGTATCCATACACTTCCAACAAACACCCTGTCACTCTCCTTGCACTCATCTAGTGACCCATTCAGCACCATGTACTAACCCATTCACTGCGCCAAAACCCAAACACTTATATATTCACCCAGGGACTCTCCTTGCAGTACTCTAATCATTCTGTCAGTACCCAAGTACTCATGCACTGAGCCAGGCCTTAGCACATGGACTGCTTCAAACGCCTATCCACTATGCATGTAGTCCTCTAACCACCTATACACTTGTCTTTCACACCTTCAAGTCTCCAGTCAGTATCCATACACTTCCAGCAAACACCCTGTCACTCTCCTTGCACTCCTCTAGTGACCCATTCAGCACCATCTACTAATCCATTCACTGTGCCAAAACCCAAACACTTATAAATTCACCCAGGGACTCTCCATGCAGTACTCTAATCATTCAGTCAGTACCCAAGTACTCATGCACTGAGCCAGGCCTTAGCACATGGACTGCAAACGCCTATCCACTATGCATGCAGTCCTCTAACCACGTACACACTTGTCTTTCAAACCTTCAAGTCTCCCGTCAGTATCCATACACTTCCAGCAAACACCCTGTCACTCACCTAGGACTCCTACAGTGACCCATTCAGCACCATGTACTAACCCATTCACTGTACCAAAACCCAAAAACTTATAAATTCATCCAGACACTCTCCTTGCAGTACTCTAATCATTCAGTCAGTACCCAAGTACTCATGCACTGAGCCAGGCCTTAGCACATGGACTGTTTCAAACGCCTATCCGCTATGCATGCATTCCTCTAACCACCTACACACTTGTCTTTCATACCTTCAATTCTCCAGTCAGTATACATACACTTCCTGCAAACACCCTGTCACTCCCCTTGCACTTCTCTAGTGACCCATTCAGCACCATCTACTAATCCATTCACAGCGCCAAAACCCAAACACTTATAAATTCACCCAGGCACTCTCCTTGCAGTACTCTAATCATTCAGTCAGTACCCAAGTACTCATGCACTGAGACAGGCCTTAGCACATGGACTGCTTCAAACGCCAATCCACTATGCATGCAGTCCTCTAACCACCTATACACTTGTCTTTCACACCTTCAATTCCCCAGTCAGTATCCATACACTTCCAGCAAACACCCAGTCACTCCCCTTGCACTCCTCTAGTGACCCATTCAGCACCATCTACTAATCCATTCACTGCGCCAAAACCCAACCACTTATAAATTCACCCAGGCACTCTCCTTGCAGTGCTCTAATCATACAGTCGGTACCCAAGTACTCATGCACTGAGCCAGGCCTTAGCACATGGACTGCTTTAAACGCCTATCCACTATGCATGCAGTCCTCTAACCACCTACACACTTGTCTTTCACACCTTCAATTCCCCAGTCAGTATCCATACACTTCCAACAAACACCCTGTCACTCTCCTTGCACTCCTCTAGTGACCCATTCAGCACCATGTACTAATCCATTCACTGCGCCAAACCCCAAACACTTATATATTCACCCAGGCACTCTCCTTGAAGTGCTCTAATCATTCAGTCAGTACCCAAGTACTCATGCACTGAGCCAGGCCTTAGCACATGGACTGCTTTAAACGCCTATCCACTATGCATGTCGTCCTCTAACCACCTACACACTTGTCTTTCATACCTTCAGTTCCCCAGTCAGTAGCCATACACTTCCAGCAAACACCCTGTCACTCTCCTTGCACTCCTCTAGTGAACCATTCAGCACCATGTACTAATCCATTCACTGCGCCAAAACCCAAACACATAAATTCACCCAGACACTCTCCTTGCAGTACTCTAATCATTCAGTCAGGAACCAAGTACTCATGCACTGAGCCAGGCCTTAGCACATGGACTACTTCAAACGCCTATCCACTATGCATGCAGTCTTCTAACCACATACACACTTGTCTTTCAAACCTTCAAGTCTCCAGTCAGTATCCATACACTTCCAGCAAACACCTTGTCACTCCCCTAGGACTCCTGTAGTAACCCATTCAGCACCATGTACTAACCCATTCACTGCACCAAAACCCAAACACTAATAAATTCACCCAGGGACTCTCCTTGCAGTACTCTAATCATTCAGTCAGTACCCAAGTACTCATGCACTGAGCCATGCCTTAGCACATGGACTGCTTCAAATGCCTATCCACTATGCATGCAGTCCTCTAACCACCTACACACTTGTCTTTCACACCTTCAATTCCCCAGTCAGTATACATACACTTCCAGCAAACACCCTGTCACTCCCCTTGCACTCCTCTAGTGACCAATTCAGCACCATGTACTAATCCATTCACTGCACCAAAACCCAAACACTTATAAATTCACCCAGGCACTCTCGTTACAGTACTCTAATCATTCAGTCAGTACCCAAGTACTCATGCACTGAGCTAGGCCTTACCACATTGACTGCTTCAAACACCTATCCACTATGCATGCAGTCCTCTAACCACCTACACACTTGTCTTTCACACCTTCAATTCCCTAGTCAGTAGCCATACACTTCCAACAAACACCCTGTCACTCTCCTTGCACTCCTCTAGTGACCCATTCAGCGCCATGTACTAATCCATTCACTGCGCCAAAACCCAAACAATTATAAATTCACCCAGGCACTCTCGTTGCAGTACTCTAATCATTCAGTCAGTACCCAAGTACTCATGCACTGAGCCAGGCCTTAGCACATGGACTACTTCAAACGCCTATCCACTATGCATGTAGTCCTCTAACCACCTACACACTTGTCTTTCACACATTCAAGTTTCCAGTCAGTATCCATACACCTCCAGCAAACACCCTGTCACTCCCCTAGGACTCCTGTAGTGACCCATTCAGCACCATGTACTAATCCATTCACTGCGCCAAAACCCAAACACTCATAAATTTACCCAGGGACTCTCCTTGCAGTACTCTAATCATTCAGTCAGTACCCAAGTACTCATGCACTGAGCCACGCCTTAGCACATGGACTGCTTCAAACGCCTATCCACTATGCATGTAGTCCTCTAACCACCTACACACTTGTCTTTCACACTTTCAATTCCCCAGTCAGTAGCCATACACTTCCAGCAAACACCCTGTCACTCTCCTTCCACTCCTCTAGTGACCCATTCAGCACCATGTACTAATCCATACACTGCGCCAAAACCCAAACACTTATAAATTCACCCAGGGACTCTCCTTGCAGTACTCTAATCATTCAGTCAGTACCCAAGTACTCATGCACTGAGCCAGGCCTTGCACATGGACTGCAAATGCCTATCCACTATGCATGCAGTCCTCTAACCACGTACACACTTGTCTTTCAAACCTTCAAGTCTCCAGTCAGTATCCATACACTTCCAGCAAACACCCTGTCACTCCCCTTGTACTTCTCCAGTGACCCATTCAGCACCATGTACTAATCCATTCACAGCGCCAAAACCCAAACACTTATAAATTCACCCAGACACTCTCCTTGCAGTACTCTAATCATTCAGTCAGTTCCCAAGTACTCATGCACTGAGCCAGGGCTTACCACGTGGACTGCTTCAAACGCCTATCCACTATGCATGTAGTCCTCTAACCACCTACACACTTGTCTTTCATACCTTCAATTCCCAAATCAGTCGGTAGCCATACACTTCCAGCAAACACCCTGTCACTCTCGTTGCACTCCTCTAGTGACCCATTCAGCACCATGTACTAATCCATTCATTGCGCCAAAACCCAAACACTTATAAATTCACCCAGACACTCTCCTTGCAGTACTCTAATCATTCAGTCAGTACCCAAGTACTCATGCACTGAGCTAGGCCTTAGCACATTGACTGCTTCAAACACCTTTCCACTATGCATGTAGTCCTCTAACCACCTATACAAGTGTCTTTCACACCTTCAATTCCCCAGTCAGTATCCATACACTTCCAGCAAACACCCTGTCACTCCCCTTGCACTCCTCTAGTGACCCATTCAGCACCATCTACTAATCCATTCACTGCGTGAAAACCCAAACACTTATAAATTCACCCAGGCACTCTACTTGCAATACTCTAATCATTCAGTCAGTACCCAAGTACTCAACCAGTGACCCAGGTCTTAGCACATGGACATCTTCAAACCCCTATCCACTATGCATGCAATCCTCTAACCACCTACACACTTGTCTTTCACCCCTTCAATTCCCCTGTCAGTATCTAATAACTCCTGCAAACACCCTGTCACTCCTCTCGTTCTCCTCCAGAGACCCATTCAGCACCATGTACTAATCCATTCACAGCGCCAAAACCCAAACACTTATAAAATCACCCAGGCACTCTCCTTGCAGTACTCTAATAATTCAGTCAGAAACCAAGTACTCATGCACTGAGCCAGGCATTAGCACATGGACTACTTCAAATGCCTATCCACTATGCATGCAGTCCTCCTACCACATACACACTTGTCTTTCACACCTTCAAGTCTCCAATCAGTATCGATACACTTCCAGCAAACACCCTGTCACTCCCCTAGGACTCCTGTAGTGACCCATTCAGCACCATGTACTAATCCATTCACTGCGCCAAAACCCAAACACTTATAAATTCACTCAGGCACCCTCCTTGCAGTTCTCTAATCATTCAGTAAGTACCCAAGTACTCATGCACTGAGCCAGGCCTTAGCACATGGACTGCTTCAAACGCCTATCCACTATGCATGCAGTCCTCTAACCACATACACACTTGTCTTTCACACTTTCAATTCCCCAGTCAGTAGCCATACACTTCCAGCAAACACCCTGTCACTCTCCTTACACTCCTCTAGTGACCCATTCAGCACCATGTACTTATCCATTCACTGCGCCAAAACCCAAACACTTATATATTCACCCAGGGACTCTCCTTGCAGTACTCTAATCATTCAGTCAGTACCCAAGTACTCATGCACTGAGCCAGGCCTTAGCACATGGACTGCAAACGCCTATCCACTATGCATGCAGTCCTCTAACCACGTACACACTTGTCTTTCAAACCTTCAAGTCTCCAGTCAGTATCCATACACTTCCAGCAAACACCCTGTCACTCACCTAGGACTCCTGTAGTGACCCATTCAGCACCATGTACTAACCCATTCACTGTACCAAAACCCAAACACTTATAAATTCATCCAGACACTCTCCTTGCAGTACTCTAATCATTCAGTCAGTACCCAAGTACTCATGCACTAAGCCAGGCCTTAGCACATGGACTGCTTCAAACGCCTATCCGCTATGCATGCATTCCTCTAACCACCTACACACTTGTCTTTCACACCTTCAATTCTACAGTCAGTATACATACACTTCCTGCAAACACCCTGTCACTTCCATTGCACTCTTCTAGTTACCCATTCAGCACCATGTACTAATCAATTCACTGCACCAAAACCCAAACACTTATAAATTCACCCAGGCACTCTCGTTTCAGTACTCTAATCATTCAGTCAGTACCCAAGTACTCATGCACTGAGACAGGCCTTAGCACATGGACTGCATCAAACGCCAATCCACTATGCATGCAGTCCTCTAACCACCTACACACTTGTCTTTCACACCTTCAATTCCCCAGTCAGTGTCCATACACTTCCAGCAAACACCCTGTCAATCTCCTTGCACTCCTCTAGTGACCCATTCAGCAGCATGTACTAATCCATTCACTGCGCCAAAACTCAAACACTTATAAATTCACCCAGGCACTCTCGTTGCAGTACTCTAATCATTCAGTCAGTACACAAGTACTCATGCACTGAGCCAGGCCTTAGCACATGGACTACTTCAAACGCCTATCCACTATGCATGTAGTCCTCTAACCACCTACACACTTGTCTTTCACACCTTCAATTCCCCAGTCAGTATACATACACTTCTTGCAAACACCCTGTCACTCCCCTTGCACTCCTCTAGTGACCCATTCAGCACCATCTACTAATCCATTCACTGCGCCAAAACCCAACCACTTATAAATTCACCCAGGCACTCTCCTTGCAGTGCTCTAATCATTCAGTCAGTACCCAAGTACTCATGCACTAAGCCAGGCCTTAGCACATGGACTGCTTCAAACGCCTATCCGCTATGCATGCATTCCTCTAACCACCTACACACTTGTCTTTCACACCTTCAATTCTCCAGTCAGTATACATACACTTCCTGCAAACACCCTGTCACTCCCCTTGCACTCCTCTAGTGACCCATTCAGCACCATGTACTAATCCATTCACTGCACCAAAACCCAAACACTTATAAATTCACCCAGGCACTCTTGTTGCTGTACTCTAATCATTCAGTCAGTACCCAAGTACTCATGCACTGAGACAGGCCTTAGCACATGGACTGCTTCAAACGCCAATCCACTATGCATGCAGTCCTCTAACCACCTGCACACTTGTCTTTCACACCTTCAATTCCCTAGTCAGTAGCCATACACTTCCAGCAAACACCCTGTCACTCTCCTTGCACTCCTCTAGTGACCCATTCAGTGCCATGTACTAATCCATTCACTGCGCCAAAACCCAAAGACTTATAAATTCACCCAGGCACTCTCGTTGCAGTACTCTAATCATTCGGTCAGTACCCAAGTACTCATGCACTGAGCCAGGCCTTAGCACATGGACTACTTCAAACGCCTATCCACTATGCATGTGGTCTTCTAACCACCTACACACTTGTCTTTCACACTTTCAAGTCTCCAGTCAGTATCCATACACCTCCAGCAAACACCCTGTCGCTCCCCTAGGACTCCTGTAGTGACCCATTCAGCACCATGTACTAATCCATTCACTGCGCCAAAACCCAAACACTTATAAATTCACCCAGGCACTCTCCTTGCAGTACTCTAATCATTCAGTCAGTACCCAAGTACTCATGCACTGAGACAGGCCTTAGCACATGGACTGCTTTAAACGCCTATCCACTATGCATGCAGTCCTCTAACCACCTACACACTTGTCTTTCACACCTTCAATTCCCCAGTCAGTATCCATACACTTCCAACAAACACCCTGTCACTCTCCTTGCACTCCTCTAGTGACCCATTCAGCACCATGTACTAATCCATTCACTGCGCCAAACCCCAAACACTTATATATTCACCCAGGCACTCTCCTTGAAGTGCTCTAATCATTCAGTCAGTACCCAAGTACTCATGCACTGAGCCAGGCCTTAGCACATGGACTGCTTTAAACGCCTATCCACTATGCATGTCGTCCTCTAACCACCTACACACTTGTCTTTCATACCTTCAGTTCCCCAGTCAGTAGCCATACACTTCCAGCAAACACCCTGTCACTCTCCTTGCACTCCTCTAGTGAACCATTCAGCACCATGTACTAATCCATTCACTGCGCCAAAACCCAAACACATAAATTCACCCAGACACTCTCCTTGCAGTACTCTAATCATTCAGTCAGGAACCAAGTACTCATGCACTGAGCCAGGCCTTAGCACATGGACTACTTCAAACGCCTATCCACTATGCATGCAGTCTTCTAACCACATACACACTTGTCTTTCAAACCTTCAAGTCTCCAGTCAGTATCCATACACTTCCAGCAAACACCTTGTCACTCCCCTAGGACTCCTGTAGTAACCCATTCAGCACCATGTACTAACCCATTCACTGCACCAAAACCCAAACACTAATAAATTCACCCAGGGACTCTCCTTGCAGTACTCTAATCATTCAGTCAGTACCCAAGTACTCATGCACTGAGCCATGCCTTAGCACATGGACTGCTTCAAATGCCTATCCACTATGCATGCAGTCCTCTAACCACCTACACACTTGTCTTTCACACCTTCAATTCCCCAGTCAGTATACATACACTTCCAGCAAACACCCTGTCACTCCCCTTGCACTCCTCTAGTGACCAATTCAGCACCATGTACTAATCCATTCACTGCACCAAAACCCAAACACTTATAAATTCACCCAGGCACTCTCGTTACAGTACTCTAATCATTCAGTCAGTACCCAAGTACTCATGCACTGAGCTAGGCCTTACCACATTGACTGCTTCAAACACCTATCCACTATGCATGCAGTCCTCTAACCACCTACACACTTGTCTTTCACACCTTCAATTCCCTAGTCAGTAGCCATACACTTCCAACAAACACCCTGTCACTCTCCTTGCACTCCTCTAGTGACCCATTCAGCGCCATGTACTAATCCATTCACTGCGCCAAAACCCAAACAATTATAAATTCACCCAGGCACTCTCGTTGCAGTACTCTAATCATTCAGTCAGTACCCAAGTACTCATGCACTGAGCCAGGCCTTAGCACATGGACTACTTCAAACGCCTATCCACTATGCATGTAGTCCTCTAACCACCTACACACTTGTCTTTCAAACCTTCAAGTCTCCAGTCAGTATCCATACACTTCCAGCAAACACCCTGTCACTCCCCTTGTACTTCTCCAGTGACCCATTCAGCACCATGTACTAATCCATTCACAGCGCCAAAACCCAAACACTTATAAATTCACCCAGACACTCTCCTTGCAGTACTCTAATCATTCAGTCAGTTCCCAAGTACTCATGCACTGAGCCAGGGCTTACCACGTGGACTGCTTCAAACGCCTATCCACTATGCATGTAGTCCTCTAACCACCTACACACTTGTCTTTCATACCTTCAATTCCCAAATCAGTCGGTAGCCATACACTTCCAGCAAACACCCTGTCACTCTCGTTGCACTCCTCTAGTGACCCATTCAGCACCATGTACTAATCCATTCACTGCGCCAAAACCCAAACACTTATAAATTCACCCAGACACTCTCCTTGCAGTACTCTAATCATTCAGTCAGTACCCAAGTACTCATGCACTGAGCTAGGCCTTAGCACATTGACTGCTTCAAACACCTTTCCACTATGCATGTAGTCCTCTAACCACCTATACAAGTGTCTTTCACACCTTCAATTCCCCAGTCAGTATCCATACACTTCCAGCAAACACCCTGTCACTCCCCTTGCACTCCTCTAGTGACCCATTCAGCACCATCTACTAATCCATTCACTGCGTGAAAACCCAAACACTTATAAATTCACCCAGGCACTCTACTTGCAATACTCTAATCATTCAGTCAGTACCCAAGTACTCAACCAGTGACCCAGGTCTTAGCACATGGACATCTTCAAACCCCTATCCACTATGCATGCAATCCTCTAACCACCTACACACTTGTCTTTCACCCCTTCAATTCCCCTGTCAGTATCTAATAACTCCTGCAAACACCCTGTCACTCCTCTCGTTCTCCTCCAGAGACCCATTCAGCACCATGTACTAATCCATTCACAGCGCCAAAACCCAAACACTTATAAAATCACCCAGGCACTCTCCTTGCAGTACTCTAATCATTCAGTCAGAAACCAAGTACTCATGCACTGAGCCAGGCATTAGCACATGGACTACTTCAAATGCCTATCCACTATGCATGCAGTCCTCCTACCACATACACACTTGTCTTTCACACCTTCAAGTCTCCAGTCAGTATCGATACACTTCCAGCAAACACCCTGTCACTCCCCTAGGACTCCTGTAGTGACCCATTCAGCACCATGTACTAATCCATTCACTGCGCCAAAACCCAAACACTTATAAATTCACCCAGCGACTCTCCTTGCAGTACTCTAATCATTCAGTCAGTACCCAAGTACTCATGCAGTGAGCCAGGCCTTGGCACATGGACTGCTTCAAACGCCTATCCACTATGCATGCAGTCCTCTAACCACCTACACACTAGTCTTTCACACCTTCAATTCCCCAGTCAGTATACATACACTTCCAGCAAACACCCTGTCATTCCCCTTCAACTCCTCTAGTGACCCATTCAGCACCATCTACTAATCCATTCACTGCGCCAAAACCCAACCACTTATAAATTCACTCAGGCACCCTCCTTGCAGTTCTCTAATCATTCAGTAAGTACCCAAGTACTCATGCACTGAGCCAGGCCTTAGCACATGGACTGCTTCAAACGCCTATCCACTATGCATGCAGTCCTCTAACCACCTACACACTTGTCTTTCACACTTTCAATTCCCCAGTCAGTAGCCATACACTTCCAGCAAACACCCTGTCACTCTCCTTACACTCCTCTAGTGACCCATTCAGCACCATGTACTTATCCATTCACTGCGCCAAAACCCAAACACTTATATATTCACCCAGGGACTCTCCTTGCAGTACTCTAATCATTCAGTCAGTACCCAAGTACTCATGCACTGAGCCAGGCCTTAGCACATGGACTGCAAACGCCTATCCACTATGCATGCAGTCCTCCAACCTTTACACACTTGTCTTTCAAACCGTCAAGTCTCCAGTCAGTATCCATACACTTCCAGCAAACACCCTGTCACTCACCTAGGACTCCTGTAGTGACCCATTCAGCACCATGTACTAACCCATTCACTGTACCAAAACCCAAACACTTATAAATTCATCCAGACACTCTCCTTGCAGTACTCTAATCATTCAGTCAGTACCCAAGTACTCATGCACTAAGCCAGGCCTTAGCACATGGACTGCTTCAAACGCCTATCCGCTATGCATGCATTCGTCTAACCACCTACACACTTGTCTTTCACACCTTCAATTCTCCAGTCAGTATACATACACTTCCTGCAAACACCCTGTCACTCCCCTTGCACTCCTCTAGTGACCCATTCAGCACCATGTACTAATCCATTCACTGCACCAAAACCCAAACACTTATAAATTCACCCAGGCACTCTCGTTGCTGTACTCTAATCATTCAGTCAGTACCCAAGTACTCATGCACTGAGACAGGCCTTAGCACATGGACTGCTTTAAACGCCTATCCACTATGCATGTCGTCCTCTAACCACCTACACACTTGTCTTTCACACCTTCAATTCCCTAGTCAGTAGCCATACACTTCCAGCAAACACCCTGTCACTCTCCTTGCACTCCTCTAGTGACCCATTCAGCGCCATGTACTAATCCATTCACTGCGCCAAAACCCAAACACTTATAAATTCACCCAGGCACTCTCGTTGCAGTACTCTAATCATTCAGTCAGTACCCAAGTACTCATGCACTGAGCCAGGCCTTAGCACATGGACTGCTTCAAATGCCTATCCACTATGCATGTAATCCTCTAACCACCAACGCACTTGTCTTTCACACCTTCAATTCCCCAGTCAGTAGCCATACTCTTCCAGCAAATACCCTGTCACTCTCCTTGCACTCCTCTAGTGACCCATTCAGCGCCATGTACTAATCCATTCACTGCGCCAAAACCCAAACACTTATAAATTCACCCAGGCACTCTCGTTGCAGTACTCTAATCATTCAGTCAGTACCCAAGTACTCATGCACTGAGCCAGGCCTTAGCACATGGACTACTTCAAACGCCTATCCACTATGCATGCTGTCCTCTAACCACGTACAAACTTGTCTTTCACACCTTCAAGTCTCCAGTCAGTATCCATACACTTCCAGCAAACACCCTGTCACTCCCCTAGGACTCCTGTAGTGACCCATTCAGCACCATGTACTAATCCATTCACTGCGCCAAAACCCAAACACTTATAAATTCACCCAGGGACTCTCCTTGCAGTACTCTAATCATTCAGTCAGTACCCAAGTACTCATGCACTGAGACAGGCCTGAGCACATGGACTGCTTCAAACGCCTATCCACTATGCATGTAGTCCTCTAACCACCTATACACTTGTCTTTCACACCTTCAATTCCCCAGTCAGTATCCATACACTTCCAGCAAACACCCTGTCACTCCCCTTGCACTCCTCTAGTGACCCATTCAGCACCATCTACTAATCCATTCACTGCGTGAAAACCCAAACACTTATAAATTCACCCAGGCACTCTACTTGCAATACTCTAATCATTCAGTCAGTACCCAAGTACTCAACCAGTGACCCAGGTCTTAGCACATGGACTTCTTCAAACCCCTATCCACTATGCATGCAATCCTCTAACCACCTACACACTTGTCTTTCACCCCTTCAATTCCCCTGTCAGTATCTAATAACTCCTGCAAACACCCTGTCACTCCTCTTGTTCTCCTCCAGTGATCCATTCAGCACCATGTACTAATCCATTCACAGCGCCAAAACCCAAACACTTATAAAATCACCCAGGCACTCTCCTTGCAGTACTCTAATCATTCAGTCAGTACGCAAGTACTCATGCACTGAGACAGACCTTAGCACATGGACTGCTTCAAACGCCAATCCACTGTGCATGCAGTCCTCTAACCACCTACACACTTGTCTTTCATACCTTCAATTCCACAGTCAGTAGCCATACACTTCCAGCAAACACCCTGTCACTCTAATTGCACTCCTCTAGTGACCCATTCAGCACCATGTACTAATCCATTCACTGCGCCAAAACCCAAACACTTATAAATTCACCCAGGAACTCATCATTGCAGTACTCTAATCATTCAGTCAGAACCCAAGTACTCATGCACTGAGCCAGGCATTAGCACATGGACTACTTCAAATGCCTATCCACTATGCATGCAGTCCTCCTACCACATATACACTTGTCTTTCACACCTTCAAGTCTCCAGTCAGTATCGATACACTTCCAGCAAACACCCTGTCACTCCCCTAGGACTCCTGTAGTGACCCATTCAGCACCATGTACTAATCCATTCACTGCGCCAAAACCCAAACACTTATAAATTCACCCAGGGACTCTCCTTGCAGTACTCTAATCATTCAGTCAGTACCCAAGTACTCATGCAGTGAGCCAGGCCTTGGCACATGGACTGCTTCAAACGCCTATCCACTATGCATGCAGTCCTCTAACCACCTACAAACTAGTCTTTCACACCTTCAATTCCCCAGTCAGTATACATACACTTCCAGCAAACACCCTGTCATTCCCCTTCAACTCTTCTAGTGACCCATTCAGCACCATCTACTAATCCATTCACTGCGCCAAAACCCAACCACTTATAAATTCACTCAGGCACCCTCCTTGCAGTTCTCTAATCATTCAGTCAGTACCCAAGTACTCATGCACTGAGCCAGGCCTTAGCACATGGACTGCTTCAAACGCCTATCCACTATGCATGTAGTCCTCTAACCACCAACGCACTTGTCTTTCACACCTTCAATTCCCCAGTCAGTAGCCATACTCTTCCAGCAAATACCCTGTCACTCTCCTTGCACTCCTCTAGTGACCCATTCAGCACCATGTACTAATCCATTCACTGTGCCAAAACCCAAACACTTATAAATTCACCCAGACACTCTCCTTGCAGTACTCTAATCATTCAGTCAGTACCCAAGTACTCATGCACTGAGCCAGGCCTTAGCACATGGACTACTTCAAACGCCTATCCACTATGCATGCAGTCCTCTAACCATGTACAAACTTGTCTTTCACACCTTCAAGTCTCCAGTCAGTATCCATACACTTCCAGCAAACACCCTGTCACTCCCCTAGGACTCCTGTAGTGACCCATTCAGCACCATGTACTAATCCATTCAGTGCGCCAAAACCCAAACACTTATAAATTCACCCAGGGACTCTCCTTGCAGTACTCTAATCATTCAGTCAGTACCCAAGTACTCATGCACTGAGACAGGCCTTAGCACATGGACTGCTTCAAACGCCTATCCACTATGCATGTAGTCCTCTAACCACCTATACACTTGTCTTTCACACCTTCAATTCCCCAGTCAGTATCCATACACTTCCAGGAAACACCCTGTCACTCCCCTTGCACTCCTCTAGTGACCCATTCAGCACCATCTACTAATCCATTCACTGCGTGAAAACCCAAACACTTATAAATTCACCCAGGCACTCTACTTGCAATACTCTAATCATTCAGTCAGTACCGAAGTACTCAACCAGTGACCCAGGTCTTAGCACATGGACTGCTTCAAACCCCTATCCACTATGCATGCAATCCTCTAACCACCTATACACTTGTCTTTCACCCCTTCAATTCCCCAGTCAGTATCTATACACTCCTGTAAACACCCTGTCACTCCCCTTGTACTTCTCCAGTGACCCATTCAGCACCATGTACTAATCCATTCACAGCGCCAAAACCCAAACACTTATAAATTCACCCAGGGACTCTCCTTGCAGTACTCTAATCATTCAGTCAGTACGCAAGTATTCATGCACTGAGACAGACCTTAGCACATGGACTGCTTCAAACGCCAATCCACTGTGCATGCAGTCCTCTAACCACCTACACACTTGTCTTTCACACCTTCAATTCCCCAGTCAGTAGCCATACACTTCCAGCAAACACCCTGTCACTCCCCTTGCACTCCTCTAGTGACCCATTCAGCACCATCTACTAATCCATTCACTGCGCCAAAACCCAACCACTTATAAATTCACCCAGGCACTCTCCTTGCAGTGCTCTAATCATTCAGTCAGTACCCAAGTACTCATGCACTGAGCCAGGCCTTAGCACATGGACTGCTTTAAACGCCTATCCACTATGCATGCAGTCCTCTAACCACCTACACACTTGTCTTTCACACCTTCAATTCCCCAGTCAGTATCCATACACTTCCAACAAACACCCTGTCACTCTCCTTGCACTCCTCTAGTGACCCATTCAGCACCATGTACTAATCCATTCACTGCGCCAAAACCCAAACACTTATATATTCACCCAGGGACTCTCCTTGCAGTACTCTAATCATTCCGTCAGTACCCAAGTACTCATGCACTGAGCCAGGCCTTAGCACATGGACTGCTTCAAACGCCTATCCACTATGCATGTAGTCCTCTAACCACCTACACACTTGTCTTTCACACCTTCAATTCCACAGTCAGTATCCATACACTTCCAGCAAACACCCTGTCACTCCCCTTGCACTCCTCTAGTGACCCATTCAGCACCATCTACTAATCCATTCGCTGCGCCAAAACCCAACCACTTATAAATTCACCCAGGCACTCTCCTTGCAGTGCTCTAATCATTCAGTCAGTACCCAAGTACTCATGCACTGAGCCAGGCCTTAGCACATGGACTGCTTCAAACGCCTATCCACTATGCATGCAGTCCTCTAACCTTTACACACTTGTCTTTCACACCTTCAAGTCTCCAGTCAGTATCCATACACTTCCAGCAAACACCCTGTCACTCCCCTAGGACTCCTGTAGTGACCCATTCAGCACCATGTACTAATCCATTCACTGCGCCAAAACCCAAACACTTATAAATTCACCCAGGCACTCTACTTGCAATACTCTAATCATTCAGTCAGTACCCAAGTACTCAACCAGTGACCCAGGTCTTAGCACATGGACTTCTTCAAACCCCTATCCACTATGCATGCAATCCTCTAACCACCTACACACTTGTCTTTCACCCCTTCAATTCCCCTGTCAGTATCTAATAACTCCTGCAAACACCCTGTCACTCCCCTTTCACTCCTCTAGTGACCCATTCAGCACCATCTACTAATCCATTCACTGCGTGAAAACCCAAACACTTATAAATTCACCCAGGCACTCTCATTGCAGTACTCTAATCATTCAGTCAGGACCCAAGTACTCATGCACTGAGCCAGGCCTTAGCACATGGACTACTTTAAACGCCTATCCACTATGCATGCAGTCCTCTAACCACGTACACACTTGTCTTTCAAACCTTCAAGTCTCCAGTCAGTATCCATACACTTCCAGCAAACACACTGTCACTCCCCTAGGACTCCTGTAGTGACCCATTCAGCACCATGTTCTAACCCATTCACTGCACCCAAACCCAAAGACTTATAAATTCACCCAGGCACTCTCGTTGCAGTACTCTAATCATTCAGTCAGTACCCAAGTACTCATGCACTGAGCTAGGCCTTAGCACATTGACTGCTTCAAACACCTATCCACTATGCATGTAGTCCTCTAACCACCTATACAAGTGTCTTTCACACCTTCAATTCCCCAGTCAGTATCCATACACTTCCAGCAAACACCCTGTCACTCCCCTTGCACTCCTCTAGTGACCCATTCAGCACCATCTACTAATCCATTCACTGCGTGAAAACCCAAACACTTATAAATTCACCCAGGCACTCTACTTGCAATACTCTAATCATTCAGTCAGTACCCAAGTACTCAACCAGTGACCCAGGTCTTAGCACATGGACATCTTCAAACCCCTATCCACTATGCATGCAATCCTCTAACCACCTACACACTTGTCTTTCACCCCTTCAATTCCCCTGTCAGTATCTAATAACTCCTGCAAACACCCTGTCACTCCTCTCGTTCTCCTCCAGAGACCCATTCAGCACCATGTACTAATCCATTCACAGCGCCAAAACCCAAACACTTATAAAATCACCCAGGCACTCTCCTTGCAGTACTCTAATCATTCAGTCAGAAACCAAGTACTCATGCACTGAGCCAGGCATTAGCACATGGACTACTTCAAATGCCTATCCACTATGCATGCAGTCCTCCTACCACATACACACTTGTCTTTCACACCTTCAAGTCTCCAGTCAGTATCGATACACTTCCAGCAAACACCCTGTCACTCCCCTAGGACTCCTGTAGTGACCCATTCAGCACCATGTACTAATCCATTCACTGCGCCAAAACCCAAACACTTATAAATTCACCCAGCGACTCTCCTTGCAGTACTCTAATCATTCAGTCAGTACCCAAGTACTCATGCAGTGAGCCAGGCCTTGGCACATGGACTGCTTCAAACGCCTATCCACTATGCATGCAGTCCTCTAACCACCTACACACTAGTCTTTCACACCTTCAATTCCCCAGTCAGTATACATACACTTCCAGCAAACACCCTGTCATTCCCCTTCAACTCCTCTAGTGACCCATTCAGCACCATCTACTAATCCATTCACTGCGCCAAAACCCAACCACTTATAAATTCACTCAGGCACCCTCCTTGCAGTTCTCTAATCATTCAGTCAGTACCCAAGTACTCATGCACTGAGCCAGGCCTTAGCACATGGACTGCTTCAAACGCCTATCCACTATGCATGCAGTCCTCTAACCACCTACACACTTGTCTTTCACACTTTCAATTCCCCAGTCAGTAGCCATACACTTCCAGCAAACACCCTGTCACTCTCCTTACACTCCTCTAGTGACCCATTCAGCACCATGTACTTATCCATTCACTGCGCCAAAACCCAAACACTTATATATTCACCCAGGGACTCTCCTTGCAGTACTCTAATCATTCAGTCAGTACCCAAGTACTCATGCACTGAGCCAGGCCTTAGCACATGGACTGCAAACGCCTATCCACTATGCATGCAGTCCTCTAACCACGTACACACTTGTCTTTCAAACCTTCAAGTCTCCAGTCAGTATCCATACACTTCCAGCAAACACCCTGTCACTCACCTAGGACTCCTCTAGTGACCCATTCAGCACCATGTACTTATCCATTCACTGCGCCAAAACCCAAACACTTATATATTCACCCAGGGACTCTCCTTGCAGTGCTCTAATCATTCAGTCAGTACCCAAGTACTCATGCACTAAGCCAGGCCTTAGCACATGGACTGCTTCAAACGCCTATCCGCTATGCATGCATTCCTCTAACCACCTACACACTTGTCTTTCACCCCTTCAATTCCCCTGTCAGTATCTAATAACTCCTGCAAACACCCTGTCACTCCTCTTGTTCTCCTCCAGAGACCCATTCAGCACCATGTACTAATCCATTCACAGCGCCAAAACCCAAACACTTATAAAATAACCCAGTGTTAGACGGCGACCCCAGAGGAGCCCGGAAAGGGGTCCTGACTTCCCTGAGTCCCACCCGTGTAGTATTGTAGCCGGGCACTGGCGAGAGATTCCCCCGGGGGGTGGAATCTCGCAACTAGGATCGTACTTCTGGCACCCCACGACACAGAGAGACCACACTGGGTATTCTCAGAAACAAGTTTTATCAAATAGGTATCACTGCAAATATGCACAAGGTGAGCACGGGCTCAAGAGTCTCGGAAAGGTAGGGGGTAGCGGGACTGTCTCTGGTAACGGTTCAAAGCAGGGACGTATCCGGCGCACAGCTCACAATCCTCGAGCTGGGGGATACGTGGTCGGAGTCGGGGTCCGGCGGGACCGTGAGAGTCTGGGGGAGCCGCGAGTCACTCAGCAGGGCTCAGGTACAAGTTCGGAGGTCTTACGATCTTCAGGGAGCCGCGAGTCACTCAGCAGGGCCCAGGTACAAGTTCGGAGGTCTTACGATCTTCAGGGAGCCGCGAGTCACTCAGCAGGGCTCAGGTACAAGTTCGGAGGTCTTACGATCTTCAGGGAGCCGCGAGTCACTCAGCAGGGCTCAGGTACAAGTTCGGAGGTCTTACGATCTTCAGGGAGCCGCGAGTCACTCAGCAGGGCTCAGGTGGGTTCAAGGTCCAGGGGCCGCGACCACGTCAGCAGGCTCTCGTGGTTCCAGCGTCGAATCTGCCGGACAGTCTCAGAGCACCCCTTGTTATAGGTCGACCCCGCTTTGATGTCCGGAGTCTGCGCAGGCAGGGGTCTTGTCCCCTGGGGGCCGCTTGTCGGGGTTTCCTGCTATTGTCTTTTTGATCCTTTCAGGGCCGGGTCGGGAGGAGTCCCAGACACCCAGCAGGCACGGAGCCAGCCCGCAGGGAGGCCGGAGGGCCGATCGAAACCCATCGTCCCAGGGGAGTTCAGAGGTGCGATAGAAACTGCTCCTCCCTCTCTCATCCCCTGGAAGCGTGATGTCCTCCAGCCGGAGTGGCGCCTCGAGGCCCGGGTCGCGCTGGGGCCGGGCGGCCATCTTGTTGCAGGGAGTGGGCACGTGGGCCCGGGGTGGCCGAAAGGGGAGATGCCATGGACGGTGATGTCCGGGGTTGGTGCAGGTGTCCTGGTGGGAAAGGTCGGCTGGGCCGCGTGCTTGGGCTGCAGGCACCAGGTTTCGGGGGTGCGGGGGCACGGAGGGCCATTCTACGAGGCCGGGTCCAACACGCGTCCCCCCCAGCTGAAAGCCGGAGAGAACTGCCCATCACCTTGGGGGGTTCTCTTCGCTGAGGCGGAAGAACCGGGAGAGGCCGTCAGCGTTGGCGTGGTCCGTAGCAGGGCGGTGTTCTACGGTGAAGTCCATTCCCTGGAGGGAGATTGACCACCGCAGTAGCTTGGGGTTTTCTCCTCGCATCTGCATGAGCCATCGCAAGGGCCGATGGTCAGTTTGGACCCTGAAATGAGTGCCGAACAGGTAGGGTCGTAGTTTTTTGAGTGCCCAGACCACGGCAAAGGCTTCGCGCTCTATGGTGCTCCACTTCTGTTCTCGGGGTAGTAGCCGCCGACTGAGGAAGGCGACGGGCTGGTCCCGGCCTTGATCATTCACTTGGGACAGGACGGCCCCAATGCCATGCTCGGAGGCATCGGTCTGGACTATGAACTCCTTGGTGTAGTCGGGAGCCTGGAGGACGGGGGCCGTGCACATGGCCTTTTTTAGAGCATCGAAAGCTTCCTGGCAGGCAGCCGTCCATTGCACCTTCTTTGGCTGTTTTTTAGACGTGAGTTCAGTGAGAGGGCCGACCAGGCTGCCATACCCCCGAATGAATCGGCGGTAGTAGCCCGTGAGTCCCAGAAAGGCTCGGACTTCCGTTTGGGTGATGGGTGGGTCCCAGGCCAGGATGGCATCGATCTTTGGCTGTAGAGGAGTGACCTGGCCACTCCCGACTTGGTGCCCCAGGTAGACTACGGATCCTTGCCCGATCTGGCACTTGCTGGCTTTTACGGTGAAGCCTGCCTGGCGCAGGGCGGTTAGCACTCTCCGGAGGTGCTGGAGGTGCTCACTCCACTCTGAACTGAAGACAGCGATGTCGTCCAGATAGGCCGCGCTGAACCGTTCTAGCCCGGCCAGGACCCTATTTACCAGTCTCTGGAAAGTGGCCGGGGCATTTTTCATCCCGAAGGGCATCACGCGGAAGCGGTAGTGCCCATCGGGGGTGGAGAAAGCAGACCTCTCCTTGGCCCCTTCGGTGAGCGCAATCTGCCAGTAGCCGCAGGTGAGGTCGAAAGTGCTGAGGAACCGGGCGGCCCCTAGTCGGTCAATGAGCTCGTCGGCTCGTGGAATGGGGTGGGCATCGGCTCGGGTAACGTCATTGAGCCCCCGGTAATCCACGCAGAACCGGAGCTCGGGGGCGACACCGGGAGCTGCTGCCTTCGGAACCAGGACCACGGGGCTGGCCCAGGGACTGTCAGAGGCCTCGATCACCCCCAGGGTCAACATCTTCGAGACTTCAGCTTGAATGCAGGACCGGACCCGGTCAGGAACCCGGTAGGCTCGGTGCCTCACCGGCGGGCTGTCCCCGGTGTCCACATCGTGAACACACCAGTTGGTGACCCGGGGGGTCAGGGAGAAGAGGTCGGAAAATTGTCTGAGGAGCTGGTGGCAGTCCGCTTGTTGCTGGGCAGTGAGGGCTGGGGAGAGGTTCACTCCCTCCACGGAGCCATCCTGCTCCTTGACACACAGGAGGTCCGGGAGGGGGTCCGACTCATCTTCGGCCCCGTCATCGGTGGCCAGCAGGAGGCTCAGTTCTGTCCGCACGAAGTGAGGCTTGAGGCGGTTCACGTGCAGGACCCGGAGGGGATCCCGAGGCGACTGGACGTCCACCAAGTAGGTGACTTGGCTCTTCCTCTCAACCACTTTGTAGGGCCCAGTCCATCGGTCCTGGAGAGCGCCAGGCTTCACGGGGGCCATGACCCACACCTGCTGGCCCGGCTGGAACTCGACCAGAGTGGCATTCTGGTCGTACCAGCGCTTCATTTCTTCTTGACTCGCCTCCAGGTTGGCCTCGGCCAGTTCTCGGAACCTCCTGGTCTGGTTCCGGAGGGCCAGGACATATTGGAACACATCTCGTGGGGTGGTCTGGGGTGCTGCCTCCCACCCTTCCTTAACCAAACTGAGGGGACCTCGGACGGGGTGCCCATAGAGTAATTCAAACGGGCTGAACCCTAAGGACTTCTGGGGGACCTCCCGGTAAGCGAACAAGAGGCAGGGGAGCAGGACGTCCCACTTACGCCGGAGGGGCTCTTCTAGGCCAGCGATCATCCCTTTCAAAGTCCTATTAAACCTCTCTACTAGGCCGTTCCCTTGGGGATGGTACGGGGTGGTGAACTTATAGGACACCCCACATTGTTGCCACAGGGACGTCATATACCTTGATATAAAATTAGTGCCGCGATCGCTCACGACCTCGCGGGGGAAACCCACCCTGGAAAAGATCCCCATCAGGGCCCGGCCCACCACGGGGGCCGTAATGGTGCGCAGGGGAATAGCCTCTGGATAGCGGGTGGCGTGGTCTACTAGGACCAAGATGAAACGGTGACCTTGGGAGGTGGGGGGGTCCAGTGGCCCCACGATGTCGATTCCGACTCGTTCGAAGGGGGTACTGACGACCGGGAAGGGTTGGAGGGGAGCCTTGCGCTTTCCCCCACTCTTCCCACTGGCTTGGCACGTGGGGCAGGACTTGCAGTGTGCCTCTACCGCTGCCTTCATCTTAGGCCAATAAAAATGGGTCACGAGACGGCTGTAGGTCTTGTCCTGACCCAGGTGACCGGCGAGGGGGACATCGTGGGCTAAGCCCAGGAGGAAGTCCCGGAAGCGGAGGGGTACCACCAGTACCCGTCCGGATCCCAGCTCCACTGATTTCTGCTCACTATACAGGATGTTATTCTCCCAATAGATTCGGTGCGTTCCGGTCTGGTCACCTGCGGCTTGGCCCTCGGCCTGGCGCCGCAGCCCGACCAGGGAAGGACAGGTGGCTTGCTCCCGGCAAAATTCTTCCCGGGTGGGCCCGCCCTCGTGGCGCCAATGGGCCAACTCGGGTAGATCCCCCAACTCGGGGACCGGGGCGGGGTCGGATGGTGCGGGTTCGTCGCTGGCGACGGACCCTTCCGATGGGGGAACGGGAGGACCCTCGGCGGGGACGGTACGGGCTTCTTCGAACGGGGTGCCCTCGACTTCTCTCCGGGGAGTGAGTCGGGCTGTCATAGATCGGGTGGTGGCACACACCCACTCGGGGAGTCCCATCATTCCTAGGTGGGCCTTGCGCTCTACGTGCTTCCAGGGAGAACTCTCCAGGTCGTTCCCTAAGAGGCAGTCGACCGGCTGGGAGGTTCTTACGGCCACCTTGAGTTTACCTATCACCCCTCCCCACTCAAATGGCACCAGGGCTACCTGACACATACTTTCCCTATTGTCTGCAGATATTACGGGGCAAAAGACATTGGGGAGGATCTGCTCCTCGGGAACTAGGTGCCTGAGGACACCGGTGATACTGGCCCCGGTGTCCCGCAGGGCCTCTACCTGGTGGCCATTGATCTTGACGAGCTGCCCATATTTCTGTGTGTTGGACGGTAGGAGGCTACCAGGGATCATTTCCCTATCTCCCAGGGATACTAGGGCCATAGCGGCGGGTTCCCACTCCGCGGCTTCTTCAACCTCCTCCCCCAGGGCTACGTTGACTATCTGTCTCGCAGGGGTGACTTGGGTGGCCATGGGGCACTCTGGGTCATTGGCGTAGTGCCCGGGTTTCTGGCAACGAAAACATGTGACGGTCACCCGGTGTCCTCGTCTCCCAGGGGGCCCTGTTACTGGTGGGGGGGGCGCCGGAAAAGGTGGAGGTGGTGTCTTCGGGGGGCTAGGCTGGGACTCTCTCGGCCCTCCCTGGTTCCCTCCCCCTCTCTGGCGGGGTGGTCCCTGACTGGTTCGGGGGTACTCTCCTACCATGCCCCGGGAGACCCGGGTGTTGGTCCAGCGGTCGGCCTCCACAGCCAGCTTCCGGGGATCTGTGAGCTTGCTATCTAGCAGATGTTGACGTAGCTCTACGAAGCAGTTCGCAGCCAGATGTTCCCATAACATGAGGTCAGTGAGTTCGGCAAGGGTGGTGACCTTGCTGCCCTTGACCCACCCATCGAAGGCCCGACTAAAAAAGTTTACATACTCCACCCAGGTGGTGCCCGGGATCTTCCTGCAGTCCCGGAACCGTTGGCGGTACATTTCTGGGGTGAGGCCGTATCTTGTGAGGAGAGCCTCTTTCATGTGGCTGTAGGAGGTCTGCAGGGAGAGGGGTAGGTCGAGCAGGGTGTCCCTTCCTTCGCTCAGAAACCGCCCCCACAACCCCGCCCCCCAGTCCTTCTGCGGAATCCGATGGGAGGTCATGGCGACCTCGTAGGCCCGAAACCATTGCTGAATGTCATCGTTTTTATAATATTCTTTGACCACATCCTTGGGGATGTGGACCTTTTGTTCCGCTGGGGGGGCCGTCTCTCGGTTCCCCGAGGGCCTCCCGTCCTCATTTCGGGCCTTGAGCTCGAGTTCTTTTAAGCTGCGTTCGTGCTCTAGTTAGAGCTTTCTTCCTTCGTGCTCCCGTTGGAGCTTCTTTTCTTCCAGTTCGCCTTGTACGCGCATTTGCTCTACCGCTAGCTTTTTCTCCGCTAACTTCAATTCGCCCTCGATTTTGAGTTTGGCTAACTCGAGTTCATGACTGCGGCTTCTCTCTCTGTCCGCGAGTTCTCCCGGGGATAGGCCCCCGTCTGGTACAATGCCTCGCACCTGATTGTCGCTGCTTTCACTTGGAGGGGGTTCGGCTTCGTCGGGGCGCTCCCCCGTGCCTTCCGGGCGGGATGCCCCGGTCTCCACCCAAGTTTTCAGTGCTTTCTGCAAGTCTTCCTTAGTGTTGAGGCCAGTGGTAGCGATTTTAAGTTCTTTGCAAAATTGTTTTAGCTCTTTGTGTGTGTATTCTTCCAGGTGCTCCACCTGGAACACTCTGTTGGCGTTGGTTTCTGCGGAGCTCATGGCGCTTCCTTCTGCCATCTTTGTTGGTCGTGCGTCCGTTGTTCACTGTACGATCTCTAGGTGATGGGCCCGAATCCCGTCGCTTGCCACCAATGTTAGACGGCGACCCCAGAGGAGCCCGGAAAGGGGTCCTGACTTCCCTGAGTCCCACCCGTGTAGTATTGTAGCCGGGCACTGGCGAAAGATTCCCCCGGGGGGTGGAATCTCGCAACTAGGATCGTACTTCTGGCACCCCACGACACAGAGAGACCACACTGGGTATTCTCAGAAACAAGTTTTATCAAATAGGTATCACTGCAAATATGAACAAGGTGAGCACGGGCTCAAGAGTCTCGGAAAGGTAGGGGGTAGCGGGACTGTCTCTGGTAACGGTTCAAAGCAGGGACGTATCCGGCGCACAGCTCACAATCCTCGAGCTGGGGGATACGTGGTCGGAGTCGGGGTCCGGCGGGACCGTGAGAGTCTGGGGGAGCCGCGAGTCACTCAGCAGGGCTCAGGTACAAGTTCGGAGGTCTTACGATCTTCAGGGAGCCGCGAGTCACTCAGCAGGGCCCAGGTACAAGTTCGGAGGTCTTACGATCTTCAGGGAGCCGCGAGTCACTCAGCAGGGCTCAGGTACAAGTTCGGAGGTCTTACGATCTTCAGGGAGCCGCGAGTCACTCAGCAGGGCTCAGGTACAAGTTCGGACGTCTTACGATCTTCAGGGAGCCGCGAGTCACTCAGCAGGGCTCAGGTGGGTTCAAGGTCCAGGGGCCGCGACCACGTCAGCAGGCTCTCGTGGTTCCAGCGTCGAATCTGCCGGACAGTCTCAGAGCACCCCTTGTTATAGGTCGACCCCGCTTTGATGTCCGGAGTCTGCGCAGGCAGGGGTCTTGTCCCCTGGGGGCCGCTTGTCGGGGTTTCCTGCTATTGTCTTTTTGATCCTTTCAGGGCCGGGTCGGGAGGAGTCCCAGACACCCAGCAGGCACGGAGCCAGCCCGCAGGGAGGCCGGAGGGCCGATCGAAACCCATCGTCCCAGGGGAGTTCAGAGGTGCGATAGAAACTGCTCCTCCCTCTCTCATCCCCTGGAAGCGTGATGTCCTCCAGCCGGAGTGGCGCCTCGAGGCCCGGGTCGCGCTGGGGCCGGGTGGCCATCTTGTTGCAGGGAGTGGGCACGCGGGCCCGGGGTGGCCGAAAGGAGAGAGGCCATGGACGGGGATGTCCGGGGTTGGTGCAGGTGTCCTGGTGGGAAAGGTCGGCTGGGCCGCGTGCTTGGGCTGCAGGCACCAGGTTTCGGGGGTGCGGGGGCACGGAGGGCCATTCTACGAGGCCGGGTCCAACACCCAGGCACTCTCCTTGCAGTACTCTAATCATTCAGTCAGTACGCAAGTACTCATGCACTGAGACAGACCTTAGCACATGGACTGCTTCAAACGCCAATCCACTGTGCATGCAGTCCTCTAACCACCTACACACTTGTCTTTCATACCTTCAATTCCACAGTCAGTAGCCATACACTTCCAGCAAACACCCTGTCACTCTAATTGCACTCCTCTAGTGACCCATTCAGCACCATGTACTAATCCATTCACTGCGCCAAAACCCAAACACTTATAAATTCACCCAGGAACTCATCATTGCAGTACTCTAATCATTCAGTCAGAACCCAAGTACTCATGCACTGAGCCAGGCATTAGCCCATGGACTACTTCAAATGCCTATCCACTATGTATGCAGTCCTCCTACCACATACACACTTGTCTTTCACACCTTCAAGTCTCCAGTCAGTATCGATACACTTCCAGCAAACACCCTGTCACTCCCCTAGGACTCCTGTAGTGACCCATTCAGCACCATGTACTAATCCATTCACTGCGCCAAAACCCAAACACTTATAAATTCACCCAGGGACTCTCCTTGCAGTACTCTAATCATTCAGTCAGTACCCAAGTACTCATGCAGTGAGCCAGGCCTTGGCACATGGACTGCTTCAAACGCCTATCCACTATGCATGCAGTCCTCTAACCACCTACACACTAGTCTTTCACACCTTCAATTCCCCAGTCAGTATACATACACTTCCAGCAAACACCCTGTCATTCCCCTTCAACTCCTCTAGTGACCCATTCAGCACCATCTACTAATCCATTCACTGCGCCAAAACCCAACCACTTATAAATTCACTCAGGCACCCTCCTTGCAGTTCTCTAATCATTCAGTCAGTACCCAAGTACTCATGCACTGAGCCAGGCCTTAGCACATGGACTGCTTCAAACGCCTATCCACTATGCATGTAGTCCTCTAACCACCAACGCACTTGTCTTTCACACCTTCAATTCCCCAGTCAGTAGCCATACTCTTCCAGCAAATACCCTGTCACTCTCCTTGCACTCCTCTAGTGACCCATTCAGCACCATGTACTAATCCATTCACTGTGCCAAAACCCAAACACTTATAAATTCACCCAGACACTCTCCTTGCAGTACTCTAATCATTCAGTCAGTACCCAAGTACTCATGCACTGAGACAGGCCTTAGCACATGGACTGCTTCAAACGCCTATCCACTATGCATGTAGTCCTCTAACCACCTATACACTTGTCTTTCACACCTTCAATTCCCCAGTCAGTATCCATACACTTCCAGGAAACACCCTGTCACTCCCCTTGCACTCCTCTAGTGACCCATTCAGCACCATCTACTAATCCATTCACTGCGTGAAAACCCAAACACTTATAAATTCACCCAGGCACTCTACTTGCAATACTCTAATCATTCAGTCAGTACCCAAGTACTCAACCAGTGACCCAGGTCTTAGCACATGAACTGCTTCAAACCCCTATCCACTATGCATGCTATCCTCTAACCACCTATACACTTGTCTTTCACCCCTTCAATTCCCCAGTCAGTATCTATACACTCCTGTAAACACCCTGTCACTCCCCTTGTACTTCTCCAGTGGCCCATTCAGCACCATGTACTAATCCATTCACAGCGCCAAAACCCAAACACTTATAAAATCACCCAGGCACTCTCCTTGCAGTACTCTAATCATTCAGTCAGTACGCAAGCACTCATGCACTGAGACAGACCTTAGCACATGGACTGCTTCAAACGCCAATCCACTGTGCATGCAGTCCTCTAACACTTGTCTTTCACACCTTCAATTCCCCAGTCAGTAGCCATACACTTCCAGCAAACACCCTGTCACTCCCCTTGCACTCCTCTAGTGACCCATTCAGCACCATCTACTAATCCATTCACTGCGCCAAAACCCAACCACTTATAAATTCACCCAGGCACTCTCCTTGCAGTGCTCTAATCATTCAGTCAGTACCCAAGTACTCATGCACTGAGCCAGGCCTTAGCACATGGACTGCTTTAAACGCCTATCCACTGTGCATGCAGTCCTCTAACCACCTACACACTTGTCTTTCACACCTTCAATTCCCCAGTCAGTATCCATACACTTCCAACAAACACCCTGTCACTCTCCTTGCACTCCTCTAGTGACCCATTCAGCACCATGTACTAATCCATTCACTGCGTCAAAACCCAAACACTTATATATTCACCCAGGGACTCTCCTTGCAGTACTCTAATCATTCCGTCAGTACCCAAGTACTCATGCACTGAGCCAGGCCTTAGCACATGGACTGCTTCAAACGCCTATCCACTATGCATGTAGTCCTCTAACCACCTACACACTTGTCTTTCACACTTTCAATTCCCCAGTCAGTAGCCATACACTTCCAGCAAACACCCTGTCACTTTCCTTGCACTCCTCTAGTGACCCATTCAGCACCATGTACTAATCCATTCACTGCGCCAAAACCCAAACACTTATAAATTCACCCAGGGACTCTCCTTGCAGTACTCTAATCATTCAGTCAGTACCCAAGTACTCATGCACTGAGCCAGGCCTTAGCACATGGACTGCAAACGCCTATCCACTATGCATGCAGTCCTCTAACCTTTACACACTTGTCTTTCAAACCTTCAAGTCTCCAGTCAGTATCCATACACTTCCAGCAAACACCCTGTCACTCACCTAGGACTCCTGTAGTGACCCATTCAGCACCATGTACTAACCCATTCACTGTACCAAAACCCAAACACTTATAAAATCACCCAGGCACTCTCCCTGCAGTACTCTAATCATTCAGTCAGTACCCAAGTACTCATGCTCTGAGCCAGGCCTTAGCACATGGACTGCTTCAAACGCCTATCCACTATGCATGTAGTCCTCTAACCACCTACACACTTGTCTTTCACACTTTCAATTCCCCAGTCAGTAGCCATACACTTCCAGCAAACACCCTGTCACTCTCCTTGCACTCCTCTAGTGATCCATTCAGCACCATGTACTAATCCATTCACTGCGCCAAAACCCAAACACTTATAAATTCACCCAGGGACTCTCCTTGCAGTACTCTAATCATTCAGTCAGTACCCAAGTACTCATGCACTGAGCCAGGCCTTAGCACATGGACTGCAAACGCCTATCCACTATGCATGCAGTCCTCTAACCACGTACACACTTGTCTTTCAAACCTTCAAGTCTCCAGTCAGTATCCATACACTTCCAGCAAACACCCTGACTCTCACCTAGGACTCCTGTAGTGACCCATTCAGCACCATGTACTAACCCATTCACTGTACCAAAACCCAAACACTTATAAATTCATCCAGACACTCTCCTTGCAGTACTCTAATCATTCAGTCAGTACCCAAGTACTCATGCACTAAGCCAGGCCTTAGCACATGGACTGCTTCAAATGCCTATCCGCTATGCATGCATTCCTCTAACCACCTACACACTTGTCTTTCACACCTTCAATTCTCCAGTCAGTATACATACACTTCCTGCAAACACCCTGTCACTCCCCTTGCACTCCTCTAGTGACCCATTCAGCACCATCTACTAATCCATTCACTGCACCAAAACCCAAACACTTATAAATTCACCCAGGCACTCTCGTTGCTGTACTCTAATCATTCAGTCAGTACCCAAGTACTCATGCACTGAGACAGGCCTTAGCACATGGACTGCTTCAAACGCCAATCCACTATGCATGCAGTCCTCTAACCACCTGCACACTTGTCTTTCACACCTTCAATTCCCTAGTCAGTAGCCATTCCCTTCCAGCAAACACCCTGTCACTCTCCTTGCACTCCTCTAGTGACCCATTCAGAGCCATGTACTAATCCATTCACTGCGCCAAAACCCAAAGACTTATAAATTCACCCAGGCACTCTCGTTGCAGTACTCTAATCATTCAGTCAGTACCCAAGTACTCATGCACTGAGCCAGGCCTTAGCATATGGACTACTTCAAACGCCTATCCACTATGCATGTCGTCCTCTAACCACCTACACACTTGTCTTTCACACTTTCAAGTCTCCAGTCAGTATCCATACACCTCCAGCAAACACCCTGTCACTCCCCTAGGACTCCTGTAGTGACCCATTCAGCACCATGTACTAATCCATTCACTGTGCCAAAACTCAAACACTTATAAATTCACCCAGGGACTCTCCTTGCAGTACTCTAATCATTCAGTCAGTACCCAAGTACTCATGCACTGAGCCAGGCCTTAGCACATGGACTGCTTCAAACGCCTATCCGCTATGCATGCATTCCTCTAACCACCTACACACTTGTCTTTCACACCTTCAATTCTCCAGTCAGTATACATACACTTCCTGCAAACACCCTGTCACTCCCATTGCACTCCTCTAGTGACCCATTCAGCACCATCTACTAAACCATTCACTGCGCCAAAACCCAACCACTTATAAATTCACCCAGGCACTCTCCTTGCAGTGCTCTAATCATTCAGTCAGTACCCAAGTACTCATGCACTGAGCCAGGCCTTAGCACATGGACTGCTTCAAACGCCTATCCACTATGCATGTAGTCCTCTAACCACCTACACACTTGTCTTTCACACTTTCAATTCCCCAGTCAGTAGCCATACACTTCCAGCAAACACCCTGTCACTCTCCTTGCACTCCTCTAGTGATCCATTCAGCACCATGTACTAATCCATTCACTGCGCCAAAACCCAAACACTTATAAATTCACCCAGGGACTCTCCTTGCAGTACTCTAATCATTCAGTCAGTACCCAAGTACTCATGCACTGAGCCAGGCCTTAGCACATGGACTGCAAACGCCTATCCACTATGCATGCAGTCCTCTAACCACGTACACACTTGTCTTTCAAACCTTCAAGTCTCCAGTCAGTATCCATACACTTCCAGCAAACACCCTGTCACTCACCTAGGACTCCTGTAGTGACCCATTCAGCACCATGTACTAACCCATTCACTGTACCAAAACCCAAACACTTATAAATTCATCCAGACACTCTCCTTGCAGTACTCTAATCATTCAGTCAGTACCCAAGTACTCATGCACTAAGCCAGGCCTTAGCACATGGACTGCTTCAAACGCCTATCCGCTATGCATGCAGTCCTCTAACCACCTGCACACTTGTCTTTCACCCCTTCAATTCCCCAGTGAGTATCTACACACTCCTGCAAACACCCAGTCACTCCCCTTGCACTCCTCCAGTGACCCATTCAGCACCATGTACTAATCCATTCACAGCGCCAAAACCCAAACACTCATAAATTCACCCAGGCACTCTCCTTGCAGTACTCTAATCATTCAGTCAGTACCCAAGTACTCATGCACTGAGACAGGCCTTAGCACATGGACTGCTTCAAACGCCAATCCACTATGCATGCAGTCCTCTAACCACCTAACCACTTGTCTTTCACACATTCAATTCCCCAGTCAGTATCCATACACTTCCAGCAAACACCCTGTCACTCCCCTTGCACTCCTCTAGTGACCCATTCAGCACCATCTACTAATCCATTCACTGCACCAAAACCAAACCACTTATAAATTCACCCAGGCACTCTCCTTGCAGTGCTCTAATCATTCAGTCAGTACCCAAGTACTCAACCAGTGACCCAGGTCTTAGCACATGGACTGCTTCAAACCCCTATCCACTATGCATGCAATCCTCTAACCACCTATACACTTGTCTTTCACCACTTCAATTCCCCAGTCAGTATCTATACAGTCCTGTAAACACCCTGTCACTACCCTTGTACCTCTCCAGTGACCCATTCAGCACCATGTACTAATCCATTCACTGCGCCAAAACCCAACCACTTATAAATTCACCCAGGCACTCTCCTTGCAGTACTCTAATCATTCAGTCAGTACCCAAGTACTCATGCACTGAGCCAGGCCTTAGCACATGGACTGCAAACACCTATCCACTATGCATGCAGTCCTCTAACCACGTACACACTTGTCTTTCAAACCTTCAAGTCTCCAGTCAGTAGCCATACACTTCCAGCAAACACCCTGTCATTCACCTAGGACTCCTGTAGTGACCCATTCAGCACCATGTACTAATCCATTCACTGCGCCAAAACCCAAACACTTATAAATTCACCCAGGAACTCATCATTGCAGTACTCTAATCATTCAGTCAGGACCGAAGTACTCATGCACTGAGCCAGGCCTTAGCTCATGGACTACTTCAAATGCCTATCCACTATGCATGCAGTCCTCCTACCACGTACACACTTGTCTTTCACACCTTCAAGTCTCCAGTCAGTATCCATACACTTCCAGCAAACACCCTGTCACTCCCCTTGCACTCCTCTAGTGACCCATTCAGCATCATCTACTAATCTATTCACTGCGCCAAAACCCAAACACTTATAAATTCACCCAAGCACTCTCCTTGCAGTGCTCTAATCATTCAGTCAGTACCCAAGTACTCATGCACTGAGCCAGGCCTTAGCACATGGACTGCTTCAAACGCCTATCCACTATGCATGTAGTCCTCTAACCACCTACACACTTGTCTTTCACACCTTCAATTCCCCAGTCAGTATCTATACACTTCCAACAAACACCCTGTCACTCTCCTTGCACTCCTCTGGTGACCCATTCAGCACCATGTACTAATCCATTCACTGTGCCAAAACCCAAACACTTATATATTCACCCAGGGACTCTCCTTGCAGTACTCTAATCATTCCGTCAGTACCCAAGTACTCATGCACTGAGCCAGGCCTTAGCACATGGACTGCTTCAAACGCCTATCCACTATGCATGTAGTCCTCTAACCACCTACACACTTGTCTTTCACACCTTCAATTCCACAGTCAGTATCCATACACTTCCAGCAAACACCCTGTCACTCCCCTTGCACTCCTCTAGTGACCCATTCAGCACCATCTACTAACCCATTCACTGCGCCTAAACCCAACCACTTATAAATTCACCCAGGCACTCTCCTTGCAGTGCTCTAATCATTCAGTCAGTATCCAAGTACTCATGCACTGAGCCAGGCCTTAGCACATGGACTGCTTCAAACGCCTATCCACTATGCATGTAGTCCTCTAACCACCTACACACTTGTCTTTCACACCTTCAATTCTCCAGTCAGTATACATACACTTCCTGCAAACACCCTGTCACTCCCCTTGCACTCCTCTAGTGACCCATTCAGCACCATGTACTAATCCATTCACTGCACCAAAACCCAAACACTTATAAATTCACCCAGGCACTCTCGTTGCTGTACTCTAATCATTCAGTCAGTACCCAAGTACTCATGCACTGAGACAGGCCTTAGCACATGGACTGCTTCAAACGCCAATCCACTATGCATGCAGTCCTCTAACCACCTGCACACTTGTCTTTCACACCTTCAATTCCCCAGTCAGTAGCCATACACTTCCAGCAAACACCCTGTCACTCCCCTTGCACTCCTCTAGTGACCCATTCAGCACCATCTACTAATCCATTCACTGCGTGAAAACCCAAACACTTATAAATTCACCCAGGCACTCTACTTGCAATACTCTAATCATTCAGTCAGTACCCAAGTACTCAACCAGTGACCCAGGTCTTAGCACAAGGACTGCTTCAAACCCCTATCCACTATGCATGCAATCCTCTAACCACCTACACACTTGTCTTTCACCCCTTCAATTCCCCAGTCATTATCTATACACTTCTGTAAACACCCTGTCACTCCCCTTGTACTTCTCCAGTGACCAATTCAGAACCATGTACTAATCCATTCACAGCGCCAAAACCCAAACACTTATAAATTCACCCAGGAACTCATCATTGCAGTACTCTAATCATTCAGTCAGGACCCAAGTACTCATGCACTGTTGCAGGGATTCTGCTTATACACAGAACTATGCGTAGAACCCCAGGACCTCAGTGAGTTGTGGTGTACCAGAAACTCACCTCAGAACCCAGAACCCAGTATCCGGCTAGCATAAGTGTCCCATTCGTTATCCGAGATTTAGCTCGGCGGTCCCAATGAAAAGACAACCCAGAACAAGCGACTCAGTACATACTCAGGAATGGTGGGAATCGGAAATACCTGTTCGTATATTATTCTCACATCAGTCCACAACAAGAATCAACAGAGACACGGTGAAAATAAAAAGAGTTTATTTTTATAGACCACGTGTCCTAATATGCAGTACTTTGGCTAATACAAGCAGACAAATGATTAAAATCAAACCCATCAACATAGTTACAATTCCATAGAATATAAAAGGGGTAATCATGTTATAATGACAGTGGATACTACCACCTTCCCTTTACTAAGATGCTAATATTATTATTAGACTAACAGAAGGTCTCTTAGGCTTGAATAGGGGACCCCATACCTCAAAGATCAGCTTAGTGAAATCACATCACAGTTGCATCAGGAGTCTTCTCGCAGGAAGGCTCGTCTTCGGTCTGAATAATAAACATGATGTCTGTGATATTAAAAGCACCAACTTTCAGGTATGTGCAGCTGCTCGTGTGTTATGACTAAATAGTGGGTCGATCAACCTAGAGTGGAAAACATGCATTGTCTAACAACTCAGACTGTTTGTCACATCGTGTGCAGACCAAGGTCGCTGCGCAGAGCTCGGGATGGTAACAACAGATTGCTCTTGTGTGAGGCAAAACTCGAGTCAGCAGTTTGTTTAAGCAATAACATGTGAACGCAGTGTCGTGTGCAAAAGCAGCAAGATGGCTTTCTAACTTCTAACGGGTTATGCTAACTTAACAATGTATGTACGTATTAGGGGAGTCCTTACTACATGCCCCCTTGATCGAAGCACTACTTAGTATGCAAGAAAAGAGAGAACGCAGAGTTCAAGCGCGACAGAGCAGAACAAGGCCTAACCAATTGAAAAAACACTGGTCAGTTCAGGCAAAGTCCGAATAGGAAAAAACCAAAGGTGGAAAGAAAAAACAAAAAACCTCAAACGTGCCGTGGGGGGTGAAAAAATGAAAAAACGCCTCACCGGGCAGAAGTGCAGTCGTACAGGGACAGTTCAAGACACGTGAGGAAAACACAGTGGACGATAGCTCACTCAATCCATGAAAGTATATGCAGCATATGTGGCCACTGCTTCCAGCAGAAAATCATTGGCACGGCCACTGAAGGTTTCAGCCATCCAGTTAATCAAAGAAAAGGAACATACATGTTCTTCTATTAGCGGAGCCTCTAGCACCATCAGAGGGCAACCAGCGTGTACTTCCAAATAACTCATATCCAAGAAGTCATATGCCGCTCTCGCGATGTCCCAATTACCCAGGATACCATGCGCCGCACCGCAGGCCATAATCCGAACACCAGAACAGGCAGACTCGTGAGACACTAAGGGCCTCATCAGTCGATCATAATCCGGGTCCGGAGACACCATGTTGGTTAAGCACAAATCCATAGGCCATTCAAAGGGACAATCTAGGCAGTGGAAGACAGGTTGCACGCAGGTGAAGTAGGAATACCGGAAGGATAATCCATATGCCAGGCTCAAAGTCGCCAACGGCAGGACACCATAGTAATCAAGCATCCTGTCACGAAGAAGCTGCAGACGGGACAGGCTGTCGTGTGGCACAGAAAGAGCAGCCATTCCGCAGGATGAAAAGTAAAAGTAGCACACCTGCCACTAGCGCCAGAATTAAAGGAACACCTCCAAAGACGCTCGAGAAAATAGAATGAAAAAATGCCGGAATCACACCAAAAATAATTTGGAAAGAGGTCACGAGGCCCGAGCCCACAAGTTTAAAAAAATGAGCCAGGCCAGTCGTGGACGAGGCATTGAAAATTGTTTGGATCAAAGCTCCAAAATGCAGGGGGAGGTCAGTATTCAAAAGCGCCTGTACCTCAGTGCGCGTATTCGCTACGTGAAGGACAAATGTTTCCCGGGAGGAAGTCAATGGCACCTCCTTTTGGGACAATAGCGCTCTTATTCTGCTCATCTTGTTGAACTCTGCTTTCAAGGTTGGAATCGAAGGCCAGATGGACGCATCTAGCCTCCCATGCGGGGGAGGAAACAGAACGTTATTGCAGCAGACAACCCTCTGTGATACAGTTACTATATACGGGATCCCTACTAACATCCCGCAGCAAGCTTCATTGTTTAAAATTAAATAACTACCATTTGCAAGCAGCATGAAAGATGGCGTAATCACTGGTACCGGGATACCTTTGAGGACGCAGGCCAAATTCGGGGCGTGTACATTACAAGCTCCGTGCAACTGAATGTGCCTACATACAACAGAATGATCAGGTGACGTTGTACATTCTTCACCCTTCAGATAAACCTCAGTACCGTCCCTTGTACATCTATACGTAAAGGGGAGGGACCAGACTTCATGTATGAAAGCGGTACCCAGCTGTTCATATCTACCCAGAGCATAGTTTTTCATACAAGAGGTAAACTTAAAAAGTGCGAACGGGAGAGTTATCAATCCGTGTAAGAGCCACACTGCGGAATCTACTTCCGCTACAGAGAAAGGTAACGGCTCCAATTTTTCAATATGTAGCAAGGAATATGTAGCATCCTTCATGGACATGAACTGCTGTTTGTCAGTAAGGTTAAAGGGAAGAAATAATGATGTTGTATTCAGATAGTCCCAAGGGACCTTCCCTGCCTTCAATGTTTGTAATGTCCATGCAAACTGCATAACAGAACGCAACTGGTTTTGACCATGATACAACACAGACATATCATCCTGCACAATATCCACAATTGACGAAACAATATTATCTAATGTATAAATGCGAGAAGAAAGAGTGTTAATGCTGTTATCAATAACTGCTAATACTTTTTCCATATTAGCCTGATCAATAGCTCTCAATCTTGAAGCTGCCTCAATTTGCGACAGTTTCCATACTTCGTTGTAAATAGCATACGCCCATCTCCTGGATCTGCCACCCACAGGACCTTTAACAAAATCATTCAAATCTATTTTGTCATGTAATTTTGATAAATGAACTTTGACAGATGCCAAGGTAGAATGTCGCAGCCAGGACTGACATAATTTCCCTACAGAGTATGTAGTTACTGTATGTGACGACTCAGACCGGGGGTCTACGCGATCTTGAGTATACCCCGGTTTCAGCCCTAGAAAACGACGTTGACAGGTATTAGAACTGCTTTGCCAAATTAACCATCCCTCATTATTAAATTTCGAAATATTGAAAGATGAATTAGAAACTAATAACTGCAAAGCAGGAAGGGACAGATCTGTGTGATTATTCCAATTTGGGTAAGCACCCAGATCCGGCACAGAAGGCGAATTTAGTTTTTTAGAAGTGGCCAATCCGAAACAGGTGGTTTGGAAGATGGTTGCATTTAAAAACAACATATGATTTGGTACTAGACAGGCACGGTGTAAAGCTTCAGTTCCCTGAACCTGCCACGGTTTGGAACCCCAAACCGACTTAAGATCAATAGTAGCCTTCCATAGATCATAACCTTTGATTGACAACTCATCCATAAAGGACTTAGAATATAGCAATTTGGTGTGTGTCAGTCTAACCTTAGAGGCAGACTCAGGCTTAACTTTAAAATAAAAGGATGCCGGGGCTGAAACACTGAAATCAGTAAAATAAGTAAACTTATCAACTAATGTATGTGAACTGCCAAACGAGGGGGTGGGACAGTGTTCCCACTGGGTAAAATTTACAAAATTTCTAAACGTATTCGCTTTATGCAGGAAGTGATTGCCATAATGTTGAAAACAATACTGTTCTGCATAATTAGCCGCATTGTCATACAAATCCTCAGCATCAAAGGCGGCATAATATTTCAAATCTGAAAACAGTGCTTCAATGGCGTGTACATCCCAATCATCAGAACGTATGTTCTGTTTAACTACATCACCCATAGAAACACGAAATACATTAGGCACATTAATGACCTCTGTAGGCCCATGAATTTGAAATTTAACTGCATCCCATGCGATTCCATCCATGACGGGCCAGGCAGTAATATTCACAAAAGTCTGGTCCCTTTTCATGATGTGGGATGAGGAGTGGGGGGCCAAAGTTCCATTGATAAGTCTAATTGTCGATCTCTCTTTGAGATAATGGCCATCCACCAAACGGAAGAAAACTACAACAAATCCAATGGACATGAACAAAAAAATACTGAAAAGCAGCAACCAGATGTATGTCCAAGGGGCTGTCAAAAAATGTCTCTTAAACCAACTTACAAAAACAGCAATGTTCGATGGGGGAGTTGAGGGCAAAGAGTTAGTGTCAAAGGAAAAACGGGACTGGCCAAGTGCTGTAGATTGTAAAACAGGCGAGGGTCCACGTGTAGGATAAGCATACTCAGTCTCTTCGGGCAAACCACCAGCCGGTGGTATCAGCAAGGGATCAGTAACTGAATGCATCTCGATGGCAACATCAGACAAGGTGTTAGAAGCAGGAACCAACATTGAATTTCTTTGCATTGTCTGGCATGAAACTGCCGGAGTCATACTAAGAAGTATCGGCCACTCGCTGAAGTTTGACATTGTCAATAGAGATGTACCTGTTTTCTTTGCGACCAGGAAGTGGAGGTAAAATGACTGTTCTTGTACCCTGCACTCCAAGCACTGGAACCGGTGCACGATAAGAGGGGCCGAACTCCTTCTTGTTCTCCACCTTCTCACGGACCAGATCTCCAACTCGGGGTAGCCAGCCGACTACCGGAATCTGAACCTCAGCTTCAGATGTGGAGGGCAAATGTTCTTTCGAAAGAGAGTCTCTGGCTTCTTGTAGAGTCTGCAAAACAGCACAGTGATCATCTACATCAAAGGGTGCGGTCGACGCCGCAATGTCTAGACCATCAAGGTCTGGAACAAACATTCTGATTCCGAAGAGCATCATGTACGGGGTCCGCCCACCCAGAGACCTTCTAGGGAGATTATTAAGTGCACGTTGGACGTTATACAAATGGGCTAGCCAGTTCCGGCCTGTGCCTAAAACACGTGCTGTCAATGATTGCTTTAAGTCACGGTTCATTCGCTCCACCACACTATTACCCTCAGGTCGGTAGGGAGACGAAAATTTGACTAGGACCCCCAAATTTCTCATAGCCTCCTTGTAAGCCTTAGAGGCGAACGCAGGGCCCTGATCAGAATGGAAGGTACCACACGCAAAAGTTCCCACAAAGACATGCAAATCCCTGATGACAGTCCGCGAGTCAGCACTCCTTTGTAGCCATACCCATAGAAAACGTGTGCACGAATCCACTGCAACCAAGATGTACTTGTACGCAGTATCAGAAGAAAAAGGACCGCAGTGATCTAAATAAACACAACCAAATGGCTTATTAGAGATATACAGCTGTGTCTGTGGTGGGCGCGCAACAGTAGAAGGTTTAATCTGTTGGCAAATGTCACAATCAAGAACATATGCGCGCGCTTGTTTATATAAACTAAACCACCAGTAACGTTGTTGTAGCAGAGATATTGTAGCTGACACACCGGCGTGGGCTGACGCCAACCCCTCGTGCGCAGCTAGGATCAGTGCTGGTCTGCAGTCCGCGTTGGGAATAATTCTGTCACCAACATCGTTAATCCTCACTAATGGGACGTTATCAGGACTTAAATGATAAATATACCGAGAGGGAAAACCCTTCGGGTAATCACCTCCCTTCTCTGTAGCAGCAATAGCTGCCAAGATGTCATCATCAATCTTACTTTTGGATCTTGTAACTGCTGCCACTAAGTATGTAGCCACTGCTGTTTTCGCTGCCTCATCAGCTAAGCTGTTGCCGACAGCATGGACACCAAGCCGCTGGTGACCAAGAGTGTGAATAACACTTACGAGAGGGAGACGTTCTTTAAAGTCTGCCACTCGAACCCAAAGCGTTTTATGCTTAATTGTGCTACCTTTAGTGTCTCGATAATCATTCTGAGACCAGAAGTGTAAATTGTCATTGTAGGACTGGACACAGTAGAAGGAGTCACTCACTATAAGAGTAGTGACTCGGGGATCAGCAAACTCCAGTGCAAGCACCAGAGCCCGGAGCTCCGCCAATTGCGCGGTACAATCACCCAATGACTGCGTATGCACTGCATCAGATTGGAATTTACCATTTACGAATGTACCTACGACAATTGCGCAAGCCGCTGAATAAGCGTGCTTCGATCCAATTGCGGGTTGCGCAGACCCGTCAGTGTATATGACACAATAGTATTCTTCGAGCGGGCGCAAAGACAGAGGTGCCGGATGAACGAATTCATACTGCAAGTACTCTTGAGTCTGTAATGAGGCATCAAAGATGTAAGTGACATCTGGCGACGTCAGTGTTGTGGCCCATTGTATCCACCGTGGATGCAAAGCTTTAGAATTTGGTACACTTGCTTTAGTCACTGCCTCTAAAGCAGGATATGGTGTTACAACCAGAATCTGTTTCCCATGCGACAGTGCACGTTCCTTGAGGATCGCCATCTGCACAGCAGTCAGAACTTTTTTGACCGTGGAAAAACGTAATTCAGCAGAGGTGTACAAGTGGGATTTGTACGCAATGGGGACTGTGTCGCCCTCATTAAACGTCAAATACGTGAACCCCACGGCGCCTGGTACTATTCTTATTACCAGGTTAGTGTGGTTATCACGTGTCAGCAAGTATTGTGAAGCAAGAAGGTCAGCCTGTAAAGACTGTAAAATTGCAGAGTGTTCTAGCTGCCAGCTAGACTTCGAAAACGAAGGTTGTACCAAGGCGTAAAGCGGCTTGATACGCTGGGCATAATCAGGAATGTACGTACGGCCGAAATTCAGAAAACCCAGCAGAGATTGTAATTTCTTCAGTGTCGTAGGAGCACTTAAGCGTGCACACTTCTCCAGAAAGTGGGGGGCTAACCCCTTACCTTCATTGTTGAGCTCGTAGCCCAAAAACAACACCGTATATTCTGCGATGTGTGACTTCGCAAAATTAAATTTGTAGCCATAGTCAGCAAAACTCACGATAATATTGTCGACACGAGACAGATGTGGCATAAGCTCATCATCCGTAAGATAGATATCGTCAACATAGGAGTATGCGTCGGGGTCTATTCTTTCTAAGAGAGAAACCACGCGAGCAGAAAAGACGCCAGGGCTATTTTTGTAACCCATGGCCAATCTTGTAAACTGTTTTTGTTTGCCGCCCGAAGTAAACGCCGTCCACTGGCTACTCAGTGTGGACAGGTTGTGGCTAAAAAAGCCATTGGAAATGTCAAGTGTCGTTTTAAACCTTTTACGCACGAGACTGTCGACCAAAGCCGAGCTATGTGTATTTTGTACCGCGCAGGTCCGGCAATGGGAGTTTAGGTGCCGGTAATCCAAAACTAAACGGTACGAGCCGTCAGGCTTCGTTACAGTGAATAAAGGGTTATTCATAGGGGACACACATGTTTCAATAACACCCTGATATTCCAATTGTTCAAGGATTGCCGCGACGTGGGGTCTCGCTTCACGACGCATAGGATATTGAGGTTGAGGCTGGGGCATAGACCGCAATGGAATCTCATGGCAGGGGGACAATCTGTCCCATCCCAACGGAGTACGATACACCGCCGGCGCAAGCGCAAGCGCCCACTCCCCAGCATACACTTCAGCTTGGTCCTTAGGCACTGTGTGCGCAAAGGACGGGAGGATTACTTCCTCCCCTCTAGGAGCCTCTAAAATGAAAGCTGGGGGCCAATCTGCCTCCGCTAGGAGGATATCATAGGTGGTGGTCAGATTATCCCAAAAAATCCCTTTTATTGTACGTTGTATGTCACCCTCAATCAATAAGACTATTTCATAAAGTCTGTCAGGGGGAGCCACTCTGGTGTCAGCTGTTTCAACAGTAACCGATATATCAGTTGCTGTCACCGCCAGAAATGGACGCAGAGCTTGACGGACTATGGTAATTTCCGCTGTGCTGTCCAGGAGCGTCAGCGCCCATGTCCAGTTCCGAAGCTGTGTCCGCACTATCTGAGGCATACCTTGCCATCAGAGCCGCCACTTTCTTCTTCTGAAACGGGGGTCTTTGTCGTGCAAATTCGTCCTGCTTGCCTTTACCCTCAGTCTGCCGGGGTTGGTCACGCTGTTGTGGAGCACCCCGACCTTTGCCACCGCCTCCGCCACCGGACTGTGTAGCCGATGTTTCCTGTGAAGAACGAGGAGAGCGCTGTTCAGAAACCTGAAATCTATCAGGAGACTTTATAGTAGCACGATCGCGCAGATCATAAGTGCGTTCACTACTTGACTGTACGGGAGAGGCAGGCCGAGAGCCCTGTTTCTGTTGCTGCTGCTTTCCCTGTTGTTTAAACCGCCAATTTTGTTTTGGAAAACTTGGTCGGTCGTCCTTACCAGGGGTTTCTGCCTTACCCTGCTGCTTGAGATCGGGATTCTTTATTACAGGTTTAACTCCTAAAGAGCTACGACCCAAATCCCGATATGCCTCTGCGATTATTTTCGCAAATTCCTGCGGTTTGTCCTCCTCAGCAACTCGCTTCAGTTCATTACGAACCTGGAAATGCAAAGCATCACCCTTAAGGTTTCCTATTATCATGGTAGCCACCAGGTCAAATTGACCGAGGAGCCGCATCCCTAACTCTATCGCAGACTCCGCACCATGGTTCTCTTGAACTCTTTTGATAACGGAGGGCAGCTGCAACATAGACGGAGTGCCAAAGCACTGCGCGTACGTCGCTGCAAAGACCTTGCCCCAATTTACACAATCATCTATGTGGGGGACCAAGTCTTTAGGCAAACTAATGGGGAGGTTCCTGTGTTTCTCCACAGGAGAAGTATTCGGGTAAACCGCTTCTATTTGGTCAAATTTTTCAGCAAGCCAAAAGGGGAAATCATCCCTAGTTTGGGGGCGCTTGCCCATAACAGAATTAACCATAACAGGACTAATGACCACCGCGTGATGATAAGTAGGCTGCCCCGCAACAGCAGGTGCCCCCGCCTGCACATTGCGCGACACGTACTGCACCAATGCCCTATATACCGTAATTAGGGCAGTGTGCAGTACACGCAACTCAGCCACCGTCACCGTGAGGTAACGGGGATGAGGCGTAAATCCGGCTAGTACCGGCCAAGTGGCCCCTGCAATTGATAAAGGGCCCATTCTTGGCGGTATAACCACATGGGGAAGGGCGCCATTAAACCAAATAAGATGCTGCCAAGCAGATATTGGTATTTCCTGTGTCCTATACAGCGTATAGTTCGCTGGCACGGCAGCGGCAGTGTAAGAATGAAAGGTGTTATCATCCCCTACCGCCGGAATCGTCACCCAAGAGTAGAACAACTCATAGGGATGAGCCGCATCGGCTCCCACCACAAAGATGACGTCCATACCAGTGTCCGGCACCCCATACTGCGTCAAATGACATTTCAGAGCTGCACGGCTATGCGCCGCAATATCCACCGACATTAGGACAACACACACTTGAAACTATCAGTAGCACAAGGGTTCAATAACCTTTTTAATGATCAAGCTTGAAGGAACCTATATCAATAGACCTAGGTAGGTTTAAATCCGTCAGACTTGTTATCCGGAAACAAGAATGAGGGTGTTGTGGACAAACGCGAGCACTACTAAGGCGTTTCAACTCATAGACCAAACGTTAGGTGCGCCATGTTGCAGGGATTCTGCTTATACACAGAACTATGCGTAGAACCCCAGGACCTCAGTGAGTTGTGGTGTACCAGAAACTCACCTCAGAACCCAGAACCCAGTATCCGGCTAGCATAAGTGTCCCATTCGTTATCCGAGATTTAGCTCGGCGGTCCCAATGAAAAGACAACCCAGAACAAGCGACTCAGTACATACTCAGGAATGGTGGGAATCGGAAATACCTGTTCGTATATTATTCTCACATCAGTCCACAACAAGAATCAACAGAGACACGGTGAAAATAAAAAGAGTTTATTTTTATAGACCACGTGTCCTAATATGCAGTACTTTAGCTAATACAAGCAGACAAATGATTAAAATCAAAACCATCAACATAGTTACAATTCCATAGAATATAAAAGGGGTAATCATGTTTTAATGACAGTGGATACTACCACCTTCCCTTTACTAAGATGCTAATATTATTATTAGACTAACAGAAGGTCTCTTAGGCTTGAATAGGGGACCCCATACCTCAAAGATCAGCTTAGTGAAATCACATCACAGGAGCATCAGGAGTCTTCTCGCAGGAAGGCTCGTCTTCGGTCTGAATAATAAACATGATGTCTGTGATATTAAAAGCACCAATTTTCAGGTATGTGCAGCTGCTCGTGTGTTATGACTAAATAGTGGGTCGATCAACCTAGAGTGGAAAACATGCATTGTCTAACAACTCAGACTGTTTGTCACATCGTGTGCAGACCAAGGTCGCTGCGAAGAGCTCGGGATGGTAACAACAGATTGCTCTCGTGTGAGGCAAAACTCGAGTCAGCAGTTTGTTTAAGCAATAACATGTGAACGCAGTGTCGTGTGCAAAAGCAGCAAGATGGCTTTCTAACTTCTAACGTGGTTATGCTAACTTAACAATGTATGTACGTATTAAGGGAGTCCTTACTACAGCACTGAGCCAGGCCTTAGCACATGGACTACTTCAAATGCCTATCCACTATGCATGCAGTCCTCCTACCACGTACACACTTGTCTTTCACACCTTCAAGTCTCCAGTCAGTATCCATACACTTCCAGCAAACACCCTGTCACTCCCCTTGCACTCCTCTAGTGACCCATTCAGCACCATCTACTAATCCATTCACTGCGCCAAAACCCAACCACTTATAAATTCACCCAGGCATCTCCTTGCAGTGCTCTAATCATTCAGTCAGTACCCAAGTACTCATGCACTGAGCCAGGCCTTAGCACATGGACTGCTTTAAACGCCTATCCACTATGCATGTTGTCCTCTAACCACCTACACACTTGTCTTTCATACCTTCAATTCCCCAGTCAGTAGCCATACACTTCCAGCAAACACCCTGTCACTCTCCTTGCACTCCTCTAGTGAACCATTCAGCACCATGTACTAATCCATTCACTGCGCCAAAACCCAAACACATAAATTCACCCAGACACTCTCCTTGCAGTACTCTAATCATTCAGTCAGGACCCAAGTACTCATGCACTGAGCCAGGCCTTAGAACATGGACTACTTCAAACGCCTATCCACTATGCATGCAGTCTTCTAACCACATACACACTTGTCTTTCAAACCTTCAAGTCTCCAGTCAGTATCCATACACTTCCAGCAAACACCTTGTCACTCCCCTGGGACTCCTGTAGTGACCCATTCAGCACCATGTACTAACCCATTCACTGCACCAAAACCCAAACACTAATAAATTCACCCAGGGACTCTCCTTGCAGTACTCTAATCATTCAGTCAGTACCCAAGTACTCATGCACTGAGCCATGCCTTAGCACATGGACTGATTCAAATGCCTATTCACTATGCATGTAGTCCTCTAACCACCTACACACTTGTCTTTCACACCTTCCATTCTCCAGTCAGTATACATACACTTCCAGCAAACACCCTCTCACTCCCCTTTCACTCCTCTAGTGACCCATTCAGCACCATGTACAAATCCATTCACTGCACCAAAACCCAAACACTTATAAATTCACCCAGGCAATCTTGTTACAGTACTCTAATCATTCAGTCAGTACCCAAGTACTCATGCACTGAGCTAGGCCTTAGCACATTGACTGCTTCAAACACCTATCCACTATGCATGCAGTCCTCTAACCACCTACACACTTGTCTTTCACCCCTTCAATTCCCCAGTAAGTATCTACACACTCCTGCAAACACCCAGTCACTCCCCTTGCACTCCTCCAGTGACCCATTCAGCACCATGTACTAATCCATTCACAGCGCCAAAACCCAAACACTTATAAATTCACCCAGGCACTCTCCTTGCAGTACTCTAATCATTCAGTCAGTACCCAAGTACTCATGCACTGAGACAGGCCTTAGCACATGGACTGCTTCAAACGCCAATCCACTATGCATGCAGTCCTCTAACCACCTAAACACTTGTCTTTCACACCTTCAATTCCCCAGTCAGTATCCATACACTTCCAGCAAACACCCTGTCACTCCCCTTGCACTCCTCTAGTGACCCATTCAGCACCATCTACTAATCCATTCACTGCGCCAAAACCCAACCACTTATAAATTCACCCAGGCACTGTCCTTGCAGTGCTCTAATCATTCAGTCAGTACCCAAGTACTCATGCACTGAGCCAGGCCTTAGCACATGGACTGCTTCAAACGCCTATCCACTATGCATGTAGTCCTCTAACCACCTACACACTTGTCTTTCACACTTTCAATTCCCCAGTCAGTAGCCATACACTTCCAGCAAACACCCTGTCACTCTCCTTGCACTCCTCTAGTGACCCATTCAGCACCATGTACTAATCCATTCACTGTGCCAAAACACAAACACTGATAAATTCACCCAGGGACTCTCCTTGCAGTGTGGTAAATAATTTAATTACCGGGACTTAATTTGATACGGAAACATAATAAAAATAGCTCAGTAAATAAGAGGCAGGATCCGTGGTATTAGAGGTTCTAAATGGGCTTTATTCCAATGGTCGATTATAATCGGTTGCTCCAGGTTCCATCACCACGAAGGTTCAGGAAGTGAAGTACATACGTTATTGACAATCAATTACTTTTATACAATAGGCATTACAGTGAGGCCAATACAAGAGGCGTAACAATTGATAGTGGTGATAATATATTCATACGTAGCAAAAATAGGCGTAACTGGGAGTGATGAAAGAACGTCATCAGATGTGATGTCATAAGAGGGTGGTTACATGAAAGAATTTCGCAATGTCAGCAGAAATATTTGGCAGATATGCGCGCGCAGCAGTATGACGTGTGATTGACGTGCAACTAGGGGGTGAAGGGGACTTGATATTTAGCTCTACATGTGGCGACAGAAGTCTGGAGGGTCAAGTCAACCTAATCCCAAATCATATCTAACATCCTATGTTTAAAGAACTATGTTATCCAAAAGAGAGGTCTCTTAGAGTAGAATCTTATTCTATACTGACTATACTGACGGTTAGTGCGTGTACAAGCGTCTAAGTGTCTACACTAGATGCGAGGGCGGAATCTTCCATAGTAACAGGGCTATGAATTACTTGTATGAAGACAGAGAAGTCGGGCCTTTGCTTGGTAGCTGGAAGAATGTTTACTTAAGCTACTAGACAGGAATGCATTGGGCAGGGAGCGGAGCAGATAATTTTCGAAGGTGAAATACAGTTCTTGGCAGGCAGCAAGCTGATGTCAGGCTTCGTGAGCCGCGCAGAGAATGAGACAAAGTTCATGGTCACAGATGCAGGCTCGGACTGGAGCTTCAAAGACAGAAAGCAAGAAGAGTTCGATGACAGAATCAGGGCCTACTTGCCTGGACTGTAAAAATGGCATAAGTGAACCATATAAAGGCAGTGGCCTTTCGTACTTAGGAATGGAATATCCGGCCCATTCATGGCGGATCAACAGAGGACATGTTAACGGTGGACGCACATGTATTTGCGTCTTCATAACTGGAACTGGAGGGAACATACATGTACTTGTAACATGCACATAGAACCGTTGGGGTCCAAGATAGGGGACATAACTGACCAGAAAAATCCATATTTCCACATTCCCTCCTTGTCCCCTACTTGCCCGTCAAGAGATATCAATCTTCATTAATCCATTGATCTGTTCATATAGCATCATTTGTTCTTCTTTCTTCTTCCGGGATCTTGAATGAAAATCTTGATGTGGAATGCACGATGTGGCACACAGACCACAAATCGCTGGTCCACATTGCAGGCATAAGCAGCAACTGAATAATATGAGAAGGCCAATACCTAGGAAGGATAGAACTCTCCATCCCCAGGCTGATATCACGCTCCAAAACCAACCGGACCAAGTCCAGGTGCCTGGATTCTGGTGTATCTGGCTTACAATCTTATGAAGGCGGGTTATGGCCTTATATACAGATGGCGAATTTTCTGGTATGAATATGCAACAGCTTGATCCGATGACCCTACAAGCTCCGCCCCTATCGGCCAGGATGACGTCAAGGACAAGACGATTTTGAAGCACAACAATCCGCATAGCAGACTGCTCTTCTGTTAAATTGCCTAAGGCGGAAATAGTTTCGTTCACTACTGCTTCAAGGGTTCTAGTCAATCTACGTATCAGCTTACTATTAGTAACGGTACCTATATAGGGAAAGAGACCTTTATTGAAATCTGTGTATTTTTCCCATGCCGTTTCAGTGTAATCGACTATTGGGAGATCTCTCCTTTCTCTATTGTGTACTAAATGAGTATTTCTGTGATAATCAGGAGGAGTTAGGAAAACAGGTGGCAAAAGGAATCCAATGTAGCAGGTACCATCCCAATCTAGAGGCAAACGTACATATGCCGTCTGACCACATATAAAATAGGAATGGCGGGAAGCTCTAAATGTAGACTTGCCTTGATCACTAAATTCTACTACAGTGGTGCATCTACTATGGCCCATATGTATGGAACCATTCTTTCTTACACATAATTCACCTTTTACTGGAAATATTGACATAGCGGGCAAAATTGGAGTAGCTTCGGATTCGACATTTAGGATCATAAGATTAAGCGTAAAGTTACCTAATCCATATACTTCATTTTCTAGATCAGTTCCTGTTCTTTTGGGAAGTCCCTCCTTGTTAGGATAGCAGACCTTAAGTAAAACTAAATTCAAATGTCCCCATACCCAGTTATCTTGATAAACTGCAGAATTCGAATCCAGAGAATTAATTAGGCTAAACCATGCTCCACAGGAGCCGTTGTGTGTGAACAGGTATGGAAAAAGAGGTAGAATTCCTTTATAGTTCTGATGGGGAGGGAGTCGGCCACATATCCAACAATTTGTAGCATTGCTAACCTGATGGGAATGATGTAACATACTAATAAAAGTGTTATTGCGCAGCGCAAATCTGTATGACAATTCAAGCGGAGGTAATTCCCTAAAAGAATGTTCAGCAGTAACATTGTAAACATGTCTAGAAATAGGATAATATATGTGCAACAATATACTTGCAGTAATTATTAAAAGACTTGAGAAAAACAAAATTAATAACGTCACTATGCAATGACTACGCAGTGATTTACAGTACGCCTGTCGTTTCAACATTTTTCGGGTGCTTTCTCTATTCAGGTCCAAGGGATACATGTCAGAGACAATTCAACCGCTTCACCTTGGAGAGGACTTAAACAATCAAATTGCTCGACTGATTGGGCCTGAGCTTTAATTTATAAAGTTCGGAGTCACTTTTTTCCACAAAAGGAAGTTTTGAGTCAATGGGTGAAGACACACAAGGTGTGCTATTCACATCTGATTTCAGTCCATGAAATTTCTTGATATGACTTGAATGAATCCATCCTTTTCTGCCTTCGATCTTCACGGCTGTTCTTGTTGTGAGCAACACCAGCTGAGGTGACCTCCACCTAGGTTCCAGCTGCGTCTTTCGATCAAAGTTCCTCACGAGGACTAAGTCTCCCGGAACCACGTCATGGGGTTTCACCTCAGTGTTGTCAGGAAAAGCTGCAGCTACCTGTGAACGACAAGATTGTAGTGCAGACATCAAGGAAGCCAAGTAATCTGTCAGCATGTTACAGACAATATCAGTTATTTTGCGTGGTATAGGCGTCCCCCACATATTTGGTGGTCTGCCGAAGATCACTTCATACGGGGATAGCCCTGTTCGAGAGTGTGCTACCATTCTTGTGTAAAAGAGTGCAACTGGTAATGCTACTACCCAGTCGACACCTTTTTCTCTGCATATTTTGGATAATCTTATTTTCAGAGTCTGATTATGTCTTTCTACGAGACCCGCTGCTTCGGGGTGTCGGACACAGTGGAATTTCCACTGATAGCCTAACAAAAGTGAAACGTGTTTCATTAATTCGGATGAGAACGGCTGGCCGTTATCTGAGTGAACAACACGTGGTAAACCGTATCGTGGGAAGAATTCTCGAACCAACTGTTTGGCAGTAGTCGGGGCAGTGTAATCTGAAACCGGGTATGCCTCCGTCCAACGGGAAAGAGCACACACAACTACGAGAACATATTTGAATCCTCTGCATCGTTCCATCTGGATATAATCCATCTGGAGGACTTCAAAAGGGTGATCAGGAGGCTGAAATCCACCCTGTTCTACGGGAACGCTTTTTCCTGGGTTGAACTGGCAACAGATCAGACAGGTACGAACCTTTTGTTTGGCTGCAGCTCGTAAATGCTTGTTGAACCAAATATGTTGAATGCTGTCTAGCATAGCTTTCTCTCCTAGATGCGCTGGACTATGGATAGTGTTAATAATGACTTGGACCATTGAATCAGGAAGGAACCACACAGACTTTTCCTTCATCAACCATCCTTGATCCGTTTGGATCCCTCCTAATTCCGTCCATTTCTTTATTTCTTCTGGTGTAGCATGTGTCTGTATATCAATTACGTCAAGAGTAGGATCTTTAACCGTCATACAATGTGTTGGCGTCGGGACTATTGTCTTTGTCATATCGGATGTTTGAGTTTGAGCAGTCTGTTTAGCTGTTCTATCAGCTAGATCATTGCCTTGAGAAATGATATCAGTAACTTTCGTATGTGCTTTGCATTTCATAATCGATATTGCAATGGGTAAATGTATTGCATCTAATAAGGCATGAATGAGGGGTCCGTGCTGAATGTGGGCACCGTGAGAAGTTAAATAACCTCTCTCTCGCCACAGCACGCCGAAGTCATGTACGACTCCGAATGCATAACGTGAATCAGTGTATATGTTGACTTTTTTATTTGTGGCTCGAATACAGGCTTGTGTCAGAGCGACGAGCTCTGCTGCTTGAGCGGACAAGGTATTTATGCAATTTGTTTCAATGATTTCAGTATCTGTTGTGACTGCGTAAGCGGCCACTAACTCTCCTGTACTTGTTCTCATACATGAACCATCTACATACAACGTCAGGTCTGGGTCTGACAATGGGACATCTGTCAAGTCTTGTCTGGGTTTCGTTGTGATTGTAATAACATCAATACAGTCATGGGCTAGTGGGTCTGTTCCATTTACAGGTAAAAGTGTGGCAGGATTCAATGTGTTACAACGTCTGATTTCTATATGTGGCTGAAACAGTGTTAGTTCATACCCTGTAAGTCTTGCTATAGTCAAATGTTGTGTTTGCGTTCGATTCACAAGAACCTCCACTGCATGTGGTACTTGTACTGTCAATGGATGTCCTAACACTATGGCATCGCTTTGTCTGATTGCTAAAGCTGTCGCTGCCACTGATTTTAGGCACGCAGGCAGAGCCTGAGCTACGGGATCTAATGTACTAGAAAAATAAGCACATGGTTTGTGTGATCCTGCTTGTTCCTGTGTGAGTACTGACAAGGCAGTACCTTCGCGTTCTGTAATAAAGAGTGTAAACTGTTTACTGTAACATGGTGTTGCTAAAACAGGTGCTTGGCATAGAGCTTTCTTTAAGCTTTCAAAAACTTGTGTATGTTCCTGAGTCCAAGGGAGAACAGTCGATGTGGCTGCCTCCTGTGTTGTCAACTGAATGAGTGGTTTTGCTAGAAATGCATACTGAGGGATCCACTGTCTACAATATGAAGTGAGGCCTATAAAATCCCGCACCTCCTTTTGTGTCTTGGGTATTGGCATGTTAGCTATTAACTGAATGCGGTCTGGTGTAAGCTGCCTTCCCTCCTTGGACAGCGAGTGACCAAGGTAAATAACTCGCTGGACACAGAATTGCAGCTTAGAAGGGGACACCTTGTGCCCCTTTTCGGCTAGAAATTGTAAAACTGTCAGTGATGCTTTTTCACATTCAGGTTCGCTTCGGGCGGTGATCAGCAGATCATCGACATATTGAAGCAAGGCAGTGTTAACTGGCATGTGGATGCTGTCGAGTTCTCGTTTCAGTGCTTGGCTATAGATGCTGGGGCTTTCTGTAAATCCTTGAGGTGCGCGTGAGAATTTGAAGCTAGGTCCATTTAAACTAAATCCGAACAAATATTGGCTTTCCGGATCTATTGGGACGCTGAAAAAGGCATTTTTGAGATCAATTACAGTAAAGAATGTTGCTTCGGAATCAATAGCTGTCAGTAATGATGAGATATCGGGGACCACAGGGAATTGTGGCACAATACACTTATTTAATTCGCGCAGATCAACAACCAATCGATATACTGGCGGGGCCTTCGGATCTGTTCGTTTGAGAATCGGAATTATCGGTGAATTACATATATTGGAGTCGGTTTCTACAACCACTCCTTGGGCAATGAGTTCGTCAATGATTTGCAGTAAAGCCACTACAGCATCTGGTGGTAACTTGTATTATCGCATTCGTGGTAGTACCACTCCTGCCTTTAGTGTGACTCGATATGGTGTAATATTCATACAACCAACATCAGTAGGGCCTTGTGCCCATAAATGTGTAGGTAAAGTCTGCAATCGGGGATCCATGTCTCTAGACACATAATGACCTTTAAAATCACGTAAAAACAATCTTACTCCTTCCGGAGAACAACATATTATAGCTCCTAGAGCCTTCAGTGTTTTTATTCCTAACAGGTTTTCTGGACATGATTTAGTAAGCAATAAATCTGTAGTTCGGGTCAAAGGTCCTATCGTAAGTGGAAGAGGTTGTGACACTTCATTAACAATAGGTTTTCCTGAAAAACCAAGGGAAATATTCTGTGAGCCTGAGAGGGGTGCCCCTGGAACTTCACTACATTTTATGGTTGTTCGACTTGCCCCTGTATCGAGTAAAAATTTCCTGTCTTGGCCTAATAATTCACTATGTACATAAGGTCCTTCTTGATCTACAGGGATCTCGATAAGGGGTAAGTCAACTTCCCTCTCTAGGCTGGTTCATGCATATCGTTGATAATCAGGATAGTCATACTGTGCGGTCTGGTACAGTTGTCGTGTCGTGGTTTGCGTGGCAGCAACAGGCAGCGCTGGTGCAGCTGGCACAAACTGTATAGTCTGTTGTGGAGCTGGCATGGACTGTGCATGCTGCAAGGCTCCTTGTTCATTCTGATCCTGTCTAAGTGGCCGTGGTCTTTCTTTTGTAATGCCCGTGGCGATATTACGCTTCAGGACTGGACAATCGTGTACATGATGACCTAGTTGTTTACAATAGTTGCATGTCCCTTTTACAGGTCCCGCTAAATCGCCAGAATGTGTCGTACCCTTTTTATGTCCTTCAACTGGAACTGTCTGGGAGACTAGCATTTTCATTTTCGTGTCTTTCATGCGTCTTTGTTCATGATCTTGTTCCTCTCTAATTCTATTGTGATGATACTGTAACATTTGTAACATTTGTGATGGAGTGTTACCTTGCCAGGTACTCTCGAATTTTAATACTCTGTTCTTCACTTGGGGCAAGGAATTTTCAACTAATTTTGTCACAAACAGATGTGGGTATGATTCGCTACTTGCTTTTATACCACTATTTATACCAAAACATTTTTCAAATCGTGCATAGAAATCACTAGTGTCTTCATCTTGCTTTTGTTTACAGGCTGAAATTGCACCCCAGTCTTCCTTTTTCGTGGTTAATAAACGTGGCAGTACCTGTACTAGTAGACCTGGTAGTGCTTTAGTTTTGTCCCCAAGCCCCGAACCTGGACCTCGGGCCTTTTCTTCTGCTTCTAATGCTGTCCAATCTATCTTTTGGTCTCCTACCTCCCACTCTTTTTCCTTGAGTTTTTCATAAATGCCAGCAGGCATCAATACCTTTAATATTGTCATAATGTCGGGATAGGTATACTCTCCCATGAGTAACATGTCTTTAATTTCTCGGTGGAAACCCGCTGGGTCTTTGTCATGACTGGGTACCACTTTCTTCATTTCCAACAATTCTATTTTCGATATGGGCGTATATACATATACACGTTTAAACTCATTGTCCTCGCCCTTTATTGGGTGCACTTCTCGTAAGGGATTCTGTCTGTCCATGTAATACGTGGTTCTTTCCTTGATGGGCAGTGAGACATGTTCTGGGCATATAAAAAGAATGTACTGCTTTCTTGATTCTAGTATTTCTTTAATTAGCTTAGTACCTGAACCTCTCCATCTATTCGTGAGTAATTCGGTCAATATATCAGGTAAGGGACCAGGATCTGAATGTTGGCTTTTATATAGTATAAGAAGTTGTTGAATCATATAAATCCCAGCTAAACGCTGTTCATCTGGGGTGAGATTCAAAAATGTGTGTGCTACTGTGTCATCACTATACTTCCCGGGACTGTCAACCCAATGGACAGCTGACCTGGCTAATTCTTGTTCATCCATAGAATCGAGAAAATGATAACCCCTTCGTTCTCGGAGTAATTTATCTGCTGCTTGGAATGAATGCTCGTTAGACCTTATATTTATTATTGGTGTTTGAAATTTCCTGTTATTTTCTAGACACATCGGACGTATCGGATCAGTAAGACATCTAGTACTATTACAAGATCTTCTTCTACCTACATAGGCTATAGTTTCTGACTGTCCTGTGGGCAGTCCTGATGCTTCTTCCTCGCTTTGTTCGAACTGGTCTACCGCTAATCTTTCTTCGTGTAGGCGTTCTATTTCTTTACGGATCTTTCGGCACATGGCTATTATACAGTTTTGCTTATCATGTCTCCCTTCTGATATATTCTGGCTCCATCTGGTAAGAATCTGCATTGCTTCCGGGTCTACCCCCGGTCGGTCTTGATTTCTGATCACACAATTTATGAGGAAACGCAACAGTTCCCCCTGTATTTCCACTTTCTGGTATTCCATAGCTCTGTTAATACATTCAGAATCTCGCCCGGTTTGGACAAAATGATATATATTATCTAGATGTGCAGTCATTCCTGGTAATTTCCCTAAATACACTGCGGCTCGTCTGATACGTAATGATGCTAGGGTCATTTCGTCCTCTTTTCCGGGCACAGGGTCATATCTACAATCTATAAGAAGTTCCTTAAGCGTACGGGCATTTATGAGTTTGGGGGTACGTGAATGTGCTGACTCTTGAAAAGTAAGTTTATTTATTCTAGGTGGCGTAGAAAAGATATTGGTAGCACCTCCGGTAGCCCCATCTGGGGTATCGGGTGTGAAAGGATTCGTTGAACGTGATACAGCAACTATAGGCGTGGATACAGCTATAGAAGTAGCTGTAGGAACAGATGCAGAAACAGATGTGCTTGCCGGAACTTGTGTCAGAACTTGTTGCTGTAGCGATACGGGTACTGGATCTTGGCGTTGAACCTCCCTGGCAGGCGGTCTATGTGGGGCGGGATGAGCATACTCGGGAGCTGCGTCATCTAAATATGAGGAAAGAAAAACATCTTCTGCGGTTCTAGGATGCCCCTTAGGATGTACCTTTATTGGAAATAATAGGGTTGGCAAGTCTTTTGGTATCCCTGGGGTAGCCTTAGGTAATCCTTCGGCCAGAAGGGGATACATACCATTCATAAGGGCATTTCTTTGTCTGTCTACTTGTTCTGATTTCACTCGTGCACCTTCTTCAATTAACAGATTTTCTCGGACTTTATTGGAATTCTCTTTACTCTTCTCTTCCTGTCTACGTGCTTTTTCTGTACGTCTATATGATTCTTTACGCCATAATTCAATGGCGTCTTTCTGTGATTGTCTAGCTTTCTTTTTCCATAATTCTTCCTCTACTTTCACGATGCACTCTGCATCCCAGGTCCCCGCTGCGGGCCACCTCTGACTTTCTGGTAATTCCTTAGTTTAGTCTACCCATAGATCAAGAAATAATATGGCGTCTAGGCCATGTTTATGATACATGAAGTACCCTGGAGTGTCCCTAGGAGGAATAGGAACAGCTTCTTCGAGTACCCCTTTTCTAGTTGTGATCTGTCTTAATTTCGAAAAGAGTGGCATATTGAGAACTGATCTGATACTTGATCTTGAACAAACTTAATACAGTAATCACAATAATGAACAGTCATTCATACCACAATATGCAGAACGTACTAAAAAACATTTAACATTTAACATTTAACTGAGCAACAATAATGATGACGATCTAAAGAAAACTTAATCACTAAACATAATACTCGACTTGAACTGAAATATTCTGAATTTATATACTTGATATACTAGATATACTGCTAAACAGTACAGATACACTGCTGAAACAGTGCAGACCGGGTTTGTGTACCCAAACCCGTCTGGACCGGCACAACTTATGTGCACGCCAGAACGCCTCCCCAGTAATGGTACTCACCGGGTAGCTCGGAACGGAAGGCCTCGGAACGGATCTGAACTGAACTTGAACCGGACTGGACTCGATTTGAACACTTCGGAAACCGGACTTGACTTGGGACTTCGGAAACTGGTGGGCCTCTGTATACCTCGGATCTTGCTCTTTCAGCTAGGCTCTGGTCGGGATACTTCGCACTTCTCACCGCCTCGTCTGGGTGTTGATCGCAGCCTCAGTCGCCCCCGCTTGACCGGAGGGAGACACAGGAAATCCTGCTGGTACGCGTTATTGTCCGTCCAGCTGTGGCAGGAGACCGGGCCTGCAACGCACCGCCGGCGCGTGAGATGAGAAAGTGTCCCTATTCGGGCGCCATTCATGTGGTAAATAATTTAATTACCGGGACTTAATTTGATACGGAAACATAATAAAAATAGCTCAGTAAATAAGAGGCAGGATCCGTGGTATTAGAGGTTCTAAATGGGCTTTATTCCAATGGTCGATTATAATCGGTTGCTCCAGGTTCCATCACCACGAAGGTTCAGGAAGTGAAGTACATACGTTATTGACAATCAATTACTTTTATACAATAGGCATTACAGTGAGGCCAATACAAGAGGCGTAACAATTGATAGTGGTGATAATATATTCATACGTAGCAAAAATAGGCGTAACTGGGAGTGATGAAAGAACGTCATCAGATGTGATGTCATAAGAGGGTGGTTACATGAAAGAATTTCGCAATGTCAGCAGAAATATTTGGCAGATATGCGCGCGCAGCAGTATGACGTGTGATTGACGTGCAACTAGGGGGTGAAGGGGACTTGATATTTAGCTCTACATGTGGCGACAGAAGTCTGGAGGGTCAAGTCAACCTAATCCCAAATCATATCTAACATCCTATGTTTAAAGAACTATGTTATCCAAAAGAGAGGTCTCTTAGAGTAGAATCTTATTCTATACTGACTATACTGACGGTTAGTGCGTGTACAAGCGTCTAAGTGTCTACACTAGATGCGAGGGCGGAATCTTCCATAGTAACAGGGCTATGAATTACTTGTATGAAGACAGAGAAGTCGGGCCTTTGCTTGGTAGCTGGAAGAATGTTTACTTAAGCTACTAGACAGGAATGCATTGGGCAGGGAGCGGAGCAGATAATTTTCGAAGGTGAAATACAGTTCTTGGCAGGCAGCAAGCTGATGTCAGGCTTCGTGAGCCGCGCAGAGAATGAGACAAAGTTCATGGTCACAGATGCAGGCTCGGACTGGAGCTTCAAAGACAGAAAGCAAGAAGAGTTCGATGACAGAATCAGGGCCTACTTGCCTGGACTGTAAAAATGGCATAAGTGAACCATATAAAGGCAGTGGCCTTTCGTACTTAGGAATGGAATATCCGGCCCATTCATGGCGGATCAACAGAGGACATGTTAACGGTGGACGCACATGTATTTGCGTCTTCATAACTGGAACTGGAGGGAACATACATGTACTTGTAACATGCACATAGAACCGTTGGGGTCCAAGATAGGGGACATAACTGACCAGAAAAATCCATATTTCCACAGCAGTACTCTAATCATTCAGTCAGTACCCAAGTACTCATGCACTGAGCCATGCCTTAGCACATGGACTGCTTCAAATGCCTATTCACTATGCATGTAGTCCTCTAACCACCTACACACTTGTCTTTCACACCTTCCATTCTCCAGTCAGTATACATACACTTCCAGCAAACACCCTCTCACTCCCCTTTCACTCCTCTAGTGACCCATTCAGCACCATGTACAAATCCATTCACTGCACCAAAACCCAAACACTTATAAATTCACCCAGGCAGTCTCGTTACAGTACTCTAATCATTCAGTCAGTACCCAAGTACTCATGCACTGAGCTAGGCCTTAGCACATTGACTGCTTCAAACACCTATCCACTATGCATGCAGTCCTCTAACCACCTACACACTTGTCTTTTACCCCTTCAATTCCCCAGTAAGTATCTACACACTCCTGCAAACACCCAGTCACTCCCCTTGCACTCCTCCAGTGACCCATTCAGCACCATGTACTAATCCATTCACAGCGCCAAAACCCAAACACTTATAAATTCACCCAGGCACTCTCCTTGCAGTACTCTAATCATTCAGTCAGTACCCAAGTACTCATGCACTGAGACAGGCCTTAGCACATGGACTGCTTCAAACGCCAATCCACTATGCATGCAGTCCTCTAACCACCTAAACACTTGTCTTTCACACCTTCAATTCCCCAGTCAGTATCCATACACTTCCAGCAAACACCCTGTCACTCCCCTTGCACTCCTCTAGTGACCCATTCAGCACCATCTACTAATCCATTCACTGCGCCAAAACCCAACCACTTATAAATTCACCCAGGCACTCTCCTTGCAGTGCTCTAATCATTCAGTCAGTACCCAAGTACTCATGCACTGAGCCAGGCCTTAGCACATGGACTGCTTCAAACGCCTATCCACTATGCATGTAGTCCTCTAACCACCTAAACACTTGTCTTTCACACTTTCAATTCCCCAGTCAGTAGCCATACACTTCCAGCAAACACCCTGTCACTCTCCTTGCACTCCTCTAGTGACCCATTCAGCACCATGTACTAATCCATTCACTGTGCCAAAACACAAACACTTATAAATTCACCCAGGGACTCTCCTTGCAGTACTCTAATCATTCAGTCAGTACCCAAGTGCTCATGCACTGAGCCAGGCCTTAGCACATGGACTGCAAACGCCTATCCACTATGCATGCAGTCCTCTAACCACGTACACACTTGTCTTTCAAACCTTCAAGTCTCCAGTCAGTATCCATACACTTCCAGCAAACACCCTGTCACTCACCTAGGACTCCTGTAGTGACCCATTCAGCACCATGTACTAACCCATTCACTGTACCAAAACCCAAACACTTATAAATGTATCCAGACACTCTCCTTGCAGTACTCTAATCATTCAGTCAGTACCCAAGTACTCATGCACTAAGCCAGGCCTTAGCACATGGACTGCTTCATACGCCTATCCGCTATGCATGCATTCCTCTAACCACCTACATACTTGTCTTTCACACCTTCAGTTCTCCAGTCAGTATACATACACTTCCTGCAAATACCCTGTCACTCCCCTCGCACTCCTGTAGTGACCCATTCAGCACCATGTACTAATCCATTCACTGCACCAAAACCCAAACACTTATAAATTCACCCAGGCACTCTCGTTGCTGTACTCTAATCATTCAGTCAGTACCCAAGTACTCATGCACTGAGACAGGCCTTAGCACATGGACTGCTTCAAACGCCAATCCACTATGCATGCAGTCCTCTAACCACCTACACACTTGTCTTTCACACCTTCAATTCCCCAGTCAGTATCCATACACTTCCAGCAAACACCTTGTCACTCCCCTAGGACTCCTGTAGTGACCCATTCAGCACCATGTACTAACCCATTCACTGCACCAAAACCCAAACACTAATTCACCCATGGACTCTCCTTGCAGTACTCTAATCATTCAGTCAGTACCCAAGTACTCATGCACTGAGCCATGCCTTAGCACATGGACTGCTTCAAATGCCTATTCACTATGCATGTAGTCCTCTAACCACCTACACACTTGTCTTTCACACCTTCCATTCTCCAGTCAGTATACATACACTTCAAGCAAACACCCTCTCACTCCCCTTTCACTCCTCTAGTGACCCATTCAGCACCATGTACAAATCCATTCACTGCACCAAAACCCAAACACTTATAAATTCACCCAGGCAATCTCGTTACAGTATTCTAATCATTCAGTCAGTACCCAAGTACTCATGCACTGACCTAGGCCTTAGCACATTGACTGCTTCAAACCCCTATCCACTATGCATGCAGTCCTCTAACCACCTACAAACTTGTCTTTCACCCCTTCAATTCCCCAGTAAGTATCTACACACTCCTGCAAACACCCAGTCACTCCCCTTGCACTCCTCAAGTGACCCATTCAGCACCATGTACTAATCCATTCACAGCGCCAAAACCCAAACACTTATAAATTCACCCAGGCACTCTCCTACCAGTACTCTAATCATTCAGTCAGTACCCAAGTACTCATGCACTGAGACAGGCCTTAGCACATGGACTGCTTCAAACGCCAATCCACTATGCATGCAGTCCTCTAACCACCTAAACACTTGTCTTTCACACCTTCAATTCCCCAGTCAGTATCCATACACTTCCAGCAAACACCCTGTCACTCCCCTTGCACTCCTCTAGTGACCCATTCAGCACCATCTACTAATCCATTCACTGCGCCAAAACCCAACCACTTATAAATTCACCCAGGCACTCTCCTTGCAGTGCTCTAATCATTCAGTCAGTACCCAAGTACTCATGCACTGAGCCAGGCCTTAGCACATGGACTGCTTCAAACGCCTATCCACTATGCATGTAGTCCTCTAACCACCTACACACTTGTCTTTCACACTTTCAATTCCCCAGTCAGTAGCCATACACTTCCAGCAAACACCCTGTCACTCTCCTTGCACTCCTCTAGTGACCCATTCAGCACCATGTACTAATCCATTCACTGCGCCAAAACCCAAACACTTATAAATTCACCCAGGGACTCTCCTTGCAGTACTCTAATCATTCAGTCAGTACCCAAGAACTCATGCACTGAGCCAGGCCTTAGCACATGGACTGCAAACGCCTATCCACTATGCATGCAGTCCTCTAACCATGTACACACTTGTCTTTCAAACCTTCAAGTCTCCAGTCAGTATCCATACACTTCCAGCAAACACCCTGTCACTCACCTAGGACTCCTGTAGTGACCCATTCAGCACCATGTACTAACCCATTCACTGTACCAAAACCCAAACACTTATAAATTCATCCAGACACTCTCCTTGCAGTACTCTAATCATTCAGTCAGTACCCAAGTACTCATGCACTGAGACAGGCCTTAGCACATGGACTGCTTCAAACGCCAATCCACTATGCATGCAGTCCTCTAACCACCTACACACTTGTCTTTCACACCTTCAATTCCCCAGTCAGTATCCATACACTTCCAGCAAACACCCTGTCACTCCCCTTGCACTCCTCTAGTGACCCATTCAGCACCATCTACTAATCCATTCACTGCGCCAAAACCCAACCACTTATAAATTCACCTAGGCACTGTCCTTGCAGTGCTCTAATCATTCAGTCAGTACCCAAGTACTTATTCACTGAGCCAGGCCTTAGCACATGGACTGCTTTAAACGCCTATCCACTATGCATGTCGTCCTCTAACCACCTACACACTTGTCTTTCACACCTTCAATTCCCTAGTCAGTAGCCATACACTTCCAGCAAACACCCTGTCACACTCCTTGCACTCCTCTAGTGACCCATTCAGCGCCATGTACTAATCCATTCACTGCGCCAAAACCCAAAGACTTATAAATTCACCCAGGCACTCTCGTTGCAGTACTCTAATCATTCAGTCAGACCCAAGTACTCATGCACTGAGCCAGGCCTTAGCACATGGACTACTTCAAACGCCTATCCACTATGCATGTAGTCCTCTAACCACCTACACACTTGTCTTTCACACTTTCAAGTCTCCAGTCAGTATCCATACACCTCCAGCAAACACCCTGTCACTCCCCTAGGACTCCTGTAGTGACCCATTCAGCACCATGTACTAATCCATTCACTGCGCCAAAACCCAAACACTTATAAATTCACCCAGGGACTCTCCTTGCAGTACTCTAATCATTCAGTCAGTACCCAAGTACTCATGCACTGAGCCAGGCCTTAGCACATGGACTGCTTCAAACGCCTATCCACTATGCATTTAGTCCTCTAACCACCTACACACTTGTCTTTCACACCTTCAATTCCCCAGTCAGTATACATACACTTCCTGCAAACACCCTGTCACTCCCCTTGCACTCCTCTAGTGACCCATTCAGCACCATCTACTAATCCATTCACTGCGCCAAAATCCAAACACTTCTAAATTCACCCAGGGACTCTCCTTGCAGTACTCTAATCATTCAGTCAGTACCCAAGTACTCATGCACTGAGCCAGGCCTTAGCACATGGACTGCAAACGCCTATCCACTATGCATGCAGTCCTCTAACCACGTACACACTTGTCTTTCACCCCTTCAATTCCCCAGTCATTATCTATACACTCCTGTAAACACCCTGTCACTCCCCTTGTACTTCTCCAGTGACCAATTCAGCACCATGTACTAATCCATTCACAGCGCCAAAACCCAAACACTTATAAAATCACCCAGGCGTTCTCCTTGCAGTACTCTAATCATTCAGTCAGTACGCAAGTACTCATGCACTGAGACAGACCTTAGCACATGGACTGCTTCAAACGCCAATCCACTGTGCATGCAGTCATCTAACCACCTACACACTTGTCTTTCACACCTTCAATTCCCCAGTCAGTAGCCATACACTTCCAGGAAACACCCTGTCACTCTCCTTGCACTCCTCTAGTGACCCATTCAGCACCATGTACTAATCCATTCACTGCGCCAAAACCCAACCACTTATAAATTCACCCAGGCACTCTCCTTGCAGTGCTCTAATCATTCAGTCAGTACCCAAGTATTCATGCACTGAGCCAGGCCTTAGCACATGCACTGCTTTAAACGCCTATCCACTATGCATGTTGTCCTCTAACCACCTACACACTTGTCTTTCACACCTTCAGTTCCCCAGTCAGTAGCCATACACTTCCAGCAAACACCCTGTCACTCTCCTTGCACTCCTCTAGTGAACCATTCAGCACCATGTACTAACCCATTCACTGCACCAAAACCCAAACACTAATAAATTCACCCAGGGACTCTCCTTGCAGTACTCTAATCATTCAGTCAGGACCCAAGTACTCATGCACTGAGCCAGGCCTTAGCACATGGACTACTTCAAATGCCTATCCACTATGCAGGCAGTCCTCCTACCACGTACACACTTGTCTTTCACACCTTCAAGTCTCCAGTCAGTATCCATACACTTCCAGCAAACACCCTGTCACTCCCCTTGCACTCCTCTAGTGACCCATTCAGCACCATCTACTAATCCATTCACTACGCCAAAACCCAACCACTTATAAATTCACCCAGGCACTCTCCTTGCAGTGCTCTAATCATTCAGTCAGTACCCAAGTACTCATGCACTGAGCCAGGCCTTAGCACATGGACTGCTTCAAACGCCTATCCACTATGCATGCAGTCCTCTAACCACCTACACACTTGTCTTTCACACCTTCAATTCCCCAGTCAGAATCCATACACTTCCAACAAACACCCTGTCACTTTCCTTGCACTCCTCTAGTGACCCATTCAGCACCATGTACTAATCCATTCACTGCGCCAAAACCCAAACACTTATATATTCACCCAGGGACTCTCCTTGCAGTACTCTAATCATTCAGTCAGTACCCAAGTACTCATGCACTGAGACAGGCCTTAGCACATGGACTGCTTCAAACGCCTATCCACTATGTATGTAGTCCTCTAACCACCTATACACTTGTCTTTCACACCTTCAATTCCCCAGTCAGTATCCATACACTTCCAGGAAACACCCTGTCACTCCCCTTGCACTCCTCTAGTGACCCATTCAGCACCATGTACTAATCCATTCACTGCGCCAAAACCCAAACACTTATAAATTCACCCAGGGACTCTCCTTGCAGTACTCTAATCATTCCGTCAGTACCCAAGTACTCATGCACTGAGCCAGGCCTTAGCACATGGTCTGCTTCAAACGCCTATCCACTATGCATGTAGTCCTCTAACCACCTACACACTTGTCTTTCACACCTTCAATTCCCCAGTCAGTATCCATACACTTCCAGCAAACACCCTGTCACTCCTCTTGCACTCCTCTAGTGACCCATTCAGCACCACTTACTAATCCATTCACTGCGCCAAAACCCAACCACTTATAAATTCACCCAGGCACTCTCCTTGCAGTGCTCTAATCATTCAGTCAGTACCCAAGTTTTCATGCACTGAGCCAGGCCTTAGCACATGCACTGCTTTAAACGCCTATCCACTATGCATGTTGTCCTCTAACCACCTACACACTTGTCTTTCACACCTTCAGTTCCCCAGTCAGTAGCCATACACTTCCAGCAAACACCCTGTCACTCTCCTTGCACTCCTCTAGTGAACCATTCAGCACCATGTACTAACCCATTCACTGCACCAAAACCCAAACACTAATAAATTCACCCAGGGACTCTCCTTGCAGTACTCTAATCATTCAGTCAGTACCCAAATACTCATGCACTGAGCCAGGCCATAGCACATGGATTACTTCAAATGCCTATCCACTGTGCATGCAGTCTTCTAACCACATACACACTTGTCTTTCAAACCTTCAAGTCTCCAGTCAGTATCCATACACTTCCAGCAAACACCTTGTCACTCCCCTAGGACTCCTGTAGTGACCCATTCAGCACCATGTACTAACCCATTCACTGCACCAAAACCCAAACACTAATAAATTCACCCAGGGACTCTCCTTGCAGTACTCTAATCATTCAGTCAGTACCCAAGTACTCATGCACTGAGCCATGCCTTAGCACATGGACTGCTTCAAATGCCTATTCACTATGCATATAGTCCTCTAACCACCTACATACTTGTCTTTCACACCTTCCATTCTCCAGTCAGTATACACACACTTCCAGCAAACACCCTCTCACTCCCCTTTCACTCCTCTAGTGACCCATTCAGCACCATGTACAAATCCATTCACTGCACCAAAACCCAAACACTTATAAATTCACCCAGGCAATCTCGTTACAGTACTCTAATCATTCAGTCAGTACCCAAGTACTCATGCACTGAGCTAGGCCTTAGCACATTGACTGCTTCAAACACTTATCCACTATGCATGCAGTCCTCTAACCACCTACACACTTGTCTTTCACCCCTTCAATTCCCCAGTCAGTATCTACACACTCCTGCAAACACCCAGTCACTCCCCTTGCACTCCTCCAGTGACCCATTCAGCACCATGTACTAATCCATTCACAGCGCCAAAACCCAAACACTTATAATTTCACCCAGGCACTCTCCTTGCAGTACTCTAATCTTTCAGTCAGTACCCAAGTACTCATGCACTGAGACAGGCCTTAGCACACGGACTGCTTCAAACGCCAATCCACTATGCATGCAGTCCTCTAACCACCTAAGCACTTGTCTTTCACACCTTCAATTCCCCAGTCAGTATCCATACACTTCCAGCAAACACCCTGCCACTCCCCTTGCACTCCTCTAGTGACCCATTCAGCACCATCTACTAATCCATTCACTGCGCCAAAACCCAACCACTTATAAATTCACCCAGGTTCTCTCCTTGGAGTGCTCTAATCATTCAGTCAGTACCCAAGTACTCATGCACTGAGCCAGGCCTTAGCACATGGACTGCTTCAAACGCCTATCCACTATGCATGTAGTCCTCTAACCACCTACACACTTGTCATTCACACTTTCAATTCCCCAGTCAGTAGCCATACACTTCCAGCAAACACCCTGTCACTCTCCTTGCACTCGTCTAGTGACCCATTCAGCACCATGTACTAATCCATTCACTGCGCCAAAACCCAAACACTTATAAATTCACCCAGGGACTCTCCTTGCAGTACTCTAATCATTCAGTCAGTACCCAAGTACTCATGCACTGAGCCAGGCCTTAGCACATTGACTGCAAACGCCTATCCACTATGCATGCAGTCCTCTAACCACGTACACACTTGTCTTTCAAACCTTCAAGTCTCCAGTCAGTATCCATACACTTCCAGCAAACACCCTGTCACTCACCTAGGACTCCTGTAGTGACCCATTCAGCACCATGTACTAACCCATTCACTGTACCAAAACCCAAACACTTATAAATTCATCCGGACACTCTCCTTGCAGTACTCTAATCATTCAGTCAGTACCCAAGTACTCATGCACTAAGCCAGGCCTTAGCACATGGACTGCTTCAAACCCCTATCCGCTATGCATGCATTCCTCTAACCACCTACACACTTGTCTTTCACACCTTCAGTTCTCCAGTCAGTATACATACACTTCCTGAAAACACCCTGTCACTCCCCTTGCACTCCTCTAGTGACCCATTCAGCACCATGTACTAATCCATTCACTGCACCAAAACCCAAACACTTATAAATTCACCCAGGCACTCTCGTTGCTGTACTCTAATCATTCAGTCAGTACCCAAGTACTCATGCACTGAGCCAGGCCTTAGCACATGGACTGCTTTAAACTCCTATCCACTATGCATGTCGTCCTCTAACCACCTACACACTTGTCTTTCACACCTTCAATTCCCTAGTCAGTAGCCATACATTTCCAGCAAACACCCTGTCACACTCCTTGCACTCCTCTAGTGACCCATTCAGCGCCATGTACTAATCCATTCACTGCGCCAAAACCCAAAGACTTATAAATTCACCCAGGCACTCTCGTTGCAGTACTCTAATCATTCAGTCACACCCAAGTACTCATGCACTGAGCCAGGCCTTAGCACATGGACTACTTCAAACGCCTATCCACTATGCATGTAGTCCTCTAACCACCTACACACTTGTCTTTCACACTTTGAAGTCTCCATTCAGTATCCATACACCTCCAGCAAACACCCTGTCACTCCCCTAGGACTCCTGTAGTGACCCATTCAGCACCATGTACTAATCCATTCACTGCGCCAAAACCCAAACACTTATAAATTCACCCAGGGACTCTCCTTGCAGTACTCTAATCATTCAGTCAGTACCCAAGTACTCATGCACTGAGCCAGGCCTTAGCACATGGACTGCTTCAAACGCCTATCCACTATGCATGTAGTCCTCTAACCACCTACACACTTGTCTTTCACACTTTCAATTCCCCAGTCAGTAGCCATACACTTCCAGCAAACACCCTGTCACTCTCCTTGCACTCCTCTAGTGACCCATTCAGCACCATGTACTAATCCATTCACTGCGCCAAAACCCAAACACTTATAAATTTACCCAGGGACTCTCCTTGCAGTACTCTAATCATTCAGTCAGTACTCAAGTACTCATGCACTGAGCCAGGCCTTAGCACATGGACTGAAAACGCCTATCCACTATGCATGCAGTCCTCTAACCACGTACACACTTGTCTTTCAAACCTTCAAGTCTCCAGTCAGTATCCATACACTTCCAACAAACACCCTGTCACTCACCTAGGACTCCTATAGTGACCCATTCAGCACCATGTACTTACCCATTCACTGTACCAAAACCCAAACACTTATCAATTCATCGAGACACTCTCCTTGCAGTACTCTAATCATTCAGTCAGTACCCAAGTACTCATGCACTGAGCCAGGCCTTAGCACATGGACTGCTTCAAACGCCTATCCGCTGTGCATGCATTCCTCTAACCACCTACACACTTGTCTTTCACACCTTCAATTCTCCAGTCAGTGTCCATACACTTCCAGCAAACACCCTGTCACTCTCCTTGCACTCCTCTAGTGACCCATTCAGCACCATGTACTAATCCATTCACTGCGCCAAAACCCAAACACTTATAAATTCACCCAGGGACTCTCCTTGCAGTACTCTAATCATTCAGTCAGTACCCAAGTACTCATGCACTGAGCCAGGCCTTAGCACATGGACTGCAAACGCCTATCCACTATGCATGCAGTCCTCTAACCACGTACACACTTGTCTTTCAAACCTTCAAGTCTCCAGTCAGTATCCATACACTTCCAGCAAACACCCTGTCACTCACCTAGGACTCCTGTAGTGACCCATTCAGCACCATGTACCAACCCATTCACTGTACCAAAACCCAAACACTTATAAATTCATCCAGACACTCTCCTTGCAGTACTCTAATCATTCAGTCAGTACCCAAGTACTCATGCACTAAGCCAGGCCTTAGCACATGGACTGCTTCAAACGCCTATCCACTATGCATGTATTCCTCTAACCACCTATACACTTGTCTTTCACACCTTCAATTCCCCAGTCAGTATCCATACACTTCCAGGAAACACCCTGTCACTCCCCTTGCACTCCTCTAGTGACCCATTCAGCACCATGTACTAATCCATTCACTGCGCCAAAACCCAAACACTTATAAAATCACCCAGGCACTCTCCTTGCAGTACTCTAATCATTCAGTCAGTACGCAAGTACTCATGCACTGAGACAGACCTTAGCACATGGACTGCTTCAAACGCCAATCCACTGTGCATGCAGTCCTCTAACCACCTACACACTTGTCTTTCACACCTTCAATTCCCCAGTCAGTAGCCATACACTTCCAGCAAACACCCTGTCACTCTCCTTGCACTCCTCTAGTGACCCATTCAGCACCATGTACTAATCCATTCACTGCGCCAAAACCCAAACACTTATAAATTCACCCAGGAACTCATCATTGCAGTACTCTAATCATTCAGTCAGGACCCAAGTACTCATGCACTGAGCCAGGCCTTAGCTCATGGACTACTTCAAACGCCTATCCACTATGCATGTAGTCCTCTAACCACCTATACACTTGTCTTTCACACTTTCAATTCCCCAGTCAGTATCCATACACTTCCAGCAAACACCCTGTCACTCCCCTTGCACTCCTCTAGTGACCCATTCAGCACCATCTACTAATCCATTCACTGCGCCAAAACCCAACCACTTATAAATGCACCCAGGCACTCTCCTTGCAGTGCTCTAATCATTCAGTCAGTACCCAAGTACTCATGCACTGAGCCAGGACTTAGCACATGGACTGCTTCAAACGCCTATCCACTATGCATGTAGTCCTCTAACCACCTACACACTTGTCTTTCACACTTTCAATTCCCCAGTCAGTAGCCATACACTTCCAGCAAACACCCTGTCACTCTCCTTGCACACCTCTAGTGACCCATTCAGCACCATGTACTAATCCATTCACTGCGCCAAAACCCAAACACTTATAAATTCACCCAGGGACTCTCCTTGCAGTACTCTAATCATTCAGTCAGTACCCAAGTGCTCATGCACTGAGCCAGGCCTTAGCACATGGACTGCAAACGCCTATCCACTATGCATGCAGTCCTCTAACCACATACATACTTGTCTTTCAAACCTTCAAGTCTCCAGTCAGTATCCATACACTTCCAACAAACACCCTGTCACTCACCTAGGACTCCTATAGTGACCCATTCAGCACCATGTACTTACCCATTCACTGTACCAAAACCCAAACACTTATAAATTCACCCAGGTTCTCTCCTTGCAGTGCTCTAATCATTCAGTCAGTACCCAAGTACTCATGCACTGAGCCAGGCCTTAGCACATGGACTGCTTCAAACGCCTATCCACTATGCATGTAGTCCTCTAACCACCTACACACTTGTCATTCACACTTTCAATTCCCCAGTCAGTAGCCATACACTTCCAACAAACACCCTGTCACTCCCCTTGCACTCCTCTAGTGACCCATTCAGCACCATGTACTAATCCATTCACTGCACCAAAACCCAAACACTTATAAATTCACCCAGGCACTCTCGTTGCTGTACTCTAATCATTCAGTCAGTACCCAAGTACTCATGCACTGAGCCATGCCTTAGCACATGGACTGCTTCAAACGCCTATCCGCTGTGCATGCATTCCTCTAACCACCTACACACTTGTCTTTCACACCTTCAATTCTCCAGTCAGTGTCCATACACTTCCAGCAAACACCCTGTCACTCTCCTTGCACTCCTCTAGTGACCCATTCAGCACCATGTACTAATCCATTCACTGCGCCAAAACCCAAACACTTATAAATTCACCCAGGGACACTCCTTGCAGTACTCTAATCATTCAGTCAGTACCCAAGTACTCATGCACTGAGACAGGCCTTAGCACATGGACTGCTTCAAACGCCAATCCACTATGCATGCAGTCCTCTAACCACCTACACACTTGTCTTTCACACCTTCAATTCCCCAGTCAGTATCCATACACTTCCAGCAAACACCCTGTCACTCCCCTTGCACTCCTCTAGTGACCCATTCAGCACCATCTACTAATCCATTCACTGTACCAAAACCCAAACACTTATAAATTCATCCAGACACTCTCCTTGCAGTACTCTAATCATTCAGTCAGTACCCAAGTACTCATGCACTAAGCCAGGCCTTAGCACATGGACTGCTTCAAACGCCTATGCGCTATGCATGCATTCCTCTAACCACCTACACACTTGTCTTTCACACCTTCAGTTCTCCAGTCAGTATACATACACTTCCTGCAAACACGCTGTCACTCCCCTTGCACTCCTCTAGTGACCCATTCAGCACCATGTACTAATCCATTCACTGCACCAAAACCCAAACACTTATAAATTCACCCAGGCACTGTCCTTGCAGTGCTCTAATCATTCAGTCAGTACCCAAGTACTTATGCACTGAGCTAGGCCTTAGCACATGGACTGCTTTAAACGCCTATCCACTATGCATGTCGTCCTCTAACCACCTACACACTTGTCTTTCACACCTTCAATTCCCTAGTCAGTAGCCATACACTTCCAGCAAACACCCTGTCACTCTCCTTGCACTCCTCTAGTGACCCATTCAGCACCATCTACTAATCCATTCACTGCGCCAAAACCCAAACACTTATAAATTCACCCAGGGACACTCCTTGCAGTACTCTAATCATTCAGTCAGTACCCAAGTACTCATGCACTGAGCCAGGCCTTAGCACATGGACTGCAAACGCCTATCCACTATGCATGCAGTCCTCTAACCACGTACACTCTTGTCTTTCAAACCTTCAAGTCTCCAGTCAGTATCCATACACTTCCAGCAAACACCCTGTCACTCACCTAGGACTCCTGTAGTGACCCATTCAGCACCATGTACCAACCCATTCACTGTACCAAAACCCAAACACTTATAAATTCATCCAGACACTCTCCTTGCAGTACTCTAATCATTCAGTCAGTACCCAAGTACTCATGCACTAAGCCAGGCCTTAGCACATGGACTGCTTCAAACGCCTATCCGCTATGCATGCATTCCTCTAACCACCTACACACTTGTCTTTCACACCTTCAGTTCTCCAGTCAGTATACATACACTTCCTGCAAACACCCTGTCACTCCCCTTGCACTCCTCTAGTGACCCATTCAGCACCATGTACTAATCCATTCACTGCACCAAAACCCAAACACTTATAAATTCACCCAGGCACTCTCGTTGCTGTACTCTAATCATTCAGTCAGTACCCAAGTACTCATGCACTGAGACAGGCCTTAGCCCATGGACTGCTTCAAACGCCAATCCACTATGCATGCAGTCCTCTAACCACCTACACACTTGTCTTTCACACCTTCAATTCCCCAGTCAGTATCCATACACTTCCAGCAAACACCCTGTCACTCCCCTTGCACTCCTCTAGTGACCCATTCAGCACCATCTACTAATCCATTCACTGCGCCAAAACCCAACCACTTATAAATTCACCCAGGCACTGTCCTTGCAGTGCTCTAATCATTCAGTCAGTACCCAAGTACTTATGCACTGAGCCAGGCCTTAGCACATGGACTGCTTTAAACGCCTATCCACTATGCATGTCGTCCTCTAACCACCTACACACTTGTCTTTCACACCTTCAATTCCCTAGTCAGTAGCCATACACTTCCAGCAAACACCCTGTCACACTCCTTGCACTCCTCTAGTGACCCATTCAGCGCAATGTACTAATCCATTCACTGCGCCAAAACCCAAAGACTTATAAATTCACCCAGGCACTCTCGTTGCAGTACTCTAATCATTCAGTCAGTACCCAAGTACTCATGCACTGAGCCAGGCCTTAGCACATGGACTACTTCAAACGCCTATCCACTATGCATGTAGTCCTCTAACCACCTACACACTTGTCTTTCACACTTTCAAGTCTCCAGTCAGTATCCATACACCTCCAGCAAACACCCTGTCACTCCCCTAGGACTCCTGTAGTAACCCATTCAGCACCATGTACTAATCCATTCACTGCGCCAAAACCCAAACCCTTATAAATTCAACCAGGGACTCTCCTTGCAGTACTCTAATCATTCAGTCAGTACCCAAGTACTCATGCACTGAGCCAGGCCTTAGCACATGGACTGCTTCAAACGCCTATCCACTATGCATGTAGTCCTCTAACCACCTACACACTTGTCTTTCACACTTTCAATTTCCCAGTCAGTATCCATACACTTCCAGCAAACACCCTGTCACTCCCCTTGCACTCCTCTAGTGACCCATTCAGCACCATGTACAAATCCATTCACTGCACCAAAACCCAAACACTTATAAATTCACCCAGGCAATCTCGTTACAGTACTCTAATCATTCAGTCAGTACCCAAGTACTCATGCACTGAGCTAGGCCTTAGCACATTGACTGCTTCAAACACTTATCCACTATGCATGCAGTCCTCTAACCACCTACACACTTGTCTTTCACCCCTTCAATTCCCCAGTCAGTATCTACACACTCCTGCAAACACCCAGTCACTCCCCTTGCACTCCTCCAGTGACCCATTCAGCACCATGTACTAATCCATTCACAGCGCCAAAACCCAAACACTTATAATTTCACCCAGGCACTCTCCTTGCAGTACTCTAATCATTCAGTCAGTACCCAAGTACTCATGCACTGAGACAGGCCTTAGCACACGGACTGCTTCAAACGCCAATCCACTATGCATGCAGTCCTCTAACCACCTAAGCACTTGTCTTTCACACCTTCAATTCCCCAGTCAGTATCCATACACTTCCAGCAAACACCCTGCCACTCCCCTTGCACTCCTCTAGTGACCCATTCAGCACCATCTACTAATCCATTCACTGCGCCAAAACCCAACCACTTATAAATTCACCCAGGTTCTCTCCTTGCAGTGCTCTAATCATTCAGTCAGTACCCAAGTACTCATGCACTGAGCCAGGCCTTAGCACATGGACTGCTTCAAACGCCTATCCACTATGCATGTAGTCCTCTAACCACCTACACACTTGTCATTCACACTTTCAATTCCCCAGTCAGTAGCCATACACTTCCAGCAAACACCCTGTCACTCTCCTTGCACTCGTCTAGTGACCCATTCAGCACCATGTACTAATCCATTCACTGCGCCAAAACCCAAACACTTATAAATTCACCCAGGGACTCTCCTTGCAGTACTCTAATCATTCAGTCAGTACCCAAGTACTCATGCACTGAGCCAGGCCTTAGCACATTGACTGCAAACGCCTATCCACTATGCATGCAGTCCTCTAACCACGTACACACTTGTCTTTCAAACCTTCAAGTCTCCAGTCAGTATCCATACACTTCCAGCAAACACCCTGTCACTCACCTAGGACTCCTGTAGTGACCCATTCAGCACCATGTACTAACCCATTCACTGTACCAAAACCCAAACACTTATAAATTCATCCGAACACTCTCCTTGCAGTACTCTAATCATTCAGTCAGTACCCAAGTACTCATGCACTAAGCCAGGCCTTAGCACATGGACTGCTTCAAACCCCTATCCGCTATGCATGCATTCCTCTAACCACCTACACACTTGTCTTTCACACCTTCAGTTCTCCAGTCAGTATACATACACTTCCTGAAAACACCCTGTCACTCCCCTTGCACTCCTCTAGTGACCCATTCAGCACCATGTACTAATCCATTCACTGCACCAAAACCCAAACACTTATAAATTCACCCAGGCACTCTCGTTGCTGTACTCTAATCATTCAGTCAGTACCCAAGTACTCATGCACTGAGCCAGGCCTTAGCACATGGACTGCTTTAAACTCCTATCCACTATGCATGTCGTCCTCTAACCACCTACACACTTGTCTTTCACACCTTCAATTCCCTAGTCAGTAGCCATACATTTCCAGCAAACACCCTGTCACACTCCTTGCACTCCTCTAGTGACCCATTCAGCGCCATGTACTAATCCATTCACTGCGCCAAAACCCAAAGACTTATAAATTCACCCAGGCACTCTCGTTGCAGTACTCTAATCATTCAGTCAGACCCAAGTACTCATGCACTGAGCCAGGCCTTAGCACATGGACTACTTCAAACGCCTATCCACTATGCATGTAGTCCTCTAACCACCTACACACTTGTCTTTCACACTTTGAAGTCTCCATTCAGTATCCATACACCTCCAGCAAACACCCTGTCACTCCCCTAGGACTCCTGTAGTGACCCATTCAGCACCATGTACTAATCCATTCACTGCGCCAAAACCCAAACACTTATAAATTCACCCAGGGACTCTCCTTGCAGTACTCTAATCATTCAGTCAGTACCCAAGTACTCATGCACTGAGCCAGGCCTTAGCACATGGACTGCTTCAAACGCCTATCCACTATGCATGTAGTCCTCTAACCACCTACACACTTGTCTTTCACACTTTCAATTCCCCAGTCAGTAGCCATACACTTCCAGCAAACACCCTGTCACTCTCCTTGCACTCCTCTAGTGACCCATTCAGCACCATGTACTAATCCATTCACTGCGCCAAAACCCAAACACTTATAAATTTACCCAGGGACTCTCCTTGCAGTACTCTAATCATTCAGTCAGTACTCAAGTACTCATGCACTGAGCCAGGCCTTAGCACATGGACTGAAAACGCCTATCCACTATGCATGCAGTCCTCTAACCACGTACACACTTGTCTTTCAAACCTTCAAGTCTCCAGTCAGTATCCATACACTTCCAACAAACACCCTGTCACTCACCTAGGACTCCTATAGTGACCCATTCAGCACCATGTACTTACCCATTCACTGTACCAAAACCCAAACACTTATCAATTCATCGAGACACTCTCCTTGCAGTACTCTAATCATTCAGTCAGTACCCAAGTACTCATGCACTGAGCCAGGCCTTAGCACATGGACTGCTTCAAACGCCTATCCGCTGTGCATGCATTCCTCTAACCACCTACACACTTGTCTTTCACACCTTCAATTCTCCAGTCAGTGTCCATACACTTCCAGCAAACACCCTGTCACTCTCCTTGCACTCCTCTAGTGACCCATTCAGCACCATGTACTAATCCATTCACTGCGCCAAAACCCAAACACTTATAAATTCACCCAGGGACTCTCCTTGCAGTACTCTAATCATTCAGTCAGTACCCAAGTACTCATGCACTGAGCCAGGCCTTAGCACATGGACTGCAAACGCCTATCCACTATGCATGCAGTCCTCTAACCACGTACACACTTGTCTTTCAAACCTTCAAGTCTCCAGTCAGTATCCATACACTTCCAGCAAACACCCTGTCACTCACCTAGGACTCCTGTAGTGACCCATTCAGCACCATGTACCAACCCATTCACTGTACCAAAACCCAAACACTTATAAATTCATCCAGACACTCTCCTTGCAGTACTCTAATCATTCAGTCAGTACCCAAGTACTCATGCACTAAGCCAGGCCTTAGCACATGGACTGCTTCAAACGCCTATCCACTATGCATGTATTCCTCTAACCACCTATACACTTGTCTTTCACACCTTCAATTCCCCAGTCAGTATCCATACACTTCCAGGAAACACCCTGTCACTCCCCTTGCACTCCTCTAGTGACCCATTCAGCACCATGTACTAATCCATTCACTGCGCCAAAACCCAAACACTTATAAAATCACCCAGGCACTCTCCTTGCAGTACTCTAATCATTCAGTCAGTACGCAAGTACTCATGCACTGAGACAGACCTTAGCACATGGACTGCTTCAAACGCCAATCCACTGTGCATGCAGTCCTCTAACCACCTACACACTTGTCTTTCACACCTTCAATTCCCCAGTCAGTAGCCATACACTTCCAGCAAACACCCTGTCACTCTCCTTGCACTCCTCTAGTGACCCATTCAGCACCATGTACTAATCCATTCACTGCGCCAAAACCCAAACACTTATAAATTCACCCAGGAACTCATCATTGCAGTACTCTAATCATTCAGTCAGGACCCAAGTACTCATGCACTGAGCCAGGCCTTAGCTCATGGACTACTTCAAACGCCTATCCACTATGCATGTAGTCCTCTAACCACCTATACACTTGTCTTTCACACTTTCAATTCCCCAGTCAGTATCCATACACTTCCAGCAAACACCCTGTCACTCCCCTTGCACTCCTCTAGTGACCCATTCAGCACCATCTACTAATCCATTCACTGCGCCAAAACCCAACCACTTATAAATGCACCCAGGCACTCTCCTTGCAGTGCTCTAATCATTCAGTCAGTACCCAAGTACTCATGCACTGAGCCAGGACTTAGCACATGGACTGCTTCAAACGCCTATCCACTATGCATGTAGTCCTCTAACCACCTACACACTTGTCTTTCACACTTTCAATTCCCCAGTCAGTAGCCATACACTTCCAGCAAACACCCTGTCACTCTCCTTGCACACCTCTAGTGACCCATTCAGCACCATGTACTAATCCATTCACTGCGCCAAAACCCAAACACTTATAAATTCACCCAGGGACTCTCCTTGCAGTACTCTAATCATTCAGTCAGTACCCAAGTGCTCATGCACTGAGCCAGGCCTTAGCACATGGACTGCAAACGCCTATCCACTATGCATGCAGTCCTCTAACCACATACATACTTGTCTTTCAAACCTTCAAGTCTCCAGTCAGTATCCATACACTTCCAACAAACACCCTGTCACTCACCTAGGACTCCTATAGTGACCCATTCAGCACCATGTACTTACCCATTCACTGTACCAAAACCCAAACACTTATCAATTCATCCAGACACTCTCCTTGCAGTACTCTAATCATTCAGTCAGTACCCAAGTACTCATGCACTGAGCCATGCCTTAGCACATGGACTGCTTCAAACGCCTATCCGCTGTGCATGCATTCCTCTAACCACCTACACACTTGTCTTTCACACCTTCAATTCTCCAGTCAGTGTCCATACACTTCCAGCAAACACCCTGTCACTCTCCTTGCACTCCTCTAGTGACCCATTCAGCACCATGTACTAATCCATTCACTGCGCCAAAACCCAAACACTTATAAATTCACCCAGGGACACTCCTTGCAGTACTCTAATCATTCAGTCAGTACCCAAGTACTCATGCACTGAGACAGGCCTTAGCACATGGACTGCTTCAAACGCCAATCCACTATGCATGCAGTCCTCTAACCACCTACACACTTGTCTTTCACACCTTCAATTCCCCAGTCAGTATCCATACACTTCCAGCAAACACCCTGTCACTCCCCTTGCACTCCTCTAGTGACCCATTCAGCACCATCTACTAATCCATTCACTGTACCAAAACCCAAACACTTATAAATTCATCCAGACACTCTCCTTGCAGTACTCTAATCATTCAGTCAGTACCCAAGTACTCATGCACTAAGCCAGGCCTTAGCACATGGACTGCTTCAAACGCCTATGCGCTATGCATGCATTCCTCTAACCACCTACACACTTGTCTTTCACACCTTCAGTTCTCCAGTCAGTATACATACACTTCCTGCAAACACGCTGTCACTCCCCTTGCACTCCTCTAGTGACCCATTCAGCACCATGTACTAATCCATTCACTGCACCAAAACCCAAACACTTATAAATTCACCCAGGCACTGTCCTTGCAGTGCTCTAATCATTCAGTCAGTACCCAAGTACTTATGCACTGAGCTAGGCCTTAGCACATGGACTGCTTTAAACGCCTATCCACTATGCATGTCGTCCTCTAACCACCTACACACTTGTCTTTCACACCTTCAATTCCCTAGTCAGTAGCCATACACTTCCAGCAAACACCCTGTCACTCCCCTTGCACTCCTCTAGTGACCCATTCAGCACCATCTACTAATCCATTCACTGCGCCAAAACCCAACCACTTATAAATTCACCCAGGCACTGTCCTTGCAGTGCTCTAATCATTCAGTCAGTACCCAAGTACTTATGCACTGAGCCAGGCCTTAGCACATGGACTGCTTTAAACGCCTATCCACTATGCATGTCGTCCTCTAACCACCTACACACTTGTCTTTCACACCTTCAATTCCCTAGTCAGTAGCCATACACTTCCAGCAAACACCCTGTCACACTCCTTGCACTCCTCTAGTGACCCATTCAGCGCAATGTACTAATCCATTCACTGCGCCAAAACCCAAAGACTTATAAATTCACCCAGGCACTCTCGTTGCAGTACTCTAATCATTCAGTCAGTACCCAAGTACTCATGCACTGAGCCAGGCCTTAGCACATGGACTACTTCAAACGCCTATCCACTATGCATGTAGTCCTCTAACCACCTACACACTTGTCTTTCACACTTTCAAGTCTCCAGTCAGTATCCATACACCTCCAGCAAACACCCTGTCACTCCCCTAGGACTCCTGTAGTAACCCATTCAGCACCATGTACTAATCCATTCACTGCGCCAAAACCCAAACCCTTATAAATTCACCCAGGGACTCTCCTTGCAGTACTCTAATCATTCAGTCAGTACCCAAGTACTCATGCACTGAGCCAGGCCTTAGCACATGGACTGCTTCAAACGCCTATCCACTATGCATGTAGTCCTCTAACCACCTACACACTTGTCTTTCACACTTTCAATTCCCCAGTCAGTATCCATACACTTCCAGCAAACACCCTGTCACTCCCCTTGCACTCCTCTAGTGACCCATTCAGCACCATGTACTAATCCATTCACTGCACCAAAACCCAAACACTTATAAATTCACCCAGGCACTCTCGTTGCAGTACTCTAATCATTCAGTCAGTACCCAAGTACTCATGCACTGAGACAGGCCTTAGCACATGGACTGCTTCAAACGCCAATCCACTATGCATGCAGTCCACTAACCACCTACACACTTGTCTTTCACACCTTCAATTCCCCAGTCAGTGTCCATACACTTCCAGCAAACACCCTGTCAATCTCCTTGCACTCCTCTAGTGACCCATTCAGCACCATGTACTAATCCATTCATTGCGCCAAAACCCAAACACTTATAAATTCACCCAGGGACTCTCCTTGCAGTACTCTAATCATTCAGTCAGTACCCAAGTACTCATGCACTGAGCCAGGCCTTAACACATGGACTACTGCAAACGCCTATCCGCTATGCATGCATTCCTCTAACCACCTACACACTTGTCTTTCACACCTTCAGTTCTCCAGTCAGTATCCATACACTTCCAGCAAACACCCTGTCACTCCCCTTGCACTCCTCTAGTGACCCATTCAGCACCATCTACTAATCCATTCACTGCGCCAAAACCCAACCACTTATAAATTCACCCAGGCACTGTCCTTGCAGTGCTCTAATCATTCAGTCAGTACCCAAGTCCTTATGCACTGAGCCAGGCCTTAGCACATGGACTGCTTTAAACACCTATCCACTATGCATGTCGTCCTCTAACCACCTACACACTTGTCTTTCACACCTTTAATTCCCTAGTCAGTAGCCATACACTTCCAGCAAACACCCTGTCACACTCCTTGCACTCCTCTAGTTACCCATTCAGCCCCATGTACTAATCCATTCACTGCACCAAAATCCAAAGACTTATAAATTCACCCAGGCACTCTCGTTGCAGTACTCTAATCATTCAGTCAGTACCCAAGTACTCATGCACTGAGCCAGGCCTTAGAACATGGAGTGCTTCAAAGGCCTATCCACTATGCATGCAGTCCTATAACCACCTACACACTTATCATTCACACCTTCAATTCCCCAGTCAGTAATCATACACTTCCAGCAAATACCCTGTCACTCCCCTTGCACTCCTCTATTGACCCATTCAGCACCATGTACTAATCCATTCACTGCGCGAAAACCCAAACACCTATAAATTCACCCAGGCACTCTCCTTGCAATACTCTAATCATTCAGTCAGTACCCAAATACTCAACCAGTGACCCAGGTCTTAGCACATGGACTGGTTCAAACCCCTATCCACTATGCATGCCATCCTCTAACCACCTACACACTTGTCTTTCACACCTTCAATTCCCCAGTCAGTATCTATACACTCCTGCTAACGCCCTGTCACTCCCCTTGCACTCCTCCAGTGACCCATTCAGCACCATGTACTAATCCATTCACAGCGCCAAAACCCAAACACTTATAAATTCACCCAGGCACTCTCCTTGCAGTACTCTAATCATTCAGTCAGTACCCAAGTACTCATGCACTGAGACAGGCCTTAGCACATGGACTGCTTCAAACGCCAATCCACTATGCATGCAGTCCTCTAACCACCTACACACTTGTCTTTCACACCTTCAATTCCCCAGTCAGTATCCATACACTTCCAACAAACAGCCTGCCACTCTCCTTGCACTCCTCTAGTGACCCATTCAGCGCCATGTACTAATCCATTCACTGCGCCAAAACCCAAACACTGATAAATTCACCCAGGCACTCTTGTTGCAGTACTCTAATCATTCAGTCAGTACCCAAGTACTCATGCACTGAGCCAGGCCTTAGCACATCGACTACCTCAAACGCCTATCCACTATGCATTCAGTCCTCTAACCACGTACACACTTGTCTTTCACACCTTCAAGTCTCCAGTCAGTATCCATACACTTCCAGCAAACACCCTGTCACTCCCCTTGCACTCCTCTAGTGACCCATTCAGCACCATCTACTAATCCATTCACTGCGCCAAAACGCAACCACTTATAAATTCACCCAGGCATTCTCCTTGCAGTGCTCTAATCATTCAGTCAGTACCCAAGTACTCATGCACTGAGCCAGGCCTTAGCACATGGACTGCTTTAAACGCCTATCCACTATGCATGTCGTCCTCTAACCACCTACACACTTGTCTTTCACACCTTCAATTCCCCAGCCAGTAGCCATACACTTCCAGCAAACACCCTGTCACTCTCCTTGCACTCCTCTAGTGAACCATTCAGCACCATGTACTAATCCATTCACTGCGCCAAAACCCAAACACTTATAAATTCACCCAGGCACTCTCGTTGCAGTACTCTAATCATTCAGTCAGTACCCAAGTACTCATGCACTGAGCCAGGCATTAGCACATGGACTACTGCAAACGCCTATCCACTATGCATGCAGTCCTCTAACCATGTACACACTTGTTTTTCACACCTTCAAGTCTCCAGTCAGTATCCATACACCTCCAGCAAACACCCTGTCACTCCCCTAGGACTCCTGTAGTGACCCATTCAGCACCATGTACCAATCCATTCACTGCGCCAAAACCCAAACACTTATAAATTCACCCAGGGACACTCCTTGCAGTACTCTAATCATTCAGTCAGTACCCAAGTACTCATGCACTGAGCCAGGCCTTAGCACATGGACTGCAAACGCCTATCCACTATGCATGCAGTCCTCTAACCACGTACACTCTTGTCTTTCAAACCTTCAAGTCTCCAGTCAGTATCCATACACTTCCAGCAAACACCCTGTCACTCACCTAGGACTCCTGTAGTGACCCATTCAGCACCATGTACCAACCCATTCACTGTACCAAAACCCAAACACTTATAAATTCATCCAGACACTCTCCTTGCAGTACTCTAATCATTCAGTCAGTACCCAAGTACTCATGCACTAAGCCAGGCCTTAGCACATGGACTGCTTCAAACGCCTATCCGCTATGCATGCATTCCTCTAACCACCTACACACTTGTCTTTCACACCTTCAGTTCTCCAGTCAGTATACATACACTTCCTGCAAACACCCTGTCACTCCCCTTGCACTCCTCTAGTGACCCATTCAGCACCATGTACTAATCCATTCACTGCACCAAAACCCAAACACTTATAAATTCACCCAGGCACTCTCGTTGCTGTACTCTAATCATTCAGTCAGTACCCAAGTACTCATGCACTGAGACAGGCCTTAGCCCATGGACTGCTTCAAACGCCAATCCACTATGCATGCAGTCCTCTAACCACCTACACACTTGTCTTTCACACCTTCAATTCCCCAGTCAGTATCCATACACTTCCAGCAAACACCCTGTCACTCCCCTTGCACTCCTCTAGTGACCCATTCAGCACCATCTACTAATCCATTCACTGCGCCAAAACCCAACCACTTATAAATTCACCCAGGCACTGTCCTTGCAGTGCTCTAATCATTCAGTCAGTACCCAAGTACTTATGCACTGAGCCAGGCCTTAGCACATGGACTGCTTTAAACGCCTATCCACTATGCATGTCGTCCTCTAACCACCTACACACTTGTCTTTCACACCTTCAATTCCCTAGTCAGTAGCCATACACTTCCAGCAAACACCCTGTCACACTCCTTGCACTCCTCTAGTGACCCATTCAGCGCAATGTACTAATCCATTCACTGCGCCAAAACCCAAAGACTTATAAATTCACCCAGGCACTCTCGTTGCAGTACTCTAATCATTCAGTCAGTACCCAAGTACTCATGCACTGAGCCAGGCCTTAGCACATGGACTACTTCAAACGCCTATCCACTATGCATGTAGTCCTCTAACCACCTACACACTTGTCTTTCACACTTTCAAGTCTCCAGTCAGTATCCATACACCTCCAGCAAACACCCTGTCACTCCCCTAGGACTCCTGTAGTAACCCATTCAGCACCATGTACTAATCCATTCACTGCGCCAAAACCCAAACCCTTATAAATTCACCCAGGGACTCTCCTTGCAGTACTCTAATCATTCAGTCAGTACCCAAGTACTCATGCACTGAGCCAGGCCTTAGCACATGGACTGCTTCAAACGCCTATCCACTATGCATGTAGTCCTCTAACCACCTACACACTTGTCTTTCACACTTTCAATTCCCCAGTCAGTATCCATACACTTCCAGCAAACACCCTGTCACTCCCCTTGCACTCCTCTAGTGACCCATTCAGCACCATGTACTAATCCATTCACTGCACCAAAACCCAAACACTTATAAATTCACCCAGGCACTCTCGTTGCAGTACTCTAATCATTCAGTCAGTACCCAAGTACTCATGCACTGAGACAGGCCTTAGCACATGGACTGCTTCAAACGCCAATCCACTATGCATGCAGTCCACTAACCACCTACACACTTGTCTTTCACACCTTCAATTCCCCAGTCAGTGTCCATACACTTCCAGCAAACACCCTGTCAATCTCCTTGCACTCCTCTAGTGACCCATTCAGCACCATGTACTAATCCATTCATTGCGCCAAAACCCAAACACTTATAAATTCACCCAGGGACTCTCCTTGCAGTACTCTAATCATTCAGTCAGTACCCAAGTACTCATGCACTGAGCCAGGCCTTAACACATGGACTACTGCAAACGCCTATCCGCTATGCATGCATTCCTCTAACCACCTACACACTTGTCTTTCACACCTTCAGTTCTCCAGTCAGTATCCATACACTTCCAGCAAACACCCTGTCACTCCCCTTGCACTCCTCTAGTGACCCATTCAGCACCATCTACTAATCCATTCACTGCGCCAAAACCCAACCACTTATAAATTCACCCAGGCACTGTCCTTGCAGTGCTCTAATCATTCAGTCAGTACCCAAGTCCTTATGCACTGAGCCAGGCCTTAGCACATGGACTGCTTTAAACACCTATCCACTATGCATGTCGTCCTCTAACCACCTACACACTTGTCTTTCACACCTTTAATTCCCTAGTCAGTAGCCATACACTTCCAGCAAACACCCTGTCACACTCCTTGCACTCCTCTAGTTACCCATTCAGCCCCATGTACTAATCCATTCACTGCACCAAAATCCAAAGACTTATAAATTCACCCAGGCACTCTCGTTGCAGTACTCTAATCATTCAGTCAGTACCCAAGTACTCATGCACTGAGCCAGGCCTTAGAACATGGAGTGCTTCAAAGGCCTATCCACTATGCATGCAGTCCTATAACCACCTACACACTTATCATTCACACCTTCAATTCCCCAGTCAGTAATCATACACTTCCAGCAAATACCCTGTCACTCCCCTTGCACTCCTCTATTGACCCATTCAGCACCATGTACTAATCCATTCACTGCGCGAAAACCCAAACACCTATAAATTCACCCAGGCACTCTCCTTGCAATACTCTAATCATTCAGTCAGTACCCAAATACTCAACCAGTGACCCAGGTCTTAGCACATGGACTGGTTCAAACCCCTATCCACTATGCATGCCATCCTCTAACCACCTACACACTTGTCTTTCACACCTTCAATTCCCCAGTCAGTATCTATACACTCCTGCTAACGCCCTGTCACTCCCCTTGCACTCCTCCAGTGACCCATTCAGCACCATGTACTAATCCATTCACAGCGCCAAAACCCAAACACTTATAAATTCACCCAGGCACTCTCCTTGCAGTACTCTAATCATTCAGTCAGTACCCAAGTACTCATGCACTGAGACAGGCCTTAGCACATGGACTGCTTCAAACGCCAATCCACTATGCATGCAGTCCTCTAACCACCTACACACTTGTCTTTCACACCTTCAATTCCCCAGTCAGTATCCATACACTTCCAACAAACAGCCTGCCACTCTCCTTGCACTCCTCTAGTGACCCATTCAGCGCCATGTACTAATCCATTCACTGCGCCAAAACCCAAACACTGATAAATTCACCCAGGCACTCTTGTTGCAGTACTCTAATCATTCAGTCAGTACCCAAGTACTCATGCACTGAGCCAGGCCTTAGCACATCGACTACCTCAAACGCCTATCCACTATGCATTCAGTCCTCTAACCACGTACACACTTGTCTTTCACACCTTCAAGTCTCCAGTCAGTATCCATACACCTCCAGCAAACACCCTGTCACTCCCCTAGGACTCCTGTAGTGACCCATTTAGCACCATGTACTAATCCATTCACTGTGCCAAAACCCAAACACTTATAAATTCACCCAGGGACTCTCCTTGCAGTTCTCTAATCATTCAGTCAGTACCCAAGTACTCATGCACTGAGCCAGGCCTTAGCACATGGACTGCTTCAAACGCCTATCCACTATGCATGTAGTCCTCTAATCAACCAAAACACACTTGTCTTTCACACTTTCAATTCCCCAGTCAGTAGCCATACACTTCCAGCAAACACCCTGTCACTCTCCTTGCACTCCTCTAGTGACTCATTCAGCACCATGCACTAATCCATACACTGCGCCAAAACCCAAACACTTATAAATTCACCCAGGGACTCTCCTTGCAGTACTCTAATCATTCAGTCAGTACCCAAGTACTCATGCACTGAGCCAGGCCTTATCAAACGCCTATCCACTATGCATGTAGTCCTCTAACCACCTACACACTTGTCTTTCACACTTTCAATTCCCCAGTCAGTATCCATACACTTCCAGCAAACACCCTGTCACTCACCTAGGACTCCTGTAGTAACCCATTCAGCACCATCTACTAACCCATTCACTGTACCAAAACCCAAACACTTATAAATTCATCCAGACACTCTCCTTGCAGTACTCTAATCATTCAATCAGTACCCAAGTACTCATGCACTGAGCCAGGCCTTAGCACATGGACTGCTTCAAACGCCTATCCGCTATGCATGCATTCCTCTAACCACCTACACACTTGTCTTTCACACCTTCAATTCTCCAGTCAGTATACATACACTTCCTGCAAACACCCTGTCACTCCCCTTGCACTCCTCTAGTGACCCATTCAGCACCATCTACTAATCCATTCACTGCGCCAAAACCCAAACACTTATAAATTCACCCAGGCATTCTCCTTGCAGTGCTCTAATCATTCAGTCAGTACCCAAGTACTCATGCACTGAGCCAGGCCTTAGCACATGGACTGCTTTAAATGCCTATCCACTATGCATGTCGTCCTCTAACCACCTACACACTTGTTTTTCACACCTTCAATTCCCCAGTCAGTGTCCATACACTTCCAGCAAACACCCTGTCACTCTCCTTGCACTCCTCTAGTGACCCATTCAGCACCATGCACTAATCCATTCACTGCACCAAAACCCAAACACATAAATTCACCCAGGGACTCTCCTTGCAGTACTCTAATCATTCAGTCAGTACCCAAGTACTCATGCACTGAGCCAGGCCTTAGCACATGGGCTGCTTCAAACGCCTATCCACTATGCATGCAGTCCTCTAATCACCTACACGCTTGTCTTTCACACCTTCAATTCCCCAGTCAGTATACATACACTTCCAGCAAACAGCCTGTCACTCTCCTTGAACTCCTCTAGTGACCCATTTAGCGCCATGTACTAATCCATTCACTGCGCCAAAACCCAAACACTTATAAATTCACCCAGGCACTCTCGTGGCAGTACTCTAATCATTCAGTCAGTACCCAAGTACTCATGCACTGAGCCAGGCCTTAGCACATGGACTACTTCAAACGCCTATCCACTATGCATGCAGTCCTCTAACCACGTACACACTTGTCTTTCACACCTTCAAGTATCCAGTCAGTATCCATACACCTCCAGCAAACACCCTGTCACTCCCCTAGGACTCCTGTAGTGACCCATTTAGCACCATGTACTAATCCATTCACTGTGCCAAAACCCAAACACTTATAAATTCACCCAGGCACTCTCCTTGCAGTGCTCTAATCATTCAGTCAGTACCCAAGTACTCATGCACTGAGCCAGGCCTTAGCACATGGACTGCTTCAAACGCCTTCCACTATGCATGTAGTCCTCTAACCACCTACACACTTGTCTTTCACACTTTCAATTCCCTAGTCAGTAGACATACACTTCCAGCAAACAACCTGTCACTCTCCTTGCACTCCTCTAGTGACCCATTCAGCACCATGTACTAATCCATTCACTGTGCCAAAACCCAACCACTTATAAATTCACCCAGGGACTCTCCTTGCAGTACTCCAATCATTCAGTCAGTACCCAAGTACTCATGCACTGAGCCAGGCCTTAGCACATGGACTGCAAATGCCTATCCACTATGCATGCAGTCCTCTAACCACGTACACACTTGTCTTTCAAACCTTCAAGTCTCCAGTCAGTATCCATACACTTCCAGCAAACACCCTGTCACTCACCTAGGACTCCTGTAGTGACCCATTCAGCACCATGTACTAACCCATTCACTGTACTAAAACCCAAACACTTATAAATTCATCCAGACACTCTCCTTGTAGTACTCTAATCATTCAGTCAGTACCCAAGTACACATGCACTGAGCCAGGCCTTAGCACATGGACTGCTTCAAACGCCTATCCGCTATGCATGCATTCCTCTAACCACCTACACACTTGTCTTTCACACCTTCAATTCTCCAGTCAGTATACATACACTTCCTGCAAATACCCTGTCACTCCCCTTGCACTCCTCTAGTGACCCATTCAGCACCATGTACTAATCCATTCACTGCACCAAAACCCAAACACTTATAAATTCACCCAGGCACTCTCGTTGCAGTACTCTACTCATTCAGTCAGTACCCAAGTACTCATGCACTGAGCTAGGCCTTAGCACATGGACTGATTCAAACACCTATCCACTATGCATGCAGTCCTCTAACCACCTACACACTTGTCTTTCACCCCTTCCATTCCCCAGTCAGTATCTACACACTCCTGCAAACACCCTGTCACTCCCCTTCCACTCCGCCAGTGACCCATTCAGCACCATGTACTAATCCATTCACAGCGCCAAAACCCAAACACTTACAAATTCAACCAGGCACTCTCCTTGCCGTACTCTAATCATTCAGTCAGTACCCAAGTACTCATGCACTGAGACAGGCCTTAGCACATGGACTGCTTCAAACGCCTATCCACTATGCATGCAGTCCTCTAACCACCTACACACTTGTCTTTCACACCTTCAATTCCCCAGTCAGTGTCCATACACTTCCAGCAAACACCCTGTCACTCTCCTTGCACTACTCTAGTGACCCATTCAGCACCATGTACTAATCCATTCACTGCGCCAAAACCCAAACACTTATAAATTCTCCCCGGGACTCTCCTTGCAGTACTCTAATCATTCAGTCAGTACCCAAGTACTCATGCACTGAGCCAGGCCTTAGCACATGGACTGCTTCAAACGCCTATCCACTATGCATGTAGTCCTCTAACCACCTATACACTTGTCTTTCACACCTTCAATTCCCCAGTCAGTATCCATACACTTCCAGCAAACACCCTGTCACTCCCCTTGCACTCCTCTAGTGACCCATTCAGCACCATCTACTAATCCATTCACTGCGCCAAAACCCAACCACTTATAAATTCACCCAGGAACTCTCCTTGCAGTGCTCTAATCATTCAGTCAGTACCCAAGTACTCATGCACTGAGCCAGGCCTTAGCACATGGACTGTTTCAAATGCCTATCCACTATGCATGCAGTCCTCCTACCACGTACACACTTGTCTTTCACACCTTCAAGTCTCCAGTCAGCATCCATACACTTCCAGCAAACACCCTGTCACTCCCCTAGGACTCCTGTAGTGACCCATTCAGCACCATGTACTAATCCATTCACTGCGCCAAACCCAAACACTTATAAATTCACCCAGGGACTCTCCTTGCAGTACTCTAATCATTCAGTCAGTACCCAAGTACTCATGCACTGAGCCAGGCCTTAGCACATGGACTGCTTCAAACGCCTATCCACTATGCATGTAGTCCTCTAACCACCAACACACTTGTCTTTCACACCTTCAATTCCCCAGTCAGTAGCCATACTCTTCCAGCAAATACACTGTCACTCTCCTTGCACACCTCTAGTGACCCATTCAGCACCATGTACTAATCCATTCACTGTGCCAAAACCCAAACACTTATAAATTCACCCAGACACTCTCCTTGCAGTACTCTAATCATTCAGTCAGTACCCAAGTACTCATGCACTGAGCCAGGCCTTAGCACATGGACTACTTCAAACGCCTATCCACTATGCATGCAGTCCTCTAACCACGGACACACTTGTCTTTCACACCTTCAAGTCTCCAGTCAGTATCCATACACTTCCAGCAAACACCCTGTCACTCCCCTAGGACTCCTGTAGTGACCTATTCAGCACCATGTACTAATCCATTCACTGCGCCAAAACCCAAACACTTAGAAATTCACCCAGGGACTCTCCTTGCAGTACTCTAATCATTCAGTCAGTACCAAACTACTCATGCACTGAGCCAGGCCTTAGCACATGGACTGCTTCAAATGCCTATCCACTATGCATGTAGTCCTCTAACCACCTACACACTTGTCTTTCATACCTTCAATTCCCCAGTCAGTAGCCATACACTTCCAGCAAACACCCTGTCACTCTCGTTGCACTCCTCTAGTGACCCATTCAACACCATGTACTAATCCATTCACTGCGCCAAAACCTAAACACTTATAAATTCACCCAGACACTCTCATTGCAGTACTCTAATCATTCAGTCAGGACCCAAGTACTCATGCACTTAGCCAGGCCTTAGAACATGGACTACTTTAAACGCCTATCCACTATGCATGCAGTCCTCTAACCACGTACACACTTGTCTTTCAAACCTTCAAGTCTCCAGTCAGTATCCATACACTTCCATCAAACACCCTGTCACTCCCCTAGGACTCCTGTAGTGACCCATTCAGCACCATGTTCTAACCCATTCACTGCACCCAAACCCAAACACTTAAAAATTCACCCAGGCACTCTACTTGCAATACTCTAATCATTCAGTCAGTACCCAAGTACTCAACCAGTGACCCAGGTCTTAGCACATGGACTGCTTCAAACCCCTATCCACTATGCATGCAATCCCCTAACCACCTACACACTTGTCTTTCACCCCTTCAATTCCCCTGTCAGTATCTAATAACTCCTGCAAACACCCTGTCACTCCTCTTGTACTCCTCCAGTGACCCATTCAGCACCATGTACTAATCCATTCATAGCGCCAAAACCCAAACACTTATAAAATCACCCAGGCACTCTCCTTGCAGTACTCTAATCATTCAGTCAGTACGCAAGTACTCATGCACTGAGATAGACCTTAGCACATGGACTGCTTCAAACGCCAATCCACTGTGCATGCAGTCCTCTAACCACCTACACACTTGTCTTTCATACCTTCAATTCCCCAGTCAGTAGCCATACACTTCCAGCAAACACCCTGTCACTCTAATTGCACTCCTCTAGTGACCCATTCAGCACCATGTACTAATCCATTCACTGCGCCAAAACCCAAACACTTATAAATTCACCCAGGAACTCATCATTGCAGTACTCTAATCATTCAGTCAGAACCCAAGTACTCATGCACTGAGCCAGGCATTAGCACATGGACTACTTCAAATGCCTATCCACTATGCATGCAGTCCTCCTACCACGTACACACTTGTCTTTCACACCTTCAAGTCTCCAGTCAGTATCAATACACTTCCAGCAAACACCCTGTCACTCCCCTAGGACTCCTGTGGTGACCCATTCAGCACCATTTACTAATCCATTCACTGCGCCAAAACCCAAACACTTATAAATTCACCCAGGGACTCTCCTTGCAGTACTCTAATCATTCAGTCAGGACCCAAGTACTCATGCACTGAGCCAGGCCTTAGCACATGGACTACTTTCAACGCCTACCCACTATGCATGCAGTCCTCTAACCACCTACACACTTGTCTTTCACACCTTCAATTCTCCAGTCAGTATACATACACTTCCAGCAAACACCCTGTCACTCCCCTTGCACTCCTCTAGTGACCCATTCAGCACCATGTACTAATCCATTCACAGCGCCAAAACCCAAACACTTATATATTCACCCAGGGACTCTCCTTGCAGTACTCTAATCATTCCGTCAATACCCAAGTACTCATGCACTGAGCCAGGCCTTAGCACATGGAATGCTTCAAACGCCTATCCACTATGCATGTAGTCCTCTAACCACCTATACACTTGTCTTTCACACCTTCAATTCCCCAGTCAGTATCCATACACTTCCAGCAAACACCCTGTCACTCCCCTTGCACTCCTCTAGTGACCCATTCAGCACCGTCTACTAATCCATTCACTGCGCCAAAACCCAACCACTTATAAATTCACCCAGGCACTCTCCTTGCAGTGCTCTAATCGTTCAGTCAGTACCCAAGTACTCATGCACTGAGCTAGGCCTTAGCACATGGACTGCTTCAAACGCCTATCCACTATGCATGTAGTCCTCTAACCACCTACACACTTGTCTTTCACACCTTCAATTCCCCAGTCAGTAGCCATACACTTCCAGCAAACACCCTGTCACTCTCCTTGCACTCCTCTAGTGAACCATTCAGCACCATGTAATAATCCATTCACTGCACCAAAACCCAAACACATAAATTCACCCAGACACTCTCCTTGCAGTACTCTAATCATTCAGTCAGTACCCAAGTACTCATGCACTGAGCCAGGCCTTAGCACATGGGCTGCTTCAAACGCCTATCCACTATGCATGCAGTCCTCTAATCACCTACACGCTTGTCTTTCACACCTTCAATTCCCCAGTCAGTATACATACACTTCCAGCAAACAGCCTGTCACTCTCCTTGCACTCCTCTAGTGACCCATTTAGCGCCATGTACTAATCCATTCACTGCGCCAAAACCCAAACACTTATAAATTCACCCAGGCACTCTCGTGGCAGTACTCTAATCATTCAGTCAGTACCCAAGTACTCATGCACTGAGCCAGGCCTTAGCACATGGACTACTTCAAACGCCTATCCACTATGCATGCAGTCCTCTAACCACGTACACACTTGTCTTTCACACCTTCAAGTCTCCAGTCAGTATCCATACACCTCCAGCAAACACCCTGTCACTCCCCTAGGACTCCTGTAGTGACCCATTTAGCACCATGTACTAATCCATTCACTATGCCAAAACCCAAACACTTATAAATTCACCCAGGCACTCTCCTTGCAGTGCTCTAATCATTCAGTCAGTACCCAAGTACTCATGCACTGAGCCAGGCCTTAGCACATGGACTGCTTCAAACGCCTATCCACTATGCATGTAGTCCTCTAACCACCTACACACTTGTCTTTCACACTTTCAATTCCCTAGTCAGTAGCCATACACTTCCAGCAAACAACCTGTCACTCTCCTTGCACTCCTCTAGTGACCCATTCAGCACCATGTACTAATCCATTCACTGTGCCAAAACCCAACCACTTATAAATTCACCCAGGGACTCTCCTTGCAGTACTCCAATCATTCAGTCAGTACCCAAGTACTCATGCACTGAGCTAGGCCTTAGCACATGGACTGATTCAAACACCTATCCACTATGCATGCAGTCCTCTAACCACCTACACACTTGTCTTTCACCCCTTCCATTCCCCAGTCAGTATCTACACACTCCTGCAAACACCCTGTCACTCCCCTTCCACTCCGCCAGTGACCCATTCAGCACCATGTACTAATCCATTCACAGCGCCAAAACCCAAACACTTACAAATTCAACCAGGCACTCTCCTTGCAGTACTCTAATCATTCAGTCAGTACCCAAGTACTCATGCACTGAGCCAGGCCTCAGCACATGGACTGCTTGAAATGCCTATCCACTATGCATGTAGTCCTCTAACCACCTATACACTTGTCTTTCACACCTTCAATTCCCAAGTCAGTATCCATACACTTCCAGTAAACACCCTGTCACTCCCCTTGCACTCCTCTAGTGACCCATTCAGCACCATCTACTAATCCATTCACTGCGCCAAAACCCAAACACTTATAAATTCACCCAGGCATTCTCCTTGCAGTGCTCTAATGATTCAGTCAGTACCCAAGTACTCATGCACTGAGCCAGGCCTTAGCACATGGACTGCTTTAAACGCCTATCCACTATGCATGTCGTCCTCTAACCACCTACACACTTGTCTTTCACACCTTCAATTCCCCAGTCAGTAGCCATACACTTCCAGCAAACACCCTGTCACTCTCCTTGCACTCCTCTAGTGAACCATTCAGCACCATGTACTAATCCATTCACTGCGCCAAAACCCAAACACATAAATTCACCCAGACACTCTCCTTGCAGTACTCTAATCATTCAGTCAGTACCCAAGTACTCCTGCACTAAGCCAGGCCTTAGCACATGGGCTGCTTCAAACGCCTATCCACTATGCATGCAGTCCTCTAACCACCTACACGCTTGTCTTTCACACCTTCAATTCCCCAGTCAGTATCCATACACCTCCAGCAAACACCCTGTCACTCCCCTAGGACTCCTGTAGTGACCCATTCAGCACCATGTACTAATCCATTCACGGCGCCAAAACCCAAACACTTATAAATTCATCCAGACACTCTCCTTGCAGTACTCTAATCATTCAGTCAGTACCCAAGTACTCATGCACTGAGCCAGGCCTTAGCACATGGACTGCTTCAAACGCCTATCCACTATGCATGTAGTCCTCTAACCACCTACACACTTGTCTTTCACACCTTCAATTCCCCAGTCAGTAGCCATACACTTCCAGCAAACACCCTGTCACTCTCCTTGCACTCCTCTAGTGACCCATTCAGCACCATGTACTAATCCATTCACTATGCCAAAACCCAAACACTTATAAATTCATCCAGACACTCTCCTTGCAGTACTCTAATCATTCAGTCAGTACCCATGTACTCATGCACTGAGCCAGGCCTCAGCACATGGACTACTTCAAACGCCTATCCACTATGCATGCAGTCCTCTAACCATGTACACACTTGTCTTTCACACCTTCAAGGCTCCAGTCAGTATCCATACACCTCCAACAAACACACTGTCACTCCCCTAGGACTCCTGTAGTGACCCATTCAGCACCATGTACTAATCCATTCACTGCGCCAAAACCCAAACACATGATTTCACCCAGACACTCTCCTTGCAGTACTCTAATCATTCAGTCAGTACCCAAGTACTCCTGCACTAAGCCAGGCCTTAGCACATGGGCTGCTTCAAATGCCTATCCACTATGCATGCAGTCCTCTAACCACCAACACGCTTGTCTTTCACACCTTCAATTCCCCAGTCAGTATACATACACTTCCAGCAAACAGCCTGTCACTCTCCTTGCACTCCTCTAGTGACCCATTCAGCGCCATGTACTAATCCATTCACTGCGCCAAAACCCAAACACTTATAAATTCACCCAGGCACTCTCGTTGCAGTACTCTAATCATTCAGTCAGTACCCAAGTACTCATGCACTGAGCCAGGCCTTAGCACATGGACTACTTCAAACGCCTATCCACTATGCATGCAGTCCTCTAACCATGTACACACTTGTCTTTCACACCTTCAAGTCTCCAGTCACTATCCATACACTTCCAGCAAACACCCTGTCACTCACCTAGGACTCCTGTAGTGACCCAATCAGCACCATGTACTAATCCATTCACTGCACCAAAACCCAAACACTTATAAATTCACCCAGGGACTCTCGTTGCAGTACTCTAATCGTTCAGTCAGTACCCAAGTACTCATGCACTGAGCTAGGCCTTAGCACATTGACTGCTTCAAACACCTATCCACTATGCATGTAGTCCTCTAACCACCTACACACTTGTCTTTCACACTTTCAATTCCCTAGTCAGTAGCCATACACTTCCAGCAAGCACCCTGTCACTCTCCTTGCACTCCTCTAGTGACCCATTCAGCACCATGTACTAATCCATTCACTGCGCCAAAACCCAACCACTTATAAATTCACCCAGGCACTCTCCTTGCAGTGCTCTAATCATTCAGTCAGTACCCAAGTACTCATGCACTGAGCCAGGCCTTAGCACATGGACTGCTTTAAACGCCTATCCACTATGCATGTCGTCCTCTAACCACCTACACACTTGTCTTTCACACCTTCAATTCCCCAGTCAGTAGCCATACACTTCCAGCAAATCGCCTGTCACTCTCCTTGCACTCCTCTAGTGACCCATTCAGCGCCATGTACTAATCCATTCACTGCGCCAAAACCCAAACACTTATAAATTCACCCATGCACTCTTGTTGCAGTACTCTAATCATTCAGTCAGTACCCAAGTACTCATGCACTGAGCCAGGCCTTAACACATGGACTGCAAACGCCTATCCACTATGCATGCAGTCCTCTAACCACGTACACACTTGTCTTTCAAACCTTCAAGTCTCCAGTCAGTATCCATACACCTCCAGCAAACACCCTGTCGCTCTCCTTGCACTCCTCTAGTGACCCATTCAGCACCATGTACTAATCCATTCACTGCGCCAAAACCCAAACACTTATATATTCACCCAGGGACTCTCCTTGCAGTACTCTAATCATTCAGTCAGTACCCAAGTGCTCATGCACTGAGCCAGGCCTTAGCACATGGACTGCTTCAAACGCCAATCCACTATGCATGCAGTCCTCTAACCACCTACACACTTGTTTTGCACACCTTCAATTCCCCAATCAGTGTCCATACACTTCCAGCAAACACCCAGTCACTCTCCTTGCACTCCTCTAGTGACCCATTCAGCACCATGTACTAATCCATTCACTGCGCCAAAACCCAAACACTAATAAATTCACCCAGGGACTCTCCTTGCAGTACTCTAATCATTCCGTCAGTACCCAAGTACTCATGCACTGAGCCAGGCCTTAGCACATGGACTGCTTCAAACGCCTATCCACTATGCATGTAGTCCTCTAACCACGTATACACTTGTCTTTCACACCTCCAATTCCCCAGTCAGTATCCATACACTTCCAGCAAACACCCTGTCACTCCCCTTGCACTCCTCTAGTGACCCATTCAGCACCATCTACTAATCCATTCACTGCGCCAAAACGCAACCACTTATAAATTCACCCAGGCATTCTCCTTGCAGTGCTCTAATCATTCAGTCAGTACCCAAGTACTCATGCACTGAGCCAGGCCTTAGCACATGGACTGCAAACGCCTATCCACTATGCATGCCGTCCTCTAACCACTTACACACTTGTCTTTCAAACCTTCAAGTCTCCAGTCAGTATCCATACACTTCCAGCAAACACCCTGTCACTCACCTAGGACTCCTGTAGTGACCCATTCAGCACCATGTACTAACCATTCACTGTACCAAAACCCAAACACTTATAAAGTCATCCAGGCACTCTCCTTGCAGTGCTCTAATCATTCAGTCAGTACCCAAGTACTCATGCACTGAGCCAGGCTTTAGCACATGGACTGCTTTAAATGCCTATCCACTATGCATGTTGTCCTCTAACCACCTACACTCTTGTCTTTCACACCTTCAATTCCCCAGTCAGTATCCATACACTTCCAACAAACACCCTGTCACTCCCCTTGCACTCCTCTAGTGACCCATTCAGCACCATCTACTAATCCATTCACTGCGCCAAAACGCAACCACTTATAAATTCACCCAGGCATTCTCCTTGCAGTGCTCTAATCATTCAGTCAGTACCCAAGTACTCATGCACTAAGCCAGGCCTTAGCACATGGACTGCTTTAAACGCCTATCCACTATGCATGCAGTCCTCTAACCATGTACACACTTGTTTTTCATACCTTCAAGTCTCCAGTCAGTATCCATACTCCTCCAGCAAACACCCTGTCACTCCCCTAGGACTCCTGTAGTGACCCATTCAGCACCATGTACTGATCCATTCACTGCACCAAAACCCAAACACTTATAAATTCACCCAGGGACTCTCCTTGCAGTACTCTAATCATTCAGTCAGTACCCAAGTACTCATGCACTGAGCAAAGCCTTAGCATATGGACTGCTTCAAACGCCTATCCACTATGCATGTAGTCCTCTAACCACCTACACACTTGTCTTTCACACTTTCAATTCCCCAGTCAGTAGCCACACACTTCCAGCAAACACCCTGTCACTCTCCTTGCACTCCTCTAGTGACCCATTCAGCACCATGTACTAATCCATTCACTGCGCCAAAACCCAACCACTTATAAATTCACCCAGGCACTCTCCTTGCATTGCTCTAATCATTCAGTCAGTACCCAAGTATTCATGCACTGAGCCAGGCCTTAGCACATGGACTGCTTTAAACGCCTATCCACTATGCATGTCGTCCTCTAACCACCTACACACTTGTCTTTCACACCTTCAATTCCCCAGTCAGTAGCCATACACTTCCAGCAAACACCCTGTCACTCTCCTTGCACTCCTCTAGTGAACCATTCAGCACCATGTACTAATCCATTCACTGCGCCAAAACCCAAACACTTATAAATTCACCCAGGCACTCTTGTTGCAGTACTCTAATCATTCAGTCAGTACCCAAGTACTCATGCACTGAGCCAGGCATTAGCACATGGACTACTTCAAACGCCTATCCACTATGCATGCAGTCCTCTAACCATGTACACACTTGTCTTTCACACCAACAAGTCTCCAGTCAGTATCCATACACCTCCAGCAAACACCCTGTCACTCCCCTAGGACTCCTGTAGTGACCCATTCAGCACCATGTACTAATCCATTCACTGCGCCAAAACCCAAACACTTATAAATTCACCCAGGGACTCTCCTTGCAGTACTCTAATCATTCAGTCAGTACCCAAGTACTCATGCACTGAGCCAGGCCTTAGCACATGGACTGCTTCAAACGCCTATCCACTATGCATGTAGGCCTCTAACTACCTACACACTTGTCTTTCACACTTTCAATTCCCCAGTCAGTAGCCATACACTTCCAGCAAACACCCTGTCACTCTCCTTACACTCCTCTAGTGACCCATTCAGCACCATGTACAAATCCATTCACTGCGCCAAAACCCAAACACTTATAATTTCACCCAGGGACTCTCCTTGCAATACTCTAATCATTCAGTCAGTACCCAAGTACTCATGCACTGAGCCAGGCCTTAGCACATGGACTACTTCAAATGCCTATCCACTATGCATGTAGTCCTCTAACCACCTACACACTTGTCTTTCAAACCTTCAAGTCTCCAGTCAATATCCATACACTTCCAGCAAACACCCTGTCACTCACCTAGGACTCCTGTAGTGACCCATTCAGCACCATGTACTAACCATTCACTGTACCAAAACTCAAACACTTATGAATTCATCCAGACACTCTCCTTGCAGTACTCTAATCATTCAGTCAGTACCCAAGTACTCATGCACTGAGCCAGGCCTTAGCACATGGACTGCTTCAAACGCCTATCCGCTATGCATGCATTCCTCTAACCACCTACACACTTGTCTTTCACACCTTCAATTCTCCAGTCAGTATACATACACTTCCTGCAAACACCCTGTCACTCCCCTTGCACTCCTCTAGTGACCCATTCAGCACCATGTACTAATCCATTCACTGCACCAAAACCCAAACACTTATAAATTCACCCAGGCACTCTCGTTGCAGTACTCTAATCATTCAGTCAGTACCCAAGTACTCATGCACTGAGACAGGCCTTAGCACATGGACTGCTTCAAACGCCAATCCACTATGCATGCAGTCCTCTAACCACCTACACACTTGTCTTTCACACCTTCAATTCCCCAGTCAGTATTGATACACTTCCAGCAAACACCCTGTCACTCCCCTTGCACTCCTCTAGTGACCCATTCAGCACCATCTACTAATCCATTCACTGCGCCAAACCCCAACCACTTATACATTCACCCAGGCACTCTCCTTGCAGTGCTCTAATCATTCAGTCAGTACCCAAGTACTCATGCACTGAGCCAGGCCTTAGCACATGGACTGCTTCAAACGCCTATCCACTATGCATGTAGTCCTCTAACCACCTACACACTTGTCATTCACACTTTCAATTCCCCAGTCAGTAGCCATACACTTCCAGCAAACACCCTGTCACTCTCCTTGCACTCCTCTAGTGACCCATTCAGCACCATGTACTAATCCATTCACTGCGCCAAAACCCAACCACTTATAAATTCACCGAGGCACTCTCCTTGCAGTGCTCTAATCATTCAGTCAGTACCCAAGTACTCATGCACTGAGCCAGGCCTTAGCACATGGACTGCTTTAAACGCCTATCCACTATGCATGTCGTCCTCTAACCACCTACACACTTGTCTTTCACACCTTCAATTCCCCAGTCAGTAGCCATACACTTCCAGCAAACACCCTGTCACTCTCCTTGCACTCCTCTAGTGAACCATTCAGCACCATGTACTAATCCATTCACTGCGCCAAAGCCCAAACACATAAATTCACCCAGACACTCTCCTTGCAGTACTCTAATCATTCAGTCAGTACCCAAGTACTCATGCACTGAGCCAGGCCTTAGCACATGGGCTGCTTCAAACGCCTATCCACTATGCATGCAGTCCTCTAACCATGTACACACTTGTCTTTCACACCTTCAAGTCTCCAGTCAGTATCCATGCACCTCCAGCAAACACCCTGTCACTCCCCTGGGACTCCTGTAGTGACCCATTCAGCACCATGTACTAATCCATTCACTGCGCCAAAACCCAAACACTTATAAATTCACCCAGGGACTCTCCTTGCAATACTCTAATCATTCAGTCAGTACCCAAGTACTCATGCACTGAGCCAGGCCTTAGCACATGGACTGCAAACGCCTATCCACTATGCATGCAGTCCTCTAACCACGTACACACTTGTCTTTCAAACCTTCATGTCTCCAGTCAGTATCCATACACTTCCAGCAAACACCCTGTCACTCACCTAGGACTCCTGTAGTGACCCATTCAGCACCATGTACTAACCATTCACTGTACCAAAACCCAAACACTTATAAATTCATCCAGGCACTCTCCTTGCAGTGCTCTAATCATTCAGTCAGTACCCAAGTACTCATGCACTGAGCCAGGCTTTAGCACATGGACTGCTTTAAATGCCTATCCACTATGCATGTCGTCCTCTAACCACTTAAACTCTTGTCTTTCACACCTTCAATTCCCCAGTCAGTATCCATACACTTCCAACAAACACCCTGTCGCTCTCCTTGCACTCCTCTAGTGACCCATTCAGCACCATGTACTAATCCATTCACTGCGCCAAAACCCAAACACTTATATATTCACCCAGGGACTCTCCTTGCAGTACTCTAATCATTCAGTCAGTACCCAAGTGCTCATGCACTGAGCCAGGCCTTAGCACATGGACTGCTTCAAACGCCAATCCACTATGCATGCAGTCCTCTAACCACCTACACACTTGTTTTTCACACCTTCAATTCCCCAGTCAGTGTCCATACACATCCAGCAAACACCCTGTCACTCTCCTTGCACTCCTCTAGTGACCCATTCAGCACCATGTACTAATCCATTCACTGCGCCAAAACCCAAACACTAATAAATTCACCCAGGGACTCTCCTTGCAGTACTCTAATCATTCCGTCAGTACCCAAGTACTCATGCACTGAGCCAGGCCTTAGCACATAGACTGCTTCAAACGCCTATCCACTATGCATGTAGTCCTCTAACCACGTATACACTTGTCTTTCACACCTTCAATTCCCCAGTCAGTATCCATACACTTCCAGCAAACACCCTGTCACTCCCCTTGCACTCCTCTAGTGACCCATTCAGCACCATCTACTAATCCATTCACTGCGCCAAAACGCAACCACTTATAAATTCACCAAGGCATTCTCCTTGCAGTGCTCTAATCATTCAGTCAGTACCCAAGTACTCATGCACTGAGCGAGGACTTAGCACATGGACTGCTTTAAACGCCTATCCACTATGCATGTCGTCCTCTAACCACCTACACACTTGTCTTTCACACCTTCAATTCCCCAGTCAGTAGCCATACACTTCCAGCAAACACCCTGTCACTCTCCTTGCACTCCTCTAGTGAACCATTCAGCACCATGTACTAATCCATTCACTGCGCCAAAACCCAAACACTTATAAATTCACCCAGGCACTCTCGTTGCAGTACTCTAATCATTCAGTCAGTACCCAAGTACTCATGCACTGAGCCAGGCCTTAGCACATGGACTGCTTCAAATGCCTATCCACTATGCATGTAGTCCTCTAACTACCTACACACTTGTCTTTCACACTTTCAATTCCCCAGTCAGTAGCCACACACTTCCAGCAAACACCCTGTCACTCTCCTTGCACTCCTCTAGTGAACCATTCAGCACCATGTACTAATCCATTCACTGCGCCAAAACCCAACCACTTATATATTCACCCACGGACTCTCCTTGCAATACTCTAATCATTCAGTCAGTACCCAAGTACTCATGCACTGAGCCAGGCCTTAGCACATGGACTGCTTCAAACGCCTATCCACTATGCATGTAGTCCTCTAACCACCTACACACTTGTCTTTCACACTTTCAATTCCCCAGTCAGTAGCCATACACTTCCAGCAAACACCCTGTCACTCTCCTTCCACTCCTCTAGTGACCCATTCAGCACCATGTACTAATCCATTCACTGCGCCAAAACCCAACCACTTATAAATTCACCCAGGCACTCTCCTTGCAGTCCTCTAATCATTAAGTCAGTACCCAAGTATTCATGCACTGAGCCAGGCCTTAGCACATGGACTGCAAACGCCTATCCACTATGCATGCAGTCCTCTAACCACGTACACACTTGTCTTTCAAACCTTCAAGTCTCCAGTCAGTATCCATACACTTCCAGCAAACACCCTGTCACTCTCCTTGCACTCCTCTAGTGACCCATTCAGCACCATGTACTAATCCATTCACTGTGCCAAAACCAAAACAGTTATAAATTCACCCAGGGAATCTCCTTGCAGTACTCTAATCATTAAGTATTTACCCAAGTACTCATGCACTGAGCCAGGCCTTAGCACATGGACTGCTTCAAACGCCTATCCACTCTGCATGTAGTCCTCTAACCACCAATACACTTGTCTTTCACACCTTCAATTCCCCAGTCAGTATCCATACACTTCCAGCAAACACCCTGTCACTCCCCTTGCACTCCTCTAATGACCCATTCAGCACCATCTACTAATCCATTCACTGTGCCAAACCCCAACCACTTATACATTCACCCAGGCACTCTCCTTGCAGTGCTCTAATCATTCAGTCAGTACCCAAGTACTCATGCACTGAGCCAGGCCTTAGCACATGGACTGCTTCAAACGCCTATCCACTATGCATGTAGTCCTCTAACCACCTACACACTTGTCTTTCACACTTTCAATTCCCCAGTCAGTAGCCATACACTTCCAGCAAACACCCTGTCACTCTCCTTGCACTCCTCTAGTGACCCATTCAGCACCATGTACTAATCCATTCACTGCGCCAAAACCCAACCACTTATAAATTCACCGAGGCACTCTCCTTGCAGTGCTCTAATCATTCAGTCAGTACCCAAGTACTCATGCACTGAGCCAGGCCTTAGCACATGGACTGCTTTAAACGCCTATCCACTATGCATGTCGTCCTCTAACCACCTACACACTTGTCTTTCACACCTTCAATTCCCCAGTCAGTAGCCATACACTTCCAGCAAACACCCTGTCACTCTCCTTGCACTCCTCTAGTGAACCATTCAGCACCATGTACTAATCCATTCACTGCGCCAAAGCCCAAACACATAAATTCACCCAGACACTCTCCTTGCAGTACTCTAATCATTCAGTCAGTACCCAAGTACTCATGCACTGAGCCAGGCCTTAGCACATGGGCTGCTTCAAACGCCTATCCACTATGCATGCAGTCCTCTAACCATGTACACACTTGTCTTTCACACCTTCAAGTCTCCAGTCAGTATCCATGCACCTCCAGCAAACACCCTGTCACTCCCCTGGGACTCCTGTAGTGACCCATTCAGCACCATGTACTAATCCATTCACTGCGCCAAAACCCAAACACTTATAAATTCACCCAGGGACTCTCCTTGCAATACTCTAATCATTCAGTCAGTACCCAAGTACTCATGCACTGAGCCAGGCCTTAGCACATGGACTGCAAACGCCTATCCACTATGCATGCAGTCCTCTAACCACGTACACACTTGTCTTTCAAACCTTCATGTCTCCAGTCAGTATCCATACACTTCCAGCAAACACCCTGTCACTCACCTAGGACTCCTGTAGTGACCCATTCAGCACCATGTACTAACCATTCACTGTACCAAAACCCAAACACTTATAAATTCATCCAGGCACTCTCCTTGCAGTGCTCTAATCATTCAGTCAGTACCCAAGTACTCATGCACTGAGCCAGGCTTTAGCACATGGACTGCTTTAAATGCCTATCCACTATGCATGTCGTCCTCTAACCACTTAAACTCTTGTCTTTCACACCTTCAATTCCCCAGTCAGTATCCATACACTTCCAACAAACACCCTGTCGCTCTCCTTGCACTCCTCTAGTGACCCATTCAGCACCATGTACTAATCCATTCACTGCGCCAAAACCCAAACACTTATATATTCACCCAGGGACTCTCCTTGCAGTACTCTAATCATTCAGTCAGTACCCAAGTGCTCATGCACTGAGCCAGGCCTTAGCACATGGACTGCTTCAAACGCCAATCCACTATGCATGCAGTCCTCTAACCACCTACACACTTGTTTTTCACACCTTCAATTCCCCAGTCAGTGTCCATACACATCCAGCAAACACCCTGTCACTCTCCTTGCACTCCTCTAGTGACCCATTCAGCACCATGTACTAATCCATTCACTGCGCCAAAACCCAAACACTAATAAATTCACCCAGGGACTCTCCTTGCAGTACTCTAATCATTCCGTCAGTACCCAAGTACTCATGCACTGAGCCAGGCCTTAGCACATAGACTGCTTCAAACGCCTATCCACTATGCATGTAGTCCTCTAACCACGTATACACTTGTCTTTCACACCTTCAATTCCCCAGTCAGTATCCATACACTTCCAGCAAACACCCTGTCACTCCCCTTGCACTCCTCTAGTGACCCATTCAGCACCATCTACTAATCCATTCACTGCGCCAACAAGCAACCACTTATAAATTCACCAAGGCATTCTCCTTGCCGTGCTCTAATCATTCAGTCAGTACCCAAGTACTCATGCACTGAGCGAGGACTTAGCACATGGACTGCTTTAAACGCCTATCCACTATGCATGTCGTCCTCTAACCACCTACACACTTGTCTTTCACACCTTCAATTCCCCAGTCAGTAGCCATACACTTCCAGCAAACACCCTGTCACTCTCCTTGCACTCCTCTAGTGAACCATTCGGCACCATGTACTAATCCATTCACTGCGCCAAAACCCAAACACTTATAAATTCACCCAGGCACTCTCGTTGCAGTACTCTAATCATTCAGTCAGTACCCAAGTACTCATGCACTGAGCCAGGCCTTAGCACATGGACTGCTTCAAATGCCTATCCACTATGCATGTAGTCCTCTAACCACCTACACACTTGTCTTTCACACTTTCAATTCCCCAGTCAGTAGCCATACACTTCCAGCAAACACCCTGTCACTCTCCTTCCACTCCTCTAGTGACCCATTCAGCACCATGTACTAATCCATTCACTGCGCCAAAACCCAACCACTTATAAATTCACCCAGGCACTCTCCTTGCAGTCCTCTAATCATTAAGTCAGTACCCAAGTATTCATGCACTGAGCCAGGCCTTAGCACATGGACTGCAAACGCCTATCCACTATGCATGCAGTCCTCTAACCACGTACACACTTGTCTTTCAAACCTTCAAGTCTCCAGTCAGTATCCATACACTTCCAGCAAACACCCTGTCACTCTCCTTGCACTCCTCTAGTGACCCATTCAGCACCATGTACTAATCCATTCACTGTGCCAAAACCAAAACAGTTATAAATTCACCCAGGGAATCTCCTTGCAGTACTCTAATCATTAAGTATTTACCCAAGTACTCATGCACTGAGCCAGGCCTTAGCACATGGACTGCTTCAAACGCCTATCCACTCTGCATGTAGTCCTCTAACCACCAATACACTTGTCTTTCACACCTTCAATTCCCCAGTCAGTATCCATACACTTCCAGCAAACACCCTGTCACTCCCCTTGCACTCCTCTAATGACCCATTCAGCACCATCTACTAATCCATTCACTGTGCCAAACCCCAACCACTTATACATTCACCCAGGCACTCTCCTTGCAGTGCTCTAATCATTCAGTCAGTACCCAAGTACTCATGCACTGAGCCAGGCCTTAGCACATGGACTGCTTCAAACGCCTATCCACTATGCATGTAGTCCTCTAACCACCTACACACTTGTCTTTCACACTTTCAATTCCCCAGTCAGTAGCCATACACTTCCAGCAAACACCCTGTCACTCTCCTTGCACTCCTCTAGTGACCCATTCAGCACCATGTACTAATCCATTCACTGCGCCAAAACCCAACCACTTATAAATTCACCGAGGCACTCTCCTTGCAGTGCTCTAATCATTCAGTCAGTACCCAAGTACTCATGCACTGAGCCAGGCCTTAGCACATGGACTGCTTTAAACGCCTATCCACTATGCATGTCGTCCTCTAACCACCTACACACTTGTCTTTCACACCTTCAATTCCCCAGTCAGTAGCCATACACTTCCAGCAAACACCCTGTCACTCTCCTTGCACTCCTCTAGTGAACCATTCAGCACCATGTACTAATCCATTCACTGCGCCAAAGCCCAAACACATAAATTCACCCAGACACTCTCCTTGCAGTACTCTAATCATTCAGTCAGTACCCAAGTACTCATGCACTGAGCCAGGCCTTAGCACATGGGCTGCTTCAAACGCCTATCCACTATGCATGCAGTCCTCTAACCATGTACACACTTGTCTTTCACACCTTCAAGTCTCCAGTCAGTATCCATGCACCTCCAGCAAACACCCTGTCACTCCCCTGGGACTCCTGTAGTGACCCATTCAGCACCATGTACTAATCCATTCACTGCGCCAAAACCCAAACACTTATAAATTCACCCAGGGACTCTCCTTGCAATACTCTAATCATTCAGTCAGTACCCAAGTACTCATGCACTGAGCCAGGCCTTAGCACATGGACTGCAAACGCCTATCCACTATGCATGCAGTCCTCTAACCACGTACACACTTGTCTTTCAAACCTTCATGTCTCCAGTCAGTATCCATACACTTCCAGCAAACACCCTGTCACTCACCTAGGACTCCTGTAGTGACCCATTCAGCACCATGTACTAACCATTCACTGTACCAAAACCCAAACACTTATAAATTCATCCAGGCACTCTCCTTGCAGTGCTCTAATCATTCAGTCAGTACCCAAGTACTCATGCACTGAGCCAGGCTTTAGCACATGGACTGCTTTAAATGCCTATCCACTATGCATGTCGTCCTCTAACCACTTAAACTCTTGTCTTTCACACCTTCAATTCCCCAGTCAGTATCCATACACTTCCAACAAACACCCTGTCGCTCTCCTTGCACTCCTCTAGTGACCCATTCAGCACCATGTACTAATCCATTCACTGCGCCAAAACCCAAACACTTATATATTCACCCAGGGACTCTCCTTGCAGTACTCTAATCATTCAGTCAGTACCCAAGTGCTCATGCACTGAGCCAGGCCTTAGCACATGGACTGCTTCAAACGCCAATCCACTATGCATGCAGTCCTCTAACCACCTACACACTTGTTTTTCACACCTTCAATTCCCCAGTCAGTGTCCATACACATCCAGCAAACACCCTGTCACTCTCCTTGCACTCCTCTAGTGACCCATTCAGCACCATGTACTAATCCATTCACTGCGCCAAAACCCAAACACTAATAAATTCACCCAGGGACTCTCCTTGCAGTACTCTAATCATTCCGTCAGTACCCAAGTACTCATGCACTGAGCCAGGCCTTAGCACATAGACTGCTTCAAACGCCTATCCACTATGCATGTAGTCCTCTAACCACGTATACACTTGTCTTTCACACCTTCAATTCCCCAGTCAGTATCCATACACTTCCAGCAAACACCCTGTCACTCCCCTTGCACTCCTCTAGTGACCCATTCAGCACCATCTACTAATCCATTCACTGCGCCAAAACGCAACCACTTATAAATTCACCAAGGCATTCTCCTTGCAGTGCTCTAATCATTCAGTCAGTACCCAAGTACTCATGCACTGAGCGAGGACTTAGCACATGGACTGCTTTAAACGCCTATCCACTATGCATGTCGTCCTCTAACCACCTACACACTTGTCTTTCACACCTTCAATTCCCCAGTCAGTAGCCATACACTTCCAGCAAACACCCTGTCACTCTCCTTGCACTCCTCTAGTGAACCATTCAGCACCATGTACTAATCCATTCACTGCGCCAAAACCCAAACACTTATATATTCACCCACGGACTCTCGTTGCAGTACTCTAATCATTCAGTCAGTACCCAAGTACTCATGCACTGAGCCAGGCCTTAGCACATGGACTGCTTCAAACGCCTATCCACTATGCATGTAGTCCTCTAACCACCTACACACTTGTCTTTCACACTTTCAATTCCCCAGTCAGTAGCCATACACTTCCAGCAAACACCCTGTCACTCTCCTTCCACTCCTCTAGTGACCCATTCAGCACCATGTACTAATCCATTCACTGCGCCAAAACCCAACCACTTATAAATTCACCCAGGCACTCTCCTTGCAGTCCTCTAATCATTAAGTCAGTACCCAAGTATTCATGCACTGAGCCAGGCCTTAGCACATGGACTGCAAACGCCTATCCACTATGCATGCAGTCCTCTAACCACGTACACACTTGTCTTTCAAACCTTCAAGTCTCCAGTCAGTATCCATACACTTCCAGCAAACACCCTGTCACTCTCCTTGCACTCCTCTAGTGACCCATTCAGCACCATGTACTAATCCATTCACTGTGCCAAAACCAAAACAGTTATAAATTCACCCAGGGAATCTCCTTGCAGTACTCTAATCATTAAGTATTTACCCAAGTACTCATGCACTGAGCCAGGCCTTAGCACATGGACTGCTTCAAACGCCTATCCACTCTGCATGTAGTCCTCTAACCACCAATACACTTGTCTTTCACACCTTCAATTCCCCAGTCAGTATCCATACACTTCCAGCAAACACCCTGTCACTCCCCTTGCACTCCTCTAATGACCCATTCAGCACCATCTACTAATCCATTCACTGTGCCAAACCCCAACCACTTATACATTCACCCAGGCACTCTCCTTGCAGTGCTCTAATCATTCAGTCAGTACCCAAGTACTCATGCACTGAGCCAGGCCTTAGCACATGGACTGCTTCAAACGCCTATCCACTATGCATGTAGTCCTCTAACCACCTACACACTTGTCTTTCACACTTTCAATTCCCCAGTCAGTAGCCATACACTTCCAGCAAACACCCTGTCACTCTCCTTGCACTCCTCTAGTGACCCATTCAGCACCATGTACTAATCCATTCACTGCGCCAAAACCCAACCACTTATAAATTCACCGAGGCACTCTCCTTGCAGTGCTCTAATCATTCAGTCAGTACCCAAGTACTCATGCACTGAGCCAGGCCTTAGCACATGGACTGCTTTAAACGCCTATCCACTATGCATGTCGTCCTCTAACCACCTACACACTTGTCTTTCACACCTTCAATTCCCCAGTCAGTAGCCATACACTTCCAGCAAACACCCTGTCACTCTCCTTGCACTCCTCTAGTGAACCATTCAGCACCATGTACTAATCCATTCACTGCGCCAAAGCCCAAACACATAAATTCACCCAGACACTCTCCTTGCAGTACTCTAATCATTCAGTCAGTACCCAAGTACTCATGCACTGAGCCAGGCCTTAGCACATGGGCTGCTTCAAACGCCTATCCACTATGCATGCAGTCCTCTAACCATGTACACACTTGTCTTTCACACCTTCAAGTCTCCAGTCAGTATCCATGCACCTCCAGCAAACACCCTGTCACTCCCCTGGGACTCCTGTAGTGACCCATTCAGCACCATGTACTAATCCATTCACTGCGCCAAAACCCAAACACTTATAAATTCACCCAGGGACTCTCCTTGCAATACTCTAATCATTCAGTCAGTACCCAAGTACTCATGCACTGAGCCAGGCCTTAGCACATGGACTGCAAACGCCTATCCACTATGCATGCAGTCCTCTAACCACGTACACACTTGTCTTTCAAACCTTCATGTCTCCAGTCAGTATCCATACACTTCCAGCAAACACCCTGTCACTCACCTAGGACTCCTGTAGTGACCCATTCAGCACCATGTACTAACCATTCACTGTACCAAAACCCAAACACTTATAAATTCATCCAGGCACTCTCCTTGCAGTGCTCTAATCATTCAGTCAGTACCCAAGTACTCATGCACTGAGCCAGGCTTTAGCACATGGACTGCTTTAAATGCCTATCCACTATGCATGTCGTCCTCTAACCACTTAAACTCTTGTCTTTCACACCTTCAATTCCCCAGTCAGTATCCATACACTTCCAACAAACACCCTGTCGCTCTCCTTGCACTCCTCTAGTGACCCATTCAGCACCATGTACTAATCCATTCACTGCGCCAAAACCCAAACACTTATATATTCACCCAGGGACTCTCCTTGCAGTACTCTAATCATTCAGTCAGTACCCAAGTGCTCATGCACTGAGCCAGGCCTTAGCACATGGACTGCTTCAAACGCCAATCCACTATGCATGCAGTCCTCTAACCACCTACACACTTGTTTTTCACACCTTCAATTCCCCAGTCAGTTTCCATACACATCCAGCAAACACCCTGTCACTCTCCTTGCACTCCTCTAGTGACCCATTCAGCACCATGTACTAATCCATTCACTGCGCCAAAACCCAAACACTAATAAATTCACCCAGGGACTCTCCTTGCAGTACTCTAATCATTCCGTCAGTACCCAAGTACTCATGCACTGAGCCAGGCCTTAGCACATAGACTGCTTCAAACGCCTATCCACTATGCATGTAGTCCTCTAACCACGTATACACTTGTCTTTCACACCTTCAATTCCCCAGTCAGTATCCATACACTTCCAGCAAACACCCTGTCACTCCCCTTGCACTCCTCTAGTGACCCATTCAGCACCATCTACTAATCCATTCACTGCGCCAACAAGCAACCACTTATAAATTCACCAAGGCATTCTCCTTGCCGTGCTCTAATCATTCAGTCAGTACCCAAGTACTCATGCACTGAGCGAGGACTTAGCACATGGACTGCTTTAAACGCCTATCCACTATGCATGTCGTCCTCTAACCACCTACACACTTGTCTTTCACACCTTCAATTCCCCAGTCAGTAGCCATACACTTCCAGCAAACACCCTGTCACTCTTCTTGCACTCCTCTAGTGAACCATTCGGCACCATGTACTAATCCATTCACTGCGCCAAAACCCAAACACTTATAAATTCACCCAGGCACTCTCGTTGCAGTACTCTAATCATTCAGTCAGTACCCAAGTACTCATGCACTGAGCCAGGCCTTAGCACATGGACTGCTTCAAATGCCTATCCACTATGCATGTAGTCCTCTAACCACCTACACACTTGTCTTTCACACTTTCAATTCCCCAGTCAGTAGCCATACACTTCCAGCAAACACCCTGTCACTCTCCTTCCACTCCTCTAGTGACCCATTCAGCACCATGTACTAATCCATTCACTGCGCCAAAACCCAACCACTTATAAATTCACCCAGGCACTCTCCTTGCAGTCCTCTAATCATTAAGTCAGTACCCAAGTATTCATGCACTGAGCCAGGCCTTAGCACATGGACTGCAAACGCCTATCCACTATGCATGCAGTCCTCTAACCACGTACACACTTGTCTTTCAAACCTTCAAGTCTCCAGTCAGTATCCATACACTTCCAGCAAACACCCTGTCACTCTCCTTGCACTCCTCTAGTGACCCATTCAGCACCATGTACTAATCCATTCACTGTGCCAAAACCAAAACAGTTATAAATTCACCCAGGGAATCTCCTTGCAGTACTCTAATCATTAAGTATTTACCCAAGTACTCATGCACTGAGCCAGGCCTTAGCACATGGACTGCTTCAAACGCCTATCCACTCTGCATGTAGTCCTCTAACCACCAATACACTTGTCTTTCACACCTTCAATTCCCCAGTCAGTATCCATACACTTCCAGCAAACACCCTGTCACTCCCCTTGCACTCCTCTAATGACCCATTCAGCACCATCTACTAATCCATTCACTGTGCCAAACCCCAACCACTTATACATTCACCCAGGCACTCTCCTTGCAGTGCTCTAATCATTCAGTCAGTACCCAAGTACTCATGCACTGAGCCAGGCCTTAGCACATGGACTGCTTCAAACGCCTATCCACTATGCATGTAGTCCTCTAACCACCTACACACTTGTCTTTCACACTTTCAATTCCCCAGTCAGTAGCCATACACTTCCAGCAAACACCCTGTCACTCTCCTTGCACTCCTCTAGTGACCCATTCAGCACCATGTACTAATCCATTCACTGCGCCAAAACCCAACCACTTATAAATTCACCCAGGCACTCTCCTTGCAGTGCTCTAATCATTCAGTCAGTACCCAAGTACTCATGCACTGAGCCAGGCCTTAGCACATGGACTGCTTTAAACGCCTATCCACTATGCATGTCGTCCTCTAACCACCTACACACTTGTCTTTCACACCTTCAATTCCCCAGTCAGTAGCCATACACTTCCAGCAAACACCCTGTCACTCTCCTTGCACTCCTCTAGTGAACCATTCAGCACCATGTACTAATCCATTCACTGCGCCAAAGCCCAAACACATAAATTCACCCAGACACTCTCCTTGCAGTACTCTAATCATTCAGTCAGTACCCAAGTACTCATGCACTGAGCCAGGCCTTAGCACATGGGCTGCTTCAAATGCCTATCTACTATGCATGCAGTCCTCTAATCACCTACACGCTTGTCCTTCACACCTTCAATTCCCCAGTCAGTATACATACACTTCCAGCAAACCACCTGTCACTCTCCTTGCACTCCTCTAGTGACTCATTCAGCGCCATGTACTAATCCATTCACTGCGCCAAAACCCAAACACTTATAAATTCACCCAGGGACTCTCCTTGCAATACTCTAATCATTCAGTCAGTACCCAAGTACTCATGCACTGAGCCAGGCCTTAGCACATGGACTGCTTCAAATGCCTATCCACTATGCATGTAGTCCTCTAACTACCTACACACTTGTCTTCCACACTTTCAATTCCCCAGTCAGTAGCCATACACTTCCAGCAAACACCCTGTCACTCTCCTTGCACTCCTCTAGTGACCCATTCAGCACCATGTACTAATCCATTCACTGCGCCAAAACCCAACCACTTATAAATTCACCCAGGGACTCTCCTTGCAATACTCTAATCATTCAGTCAGTACCCAAGTACTCATGCACTGAGCCAGGCCTTAGTACATGGACTGCAAACGCCTATCCACTATGCATGCAGTCCTCTAACCACGTACACACTTGTCTTTCAAACCTTCATGTCTCCAGTCAGTATCCATACACTTCCAGCAAACACCCTGTCACTCACCTAGGACTCCTGTAGTGACCCATTCAGCACCATGTACTAACCATTCACTGTACCAAAACCCAAACACTTATAAATTCATCCAGGCACTCTCCTTGCAGTGCTCTAATCATTCAGTCAGTACCCAAGTACTCATGCACTGAGCCAGGCTTTAGCACATGGACTGCTTTAAATGCCTATCCACTATGCTTGTCGTCCTCTAACCACTTACACTCTTGTCTTTCACACCTTCAATTCCCCAGTCAGTATCCATACACTTCCAACAAACACCCTGTCGCTCTCCTTGCACTCCTCTAGTGAACCATTCAGCACCATGTACTAATCCATTCACTGTGCCAAAACCCAAACACATAAATTCACCCAGACACTCTCCTTGCAGTACTCTAATCATTCAGTCAGTACCCAAGTAATCATGCACTGAGCCAGGCCTTAGCACATGGGCTGCTTCAAACGCCTATCCACTATGCATGCAGTCCTCTAACCACCTACACACTTGTCTTTCACACCTTCAATTCCCCAGTCAGTATACATACACTTCCAGCAAACAGCCTGTCACTCTCCTTGCACTCCTCTAGTGACCCATTCAGCGCCATGTACTAATCCATTCACTGCGCCAAAACCCAAACACTTATAAATTTACCCAGGGACTCTCCTTGCAGTACTCTAATCATTCAGTCAGTACCCAAGTACTCATGCACTGAGCCAGGCCTTAGCACATGGACTACTTCAAACGCCTATCCACTATGCATGCAGTCCTCTAACCATGTACACACTTGTTTTTCACACCTTCAAGTCTCCAGTCAGTATCCATACACCTCCAGAAAATACCCTGTCACTCCCCTCGGACTCCTGTAGCGACCCATTCAGCACCATGTACTAATCCATTCACTGCTCCAAAACCCAAACACTTATAAATTCACCCAGGGACTCTCCTTGCAGTACTCTAATCATTCAGTCAGTACCCAAGTACTCATGCACTGAGCCAGGCCTTAGCACATGGACTGCTTCAAATGCCTATCCACTATGCATGTAGTCCTCTAACTACCTACACACTTGTCTTTCACACTTTCAATTCCCCAGTCAGTAGCCATACACTGCCAGCAAACACCCTGTCACTCTCCTTGCACTCCTCTAGTGACCCATTCAGCACCATGTACTAATCCATTCACTGCGCCAAAACCCAACCACTTATAAATTCACCCAGGGACTCTCCTTGCAATACTCTAATCATTCAGTCAGTACCCAAGTACTCATGCACTGAGCCAGGCCTTAGCACATGGACTGCAAACGCCTATCCACTATGCATGCAGTCCTCTAACCACATACACACTTGTCTTTCAAACCTTCAAGTCTCCAGTCAGTATCCATACACTTCCAGCAAACACCCTGTCACTCACCTAGGACTCCTGTAGTGACCCATTCAGCACCATGTACTAACCATTCACTGTACCAAAACCCAAACACTTATAAATTCATCCAGGCACTCTCCTTGCAGTGCTCTAATCATTCAGTCAGTACCCAAGTACTCATGCACTGAGCCAGGCTTTAGCACATGGACTGCTTTAAACGCCTATCCACTATGCATGTCGTCCTCTAACCACCTACACACTTGTCTTTCACACCTTCAATTCCCCAGTCAGTAGCCATACACTTCCAGCAAACACCCTGTCACTCTCCTTGCAGTCCTCTAGTGAACCATTCAGCACCATGTACTAATCCATTCACTGGGCCAAAACCCAAACACATAAATTCACCCAGATACTCTCCTTGCAGTACTCTAATCATTCAGTCAGTACCCAAGTACTCATGCACTGAGCCAGGCCTTAGCACATGGACTGCTTCAAACGCCTATCCACTATGCATGTAGTCCTCTAACCACGTATACACTTGTCTTTCACACCTTCAATTCCCCAGTCAGTAGCCATACACTTCCTGCAAACACCCTGCCACTCCCCTTGCACTCCTCTAGTGACCCATTCAGCACCATCTACTAATCCATTCACTGCGCCAAAACCCAACCACTTATAAATTCACCCAGGCACTCTCGTTGCAGTACTCTAATCATTCAGTCAGTACCCAAGTACTCATGCACTGAGCCAGGCCTTAGCACACGGACTGCTTCAAACGCCTATCCGCTATGCATGCATTCCTCTAACCACCTACACACTTGTCTTTCACACCTTCAATTCTCCAGTCAGTATACATACACTTCCAGCAAACACCCTGTCACTCCCCTTGCACTCCTCTATTGACCCATTCAGCACCATGTACTAATCCATTCACTGCTGAAAACCCAAACACTTATAAATTCACCCAGGCAATTTCCTTGCAATACTCTAATCATTCAGTCAGTACCCAAATACTCAACCAATGACCCAGGTCTTAGAACATGGACTGCTTCAAACCCCTATCCACTATGCATGCCGTCCTCTAACCACCTACACACTTGTCTTTCACACCTTCAATTCCCCAGTCAGTATCTATACACTCCTGCTAACACCCTGTCACTCCCCTTGCACTCCTCCAGGTACCCATTCAGCACCATGTACTAATCCATTTACAGCACCAAAACCCAAACACTTATAGATTCACCCAGGCACTCTCCTTGCAGTACTCTAATCATTCAGTCAGTACCCAAGTACTCATGCACTGAGCCAGGCCTTAGCACATGGGCTGCTTCAAACGCCTATCCACTATGCATGCAGTCCTCTAACCACCTACACGCTTGTCTTTCACACCTTCAATTCCCCAGTCAGTATCCATACACTTCCAGCAAACACCCTGTCACTCCTCTTGCACTCCTCTAGTGACCCATTCAGCACCATCTACTAATTCATTCACTGGGCCAAACACTTATAAATTCACCCAGGCACTCTCATTGCAGTACTCTAATCATTCAGTCAGGACCCAAATACTCATGCACTGAGCCAGGCCTTAGCACATGGACTACTTCAAACGCCTATCCACTATGCATGCAGTCCTCTAACCACGTACACACTTGTCTTTCACACCTTCAAGTCTCCAGTCAGTATCCATACACTTCCAGCAAACACCCTGTCACTCCCCTAGGACTCCTGTAGTGACCCATTCAGCACCATGTACTAATCCATTCACTGCGCCAAAACCCAAACACTTATAAATTCACCCAGGGACTCTCCTTGCAGTACTCTAATCATTCAGTCAGTACCCAAGTACTCATGCACTGAGCCAGGCCTTAGCATATGGTCTGCTTCAAACGCCTATCCACTATGCATGTAGTCCTCTAACCACCTACACACTTGTCTTTCACACCTTCAATTCCCCAGTCAGTAGCCATACACTTCCAGCAAACACCCTGTCATTCTCGTTGCACTCCTCTAGTGACCCATTCAGCACCATGTACTAATCCATTCACTGCGCCAAAACCCAAACACTTATAAATTCACCCAGGCACTCTCATTGCAGTACTCTAATCATTCAGTCAGGACCCAAGTACTCATGCAATGAGCCAGGCCTTAGCACATGGACTACTTCAAACGCCTATCCACTATGCATGCAGTCCTTTAACCACGTACACACTTGTCTTTCAAACCTTCAAGTCTCCAGTCAGTATCCATACACTTCCAGCAAACACCTTGTCACTCCCCTAGGACTCCTGTAGTGACCCATTCAGCACCATGTAATAACCCATTCACTGCACCAAAACTCAAACACTAATAAATTCACCCAGGGACTCTCCTTGCAGTACTCTAATCAGTCAGTCAGTACCCAAGTACTTATGCACTGAGCTAGGCATTAGCACATTGACTGCTTCAAACGCCGATCCACTATGCATGCAGTCCTCTAACCATGTACACACTTGTTTTTCACACCTTCAAGTCTCCAGTCAGTATCCATACACCTCCAGCAAACACCCTGTAACTCCCCTAGGACTCCTGTAGTGACCCATTCAGCACCATGTACTAATCCATTCACTGCGCCAAAACCCAACCACTTATAAATTCACCCAGGCACTCTCCTTGCAGTGCTCTAATCATTCAGTCAGTACCCAAGTGCTCATGCACTGAGCCAGGCCTTAGCACATGGACTGCTTCAAACGCCAATCCACTATGCATGCAGTCCTCTAACCACCTACACACTTGTTTTTCACACCTTCAATTCCCCAGTCAGTGTCCATACACTTCCAGCAAACACCCTGTCACTCTCCTTGCACTCCTCTAGTGACCCATTCAGCACCATGTACTAATCCATTCACTGCGCCAAAACCCAAACACTAATAAATTCACCCAGGGACTCTCCTTGCAGTACTCTAATCATTCCGTCAGTACCCAAGTACTCATGCACTGAGCCAGGCCTTAGCACATGGACTGCTTCAAACGCCTATCCACTATGCATGTAGTCCTCTAACCACGTATACACTTCTCTTTCACACCTTCAATTCCATAGTCAGTATCCATACACTTCCAGCAAACACCCTGTCACTCCCCTTGCACTCCTCTAGTGACCCATTCAGCACCATCTACAAATCCATTCACTGCGCCAAAACGCAACCACTTATAAATTCACCCAGGCATTCTCCTTGCAGTGCTCTAATCATTCAGTCAGTACCCAAGTACTCATGCACTGAGCCAGGCCTTAGCACATGGACTGCTTCAAACGCCTATCCACTATGCATGTCGTCCTCTAACCACCTACACACTTGTCTTTCACACTTTCAATTCCCCAGTCAGTAGCCATACACTTCCAGCAAACACCCTGTCACTCTCCTTGCACTCCTCTAGAGACCCATTCAGCACCATGTACTAATCCATTCACTGCGCCAAAACCCAACCACTTATAAATTCACCCAGATACTCTCCTTGCCGTACTCTCATCATTCAGTCAGTACCCAGGTACTCATGCACTGAGCCAGGCCGTAGCACATGGGCTGCTTCAAACGCCTATCCACTATGCATGCAGTCCTCTAACCACCTACACACTTGTCTTTCACACCTTCAATTCCCCAGTCAGTATCCATACACTTCCAACAAACACCCTGTCGCTCTCCTTGCACTCTTCTAGTGACCCATTCAGCACCATGTACTAATCCATTCACTGCGCCAAAACCCAAACACTTATATATTCACCCAGGAACTCTCCTTGCAGTACTCTAATCATTCAGTCAGTACCCAAGTCCTCATGCACTGAGCCAGGCCTTAGCACATGGACTGCTTCAAACGCCAATCCACTATGCATGCAGTCCTCTAACCACCTACACACTTGTTTTTCACACCTTCAATTCCCCATTCAGTGTCCATACACTTCCAGCAAACACCCTGTCACTCTCCTTGCACTCCTCTAGTGAACCATTCAGCACCATGTACTAATCCATTCACTGCGCCAAAACCCAAACACTTATAAATTCACCCAGGCACTCTCCTTGCAGTACTCTAATCATTCAGTCAGTACCCAAGTACTCATGCACTGAGACAGGCCTTAGCACATGGACTGCTTCAAACGCCTATCCACTATGCATGTAGTCCTCTAACCACCTACACACTTGTCTTTCACACTTTCAATTCCCCAGTCAGTAGCCATACACTTCCAGCAAACACCCTGTCACTCTCCTTGCACTCCTCTAGTGACCCATTCAGCACCATGTACTAATCCATTCACTGCGCCAAAACCCAACCACTTATAAATTCACCCAGGCACTCTCCTTGCAGTGCTCTAATCATTCAGTCAGTACCCAAGTACTCATGCACTGAGCCAGGCCTTAGCATATGGACTGCTTTAAACGCCTATCCACTATGCATGTCGTCCTCTAACCACCTACACACTTGTCTTTCACACCTTCAATTCCCCAGTCAGTATCCATACACTTCCAGCAAACACCCTGTCACTCCCCTTGCACTCCTCTAGTGACCCATTCAGCACCATCTACTAATCCATTCACTGCGCCAAAACGCAACCACTTATAAATTCACCCAGGCATTCTCCTTGCAGTGCTCTAATCATTCAGTCAGTACCCAAGTACTCATGCACTGAGCCAGGCCTTAGCACATGGACTGCTTTAAACGCCTATCCACTATGCATGTCGTCCTCTAACCACCTACACACTTGTCTTTCACACCTTCAATTCCCCAGTCAGTAGCCATACACTTCCAGCAAACACCCTGTCACTCTCCTTGCACTCCTCTAGTGAACCATTCAGCACCATGTACTAATCCATTCACTGCGCCAAAACCCAAACACATAAATTCACCCAGACACTCTCCTTGCAGTACTCTAATCATTCAGTCAGTACCCAAGTACTCATGCACTGAGCCAGGCCTTAGCACATGGACTGCTTCAAACGCCTATCCACTATGCATGTAGTCCTCTAACCACCTACACACTTGTCTTTCACACCTTCAATTCCCCAGTCAGTAGCCATACACTTCCAGCAAACACCCTGTCACTCTCCTTGCACTCCTCTAGTGACCCATTCAGCACCATGTACTAATCCATTCACTATGCCAAAACCCAAACACTTATAAATTCATCCAGACACTCTCCTTGCAGTACTCTAATCATTCAGTCAGTACCCATGTACTCATGCACTGAGCCAGGCCTCAGCACATGGACTACTTCAAACGCCTATCCACTATGCATGCAGTCCTCTAACCATGTACACACTTGTCTTTCACACCTTCAAGGCTCCAGTCAGTATCCATACACCTCCAACAAACACACTGTCACTCCCCTAGGACTCCTGTAGTGACCCATTCAGCACCATGTACTAATCCATTCACTGCGCCAAAACCCAAACACATGATTTCACCCAGACACTCTCCTTGCAGTACTCTAATCATTCAGTCAGTACCCAAGTACTCCTGCACTAAGCCAGGCCTTAGCACATGGGCTGCTTCAAATGCCTATCCACTATGCATGCAGTCCTCTAACCACCAACACGCTTGTCTTTCACACCTTCAATTCCCCAGTCAGTATACATACACTTCCAGCAAACAGCCTGTCACTCTCCTTGCACTCCTCTAGTGACCCATTCAGCGCCATGTACTAATCCATTCACTGCGCCAAAACCCAAACACTTATAAATTCACCCAGGCACTCTCGTTGCAGTACTCTAATCATTCAGTCAGTACCCAAGTACTCATGCACTGAGCCAGGCCTTAGCACATGGACTACTTCAAACGCCTATCCACTATGCATGCAGTCCTCTAACCATGTACACACTTGTCTTTCACACCTTCAAGTCTCCAGTCAGTATCCATACACTTCCAGCAAACACCCTGTCACTCACCTAGGACTCCTGTAGTGACCCAATCAGCACCATGTACTAATCCATTCACTGCACCAAAACCCAAACACTTATAAATTCACCCAGGGACTCTCGTTGCAGTACTCTAATCGTTCAGTCAGTACCCAAGTACTCATGCACTGAGCTAGGCCTTAGCACATTGACTGCTTCAAACACCTATCCACTATGCATGTAGTCCTCTAACCACCTACACACTTGTCTTTCACACTTTCAATTCCCTAGTCAGTAGCCATACACTTCCAGCAAGCACCCTGTCACTCTCCTTGCACTCCTCTAGTGACCCATTCAGCACCATGTACTAATCCATTCACTGCGCCAAAACCCAACCACTTATAAATTCACCCAGGCACTCTCCTTGCAGTGCTCTAATCATTCAGTCAGTACCCAAGTACTCATGCACTGAGCCAGGCCTTAGCACATGGACTGCTTTAAACGCCTATCCACTATGCATGTCGTCCTCTAACCACCTACACACTTGTCTTTCACACCTTCAATTCCCCAGTCAGTAGCCATACACTTCCAGCAAATCGCCTGTCACTCTCCTTGCACTCCTCTAGTGACCCATTCAGCGCCATGTACTAATCCATTCACTGCGCCAAAACCCAAACACTTATAAATTCACCCATGCACTCTTGTTGCAGTACTCTAATCATTCAGTCAGTACCCAAGTACTCATGCACTGAGCCAGGCCTTAACACATGGACTGCAAACGCCTATCCACTATGCATGCAGTCCTCTAACCACGTACACACTTGTCTTTCAAACCTTCAAGTCTCCAGTCAGTATCCATACACCTCCAGCAAACACCCTGTCGCTCTCCTTGCACTCCTCTAGTGACCCATTCAGCACCATGTACTAATCCATTCACTGCGCCAAAACCCAAACACTTATATATTCACCCAGGGACTCTCCTTGCAGTACTCTAATCATTCAGTCAGTACCCAAGTGCTCATGCACTGAGCCAGGCCTTAGCACATGGACTGCTTCAAACGCCAATCCACTATGCATGCAGTCCTCTAACCACCTACACACTTGTTTTGCACACCTTCAATTCCCCAATCAGTGTCCATACACTTCCAGCAAACACCCTGTCACTCTCCTTGCACTCCTCTAGTGACCCATTCAGCACCATGTACTAATCCATTCACTGCGCCAAAACCCAAACACTAATAAATTCACCCAGGGACTCTCCTTGCAGTACTCTAATCATTCCGTCAGTACCCAAGTACTCATGCACTGAGCCAGGCCTTAGCACATGGACTGCTTCAAACGCCTATCCACTATGCATGTAGTCCTCTAACCACGTATACACTTGTCTTTCACACCTCCAATTCCCCAGTCAGTATCCATACACTTCCAGCAAACACCCTGTCACTCCCCTTGCACTCCTCTAGTGACCCATTCAGCACCATCTACTAATCCATTCACTGCGCCAAAACGCAACCACTTATAAATTCACCCAGGCATTCTCCTTGCAGTGCTCTAATCATTCAGTCAGTACCCAAGTACTCATGCACTGAGCCAGGCCTTAGCACATGGACTGCAAACGCCTATCCACTATGCATGCCGTCCTCTAACCACTTACACACTTGTCTTTCAAACCTTCAAGTCTCCAGTCAGTATCCATACACTTCCAGCAAACACCCTGTCACTCACCTAGGACTCCTGTAGTGACCCATTCAGCACCATGTACTAACCATTCACTGTACCAAAACCCAAACACTTATAAAGTCATCCAGGCACTCTCCTTGCAGTGCTCTAATCATTCAGTCAGTACCCAAGTACTCATGCACTGAGCCAGGCTTTAGCACATGGACTGCTTTAAATGCCTATCCACTATGCATGTTGTCCTCTAACCACCTACACTCTTGTCTTTCACACCTTCAATTCCCCAGTCAGTATCCATACACTTCCAACAAACACCCTGTCACTCCCCTTGCACTCCTCTAGTGACCCATTCAGCACCATCTACTAATCCATTCACTGCGCCAAAACGCAACCACTTATAAATTCACCCAGGCATTCTCCTTGCAGTGCTCTAATCATTCAGTCAGTACCCAAGTACTCATGCACTAAGCCAGGCCTTAGCACATGGACTGCTTTAAACGCCTATCCACTATGCATGCAGTCCTCTAACCATGTACACACTTGTTTTTCACACCTTCAAGTCTCCAGTCAGTATCCATACTCCTCCAGCAAACACCCTGTCACTCCCCTAGGACTCCTGTAGTGACCCATTCAGCACCATGTACTGATCCATTCACTGCACCAAAACCCAAACACTTATAAATTCACCCAGGGACTCTCCTTGCAGTACTCTAATCATTCAGTCAGTACCCAAGTACTCATGCACTGAGCAAAGCCTTAGCATATGGACTGCTTCAAACGCCTATCCACTATGCATGTAGTCCTCTAACCACCTACACACTTGTCTTTCACACTTTCAATTCCCCAGTCAGTAGCCATACACTTCCAGCAAACACCCTGTCACTCTCCTTGCACTCCTCTAGTGACCCATTCAGCACCATGTACTAATCCATTCACTGCGCCAAAACCCAACCACTTATAAATTCACCCAGGCACTCTCCTTGCATTGCTCTAATCATTCAGTCAGTACCCAAGTATTCATGCACTGAGCCAGGCCTTAGCACATGGACTGCTTTAAACGCCTATCCACTATGCATGTCGTCCTCTAACCACCTACACACTTGTCTTTCACACCTTCAATTCCCCAGTCAGTAGCCATACACTTCCAGCAAACACCCTGTCACTCTCCTTGCACTCCTCTAGTGAACCATTCAGCACCATGTACTAATCCATTCACTGCGCCAAAACCCAAACACTTATAAATTCACCCAGGCACTCTTGTTGCAGTACTCTAATCATTCAGTCAGTACCCAAGTACTCATGCACTGAGCCAGGCATTAGCACATGGACTACTTCAAACGCCTATCCACTATGCATGCAGTCCTCTAACCATGTACACACTTGTCTTTCACACCAACAAGTCTCCAGTCAGTATCCATACACCTCCAGCAAACACCCTGTCACTCCCCTAGGACTCCTGTAGTGACCCATTCAGCACCATGTACTAATCCATTCACTGCGCCAAAACCCAAACACTTATAAATTCACCCAGGGACTCTCCTTGCAGTACTCTAATCATTCAGTCAGTACCCAAGTACTCATGCACTGAGCCAGGCCTTAGCACATGGACTGCTTCAAACGCCTATCCACTATGCATGTAGGCCTCTAACTACCTACACACTTGTCTTTCACACTTTCAATTCCCCAGTCAGTAGCCATACACTTCCAGCAAACACCCTGTCACTCTCCTTACACTCCTCTAGTGACCCATTCAGCACCATGTACAAATCCATTCACTGCGCCAAAACCCAAACACTTATAATTTCACCCAGGGACTCTCCTTGCAATACTCTAATCATTCAGTCAGTACCCAAGTACTCATGCACTGAGCCAGGCCTTAGCACATGGACTACTTCAAATGCCTATCCACTATGCATGTAGTCCTCTAACCACCTACACACTTGTCTTTCAAACCTTCAAGTCTCCAGTCAATATCCATACACTTCCAGCAAACACCCTGTCACTCACCTAGGACTCCTGTAGTGACCCATTCAGCACCATGTACTAACCATTCACTGTACCAAAACTCAAACACTTATGAATTCATCCAGACACTCTCCTTGCAGTACTCTAATCATTCAGTCAGTACCCAAGTACTCATGCACTGAGCCAGGCCTTAGCACATGGACTGCTTCAAACGCCTATCCGCTATGCATGCATTCCTCTAACCACCTACACACTTGTCTTTCACACCTTCAATTCTCCAGTCAGTATACATACACTTCCTGCAAACACCCTGTCACTCCCCTTGCACTCCTCTAGTGACCCATTCAGCACCATGTACTAATCCATTCACTGCACCAAAACCCAAACACTTATAAATTCACCCAGGCACTCTCGTTGCAGTACTCTAATCATTCAGTCAGTACCCAAGTACTCATGCACTGAGACAGGCCTTAGCACATGGACTGCTTCAAACGCCAATCCACTATGCATGCAGTCCTCTAACCACCTACACACTTGTCTTTCACACCTTCAATTCCCCAGTCAGTATTGATACACTTCCAGCAAACACCCTGTCACTCCCCTTGCACTCCTCTAGTGACCCATTCAGCACCATCTACTAATCCATTCACTGCGCCAAACCCCAACCACTTATACATTCACCCAGGCACTCTCCTTGCAGCGCTCTAATCATTCAGTCAGTACCCAAGTACTCATGCACTGAGCCAGGCCTTAGCACATGGACTGCTTCAAACGCCTATCCACTATGCATGTAGTCCTCTAACCACCTACACACTTGTCATTCACACTTTCAATTCCCCAGTCAGTAGCCATACACTTCCAGCAAACACCCTGTCACTCTCCTTGCACTCCTCTAGTGACCCATTCAGCACCATGTACTAATCCATTCACTGCGCCAAAACCCAACCACTTATAAATTCACCGAGGCACTCTCCTTGCAGTGCTCTAATCATTCAGTCAGTACCCAAGTACTCATGCACTGAGCCAGGCCTTAGCACATGGACTGCTTTAAACGCCTATCCACTATGCATGTCGTCCTCTAACCACCTACACACTTGTCTTTCACACCTTCAATTCCCCAGTCAGTAGCCATACACTTCCAGCAAACACCCTGTCACTCTCCTTGCACTCCTCTAGTGAACCATTCAGCACCATGTACTAATCCATTCACTGCGCCAAAGCCCAAACACATAAATTCACCCAGACACTCTCCTTGCAGTACTCTAATCATTCAGTCAGTACCCAAGTACTCATGCACTGAGCCAGGCCTTAGCACATGGGCTGCTTCAAACGCCTATCCACTATGCATGCAGTCCTCTAACCATGTACACACTTGTCTTTCACACCTTCAAGTCTCCAGTCAGTATCCATGCACCTCCAGCAAACACCCTGTCACTCCCCTGGGACTCCTGTAGTGACCCATTCAGCACCATGTACTAATCCATTCACTGCGCCAAAACCCAAACACTTATAAATTCACCCAGGGACTCTCCTTGCAATACTCTAATCATTCAGTCAGTACCCAAGTACTCATGCACTGAGCCAGGCCTTAGCACATGGACTGCAAACGCCTATCCACTATGCATGCAGTCCTCTAACCACGTACACACTTGTCTTTCAAACCTTCATGTCTCCAGTCAGTATCCATACACTTCCAGCAAACACCCTGTCACTCACCTAGGACTCCTGTAGTGACCCATTCAGCACCATGTACTAACCATTCACTGTACCAAAACCCAAACACTTATAAATTCATCCAGGCACTCTCCTTGCAGTGCTCTAATCATTCAGTCAGTACCCAAGTACTCATGCACTGAGCCAGGCTTTAGCACATGGACTGCTTTAAATGCCTATCCACTATGCATGTCGTCCTCTAACCACTTAAACTCTTGTCTTTCACACCTTCAATTCCCCAGTCAGTATCCATACACTTCCAACAAACACCCTGTCGCTCTCCTTGCACTCCTCTAGTGACCCATTCAGCACCATGTACTAATCCATTCACTGCGCCAAAACCCAAACACTTATATATTCACCCAGGGACTCTCCTTGCAGTACTCTAATCATTCAGTCAGTACCCAAGTGCTCATGCACTGAGCCAGGCCTTAGCACATGGACTGCTTCAAACGCCAATCCACTATGCATGCAGTCCTCTAACCACCTACACACTTGTTTTTCACACCTTCAATTCCCCAGTCAGTGTCCATACACATCCAGCAAACACCCTGTCACTCTCCTTGCACTCCTCTAGTGACCCATTCAGCACCATGTACTAATCCATTCACTGCGCCAAAACCCAAACACTAATAAATTCACCCAGGGACTCTCCTTGCAGTACTCTAATCATTCCGTCAGTACCCAAGTACTCATGCACTGAGCCAGGCCTTAGCACATAGACTGCTTCAAACGCCTATCCACTATGCATGTAGTCCTCTAACCACGTATACACTTGTCTTTCACACCTTCAATTCCCCAGTCAGTATCCATACACTTCCAGCAAACACCCTGTCACTCCCCTTGCACTCCTCTAGTGACCCATTCAGCACCATCTACTAATCCATTCACTGCGCCAAAACGCAACCACTTATAAATTCACCAAGGCATTCTCCTTGCAGTGCTCTAATCATTCAGTCAGTACCCAAGTACTCATGCACTGAGCGAGGACTTAGCACATGGACTGCTTTAAACGCCTATCCACTATGCATGTCGTCCTCTAACCACCTACACACTTGTCTTTCACACCTTCAATTCCCCAGTCAGTAGCCATACACTTCCAGCAAACACCCTGTCACTCTCCTTGCACTCCTCTAGTGAACCATTCAGCACCATGTACTAATCCATTCACTGCGCCAAAACCCAAACACTTATAAATTCACCCAGGCACTCTCGTTGCAGTACTCTAATCATTCAGTCAGTACCCAAGTACTCATGCACTGAGCCAGGCCTTAGCACATGGACTGCTTCAAATGCCTATCCACTATGCATGTAGTCCTCTAACCACCTACACACTTGTCTTTCACACTTTCAATTCCCCAGTCAGTAGCCATACACTTCCAGCAAACACCCTGTCACTCTCCTTCCACTCCTCTAGTGACCCATTCAGCACCATGTACTAATCCATTCACTGCGCCAAAACCCAACCACTTATAAATTCACCCAGGCACTCTCCTTGCAGTCCTCTAATCATTAAGTCAGTACCCAAGTATTCATGCACTGAGCCAGGCCTTAGCACATGGACTGCAAACGCCTATCCACTATGCATGCAGTCCTCTAACCACGTACACACTTGTCTTTCAAACCTTCAAGTCTCCAGTCAGTATCCATACACTTCCAGCAAACACCCTGTCACTCTCCTTGCACTCCTCTAGTGACCCATTCAGCACCATGTACTAATCCATTCACTGTGCCAAAACCAAAACAGTTATAAATTCACCCAGGGAATCTCCTTGCAGTACTCTAATCATTAAGTATTTACCCAAGTACTCATGCACTGAGCCAGGCCTTAGCACATGGACTGCTTCAAACGCCTATCCACTCTGCATGTAGTCCTCTAACCACCAATACACTTGTCTTTCACACCTTCAATTCCCCAGTCAGTATCCATACACTTCCAGCAAACACCCTGTCACTCCCCTTGCACTCCTCTAATGACCCATTCAGCACCATCTACTAATCCATTCACTGTGCCAAACCCCAACCACTTATACATTCACCCAGGCACTCTCCTTGCAGTGCTCTAATCATTCAGTCAGTACCCAAGTACTCATGCACTGAGCCAGGCCTTAGCACATGGACTGCTTCAAACGCCTATCCACTATGCATGTAGTCCTCTAACCACCTACACACTTGTCTTTCACACTTTCAATTCCCCAGTCAGTAGCCATACACTTCCAGCAAACACCCTGTCACTCTCCTTGCACTCCTCTAGTGACCCATTCAGCACCATGTACTAATCCATTCACTGCGCCAAAACCCAACCACTTATAAATTCACCGAGGCACTCTCCTTGCAGTGCTCTAATCATTCAGTTAGTACCCAAGTACTCATGCACTGAGCCAGGCCTTAGCACATGGACTGCTTTAAACGCCTATCCACTATGCATGTCGTCCTCTAACCACCTACACACTTGTCTTTCACACCTTCAATTCCCCAGTCAGTAGCCATACACTTCCAGCAAACACCCTGTCACTCTCCTTGCACTCCTCTAGTGAACCATTCAGCACCATGTACTAATCCATTCACTGCGCCAAAGCCCAAACACATAAATTCACCCAGACACTCTCCTTGCAGTACTCTAATCATTCAGTCAGTACCCAAGTACTCATGCACTGAGCCAGGCCTTAGCACATGGGCTGCTTCAAACGCCTATCCACTATGCATGCAGTCCTCTAACCATGTACACACTTGTCTTTCACACCTTCAAGTCTCCAGTCAGTATCCATGCACCTCCAGCAAACACCCTGTCACTCCCCTGGGACTCCTGTAGTGACCCATTCAGCACCATGTACTAATCCATTCACTGCGCCAAAACCCAAACACTTATAAATTCACCCAGGGACTCTCCTTGCAATACTCTAATCATTCAGTCAGTACCCAAGTACTCATGCACTGAGCCAGGCCTTAGCACATGGACTGCAAACGCCTATCCACTATGCATGCAGTCCTCTAACCACGTACACACTTGTCTTTCAAACCTTCATGTCTCCAGTCAGTATCCATACACTTCCAGCAAACACCCTGTCACTCACCTAGGACTCCTGTAGTGACCCATTCAGCACCATGTACTAACCATTCACTGTACCAAAACCCAAACACTTATAAATTCATCCAGGCACTCTCCTTGCAGTGCTCTAATCATTCAGTCAGTACCCAAGTACTCATGCACTGAGCCAGGCTTTAGCACATGGACTGCTTTAAATGCCTATCCACTATGCATGTCGTCCTCTAACCACTTAAACTCTTGTCTTTCACACCTTCAATTCCCCAGTAAGTATCCATACACTTCCAACAAACACCCTGTCGCTCTCCTTGCACTCCTCTAGTGACCCATTCAGCACCATGTACTAATCCATTCACTGCGCCAAAACCCAAACACTTATATATTCACCCAGGGACTCTCCTTGCAGTACTCTAATCATTCAGTCAGTACCCAAGTGCTCATGCACTGAGCCAGGCCTTAGCACATGGACTGCTTCAAACGCCAATCCACTATGCATGCAGTCCTCTAACCACCTACACACTTGTTTTTCACACCTTCAATTCCCCAGTCAGTGTCCATACACATCCAGCAAACACCCTGTCACTCTCCTTGCACTCCTCTAGTGACCCATTCAGCACCATGTACTAATCCATTCACTGCGCCAAAACCCAAACACTAATAAATTCACCCAGGGACTCTCCTTGCAGTACTCTAATCATTCCGTCAGTACCCAAGTACTCATGCACTGAGCCAGGCCTTAGCACATAGACTGCTTCAAACGCCTATCCACTATGCATGTAGTCCTCTAACCACGTATACACTTGTCTTTCACACCTTCAATTCCCCAGTCAGTATCCATACACTTCCAGCAAACACCCTGTCACTCCCCTTGCACTCCTCTAGTGACCCATTCAGCACCATCTACTAATCCATTCACTGCGCCAAAACGCAACCACTTATAAATTCACCAAGGCATTCTCCTTGCAGTGCTCTAATCATTCAGTCAGTACCCAAGTACTCATGCACTGAGCGAGGACTTAGCACATGGACTGCTTTAAACGCCTATCCACTATGCATGTCGTCCTCTAACCACCTACACACTTGTCTTTCACACCTTCAATTCCCCAGTCAGTAGCCATACACTTCCAGCAAACACCCTGTCACTCTCCTTGCACTCCTCTAGTGAACCATTCAGCACCATGTACTAATCCATTCACTGCGCCAAAACCCAAACACTTATATATTCACCCACGGACTCTCGTTGCAGTACTCTAATCATTCAGTCAGTACCCAAGTACTCATGCACTGAGCCAGGCCTTAGCACATGGACTGCTTCAAACGCCTATCCACTATGCATGTAGTCCTCTAACCACCTACACACTTGTCTTTCACACTTTCAATTCCCCAGTCAGTAGCCATACACTTCCAGCAAACACCCTGTCACTCTCCTTCCACTCCTCTAGTGACCCATTCAGCACCATGTACTAATCCATTCACTGCGCCAAAACCCAACCACTTATAAATTCACCCAGGCACTCTCCTTGCAGTCCTCTAATCATTAAGTCAGTACCCAAGTATTCATGCACTGAGCCAGGCCTTAGCACATGGACTGCAAACGCCTATCCACTATGCATGCAGTCCTCTAACCACGTACACACTTGTCTTTCAAACCTTCAAGTCTCCAGTCAGTATCCATACACTTCCAGCAAACACCCTGTCACTCTCCTTGCACTCCTCTAGTGACCCATTCAGCACCATGTACTAATCCATTCACTGTGCCAAAACCAAAACAGTTATAAATTCACCCAGGGAATCTCCTTGCAGTACTCTAATCATTAAGTATTTACCCAAGTACTCATGCACTGAGCCAGGCCTTAGCACATGGACTGCTTCAAACGCCTATCCACTCTGCATGTAGTCCTCTAACCACCAATACACTTGTCTTTCACACCTTCAATTCCCCAGTCAGTATCCATACACTTCCAGCAAACACCCTGTCACTCCCCTTGCACTCCTCTAATGACCCATTCAGCACCATCTACTAATCCATTCACTGTGCCAAACCCCAACCACTTATACATTCACCCAGGCACTCTCCTTGCAGTGCTCTAATCATTCAGTCAGTACCCAAGTACTCATGCACTGAGCCAGGCCTTAGCACATGGACTGCTTCAAACGCCTATCCACTATGCATGTAGTCCTCTAACCACCTACACACTTGTCTTTCACACTTTCAATTCCCCAGTCAGTAGCCATACACTTCCAGCAAACACCCTGTCACTCTCCTTGCACTCCTCTAGTGACCCATTCAGCACCATGTACTAATCCATTCACTGCGCCAAAACCCAACCACTTATAAATTCACCGAGGCACTCTCCTTGCAGTGCTCTAATCATTCAGTCAGTACCCAAGTACTCATGCACTGAGCCAGGCCTTAGCACATGGACTGCTTTAAACGCCTATCCACTATGCATGTCGTCCTCTAACCACCTACACACTTGTCTTTCACACCTTCAATTCCCCAGTCAGTAGCCATACACTTCCAGCAAACACCCTGTCACTCTCCTTGCACTCCTCTAGTGAACCATTCAGCACCATGTACTAATCCATTCACTGCGCCAAAGCCCAAACACATAAATTCACCCAGACACTCTCCTTGCAGTACTCTAATCATTCAGTCAGTACCCAAGTACTCATGCACTGAGCCAGGCCTTAGCACATGGGCTGCTTCAAACGCCTATCCACTATGCATGCAGTCCTCTAACCATGTACACACTTGTCTTTCACACCTTCAAGTCTCCAGTCAGTATCCATGCACCTCCAGCAAACACCCTGTCACTCCCCTGGGACTCCTGTAGTGACCCATTCAGCACCATGTACTAATCCATTCACTGCGCCAAAACCCAAACACTTATAAATTCACCCAGGGACTCTCCTTGCAATACTCTAATCATTCAGTCAGTACCCAAGTACTCATGCACTGAGCCAGACCTTAGCACATGGACTGCAAACGCCTATCCACTATGCATGCAGTCCTCTAACCACGTACACACTTGTCTTTCAAACCTTCATGTCTCCAGTCAGTATCCATACACTTCCAGCAAACACCCTGTCACTCACCTAGGACTCCTGTAGTGACCCATTCAGCACCATGTACTAACCATTCACTGTACCAAAACCCAAACACTTATAAATTCATCCAGGCACTCTCCTTGCAGTGCTCTAATCATTCAGTCAGTACCCAAGTACTCATGCACTGAGCCAGGCTTTAGCACATGGACTGCTTTAAATGCCTATCCACTATGCATGTCGTCCTCTAACCACTTAAACTCTTGTCTTTCACACCTTCAATTCCCCAGTCAGTATCCATACACTTCCAACAAACACCCTGTCGCTCTCCTTGCACTCCTCTAGTGACCCATTCAGCACCATGTACTAATCCATTCACTGCGCCAAAACCCAAACACTTATATATTCACCCAGGGACTCTCCTTGCAGTACTCTAATCATTCAGTCAGTACCCAAGTGCTCATGCACTGAGCCAGGCCTTAGCACATGGACTGCTTCAAACGCCAATCCACTATGCATGCAGTCCTCTAACCACCTACACACTTGTTTTTCACACCTTCAATTCCCCAGTCAGTTTCCATACACATCCAGCAAACACCCTGTCACTCTCCTTGCACTCCTCTAGTGACCCATTCAGCACCATGTACTAATCCATTCACTGCGCCAAAACCCAAACACTAATAAATTCACCCAGGGACTCTCCTTGCAGTACTCTAATCATTCCGTCAGTACCCAAGTACTCATGCACTGAGCCAGGCCTTAGCACATAGACTGCTTCAAACGCCTATCCACTATGCATGTAGTCCTCTAACCACGTATACACTTGTCTTTCACACCTTCAATTCCCCAGTCAGTATCCATACACTTCCAGCAAACACCCTGTCACTCCCCTTGCACTCCTCTAGTGACCCATTCAGCACCATCTACTAATCCATTCACTGCGCCAACAAGCAACCACTTATAAATTCACCAAGGCATTCTCCTTGCCGTGCTCTAATCATTCAGTCAGTACCCAAGTACTCATGCACTGAGCGAGGACTTAGCACATGGACTGCTTTAAACGCCTATCCACTATGCATGTCGTCCTCTAACCACCTACACACTTGTCTTTCACACCTTCAATTCCCCAGTCAGTAGCCATACACTTCCAGCAAACACCCTGTCACTCTTCTTGCACTCCTCTAGTGAACCATTCGGCACCATGTACTAATCCATTCACTGCGCCAAAACCCAAACACTTATAAATTCACCCAGGCACTCTCGTTGCAGTACTCTAATCATTCAGTCAGTACCCAAGTACTCATGCACTGAGCCAGGCCTTAGCACATGGACTGCTTCAAATGCCTATCCACTATGCATGTAGTCCTCTAACCACCTACACACTTGTCTTTCACACTTTCAATTCCCCAGTCAGTAGCCATACACTTCCAGCAAACACCCTGTCACTCTCCTTCTACTCCTCTAGTGACCCATTCAGCACCATGTACTAATCCATTCACTGCGCCAAAACCCAACCACTTATAAATTCACCCAGGCACTCTCCTTGCAGTCCTCTAATCATTAAGTCAGTACCCAAGTATTCATGCACTGAGCCAGGCCTTAGCACATGGACTGCAAACGCCTATCCACTATGCATGCAGTCCTCTAACCACGTACACACTTGTCTTTCAAACCTTCAAGTCTCCAGTCAGTATCCATACACTTCCAGCAAACACCCTGTCACTCTCCTTGCACTCCTCTAGTGACCCATTCAGCACCATGTACTAATCCATTCACTGTGCCAAAACCAAAACAGTTATAAATTCACCCAGGGAATCTCCTTGCAGTACTCTAATCATTAAGTATTTACCCAAGTACTCATGCACTGAGCCAGGCCTTAGCACATGGACTGCTTCAAACGCCTATCCACTCTGCATGTAGTCCTCTAACCACCAATACACTTGTCTTTCACACCTTCAATTCCCCAGTCAGTATCCATACACTTCCAGCAAACACCCTGTCACTCCCCTTGCACTCCTCTAATGACCCATTCAGCACCATCTACTAATCCATTCACTGTGCCAAACCCCAACCACTTATACATTCACCCAGGCACTCTCCTTGCAGTGCTCTAATCATTCAGTCAGTACCCAAGTACTCATGCACTGAGCCAGGCCTTAGCACATGGACTGCTTCAAACGCCTATCCACTATGCATGTAGTCCTCTAACCACCTACACACTTGTCTTTCACACTTTCAATTCCCCAGTCAGTAGCCATACACTTCCAGCAAACACCCTGTCACTCTCCTTGCACTCCTCTAGTGACCCATTCAGCACCATGTACTAATCCATTCACTGCGCCAAAACCCAACCACTTATAAATTCACCCAGGCACTCTCCTTGCAGTGCTCTAATCATTCAGTCAGTACCCAAGTACTCATGCACTGAGCCAGGCCTTAGCACATGGACTGCTTTAAACGCCTATCCACTATGCATGTCGTCCTCTAACCACCTACACACTTGTCTTTCACACCTTCAATTCCCCAGTCAGTAGCCATACACTTCCAGCAAACACCCTGTCACTCTCCTTGCACTCCTCTAGTGAACCATTCAGCACCATGTACTAATCCATTCACTGCGCCAAAGCCCAAACACATAAATTCACCCAGACACTCTCCTTGCAGTACTCTAATCATTCAGTCAGTACCCAAGTACTCATGCACTGAGCCAGGCCTTAGCACATGGGCTGCTTCAAATGCCTATCTACTATGCATGCAGTCCTCTAATCACCTACACGCTTGTCCTTCACACCTTCAATTCCCCAGTCAGTATACATACACTTCCAGCAAACCACCTGTCACTCTCCTTGCACTCCTCTAGTGACTCATTCAGCGCCATGTACTAATCCATTCACTGCGCCAAAACCCAAACACTTATAAATTCACCCAGGGACTCTCCTTGCAATACTCTAATCATTCAGTCAGTACCCAAGTACTCATGCACTGAGCCAGGCCTTAGCACATGGACTGCTTCAAATGCCTATCCACTATGCATGTAGTCCTCTAACTACCTACACACTTGTCTTCCACACTTTCAATTCCCCAGTCAGTAGCCATACACTTCCAGCAAACACCCTGTCACTCTCCTTGCACTCCTCTAGTGACCCATTCAGCACCATGTACTAATCCATTCACTGCGCCAAAACCCAACCACTTATAAATTCACCCAGGGACTCTCCTTGCAATACTCTAATCATTCAGTCAGTACCCAAGTACTCATGCACTGAGCCAGGCCTTAGTACATGGACTGCAAACGCCTATCCACTATGCATGCAGTCCTCTAACCACGTACACACTTGTCTTTCAAACCTTCATGTCTCCAGTCAGTATCCATACACTTCCAGCAAACACCCTGTCACTCACCTAGGACTCCTGTAGTGACCCATTCAGCACCATGTACTAACCATTCACTGTACCAAAACCCAAACACTTATAAATTCATCCAGGCACTCTCCTTGCAGTGCTCTAATCATTCAGTCAGTACCCAAGTACTCATGCACTGAGCCAGGCTTTAGCACATGGACTGCTTTAAATGCCTATCCACTATGCTTGTCGTCCTCTAACCACTTACACTCTTGTCTTTCACACCTTCAATTCCCCAGTCAGTATCCATACACTTCCAACAAACACCCTGTCGCTCTCCTTGCACTCCTCTAGTGAACCATTCAGCACCATGTACTAATCCATTCACTGTGCCAAAACCCAAACACATAAATTCACCCAGACACTCTCCTTGCAGTACTCTAATCATTCAGTCAGTACCCAAGTAATCATGCACTGAGCCAGGCCTTAGCACATGGGCTGCTTCAAACGCCTATCCACTATGCATGCAGTCCTCTAACCACCTACACACTTGTCTTTCACACCTTCAATTCCCCAGTCAGTATACATACACTTCCAGCAAACAGCCTGTCACTCTCCTTGCACTCCTCTAGTGACCCATTCAGCGCCATGTACTAATCCATTCACTGCGCCAAAACCCAAACACTTATAAATTTACCCAGGGACTCTCCTTGCAGTACTCTAATCATTCAGTCAGTACCCAAGTACTCATGCACTGAGCCAGGCCTTAGCACATGGACTACTTCAAACGCCTATCCACTATGCATGCAGTCCTCTAACCATGTACACACTTGTTTTTCACACCTTCAAGTCTCCAGTCAGTATCCATACACCTCCAGAAAATACCCTGTCACTCCCCTCGGACTCCTGTAGCGACCCATTCAGCACCATGTACTAATCCATTCACTGCTCCAAAACCCAAACACTTATAAATTCACCCAGGGACTCTCCTTGCAGTACTCTAATCATTCAGTCAGTACCCAAGTACTCATGCACTGAGCCAGGCCTTAGCACATGGACTGCTTCAAATGCCTATCCACTATGCATGTAGTCCTCTAACTACCTACACACTTGTCTTTCACACTTTCAATTCCCCAGTCAGTAGCCATACACTGCCAGCAAACACCCTGTCACTCTCCTTGCACTCCTCTAGTGACCCATTCAGCACCATGTACTAATCCATTCACTGCGCCAAAACCCAACCACTTATAAATTCACCCAGGGACTCTCCTTGCAATACTCTAATCATTCAGTCAGTACCCAAGTACTCATGCACTGAGCCAGGCCTTAGCACATGGACTGCAAACGCCTATCCACTATGCATGCAGTCCTCTAACCACATACACGCTTGTCTTTCAAACCTTCAAGTCTCCAGTCAGTATCCATACACTTCCAGCAAACACCCTGTCACTCACCTAGGACTCCTGTAGTGACCCATTCAGCACCATGTACTAACCATTCACTGTACCAAAACCCAAACACTTATAAATTCATCCAGGCACTCTCCTTGCAGTGCTCTAATCATTCAGTCAGTACCCAAGTACTCATGCACTGAGCCAGGCTTTAGCACATGGACTGCTTTAAACGCCTATCCACTATGCATGTCGTCCTCTAACCACCTACACACTTGTCTTTCACACCTTCAATTCCCCAGTCAGTAGCCATACACTTCCAGCAAACACCCTGTCACTCTCCTTGCAGTCCTCTAGTGAACCATTCAGCACCATGTACTAATCCATTCACTGGGCCAAAACCCAAACACATAAATTCACCCAGATACTCTCCTTGCAGTACTCTAATCATTCAGTCAGTACCCAAGTACTCATGCACTGAGCCAGGCCTTAGCACATGGACTGCTTCAAACGCCTATCCACTATGCATGTAGTCCTCTAACCACGTATACACTTGTCTTTCACACCTTCAATTCCCCAGTCAGTAGCCATACACTTCCTGCAAACACCCTGCCACTCCCCTTGCACTCCTCTAGTGACCCATTCAGCACCATCTACTAATCCATTCACTGCGCCAAAACCCAACCACTTATAAATTCACCCAGGCACTCTCGTTGCAGTACTCTAATCATTCAGTCAGTACCCAAGTACTCATGCACTGAGCCAGGCCTTAGCACACGGACTGCTTCAAACGCCTATCCGCTATGCATGCATTCCTCTAACCACCTACACACTTGTCTTTCACACCTTCAATTCTCCAGTCAGTATACATACACTTCCAGCAAACACCCTGTCACTCCCCTTGCACTCCTCTATTGACCCATTCAGCACCATGTACTAATCCATTCACTGCTGAAAACCCAAACACTTATAAATTCACCCAGGCAATTTCCTTGCAATACTCTAATCATTCAGTCAGTACCCAAATACTCAACCAATGACCCAGGTCTTAGAACATGGACTGCTTCAAACCCCTATCCACTATGCATGCCGTCCTCTAACCACCTACACACTTGTCTTTCACACCTTCAATTCCCCAGTCAGTATCTATACACTCCTGCTAACACCCTGTCACTCCCCTTGCACTCCTCCAGGTACCCATTCAGCACCATGTACTAATCCATTTACAGCACCAAAACCCAAACACTTATAGATTCACCCAGGCACTCTCCTTGCAGTACTCTAATCATTCAGTCAGTACCCAAGTACTCATGCACTGAGCCAGGCCTTAGCACATGGGCTGCTTCAAACGCCTATCCACTATGCATGCAGTCCTCTAACCACCTACACGCTTGTCTTTCACACCTTCAATTCCCCAGTCAGTATCCATACACTTCCAGCAAACACCCTGTCACTCCTCTTGCACTCCTCTAGTGACCCATTCAGCACCATCTACTAATTCATTCACTGGGCCAAACACTTATAAATTCACCCAGGCACTCTCATTGCAGTACTCTAATCATTCAGTCAGGACCCAAATACTCATGCACTGAGCCAGGCCTTAGCACATGGACTACTTCAAACGCCTATCCACTATGCATGCAGTCCTCTAACCACGTACACACTTGTCTTTCACACCTTCAAGTCTCCAGTCAGTATCCATACACTTCCAGCAAACACCCTGTCACTCCCCTAGGACTCCTGTAGTGACCCATTCAGCACCATGTACTAATCCATTCACTGCGCCAAAACCCAAACACTTATAAATTCACCCAGGGACTCTCCTTGCAGTACTCTAATCATTCAGTCAGTACCCAAGTACTCATGCACTGAGCCAGGCCTTAGCATATGGTCTGCTTCAAACGCCTATCCACTATGCATGTAGTCCTCTAACCACCTACACACTTGTCTTTCACACCTTCAATTCCCCAGTCAGTAGCCATACACTTCCAGCAAACACCCTGTCATTCTCGTTGCACTCCTCTAGTGACCCATTCAGCACCATGTACTAATCCATTCACTGCGCCAAAACCCAAACACTTATAAATTCACCCAGGCACTCTCATTGCAGTACTCTAATCATTCAGTCAGGACCCAAGTACTCATGCAATGAGCCAGGCCTTAGCACATGGACTACTTCAAACGCCTATCCACTATGCATGCAGTCCTTTAACCACGTACACACTTGTCTTTCAAACCTTCAAGTCTCCAGTCAGTATCCATACACTTCCAGCAAACACCTTGTCACTCCCCTAGGACTCCTGTAGTGACCCATTCAGCACCATGTAATAACCCATTCACTGCACCAAAACTCAAACACTAATAAATTCACCCAGGGACTCTCCTTGCAGTACTCTAATCAGTCAGTCAGTACCCAAGTACTTATGCACTGAGCTAGGCATTAGCACATTGACTGCTTCAAACGCCGATCCACTATGCATGCAGTCCTCTAACCATGTACACACTTGTTTTTCACACCTTCAAGTCTCCAGTCAGTATCCATACACCTCCAGCAAACACCCTGTAACTCCCCTAGGACTCCTGTAGTGACCCATTCAGCACCATGTACTAATCCATTCACTGCGCCAAAACCCAACCACTTATAAATTCACCCAGGCACTCTCCTTGCAGTGCTCTAATCATTCAGTCAGTACCCAAGTGCTCATGCACTGAGCCAGGCCTTAGCACATGGACTGCTTCAAACGCCAATCCACTATGCATGCAGTCCTCTAACCACCTACACACTTGTTTTTCACACCTTCAATTCCCCAGTCAGTGTCCATACACTTCCAGCAAACACCCTGTCACTCTCCTTGCACTCCTCTAGTGACCCATTCAGCACCATGTACTAATCCATTCACTGCGCCAAAACCCAAACACTAATAAATTCACCCAGGGACTCTCCTTGCAGTACTCTAATCATTCCGTCAGTACCCAAGTACTCATGCACTGAGCCAGGCCTTAGCACATGGACTGCTTCAAACGCCTATCCACTATGCATGTAGTCCTCTAACCACGTATACACTTCTCTTTCACACCTTCAATTCCATAGTCAGTATCCATACACTTCCAGCAAACACCCTGTCACTCCCCTTGCACTCCTCTAGTGACCCATTCAGCACCATCTACAAATCCATTCACTGCGCCAAAACGCAACCACTTATAAATTCACCCAGGCATTCTCCTTGCAGTGCTCTAATCATTCAGTCAGTACCCAAGTACTCATGCACTGAGCCAGGCCTTAGCACATGGACTGCTTCAAACGCCTATCCACTATGCATGTCGTCCTCTAACCACCTACACACTTGTCTTTCACACTTTCAATTCCCCAGTCAGTAGCCATACACTTCCAGCAAACACCCTGTCACTCTCCTTGCACTCCTCTAGTGACCCATTCAGCACCATGTACTAATCCATTCACTGCGCCAAAACCCAACCACTTATAAATTCACCCAGATACTCTCCTTGCCGTACTCTCATCATTCAGTCAGTACCCAGGTACTCATGCACTGAGCCAGGCCGTAGCACATGGGCTGCTTCAAACGCCTATCCACTATGCATGCAGTCCTCTAACCACCTACACACTTGTCTTTCACACCTTCAATTCCCCAGTCAGTATCCATACACTTCCAACAAACACCCTGTCGCTCTCCTTGCACTCTTCTAGTGACCCATTCAGCACCATGTACTAATCCATTCACTGCGCCAAAACCCAAACACTTATATATTCACCCAGGAACTCTCCTTGCAGTACTCTAATCATTCAGTCAGTACCCAAGTCCTCATGCACTGAGCCAGGCCTTAGCACATGGACTGCTTCAAACGCCAATCCACTATGCATGCAGTCCTCTAACCACCTACACACTTGTTTTTCACACCTTCAATTCCCCATTCAGTGTCCATACACTTCCAGCAAACACCCTGTCACTCTCCTTGCACTCCTCTAGTGAACCATTCAGCACCATGTACTAATCCATTCACTGCGCCAAAACCCAAACACTTATAAATTCACCCAGGCACTCTCCTTGCAGTACTCTAATCATTCAGTCAGTACCCAAGTACTCATGCACTGAGACAGGCCTTAGCACATGGACTGCTTCAAACGCCTATCCACTATGCATGTAGTCCTCTAACCACCTACACACTTGTCTTTCACACTTTCAATTCCCCAGTCAGTAGCCATACACTTCCAGCAAACACCCTGTCACTCTCCTTGCACTCCTCTAGTGACCCATTCAGCACCATGTACTAATCCATTCACTGCGCCAAAACCCAACCACTTATAAATTCACCCAGGCACTCTCCTTGCAGTGCTCTAATCATTCAGTCAGTACCCAAGTACTCATGCACTGAGCCAGGCCTTAGCATATGGACTGCTTTAAACGCCTATCCACTATGCATGTCGTCCTCTAACCACCTACACACTTGTCTTTCACACCTTCAATTCCCCAGTCAGTATCCATACACTTCCAGCAAACACCCTGTCACTCCCCTTGCACTCCTCTAGTGACCCATTCAGCACCATCTACTAATCCATTCACTGCGCCAAAACGCAACCACTTATAAATTCACCCAGGCATTCTCCTTGCAGTGCTCTAATCATTCAGTCAGTACCCAAGTACTCATGCACTGAGCCAGGCCTTAGCACATGGACTGCTTTAAACGCCTATCCACTATGCATGTCGTCCTCTAACCACCTACACACTTGTCTTTCACACCTTCAATTCCCCAGTCAGTAGCCATACACTTCCAGCAAACACCCTGTCACTCTCCTTGCACTCCTCTAGTGAACCATTCAGCACCATGTACTAATCCATTCACTGCGCCAAAACCCAAACACATAAATTCACCCAGACACTCTCCTTGCAGTACTCTAATCATTCAGTCAGTACCCAAGTACTCATGCACTGGGCCAGGCCTTAGCACATGGGCTGCTTCAAACGCCTATCCACTATGCATGCAGTCCTCTAACCACCTACACGCTTGTCTTTCACACCTTCAATTCCCCAGTCAGTATACATACACTTCCAGCAAACAGCCTGTCACTCTCCTTGCACTCCTCTAGTGACCCATTCAGCGCCATGTACTAATCCATTCACTGCGCCAAAACCCAAACACTTATAAATTTACCCAGGCACTCTCGTTGCAGTACTCTAATCATTCAGTCAGTACCCAAGTACTCATGCACTGAGCCAGGCCTTAGCACATGGACTACTTCAAACGCCTATCCACTATGCATGCAGTCCTCTAACCATGTACACACTTGTTTTTCACACCTTCAAGTCTCCAGTCAGTATCCATACACCTCCAGCAAACACCCTGTCACTCCCCTAGGACTCCTGTAGTGACCCATTCCGCACCATGTACTAATCCATTCACTGCGCCAAAACCCAACCACTTATATATTCACCCAGCCACTCTCCTTGCAGTGCTCTAATCATTCAGTCAGTACCCAAGTGCTCATGCACTGAGCCAGGCCTTAGCACATGGACTGCTTCAAACGCCAATCCACTATGCATGCAGTCCTCTAACCACCTACACACTTGTTTTTCACACCTTCAATTCCCCAGTCAGTGTCCATACACTTCCAGCAAACACCCTGTCACTCTCCTTGCACTCCTCTAGTGACCCATTCAGCACCATGTACTAATCCATTCACTGCGCCAAAACCCAAACACTAATAAATTCACCCAGGCACTCTCGTTGCAGTACTCTAATCATTCAGTCAGTACCCAAGTACTCATGCACTGAGCCAGGCCTTAGCACATGGACTGCTTCAAACGCCTATCCACTATGCATGCAGTCCTCTAACCACCTACACACTTGTCTTTCACACCTTCAATTCCCCAGTCAGTATACATACACTTCCAGCAAATAGCCTGTCACTCTCCTTGCACTCCTCTAGTGACCCATTCAGCGCCATGTACTAATCCATTCACTGCGCCAAAACCCAAACAATTATAAATTCACCCAGGCACTCTTGTTGCAGTACTCTAATCATTCAGTCAGTACCCAAGTACTCATGCACTGAGCCAGGCATTAGCACATGGACTACTTCAAATGCCTATCCACTATGCATGCAGTCCTCTAACCATGTACACACTTGTTTTTCACACCTTCAAGTCTCCAGTCAGTATCCATACACCTCCAGCAAACACCCTGTCACTCCCCTAGGACTCCTGTAGTGACACATTCTGCACCATGTACTAATCCATTCACTGCGCCAAAACCCAAACACTTATAAATTCACCCAGGGACTCTCCTTGCAGTACTCTAATCATTCAGTCAGTACCCAAGTACTCATGCACTGAGCCAGGCCTTAGCACATGGACTGCTTCAAACGCCTATCCACTATGCATGTAGTCCTCTAACCACCTACACACTTGTCTTTCACACTTTCAATTCCCCAGTCAGTAGCCATACACTTCCAGCAAACACCCTGTCACTCTCCTTGCACTCCTCTAGTGACCCATTCAGCACCATGTACTAATCCATTCACTGCGCCAAAACCCAACCACTTATAAATTCACCCAGATACTCTCCTTGCCGTACTCTCATCATTCAGTCAGTACCCAGGTACTCATGCACTGAGCCAGGCCGTAGCATATGGGCTGCTTCAAACGCCTATCCACTATGCATGTAGTCCTCTAACCACGTATACACTTGTCTTTCACACCTTCAATTCCCCAGTCAGTATCCATACACTTCCAGCAAACACCCTGTCACTCCCCTTGCACTCCTCTAGTGACCCATTCAGCACCATCTACTAATCCATTCACTGCGCCAAAACGCAACCACTTATAAATTCACCCAGGCATTCTCCTTGCAGTGCTCTAATCATTCAGTCAGTACCCAAGTACTCATGCACTGAGCCAGGCCTTAGCACATGGACTGCTTTAAACGCCTATCCACTATGCATGTCGTCCTCTAACCACCTACACACTTGTCTTTCACACCTTCAATTCCCCAGTCAGTAGCCATACACTTCCAGCAAACACCCTTTCACTCTCCTTGCACTCCTCTAGTGAACCATTCAGCACCATGTACTAATCCATTCACTGCGCCAAAACCCAAACACATAAATTCACCCAGACACTCTCCTTGCAGTACTCTAATCATTCAGTCAGTACCCAAGTACTCATGCACTGAGCCAGGCCTTAGCACATGGGCTGCTTCAAACGCCTATCCACTATGCATGCAGTCCTCTAACCACCTACACGCTTGTCTTTCACACCTTCAATTCCCCAGTCAGTATACATACACTTCCAGCAAACAGCCTGTCATTCTCCTTGCACTCCTCTAGTGACCCATTCAGCGCCATGTACTAATCCATTCACTGCGCCAAAACCCAAACACTTATAAATTCACCCAGGGACTCTCCTTGCAGTACTCTAATCATTCAGTCAGTACCCAAGTACTCATGCACTGAGCCAGGCCTTAGCACATGGACTACTTCAAACGCCTATCCACTATGCATGCAGTCCTCTAACCATGTACACACTTGTTTTTCACACCTTCAAGTCTCCAGTCAGTATCCATACACCTCCAGCAAACACCCTGTAACTCCCCTAGGACTCCTGTAGTGACCCATTCAGCACCATGTACTAATCCATTCACTGCGCCAAAACCCAACCACTTATAAATTCACCCAGGCACTCTCCTTGCAGTGCTCTAATCATTCAGTCAGTACCCAAGTGCTCATGCACTGAGCCAGGCCTTAGCACATGGACTGCTTCAAACGCCAATCCACTATGCATGCAGTCCTCTAACCACCTACACACTTGTTTTTCACACCTTCAATTCCCCAGTCAGTGTCCATACACTTCCAGCAAACACCCTGTCACTCTCCTTGCACTCCTCTAGTGACCCATTCAGCACCATGTACTAATCCATTCACTGCGCCAAAACCCAAACACTAATAAATTCACCCAGGGACTCTCCTTGCAGTACTCTAATCATTCCGTCAGTACCCAAGTACTCATGCACTGAGCCAGGCCTTAGCACATGGACTGCTTCAAACGCCTATCCACTATGCATGTAGTCCTCTAACCACGTATACACTTCTCTTTCACACCTTCAATTCCATAGTCAGTATCCATACACTTCCAGCAAACACCCTGTCACTCCCCTTGCACTCCTCTAGTGACCCATTCAGCACCATCTACAAATCCATTCACTGCGCCAAAACGCAACCACTTATAAATTCACCCAGGCATTCTCCTTGCAGTGCTCTAATCATTCAGTCAGTACCCAAGTACTCATGCACTGAGCCAGGCCTTAGCACATGGACTGCTTCAAACGCCTATCCACTATGCATGTCGTCCTCTAACCACCTACACACTTGTCTTTCACACTTTCAATTCCCCAGTCAGTAGCCATACACTTCCAGCAAACACCCTGTCACTCTCCTTGCACTCCTCTAGTGACCCATTCAGCACCATGTACTAATCCATTCACTGCGCCAAAACCCAACCACTTATAAATTCACCCAGATACTCTCCTTGCCGTACTCTCATCATTCAGTCAGTACCCAGGTACTCATGCACTGAGCCAGGCCGTAGCACATGGGCTGCTTCAAACGCCTATCCACTATGCATGCAGTCCTCTAACCACCTACACACTTGTCTTTCACACCTTCAATTCCCCAGTCAGTATCCATACACTTCCAACAAACACCCTGTCGCTCTCCTTGCACTCCTCTAGTGACCCATTCAGCACCATGTACTAATCCATTCACTGCGCCAAAACCCAAACACTTATATATTCACCCAGGAACTCTCCTTGCAGTACTCTAATCATTCAGTCAGTACCCAAGTCCTCATGCACTGAGCCAGGCCTTAGCACATGGACTGCTTCAAACGCCAATCCACTATGCATGCAGTCCTCTAACCACCTACACACTTGTTTTTCACACCTTCAATTCCCCATTCAGTGTCCATACACTTCCAGCAAACACCCTGTCACTCTCCTTGCACTTCTCTAGTGACCCATTCAGCACCATGTACTAATCCATTCACTGCGCCAAAACCCAAACACTTATAAATTCACCCAGGCACTCTCCTTGCAGTACTCTAATCATTCAGTCAGTACCCAAGTACTCATGCACTGAGACAGGCCTTAGCACATGGACTGCTTCAAACGCCTATCCACTATGCATGTAGTCCTCTAACCACCTACACACTTGTCTTTCACACTTTCAATTCCCCAGTCAGTAGCCATACACTTCCAGCAAACACCCTGTCACTCTCCTTGCACTCCTCTAGTGACCCATTCAGCACCATGTACTAATCCATTCACTGCGCCAAAACCCAACCACTTATAAATTCACCCAGGCACTCTCCTTGCAGTGCTCTAATCATTCAGTCAGTACCCAAGTACTCATGCACTGAGCCAGGCCTTAGCATATGGACTGCTTTAAACGCCTATCCACTATGCATGTCGTCCTCTAACCACCTACACACTTGTCTTTCACACCTTCAATTCCCCAGTCAGTATCCATACACTTCCAGCAAACACCCTGTCACTCCCCTTGCACTCCTCTAGTGACCCATTCAGCACCATCTACTAATCCATTCACTGCGCCAAAACGCAACCACTTATAAATTCACCCAGGCATTCTCCTTGCAGTGCTCTAATCATTCAGTCAGTACCCAAGTACTCATGCACTGAGCCAGGCCTTAGCACATGGACTGCTTTAAACGCCTATCCACTATGCATGTCGTCCTCTAACCACCTACACACTTGTCTTTCACACCTTCAATTCCCCAGTCAGTAGCCATACACTTCCAGCAAACACCCTGTCACTCTCCTTGCACTCCTCTAGTGAACCATTCAGCACCATGTACTAATCCATTCACTGCGCCAAAACCCAAGCACATAAATTCACCCAGACACTCTCCTTGCAGTACTCTAATCATTCAGTCAGTACCCAAGTACTCATGCACTGGGCCAGGCCTTAGCACATGGGCTGCTTCAAACGCCTATCCACTATGCATGCAGTCCTCTAACCATGTACACACTTGTTTTTCACACCTTCAAGTCTCCAGTCAGTATCCATACACCTCCAGCAAACACCCTGTCACTCCCCTAGGACTCCTGTAGTGACCCATTCCGCACCATGTACTAATCCATTCACTGCGCCAAAACCCAACCACTTATATATTCACCCAGCCACTCTCCTTGCAGTGCTCTAATCATTCAGTCAGTACCCAAGTGCTCATGCACTGAGCCAGGCCTTAGCACATGGACTGCTTCAAACGCCAATCCACTATGCATGCAGTCCTCTAACCACCTACACACTTGTTTTTCACACCTTCAATTCCCCAGTCAGTGTCCATACACTTCCAGCAAACACCCTGTCACTCTCCTTGCACTCCTCTAGTGACCCATTCAGCACCATGTACTAATCCATTCACTGCGCCAAAACCCAAACAGTTATAAATTCACCCAGGGACTCTCCTTGCAGTACTCTAATCATTAAGTATGTACCCAAGTACTCATGCACTGAGCCAGGCCTTAGCACATGGACTGCTTCAAACACCTATCCACTATGCATGTAGTCCTCTAACCACCTATACACTTGTCTTTCACACCTTCAATTCCCCAGTCAGTATCCATACACTTCCAGCAAACACCCTGTCACTCCCCTTGCACTCCTCTAGTGACCCATTCAGCACCATCTACTAATCCATTCACTGCGCCAAACCCCAACCACTTATAAATTCACCCAGGCACTCTCCTTGCAGTGCTCTAATCATTCAGTCAGTACCCAAGTACTCATGCACTGAGCCAGGCCTTAGCACATGGACTGCTTCAAACGCCTATCCACTATTCATGTAGTCCTCTAACCACCTACACACTTGTCTTTCACACTTTCAATTCCCCAATCAGTAGCCATACACTTCCAGCAAACACCCTGTCACTCTCCTTGCACTCCTCTAGTGACCCATTCAGCACCATGTACTAATCCATTCACTGCACCAAAACCCAACCACTTATAAATTCACCCAGATCCTCTCCTTGCCGTACTCTCATCATTCAGTCAGTACCCAGGTACTCATGCACTGAGCCAGGCCGTAGCACATGGGCTGCTTCAAACGCCTATCCACTATGCATGCAGTCCTCTAACCACCTACACACTTGTCTTTCACACCTTCAATTCCCCAGTCAGTATCCATACACTTCCAACAAACACCCTGTCGCTCTCCTTGCACTCCTCTAGTGACCCATTCAGCACCATGTACTAATTCATTCACTGGGCCAAACACTTATAAATTCACCCAGGCACTCTCATTGCAGTACTCTAATCATTCAGTCAGGACCCAAATACTCATGCACTAAGCCAGGCCTTAGCACATGGACTACTTCAAATGCCTATCCACTATGCATGCAGTCCTCTAACCACCTACACACTTGTCTTTCACCACTTCAATTCCACAGCCAGTCTCTACACAATCCTGCAAACACCCTGTCACTCCCCTTCCACACCTCCATTGACCCATTCAGAACCATGTACTAATCCATTCACAGCGCCTAAACCCAAACACTTATAAATTCAACCAGGCACTCTCCTTGCAGTACTCTAATCAGTCAGTCAGTACCCAAGTACTCATGCACTGAGACTGGCCTTAGCACATTGACTGCTTCAAACACCTATCCACTATGCATGCAGTCCTCTAACCACGTATACACTTGTCTTTCACACCTTCAATTCCCCAGTCAGTATCCATACACTTCCAGCAAACACCCTGTCACTCCTCTTGCACTCCTCTAGTGACCCATTCAGCACCATCTACTAATTCATTCACTGGGCCAAACACTTATAAATTCACCCAGGCACTCTCATTGCAGTACTCTAATCATTCAGTCAGGACCCAAATACTCATGCACTGAGCCAGGCCTTAGCACATGGACTACTTCAAACGCCTATCCACTATGCATGCAGTCCTCTAACCACGTACACACTTGTCTTTCACACCTTCAAGTCTCCAGTCAGTATCCATACACTTCCAGCAAACACCCTGTCACTCCCCTAGGACTCCTGTAGTGACCCATTCAGCACCATGTACTAATCCATTCACTGCGCCAAAACCCAAACACTTATAAATTCACCCAGGGACTCTCCTTGCAGTACTCTAATCATTCAGTCAGTACCCAAGTACTCATGCACTGAGCCAGGCCTTAGCATATGGTCTGCTTCAAACGCCTATCCACTATGCATGTAGTCCTCTAACCACCTACACACTTGTCTTTCACACCTTCAATTCCCCAGTCAGTAGCCATACACTTCCAGCAAACACCCTGTCATTCTCGTTGCACTCCTCTAGTGACCCATTCAGCACCATGTACTAATCCATTCACTGCGCCAAAACCCAAACACTTATAAATTCACCCAGGCACTCTCATTGCAGTACTCTAATCATTCAGTCAGGACCCAAGTACTCATGCAATGAGCCAGGCCTTAGCACATGGACTACTTCAAACGCCTATCCACTATGCATGCAGTCCTTTAACCACGTACACACTTGTCTTTCAAACCTTCAAGTCTCCAGTCAGTATCCATACACTTCCAGCAAACACCTTGTCACTCCCATAGGACTCCTGTAGTGACCCATTCAGCACCATGTAATAACCCATTCACTGCACCAAAACTCAAACACTAATAAATTCACCCAGGGACTCTCCTTGCAGTACTCTAATCAGTCAGTCAGTACCCAAGTACTTATGCACTGAGCTAGGCATTAGCACATTGACTGCTTCAAACGCCTATCCACTATGCATGCAGTCCTCTAACCATGTACACACTTGTTTTTCACACCTTCAAGTCTCCAGTCAGTATCCATACACCTCCAGCAAACACCCTGTAACTCCCCTAGGACTCCTGTAGTGACCCATTCAGCACCATGTACTAATCCATTCACTGCGCCAAAACCCAACCACTTATAAATTCACCCAGGCACTCTCCTTGCAGTGCTCTAATCATTCAGTCAGTACCCAAGTGCTCATGCACTGAGCCAGGCCTTAGCACATGGACTGCTTCAAACGCCAATCCACTATGCATGCAGTCCTCTAACCACCTACACACTTGTTTTTCACACCTTCAATTCCCCAGTCAGTGTCCATACACTTCCAGCAAACACCCTGTCACTCTCCTTGCACTCCTCTAGTGACCCATTCAGCACCATGTACTAATCCATTCACTGCGCCAAAACCCAAACACTAATAAATTCACCCAGGGACTCTCCTTGCAGTACTCTAATCATTCCGTCAGTACCCAAGTACTCATGCACTGAGCCAGGCCTTAGCACATGGACTGCTTCAAACGCCTATCCACTATGCATGTAGTCCTCTAACCACGTATACACTTCTCTTTCACACCTTCAATTCCATAGTCAGTATCCATACACTTCCAGCAAACACCCTGTCACTCCCCTTGCACTCCTCTAGTGACCCATTCAGCACCATCTACAAATCCATTCACTGCGCCAAAACGCAACCACTTATAAATTCACCCAGGCATTCTCCTTGCAGTGCTCTAATCATTCAGTCAGTACCCAAGTACTCATGCACTGAGCCAGGCCTTAGCACATGGACTGCTTCAAACGCCTATCCACTATGCATGTCGTCCTCTAACCACCTACACACTTGTCTTTCACACTTTCAATTCCCCAGTCAGTAGCCATACACTTCCAGCAAACACCCTGTCACTCTCCTTGCACTCCTCTAGTGACCCATTCAGCACCATGTACTAATCCATTCACTGCGCCAAAACCCAACCACTTATAAATTCACCCAGATACTCTCCTTGCCGTACTCTCATCATTCAGTCAGTACCCAGGTACTCATGCACTGAGCCAGGCCGTAGCACATGGGCTGCTTCAAACGCCTATCCACTATGCATGCAGTCCTCTAACCACCTACACACTTGTCTTTCACACCTTCAATTCCCCAGTCAGTATCCATACACTTCCAACAAACACCCTGTCGCTCTCCTTGCACTCCTCTAGTGACCCATTCAGCACCATGTACTAATCCATTCACTGCGCCAAAACCCAAACACTTATATATTCACCCAGGAACTCTCCTTGCAGTGCTCTAATCATTCAGTCAGTACCCAAGTACTCATGCACTGAGCCAGGCCTTAGCATATGGACTGCTTTAAACGCCTATCCACTATGCATGTCGTCCTCTAACCACCTACACACTTGTCTTTCACACCTTCAATTCCCCAGTCAGTAGCCATACACTTCCAGCAAACACCCTGTCACTCTCCTTGCACTCCTCTAGTGAACCATTCAGCACCATGTACTAATCCATTCACTGCGCCAAAACCCAAACACATAAATTCACCCAGACACTCTCCTTGCAGTACTCTAATCATTCAGTCAGTACCCAAGTACTCATGCACTGGGCCAGGCCTTAGCACATGGGCTGCTTCAAACGCCTATCCACTATGCATGCAGTCCTCTAACCACCTACACGCTTGTCTTTCACACCTTCAATTCCCCAGTCAGTATACATACACTTCCAGCAAACAGCCTGTCACTCTCCTTGCACTCCTCTAGTGACCCATTCAGCGCCATGTACTAATCCATTCACTGCGCCAAAACCCAAACACTTATAAATTTACCCAGGCACTCTCGTTGCAGTACTCTAATCATTCAGTCAGTACCCAAGTACTCATGCACTGAGCCAGGCCTTAGCACATGGACTACTTCAAACGCCTATCCACTATGCATGCAGTCCTCTAACCATGTACACACTTGTTTTTCACACCTTCAAGTCTCCAGTCAGTATCCATACACCTCCAGCAAACACCCTGTCACTCCCCTAGGACTCCTGTAGTGACCCATTCCGCACCATGTACTAATCCATTCACTGCGCCAAAACCCAACCACTTATATATTCACCCAGCCACTCTCCTTGCAGTGCTCTAATCATTCAGTCAGTACCCAAGTGCTCATGCACTGAGCCAGGCCTTAGCACATGGACTGCTTCAAACGCCAATCCACTATGCATGCAGTCCTCTAACCACCTACACACTTGTTTTTCACACCTTCAATTCCCCAGTCAGTGTCCATACACTTCCAGCAAACACCCTGTCACTCTCCTTGCACTCCTCTAGTGACCCATTCAGCACCATGTACTAATCCATTCACTGCGCCAAAACCCAAACACTAATAAATTCACCCAGGCACTCTCGTTGCAGTACTCTAATCATTCAGTCAGTACCCAAGTACTCATGCACTGAGCCAGGCCTTAGCACATGGACTGCTTCAAACGCCTATCCACTATGCATGCAGTCCTCTAACCACCTACACACTTGTCTTTCACACCTTCAATTCCCCAGTCAGTATACATACACTTCCAGCAAATAGCCTGTCACTCTCCTTGCACTCCTCTAGTGACCCATTCAGCGCCATGTACTAATCCATTCACTGCGCCAAAACCCAAACAATTATAAATTCACCCAGGCACTCTTGTTGCAGTACTCTAATCATTCAGTCAGTACCCAAGTACTCATGCACTGAGCCAGGCATTAGCACATGGACTACTTCAAATGCCTATCCACTATGCATGCAGTCCTCTAACCATGTACACACTTGTTTTTCACACCTTCAAGTCTCCAGTCAGTATCCATACACCTCCAGCAAACACCCTGTCACTCCCCTAGGACTCCTGTAGTGACACATTCTGCACCATGTACTAATCCATTCACTGCGCCAAAACCCAAACACTTATAAATTCACCCAGGGACTCTCCTTGCAGTACTCTAATCATTCAGTCAGTACCCAAGTACTCATGCACTGAGCCAGGCCTTAGCACATGGACTGCTTCAAACGCCTATCCACTATGCATGTAGTCCTCTAACCACCTACACACTTGTCTTTCACACTTTCAATTCCCCAGTCAGTAGCCATACACTTCCAGCAAACACCCTGTCACTCTCCTTGCACTCCTCTAGTGACCCATTCAGCACCATGTACTAATCCATTCACTGCGCCAAAACCCAACCACTTATAAATTCACCCAGATACTCTCCTTGCCGTACTCTCATCATTCAGTCAGTACCCAGGTACTCATGCACTGAGCCAGGCCGTAGCATATGGGCTGCTTCAAACGCCTATCCACTATGCATGTAGTCCTCTAACCACGTATACACTTGTCTTTCACACCTTCAATTCCCCAGTCAGTATCCATACACTTCCAGCAAACACCCTGTCACTCCCCTTGCACTCCTCTAGTGACCCATTCAGCACCATCTACTAATCCATTCACTGCGCCAAAACGCAACCACTTATAAATTCACCCAGGCATTCTCCTTGCAGTGCTCTAATCATTCAGTCAGTACCCAAGTACTCATGCACTGAGCCAGGCCTTAGCACATGGACTGCTTTAAACGCCTATCCACTATGCATGTCGTCCTCTAACCACCTACACACTTGTCTTTCACACCTTCAATTCCCCAGTCAGTAGCCATACACTTCCAGCAAACACCCTTTCACTCTCCTTGCACTACTCTAGTGAACCATTCAGCACCATGTACTAATCCATTCACTGCGCCAAAACCCAAACACATAAATTCACCCAGACACTCTCCTTGCAGTACTCTAATCATTCAGTCAGTACCCAAGTACTCATGCACTGAGCCAGGCCTTAGCACATGGGCTGCTTCAAACGCCTATCCACTATGCATGCAGTCCTCTAACCACCTACACGCTTGTCTTTCACACCTTCAATTCCCCAGTCAGTATACATACACTTCCAGCAAACAGCCTGTCATTCTCCTTGCACTCCTCTAGTGACCCATTCAGCGCCATGTACTAATCCATTCACTGCGCCAAAACCCAAACACTTATAAATTCACCCAGGGACTCTCCTTGCAGTACTCTAATCATTCAGTCAGTACCCAAGTACTCATGCACTGAGCCAGGCCTTAGCACATGGACTACTTCAAACGCCTATCCACTATGCATGCAGTCCTCTAACCATGTACACACTTGTTTTTCACACCTTCAAGTCTCCAGTCAGTATCCATACACCTCCAGCAAACACCCTGTAACTCCCCTAGGACTCCTGTAGTGACCCATTCAGCACCATGTACTAATCCATTCACTGCGCCAAAACCCAACCACTTATAAATTCACCCAGGCACTCTCCTTGCAGTGCTCTAATCATTCAGTCAGTACCCAAGTGCTCATGCACTGAGCCAGGCCTTAGCACATGGACTGCTTCAAACGCCAATCCACTATGCATGCAGTCCTCTAACCACCTACACACTTGTTTTTCACACCTTCAATTCCCCAGTCAGTGTCCATACACTTCCAGCAAACACCCTGTCACTCTCCTTGCACTCCTCTAGTGACCCATTCAGCACCATGTACTAATCCATTCACTGCGCCAAAACCCAAACACTAATAAATTCACCCAGGGACTCTCCTTGCAGTACTCTAATCATTCCGTCAGTACCCAAGTACTCATGCACTGAGCCAGGCCTTAGCACATGGACTGCTTCAAACGCCTATCCACTATGCATGTAGTCCTCTAACCACGTATACACTTCTCTTTCACACCTTCAATTCCATAGTCAGTATCCATACACTTCCAGCAAACACCCTGTCACTCCCCTTGCACTCCTCTAGTGACCCATTCAGCACCATCTACAAATCCATTCACTGCGCCAAAACGCAACCACTTATAAATTCACCCAGGCATTCTCCTTGCAGTGCTCTAATCATTCAGTCAGTACCCAAGTACTCATGCACTGAGCCAGGCCTTAGCACATGGACTGCTTCAAACGCCTATCCACTATGCATGTCGTCCTCTAACCACCTACACACTTGTCTTTCACACTTTCAATTCCCCAGTCAGTAGCCATACACTTCCAGCAAACACCCTGTCACTCTCCTTGCACTCCTCTAGTGACCCATTCAGCACCATGTACTAATCCATTCACTGCGCCAAAACCCAACCACTTATAAATTCACCCAGATACTCTCCTTGCCGTACTCTCATCATTCAGTCAGTACCCAGGTACTCATGCACTGAGCCAGGCCGTAGCACATGGGCTGCTTCAAACGCCTATCCACTATGCATGCAGTCCTCTAACCACCTACACACTTGTCTTTCACACCTTCAATTCCCCAGTCAGTATCCATACACTTCCAACAAACACCCTGTCGCTCTCCTTGCACTCCTCTAGTGACCCATTCAGCACCATGTACTAATCCATTCACTGCGCCAAAACCCAAACACTTATATATTCACCCAGGAACTCTCCTTGCAGTACTCTAATCATTCAGTCAGTACCCAAGTCCTCATGCACTGAGCCAGGCCTTAGCACATGGACTGCTTCAAACGCCAATCCACTATGCATGCAGTCCTCTAACCACCTACACACTTGTTTTTCACACCTTCAATTCCCCATTCAGTGTCCATACACTTCCAGCAAACACCCTGTCACTCTCCTTGCACTTCTCTAGTGACCCATTCAGCACCATGTACTAATCCATTCACTGCGCCAAAACCCAAACACTTATAAATTCACCCAGGCACTCTCCTTGCAGTACTCTAATCATTCAGTCAGTACCCAAGTACTCATGCACTGAGACAGGCCTTAGCACATGGACTGCTTCAAACGCCTATCCACTATGCATGTAGTCCTCTAACCACCTACACACTTGTCTTTCACACTTTCAATTCCCCAGTCAGTAGCCATACACTTCCAGCAAACACCCTGTCACTCTCCTTGCACTCCTCTAGTGACCCATTCAGCACCATGTACTAATCCATTCACTGCGCCAAAACCCAACCACTTATAAATTCACCCAGGCACTCTCCTTGCAGTGCTCTAATCATTCAGTCAGTACCCAAGTACTCATGCACTGAGCCAGGCCTTAGCATATGGACTGCTTTAAACGCCTATCCACTATGCATGTCGTCCTCTAACCACCTACACACTTGTCTTTCACACCTTCAATTCCCCAGTCAGTATCCATACACTTCCAGCAAACACCCTGTCACTCCCCTTGCACTCCTCTAGTGACCCATTCAGCACCATCTACTAATCCATTCACTGCGCCAAAACGCAACCACTTATAAATTCACCCAGGCATTCTCCTTGCAGTGCTCTAATCATTCAGTCAGTACCCAAGTACTCATGCACTGAGCCAGGCCTTAGCACATGGACTGCTTTAAACGCCTATCCACTATGCATGTCGTCCTCTAACCACCTACACACTTGTCTTTCACACCTTCAATTCCCCAGTCAGTAGCCATACACTTCCAGCAAACACCCTGTCACTCTCCTTGCACTCCTCTAGTGAACCATTCAGCACCATGTACTAATCCATTCACTGCGCCAAAACCCAAACACATAAATTCACCCAGAGACTCTCCTTGCAGTACTCTAATCATTCAGTCAGTACCCAAGTACTCATGCACTGGGCCAGGCCTTAGCACATGGGCTGCTTCAAACGCCTATCCACTATGCATGCAGTCCTCTAACCATGTACACACTTGTTTTTCACACCTTCAAGTCTCCAGTCAGTATCCATACACCTCCAGCAAACACCCTGTCACTCCCCTAGGACTCCTGTAGTGACCCATTCCGCACCATGTACTAATCCATTCACTGCGCCAAAACCCAACCACTTATATATTCACCCAGCCACTCTCCTTGCAGTGCTCTAATCATTCAGTCAGTACCCAAGTGCTCATGCACTGAGCCAGGCCTTAGCACATGGACTGCTTCAAACGCCAATCCACTATGCATGCAGTCCTCTAACCACCTACACACTTGTTTTTCACACCTTCAATTCCCCAGTCAGTGTCCATACACTTCCAGCAAACACCCTGTCACTCTCCTTGCACTCCTCTAGTGACCCATTCAGCACCATGTACTAATCCATTCACTGCGCCAAAACCCAAACAGTTATAAATTCACCCAGGGACTCTCCTTGCAGTACTCTAATCATTCAGTCAGGACCCAAATACTCATGCACTAAGCCAGGCCTTAGCACATGGACTACTTCAAATGCCTATCCACTATGCATGCAGTCCTCTAACCACCTACACACTTGTCTTTCACCACTTCAATTCCACAGCCAGTCTCTACACAATCCTGCAAACACCCTGTCACTCCCCTTCCACACCTCCATTGACCCATTCAGAACCATGTACTAATCCATTCACAGCGCCTAAACCCAAACACTTATAAATTCAACCAGGCACTCTCCTTGCAGTACTCTAATCAGTCAGTCAGTACCCAAGTACTCATGCACTGAGACTGGCCTTAGCACATTGACTGCTTCAAACACCTATCCACTATGCATGCAGTCCTCTAACCACGTATACACTTGTCTTTCACACCTTCAATTCCCCAGTCAGTATCCATACACTTCCAGCAAACACCCTGTCACTCCTCTTGCACTCCTCTAGTGACCCATTCAGCACCATCTACTAATTCATTCACTGGGCCAAACACTTATAAATTCACCCAGGCACTCTCATTGCAGTACTCTAATCATTCAGTCAGGACCCAAATACTCATGCACTGAGCCAGGCCTTAGCACATGGACTACTTCAAACGCCTATCCACTAAGCATGCAGTCCTCTAACCACGTACACACTTGTCTTTCACACCTTCAAGTCTCCAGTCAGTATCCATACACTTCCAGCAAACACCCTGTCACTCCCCTAGGACTCCTGTAGTGACCCATTCAGCACCATGTACTAATCCATTCACTGCGCCAAAACCCAAACACTTATAAATTCACCCAGGGACTCTCCTTGCAGTACTCTAATCATTCAGTCAGTACCCAAGTACTCATGCACTGAGCCAGGCCTTAGCATATGGTCTGCTTCAAACGCCTATCCACTATGCATGTAGTCCTCTAACCACCTACACACTTGTCTTTCACACCTTCAATTCCCCAGTCAGTAGCCATACACTTCCAGCAAACACCCTGTCATTCTCGTTGCACTCCTCTAGTGACCCATTCAGCACCATGTACTAATCCATTCACTGCGCCAAAACCCAAACACTTATAAATTCACCCAGGCACTCTCATTGCAGTACTCTAATCATTCAGTCAGGACCCAAGTACTCATGCAATGAGCCAGGCCTTAGCACATGGACTACTTCAAACGCCTATCCACTATGCATGCAGTCCTTTAACCACGTACACACTTGTCTTTCAAACCTTCAAGTCTCCAGTCAGTATCCATACACTTCCAGCAAACACCTTGTCACTCCCCTAGGACTCCTGTAGTGACCCATTCAGCACCATGTAATAACCCATTCACTGCACCAAAACTCAAACACTAATAAATTCACCCAGGGACTCTCCTTGCAGTACTCTAATCAGTCAGTCAGTACCCAAGTACTTATGCACTGAGCTAGGCATTAGCACATTGACTGCTTCAAACGCCTATCCACTATGCATGCAGTCCTCTAACCATGTACACACTTGTTTTTCACACCTTCAAGTCTCCAGTCAGTATCCATACACCTCCAGCAAACACCCTGTAACTCCCCTAGGACTCCTGTAGTGACCCATTCAGCACCATGTACTAATCCATTCACTGCGCCAAAACCCAACCACTTATAAATTCACCCAGGCACTCTCCTTGCAGTGCTCTAATCATTCAGTCAGTACCCAAGTGCTCATGCACTGAGCCAGGCCTTAGCACATGGACTGCTTCAAACGCCAATCCACTATGCATGCAGTCCTCTAACCACCTACACACTTGTTTTTCACACCTTCAATTCCCCAGTCAGTGTCCATACACTTCCAGCAAACACCCTGTCACTCTCCTTGCACTCCTCTAGTGACCCATTCAGCACCATGTACTAATCCATTCACTGCGCCAAAACCCAAACACTAATAAATTCACCCAGGGACTCTCCTTGCAGTACTCTAATCATTCCGTCAGTACCCAAGTACTCATGCACTGAGCCAGGCCTTAGCACATGGACTGCTTCAAACGCCTATCCACTATGCATGTAGTCCTCTAACCACGTATACACTTCTCTTTCACACCTTCAATTCCATAGTCAGTATCCATACACTTCCAGCAAACACCCTGTCACTCCCCTTGCACTCCTCTAGTGACCCATTCAGCACCATCTACAAATCCATTCACTGCGCCAAAACGCAACCACTTATAAATTCACCCAGGCATTCTCCTTGCAGTGCTCTAATCATTCAGTCAGTACCCAAGTACTCATGCACTGAGCCAGGCCTTAGCACATGGACTGCTTCAAACGCCTATCCACTATGCATGTCGTCCTCTAACCACCTACACACTTGTCTTTCACACTTTCAATTCCCCAGTCAGTAGCCATACACTTCCAGCAAACACCCTGTCACTCTCCTTGCACTCCTCTAGTGACCCATTCAGCACCATGTACTAATCCATTCACTGCGCCAAAACCCAACCACTTATAAATTCACCCAGATACTCTCCTTGCCGTACTCTCATCATTCAGTCAGTACCCAGGTACTCATGCACTGAGCCAGGCCGTAGCACATGGGCTGCTTCAAACGCCTATCCACTATGCATGCAGTCCTCTAACCACCTACACACTTGTCTTTCACACCTTCAATTCCCCAGTCAGTATCCATACACTTCCAACAAACACCCTGTCGCTCTCCTTGCACTCCTCTAGTGACCCATTCAGCACCATGTACTAATCCATTCACTGCGCCAAAACCCAAACACTTATATATTCACCCAGGAACTCTCCTTGCAGTACTCTAATCATTCAGTCAGTACCCAAGTCCTCATGCACTGAGCCAGGCCTTAGCACATGGACTGCTTCAAACGCCAATCCACTATGCATGCAGTCCTCTAACCACCTACACACTTGTTTTTCACACCTTCAATTCCCCATTCAGTGTCCATACACTTCCAGCAAACACCCTGTCACTCTCCTTGCACTTCTCTAGTGACCCATTCAGCACCATGTACTAATCCATTCACTGCGCCAAAACCCAAACACTTATAAATTCACCCAGGCACTCTCCTTGCAGTACTCTAATCATTCAGTCAGTACCCAAGTACTCATGCACTGAGACAGGCCTTAGCACATGGACTGCTTCAAACGCCTATCCACTATGCATGTAGTCCTCTAACCACCTACACACTTGTCTTTCACACTTTCAATTCCCCAGTCAGTAGCCATACACTTCCAGCAAACACCCTGTCACTCTCCTTGCACTCCTCTAGTGACCCATTCAGCACCATGTACTAATCCATTCACTGCGCCAAAACCCAACCACTTATAAATTCACCCAGGCACTCTCCTTGCAGTGCTCTAATCATTCAGTCAGTACCCAAGTACTCATGCACTGAGCCAGGCCTTAGCATATGGACTGCTTTAAACGCCTATCCACTATGCATGTCGTCCTCTAACCACCTACACACTTGTCTTTCACACCTTCAATTCCCCAGTCAGTATCCATACACTTCCAGCAAACACCCTGTCACTCCCCTTGCACTCCTCTAGTGACCCATTCAGCACCATCTACTAATCCATTCACTGCGCCAAAACGCAACCACTTATAAATTCACCCAGGCATTCTCCTTGCAGTGCTCTAATCATTCAGTCAGTACCCAAGTACTCATGCACTGAGCCAGGCCTTAGCACATGGACTGCTTTAAACGCCTATCCACTATGCATGTCGTCCTCTAACCACCTACACACTTGTCTTTCACACCTTCAATTCCCCAGTCAGTAGCCATACACTTCCAGCAAACACCCTGTCACTCTCCTTGCACTCCTCTAGTGAACCATTCAGCACCATGTACTAATCCATTCACTGCGCCAAAACCCAAACACATAAATTCACCCAGACACTCTCCTTGCAGTACTCTAATCATTCAGTCAGTACCCAAGTACTCATGCACTGGGCCAGGCCTTAGCACATGGGCTGCTTCAAACGCCTATCCACTATGCATGCAGTCCTCTAACCACCTACACGCTTGTCTTTCACACCTTCAATTCCCCAGTCAGTATACATACACTTCCAGCAAACAGCCTGTCACTCTCCTTGCACTCCTCTAGTGACCCATTCAGCGCCATGTACTAATCCATTCACTGCGCCAAAACCCAAACACTTATAAATTTACCCAGGCACTCTCGTTGCAGTACTCTAATCATTCAGTCAGTACCCAAGTACTCATGCACTGAGCCAGGCCTTAGCACATGGACTACTTCAAACGCCTATCCACTATGCATGCAGTCCTCTAACCATGTACACACTTGTTTTTCACACCTTCAAGTCTCCAGTCAGTATCCATACACCTCCAGCAAACACCCTGTCACTCCCCTAGGACTCCTGTAGTGACCCATTCCGCACCATGTACTAATCCATTCACTGCGCCAAAACCCAACCACTTATATATTCACCCAGCCACTCTCCTTGCAGTGCTCTAATCATTCAGTCAGTACCCAAGTGCTCATGCACTGAGCCAGGCCTTAGCACATGGACTGCTTCAAACGCCAATCCACTATGCATGCAGTCCTCTAACCACCTACACACTTGTTTTTCACACCTTCAATTCCCCAGTCAGTGTCCATACACTTCCAGCAAACACCCTGTCACTCTCCTTGCACTCCTCTAGTGACCCATTCAGCACCATGTACTAATCCATTCACTGCGCCAAAACCCAAACACTAATAAATTCACCCAGGCACTCTCGTTGCAGTACTCTAATCATTCAGTCAGTACCCAAGTACTCATGCACTGAGCCAGGCCTTAGCACATGGACTGCTTCAAACGCCTATCCACTATGCATGCAGTCCTCTAACCACCTACACACTTGTCTTTCACACCTTCAATTCCCCAGTCAGTATACATACACTTCCAGCAAATAGCCTGTCACTCTCCTTGCACTCCTCTAGTGACCCATTCAGCGCCATGTACTAATCCATTCACTGCGCCAAAACCCAAACAATTATAAATTCACCCAGGCACTCTTGTTGCAGTACTCTAATCATTCAGTCAGTACCCAAGTACTCATGCACTGAGCCAGGCATTAGCACATGGACTACTTCAAATGCCTATCCACTATGCATGCAGTCCTCTAACCATGTACACACTTGTTTTTCACACCTTCAAGTCTCCAGTCAGTATCCATACACCTCCAGCAAACACCCTGTCACTCCCCTAGGACTCCTGTAGTGACACATTCTGCACCATGTACTAATCCATTCACTGCGCCAAAACCCAAACACTTATAAATTCACCCAGGGACTCTCCTTGCAGTACTCTAATCATTCAGTCAGTACCCAAGTACTCATGCACTGAGCCAGGCCTTAGCACATGGACTGCTTCAAACGCCTATCCACTATGCATGTAGTCCTCTAACCACCTACACACTTCTCTTTCACACCTTCAATTCCATAGTCAGTATCCATACACTTCCAGCAAACACCCTGTCACTCCCCTTGCACTCCTCTAGTGACCCATTCAGCACCATCTACAAATCCATTCACTGCGCCAAAACGCAACCACTTATAAATTCACCCAGGCATTCTCCTTGCAGTGCTCTAATCATTCAGTCAGTACCCAAGTACTCATGCACTGAGCCAGGCCTTAGCACATGGACTGCTTCAAACGCCTATCCACTATGCATGTCGTCCTCTAACCACCTACACACTTGTCTTTCACACTTTCAATTCCCCAGTCAGTAGCCATACACTTCCAGCAAACACCCTGTCACTCTCCTTGCACTCCTCTAGTGACCCATTCAGCACCATGTACTAATCCATTCACTGCGCCAAAACCCAACCACTTATAAATTCACCCAGATACTCTCCTTGCCGTACTCTCATCATTCAGTCAGTACCCAGGTACTCATGCACTGAGCCAGGCCGTAGCACATGGGCTGCTTCAAACGCCTATCCACTATGCATGCAGTCCTCTAACCACCTACACACTTGTCTTTCACACCTTCAATTCCCCAGTCAGTATCCATACACTTCCAACAAACACCCTGTCGCTCTCCTTGCACTCCTCTAGTGACCCATTCAGCACCATGTACTAATCCATTCACTGCGCCAAAACCCAAACACTTATATATTCACCCAGGAACTCTCCTTGCAGTACTCTAATCATTCAGTCAGTACCCAAGTCCTCATGCACTGAGCCAGGCCTTAGCACATGGACTGCTTCAAACGCCAATCCACTATGCATGCAGTCCTCTAACCACCTACACACTTGTTTTTCACACCTTCAATTCCCCATTCAGTGTCCATACACTTCCAGCAAACACCCTGTCACTCTCCTTGCACTTCTCTAGTGACCCATTCAGCACCATGTACTAATCCATTCACTGCGCCAAAACCCAAACACTTATAAATTCACCCAGGCACTCTCCTTGCAGTACTCTAATCATTCAGTCAGTACCCAAGTACTCATGCACTGAGACAGGCCTTAGCACATGGACTGCTTCAAACGCCTATCCACTATGCATGTAGTCCTCTAACCACCTACACACTTGTCTTTCACACTTTCAATTCCCCAGTCAGTAGCCATACACTTCCAGCAAACACCCTGTCACTCTCCTTGCACTCCTCTAGTGACCCATTCAGCACCATGTACTAATCCATTCACTGCGCCAAAACCCAACCACTTATAAATTCACCCAGGCACTCTCCTTGCAGTGCTCTAATCATTCAGTCAGTACCCAAGTACTCATGCACTGAGCCAGGCCTTAGCATATGGACTGCTTTAAACGCCTATCCACTATGCATGTCGTCCTCTAACCACCTACACACTTGTCTTTCACACCTTCAATTCCCCAGTCAGTATCCATACACTTCCAGCAAACACCCTGTCACTCCCCTTGCACTCCTCTAGTGACCCATTCAGCACCATCTACTAATCCATTCACTGCGCCAAAACGCAACCACTTATAAATTCACCCAGGCATTCTCCTTGCAGTGCTCTAATCATTCAGTCAGTACCCAAGTACTCATGCACTGAGCCAGGCCTTAGCACATGGACTGCTTTAAACGCCTATCCACTATGCATGTCGTCCTCTAACCACCTACACACTTGTCTTTCACACCTTCAATTCCCCAGTCAGTAGCCATACACTTCCAGCAAACACCCTGTCACTCTCCTTGCACTCCTCTAGTGAACCATTCAGCACCATGTACTAATCCATTCACTGCGCCAAAACCCAAACACATAAATTCACCCAGACACTCTCCTTGCAGTACTCTAATCATTCAGTCAGTACCCAAGTACTCATGCACTGAGCCAGGCCTTAGCACATGGACTGCTTCAAACGCCAATCCACTATGCATGCAGTCCTCTAACCACCTACACACTTGTTTTTCACACCTTCAAGTCTCCAGTCAGTATCCATACACCTCCAGCAAACACCCTGTCACTCCCCTAGGACTCCTGTAGTGACCCATTCCGCACCATGTACTAATCCATTCACTGCGCCAAAACCCAACCACTTATATATTCACCCAGCCACTCTCCTTGCAGTGCTCTAATCATTCAGTCAGTACCCAAGTGCTCATGCACTGAGCCAGGCCTTAGCACATGGACTGCTTCAAACACCTATCCACTATGCATGTAGTCCTCTAACCACCTATACACTTGTCTTTCACACCTTCAATTCCCCAGTCAGTATCCATACACTTCCAGCAAACACCCTGTCACTCCCCTTGCACTCCTCTAGTGACCCATTCAGCACCATCTACTAATCCATTCACTGCGCCAAACCCCAACCACTTATAAATTCACCCAGGCACTCTCCTTGCAGTGCTCTAATCATTCAGTCAGTACCCAAGTACTCATGCACTGAGCCAGGCCTTAGCACATGGACTGCTTCAAACGCCTATCCACTATTCATGTAGTCCTCTAACCACCTACACACTTGTCTTTCACACTTTCAGTTCCCCAATCAGTAGCCATACACTTCCAGCAAACACCCTGTCACTCTCCTTGCACTCCTCTAGTGACCCATTCAGCACCATGTACTAATCCATTCACTGCACCAAAACCCAAACACTTATAAATTCACCCAGGCACTCTCGTTGCAGTACTCTAATCATTCAGTCAGTACCCAAGTACTCATGCACTGAGACAGGCCTTAGCACATGGACTGCTTCAAACGCCTATCCACTATGCATGTAGTCCTCTAACCACCTACACACTTGTCTTTCACACTTTCAATTCCCCAGTCAGTAGCCATACACTTCCAGCAAACACCCTGTCACTCTCCTTGCACTCCTCTAGTGACCCATTCAGCACCATGTACTAATCCATTCACTGCGCCAAAACCCAACCACTTATAAATTCACCCAGATCCTCTCCTTGCCGTACTCTCATCATTCAGTCAGTACCCAGGTACTCATGCACTGAGCCAGGCCGTAGCACATGGGCTGCTTCAAACGCCTATCCACTATGCATGCAGTCCTCTAACCACCTACACACTTGTCTTTCACACCTTCAATTCCCCATTCAGTGTCCATACACTTCCAGCAAACACCCTGTCACTCTCCTTGCACTTCTCTAGTGACCCATTCAGCACCATGTACTAATCCATTCACTGCGCCAAAACCCAAACACTAATAAATTCATCCAGTCACTCTCCTTGCAGTACTCTAATCATTCCGTCAGTACCCAAGTACTCATGCACTGAGCCAGGCCTTAGCACATGGACTGCTTCAAACGCCTATCCACTATGCATGTAGTCCTCTAACCACGTATACACTTGTCTTTCACACCTTCAATTCCCCAGTCAGTATCCATACACTTCCAGCAAACACCCTGTCACTCCCCTTGCACTCCTCTAGTGACCCATTCAGCACCATCTACTAATCCATTCATTGCGCCAAAACACAACCACTTATAAATTCACCCAGGCATTCTCCTTGCAGTGCTCTAATCATTCAGTCAGTACCCAAGTACTCATGCACTGAGCCAGGCCTTAGCACATGGGCTGCTTAAAACGCCTATCCACTATGCATGCATTCCTCTAACCACCTACACACTTGTCTTTCACACCTTCAATTCTCCAGTCAGTATACATACACTTCCTGCAAACACCCTGTCACTCCCCTTGCACTCCTCCAGTGACCCATTCAGCACCATGTACTAATCCATTCACTGCGCCAAAACCCAAACACTTATAAGTTCACCTAGGGACTCTCCTTGCAATACTCTAATCATTCAGTCAGTACCCAAGTACTCATGCACTGAGCCAGGCCTTAGCACAAGGACTGCAAACGCCTATCCACTATGCATGCAGTCCTCTAACCACCTACACACTTGTCTTTCAAACCTTCAAGTCTCCAGTCAGTATCCATACACCTCCAGCAAACACCCTGTCACTCCCCTAGGACTCCTGTAGTGACCCATTCAGCACCATGTACTAATCCATTCACTGCGCCAAAACCCAACCACTTATAAATTCACCCAGGCACTCTCCTTGCAGTGCTCTAATCATTCAGTCAGTACCCAAGTGCTCATGCACTGAGCCAGGCCTTAGCACATGGACTGCTTCAAACGCCAATCCACTATGCATGCAGTCCTCTAACCACCTACACACTTGTTTTTCACACCTTCAATTCCCCAGTCAGTATCCATACACTTCCAGCAAACACCCTGTCACTCCCCTTGCACTCCTCTAGTGACCCATTCAGCACCATCTACTAATCCATTCACTGCGCCAAAACGCAACCACTTATAAATTCACCCAGGCATTCTCCTTGCAGTGCTCTAATCATTCAGTCAGTACCCAAGTACTCATGCACTGTGCCAGGCCTTAGCACATGGGCTGCTTAAAACGCCTATCCACTATGCATGCAGTCCTCTAACCACCTACACGCTTGTCTTTCACACCTTCAATTCCCCAGTCAGTATACATACACTTCCAGCAAACAGCCTGTCACTCTCCTTGCACTCCTCTAGTGACCCATTCAGCGCCATGTACTAATCCATTCACTGCGCCAAAACCCAAACACTTATAAATTCACCCAGGCACTCTCGTTGCAGTACTCTAATCATTCAGTCAGTACCCAAGTACTCATGCACTGAGCCAGGCATTAGCACATGGACTGCTTTAAACGCCTATCCACTATGCATGTCGTCATCTAACCACCTACACACTTGTCTTTCACACCTTCAATTCCCCAGTCAGTAGCCATACACTTCCAGCAAACACCCTGTCGTTCTCCTTGCACTCCTCTAGTGACCCATTCAGCACCATGTACTAATCCATTCACTGCGCCAAAACCCAAACACTTATATATTCACCCAGGAACTCTCCTTGCAGTACTCTAATCATTCAGTCAGTACCCAAGTCCTCATGCACTGAGCCAGGCCTTAGCACATGGACTGCTTCAAACGCCAATCCACTATGCATGCAGTCCTCTAACCACCTACACACTTGTTTTTCACACCTTCAATTCCCCATTCAGTGTCCATACACTTCCAGCAAACACCCTGTCACTCTCCTTGCACTCCTCTAGTGACCCATTCAGCACCATGTACTAATCCATTCACTGCGCCAAAACCCAAACACTAATAAATTCACCCAGGCACTCTCCTTGCAGTACTCTAATCATTCCGTCAGTACCCAAGTACTCATGCACTGAGCCAGGCCTTAGCACATGGACTGCTTCAAACGCCTATCCACTATGCATGTAGTCCTCTAACCACGTATACACTTGTCTTTCACACCTTCAATTCCCCAGTCAGTATCCATACACTTCCAGCAAACACCCTGTCACTCCCCTTGCACTCCTCTAGTGACCCATTCAGCACCATCTACTAATCCATTCACTGCGCCAAAACGCAACCACTTATAAATTCACCCAGGCATTCTCCTTGCAGTGCTCTAATCATTCAGTCAGTACCCAAGTACTCATGCACTGAGCCAGGCCTTAGCACATGGACTGCTTTAAACGCCTATCCACTATGCATGTCGTCCTCTAACCACCTACACACTTGTCTTTCACACCTTCAATTCCCCAGCCAGTAGCCATACACTTCCAGCAAACACCCTGTCACTCTCCTTGCACTCCTCTAGTGAACCATTCAGCACCATGTACTAATCCATTCACTGCGCCAAAACCCAAACACTTATAAATTCACCCAGGCACTCTCGTTGCAGTACTCTAATCATTCAGTCAGTACCCAAGTACTCATGCACTGAGCCAGGCATTAGCACATGGACTACTGCAAACGCCTATCCACTATGCATGCAGTCCTCTAACCATGTACACACTTGTTTTTCACACCTTCAAGTCTCCAGTCAGTATCCATACACCTCCAGCAAACACCCTGTCACTCCCCTAGGACTCCTGTAGTGACCCATTCAGCACCATGTACCAATCCATTCACTGCGCCAAAACCCAAACACTTATAAATTCACCTAGAGACTCTCCTTGCAGTACTCTAATCATTCAGTCAGTACCCAAGTACTCATGCACTGAGCCAGGCCTTAGCACATGGACTGCAAACGCCTATCCACTATGCATGCAGTCCTGTAACCACCTACACACTTGTCTTTCACACCTTCAATTCTCCAGTCAGTATACATACCCTTCCTGCAAACACCCTGCCACTCTCCTTGCACTCCTCTAGTGACCCATTCAGCACCATGTACTAATCCATTCACTGCGCCAAAACCCAAACACTTATAAATTCACCCAGGGACTCTCCTTGCAGTACTCTAATCATTCAGTCAGTACCAAAGTACTCATGCACTGAGCCAGGTCTTAGCATATGGACTGCTTCAAACGCCTATCCACTATGCATGCAGTCCTCTAACCACATACACACTTACCTTTCACACCTTCAATTCCCCAGCCAGTATCCATACACTTCCTGCAAACACCCTGTCACTCCCCTTGTACTCCTCTATTGACCCATTCAGGACCATGTACTAATCCATTCACTGCGCGAAAACCCAAACACTTATAAATTCACCCAGGCACTCTCGTTGCAGTACTATAATCATTCAGTCAGTACCCAAATACTCAACCAATGACCCAGGTCTTAGCACATGGACTGCTACAAACCCCTATCCACTATGCATGCCGTCCTCTAACCACCTACACACTTGTCTTTCACACCTTCAATTCCCCAGTCAGTATCTATACACTCCTGCTAACACCCTGTCTCTCCCCTTGCACTCCTCCAGGTACCCATTCAGCACCATGTACCAATCCATTCACTGCGCCAAAACCCAAACACTTATAAATTCACCTAGAGACTCTCCTTGCAGTACTCTAATCATTCAGTCAGTACCCAAGTACTCATGCACTGAGCCAGGCCTTAGCACATGGACTGCTTCAAACGCCAATCCACTATGCATGCAGTCCTCTAACCACCTACACACTTGTCTTTCACACCTTCAATTCCCCAGTCAGTATCCATACACTTCCAGCAAACACCCTGTCACTCCCCTTGCACTCCTCTAGTGACCCATTCAGCACCATCTACTAATCCATTCACTGCGCCAAAACGCAACCACTTATAAATTCACCCAGGCATTCTCCTTGCAGTGCTCTAATCATTCAGTCAGTACCCAAGTACTCATGCACTGAGCCAGGCCTTAGCACATGGACTGCTTTAAACGCCTATCCACTATGCATGTCGTCCTCTAACCACCTACACACTTGTCTTTCACACCTTCAATTCCCCAGTCAGTAGCCATACACTTCCAGCAAACACCCTGTCACTCTCCTTGCACTCCTCTAGTGAACCATTCAGCACCATGTACTAATCCATTCACTGCGCCAAATCCCAAACACATAAATTCACCCAGACACTCTCCTTGCAGTACTCTAATCATTCAGTCAGTACCCAAGTACTCATGCACTGGGCCAGGCCTTAGCACATGGGCTGCTTCAAACGCCTATCCACTATGCATGCAGTCCTCTAACCACCTACACGCTTGTCTTTCACACCTTCAATTCCCCAGTCAGTATACATACACTTCCAGCAAACAGCCTGTCACTCTCCTTGCACTCCTCTAGTGACCCATTCAGCGCCATGTACTAATCCATTCACTGCGCCAAAACCCAAACACTTATAAATTTACCCAGGCACTCTCGTTGCAGTACTCTAATCATTCAGTCAGTACCCAAGTACTCATGCACTGAGCCAGGCCTTAGCACATGGACTACTTCAAACGCCTATCCACTATGCATGCAGTCCTCTAACCATGTACACACTTGTTTTTCACACCTTCAAGTCTCCAGTCAGTATCCATACACCTCCAGCAAACACCCTGTCACTCCCCTAGGACTCCTGTAGTGACCCATTCCGCACCATGTACTAATCCATTCACTGCGCCAAAACCCAACCACTTATATATTCACCCAGCCACTCTCCTTGCAGTGCTCTAATCATTCAGTCAGTACCCAAGTGCTCATGCACTGAGCCAGGCCTTAGCACATGGACTGCTTCAAACGCCAATCCACTATGCATGCAGTCCTCTAACCACCTACACACTTGTTTTTCACACCTTCAATTCCCCAGTCAGTGTCCATACACTTCCAGCAAACACCCTGTCACTCTCCTTGCACTCCTCTAGTGACCCATTCAGCACCATGTACTAATCCATTCACTGCGCCAAAACCCAAACACTAATAAATTCACCCAGGCACTCTCGTTGCAGTACTCTAATCATTCAGTCAGTACCCAAGTACTCATGCACTGAGCCAGGCCTTAGCACATGGACTGCTTCAAACGCCTATCCACTATGCATGCAGTCCTCTAACCACCTACACACTTGTCTTTCACACCTTCAATTCCCCAGTCAGTATACATACACTTCCAGCAAATAGCCTGTCACTCTCCTTGCACTCCTCTAGTGACCCATTCAGCGCCATGTACTAATCCATTCACTGCGCCAAAACCCAAACAATTATAAATTCACCCAGGCACTCTTGTTGCAGTACTCTAATCATTCAGTCAGTACCCAAGTACTCATGCACTGAGCCAGGCATTAGCACATGGACTACTTCAAATGCCTATCCACTATGCATGCAGTCCTCTAACCATGTACACACTTGTTTTTCACACCTTCAAGTCTCCAGTCAGTATCCATACACCTCCAGCAAACACCCTGTCACTCCCCTAGGACTCCTGTAGTGACACATTCTGCACCATGTACTAATCCATTCACTGCGCCAAAACCCAAACACTTATAAATTCACCCAGGGACTCTCCTTGCAGTACTCTAATCATTCAGTCAGTACCCAAGTACTCATGCACTGAGCCAGGCCTTAGCACATGGACTGCAAACGCCTATCCACTATGCATGCAGTCCTCTAACCACGTACACACTTGTCTTTCAAACCTTCAAGTCTCCAGTCAGTATCCATACACTTCCAGCAAACACCCTGTCACTCTCCTTGCACTCCTCTAGTGAACCATTCAGCACCATGTACTAATCCATTCACTGTGCCAAAACCCAAACACATAAATTCACCCAGACACTCTCCTTGCAGTACTCTAATCATTCAGTCAGGACCCAAGTACTCATGCACTGAGCCAGGCCTTAGCACATGGACTACTTCAAACGCCTATCCACTATGCATGCAGTCTTCTAACCACATACACACTTGCCTTTCAAACCTTCAAGTCTCCAGTCAGTATCCATACACTTCCAGCAAACACCTTGTCACTCCCCTAGGACTCCTGTAGTGACCCATTCAGCACCATGTACTAACCCATTCACTGCACCAAAACCCAAACACTAATAAATTCACCCAGGGACTCTCCTTGCAGTACTCTAATCATTGAGTCAGTACCCAAGTACTCATGCACTGAGCCATGCCTTAGCACATGGACTGCTTCAAATGCCTATCCACTATGCATGTAGTCCTCTAACCACCTACACACTTGTCTTTCACACCTTACATTCTCCAGTCAGTATACATATACTTCCAGCAAACACCCTGTCACTCCCCTTGCACTCCTCTAGTGACCCATTCAGCACCATGTACTAATCCATTCACTGCACCAAAACCCAAACACTTATAAATTCACCCAGGCACTCTCGTTGCAGTACTCTAATCATTCAGTCAGTACCCAAGTAATCATGCACTGAGCTAGGCCTTAGCACATTGACTGCTTCAAACACCTATCCACTATGCATGCAGTCCTCTAACCACCTACACACTTGTCTTTCACACCTTCAGTTCCCCAGTCAGTATCCATACACTTCCAGCAAACACCCTATCACTCCCCTTGCACTCCTCTAGTGACCCATTCAGCACCATCTACTAATCCATTCACTGCGCCAAAACCCAACCACTTATAAATTCCCCCAGGCACTCTCCTTGCAGTGCTCTAATCATTCAGTCAGGACACAAGTACTCATGCACTGAGCCAGGCCTTAGCACATCTACTACTTCAAACGCCTATCCACTATGCATGCAGTCCTCTAACCACGTACACACTTGTCTTTCAAACCTTCAAGTCTCCAGTCAGTATCCACACACATCCAGCAAACACCTTGTCACTCCCCTAGGACTCCTGTAGTGACCCATTCAGCACCATGTACTAACCCATTCACTGCACCAAAACCCAAACACTAATAAATTCACCCAGGGAGTCTCCTTGCAGTACTCTAATCATTCAGTCAGTACCCAAGTACTCATGCACTGAGCCATGCCTTAGCACATGGACTGCTTCAAATGCCTATCCACTATGCATGTAGTCCTCTAATCACCTACACACTTGTCTTTCAAACTTTCAATTCCCCAGTCAGTAGCCATACACTTCCAGCAAACACCCTGTCACTCTCCTTGCACTCCTCTAGTGACCCATTCAGCACCATGTACTAATCCATTCACTGCGCCAAAACCCAAACACTTATAAATTCACCCAGGGACTCTCCTTGCAGTACTCTAATCATTCAGTCAGTACCCAAGTACTCATGCACTGAGCCAGGCCTTAGCACATGGACTACTTCAAACGCCTATCCACTATGCATGTAGTCCTCTAACCACCTACACACTTGTCTTTCAAACCTTCAAGTCTCCAGTCAGTATCCATACACTTCCAGCAAACACCCTGTCACTCACCTCGGACTCCTGTAGTGACCCATTCAGCACCATGTACTAACCCATTCACTGTACCAAAACCCAAACACTTATAAATTCATCCAGACACTCTCCTTGCAGTACTCTAATCATTCAGTCAGTACCCGAGTACTCATGCACTGAGCCAGGCCTTAGCACATGGACTGCTTCAAACGCCTATCCACTATGCATGTAGTCCTCTAACCACCTATAAACTTGTCTTTCACACCTTCAATTCCCCAGTCAGTATCCATACACTTCCAGCAAACACCCTGTCACTCCCCTTGCACTCCTCTAGTGACCCATTCAGCACCATCTACTAATCCATTCACTGCGCCAAAACCCAACCACTTATAAATTCACCCAGGCACTGTCCTTGCAGCGCTCTAATCATTCAGTCAGTAGCCAAGTACTCATGCACTGAGCCAGGCCTTAGCACATGGACTGCTTTAAACGCCTATCCACTATGCATGTCGTCCTCTAACCACCTACACACTTGTCTTCCACACCTTCAATTCCCTAGTCAGTAGCCATACACTTCCAGCAAACACCCTGTCACTCTCCTTGCACTCCTCTAGTGACCCATTCAGCGCCATGTACTAACCCATTCACTGCGCCAAAACCCAAACACTTATATATTCACCCAGGGACTCTCCTTGCAGTACTCTAATCATTCCGTCAGTACCCAAGTACTCATGCACTGAGCCAGGCCTTAGCACATGGACTGCTTCAAACGCCTATCCACTATGCATGTAGTCCTCTAACCACCTATACACTTGTCTTTCACACCTTCAATTCCCCAGTCAGTATCCATACACTTCCAGCAAACACCCTGTCACTCCCCTTGCACTCCTCTAGTGACCCATTCAGCACCAACTACTAATCCATTCACTGCGCCAAAACCCAACTACTTATAAATTCACCCAGGCACTCTCCTTGCAGTGCTCTAATCATTCAGTCAGTACCCAAGTACTCATGCACTGAGCCAGGCCTTAGCACATGGACTGCTTTAAACGCCTATCCACTATGCATGTCGTCCTCTAACCACCTACACACTTGTCTTTCACACCTTCAATTCCCTAGTCAGTAGCCATACACTTCCAACAAACACCCTGTCACTCTCCTTGCACTCCTCTAGTGACCCATTCAGCGCCATGTACTAATCCATTCACTGCGCCAAAACCCAAACAATTATAAATTCACCCAGGCACTCTCTTTGCAGTACTCTAATCATTCAGTCAGTACCCAAGTACTCATGCACTGAGCCAGGCCTTAGCACATGGACTACTTCAAACGCCTATCCACTATGCATGTAGTCCTCTAACCACCTACACACTTGTCTTTCACACATTCAAGTTTCCAGTCAGTATCCATACACTTCCAGCAAACACCCTGTCACTCCCCTAGGACTCCTGTAGTGACCCATTCAGCACCATGTACTAATCCATTCACTGCGCCAAAACCCAAACACTCATAAATTCACCCAGGGACTCTCCTTGCAGTACTCTAATCATTCAGTCAGTACCCAAGTACTCATGCACTGAGCCAGGCCTTAGCACATGGACTGCTTCAAACGCCTATCCACTATGCATGTAGTACTCTAACCACCTACACACTTGTCTTTCACACTTTCAATTCCCCAGTCAGTAGCCATACACTTCCAGCAAACACCCTGTCACTCTCCTTGCACTCCTCTAGTGACCCATTCAGCACCATGTACTAATCCATATACTGTGCCAAAACCCAAACACTTATAAATTCACCCAGGGACTCTCCTTGCAGTACTCTAATCATTCAGTCAGTACCCAAGTACTCATGCACTAAGCCAGGCCTTAGCACATGGCCTGCTTCAATCGCCTATCCGCTATGCATGCATTCCTCTAACCACCTACACACTTGTCTTTCACACCTTCAATTCTCCAGTCAGTATACATACACTTCCTGCAAACACCCTGTCACTCCCCTTGCACTCCTCTAGTGACCCATTCAGCACCATGTACTAATCCATTCACTGCACCAAAACCCAAACACTTATAAATTCACCCAGGCACTCTCGTTGCTGTACTCTAATAATTCACTCAGTACCCAAGTACTCATGCACTGAGACAGGCCTTAGCACATGGACTGCTTCAAACGCCAATCCACTATGCATGCAGTCCTCTAACAACCTACACACTTGTCTTTCACACCTTCAATTCCCCAGTCAGTGTCCATACACTTCCAGCAAACACCCTGTCAATCTCCTTGCACTCCTCTAGTGACCCATTCAGCACCATGTACTAATCCATTCACTGCACCAAAACCCAAACACTTATAAATTCACCAGGGACTCTCCTTGCAGTACTCTAATCATTCCGTCAGTACCCAAGTACTCATGCACTGAGCCAGGCCTTAGCACATGGACTGCTTCAAACGCCTATCCACTATGCATGTAGTCCTCTAACCACCTATAAACTTGTCTTTCACACCTTCAATTCCCCAGTCAGTATCCATACACTTCCAACAAACGCCCTGTCACTCTCCTTGCACTCCTCTAGTGACCCATTCAGCACCATGTACTAATCCATTCACTGCGCCAAAACCCAAACACTTATATATTCACCCAGGGACTCTCCTTGCAGTGCTCTAATCATTCAGTCAGTACCCAAGTACTCATGCACTGAGCCAGGCCTTAGCACATGGACTGCTTTAAACGCCTATCCACTATGCATGTCGTCCTCTAACCACCTACACACTTGTCTTTCACACCTTCAGTTCCCCTGTCAGTAGCCATACACTTCCAGCAAACACCCTGTCACTCTCCTTGCACTCCTCTAGTGAACCATTCAGCACCGTGTACTAATCCATTCACTGCGCCAAAACCCAAACACATAAATTCACCCAGACACTCTCCTTGCAGTACTCTAATCATTCAGTCAGTACCCAAGTACTCATGTACTGAGCCATGCCTTAGCACATGGACTGCTTCAAATGCCTATCCACTATGCATGTAGTCCTCTAACCACCTACACACTTGTCTTTCACACCTTACATTCTCCAGTCAGTATACATACACTTCCAGCAAACACCCTCTCACTCCCCTTGCACTCCTCTAGTGACCCATTTAGCACCATGTACTAATCCATTCACTGCACCAAAACCCAAACACTTATAAATTCACCCAGGCACTCTCGTTACAGTACTCTAATCATTCAGTCAGTACCCAAGTACTCATGCACTGAGCTAGGCCTTAGCACATTGACTGCTTCAAACACCTATCCACTATGCATGCAGTCCTCTAACCACCTACACACTTGTCTTTCACCCCTTCAATTCCCCAGTCAGTATCCATACACTTCCAGCAAACACCCTGTCACTCCCCTTGCACTCCTCTAGTGACCCATTCAGCACCATGTACTAATCCATTCACAGCGCCAAAACCCAAACACTTATAAATTCACCCAGGCACTCTCCTTGCAGTACTCTAATCATTCAGTCAGTACCCAAGTACTCATGCACTGAGACAGGCCTTAGCACATGGACTGCTTCAAACGCCAATCCACTATGCATGCAGTCCTCTAACCACCTATACACTTGTCTTTCACACCTTCAGTTCCCCAGTCAGTATCCATACACTTCCATCAAACACCCTATCACTCCCCTTGCACTCCTCTAGTGACCCATTCAGCACCATCTACTAATCCATTCACTGCGCCAAAACCCAACCACTTATAAATTCACCCAGGCACTCTCCTTGCAGTGCTCTAATCATTCAGTCAGCACCCAAGTACTCATGCACTGAGCCAGGCCTTAGCACATGGACTGCTTTAAACGCCTATCCACTATGCATGTCGTCCTCTAACCACCTACACACTTGTCTTTCACACCTTCAATTCCCCAGTCAGTATCCATACACTTCCAGCAAACACCCTGTCACTCCCCTTGCACTCCTCTAGTGACCCATTCAGCACCATCTACTAATCCATTCACTGCGCCAAAACCCAACCACTTATAAATTCACCCACACACTCTCCTTGCAGTGCTCTAATCATTCAGTCAGTACCCAAGTACTCATGCACTGAGCCAGGCCTTAGCACATGGACTGCTTTAAACGCCTATCCACTATGCATGTCATCCTCTAACCACCTACACACTTGTCTTTCACACCTTCAGTTCCCCAGTCAGTAGCCATACACTTCCAGCAAACACCCTATCACTCTCCTTGCACTCCTCTAGTGAACCATTCAACACCATGTACTAATCCATTCACTGCGCCAAAACCCAAACACATAAATTCACCCAGACACTCTCCTTGCAGTACTCTAATCATTCAGTCAGGACCCAAGTACTCATGCACTGAGCAAGGCCTTAGCACATGGACTACTTCAAACGCCTATCCACTATGCATGCAGTCTTCTAACCACATACACACTTGTCTTTCAAACCTTCAAGTCTCCATTCAGTATCCATACACTTCCAGCAAACACCTTGTCACTCCCCTAGGACTCCTGTAGTGACCCATTCAGCACCATGTACTAACCCATTCACTGCACCAAAACCCAAACACTAATAAATTCACCCAGGGACTCTCCTTGCAGTACTCTAATCATTCAGTCAGTACCCAAGTACTCATGCACTGAGCCATGCCTTAGCACTTGGACTGCTTCAAACGCCTATCCACTATGCATGTAGTCCTCTAACCACCTATACACTTGTCTTTCACACCTTCCATTCTCCAGTCAGTATACATACACTTCCAGCAAACACCCTCTCACTCCCCTTGCACTCCTCTAGTGACCCATTCAGCACCATGTACTAATCCATTCACTGCGCCAAAACCCAAACACTCATAAATTCACCCAGGGACTCTCCTTGCAGTACTCTAATCATTTAGTCAGTACCCAAGTACTCATGCACTGAGCAAGGCCTTAGCACATGGACTGCTTCAAACGCCTATCCACTATGCATGTAGTACTCTAACCACCTACACACTTGTCTTTCACACTTTCAATTCCCCAGTCAGTAGCCATACACTTCCAGCAAACACCCTGTCACTCTCCTTGCACTCCTCTAGTGACCCATTCAGCACCATGTACTAATCCATATACTGTGCCAAAACCCAAACACTTATAAATTCACCCAGGGACTCTCCTTGCAGTACTCTAATCATTCAGTCAGTACCCAAATACTCATGCACTAAGCCAGGCCTTAGCACATGGACGGCTTCAATCGCCTATCCGCTATGCATGCATTCCTCTAACCACCTACACACTTGTCTTTCACACCTTCAATTCTCCAGTCAGTATACATACACTTCCTGCAAACACCCTGTCACTCCCCTTGCACTCCTCTAGTGACCCATTCAGCACCATGTACTAATCCATTCACTGCACCAAAACCCAAACACTTATAAATTCACCCAGGCACTCTCGTTGCTGTACTCTAATAATTCACTCAGTACCCAAGTACTCATGCACTGAGACAGGCCTTAGCACATGGACTGCTTCAAACGCCAATCCACTATGCATGCAGTCCTCTAACCACCTACACACTTGTCTTTCACACCTTCAATTCCCCAGTCAGTGTCCATACACTTCCAGCAAACACCCTGTCAATCTCCTTGCACTCCTCTAGTGACCCATTCAGCACCATGTACTAATCCATTCACTGCACCAAAACCCAAACACTTATAAATTCACCCAGGGACTCTCCTTGCAGTACTCTAATCATTCCGTCAGTACCCAAGTACTCATGTACTGAGCCAGGCCTTAGCACATGGACTGCTTCAAACGCCTATCCACTATGCATGTAGTCCTCTAACCACCTATAAACTTGTCTTTCACACCTTCAATTCCCCAGTCAGTATCCATCCACTTCCAACAAACACCCTGTCACTCTCCTTGCACTCCTCTAGTGACCCATTCAGCACCATGTACTAATCCATTCACTGCGCCAAAACCCAAACACTTATATATTCACCCAGGGACTCTCCTTGCAGTACTCTAATCATTCCGTCAGCACCCAAGTACTCATGCACTGAGCCAGGCCTTAGCACATGGACTGCTTCAAACGCCTATCCACTATGCATGTAGTCCTCTAACCACCTACGCACTTGTCTTTCACACCTTCAATTCCCCAGTCAGTATCCATACACTTCCAGCAAACACACTGTCACTCCCCTTGCACTCCTCTAGTGACCCATTCAGCACCATCTACTAATCCATTCACTGCGCCAAAACCCAAACACTTATAAATTCACCCAGGCACTCTCGTTGCTGTACTCTAATCATTCAGTCAGTACCCGAGTACTCATGCACTGAGACAGGCCTTAGCACATGGACTGCTTCAAACGCCAATCCACTATGCATGCAGTCCTCTAACCACCTACACACTTGTCTTTCACACCTTCAATTCCCCAGTCAGTGTCCATACACTTCCAGCAAACACCCTGTCAATCTCCTTGCACTCCTCTAGTGACCCATTCAGCACCATGTACTAATCCATTCACTGCGCCAAAACCCAAACACTTATAAATTCACCCAGGGACTCTCCTTGCAGTACTCTAATCATTCCGTCAGTACCCAAGTACTCATGCACTGAGCCAGGCCTTAGCACATGGACTGCTTCAAACGCCTATCCACTATGCATGTAGTCCTCTAACCACCTATAAACTTGTCTTTCACACCTTCAATTCCCCAGTCAGTATCCATACACTTCCAGCAAACACCCTGTCACTCCCCTTGCACTCCTCTAGTGACCCATTCAGCACCATCTACTAATCCATTCACTGCGCCAAAACGCAACCACTTATAAATTCACCCAGGCACTGTCCTTGCAGCTCTCTAATCATTCAGTCAGTAGCCAAGTACTCATGCACTGAGCCAGGCCTTAGCACATGGACTGCTTTAAACGCCTATCCACTATGCATGTCGTCCTCTAACCACCTACACACTTGTCTTCCACACCTTCAATTCCCTGGTCAGTAGCCATACACTTCCAGCAAACACCCTGTCACTCTCCTTGCACTCCTCTAGTGACCCATTCAGCGCCATGTACTAACCCATTCACTGCGCCAAAACCCAAACACTTATATATTCACCCAGGGACTCTCCTTGCAGTACTCTAATCATTCCGTCAGTACCCAAGTACTCATGCACTGAGCCAGGCCTTAGCACATGGACTGCTTCAAACGCCTATCCACTATGCATGTAGTCCTCTAACCACCTATACACTTGTCTTTCACACCTTCAATTCCCCAGTCAGTATCCATACACTTCCAGCAAACACCCTGTCACTCCCCTTGCACTCCTCTAGTGACCCATTCAGCACCATCTACTAATCCATTCACTGCGCCAAAACCCAACTACTTATAAATTCACCCAGGCACTCTCCTTGCAGTGCTCTAATCATTCAGTCAGTACCCAAGTACTCATGCACTGAGCCAGGCCTTAGCACATGGACTGCTTTAAACGCCTATCCACTATGCATGTCGTCCTCTAACCACCTACACACTTGTCTTTCACACCTTCAATTCCCTAGTCAGTAGCCCTACACTTCCAACAAACACCCTGTCACTCTCCTTGCACTCCTCTAGTGACCCATTCAGCGCCATGTACTAATCCATTCACTGCGCCAAAACCCAAACAATTATAAATTCACCCAGGCACTCTCTTTGCAGTACTCTAATCATTCAGTCAGTACCCAAGTACTCATGCACTGAGCCAGGCCTTAGCACATGGACTACTTCAAACGCCTATCCACTATGCATGTAGTCCTCTAACCACCTACACACTTGTCTTTCACACATTCAAGTTTCCAGTCAGTATCCATACACTTCCAGCAAACACCCTGTCACTCCCCTAGGACTCCTGTAGTGACCCATTCAGCACCATGTACTAATCCATTCACTGCGCCAAAACCCAAACACTCATAAATTCACCCGGGGACTCTCCTTGCAGTACTCTAATCATTCAGTCAGTACCCAAGTACTCATGCACTGAGCCAGGCCTTAGCACATGGACTGCTTCAAACGCCTATCCACTATGCATGTAGTACTCTAACCACCTACACACTTGTCTTTCACACTTTCAATTCCCCAGTCAGTAGCCATACACTTCCAGCAAACACCCTGTCACTCTCCTTGCACTCCTCTAGTGACCCATTCAGCACCATGTACTAATCCATATACTGTGCCAAAACCCAAACACTTATAAATTCACCCAGGGACTCTCCTTGCAGTACTCTAATCATTCAGTCAGTACCCAAGTACTCATGCACTAAGCCAGGCCTTAGCACATGGACTGCTTCAATCGCCTATCCGCTATGCATGCATTCCTCTAACCACCTACACACTTGTCTTTCACACCTTCAATTCTCCAGTCAGTATACATACACTTCCTGCAAACACCCTGTCACTCCCCTTGCACTCCTCTAGTGACCCATTCAGCACCATGTACTAATCCATTCACTGCACCAAAACCCAAACACTTATAAATTCACCCAGGCACTCTCGTTGCTGTACTCTAATAATTCACTCAGTACCCAAGTACTCATGCACTGAGACAGGCCTTAGCACATGGACTGCTTCAAACGCCAATCCACTATGCATGCAGTCCTCTAACAACCTACACACTTGTCTTTCACACCTTCAATTCCCCAGTCAGTGTCCATACACTTCCAGCAAACACCCTGTCAATCTCCTTGCACTCCTCTAGTGACCCATTCAGCACCATGTACTAATCCATTCACTGCACCAAAACCCAAACACTTATAAATTCACCAGGGACTCTCCTTGCAGTACTCTAATCATTCCGTCAGTACCCAAGTACTCATGCACTGAGCCAGGCCTTAGCACATGGACTGCTTCAAACGCCTATCCACTATGCATGTAGTCCTCTAACCACCTATAAACTTGTCTTTCACACCTTCAATTCCCCAGTCAGTATCCATACACTTCCAACAAACGCCCTGCCACTCTCCTTGCACTCCTCTAGTGACCCATTCAGCACCATGTACTAATCCATTCACTGCGCCAAAACCCAAACACTTATATATTCACCCAGGGACTCTCCTTGCAGTGCTCTAATCATTCAGTCAGTACCCAAGTACTCATGCACTGAGCCAGGCCTTAGCACATGGACTGCTTTAAACGCCTATCCACTATGCATGTCGTCCTCTAACCACCTACACACTTGTCTTTCACACCTTCAGTTCCCCAGTCAGTAGCCATACACTTCCAGCAAACACCCTGTCACTCTCCTTGCACTCCTCTAGTGAACCATTCAGCACCGTGTACTAATCCATTCACTGCGCCAAAACCCAAACACATAAATTCACCCAGACACTCTCCTTGCAGTACTCTAATCATTCAGTCAGGACCCAAGTACTCATGCACTGAGGAAGGCCTTAGCACATGGACTACTTCAAACGCCTATCCACTATGCATGCAGTCTTCTAACCACATACACACTTGTCTTTCAAACCTTCAAGTCTCCAGTCAGTATCCATACACTTCCAGCAAAAACCTTGTCACTCCCCTAGGACTCCTGTAGTGACCCATTCAGCACCATGTACTAACCCATTCACTGCACCAAACCCAAACACTAATAAATTCACCCAGGGACTCTCCTTGCAGTACTCTAATCATTCAGTCAGTACCCAAGTACTCATGTACTGAGCCATGCCTTAGCACATGGACTGCTTCAAATGCCTATCCACTATGCATGTAGTCCTCTAACCACCTACACACTTGTCTTTCACACCTTACATTCTCCAGTCAGTATACATACACTTCCAGCAAACACCCTCTCAATCCCCTTGCACTCCTCTAGTGACCCATTTAGCACCATGTACTAATCCATTCACTGCACCAAAACCCAAACACTTATAAATTCACCCAGGCACTCTCGTTACAGTACTCTAATCATTCAGTCAGTACCCAAGTACTCATGCACTGAGCTAGGCCTTAGCACATTGACTGCTTCAAACACCTATCCACTATGCATGCAGTCCTCTAACCACCTACACACTTGTCTTTCACCCCTTCAATTCCCCAGTCAGTATCCATACACTTCCAGCAAACACCCTGTCACTCCCCTTGCACTCCTCTAGTGACCCATTCAGCACCATGTACTAATCCATTCACAGCGCCAAAACCCAAACACTTATAAATTCACCCAGGCACTCTACTTGCAGTACTCTAATCATTCAGTCAGTACCCAAGTACTCATGCACTGAGACAGGCCTTAGCACATGGACTGCTTCAAACGCCAATCCACTATGCATGCAGTCCTCTAACCACCTATACACTTGTCTTTCACACCTTCAGTTCCCCAGTCAGTATCCATACACTTCCAGCAAACACCCTATCACTTCCCTTGCACTCCTCTAGTGACCCATTCAGCACCATCTACTAATCCATTCACTGCGTCAAAACCCAACCACTTATAAATTCACCCAGGCACTCTCCATGCAGTGCTCTAATCATTCAGTCAGCACCCAAGTACTCATGCACTGAGCCAGGCCTTAGCACATGGACTGCTTTAAACGCCTATCCACTATGCATGTCGTCCTCTAACCACCTACACACTTGTCTTTCACACCTTCAATTCCCCAGTCAGTAGCCATACACTTCCAGCAAACACCCTGTCACTCTCCTTGCACTCCTCTAGTGACCCATTCAGCACCATGTACTAATCCATATACTGTGCCAAAACCCAAACACTTATAAATTCACCCAGGGACTCTCCTTGCAGTACTCTAATCATTCAGTCAGTACCCAAGTACTCATGCACTAAGCCAGGCCTTAGCACATGGACTGCTTCAATCGCCTATCCGCTATGCATGCATTCCTCTAACCACCTACACACTTGTCTTTCACACCTTCAATTCTCCAGTCAGTATACATACACTTCCTGCAAACACCCTGTCACTCCCCTTGCACTCCTCTAGTGACCCATTCAGCACCATGTACTAATCCATTCACTGCACCAAAACCCAAACACTTATAAATTCACCCAGGCACTCTCGTTGCTGTACTCTAATAATTCACTCAGTACCCAAGTACTCATGCACTGAGACAGGCCTTAGCACATGGACTGCTTCAAACGCCAATCCACTATGCATGCAGTCCTCTAACAACCTACACACTTGTCTTTCACACCTTCAATTCCCCAGTCAGTGTCCATACACTTCCAGCAAACACCCTGTCAATCTCCTTGCACTCCTCTAGTGACCCATTCAGCACCATGTACTAATCCATTCACTGCACCAAAACCCAAACACTTATAAATTCACCAGGGACTCTCCTTGCAGTACTCTAATCATTCCGTCAGTACCCAAGTACTCATGCACTGAGCCAGGCCTTAGCACATGGACTGCTTCAAACGCCTATCCACTATGCATGTAGTCCTCTAACCACCTATAAACTTGTCTTTCACACCTTCAATTCCCCAGTCAGTATCCATACACTTCCAACAAACGCCCTGTCACTCTCCTTGCACTCCTCTAGTGACCCATTCAGCACCATGTACTAATCCATTCACTGCGCCAAAACCCAAACACTTATATATTCACCCAGGGACTCTCCTTGCAGTGCTCTAATCATTCAGTCAGTTCCCAAGTACTCATGCACTGAGCCAGGCCTTAGCACATGGACTGCTTTAAACGCCTATCCACTATGCATGTCGTCCTCTAACCACCTACACACTTGTCTTTCACACCTTCAGTTCCCCAGTCAGTAGCCATACACTTCCAGCAAACACCCTGTCACTCTCCTTGCACTCCTCTAGTGAACCATTCAGCACCGTGTACTAATCCATTCACTGCGCCAAAACCCAAACACATAAATTCACCCAGACACTCTCCTTGCAGTACTCTAATCATTCAGTCAGGACCCAAGTACTCATGCACTGAGGAAGGCCTTAGCACATGGACTACTTCAAACGCCTATCCACTATGCATGCAGTCTTCTAACCACATACACACTTGTCTTTCAAACCTTCAAGTCTCCAGTCAGTATCCATACACTTCCAGCAAAAACCTTGTCACTCCCCTAGGACTCCTGTAGTGACCCATTCAGCACCATGTACTAACCCATTCACTGCACCAAACCCAAACACTAATAAATTCACCCAGGGACTCTCCTTGCAGTACTCTAATCATTCAGTCAGTACCCAAGTACTCATGTACTGAGCCATGCCTTAGCACATGGACTGCTTCAAATGCCTATCCACTATGCATGTAGTCCTCTAACCACCTACACACTTGTCTTTCACACCTTACATTCTCCAGTCAGTATACATACACTTCCAGCAAACACCCTCTCACTCCCCTTGCACTCCTCTAGTGACCCATTTAGCACCATGTACTAATCCATTCACTGCACCAAAACCCAAACACTTATAAATTCACCCAGGCACTCTCGTTACAGTACTCTAATCATTCAGTCAGTACCCAAGTACTCATGCACTGAGCTAGGCCTTAGCACATTGACTGCTTCAAACACCTATCCACTATGCATGCAGTCCTCTAACCACCTACACACTTGTCTTTCACCCCTTCAATTCCCCAGTCAGTATCCATACACTTCCAGCAAACACCCTGTCACTCCCCTTGCACTCCTCTAGTGACCCATTCAGCACCATGTACTAATCCATTCACAGCGCCAAAACCCAAACACTTATAAATTCACCCAGGCACTCTACTTGCAGTACTCTAATCATTCAGTCAGTACCCAAGTACTCATGCACTGAGACAGGCCTTAGCACATGGACTGCTTCAAACGCCAATCCACTATGCATGCAGTCCTCTAACCACCTATACACTTGTCTTTCACACCTTCAGTTCCCCAGTCAGTATCCATACACTTCCAGCAAACACCCTATCACTTCCCTTGCACTCCTCTAGTGACCCATTCAGCACCATCTACTAATCCATTCACTGCGCCAAAACCCAACCACTTATAAATTCACCCAGGCACTCTCCATGCAGTGCTCTAATCATTCAGTCAGCACCCAAGTACTCATGCACTGAGCCAGGCCTTAGCACATGGACTGCTTTAAACGCCTATCCACTATGCATGTCGTCCTCTAACCACCTACACACTTGTCTTTCACACCTTCAATTCCCCAGTCAGTATCCATACACTTCCAGCAAACACCCTGTCACTCCCCTTGCACTCCTCTAGTGACCCATTCAGCACCATCTACTAATCCATTCACTGCGCCAAAACCCAACCACTTATAAATTCACCCACACACTCTCCTTGCAGTGCTCTAATCATTCAGTCAGTACCCAAGTACTCATGCACTGAGCCAGGCCTTAGCACATGGACTGCTTTAAACGCCTATCCACTATGCATGTCATCCTCTAACCACCTACACACTTGTCTTTCAAACCTTCAAGTCTCCATTCAGTATCCATACACTTCCAGCAAACACCTTGTCACTCCCCTAGGACTCCTGTAGTGACCCATTCAGCACCATGTACTAACCCATTCACTGCACCAAAACCCAAACACTAATAAATTCACCCAGGGACTCTCCTTGCAGTACTCTAATCATTCAGTCAGTACCCAAGTACTCATGCACTGAGCCATGCCTTAGCACATGGACTGCTTCAAATGCCTATCCACTATGCATGTAGTTCTCTAACCACCTACACACTTGTCTTTCACACCTTCCATTCTCCAGTCAGTATACATACACTTCCAGCAAACACCCTCTCACTCCCCTTGCACTCCTCTAGTGACCCATTCAGCACCATGTACTAATCCATTTACTGCGCCAAAACCCAAACACTCATAAATTCACCCAGGGACTCTCCTTGCAGTACTCTAATCATTCAGTCAGTACCCAAGTACTCATGCACTGAGCCAGGCCTTAGCACATGGACTGCTTCAAACGCCTATCCACTATGCATGTAGTACTCTAACCACCTACACACTTGTCTTTCACACTTTCAATTCCCCAGTCAGTAGCCATACACTTCCAGCAAACACCCTGTCACTCTCCTTGCACTCCTCTAGTGACCCATTCAGCACCATGTACTAATCCATATACTGTGCCAAAACCCAAACACTTATAAATTCACCCAGGGACTCTCCTTGCAGTACTCTAATCATTCAGTCAGTACCCAAATACTCATGCACTAAGCCAGGCCTTAGCACATGGACGGCTTCAATCGCCTATCCGCTATGCATGCATTCCTCTAACCACCTACACACTTGTCTTTCACACCTTCAATTCTCCAGTCAGTATACATACACTTCCTGCAAACACCCTGTCACTCCCCTTGCACTCCTCTAGTGACCCATTCAGCACCATGTACTAATCCATTCACTGCACCAAAACCCAAACACTTAGAAATTCACCCAGGGACTCTCCTTGCAGTACTCTAATCATTCCGTCAGTACCCAAGTACTCATGCACTGAGCCAGGCCTTAGCACATGGACTGCTTCAAACGCCTATCCACTATGCATGTAGTCCTCTAACCACCTATAAACTTGTCTTTCACACCTTCAATTCCCCAGTCAGTATCCATCCACTTCCAACAAACACCCTGTCACTCTCCTTGCACTCCTCTAGTGACCCATTCAGCACCATGTACTAATCCATTCACTGCGCCAAAACCCAAACACTTATATATTCACCCAGGGACTCTCCTTGCAGTACTCTAATCATTCCGTCAGCACCCAAGTACTCATGCACTGAGCCAGGCCTTAGCACATGGACTGCTTCAAACGCCTATCCACTATGCATGTAGTCCTCTAACCACCTACGCACTTGTCTTTCACACCTTCAATTCCCCAATCAGTATCCATAAACTTCCAGCAAACACACTGTCACTCCCCTTGCACTCCTCTAGTGACCCATTCAGCACCATCTACTAATCCATTCACTGCGCCAAAACCCGACCACTTATAAATTCACCCAGGCACTCTCCTTGCAGTACTCTAATCATTCAGTCAGGACCCAAGTACTCGTGCACTGAGCCAGGCCTTAGCACATGGACTACTTCAAACGCCTATCCACTATGCATGCAGTCTTCTAACCACATACACACTTGTCTTTCAAACCTTCAAGTCTCCAGTCAGAATCCATACACTTCCAGCAAACACCTTGTCACTCCCCTAGGACTCCTGTAGTGACCCATTCAGCACCATGTACTAACCCATTCACTGCACCAAAACCCAAACACTAATAAATTCACCCAGGGACTCTCCTTGCAGTACTCTAATCATTCAGTCACTACCCAAGTACTCATGCACTGAGCCAGGCCTTAGCACATGGACTGCTTCAAATGCCTATCCACTATGCATGTAGTCCTCTAACCACCTACACACTTGTCTTTCACACCTTTCATTCTCCAGTCAGTATACATACACTTCCAGCAAACACTCTGTCACTCCCCTTCCACTCCTCTAGTGACCCATTCAGCACTATGTACTAATCCATTCACTGCACCAAAACCCAAACACTTATAAATTCACCCAGGCACTCTCGTTACAGTACTCTAATCATTCAATCAGTACCCAAGTACTCATGCACTGAGCTAGGCCTTAGCACATTGACTGCTTCAAACACCTATCCACTATGCATGCAGTCCTCTAACCACCTACACACTTGTCTTTCACCCCTTCAATTCCCCAGTCAGTATCTACACACTCCTGCAAACACCCAGTCACTCCCCTTGCACTTTTCCAGTGACCCATTCAGCACCATGTACTAATCCATTCACAGCGCCAAAACCCAAACACTTATAAATTCACCCAGGCACTCTCCTTGCAGTGCTCTAATCATTCAGTCAGTACCCAAGTACTCATGCACTGAGCCAGGCCTTAGCACATGGACTGCTTTAAACGCCTATCCACTATGCATGTCGTCCTCTAACCACCTACACACTTGTCTTTCACACCTTCAGTACCCCAGTCAGTAGCCATACACTTCCAGCAAACACCCTGTCACTCTCCTTGCACTCCTCTAGTGAACCATTCAGCACCATGTACTAATCCATTCACTGCGCCAAAACCCAAACACATAAATTCACCCAGACACTCTCCTTGCAGTACTCTAATCATTCAGTCAGGACCCAAGTACTCATGCACTGAGCCAGGCCTTAGCACATGGACTACTTCAAACGCCTATCCACTATGCATGCAGTCTTCTAACCACATACACACTTGTCTTTCAAACCATCAAGTCTCCAGTCAGTATCCATACACTTCCAGCAAACACCTTGTCACTCCCCTAGGACTCCTGTAGTGACCCATTCAGCACCATGTACTAACCCATTCACTGCACCAAAACCCAAACACTAATAAATTCACCCAGGGACTCTCCTTGCAGTACTCTAATCATTCAGTCAGTACCCAAGTACTCATGCACTGAGCCATGCCTTAGCACATGGACTGCTTCAAATGCCTATCCACTATGCATGTAGTCCTCTAACCACCTACACACTTGTCTTTCACACCTTCCATTCTCCAGTCAGTATACATACACTTCCAGCAAACACCCTGTCACTCCCCTTGCACTCCTCTAGTGACCCATTCAGCACCATGTACTAATCCATTCACTGCACCAAAACCCAAACACTTATAAATTCACCCAGGCACTCTCGTTACAGTACTCTAATCATTCAGTCAGAACCCAAGTACTCATGCACTGAGCTAGGCCTTAGCACATTGTCTGCTTCAAACACCTATCCACTATGCATGCAGTCCTCTAACCACCTACACACTTGTCTTTCACCCCTTCAATTCCCCAGTCACTATCTACACACTCCTGCAAACACCCAGTCACTCCCCTTGCACTCCTCCAGTGACCCATTCAGCACCATGTACTAATCCATTCACAGCGCGAAAACCCAAACACTTATAAATTCACCCAGGCACTCTCCTTGCAGTACTCTAATCATTCAGTCAGTACCCAAGTACTCATGCACTGAGACAGGCCTTAGCACATGGACTGCTTCAAACGCCAATCCACTATGCATGCAGTCCTCTAACCACCTATACACTTGTCTTTCACACCTTCAGTTCCCCAGTCAGTATCCATACACTTCCAGCAAACACCCTGTCACTCCCCTTGCACTCCTCTAGTGACCCATTCAGCACCATCTACTAATCCATTCACTGCGCCAAAACCCAACTACTTATAAATTCACCCAGGCACTCTCCTTGCAGTGCTCTAATCATTCAGTCAGTACCCAAGTACTCATGCACTGAGCCAGGCCTTAGCACATGGACTGCTTTAAACGCCTATCCACTATGCATGTCGTCCTCTAACCACCTACACACTTGTCTTTCACACCTTCAATTCCCTAGTCAGTAGCCATACACTTCCAACAAACACCCTGTCACTCTCCTTGCACTCCTCTAGTGACCCATTCAGCGCCATGTACTAATCCATTCACTGCGCCAAAACCCAAACAATTATAAATTCACCCAGGCACTCTCGTTGCAGTACTCTAATCATTCAGTCAGTACCCAAGTACTCATGCACTGAGCCAGGCCTTAGCACATGGACTACTTCAAACGCCTATCCACTATGCATGTAGTCCTCTAACCACCTACACACTTGTCTTTCACACATTCAAGTTTCCAGTCAGTATCCATACACTTCCAGCAAACACCCTGTCACTCCCCTAGGACTCCTGTAGTGACCCATTCAGCACCATGTACTAATCCATTCACTGCGCCAAAACCCAAACACTCATAAATTCACCCAGGGACTCTCCTTGCAGTACTCTAATCATTCAGTGAGTACCCAAGTACTCATGCACTGAGCCAGGCCTTAGCACATGGACTGCTTCAAACGCCTATCCACTATGCATGTAGTACTCTAACCACCTACACACTTGTCTTTCACACTTTCAATTCCCCAGTCAGTAGCCATACACTTCCAGCAAACACCCTGTCACTCTCCTTGCACTCCTCTAGTGACCCATTCAGCACCATGTACTAATCCATATACTGTGCCAAAACCCAAACACTTATAAATTCACCCAGGGACTCTCCTTGCAGTACTCTAATCATTCAGTCAGTACCCAAGTACTCATGCACTAAGCCAGGCCTTAGCACATGGACTGCTTCAATCGCCTATCCGCTATGCATGCATTCCTCTAACCACCTACACACTTGTCTTTCACACCTTCAATTCTCCAGTCAGTATACATACACTTCCTGCAAACACCCTGTCACTCCCCTTGCACTCCTCTAGTGACCCATTCAGCACCATGTACTAATCCATTCACTGCACCAAAACCCAAACACTTATAAATTCACCCAGGGACTCTCCTTGCAGTACTCTAATCATTCCGTCAGTACCCAAGTACTCATGCACTGAGACAGGCCTTAGCACATGGACTGCTTCAAACGCCTATCCACTATGCATGTAGTCCTCTAACCACCTATAAACTTGTCTTTCACACCTTCAATTCCCCAGTCAGTATCCATACACTTCCAACAAACACCCTGTCACTCTCCTTGCACTCCTCTAGTGACCCATTCAGCACCATGTACTAATCCATTCACTGCGCCAAAACCCAAACACTTATATATTCACCCAGGGACTCTCCTTGCAGTACTCTAATCATTCCGTCAGTACCCAAGTACTCATGCACTGAGCCAGGCCTTAGCACATGGACTGCTTCAAACGCCTATCCACTATGCATGTAGTCCTCTAACCACCTATACACTTGTCTTTCACACCTTCAATTCCCCAGTCAGTATCCATACACTTCCAGCAAACACACTGTCACTCCCCTTGCACTCCTCTAGTGACCCATTCAGCACCATCTACTAATCCATTCACTGCGCCAAAACCCGACCACTTATAAATTCACCCAGGCACTCTCCTTCCAGTGCTCTAATCATTCAGTCAGTACCCAAGTACTCATGCACTGAGCCAGGCCTTAGCACATGGACTGCTTTAAACGCCTATCCACTATGCATGTCGTCCTCTAACCACCTACACACTTGTCTTTCACACCTTCAGTTCCCCAGTCAGTAGCCATACACTTCCAGCAAACACCCTGTCACTCTCCTTGCACTCCTCTAGTGAACCATTCAGCACCATGTACTAATCCATTCACTGCGCCAAAACCCAAACACATAAATTCACCCAGACACTCTCCTTGCAGTACTCTAATCATTCAGTCAGTACCCAAGTACTCATGCACTGAGCCAGGCCTTAGCACATGGACTGCTTCAAACGCCTATCCACTATGCATGCAGTCTTCTAACCACATACACACTTGTCTTTCAAACCTTCAAGTCTCCAGTCAGTATCCATACACTTCCAGCAAACACCTTGTCACTCCCCTAGGACTCCTGTAGTGACCCATTCAGCACCATGTACTAACCCATTCACTGCACCAAACCCAAACACTAATAAATTCACCCAGGGACTCTCCTTGCAGTACTCTAATCATTCAGTCAGTACCCAAGTACTCATGCACTGAGACAGGCCTTAGCACATGGACTGCTTCAAACGCCAATCCACTATGCATGCAGTCCTCTAACCACCTATACACTTGTCTTTCACACCTTCAATTCCCCAGTCAGTATCCATACACTTCCAGCAAACACCCAGTCACTCCCCTTGCACTCCTCTAGTGACCCATTCAGCACCATCTACTAATCCATTCACTGCGCCAAAACCCAACCACTTATAAATTCACCCAGGCACTCTCCTTGCAGTGCTCTAATCATTCAGTCAGTACCCAAGTACTCATGCACTGAGCCAGGCCTTAGCACATGGACTGCTTTAAACGCCTATCCACTATGCATGTCGTCCTCTAACCACCTACACACTTGTCTTTCACACCTTCAGTTCCCCAGTCAGTAGCCATACACTTCCAGCAAACACCCTGTCACTCTCCTTGCACTCCTCTAGTGAACCATTCAGCACCATGTACTAATCCATTCACTGTGCCAAAACCCAAACACATAAATTCACCCAGACACTCTCCTTGCAGTGCTCTAATCATTCAGTCAGGACACAAGTACTCATGCACTGAGCCAGGCCTTAGCACATGGACTACTTCAATTGCCTATCCACTATGCATGCAGTCCTCTAACCACGTACACACTTGTCTTTCAAACCTTCAAGTCTCCAGTCAGTATCCACACACATCCAGCAAACACCTTGTCACTCCCCTAGGACTCCTGTAGTGACCCATTCAGCACCATGTACTAACCCATTCACTGCACCAAAACCCAAACACTAATAAATTCACCCAGGGACTCTCCTTGCAGTACTCTAATCATTCAGTCAGTACCCAAGTACTCATGCACTGAGCCATGCCTTAGCACATGGACTGCTTCAAATGCCTATCCACTATGCATGTAGTCCTCTAACCACCTACACACTTGTCTTTCACACTTTCAATTCCCCAGTCAGTAGCCATACACTTCCAGTAAACACCCTGTCACTCTCCTTGCACTCCTCTAGTGACCCATTCAGCACCATGTACTAATCCATTCACTGCGCCAAAACCCAAACACTTATAAATTCACCCAGGGACTCTCCTTGCAGTACTCTAATCATTCAGTCAGTACCCAAGTACTCATGCACTGAGCCAGGCCTTAGCACATGGACTGCAAATGCCTATCCACTATGCATGCAGTCCTCTAACCACGTACACACTTGTCTTTCAAACCTTCAAGTCTCCAGTCAGTATCCATACACTTCCAGCAAACACCCTGTCACTCCCCTTGCACTCCTCTAGTGACCCATTCAGCACCATGTACTAATCCATTCACAGCGCCAAAACCCAAACACTTATAAATTCACCCAGGCACTCTCCTTGCAGTACTCTAATCATTCAGTCAATACCCAAGTACTCATGCACTGAGCCAGGCCTTAGCACATGGACTGCTTTAAACGCCTATCCACTATGCATGTCGTCCTCTAACCACCTACACACTTGTCTTTCACACCTTCAATTCCCCAGTCAGTATCCATACACTTCCAGCAAACACCCTGTCACTCCCCTTGCACTCCTCTAGTGACCCATTCAGCACCATCTACTAATCCATTCACTGCGCCAAAACCCAACCACTTATAAATTCACCCACACACTCTCCTTGCAGTGCTCTAATCATTCAGTCAGTACCCAAGTACTCATGCACTGAGCCAGGCCTTAGCACATGGACTGCTTTAAACGCCTATCCACTATGCATGTCATCCTCTAACCACCTACACACTTGTCTTTCACACCTTCAGTTCCCCAGTCAGTAGCCATACACTTCCAGCAAACACCCTATTACTCTCCTTGCACTCCTCTAGTGAACCATTCAACACCATGTACTAATCCATTCACTGCGCCAAAACCCAAACACATAAATTCACCCAGACACTCTCCTTGCAGTACTCTAATCATTCAGTCAGGACCCAAGTACTCATGCACTGAGCAAGGCCTTAGCACATGGACTACTTCAAACGCCTATCCACTATGCATGCAGTCTTCTAACCACATACACACTTGTCTTTCAAACCTTCAAGTCTCCATTCAGTATCCATACACTTCCAGCAAACACCTTGTCACTCCCCTAGGACTCCTGTAGTGACCCATTCAGCACCATGTACTAACCCATTCACTGCACCAAAACCCAAACACTAATAAATTCACCCAGGGACTCTCCTTGCAGTACTCTAATCATTCAGTCAGTACCCAAGTACTCATGCACTGAGCCATGCCTTAGCACATGGACTGCGTCAAATGCCTATCCACTATTTATGTAGTCCTCTAACCACCTACACACTTGTCTTTCACACCTTCCATTCTCCAGTCAGTATACATACACTTCCAGCAAACACCCTCTCACTCCCCTTGCACTCCTCTAGTGACCCATTCAGCACCATGTACTAATCCCTTCACTGCACCAAAACCCAAACACTTATAAATTCACCCAGGCACTCTCGTTACAGTACTCTAATCATTCAGTCAGTACCCAAGTACTCATGCACTGAGCTAGGCCTTGCACATGGACTGCAAACGCCTATCCACTATGCATGCAGTCCTCTAACCACGTACACACTTGTCTTTCAAACCTTCAAGTCTCCAGTCAGTATCCATACACTTCCAGCAAACACCCTGTCACTCACCTCGGACTCCTGTTGTGACCCATTCAGCACCATGTACTAACCCATTCACTGTACCAAAACCCAAACACTTATAAATTCATCCAGACACTCTCCTTGCAGTACTCTAATCATTCAGTCAGTACCCGAGTACTCATGCACTGAGACGGGCCTTAGCACATGGACTGCTTCAAACGCCAATCCACTATGCATGCAGTCCTCTAACCACCTACACATTTGTCTTTCACACCTTCAATTCCCCAGTCAGTGTCCATACACTTCCAGCAAACACCCTGTCAATCTCCTTGCACTCCTCTAGTGACCCATTCAGCACCATGTACTAATCCATTCACTGCGCCAAAACCCAAACACTTATAAATTCACCCAGGGACTCTCCTTGCAGTACTCTAATCATTCTGTCAGTACCCAAGTACTCATGCACTGAGCCAGGCCTTAGCACATGGACTGCTTCAAACGCCTATCCACTATGCATGTAGTCCTCTAACCACCTATAAACTTGTCTTTCACACCTTCAATTCCCCAGTCAGTATCCATACACTTCCAGCAAACACCCTGTCACTCCCCTTGCACTCCTCTAGTGACCCATTCAGCACCATCTACTAATCTATTCACTGCGCCAAAACCCAACCACTTATAAATTCACCCAGGCACTGTCCTTGCAGTGCTCTAATCATTCAGTCAGTACCCAAGTACTCATGCACTGAGCCAGGCCTTAGCACATGGACTACTTCAAACGCCTATCCACTATGCATGTAGTCCTCTAACCACCTACACACTTGTCTTTCACACCTTCAGTTCCCCAGTCAGTAGCCATACACTTCCAGCATACACCCTGTCACTCTCCTTGCACTCCTCTAGTGACCCATTCAGCACCATCTACTAATCCATTCACTGCGCCAAAACCCAAACACTTAAAAATTCACCCAGGGACTCTCCATGCAGTACTCTAATCATTCAGTCAGTACCCAAGTACTCATGCACTGAGCCAGGCCTTAGCACATGGACTGCAAACGCCTATCCACTATGCATGCAGTCCTCTAACCACGTACACACTTGTCTTTCAAACCTTCAAGTCTCCAGTCAGTATCCATACACTTCCAGCAAACACCCTGTCACTCACCTAGGACTCCTACAGTGACCCATTCAGCACTATGTACTAACCCATTCACTGTACCAAAACCCAAACACTTATAAATTCATCCAGACACTCTCCTTGCAGTACTCTAATCATTCAGTCAGTACCCAAGTACTCATGCACTGAGCCAGGCCTTAGCACATGGACTGCTTCAAACGCCTATCCGCTATGCATGCATTCCTCTAACCACCTACACACTTGTCTTTCACACCTTCAATTCTCCAGTCAGTATACATACACTTCCTGCAAACACCCTGTCACTCCCCTTGCACTTCTCTAGTGACCCATTCAGCACCATCTACTAATCCATTCACAGCGCCAAAACCCAAACACTTATAAATTCACCCAGGCACTCTCCTTGCAGTACTCTAATCATTCAGTCAGTACCCAAGTACTCATGCACTGAGACAGGCCTTAGCACATGGACTGCTTCAAACGCCAATCCACTATGCATGCAGTCCTCTAACCACCTATACACTTGTCTTTCACACCTTCAATTCCCCAGTCAGTATCCATACACTTCCAGCAAACACCCAGTCACTCCCCTTGCACTCCTCTAGTGACCCATTCAGCACCATCTACTAATCCATTCACTGCGCCAAAACCCAACCACTTATAAATTCACCCAGGCACTCTCCTTGCAGTGCTCTAATAATTCAGTCAGTACCCAAGTACTCATGCATTGAGCCAGGCCTTAGCACATGGACTGCTTTAAACGCCTATCCACTATGCATGCAGTCCTCTAACCACCTACACACTTGTCTTTCACACCTTCAATTCCCCAGTCAGTATCCATACACTTCCAACAAACACCCTGTCACTCTCCTTGCACTCCTCTAGTGACCCATTCAGCACCATGTACTAATCCATTCACTGTGCCAAACCCCAAACACTTATATATTCACCCAGGGACTCTCCTTGCAGTACTCTAATCATTCCGTCAGTACCATAGTACTCAAGCACTGAGCCAGGCCTTAGCACATGGACTGCTTCAAACGCCTATCCACTATGCATGTAGTCCTCTAACCACCTATACACTTGTCTTCCACACCTTCAATTCCCTAGTCAGTAGCCATACACTTCCAGCAAACACCCTGTCACTCTCCTTGCACTCCTCTAGTGACCCATTCAGCGCCATGTACTAATCCATTCAATGCGCCAAAACCCAAAGACTTATAAATTCACCCAGGCACTCTCGTTGCAGCACTCTAATCATTCAGTCAGTACCCAAGTACTCATGCACTGAGCCAGGCCTTAGCACATAGACTACTTCAAACGCCTATCCACTATGCATGTAGTCCTCTAACCACCTACACACTTGTCTTTCACACTTTCAATTCCCCAGTCGGTAGCTATACACTTCCAGCAAACACCCTGTCACTCTCCTTGCACTCCTCTAGTGACCCATTCAGCACCATGTACTAATCCATACACTGCGCCAAAACCCAAACACTTATAAATTCACCCAGGGACTCTCCTTGCAGTACTCTAATCATTCAGTCAGTACCCAAGTACTCATGCACTGAGCTAGGCCTTGCACATGGACTGCAAACGCCTATCCACTATGTATGCAGTCCTCTAACCATGTACACACTTGTCTTTCAAACCTTCAAGTCTCCAGTCAGTATCAATACATTTCCAGCAAACACCCTCTCACTCACCTCGGACTCCTGTAGTGACCCATTCAGCACCATGTACTAACCCATTCACTGTACCAAAACCCAAACACTTATAAATTCATCCAGACACTCTCCTTGCAGTACTCTAATCATTCAGTCAGTACCCAAGTACTCATGCACTAAGCCAGGCCTTAGCACATGGACTGCTTCAAATGCCTATCCCCTATGCATGCATTCCTCTAACCACCTACACACTTGTCTTTCATACCTTCAATTCTCCAGTCAGTATACATCCACTACCTGCAAACACCCTGTCACTCCCCTTGCACTCCTCTAGTGACCCATTCAGCACCATGTACTAATCCATTCACTGCACCAAAACCCAAACACTTATAAATTCACCCAGGCACTCTCGTTGCTGTACTCTAATCATTCAGTCAGTACCCGAGTACTCATGCACTGAGACAGGCCTTAGCACATGGACTGCTTCAAACGCCAATCCACTATGCATGCAGTCCTCTAACCACCTACACACTTGTCTTTCACACCTTCAATTCCCCAGTCAGTGTCCATACACTTCCAGCAAACACCCTGTCAATCTCCTTGCACTCCTCTAGTGACCCATTCAGCACCATGTACTAATCCATTCACTGCGCCAAAACCCAAACACTTATAAATTCACCCAGGGACTCTCCTTGCAGTACTCTAATCATTCCGTCAGTACCCAAGTACTCATGCACTGAGCCAGGCCTTAGCACATGGACTGCTTCAAACGCCTATCCACTATGCATGTAGTCCTCTAACCACCTATAAACTTGTCTTTCACACCTTCAATTCCCCAGTCAGTATCCATACACTTCCAGCAAACACCCTGTCACTCCCCTTGCACTCCTCTAGTGACCCATTCAGCACCATCTACTAATCTATTCACTGCGCCAAAACCCAACCACTTATAAATTCACCCAGGCACTGTCCTTGCAGTGCTCTAATCATTCAGTCAGTACCCAAGTACTCATGCACTGAGCCAGGCCTTAGCACATGGACTACTTCAAATGCCTATCCACTATGCATGTAGTCCTCTAACCACCTACACACTTGTCTTTCACACCTTCAGTTCCCCAGTCAGTAGCCATACACTTCCAGCAAACACCCTGTCACTCTCCTTGCACTCCTCTAGTGACCCATTCAGCACCATCTACTAATCCATTCACTGCGCCAAAACCCAAACACTTAAAAATTCACCCAGGGACTCTCCATGCAGTACTCTAATCATTCAGTCAGTACCCAAGTACTCATGCACTGAGCCAGGCCTTAGCACATGGACTGCAAACGCCTATCCACTATGCATGCAGTCCTCTAACCACGTACACACTTGTCTTTCAAACCTTCAAGTCTCCAGTCAGTATCCATACACTTCCAGCAAACACCCTGTCACTCACCTAGGACTCCTACAGTGACCCATTCAGCACCATGTACTAACCCATTCACTGTACCAAAACCCAAACACTTATAAATTCATCCAGACACTCTCCTTGCAGTACTCTAATCATTCAGTCAGTACCCAAGTACTCATGCACTGAGCCAGGCCTTAGCACATGGACTGCTTCAAACGCCTATCCGCTATGCATGCATTCCTCTAACCACCTACACACTTGTCTTTCACACCTTCAATTCTCCAGTCAGTATACATACACTTCCTGCAAACACCCTGTCACTCCCCTTGCACTTCTCTAGTGACCCATTCAGCACCATCTACTAATCCATTCACAGCGCCAAAACCCAAACACTTATAAATTCACCCAGGCACTCTCCTTGCAGTACTCTAATCATTCAGTCAGTACCCAAGTACTCATGCACTGAGCTAGGCCTTGCACATGGACTGCTTCAAACGCCTATCCACTATGCATGTAGTCCTCTAACCACCTACACACTTGTCTTTCACACTTTCAATTCCCCAGTCAGTAGCTATACACTTCCAGCAAACACCCTGTCACTCTCCTTGCACTCCTCTAGTGACCCATTCAGCACCATGTACTAATCCATTCACTGCGCCAAAACCCAAACACATAAATTCACCCAGACACTCTCCTTGCAGTACTCTAATCATTCAGTCAGGACCCAAGTACTCATTCACTGAGCAAGGCCTTAGCACATGGACTACTTCAAACGCCTATCCACTATGCATGCAGTCTTCTAACCACATACACACTTGTCTTTCAAACCTTCAAGTCTCCAGTCAGTATCCATACACTTCCAGCAAACACCTTGTCACTCCCCTAGGACTCCTGTAGTGACCCATTCAGCACCATATACTAACCCATTCACTGCACCAAAACCCAAACACTAATAAATTCACCCAGGGACTCTCCTTGCAGCACTCTAATCATTCAGTCAGGACCCAAGTACTCATGCACTGAGCCATGCCTTAGCACATGGACTGCTTCAAATGCCTATCCACTATGCATGTAGTCCTCTAACCACCTACACACTTGTCTTTCACACCTTCCATTCTCCAGTCAGTATACATACACTTCCAGCAAACACCCTCTCACTCCCCTTGCACTCCTCTAGTGACCCATTCAGCACCATGTACTAATCCCTTCACTGCACCAAAACCCAAACACTTATAAATTCACCCAGGCACTCTCGTTACAGTACTCTAATCATTCAGTCAGTACCCAAGTACTCATGCACTGAGCTAGGCCTTAGCACATTGACTGCTTCAAACACCTATCCACTATGCATGCAGTCCTCTAACCACCTACACACTTGTCTTTCACCCCTTCAATTTCCCAGTCAGTATCTAAACACTCCTGCAAACACCCAGTCACTCCCCTTGCACTCCTCCAGTGACCCATTCAGCACCATGTACTAATCCATTCACAGCGCCAAAACCCAAACACTTATAAATTCACCCAGGCACTCTCCTTGCAGTACTCTAATCATTCAGTCAGTACCCAAGTACTCATGCACTGAGACAGGCCTTAGCACATGGACTGCTTCAAACACCAATCCACTAGGCATGCAGTCCTCTAACCACCTATACACTTGTCTTTCACACCTTCAATTCCCCAGTCAGTATCCATACACTTCCAGCAAACACCCAGTCACTCCCCTTGCACTCCTCTAGTGACCCATTCAGCACCATCTACTAATCCATTCACTGCGCCAAAACCCAACCACTTATAAATTCACCCAGGCACTCTCCTTGCAGTGCTCTAATCATTCAGTCAGTACCCAAGTACTCATGCACTGAGCCAGGCCTTAGCACATGGACTGCTTTAAACGCCTATCCACTATGCATGCAGTCCTCTAACCACCTACACACTTGTTTTTCACACCTTCAATTCCCCAGTCAGTATCCATACACTTCCAACAAACACCCTGTCACTCTCCTTGCACTCATCTAGTGACCCATTCAGCACCATGTACTAACCCATTCACTGCGCCAAAACCCAAACACTTATATATTCACCCAGGGACTCTCCTTGCAGTACTCTAATCATTCTGTCAGTACCCAAGTACTCATGCACTGAGCCAGGCCTTAGCACATGGACTGCTTCAAACGCCTATCCACTATGCATGTAGTCCTCTAACCACCTATACACTTGTCTTTCACACCTTCCATTCCCCAGTCAGTATCCATACACTTCCAGCAAACACCCTGTCACTCCCCTTGCACTCCTCTAGTGACCCATTCAGCACCATCTACTAATCCATTCACTGCGCCAAAACCCAACCACTTATAAATTCACCCAGGCACTCTCCTTGCAGTGCTCTAATCATTCAGTCAGTACCCAAGTACTCATGCACTGAGCCAGGCCTTAGCACATGGACTGCTTTAAACGCCTATCCACTATGCATGTCGTCCTCTAACCACCTACACACTTGTCTTGCACACCTTCAGTTCCCCAGTCAGTAGCCATACACTTCCAGCAAACACCCTGTCACTCTCCTTGCACTCCTCTAGTGAACCATTCAGCACCATGTACTAATCCATTCACTGCGCCAAAACCCAAACACATAAATTCACCCAGACACTCTCCTTGCAGTACTCTAATCATTTAGTCAGGACCCAAGTACTCATGCACTGAGCCAGGCCTTAGCACATGGACTGCTTCAAACGCCTATCCACTATGCATGTAGTCCTCTAACCACCTACACACTTGTCTTTCACACTTTCAATTCCCCAGTCAGTAGCCATACACTTCCAGCAAACATCCTGTCACTCTCCTTGCACTCCTCTAGTGACCCATTCAGCACCATGTACTAATCCATACACTGCGCCAAAACCCACACACTTATAAATTCACCCAGGGACTCTCCTTGCAGTACTCTAATCATTCAGTCAGTACCCAAGTACTCATGCACTGAGCTAGGCCTTGCACATGGACTGCAAACGCCTATCCACTATGCATGCAGTCCTCTAACCACGTACACACTTGTCTTTCAAACCTTCAAGTCTCCAGTCAGTATCCATACACTTCCAGCAAACACCCTGTCACTCACCTCGGACTCCTGTAGTGACCCATTCAGCACCATGTGCTAACCCATTCACTGTACCAAAACCCAAACACTTATAAATTCATCCAGACACTCTCCTTGCAGTACTCTAATCATTCAGTCAGTACCCAAGTACTCATGCACTAAGCCAGGCCTTAGCACATGGACTGCTTCAAATGCCTATCCGCTATGCATGCATTCCTCTAACCACCTACACACTTGTCTTTCATACCTTCAATTCTCCAGTCAGTATACATACACTTCCTGCAAACACCCTGTCACTCCCCTTGCACTCCTCTAGTGGCCCATTCAGCACCATGTACTAATCCATTCACTGCACCAAAACCCAAACACTTATAAATTCACCCAGGCATTCTCGTTGCTGTACTCTAATCATTCAGTCAGTACCCGAGTACTCATGCACTGAGACAGGCCTTAGCACATGGACTGCTTCAAACGCCAATCCACTATGCATGCAGTCCTCTAACCACCTACACACTTGTCTTTCACACCTTCAATTCCCCAGTCAGTATCCATACACTTCCAGCAAACACCCTGTCAATCTCCTTGCACTCCTCTAGTGACCCATTCAGCACCATCTACTAATCCATTCACTGCGCCAAAACCCAACCACTTATGAATTCACCCAGGCACTCTCCTTGCAGTGCTCTAATCATTCAGTCAGTACCCAAGTACTCATGCACTGAGCCAGGCCTTAGCACATGGACTACTTCAAACGCCTATCCACTATGCATGTAGTCCTCTAACCACCTACACACTTGTCTTTCACACCTTCAGTTCCCCAGTCAGTAGCCATACACTTCCAGCAAACACCCTGTCACTCTCCTTGCACTCCTCTAGTGACCCATTCAGCACCATCTACTAATCCATTCACTGTGCCAAAACCCAAACACTTATAAATTCACCCAGGGACTCTCCATGCAGTACTCTAATCATTCAGTCAGTACCCAAGTACTCATGCACTGAGCCCGGCCTTAGCACATGGACTGCAAACGCCTATCCACTATGCATGCAGTCCTCTAACCACGTACACACTTGTCTTTCAAACCTTCAAGTCTCCCGTCAGTATCCATACACTTCCAGCAAACACCCTGTCACTCACCTAGGACTCCTACAGTGACCCATTCAGCACCATGTACTAACCCATTCACTGTACCAAAACCCAAACACTTATAAATTCATCCAGACACTCTCCTTGCAGTACTCTAATCATTCAGTCAGTACCCAAGTACTCATGCACTGAGCCAGGCCTTAGCACATGGACTGTTTCAAACGCCTATCCGCTATGCATGCATTCCTCTAACCACCTACACACTTGTCTTTCATACCTTCAATTCTCCAGTCAGTATACATACACTTCCTGCAAACACCCTGTCACTCCCCTTGCACTTCTCTAGTGACCCATTCAGCACCATCTACTAATCCATTCACAGCGCCAAAACCCAAACACTTATAAATTTACCCAGGCACTCTCCTTGCAGTACTCTAATCATTCAGTCAGTACCCAAGTACTCATGCACTGAGACAGGCCTTAGCACATGGACTGCTTCAAACGCCAATCCACTATGCATGCAGTCCTCTAACCACCTATACACTTGTCTTTCACACCTTCAATTCCCCAGTCAGTATCCATACACTTCCAGCAAACACCCAGTCACTCCCCTTGCACTCCTCTAGTGACCCATTCAGCACCATCTACTAATCCATTCACTGCGCCAAAACCCAACCACTTATAAATTCACCCAGGCACTCTCCTTGCAGTGCTCTAATCATACAGTCGGTACCCAAGTACTCATGCACTGAGCCAGGCCTTAGCACATGGACTGCTTTAAACGCCTATCCACTATGCATGCAGTCCTCTAACCACCTACACACTTGTCTTTCACACCTTCAATTCCCCAGTCAGTATCCATACACTTCCAACAAACACCCTGTCACTCTCCTTGCACTCCTCTAGTGACCCATTCAGCACCATGTACTAATCCATTCACTGCGCCAAACCCCAAACACTTATATATTCACCCAGGGACTCTCCTTGCAGTACTCTAATCATTCCGTCAGTACCCAAGTACTCATGCACTGAGCCAGGCGTTAGCACATGGACTGCTTCAAACGCCTATCCACTATGCATGTAGTCCTCTAACCACCTATACACTTGTCTTTCACACCTTCAATTCCCCAGTCAGTATCCATACACTTCCAGCAAACACCCTGTCACTCCCCTTGCACTCCTCTAGTGACCCATTCAGCACCATCTACTAATCCATTCACTGCGCCAAAACCCAACTACTTATAAATTCACCCAGGCACTCTCCTTGAAGTGCTCTAATCATTCAGTCAGTACCCAAGTACTCATGCACTGAGCCAGGCCTTAGCACATGGACTGCTTTAAACGCCTATCCACTATGCATGTCGTCCTCTAACCACCTACACACTTGTCTTTCATACCTTCAGTTCCCCAGTCAGTAGCCATACACTTCCAGCAAACACCCTGTCACTCTCCTTGCACTCCTCTAGTGAACCATTCAGCACCATGTACTAATCCATTCACTGCGCCAAAACCCAAACACATAAATTCACCCAGACACTCTCCTTGCAGTACTCTAATCATTCAGTCAGGACCCAAGTACTCATGCACTGAGCCAGGCCTTAGCACATGGACTACTTCAAACGCCTATCCACTATGCATGCAGTCTTCTAACCACAAACACACTTGTCTTTCAAACCTTCAAGTCTCCAGTCAGTATCCATACACTTCCAGCAAACACCTTGTCACTCCCCTAGGACTCCTGTAGTAACCCATTTAGCACCATGTACTAACCCATTCACTGCACCAAAACCCAAACACTAATAAATTCACCCAGGGACTCTCCTTGCAGTACTCTAATCATTCAGTCAGTACCCAAGTACTCATGCACTGAGCCATGCCTTAGCACATGGACTGCTTCAAATGCCTATCCACTATGCATGCAGTCCTCTAACCACCTACACACTTGTCTTTCACACCTTCAATTCCCCAGTCAGTATACATACACTTCCAGCAAACACCCTGTCACTCCCCTTGCACTCCTCTAGTGACCAATTCAGCACCATGTACTAATCCATTCACTGCACCAAACCCCAAACACTTATAAATTCACCCAGGCACTCTCGTTACAGTACTCTAATCATTCAGTCAGTACCCAAGTACTCATGCACTGAGCTAGGCCTTACCACATTGACTGCTTCAAACACCTATCCACTATGCATGCAGTCCTCTAACCACCTACACACTTGTCTTTCACACCTTCAATTCCCTAGTCAGTAGCCATACACTTCCAACAAACACCCTGTCACTCTCCTTGCACTCCTCTAGTGACCCATTCAGCGCCATGTACTAATCCATTCACTGCGCCAAAACCCAAACAATTATAAATTCACCCAGGCACTCTCGTTGCAGTACTCTAATCATTCAGTCAGTACCCAAGTACTCATGCACTGAGCCAGGCCTTAGCACATGGACTACTTCAAACGCCTATCCACTATGCATGTAGTCCTCTAACCACCTACACACTTGTCTTTCACACATTCAAGTTTCCAGTCAGTATCCATACACCTCCAGCAAACACCCTGTCACTCCCCTAGGACTCCTGTAGTGACCCATTCAGCACCATGTTAATCCATTCACTGCGCCAAAACCCAAACACTCATAAATTTACCCAGGGACTCTCCTTGCAGCACTCTAATCATTCAGTCAGTACCCAAGTACTCATGCACTGAGCCATGCCTTAGCACATGGACTGCTTCAAATGCCTATCCACTATGCATGTAGTCCTCTAACCACCTACACACTTGTCTTTCACACCTTCCATTCTCCAGTCAGTATACATACACTTCCAGCAAACACCCTCTCACTCCCCTTGCACTCCTCTAGTGACCCATTCAGCACCATGTACTAATCCCTTCACTGCACCAAAACCCAAACACTTATAAATTCACCCAGGCACTCTCGTTACAGTACTCTAATCATTCAGTCAGTACCCAAGTACTCATGCACTGAGCTAGGCCTTAGCACATTGACTGCTTCAAACACCTATCCACTATGCATGCAGTCCTCTAACCACCTACACACTTGTCTTTCACCCCTTCAATTCCCCAGTCAGTATCTAAACACTCCTGCAAACACCCAGTCACTCCCCTTGCACTCCTCCAGTGACCCATTCAGCACCATGTACTAATCCATTCACAGCGCCAAAACCCAAACACTTATAAATTCACCCAGGCACTCTCCTTGCAGTACTCTAATCATTCAGTCAGTACCCAAGTACTCATGCACTGAGACAGGCCTTAGCACATGGACTGCTTCAAACAACAATCCACTAGGCATGCAGTCCTCTAACCACCTATACACTTGTCTTTCACACCTTCAATTCCCCAGTCAGTATCCATACACTTCCAGCAAACACCCAGTCACTCCCCTTGCACTCCTCTAGTGACCCATTCAGCACCATCTACTAATCCATTCACTGCGCCAAAACCCAACCACTTATAAATTCACCCAGGCACTCTCCTTGCAGTGCTCTAATCATTCAGTCAGTACCCAAGTACTCATGCACTGAGCCAGGCCTTAGCACATGGACTGCTTTAAACGCCTATCCACTATGCATGCAGTCCTCTAACCACCTACACACTTGTTTTTCACACCTTCAATTCCCCAGTCAGTATCCATACACTTCCAACAAACACCCTGTCACTCTCCTTGCACTCATCTAGTGACCCATTCAGCACCATGTACTAACCCATTCACTGCGCCAAAACCCAAACACTTATATATTCACCCAGGGACTCTCCTTGCAGTACTCTAATCATTCTGTCAGTACCCAAGTACTCATGCACTGAGCCAGGCCTTAGCACATGGACTGCTTCAAACGCCTATCCACTATGCATGTAGTCCTCTAACCACCTATACACTTGTCTTTCACACCTTCCATTCCCCAGTCAGTATCCATACACTTCCAGCAAACACCCTGTCACTCCCCTTGCACTCCTCTAGTGACCCATTCAGCACCATCTACTAATCCATTCACTGCGCCAAAACCCAACCACTTATAAATTCACCCAGGCACTCTCCTTGCAGTGCTCTAATCATTCAGTCAGTACCCAAGTACTCATGCACTGAGCCAGGCCTTAGCACATGGACTGCTTTAAACGCCTATCCACTATGCATGTCGTCCTCTAACCACCTACACACTTGTCTTGCACACCTTCAGTTCCCCAGTCAGTAGCCATACACTTCCAGCAAACACCCTGTCACTCTCCTTGCACTCCTCTAGTGACCCATTCAGCACCATGTACTAATCCATACACTGCGCCAAAACCCAAACACTTATAAATTCACCCAGGGACTCTCCTTGCAGTACTCTAATCATTCAGTCAGTACCCAAGTACTCATGCACTGAGCTAGGCCTTGCACATGGACTGCAAACGCCTATCCACTATGCATGCAGTCCTCTAACCACGTACACACTTGTCTTTCAAACCTTCAAGTCTCCAGTCAGTATCCATACACTTCCAGCAAACACCCTGTCACTCACCTCGGACTCCTGTAGTGACCCATTCAGCACCATGTGCTAACCCATTCACTGTACCAAAACCCAAACACTTATAAATTCATCCAGACACTCTCCTTGCAGTACTCTAATCATTCAGTCAGTACCCAAGTACTCATGCACTAAGCCAGGCCTTAGCACATGGACTGCTTCAAATACCTATCCGCTATGCATGCATTCCTCTAACCACCTACACACTTGTCTTTCATACCTTCAATTCTCCAGTCAGTATACATACACTTCCTGCAAACACCCTGTCACTCCCCTTGCACTCCTCTAGTGGCCCATTCAGCACCATGTACTAATCCATTCACTGCACCAAAACCCAAACACTTATAAATTCACCCAGGCACTCTCGTTGCTGTACTCTAATCATTCAGTCAGTACCCGAGTACTCATGCACTGAGACAGGCCTTAGCACATGGACTGCTTCAAACGCCAATCCACTATGCATGCAGTCCTCTAACCACCTACACACTTGTCTTTCACACCTTCAATTCCCCAGTCAGTGTCCATACACTTCCAGCAAACACCCTGTCAATCTCCTTGCACTCCTCTAGTGACCCATTCAGCACCATGTACTAATCCATTCACTGCGCCAAAACCCAAACACTTATAAATTCACCCAGGGACTCTCCTTGCAATACTCTAATCATTCCGTCAGTACCCAAGTACTCATGCACTGAGCCAGGCCTTAGCACATGGACTGCTTCAAACGCCTATCCACTATGCATGTAGTCCTCTAACCACCTATAAACTTGTCTTTCACACCTTCAATTCCCCAGTCAGTATCCATACACTTCCAGCAAACACCCTGTCACTCCCCTTGCACTCCTCTAGTGACCCATTCAGCACCATCTACTAATCCATTCACTGCGCCAAAACCCAACCACTTATGAATTCACCCAGGCACTCTCCTTGCAGTGCTCTAATCATTCAGTCAGTACCCAAGTACTCATGCACTGAGCCAGGCCTTAGCACATGGACTACTTCAAACGCCTATCCACTATGCATGTAGTCCTCTAACCACCTACACACTTGTCTTTCACACCTTCAGTTCCCCAGTCAGTAGCCATACACTTCCAGCAAACACCCTGTCACTCTCCTTGCACTCCTCTAGTGACCCATTCAGCACCATCTACTAATCCATTCACTGTGCCAAAACCCAAACACTTATAAATTCACCCAGGGACTCTCCATGCAGTACACTAATCATTCAGTCAGTACCCAAGTACTCATGCACTGAGCCAGGCCTTAGCACATGGACTGCAAACGCCTATCCACTATGCATGCAGTCCTCTAACCACGTACACACTTGTCTTTCAAACCTTCAAGTCTCCCGTCAGTATCCATACACTTCCAGCAAACACCCTGTCACTCACCTAGGACTCCTACAGTGACCCATTCAGCACCATGTACTAACCCATTCACTGTACCAAAACCCAAACACTTATAAATTCATCCAGACACTCTCCTTGCAGTACTCTAATCATTCAGTCAGTACCCAAGTACTCATGCACTGAGCCAGGCCTTAGCACATGGACTGTTTCAAACGCCTATCCGCTATGCATGCATTCCTCTAACCACCTACACACTTGTCTTTCATACCTTCAATTCTCCAGTCAGTATACATACACTTCCTGCAAACACCCTGTCACTCCCCTTGCACTTCTCTAGTGACCCATTCAGCACCATCTACTAATCCATTCACAGCGCCAAAACCCAAACACTTATAAATTCACCCAGGCACTCTCCTTGCAGTACTCTAATCATTCAGTCAGTACCCAAGTACTCATGCACTGAGACAGGCCTTAGCACATGGACTGCTTCAAACGCCAATCCACTATGCATGCAGTCCTCTAACCACCTATACACTTGTCTTTCACACCTTCAATTCCCCAGTCAGTATCCATACACTTCCAGCAAACACCCAGTCACTCCCCTTGCACTCCTCTAGTGACCCATTCAGCACCATCTACTAATCCATTCACTGCGCCAAAACCCAACCACTTATAAATTCACCCAGGCACTCTCCTTGCAGTGCTCTAATCATACAGTCGGTACCCAAGTACTCATGCACTGAGCCAGGCCTTAGCACATGGACTGCTTTAAACGCCTATCCACTATGCATGCAGTCCTCTAACCACCTACACACTTGTCTTTCACACCTTCAATTCCCCAGTCAGTATCCATACACTTCCAACAAACACCCTGTCACTCTCCTTGCACTCCTCTAGTGACCCATTCAGCACCATGTACTAATCCATTCACTGCGCCAAACCCCAAACACTTATATATTCACCCAGGGACTCTCCTTGCAGTACTCTAATCATTCCGTCAGTACCCAAGTACTCATGCACTGAGCCAGGCGTTAGCACATGGACTGCTTCAAACGCCTACCCACTATGCATGTAGTCCTCTAACCACCTATACACTTGTCTTTCACACCTTCAATTCCCCAGTCAGTATCCATACACTTCCAGCAAACACCCTGTCACTCCCCTTGCACTCCTCTAGTGACCCATTCAGCACCATCTACTAATCCATTCACTGCGCCAAAACCCAACCACTTATAAATTCACCCAGGCACTCTCCTTGAAGTGCTCTAATCATTCAGTCAGTACCCAAGTACTCATGCACTGAGCCAGGCCTTAGCACATGGACTGCTTTAAACGCCTATCCACTATGCATGTCGTCCTCTAACCACCTACACACTTGTCTTTCATACCTTCAGTTCCCCAGTCAGTAGCCATACACTTCCAGCAAACACCCTGTCACTCTCCTTGCACTCCTCTAGTGAACCATTCAGCACCATGTACTAATCCATTCACTGCGCCAAAACCCAAACACATAAATTCACCCAGACACTCTCCTTGCAGTACTCTAATCATTCAGTCAGGACCCAAGTACTCATGCACTGAGCCAGGCCTTAGCACATGGACTACTTCAAACGCCTATCCACTATGCATGCAGTCTTCTAACCACATACACACTTGTCTTTCAAACCTTCAAGTCTCCAGTCAGTATCCATACACTTCCAGCAAACACCTTGTCACTCCCCTAGGACTCCTGTAGTAACCCATTTAGCACCATGTACTAACCCATTCACTGCACCAAAACCCAAACACTAATAAATTCACCCAGGGACTCTCCTTGCAGTACTCTAATCATTCAGTCAGTACCCAAGTACTCATGCACTGAGCCATGCCTTAGCACATGGACTGCTTCAAATGCCTATCCACTATGCATGCAGTCCTCTAACCACCTACACACTTGTCTTTCACACCTTCAATTCCCCAGTCAGTATACATACACTTCCAGCAAACACCCTGTCACTCCCCTTGCACTCCTCTAGTGACCAATTCAGCACCATGTACTAATCCATTCACTGCACCAAAACCCAAACACTTATAAATTCACCCAGGCACTCTCGTTACAGTACTCTAATCATTCAGTCAGTACCCAAGTACTCATGCACTGAGCTAGGCCTTACCACATTGACTGCTTCAAACACCTATCCACTATGCATGCAGTCCTCTAACCACCTACACACTTGTCTTTCACCCCTTCAATTTCCCAGTCAGTATCTAAACACTCCTGCAAACACCCAGTCACTCCCCTTGCACTCCTCCAGTGACCCATTCAGCACCATGTACTAATCCATTCACAGCGCCAAAACCCAAACACTTATAAATTCACCCAGGCACTCTCCTTGCAGTACTCTAATCATTCAGTCAGTACCCAAGTACTCATGCACTGAGACAGGCCTTAGCACATGGACTGCTTCAAACGCCAATCCACTATGCATGCAGTCCTCTAACCACCTACACACTTGTTTTTCACACCTTCAATTCCCCAGTCAGTGTCCATACACTTCCAGCAAACACCCTGTCACTCTCCTTGCACTCCTCTAGTGACCCATTCAGCACCATGTACTAATCCATTCACTGCGCCAAAACCCAAACACTAATAAATTCACCCAGGGACTCTCCTTGCAGTACTCTAATCATTCCGTCAGTACCCAAGTACTCATGCACTGAGCCAGGCCTTAGCACATGGACTGCTTCAAACGCCTATCCACTATGCATGTAGTCCTCTAACCACCTACACACTTGTCATTCACACTTTCAATTCCCCAGTCAGTAGCCATACACTTCCAGCAAACACCCTGTCACTCTCCTTGCACTCCTCTAGTGACCCATTCAGCACCATGTACTAATCCATTCACTGTGCCAAAACCAAAACAGTTATAAATTCACCCAGGGAATCTCCTTGCAGTACTCTAATCATTAAGTATTTACCCAAGTACTCATGCACTGAGCCAGGCCTTAGCACATGGACTGCTTCAAACGCCTATCCACTCTGCATGTAGTCCTCTAACCACCAATACACTTGTCTTTCACACCTTCAATTCCCCAGTCAGTATCCATACATTTCCAGCAAACACCCTGTCACTCCCCTTGCACTCCTCTAATGACCCATTCAGCACCATCTACTAATCCATTCACTGTGCCAAACCCCAACCACTTATACATTCACCCAGGCACTCTCCTTGCAGTGCTCTAATCATTCAGTCAGTACCCAAGTACTCATGCACTGAGCCAGGCCTTAGCACATGGACTGCTTCAAACGCCTATCCACTATGCATGTAGTCCTCTAACCACCTACACACTTGTCTTTCACACATTCAAGTTTCCAGTCAGTATCCATACACCTCCAGCAAACACCCTGTCACTCCCCTAGGACTCCTGTAGTGACCCATTCAGCACCATGTTAATCCATTCACTGCGCCAAAACCCAAACACTCATAAATTTACCCAGGGACTCTCCTTGCAGCACTCTAATCATTCAGTCAGTACCCAAGTACTCATGCACTGAGCCATGCCTTAGCACATGGACTGCTTCAAATGCCTATCCACTATGCATGTAGTCCTCTAACCACCTACACACTTGTCTTTCACACCTTCCATTCTCCAGTCAGTATACATACACTTCCAGCAAACACCCAGTCACTCCCCTTGCACTCCTCCAGTGACCCATTCAGCACCATGTACTAATCCATTCACAGCGCCAAAACCCAAACACTTATAAATTCACCCAGGCACTCTCCTTGCAGTACTCTAATCATTCAGTCAGTACCCAAGTACTCATGCACTGAGACAGGCCTTAGCACATGGACTGCTTCAAACAACAATCCACTAGGCATGCAGTCCTCTAACCACCTATACACTTGTCTTTCACACCTTCAATTCCCCAGTCAGTATCCATACACTTCCAGCAAACACCCAGTCACTCCCCTTGCACTCCTCTAGTGACCCATTCAGCACCATCTACTAATCCATTCACTGCGCCAAAACCCAACCACTTATAAATTCACCCAGGCACTCTCCTTGCAGTGCTCTAATCATTCAGTCAGTACCCAAGTACTCATGCACTGAGCCAGGCCTTAGCACATGGACTGCTTTAAACGCCTATCCACTATGCATGCAGTCCTCTAACCACCTACACACTTGTTTTTCACACCTTCAATTCCCCAGTCAGTATCCATACACTTCCAACAAACACCCTGTCACTCTCCTTGCACTCATCTAGTGACCCATTCAGCACCATGTACTAACCCATTCACTGCGCCAAAACCCAAACACTTATATATTCACCCAGGGACTCTCCTTGCAGTACTCTAATCATTCTGTCAGTACCCAAGTACTCATGCACTGAGCCAGGCCTTAGCACATGGACTGCTTCAAACGCCTATCCACTATGCATGTAGTCCTCTAACCACCTATACACTTGTCTTTCACACCTTCAAGTCTCCAGTCAGTATCCATACACTTCCAGCAAACACCCTGTCACTCTCCTTGCACTCCTCTAGTGACCCATTCAGCACCATCTACTAATCCATTCACTGTGCCAAAACCCAAACACTTATAAATTCACCCAGGGACTCTCCATGCAGTACTCTAATCATTCAGTCAGTACCCAAGTACTCATGCACTGAGCCAGGCCTTAGCACATGGACTGCAAACGCCTATCCACTATGCATGCAGTCCTCTAACCACGTACACACTTGTCTTTCAAACCTTCAAGTCTCCCGTCAGTATCCATACACTTCCAGCAAACACCCTGTCACTCACCTAGGACTCCTACAGTGACCCATTCAGCACCATGTACTAACCCATTCACTGTACCAAAACCCAAAAACTTATAAATTCATCCAGACACTCTCCTTGCAGTACTCTAATCATTCAGTCAGTACCCAAGTACTCATGCACTGAGCCAGGCCTTAGCACATGGACTGTTTCAAACGCCTATCCGCTATGCATGCATTCCTCTAACCACCTACACACTTGTCTTTCATACCTTCAATTCTCCAGTCAGTATACATACACTTCCTGCAAACACCCTGTCACTCCCCTTGCACTTCTCTAGTGACCCATTCAGCACCATCTACTAATCCATTCACAGCGCCAAAACCCAAACACTTATAAATTCACCCAGGCACTCTCCTTGCAGTACTCTAATCATTCAGTCAGTACCCAAGTACTCATGCACTGAGACAGGCCTTAGCACATGGACTGCTTCAAACGCCAATCCACTATGCATGCAGTCCTCTAACCACCTATACACTTGTCTTTCACACCTTCAATTCCCCAGTCAGTATCCATACACTTCCAGCAAACACCCAGTCACTCCCCTTGCACTCCTCTAGTGACCCATTCAGCACCATCTACTAATCCATTCACTGCGCCAAAACCCAACCACTTATAAATTCACCCAGGCACTCTCCTTGCAGTGCTCTAATCATACAGTCGGTACCCAAGTACTCATGCACTGAGCCAGGCCTTAGCACATGGACTGCTTTAAACGCCTATCCACTATGCATGCAGTCCTCTAACCACCTACACACTTGTCTTTCACACCTTCAATTCCCCAGTCAGTATCCATACACTTCCAACAAACACCCTGTCACTCTCCTTGCACTCCTCTAGTGACCCATTCAGCACCATGTACTAATCCATTCACTGCGCCAAACCCCAAACACTTATATATTCACCCAGGCACTCTCCTTGAAGTGCTCTAATCATTCAGTCAGTACCCAAGTACTCATGCACTGAGCCAGGCCTTAGCACATGGACTGCTTTAAACGCCTATCCACTATGCATGTCGTCCTCTAACCACCTACACACTTGTCTTTCATACCTTCAGTTCCCCAGTCAGTAGCCATACACTTCCAGCAAACACCCTGTCACTCTCCTTGCACTCCTCTAGTGAACCATTCAGCACCATGTACTAATCCATTCACTGCGCCAAAACCCAAACACATAAATTCACCCAGACACTCTCCTTGCAGTACTCTAATCATTCAGTCAGGAACCAAGTACTCATGCACTGAGCCAGGCCTTAGCACATGGACTACTTCAAACGCCTATCCACTATGCATGCAGTCTTCTAACCACATACACACTTGTCTTTCAAACCTTCAAGTCTCCAGTCAGTATCCATACACTTCCAGCAAACACCTTGTCACTCCCCTAGGACTCCTGTAGTAACCCATTCAGCACCATGTACTAACCCATTCACTGCACCAAAACCCAAACACTAATAAATTCACCCAGGGACTCTCCTTGCAGTACTCTAATCATTCAGTCAGTACCCAAGTACTCATGCACTGAGCCATGCCTTAGCACATGGACTGCTTCAAATGCCTATCCACTATGCATGCAGTCCTCTAACCACCTACACACTTGTCTTTCACACCTTCAATTCCCCAGTCAGTATACATACACTTCCAGCAAACACCCTGTCACTCCCCTTGCACTCCTCTAGTGACCAATTCAGCACCATGTACTAATCCATTCACTGCACCAAAACCCAAACACTTATAAATTCACCCAGGCACTCTCGTTACAGTACTCTAATCATTCAGTCAGTACCCAAGTACTCATGCACTGAGCTAGGCCTTACCACATTGACTGCTTCAAACACCTATCCACTATGCATGCAGTCCTCTAACCACCTACACACTTGTCTTTCACACCTTCAATTCCCTAGTCAGTAGCCATACACTTCCAACAAACACCCTGTCACTCTCCTTGCACTCCTCTAGTGACCCATTCAGCGCCATGTACTAATCCATTCACTGCGCCAAAACCCAAACAATTATAAATTCACCCAGGCACTCTCGTTGCAGTACTCTAATCATTCAGTCAGTACCCAAGTACTCATGCACTGAGCCAGGCCTTAGCACATGGACTACTTCAAACGCCTATCCACTATGCATGTAGTCCTCTAACCACCTACACACTTGTCTTTCACACATTCAAGTTTCCAGTCAGTATCCATACACCTCCAGCAAACACCCTGTCACTCCCCTAGGACTCCTGTAGTGACCCATTCAGCACCATGTACTAATCCATTCACTGCGCCAAAACCCAAACACTCATAAATTTACCCAGGGACTCTCCTTGCAGTACTCTAATCATTCAGTCAGTACCCAAGTACTCATGCACTGAGCCACGCCTTAGCACATGGACTGCTTCAAACGCCTATCCACTATGCATGTAGTCCTCTAACCACCTACACACTTGTCTTTCACACTTTCAATTCCCCAGTCAGTAGCCATACACTTCCAGCAAACACCCTGTCACTCTCCTTCCACTCCTCTAGTGACCCATTCAGCACCATGTACTAATCCATACACTGCGCCAAAACCCAAACACTTATAAATTCACCCAGGGACTCTCCTTGCAGTACTCTAATCATTCAGTCAGTACCCAAGTACTCATGCACTGAGCCAGGCCTTGCACATGGACTGCAAATGCCTATCCACTATGCATGCAGTCCTCTAACCACGTACACACTTGTCTTTCAAACCTTCAAGTCTCCAGTCAGTATCCATACACTTCCAGCAAACACCCTGTCACTCCCCTTGTACTTCTCCAGTGACCCATTCAGCACCATGTACTAATCCATTCACAGCGCCAAAACCCAAACACTTATAAATTCACCCAGACACTCTCCTTGCAGTACTCTAATCATTCAGTCAGTTCCCAAGTACTCATGCACTGAGCCAGGGCTTACCACGTGGACTGCTTCAAACGCCTATCCACTATGCATGTAGTCCTCTAACCACCTACACACTTGTCTTTCATACCTTCAATTCCCAAATCAGTCGGTAGCCATACACTTCCAGCAAACACCCTGTCACTCTCGTTGCACTCCTCTAGTGACCCATTCAGCACCATGTACTAATCCATTCATTGCGCCAAAACCCAAACACTTATAAATTCACCCAGACACTCTCCTTGCAGTACTCTAATCATTCAGTCAGTACCCAAGTACTCATGCACTGAGCTAGGCCTTAGCACATTGACTGCTTCAAACACCTTTCCACTATGCATGTAGTCCTCTAACCACCTATACAAGTGTCTTTCACACCTTCAATTCCCCAGTCAGTATCCATACACTTCCAGCAAACACCCTGTCACTCCCCTTGCACTCCTCTAGTGACCCATTCAGCACCATCTACTAATCCATTCACTGCGTGAAAACCCAAACACTTATAAATTCACCCAGGCACTCTACTTGCAATACTCTAATCATTCAGTCAGTACCCAAGTACTCAACCAGTGACCCAGGTCTTAGCACATGGACATCTTCAAACCCCTATCCACTATGCATGCAATCCTCTAACCACCTACACACTTGTCTTTCACCCCTTCAATTCCCCTGTCAGTATCTAATAACTCCTGCAAACACCCTGTCACTCCTCTCGTTCTCCTCCAGAGACCCATTCAGCACCATGTACTAATCCATTCACAGCGCCAAAACCCAAACACTTATAAAATCACCCAGGCACTCTCCTTGCAGTACTCTAATAATTCAGTCAGAAACCAAGTACTCATGCACTGAGCCAGGCATTAGCACATGGACTACTTCAAATGCCTATCCACTATGCATGCAGTCCTCCTACCACATACACACTTGTCTTTCACACCTTCAAGTCTCCAATCAGTATCGATACACTTCCAGCAAACACCCTGTCACTCCCCTAGGACTCCTGTAGTGACCCATTCAGCACCATGTACTAATCCATTCACTGCGCCAAAACCCAAACACTTATAAATTCACCCAGCGACTCTCCTTGCAGTACTCTAATCATTCAGTCAGTACCCAAGTACTCATGCAGTGAGCCAGGCCTTGGCACATGGACTGCTTCAAACGCCTATCCACTATGCATGCAGTCCTCTAACCACCTACACACTAGTCTTTCACACCTTCAATTCCCCAGTCAGTATACATACACTTCCAGCAAACACCCTGTCATTCCCCTTCAACTCCTCTAGTGACCCATTCAGCACCATCTACTAATCCATTCACTGCGCCAAAACCCAACCACTTATAAATTCACTCAGGCACCCTCCTTGCAGTTCTCTAATCATTCAGTAAGTACCCAAGTACTCATGCACTGAGCCAGGCCTTAGCACATGGACTGCTTCAAACGCCTATCCACTATGCATGCAGTCCTCTAACCACATACACACTTGTCTTTCACACTTTCAATTCCCCAGTCAGTAGCCATACACTTCCAGCAAACACCCTGTCACTCTCCTTACACTCCTCTAGTGACCCATTCAGCACCATGTACTTATCCATTCACTGCGCCAAAACCCAAACACTTATATATTCACCCAGGGACTCTCCTTGCAGTACTCTAATCATTCAGTCAGTACCCAAGTACTCATGCACTGAGCCAGGCCTTAGCACATGGACTGCAAACGCCTATCCACTATGCATGCAGTCCTCTAACCACGTACACACTTGTCTTTCAAACCTTCAAGTCTCCAGTCAGTATCCATACACTTCCAGCAAACACCCTGTCACTCACCTAGGACTCCTGTAGTGACCCATTCAGCACCATGTACTAACCCATTCACTGTACCAAAACCCAAACACTTATAAATTCATCCAGACACTCTCCTTGCAGTACTCTAATCATTCAGTCAGTACCCAAGTACTCATGCACTAAGCCAGGCCTTAGCACATGGACTGCTTCAAACGCCTATCCGCTATGCATGCATTCCTCTAACCACCTACACACTTGTCTTTCACACCTTCAATTCTACAGTCAGTATACATACACTTCCTGCAAACACCCTGTCACTTCCATTGCACTCTTCTAGTTACCCATTCAGCACCATGTACTAATCAATTCACTGCACCAAAACCCAAACACTTATAAATTCACCCAGGCACTCTCGTTTCAGTACTCTAATCATTCAGTCAGTACCCAAGTACTCATGCACTGAGACAGGCCTTAGCACATGGACTGCATCAAACGCCAATCCACTATGCATGCAGTCCTCTAACCACCTACACACTTGTCTTTCACACCTTCAATTCCCCAGTCAGTGTCCATACACTTCCAGCAAACACCCTGTCAATCTCCTTGCACTCCTCTAGTGACCCATTCAGCAGCATGTACTAATCCATTCACTGCGCCAAAACTCAAACACTTATAAATTCACCCAGGCACTCTCGTTGCAGTACTCTAATCATTCAGTCAGTACACAAGTACTCATGCACTGAGCCAGGCCTTAGCACATGGACTACTTCAAACGCCTATCCACTATGCATGTAGTCCTCTAACCACCTACACACTTGTCTTTCACACCTTCAATTCCCCAGTCAGTATACATACACTTCTTGCAAACACCCTGTCACTCCCCTTGCACTCCTCTAGTGACCCATTCAGCACCATCTACTAATCCATTCACTGCGCCAAAACCCAACCACTTATAAATTCACCCAGGCACTCTCCTTGCAGTGCTCTAATCATTCAGTCAGTACCCAAGTACTCATGCACTAAGCCAGGCCTTAGCACATGGACTGCTTCAAACGCCTATCCGCTATGCATGCATTCCTCTAACCACCTACACACTTGTCTTTCACACCTTCAATTCTCCAGTCAGTATACATACACTTCCTGCAAACACCCTGTCACTCCCCTTGCACTCCTCTAGTGACCCATTCAGCACCATGTACTAATCCATTCACTGCACCAAAACCCAAACACTTATAAATTCACCCAGGCACTCTTGTTGCTGTACTCTAATCATTCAGTCAGTACCCAAGTACTCATGCACTGAGACAGGCCTTAGCACATGGACTGCTTCAAACGCCAATCCACTATGCATGCAGTCCTCTAACCACCTGCACACTTGTCTTTCACACCTTCAATTCCCTAGTCAGTAGCCATACACTTCCAGCAAACACCCTGTCACTCTCCTTGCACTCCTCTAGTGACCCATTCAGTGCCATGTACTAATCCATTCACTGCGCCAAAACCCAAAGACTTATAAATTCACCCAGGCACTCTCGTTGCAGTACTCTAATCATTCGGTCAGTACCCAAGTACTCATGCACTGAGCCAGGCCTTAGCACATGGACTACTTCAAACGCCTATCCACTATGCATGTGGTCTTCTAACCACCTACACACTTGTCTTTCACACTTTCAAGTCTCCAGTCAGTATCCATACACCTCCAGCAAACACCCTGTCGCTCCCCTAGGACTCCTGTAGTGACCCATTCAGCACCATGTACTAATCCATTCACTGCGCCAAAACCCAAACACTTATAAATTCACCCAGGCACTCTCCTTGCAGTACTCTAATCATTCAGTCAGTACCCAAGTACTCATGCACTGAGACAGGCCTTAGCACATGGACTGCTTTAAACGCCTATCCACTATGCATGCAGTCCTCTAACCACCTACACACTTGTCTTTCACACCTTCAATTCCCCAGTCAGTATCCATACACTTCCAACAAACACCCTGTCACTCTCCTTGCACTCCTCTAGTGACCCATTCAGCACCATGTACTAATCCATTCACTGCGCCAAACCCCAAACACTTATATATTCACCCAGGCACTCTCCTTGAAGTGCTCTAATCATTCAGTCAGTACCCAAGTACTCATGCACTGAGCCAGGCCTTAGCACATGGACTGCTTTAAACGCCTATCCACTATGCATGTCGTCCTCTAACCACCTACACACTTGTCTTTCATACCTTCAGTTCCCCAGTCAGTAGCCATACACTTCCAGCAAACACCCTGTCACTCTCCTTGCACTCCTCTAGTGAACCATTCAGCACCATGTACTAATCCATTCACTGCGCCAAAACCCAAACACATAAATTCACCCAGACACTCTCCTTGCAGTACTCTAATCATTCAGTCAGGAACCAAGTACTCATGCACTGAGCCAGGCCTTAGCACATGGACTACTTCAAACGCCTATCCACTATGCATGCAGTCTTCTAACCACATACACACTTGTCTTTCAAACCTTCAAGTCTCCAGTCAGTATCCATACACTTCCAGCAAACACCTTGTCACTCCCCTAGGACTCCTGTAGTAACCCATTCAGCACCATGTACTAACCCATTCACTGCACCAAAACCCAAACACTAATAAATTCACCCAGGGACTCTCCTTGCAGTACTCTAATCATTCAGTCAGTACCCAAGTACTCATGCACTGAGCCATGCCTTAGCACATGGACTGCTTCAAATGCCTATCCACTATGCATGCAGTCCTCTAACCACCTACACACTTGTCTTTCACACCTTCAATTCCCCAGTCAGTATACATACACTTCCAGCAAACACCCTGTCACTCCCCTTGCACTCCTCTAGTGACCAATTCAGCACCATGTACTAATCCATTCACTGCACCAAAACCCAAACACTTATAAATTCACCCAGGCACTCTCGTTACAGTACTCTAATCATTCAGTCAGTACCCAAGTACTCATGCACTGAGCTAGGCCTTACCACATTGACTGCTTCAAACACCTATCCACTATGCATGCAGTCCTCTAACCACCTACACACTTGTCTTTCACACCTTCAATTCCCTAGTCAGTAGCCATACACTTCCAACAAACACCCTGTCACTCTCCTTGCACTCCTCTAGTGACCCATTCAGCGCCATGTACTAATCCATTCACTGCGCCAAAACCCAAACAATTATAAATTCACCCAGGCACTCTCGTTGCAGTACTCTAATCATTCAGTCAGTACCCAAGTACTCATGCACTGAGCCAGGCCTTAGCACATGGACTACTTCAAACGCCTATCCACTATGCATGTAGTCCTCTAACCACCTACACACTTGTCTTTCACACATTCAAGTTTCCAGTCAGTATCCATACACCTCCAGCAAACACCCTGTCACTCCCCTAGGACTCCTGTAGGGACCCATTCAGCACCATGTACTAATCCATTCACTGCGCCAAAACCCAAACACTCATAAATTTACCCAGGGACTCTCCTTGCAGTACTCTAATCATTCAGTCAGTACCCAAGTACTCATGCACTGAGCCACGCCTTAGCACATGGACTGCTTCAAACGCCTATCCACTATGCATGTAGTCCTCTAACCACCTACACACTTGTCTTTCACACTTTCAATTCCCCAGTCAGTAGCCATACACTTCCAGCAAACACCCTGTCACTCTCCTTCCACTCCTCTAGTGACCCATTCAGCACCATGTACTAATCCATACACTGCGCCAAAACCCAAACACTTATAAATTCACCCAGGGACTCTCCTTGCAGTACTCTAATCATTCAGTCAGTACCCAAGTACTCATGCACTGAGCCAGGCCTTGCACATGGACTGCAAATGCCTATCCACTATGCATGCAGTCCTCTAACCACGTACACACTTGTCTTTCAAACCTTCAAGTCTCCAGTCAGTATCCATACACTTCCAGCAAACACCCTGTCACTCCCCTTGTACTTCTCCAGTGACCCATTCAGCACCATGTACTAATCCATTCACAGCGCCAAAACCCAAACACTTATAAATTCACCCAGACACTCTCCTTGCAGTACTCTAATCATTCAGTCAGTTCCCAAGTACTCATGCACTGAGCCAGGGCTTACCACGTGGACTGCTTCAAACGCCTATCCACTATGCATGTAGTCCTCTAACCACCTACACACTTGTCTTTCATACCTTCAATTCCCAAATCAGTCGGTAGCCATACACTTCCAGCAAACACCCTGTCACTCTCGTTGCACTCCTCTAGTGACCCATTCAGCACCATGTACTAATCCATTCACTGCGCCAAAACCCAAACACTTATAAATTCACCCAGACACTCTCCTTGCAGTACTCTAATCATTCAGTCAGTACCCAAGTACTCATGCACTGAGCTAGGCCTTAGCACATTGACTGCTTCAAACACCTTTCCACTATGCATGTAGTCCTCTAACCACCTATACAAGTGTCTTTCACACCTTCAATTCCCCAGTCAGTATCCATACACTTCCAGCAAACACCCTGTCACTCCCCTTGCACTCCTCTAGTGACCCATTCAGCACCATCTACTAATCCATTCACTGCGTGAAAACCCAAACACTTATAAATTCACCCAGGCACTCTACTTGCAATACTCTAATCATTCAGTCAGTACCCAAGTACTCAACCAGTGACCCAGGTCTTAGCACATGGACATCTTCAAACCCCTATCCACTATGCATGCAATCCTCTAACCACCTACACACTTGTCTTTCACCCCTTCAATTCCCCTGTCAGTATCTAATAACTCCTGCAAACACCCTGTCACTCCTCTCGTTCTCCTCCAGAGACCCATTCAGCACCATGTACTAATCCATTCACAGCGCCAAAACCCAAACACTTATAAAATCACCCAGGCACTCTCCTTGCAGTACTCTAATCATTCAGTCAGAAACCAAGTACTCATGCACTGAGCCAGGCATTAGCACATGGACTACTTCAAATGCCTATCCACTATGCATGCAGTCCTCCTACCACATACACACTTGTCTTTCACACCTTCAAGTCTCCAGTCAGTATCGATACACTTCCAGCAAACACCCTGTCACTCCCCTAGGACTCCTGTAGTGACCCATTCAGCACCATGTACTAATCCATTCACTGCGCCAAAACCCAAACACTTATAAATTCACCCAGCGACTCTCCTTGCAGTACTCTAATCATTCAGTCAGTACCCAAGTACTCATGCAGTGAGCCAGGCCTTGGCACATGGACTGCTTCAAACGCCTATCCACTATGCATGCAGTCCTCTAACCACCTACACACTAGTCTTTCACACCTTCAATTCCCCAGTCAGTATACATACACTTCCAGCAAACACCCTGTCATTCCCCTTCAACTCCTCTAGTGACCCATTCAGCACCATCTACTAATCCATTCACTGCGCCAAAACCCAACCACTTATAAATTCACTCAGGCACCCTCCTTGCAGTTCTCTAATCATTCAGTAAGTACCCAAGTACTCATGCACTGAGCCAGGCCTTAGCACATGGACTGCTTCAAACGCCTATCCACTATGCATGCAGTCCTCTAACCACCTACACACTTGTCTTTCACACTTTCAATTCCCCAGTCAGTAGCCATACACTTCCAGCAAACACCCTGTCACTCTCCTTACACTCCTCTAGTGACCCATTCAGCACCATGTACTTATCCATTCACTGCGCCAAAACCCAAACACTTATATATTCACCCAGGGACTCTCCTTGCAGTACTCTAATCATTCAGTCAGTACCCAAGTACTCATGCACTGAGCCAGGCCTTAGCACATGGACTGCAAACGCCTATCCACTATGCATGCAGTCCTCTAACCACGTACACACTTGTCTTTCAAACCTTCAAGTCTCCAGTCAGTATCCATACACTTCCAGCAAACACCCTGTCACTCACCTAGGACTCCTGTAGTGACCCATTCAGCACCATGTACTAACCCATTCACTGTACCAAAACCCAAACACTTATAAATTCATCCAGACACTCTCCTTGCAGTACTCTAATCATTCAGTCAGTACCCAAGTACTCATGCACTAAGCCAGGCCTTAGCACATGGACTGCTTCAAACGCCTATCCGCTATGCATGCATTCCTCTAACCACCTACACACTTGTCTTTCACACCTTCAATTCTACAGTCAGTATACATACACTTCCTGCAAACACCCTGTCACTTCCATTGCACTCTTCTAGTTACCCATTCAGCACCATGTACTAATCAATTCACTGCACCAAAACCCAAACACTTATAAATTCACCCAGGCACTCTCGTTTCAGTACTCTAATCATTCAGTCAGTACCCAAGTACTCATGCACTGAGACAGGCCTTAGCACATGGACTGCTTCAAACGCCAATCCACTATGCATGCAGTCCTCTAACCACCTACACACTTGTCTTTCACACCTTCAATTCCCCAGTCAGTGTCCATACACTTCCAGCAAACACCCTGTCAATCTCCTTGCACTCCTCTAGTGACCCATTCAGCAGCATGTACTAATCCATTCACTGCGCCAAAACTCAAACACTTATAAATTCACCCAGGCACTCTCGTTGCAGTACTCTAATCATTCAGTCAGTACACAAGTACTCATGCACTGAGCCAGGCCTTAGCACATGGACTACTTCAAACGCCTATCCACTATGCATGTAGTCCTCTAACCACCTACACACTTGTCTTTCACACCTTCAATTCCCCAGTCAGTATACATACACTTCTTGCAAACACCCTGTCACTCCCCTTGCACTCCTCTAGTGACCCATTCAGCACCATCTACTAATCCATTCACTGCGCCAAAACCCAACCACTTATAAATTCACCCAGGCACTCTCCTTGCAGTGCTCTAATCATTCAGTCAGTACCCAAGTACTCATGCACTAAGCCAGGCCTTAGCACATGGACTGCTTCAAACGCCTATCCGCTATGCATGCATTCCTCTAACCACCTACACACTTGTCTTTCACACCTTCAATTCTCCAGTCAGTATACATACACTTCCTGCAAACACCCTGTCACTCCCCTTGCACTCCTCTAGTGACCCATTCAGCACCATGTACTAATCCATTCACTGCACCAAAACCCAAACACTTATAAATTCACCCAGGCACTCTTGTTGCTGTACTCTAATCATTCAGTCAGTACCCAAGTACTCATGCACTGAGACAGGCCTTAGCACATGGACTGCTTCAAACGCCAATCCACTATGCATGCAGTCCTCTAACCACCTGCACACTTGTCTTTCACACCTTCAATTCCCTAGTCAGTAGCCATACACTTCCAGCAAACACCCTGTCACTCTCCTTGCACTCCTCTAGTGACCCATTCAGTGCCATGTACTAATCCATTCACTGCGCCAAAACCCAAAGACTTATAAATTCACCCAGGCACTCTCGTTGCAGTACTCTAATCATTCGGTCAGTACCCAAGTAATCATGCACTGAGCCAGGCCTTAGCACATGGACTACTTCAAACGCCTATCCACTATGCATGTGGTCTTCTAACCACCTACACACTTGTCTTTCACACTTTCAAGTCTCCAGTCAGTATCCATACACCTCCAGCAAACACCCTGTCGCTCCCCTAGGACTCCTGTAGTGACCCATTCAGCACCATGTACTAATCCATTCACTGCGCCAAAACCCAAACACTTATAAATTCACCCAGGGACTCTCCTTGAAGTACTCTAATCATTCAGTCAGTACCCAAGTACTCATGCACTGAGACAGGCCTTAGCACATGGACTGCTTCAAACGCCTATCCACTATGCATGTAGTCCTCTAACCACCTATACACTTGTCTTTCACACCTTCAATTCCCCAGTCAGTATCCATACACTTCCAGGAAACACCCTGTCACTCCCCTTGCACTCCTCTAGTGACCCATTCAGCACCATCTACTAATCCATTCACTGCGTGAAAACCCAAACACTTATAAATTCACCCAGGCACTCTCGTTGCAGTACTCTAATCATTCAGTCAGTACCCAAGTACTCATGCACTGAGCCAGGCCTTAGCACATGGACTACTTCAAACGCCTATCCACTATGCATGCAATCCTCTAACCACCTACACACTTGTCTTTCACCCCTTCAATTCCCCTGTCAGTATCTAATAACTCCTGCAAACACCCTGTCACTCCTCTTGTTCTCCTCCAGTGATCCATTCAGCACCATGTACTAATCCATTCACAGCGCCAAAACCCAAACACTTATAAAATCACCCAGGCACTCTCCTTGCAGTACTCTAATCATTCAGTCAGTATGCAAGTACTCATGCACTGAGACAGACCTTAGCACATGGACTGCTTCAAACGCCAATCCACTGTGCATGCAGTCCTCTAACCACCTACACACTTGTCTTTCATACCTTCAATTCCACAGTCAGTAGCCATACACTTCCAGCAAACACCCTGTCACTCTAATTGCACTCCTCTAGTGACCCATTCAGCACCATGTACTAATCCATTCACTGCGCCAAAACCCAAACACTTATAAATTCACCCAGGAACTCATCATTGCAGTACTCTAATCATTCAGTCAGAACCCAAGTACTCATGCACTGAGCCAGGCATTAGCACATGGACTACTTCAAATGCCTATCCACTATGCATGCAGTCCTCCTACCACATATACACTTGTCTTTCACACCTTCAAGTCTCCAGTCAGTATCGATACACTTCCAGCAAACACCCTGTCACTCCCCTAGGACTCCTGTAGTGACCCATTCAGCACCATGTACTAATCCATTCACTGCGCCAAAACCCAAACACTTATAAATTCACCCAGGGACTCTCCTTGCAGTACTCTAATCATTCAGTCAGTACCCAAGTACTCATGCAGTGAGCCAGGCCTTGGCACATGGACTGCTTCAAACGCCTATCCACTATGCATGCAGTCCTCTAACCACCTACAAACTAGTCTTTCACACCTTCAATTCCCCAGTCAGTATACATACACTTCCAGCAAACACCCTGTCATTCCCCTTCAACTCTTCTAGTGACCCATTCAGCACCATCTACTAATCCATTCACTGCGCCAAAACCCAACCACTTATAAATTCACTCAGGCACCCTCCTTGCAGTTCTCTAATCATTCAGTCAGTACCCAAGTACTCATGCACTGAGCCAGGCCTTAGCACATGGACTGCTTCAAACGCCTATCCACTATGCATGTAGTCCTCTAACCACCAACGCACTTGTCTTTCACACCTTCAATTCCCCAGTCAGTAGCCATACTCTTCCAGCAAATACCCTGTCACTCTCCTTGCACTCCTCTAGTGACCCATTCAGCACCATGTACTAATCCATTCACTGTGCCAAAACCCAAACACTTATAAATTCACCCAGACACTCTCCTTGCAGTACTCTAATCATTCAGTCAGTACCCAAGTACTCATGCACTGAGCCAGGCCTTAGCACATGGACTACTTCAAACGCCTATCCACTATGCATGCAGTCCTCTAACCATGTACAAACTTGTCTTTCACACCTTCAAGTCTCCAGTCAGTATCCATACACTTCCAGCAAACACCCTGTCACTCCCCTAGGACTCCTGTAGTGACCCATTCAGCACCATGTACTAATCCATTCAGTGCGCCAAAACCCAAACACTTATAAATTCACCCAGGGACTCTCCTTGCAGTACTCTAATCATTCAGTCAGTACCCAAGTACTCATGCACTGAGACAGGCCTTAGCACATGGACTGCTTCAAACGCCTATCCACTATGCATGTAGTCCTCTAACCACCTATACACTTGTCTTTCACACCTTCAATTCCCCAGTCAGTATCCATACACTTCCAGGAAACACCCTGTCACTCCCCTTGCACTCCTCTAGTGACCCATTCAGCACCATCTACTAATCCATTCACTGCGTGAAAACCCAAACACTTATAAATTCACCCAGGCACTCTACTTGCAATACTCTAATCATTCAGTCAGTACCGAAGTACTCAACCAGTGACCCAGGTCTTAGCACATGGACTGCTTCAAACCCCTATCCACTATGCATGCAATCCTCTAACCACCTATACACTTGTCTTTCACCCCTTCAATTCCCCAGTCAGTATCTATACACTCCTGTAAACACCCTGTCACTCCCCTTGTACTTCTCCAGTGACCCATTCAGCACCATGTACTAATCCATTCACAGCGCCAAAACCCAAACACTTATAAATTCACCCAGGGACTCTCCTTGCAGTACTCTAATCATTCAGTCAGTACGCAAGTATTCATGCACTGAGACAGACCTTAGCACATGGACTGCTTCAAACGCCAATCCACTGTGCATGCAGTCCTCTAACCACCTACACACTTGTCTTTCACACCTTCAATTCCCCAGTCAGTAGCCATACACTTCCAGCAAACACCCTGTCACTCCCCTTGCACTCCTCTAGTGACCCATTCAGCACCATCTACTAATCCATTCACTGCGCCAAAACCCAACCACTTATAAATTCACCCAGGCACTCTCCTTGCAGTGCTCTAATCATTCAGTCAGTACCCAAGTACTCATGCACTGAGCCAGGCCTTAGCACATGGACTGCTTTAAACGCCTATCCACTATGCATGCAGTCCTCTAACCACCTACACACTTGTCTTTCACACCTTCAATTCCCCAGTCAGTATCCATACACTTCCAACAAACACCCTGTCACTCTCCTTGCACTCCTCTAGTGACCCATTCAGCACCATGTACTAATCCATTCACTGCGCCAAAACCCAAACACTTATATATTCACCCAGGGACTCTCCTTGCAGTACTCTAATCATTCCGTCAGTACCCAAGTACTCATGCACTGAGCCAGGCCTTAGCACATGGACTGCTTCAAACGCCTATCCACTATGCATGTAGTCCTCTAACCACCTACACACTTGTCTTTCACACCTTCAATTCCACAGTCAGTATCCATACACTTCCAGCAAACACCCTGTCACTCCCCTTGCACTCCTCTAGTGACCCATTCAGCACCATCTACTAATCCATTCACTGCGCCAAAACCCAACCACTTATAAATTCACCCAGGCACTCTCCTTGCAGTGCTCTAATCATTCAGTCAGTACCCAAGTACTCATGCACTGAGCCAGGCCTTAGCACATGGACTGCTTCAAACGCCTATCCACTATGCATGCAGTCCTCTAACCTTTACACACTTGTCTTTCACACCTTCAAGTCTCCAGTCAGTATCCATACACTTCCAGCAAACACCCTGTCACTCCCCTAGGACTCCTGTAGTGACCCATTCAGCACCATGTACTAATCCATTCACTGCGCCAAAACCCAAACACTTATAAATTCACCCAGGCACTCTACTTGCAATACTCTAATCATTCAGTCAGTACCCAAGTACTCAACCAGTGACCCAGGTCTTAGCACATGGACTTCTTCAAACCCCTATCCACTATGCATGCAATCCTCTAACCACCTACACACTTGTCTTTCACCCCTTCAATTCCCCTGTCAGTATCTAATAACTCCTGCAAACACCCTGTCACTCCCCTTTCACTCCTCTAGTGACCCATTCAGCACCATCTACTAATCCATTCACTGCGTGAAAACCCAAACACTTATAAATTCACCCAGGCACTCTCATTGCAGTACTCTAATCATTCAGTCAGGACCCAAGTACTCATGCACTGAGCCAGGCCTTAGCACATGGACTACTTTAAACGCCTATCCACTATGCATGCAGTCCTCTAACCACGTACACACTTGTCTTTCAAACCTTCAAGTCTCCAGTCAGTATCCATACACTTCCAGCAAACACACTGTCACTCCCCTAGGACTCCTGTAGTGACCCATTCAGCACCATGTTCTAACCCATTCACTGCACCCAAACCCAAAGACTTATAAATTCACCCAGGCACTCTCGTTGCAGTACTCTAATCATTCAGTCAGTACCCAAGTACTCATGCACTGAGCTAGGCCTTAGCACATTGACTGCTTCAAACACCTATCCACTATGCATGTAGTCCTCTAACCACCTATACAAGTGTCTTTCACACCTTCAATTCCCCAGTCAGTATCCATACACTTCCAGCAAACACCCTGTCACTCCCCTTGCACTCCTCTAGTGACCCATTCAGCACCATCTACTAATCCATTCACTGCGTGAAAACCCAAACACTTATAAATTCACCCAGGCACTCTACTTGCAATACTCTAATCATTCAGTCAGTACCCAAGTACTCAACCAGTGACCCAGGTCTTAGCACATGGACATCTTCAAACCCCTATCCACTATGCATGCAATCCTCTAACCACCTACACACTTGTCTTTCACCCCTTCAATTCCCCTGTCAGTATCTAATAACTCCTGCAAACACCCTGTCACTCCTCTCGTTCTCCTCCAGAGACCCATTCAGCACCATGTACTAATCCATTCACAGCGCCAAAACCCAAACACTTATAAAATCACCCAGGCACTCTCCTTGCAGTACTCTAATCATTCAGTCAGAAACCAAGTACTCATGCACTGAGCCAGGCATTAGCACATGGACTACTTCAAATGCCTATCCACTATGCATGCAGTCCTCCTACCACATACACACTTGTCTTTCACACCTTCAAGTCTCCAGTCAGTATCGATACACTTCCAGCAAACACCCTGTCACTCCCCTAGGACTCCTGTAGTGACCCATTCAGCACCATGTACTAATCCATTCACTGCGCCAAAACCCAAACACTTATAAATTCACCCAGCGACTCTCCTTGCAGTACTCTAATCATTCAGTCAGTACCCAAGTACTCATGCAGTGAGCCAGGCCTTGGCACATGGACTGCTTCAAACGCCTATCCACTATGCATGCAGTCCTCTAACCACCTACACACTAGTCTTTCACACCTTCAATTCCCCAGTCAGTATACATACACTTCCAGCAAACACCCTGTCATTCCCCTTCAACTCCTCTAGTGACCCATTCAGCACCATCTACTAATCCATTCACTGCGCCAAAACCCAACCACTTATAAATTCACTCAGGCACCCTCCTTGCAGTTCTCTAATCATTCAGTCAGTACCCAAGTACTCATGCACTGAGCCAGGCCTTAGCACATGGACTGCTTCAAACGCCTATCCACTATGCATGCAGTCCTCTAACCACCTACACACTTGTCTTTCACACTTTCAATTCCCCAGTCAGTAGCCATACACTTCCAGCAAACACCCTGTCACTCTCCTTACACTCCTCTAGTGACCCATTCAGCACCATGTACTTATCCATTCACTGCGCCAAAACCCAAACACTTATATATTCACCCAGGGACTCTCCTTGCAGTACTCTAATCATTCAGTCAGTACCCAAGTACTCATGCACTGAGCCAGGCCTTAGCACATGGACTGCAAACGCCTATCCACTATGCATGCAGTCCTCTAACCACGTACACACTTGTCTTTCAAACCTTCAAGTCTCCAGTCAGTATCCATACACTTCCAGCAAACACCCTGTCACTCACCTAGGACTCCTCTAGTGACCCATTCAGCACCATGTACTTATCCATTCACTGCGCCAAAACCCAAACACTTATATATTCACCCAGGGACTCTCCTTGCAGTGCTCTAATCATTCAGTCAGTACCCAAGTACTCATGCACTAAGCCAGGCCTTAGCACATGGACTGCTTCAAACGCCTATCCGCTATGCATGCATTCCTCTAACCACCTACACACTTGTCTTTCACCCCTTCAATTCCCCTGTCAGTATCTAATAACTCCTGCAAACACCCTGTCACTCCTCTTGTTCTCCTCCAGAGACCCATTCAGCACCATGTACTAATCCATTCACAGCGCCAAAACCCAAACACTTATAAAATAACCCAGTGTTAGACGGCGACCCCAGAGGAGCCCGGAAAGGGGTCCTGACTTCCCTGAGTCCCACCCGTGTAGTATTGTAGCCGGGCACTGGCGAGAGATTCCCCCGGGGGGTGGAATCTCGCAACTAGGATCGTACTTCTGGCACCCCACGACACAGAGAGACCACACTGGGTATTCTCAGAAACAAGTTTTATCAAATAGGTATCACTGCAAATATGCACAAGGTGAGCACGGGCTCAAGAGTCTCGGAAAGGTAGGGGGTAGCGGGACTGTCTCTGGTAACGGTTCAAAGCAGGGACGTATCCGGCGCACAGCTCACAATCCTCGAGCTGGGGGATACGTGGTCGGAGTCGGGGTCCGGCGGGACCGTGAGAGTCTGGGGGAGCCGCGAGTCACTCAGCAGGGCTCAGGTACAAGTTCGGAGGTCTTACGATCTTCAGGGAGCCGCGAGTCACTCAGCAGGGCCCAGGTACAAGTTCGGAGGTCTTACGATCTTCAGGGAGCCGCGAGTCACTCAGCAGGGCTCAGGTACAAGTTCGGAGGTCTTACGATCTTCAGGGAGCCGCGAGTCACTCAGCAGGGCTCAGGTACAAGTTCGGAGGTCTTACGATCTTCAGGGAGCCGCGAGTCACTCAGCAGGGCTCAGGTGGGTTCAAGGTCCAGGGGCCGCGACCACGTCAGCAGGCTCTCGTGGTTCCAGCGTCGAATCTGCCGGACAGTCTCAGAGCACCCCTTGTTATAGGTCGACCCCGCTTTGATGTCCGGAGTCTGCGCAGGCAGGGGTCTTGTCCCCTGGGGGCCGCTTGTCGGGGTTTCCTGCTATTGTCTTTTTGATCCTTTCAGGGCCGGGTCGGGAGGAGTCCCAGACACCCAGCAGGCACGGAGCCAGCCCGCAGGGAGGCCGGAGGGCCGATCGAAACCCATCGTCCCAGGGGAGTTCAGAGGTGCGATAGAAACTGCTCCTCCCTCTCTCATCCCCTGGAAGCGTGATGTCCTCCAGCCGGAGTGGCGCCTCGAGGCCCGGGTCGCGCTGGGGCCGGGCGGCCATCTTGTTGCAGGGAGTGGGCACGTGGGCCCGGGGTGGCCGAAAGGGGAGATGCCATGGACGGTGATGTCCGGGGTTGGTGCAGGTGTCCTGGTGGGAAAGGTCGGCTGGGCCGCGTGCTTGGGCTGCAGGCACCAGGTTTCGGGGGTGCGGGGGCACGGAGGGCCATTCTACGAGGCCGGGTCCAACACGCGTCCCCCCCAGCTGAAAGCCGGAGAGAACTGCCCATCACCTTGGGGGGTTCTCTTCGCTGAGGCGGAAGAACCGGGAGAGGCCGTCAGCGTTGGCGTGGTCCGTAGCAGGGCGGTGTTCTACGGTGAAGTCCATTCCCTGGAGGGAGATTGACCACCGCAGTAGCTTGGGGTTTTCTCCTCGCATCTGCATGAGCCATCGCAAGGGCCGATGGTCAGTTTGGACCCTGAAATGAGTGCCGAACAGGTAGGGTCGTAGTTTTTTGAGTGCCCAGACCACGGCAAAGGCTTCGCGCTCTATGGTGCTCCACTTCTGTTCTCGGGGTAGTAGCCGCCGACTGAGGAAGGCGACGGGCTGGTCCCGGCCTTGATCATTCACTTGGGACAGGACGGCCCCAATGCCATGCTCGGAGGCATCGGTCTGGACTATGAACTCCTTGGTGTAGTCGGGAGCCTGGAGGACGGGGGCCGTGCACATGGCCTTTTTTAGAGCATCGAAAGCTTCCTGGCAGGCAGCCGTCCATTGCACCTTCTTTGGCTGTTTTTTAGACGTGAGTTCAGTGAGAGGGCCGACCAGGCTGCCATACCCCCGAATGAATCGGCGGTAGTAGCCCGTGAGTCCCAGAAAGGCTCGGACTTCCGTTTGGGTGATGGGTGGGTCCCAGGCCAGGATGGCATCGATCTTTGGCTGTAGAGGAGTGACCTGGCCACTCCCGACTTGGTGCCCCAGGTAGACTACGGATCCTTGCCCGATCTGGCACTTGCTGGCTTTTACGGTGAAGCCTGCCTGGCGCAGGGCGGTTAGCACTCTCCGGAGGTGCTGGAGGTGCTCACTCCACTCTGAACTGAAGACAGCGATGTCGTCCAGATAGGCCGCGCTGAACCGTTCTAGCCCGGCCAGGACCCTATTTACCAGTCTCTGGAAAGTGGCCGGGGCATTTTTCATCCCGAAGGGCATCACGCGGAAGCGGTAGTGCCCATCGGGGGTGGAGAAAGCAGACCTCTCCTTGGCCCCTTCGGTGAGCGCAATCTGCCAGTAGCCGCAGGTGAGGTCGAAAGTGCTGAGGAACCGGGCGGCCCCTAGTCGGTCAATGAGCTCGTCGGCTCGTGGAATGGGGTGGGCATCGGCTCGGGTAACGTCATTGAGCCCCCGGTAATCCACGCAGAACCGGAGCTCGGGGGCGACACCGGGAGCTGCTGCCTTCGGAACCAGGACCACGGGGCTGGCCCAGGGACTGTCAGAGGCCTCGATCACCCCCAGGGTCAACATCTTCGAGACTTCAGCTTGAATGCAGGACCGGACCCGGTCAGGAACCCGGTAGGCTCGGTGCCTCACCGGCGGGCTGTCCCCGGTGTCCACATCGTGAACACACCAGTTGGTGACCCGGGGGGTCAGGGAGAAGAGGTCGGAAAATTGTCTGAGGAGCTGGTGGCAGTCCGCTTGTTGCTGGGCAGTGAGGGCTGGGGAGAGGTTCACTCCCTCCACGGAGCCATCCTGCTCCTTGACACACAGGAGGTCCGGGAGGGGGTCCGACTCATCTTCGGCCCCGTCATCGGTGGCCAGCAGGAGGCTCAGTTCTGTCCGCACGAAGTGAGGCTTGAGGCGGTTCACGTGCAGGACCCGGAGGGGATCCCGAGGCGACTGGACGTCCACCAAGTAGGTGACTTGGCTCTTCCTCTCAACCACTTTGTAGGGCCCAGTCCATCGGTCCTGGAGAGCGCCAGGCTTCACGGGGGCCATGACCCACACCTGCTGGCCCGGCTGGAACTCGACCAGAGTGGCATTCTGGTCGTACCAGCGCTTCATTTCTTCTTGACTCGCCTCCAGGTTGGCCTCGGCCAGTTCTCGGAACCTCCTGGTCTGGTTCCGGAGGGCCAGGACATATTGGAACACATCTCGTGGGGTGGTCTGGGGTGCTGCCTCCCACCCTTCCTTAACCAAACTGAGGGGACCTCGGACGGGGTGCCCATAGAGTAATTCAAACGGGCTGAACCCTAAGGACTTCTGGGGGACCTCCCGGTAAGCGAACAAGAGGCAGGGGAGCAGGACGTCCCACTTACGCCGGAGGGGCTCTTCTAGGCCAGCGATCATCCCTTTCAAAGTCCTATTAAACCTCTCTACTAGGCCGTTCCCTTGGGGATGGTACGGGGTGGTGAACTTATAGGACACCCCACATTGTTGCCACAGGGACGTCATATACCTTGATATAAAATTAGTGCCGCGATCGCTCACGACCTCGCGGGGGAAACCCACCCTGGAAAAGATCCCCATCAGGGCCCGGCCCACCACGGGGGCCGTAATGGTGCGCAGGGGAATAGCCTCTGGATAGCGGGTGGCGTGGTCTACTAGGACCAAGATGAAACGGTGACCTTGGGAGGTGGGGGGGTCCAGTGGCCCCACGATGTCGATTCCGACTCGTTCGAAGGGGGTACTGACGACCGGGAAGGGTTGGAGGGGAGCCTTGCGCTTTCCCCCACTCTTCCCACTGGCTTGGCACGTGGGGCAGGACTTGCAGTGTGCCTCTACCGCTGCCTTCATCTTAGGCCAATAAAAATGGGTCACGAGACGGCTGTAGGTCTTGTCCTGACCCAGGTGACCGGCGAGGGGGACATCGTGGGCTAAGCCCAGGAGGAAGTCCCGGAAGCGGAGGGGTACCACCAGTACCCGTCCGGATCCCAGCTCCACTGATTTCTGCTCACTATACAGGATGTTATTCTCCCAATAGATTCGGTGCGTTCCGGTCTGGTCACCTGCGGCTTGGCCCTCGGCCTGGCGCCGCAGCCCGACCAGGGAAGGACAGGTGGCTTGCTCCCGGCAAAATTCTTCCCGGGTGGGCCCGCCCTCGTGGCGCCAATGGGCCAACTCGGGTAGATCCCCCAACTCGGGGACCGGGGCGGGGTCGGATGGTGCGGGTTCGTCGCTGGCGACGGACCCTTCCGATGGGGGAACGGGAGGACCCTCGGCGGGGACGGTACGGGCTTCTTCGAACGGGGTGCCCTCGACTTCTCTCCGGGGAGTGAGTCGGGCTGTCATAGATCGGGTGGTGGCACACACCCACTCGGGGAGTCCCATCATTCCTAGGTGGGCCTTGCGCTCTACGTGCTTCCAGGGAGAACTCTCCAGGTCGTTCCCTAAGAGGCAGTCGACCGGCTGGGAGGTTCTTACGGCCACCTTGAGTTTACCTATCACCCCTCCCCACTCAAATGGCACCAGGGCTACCTGACACATACTTTCCCTATTGTCTGCAGATATTACGGGGCAAAAGACATTGGGGAGGATCTGCTCCTCGGGAACTAGGTGCCTGAGGACACCGGTGATACTGGCCCCGGTGTCCCGCAGGGCCTCTACCTGGTGGCCATTGATCTTGACGAGCTGCCCATATTTCTGTGTGTTGGACGGTAGGAGGCTACCAGGGATCATTTCCCTATCTCCCAGGGATACTAGGGCCATAGCGGCGGGTTCCCACTCCGCGGCTTCTTCAACCTCCTCCCCCAGGGCTACGTTGACTATCTGTCTCGCAGGGGTGACTTGGGTGGCCATGGGGCACTCTGGGTCATTGGCGTAGTGCCCGGGTTTCTGGCAACGAAAACATGTGACGGTCACCCGGTGTCCTCGTCTCCCAGGGGGCCCTGTTACTGGTGGGGGGGGCGCCGGAAAAGGTGGAGGTGGTGTCTTCGGGGGGCTAGGCTGGGACTCTCTCGGCCCTCCCTGGTTCCCTCCCCCTCTCTGGCGGGGTGGTCCCTGACTGGTTCGGGGGTACTCTCCTACCATGCCCCGGGAGACCCGGGTGTTGGTCCAGCGGTCGGCCTCCACAGCCAGCTTCCGGGGATCTGTGAGCTTGCTATCTAGCAGATGTTGACGTAGCTCTACGAAGCAGTTCGCAGCCAGATGTTCCCATAACATGAGGTCAGTGAGTTCGGCAAGGGTGGTGACCTTGCTGCCCTTGACCCACCCATCGAAGGCCCGACTAAAAAAGTTTACATACTCCACCCAGGTGGTGCCCGGGATCTTCCTGCAGTCCCGGAACCGTTGGCGGTACATTTCTGGGGTGAGGCCGTATCTTGTGAGGAGAGCCTCTTTCATGTGGCTGTAGGAGGTCTGCAGGGAGAGGGGTAGGTCGAGCAGGGTGTCCCTTCCTTCGCTCAGAAACCGCCCCCACAACCCCGCCCCCCAGTCCTTCTGCGGAATCCGATGGGAGGTCATGGCGACCTCGTAGGCCCGAAACCATTGCTGAATGTCATCGTTTTTATAATATTCTTTGACCACATCCTTGGGGATGTGGACCTTTTGTTCCGCTGGGGGGGCCGTCTCTCGGTTCCCCGAGGGCCTCCCGTCCTCATTTCGGGCCTTGAGCTCGAGTTCTTTTAAGCTGCGTTCGTGCTCTAGTTAGAGCTTTCTTCCTTCGTGCTCCCGTTGGAGCTTCTTTTCTTCCAGTTCGCCTTGTACGCGCATTTGCTCTACCGCTAGCTTTTTCTCCGCTAACTTCAATTCGCCCTCGATTTTGAGTTTGGCTAACTCGAGTTCATGACTGCGGCTTCTCTCTCTGTCCGCGAGTTCTCCCGGGGATAGGCCCCCGTCTGGTACAATGCCTCGCACCTGATTGTCGCTGCTTTCACTTGGAGGGGGTTCGGCTTCGTCGGGGCGCTCCCCCGTGCCTTCCGGGCGGGATGCCCCGGTCTCCACCCAAGTTTTCAGTGCTTTCTGCAAGTCTTCCTTAGTGTTGAGGCCAGTGGTAGCGATTTTAAGTTCTTTGCAAAATTGTTTTAGCTCTTTGTGTGTGTATTCTTCCAGGTGCTCCACCTGGAACACTCTGTTGGCGTTGGTTTCTGCGGAGCTCATGGCGCTTCCTTCTGCCATCTTTGTTGGTCGTGCGTCCGTTGTTCACTGTACGATCTCTAGGTGATGGGCCCGAATCCCGTCGCTTGCCACCAATGTTAGACGGCGACCCCAGAGGAGCCCGGAAAGGGGTCCTGACTTCCCTGAGTCCCACCCGTGTAGTATTGTAGCCGGGCACTGGCGAAAGATTCCCCCGGGGGGTGGAATCTCGCAACTAGGATCGTACTTCTGGCACCCCACGACACAGAGAGACCACACTGGGTATTCTCAGAAACAAGTTTTATCAAATAGGTATCACTGCAAATATGAACAAGGTGAGCACGGGCTCAAGAGTCTCGGAAAGGTAGGGGGTAGCGGGACTGTCTCTGGTAACGGTTCAAAGCAGGGACGTATCCGGCGCACAGCTCACAATCCTCGAGCTGGGGGATACGTGGTCGGAGTCGGGGTCCGGCGGGACCGTGAGAGTCTGGGGGAGCCGCGAGTCACTCAGCAGGGCTCAGGTACAAGTTCGGAGGTCTTACGATCTTCAGGGAGCCGCGAGTCACTCAGCAGGGCCCAGGTACAAGTTCGGAGGTCTTACGATCTTCAGGGAGCCGCGAGTCACTCAGCAGGGCTCAGGTACAAGTTCGGAGGTCTTACGATCTTCAGGGAGCCGCGAGTCACTCAGCAGGGCTCAGGTACAAGTTCGGACGTCTTACGATCTTCAGGGAGCCGCGAGTCACTCAGCAGGGCTCAGGTGGGTTCAAGGTCCAGGGGCCGCGACCACGTCAGCAGGCTCTCGTGGTTCCAGCGTCGAATCTGCCGGACAGTCTCAGAGCACCCCTTGTTATAGGTCGACCCCGCTTTGATGTCCGGAGTCTGCGCAGGCAGGGGTCTTGTCCCCTGGGGGCCGCTTGTCGGGGTTTCCTGCTATTGTCTTTTTGATCCTTTCAGGGCCGGGTCGGGAGGAGTCCCAGACACCCAGCAGGCACGGAGCCAGCCCGCAGGGAGGCCGGAGGGCCGATCGAAACCCATCGTCCCAGGGGAGTTCAGAGGTGCGATAGAAACTGCTCCTCCCTCTCTCATCCCCTGGAAGCGTGATGTCCTCCAGCCGGAGTGGCGCCTCGAGGCCCGGGTCGCGCTGGGGCCGGGTGGCCATCTTGTTGCAGGGAGTGGGCACGCGGGCCCGGGGTGGCCGAAAGGAGAGAGGCCATGGACGGGGATGTCCGGGGTTGGTGCAGGTGTCCTGGTGGGAAAGGTCGGCTGGGCCGCGTGCTTGGGCTGCAGGCACCAGGTTTCGGGGGTGCGGGGGCACGGAGGGCCATTCTACGAGGCCGGGTCCAACACCCAGGCACTCTCCTTGCAGTACTCTAATCATTCAGTCAGTACGCAAGTACTCATGCACTGAGACAGACCTTAGCACATGGACTGCTTCAAACGCCAATCCACTGTGCATGCAGTCCTCTAACCACCTACACACTTGTCTTTCATACCTTCAATTCCACAGTCAGTAGCCATACACTTCCAGCAAACACCCTGTCACTCTAATTGCACTCCTCTAGTGACCCATTCAGCACCATGTACTAATCCATTCACTGCGCCAAAACCCAAACACTTATAAATTCACCCAGGAACTCATCATTGCAGTACTCTAATCATTCAGTCAGAACCCAAGTACTCATGCACTGAGCCAGGCATTAGCACATGGACTACTTCAAATGCCTATCCACTATGTATGCAGTCCTCCTACCACATACACACTTGTCTTTCACACCTTCAAGTCTCCAGTCAGTATCGATACACTTCCAGCAAACACCCTGTCACTCCCCTAGGACTCCTGTAGTGACCCATTCAGCACCATGTACTAATCCATTCACTGCGCCAAAACCCAAACACTTATAAATTCACCCAGGGACTCTCCTTGCAGTACTCTAATCATTCAGTCAGTACCCAAGTACTCATGCAGTGAGCCAGGCCTTGGCACATGGACTGCTTCAAACGCCTATCCACTATGCATGCAGTCCTCTAACCACCTACACACTAGTCTTTCACACCTTCAATTCCCCAGTCAGTATACATACACTTCCAGCAAACACCCTGTCATTCCCCTTCAACTCCTCTAGTGACCCATTCAGCACCATCTACTAATCCATTCACTGCGCCAAAACCCAACCACTTATAAATTCACTCAGGCACCCTCCTTGCAGTTCTCTAATCATTCAGTCAGTACCCAAGTACTCATGCACTAAGCCAGGCCTTAGCACATGGACTGCTTCAAACGCCTATCCGCTATGCATGCATTCCTCTAACCACCTACACACTTGTCTTTCACCCCTTCAATTCCCCTGTCAGTATCTAATAACTCCTGCAAATACCCTGTCACTCCTCTTGTTCTCCTCCAGAGACCCATTCAGCACCATGTACTAATCCATTCACAGCGCCAAAACCCAAACACTTATAAAATAACCCAGTGTTAGACGGCGACCCCAGAGGAGCCCGGAAAGGGGTCCTGACTTCCCTGAGTCCCACCCGTGTAGTATTGTAGCCGGGCACTGGCGAGAGATTCCCCCGGGGGGTGGAATCTCGCAACTAGGATCGTACTTCTGGCACCCCACGACACAGAGAGACCACACTGGGTATTCTCAGAAACAAGTTTTATCAAATAGGTATCACTGCAAATATGCACAAGGTGAGCACGGGCTCAAGAGTCTCGGAAAGGTAGGGGGTAGCGGGACTGTCTCTGGTAACGGTTCAAAGCAGGGACGTATCCGGCGCACAGCTCACAATCCTCGAGCTGGGGGATACGTGGTCGGAGTCGGGGTCCGGCGGGACCGTGAGAGTCTGGGGGAGCCGCGAGTCACTCAGCAGGGCTCAGGTACAAGTTCGGAGGTCTTACGATCTTCAGGGAGCCGCGAGTCACTCAGCAGGGCCCAGGTACAAGTTCGGAGGTCTTACGATCTTCAGGGAGCCGCGAGTCACTCAGCAGGGCTCAGGTACAAGTTCGGAGGTCTTACGATCTTCAGGGAGCCGCGAGTCACTCAGCAGGGCTCAGGTACAAGTTCGGAGGTCTTACGATCTTCAGGGAGCCGCGAGTCACTCAGCAGGGCTCAGGTGGGTTCAAGGTCCAGGGGCCGCGACCACGTCAGCAGGCTCTCGTGGTTCCAGCGTCGAATCTGCCGGACAGTCTCAGAGCACCCCTTGTTATAGGTCGACCCCGCTTTGATGTCCGGAGTCTGCGCAGGCAGGGGTCTTGTCCCCTGGGGGCCGCTTGTCGGGGTTTCCTGCTATTGTCTTTTTGATCCTTTCAGGGCCGGGTCGGGAGGAGTCCCAGACACCCAGCAGGCACGGAGCCAGCCCGCAGGGAGGCCGGAGGGCCGATCGAAACCCATCGTCCCAGGGGAGTTCAGAGGTGCGATAGAAACTGCTCCTCCCTCTCTCATCCCCTGGAAGCGTGATGTCCTCCAGCCGGAGTGGCGCCTCGAGGCCCGGGTCGCGCTGGGGCCGGGCGGCCATCTTGTTGCAGGGAGTGGGCACGTGGGCCCGGGGTGGCCGAAAGGGGAGATGCCATGGACGGTGATGTCCGGGGTTGGTGCAGGTGTCCTGGTGGGAAAGGTCGGCTGGGCCGCGTGCTTGGGCTGCAGGCACCAGGTTTCGGGGGTGCGGGGGCACGGAGGGCCATTCTACGAGGCCGGGTCCAACACGCGTCCCCCCCAGCTGAAAGCCGGAGAGAACTGCCCATCACCTTGGGGGGTTCTCTTCGCTGAGGCGGAAGAACCGGGAGAGGCCGTCAGCGTTGGCGTGGTCCGTAGCAGGGCGGTGTTCTACGGTGAAGTCCATTCCCTGGAGGGAGATTGACCACCGCAGTAGCTTGGGGTTTTCTCCTCGCATCTGCATGAGCCATCGCAAGGGCCGATGGTCAGTTTGGACCCTGAAATGAGTGCCGAACAGGTAGGGTCGTAGTTTTTTGAGTGCCCAGACCACGGCAAAGGCTTCGCGCTCTATGGTGCTCCACTTCTGTTCTCGGGGTAGTAGCCGCCGACTGAGGAAGGCGACGGGCTGGTCCCGGCCTTGATCATTCACTTGGGACAGGACGGCCCCAATGCCATGCTCGGAGGCATCGGTCTGGACTATGAACTCCTTGGTGTAGTCGGGAGCCTGGAGGACGGGGGCCGTGCACATGGCCTTTTTTAGAGCATCGAAAGCTTCCTGGCAGGCAGCCGTCCATTGCACCTTCTTTGGCTGTTTTTTAGACGTGAGTTCAGTGAGAGGGCCGACCAGGCTGCCATACCCCCGAATGAATCGGCGGTAGTAGCCCGTGAGTCCCAGAAAGGCTCGGACTTCCGTTTGGGTGATGGGTGGGTCCCAGGCCAGGATGGCATCGATCTTTGGCTGTAGAGGAGTGACCTGGCCACTCCCGACTTGGTGCCCCAGGTAGACTACGGATCCTTGCCCGATCTGGCACTTGCTGGCTTTTACGGTGAAGCCTGCCTGGCGCAGGGCGGTTAGCACTCTCCGGAGGTGCTGGAGGTGCTCACTCCACTCTGAACTGAAGACAGCGATGTCGTCCAGATAGGCCGCGCTGAACCGTTCTAGCCCGGCCAGGACCCTATTTACCAGTCTCTGGAAAGTGGCCGGGGCATTTTTCATCCCGAAGGGCATCACGCGGAAGCGGTAGTGCCCATCGGGGGTGGAGAAAGCAGACCTCTCCTTGGCCCCTTCGGTGAGCGCAATCTGCCAGTAGCCGCAGGTGAGGTCGAAAGTGCTGAGGAACCGGGCGGCCCCTAGTCGGTCAATGAGCTCGTCGGCTCGTGGAATGGGGTGGGCATCGGCTCGGGTAACGTCATTGAGCCCCCGGTAATCCACGCAGAACCGGAGCTCGGGGGCGACACCGGGAGCTGCTGCCTTCGGAACCAGGACCACGGGGCTGGCCCAGGGACTGTCAGAGGCCTCGATCACCCCCAGGGTCAACATCTTCGAGACTTCAGCTTGAATGCAGGACCGGACCCGGTCAGGAACCCGGTAGGCTCGGTGCCTCACCGGCGGGCTGTCCCCGGTGTCCACATCGTGAACACACCAGTTGGTGACCCGGGGGGTCAGGGAGAAGAGGTCGGAAAATTGTCTGAGGAGCTGGTGGCAGTCCGCTTGTTGCTGGGCAGTGAGGGCTGGGGAGAGGTTCACTCCCTCCACGGAGCCATCCTGCTCCTTGACACACAGGAGGTCCGGGAGGGGGTCCGACTCATCTTCGGCCCCGTCATCGGTGGCCAGCAGGAGGCTCAGTTCTGTCCGCACGAAGTGAGGCTTGAGGCGGTTCACGTGCAGGACCCGGAGGGGATCCCGAGGCGACTGGACGTCCACCAAGTAGGTGACTTGGCTCTTCCTCTCAACCACTTTGTAGGGCCCAGTCCATCGGTCCTGGAGAGCGCCAGGCTTCACGGGGGCCATGACCCACACCTGCTGGCCCGGCTGGAACTCGACCAGAGTGGCATTCTGGTCGTACCAGCGCTTCATTTCTTCTTGACTCGCCTCCAGGTTGGCCTCGGCCAGTTCTCGGAACCTCCTGGTCTGGTTCCGGAGGGCCAGGACATATTGGAACACATCTCGTGGGGTGGTCTGGGGTGCTGCCTCCCACCCTTCCTTAACCAAACTGAGGGGACCTCGGACGGGGTGCCCATAGAGTAATTCAAACGGGCTGAACCCTAAGGACTTCTGGGGGACCTCCCGGTAAGCGAACAAGAGGCAGGGGAGCAGGACGTCCCACTTACGCCGGAGGGGCTCTTCTAGGCCAGCGATCATCCCTTTCAAAGTCCTATTAAACCTCTCTACTAGGCCGTTCCCTTGGGGATGGTACGGGGTGGTGAACTTATAGGACACCCCACATTGTTGCCACAGGGACGTCATATACCTTGATATAAAATTAGTGCCGCGATCGCTCACGACCTCGCGGGGGAAACCCACCCTGGAAAAGATCCCCATCAGGGCCCGGCCCACCACGGGGGCCGTAATGGTGCGCAGGGGAATAGCCTCTGGATAGCGGGTGGCGTGGTCTACTAGGACCAAGATGAAACGGTGACCTTGGGAGGTGGGGGGGTCCAGTGGCCCCACGATGTCGATTCCGACTCGTTCGAAGGGGGTACTGACGACCGGGAAGGGTTGGAGGGGAGCCTTGCGCTTTCCCCCACTCTTCCCACTGGCTTGGCACGTGGGGCAGGACTTGCAGTGTGCCTCTACCGCTGCCTTCATCTTAGGCCAATAAAAATGGGTCACGAGACGGCTGTAGGTCTTGTCCTGACCCAGGTGACCGGCGAGGGGGACATCGTGGGCTAAGCCCAGGAGGAAGTCCCGGAAGCGGAGGGGTACCACCAGTACCCGTCCGGATCCCAGCTCCACTGATTTCTGCTCACTATACAGGATGTTATTCTCCCAATAGATTCGGTGCGTTCCGGTCTGGTCACCTGCGGCTTGGCCCTCGGCCTGGCGCCGCAGCCCGACCAGGGAAGGACAGGTGGCTTGCTCCCGGCAAAATTCTTCCCGGGTGGGCCCGCCCTCGTGGCGCCAATGGGCCAACTCGGGTAGATCCCCCAACTCGGGGACCGGGGCGGGGTCGGATGGTGCGGGTTCGTCGCTGGCGACGGACCCTTCCGATGGGGGAACGGGAGGACCCTCGGCGGGGACGGTACGGGCTTCTTCGAACGGGGTGCCCTCGACTTCTCTCCGGGGAGTGAGTCGGGCTGTCATAGATCGGGTGGTGGCACACACCCACTCGGGGAGTCCCATCATTCCTAGGTGGGCCTTGCGCTCTACGTGCTTCCAGGGAGAACTCTCCAGGTCGTTCCCTAAGAGGCAGTCGACCGGCTGGGAGGTTCTTACGGCCACCTTGAGTTTACCTATCACCCCTCCCCACTCAAATGGCACCAGGGCTACCTGACACATACTTTCCCTATTGTCTGCAGATATTACGGGGCAAAAGACATTGGGGAGGATCTGCTCCTCGGGAACTAGGTGCCTGAGGACACCGGTGATACTGGCCCCGGTGTCCCGCAGGGCCTCTACCTGGTGGCCATTGATCTTGACGAGCTGCCCATATTTCTGTGTGTTGGACGGTAGGAGGCTACCAGGGATCATTTCCCTATCTCCCAGGGATACTAGGGCCATAGCGGCGGGTTCCCACTCCGCGGCTTCTTCAACCTCCTCCCCCAGGGCTACGTTGACTATCTGTCTCGCAGGGGTGACTTGGGTGGCCATGGGGCACTCTGGGTCATTGGCGTAGTGCCCGGGTTTCTGGCAACGAAAACATGTGACGGTCACCCGGTGTCCTCGTCTCCCAGGGGGCCCTGTTACTGGTGGGGGGGGCGCCGGAAAAGGTGGAGGTGGTGTCTTCGGGGGGCTAGGCTGGGACTCTCTCGGCCCTCCCTGGTTCCCTCCCCCTCTCTGGCGGGGTGGTCCCTGACTGGTTCGGGGGTACTCTCCTACCATGCCCCGGGAGACCCGGGTGTTGGTCCAGCGGTCGGCCTCCACAGCCAGCTTCCGGGGATCTGTGAGCTTGCTATCTAGCAGATGTTGACGTAGCTCTACGAAGCAGTTCGCAGCCAGATGTTCCCATAACATGAGGTCAGTGAGTTCGGCAAGGGTGGTGACCTTGCTGCCCTTGACCCACCCATCGAAGGCCCGACTAAAAAAGTTTACATACTCCACCCAGGTGGTGCCCGGGATCTTCCTGCAGTCCCGGAACCGTTGGCGGTACATTTCTGGGGTGAGGCCGTATCTTGTGAGGAGAGCCTCTTTCATGTGGCTGTAGGAGGTCTGCAGGGAGAGGGGTAGGTCGAGCAGGGTGTCCCTTCCTTCGCTCAGAAACCGCCCCCACAACCCCGCCCCCCAGTCCTTCTGCGGAATCCGATGGGAGGTCATGGCGACCTCGTAGGCCCGAAACCATTGCTGAATGTCATCGTTTTTATAATATTCTTTGACCACATCCTTGGGGATGTGGACCTTTTGTTCCGCTGGGGGGGCCGTCTCTCGGTTCCCCGAGGGCCTCCCGTCCTCATTTCGGGCCTTGAGCTCGAGTTCTTTTAAGCTGCGTTCGTGCTCTAGTTAGAGCTTTCTTCCTTCGTGCTCCCGTTGGAGCTTCTTTTCTTCCAGTTCGCCTTGTACGCGCATTTGCTCTACCGCTAGCTTTTTCTCCGCTAACTTCAATTCGCCCTCGATTTTGAGTTTGGCTAACTCGAGTTCATGACTGCGGCTTCTCTCTCTGTCCGCGAGTTCTCCCGGGGATAGGCCCCCGTCTGGTACAATGCCTCGCACCTGATTGTCGCTGCTTTCACTTGGAGGGGGTTCGGCTTCGTCGGGGCGCTCCCCCGTGCCTTCCGGGCGGGATGCCCCGGTCTCCACCCAAGTTTTCAGTGCTTTCTGCAAGTCTTCCTTAGTGTTGAGGCCAGTGGTAGCGATTTTAAGTTCTTTGCAAAATTGTTTTAGCTCTTTGTGTGTGTATTCTTCCAGGTGCTCCACCTGGAACACTCTGTTGGCGTTGGTTTCTGCGGAGCTCATGGCGCTTCCTTCTGCCATCTTTGTTGGTCGTGCGTCCGTTGTTCACTGTACGATCTCTAGGTGATGGGCCCGAATCCCGTCGCTTGCCACCAATGTTAGACGGCGACCCCAGAGGAGCCCGGAAAGGGGTCCTGACTTCCCTGAGTCCCACCCGTGTAGTATTGTAGCCGGGCACTGGCGAAAGATTCCCCCGGGGGGTGGAATCTCGCAACTAGGATCGTACTTCTGGCACCCCACGACACAGAGAGACCACACTGGGTATTCTCAGAAACAAGTTTTATCAAATAGGTATCACTGCAAATATGAACAAGGTGAGCACGGGCTCAAGAGTCTCGGAAAGGTAGGGGGTAGCGGGACTGTCTCTGGTAACGGTTCAAAGCAGGGACGTATCCGGCGCACAGCTCACAATCCTCGAGCTGGGGGATACGTGGTCGGAGTCGGGGTCCGGCGGGACCGTGAGAGTCTGGGGGAGCCGCGAGTCACTCAGCAGGGCTCAGGTACAAGTTCGGAGGTCTTACGATCTTCAGGGAGCCGCGAGTCACTCAGCAGGGCCCAGGTACAAGTTCGGAGGTCTTACGATCTTCAGGGAGCCGCGAGTCACTCAGCAGGGCTCAGGTACAAGTTCGGAGGTCTTACGATCTTCAGGGAGCCGCGAGTCACTCAGCAGGGCTCAGGTACAAGTTCGGACGTCTTACGATCTTCAGGGAGCCGCGAGTCACTCAGCAGGGCTCAGGTGGGTTCAAGGTCCAGGGGCCGCGACCACGTCAGCAGGCTCTCGTGGTTCCAGCGTCGAATCTGCCGGACAGTCTCAGAGCACCCCTTGTTATAGGTCGACCCCGCTTTGATGTCCGGAGTCTGCGCAGGCAGGGGTCTTGTCCCCTGGGGGCCGCTTGTCGGGGTTTCCTGCTATTGTCTTTTTGATCCTTTCAGGGCCGGGTCGGGAGGAGTCCCAGACACCCAGCAGGCACGGAGCCAGCCCGCAGGGAGGCCGGAGGGCCGATCGAAACCCATCGTCCCAGGGGAGTTCAGAGGTGCGATAGAAACTGCTCCTCCCTCTCTCATCCCCTGGAAGCGTGATGTCCTCCAGCCGGAGTGGCGCCTCGAGGCCCGGGTCGCGCTGGGGCCGGGTGGCCATCTTGTTGCAGGGAGTGGGCACGCGGGCCCGGGGTGGCCGAAAGGAGAGAGGCCATGGACGGGGATGTCCGGGGTTGGTGCAGGTGTCCTGGTGGGAAAGGTCGGCTGGGCCGCGTGCTTGGGCTGCAGGCACCAGGTTTCGGGGGTGCGGGGGCACGGAGGGCCATTCTACGAGGCCGGGTCCAACACCCAGGCACTCTCCTTGCAGTACTCTAATCATTCAGTCAGTACGCAAGTACTCATGCACTGAGACAGACCTTAGCACATGGACTGCTTCAAACGCCAATCCACTGTGCATGCAGTCCTCTAACCACCTACACACTTGTCTTTCATACCTTCAATTCCACAGTCAGTAGCCATACACTTCCAGCAAACACCCTGTCACTCTAATTGCACTCCTCTAGTGACCCATTCAGCACCATGTACTAATCCATTCACTGCGCCAAAACCCAAACACTTATAAATTCACCCAGGAACTCATCATTGCAGTACTCTAATCATTCAGTCAGAACCCAAGTACTCATGCACTGAGCCAGGCATTAGCACATGGACTACTTCAAATGCCTATCCACTATGTATGCAGTCCTCCTACCACATACACACTTGTCTTTCACACCTTCAAGTCTCCAGTCAGTATCGATACACTTCCAGCAAACACCCTGTCACTCCCCTAGGACTCCTGTAGTGACCCATTCAGCACCATGTACTAATCCATTCACTGCGCCAAAACCCAAACACTTATAAATTCACCCAGGGACTCTCCTTGCAGTACTCTAATCATTCAGTCAGTACCCAAGTACTCATGCAGTGAGCCAGGCCTTGGCACATGGACTGCTTCAAACGCCTATCCACTATGCATGCAGTCCTCTAACCACCTACACACTAGTCTTTCACACCTTCAATTCCCCAGTCAGTATACATACACTTCCAGCAAACACCCTGTCATTCCCCTTCAACTCCTCTAGTGACCCATTCAGCACCATCTACTAATCCATTCACTGCGCCAAAACCCAACCACTTATAAATTCACTCAGGCACCCTCCTTGCAGTTCTCTAATCATTCAGTCAGTACCCAAGTACTCATGCACTGAGCCAGGCCTTAGCACATGGACTGCTTCAAACGCCTATCCACTATGCATGTAGTCCTCTAACCACCAACGCACTTGTCTTTCACACCTTCAATTCCCCAGTCAGTAGCCATACTCTTCCAGCAAATACCCTGTCACTCTCCTTGCACTCCTCTAGTGACCCATTCAGCACCATGTACTAATCCATTCACTGTGCCAAAACCCAAACACTTATAAATTCACCCAGACACTCTCCTTGCAGTACTCTAATCATTCAGTCAGTACCCAAGTACTCATGCACTGAGACAGGCCTTAGCACATGGACTGCTTCAAACGCCTATCCACTATGCATGTAGTCCTCTAACCACCTATACACTTGTCTTTCACACCTTCAATTCCCCAGTCAGTATCCATACACTTCCAGGAAACACCCTGTCACTCCCCTTGCACTCCTCTAGTGACCCATTCAGCACCATCTACTAATCCATTCACTGCGTGAAAACCCAAACACTTATAAATTCACCCAGGCACTCTACTTGCAATACTCTAATCATTCAGTCAGTACCCAAGTACTCAACCAGTGACCCAGGTCTTAGCACATGAACTGCTTCAAACCCCTATCCACTATGCATGCTATCCTCTAACCACCTATACACTTGTCTTTCACCCCTTCAATTCCCCAGTCAGTATCTATACACTCCTGTAAACACCCTGTCACTCCCCTTGTACTTCTCCAGTGGCCCATTCAGCACCATGTACTAATCCATTCACAGCGCCAAAACCCAAACACTTATAAAATCACCCAGGCACTCTCCTTGCAGTACTCTAATCATTCAGTCAGTACGCAAGCACTCATGCACTGAGACAGACCTTAGCACATGGACTGCTTCAAACGCCAATCCACTGTGCATGCAGTCCTCTAACACTTGTCTTTCACACCTTCAATTCCCCAGTCAGTAGCCATACACTTCCAGCAAACACCCTGTCACTCCCCTTGCACTCCTCTAGTGACCCATTCAGCACCATCTACTAATCCATTCACTGCGCCAAAACCCAACCACTTATAAATTCACCCAGGCACTCTCCTTGCAGTGCTCTAATCATTCAGTCAGTACCCAAGTACTCATGCACTGAGCCAGGCCTTAGCACATGGACTGCTTTAAACGCCTATCCACTGTGCATGCAGTCCTCTAACCACCTACACACTTGTCTTTCACACCTTCAATTCCCCAGTCAGTATCCATACACTTCCAACAAACACCCTGTCACTCTCCTTGCACTCCTCTAGTGACCCATTCAGCACCATGTACTAATCCATTCACTGCGTCAAAACCCAAACACTTATATATTCACCCAGGGACTCTCCTTGCAGTACTCTAATCATTCCGTCAGTACCCAAGTACTCATGCACTGAGCCAGGCCTTAGCACATGGACTGCTTCAAACGCCTATCCACTATGCATGTAGTCCTCTAACCACCTACACACTTGTCTTTCACACTTTCAATTCCCCAGTCAGTAGCCATACACTTCCAGCAAACACCCTGTCACTTTCCTTGCACTCCTCTAGTGACCCATTCAGCACCATGTACTAATCCATTCACTGCGCCAAAACCCAAACACTTATAAATTCACCCAGGGACTCTCCTTGCAGTACTCTAATCATTCAGTCAGTACCCAAGTACTCATGCACTGAGCCAGGCCTTAGCACATGGACTGCAAACGCCTATCCACTATGCATGCAGTCCTCTAACCTTTACACACTTGTCTTTCAAACCTTCAAGTCTCCAGTCAGTATCCATACACTTCCAGCAAACACCCTGTCACTCACCTAGGACTCCTGTAGTGACCCATTCAGCACCATGTACTAACCCATTCACTGTACCAAAACCCAAACACTTATAAAATCACCCAGGCACTCTCCCTGCAGTACTCTAATCATTCAGTCAGTACCCAAGTACTCATGCTCTGAGCCAGGCCTTAGCACATGGACTGCTTCAAACGCCTATCCACTATGCATGTAGTCCTCTAACCACCTACACACTTGTCTTTCACACTTTCAATTCCCCAGTCAGTAGCCATACACTTCCAGCAAACACCCTGTCACTCTCCTTGCACTCCTCTAGTGATCCATTCAGCACCATGTACTAATCCATTCACTGCGCCAAAACCCAAACACTTATAAATTCACCCAGGGACTCTCCTTGCAGTACTCTAATCATTCAGTCAGTACCCAAGTACTCATGCACTGAGCCAGGCCTTAGCACATGGACTGCAAACGCCTATCCACTATGCATGCAGTCCTCTAACCACGTACACACTTGTCTTTCAAACCTTCAAGTCTCCAGTCAGTATCCATACACTTCCAGCAAACACCCTGACTCTCACCTAGGACTCCTGTAGTGACCCATTCAGCACCATGTACTAACCCATTCACTGTACCAAAACCCAAACACTTATAAATTCATCCAGACACTCTCCTTGCAGTACTCTAATCATTCAGTCAGTACCCAAGTACTCATGCACTAAGCCAGGCCTTAGCACATGGACTGCTTCAAACGCCTATCCGCTATGCATGCATTCCTCTAACCACCTACACACTTGTCTTTCACACCTTCAATTCTCCAGTCAGTATACATACACTTCCTGCAAACACCCTGTCACTCCCCTTGCACTCCTCTAGTGACCCATTCAGCACCATCTACTAATCCATTCACTGCACCAAAACCCAAACACTTATAAATTCACCCAGGCACTCTCGTTGCTGTACTCTAATCATTCAGTCAGTACCCAAGTACTCATGCACTGAGACAGGCCTTAGCACATGGACTGCTTCAAACGCCAATCCACTATGCATGCAGTCCTCTAACCACCTGCACACTTGTCTTTCACACCTTCAATTCCCTAGTCAGTAGCCATTCCCTTCCAGCAAACACCCTGTCACTCTCCTTGCACTCCTCTAGTGACCCATTCAGAGCCATGTACTAATCCATTCACTGCGCCAAAACCCAAAGACTTATAAATTCACCCAGGCACTCTCGTTGCAGTACTCTAATCATTCAGTCAGTACCCAAGTACTCATGCACTGAGCCAGGCCTTAGCATATGGACTACTTCAAACGCCTATCCACTATGCATGTCGTCCTCTAACCACCTACACACTTGTCTTTCACACTTTCAAGTCTCCAGTCAGTATCCATACACCTCCAGCAAACACCCTGTCACTCCCCTAGGACTCCTGTAGTGACCCATTCAGCACCATGTACTAATCCATTCACTGTGCCAAAACTCAAACACTTATAAATTCACCCAGGGACTCTCCTTGCAGTACTCTAATCATTCAGTCAGTACCCAAGTACTCATGCACTGAGCCAGGCCTTAGCACATGGACTGCTTCAAACGCCTATCCGCTATGCATGCATTCCTCTAACCACCTACACACTTGTCTTTCACACCTTCAATTCTCCAGTCAGTATACATACACTTCCTGCAAACACCCTGTCACTCCCATTGCACTCCTCTAGTGACCCATTCAGCACCATCTACTAAACCATTCACTGCGCCAAAACCCAACCACTTATAAATTCACCCAGGCACTCTCCTTGCAGTGCTCTAATCATTCAGTCAGTACCCAAGTACTCATGCACTGAGCCAGGCCTTAGCACATGGACTGCTTCAAACGCCTATCCACTATGCATGTAGTCCTCTAACCACCTACACACTTGTCTTTCACACTTTCAATTCCCCAGTCAGTAGCCATACACTTCCAGCAAACACCCTGTCACTCTCCTTGCACTCCTCTAGTGATCCATTCAGCACCATGTACTAATCCATTCACTGCGCCAAAACCCAAACACTTATAAATTCACCCAGGGACTCTCCTTGCAGTACTCTAATCATTCAGTCAGTACCCAAGTACTCATGCACTGAGCCAGGCCTTAGCACATGGACTGCAAACGCCTATCCACTATGCATGCAGTCCTCTAACCACGTACACACTTGTCTTTCAAACCTTCAAGTCTCCAGTCAGTATCCATACACTTCCAGCAAACACCCTGTCACTCACCTAGGACTCCTGTAGTGACCCATTCAGCACCATGTACTAACCCATTCACTGTACCAAAACCCAAACACTTATAAATTCATCCAGACACTCTCCTTGCAGTACTCTAATCATTCAGTCAGTACCCAAGTACTCATGCACTAAGCCAGGCCTTAGCACATGGACTGCTTCAAACGCCTATCCGCTATGCATGCAGTCCTCTAACCACCTGCACACTTGTCTTTCACCCCTTCAATTCCCCAGTGAGTATCTACACACTCCTGCAAACACCCAGTCACTCCCCTTGCACTCCTCCAGTGACCCATTCAGCACCATGTACTAATCCATTCACAGCGCCAAAACCCAAACACTCATAAATTCACCCAGGCACTCTCCTTGCAGTACTCTAATCATTCAGTCAGTACCCAAGTACTCATGCACTGAGACAGGCCTTAGCACATGGACTGCTTCAAACGCCAATCCACTATGCATGCAGTCCTCTAACCACCTAAACACTTGTCTTTCACACATTCAATTCCCCAGTCAGTATCCATACACTTCCAGCAAACACCCTGTCACTCCCCTTGCACTCCTCTAGTGACCCATTCAGCACCATCTACTAATCCATTCACTGCACCAAAACCAAACCACTTATAAATTCACCCAGGCACTCTCCTTGCAGTGCTCTAATCATTCAGTCAGTACCCAAGTACTCAACCAGTGACCCAGGTCTTAGCACATGGACTGCTTCAAACCCCTATCCACTATGCATGCAATCCTCTAACCACCTATACACTTGTCTTTCACCACTTCAATTCCCCAGTCAGTATCTATACAGTCCTGTAAACACCCTGTCACTACCCTTGTACCTCTCCAGTGACCCATTCAGCACCATGTACTAATCCATTCACTGCGCCAAAACCCAACCACTTATAAATTCACCCAGGCACTCTCCTTGCAGTACTCTAATCATTCAGTCAGTACCCAAGTACTCATGCACTGAGCCAGGCCTTAGCACATGGACTGCAAACACCTATCCACTATGCATGCAGTCCTCTAACCACGTACACACTTGTCTTTCAAACCTTCAAGTCTCCAGTCAGTAGCCATACACTTCCAGCAAACACCCTGTCATTCACCTAGGACTCCTGTAGTGACCCATTCAGCACCATGTACTAATCCATTCACTGCGCCAAAACCCAAACACTTATAAATTCACCCAGGAACTCATCATTGCAGTACTCTAATCATTCAGTCAGGACCGAAGTACTCATGCACTGAGCCAGGCCTTAGCTCATGGACTACTTCAAATGCCTATCCACTATGCATGCAGTCCTCCTACCACGTACACACTTGTCTTTCACACCTTCAAGTCTCCAGTCAGTATCCATACACTTCCAGCAAACACCCTGTCACTCCCCTTGCACTCCTCTAGTGACCCATTCAGCATCATCTACTAATCTATTCACTGCGCCAAAACCCAAACACTTATAAATTCACCCAAGCACTCTCCTTGCAGTGCTCTAATCATTCAGTCAGTACCCAAGTACTCATGCACTGAGCCAGGCCTTAGCACATGGACTGCTTCAAACGCCTATCCACTATGCATGTAGTCCTCTAACCACCTACACACTTGTCTTTCACACCTTCAATTCCCCAGTCAGTATCTATACACTTCCAACAAACACCCTGTCACTCTCCTTGCACTCCTCTGGTGACCCATTCAGCACCATGTACTAATCCATTCACTGTGCCAAAACCCAAACACTTATATATTCACCCAGGGACTCTCCTTGCAGTACTCTAATCATTCCGTCAGTACCCAAGTACTCATGCACTGAGCCAGGCCTTAGCACATGGACTGCTTCAAACGCCTATCCACTATGCATGTAGTCCTCTAACCACCTACACACTTGTCTTTCACACCTTCAATTCCACAGTCAGTATCCATACACTTCCAGCAAACACCCTGTCACTCCCCTTGCACTCCTCTAGTGACCCATTCAGCACCATCTACTAACCCATTCACTGCGCCTAAACCCAACCACTTATAAATTCACCCAGGCACTCTCCTTGCAGTGCTCTAATCATTCAGTCAGTATCCAAGTACTCATGCACTGAGCCAGGCCTTAGCACATGGACTGCTTCAAACGCCTATCCACTATGCATGTAGTCCTCTAACCACCTACACACTTGTCTTTCACACCTTCAATTCTCCAGTCAGTATACATACACTTCCTGCAAACACCCTGTCACTCCCCTTGCACTCCTCTAGTGACCCATTCAGCACCATGTACTAATCCATTCACTGCACCAAAACCCAAACACTTATAAATTCACCCAGGCACTCTCGTTGCTGTACTCTAATCATTCAGTCAGTACCCAAGTACTCATGCACTGAGACAGGCCTTAGCACATGGACTGCTTCAAACGCCAATCCACTATGCATGCAGTCCTCTAACCACCTGCACACTTGTCTTTCACACCTTCAATTCCCCAGTCAGTAGCCATACACTTCCAGCAAACACCCTGTCACTCCCCTTGCACTCCTCTAGTGACCCATTCAGCACCATCTACTAATCCATTCACTGCGTGAAAACCCAAACACTTATAAATTCACCCAGGCACTCTACTTGCAATACTCTAATCATTCAGTCAGTACCCAAGTACTCAACCAGTGACCCAGGTCTTAGCACAAGGACTGCTTCAAACCCCTATCCACTATGCATGCAATCCTCTAACCACCTACACACTTGTCTTTCACCCCTTCAATTCCCCAGTCATTATCTATACACTTCTGTAAACACCCTGTCACTCCCCTTGTACTTCTCCAGTGACCAATTCAGAACCATGTACTAATCCATTCACAGCGCCAAAACCCAAACACTTATAAATTCACCCAGGAACTCATCATTGCAGTACTCTAATCATTCAGTCAGGACCCAAGTACTCATGCACTGTTGCAGGGATTCTGCTTATACACAGAACTATGCGTAGAACCCCAGGACCTCAGTGAGTTGTGGTGTACCAGAAACTCACCTCAGAACCCAGAACCCAGTATCCGGCTAGCATAAGTGTCCCATTCGTTATCCGAGATTTAGCTCGGCGGTCCCAATGAAAAGACAACCCAGAACAAGCGACTCAGTACATACTCAGGAATGGTGGGAATCGGAAATACCTGTTCGTATATTATTCTCACATCAGTCCACAACAAGAATCAACAGAGACACGGTGAAAATAAAAAGAGTTTATTTTTATAGACCACGTGTCCTAATATGCAGTACTTTGGCTAATACAAGCAGACAAATGATTAAAATCAAACCCATCAACATAGTTACAATTCCATAGAATATAAAAGGGGTAATCATGTTATAATGACAGTGGATACTACCACCTTCCCTTTACTAAGATGCTAATATTATTATTAGACTAACAGAAGGTCTCTTAGGCTTGAATAGGGGACCCCATACCTCAAAGATCAGCTTAGTGAAATCACATCACAGTTGCATCAGGAGTCTTCTCGCAGGAAGGCTCGTCTTCGGTCTGAATAATAAACATGATGTCTGTGATATTAAAAGCACCAACTTTCAGGTATGTGCAGCTGCTCGTGTGTTATGACTAAATAGTGGGTCGATCAACCTAGAGTGGAAAACATGCATTGTCTAACAACTCAGACTGTTTGTCACATCGTGTGCAGACCAAGGTCGCTGCGCAGAGCTCGGGATGGTAACAACAGATTGCTCTTGTGTGAGGCAAAACTCGAGTCAGCAGTTTGTTTAAGCAATAACATGTGAACGCAGTGTCGTGTGCAAAAGCAGCAAGATGGCTTTCTAACTTCTAACGGGTTATGCTAACTTAACAATGTATGTACGTATTAGGGGAGTCCTTACTACATGCCCCCTTGATCGAAGCACTACTTAGTATGCAAGAAAAGAGAGAACGCAGAGTTCAAGCGCGACAGAGCAGAACAAGGCCTAACCAATTGAAAAAACACTGGTCAGTTCAGGCAAAGTCCGAATAGGAAAAAACCAAAGGTGGAAAGAAAAAACAAAAAACCTCAAACGTGCCGTGGGGGGTGAAAAAATGAAAAAACGCCTCACCGGGCAGAAGTGCAGTCGTACAGGGACAGTTCAAGACACGTGAGGAAAACACAGTGGACGATAGCTCACTCAATCCATGAAAGTATATGCAGCATATGTGGCCACTGCTTCCAGCAGAAAATCATTGGCACGGCCACTGAAGGTTTCAGCCATCCAGTTAATCAAAGAAAAGGAACATACATGTTCTTCTATTAGCGGAGCCTCTAGCACCATCAGAGGGCAACCAGCGTGTACTTCCAAATAACTCATATCCAAGAAGTCATATGCCGCTCTCGCGATGTCCCAATTACCCAGGATACCATGCGCCGCACCGCAGGCCATAATCCGAACACCAGAACAGGCAGACTCGTGAGACACTAAGGGCCTCATCAGTCGATCATAATCCGGGTCCGGAGACACCATGTTGGTTAAGCACAAATCCATAGGCCATTCAAAGGGACAATCTAGGCAGTGGAAGACAGGTTGCACGCAGGTGAAGTAGGAATACCGGAAGGATAATCCATATGCCAGGCTCAAAGTCGCCAACGGCAGGACACCATAGTAATCAAGCATCCTGTCACGAAGAAGCTGCAGACGGGACAGGCTGTCGTGTGGCACAGAAAGAGCAGCCATTCCGCAGGATGAAAAGTAAAAGTAGCACACCTGCCACTAGCGCCAGAATTAAAGGAACACCTCCAAAGACGCTCGAGAAAATAGAATGAAAAAATGCCGGAATCACACCAAAAATAATTTGGAAAGAGGTCACGAGGCCCGAGCCCACAAGTTTAAAAAAATGAGCCAGGCCAGTCGTGGACGAGGCATTGAAAATTGTTTGGATCAAAGCTCCAAAATGCAGGGGGAGGTCAGTATTCAAAAGCGCCTGTACCTCAGTGCGCGTATTCGCTACGTGAAGGACAAATGTTTCCCGGGAGGAAGTCAATGGCACCTCCTTTTGGGACAATAGCGCTCTTATTCTGCTCATCTTGTTGAACTCTGCTTTCAAGGTTGGAATCGAAGGCCAGATGGACGCATCTAGCCTCCCATGCGGGGGAGGAAACAGAACGTTATTGCAGCAGACAACCCTCTGTGATACAGTTACTATATACGGGATCCCTACTAACATCCCGCAGCAAGCTTCATTGTTTAAAATTAAATAACTACCATTTGCAAGCAGCATGAAAGATGGCGTAATCACTGGTACCGGGATACCTTTGAGGACGCAGGCCAAATTCGGGGCGTGTACATTACAAGCTCCGTGCAACTGAATGTGCCTACATACAACAGAATGATCAGGTGACGTTGTACATTCTTCACCCTTCAGATAAACCTCAGTACCGTCCCTTGTACATCTATACGTAAAGGGGAGGGACCAGACTTCATGTATGAAAGCGGTACCCAGCTGTTCATATCTACCCAGAGCATAGTTTTTCATACAAGAGGTAAACTTAAAAAGTGCGAACGGGAGAGTTATCAATCCGTGTAAGAGCCACACTGCGGAATCTACTTCCGCTACAGAGAAAGGTAACGGCTCCAATTTTTCAATATGTAGCAAGGAATATGTAGCATCCTTCATGGACATGAACTGCTGTTTGTCAGTAAGGTTAAAGGGAAGAAATAATGATGTTGTATTCAGATAGTCCCAAGGGACCTTCCCTGCCTTCAATGTTTGTAATGTCCATGCAAACTGCATAACAGAACGCAACTGGTTTTGACCATGATACAACACAGACATATCATCCTGCACAATATCCACAATTGACGAAACAATATTATCTAATGTATAAATGCGAGAAGAAAGAGTGTTAATGCTGTTATCAATAACTGCTAATACTTTTTCCATATTAGCCTGATCAATAGCTCTCAATCTTGAAGCTGCCTCAATTTGCGACAGTTTCCATACTTCGTTGTAAATAGCATACGCCCATCTCCTGGATCTGCCACCCACAGGACCTTTAACAAAATCATTCAAATCTATTTTGTCATGTAATTTTGATAAATGAACTTTGACAGATGCCAAGGTAGAATGTCGCAGCCAGGACTGACATAATTTCCCTACAGAGTATGTAGTTACTGTATGTGACGACTCAGACCGGGGGTCTACGCGATCTTGAGTATACCCCGGTTTCAGCCCTAGAAAACGACGTTGACAGGTATTAGAACTGCTTTGCCAAATTAACCATCCCTCATTATTAAATTTCGAAATATTGAAAGATGAATTAGAAACTAATAACTGCAAAGCAGGAAGGGACAGATCTGTGTGATTATTCCAATTTGGGTAAGCACCCAGATCCGGCACAGAAGGCGAATTTAGTTTTTTAGAAGTGGCCAATCCGAAACAGGTGGTTTGGAAGATGGTTGCATTTAAAAACAACATATGATTTGGTACTAGACAGGCACGGTGTAAAGCTTCAGTTCCCTGAACCTGCCACGGTTTGGAACCCCAAACCGACTTAAGATCAATAGTAGCCTTCCATAGATCATAACCTTTGATTGACAACTCATCCATAAAGGACTTAGAATATAGCAATTTGGTGTGTGTCAGTCTAACCTTAGAGGCAGACTCAGGCTTAACTTTAAAATAAAAGGATGCCGGGGCTGAAACACTGAAATCAGTAAAATAAGTAAACTTATCAACTAATGTATGTGAACTGCCAAACGAGGGGGTGGGACAGTGTTCCCACTGGGTAAAATTTACAAAATTTCTAAACGTATTCGCTTTATGCAGGAAGTGATTGCCATAATGTTGAAAACAATACTGTTCTGCATAATTAGCCGCATTGTCATACAAATCCTCAGCATCAAAGGCGGCATAATATTTCAAATCTGAAAACAGTGCTTCAATGGCGTGTACATCCCAATCATCAGAACGTATGTTCTGTTTAACTACATCACCCATAGAAACACGAAATACATTAGGCACATTAATGACCTCTGTAGGCCCATGAATTTGAAATTTAACTGCATCCCATGCGATTCCATCCATGACGGGCCAGGCAGTAATATTCACAAAAGTCTGGTCCCTTTTCATGATGTGGGATGAGGAGTGGGGGGCCAAAGTTCCATTGATAAGTCTAATTGTCGATCTCTCTTTGAGATAATGGCCATCCACCAAACGGAAGAAAACTACAACAAATCCAATGGACATGAACAAAAAAATACTGAAAAGCAGCAACCAGATGTATGTCCAAGGGGCTGTCAAAAAATGTCTCTTAAACCAACTTACAAAAACAGCAATGTTCGATGGGGGAGTTGAGGGCAAAGAGTTAGTGTCAAAGGAAAAACGGGACTGGCCAAGTGCTGTAGATTGTAAAACAGGCGAGGGTCCACGTGTAGGATAAGCATACTCAGTCTCTTCGGGCAAACCACCAGCCGGTGGTATCAGCAAGGGATCAGTAACTGAATGCATCTCGATGGCAACATCAGACAAGGTGTTAGAAGCAGGAACCAACATTGAATTTCTTTGCATTGTCTGGCATGAAACTGCCGGAGTCATACTAAGAAGTATCGGCCACTCGCTGAAGTTTGACATTGTCAATAGAGATGTACCTGTTTTCTTTGCGACCAGGAAGTGGAGGTAAAATGACTGTTCTTGTACCCTGCACTCCAAGCACTGGAACCGGTGCACGATAAGAGGGGCCGAACTCCTTCTTGTTCTCCACCTTCTCACGGACCAGATCTCCAACTCGGGGTAGCCAGCCGACTACCGGAATCTGAACCTCAGCTTCAGATGTGGAGGGCAAATGTTCTTTCGAAAGAGAGTCTCTGGCTTCTTGTAGAGTCTGCAAAACAGCACAGTGATCATCTACGTCAAAGGGTGCGGTCGACGCCGCAATGTCTAGACCATCAAGGTCTGGAACAAACATTCTGATTCCGAAGAGCATCATGTACGGGGTCCGCCCACCCAGAGACCTTCTAGGGAGATTATTAAGTGCACGTTGGACGTTATACAAATGGGCTAGCCAGTTCCGGCCTGTGCCTAAAACACGTGCTGTCAATGATTGCTTTAAGTCACGGTTCATTCGCTCCACCACACTATTACCCTCAGGTCGGTAGGGAGACGAAAATTTGACTAGGACCCCCAAATTTCTCATAGCCTCCTTGTAAGCCTTAGAGGCGAACGCAGGGCCCTGATCAGAATGGAAGGTACCACACGCAAAAGTTCCCACAAAGACATGCAAATCCCTGATGACAGTCCGCGAGTCAGCACTCCTTTGTAGCCATACCCATAGAAAACGTGTGCACGAATCCACTGCAACCAAGATGTACTTGTACGCAGTATCAGAAGAAAAAGGACCGCAGTGATCTAAATAAACACAACCAAATGGCTTATTAGAGATATACAGCTGTGTCTGTGGTGGGCGCGCAACAGTAGAAGGTTTAATCTGTTGGCAAATGTCACAATCAAGAACATATGCGCGCGCTTGTTTATATAAACTAAACCACCAGTAACGTTGTTGTAGCAGAGATATTGTAGCTGACACACCGGCGTGGGCTGACGCCAACCCCTCGTGCGCAGCTAGGATCAGTGCTGGTCTGCAGTCCGCGTTGGGAATAATTCTGTCACCAACATCGTTAATCCTCACTAATGGGACGTTATCAGGACTTAAATGATAAATATACCGAGAGGGAAAACCCTTCGGGTAATCACCTCCCTTCTCTGTAGCAGCAATAGCTGCCAAGATGTCATCATCAATCTTACTTTTGGATCTTGTAACTGCTGCCACTAAGTATGTAGCCACTGCTGTTTTCGCTGCCTCATCAGCTAAGCTGTTGCCGACAGCATGGACACCAAGCCGCTGGTGACCAAGAGTGTGAATAACACTTACGAGAGGGAGACGTTCTTTAAAGTCTGCCACTCGAACCCAAAGCGTTTTATGCTTAATTGTGCTACCTTTAGTGTCTCGATAATCATTCTGAGACCAGAAGTGTAAATTGTCATTGTAGGACTGGACACAGTAGAAGGAGTCACTCACTATAAGAGTAGTGACTCGGGGATCAGCAAACTCCAGTGCAAGCACCAGAGCCCGGAGCTCCGCCAATTGCGCGGTACAATCACCCAATGACTGCGTATGCACTGCATCAGATTGGAATTTACCATTTACGAATGTACCTACGACAATTGCGCAAGCCGCTGAATAAGCGTGCTTCGATCCAATTGCGGGTTGCGCAGACCCGTCAGTGTATATGACACAATAGTATTCTTCGAGCGGGCGCAAAGACAGAGGTGCCGGATGAACGAATTCATACTGCAAGTACTCTTGAGTCTGTAATGAGGCATCAAAGATGTAAGTGACATCTGGCGACGTCAGTGTTGTGGCCCATTGTATCCACCGTGGATGCAAAGCTTTAGAATTTGGTACACTTGCTTTAGTCACTGCCTCTAAAGCAGGATATGGTGTTACAACCAGAATCTGTTTCCCATGCGACAGTGCACGTTCCTTGAGGATCGCCATCTGCACAGCAGTCAGAACTTTTTTGACCGTGGAAAAACGTAATTCAGCAGAGGTGTACAAGTGGGATTTGTACGCAATGGGGACTGTGTCGCCCTCATTAAACGTCAAATACGTGAACCCCACGGCGCCTGGTACTATTCTTATTACCAGGTTAGTGTGGTTATCACGTGTCAGCAAGTATTGTGAAGCAAGAAGGTCAGCCTGTAAAGACTGTAAAATTGCAGAGTGTTCTAGCTGCCAGCTAGACTTCGAAAACGAAGGTTGTACCAAGGCGTAAAGCGGCTTGATACGCTGGGCATAATCAGGAATGTACGTACGGCCGAAATTCAGAAAACCCAGCAGAGATTGTAATTTCTTCAGTGTCGTAGGAGCACTTAAGCGTGCACACTTCTCCAGAAAGTGGGGGGCTAACCCCTTACCTTCATTGTTGAGCTCATAGCCCAAAAACAACACCGTATATTCTGCGATGTGTGACTTCGCAAAATTAAATTTGTAGCCATAGTCAGCAAAACTCACGATAATATTGTCGACACGAGACAGATGTGGCATAAGCTCATCATCCGTAAGATAGATATCGTCAACATAGGAGTATGCGTCGGGGTCTATTCTTTCTAAGAGAGAAACCACGCGAGCAGAAAAGACGCCAGGGCTATTTTTGTAACCCATGGCCAATCTTGTAAACTGTTTTTGTTTGCCGCCCGAAGTAAACGCCGTCCACTGGCTACTCAGTGTGGACAGGTTGTGGCTAAAAAAGCCATTGGAAATGTCAAGTGTCGTTTTAAACCTTTTACGCACGAGACTGTCGACCAAAGCCGAGCTATGTGTATTTTGTACCGCGCAGGTCCGGCAATGGGAGTTTAGGTGCCGGTAATCCAAAACTAAACGGTACGAGCCGTCAGGCTTCGTTACAGTGAATAAAGGGTTATTCATAGGGGACACACATGTTTCAATAACACCCTGATATTCCAATTGTTCAAGGATTGCCGCGACGTGGGGTCTCGCTTCACGACGCATAGGATATTGAGGTTGAGGCTGGGGCATAGACCGCAATGGAATCTCATGGCAGGGGGACAATCTGTCCCATCCCAACGGAGTACGATACACCGCCGGCGCAAGCGCAAGCGCCCACTCCCCAGCATACACTTCAGCTTGGTCCTTAGGCACTGTGTGCGCAAAGGACGGGAGGATTACTTCCTCCCCTCTAGGAGCCTCTAAAATGAAAGCTGGGGGCCAATCTGCCTCCGCTAGGAGGATATCATAGGTGGTGGTCAGATTATCCCAAAAAATCCCTTTTATTGTACGTTGTATGTCACCCTCAATCAATAAGACTATTTCATAAAGTCTGTCAGGGGGAGCCACTCTGGTGTCAGCTGTTTCAACAGTAACCGATATATCAGTTGCTGTCACCGCCAGAAATGGACGCAGAGCTTGACGGACTATGGTAATTTCCGCTGTGCTGTCCAGGAGCGTCAGCGCCCATGTCCAGTTCCGAAGCTGTGTCCGCACTATCTGAGGCATACCTTGCCATCAGAGCCGCCACTTTCTTCTTCTGAAACGGGGGTCTTTGTCGTGCAAATTCGTCCTGCTTGCCTTTACCCTCAGTCTGCCGGGGTTGGTCACGCTGTTGTGGAGCACCCCGACCTTTGCCACCGCCTCCGCCACCGGACTGTGTAGCCGATGTTTCCTGTGAAGAACGAGGAGAGCGCTGTTCAGAAACCTGAAATCTATCAGGAGACTTTATAGTAGCACGATCGCGCAGATCATAAGTGCGTTCACTACTTGACTGTACGGGAGAGGCAGGCCGAGAGCCCTGTTTCTGTTGCTGCTGCTTTCCCTGTTGTTTAAACCGCCAATTTTGTTTTGGAAAACTTGGTCGGTCGTCCTTACCAGGGGTTTCTGCCTTACCCTGCTGCTTGAGATCGGGATTCTTTATTACAGGTTTAACTCCTAAAGAGCTACGACCCAAATCCCGATATGCCTCTGCGATTATTTTCGCAAATTCCTGCGGTTTGTCCTCCTCAGCAACTCGCTTCAGTTCATTACGAACCTGGAAATGCAAAGCATCACCCTTAAGGTTTCCTATTATCATGGTAGCCACCAGGTCAAATTGACCGAGGAGCCGCATCCCTAACTCTATCGCAGACTCCGCACCATGGTTCTCTTGAACTCTTTTGATAACGGAGGGCAGCTGCAACATAGACGGAGTGCCAAAGCACTGCGCGTACGTCGCTGCAAAGACCTTGCCCCAATTTACACAATCATCTATGTGGGGGACCAAGTCTTTAGGCAAACTAATGGGGAGGATCCTGTGTTTCTCCACAGGAGAAGTATTCGGGTAAACCGCTTCTATTTGGTCAAATTTTTCAGCAAGCCAAAAGGGGAAATCATCCCTAGTTTGGGGGCGCTTGCCCATAACAGAATTAACCATAACAGGACTAATGACCACCGCGTGATGATAAGTAGGCTGCCCCGCAACAGCAGGTGCCCCCGCCTGCACATTGCGCGACACGTACTGCACCAATGCCCTATATACCGTAATTAGGGCAGTGTGCAGTACACGCAACTCAGCCACCGTCACCGTGAGGTAACGGGGATGAGGCGTAAATCCGGCTAGTACCGGCCAAGTGGCCCCTGCAATTGATAAAGGGCCCATTCTTGGCGGTATAACCACATGGGGAAGGGCGCCATTAAACCAAATAAGATGCTGCCAAGCAGATATTGGTATTTCCTGTGTCCTATACAGCGTATAGTTCGCTGGCACGGCAGCGGCAGTGTAAGAATGAAAGGTGTTATCATCCCCTACCGCCGGAATCGTCACCCAAGAGTAGAACAACTCATAGGGATGAGCCGCATCGGCTCCCACCACAAAGATGACGTCCATACCAGTGTCCGGCACCCCATACTGCGTCAAATGACATTTCAGAGCTGCACGGCTATGCGCCGCAATATCCACCGACATTAGGACAACACACACTTGAAACTATCAGTAGCACAAGGGTTCAATAACCTTTTTAATGATCAAGCTTGAAGGAACCTATATCAATAGACCTAGGTAGGTTTAAATCCGTCAGACTTGTTATCCGGAAACAAGAATGAGGGTGTTGTGGACAAACGCGAGCACTACTAAGGCGTTTCAACTCATAGACCAAACGTTAGGTGCGCCATGTTGCAGGGATTCTGCTTATACACAGAACTATGCGTAGAACCCCAGGACCTCAGTGAGTTGTGGTGTACCAGAAACTCACCTCAGAACCCAGAACCCAGTATCCGGCTAGCATAAGTGTCCCATTCGTTATCCGAGATTTAGCTCGGCGGTCCCAATGAAAAGACAACCCAGAACAAGCGACTCAGTACATACTCAGGAATGGTGGGAATCGGAAATACCTGTTCGTATATTATTCTCACATCAGTCCACAACAAGAATCAACAGAGACACGGTGAAAATAAAAAGAGTTTATTTTTATAGACCACGTGTCCTAATATGCAGTACTTTAGCTAATACAAGCAGACAAATGATTAAAATCAAAACCATCAACATAGTTACAATTCCATAGAATATAAAAGGGGTAATCATGTTTTAATGACAGTGGATACTACCACCTTCCCTTTACTAAGATGCTAATATTATTATTAGACTAACAGAAGGTCTCTTAGGCTTGAATAGGGGACCCCATACCTCAAAGATCAGCTTAGTGAAATCACATCACAGGAGCATCAGGAGTCTTCTCGCAGGAAGGCTCGTCTTCGGTCTGAATAATAAACATGATGTCTGTGATATTAAAAGCACCAATTTTCAGGTATGTGCAGCTGCTCGTGTGTTATGACTAAATAGTGGGTCGATCAACCTAGAGTGGAAAACATGCATTGTCTAACAACTCAGACTGTTTGTCACATCGTGTGCAGACCAAGGTCGCTGCGAAGAGCTCGGGATGGTAACAACAGATTGCTCTCGTGTGAGGCAAAACTCGAGTCAGCAGTTTGTTTAAGCAATAACATGTGAACGCAGTGTCGTGTGCAAAAGCAGCAAGATGGCTTTCTAACTTCTAACGTGGTTATGCTAACTTAACAATGTATGTACGTATTAAGGGAGTCCTTACTACAGCACTGAGCCAGGCCTTAGCACATGGACTACTTCAAATGCCTATCCACTATGCATGCAGTCCTCCTACCACGTACACACTTGTCTTTCACACCTTCAAGTCTCCAGTCAGTATCCATACACTTCCAGCAAACACCCTGTCACTCCCCTTGCACTCCTCTAGTGACCCATTCAGCACCATCTACTAATCCATTCACTGCGCCAAAACCCAACCACTTATAAATTCACCCAGGCATCTCCTTGCAGTGCTCTAATCATTCAGTCAGTACCCAAGTACTCATGCACTGAGCCAGGCCTTAGCACATGGACTGCTTTAAACGCCTATCCACTATGCATGTTGTCCTCTAACCACCTACACACTTGTCTTTCATACCTTCAATTCCCCAGTCAGTAGCCATACACTTCCAGCAAACACCCTGTCACTCTCCTTGCACTCCTCTAGTGAACCATTCAGCACCATGTACTAATCCATTCACTGCGCCAAAACCCAAACACATAAATTCACCCAGACACTCTCCTTGCAGTACTCTAATCATTCAGTCAGGACCCAAGTACTCATGCACTGAGCCAGGCCTTAGAACATGGACTACTTCAAACGCCTATCCACTATGCATGCAGTCTTCTAACCACATACACACTTGTCTTTCAAACCTTCAAGTCTCCAGTCAGTATCCATACACTTCCAGCAAACACCTTGTCACTCCCCTGGGACTCCTGTAGTGACCCATTCAGCACCATGTACTAACCCATTCACTGCACCAAAACCCAAACACTAATAAATTCACCCAGGGACTCTCCTTGCAGTACTCTAATCATTCAGTCAGTACCCAAGTACTCATGCACTGAGCTAGGCCTTAGCACATTGACTGCTTCAAACACCTATCCACTATGCATGCAGTCCTCTAACCACCTACACACTTGTCTTTCACCCCTTCAATTCCCCAGTAAGTATCTACACACTCCTGCAAACACCCAGTCACTCCCCTTGCACTCCTCCAGTGACCCATTCAGCACCATGTACTAATCCATTCACAGCGCCAAAACCCAAACACTTATAAATTCACCCAGGCACTCTCCTTGCAGTACTCTAATCATTCAGTCAGTACCCAAGTACTCATGCACTGAGACAGGCCTTAGCACATGGACTGCTTCAAACGCCAATCCACTATGCATGCAGTCCTCTAACCACCTAAACACTTGTCTTTCACACCTTCAATTCCCCAGTCAGTATCCATACACTTCCAGCAAACACCCTGTCACTCCCCTTGCACTCCTCTAGTGACCCATTCAGCACCATCTACTAATCCATTCACTGCGCCAAAACCCAACCACTTATAAATTCACCCAGGCACTGTCCTTGCAGTGCTCTAATCATTCAGTCAGTACCCAAGTACTCATGCACTGAGCCAGGCCTTAGCACATGGACTGCTTCAAACGCCTATCCACTATGCATGTAGTCCTCTAACCACCTACACACTTGTCTTTCACACTTTCAATTCCCCAGTCAGTAGCCATACACTTCCAGCAAACACCCTGTCACTCTCCTTGCACTCCTCTAGTGACCCATTCAGCACCATGTACTAATCCATTCACTGTGCCAAAACACAAACACTGATAAATTCACCCAGGGACTCTCCTTGCAGTGTGGTAAATAATTTAATTACCGGGACTTAATTTGATACGGAAACATAATAAAAATAGCTCAGTAAATAAGAGGCAGGATCCGTGGTATTAGAGGTTCTAAATGGGCTTTATTCCAATGGTCGATTATAATCGGTTGCTCCAGGTTCCATCACCACGAAGGTTCAGGAAGTGAAGTACATACGTTATTGACAATCAATTACTTTTATACAATAGGCATTACAGTGAGGCCAATACAAGAGGCGTAACAATTGATAGTGGTGATAATATATTCATACGTAGCAAAAATAGGCGTAACTGGGAGTGATGAAAGAACGTCATCAGATGTGATGTCATAAGAGGGTGGTTACATGAAAGAATTTCGCAATGTCAGCAGAAATATTTGGCAGATATGCGCGCGCAGCAGTATGACGTGTGATTGACGTGCAACTAGGGGGTGAAGGGGACTTGATATTTAGCTCTACATGTGGCGACAGAAGTCTGGAGGGTCAAGTCAACCTAATCCCAAATCATATCTAACATCCTATGTTTAAAGAACTATGTTATCCAAAAGAGAGGTCTCTTAGAGTAGAATCTTATTCTATACTGACTATACTGACGGTTAGTGCGTGTACAAGCGTCTAAGTGTCTACACTAGATGCGAGGGCGGAATCTTCCATAGTAACAGGGCTATGAATTACTTGTATGAAGACAGAGAAGTCGGGCCTTTGCTTGGTAGCTGGAAGAATGTTTACTTAAGCTACTAGACAGGAATGCATTGGGCAGGGAGCGGAGCAGATAATTTTCGAAGGTGAAATACAGTTCTTGGCAGGCAGCAAGCTGATGTCAGGCTTCGTGAGCCGCGCAGAGAATGAGACAAAGTTCATGGTCACAGATGCAGGCTCGGACTGGAGCTTCAAAGACAGAAAGCAAGAAGAGTTCGATGACAGAATCAGGGCCTACTTGCCTGGACTGTAAAAATGGCATAAGTGAACCATATAAAGGCAGTGGCCTTTCGTACTTAGGAATGGAATATCCGGCCCATTCATGGCGGATCAACAGAGGACATGTTAACGGTGGACGCACATGTATTTGCGTCTTCATAACTGGAACTGGAGGGAACATACATGTACTTGTAACATGCACATAGAACCGTTGGGGTCCAAGATAGGGGACATAACTGACCAGAAAAATCCATATTTCCACATTCCCTCCTTGTCCCCTACTTGCCCGTCAAGAGATATCAATCTTCATTAATCCATTGATCTGTTCATATAGCATCATTTGTTCTTCTTTCTTCTTCCGGGATCTTGAATGAAAATCTTGATGTGGAATGCACGATGTGGCACACAGACCACAAATCGCTGGTCCACATTGCAGGCATAAGCAGCAACTGAATAATATGAGAAGGCCAATACCTAGGAAGGATAGAACTCTCCATCCCCAGGCTGATATCACGCTCCAAAACCAACCGGACCAAGTCCAGGTGCCTGGATTCTGGTGTATCTGGCTTACAATCTTATGAAGGCGGGTTATGGCCTTATATACAGATGGCGAATTTTCTGGTATGAATATGCAACAGCTTGATCCGATGACCCTACAAGCTCCGCCCCTATCGGCCAGGATGACGTCAAGGACAAGACGATTTTGAAGCACAACAATCCGCATAGCAGACTGCTCTTCTGTTAAATTGCCTAAGGCGGAAATAGTTTCGTTCACTACTGCTTCAAGGGTTCTAGTCAATCTACGTATCAGCTTACTATTAGTAACGGTACCTATATAGGGAAAGAGACCTTTATTGAAATCTGTGTATTTTTCCCATGCCGTTTCAGTGTAATCGACTATTGGGAGATCTCTCCTTTCTCTATTGTGTACTAAATGAGTATTTCTGTGATAATCAGGAGGAGTTAGGAAAACAGGTGGCAAAAGGAATCCAATGTAGCAGGTACCATCCCAATCTAGAGGCAAACGTACATATGCCGTCTGACCACATATAAAATAGGAATGGCGGGAAGCTCTAAATGTAGACTTGCCTTGATCACTAAATTCTACTACAGTGGTGCATCTACTATGGCCCATATGTATGGAACCATTCTTTCTTACACATAATTCACCTTTTACTGGAAATATTGACATAGCGGGCAAAATTGGAGTAGCTTCGGATTCGACATTTAGGATCATAAGATTAAGCGTAAAGTTACCTAATCCATATACTTCATTTTCTAGATCAGTTCCTGTTCTTTTGGGAAGTCCCTCCTTGTTAGGATAGCAGACCTTAAGTAAAACTAAATTCAAATGTCCCCATACCCAGTTATCTTGATAAACTGCAGAATTCGAATCCAGAGAATTAATTAGGCTAAACCATGCTCCACAGGAGCCGTTGTGTGTGAACAGGTATGGAAAAAGAGGTAGAATTCCTTTATAGTTCTGATGGGGAGGGAGTCGGCCACATATCCAACAATTTGTAGCATTGCTAACCTGATGGGAATGATGTAACATACTAATAAAAGTGTTATTGCGCAGCGCAAATCTGTATGACAATTCAAGCGGAGGTAATTCCCTAAAAGAATGTTCAGCAGTAACATTGTAAACATGTCTAGAAATAGGATAATATATGTGCAACAATATACTTGCAGTAATTATTAAAAGACTTGAGAAAAACAAAATTAATAACGTCACTATGCAATGACTACGCAGTGATTTACAGTACGCCTGTCGTTTCAACATTTTTCGGGTGCTTTCTCTATTCAGGTCCAAGGGATACATGTCAGAGACAATTCAACCGCTTCACCTTGGAGAGGACTTAAACAATCAAATTGCTCGACTGATTGGGCCTGAGCTTTAATTTATAAAGTTCGGAGTCACTTTTTTCCACAAAAGGAAGTTTTGAGTCAATGGGTGAAGACACACAAGGTGTGCTATTCACATCTGATTTCAGTCCATGAAATTTCTTGATATGACTTGAATGAATCCATCCTTTTCTGCCTTCGATCTTCACGGCTGTTCTTGTTGTGAGCAACACCAGCTGAGGTGACCTCCACCTAGGTTCCAGCTGCGTCTTTCGATCAAAGTTCCTCACGAGGACTAAGTCTCCCGGAACCACGTCATGGGGTTTCACCTCAGTGTTGTCAGGAAAAGCTGCAGCTACCTGTGAACGACAAGATTGTAGTGCAGACATCAAGGAAGCCAAGTAATCTGTCAGCATGTTACAGACAATATCAGTTATTTTGCGTGGTATAGGCGTCCCCCACATATTTGGTGGTCTGCCGAAGATCACTTCATACGGGGATAGCCCTGTTCGAGAGTGTGCTACCATTCTTGTGTAAAAGAGTGCAACTGGTAATGCTACTACCCAGTCGACACCTTTTTCTCTGCATATTTTGGATAATCTTATTTTCAGAGTCTGATTATGTCTTTCTACGAGACCCGCTGCTTCGGGGTGTCGGACACAGTGGAATTTCCACTGATAGCCTAACAAAAGTGAAACGTGTTTCATTAATTCGGATGAGAACGGCTGGCCGTTATCTGAGTGAACAACACGTGGTAAACCGTATCGTGGGAAGAATTCTCGAACCAACTGTTTGGCAGTAGTCGGGGCAGTGTAATCTGAAACCGGGTATGCCTCCGTCCAACGGGAAAGAGCACACACAACTACGAGAACATATTTGAATCCTCTGCATCGTTCCATCTGGATATAATCCATCTGGAGGACTTCAAAAGGGTGATCAGGAGGCTGAAATCCACCCTGTTCTACGGGAACGCTTTTTCCTGGGTTGAACTGGCAACAGATCAGACAGGTACGAACCTTTTGTTTGGCTGCAGCTCGTAAATGCTTGTTGAACCAAATATGTTGAATGCTGTCTAGCATAGCTTTCTCTCCTAGATGCGCTGGACTATGGATAGTGTTAATAATGACTTGGACCATTGAATCAGGAAGGAACCACACAGACTTTTCCTTCATCAACCATCCTTGATCCGTTTGGATCCCTCCTAATTCCGTCCATTTCTTTATTTCTTCTGGTGTAGCATGTGTCTGTATATCAATTACGTCAAGAGTAGGATCTTTAACCGTCATACAATGTGTTGGCGTCGGGACTATTGTCTTTGTCATATCGGATGTTTGAGTTTGAGCAGTCTGTTTAGCTGTTCTATCAGCTAGATCATTGCCTTGAGAAATGATATCAGTAACTTTCGTATGTGCTTTGCATTTCATAATCGATATTGCAATGGGTAAATGTATTGCATCTAATAAGGCATGAATGAGGGGTCCGTGCTGAATGTGGGCACCGTGAGAAGTTAAATAACCTCTCTCTCGCCACAGCACGCCGAAGTCATGTACGACTCCGAATGCATAACGTGAATCAGTGTATATGTTGACTTTTTTATTTGTGGCTCGAATACAGGCTTGTGTCAGAGCGACGAGCTCTGCTGCTTGAGCGGACAAGGTATTTATGCAATTTGTTTCAATGATTTCAGTATCTGTTGTGACTGCGTAAGCGGCCACTAACTCTCCTGTACTTGTTCTCATACATGAACCATCTACATACAACGTCAGGTCTGGGTCTGACAATGGGACATCTGTCAAGTCTTGTCTGGGTTTCGTTGTGATTGTAATAACATCAATACAGTCATGGGCTAGTGGGTCTGTTCCATTTACAGGTAAAAGTGTGGCAGGATTCAATGTGTTACAACGTCTGATTTCTATATGTGGCTGAAACAGTGTTAGTTCATACCCTGTAAGTCTTGCTATAGTCAAATGTTGTGTTTGCGTTCGATTCACAAGAACCTCCACTGCATGTGGTACTTGTACTGTCAATGGATGTCCTAACACTATGGCATCGCTTTGTCTGATTGCTAAAGCTGTCGCTGCCACTGATTTTAGGCACGCAGGCAGAGCCTGAGCTACGGGATCTAATGTACTAGAAAAATAAGCACATGGTTTGTGTGATCCTGCTTGTTCCTGTGTGAGTACTGACAAGGCAGTACCTTCGCGTTCTGTAATAAAGAGTGTAAACTGTTTACTGTAACATGGTGTTGCTAAAACAGGTGCTTGGCATAGAGCTTTCTTTAAGCTTTCAAAAACTTGTGTATGTTCCTGAGTCCAAGGGAGAACAGTCGATGTGGCTGCCTCCTGTGTTGTCAACTGAATGAGTGGTTTTGCTAGAAATGCATACTGAGGGATCCACTGTCTACAATATGAAGTGAGGCCTATAAAATCCCGCACCTCCTTTTGTGTCTTGGGTATTGGCATGTTAGCTATTAACTGAATGCGGTCTGGTGTAAGCTGCCTTCCCTCCTTGGACAGCGAGTGACCAAGGTAAATAACTCGCTGGACACAGAATTGCAGCTTAGAAGGGGACACCTTGTGCCCCTTTTCGGCTAGAAATTGTAAAACTGTCAGTGATGCTTTTTCACATTCAGGTTCGCTTCGGGCGGTGATCAGCAGATCATCGACATATTGAAGCAAGGCAGTGTTAACTGGCATGTGGATGCTGTCGAGTTCTCGTTTCAGTGCTTGGCTATAGATGCTGGGGCTTTCTGTAAATCCTTGAGGTGCGCGTGAGAATTTGAAGCTACGTCCATTTAAACTAAATCCGAACAAATATTGGCTTTCCGGATCTATTGGGACGCTGAAAAAGGCATTTTTGAGATCAATTACAGTAAAGAATGTTGCTTCGGAATCAATAGCTGTCAGTAATGATGAGATATCGGGGACCACAGGGAATTGTGGCACAATACACTTATTTAATTCGCGCAGATCAACAACCAATCGATATACTGGCGGGGCCTTCGGATCTGTTCGTTTGAGAATCGGAATTATCGGTGAATTACATATATTGGAGTCGGTTTCTACAACCACTCCTTGGGCAATGAGTTCGTCAATGATTTGCAGTAAAGCCACTACAGCATCTGGTGGTAACTTGTATTGTCGCATTCGTGGTAGTACCACTCCTGCCTTTAGTGTGACTCGATATGGTGTAATATTCATACAACCAACATCAGTAGGGCCTTGTGCCCATAAATGTGTAGGTAAAGTCTGCAATCGGGGATCCATGTCTCTAGACACATAATGACCTTTAAAATCACGTAAAAACAATCTTACTCCTTCCGGAGAACAACATATTATAGCTCCTAGAGCCTTCAGTGTTTTTATTCCTAACAGGTTTTCTGGACATGATTTAGTAAGCAATAAATCTGTAGTTCGGGTCAAAGGTCCTATCGTAAGTGGAAGAGGTTGTGACACTTCATTAACAATAGGTTTTCCTGAAAAACCAAGGGAAATATTCTGTGAGCCTGAGAGGGGTGCCCCTGGAACTTCACTACATTTTATGGTTGTTCGACTTGCCCCTGTATCGAGTAAAAATTTCCTGTCTTGGCCTAATAATTCACTATGTACATAAGGTCCTTCTTGATCTACAGGGATCTCGATAAGGGGTAAGTCAACTTCCCTCTCTAGGCTGGTTCATGCATATCGTTGATAATCAGGATAGTCATACTGTGCGGTCTGGTACAGTTGTCGTGTCGTGGTTTGCGTGGCAGCAACAGGCAGCGCTGGTGCAGCTGGCACAAACTGTATAGTCTGTTGTGGAGCTGGCATGGACTGTGCATGCTGCAAGGCTCCTTGTTCATTCTGATCCTGTCTAAGTGGCCGTGGTCTTTCTTTTGTAATGCCCGTGGCGATATTACGCTTCAGGACTGGACAATCGTGTACATGATGACCTAGTTGTTTACAATAGTTGCATGTCCCTTTTACAGGTCCCGCTAAATCGCCAGAATGTGTCGTACCCTTTTTATGTCCTTCAACTGGAACTGTCTGGGAGACTAGCATTTTCATTTTCGTGTCTTTCATGCGTCTTTGTTCATGATCTTGTTCCTCTCTAATTCTATTGTGATGATACTGTAACATTTGTAACATTTGTGATGGAGTGTTACCTTGCCAGGTACTCTCGAATTTTAATACTCTGTTCTTCACTTGGGGCAAGGAATTTTCAACTAATTTTGTCACAAACAGATGTGGGTATGATTCGCTACTTGCTTTTATACCACTATTTATACCAAAACATTTTTCAAATCGTGCATAGAAATCACTAGTGTCTTCATCTTGCTTTTGTTTACAGGCTGAAATTGCACCCCAGTCTTCCTTTTTCGTGGTTAATAAACGTGGCAGTACCTGTACTAGTAGACCTGGTAGTGCTTTAGTTTTGTCCCCAAGCCCCGAACCTGGACCTCGGGCCTTTTCTTCTGCTTCTAATGCTGTCCAATCTATCTTTTGGTCTCCTACCTCCCACTCTTTTTCCTTGAGTTTTTCATAAATGCCAGCAGGCATCAATACCTTTAATATTGTCATAATGTCGGGATAGGTATACTCTCCCATGAGTAACATGTCTTTAATTTCTCGGTGGAAACCCGCTGGGTCTTTGTCATGACTGGGTACCACTTTCTTCATTTCCAACAATTCTATTTTCGATATGGGCGTATATACATATACACGTTTAAACTCATTGTCCTCGCCCTTTATTGGGTGCACTTCTCGTAAGGGATTCTGTCTGTCCATGTAATACGTGGTTCTTTCCTTGATGGGCAGTGAGACATGTTCTGGGCATATAAAAAGAATGTACTGCTTTCTTGATTCTAGTATTTCTTTAATTAGCTTAGTACCTGAACCTCTCCATCTATTCGTGAGTAATTCGGTCAATATATCAGGTAAGGGACCAGGATCTGAATGTTGGCTTTTATATAGTATAAGAAGTTGTTGAATCATATAAATCCCAGCTAAACGCTGTTCATCTGGGGTGAGATTCAAAAATGTGTGTGCTACTGTGTCATCACTATACTTCCCGGGACTGTCAACCCAATGGACAGCTGACCTGGCTAATTCTTGTTCATCCATAGAATCGAGAAAATGATAACCCCTTCGTTCTCGGAGTAATTTATCTGCTGCTTGGAATGAATGCTCGTTAGACCTTATATTTATTATTGGTGTTTGAAATTTCCTGTTATTTTCTAGACACATCGGACGTATCGGATCAGTAAGACATCTAGTACTATTACAAGATCTTCTTCTACCTACATAGGCTATAGTTTCTGACTGTCCTGTGGGCAGTCCTGATGCTTCTTCCTCGCTTTGTTCGAACTGGTCTACCGCTAATCTTTCTTCGTGTAGGCGTTCTATTTCTTTACGGATCTTTCGGCACATGGCTATTATACAGTTTTGCTTATCATGTCTCCCTTCTGATATATTCTGGCTCCATCTGGTAAGAATCTGCATTGCTTCCGGGTCTACCCCCGGTCGGTCTTGATTTCTGATCACACAATTTATGAGGAAACGCAACAGTTCCCCCTGTATTTCCACTTTCTGGTATTCCATAGCTCTGTTAATACATTCAGAATCTCGCCCGGTTTGGACAAAATGATATATATTATCTAGATGTGCAGTCATTCCTGGTAATTTCCCTAAATACACTGCGGCTCGTCTGATACGTAATGATGCTAGGGTCATTTCGTCCTCTTTTCCGGGCACAGGGTCATATCTACAATCTATAAGAAGTTCCTTAAGCGTACGGGCATTTATGAGTTTGGGGGTACGTGAATGTGCTGACTCTTGAAAAGTAAGTTTATTTATTCTAGGTGGCGTAGAAAAGATATTGGTAGCACCTCCGGTAGCCCCATCTGGGGTATCGGGTGTGAAAGGATTCGTTGAACGTGATACAGCAACTATAGGCGTGGATACAGCTATAGAAGTAGCTGTAGGAACAGATGCAGAAACAGATGTGCTTGCCGGAACTTGTGTCAGAACTTGTTGCTGTAGCGATACGGGTACTGGATCTTGGCGTTGAACCTCCCTGGCAGGCGGTCTATGTGGGGCGGGATGAGCATACTCGGGAGCTGCGTCATCTAAATATGAGGAAAGAAAAACATCTTCTGCGGTTCTAGGATGCCCCTTAGGATGTACCTTTATTGGAAATAATAGGGTTGGCAAGTCTTTTGGTATCCCTGGGGTAGCCTTAGGTAATCCTTCGGCCAGAAGGGGATACATACCATTCATAAGGGCATTTCTTTGTCTGTCTACTTGTTCTGATTTCACTCGTGCACCTTCTTCAATTAACAGATTTTCTCGGACTTTATTGGAATTCTCTTTACTCTTCTCTTCCTGTCTACGTGCTTTTTCTGTACGTCTATATGATTCTTTACGCCATAATTCAATGGCGTCTTTCTGTGATTGTCTAGCTTTCTTTTTCCATAATTCTTCCTCTACTTTCACGATGCACTCTGCATCCCAGGTCCCCGCTGCGGGCCACCTCTGACTTTCTGGTAATTCCTTAGTTTAGTCTACCCATAGATCAAGAAATAATATGGCGTCTAGGCCATGTTTATGATACATGAAGTACCCTGGAGTGTCCCTAGGAGGAATAGGAACAGCTTCTTCGAGTACCCCTTTTCTAGTTGTGATCTGTCTTAATTTCGAAAAGAGTGGCATATTGAGAACTGATCTGATACTTGATCTTGAACAAACTTAATACAGTAATCACAATAATGAACAGTCATTCATACCACAATATGCAGAACGTACTAAAAAACATTTAACATTTAACATTTAACTGAGCAACAATAATGATGACGATCTAAAGAAAACTTAATCACTAAACATAATACTCGACTTGAACTGAAATATTCTGAATTTATATACTTGATATACTAGATATACTGCTAAACAGTACAGATACACTGCTGAAACAGTGCAGACCGGGTTTGTGTACCCAAACCCGTCTGGACCGGCACAACTTATGTGCACGCCAGAACGCCTCCCCAGTAATGGTACTCACCGGATAGCTCGGAACGGAAGGCCTCGGAACGGATCTGAACTGAACTTGAACCGGACTGGACTCGATTTGAACACTTCGGAAACCGGACTTGACTTGGGACTTCGGAAACTGGTGGGCCTCTGTATACCTCGGATCTTGCTCTTTCAGCTAGGCTCTGGTCGGGATACTTCGCACTTCTCACCGCCTCGTCTGGGTGTTGATCGCAGCCTCAGTCGCCCCCGCTTGACCGGAGGGAGACACAGGAAATCCTGCTGGTACGCGTTATTGTCCGTCCAGCTGTGGCAGGAGACCGGGCCTGCAACGCACCGCCGGCGCGTGAGATGAGAAAGTGTCCCTATTCGGGCGCCATTCATGTGGTAAATAATTTAATTACCGGGACTTAATTTGATACGGAAACATAATAAAAATAGCTCAGTAAATAAGAGGCAGGATCCGTGGTATTAGAGGTTCTAAATGGGCTTTATTCCAATGGTCGATTATAATCGGTTGCTCCAGGTTCCATCACCACGAAGGTTCAGGAAGTGAAGTACATACGTTATTGACAATCAATTACTTTTATACAATAGGCATTACAGTGAGGCCAATACAAGAGGCGTAACAATTGATAGTGGTGATAATATATTCATACGTAGCAAAAATAGGCGTAACTGGGAGTGATGAAAGAACGTCATCAGATGTGATGTCATAAGAGGGTGGTTACATGAAAGAATTTCGCAATGTCAGCAGAAATATTTGGCAGATATGCGCGCGCAGCAGTATGACGTGTGATTGACGTGCAACTAGGGGGTGAAGGGGACTTGATATTTAGCTCTACATGTGGCGACAGAAGTCTGGAGGGTCAAGTCAACCTAATCCCAAATCATATCTAACATCCTATGTTTAAAGAACTATGTTATCCAAAAGAGAGGTCTCTTAGAGTAGAATCTTATTCTATACTGACTATACTGACGGTTAGTGCGTGTACAAGCGTCTAAGTGTCTACACTAGATGCGAGGGCGGAATCTTCCATAGTAACAGGGCTATGAATTACTTGTATGAAGACAGAGAAGTCGGGCCTTTGCTTGGTAGCTGGAAGAATGTTTACTTAAGCTACTAGACAGGAATGCATTGGGCAGGGAGCGGAGCAGATAATTTTCGAAGGTGAAATACAGTTCTTGGCAGGCAGCAAGCTGATGTCAGGCTTCGTGAGCCGCGCAGAGAATGAGACAAAGTTCATGGTCACAGATGCAGGCTCGGACTGGAGCTTCAAAGACAGAAAGCAAGAAGAGTTCGATGACAGAATCAGGGCCTACTTGCCTGGACTGTAAAAATGGCAGAAGTGAACCATATAAAGGCAGTGGCCTTTCGTACTTAGGAATGGAATATCCGGCCCATTCATGGTGGATCAACAGAGGACATGTTAACGGTGGACGCACATGTATTTGCGTCTTCATAACTGGAACTGGAGGGAACATACATGTACTTGTAACATGCACATAGAACCGTTGGGGTCCAAGATAGGGGACATAACTGACCAGAAAAATCCATATTTCCACAGCAGTACTCTAATCATTCAGTCAGTACCCAAGTACTCATGCACTGAGCCATGCCTTAGCACATGGACTGCTTCAAATGCCTATTCACTATGCATGTAGTCCTCTAACCACCTACACACTTGTCTTTCACACCTTCCATTCTCCAGTCAGTATACATACACTTCCAGCAAACACCCTCTCACTCCCCTTTCACTCCTCTAGTGACCCATTCAGCACCATGTACAAATCCATTCACTGCACCAAAACCCAAACACTTATAAATTCACCCAGGCAGTCTCGTTACAGTACTCTAATCATTCAGTCAGTACCCAAGTACTCATGCACTGAGCTAGGCCTTAGCACATTGACTGCTTCAAACACCTATCCACTATGCATGCAGTCCTCTAACCACCTACACACTTGTCTTTTACCCCTTCAATTCCCCAGTAAGTATCTACACACTCCTGCAAACACCCAGTCACTCCCCTTGCACTCCTCCAGTGACCCATTCAGCACCATGTACTAATCCATTCACAGCGCCAAAACCCAAACACTTATAAATTCACCCAGGCACTCTCCTTGCAGTACTCTAATCATTCAGTCAGTACCCAAGTACTCATGCACTGAGACAGGCCTTAGCACATGGACTGCTTCAAACGCCAATCCACTATGCATGCAGTCCTCTAACCACCTAAACACTTGTCTTTCACACCTTCAATTCCCCAGTCAGTATCCATACACTTCCAGCAAACACCCTGTCACTCCCCTTGCACTCCTCTAGTGACCCATTCAGCACCATCTACTAATCCATTCACTGCGCCAAAACCCAACCACTTATAAATTCACCCAGGCACTCTCCTTGCAGTGCTCTAATCATTCAGTCAGTACCCAAGTACTCATGCACTGAGCCAGGCCTTAGCACATGGACTGCTTCAAACGCCTATCCACTATGCATGTAGTCCTCTAACCACCTAAACACTTGTCTTTCACACTTTCAATTCCCCAGTCAGTAGCCATACACTTCCAGCAAACACCCTGTCACTCTCCTTGCACTCCTCTAGTGACCCATTCAGCACCATGTACTAATCCATTCACTGTGCCAAAACACAAACACTTATAAATTCACCCAGGGACTCTCCTTGCAGTACTCTAATCATTCAGTCAGTACCCAAGTGCTCATGCACTGAGCCAGGCCTTAGCACATGGACTGCAAACGCCTATCCACTATGCATGCAGTCCTCTAACCACGTACACACTTGTCTTTCAAACCTTCAAGTCTCCAGTCAGTATCCATACACTTCCAGCAAACACCCTGTCACTCACCTAGGACTCCTGTAGTGACCCATTCAGCACCATGTACTAACCCATTCACTGTACCAAAACCCAAACACTTATAAATGTATCCAGACACTCTCCTTGCAGTACTCTAATCATTCAGTCAGTACCCAAGTACTCATGCACTAAGCCAGGCCTTAGCACATGGACTGCTTCATACGCCTATCCGCTATGCATGCATTCCTCTAACCACCTACATACTTGTCTTTCACACCTTCAGTTCTCCAGTCAGTATACATACACTTCCTGCAAATACCCTGTCACTCCCCTCGCACTCCTGTAGTGACCCATTCAGCACCATGTACTAATCCATTCACTGCACCAAAACCCAAACACTTATAAATTCACCCAGGCACTCTCGTTGCTGTACTCTAATCATTCAGTCAGTACCCAAGTACTCATGCACTGAGACAGGCCTTAGCACATGGACTGCTTCAAACGCCAATCCACTATGCATGCAGTCCTCTAACCACCTACACACTTGTCTTTCACACCTTCAATTCCCCAGTCAGTATCCATACACTTCCAGCAAACACCTTGTCACTCCCCTAGGACTCCTGTAGTGACCCATTCAGCACCATGTACTAACCCATTCACTGCACCAAAACCCAAACACTAATTCACCCATGGACTCTCCTTGCAGTACTCTAATCATTCAGTCAGTACCCAAGTACTCATGCACTGAGCCATGCCTTAGCACATGGACTGCTTCAAATGCCTATTCACTATGCATGTAGTCCTCTAACCACCTACACACTTGTCTTTCACACCTTCCATTCTCCAGTCAGTATACATACACTTCAAGCAAACACCCTCTCACTCCCCTTTCACTCCTCTAGTGACCCATTCAGCACCATGTACAAATCCATTCACTGCACCAAAACCCAAACACTTATAAATTCACCCAGGCAATCTCGTTACAGTATTCTAATCATTCAGTCAGTACCCAAGTACTCATGCACTGACCTAGGCCTTAGCACATTGACTGCTTCAAACCCCTATCCACTATGCATGCAGTCCTCTAACCACCTACAAACTTGTCTTTCACCCCTTCAATTCCCCAGTAAGTATCTACACACTCCTGCAAACACCCAGTCACTCCCCTTGCACTCCTCAAGTGACCCATTCAGCACCATGTACTAATCCATTCACAGCGCCAAAACCCAAACACTTATAAATTCACCCAGGCACTCTCCTACCAGTACTCTAATCATTCAGTCAGTACCCAAGTACTCATGCACTGAGACAGGCCTTAGCACATGGACTGCTTCAAACGCCAATCCACTATGCATGCAGTCCTCTAACCACCTAAACACTTGTCTTTCACACCTTCAATTCCCCAGTCAGTATCCATACACTTCCAGCAAACACCCTGTCACTCCCCTTGCACTCCTCTAGTGACCCATTCAGCACCATCTACTAATCCATTCACTGCGCCAAAACCCAACCACTTATAAATTCACCCAGGCACTCTCCTTGCAGTGCTCTAATCATTCAGTCAGTACCCAAGTACTCATGCACTGAGCCAGGCCTTAGCACATGGACTGCTTCAAACGCCTATCCACTATGCATGTAGTCCTCTAACCACCTACACACTTGTCTTTCACACTTTCAATTCCCCAGTCAGTAGCCATACACTTCCAGCAAACACCCTGTCACTCTCCTTGCACTCCTCTAGTGACCCATTCAGCACCATGTACTAATCCATTCACTGCGCCAAAACCCAAACACTTATAAATTCACCCAGGGACTCTCCTTGCAGTACTCTAATCATTCAGTCAGTACCCAAGAACTCATGCACTGAGCCAGGCCTTAGCACATGGACTGCAAACGCCTATCCACTATGCATGCAGTCCTCTAACCATGTACACACTTGTCTTTCAAACCTTCAAGTCTCCAGTCAGTATCCATACACTTCCAGCAAACACCCTGTCACTCACCTAGGACTCCTGTAGTGACCCATTCAGCACCATGTACTAACCCATTCACTGTACCAAAACCCAAACACTTATAAATTCATCCAGACACTCTCCTTGCAGTACTCTAATCATTCAGTCAGTACCCAAGTACTCATGCACTGAGACAGGCCTTAGCACATGGACTGCTTCAAACACCAATCCACTATGCATGCAGTCCTCTAACCACCTACACACTTGTCTTTCACACCTTCAATTCCCCAGTCAGTATCCATACACTTCCAGCAAACACCCTGTCACTCCCCTTGCACTCCTCTAGTGACCCATTCAGCACCATCTACTAATCCATTCACTGCGCCAAAACCCAACCACTTATAAATTCACCTAGGCACTGTCCTTGCAGTGCTCTAATCATTCAGTCAGTACCCAAGTACTTATTCACTGAGCCAGGCCTTAGCACATGGACTGCTTTAAACGCCTATCCACTATGCATGTCGTCCTCTAACCACCTACACACTTGTCTTTCACACCTTCAATTCCCTAGTCAGTAGCCATACACTTCCAGCAAACACCCTGTCACACTCCTTGCACTCCTCTAGTGACCCATTCAGCGCCATGTACTAATCCATTCACTGCGCCAAAACCCAAAGACTTATAAATTCACCCAGGCACTCTCGTTGCAGTACTCTAATCATTCAGTCAGACCCAAGTACTCATGCACTGAGCCAGGCCTTAGCACATGGACTACTTCAAACGCCTATCCACTATGCATGTAGTCCTCTAACCACCTACACACTTGTCTTTCACACTTTCAAGTCTCCAGTCAGTATCCATACACCTCCAGCAAACACCCTGTCACTCCCCTAGGACTCCTGTAGTGACCCATTCAGCACCATGTACTAATCCATTCACTGCGCCAAAACCCAAACACTTATAAATTCACCCAGGGACTCTCCTTGCAGTACTCTAATCATTCAGTCAGTACCCAAGTACTCATGCACTGAGCCAGGCCTTAGCACATGGACTGCTTCAAACGCCTATCCACTATGCATTTAGTCCTCTAACCACCTACACACTTGTCTTTCACACCTTCAATTCCCCAGTCAGTATACATACACTTCCTGCAAACACCCTGTCACTCCCCTTGCACTCCTCTAGTGACCCATTCAGCACCATCTACTAATCCATTCACTGCGCCAAAATCCAAACACTTCTAAATTCACCCAGGGACTCTCCTTGCAGTACTCTAATCATTCAGTCAGTACCCAAGTACTCATGCACTGAGCCAGGCCTTAGCACATGGACTGCAAACGCCTATCCACTATGCATGCAGTCCTCTAACCACGTACACACTTGTCTTTCACCCCTTCAATTCCCCAGTCATTATCTATACACTCCTGTAAACACCCTGTCACTCCCCTTGTACTTCTCCAGTGACCAATTCAGCACCATGTACTAATCCATTCACAGCGCCAAAACCCAAACACTTATAAAATCACCCAGGCGTTCTCCTTGCAGTACTCTAATCATTCAGTCAGTACGCAAGTACTCATGCACTGAGACAGACCTTAGCACATGGACTGCTTCAAACGCCAATCCACTGTGCATGCAGTCATCTAACCACCTACACACTTGTCTTTCACACCTTCAATTCCCCAGTCAGTAGCCATACACTTCCAGGAAACACCCTGTCACTCTCCTTGCACTCCTCTAGTGACCCATTCAGCACCATGTACTAATCCATTCACTGCGCCAAAACCCAACCACTTATAAATTCACCCAGGCACTCTCCTTGCAGTGCTCTAATCATTCAGTCAGTACCCAAGTATTCATGCACTGAGCCAGGCCTTAGCACATGCACTGCTTTAAACGCCTATCCACTATGCATGTTGTCCTCTAACCACCTACACACTTGTCTTTCACACCTTCAGTTCCCCAGTCAGTAGCCATACACTTCCAGCAAACACCCTGTCACTCTCCTTGCACTCCTCTAGTGAACCATTCAGCACCATGTACTAACCCATTCACTGCACCAAAACCCAAACACTAATAAATTCACCCAGGGACTCTCCTTGCAGTACTCTAATCATTCAGTCAGGACCCAAGTACTCATGCACTGAGCCAGGCCTTAGCACATGGACTACTTCAAATGCCTATCCACTATGCAGGCAGTCCTCCTACCACGTACACACTTGTCTTTCACACCTTCAAGTCTCCAGTCAGTATCCATACACTTCCAGCAAACACCCTGTCACTCCCCTTGCACTCCTCTAGTGACCCATTCAGCACCATCTACTAATCCATTCACTACGCCAAAACCCAACCACTTATAAATTCACCCAGGCACTCTCCTTGCAGTGCTCTAATCATTCAGTCAGTACCCAAGTACTCATGCACTGAGCCAGGCCTTAGCACATGGACTGCTTCAAACGCCTATCCACTATGCATGCAGTCCTCTAACCACCTACACACTTGTCTTTCACACCTTCAATTCCCCAGTCAGAATCCATACACTTCCAACAAACACCCTGTCACTTTCCTTGCACTCCTCTAGTGACCCATTCAGCACCATGTACTAATCCATTCACTGCGCCAAAACCCAAACACTTATATATTCACCCAGGGACTCTCCTTGCAGTACTCTAATCATTCAGTCAGTACCCAAGTACTCATGCACTGAGACAGGCCTTAGCACATGGACTGCTTCAAACGCCTATCCACTATGTATGTAGTCCTCTAACCACCTATACACTTGTCTTTCACACCTTCAATTCCCCAGTCAGTATCCATACACTTCCAGGAAACACCCTGTCACTCCCCTTGCACTCCTCTAGTGACCCATTCAGCACCATGTACTAATCCATTCACTGCGCCAAAACCCAAACACTTATAAATTCACCCAGGGACTCTCCTTGCAGTACTCTAATCATTCCGTCAGTACCCAAGTACTCATGCACTGAGCCAGGCCTTAGCACATGGTCTGCTTCAAACGCCTATCCACTATGCATGTAGTCCTCTAACCACCTACACACTTGTCTTTCACACCTTCAATTCCCCAGTCAGTATCCATACACTTCCAGCAAACACCCTGTCACTCCCCTTGCACTCCTCTAGTGACCCATTCAGCACCACTTACTAATCCATTCACTGCGCCAAAACCCAACCACTTATAAATTCACCCAGGCACTCTCCTTGCAGTGCTCTAATCATTCAGTCAGTACCCAAGTTTTCATGCACTGAGCCAGGCCTTAGCACATGCACTGCTTTAAACGCCTATCCACTATGCATGTTGTCCTCTAACCACCTACACACTTGTCTTTCACACCTTCAGTTCCCCAGTCAGTAGCCATACACTTCCAGCAAACACCCTGTCACTCTCCTTGCACTCCTCTAGTGAACCATTCAGCACCATGTACTAACCCATTCACTGCACCAAAACCCAAACACTAATAAATTCACCCAGGGACTCTCCTTGCAGTACTCTAATCATTCAGTCAGTACCCAAATACTCATGCACTGAGCCAGGCCATAGCACATGGATTACTTCAAATGCCTATCCACTGTGCATGCAGTCTTCTAACCACATACACACTTGTCTTTCAAACCTTCAAGTCTCCAGTCAGTATCCATACACTTCCAGCAAACACCTTGTCACTCCCCTAGGACTCCTGTAGTGACCCATTCAGCACCATGTACTAACCCATTCACTGCACCAAAACCCAAACACTAATAAATTCACCCAGGGACTCTCCTTGCAGTACTCTAATCATTCAGTCAGTACCCAAGTACTCATGCACTGAGCCATGCCTTAGCACATGGACTGCTTCAAATGCCTATTCACTATGCATATAGTCCTCTAACCACCTACATACTTGTCTTTCACACCTTCCATTCTCCAGTCAGTATACACACACTTCCAGCAAACACCCTCTCACTCCCCTTTCACTCCTCTAGTGACCCATTCAGCACCATGTACAAATCCATTCACTGCACCAAAACCCAAACACTTATAAATTCACCCAGGCAATCTCGTTACAGTACTCTAATCATTCAGTCAGTACCCAAGTACTCATGCACTGAGCTAGGCCTTAGCACATTGACTGCTTCAAACACTTATCCACTATGCATGCAGTCCTCTAACCACCTACACACTTGTCTTTCACCCCTTCAATTCCCCAGTCAGTATCTACACACTCCTGCAAACACCCAGTCACTCCCCTTGCACTCCTCCAGTGACCCATTCAGCACCATGTACTAATCCATTCACAGCGCCAAAACCCAAACACTTATAATTTCACCCAGGCACTCTCCTTGCAGTACTCTAATCATTCAGTCAGTACCCAAGTACTCATGCACTGAGACAGGCCTTAGCACACGGACTGCTTCAAACGCCAATCCACTATGCATGCAGTCCTCTAACCACCTAAGCACTTGTCTTTCACACCTTCAATTCCCCAGTCAGTATCCATACACTTCCAGCAAACACCCTGCCACTCCCCTTGCACTCCTCTAGTGACCCATTCAGCACCATCTACTAATCCATTCACTGCGCCAAAACCCAACCACTTATAAATTCACCCAGGTTCTCTCCTTGGAGTGCTCTAATCATTCAGTCAGTACCCAAGTACTCATGCACTGAGCCAGGCCTTAGCACATGGACTGCTTCAAACGCCTATCCACTATGCATGTAGTCCTCTAACCACCTACACACTTGTCATTCACACTTTCAATTCCCCAGTCAGTAGCCATACACTTCCAGCAAACACCCTGTCACTCTCCTTGCACTCGTCTAGTGACCCATTCAGCACCATGTACTAATCCATTCACTGCGCCAAAACCCAAACACTTATAAATTCACCCAGGGACTCTCCTTGCAGTACTCTAATCATTCAGTCAGTACCCAAGTACTCATGCACTGAGCCAGGCCTTAGCACATTGACTGCAAACGCCTATCCACTATGCATGCAGTCCTCTAACCACGTACACACTTGTCTTTCAAACCTTCAAGTCTCCAGTCAGTATCCATACACTTCCAGCAAACACCCTGTCACTCACCTAGGACTCCTGTAGTGACCCATTCAGCACCATGTACTAACCCATTCACTGTACCAAAACCCAAACACTTATAAATTCATCCGGACACTCTCCTTGCAGTACTCTAATCATTCAGTCAGTACCCAAGTACTCATGCACTAAGCCAGGCCTTAGCACATGGACTGCTTCAAACCCCTATCCGCTATGCATGCATTCCTCTAACCACCTACACACTTGTCTTTCACACCTTCAGTTCTCCAGTCAGTATACATACACTTCCTGAAAACACCCTGTCACTCTCCTTGCACTCCTCTAGTGACCCATTCAGCACCATGTACTAATCCATTCACTGTACCAAAACCCAAACACTTATAAATTCACCCAGGGACTCTCCTTGCAGTACTCTAATCATTCAGTCAGTACCCAAGTACTCATGCACTGAGCCAGGCCTTAGCACATGGACTGCAAACGCCTATCCACTATGCATGCAGTCCTCTAACCACGTACACACTTGTCTTTCAAACCTTCAAGTCTCCAGTCAGTATCCATACACTTCCAGCAAACACCCGGTCACTCACCTAGGACTCCTGTAGTGACCCATTCAGCACCATGTACCAACCCATTCACTGTACCAAAACCCAAACACTTATAAATTCATCCAGACACTCTCCTTGCAGTACTCTAATCATTCAGTCAGTACCCAAGTACTCATGCACTAAGCCAGGCCTTAGCACATGGACTGCTTCAAACGCCTATCCACTATGCATGTATTCCTCTAACCACCTATACACTTGTCTTTCACACCTTCAATTCCCCAGTCAGTATCCATACACTTCCAGGAAACACCCTGTCACTCCCCTTGCACTCCTCTAGTGACCCATTCAGCACCATGTACTAATCCATTCACTGCGCCAAAACCCAAACACTTATAAAATCACCCAGGCACTCTCCTTGCAGTACTCTAATCATTCAGTCAGTACGCAAGTACTCATGCACTGAGACAGACCTTAGCACATGGACTGCTTCAAACGCCAATCCACTGTGCATGCAGTCCTCTAACCACCTACACACTTGTCTTTCACACCTTCAATTCCCCAGTCAGTAGCCATACACTTCCAGCAAACACCCTGTCACTCTCCTTGCACTCCTCTAGTGACCCATTCAGCACCATGTACTAATCCATTCACTGCGCCAAAACCCAAACACTTATAAATTCACCCAGGAACTCATCATTGCAGTACTCTAATCATTCAGTCAGGACCCAAGTACTCATGCACTGAGCCAGGCCTTAGCTCATGGACTACTTCAAACGCCTATCCACTATGCATGTAGTCCTCTAACCACCTATACACTTGTCTTTCACACTTTCAATTCCCCAGTCAGTATCCATACACTTCCAGCAAACACCCTGTCACTCCCCTTGCACTCCTCTAGTGACCCATTCAGCACCATCTACTAATCCATTCACTGCGCCAAAACCCAACCACTTATAAATGCACCCAGGCACTCTCCTTGCAGTGCTCTAATCATTCAGTCAGTACCCAAGTACTCATGCACTGAGCCAGGACTTAGCACATGGACTGCTTCAAACGCCTATCCACTATGCATGTAGTCCTCTAACCACCTACACACTTGTCTTTCACACTTTCAATTCCCCAGTCAGTAGCCATACACTTCCAGCAAACACCCTGTCACTCTCCTTGCACACCTCTAGTGACCCATTCAGCACCATGTACTAATCCATTCACTGCGCCAAAACCCAAACACTTATAAATTCACCCAGGGACTCTCCTTGCAGTACTCTAATCATTCAGTCAGTACCCAAGTGCTCATGCACTGAGCCAGGCCTTAGCACATGGACTGCAAACGCCTATCCACTATGCATGCAGTCCTCTAACCACATACATACTTGTCTTTCAAACCTTCAAGTCTCCAGTCAGTATCCATACACTTCCAACAAACACCCTGTCACTCACCTAGGACTCCTATAGTGACCCATTCAGCACCATGTACTTACCCATTCACTGTACCAAAACCCAAACACTTATAAATTCACCCAGGTTCTCTCCTTGCAGTGCTCTAATCATTCAGTCAGTACCCAAGTACTCATGCACTGAGCCAGGCCTTAGCACATGGACTGCTTCAAACGCCTATCCACTATGCATGTAGTCCTCTAACCACCTACACACTTGTCATTCACACTTTCAATTCCCCAGTCAGTAGCCATACACTTCCAACAAACACCCTGTCACTCCCCTTGCACTCCTCTAGTGACCCATTCAGCACCATGTACTAATCCATTCACTGCACCAAAACCCAAACACTTATAAATTCACCCAGGCACTCTCGTTGCTGTACTCTAATCATTCAGTCAGTACCCAAGTACTCATGCACTGAGCCATGCCTTAGCACATGGACTGCTTCAAACGCCTATCCGCTGTGCATGCATTCCTCTAACCACCTACACACTTGTCTTTCACACCTTCAATTCTCCAGTCAGTGTCCATACACTTCCAGCAAACACCCTGTCACTCTCCTTGCACTCCTCTAGTGACCCATTCAGCACCATGTACTAATCCATTCACTGCGCCAAAACCCAAACACTTATAAATTCACCCAGGGACACTCCTTGCAGTACTCTAATCATTCAGTCAGTACCCAAGTACTCATGCACTGAGACAGGCCTTAGCACATGGACTGCTTCAAACGCCAATCCACTATGCATGCAGTCCTCTAACCACCTACACACTTGTCTTTCACACCTTCAATTCCCCAGTCAGTATCCATACACTTCCAGCAAACACCCTGTCACTCCCCTTGCACTCCTCTAGTGACCCATTCAGCACCATCTACTAATCCATTCACTGTACCAAAACCCAAACACTTATAAATTCATCCAGACACTCTCCTTGCAGTACTCTAATCATTCAGTCAGTACCCAAGTACTCATGCACTAAGCCAGGCCTTAGCACATGGACTGCTTCAAACGCCTATGCGCTATGCATGCATTCCTCTAACCACCTACACACTTGTCTTTCACACCTTCAGTTCTCCAGTCAGTATACATACACTTCCTGCAAACACGCTGTCACTCCCCTTGCACTCCTCTAGTGACCCATTCAGCACCATGTACTAATCCATTCACTGCACCAAAACCCAAACACTTATAAATTCACCCAGGCACTGTCCTTGCAGTGCTCTAATCATTCAGTCAGTACCCAAGTACTTATGCACTGAGCTAGGCCTTAGCACATGGACTGCTTTAAACGCCTATCCACTATGCATGTCGTCCTCTAACCACCTACACACTTGTCTTTCACACCTTCAATTCCCTAGTCAGTAGCCATACACTTCCAGCAAACACCCTGTCACTCTCCTTGCACTCCTCTAGTGACCCATTCAGCACCATCTACTAATCCATTCACTGCGCCAAAACCCAAACACTTATAAATTCACCCAGGGACACTCCTTGCAGTACTCTAATCATTCAGTCAGTACCCAAGTACTCATGCACTGAGCCAGGCCTTAGCACATGGACTGCAAACGCCTATCCACTATGCATGCAGTCCTCTAACCACGTACACTCTTGTCTTTCAAACCTTCAAGTCTCCAGTCAGTATCCATACACTTCCAGCAAACACCCTGTCACTCACCTAGGACTCCTGTAGTGACCCATTCAGCACCATGTACCAACCCATTCACTGTACCAAAACCCAAACACTTATAAATTCATCCAGACACTCTCCTTGCAGTACTCTAATCATTCAGTCAGTACCCAAGTACTCATGCACTAAGCCAGGCCTTAGCACATGGACTGCTTCAAACGCCTATCCGCTATGCATGCATTCCTCTAACCACCTACACACTTGTCTTTCACACCTTCAGTTCTCCAGTCAGTATACATACACTTCCTGCAAACACCCTGTCACTCCCCTTGCACTCCTCTAGTGACCCATTCAGCACCATGTACTAATCCATTCACTGCACCAAAACCCAAACACTTATAAATTCACCCAGGCACTCTCGTTGCTGTACTCTAATCATTCAGTCAGTACCCAAGTACTCATGCACTGAGACAGGCCTTAGCCCATGGACTGCTTCAAACGCCAATCCACTATGCATGCAGTCCTCTAACCACCTACACACTTGTCTTTCACACCTTCAATTCCCCAGTCAGTATCCATACACTTCCAGCAAACACCCTGTCACTCCCCTTGCACTCCTCTAGTGACCCATTCAGCACCATCTACTAATCCATTCACTGCGCCAAAACCCAACCACTTATAAATTCACCCAGGCACTGTCCTTGCAGTGCTCTAATCATTCAGTCAGTACCCAAGTACTTATGCACTGAGCCAGGCCTTAGCACATGGACTGCTTTAAACGCCTATCCACTATGCATGTCGTCCTCTAACCACCTACACACTTGTCTTTCACACCTTCAATTCCCTAGTCAGTAGCCATACACTTCCAGCAAACACCCTGTCACACTCCTTGCACTCCTCTAGTGACCCATTCAGCGCAATGTACTAATCCATTCACTGCGCCAAAACCCAAAGACTTATAAATTCACCCAGGCACTCTCGTTGCAGTACTCTAATCATTCAGTCAGTACCCAAGTACTCATGCACTGAGCCAGGCCTTAGCACATGGACTACTTCAAACGCCTATCCACTATGCATGTAGTCCTCTAACCACCTACACACTTGTCTTTCACACTTTCAAGTCTCCAGTCAGTATCCATACACCTCCAGCAAACACCCTGTCACTCCCCTAGGACTCCTGTAGTAACCCATTCAGCACCATGTACTAATCCATTCACTGCGCCAAAACCCAAACCCTTATAAATTCACCCAGGGACTCTCCTTGCAGTACTCTAATCATTCAGTCAGTACCCAAGTACTCATGCACTGAGCCAGGCCTTAGCACATGGACTGCTTCAAACGCCTATCCACTATGCATGTAGTCCTCTAACCACCTACACACTTGTCTTTCACACTTTCAATTCCCCAGTCAGTATCCATACACTTCCAGCAAACACCCTGTCACTCCCCTTGCACTCCTCTAGTGACCCATTCAGCACCATGTACAAATCCATTCACTGCACCAAAACCCAAACACTTATAAATTCACCCAGGCAATCTCGTTACAGTACTCTAATCATTCAGTCAGTACCCAAGTACTCATGCACTGAGCTAGGCCTTAGCACATTGACTGCTTCAAACACTTATCCACTATGCATGCAGTCCTCTAACCACCTACACACTTGTCTTTCACCCCTTCAATTCCCCAGTCAGTATCTACACACTCCTGCAAACACCCAGTCACTCCCCTTGCACTCCTCCAGTGACCCATTCAGCACCATGTACTAATCCATTCACAGCGCCAAAACCCAAACACTTATAATTTCACCCAGGCACTCTCCTTGCAGTACTCTAATCATTCAGTCAGTACCCAAGTACTCATGCACTGAGACAGGCCTTAGCACACGGACTGCTTCAAACGCCAATCCACTATGCATGCAGTCCTCTAACCACCTAAGCACTTGTCTTTCACACCTTCAATTCCCCAGTCAGTATCCATACACTTCCAGCAAACACCCTGCCACTCCCCTTGCACTCCTCTAGTGACCCATTCAGCACCATCTACTAATCCATTCACTGCGCCAAAACCCAACCACTTATAAATTCACCCAGGTTCTCTCCTTGCAGTGCTCTAATCATTCAGTCAGTACCCAAGTACTCATGCACTGAGCCAGGCCTTAGCACATGGACTGCTTCAAACGCCTATCCACTATGCATGTAGTCCTCTAACCACCTACACACTTGTCATTCACACTTTCAATTCCCCAGTCAGTAGCCATACACTTCCAGCAAACACCCTGTCACTCTCCTTGCACTCGTCTAGTGACCCATTCAGCACCATGTACTAATCCATTCACTGCGCCAAAACCCAAACACTTATAAATTCACCCAGGGACTCTCCTTGCAGTACTCTAATCATTCAGTCAGTACCCAAGTACTCATGCACTGAGCCAGGCCTTAGCACATTGACTGCAAACGCCTATCCACTATGCATGCAGTCCTCTAACCACGTACACACTTGTCTTTCAAACCTTCAAGTCTCCAGTCAGTATCCATACACTTCCAGCAAACACCCTGTCACTCACCTAGGACTCCTGTAGTGACCCATTCAGCACCATGTACTAACCCATTCACTGTACCAAAACCCAAACACTTATAAATTCATCCGAACACTCTCCTTGCAGTACTCTAATCATTCAGTCAGTACCCAAGTACTCATGCACTAAGCCAGGCCTTAGCACATGGACTGCTTCAAACCCCTATCCGCTATGCATGCATTCCTCTAACCACCTACACACTTGTCTTTCACACCTTCAGTTCTCCAGTCAGTATACATACACTTCCTGAAAACACCCTGTCACTCCCCTTGCACTCCTCTAGTGACCCATTCAGCACCATGTACTAATCCATTCACTGCACCAAAACCCAAACACTTATAAATTCACCCAGGCACTCTCGTTGCTGTACTCTAATCATTCAGTCAGTACCCAAGTACTCATGCACTGAGCCAGGCCTTAGCACATGGACTGCTTTAAACTCCTATCCACTATGCATGTCGTCCTCTAACCACCTACACACTTGTCTTTCACACCTTCAATTCCCTAGTCAGTAGCCATACATTTCCAGCAAACACCCTGTCACACTCCTTGCACTCCTCTAGTGACCCATTCAGCGCCATGTACTAATCCATTCACTGCGCCAAAACCCAAAGACTTATAAATTCACCCAGGCACTCTCGTTGCAGTACTCTAATCATTCAGTCAGACCCAAGTACTCATGCACTGAGCCAGGCCTTAGCACATGGACTACTTCAAACGCCTATCCACTATGCATGTAGTCCTCTAACCACCTACACACTTGTCTTTCACACTTTGAAGTCTCCATTCAGTATCCATACACCTCCAGCAAACACCCTGTCACTCCCCTAGGACTCCTGTAGTGACCCATTCAGCACCATGTACTAATCCATTCACTGCGCCAAAACCCAAACACTTATAAATTCACCCAGGGACTCTCCTTGCAGTACTCTAATCATTCAGTCAGTACCCAAGTACTCATGCACTGAGCCAGGCCTTAGCACATGGACTGCTTCAAACGCCTATCCACTATGCATGTAGTCCTCTAACCACCTACACACTTGTCTTTCACACTTTCAATTCCCCAGTCAGTAGCCATACACTTCCAGCAAACACCCTGTCACTCTCCTTGCACTCCTCTAGTGACCCATTCAGCACCATGTACTAATCCATTCACTGCGCCAAAACCCAAACACTTATAAATTTACCCAGGGACTCTCCTTGCAGTACTCTAATCATTCAGTCAGTACTCAAGTACTCATGCACTGAGCCAGGCCTTAGCACATGGACTGAAAACGCCTATCCACTATGCATGCAGTCCTCTAACCACGTACACACTTGTCTTTCAAACCTTCAAGTCTCCAGTCAGTATCCATACACTTCCAACAAACACCCTGTCACTCACCTAGGACTCCTATAGTGACCCATTCAGCACCATGTACTTACCCATTCACTGTACCAAAACCCAAACACTTATCAATTCATCGAGACACTCTCCTTGCAGTACTCTAATCATTCAGTCAGTACCCAAGTACTCATGCACTGAGCCAGGCCTTAGCACATGGACTGCTTCAAACGCCTATCCGCTGTGCATGCATTCCTCTAACCACCTACACACTTGTCTTTCACACCTTCAATTCTCCAGTCAGTGTCCATACACTTCCAGCAAACACCCTGTCACTCTCCTTGCACTCCTCTAGTGACCCATTCAGCACCATGTACTAATCCATTCACTGCGCCAAAACCCAAACACTTATAAATTCACCCAGGGACTCTCCTTGCAGTACTCTAATCATTCAGTCAGTACCCAAGTACTCATGCACTGAGCCAGGCCTTAGCACATGGACTGCAAACGCCTATCCACTATGCATGCAGTCCTCTAACCACGTACACACTTGTCTTTCAAACCTTCAAGTCTCCAGTCAGTATCCATACACTTCCAGCAAACACCCTGTCACTCACCTAGGACTCCTGTAGTGACCCATTCAGCACCATGTACCAACCCATTCACTGTACCAAAACCCAAACACTTATAAATTCATCCAGACACTCTCCTTGCAGTACTCTAATCATTCAGTCAGTACCCAAGTACTCATGCACTAAGCCAGGCCTTAGCACATGGACTGCTTCAAACGCCTATCCACTATGCATGTATTCCTCTAACCACCTATACACTTGTCTTTCACACCTTCAATTCCCCAGTCAGTATCCATACACTTCCAGGAAACACCCTGTCACTCCCCTTGCACTCCTCTAGTGACCCATTCAGCACCATGTACTAATCCATTCACTGCGCCAAAACCCAAACACTTATAAAATCACCCAGGCACTCTCCTTGCAGTACTCTAATCATTCAGTCAGTACGCAAGTACTCATGCACTGAGACAGACCTTAGCACATGGACTGCTTCAAACGCCAATCCACTGTGCATGCAGTCCTCTAACCACCTACACACTTGTCTTTCACACCTTCAATTCCCCAGTCAGTAGCCATACACTTCCAGCAAACACCCTGTCACTCTCCTTGCACTCCTCTAGTGACCCATTCAGCACCATGTACTAATCCATTCACTGCGCCAAAACCCAAACACTTATAAATTCACCCAGGAACTCATCATTGCAGTACTCTAATCATTCAGTCAGGACCCAAGTACTCATGCACTGAGCCAGGCCTTAGCTCATGGACTACTTCAAACGCCTATCCACTATGCATGTAGTCCTCTAACCACCTATACACTTGTCTTTCACACTTTCAATTCCCCAGTCAGTATCCATACACTTCCAGCAAACACCCTGTCACTCCCCTTGCACTCCTCTAGTGACCCATTCAGCACCATCTACTAATCCATTCACTGCGCCAAAACCCAACCACTTATAAATGCACCCAGGCACTCTCCTTGCAGTGCTCTAATCATTCAGTCAGTACCCAAGTACTCATGCACTGAGCCAGGACTTAGCACATGGACTGCTTCAAACGCCTATCCACTATGCATGTAGTCCTCTAACCACCTACACACTTGTCTTTCACACTTTCAATTCCCCAGTCAGTAGCCATACACTTCCAGCAAACACCCTGTCACTCTCCTTGCACACCTCTAGTGACCCATTCAGCACCATGTACTAATCCATTCACTGCGCCAAAACCCAAACACTTATAAATTCACCCAGGGACTCTCCTTGCAGTACTCTAATCATTCAGTCAGTACCCAAGTGCTCATGCACTGAGCCAGGCCTTAGCACATGGACTGCAAACGCCTATCCACTATGCATGCAGTCCTCTAACCACATACATACTTGTCTTTCAAACCTTCAAGTCTCCAGTCAGTATCCATACACTTCCAACAAACACCCTGTCACTCACCTAGGACTCCTATAGTGACCCATTCAGCACCATGTACTTACCCATTCACTGTACCAAAACCCAAACACTTATAAATTCACCCAGGTTCTCTCCTTGCAGTGCTCTAATCATTCAGTCAGTACCCAAGTACTCATGCACTGAGCCAGGCCTTAGCACATGGACTGCTTCAAACGCCTATCCACTATGCATGTAGTCCTCTAACCACCTACACACTTGTCTTTCACACCTTCAATTCTCCAGTCAGTGTCCATACACTTCCAGCAAACACCCTGTCACTCTCCTTGCACTCCTCTAGTGACCCATTCAGCACCATGTACTAATCCATTCACTGCGCCAAAACCCAAACACTTATAAATTCACCCAGGGACACTCCTTGCAGTACTCTAATCATTCAGTCAGTACCCAAGTACTCATGCACTGAGACAGGCCTTAGCACATGGACTGCTTCAAACGCCAATCCACTATGCATGCAGTCCTCTAACCACCTACACACTTGTCTTTCACACCTTCAATTCCCCAGTCAGTATCCATACACTTCCAGCAAACACCCTGTCACTCCCCTTGCACTCCTCTAGTGACCCATTCAGCACCATCTACTAATCCATTCACTGTACCAAAACCCAAACACTTATAAATTCATCCAGACACTCTCCTTGCAGTACTCTAATCATTCAGTCAGTACCCAAGTACTCATGCACTAAGCCAGGCCTTAGCACATGGACTGCTTCAAACGCCTATGCGCTATGCATGCATTCCTCTAACCACCTACACACTTGTCTTTCACACCTTCAGTTCTCCAGTCAGTATACATACACTTCCTGCAAACACGCTGTCACTCCCCTTGCACTCCTCTAGTGACCCATTCAGCACCATGTACTAATCCATTCACTGCACCAAAACCCAAACACTTATAAATTCACCCAGGCACTGTCCTTGCAGTGCTCTAATCATTCAGTCAGTACCCAAGTACTTATGCACTGAGCTAGGCCTTAGCACATGGACTGCTTTAAACGCCTATCCACTATGCATGTCGTCCTCTAACCACCTACACACTTGTCTTTCACACCTTCAATTCCCTAGTCAGTAGCCATACACTTCCAGCAAACACCCTGTCACTCTCCTTGCACTCCTCTAGTGACCCATTCAGCACCATCTACTAATCCATTCACTGCGCCAAAACCCAAACACTTATAAATTCACCCAGGGACACTCCTTGCAGTACTCTAATCATTCAGTCAGTACCCAAGTACTCATGCACTGAGCCAGGCCTTAGCACATGGACTGCAAACGCCTATCCACTATGCATGCAGTCCTCTAACCACGTACACTCTTGTCTTTCAAACCTTCAAGTCTCCAGTCAGTATCCATACACTTCCAGCAAACACCCTGTCACTCACCTAGGACTCCTGTAGTGACCCATTCAGCACCATGTACCAACCCATTCACTGTACCAAAACCCAAACACTTATAAATTCATCCAGACACTCTCCTTGCAGTACTCTAATCATTCAGTCAGTACCCAAGTACTCATGCACTAAGCCAGGCCTTAGCACATGGACTGCTTCAAACGCCTATCCGCTATGCATGCATTCCTCTAACCACCTACACACTTGTCTTTCACACCTTCAGTTCTCCAGTCAGTATACATACACTTCCTGCAAACACCCTGTCACTCCCCTTGCACTCCTCTAGTGACCCATTCAGCACCATGTACTAATCCATTCACTGCACCAAAACCCAAACACTTATAAATTCACCCAGGCACTCTCGTTGCTGTACTCTAATCATTCAGTCAGTACCCAAGTACTCATGCACTGAGACAGGCCTTAGCCCATGGACTGCTTCAAACGCCAATCCACTATGCATGCAGTCCTCTAACCACCTACACACTTGTCTTTCACACCTTCAATTCCCCAGTCAGTATCCATACACTTCCAGCAAACACCCTGTCACTCCCCTTGCACTCCTCTAGTGACCCATTCAGCACCATCTACTAATCCATTCACTGCGCCAAAACCCAACCACTTATAAATTCACCCAGGCACTGTCCTTGCAGTGCTCTAATCATTCAGTCAGTACCCAAGTACTTATGCACTGAGCCAGGCCTTAGCACATGGACTGCTTTAAACGCCTATCCACTATGCATGTCGTCCTCTAACCACCTACACACTTGTCTTTCACACCTTCAATTCCCTAGTCAGTAGCCATACACTTCCAGCAAACACCCTGTCACACTCCTTGCACTCCTCTAGTGACCCATTCAGCGCAATGTACTAATCCATTCACTGCGCCAAAACCCAAAGACTTATAAATTCACCCAGGCACTCTCGTTGCAGTACTCTAATCATTCAGTCAGTACCCAAGTACTCATGCACTGAGCCAGGCCTTAGCACATGGACTACTTCAAACGCCTATCCACTATGCATGTAGTCCTCTAACCACCTACACACTTGTCTTTCACACTTTCAAGTCTCCAGTCAGTATCCATACACCTCCAGCAAACACCCTGTCACTCCCCTAGGACTCCTGTAGTAACCCATTCAGCACCATGTACTAATCCATTCACTGCGCCAAAACCCAAACCCTTATAAATTCACCCAGGGACTCTCCTTGCAGTACTCTAATCATTCAGTCAGTACCCAAGTACTCATGCACTGAGCCAGGCCTTAGCACATGGACTGCTTCAAACGCCTATCCACTATGCATGTAGTCCTCTAACCACCTACACACTTGTCTTTCACACTTTCAATTCCCCAGTCAGTATCCATACACTTCCAGCAAACACCCTGTCACTCCCCTTGCACTCCTCTAGTGACCCATTCAGCACCATGTACTAATCCATTCACTGCACCAAAACCCAAACACTTATAAATTCACCCAGGCACTCTCGTTGCAGTACTCTAATCATTCAGTCAGTACCCAAGTACTCATGCACTGAGACAGGCCTTAGCACATGGACTGCTTCAAACGCCAATCCACTATGCATGCAGTCCACTAACCACCTACACACTTGTCTTTCACACCTTCAATTCCCCAGTCAGTGTCCATACACTTCCAGCAAACACCCTGTCAATCTCCTTGCACTCCTCTAGTGACCCATTCAGCACCATGTACTAATCCATTCATTGCGCCAAAACCCAAACACTTATAAATTCACCCAGGGACTCTCCTTGCAGTACTCTAATCATTCAGTCAGTACCCAAGTACTCATGCACTGAGCCAGGCCTTAACACATGGACTACTGCAAACGCCTATCCGCTATGCATGCATTCCTCTAACCACCTACACACTTGTCTTTCACACCTTCAGTTCTCCAGTCAGTATCCATACACTTCCAGCAAACACCCTGTCACTCCCCTTGCACTCCTCTAGTGACCCATTCAGCACCATCTACTAATCCATTCACTGCGCCAAAACCCAACCACTTATAAATTCACCCAGGCACTGTCCTTGCAGTGCTCTAATCATTCAGTCAGTACCCAAGTCCTTATGCACTGAGCCAGGCCTTAGCACATGGACTGCTTTAAACACCTATCCACTATGCATGTCGTCCTCTAACCACCTACACACTTGTCTTTCACACCTTTAATTCCCTAGTCAGTAGCCATACACTTCCAGCAAACACCCTGTCACACTCCTTGCACTCCTCTAGTTACCCATTCAGCCCCATGTACTAATCCATTCACTGCACCAAAATCCAAAGACTTATAAATTCACCCAGGCACTCTCGTTGCAGTACTCTAATCATTCAGTCAGTACCCAAGTACTCATGCACTGAGCCAGGCCTTAGAACATGGAGTGCTTCAAAGGCCTATCCACTATGCATGCAGTCCTATAACCACCTACACACTTATCATTCACACCTTCAATTCCCCAGTCAGTAATCATACACTTCCAGCAAATACCCTGTCACTCCCCTTGCACTCCTCTATTGACCCATTCAGCACCATGTACTAATCCATTCACTGCGCGAAAACCCAAACACCTATAAATTCACCCAGGCACTCTCCTTGCAATACTCTAATCATTCAGTCAGTACCCAAATACTCAACCAGTGACCCAGGTCTTAGCACATGGACTGGTTCAAACCCCTATCCACTATGCATGCCATCCTCTAACCACCTACACACTTGTCTTTCACACCTTCAATTCCCCAGTCAGTATCTATACACTCCTGCTAACGCCCTGTCACTCCCCTTGCACTCCTCCAGTGACCCATTCAGCACCATGTACTAATCCATTCACAGCGCCAAAACCCAAACACTTATAAATTCACCCAGGCACTCTCCTTGCAGTACTCTAATCATTCAGTCAGTACCCAAGTACTCATGCACTGAGACAGGCCTTAGCACATGGACTGCTTCAAACGCCAATCCACTATGCATGCAGTCCTCTAACCACCTACACACTTGTCTTTCACACCTTCAATTCCCCAGTCAGTATCCATACACTTCCAACAAACAGCCTGCCACTCTCCTTGCACTCCTCTAGTGACCCATTCAGCGCCATGTACTAATCCATTCACTGCGCCAAAACCCAAACACTGATAAATTCACCCAGGCACTCTTGTTGCAGTACTCTAATCATTCAGTCAGTACCCAAGTACTCATGCACTGAGCCAGGCCTTAGCACATCGACTACCTCAAACGCCTATCCACTATGCATTCAGTCCTCTAACCACGTACACACTTGTCTTTCACACCTTCAAGTCTCCAGTCAGTATCCATACACTTCCAGCAAACACCCTGTCACTCCCCTTGCACTCCTCTAGTGACCCATTCAGCACCATCTACTAATCCATTCACTGCGCCAAAACGCAACCACTTATAAATTCACCCAGGCATTCTCCTTGCAGTGCTCTAATCATTCAGTCAGTACCCAAGTACTCATGCACTGAGCCAGGCCTTAGCACATGGACTGCTTTAAACGCCTATCCACTATGCATGTCGTCCTCTAACCACCTACACACTTGTCTTTCACACCTTCAATTCCCCAGCCAGTAGCCATACACTTCCAGCAAACACCCTGTCACTCTCCTTGCACTCCTCTAGTGAACCATTCAGCACCATGTACTAATCCATTCACTGCGCCAAAACCCAAACACTTATAAATTCACCCAGGCACTCTCGTTGCAGTACTCTAATCATTCAGTCAGTACCCAAGTACTCATGCACTGAGCCAGGCATTAGCACATGGACTACTGCAAACGCCTATCCACTATGCATGCAGTCCTCTAACCATGTACACACTTGTTTTTCACACCTTCAAGTCTCCAGTCAGTATCCATACACCTCCAGCAAACACCCTGTCACTCCCCTAGGACTCCTGTAGTGACCCATTCAGCACCATGTACCAATCCATTCACTGCGCCAAAACCCAAACACTTATAAATTCACCCAGGGACACTCCTTGCAGTACTCTAATCATTCAGTCAGTACCCAAGTACTCATGCACTGAGCCAGGCCTTAGCACATGGACTGCAAACGCCTATCCACTATGCATGCAGTCCTCTAACCACGTACACTCTTGTCTTTCAAACCTTCAAGTCTCCAGTCAGTATCCATACACTTCCAGCAAACACCCTGTCACTCACCTAGGACTCCTGTAGTGACCCATTCAGCACCATGTACCAACCCATTCACTGTACCAAAACCCAAACACTTATAAATTCATCCAGACACTCTCCTTGCAGTACTCTAATCATTCAGTCAGTACCCAAGTACTCATGCACTAAGCCAGGCCTTAGCACATGGACTGCTTCAAACGCCTATCCGCTATGCATGCATTCCTCTAACCACCTACACACTTGTCTTTCACACCTTCAGTTCTCCAGTCAGTATACATACACTTCCTGCAAACACCCTGTCACTCCCCTTGCACTCCTCTAGTGACCCATTCAGCACCATGTACTAATCCATTCACTGCACCAAAACCCAAACACTTATAAATTCACCCAGGCACTCTCGTTGCTGTACTCTAATCATTCAGTCAGTACCCAAGTACTCATGCACTGAGACAGGCCTTAGCCCATGGACTGCTTCAAACGCCAATCCACTATGCATGCAGTCCTCTAACCACCTACACACTTGTCTTTCACACCTTCAATTCCCCAGTCAGTATCCATACACTTCCAGCAAACACCCTGTCACTCCCCTTGCACTCCTCTAGTGACCCATTCAGCACCATCTACTAATCCATTCACTGCGCCAAAACCCAACCACTTATAAATTCACCCAGGCACTGTCCTTGCAGTGCTCTAATCATTCAGTCAGTACCCAAGTACTTATGCACTGAGCCAGGCCTTAGCACATGGACTGCTTTAAACGCCTATCCACTATGCATGTCGTCCTCTAACCACCTACACACTTGTCTTTCACACCTTCAATTCCCTAGTCAGTAGCCATACACTTCCAGCAAACACCCTGTCACACTCCTTGCACTCCTCTAGTGACCCATTCAGCGCAATGTACTAATCCATTCACTGCGCCAAAACCCAAAGACTTATAAATTCACCCAGGCACTCTCGTTGCAGTACTCTAATCATTCAGTCAGTACCCAAGTACTCATGCACTGAGCCAGGCCTTAGCACATGGACTACTTCAAACGCCTATCCACTATGCATGTAGTCCTCTAACCACCTACACACTTGTCTTTCACACTTTCAAGTCTCCAGTCAGTATCCATACACCTCCAGCAAACACCCTGTCACTCCCCTAGGACTCCTGTAGTAACCCATTCAGCACCATGTACTAATCCATTCACTGCGCCAAAACCCAAACCCTTATAAATTCACCCAGGGACTCTCCTTGCAGTACTCTAATCATTCAGTCAGTACCCAAGTACTCATGCACTGAGCCAGGCCTTAGCACATGGACTGCTTCAAACGCCTATCCACTATGCATGTAGTCCTCTAACCACCTACACACTTGTCTTTCACACTTTCAATTCCCCAGTCAGTATCCATACACTTCCAGCAAACACCCTGTCACTCCCCTTGCACTCCTCTAGTGACCCATTCAGCACCATGTACTAATCCATTCACTGCACCAAAACCCAAACACTTATAAATTCACCCAGGCACTCTCGTTGCAGTACTCTAATCATTCAGTCAGTACCCAAGTACTCATGCACTGAGACAGGCCTTAGCACATGGACTGCTTCAAACGCCAATCCACTATGCATGCAGTCCACTAACCACCTACACACTTGTCTTTCACACCTTCAATTCCCCAGTCAGTGTCCATACACTTCCAGCAAACACCCTGTCAATCTCCTTGCACTCCTCTAGTGACCCATTCAGCACCATGTACTAATCCATTCATTGCGCCAAAACCCAAACACTTATAAATTCACCCAGGGACTCTCCTTGCAGTACTCTAATCATTCAGTCAGTACCCAAGTACTCATGCACTGAGCCAGGCCTTAACACATGGACTACTGCAAACGCCTATCCGCTATGCATGCATTCCTCTAACCACCTACACACTTGTCTTTCACACCTTCAGTTCTCCAGTCAGTATCCATACACTTCCAGCAAACACCCTGTCACTCCCCTTGCACTCCTCTAGTGACCCATTCAGCACCATCTACTAATCCATTCACTGCGCCAAAACCCAACCACTTATAAATTCACCCAGGCACTGTCCTTGCAGTGCTCTAATCATTCAGTCAGTACCCAAGTCCTTATGCACTGAGCCAGGCCTTAGCACATGGACTGCTTTAAACACCTATCCACTATGCATGTCGTCCTCTAACCACCTACACACTTGTCTTTCACACCTTTAATTCCCTAGTCAGTAGCCATACACTTCCAGCAAACACCCTGTCACACTCCTTGCACTCCTCTAGTTACCCATTCAGCCCCATGTACTAATCCATTCACTGCACCAAAATCCAAAGACTTATAAATTCACCCAGGCACTCTCGTTGCAGTACTCTAATCATTCAGTCAGTACCCAAGTACTCATGCACTGAGCCAGGCCTTAGAACATGGAGTGCTTCAAAGGCCTATCCACTATGCATGCAGTCCTATAACCACCTACACACTTATCATTCACACCTTCAATTCCCCAGTCAGTAATCATACACTTCCAGCAAATACCCTGTCACTCCCCTTGCACTCCTCTATTGACCCATTCAGCACCATGTACTAATCCATTCACTGCGCGAAAACCCAAACACCTATAAATTCACCCAGGCACTCTCCTTGCAATACTCTAATCATTCAGTCAGTACCCAAATACTCAACCAGTGACCCAGGTCTTAGCACATGGACTGGTTCAAACCCCTATCCACTATGCATGCCATCCTCTAACCACCTACACACTTGTCTTTCACACCTTCAATTCCCCAGTCAGTATCTATACACTCCTGCTAACGCCCTGTCACTCCCCTTGCACTCCTCCAGTGACCCATTCAGCACCATGTACTAATCCATTCACAGCGCCAAAACCCAAACACTTATAAATTCACCCAGGCACTCTCCTTGCAGTACTCTAATCATTCAGTCAGTACCCAAGTACTCATGCACTGAGACAGGCCTTAGCACATGGACTGCTTCAAACGCCAATCCACTATGCATGCAGTCCTCTAACCACCTACACACTTGTCTTTCACACCTTCAATTCCCCAGTCAGTATCCATACACTTCCAACAAACAGCCTGCCACTCTCCTTGCACTCCTCTAGTGACCCATTCAGCGCCATGTACTAATCCATTCACTGCGCCAAAACCCAAACACTGATAAATTCACCCAGGCACTCTTGTTGCAGTACTCTAATCATTCAGTCAGTACCCAAGTACTCATGCACTGAGCCAGGCCTTAGCACATCGACTACCTCAAACGCCTATCCACTATGCATTCAGTCCTCTAACCACGTACACACTTGTCTTTCACACCTTCAAGTCTCCAGTCAGTATCCATACACCTCCAGCAAACACCCTGTCACTCCCCTAGGACTCCTGTAGTGACCCATTTAGCACCATGTACTAATCCATTCACTGTGCCAAAACCCAAACACTTATAAATTCACCCAGGGACTCTCCTTGCAGTTCTCTAATCATTCAGTCAGTACCCAAGTACTCATGCACTGAGCCAGGCCTTAGCACATGGACTGCTTCAAACGCCTATCCACTATGCATGTAGTCCTCTAATCAACCAAAACACACTTGTCTTTCACACTTTCAATTCCCCAGTCAGTAGCCATACACTTCCAGCAAACACCCTGTCACTCTCCTTGCACTCCTCTAGTGACTCATTCAGCACCATGCACTAATCCATACACTGCGCCAAAACCCAAACACTTATAAATTCACCCAGGGACTCTCCTTGCAGTACTCTAATCATTCAGTCAGTACCCAAGTACTCATGCACTGAGCCAGGCCTTATCAAACGCCTATCCACTATGCATGTAGTCCTCTAACCACCTACACACTTGTCTTTCACACTTTCAATTCCCCAGTCAGTATCCATACACTTCCAGCAAACACCCTGTCACTCACCTAGGACTCCTGTAGTAACCCATTCAGCACCATCTACTAACCCATTCACTGTACCAAAACCCAAACACTTATAAATTCATCCAGACACTCTCCTTGCAGTACTCTAATCATTCAATCAGTACCCAAGTACTCATGCACTGAGCCAGGCCTTAGCACATGGACTGCTTCAAACGCCTATCCGCTATGCATGCATTCCTCTAACCACCTACACACTTGTCTTTCACACCTTCAATTCTCCAGTCAGTATACATACACTTCCTGCAAACACCCTGTCACTCCCCTTGCACTCCTCTAGTGACCCATTCAGCACCATCTACTAATCCATTCACTGCGCCAAAACCCAAACACTTATAAATTCACCCAGGCATTCTCCTTGCAGTGCTCTAATCATTCAGTCAGTACCCAAGTACTCATGCACTGAGCCAGGCCTTAGCACATGGACTGCTTTAAATGCCTATCCACTATGCATGTCGTCCTCTAACCACCTACACACTTGTTTTTCACACCTTCAATTCCCCAGTCAGTGTCCATACACTTCCAGCAAACACCCTGTCACTCTCCTTGCACTCCTCTAGTGACCCATTCAGCACCATGCACTAATCCATTCACTGCACCAAAACCCAAACACATAAATTCACCCAGGGACTCTCCTTGCAGTACTCTAATCATTCAGTCAGTACCCAAGTACTCATGCACTGAGCCAGGCCTTAGCACATGGGCTGCTTCAAACGCCTATCCACTATGCATTCAGTCCTCTAATCACCTACACGCTTGTCTTTCACACCTTCAATTCCCCAGTCAGTATACATACACTTCCAGCAAACAGCCTGTCACTCTCCTTGAACTCCTCTAGTGACCCATTTAGCGCCATGTACTAATCCATTCACTGCGCCAAAACCCAAACACTTATAAATTCACCCAGGCACTCTCGTGGCAGTACTCTAATCATTCAGTCAGTACCCAAGTACTCATGCACTGAGCCAGGCCTTAGCACATGGACTACTTCAAACGCCTATCCACTATGCATGCAGTCCTCTAACCACGTACACACTTGTCTTTCACACCTTCAAGTCTCCAGTCAGTATCCATACACCTCCAGCAAACACCCTGTCACTCCCCTAGGACTCCTGTAGTGACCCATTTAGCACCATGTACTAATCCATTCACTGTGCCAAAACCCAAACACTTATAAATTCACCCAGGCACTCTCCTTGCAGTGCTCTAATCATTCAGTCAGTACCCAAGTACTCATGCACTGAGCCAGGCCTTAGCACATGGACTGCTTCAAACGCCTTCCACTATGCATGTAGTCCTCTAACCACCTACACACTTGTCTTTCACACTTTCAATTCCCTAGTCAGTAGACATACACTTCCAGCAAACAACCTGTCACTCTCCTTGCACTCCTCTAGTGACCCATTCAGCACCATGTACTAATCCATTCACTGTGCCAAAACCCAACCACTTATAAATTCACCCAGGGACTCTCCTTGCAGTACTCCAATCATTCAGTCAGTACCCAAGTACTCATGCACTGAGCCAGGCCTTAGCACATGGACTGCAAATGCCTATCCACTATGCATGCAGTCCTCTAACCACGTACACACTTGTCTTTCAAACCTTCAAGTCTCCAGTCAGTATCCATACACTTCCAGCAAACACCCTGTCACTCACCTAGGACTCCTGTAGTGACCCATTCAGCACCATGTACTAACCCATTCACTGTACTAAAACCCAAACACTTATAAATTCATCCAGACACTCTCCTTGTAGTACTCTAATCATTCAGTCAGTACCCAAGTACACATGCACTGAGCCAGGCCTTAGCACATGGACTGCTTCAAACGCCTATCCGCTATGCATGCATTCCTCTAACCACCTACACACTTGTCTTTCACACCTTCAATTCTCCAGTCAGTATACATACACTTCCTGCAAATACCCTGTCACTCCCCTTGCACTCCTCTAGTGACCCATTCAGCACCATGTACTAATCCATTCACTGCACCAAAACCCAAACACTTATAAATTCACCCAGGCACTCTCGTTGCAGTACTCTACTCATTCAGTCAGTACCCAAGTACTCATGCACTGAGCTAGGCCTTAGCACATGGACTGATTCAAACACCTATCCACTATGCATGCAGTCCTCTAACCACCTACACACTTGTCTTTCACCCCTTCCATTCCCCAGTCAGTATCTACACACTCCTGCAAACACCCTGTCACTCCCCTTCCACTCCGCCAGTGACCCATTCAGCACCATGTACTAATCCATTCACAGCGCCAAAACCCAAACACTTACAAATTCAACCAGGCACTCTCCTTGCCGTACTCTAATCATTCAGTCAGTACCCAAGTACTCATGCACTGAGACAGGCCTTAGCACATGGACTGCTTCAAACGCCTATCCACTATGCATGCAGTCCTCTAACCACCTACACACTTGTCTTTCACACCTTCAATTCCCCAGTCAGTGTCCATACACTTCCAGCAAACACCCTGTCACTCTCCTTGCACTACTCTAGTGACCCATTCAGCACCATGTACTAATCCATTCACTGCGCCAAAACCCAAACACTTATAAATTCTCCCCGGGACTCTCCTTGCAGTACTCTAATCATTCAGTCAGTACCCAAGTACTCATGCACTGAGCCAGGCCTTAGCACATGGACTGCTTCAAACGCCTATCCACTATGCATGTAGTCCTCTAACCACCTATACACTTGTCTTTCACACCTTCAATTCCCCAGTCAGTATCCATACACTTCCAGCAAACACCCTGTCACTCCCCTTGCACTCCTCTAGTGACCCATTCAGCACCATCTACTAATCCATTCACTGCGCCAAAACCCAACCACTTATAAATTCACCCAGGAACTCTCCTTGCAGTGCTCTAATCATTCAGTCAGTACCCAAGTACTCATGCACTGAGCCAGGCCTTAGCACATGGACTGTTTCAAATGCCTATCCACTATGCATGCAGTCCTCCTACCACGTACACACTTGTCTTTCACACCTTCAAGTCTCCAGTCAGCATCCATACACTTCCAGCAAACACCCTGTCACTCCCCTAGGACTCCTGTAGTGACCCATTCAGCACCATGTACTAATCCATTCACTGCGCCAAACCCAAACACTTATAAATTCACCCAGGGACTCTCCTTGCAGTACTCTAATCATTCAGTCAGTACCCAAGTACTCATGCACTGAGCCAGGCCTTAGCACATGGACTGCTTCAAACGCCTATCCACTATGCATGTAGTCCTCTAACCACCAACACACTTGTCTTTCACACCTTCAATTCCCCAGTCAGTAGCCATACTCTTCCAGCAAATACACTGTCACTCTCCTTGCACACCTCTAGTGACCCATTCAGCACCATGTACTAATCCATTCACTGTGCCAAAACCCAAACACTTATAAATTCACCCAGACACTCTCCTTGCAGTACTCTAATCATTCAGTCAGTACCCAAGTACTCATGCACTGAGCCAGGCCTTAGCACATGGACTACTTCAAACGCCTATCCACTATGCATGCAGTCCTCTAACCACGGACACACTTGTCTTTCACACCTTCAAGTCTCCAGTCAGTATCCATACACTTCCAGCAAACACCCTGTCACTCCCCTAGGACTCCTGTAGTGACCTATTCAGCACCATGTACTAATCCATTCACTGCGCCAAAACCCAAACACTTAGAAATTCACCCAGGGACTCTCCTTGCAGTACTCTAATCATTCAGTCAGTACCAAACTACTCATGCACTGAGCCAGGCCTTAGCACATGGACTGCTTCAAATGCCTATCCACTATGCATGTAGTCCTCTAACCACCTACACACTTGTCTTTCATACCTTCAATTCCCCAGTCAGTAGCCATACACTTCCAGCAAACACCCTGTCACTCTCGTTGCACTCCTCTAGTGACCCATTCAACACCATGTACTAATCCATTCACTGCGCCAAAACCTAAACACTTATAAATTCACCCAGACACTCTCATTGCAGTACTCTAATCATTCAGTCAGGACCCAAGTACTCAACCAGTGACCCAGGTCTTAGCACATGGACTGCTTCAAACCCCTATCCACTATGCATGCAATCCCCTAACCACCTACACACTTGTCTTTCACCCCTTCAATTCCCCTGTCAGTATCTAATAACTCCTGCAAACACCCTGTCACTCCTCTTGTACTCCTCCAGTGACCCATTCAGCACCATGTACTAATCCATTCATAGCGCCAAAACCCAAACACTTATAAAATCACCCAGGCACTCTCCTTGCAGTACTCTAATCATTCAGTCAGTACGCAAGTACTCATGCACTGAGATAGACCTTAGCACATGGACTGCTTCAAACGCCAATCCACTGTGCATGCAGTCCTCTAACCACCTACACACTTGTCTTTCATACCTTCAATTCCCCAGTCAGTAGCCATACACTTCCAGCAAACACCCTGTCACTCTAATTGCACTCCTCTAGTGACCCATTCAGCACCATGTACTAATCCATTCACTGCGCCAAAACCCAAACACTTATAAATTCACCCAGGAACTCATCATTGCAGTACTCTAATCATTCAGTCAGAACCCAAGTACTCATGCACTGAGCCAGGCATTAGCACATGGACTACTTCAAATGCCTATCCACTATGCATGCAGTCCTCCTACCACGTACACACTTGTCTTTCACACCTTCAAGTCTCCAGTCAGTATCAATACACTTCCAGCAAACACCCTGTCACTCCCCTAGGACTCCTGTGGTGACCCATTCAGCACCATTTACTAATCCATTCACTGCGCCAAAACCCAAACACTTATAAATTCACCCAGGGACTCTCCTTGCAGTACTCTAATCATTCAGTCAGGACCCAAGTACTCATGCACTGAGCCAGGCCTTAGCACATGGACTACTTTCAACGCCTACCCACTATGCATGCAGTCCTCTAACCACCTACACACTTGTCTTTCACACCTTCAATTCTCCAGTCAGTATACATACACTTCCAGCAAACACCCTGTCACTCCCCTTGCACTCCTCTAGTGACCCATTCAGCACCATGTACTAATCCATTCACAGCGCCAAAACCCAAACACTTATATATTCACCCAGGGACTCTCCTTGCAGTACTCTAATCATTCCGTCAATACCCAAGTACTCATGCACTGAGCCAGGCCTTAGCACATGGAATGCTTCAAACGCCTATCCACTATGCATGTAGTCCTCTAACCACCTATACACTTGTCTTTCACACCTTCAATTCCCCAGTCAGTATCCATACACTTCCAGCAAACACCCTGTCACTCCCCTTGCACTCCTCTAGTGACCCATTCAGCACCGTCTACTAATCCATTCACTGCGCCAAAACCCAACCACTTATAAATTCACCCAGGCACTCTCCTTGCAGTGCTCTAATCGTTCAGTCAGTACCCAAGTACTCATGCACTGAGCTAGGCCTTAGCACATGGACTGCTTCAAACGCCTATCCACTATGCATGTAGTCCTCTAACCACCTACACACTTGTCTTTCACACCTTCAATTCCCCAGTCAGTAGCCATACACTTCCAGCAAACACCCTGTCACTCTCCTTGCACTCCTCTAGTGAACCATTCAGCACCATGTAATAATCCATTCACTGCACCAAAACCCAAACACATAAATTCACCCAGACACTCTCCTTGCAGTACTCTAATCATTCAGTCAGTACCCAAGTACTCATGCACTGAGCCAGGCCTTAGCACATGGGCTGCTTCAAACGCCTATCCACTATGCATGCAGTCCTCTAATCACCTACACGCTTGTCTTTCACACCTTCAATTCCCCAGTCAGTATACATACACTTCCAGCAAACAGCCTGTCACTCTCCTTGCACTCCTCTAGTGACCCATTTAGCGCCATGTACTAATCCATTCACTGCGCCAAAACCCAAACACTTATAAATTCACCCAGGCACTCTCGTGGCAGTACTCTAATCATTCAGTCAGTACCCAAGTACTCATGCACTGAGCCAGGCCTTAGCACATGGACTACTTCAAACGCCTATCCACTATGCATGCAGTCCTCTAACCACGTACACACTTGTCTTTCACACCTTCAAGTCTCCAGTCAGTATCCATACACCTCCAGCAAACACCCTGTCACTCCCCTAGGACTCCTGTAGTGACCCATTTAGCACCATGTACTAATCCATTCACTATGCCAAAACCCAAACACTTATAAATTCACCCAGGCACTCTCCTTGCAGTGCTCTAATCATTCAGTCAGTACCCAAGTACTCATGCACTGAGCCAGGCCTTAGCACATGGACTGCTTCAAACGCCTATCCACTATGCATGTAGTCCTCTAACCACCTACACACTTGTCTTTCACACTTTCAATTCCCTAGTCAGTAGACATACACTTCCAGCAAACAACCTGTCACTCTCCTTGCACTCCTCTAGTGACCCATTCAGCACCATGTACTAATCCATTCACTGTGCCAAAACCCAACCACTTATAAATTCACCCAGGGACTCTCCTTGCAGTACTCCAATCATTCAGTCAGTACCCAAGTACTCATGCACTGAGCTAGGCCTTAGCACATGGACTGATTCAAACACCTATCCACTATGCATGAAGTCCTCTAACCACCTACACACTTGTCTTTCACCCCTTCCATTCCCCAGTCAGTATCTACACACTCCTGCAAACACCCTGTCACTCCCCTTCCACTCCGCCAGTGACCCATTCAGCACCATGTACTAATCCATTCACAGCGCCAAAACCCAAACACTTACAAATTCAACCAGGCACTCTCCTTGCAGTACTCTAATCATTCAGTCAGTACCCAAGTACTCATGCACTGAGCCAGGCCTCAGCACATGGACTGCTTGAAATGCCTATCCACTATGCATGTAGTCCTCTAACCACCTATACACTTGTCTTTCACACCTTCAATTCCCAAGTCAGTATCCATACACTTCCAGTAAACACCCTGTCACTCCCCTTGCACTCCTCTAGTGACCCATTCAGCACCATCTACTAATCCATTCACTGCGCCAAAACCCAAACACTTATAAATTCACCCAGGCATTCTCCTTGCAGTGCTCTAATGATTCAGTCAGTACCCAAGTACTCATGCACTGAGCCAGGCCTTAGCACATGGACTGCTTTAAACGCCTATCCACTATGCATGTCGTCCTCTAACCACCTACACACTTGTCTTTCACACCTTCAATTCCCCAGTCAGTAGCCATACACTTCCAGCAAACACCCTGTCACTCTCCTTGCACTCCTCTAGTGAACTATTCAGCACCATGTACTAATCCATTCACTGCGCCAAAACCCAAACACTTATAAATTCACCCAGGCACTCTCGTTGCAGTACTCTAATCATTCAGTCAGTACCCAAGTACTCATGCACTGAGCCAGGCCTCAGCACATGGACTACTTCAAATGCCTATCCACTATGCATGCAGTCCTCTAACCATGTACACACTTGTCTTTCACACCTTCAAGTCTCCAGTCAGTATCCATACACCTCCAGCAAACACCCTGTCACTCCCCTAGGACTCCTGTAGTGACCCATTCAGCACCATGTACTAATCCATTCACGGTGCCAAAACCCAAACACTTATAAATTCATCCAGACACTCTCCTTGCAGTACTCTAATCATTCAGTCAGTACCCAAGTACTCATGCACTGAGCCAGGCCTTAGCACATGGACTGCTTCAAACGCCTATCCACTATGCATGCATTCCTCTATCCACCTACACACTTGTCTTTCACACTTTCAATTCCCCAGTCAGTAGCCATACACTTCCAGCAAACACCCTGTCACTCTCCTTGCACTCCTCTAGTGACCCATTCAGCGCCATGTACTAATCCATTCACTGCGCCAAAACCCAACCACTTATAAATTCACCCAGGCACTCTCCTTGCAGTGCTCTAATCATTCAGTCAGTACCCAAGTACTCATGCACTGAGCCAGGCCTTAGCACATGGACTGCTTTAAACGCCTATCCACTATGCATGTCGTCCTCTAACCACCTACACACTTGTCTTTCACACCTTCAATTCCCCAGTCAGTAGCCATACACTTCCAGCAAACACCCTGTCACTCTCCTTGCACTCCTCTAGTGAACCATTCAGCACCATGTACTAATCCATTCACTGCGCCAAAACCCAAACACATAAATTCACCCAGACACTCTCCTTGCAGTACTCTAATCATTCAGTCAGTACCCAAGTACTCCTGCACTAAGCCAGGCCTTAGCACATGGGCTGCTTCAAACGCCTATCCACTATGCATGCAGTCCTCTAACCACCTACACGCTTGTCTTTCACACCTTCAATTCCCCAGTCAGTATCCATACACCTCCAGCAAACACCCTGTCACTCCCCTAGGACTCCTGTAGTGACCCATTCAGCACCATGTACTAATCCATTCACGGCGCCAAAACCCAAACACTTATAAATTCATCCAGACACTCTCCTTGCAGTACTCTAATCATTCAGTCAGTACCCAAGTACTCATGCACTGAGCCAGGCCTTAGCACATGGACTGCTTCAAACGCCTATCCACTATGCATGTAGTCCTCTAACCACCTACACACTTGTCTTTCACACCTTCAATTCCCCAGTCAGTAGCCATACACTTCCAGCAAACACCCTGTCACTCTCCTTGCACTCCTCTAGTGACCCATTCAGCACCATGTACTAATCCATTCACTATGCCAAAACCCAAACACTTATAAATTCATCCAGACACTCTCCTTGCAGTACTCTAATCATTCAGTCAGTACCCATGTACTCATGCACTGAGCCAGGCCTCAGCACATGGACTACTTCAAACGCCTATCCACTATGCATGCAGTCCTCTAACCATGTACACACTTGTCTTTCACACCTTCAAGGCTCCAGTCAGTATCCATACACCTCCAACAAACACACTGTCACTCCCCTAGGACTCCTGTAGTGACCCATTCAGCACCATGTACTAATCCATTCACTGCGCCAAAACCCAAACACATGATTTCACCCAGACACTCTCCTTGCAGTACTCTAATCATTCAGTCAGTACCCAAGTACTCCTGCACTAAGCCAGGCCTTAGCACATGGGCTGCTTCAAATGCCTATCCACTATGCATGCAGTCCTCTAACCACCAACACGCTTGTCTTTCACACCTTCAATTCCCCAGTCAGTATACATACACTTCCAGCAAACAGCCTGTCACTCTCCTTGCACTCCTCTAGTGACCCATTCAGCGCCATGTACTAATCCATTCACTGCGCCAAAACCCAAACACTTATAAATTCACCCAGGCACTCTCGTTGCAGTACTCTAATCATTCAGTCAGTACCCAAGTACTCATGCACTGAGCCAGGCCTTAGCACATGGACTACTTCAAACGCCTATCCACTATGCATGCAGTCCTCTAACCATGTACACACTTGTCTTTCACACCTTCAAGTCTCCAGTCACTATCCATACACTTCCAGCAAACACCCTGTCACTCACCTAGGACTCCTGTAGTGACCCAATCAGCACCATGTACTAATCCATTCACTGCACCAAAACCCAAACACTTATAAATTCACCCAGGGACTCTCGTTGCAGTACTCTAATCGTTCAGTCAGTACCCAAGTACTCATGCACTGAGCTAGGCCTTAGCACATTGACTGCTTCAAACACCTATCCACTATGCATGTAGTCCTCTAACCACCTACACACTTGTCTTTCACACTTTCAATTCCCTAGTCAGTAGCCATACACTTCCAGCAAGCACCCTGTCACTCTCCTTGCACTCCTCTAGTGACCCATTCAGCACCATGTACTAATCCATTCACTGCGCCAAAACCCAACCACTTATAAATTCACCCAGGCACTCTCCTTGCAGTGCTCTAATCATTCAGTCAGTACCCAAGTACTCATGCACTGAGCCAGGCCTTAGCACATGGACTGCTTTAAACGCCTATCCACTATGCATGTCGTCCTCTAACCACCTACACACTTGTCTTTCACACCTTCAATTCCCCAGTCAGTAGCCATACACTTCCAGCAAATCGCCTGTCACTCTCCTTGCACTCCTCTAGTGACCCATTCAGCGCCATGTACTAATCCATTCACTGCGCCAAAACCCAAACACTTATAAATTCACCCATGCACTCTTGTTGCAGTACTCTAATCATTCAGTCAGTACCCAAGTACTCATGCACTGAGCCAGGCCTTAACACATGGACTGCAAACGCCTATCCACTATGCATGCAGTCCTCTAACCACGTACACACTTGTCTTTCAAACCTTCAAGTCTCCAGTCAGTATCCATACACCTCCAGCAAACACCCTGTCGCTCTCCTTGCACTCCTCTAGTGACCCATTCAGCACCATGTACTAATCCATTCACTGCGCCAAAACCCAAACACTTATATATTCACCCAGGGACTCTCCTTGCAGTACTCTAATCATTCAGTCAGTACCCAAGTGCTCATGCACTGAGCCAGGCCTTAGCACATGGACTGCTTCAAACGCCAATCCACTATGCATGCAGTCCTCTAACCACCTACACACTTGTTTTGCACACCTTCAATTCCCCAATCAGTGTCCATACACTTCCAGCAAACACCCTGTCACTCTCCTTGCACTCCTCTAGTGACCCATTCAGCACCATCTACTAATCCATTCACTGCGCCAAAACGCAACCACTTATAAATTCACCCAGGCATTCTCCTTGCAGTGCTCTAATCATTCAGTCAGTACCCAAGTACTCATGCACTGAGCCAGGCCTTAGCACATGGACTGCAAACGCCTATCCACTATGCATGCCGTCCTCTAACCACTTACACACTTGTCTTTCAAACCTTCAAGTCTCCAGTCAGTATCCATACACTTCCAGCAAACACCCTGTCACTCACCTAGGACTCCTGTAGTGACCCATTCAGCACCATGTACTAACCATTCACTGTACCAAAACCCAAACACTTATAAAGTCATCCAGGCACTCTCCTTGCAGTGCTCTAATCATTCAGTCAGTACCCAAGTACTCATGCACTGAGCCAGGCTTTAGCACATGGACTGCTTTAAATGCCTATCCACTATGCATGTTGTCCTCTAACCACCTACACTCTTGTCTTTCACACCTTCAATTCCCCAGTCAGTATCCATACACTTCCAACAAACACCCTGTCACTCCCCTTGCACTCCTCTAGTGACCCATTCAGCACCATCTACTAATCCATTCACTGCGCCAAAACGCAACCACTTATAAATTCACCCAGGCATTCTCCTTGCAGTGCTCTAATCATTCAGTCAGTACCCAAGTACTCATGCACTAAGCCAGGCCTTAGCACATGGACTGCTTTAAACGCCTATCCACTATGCATGCAGTCCTCTAACCATGTACACACTTGTTTTTCACACCTTCAAGTCTCCAGTCAGTATCCATACTCCTCCAGCAAACACCCTGTCACTCCCCTAGGACTCCTGTAGTGACCCATTCAGCACCATGTACTGATCCATTCACTGCACCAAAACCCAAACACTTATAAATTCACCCAGGGACTCTCCTTGCAGTACTCTAATCATTCAGTCAGTACCCAAGTACTCATGCACTGAGCAAAGCCTTAGCATATGGACTGCTTCAAACGCCTATCCACTATGCATGTAGTCCTCTAACCACCTACACACTTGTCTTTCACACTTTCAATTCCCCAGTCAGTAGCCACACACTTCCAGCAAACACCCTGTCACTCTCCTTGCACTCCTCTAGTGACCCATTCAGCACCATGTACTAATCCATTCACTGCGCCAAAACCCAACCACTTATAAATTCACCCAGGCACTCTCCTTGCATTGCTCTAATCATTCAGTCAGTACCCAAGTATTCATGCACTGAGCCAGGCCTTAGCACATGGACTGCTTTAAACGCCTATCCACTATGCATGTCGTCCTCTAACCACCTACACACTTGTCTTTCACACCTTCAATTCCCCAGTCAGTAGCCATACACTTCCAGCAAACACCCTGTCACTCTCCTTGCACTCCTCTAGTGAACCATTCAGCACCATGTACTAATCCATTCACTGCGCCAAAACCCAAACACTTATAAATTCACCCAGGCACTCTTGTTGCAGTACTCTAATCATTCAGTCAGTACCCAAGTACTCATGCACTGAGCCAGGCATTAGCACATGGACTACTTCAAACGCCTATCCACTATGCATGCAGTCCTCTAACCATGTACACACTTGTCTTTCACACCAACAAGTCTCCAGTCAGTATCCATACACCTCCAGCAAACACCCTGTCACTCCCCTAGGACTCCTGTAGTGACCCATTCAGCACCATGTACTAATCCATTCACTGCGCCAAAACCCAAACACTTATAAATTCACCCAGGGACTCTCCTTGCAGTACTCTAATCATTCAGTCAGTACCCAAGTACTCATGCACTGAGCCAGGCCTTAGCACATGGACTGCTTCAAACGCCTATCCACTATGCATGTAGGCCTCTAACTACCTACACACTTGTCTTTCACACTTTCAATTCCCCAGTCAGTAGCCATACACTTCCAGCAAACACCCTGTCACTCTCCTTACACTCCTCTAGTGACCCATTCAGCACCATGTACAAATCCATTCACTGCGCCAAAACCCAAACACTTATAATTTCACCCAGGGACTCTCCTTGCAATACTCTAATCATTCAGTCAGTACCCAAGTACTCATGCACTGAGCCAGGCCTTAGCACATGGACTACTTCAAATGCCTATCCACTATGCATGTAGTCCTCTAACCACCTACACACTTGTCTTTCAAACCTTCAAGTCTCCAGTCAATATCCATACACTTCCAGCAAACACCCTGTCACTCACCTAGGACTCCTGTAGTGACCCATTCAGCACCATGTACTAACCATTCACTGTACCAAAACTCAAACACTTATGAATTCATCCAGACACTCTCCTTGCAGTACTCTAATCATTCAGTCAGTACCCAAGTACTCATGCACTGAGCCAGGCCTTAGCACATGGACTGCTTCAAACGCCTATCCGCTATGCATGCATTCCTCTAACCACCTACACACTTGTCTTTCACACCTTCAATTCTCCAGTCAGTATACATACACTTCCTGCAAACACCCTGTCACTCCCCTTGCACTCCTCTAGTGACCCATTCAGCACCATGTACTAATCCATTCACTGCACCAAAACCCAAACACTTATAAATTCACCCAGGCACTCTCGTTGCAGTACTCTAATCATTCAGTCAGTACCCAAGTACTCATGCACTGAGACAGGCCTTAGCACATGGACTGCTTCAAACGCCAATCCACTATGCATGCAGTCCTCTAACCACCTACACACTTGTCTTTCACACCTTCAATTCCCCAGTCAGTATTGATACACTTCCAGCAAACACCCTGTCACTCCCCTTGCACTCCTCTAGTGACCCATTCAGCACCATCTACTAATCCATTCACTGCGCCAAACCCCAACCACTTATACATTCACCCAGGCACTCTCCTTGCAGTGCTCTAATCATTCAGTCAGTACCCAAGTACTCATGCACTGAGCCAGGCCTTAGCACATGGACTGCTTCAAACGCCTATCCACTATGCATGTAGTCCTCTAACCACCTACACACTTGTCATTCACACTTTCAATTCCCCAGTCAGTAGCCATACACTTCCAGCAAACACCCTGTCACTCTCCTTGCACTCCTCTAGTGACCCATTCAGCACCATGTACTAATCCATTCACTGCGCCAAAACCCAACCACTTATAAATTCACCGAGGCACTCTCCTTGCAGTGCTCTAATCATTCAGTCAGTACCCAAGTACTCATGCACTGAGCCAGGCCTTAGCACATGGACTGCTTTAAACGCCTATCCACTATGCATGTCGTCCTCTAACCACCTACACACTTGTCTTTCACACCTTCAATTCCCCAGTCAGTAGCCATACACTTCCAGCAAACACCCTGTCACTCTCCTTGCACTCCTCTAGTGAACCATTCAGCACCATGTACTAATCCATTCACTGCGCCAAAGCCCAAACACATAAATTCACCCAGACACTCTCCTTGCAGTACTCTAATCATTCAGTCAGTACCCAAGTACTCATGCACTGAGCCAGGCCTTAGCACATGGGCTGCTTCAAACGCCTATCCACTATGCATGCAGTCCTCTAACCATGTACACACTTGTCTTTCACACCTTCAAGTCTCCAGTCAGTATCCATGCACCTCCAGCAAACACCCTGTCACTCCCCTGGGACTCCTGTAGTGACCCATTCAGCACCATGTACTAATCCATTCACTGCGCCAAAACCCAAACACTTATAAATTCACCCAGGGACTCTCCTTGCAATACTCTAATCATTCAGTCAGTACCCAAGTACTCATGCACTGAGCCAGGCCTTAGCACATGGACTGCAAACGCCTATCCACTATGCATGCAGTCCTCTAACCACGTACACACTTGTCTTTCAAACCTTCATGTCTCCAGTCAGTATCCATACACTTCCAGCAAACACCCTGTCACTCACCTAGGACTCCTGTAGTGACCCATTCAGCACCATGTACTAACCATTCACTGTACCAAAACCCAAACACTTATAAATTCATCCAGGCACTCTCCTTGCAGTGCTCTAATCATTCAGTCAGTACCCAAGTACTCATGCACTGAGCCAGGCTTTAGCACATGGACTGCTTTAAATGCCTATCCACTATGCATGTCGTCCTCTAACCACTTAAACTCTTGTCTTTCACACCTTCAATTCCCCAGTCAGTATCCATACACTTCCAACAAACACCCTGTCGCTCTCCTTGCACTCCTCTAGTGACCCATTCAGCACCATGTACTAATCCATTCACTGCGCCAAAACCCAAACACTTATATATTCACCCAGGGACTCTCCTTGCAGTACTCTAATCATTCAGTCAGTACCCAAGTGCTCATGCACTGAGCCAGGCCTTAGCACATGGACTGCTTCAAACGCCAATCCACTATGCATGCAGTCCTCTAACCACCTACACACTTGTTTTTCACACCTTCAATTCCCCAGTCAGTGTCCATACACATCCAGCAAACACCCTGTCACTCTCCTTGCACTCCTCTAGTGACCCATTCAGCACCATGTACTAATCCATTCACTGCGCCAAAACCCAAACACTAATAAATTCACCCAGGGACTCTCCTTGCAGTACTCTAATCATTCCGTCAGTACCCAAGTACTCATGCACTGAGCCAGGCCTTAGCACATAGACTGCTTCAAACGCCTATCCACTATGCATGTAGTCCTCTAACCACGTATACACTTGTCTTTCACACCTTCAATTCCCCAGTCAGTATCCATACACTTCCAGCAAACACCCTGTCACTCCCCTTGCACTCCTCTAGTGACCCATTCAGCACCATCTACTAATCCATTCACTGCGCCAAAACGCAACCACTTATAAATTCACCAAGGCATTCTCCTTGCAGTGCTCTAATCATTCAGTCAGTACCCAAGTACTCATGCACTGAGCGAGGACTTAGCACATGGACTGCTTTAAACGCCTATCCACTATGCATGTCGTCCTCTAACCACCTACACACTTGTCTTTCACACCTTCAATTCCCCAGTCAGTAGCCATACACTTCCAGCAAACACCCTGTCACTCTCCTTGCACTCCTCTAGTGAACCATTCAGCACCATGTACTAATCCATTCACTGCGCCAAAACCCAAACACTTATAAATTCACCCAGGCACTCTCGTTGCAGTACTCTAATCATTCAGTCAGTACCCAAGTACTCATGCACTGAGCCAGGCCTTAGCACATGGACTGCTTCAAATGCCTATCCACTATGCATGTAGTCCTCTAACTACCTACACACTTGTCTTTCACACTTTCAATTCCCCAGTCAGTAGCCACACACTTCCAGCAAACACCCTGTCACTCTCCTTGCACTCCTCTAGTGAACCATTCAGCACCATGTACTAATCCATTCACTGCGCCAAAACCCAACCACTTATATATTCACCCACGGACTCTCCTTGCAATACTCTAATCATTCAGTCAGTACCCAAGTACTCATGCACTGAGCCAGGCCTTAGCACATGGACTGCTTCAAACGCCTATCCACTATGCATGTAGTCCTCTAACCACCTACACACTTGTCTTTCACACTTTCAATTCCCCAGTCAGTAGCCATACACTTCCAGCAAACACCCTGTCACTCTCCTTCCACTCCTCTAGTGACCCATTCAGCACCATGTACTAATCCATTCACTGCGCCAAAACCCAACCACTTATAAATTCACCCAGGCACTCTCCTTGCAGTCCTCTAATCATTAAGTCAGTACCCAAGTATTCATGCACTGAGCCAGGCCTTAGCACATGGACTGCAAACGCCTATCCACTATGCATGCAGTCCTCTAACCACGTACACACTTGTCTTTCAAACCTTCAAGTCTCCAGTCAGTATCCATACACTTCCAGCAAACACCCTGTCACTCTCCTTGCACTCCTCTAGTGACCCATTCAGCACCATGTACTAATCCATTCACTGTGCCAAAACCAAAACAGTTATAAATTCACCCAGGGAATCTCCTTGCAGTACTCTAATCATTAAGTATTTACCCAAGTACTCATGCACTGAGCCAGGCCTTAGCACATGGACTGCTTCAAACGCCTATCCACTCTGCATGTAGTCCTCTAACCACCAATACACTTGTCTTTCACACCTTCAATTCCCCAGTCAGTATCCATACACTTCCAGCAAACACCCTGTCACTCCCCTTGCACTCCTCTAATGACCCATTCAGCACCATCTACTAATCCATTCACTGTGCCAAACCCCAACCACTTATACATTCACCCAGGCACTCTCCTTGCAGTGCTCTAATCATTCAGTCAGTACCCAAGTACTCATGCACTGAGCCAGGCCTTAGCACATGGACTGCTTCAAACGCCTATCCACTATGCATGTAGTCCTCTAACCACCTACACACTTGTCTTTCACACTTTCAATTCCCCAGTCAGTAGCCATACACTTCCAGCAAACACCCTGTCACTCTCCTTGCACTCCTCTAGTGACCCATTCAGCACCATGTACTAATCCATTCACTGCGCCAAAACCCAACCACTTATAAATTCACCGAGGCACTCTCCTTGCAGTGCTCTAATCATTCAGTCAGTACCCAAGTACTCATGCACTGAGCCAGGCCTTAGCACATGGACTGCTTTAAACGCCTATCCACTATGCATGTCGTCCTCTAACCACCTACACACTTGTCTTTCACACCTTCAATTCCCCAGTCAGTAGCCATACACTTCCAGCAAACACCCTGTCACTCTCCTTGCACTCCTCTAGTGAACCATTCAGCACCATGTACTAATCCATTCACTGCGCCAAAGCCCAAACACATAAATTCACCCAGACACTCTCCTTGCAGTACTCTAATCATTCAGTCAGTACCCAAGTACTCATGCACTGAGCCAGGCCTTAGCACATGGGCTGCTTCAAACGCCTATCCACTATGCATGCAGTCCTCTAACCATGTACACACTTGTCTTTCACACCTTCAAGTCTCCAGTCAGTATCCATGCACCTCCAGCAAACACCCTGTCACTCCCCTGGGACTCCTGTAGTGACCCATTCAGCACCATGTACTAATCCATTCACTGCGCCAAAACCCAAACACTTATAAATTCACCCAGGGACTCTCCTTGCAATACTCTAATCATTCAGTCAGTACCCAAGTACTCATGCACTGAGCCAGGCCTTAGCACATGGACTGCAAACGCCTATCCACTATGCATGCAGTCCTCTAACCACGTACACACTTGTCTTTCAAACCTTCATGTCTCCAGTCAGTATCCATACACTTCCAGAAAACACCCTGTCACTCACCTAGGACTCCTGTAGTGACCCATTCAGCACCATGTACTAACCATTCACTGTACCAAAACCCAAACACTTATAAATTCATCCAGGCACTCTCCTTGCAGTGCTCTAATCATTCAGTCAGTACCCAAGTACTCATGCACTGAGCCAGGCTTTAGCACATGGACTGCTTTAAATGCCTATCCACTATGCATGTCGTCCTCTAACCACTTAAACTCTTGTCTTTCACACCTTCAATTCCCCAGTCAGTATCCATACACTTCCAACAAACACCCTGTCGCTCTCCTTGCACTCCTCTAGTGACCCATTCAGCACCATGTACTAATCCATTCACTGCGCCAAAACCCAAACACTTATATATTCACCCAGGGACTCTCCTTGCAGTACTCTAATCATTCAGTCAGTACCCAAGTGCTCATGCACTGAGCCAGGCCTTAGCACATGGACTGCTTCAAACGCCAATCCACTATGCATGCAGTCCTCTAACCACCTACACACTTGTTTTTCACACCTTCAATTCCCCAGTCAGTGTCCATACACATCCAGCAAACACCCTGTCACTCTCCTTGCACTCCTCTAGTGACCCATTCAGCACCATGTACTAATCCATTCACTGCGCCAAAACCCAAACACTAATAAATTCACCCAGGGACTCTCCTTGCAGTACTCTAATCATTCCGTCAGTACCCAAGTACTCATGCACTGAGCCAGGCCTTAGCACATAGACTGCTTCAAACGCCTATCCACTATGCATGTAGTCCTCTAACCACGTATACACTTGTCTTTCACACCTTCAATTCCCCAGTCAGTATCCATACACTTCCAGCAAACACCCTGTCACTCCCCTTGCACTCCTCTAGTGACCCATTCAGCACCATCTACTAATCCATTCACTGCGCCAACAAGCAACCACTTATAAATTCACCAAGGCATTCTCCTTGCCGTGCTCTAATCATTCAGTCAGTACCCAAGTACTCATGCACTGAGCGAGGACTTAGCACATGGACTGCTTTAAACGCCTATCCACTATGCATGTCGTCCTCTAACCACCTACACACTTGTCTTTCACACCTTCAATTCCCCAGTCAGTAGCCATACACTTCCAGCAAACACCCTGTCACTCTCCTTGCACTCCTCTAGTGAACCATTCGGCACCATGTACTAATCCATTCACTGCGCCAAAACCCAAACACTTATAAATTCACCCAGGCACTCTCGTTGCAGTACTCTAATCATTCAGTCAGTACCCAAGTACTCATGCACTGAGCCAGGCCTTAGCACATGGACTGCTTCAAATGCCTATCCACTATGCATGTAGTCCTCTAACCACCTACACACTTGTCTTTCACACTTTCAATTCCCCAGTCAGTAGCCATACACTTCCAGCAAACACCCTGTCACTCTCCTTCCACTCCTCTAGTGACCCATTCAGCACCATGTACTAATCCATTCACTGCGCCAAAACCCAACCACTTATAAATTCACCCAGGCACTCTCCTTGCAGTCCTCTAATCATTAAGTCAGTACCCAAGTATTCATGCACTGAGCCAGGCCTTAGCACATGGACTGCAAACGCCTATCCACTATGCATGCAGTCCTCTAACCACGTACACACTTGTCTTTCAAACCTTCAAGTCTCCAGTCAGTATCCATACACTTCCAGCAAACACCCTGTCACTCTCCTTGCACTCCTCTAGTGACCCATTCAGCACCATGTACTAATCCATTCACTGTGCCAAAACCAAAACAGTTATAAATTCACCCAGGGAATCTCCTTGCAGTACTCTAATCATTAAGTATTTACCCAAGTACTCATGCACTGAGCCAGGCCTTAGCACATGGACTGCTTCAAACGCCTATCCACTCTGCATGTAGTCCTCTAACCACCAATACACTTGTCTTTCACACCTTCAATTCCCCAGTCAGTATCCATACACTTCCAGCAAACACCCTGTCACTCCCCTTGCACTCCTCTAATGACCCATTCAGCACCATCTACTAATCCATTCACTGTGCCAAACCCCAACCACTTATACATTCACCCAGGCACTCTCCTTGCAGTGCTCTAATCATTCAGTCAGTACCCAAGTACTCATGCACTGAGCCAGGCCTTAGCACATGGACTGCTTCAAACGCCTATCCACTATGCATGTAGTCCTCTAACCACCTACACACTTGTCTTTCACACTTTCAATTCCCCAGTCAGTAGCCATACACTTCCAGCAAACACCCTGTCACTCTCCTTGCACTCCTCTAGTGACCCATTCAGCACCATGTACTAATCCATTCACTGCGCCAAAACCCAACCACTTATAAATTCACCGAGGCACTCTCCTTGCAGTGCTCTAATCATTCAGTCAGTACCCAAGTACTCATGCACTGAGCCAGGCCTTAGCACATGGACTGCTTTAAACGCCTATCCACTATGCATGTCGTCCTCTAACCACCTACACACTTGTCTTTCACACCTTCAATTCCCCAGTCAGTAGCCATACACTTCCAGCAAACACCCTGTCACTCTCCTTGCACTCCTCTAGTGAACCATTCAGCACCATGTACTAATCCATTCACTGCGCCAAAGCCCAAACACATAAATTCACCCAGACACTCTCCTTGCAGTACTCTAATCATTCAGTCAGTACCCAAGTACTCATGCACTGAGCCAGGCCTTAGCACATGGGCTGCTTCAAACGCCTATCCACTATGCATGCAGTCCTCTAACCATGTACACACTTGTCTTTCACACCTTCAAGTCTCCAGTCAGTATCCATGCACCTCCAGCAAACACCCTGTCACTCCCCTGGGACTCCTGTAGTGACCCATTCAGCACCATGTACTAATCCATTCACTGCGCCAAAACCCAAACACTTATAAATTCACCCAGGGACTCTCCTTGCAATACTCTAATCATTCAGTCAGTACCCAAGTACTCATGCACTGAGCCAGGCCTTAGCACATGGACTGCAAACGCCTATCCACTATGCATGCAGTCCTCTAACCACGTACACACTTGTCTTTCAAACCTTCATGTCTCCAGTCAGTATCCATACACTTCCAGCAAACACCCTGTCACTCACCTAGGACTCCTGTAGTGACCCATTCAGCACCATGTACTAACCATTCACTGTACCAAAACCCAAACACTTATAAATTCATCCAGGCACTCTCCTTGCAGTGCTCTAATCATTCAGTCAGTACCCAAGTACTCATGCACTGAGCCAGGCTTTAGCACATGGACTGCTTTAAATGCCTATCCACTATGCATGTCGTCCTCTAACCACTTAAACTCTTGTCTTTCACACCTTCAATTCCCCAGTCAGTATCCATACACTTCCAACAAACACCCTGTCGCTCTCCTTGCACTCCTCTAGTGACCCATTCAGCACCATGTACTAATCCATTCACTGCGCCAAAACCCAAACACTTATATATTCACCCAGGGACTCTCCTTGCAGTACTCTAATCATTCAGTCAGTACCCAAGTGCTCATGCACTGAGCCAGGCCTTAGCACATGGACTGCTTCAAACGCCAATCCACTATGCATGCAGTCCTCTAACCACCTACACACTTGTTTTTCACACCTTCAATTCCCCAGTCAGTGTCCATACACATCCAGCAAACACCCTGTCACTCTCCTTGCACTCCTCTAGTGACCCATTCAGCACCATGTACTAATCCATTCACTGCGCCAAAACCCAAACACTAATAAATTCACCCAGGGACTCTCCTTGCAGTACTCTAATCATTCCGTCAGTACCCAAGTACTCATGCACTGAGCCAGGCCTTAGCACATAGACTGCTTCAAACGCCTATCCACTATGCATGTAGTCCTCTAACCACGTATACACTTGTCTTTCACACCTTCAATTCCCCAGTCAGTATCCATACACTTCCAGCAAACACCCTGTCACTCCCCTTGCACTCCTCTAGTGACCCATTCAGCACCATCTACTAATCCATTCACTGCGCCAAAACGCAACCACTTATAAATTCACCAAGGCATTCTCCTTGCAGTGCTCTAATCATTCAGTCAGTACCCAAGTACTCATGCACTGAGCGAGGACTTAGCACATGGACTGCTTTAAACGCCTATCCACTATGCATGTCGTCCTCTAACCACCTACACACTTGTCTTTCACACCTTCAATTCCCCAGTCAGTAGCCATACACTTCCAGCAAACACCCTGTCACTCTCCTTGCACTCCTCTAGTGAACCATTCAGCACCATGTACTAATCCATTCACTGCGCCAAAACCCAAACACTTATATATTCACCCACGGACTCTCGTTGCAGTACTCTAATCATTCAGTCAGTACCCAAGTACTCATGCACTGAGCCAGGCCTTAGCACATGGACTGCTTCAAACGCCTATCCACTATGCATGTAGTCCTCTAACCACCTACACACTTGTCTTTCACACTTTCAATTCCCCAGTCAGTAGCCATACACTTCCAGCAAACACCCTGTCACTCTCCTTCCACTCCTCTAGTGACCCATTCAGCACCATGTACTAATCCATTCACTGCGCCAAAACCCAACCACTTATAAATTCACCCAGGCACTCTCCTTGCAGTCCTCTAATCATTAAGTCAGTACCCAAGTATTCATGCACTGAGCCAGGCCTTAGCACATGGACTGCAAACGCCTATCCACTATGCATGCAGTCCTCTAACCACGTACACACTTGTCTTTCAAACCTTCAAGTCTCCAGTCAGTATCCATACACTTCCAGCAAACACCCTGTCACTCTCCTTGCACTCCTCTAGTGACCCATTCAGCACCATGTACTAATCCATTCACTGTGCCAAAACCAAAACAGTTATAAATTCACCCAGGGAATCTCCTTGCAGTACTCTAATCATTAAGTATTTACCCAAGTACTCATGCACTGAGCCAGGCCTTAGCACATGGACTGCTTCAAACGCCTATCCACTCTGCATGTAGTCCTCTAACCACCAATACACTTGTCTTTCACACCTTCAATTCCCCAGTCAGTATCCATACACTTCCAGCAAACACCCTGTCACTCCCCTTGCACTCCTCTAATGACCCATTCAGCACCATCTACTAATCCATTCACTGTGCCAAACCCCAACCACTTATACATTCACCCAGGCACTCTCCTTGCAGTGCTCTAATCATTCAGTCAGTACCCAAGTACTCATGCACTGAGCCAGGCCTTAGCACATGGACTGCTTCAAACGCCTATCCACTATGCATGTAGTCCTCTAACCACCTACACACTTGTCTTTCACACTTTCAATTCCCCAGTCAGTAGCCATACACTTCCAGCAAACACCCTGTCACTCTCCTTGCACTCCTCTAGTGACCCATTCAGCACCATGTACTAATCCATTCACTGCGCCAAAACCCAACCACTTATAAATTCACCGAGGCACTCTCCTTGCAGTGCTCTAATCATTCAGTCAGTACCCAAGTACTCATGCACTGAGCCAGGCCTTAGCACATGGACTGCTTTAAACGCCTATCCACTATGCATGTCGTCCTCTAACCACCTACACACTTGTCTTTCACACCTTCAATTCCCCAGTCAGTAGCCATACACTTCCAGCAAACACCCTGTCACTCTCCTTGCACTCCTCTAGTGAACCATTCAGCACCATGTACTAATCCATTCACTGCGCCAAAGCCCAAACACATAAATTCACCCAGACACTCTCCTTGCAGTACTCTAATCATTCAGTCAGTACCCAAGTACTCATGCACTGAGCCAGGCCTTAGCACATGGGCTGCTTCAAACGCCTATCCACTATGCATGCAGTCCTCTAACCATGTACACACTTGTCTTTCACACCTTCAAGTCTCCAGTCAGTATCCATGCACCTCCAGCAAACACCCTGTCACTCCCCTGGGACTCCTGTAGTGACCCATTCAGCACCATGTACTAATCCATTCACTGCGCCAAAACCCAAACACTTATAAATTCACCCAGGGACTCTCCTTGCAATACTCTAATCATTCAGTCAGTACCCAAGTACTCATGCACTGAGCCAGGCCTTAGCACATGGACTGCAAACGCCTATCCACTATGCATGCAGTCCTCTAACCACGTACACACTTGTCTTTCAAACCTTCATGTCTCCAGTCAGTATCCATACACTTCCAGCAAACACCCTGTCACTCACCTAGGACTCCTGTAGTGACCCATTCAGCACCATGTACTAACCATTCACTGTACCAAAACCCAAACACTTATAAATTCATCCAGGCACTCTCCTTGCAGTGCTCTAATCATTCAGTCAGTACCCAAGTACTCATGCACTGAGCCAGGCTTTAGCACATGGACTGCTTTAAATGCCTATCCACTATGCATGTCGTCCTCTAACCACTTAAACTCTTGTCTTTCACACCTTCAATTCCCCAGTCAGTATCCATACACTTCCAACAAACACCCTGTCGCTCTCCTTGCACTCCTCTAGTGACCCATTCAGCACCATGTACTAATCCATTCACTGCGCCAAAACCCAAACACTTATATATTCACCCAGGGACTCTCCTTGCAGTACTCTAATCATTCAGTCAGTACCCAAGTGCTCATGCACTGAGCCAGGCCTTAGCACATGGACTGCTTCAAACGCCAATCCACTATGCATGCAGTCCTCTAACCACCTACACACTTGTTTTTCACACCTTCAATTCCCCAGTCAGTTTCCATACACATCCAGCAAACACCCTGTCACTCTCCTTGCACTCCTCTAGTGACCCATTCAGCACCATGTACTAATCCATTCACTGCGCCAAAACCCAAACACTAATAAATTCACCCAGGGACTCTCCTTGCAGTACTCTAATCATTCCGTCAGTACCCAAGTACTCATGCACTGAGCCAGGCCTTAGCACATAGACTGCTTCAAACGCCTATCCACTATGCATGTAGTCCTCTAACCACGTATACACTTGTCTTTCACACCTTCAATTCCCCAGTCAGTATCCATACACTTCCAGCAAACACCCTGTCACTCCCCTTGCACTCCTCTAGTGACCCATTCAGCACCATCTACTAATCCATTCACTGCGCCAACAAGCAACCACTTATAAATTCACCAAGGCATTCTCCTTGCCGTGCTCTAATCATTCAGTCAGTACCCAAGTACTCATGCACTGAGCGAGGACTTAGCACATGGACTGCTTTAAACGCCTATCCACTATGCATGTCGTCCTCTAACCACCTACACACTTGTCTTTCACACCTTCAATTCCCCAGTCAGTAGCCATACACTTCCAGCAAACACCCTGTCACTCTTCTTGCACTCCTCTAGTGAACCATTCGGCACCATGTACTAATCCATTCACTGCGCCAAAACCCAAACACTTATAAATTCACCCAGGCACTCTCGTTGCAGTACTCTAATCATTCAGTCAGTACCCAAGTACTCATGCACTGAGCCAGGCCTTAGCACATGGACTGCTTCAAACGCCTATCCACTCTGCATGTAGTCCTCTAACCACCAATACACTTGTCTTTCACACCTTCAATTCCCCAGTCAGTATCCATACACTTCCAGCAAACACCCTGTCACTCCCCTTGCACTCCTCTAATGACCCATTCAGCACCATCTACTAATCCATTCACTGTGCCAAACCCCAACCACTTATACATTCACCCAGGCACTCTCCTTGCAGTGCTCTAATCATTCAGTCAGTACCCAAGTACTCATGCACTGAGCCAGGCCTTAGCACATGGACTGCTTCAAACGCCTATCCACTATGCATGTAGTCCTCTAACCACCTACACACTTGTCTTTCACACTTTCAATTCCCCAGTCAGTAGCCATACACTTCCAGCAAACACCCTGTCACTCTCCTTGCACTCCTCTAGTGACCCATTCAGCACCATGTACTAATCCATTCACTGCGCCAAAACCCAACCACTTATAAATTCACCCAGGCACTCTCCTTGCAGTGCTCTAATCATTCAGTCAGTACCCAAGTACTCATGCACTGAGCCAGGCCTTAGCACATGGACTGCTTTAAACGCCTATCCACTATGCATGTCGTCCTCTAACCACCTACACACTTGTCTTTCACACCTTCAATTCCCCAGTCAGTAGCCATACACTTCCAGCAAACACCCTGTCACTCTCCTTGCACTCCTCTAGTGAACCATTCAGCACCATGTACTAATCCATTCACTGCGCCAAAGCCCAAACACATAAATTCACCCAGACACTCTCCTTGCAGTACTCTAATCATTCAGTCAGTACCCAAGTACTCATGCACTGAGCCAGGCCTTAGCACATGGGCTGCTTCAAATGCCTATCTACTATGCATGCAGTCCTCTAATCACCTACACGCTTGTCCTTCACACCTTCAATTCCCCAGTCAGTATACATACACTTCCAGCAAACCACCTGTCACTCTCCTTGCACTCCTCTAGTGACTCATTCAGCGCCATGTACTAATCCATTCACTGCGCCAAAACCCAAACACTTATAAATTCACCCAGGGACTCTCCTTGCAATACTCTAATCATTCAGTCAGTACCCAAGTACTCATGCACTGAGCCAGGCCTTAGCACATGGACTGCTTCAAATGCCTATCCACTATGCATGTAGTCCTCTAACTACCTACACACTTGTCTTCCACACTTTCAATTCCCCAGTCAGTAGCCATACACTTCCAGCAAACACCCTGTCACTCTCCTTGCACTCCTCTAGTGACCCATTCAGCACCATGTACTAATCCATTCACTGCGCCAAAACCCAACCACTTATAAATTCACCCAGGGACTCTCCTTGCAATACTCTAATCATTCAGTCAGTACCCAAGTACTCATGCACTGAGCCAGGCCTTAGTACATGGACTGCAAACGCCTATCCACTATGCATGCAGTCCTCTAACCACGTACACACTTGTCTTTCAAACCTTCATGTCTCCAGTCAGTATCCATACACTTCCAGCAAACACCCTATCACTCACCTAGGACTCCTGTAGTGACCCATTCAGCACCATGTACTAACCATTCACTGTACCAAAACCCAAACACTTATAAATTCATCCAGGCACTCTCCTTGCAGTGCTCTAATCATTCAGTCAGTACCCAAGTACTCATGCACTGAGCCAGGCTTTAGCACATGGACTGCTTTAAATGCCTATCCACTATGCTTGTCGTCCTCTAACCACTTACACTCTTGTCTTTCACACCTTCAATTCCCCAGTCAGTATCCATACACTTCCAACAAACACCCTGTCGCTCTCCTTGCACTCCTCTAGTGAACCATTCAGCACCATGTACTAATCCATTCACTGTGCCAAAACCCAAACACATAAATTCACCCAGACACTCTCCTTGCAGTACTCTAATCATTCAGTCAGTACCCAAGTAATCATGCACTGAGCCAGGCCTTAGCACATGGGCTGCTTCAAACGCCTATCCACTATGCATGCAGTCCTCTAACCACCTACACACTTGTCTTTCACACCTTCAATTCCCCAGTCAGTATACATACACTTCCAGCAAACAGCCTGTCACTCTCCTTGCACTCCTCTAGTGACCCATTCAGCGCCATGTACTAATCCATTCACTGCGCCAAAACCCAAACACTTATAAATTTACCCAGGGACTCTCCTTGCAGTACTCTAATCATTCAGTCAGTACCCAAGTACTCATGCACTGAGCCAGGCCTTAGCACATGGACTACTTCAAACGCCTATCCACTATGCATGCAGTCCTCTAACCATGTACACACTTGTTTTTCACACCTTCAAGTCTCCAGTCAGTATCCATACACCTCCAGAAAATACCCTGTCACTCCCCTCGGACTCCTGTAGCGACCCATTCAGCACCATGTACTAATCCATTCACTGCTCCAAAACCCAAACACTTATAAATTCACCCAGGGACTCTCCTTGCAGTACTCTAATCATTCAGTCAGTACCCAAGTACTCATGCACTGAGCCAGGCCTTAGCACATGGACTGCTTCAAATGCCTATCCACTATGCATGTAGTCCTCTAACTACCTACACACTTGTCTTTCACACTTTCAATTCCCCAGTCAGTAGCCATACACTGCCAGCAAACACCCTGTCACTCTCCTTGCACTCCTCTAGTGACCCATTCAGCACCATGTACTAATCCATTCACTGCGCCAAAACCCAACCACTTATAAATTCACCCAGGGACTCTCCTTGCAATACTCTAATCATTCAGTCAGTACCCAAGTACTCATGCACTGAGCCAGGCCTTAGCACATGGACTGCAAACGCCTATCCACTATGCATGCAGTCCTCTAACCACATACACACTTGTCTTTCAAACCTTCAAGTCTCCAGTCAGTATCCATACACTTCCAGCAAACACCCTGTCACTCACCTAGGACTCCTGTAGTGACCCATTCAGCACCATGTACTAACCATTCACTGTACCAAAACCCAAACACTTATAAATTCATCCAGGCACTCTCCTTGCAGTGCTCTAATCATTCAGTCAGTACCCAAGTACTCATGCACTGAGCCAGGCTTTAGCACATGGACTGCTTTAAACGCCTATCCACTATGCATGTCGTCCTCTAACCACCTACACACTTGTCTTTCACACCTTCAATTCCCCAGTCAGTAGCCATACACTTCCAGCAAACACCCTGTCACTCTCCTTGCAGTCCTCTAGTGAACCATTCAGCACCATGTACTAATCCATTCACTGGGCCAAAACCCAAACACATAAATTCACCCAGATACTCTCCTTGCAGTACTCTAATCATTCAGTCAGTACCCAAGTACTCATGCACTGAGCCAGGCCTTAGCACATGGACTGCTTCAAACGCCTATCCACTATGCATGTAGTCCTCTAACCACGTATACACTTGTCTTTCACACCTTCAATTCCCCAGTCAGTAGCCATACACTTCCTGCAAACACCCTGCCACTCCCCTTGCACTCCTCTAGTGACCCATTCAGCACCATCTACTAATCCATTCACTGCGCCAAAACCCAACCACTTATAAATTCACCCAGGCACTCTCGTTGCAGTACTCTAATCATTCAGTCAGTACCCAAGTACTCATGCACTGAGCCAGGCCTTAGCACACGGACTGCTTCAAACGCCTATCCGCTATGCATGCATTCCTCTAACCACCTACACACTTGTCTTTCACACCTTCAATTCTCCAGTCAGTATACATACACTTCCAGCAAATACCCTGTCACTCCCCTTGCACTCCTCTATTGACCCATTCAGCACCATGTACTAATCCATTCACTGCTGAAAACCCAAACACTTATAAATTCACCCAGGCAATTTCCTTGCAATACTCTAATCATTCAGTCAGTACCCAAATACTCAACCAATGACCCAGGTCTTAGAACATGGACTGCTTCAAACCCCTATCCACTATGCATGCCGTCCTCTAACCACCTACACACTTGTCTTTCACACCTTCAATTCCCCAGTCAGTATCTATACACTCCTGCTAACACCCTGTCACTCCCCTTGCACTCCTCCAGGTACCCATTCAGCACCATGTACTAATCCATTTACAGCACCAAAACCCAAACACTTATAGATTCACCCAGGCACTCTCCTTGCAGTACTCTAATCATTCAGTCAGTACCCAAGTACTCATGCACTGAGCCAGGCCTTAGCACATGGGCTGCTTCAAACGCCTATCCACTATGCATGCAGTCCTCTAACCACCTACACGCTTGTCTTTCACACCTTCAATTCCCCAGTCAGTATCCATACACTTCCAGCAAACACCCTGTCACTCCTCTTGCACTCCTCTAGTGACCCATTCAGCACCATCTACTAATTCATTCACTGGGCCAAACACTTATAAATTCACCCAGGCACTCTCATTGCAGTACTCTAATCATTCAGTCAGGACCCAAATACTCATGCACTGAGCCAGGCCTTAGCACATGGACTACTTCAAACGCCTATCCACTATGCATGCAGTCCTCTAACCACGTACACACTTGTCTTTCACACCTTCAAGTCTCCAGTCAGTATCCATACACTTCCAGCAAACACCCTGTCACTCCCCTAGGACTCCTGTAGTGACCCATTCAGCACCATGTACTAATCCATTCACTGCGCCAAAACCCAAACACTTATAAATTCACCCAGGGACTCTCCTTGCAGTACTCTAATCATTCAGTCAGTACCCAAGTACTCATGCACTGAGCCAGGCCTTAGCATATGGTCTGCTTCAAACGCCTATCCACTATGCATGTAGTCCTCTAACCACCTACACACTTGTCTTTCACACCTTCAATTCCCCAGTCAGTAGCCATACACTTCCAGCAAACACCCTGTCATTCTCGTTGCACTCCTCTAGTGACCCATTCAGCACCATGTACTAATCCATTCACTGCGCCAAAACCCAAACACTTATAAATTCACCCAGGCACTCTCATTGCAGTACTCTAATCATTCAGTCAGGACCCAAGTACTCATGCAATGAGCCAGGCCTTAGCACATGGACTACTTCAAACGCCTATCCACTATGCATGCAGTCCTTTAACCACGTACACACTTGTCTTTCAAACCTTCAAGTCTCCAGTCAGTATCCATACACTTCCAGCAAACACCTTGTCACTCCCCTAGGACTCCTGTAGTGACCCATTCAGCACCATGTAATAACCCATTCACTGCACCAAAACTCAAACACTAATAAATTCACCCAGGGACTCTCCTTGCAGTACTCTAATCAGTCAGTCAGTACCCAAGTACTTATGCACTGAGCTAGGCATTAGCACATTGACTGCTTCAAACGCCGATCCACTATGCATGCAGTCCTCTAACCATGTACACACTTGTTTTTCACACCTTCAAGTCTCCAGTCAGTATCCATACACCTCCAGCAAACACCCTGTAACTCCCCTAGGACTCCTGTAGTGACCCATTCAGCACCATGTACTAATCCATTCACTGCGCCAAAACCCAACCACTTATAAATTCACCCAGGCACTCTCCTTGCAGTGCTCTAATCATTCAGTCAGTACCCAAGTGCTCATGCACTGAGCCAGGCCTTAGCACATGGACTGCTTCAAACGCCAATCCACTATGCATGCAGTCCTCTAACCACCTACACACTTGTTTTTCACACCTTCAATTCCCCAGTCAGTGTCCATACACTTCCAGCAAACACCCTGTCACTCTCCTTGCACTCCTCTAGTGACCCATTCAGCACCATGTACTAATCCATTCACTGCGCCAAAACCCAAACACTAATAAATTCACCCAGGGACTCTCCTTGCAGTACTCTAATCATTCCGTCAGTACCCAAGTACTCATGCACTGAGCCAGGCCTTAGCACATGGACTGCTTCAAACGCCTATCCACTATGCATGTAGTCCTCTAACCACGTATACACTTCTCTTTCACACCTTCAATTCCATAGTCAGTATCCATACACTTCCAGCAAACACCCTGTCACTCCCCTTGCACTCCTCTAGTGACCCATTCAGCACCATCTACAAATCCATTCACTGCGCCAAAACGCAACCACTTATAAATTCACCCAGGCATTCTCCTTGCAGTGCTCTAATCATTCAGTCAGTACCCAAGTACTCATGCACTGAGCCAGGCCTTAGCACATGGACTGCTTCAAACGCCTATCCACTATGCATGTCGTCCTCTAACCACCTACACACTTGTCTTTCACACTTTCAATTCCCCAGTCAGTAGCCATACACTTCCAGCAAACACCCTGTCACTCTCCTTGCACTCCTCTAGTGACCCATTCAGCACCATGTACTAATCCATTCACTGCGCCAAAACCCAACCACTTATAAATTCACCCAGATACTCTCCTTGCCGTACTCTCATCATTCAGTCAGTACCCAGGTACTCATGCACTGAGCCAGGCCGTAGCACATGGGCTGCTTCAAACGCCTATCCACTATGCATGCAGTCCTCTAACCACCTACACACTTGTCTTTCACACCTTCAATTCCCCAGTCAGTATCCATACACTTCCAACAAACACCCTGTCGCTCTCCTTGCACTCTTCTAGTGACCCATTCAGCACCATGTACTAATCCATTCACTGCGCCAAAACCCAAACACTTATATATTCACCCAGGAACTCTCCTTGCAGTACTCTAATCATTCAGTCAGTACCCAAGTCCTCATGCACTGAGCCAGGCCTTAGCACATGGACTGCTTCAAACGCCAATCCACTATGCATGCAGTCCTCTAACCACCTACACACTTGTTTTTCACACCTTCAATTCCCCATTCAGTGTCCATACACTTCCAGCAAACACCCTGTCACTCTCCTTGCACTCCTCTAGTGAACCATTCAGCACCATGTACTAATCCATTCACTGCGCCAAAACCCAAACACTTATAAATTCACCCAGGCACTCTCCTTGCAGTACTCTAATCATTCAGTCAGTACCCAAGTACTCATGCACTGAGACAGGCCTTAGCACATGGACTGCTTCAAACGCCTATCCACTATGCATGTAGTCCTCTAACCACCTACACACTTGTCTTTCACACTTTCAATTCCCAAGTCAGTATCCATACACTTCCAGCAAACACCCTGTCACTCCCCTTGCACTCCTCTAGTGACCCATTCAGCACCATCTACTAATCCATTCACTGCGCCAAAACGCAACCACTTATAAATTCACCCAGGCATTCTCCTTGCAGTGCTCTAATCATTCAGTCAGTACCCAAGTACTCATGCACTGAGCCAGGCCTTAGCACATGGACTGCTTTAAACGCCTATCCACTATGCATGTCGTCCTCTAACCACCTACACACTTGTCTTTCACACCTTCAATTCCCCAGTCAGTAGCCATACACTTCCAGCAAACACCCTGTCACTCTCCTTGCACTCCTCTAGTGAACCATTCAGCACCATGTACTAATCCATTCACTGCGCCAAAACCCAAACACATAAATTCACCCAGACACTCTCCTTGCAGTACTCTAATCATTCAGTCAGTACCCAAGTACTCATGCACTGAGCCAGGCCTTAGCACATGGACTGCTTCAAACGCCTATCCACTATGCATGTAGTCCTCTAACCACCTACACACTTGTCTTTCACACCTTCAATTCCCCAGTCAGTAGCCATACACTTCCAGCAAACACCCTGTCACTCTCCTTGCACTCCTCTAGTGACCCATTCAGCACCATGTACTAATCCATTCACTATGCCAAAACCCAAACACTTATAAATTCATCCAGACACTCTCCTTGCAGTACTCTAATCATTCAGTCAGTACCCATGTACTCATGCACTGAGCCAGGCCTCAGCACATGGACTACTTCAAACGCCTATCCACTATGCATGCAGTCCTCTAACCATGTACACACTTGTCTTTCACACCTTCAAGGCTCCAGTCAGTATCCATACACCTCCAACAAACACACTGTCACTCCCCTAGGACTCCTGTAGTGACCCATTCAGCACCATGTACTAATCCATTCACTGCGCCAAAACCCAAACACATGATTTCACCCAGACACTCTCCTTGCAGTACTCTAATCATTCAGTCAGTACCCAAGTACTCCTGCACTAAGCCAGGCCTTAGCACATGGGCTGCTTCAAATGCCTATCCACTATGCATGCAGTCCTCTAACCACCAACACGCTTGTCTTTCACACCTTCAATTCCCCAGTCAGTATACATACACTTCCAGCAAACAGCCTGTCACTCTCCTTGCACTCCTCTAGTGACCCATTCAGCGCCATGTACTAATCCATTCACTGCGCCAAAACCCAAACACTTATAAATTCACCCAGGCACTCTCGTTGCAGTACTCTAATCATTCAGTCAGTACCCAAGTACTCATGCACTGAGCCAGGCCTTAGCACATGGACTACTTCAAACGCCTATCCACTATGCATGCAGTCCTCTAACCATGTACACACTTGTCTTTCACACCTTCAAGTCTCCAGTCAGTATCCATACACTTCCAGCAAACACCCTGTCACTCACCTAGGACTCCTGTAGTGACCCAATCAGCACCATGTACTAATCCATTCACTGCACCAAAACCCAAACACTTATAAATTCACCCAGGGACTCTCGTTGCAGTACTCTAATCGTTCAGTCAGTACCCAAGTACTCATGCACTGAGCTAGGCCTTAGCACATTGACTGCTTCAAACACCTATCCACTATGCATGTAGTCCTCTAACCACCTACACACTTGTCTTTCACACTTTCAATTCCCTAGTCAGTAGCCATACACTTCCAGCAAGCACCCTGTCACTCTCCTTGCACTCCTCTAGTGACCCATTCAGCACCATGTACTAATCCATTCACTGCGCCAAAACCCAACCACTTATAAATTCACCCAGGCACTCTCCTTGCAGTGCTCTAATCATTCAGTCAGTACCCAAGTACTCATGCACTGAGCCAGGCCTTAGCACATGGACTGCTTTAAACGCCTATCCACTATGCATGTCGTCCTCTAACCACCTACACACTTGTCTTTCACACCTTCAATTCCCCAGTCAGTAGCCATACACTTCCAGCAAATCGCCTGTCACTCTCCTTGCACTCCTCTAGTGACCCATTCAGCGCCATGTACTAATCCATTCACTGCGCCAAAACCCAAACACTTATAAATTCACCCATGCACTCTTGTTGCAGTACTCTAATCATTCAGTCAGTACCCAAGTACTCATGCACTGAGCCAGGCCTTAACACATGGACTGCAAACGCCTATCCACTATGCATGCAGTCCTCTAACCACGTACACACTTGTCTTTCAAACCTTCAAGTCTCCAGTCAGTATCCATACACCTCCAGCAAACACCCTGTCGCTCTCCTTGCACTCCTCTAGTGACCCATTCAGCACCATGTACTAATCCATTCACTGCGCCAAAACCCAAACACTTATATATTCACCCAGGGACTCTCCTTGCAGTACTCTAATCATTCAGTCAGTACCCAAGTGCTCATGCACTGAGCCAGGCCTTAGCACATGGACTGCTTCAAACGCCAATCCACTATGCATGCAGTCCTCTAACCACCTACACACTTGTTTTGCACACCTTCAATTCCCCAATCAGTGTCCATACACTTCCAGCAAACACCCTGTCACTCTCCTTGCACTCCTCTAGTGACCCATTCAGCACCATGTACTAATCCATTCACTGCGCCAAAACCCAAACACTAATAAATTCACCCAGGGACTCTCCTTGCAGTACTCTAATCATTCCGTCAGTACCCAAGTACTCATGCACTGAGCCAGGCCTTAGCACATGGACTGCTTCAAACGCCTATCCACTATGCATGTAGTCCTCTAACCACGTATACACTTGTCTTTCACACCTCCAATTCCCCAGTCAGTATCCATACACTTCCAGCAAACACCCTGTCACTCCCCTTGCACTCCTCTAGTGACCCATTCAGCACCATCTACTAATCCATTCACTGCGCCAAAACGCAACCACTTATAAATTCACCCAGGCATTCTCCTTGCAGTGCTCTAATCATTCAGTCAGTACCCAAGTACTCATGCACTGAGCCAGGCCTTAGCACATGGACTGCAAACGCCTATCCACTATGCATGCCGTCCTCTAACCACTTACACACTTGTCTTTCAAACCTTCAAGTCTCCAGTCAGTATCCATACACTTCCAGCAAACACCCTGTCACTCACCTAGGACTCCTGTAGTGACCCATTCAGCACCATGTACTAACCATTCACTGTACCAAAACCCAAACACTTATAAAGTCATCCAGGCACTCTCCTTGCAGTGCTCTAATCATTCAGTCAGTACCCAAGTACTCATGCACTGAGCCAGGCTTTAGCACATGGACTGCTTTAAATGCCTATCCACTATGCATGTTGTCCTCTAACCACCTACACTCTTGTCTTTCACACCTTCAATTCCCCAGTCAGTATCCATACACTTCCAACAAACACCCTGTCACTCCCCTTGCACTCCTCTAGTGACCCATTCAGCACCATCTACTAATCCATTCACTGCGCCAAAACGCAACCACTTATAAATTCACCCAGGCATTCTCCTTGCAGTGCTCTAATCATTCAGTCAGTACCCAAGTACTCATGCACTAAGCCAGGCCTTAGCACATGGACTGCTTTAAACGCCTATCCACTATGCATGCAGTCCTCTAACCATGTACACACTTGTTTTTCACACCTTCAAGTCTCCAGTCAGTATCCATACTCCTCCAGCAAACACCCTGTCACTCCCCTAGGACTCCTGTAGTGACCCATTCAGCACCATGTACTGATCCATTCACTGCACCAAAACCCAAACACTTATAAATTCACCCAGGGACTCTCCTTGCAGTACTCTAATCATTCAGTCAGTACCCAAGTACTCATGCACTGAGCAAAGCCTTAGCATATGGACTGCTTCAAACGCCTATCCACTATGCATGTAGTCCTCTAACCACCTACACACTTGTCTTTCACACTTTCAATTCCCCAGTCAGTAGCCATACACTTCCAGCAAACACCCTGTCACTCTCCTTGCACTCCTCTAGTGACCCATTCAGCACCATGTACTAATCCATTCACTGCGCCAAAACCCAACCACTTATAAATTCACCCAGGCACTCTCCTTGCATTGCTCTAATCATTCAGTCAGTACCCAAGTATTCATGCACTGAGCCAGGCCTTAGCACATGGACTGCTTTAAACGCCTATCCACTATGCATGTCGTCCTCTAACCACCTACACACTTGTCTTTCACACCTTCAATTCCCCAGTCAGTAGCCATACACTTCCAGCAAACACCCTGTCACTCTCCTTGCACTCCTCTAGTGAACCATTCAGCACCATGTACTAATCCATTCACTGCGCCAAAACCCAAACACTTATAAATTCACCCAGGCACTCTTGTTGCAGTACTCTAATCATTCAGTCAGTACCCAAGTACTCATGCACTGAGCCAGGCATTAGCACATGGACTACTTCAAACGCCTATCCACTATGCATGCAGTCCTCTAACCATGTACACACTTGTCTTTCACACCAACAAGTCTCCAGTCAGTATCCATACACCTCCAGCAAACACCCTGTCACTCCCCTAGGACTCCTGTAGTGACCCATTCAGCACCATGTACTAATCCATTCACTGCGCCAAAACCCAAACACTTATAAATTCACCCAGGGACTCTCCTTGCAGTACTCTAATCATTCAGTCAGTACCCAAGTACTCATGCACTGAGCCAGGCCTTAGCACATGGACTGCTTCAAACGCCTATCCACTATGCATGTAGGCCTCTAACTACCTACACACTTGTCTTTCACACTTTCAATTCCCCAGTCAGTAGCCATACACTTCCAGCAAACACCCTGTCACTCTCCTTACACTCCTCTAGTGACCCATTCAGCACCATGTACAAATCCATTCACTGCGCCAAAACCCAAACACTTATAATTTCACCCAGGGACTCTCCTTGCAATACTCTAATCATTCAGTCAGTACCCAAGTACTCATGCACTGAGCCAGGCCTTAGCACATGGACTACTTCAAATGCCTATCCACTATGCATGTAGTCCTCTAACCACCTACACACTTGTCTTTCACACCTTCAATTCCCCAGTCAGTAGCCATACACTTCCAGCAAACACCCTGTCACTCTCCTTGCACTCCTCTAGTGAACCATTCAGCACCATGTACTAATCCATTCACTGCGCCAAAACCCAAACACTTATAAATTCACCCAGGCACTCTCGTTGCAGTACTCTAATCATTCAGTCAGTACCCAAGTACTCATGCACTGAGCCAGGCCTTAGCACATGGACTGCTTCAAATGCCTATCCACTATGCATGTAGTCCTCTAACCACCTACACACTTGTCTTTCACACTTTCAATTCCCCAGTCAGTAGCCATACACATCCAGCAAACACCCTGTCACTCTCCTTCCACTCCTCTAGTGACCCATTCAGCACCATGTACTAATCCATTCACTGCGCCAAAACCCAACCACTTATAAATTCACCCAGGCACTCTCCTTGCAGTCCTCTAATCATTAAGTCAGTACCCAAGTATTCATGCACTGAGCCAGGCCTTAGCACATGGACTGCAAACGCCTATCCACTATGCATGCAGTCCTCTAACCACGTACACACTTGTCTTTCAAACCTTCAAGTCTCCAGTCAGTATCCATACACTTCCAGCAAACACCCTGTCACTCTCCTTGCACTCCTCTAGTGACCCATTCAGCACCATGTACTAATCCATTCACTGTGCCAAAACCAAAACAGTTATAAATTCACCCAGGGAATCTCCTTGCAGTACTCTAATCATTAAGTATTTACCCAAGTACTCATGCACTGAGCCAGGCCTTAGCACATGGACTGCTTCAAACGCCTATCCACTCTGCATGTAGTCCTCTAACCACCAATACACTTGTCTTTCACACCTTCAATTCCCCAGTCAGTATCCATACACTTCCAGCAAACACCCTGTCACTCCCCTTGCACTCCTCTAATGACCCATTCAGCACCATCTACTAATCCATTCACTGTGCCAAACCCCAACCACTTATACATTCACCCAGGCACTCTCCTTGCAGTGCTCTAATCATTCAGTCAGTACCCAAGTACTCATGCACTGAGCCAGGCCTTAGCACATGGACTGCTTCAAACGCCTATCCACTATGCATGTAGTCCTCTAACCACCTACACACTTGTCTTTCACACTTTCAATTCCCCAGTCAGTAGCCATACACTTCCAGCAAACACCCTGTCACTCTCCTTGCACTCCTCTAGTGACCCATTCAGCACCATGTACTAATCCATTCACTGCGCCAAAACCCAACCACTTATAAATTCACCGAGGCACTCTCCTTGCAGTGCTCTAATCATTCAGTCAGTACCCAAGTACTCATGCACTGAGCCAGGCCTTAGCACATGGACTGCTTTAAACGCCTATCCACTATGCATGTCGTCCTCTAACCACCTACACACTTGTCTTTCACACCTTCAATTCCCCAGTCAGTAGCCATACACTTCCAGCAAACACCCTGTCACTCTCCTTGCACTCCTCTAGTGAACCATTCAGCACCATGTACTAATCCATTCACTGCGCCAAAGCCCAAACACATAAATTCACCCAGACACTCTCCTTGCAGTACTCTAATCATTCAGTCAGTACCCAAGTACTCATGCACTGAGCCAGGCCTTAGCACATGGGCTGCTTCAAACGCCTATCCACTATGCATGCAGTCCTCTAACCATGTACACACTTGTCTTTCACACCTTCAAGTCTCCAGTCAGTATCCATGCACCTCCAGCAAACACCCTGTCACTCCCCTGGGACTCCTGTAGTGACCCATTCAGCACCATGTACTAATCCATTCACTGCGCCAAAACCCAAACACTTATAAATTCACCCAGGGACTCTCCTTGCAATACTCTAATCATTCAGTCAGTACCCAAGTACTCATGCACTGAGCCAGGCCTTAGCACATGGACTGCAAACGCCTATCCACTATGCATGCAGTCCTCTAACCACGTACACACTTGTCTTTCAAACCTTCATGTCTCCAGTCAGTATCCATACACTTCCAGCAAACACCCTGTCACTCACCTAGGACTCCTGTAGTGACCCATTCAGCACCATGTACTAACCATTCACTGTACCAAAACCCAAACACTTATAAATTCATCCAGGCACTCTCCTTGCAGTGCTCTAATCATTCAGTCAGTACCCAAGTACTCATGCACTGAGCCAGGCTTTAGCACATGGACTGCTTTAAATGCCTATCCACTATGCATGTCGTCCTCTAACCACTTAAACTCTTGTCTTTCACACCTTCAATTCCCCAGTAAGTATCCATACACTTCCAACAAACACCCTGTCGCTCTCCTTGCACTCCTCTAGTGACCCATTCAGCACCATGTACTAATCCATTCACTGCGCCAAAACCCAAACACTTATATATTCACCCAGGGACTCTCCTTGCAGTACTCTAATCATTCAGTCAGTACCCAAGTGCTCATGCACTGAGCCAGGCCTTAGCACATGGACTGCTTCAAACGCCAATCCACTATGCATGCAGTCCTCTAACCACCTACACACTTGTTTTTCACACCTTCAATTCCCCAGTCAGTGTCCATACACATCCAGCAAACACCCTGTCACTCTCCTTGCACTCCTCTAGTGACCCATTCAGCACCATGTACTAATCCATTCACTGCGCCAAAACCCAAACACTAATAAATTCACCCAGGGACTCTCCTTGCAGTACTCTAATCATTCCGTCAGTACCCAAGTACTCATGCACTGAGCCAGGCCTTAGCACATAGACTGCTTCAAACGCCTATCCACTATGCATGTAGTCCTCTAACCACGTATACACTTGTCTTTCACACCTTCAATTCCCCAGTCAGTATCCATACACTTCCAGCAAACACCCTGTCACTCCCCTTGCACTCCTCTAGTGACCCATTCAGCACCATCTACTAATCCATTCACTGCGCCAAAACGCAACCACTTATAAATTCACCAAGGCATTCTCCTTGCAGTGCTCTAATCATTCAGTCAGTACCCAAGTACTCATGCACTGAGCGAGGACTTAGCACATGGACTGCTTTAAACGCCTATCCACTATGCATGTCGTCCTCTAACCACCTACACACTTGTCTTTCACACCTTCAATTCCCCAGTCAGTAGCCATACACTTCCAGCAAACACCCTGTCACTCTCCTTGCACTCCTCTAGTGAACCATTCAGCACCATGTACTAATCCATTCACTGCGCCAAAACCCAAACACTTATATATTCACCCACGGACTCTCGTTGCAGTACTCTAATCATTCAGTCAGTACCCAAGTACTCATGCACTGAGCCAGGCCTTAGCACATGGACTGCTTCAAACGCCTATCCACTATGCATGTAGTCCTCTAACCACCTACACACTTGTCTTTCACACTTTCAATTCCCCAGTCAGTAGCCATACACTTCCAGCAAACACCCTGTCACTCTCCTTCCACTCCTCTAGTGACCCATTCAGCACCATGTACTAATCCATTCACTGCGCCAAAACCCAACCACTTATAAATTCACCCAGGCACTCTCCTTGCAGTCCTCTAATCATTAAGTCAGTACCCAAGTATTCATGCACTGAGCCAGGCCTTAGCACATGGACTGCAAACGCCTATCCACTATGCATGCAGTCCTCTAACCACGTACACACTTGTCTTTCAAACCTTCAAGTCTCCAGTCAGTATCCATACACTTCCAGCAAACACCCTGTCACTCTCCTTGCACTCCTCTAGTGACCCATTCAGCACCATGTACTAATCCATTCACTGTGCCAAAACCAAAACAGTTATAAATTCACCCAGGGAATCTCCTTGCAGTACTCTAATCATTAAGTATTTACCCAAGTACTCATGCACTGAGCCAGGCCTTAGCACATGGACTGCTTCAAACGCCTATCCACTCTGCATGTAGTCCTCTAACCACCAATACACTTGTCTTTCACACCTTCAATTCCCCAGTCAGTATCCATACACTTCCAGCAAACACCCTGTCACTCCCCTTGCACTCCTCTAATGACCCATTCAGCACCATCTACTAATCCATTCACTGTGCCAAACCCCAACCACTTATACATTCACCCAGGCACTCTCCTTGCAGTGCTCTAATCATTCAGTCAGTACCCAAGTACTCATGCACTGAGCCAGGCCTTAGCACATGGACTGCTTCAAACGCCTATCCACTATGCATGTAGTCCTCTAACCACCTACACACTTGTCTTTCACACTTTCAATTCCCCAGTCAGTAGCCATACACTTCCAGCAAACACCCTGTCACTCTCCTTGCACTCCTCTAGTGACCCATTCAGCACCATGTACTAATCCATTCACTGCGCCAAAACCCAACCACTTATAAATTCACCGAGGCACTCTCCTTGCAGTGCTCTAATCATTCAGTCAGTACCCAAGTACTCATGCACTGAGCCAGGCCTTAGCACATGGACTGCTTTAAACGCCTATCCACTATGCATGTCGTCCTCTAACCACCTACACACTTGTCTTTCACACCTTCAATTCCCCAGTCAGTAGCCATACACTTCCAGCAAACACCCTGTCACTCTCCTTGCACTCCTCTAGTGAACCATTCAGCACCATGTACTAATCCATTCACTGCGCCAAAGCCCAAACACATAAATTCACCCAGACACTCTCCTTGCAGTACTCTAATCATTCAGTCAGTACCCAAGTACTCATGCACTGAGCCAGGCCTTAGCACATGGGCTGCTTCAAACGCCTATCCACTATGCATGCAGTCCTCTAACCATGTACACACTTGTCTTTCACACCTTCAAGTCTCCAGTCAGTATCCATGCACCTCCAGCAAACACCCTGTCACTCCCCTGGGACTCCTGTAGTGACCCATTCAGCACCATGTACTAATCCATTCACTGCGCCAAAACCCAAACACTTATAAATTCACCCAGGGACTCTCCTTGCAATACTCTAATCATTCAGTCAGTACCCAAGTACTCATGCACTGAGCCAGGCCTTAGCACATGGACTGCAAACGCCTATCCACTATGCATGCAGTCCTCTAACCACGTACACACTTGTCTTTCAAACCTTCATGTCTCCAGTCAGTATCCATACACTTCCAGCAAACACCCTGTCACTCACCTAGGACTCCTGTAGTGACCCATTCAGCACCATGTACTAACCATTCACTGTACCAAAACCCAAACACTTATAAATTCATCCAGGCACTCTCCTTGCAGTGCTCTAATCATTCAGTCAGTACCCAAGTACTCATGCACTGAGCCAGGCTTTAGCACATGGACTGCTTTAAATGCCTATCCACTATGCATGTCGTCCTCTAACCACTTAAACTCTTGTCTTTCACACCTTCAATTCCCCAGTCAGTATCCATACACTTCCAACAAACACCCTGTCGCTCTCCTTGCACTCCTCTAGTGACCCATTCAGCACCATGTACTAATCCATTCACTGCGCCAAAACCCAAACACTTATATATTCACCCAGGGACTCTCCTTGCAGTACTCTAATCATTCAGTCAGTACCCAAGTGCTCATGCACTGAGCCAGGCCTTAGCACATGGACTGCTTCAAACGCCAATCCACTATGCATGCAGTCCTCTAACCACCTACACACTTGTTTTTCACACCTTCAATTCCCCAGTCAGTTTCCATACACATCCAGCAAACACCCTGTCACTCTCCTTGCACTCCTCTAGTGACCCATTCAGCACCATGTACTAATCCATTCACTGCGCCAAAACCCAAACACTAATAAATTCACCCAGGGACTCTCCTTGCAGTACTCTAATCATTCCGTCAGTACCCAAGTACTCATGCACTGAGCCAGGCCTTAGCACATAGACTGCTTCAAACGCCTATCCACTATGCATGTAGTCCTCTAACCACGTATACACTTGTCTTTCACACCTTCAATTCCCCAGTCAGTATCCATACACTTCCAGCAAACACCCTGTCACTCCCCTTGCACTCCTCTAGTGACCCATTCAGCACCATCTACTAATCCATTCACTGCGCCAACAAGCAACCACTTATAAATTCACCAAGGCATTCTCCTTGCCGTGCTCTAATCATTCAGTCAGTACCCAAGTACTCATGCACTGAGCGAGGACTTAGCACATGGACTGCTTTAAACGCCTATCCACTATGCATGTCGTCCTCTAACCACCTACACACTTGTCTTTCACACCTTCAATTCCCCAGTCAGTAGCCATACACTTCCAGCAAACACCCTGTCACTCTTCTTGCACTCCTCTAGTGAACCATTCGGCACCATGTACTAATCCATTCACTGCGCCAAAACCCAAACACTTATAAATTCACCCAGGCACTCTCGTTGCAGTACTCTAATCATTCAGTCAGTACCCAAGTACTCATGCACTGAGCCAGGCCTTAGCACATGGACTGCTTCAAATGCCTATCCACTATGCATGTAGTCCTCTAACCACCTACACACTTGTCTTTCACACTTTCAATTCCCCAGTCAGTAGCCATACACTTCCAGCAAACACCCTGTCACTCTCCTTCCACTCCTCTAGTGACCCATTCAGCACCATGTACTAATCCATTCACTGCGCCAAAACCCAACCACTTATAAATTCACCCAGGCACTCTCCTTGCAGTCCTCTAATCATTAAGTCAGTACCCAAGTATTCATGCACTGAGCCAGGCCTTAGCACATGGACTGCAAACGCCTATCCACTATGCATGCAGTCCTCTAACCACGTACACACTTGTCTTTCAAACCTTCAAGTCTCCAGTCAGTATCCATACACTTCCAGCAAACACCCTGTCACTCTCCTTGCACTCCTCTAGTGACCCATTCAGCACCATGTACTAATCCATTCACTGTGCCAAAACCAAAACAGTTATAAATTCACCCAGGGAATCTCCTTGCAGTACTCTAATCATTAAGTATTTACCCAAGTACTCATGCACTGAGCCAGGCCTTAGCACATGGACTGCTTCAAACGCCTATCCACTCTGCATGTAGTCCTCTAACCACCAATACACTTGTCTTTCACACCTTCAATTCCCCAGTCAGTATCCATACACTTCCAGCAAACACCCTGTCACTCCCCTTGCACTCCTCTAATGACCCATTCAGCACCATCTACTAATCCATTCACTGTGCCAAACCCCAACCACTTATACATTCACCCAGGCACTCTCCTTGCAGTGCTCTAATCATTCAGTCAGTACCCAAGTACTCATGCACTGAGCCAGGCCTTAGCACATGGACTGCTTCAAACGCCTATCCACTATGCATGTAGTCCTCTAACCACCTACACACTTGTCTTTCACACTTTCAATTCCCCAGTCAGTAGCCATACACTTCCAGCAAACACCCTGTCACTCTCCTTGCACTCCTCTAGTGACCCATTCAGCACCATGTACTAATCCATTCACTGCGCCAAAACCCAACCACTTATAAATTCACCCAGGCACTCTCCTTGCAGTGCTCTAATCATTCAGTCAGTACCCAAGTACTCATGCACTGAGCCAGGCCTTAGCACATGGACTGCTTTAAACGCCTATCCACTATGCATGTCGTCCTCTAACCACCTACACACTTGTCTTTCACACCTTCAATTCCCCAGTCAGTAGCCATACACTTCCAGCAAACACCCTGTCACTCTCCTTGCACTCCTCTAGTGAACCATTCAGCACCATGTACTAATCCATTCACTGCGCCAAAGCCCAAACACATAAATTCACCCAGACACTCTCCTTGCAGTACTCTAATCATTCAGTCAGTACCCAAGTACTCATGCACTGAGCCAGGCCTTAGCACATGGGCTGCTTCAAATGCCTATCTACTATGCATGCAGTCCTCTAATCACCTACACGCTTGTCCTTCACACCTTCAATTCCCCAGTCAGTATACATACACTTCCAGCAAACCACCTGTCACTCTCCTTGCACTCCTCTAGTGACTCATTCAGCGCCATGTACTAATCCATTCACTGCGCCAAAACCCAAACACTTATAAATTCACCCAGGGACTCTCCTTGCAATACTCTAATCATTCAGTCAGTACCCAAGTACTCATGCACTGAGCCAGGCCTTAGCACATGGACTGCTTCAAATGCCTATCCACTATGCATGTAGTCCTCTAACTACCTACACACTTGTCTTCCACACTTTCAATTCCCCAGTCAGTAGCCATACACTTCCAGCAAACACCCTGTCACTCTCCTTGCACTCCTCTAGTGACCCATTCAGCACCATGTACTAATCCATTCACTGCGCCAAAACCCAACCACTTATAAATTCACCCAGGGACTCTCCTTGCAATACTCTAATCATTCAGTCAGTACCCAAGTACTCATGCACTGAGCCAGGCCTTAGTACATGGACTGCAAACGCCTATCCACTATGCATGCAGTCCTCTAACCACGTACACACTTGTCTTTCAAACCTTCATGTCTCCAGTCAGTATCCATACACTTCCAGCAAACACCCTGTCACTCACCTAGGACTCCTGTAGTGACCCATTCAGCACCATGTACTAACCATTCACTGTACCAAAACCCAAACACTTATAAATTCATCCAGGCACTCTCCTTGCAGTGCTCTAATCATTCAGTCAGTACCCAAGTACTCATGCACTGAGCCAGGCTTTAGCACATGGACTGCTTTAAATGCCTATCCACTATGCTTGTCGTCCTCTAACCACTTACACTCTTGTCTTTCACACCTTCAATTCCCCAGTCAGTATCCATACACTTCCAACAAACACCCTGTCGCTCTCCTTGCACTCCTCTAGTGAACCATTCAGCACCATGTACTAATCCATTCACTGTGCCAAAACCCAAACACATAAATTCACCCAGACACTCTCCTTGCAGTACTCTAATCATTCAGTCAGTACCCAAGTAATCATGCACTGAGCCAGGCCTTAGCACATGGGCTGCTTCAAACGCCTATCCACTATGCATGCAGTCCTCTAACCACCTACACACTTGTCTTTCACACCTTCAATTCCCCAGTCAGTATACATACACTTCCAGCAAACAGCCTGTCACTCTCCTTGCACTCCTCTAGTGACCCATTCAGCGCCATGTACTAATCCATTCACTGCGCCAAAACCCAAACACTTATAAATTTACCCAGGGACTCTCCTTGCAGTACTCTAATCATTCAGTCAGTACCCAAGTACTCATGCACTGAGCCAGGCCTTAGCACATGGACTGCTTCAAATGCCTATCCACTATGCATGTAGTCCTCTAACTACCTACACACTTGTCTTTCACACTTTCAATTCCCCAGTCAGTAGCCATACACTGCCAGCAAACACCCTGTCACTCTCCTTGCACTCCTCTAGTGACCCATTCAGCACCATGTACTAATCCATTCACTGCGCCAAAACCCAACCACTTATAAATTCACCCAGGGACTCTCCTTGCAATACTCTAATCATTCAGTCAGTACCCAAGTACTCATGCACTGAGCCAGGCCTTAGCACATGGACTGCAAACGCCTATCCACTATGCATGCAGTCCTCTAACCACATACACACTTGTCTTTCAAACCTTCAAGTCTCCAGTCAGTATCCATACACTTCCAGCAAACACCCTGTCACTCACCTAGGACTCCTGTAGTGACCCATTCAGCACCATGTACTAACCATTCACTGTACCAAAACCCAAACACTTATAAATTCATCCAGGCACTCTCCTTGCAGTGCTCTAATCATTCAGTCAGTACCCAAGTACTCATGCACTGAGCCAGGCTTTAGCACATGGACTGCTTTAAACGCCTATCCACTATGCATGTCGTCCTCTAACCACCTACACACTTGTCTTTCACACCTTCAATTCCCCAGTCAGTAGCCATACACTTCCAGCAAACACCCTGTCACTCTCCTTGCAGTCCTCTAGTGAACCATTCAGCACCATGTACTAATCCATTCACTGGGCCAAAACCCAAACACATAAATTCACCCAGATACTCTCCTTGCAGTACTCTAATCATTCAGTCAGTACCCAAGTACTCATGCACTGAGCCAGGCCTTAGCACATGGACTGCTTCAAACGCCTATCCACTATGCATGTAGTCCTCTAACCACGTATACACTTGTCTTTCACACCTTCAATTCCCCAGTCAGTAGCCATACACTTCCTGCAAACACCCTGCCACTCCCCTTGCACTCCTCTAGTGACCCATTCAGCACCATCTACTAATCCATTCACTGCGCCAAAACCCAACCACTTATAAATTCACCCAGGCACTCTCGTTGCAGTACTCTAATCATTCAGTCAGTACCCAAGTACTCATGCACTGAGCCAGGCCTTAGCACACGGACTGCTTCAAACGCCTATCCGCTATGCATGCATTCCTCTAACCACCTACACACTTGTCTTTCACACCTTCAATTCTCCAGTCAGTATACATACACTTCCAGCAAACACCCTGTCACTCCCCTTGCACTCCTCTATTGACCCATTCAGCACCATGTACTAATCCATTCACTGCTGAAAACCCAAACACTTATAAATTCACCCAGGCAATTTCCTTGCAATACTCTAATCATTCAGTCAGTACCCAAATACTCAACCAATGACCCAGGTCTTAGAACATGGACTGCTTCAAACCCCTATCCACTATGCATGCCGTCCTCTAACCACCTACACACTTGTCTTTCACACCTTCAATTCCCCAGTCAGTATCTATACACTCCTGCTAACACCCTGTCACTCCCCTTGCACTCCTCCAGGTACCCATTCAGCACCATGTACTAATCCATTTACAGCACCAAAACCCAAACACTTATAGATTCACCCAGGCACTCTCCTTGCAGTACTCTAATCATTCAGTCAGTACCCAAGTACTCATGCACTGAGCCAGGCCTTAGCACATGGGCTGCTTCAAACGCCTATCCACTATGCATGCAGTCCTCTAACCACCTACACGCTTGTCTTTCACACCTTCAATTCCCCAGTCAGTATCCATACACTTCCAGCAAACACCCTGTCACTCCTCTTGCACTCCTCTAGTGACCCATTCAGCACCATCTACTAATTCATTCACTGGGCCAAACACTTATAAATTCACCCAGGCACTCTCATTGCAGTACTCTAATCATTCAGTCAGGACCCAAATACTCATGCACTGAGCCAGGCCTTAGCACATGGACTACTTCAAACGCCTATCCACTATGCATGCAGTCCTCTAACCACGTACACACTTGTCTTTCACACCTTCAAGTCTCCAGTCAGTATCCATACACTTCCAGCAAACACCCTGTCACTCCCCTAGGACTCCTGTAGTGACCCATTCAGCACCATGTACTAATCCATTCACTGCGCCAAAACCCAAACACTTATAAATTCACCCAGGGACTCTCCTTGCAGTACTCTAATCATTCAGTCAGTACCCAAGTACTCATGCACTGAGCCAGGCCTTAGCATATGGTCTGCTTCAAACGCCTATCCACTATGCATGTAGTCCTCTAACCACCTACACACTTGTCTTTCACACCTTCAATTCCCCAGTCAGTAGCCATACACTTCCAGCAAACACCCTGTCATTCTCGTTGCACTCCTCTAGTGACCCATTCAGCACCATGTACTAATCCATTCACTGCGCCAAAACCCAAACACTTATAAATTCACCCAGGCACTCTCATTGCAGTACTCTAATCATTCAGTCAGGACCCAAGTACTCATGCAATGAGCCAGGCCTTAGCACATGGACTACTTCAAACGCCTATCCACTATGCATGCAGTCCTTTAACCACGTACACACTTGTCTTTCAAACCTTCAAGTCTCCAGTCAGTATCCATACACTTCCAGCAAACACCTTGTCACTCCCCTAGGACTCCTGTAGTGACCCATTCAGCACCATGTAATAACCCATTCACTGCACCAAAACTCAAACACTAATAAATTCACCCAGGGACTCTCCTTGCAGTACTCTAATCAGTCAGTCAGTACCCAAGTACTTATGCACTGAGCTAGGCATTAGCACATTGACTGCTTCAAACGCCGATCCACTATGCATGCAGTCCTCTAACCATGTACACACTTGTTTTTCACACCTTCAAGTCTCCAGTCAGTATCCATACACCTCCAGCAAACACCCTGTAACTCCCCTAGGACTCCTGTAGTGACCCATTCAGCACCATGTACTAATCCATTCACTGCGCCAAAACCCAACCACTTATAAATTCACCCAGGCACTCTCCTTGCAGTGCTCTAATCATTCAGTCAGTACCCAAGTGCTCATGCACTGAGCCAGGCCTTAGCACATGGACTACTTCAAACGCCAATCCACTATGCATGCAGTCCTCTAACCACCTACACACTTGTTTTTCACACCTTCAATTCCCCAGTCAGTGTCCATACACTTCCAGCAAACACCCTGTCACTCTCCTTGCACTCCTCTAGTGACCCATTCAGCACCATGTACTAATCCATTCACTGCGCCAAAACCCAAACACTAATAAATTCACCCAGGGACTCTCCTTGCAGTACTCTAATCATTCCGTCAGTACCCAAGTACTCATGCACTGAGCCAGGCCTTAGCACATGGACTGCTTCAAACGCCTATCCACTATGCATGTAGTCCTCTAACCACGTATACACTTCTCTTTCACACCTTCAATTCCATAGTCAGTATCCATACACTTCCAGCAAACACCCTGTCACTCCCCTTGCACTCCTCTAGTGACCCATTCAGCACCATCTACAAATCCATTCACTGCGCCAAAACGCAACCACTTATAAATTCACCCAGGCATTCTCCTTGCAGTGCTCTAATCATTCAGTCAGTACCCAAGTACTCATGCACTGAGCCAGGCCTTAGCACATGGACTGCTTCAAACGCCTATCCACTATGCATGTCGTCCTCTAACCACCTACACACTTGTCTTTCACACTTTCAATTCCCCAGTCAGTAGCCATACACTTCCAGCAAACACCCTGTCACTCTCCTTGCACTCCTCTAGTGACCCATTCAGCACCATGTACTAATCCATTCACTGCGCCAAAACCCAACCACTTATAAATTCACCCAGATACTCTCCTTGCCGTACTCTCATCATTCAGTCAGTACCCAGGTACTCATGCACTGAGCCAGGCCGTAGCACATGGGCTGCTTCAAACGCCTATCCACTATGCATGCAGTCCTCTAACCACCTACACACTTGTCTTTCACACCTTCAATTCCCCAGTCAGTATCCATACACTTCCAACAAACACCCTGTCGCTCTCCTTGCACTCTTCTAGTGACCCATTCAGCACCATGTACTAATCCATTCACTGCGCCAAAACCCAAACACTTATATATTCACCCAGGAACTCTCCTTGCAGTACTCTAATCATTCAGTCAGTACCCAAGTCCTCATGCACTGAGCCAGGCCTTAGCACATGGACTGCTTCAAACGCCAATCCACTATGCATGCAGTCCTCTAACCACCTACACACTTGTTTTTCACACCTTCAATTCCCCATTCAGTGTCCATACACTTCCAGCAAACACCCTGTCACTCTCCTTGCACTCCTCTAGTGAACCATTCAGCACCATGTACTAATCCATTCACTGCGCCAAAACCCAAACACTTATAAATTCACCCAGGCACTCTCCTTGCAGTACTCTAATCATTCAGTCAGTACCCAAGTACTCATGCACTGAGACAGGCCTTAGCACATGGACTGCTTCAAACGCCTATCCACTATGCATGTAGTCCTCTAACCACCTACACACTTGTCTTTCACACTTTCAATTCCCCAGTCAGTAGCCATACACTTCCAGCAAACACCCTGTCACTCTCCTTGCACTCCTCTAGTGACCCATTCAGCACCATGTACTAATCCATTCACTGCGCCAAAACCCAACCACTTATAAATTCACCCAGGCACTCTCCTTGCAGTGCTCTAATCATTCAGTCAGTACCCAAGTACTCATGCACTGAGCCAGGCCTTAGCATATGGACTGCTTTAAACGCCTATCCACTATGCATGTCGTCCTCTAACCACCTACACACTTGTCTTTCACACCTTCAATTCCCCAGTCAGTATCCATACACTTCCAGCAAACACCCTGTCACTCCCCTTGCACTCCTCTAGTGACCCATTCAGCACCATCTACTAATCCATTCACTGCGCCAAAACGCAACCACTTATAAATTCACCCAGGCATTCTCCTTGCAGTGCTCTAATCATTCAGTCAGTACCCAAGTACTCATGCACTGAGCCAGGCCTTAGCACATGGACTGCTTTAAACGCCTATCCACTATGCATGTCGTCCTCTAACCACCTACACACTTGTCTTTCACACCTTCAATTCCCCAGTCAGTAGCCATACACTTCCAGCAAACACCCTGTCACTCTCCTTGCACTCCTCTAGTGAACCATTCAGCACCATGTACTAATCCATTCACTGCGCCAAAACCCAAACACATAAATTCACCCAGACACTCTCCTTGCAGTACTCTAATCATTCAGTCAGTACCCAAGTACTCATGCACTGGGCCAGGCCTTAGCACATGGGCTGCTTCAAACGCCTATCCACTATGCATGCAGTCCTCTAACCACCTACACGCTTGTCTTTCACACCTTCAATTCCCCAGTCAGTATACATACACTTCCAGCAAACAGCCTGTCACTCTCCTTGCACTCCTCTAGTGACCCATTCAGCGCCATGTACTAATCCATTCACTGCGCCAAAACCCAAACACTTATAAATTTACCCAGGCACTCTCGTTGCAGTACTCTAATCATTCAGTCAGTACCCAAGTACTCATGCACTGAGCCAGGCCTTAGCACATGGACTACTTCAAACGCCTATCCACTATGCATGCAGTCCTCTAACCATGTACACACTTGTTTTTCACACCTTCAAGTCTCCAGTCAGTATCCATACACCTCCAGCAAACACCCTGTCACTCCCCTAGGACTCCTGTAGTGACCCATTCCGCACCATGTACTAATCCATTCACTGCGCCAAAACCCAACCACTTATATATTCACCCAGCCACTCTCCTTGCAGTGCTCTAATCATTCAGTCAGTACCCAAGTGCTCATGCACTGAGCCAGGCCTTAGCACATGGACTGCTTCAAACGCCAATCCACTATGCATGCAGTCCTCTAACCACCTACACACTTGTTTTTCACACCTTCAATTCCCCAGTCAGTGTCCATACACTTCCAGCAAACACCCTGTCACTCTCCTTGCACTCCTCTAGTGACCCATTCAGCACCATGTACTAATCCATTCACTGCGCCAAAACCCAAACACTAATAAATTCACCCAGGCACTCTCGTTGCAGTACTCTAATCATTCAGTCAGTACCCAAGTACTCATGCACTGAGCCAGGCCTTAGCACATGGACTGCTTCAAACGCCTATCCACTATGCATGCAGTCCTCTAACCACCTACACACTTGTCTTTCACACCTTCAATTCCCCAGTCAGTATACATACACTTCCAGCAAATAGCCTGTCACTCTCCTTGCACTCCTCTAGTGACCCATTCAGCGCCATGTACTAATCCATTCACTGCGCCAAAACCCAAACAATTATAAATTCACCCAGGCACTCTTGTTGCAGTACTCTAATCATTCAGTCAGTACCCAAGTACTCATGCACTGAGCCAGGCATTAGCACATGGACTACTTCAAATGCCTATCCACTATGCATGCAGTCCTCTAACCATGTACACACTTGTTTTTCACACCTTCAAGTCTCCAGTCAGTATCCATACACCTCCAGCAAACACCCTGTCACTCCCCTAGGACTCCTGTAGTGACACATTCTGCACCATGTACTAATCCATTCACTGCGCCAAAACCCAAACACTTATAAATTCACCCAGGGACTCTCCTTGCAGTACTCTAATCATTCAGTCAGTACCCAAGTACTCATGCACTGAGCCAGGCCTTAGCACATGGACTGCTTCAAACGCCTATCCACTATGCATGTAGTCCTCTAACCACCTACACACTTGTCTTTCACACTTTCAATTCCCCAGTCAGTAGCCATACACTTCCAGCAAACACCCTGTCACTCTCCTTGCACTCCTCTAGTGACCCATTCAGCACCATGTACTAATCCATTCACTGCGCCAAAACCCAACCACTTATAAATTCACCCAGATACTCTCCTTGCCGTACTCTCATCATTCAGTCAGTACCCAGGTACTCATGCACTGAGCCAGGCCGTAGCATATGGGCTGCTTCAAACGCCTATCCACTATGCATGTAGTCCTCTAACCACGTATACACTTGTCTTTCACACCTTCAATTCCCCAGTCAGTATCCATACACTTCCAGCAAACACCCTGTCACTCCCCTTGCACTCCTCTAGTGACCCATTCAGCACCATCTACTAATCCATTCACTGCGCCAAAACGCAACCACTTATAAATTCACCCAGGCATTCTCCTTGCAGTGCTCTAATCATTCAGTCAGTACCCAAGTACTCATGCACTGAGCCAGGCCTTAGCACATGGACTGCTTTAAACGCCTATCCACTATGCATGTCGTCCTCTAACCACCTACACACTTGTCTTTCACACCTTCAATTCCCCAGTCAGTAGCCATACACTTCCAGCAAACACCCTTTCACTCTCCTTGCACTCCTCTAGTGAACCATTCAGCACCATGTACTAATCCATTCACTGCGCCAAAACCCAAACACATAAATTCACCCAGACACTCTCCTTGCAGTACTCTAATCATTCAGTCAGTACCCAAGTACTCATGCACTGAGCCAGGCCTTAGCACATGGGCTGCTTCAAACGCCTATCCACTATGCATGCAGTCCTCTAACCACCTACACGCTTGTCTTTCACACCTTCAATTCCCCAGTCAGTATACATACACTTCCAGCAAACAGCCTGTCATTCTCCTTGCACTCCTCTAGTGACCCATTCAGCGCCATGTACTAATCCATTCACTGCGCCAAAACCCAAACACTTATAAATTCACCCAGGGACTCTCCTTGCAGTACTCTAATCATTCAGTCAGTACCCAAGTACTCATGCACTGAGCCAGGCCTTAGCACATGGACTACTTCAAACGCCTATCCACTATGCATGCAGTCCTCTAACCATGTACACACTTGTTTTTCACACCTTCAAGTCTCCAGTCAGTATCCATACACCTCCAGCAAACACCCTGTAACTCCCCTAGGACTCCTGTAGTGACCCATTCAGCACCATGTACTAATCCATTCACTGCGCCAAAACCCAACCACTTATAAATTCACCCAGGCACTCTCCTTGCAGTGCTCTAATCATTCAGTCAGTACCCAAGTGCTCATGCACTGAGCCAGGCCTTAGCACATGGACTGCTTCAAACGCCAATCCACTATGCATGCAGTCCTCTAACCACCTACACACTTGTTTTTCACACCTTCAATTCCCCAGTCAGTGTCCATACACTTCCAGCAAACACCCTGTCACTCTCCTTGCACTCCTCTAGTGACCCATTCAGCACCATGTACTAATCCATTCACTGCGCCAAAACCCAAACACTAATAAATTCACCCAGGGACTCTCCTTGCAGTACTCTAATCATTCCGTCAGTACCCAAGTACTCATGCACTGAGCCAGGCCTTAGCACATGGACTGCTTCAAACGCCTATCCACTATGCATGTAGTCCTCTAACCACGTATACACTTCTCTTTCACACCTTCAATTCCATAGTCAGTATCCATACACTTCCAGCAAACACCCTGTCACTCCCCTTGCACTCCTCTAGTGACCCATTCAGCACCATCTACAAATCCATTCACTGCGCCAAAACGCAACCACTTATAAATTCACCCAGGCATTCTCCTTGCAGTGCTCTAATCATTCAGTCAGTACCCAAGTACTCATGCACTGAGCCAGGCCTTAGCACATGGACTGCTTCAAACGCCTATCCACTATGCATGTCGTCCTCTAACCACCTACACACTTGTCTTTCACACTTTCAATTCCCCAGTCAGTAGCCATACACTTCCAGCAAACACCCTGTCACTCTCCTTGCACTCCTCTAGTGACCCATTCAGCACCATGTACTAATCCATTCACTGCGCCAAAACCCAACCACTTATAAATTCACCCAGATACTCTCCTTGCCGTACTCTCATCATTCAGTCAGTACCCAGGTACTCATGCACTGAGCCAGGCCGTAGCACATGGGCTGCTTCAAACGCCTATCCACTATGCATGCAGTCCTCTAACCACCTACACACTTGTCTTTCACACCTTCAATTCCCCAGTCAGTATCCATACACTTCCAACAAACACCCTGTCGCTCTCCTTGCACTCCTCTAGTGACCCATTCAGCACCATGTACTAATCCATTCACTGCGCCAAAACCCAAACACTTATATATTCACCCAGGAACTCTCCTTGCAGTACTCTAATCATTCAGTCAGTACCCAAGTCCTCATGCACTGAGCCAGGCCTTAGCACATGGACTGCTTCAAACGCCAATCCACTATGCATGCAGTCCTCTAACCACCTACACACTTGTTTTTCACACCTTCAATTCCCCATTCAGTGTCCATACACTTCCAGCAAACACCCTGTCACTCTCCTTGCACTTCTCTAGTGACCCATTCAGCACCATGTACTAATCCATTCACTGCGCCAAAACCCAAACACTTATAAATTCACCCAGGCACTCTCCTTGCAGTACTCTAATCATTCAGTCAGTACCCAAGTACTCATGCACTGAGACAGGCCTTAGCACATGGACTGCTTCAAACGCCTATCCACTATGCATGTAGTCCTCTAACCACCTACACACTTGTCTTTCACACTTTCAATTCCCCAGTCAGTAGCCATACACTTCCAGCAAACACCCTGTCACTCTCCTTGCACTCCTCTAGTGACCCATTCAGCACCATGTACTAATCCATTCACTGCGCCAAAACCCAACCACTTATAAATTCACCCAGGCACTCTCCTTGCAGTGCTCTAATCATTCAGTCAGTACCCAAGTACTCATGCACTGAGCCAGGCCTTAGCATATGGACTGCTTTAAACGCCTATCCACTATGCATGTCGTCCTCTAACCACCTACACACTTGTCTTTCACACCTTCAATTCCCCAGTCAGTATCCATACACTTCCAGCAAACACCCTGTCACTCCCCTTGCACTCCTCTAGTGACCCATTCAGCACCATCTACTAATCCATTCACTGCGCCAAAACGCAACCACTTATAAATTCACCCAGGCATTCTCCTTGCAGTGCTCTAATCATTCAGTCAGTACCCAAGTACTCATGCACTGAGCCAGGCCTTAGCACATGGACTGCTTTAAACGCCTATCCACTATGCATGTCGTCCTCTAACCACCTACACACTTGTCTTTCACACCTTCAATTCCCCAGTCAGTAGCCATACACTTCCAGCAAACACCCTGTCACTCTCCTTGCACTCCTCTAGTGAACCATTCAGCACCATGTACTAATCCATTCACTGCGCCAAAACCCAAGCACATAAATTCACCCAGACACTCTCCTTGCAGTACTCTAATCATTCAGTCAGTACCCAAGTACTCATGCACTGGGCCAGGCCTTAGCACATGGGCTGCTTCAAACGCCTATCCACTATGCATGCAGTCCTCTAACCATGTACACACTTGTTTTTCACACCTTCAAGTCTCCAGTCAGTATCCATACACCTCCAGCAAACACCCTGTCACTCCCCTAGGACTCCTGTAGTGACCCATTCCGCACCATGTACTAATCCATTCACTGCGCCAAAACCCAACCACTTATATATTCACCCAGCCACTCTCCTTGCAGTGCTCTAATCATTCAGTCAGTACCCAAGTGCTCATGCACTGAGCCAGGCCTTAGCACATGGACTGCTTCAAACGCCAATCCACTATGCATGCAGTCCTCTAACCACCTACACACTTGTTTTTCACACCTTCAATTCCCCAGTCAGTGTCCATACACTTCCAGCAAACACCCTGTCACTCTCCTTGCACTCCTCTAGTGACCCATTCAGCACCATGTACTAATCCATTCACTGCGCCAAAACCCAAACAGTTATAAATTCACCCAGGGACTCTCCTTGCAGTACTCTAATCATTAAGTATGTACCCAAGTACTCATGCACTGAGCCAGGCCTTAGCACATGGACTGCTTCAAACACCTATCCACTATGCATGTAGTCCTCTAACCACCTATACACTTGTCTTTCACACCTTCAATTCCCCAGTCAGTATCCATACACTTCCAGCAAACACCCTGTCACTCCCCTTGCACTCCTCTAGTGACCCATTCAGCACCATCTACTAATCCATTCACTGCGCCAAACCCCAACCACTTATAAATTCACCCAGGCACTCTCCTTGCAGTGCTCTAATCATTCAGTCAGTACCCAAGTACTCATGCACTGAGCCAGGCCTTAGCACATGGACTGCTTCAAACGCCTATCCACTATTCATGTAGTCCTCTAACCACCTACACACTTGTCTTTCACACTTTCAATTCCCCAATCAGTAGCCATACACTTCCAGCAAACACCCTGTCACTCTCCTTGCACTCCTCTAGTGACCCATTCAGCACCATGTACTAATCCATTCACTGCACCAAAACCCAACCACTTATAAATTCACCCAGATCCTCTCCTTGCCGTACTCTCATCATTCAGTCAGTACCCAAGTACTCATGCACTGAGCCAGGCCTTAGCATATGGACTGCTTCAAACGCCTATCCACTATGCATGCAGTCCTCTAACCACCTACACGCTTGTCTTTCACACCTTCAATTCCCCAGTCAGTATACATACACTTCCAGCAAACAGCCTGTCACTCTCCTTGCACTCCTCTAGTGACCCATTCAGCGCCATGTACTAATCCATTCACTGCGCCAAAACCCAAACACTTATAAATTTACCCAGGCACTCTCCTTGCAGTACTCTAATCATTCAGTCAGTACCCAAGTACTCATGCACTGAGCCAGGCCTTAGCACATGGACTACTTCAAACGCCTATCCACTATGCATGCAGTCCTCTAACCATGTACACACTTGTTTTTCACACCTTCAAGTCTCCAGTCAGTATCCATACACCTCCAGCAAACACCCTGTCACTCCCCTAGGACTCCTGTAGTGACCCATTCCGCACCATGTACTAATCCATTCACTGCGCCAAAACCCAACCACTTATATATTCACCCAGCCACTCTCCTTGCAGTGCTCTAATCATTCAGTCAGTACCCAAGTGCTCATGCACTGAGCCAGGCCTTAGCACATGGACTGCTTCAAACGCCAATCCACTATGCATGCAGTCCTCTAACCACCTACACACTTGTTTTTCACACCTTCAATTCCCCAGTCAGTGTCCATACACTTCCAGCAAACACCCTGTCACTCTCCTTGCACTCCTCTAGTGACCCATTCAGCACCATGTACTAATCCATTCACTGCGCCAAAACCCAAACACTAATAAATTCACCCAGGCACTCTCGTTGCAGTACTCTAATCATTCAGTCAGTACCCAAGTACTCATGCACTGAGCCAGGCCTTAGCACATGGACTGCTTCAAACGCCTATCCACTATGCATGCAGTCCTCTAACCACCTACACACTTGTCTTTCACACCTTCAATTCCCCAGTCAGTATACATACACTTCCAGCAAATAGCCTGTCACTCTCCTTGCACTCCTCTAGTGACCCATTCAGCGCCATGTACTAATCCATTCACTGCGCCAAAACCCAAACAATTATAAATTCACCCAGGCACTCTTGTTGCAGTACTCTAATCATTCAGTCAGTACCCAAGTACTCATGCACTGAGCCAGGCATTAGCACATGGACTACTTCAAATGCCTATCCACTATGCATGCAGTCCTCTAACCATGTACACACTTGTTTTTCACACCTTCAAGTCTCCAGTCAGTATCCATACACCTCCAGCAAACACCCTGTCACTCCCCTAGGACTCCTGTAGTGACACATTCTGCACCATGTACTAATCCATTCACTGCGCCAAAACCCAAACACTTATAAATTCACCCAGGGACTCTCCTTGCAGTACTCTAATCATTCAGTCAGTACCCAAGTACTCATGCACTGAGCCAGGCCTTAGCACATGGACTGCTTCAAACGCCTATCCACTATGCATGTAGTCCTCTAACCACCTACACACTTGTCTTTCACACTTTCAATTCCCCAGTCAGTAGCCATACACTTCCAGCAAACACCCTGTCACTCTCCTTGCACTCCTCTAGTGACCCATTCAGCACCATGTACTAATCCATTCACTGCGCCAAAACCCAACCACTTATAAATTCACCCAGATACTCTCCTTGCCGTACTCTCATCATTCAGTCAGTACCCAGGTACTCATGCACTGAGCCAGGCCGTAGCATATGGGCTGCTTCAAACGCCTATCCACTATGCATGTAGTCCTCTAACCACGTATACACTTGTCTTTCACACCTTCAATTCCCCAGTCAGTATCCATACACTTCCAGCAAACACCCTGTCACTCCCCTTGCACTCCTCTAGTGACCCATTCAGCACCATCTACTAATCCATTCACTGCGCCAAAACGCAACCACTTATAAATTCACCCAGGCATTCTCCTTGCAGTGCTCTAATCATTCAGTCAGTACCCAAGTACTCATGCACTGAGCCAGGCCTTAGCACATGGACTGCTTTAAACGCCTATCCACTATGCATGTCGTCCTCTAACCACCTACACACTTGTCTTTCACACCTTCAATTCCCCAGTCAGTAGCCATACACTTCCAGCAAACACCCTTTCACTCTCCTTGCACTCCTCTAGTGAACCATTCAGCACCATGTACTAATCCATTCACTGCGCCAAAACCCAAACACATAAATTCACCCAGACACTCTCCTTGCAGTACTCTAATCATTCAGTCAGTACCCAAGTACTCATGCACTGAGCCAGGCCTTAGCACATGGGCTGCTTCAAACGCCTATCCACTATGCATGCAGTCCTCTAACCACCTACACGCTTGTCTTTCACACCTTCAATTCCCCAGTCAGTATACATACACTTCCATTAAACAGCCTGTCATTCTCCTTGCACTCCTCTAGTGACCCATTCAGCGCCATGTACTAATCCATTCACTGCGCCAAAACCCAAACACTTATAAATTCACCCAGGGACTCTCCTTGCAGTACTCTAATCATTCAGTCAGTACCCAAGTACTCATGCACTGAGCCAGGCCTTAGCACATGGACTACTTCAAACGCCTATCCACTATGCATGCAGTCCTCTAACCATGTACACACTTGTTTTTCACACCTTCAAGTCTCCAGTCAGTATCCATACACCTCCAGCAAACACCCTGTAACTCCCCTAGGACTCCTGTAGTGACCCATTCAGCACCATGTACTAATCCATTCACTGCGCCAAAACCCAACCACTTATAAATTCACCCAGGCACTCTCCTTGCAGTGCTCTAATCATTCAGTCAGTACCCAAGTGCTCATGCACTGAGCCAGGCCTTAGCACATGGACTGCTTCAAACGCCAATCCACTATGCATGCAGTCCTCTAACCACCTACACACTTGTTTTTCACACCTTCAATTCCCCAGTCAGTGTCCATACACTTCCAGCAAACACCCTGTCACTCTCCTTGCACTCCTCTAGTGACCCATTCAGCACCATGTACTAATCCATTCACTGCGCCAAAACCCAAACACTAATAAATTCACCCAGGGACTCTCCTTGCAGTACTCTAATCATTCCGTCAGTACCCAAGTACTCATGCACTGAGCCAGGCCTTAGCACATGGACTGCTTCAAACGCCTATCCACTATGCATGTAGTCCTCTAACCACGTATACACTTCTCTTTCACACCTTCAATTCCATAGTCAGTATCCATACACTTCCAGCAAACACCCTGTCACTCCCCTTGCACTCCTCTAGTGACCCATTCAGCACCATCTACAAATCCATTCACTGCGCCAAAACGCAACCACTTATAAATTCACCCAGGCATTCTCCTTGCAGTGCTCTAATCATTCAGTCAGTACCCAAGTACTCATGCACTGAGCCAGGCCTTAGCACATGGACTGCTTCAAACGCCTATCCACTATGCATGTCGTCCTCTAACCACCTACACACTTGTCTTTCACACTTTCAATTCCCCAGTCAGTAGCCATACACTTCCAGCAAACACCCTGTCACTCTCCTTGCACTCCTCTAGTGACCCATTCAGCACCATGTACTAATCCATTCACTGCGCCAAAACCCAACCACTTATAAATTCACCCAGATACTCTCCTTGCCGTACTCTCATCATTCAGTCAGTACCCAGGTACTCATGCACTGAGCCAGGCCGTAGCACATGGGCTGCTTCAAACGCCTATCCACTATGCATGCAGTCCTCTAACCACCTACACACTTGTCTTTCACACCTTCAATTCCCCAGTCAGTATCCATACACTTCCAACAAACACCCTGTCGCTCTCCTTGCACTCCTCTAGTGACCCATTCAGCACCATGTACTAATCCATTCACTGCGCCAAAACCCAAACACTTATATATTCACCCAGGAACTCTCCTTGCAGTACTCTAATCATTCAGTCAGTACCCAAGTCCTCATGCACTGAGCCAGGCCTTAGCACATGGACTGCTTCAAACGCCAATCCACTATGCATGCAGTCCTCTAACCACCTACACACTTGTTTTTCACACCTTCAATTCCCCATTCAGTGTCCATACACTTCCAGCAAACACCCTGTCACTCTCCTTGCACTTCTCTAGTGACCCATTCAGCACCATGTACTAATCCATTCACTGCGCCAAAACCCAAACACTTATAAATTCACCCAGGCACTCTCCTTGCAGTACTCTAATCATTCAGTCAGTACCCAAGTACTCATGCACTGAGACAGGCCTTAGCACATGGACTGCTTCAAACGCCTATCCACTATGCATGTAGTCCTCTAACCACCTACACACTTGTCTTTCACACTTTCAATTCCCCAGTCAGTAGCCATACACTTCCAGCAAACACCCTGTCACTCTCCTTGCACTCCTCTAGTGACCCATTCAGCACCATGTACTAATCCATTCACTGCGCCAAAACCCAACCACTTATAAATTCACCCAGGCACTCTCCTTGCAGTGCTCTAATCATTCAGTCAGTACCCAAGTACTCATGCACTGAGCCAGGCCTTAGCATATGGACTGCTTTAAACGCCTATCCACTATGCATGTCGTCCTCTAACCACCTACACACTTGTCTTTCACACCTTCAATTCCCCAGTCAGTATCCATACACTTCCAGCAAACACCCTGTCACTCCCCTTGCACTCCTCTAGTGACCCATTCAGCACCATCTACTAATCCATTCACTGCGCCAAAACGCAACCACTTATAAATTCACCCAGGCATTCTCCTTGCAGTGCTCTAATCATTCAGTCAGTACCCAAGTACTCATGCACTGAGCCAGGCCTTAGCACATGGACTGCTTTAAACGCCTATCCACTATGCATGTCGTCCTCTAACCACCTACACACTTGTCTTTCACACCTTCAATTCCCCAGTCAGTAGCCATACACTTCCAGCAAACACCCTGTCACTCTCCTTGCACTCCTCTAGTGAACCATTCAGCACCATGTACTAATCCATTCACTGCGCCAAAACCCAAACACATAAATTCACCCAGACACTCTCCTTGCAGTACTCTAATCATTCAGTCAGTACCCAAGTACTCATGCACTGGGCCAGGCCTTAGCACATGGGCTGCTTCAAACGCCTATCCACTATGCATGCAGTCCTCTAACCATGTACACACTTGTTTTTCACACCTTCAAGTCTCCAGTCAGTATCCATACACCTCCAGCAAACACCCTGTCACTCCCCTAGGACTCCTGTAGTGACCCATTCCGCACCATGTACTAATCCATTCACTGCGCCAAAACCCAACCACTTATATATTCACCCAGCCACTCTCCTTGCAGTGCTCTAATCATTCAGTCAGTACCCAAGTGCTCATGCACTGAGCCAGGCCTTAGCACATGGACTGCTTCAAACGCCAATCCACTATGCATGCAGTCCTCTAACCACCTACACACTTGTTTTTCACACCTTCAATTCCCCAGTCAGTGTCCATACACTTCCAGCAAACACCCTGTCACTCTCCTTGCACTCCTCTAGTGACCCATTCAGCACCATGTACTAATCCATTCACTGCGCCAAAACCCAAACAGTTATAAATTCACCCAGGGACTCTCCTTGCAGTACTCTAATCATTCAGTCAGGACCCAAATACTCATGCACTAAGCCAGGCCTTAGCACATGGACTACTTCAAATGCCTATCCACTATGCATGCAGTCCTCTAACCACCTACACACTTGTCTTTCACCACTTCAATTCCACAGCCAGTCTCTACACAATCCTGCAAACACCCTGTCACTCCCCTTCCACACCTCCATTGACCCATTCAGAACCATGTACTAATCCATTCACAGCGCCTAAACCCAAACACTTATAAATTCAACCAGGCACTCTCCTTGCAGTACTCTAATCAGTCAGTCAGTACCCAAGTACTCATGCACTGAGACTGGCCTTAGCACATTGACTGCTTCAAACACCTATCCACTATGCATGCAGTCCTCTAACCACGTATACACTTGTCTTTCACACCTTCAATTCCCCAGTCAGTATCCATACACTTCCAGCAAACACCCTGTCACTCCTCTTGCACTCCTCTAGTGACCCATTCAGCACCATCTACTAATTCATTCACTGGGCCAAACACTTATAAATTCACCCAGGCACTCTCATTGCAGTACTCTAATCATTCAGTCAGGACCCAAATACTCATGCACTGAGCCAGGCCTTAGCACATGGACTACTTCAAACGCCTATCCACTATGCATGCAGTCCTCTAACCACGTACACACTTGTCTTTCACACCTTCAAGTCTCCAGTCAGTATCCATACACTTCCAGCAAACACCCTGTCACTCCCCTAGGACTCCTGTAGTGACCCATTCAGCACCATGTACTAATCCATTCACTGCGCCAAAACCCAAACACTTATAAATTCACCCAGGGACTCTCCTTGCAGTACTCTAATCATTCAGTCAGTACCCAAGTACTCATGCACTGAGCCAGGCCTTAGCATATGGTCTGCTTCAAACGCCTATCCACTATGCATGTAGTCCTCTAACCACCTACACACTTGTCTTTCACACCTTCAATTCCCCAGTCAGTAGCCATACACTTCCAGCAAACACCCTGTCATTCTCGTTGCACTCCTCTAGTGACCCATTCAGCACCATGTACTAATCCATTCACTGCGCCAAAACCCAAACACTTATAAATTCACCCAGGCACTCTCATTGCAGTACTCTAATCATTCAGTCAGGACCCAAGTACTCATGCAATGAGCCAGGCCTTAGCACATGGACTACTTCAAACGCCTATCCACTATGCATGCAGTCCTTTAACCACGTACACACTTGTCTTTCAAACCTTCAAGTCTCCAGTCAGTATCCATACACTTCCAGCAAACACCTTGTCACTCCCCTAGGACTCCTGTAGTGACCCATTCAGCACCATGTAATAACCCATTCACTGCACCAAAACTCAAACACTAATAAATTCACCCAGGGACTCTCCTTGCAGTACTCTAATCAGTCAGTCAGTACCCAAGTACTTATGCACTGAGCTAGGCATTAGCACATTGACTGCTTCAAACGCCTATCCACTATGCATGCAGTCCTCTAACCATGTACACACTTGTTTTTCACACCTTCAAGTCTCCAGTCAGTATCCATACACCTCCAGCAAACACCCTGTAACTCCCCTAGGACTCCTGTAGTGACCCATTCAGCACCATGTACTAATCCATTCACTGCGCCAAAACCCAACCACTTATAAATTCACCCAGGCACTCTCCTTGCAGTGCTCTAATCATTCAGTCAGTACCCAAGTGCTCATGCACTGAGCCAGGCCTTAGCACATGGACTGCTTCAAACGCCAATCCACTATGCATGCAGTCCTCTAACCACCTACACACTTGTTTTTCACACCTTCAATTCCCCAGTCAGTGTCCATACACTTCCAGCAAACACCCTGTCACTCTCCTTGCACTCCTCTAGTGACCCATTCAGCACCATGTACTAATCCATTCACTGCGCCAAAACCCAAACACTAATAAATTCACCCAGGGACTCTCCTTGCAGTACTCTAATCATTCCGTCAGTACCCAAGTACTCATGCACTGAGCCAGGCCTTAGCACATGGACTGCTTCAAACGCCTATCCACTATGCATGTAGTCCTCTAACCACGTATACACTTCTCTTTCACACCTTCAATTCCATAGTCAGTATCCATACACTTCCAGCAAACACCCTGTCACTCCCCTTGCACTCCTCTAGTGACCCATTCAGCACCATCTACAAATCCATTCACTGCGCCAAAACGCAACCACTTATAAATTCACCCAGGCATTCTCCTTGCAGTGCTCTAATCATTCAGTCAGTACCCAAGTACTCATGCACTGAGCCAGGCCTTAGCACATGGACTGCTTCAAACGCCTATCCACTATGCATGTCGTCCTCTAACCACCTACACACTTGTCTTTCACACTTTCAATTCCCCAGTCAGTAGCCATACACTTCCAGCAAACACCCTGTCACTCTCCTTGCACTCCTCTAGTGACCCATTCAGCACCATGTACTAATCCATTCACTGCGCCAAAACCCAACCACTTATAAATTCACCCAGATACTCTCCTTGCCGTACTCTCATCATTCAGTCAGTACCCAGGTACTCATGCACTGAGCCAGGCCGTAGCACATGGGCTGCTTCAAACGCCTATCCACTATGCATGCAGTCCTCTAACCACCTACACACTTGTCTTTCACACCTTCAATTCCCCAGTCAGTATCCATACACTTCCAACAAACACCCTGTCGCTCTCCTTGCACTCCTCTAGTGACCCATTCAGCACCATGTACTAATCCATTCACTGCGCCAAAACCCAAACACTTATATATTCACCCAGGAACTCTCCTTGCAGTACTCTAATCATTCAGTCAGTACCCAAGTCCTCATGCACTGAGCCAGGCCTTAGCACATGGACTGCTTCAAACGCCAATCCACTATGCATGCAGTCCTCTAACCACCTACACACTTGTTTTTCACACCTTCAATTCCCCATTCAGTGTCCATACACTTCCAGCAAACACCCTGTCACTCTCCTTGCACTTCTCTAGTGACCCATTCAGCACCATGTACTAATCCATTCACTGCGCCAAAACCCAAACACTTATAAATTCACCCAGGCACTCTCCTTGCAGTACTCTAATCATTCAGTCAGTACCCAAGTACTCATGCACTGAGACAGGCCTTAGCACATGGACTGCTTCAAACGCCTATCCACTATGCATGTAGTCCTCTAACCACCTACACACTTGTCTTTCACACTTTCAATTCCCCAGTCAGTAGCCATACACTTCCAGCAAACACCCTGTCACTCTCCTTGCACTCCTCTAGTGACCCATTCAGCACCATGTACTAATCCATTCACTGCGCCAAAACCCAACCACTTATAAATTCACCCAGGCACTCTCCTTGCAGTGCTCTAATCATTCAGTCAGTACCCAAGTACTCATGCACTGAGCCAGGCCTTAGCATATGGACTGCTTTAAACGCCTATCCACTATGCATGTCGTCCTCTAACCACCTACACACTTGTCTTTCACACCTTCAATTCCCCAGTCAGTATCCATACACTTCCAGCAAACACCCTGTCACTCCCCTTGCACTCCTCTAGTGACCCATTCAGCACCATCTACTAATCCATTCACTGCGCCAAAACGCAACCACTTATAAATTCACCCAGGCATTCTCCTTGCAGTGCTCTAATCATTCAGTCAGTACCCAAGTACTCATGCACTGAGCCAGGCCTTAGCACATGGACTGCTTTAAACGCCTATCCACTATGCATGTCGTCCTCTAACCACCTACACACTTGTCTTTCACACCTTCAATTCCCCAGTCAGTAGCCATACACTTCCAGCAAACACCCTGTCACTCTCCTTGCACTCCTCTAGTGAACCATTCAGCACCATGTACTAATCCATTCACTGCGCCAAAACCCAAACACATAAATTCACCCAGACACTCTCCTTGCAGTACTCTAATCATTCAGTCAGTACCCAAGTACTCATGCACTGGGCCAGGCCTTAGCACATGGGCTGCTTCAAACGCCTATCCACTATGCATGCAGTCCTCTAACCACCTACACGCTTGTCTTTCACACCTTCAATTCCCCAGTCAGTATACATACACTTCCAGCAAACAGCCTGTCACTCTCCTTGCACTCCTCTAGTGACCCATTCAGCGCCATGTACTAATCCATTCACTGCGCCAAAACCCAAACACTTATAAATTTACCCAGGCACTCTCGTTGCAGTACTCTAATCATTCAGTCAGTACCCAAGTACTCATGCACTGAGCCAGGCCTTAGCACATGGACTACTTCAAACGCCTATCCACTATGCATGCAGTCCTCTAACCATGTACACACTTGTTTTTCACACCTTCAAGTCTCCAGTCAGTATCCATACACCTCCAGCAAACACCCTGTCACTCCCCTAGGACTCCTGTAGTGACCCATTCCGCACCATGTACTAATCCATTCACTGCGCCAAAACCCAACCACTTATATATTCACCCAGCCACTCTCCTTGCAGTGCTCTAATCATTCAGTCAGTACCCAAGTGCTCATGCACTGAGCCAGGCCTTAGCACATGGACTGCTTCAAACGCCAATCCACTATGCATGCAGTCCTCTAACCACCTACACACTTGTTTTTCACACCTTCAATTCCCCAGTCAGTGTCCATACACTTCCAGCAAACACCCTGTCACTCTCCTTGCACTCCTCTAGTGACCCATTCAGCACCATGTACTAATCCATTCACTGCGCCAAAACCCAAACACTAATAAATTCACCCAGGCACTCTCGTTGCAGTACTCTAATCATTCAGTCAGTACCCAAGTACTCATGCACTGAGCCAGGCCTTAGCACATGGACTGCTTCAAACGCCTATCCACTATGCATGCAGTCCTCTAACCACCTACACACTTGTCTTTCACACCTTCAATTCCCCAGTCAGTATACATACACTTCCAGCAAATAGCCTGTCACTCTCCTTGCACTCCTCTAGTGACCCATTCAGCGCCATGTACTAATCCATTCACTGCGCCAAAACCCAAACAATTATAAATTCACCCAGGCACTCTTGTTGCAGTACTCTAATCATTCAGTCAGTACCCAAGTACTCATGCACTGAGCCAGGCATTAGCACATGGACTACTTCAAATGCCTATCCACTATGCATGCAGTCCTCTAACCATGTACACACTTGTTTTTCACACCTTCAAGTCTCCAGTCAGTATCCATACACCTCCAGCAAACACCCTGTCACTCCCCTAGGACTCCTGTAGTGACACATTCTGCACCATGTACTAATCCATTCACTGCGCCAAAACCCAAACACTTATAAATTCACCCAGGGACTCTCCTTGCAGTACTCTAATCATTCAGTCAGTACCCAAGTACTCATGCACTGAGCCAGGCCTTAGCACATGGACTGCTTCAAACGCCTATCCACTATGCATGTAGTCCTCTAACCACCTACACACTTCTCTTTCACACCTTCAATTCCATAGTCAGTATCCATACACTTCCAGCAAACACCCTGTCACTCCCCTTGCACTCCTCTAGTGACCCATTCAGCACCATCTACAAATCCATTCACTGCGCCAAAACGCAACCACTTATAAATTCACCCAGGCATTCTCCTTGCAGTGCTCTAATCATTCAGTCAGTACCCAAGTACTCATGCACTGAGCCAGGCCTTAGCACATGGACTGCTTCAAACGCCTATCCACTATGCATGTCGTCCTCTAACCACCTACACACTTGTCTTTCACACTTTCAATTCCCCAGTCAGTAGCCATACACTTCCAGCAAACACCCTGTCACTCCCCTTGCACTCCTCTAGTGACCCATTCAGCACCATCTACAAATCCATTCACTGCGCCAAAACCCAAACACTAATAAATTCACCCAGGGACTCTCCTTGCCGTACTCTCATCATTCAGTCAGTACCCAGGTACTCATGCACTGAGCCAGGCCGTAGCACATGGGCTGCTTCAAACGCCTATCCACTATGCATGCAGTCCTCTAACCACCTACACACTTGTCTTTCACACCTTCAATTCCCCAGTCAGTATCCATACACTTCCAACAAACACCCTGTCGCTCTCCTTGCACTCCTCTAGTGACCCATTCAGCACCATGTACTAATCCATTCACTGCGCCAAAACCCAAACACTTATATATTCACCCAGGAACTCTCCTTGCAGTACTCTAATCATTCAGTCAGTACCCAAGTCCTCATGCACTGAGCCAGGCCTTAGCACATGGACTGCTTCAAACGCCAATCCACTATGCATGCAGTCCTCTAACCACCTACACACTTGTTTTTCACACCTTCAATTCCCCATTCAGTGTCCATACACTTCCAGCAAACACCCTGTCACTCTCCTTGCACTTCTCTAGTGACCCATTCAGCACCATGTACTAATCCATTCACTGCGCCAAAACCCAAACACTTATAAATTCACCCAGGCACTCTCCTTGCAGTACTCTAATCATTCAGTCAGTACCCAAGTACTCATGCACTGAGACAGGCCTTAGCACATGGACTGCTTCAAACGCCTATCCACTATGCATGTAGTCCTCTAACCACCTACACACTTGTCTTTCACACTTTCAATTCCCCAGTCAGTAGCCATACACTTCCAGCAAACACCCTGTCACTCTCCTTGCACTCCTCTAGTGACCCATTCAGCACCATGTACTAATCCATTCACTGCGCCAAAACCCAACCACTTATAAATTCACCCAGGCACTCTCCTTGCAGTGCTCTAATCATTCAGTCAGTACCCAAGTACTCATGCACTGAGCCAGGCCTTAGCATATGGACTGCTTTAAACGCCTATCCACTATGCATGTCGTCCTCTAACCACCTACACACTTGTCTTTCACACCTTCAATTCCCCAGTCAGTATCCATACACTTCCAGCAAACACCCTGTCACTCCCCTTGCACTCCTCTAGTGACCCATTCAGCACCATCTACTAATCCATTCACTGCGCCAAAACGCAACCACTTATAAATTCACCCAGGCATTCTCCTTGCAGTGCTCTAATCATTCAGTCAGTACCCAAGTACTCATGCACTGAGCCAGGCCTTAGCACATGGACTGCTTTAAACGCCTATCCACTATGCATGTCGTCCTCTAACCACCTACACACTTGTCTTTCACACCTTCAATTCCCCAGTCAGTAGCCATACACTTCCAGCAAACACCCTGTCACTCTCCTTGCACTCCTCTAGTGAACCATTCAGCACCATGTACTAATCCATTCACTGCGCCAAAACCCAAACACATAAATTCACCCAGACACTCTCCTTGCAGTACTCTAATCATTCAGTCAGTACCCAAGTACTCATGCACTGAGCCAGGCCTTAGCACATGGACTGCTTCAAACGCCAATCCACTATGCATGCAGTCCTCTAACCACCTACACACTTGTTTTTCACACCTTCAAGTCTCCAGTCAGTATCCATACACCTCCAGCAAACACCCTGTCACTCCCCTAGGACTCCTGTAGTGACCCATTCCGCACCATGTACTAATCCATTCACTGCGCCAAAACCCAACCACTTATATATTCACCCAGCCACTCTCCTTGCAGTGCTCTAATCATTCAGTCAGTACCCAAGTGCTCATGCACTGAGCCAGGCCTTAGCACATGGACTGCTTCAAACACCTATCCACTATGCATGTAGTCCTCTAACCACCTATACACTTGTCTTTCACACCTTCAATTCCCCAGTCAGTATCCATACACTTCCAGCAAACACCCTGTCACTCCCCTTGCACTCCTCTAGTGACCCATTCAGCACCATCTACTAATCCATTCACTGCGCCAAACCCCAACCACTTATAAATTCACCCAGGCACTCTCCTTGCAGTGCTCTAATCATTCAGTCAGTACCCAAGTACTCATGCACTGAGCCAGGCCTTAGCACATGGACTGCTTCAAACGCCTATCCACTATTCATGTAGTCCTCTAACCACCTACACACTTGTCTTTCACACTTTCAGTTCCCCAATCAGTAGCCATACACTTCCAGCAAACACCCTGTCACTCTCCTTGCACTCCTCTAGTGACCCATTCAGCACCATGTACTAATCCATTCACTGCACCAAAACCCAAACACTTATAAATTCACCCAGGCACTCTCGTTGCAGTACTCTAATCATTCAGTCAGTACCCAAGTACTCATGCACTGAGACAGGCCTTAGCACATGGACTGCTTCAAACGCCTATCCACTATGCATGTAGTCCTCTAACCACCTACACACTTGTCTTTCACACTTTCAATTCCCCAGTCAGTAGCCATACACTTCCAGCAAACACCCTGTCACTCTCCTTGCACTCCTCTAGTGACCCATTCAGCACCATGTACTAATCCATTCACTGCGCCAAAACCCAACCACTTATAAATTCACCCAGATCCTCTCCTTGCCGTACTCTCATCATTCAGTCAGTACCCAGGTACTCATGCACTGAGCCAGGCCGTAGCACATGGGCTGCTTCAAACGCCTATCCACTATGCATGCAGTCCTCTAACCACCTACACACTTGTCTTTCACACCTTCAATTCCCCATTCAGTGTCCATACACTTCCAGCAAACACCCTGTCACTCTCCTTGCACTTCTCTAGTGACCCATTCAGCACCATGTACTAATCCATTCACTGCGCCAAAACCCAAACACTAATAAATTCATCCAGTCACTCTCCTTGCAGTACTCTAATCATTCCGTCAGTACCCAAGTACTCATGCACTGAGCCAGGCCTTAGCACATGGACTGCTTCAAACGCCTATCCACTATGCATGTAGTCCTCTAACCACGTATACACTTGTCTTTCACACCTTCAATTCCCCAGTCAGTATCCATACACTTCCAGCAAACACCCTGTCACTCCCCTTGCACTCCTCTAGTGACCCATTCAGCACCATCTACTAATCCATTCATTGCGCCAAAACACAACCACTTATAAATTCACCCAGGCATTCTCCTTGCAGTGCTCTAATCATTCAGTCAGTACCCAAGTACTCATGCACTGAGCCAGGCCTTAGCACATGGGCTGCTTAAAACGCCTATCCACTATGCATGCATTCCTCTAACCACCTACACACTTGTCTTTCACACCTTCAATTCTCCAGTCAGTATACATACACTTCCTGCAAACACCCTGTCACTCCCCTTGCACTCCTCCAGTGACCCATTCAGCACCATGTACTAATCCATTCACTGCGCCAAAACCCAAACACTTATAAGTTCACCTAGGGACTCTCCTTGCAATACTCTAATCATTCAGTCAGTACCCAAGTACTCATGCACTGAGCCAGGCCTTAGCACAAGGACTGCAAACGCCTATCCACTATGCATGCAGTCCTCTAACCACGCACACACTTGTCTTTCAAACCTTCAAGTCTCCAGTCAGTATCCATACACCTCCAGCAAACACCCTGTCACTCCCCTAGGACTCCTGTAGTGACCCATTCAGCACCATGTACTAATCCATTCACTGCGCCAAAACCCAACCACTTATAAATTCACCCAGGCACTCTCCTTGCAGTGCTCTAATCATTCAGTCAGTACCCAAGTGCTCATGCACTGAGCCAGGCCTTAGCACATGGACTGCTTCAAACGCCAATCCACTATGCATGCAGTCCTCTAACCACCTACACACTTGTTTTTCACACCTTCAATTCCCCAGTCAGTATCCATACACTTCCAGCAAACACCCCGTCACTCCCCTTGCACTCCTCTAGTGACCCATTCAGCACCATCTACTAATCCATTCACTGCGCCAAAACGCAACCACTTATAAATTCACCCAGGCATTCTCCTTGCAGTGCTCTAATCATTCAGTCAGTACCCAAGTACTCATGCACTGTGCCAGGCCTTAGCACATGGGCTGCTTAAAACGCCTATCCACTATGCATGCAGTCCTCTAACCACCTACACGCTTGTCTTTCACACCTTCAATTCCCCAGTCAGTATACATACACTTCCAGCAAACAGCCTGTCACTCTCCTTGCACTCCTCTAGTGACCCATTCAGCGCCATGTACTAATCCATTCACTGCGCCAAAACCCAAACACTTATAAATTCACCCAGGCACTCTCGTTGCAGTACTCTAATCATTCAGTCAGTACCCAAGTACTCATGCACTGAGCCAGGCATTAGCACATGGACTGCTTTAAACGCCTATCCACTATGCATGTCGTCATCTAACCACCTACACACTTGTCTTTCACACCTTCAATTCCCCAGTCAGTAGCCATACACTTCCAGCAAACACCCTGTCGTTCTCCTTGCACTCCTCTAGTGACCCATTCAGCACCATGTACTAATCCATTCACTGCGCCAAAACCCAAACACTTATATATTCACCCAGGAACTCTCCTTGCAGTACTCTAATCATTCAGTCAGTACCCAAGTCCTCATGCACTGAGCCAGGCCTTAGCACATGGACTGCTTCAAACGCCAATCCACTATGCATGCAGTCCTCTAACCACCTACACACTTGTTTTTCACACCTTCAATTCCCCATTCAGTGTCCATACACTTCCAGCAAACACCCTGTCACTCTCCTTGCACTCCTCTAGTGACCCATTCAGCACCATGTACTAATCCATTCACTGCGCCAAAACCCAAACACTAATAAATTCACCCAGGCACTCTCCTTGCAGTACTCTAATCATTCCGTCAGTACCCAAGTACTCATGCACTGAGCCAGGCCTTAGCACATGGACTGCTTCAAACGCCTATCCACTATGCATGTAGTCCTCTAACCACGTATACACTTGTCTTTCACACCTTCAATTCCCCAGTCAGTATCCATACACTTCCAGCAAACACCCTGTCACTCCCCTTGCACTCCTCTAGTGACCCATTCAGCACCATCTACTAATCCATTCACTGCGCCAAAACGCAACCACTTATAAATTCACCCAGGCATTCTCCTTGCAGTGCTCTAATCATTCAGTCAGTACCCAAGTACTCATGCACTGAGCCAGGCCTTAGCACATGGACTGCTTTAAACGCCTATCCACTATGCATGTCGTCCTCTAACCACCTACACACTTGTCTTTCACACCTTCAATTCCCCAGCCAGTAGCCATACACTTCCAGCAAACACCCTGTCACTCTCCTTGCACTCCTCTAGTGAACCATTCAGCACCATGTACTAATCCATTCACTGCGCCAAAACCCAAACACTTATAAATTCACCCAGGCACTCTCGTTGCAGTACTCTAATCATTCAGTCAGTACCCAAGTACTCATGCACTGAGCCAGGCATTAGCACATGGACTACTGCAAACGCCTATCCACTATGCATGCAGTCCTCTAACCATGTACACACTTGTTTTTCACACCTTCAAGTCTCCAGTCAGTATCCATACACCTCCAGCAAACACCCTGTCACTCCCCTAGGACTCCTGTAGTGACCCATTCAGCACCATGCACCAATCCATTCACTGCGCCAAAACCCAAACACTTATAAATTCACCTAGAGACTCTCCTTGCAGTACTCTAATCATTCAGTCAGTACCCAAGTACTCATGCACTGAGCCAGGCCTTAGCACATGGACTGCAAACGCCTATCCACTATGCATGCAGTCCTGTAACCACCTACACACTTGTCTTTCACACCTTCAATTCTCCAGTCAGTATACATACCCTTCCTGCAAACACCCTGCCACTCTCCTTGCACTCCTCTAGTGACCCATTCAGCACCATGTACTAATCCATTCACTGCGCCAAAACCCAAACACTTATAAATTCACCCAGGGACTCTCCTTGCAGTACTCTAATCATTCAGTCAGTACCAAAGTACTCATGCACTGAGCCAGGTCTTAGCATATGGACTGCTTCAAACGCCTATCCACTATGCATGCAGTCCTCTAACCACATACACACTTACCTTTCACACCTTCAATTCCCCAGCCAGTATCCATACACTTCCTGCAAACACCCTGTCACTCCCCTTGTACTCCTCTATTGACCCATTCAGGACCATGTACTAATCCATTCACTGCGCGAAAACCCAAACACTTATAAATTCACCCAGGCACTCTCGTTGCAGTACTATAATCATTCAGTCAGTACCCAAATACTCAACCAATGACCCAGGTCTTAGCACATGGACTGCTACAAACCCCTATCCACTATGCATGCCGTCCTCTAACCACCTACACACTTGTCTTTCACACCTTCAATTCCCCAGTCAGTATCTATACACTCCTGCTAACACCCTGTCTCTCCCCTTGCACTCCTCCAGGTACCCATTCAGCACCATGTACCAATCCATTCACTGCGCCAAAACCCAAACACTTATAAATTCACCTAGAGACTCTCCTTGCAGTACTCTAATCATTCAGTCAGTACCCAAGTACTCATGCACTGAGCCAGGCCTTAGCACATGGACTGCTTCAAACGCCAATCCACTATGCATGCAGTCCTCTAACCACCTACACACTTGTCTTTCACACCTTCAATTCCCCAGTCAGTATCCATACACTTCCAGCAAACACCCTGTCACTCCCCTTGCACTCCTCTAGTGACCCATTCAGCACCATCTACTAATCCATTCACTGCGCCAAAACGCAACCACTTATAAATTCACCCAGGCATTCTCCTTGCAGTGCTCTAATCATTCAGTCAGTACCCAAGTACTCATGCACTGAGCCAGGCCTTAGCACATGGACTGCTTTAAACGCCTATCCACTATGCATGTCGTCCTCTAACCACCTACACACTTGTCTTTCACACCTTCAATTCCCCAGTCAGTAGCCATACACTTCCAGCAAACACCCTGTCACTCTCCTTGCACTCCTCTAGTGAACCATTCAGCACCATGTACTAATCCATTCACTGCGCCAAATCCCAAACACATAAATTCACCCAGACACTCTCCTTGCAGTACTCTAATCATTCAGTCAGTACCCAAGTACTCATGCACTGGGCCAGGCCTTAGCACATGGGCTGCTTCAAACGCCTATCCACTATGCATGCAGTCCTCTAACCACCTACACGCTTGTCTTTCACACCTTCAATTCCCCAGTCAGTATACATACACTTCCAGCAAACAGCCTGTCACTCTCCTTGCACTCCTCTAGTGACCCATTCAGCGCCATGTACTAATCCATTCACTGCGCCAAAACCCAAACACTTATAAATTTACCCAGGCACTCTCGTTGCAGTACTCTAATCATTCAGTCAGTACCCAAGTACTCATGCACTGAGCCAGGCCTTAGCACATGGACTACTTCAAACGCCTATCCACTATGCATGCAGTCCTCTAACCATGTACACACTTGTTTTTCACACCTTCAAGTCTCCAGTCAGTATCCATACACCTCCAGCAAACACCCTGTCACTCCCCTAGGACTCCTGTAGTGACCCATTCCGCACCATGTACTAATCCATTCACTGCGCCAAAACCCAACCACTTATATATTCACCCAGCCACTCTCCTTGCAGTGCTCTAATCATTCAGTCAGTACCCAAGTGCTCATGCACTGAGCCAGGCCTTAGCACATGGACTGCTTCAAACGCCAATCCACTATGCATGCAGTCCTCTAACCACCTACACACTTGTTTTTCACACCTTCAATTCCCCAGTCAGTGTCCATACACTTCCAGCAAACACCCTGTCACTCTCCTTGCACTCCTCTAGTGACCCATTCAGCACCATGTACTAATCCATTCACTGCGCCAAAACCCAAACACTAATAAATTCACCCAGGCACTCTCGTTGCAGTACTCTAATCATTCAGTCAGTACCCAAGTACTCATGCACTGAGCCAGGCCTTAGCACATGGACTGCTTCAAACGCCTATCCACTATGCATGCAGTCCTCTAACCACCTACACACTTGTCTTTCACACCTTCAATTCCCCAGTCAGTATACATACACTTCCAGCAAATAGCCTGTCACTCTCCTTGCACTCCTCTAGTGACCCATTCAGCGCCATGTACTAATCCATTCACTGCGCCAAAACCCAAACAATTATAAATTCACCCAGGCACTCTTGTTGCAGTACTCTAATCATTCAGTCAGTACCCAAGTACTCATGCACTGAGCCAGGCATTAGCACATGGACTACTTCAAATGCCTATCCACTATGCATGCAGTCCTCTAACCATGTACACACTTGTTTTTCACACCTTCAAGTCTCCAGTCAGTATCCATACACCTCCAGCAAACACCCTGTCACTCCCCTAGGACTCCTGTAGTGACACATTCTGCACCATGTACTAATCCATTCACTGCGCCAAAACCCAAACACTTATAAATTCACCCAGGGACTCTCCTTGCAGTACTCTAATCATTCAGTCAGTACCCAAGTACTCATGCACTGAGCCAGGCCTTAGCACATGGACTGCTTCAAACGCCTATCCACTATGCATGTAGTCCTCTAACCACCTACACACTTCTCTTTCACACCTTCAATTCCATAGTCAGTATCCATACACTTCCAGCAAACACCCTGTCACTCCCCTTGCACTCCTCTAGTGACCCATTCAGCACCATCTACAAATCCATTCACTGCGCCAAAACGCAACCACTTATAAATTCACCCAGGCATTCTCCTTGCAGTGCTCTAATCATTCAGTCAGTACCCAAGTACTCATGCACTGAGCCAGGCCTTAGCACATGGACTGCTTCAAACGCCTATCCACTATGCATGTCGTCCTCTAACCACCTACACACTTGTCTTTCACACTTTCAATTCCCCAGTCAGTAGCCATACACTTCCAGCAAACAGCCTGTCACTCTCCTTGCACTCCTCTAGTGACCCATTCAGCACCATGTACTAATCCATTCACTGCGCCAAAACCCAACCACTTATAAATTCACCCAGATACTCTCCTTGCCGTACTCTCATCATTCAGTCAGTACCCAGGTACTCATGCACTGAGCCAGGCCGTAGCACATGGGCTGCTTCAAACGCCTATCCACTATGCATGCAGTCCTCTAACCACCTACACACTTGTCTTTCACACCTTCAATTCCCCAGTCAGTATCCATACACTTCCAACAAACACCCTGTCGCTCTCCTTGCACTCCTCTAGTGACCCATTCAGCACCATGTACTAATCCATTCACTGCGCCAAAACCCAAACACTTATATATTCACCCAGGAACTCTCCTTGCAGTACTCTAATCATTCAGTCAGTACCCAAGTCCTCATGCACTGAGCCAGGCCTTAGCACATGGACTGCTTCAAACGCCAATCCACTATGCATGCAGTCCTCTAACCACCTACACACTTGTTTTTCACACCTTCAATTCCCCATTCAGTGTCCATACACTTCCAGCAAACACCCTGTCACTCTCCTTGCACTTCTCTAGTGACCCATTCAGCACCATGTACTAATCCATTCACTGCGCCAAAACCCAAACACTTATAAATTCACCCAGGCACTCTCCTTGCAGTACTCTAATCATTCAGTCAGTACCCAAGTACTCATGCACTGAGACAGGCCTTAGCACATGGACTGCTTCAAACGCCTATCCACTATGCATGTAGTCCTCTAACCACCTACACACTTGTCTTTCACACTTTCAATTCCCCAGTCAGTAGCCATACACTTCCAGCAAACACCCTGTCACTCTCCTTGCACTCCTCTAGTGACCCATTCAGCACCATGTACTAATCCATTCACTGCGCCAAAACCCAACCACTTATAAATTCACCCAGGCACTCTCCTTGCAGTGCTCTAATCATTCAGTCAGTACCCAAGTACTCATGCACTGAGCCAGGCCTTAGCATATGGACTGCTTTAAACGCCTATCCACTATGCATGTCGTCCTCTAACCACCTACACACTTGTCTTTCACACCTTCAATTCCCCAGTCAGTATCCATACACTTCCAGCAAACACCCTGTCACTCCCCTTGCACTCCTCTAGTGACCCATTCAGCACCATCTACTAATCCATTCACTGCGCCAAAACGCAACCACTTATAAATTCACCCAGGCATTCTCCTTGCAGTGCTCTAATCATTCAGTCAGTACCCAAGTACTCATGCACTGAGCCAGGCCTTAGCACATGGACTGCTTTAAACGCCTATCCACTATGCATGTCGTCCTCTAACCACCTACACACTTGTCTTTCACACCTTCAATTCCCCAGTCAGTAGCCATACACTTCCAGCAAACACCCTGTCACTCTCCTTGCACTCCTCTAGTGACCCATTCAGCACCATGTACTAATCCATTCACTGCACCAAAACCCAAACACTTATAAATTCACCCAGGCACTCTCGTTGCAGTACTCTAATCATTCAGTCAGTACCCAAGTACTCATGCACTGAGACAGGCCTTAGCACATGGACTGCTTCAAACGCCTATCCACTATGCATGTAGTCCTCTAACCACCTACACACTTGTCTTTCACACTTTCAATTCCCCAGTCAGTAGCCATACACTTCCAGCAAACACCCTGTCACTCTCCTTGCACTCCTCTAGTGACCCATTCAGCACCATGTACTAATCCATTCACTGCGCCAAAACCCAACCACTTATAAATTCACCCAGATCCTCTCCTTGCCGTACTCTCATCATTCAGTCAGTACCCAGGTACTCATGCACTGAGCCAGGCCGTAGCACATGGGCTGCTTCAAACGCCTATCCACTATGCATGCAGTCCTCTATCCACCTACACACTTGTCTTTCACACCTTCAATTCCCCATTCAGTGTCCATACACTTCCAGCAAACACCCTGTCACTCTCCTTGCACTTCTCTAGTGACCCATTCAGCACCATGTACTAATCCATTCACTGCGCCAAAACCCAAACACTAATAAATTCATCCAGTCACTCTCCTTGCAGTACTCTAATCATTCCGTCAGTACCCAAGTACTCATGCACTGAGCCAGGCCTTAGCACATGGACTGCTTCAAACGCCTATCCACTATGCATGTAGTCCTCTAACCACGTATACACTTGTCTTTCACACCTTCAATTCCCCAGTCAGTATCCATACACTTCCAGCAAACACCCTGTCACTCCCCTTGCACTCCTCTAGTGACCCATTCAGCACCATCTACTAATCCATTCATTGCGCCAAAACACAACCACTTATAAATTCACCCAGGCATTCTCCTTGCAGTGCTCTAATCATTCAGTCAGTACCCAAGTACTCATGCACTGAGCCAGGCCTTAGCACATGGGCTGCTTAAAACGCCTATCCACTATGCATGCATTCCTCTAACCACCTACACACTTGTCTTTCACACCTTCAATTCTCCAGTCAGTATACATACACTTCCTGCAAACACCCTGTCACTCCCCTTGCACTCCTCCAGTGACCCATTCAGCACCATGTACTAATCCATTCACTGCGCCAAAACCCAAACACTTATAAGTTCACCCAGGGACTCTCCTTGCAATACTCTAATCATTCAGTCAGTACCCAAGTACTCATGCACTGAGCCAGGCCTTAGCACAAGGACTGCAAACGCCTATCCACTATGCATGCAGTCCTCTAACCACGCACACACTTGTCTTTCAAACCTTCAAGTCTCCAGTCAGTATCCATACACCTCCAGCAAACACCCTGTCACTCCCCTAGGACTCCTGTAGTGACCCATTCAGCACCATGTACTAATCCATTCACTGCGCCAAAACCCAACCACTTATAAATTCACCCAGGCACTCTCCTTGCAGTGCTCTAATCATTCAGTCAGTACCCAAGTGCTCATGCACTGAGCCAGGCCTTAGCACATGGACTGCTTCAAACGCCAATCCACTATGCATGCAGTCCTCTAACCACCTACACACTTGTTTTTCACACCTTCAATTCCCCAGTCAGTATCCATACACTTCCAGCAAACACCCTGTCACTCCCCTTGCACTCCTCTAGTGACCCATTCAGCACCATCTACTAATCCATTCACTGCGCCAAAACGCAACCACTTATAAATTCACCCAGGCATTCTCTTTGCAGTGCTCTAATCATTCAGTCAGTACCCAAGTACTCATGCACTGTGCCAGGCCTTAGCACATGGGCTGCTTAAAACGCCTATCCACTATGCATGCAGTCCTCTAACCACCTACACGCTTGTCTTTCACACCTTCAATTCCCCAGTCAGTATACATACACTTCCAGCAAACAGCCTGTCACTCTCCTTGCACTCCTCTAGTGACCCATTCAGCGCCATGTACTAATCCATTCACTGCGCCAAAACCCAAACACTTATAAATTCACCCAGGCACTCTCGTTGCAGTACTCTAATCATTCAGTCAGTACCCAAGTACTCATGCACTGAGCCAGGCATTAGCACATGGACTGCTTTAAACGCCTATCCACTATGCATGTCGTCATCTAACCACCTACACACTTGTCTTTCACACCTTCAATTCCCCAGTCAGTAGCCATACACTTCCAGCAAACACCCTGTCGTTCTCCTTGCACTCCTCTAGTGACCCATTCAGCACCATGTACTAATCCATTCACTGCGCCAAAACCCAAACACTTATATATTCACCCAGGAACTCTCCTTGCAGTACTCTAATCATTCAGTCAGTACCCAAGTCCTCATGCACTGAGCCAGGCCTTAGCACATGGACTGCTTCAAACGCCAATCCACTATGCATGCAGTCCTCTAACCACCTACACACTTGTTTTTCACACCTTCAATTCCCCATTCAGTGTCCATACACTTCCAGCAAACACCCTGTCACTCTCCTTGCACTCCTCTAGTGACCCATTCAGCACCATGTACTAATCCATTCACTGCGCCAAAACCCAAACACTAATAAATTCACCCAGGCACTCTCCTTGCAGTACTCTAATCATTCCGTCAGTACCCAAGTACTCATGCACTGAGCCAGGCCTTAGCACATGGACTGCTTCAAACGCCTATCCACTATGCATGTAGTCCTCTAACCATGTATACACTTGTCTTTCACACCTTCAATTCCCCAGTCAGTATCCATACACTTCCAGCAAACACCCTGTCACTCCCCTTGCACTCCTCTAGTGACCCATTCAGCACCATCTACTAATCCATTCACTGCGCCAAAACGCAACCACTTATAAATTCACCCAGGCATTCTCCTTGCAGTGCTCTAATCATTCAGTCAGTACCCAAGTACTCATGCACTGAGCCAGGCCTTAGCACATGGACTGCTTTAAACGCCTATCCACTATGCATGTCGTCCTCTAACCACCTACACACTTGTCTTTCACACCTTCAATTCCCCAGCCAGTAGCCATACACTTCCAGCAAACACCCTGTCACTCTCCTTGCACTCCTCTAGTGAACCATTCAGCACCATGTACTAATCCATTCACTGCGCCAAAACCCAAACACTTATAAATTCACCCAGGCACTCTCGTTGCAGTACTCTAATCATTCAGTCAGTACCCAAGTACTCATGCACTGAGCCAGGCATTAGCACATGGACTACTGCAAACGCCTATCCACTATGCATGCAGTCCTCTAACCATGTACACACTTGTTTTTCACACCTTCAAGTCTCCAGTCAGTATCCATACACCTCCAGCAAACACCCTGTCACTCCCCTAGGACTCCTGTAGTGACCCATTCAGCACCATGTACCAATCCATTCACTGCGCCAAAACCCAAACACTTATAAATTCACCTAGAGACTCTCCTTGCAGTACTCTAATCATTCAGTCAGTACCCAAGTACTCATGCACTGAGCCAGGCCTTAGCACATGGACTGCAAACGCCTATCCACTATGCATGCAGTCCTGTAACCACCTACACACTTGTCTTTCACACCTTCAATTCTCCAGTCAGTATACATACCCTTCCTGCAAACACCCTGCCACTCTCCTTGCACTCCTCTAGTGACCCATTCAGCACCATGTACTAATCCATTCACTGCGCCAAAACCCAAACACTTATAAATTCACCCAGGGACTCTCCTTGCAGTACTCTAATCATTCAGTCAGTACCAAAGTACTCATGCACTGAGCCAGGTCTTAGCATATGGACTGCTTCAAACGCCTATCCACTATGCATGCAGTCCTCTAACCACATACACACTTACCTTTCACACCTTCAATTCCCCAGCCAGTATCCATACACTTCCTGCAAACACCCTGTCACTCCCCTTGTACTCCTCTATTGACCCATTCAGGACCATGTACTAATCCATTCACTGCGCGAAAACCCAAACACTTATAAATTCACCCAGGCACTCTCGTTGCAGTACTATAATCATTCAGTCAGTACCCAAATACTCAACCAATGACCCAGGTCTTAGCACATGGACTGCTACAAACCCCTATCCACTATGCATGCCGTCCTCTAACCACCTACACACTTGTCTTTCACACCTTCAATTCCCCAGTCAGTATCTATACACTCCTGCTAACACCCTGTCTCTCCCCTTGCACTCCTCCAGGTACCCATTCAGCACCATGTACCAATCCATTCACTGCGCCAAAACCCAAACACTTATAAATTCACCTAGAGACTCTCCTTGCAGTACTCTAATCATTCAGTCAGTACCCAAGTACTCATGCACTGAGCCAGGCCTTAGCACATGGACTGCTTCAAACGCCTATCCACTATGCATGTAGTCCTCTAACCACCTACACACTTGTCTTTCACACTTTCAATTCCCCAGTCAGTAGCCATACACTTCCAGCAAACACCCTGTCACTCTCCTTGCACTCCTCTAGTGACCCATTCAGCACCATGTACTAATCCATTCACTGCGCCAAAACCCAACCACTTATAAATTCACCCAGGCACTCTCCTTGCAGTGCTCTAATCATTCAGTCAGTACCCAAGTACTCATGCACTGAGCCAGGCCTTAGCACATGGACTGCAAACGCCTATCCACTATGCATGCAGTCCTGTAACCACCTACACACTTGTCTTTCACACCTTCAATTCCCCAGTCAGTATCCATACACTTCCAGCAAACACCCTGTCACTCCCCTTGCACTCCTCTAGTGACCCATTCAGCACCATCTACTAATCCATTCACTGCGCCAAACCCCAACCACTTATAAATTCACCCAGGCACTCTCCTTGCAGTGCTCTAATCATTCAGTCAGTACCCAAGTACTCATGCACTGAGCCAGGCCTTAGCACATGGACTGCTTCAAACGCCTATCCACTATTCATGTAGTCCTCTAACCACCTACACACTTGTCTTTCAATCCTTCAATTCCCCAGTCAGTAGTGGTACACTTCCAGTAAACACACTCTCCCTCTCCTTGCACTCCTCTAGTGACCCATTCAGCACCATGTACTAATTCATTCACTGCGCCCAAACACTTATAAATACACCCAGGCACTCTCATTGCAGTACTCTAATCATTCAGTCAGGACCCAAGTACTCATGCACTGAGCCAGGCCTTAGCACATGGACTACTTCAAACGCCTATCCACTATGCATGCAGTCCTCTAACCACCTACACACTTGTCTTTCACACCTTCAAGTCTCCAGTCAGTATCCATACACTTTCAGCAAACACCCTGTCACTCTTGTTGCACTCCTCTAGTGACCCATTCAGCACCATGTACTAATCCATTCACTGCGCCAAAACCCAAACACTTATAAATTCACCCAGGCACTCTCATTGCAGTACTCTAATCATTCAGTCAGGACCCAAGTACTCATGCACTGAGCCATGCCTTAGCACATGGACTACTTCAAACGCCTATCCACTATGCATGCAGTCCTCTAACCACGTACACACTTGTCTTTCAAACCTTCAATTCTCCAGTCAGTATCCATACACTTCCAGCAAACACCTTGTCACTCCCCTAGGACTCCTGTAGTGACCCATTCAGCACCATGTACTAACCCATTCACTGCACCAAAACCCAAACACTAATAAATTCACCCAGGAACTCTCCTTGCAGTACTCTAATCATTCAGTCAGTACCCAAGTACTCATGCACGGAGCCATGCCTTAGCACATGGACTGCTTCAAACGCCTATCCACTATGCATGTAGTCCTCTAACCACCTACACACTTGTCTTTCACACCTTCAATTCTCCAGTCAGAATACATACACTTCCAGCAAACACCCTGTCACTCCCCTTGCACTCCTCTAGTGACCCATTCAGCACCATGTACTAATCCATTCACTGCAACAAAACCCAAACACTAATAAATTCACCCAGGCACTCTCGTTGCAGTACTCTAATCATTCAGTCAGTACCCAAGTACTCATGCACTGAGATAGGCCTTAGCACATTGACTGCTTCAAACACCTATCCACTATGCATGCAGTCCTCTAACCACCTACACACTTGCCTTTCACCCCTTCACTTCCCAGTCAGTATCTACACACTCCTGCAAACACCCTGTCACTCCCCTTCCACTCCGCCAGTGACCCATTCAGCACCATGTACTAATCCATTCACAGCGCCAAAACCCAAACCCTTACAAATTCAACCAGGCACTCTCCTTGCAGTACTCTAATCATTCAGTCAGTACCCAAGTACTCATGCACTGAGACAGGCCTTAGCACATGGACTGCTTCAAACGCCAATCCACTATGCATGCAGTCCTCTAACCACCTACACACTTGTCTTTCACACCTTCAATTCCCAAGTCAGTGTCCATACACTTCCAGCAAACACCCTGTCACTCTCCTTGCACTCCTCTTGTGACCCATTCAGCACCATGTACTAATCCATTCACTGCGCCAAAACCCAAACACTTATAAATTCACCCAGGGACTCTCCTTGCAGTACTCTAATCATTCAGTCATTACCCAAGTACTCATGCACTGAGCCAGGCCTTAGCACATGCACTGCTTCAAACGCCTATCCACTATGCATGTAGTCCTCTAACCACCTATACACTTGTCTTTCACACCTTCAATTCCCCAGTCAGTATCCATACACTTCCAGCAAACACCCTGTCACTCCCCTTGCACTCCTCTAGTGACCCATTCAGCACCATCTACTAATCCATTCACTGCGCCAAAACCCAACCACTTATAAATTCACCCAGGCACCATCCTTGCAGTGCTCTAATCATTCAGTCAGTACCCAAGTACTCATGCACTGAGCCAGGCCTTAGCACATGGACTGCTTCAAACGCCTATCCACTATGCATGTAGTCCTCTAACCACCTACACACTTGTCTTTCACACCTTCAATTCCCCAGTCAGTAGCCATACACTTCCAGCAAACACCCTGTCACTCTCCTTGCACTACTCTAGTGACCTATTCAGCACCATGTACTAATCCATTCACTGTGCCAAAACCCAAACATTTATAAATTCATCCAGACACTCTCCTTGCAGTACTATAATCATTTAGTCAGTACCCAAGTACTCATGCACTGAGCTAGGCCTTAGCACATGGACTGCTTCAAACACCTATCCACTATGCATGCAGTCCTCTAACCACCTACACACTTGTCTTTCACACCTTCAATTCCCCAGTCAGTATCTACACAATCCTGCAAACACCCTGTCACTCCCCTTCCACTCCTCCAGTGATCCATTCAGCACCATGTACTAATCCATTCACTGCGCCAAAACCCAAACACTTATAAATTTACCCAGGGACTCTCCTTGCAGTACTCTAATCATTCAGTCAGTACCCAAGTACTCATGCCCTGAGCTAGGCCTTAGCACATGGACTGCTTCAAACACCTATCCACTATGCATGCAGTCCTCTAACCACCTACACACTTGCCTTTCACCCCTTCACTTCCCAGTCAGTATCTACACACTCCTGCAAACACCCTGTCACTCCCCTTCCACTCCGCCAGTGACCCATTCAGCACCATGTACTAATCCATTCACAGCGCCAAAACCCAAACCCTTACAAATTCAACCAGGCACTCTCCTTGCAGTACTCTAATCATTCAGTCAGTACCCAAGTACTCATGCACTGAGACAGGCCTTAGCACATGGACTGCTTCAAACGCCAATCCACTATGCATGCAGTCCTCTAACCACCTACACACTTGTCTTTCACACCTTCAATTCCCCAGTCAGTGTCCATACACTTCCAGCAAACACCCTGTCACTCTCCTTGCACTCCTCTAGTGATCCATTCAGCACCATGTACTAATCCATTCACTGCGCCAAAACCCAAACACTTATAAATTTACCCAGGGACTCTCCTTGCAGTACTCTAATCATTCAGTCAGTACCCAAGTACTCATGTACTGAGCCAGGCCTTAGCACATGGACTGCTTCAAACGCCTATCCACTCTGCATGTAGTCCTCTAACCACCTACACACTTGTCTTTCACACTTTCAATTCCCCAGTCAGTAGCCATACACTTCCAGCAAACACCCTGTCACTCTCCTTGTACTCCTCTAGTGACCCATTCAGCACCATGTACTAATCCATTCACTGCGCCAAAACCCAAACACTTATAAATTCACCCATGGACTCTCCTTGCAGTACTCGAATCATGCAGGCAGTACCCAAGTACTCATGCACTGAGCCAGGCCTTAGCACATGGACTGCAAAAGCCTATCCACTATGCATGCAGTTCTCTAACCACGTACACACTTGTCTTTCAAACCTTCAAGTCTCCAGTCTGTATCCATACACTTCCAGCAAACACCCTGTCACTCACCTAGGACTCCTGTAGTGACCCATTCAGCACCATGTACTAACCCATTCACTGTACCAAAACCCAAACACTTATAAATTCATCCAGACACTGTCCTTGCAGTATTCTAATCATTCAGTCAGTACCCAAGTACCCATGCACTGAGCCAGGCCTTAGCACATGGACTGCTTCAAACGCCTATCCGCTATGCATGCATTCCTCTAACCACCTACACACTTGTCTTTCACACTTTCAATTCTCCAGTCAGTATACATACACTTCCTGCAAACACCCTGTCACTCCCCTTCCACACCTCCAGTGACCCATTCAAAACCATGTACTAATCCATTCACAGCTCCAAAACCCAAACACTTATAAATTCAACCAGGCACTCTCCTTGCAGTACTCTAATCATTCAGTCAGTACCCAAGTACTCATGCACTGAGCCAGGCCTTAGCACATGGACTGCTTCAAACGCCTATCCACTATGCATGTAGTCCTCTAACCACCTATACACTTGTCATTCACACCTTCAATTCCCCAGTCAGTATCCATACACTTCCAGCAAACACCCTGTCACTCCCCTTGCACTCCTCTAGTGACCCATTCAGCACCATCTACTAATCCATTCACTGCACCAAAACCCAACCACTTATAAATTCACCCAGGCACTCTCCTTGCAGTGCTCTAATCGTTCAGTCAGTACCCAAGTACTCATGCACTGAGCCAGGCCTTAGCACATGGACTGCTTTAAACGCCTATCCACTATGCATGCATTCCACTAACCACCTGCACACTTGTCTTTCACACCTTCAATTCTCCAGTCAGTATACATACACTTCCTGCAAACACCCTGTCACTCCCCTTGCACTCCTCTAGTGACCCATTCAGCACCATGTACTAATCCATTTACTGCACCAAAACCCAAACACTTATAAATTCACCCAGGCACTCTCGTTGCAGTACTCTAATCATTCAGTCAGTACCCAAGTACTCATGCACTGAGCTAGGCCTTAGCACATGGACTGCTTCAAACACCTATCCACTATGCATGCAGTCCTCTAACCACCTACACACTTGCCTTTCACCCCTTCAATTCCCAGTCAGTATGTACACAATCCTGCAAACACCCTGTCACTCCCCTTCCACTCCTCCAGTGACCCATTCAGCACCATGTACTAATCCATTCACAGCACCAAAACCCAAACACTAATAAATTCACCCAGGAACTCTCCTTGCAGTACTCTAATCATTCAGTCAGTACCCAAGTACTCATGCACGGAGCCATGCCTTAGCACATGGACTGCTTCAAACGCCTATCCACTATGCATGTAGTCCTCTAACCACCTACACACTTGTCTTTCACACCTTCAATTCTCCAGTCAGAATACATACACTTCCAGCAAACACCCTGTCACTCCCCTTGCACTCCTCTAGTGACCCATTCAGCACCATGTACTAATCCATTCACTGCAACAAAACCCAAACACTAATAAATTCACCCAGGCACTCTCGTTGCAGTACTCTAATCATTCAGTCAGTACCCAAGTACTCATGCACTGAGATAGGCCTTAGCACATTGACTGCTTCAAACACCTATCCACTATGCATGCAGTCCTCTAACCACCTACACACTTGCCTTTCACCCCTTCACTTCCCAGTCAGTATCTACACACTCCTGCAAACACCCTGTCACTCCCCTTCCACTCCGCCAGTGACCCATTCAGCACCATGTACTAATCCATTCACAGCGCCAAAACCCAAACCCTTACAAATTCAACCAGGCACTCTCCTTGCAGTACTCTAATCATTCAGTCAGTACCCAAGTACTCATGCACTGAGACAGGCCTTAGCACATGGACTGCTTCAAACGCCAATCCACTATGCATGCAGTCCTCTAACCACCTACACACTTGTCTTTCACACCTTCAATTCCCAAGTCAGTGTCCATACACTTCCAGCAAACACCCTGTCACTCTCCTTGCACTCCTCTTGTGACCCATTCAGCACCATGTACTAATCCATTCACTGCGCCAAAACCCAAACACTTATAAATTCACCCAGGGACTCTCCTTGCAGTACTCTAATCATTCAGTCATTACCCAAGTACTCATGCACTGAGCCAGGCCTTAGCACATGCACTGCTTCAAACGCCTATCCACTATGCATGTAGTCCTCTAACCACCTATACACTTGTCTTTCACACCTTCAATTCCCCAGTCAGTATCCATACACTTCCAGCAAACACCCTGTCACTCCCCTTGCACTCCTCTAGTGACCCATTCAGCACCATCTACTAATCCATTCACTGCGCCAAAACCCAACCACTTATAAATTCACCCAGGCACCATCCTTGCAGTGCTCTAATCATTCAGTCAGTACCCAAGTACTCATGCACTGAGCCAGGCCTTAGCACATGGACTGCTTCAAACGCCTATCCACTATGCATGTAGTCCTCTAACCACCTACACACTTGTCTTTCACACCTTCAATTCCCCAGTCAGTAGCCATACACTTCCAGCAAACACCCTGTCACTCTCCTTGCACTACTCTAGTGACCTATTCAGCACCATGTACTAATCCATTCACTGTGCCAAAACCCAAACATTTATAAATTCATCCAGACACTCTCCTTGCAGTACTATAATCATTTAGTCAGTACCCAAGTACTCATGCACTGAGCTAGGCCTTAGCACATGGACTGCTTCAAACACCTATCCACTATGCATGCAGTCCTCTAACCACCTACACACTTGTCTTTCACACCTTCAATTCCCCAGTCAGTATCTACACAATCCTGCAAACACCCTGTCACTCCCCTTCCACTCCTCCAGTGATCCATTCAGCACCATGTACTAATCCATTCACTGCGCCAAAACCCAAACACTTATAAATTTACCCAGGGACTCTCCTTGCAGTACTCTAATCATTCAGTCAGTACCCAAGTACTCATGCCCTGAGCTAGGCCTTAGCACATGGACTGCTTCAAACACCTATCCACTATGCATGCAGTCCTCTAACCACCTACACACTTGCCTTTCACCCCTTCACTTCCCAGTCAGTATCTACACACTCCTGCAAACACCCTGTCACTCCCCTTCCACTCCGCCAGTGACCCATTCAGCACCATGTACTAATCCATTCACAGCGCCAAAACCCAAACCCTTACAAATTCAACCAGGCACTCTCCTTGCAGTACTCTAATCATTCAGTCAGTACCCAAGTACTCATGCACTGAGACAGGCCTTAGCACATGGACTGCTTCAAACGCCAATCCACTATGCATGCAGTCCTCTAACCACCTACACACTTGTCTTTCACACCTTCAATTCCCCAGTCAGTGTCCATACACTTCCAGCAAACACCCTGTCACTCTCCTTGCACTCCTCTAGTGATCCATTCAGCACCATGTACTAATCCATTCACTGCGCCAAAACCCAAACACTTATAAATTTACCCAGGGACTCTCCTTGCAGTACTCTAATCATTCAGTCAGTACCCAAGTACTCATGTACTGAGCCAGGCCTTAGCACATGGACTGCTTCAAACGCCTATCCACTCTGCATGTAGTCCTCTAACCACCTACACACTTGTCTTTCACACTTTCAATTCCCCAGTCAGTAGCCATACACTTCCAGCAAACACCCTGTCACTCTCCTTGTACTCCTCTAGTGACCCATTCAGCACCATGTACTAATCCATTCACTGCGCCAAAACCCAAACACTTATAAATTCACCCATGGACTCTCCTTGCAGTACTCGAATCATGCAGGCAGTACCCAAGTACTCATGCACTGAGCCAGGCCTTAGCACATGGACTGCAAAAGCCTATCCACTATGCATGCAGTTCTCTAACCACGTACACACTTGTCTTTCAAACCTTCAAGTCTCCAGTCTGTATCCATACACTTCCAGCAAACACCCTGTCACTCACCTAGGACTCCTGTAGTGACCCATTCAGCACCATGTACTAACCCATTCACTGTACCAAAACCCAAACACTTATAAATTCATCCAGACACTGTCCTTGCAGTATTCTAATCATTCAGTCAGTACCCAAGTACCCATGCACTGAGCCAGGCCTTAGCACATGGACTGCTTCAAACGCCTATCCGCTATGCATGCATTCCTCTAACCACCTACACACTTGTCTTTCACACTTTCAATTCTCCAGTCAGTATACATACACTTCCTGCAAACACCCTGTCACTCCCCTTCCACACCTCCAGTGACCCATTCAAAACCATGTACTAATCCATTCACAGCTCCAAAACCCAAACACTTATAAATTCAACCAGGCACTCTCCTTGCAGTACTCTAATCATTCAGTCAGTACCCAAGTACTCATGCACTGAGCCAGGCCTTAGCACATGGACTGCTTCAAACGCCTATCCACTATGCATGTAGTCCTCTAACCACCTATACACTTGTCATTCACACCTTCAATTCCCCAGTCAGTATCCATACACTTCCAGCAAACACCCTGTCACTCCCCTTGCACTCCTCTAGTGACCCATTCAGCACCATCTACTAATCCATTCACTGCACCAAAACCCAACCACTTATAAATTCACCCAGGCACTCTCCTTGCAGTGCTCTAATCGTTCAGTCAGTACCCAAGTACTCATGCACTGAGCCAGGCCTTAGCACATGGACTGCTTTAAACGCCTATCCACTATGCATGCATTCCACTAACCACCTGCACACTTGTCTTTCACACCTTCAATTCTCCAGTCAGTATACATACACTTCCTGCAAACACCCTGTCACTCCCCTTGCACTCCTCTAGTGACCCATTCAGCACCATGTACTAATCCATTTACTGCACCAAAACCCAAACACTTATAAATTCACCCAGGCACTCTCGTTGCAGTACTCTAATCATTCAGTCAGTACCCAAGTACTCATGCACTGAGCTAGGCCTTAGCACATGGACTGCTTCAAACACCTATCCACTATGCATGCAGTCCTCTAACCACCTACACACTTGCCTTTCACCCCTTCAATTCCCAGTCAGTATGTACACAATCCTGCAAACACCCTGTCACTCCCCTTCCACTCCTCCAGTGACCCATTCAGCACCATGTACTAATCCATTCACAGCACCAAAACCCAAACACTTATAAATTCACCCAGGGACTCTCCTTGCAGTACTCGAATCATGCAGGCAGTACCCAAGTACTCATGCACTGAGACAGGCCTTAGCACATGGACTGCTTCAAACGCCAATCCACTATGCATGCAGTCCTCTAACCACCTACACACTTGTCTTTCACACCTTCACTTCCCCAGTCAGTGTCCATACACTTCCAGCAAACACCCTGTCACTCTCCTTGCACTCCTCTAGTGATCCATTCAGCACCATGTACTAATCCATTCACTGCGCCAAAACCCAAACACTTATAAATTTACCCAGGGACTCTCCTTGCAGTACTCTAATCATGCAGGCAGTACCCAAGTACTCATGCACTGAGACAGGCCTTAGCACATGGACTGCTTCAAACGCCAATCCACTCTGCATGTAGTCCTCTAACCACCTACACACTTGTCTTTCACACCTTCAATTCCCCAGTCAGTAGCCATACACTTCCAGCAAACACCCTGTCACTCTCCATGCACTCCTCTAGTGACCTATTCAGCACCATGTACTAATCCATTCACTGTGCCAAAACCCAAACACTTATAAATTCATCCAGACACTCTCCTTGCAGTACTGTAATCATTCAGTCAGTACCCAAGTACTCATGCACTGAGCCAGGCTTTAGCACATGGACTGCTTCAAACGCCTATCCGCTATGCATGCATTCCTCTAACCACCTACACACTTGTCTTTCACACCTTCAATTCCCCAGTCAGTAGCCATACACTTCCAGCAAACACCCTGTCACTCTCCATGCACTCCTCTAGTGACCTATTCAGCACCATGTACTAATCCATTCACTGTGCCAAAACCTAAACACTTATAAATTCATCCAGACACTCTCCTTACAGTACTCTCATCATTCAGTCAGTACCCAAGTACTCATGCACTGAGCCAGGCCTTAGCACATGGACTGCTTCAAACGCCTATCCGCTATGCATGCATTCCTCTAACCACCTACACACTTGTCTTTCACACCTTCAATTCTCCAGTCAGTATACATACACTTCCTGCAAACACCCTGTCACTCCCCTTGCACTCCTCTAGGTGCCCATTCAGCACCATGTACTAATCCATTCACTGCCCCAAAACCCAAACACTTATAAATTCACCCAGGCACTCTCGTTGCAGTACTATAATCATTTAGTCAGTACCCAAGTACTCATGCACTGAGCTAGGCCTTAGCACATGGACTGCTTCAAACACCTATCCACTATGCATGCAGTCCTCTAACCACCTACACACTTGTCTTTCACACCTTCAATTCCCCAGTCAGTATCTACACAATCCTGCAAACACCCTGTTACTCCCCTTCCACTCCTCCAGTGACCCATTCAGCACCATGTACTAATCCATTCACAGCACCAAAACCCAAACACTTATAAATTCACCCAGGCACTCTCGTTGCAGTACTATAATCATTCAGTCAGTACCCAAGTACTCATGCACTGAGACAGGCCTTAGCACATGGACTGCTTCAAACGCCAATCCACTATGCAGGCAGTCCTCTAACCACCTACACACTTGTCTTTCACACCTTCACTTCCCCAGTCAGTGTCCATACACTTCCAGCAAACACCCTGTCACTCTCCTTGCACTCCTCTAGTGACCCATTTAGCACCATGTACTAATCCATTCACTGCGCCAAAACCCAAACACTTATAAATTTACCCAGGGACTCTCCTTGCAGTACTCTAATCATTCAGTCAGTACCCAAGTACTCATGCACTGAGCCAGGCCTTAGCACATGGACTGCTTCAAACGCCTATCCACTCTGCATGTAGTCCTCTAACCACCTACACACTTGTCTTTCACACTTTCAATTCCCCAGTCAGTAGCCATACACTTCCAGCAAACACCCGGTCACTCTCCTTGTACTCCTCTAGTGACCCATTCAGCACCATGTACTAATCCATTCACTGCGCCAAAACCCAAACACTTATAAATTCACCCAGGGACTCTCCTTGCAGTACTCTAATCATTCAGTCAGTACCCAAGTACTCATGCACTGAGCCAGGCCTTAGCACATGGCCTGCAAACGCCTATCCACTATGCATGCAGTTCTCTTACCACGTACACACTTGTCTTTCAAACCTTCAAGTCTCCAGTCAGTATCCATACACTTCCAGCAAACACCCTGTCACTCACCTAGGACTCCTGTAGTGACCCATTCAGCACCATGTACTAACCCATTCACTGTACCAAAACCCAAACACTTATAAATTCATCCGGACACTGTCCTTGCAGTACTCTAATCATTCAGTCAGTACCCAAGTACCCATGCACTGAGCCAGGCCTTACCACATGGACTGCTTCAAACGCCTATCCGCTATGCATGCATTCCTCTAACCACCTACACACTTGTCTTTCACACCTTCAATCCTCCAGTCAGTATACATACCCTTCCTGCAAACACCCTGTCACTCTCCTTCCACTCCGCCAGTGACCCATTCAGCACCATGTACTAATCCATTCACAGCGCCAAAACCCAAACACTTACAAATTCAACCAGACACTCTCCTTGCAGTACTCTAATCATTCAGTCAGTACCCAAGTACTCATGCACTGAGACAGGCCTTAGCACATGGACTGCTTCAAACGCCAATCCACTATGCATGCAGTCCTTTAACAACCTACACACTTGTCTTTCACACCTTCAATTCCCCAGTCAGTGTCCATACACTTCCAGCAAACACCCTGTCACTCTCCTTGCACTACTCTAGTGACCCATTCAGCCCCATGTACTAATCCATTCACTGCGCCAAAACCCAAACACTTATAAATTCACCCAGGGACTCTCCTTGCAGTACTCTAATCATTCAGTCAGTACCCAAGTACTCATGCACTGAGCCAGGCCTTAGCACATGGACTGCTTCAAACGCCTATCCACTATGCATGTAGTCCTCTAACCACCTATAAACTTGTCTTTCACACCTTCAATTCCCCAGTCAGTATCCATACACTTCCAGCAAACACCCTGTCACTCCCCTTGACCTCCTCTAGTGACCCATTCAGCACCATCTACTAATCCATTCACTGCGCCAAAACCCAACCACTTATAAATTCACCCAGGCACTCTCATTGCAGTGCTCTAATCATTCAGTCAGTACCCAAGTACTCATGCACTGAGCCAGGCCTTAGCACATGGACTGCTTCAAACGCCTATCCACTATGCATGTAGTCCTCTAACCACCTATACACTTGTCTTTCACACCTTTAATTCCCCAGTCAGTAGCCATACACTTCCAGCAAACACCCTGTCACTCCCCTAGGACTCCTGTAGTGACCCATTCAGCAAAAATGTACTAATCCATTCACTGCACCAAAACCCAAACACTTATAAATTCACCCAGGCACTCTCGTTGCAGTACTCTAATCATTCAGCCAGTACCCAAGTATTCATGCACTGAGCTAGGCCTTAGCACATGGACTGCTTCAAACACCTATCCACTAGGCATGCAGACATCTAACCACCTACACACTTGTCTTTCACACCTTCAATTCCCCAGTCAGTATCCATACACTTCCAGCAAACTCCCTGTCACTCTCCTTGCACTCCTCTAGTGACCCATTCAGCACCATCTACTAATCCATTCACTGCGCCAAAACCCAACCACTTATAAATTCACCCAGGCACTCTCCTTGCAGTGCTCTAATCATTCAGTCTGTACCCAAGTACTCATGCACTGAGCCAGGCCTTAGCACATGGACTGCTTCAAACGCCTATCCGCTATGCATGCATTCCTCTAACCAACTACACACTTGTCTTTCACACCTTCAATTCTCCAGTCAGTATACATACACTTCCTGCAAACACCCTGTCACTCCCCTTGCACTCCTCTAGTGACCCATTCAGCACCATGTACTAATCCATTCACTGCACCAAAACCCAAACACTTATAAATTCACCCAGGCACTCTCGTTGCAGTACTCTAATCATTCAATCAGTACCCAAGTACTCATGCACTGAGCTAGGCCTTAGCACATGGACTGCTTCAAACACCTATCCACTATGCATGCAGTCCTCTAACCACCTACACACTTGTCTTTCACCCCTTCAATTCCCAGTCAGTATCTACACACTCCTGCAAACACCCTGTCACTCTCCTTCCACTCCGCCAGTGACCCATTCAGCACCATGTACTAATCCATTCACAGCGCCAAAACCCAAACACTCACAAATTCAACCAGGCACTCTCCTTGCAGTACTCTAATCATTCAGTCAGTACCCAAGTACTCATGCACTGAGAAAGGCCTTAGCACATGGACTGCTTCAAACGCCAATCCACTATGCATGCAGTCCTCTAACCACCTACACACTTGTCTTTCACACCTTCAATTCCCCAGTCAGTGTCCATACACTTCCAGCAAACACCCTGTCACTCTCCTTGCACTCCTCTAGTGACCCATTCAGCACCATGTACTAATCCATTCACTGCGCCAAAACCCAAACACTTATAAATTCACCCAGGCTCTCTCGTTGCAGTACTCTAATCATTTAGTCAGTACCCAAGTACTCATGCACTGAGCTAGGCCTTAGCACATGGACTGCTTCAAACACCTATCCACTATGCATGCAGTCCTCTAACCACCTACACACTTGTCTTTCACACCTTCAATTCCCCAGTCAGTGGCCATACACTTCCAGCAAACACCCTGTCACTCTCCTTGCACTCCTCTAGTGACCTATTCAGCACCATGTACTAATCCATTCACTGTGCCAAAACCCAAACACTTATAAATTCATCCAGACACTCTCCTTGCAGTACTCTAATCATTCAGTCAGTACCCAAGTACTCATGCACTGAGCCAGGCCTTAGCACATGGACTGCTTCGATCGCCTATCCGCTATGCATGCATTCCTCTAACCACCTACACACTTGTCTTTCACACCTTCAATTCTCCAGTCAGTATACATACACTTCCTGCAAACACCATGTCACTCCCCTTGCACTCCTCTAGTGACCCATTCAGCACCATGTACTAATCCATTCACTGCGCCAAAACCCAAACACTTATCAATTCACCCAGGGACTCTCCTTGCAGTACTCTAATCATTCAGTCAGTACCCAAGTACTCATGCACTGAGCCAGGCCTTAGCACATGGACTGCTTCAAACGCCTATCCGCTATGCATGTAGTCCTCTAACCACCTATACACTTGTCTTTCACACCTTCAATTCCCCAGTCAGTATCCATACACTTCCAGCAAACACCCTGTCACTCCCCTTGCACTCCTCTAGTGACCCATTCAGCACCATCTACTAATCAATTCACTGCGCCAAAACCCAACCACTTATAAATTCACCCAGGCACTCTCCTTGCAGTGCTCTAATCATTCAGTCAGTACCCAAGTACTCATGCACTGAGCCAGGCCTTAGCACATGGACTGCTTCAAACGCCTATCCACTATGCATGTAGTCCTCTAACCACCTACACACTTGTCTTTCACACCTTCAATTCCCCAGTCAGTAGCCATACACTTCCAGCAAACACCCTGTCACTCTCCTTGCACTCGTCTAGTGACCTATTCAGCACCATGTACTAATCCATTCACTGTGCCAAAACCCAAACACTTATAAAATCATGCAGACACTCTCGTTGCAGTACTCTAATCATTCAGTCAGTACCCAAGTACTCATGCACTGAGCTAGGCCTTAGCACATGGACTGCTTCAAACGCCTATCCGCTGTGCATGCATTCCTCTAACCACCTACACACTTGTCTTTCACCCCTTCAATTCCCCAGTCAGTATACATACACTTCCTGCAAACACCCTGTCACTCCCCTTCCACTCCGCCAGTGACCCATTTAGCACCATGTACTAATCCATTCACTGCGCCAAAACCCAAACACTTATAAATTCACCCAGGGACTCTCCTTGCAGTGCTCTAATCATTCAGTCAGTACCTAAGTACTCATGCACTGAGCCAGGCCTTAGCACATGGACTGCTTCAAACGCCTATCCACTATGCATGCATTCCTCTAACCACCTACACACTTGTCTTTCACAACTTCAATTCTCCAGTCAGTATACATACACTTCCTGCAAACACCCTGTCACTCCCCTTGCACTCCTCTAGTGACCCATTCAGCACCAAGTACTAATCCATTCACTGCACCAAAACCCAAACACTTATAAATTCACCCAGGCACTGTTGTTGCAGTACTCTAATCATTCAGTCAGTACCCAAGTACTCATGCACTGAGCTAGGCCTTAGCACATGGACTGCTTCAAACACCTATCCACTATGCATGCAGTCCTCTAACCACCTACACACTTGTCTTTCACCCCTTCAATTCCCAGTCAGTATCTACACACTCCTGCAAACACCCTGTCACTCCCCTTCCACTCCGCCAGTGACCCATTCAGCACCATGTACTAATCCATTCACAGCGCCTAAACCCAAACACTTACAAATTCAACCAGGCACTCTCCTTGCAGTACTCTAATCATTCAGTCAGTACCCAAGTACTCATGCACTGAGCTAGGCCTTAGCACATGGACTGCTTCAAACACCTATCCACTAGGCATGCACTCCTCTAACCACCTACACACTTGTTTTTCACCCCTTCAATTCCCCAGTCAGTATCTACACACTCCTGCAAACACCCTGTCACTCCCCTTCCACTCCTCCAGTGACCCATTCAGCACCATGTACTAATCCATTCACAGCGCCAAAACCCAAACACTTATAAATTCAACCAGGCACTATCCTTGCAGTACTCTAATCATTCAGTCAGTACCCAAGTACTCATGCACTGAGACAGGCCTTAGCACATGGATTGCTTCAAACGCCAATCCACTATGCATGCAGTCCTCTAACCTCCTACACACTCGTCTTTCACACCTTCAATTCCCCAGTCAGTGTCCATACACTTCCAGCAAACACCCTGTCACTCCCCTTGCACTCCTCTAGTGACCCATTCAGCACCATCTACTAATCCATTCACTGCGCCAAAACCCAACCACTTATAAATTCACCCAGGCACTCTCCTTGCAGTGCTCTAATCATTCAGTCAGTACCCAAGTACTCATGCACTGAGCCAGGCCTTAGCACATGGACTGCTTCAAACGTCTATCCACTATGCATGTAGTCCTCTAACCACCTACACACTTGTCTTTCACACCTTCAATTCCCCAGTCAGTATCCATACACTTCCAGCAAACACCCTGTCACTCTCCTTGCACTTCTCTAGTGACCTATTCAGCACCATGTACTAATCCATTCACTGTGCCAAAACCCAAACACTTATAAATTCATGCAGACACTCTCGTTGCAGTACTCTAATCATTCAGTCAGTACCCAAGTACTCATGCACTGAGCTAGGCCTTAGCACATGGACTGCTTCAAACACCTATCCACTATGCATGCAGTCCTCTAACCACCTACACACTTGTCTTTCACCCCTTCAATTCCCAGTCAGTATCTACACACTCCTGCAAATCCCCTGTCACTCCCCTTCCACTCCGCCAGTGACCCATTCAGCACCATGTACTAATCCATTCACTGCGCCAAAACCCAAACACTTATAAATTCACCCAGAGACTCTCCTAGCAGTACTCTAATCATTCAGTCAGTACCCAAGTACTTATGCACTGAGCCAGGCCTTAGCACATGGACTGCTTCAAACGCCTATCCACTATGCATGTAGTCCTCTAACCATGTATACACTTGTCTTTCACACCTTCAATTCCCCAGTCAGCGTCCATACACTTCCAGCAAACACCCTGTCACTCTCCTTGCACTCCTCTAGTGACCCATTCAGCACCATGTACTAATCTATTCACTATGCCAAAACCCAAACACTTATAAATTCATCCAGACACTCTCCTTGCAGTACTCTAATCATTCAGTCAGTACCCAAGTACTCATGCACTGAGCTTGGCCTTAGCACATGGACTGCTTCAAATACCTATCCACTATGCATGCAGTCCTCTAACCACCTACACACTTGTTTTTCACCCCTTCAATTCCCCAGTCAGTATCTACACACTCCTGCAAGCACCCTGTCACTCCCCTTCCACTCCTCCAGCGATCCAATCAGCACCATGTACTAATCCATTCACTGCGCCAAAACCCAAACACTTATAAATTCACCCAGGGACTCTCCTTGCAATACTCTAATCATTCAGTCAGTACCCAAGTACTCATGCACTGAGCCAGGCCTTAGCACATGGACTGCAAACGCCTATCCACTATGCATGCAGTCCTCTAACCACGTACACACTTGTCTTTCAAACCTTCAAGTCTCCAGTCAGTATCCATACACTTCCAGTAAACACCCTGTCACTCACCTAGGACTCCTGTAGTGACCCATTCAGCACCATGTACTAACCCATTTACTGTACCAAAACCCAAACACTTATAAATTCATCCAGACACTCTCCTTGCAGTACTCTAATCATTCAGTCAGTACCCAAGTACTCATGCACTGAGCCAGGCCTTAGCACATGGACTGCTTCGATCGCCTATCCGCTATGCATGCATTCCTCTAACCACCTACACACTTGTCTTTCACACCTTCAATTCTCCAGTCAGTATACATACACTTCCTGCAAACACCATGTCACTCCCCTTGCACTCCTCTAGTGACCCATTCAGCACCATGTACTAATCCATTCACTGCGCCAAAACCCAAACACTTATCAATTCACCCAGGGACTCTCCTTGCAGTACTCTAATCATTCAGTCAGTACCCAAGTACTCATGCACTGAGCCAGGCCTTAGCACATGGACTGCTTCAAACGCCTATCCGCTATGCATGTAGTCCTCTAACCACCTATACACTTGTCTTTCACACCTTCAATTCCCCAGTCAGTATCCATACACTTCCAGCAAACACCCTGTCACTCCCCTTGCACTCCTCTAGTGACCCATTCAGCACCATCTACTAATCCTTTCACTGCGCCAAAACCCAACCACTTATAAATTCACCCAGGCACTCTCCTTGCAGTGCTCTAATCATTCAGTCAGTACCCAAGTACTCATGCACTGAGCCAGGCCTTAGCACATGGACTGCTTCAAACGCCTATCCACTATGCATGTAGTCCTCTAACCACCTACACACTTGTCTTTCACACCTTCAATTCCCCAGTCAGTAGCCATACACTTCCAGCAAACACCCTGTCACTCTCCTTGCACTCGTCTAGTGACCTATTCAGCACCATGTACTAATCCATTCACTGTGCCAAAACCCAAACACTTATAAAATCATGCAGACACTCTCGTTGCAGTACTCTAATCATTCAGTCAGTACCCAAGTACTCATGCACTGAGCTAGGCCTTAGCACATGGACTGCTTCAAACACCTATCCACTATGCATGCAGTCCTCTAACCACCTACACACTTGTCTTTCACCCCTTCAATTCCCAGTCAGTATCTACACACTTCTGCTAACACCCTGTCACTCCCCTTCCACTCCGCCAGTGACCCATTTAGCACCATGTACTAATCCATTCACAACGACAAAACCCAAACATTTACAAATTCAACCAGGCACTCTCCTTGCAGTACTCTAATCATTCAGTCAGTACCCAAGAACTCATGCACTGAGACAGGCCTTAGCACATGGACTGCTTCAAACGCCAATCCACTATGCATGCAGTCCTCTAACCACCTACACACTTGTCTTTCACACCTTCAATTCTCCAGTCAGTATACATACACTTCCTGCAAACACCCTGTCACTCCCCTTGCACTCCTCTAGTGACCCATTCAGCACCATCTACTAATCCATTCATTGCACCAAAACCCAAACACTTATAAGTTCACCCAGGCACTCTCGTTGCAGTACTCTAATCATTCAGTCAGTACCCAAGTACTCATGCACTGAGACAGGCCTTAGCACATGGACTGCTTCAAACGCCAATCCACTATGCATGCAGTCCTCTAACCACCTACACACTTGTCTTTCACACCTTCAATTCCCCAGTCAGTGGCCATACACTTCCAGCAAACACCCTGTCACTCTCCTTGCACTCCTCTAGTGACCCATTCAGCACCATGTACTAATCCATTCACTGCGACAAAACCCAAACACTTATAAATTCACCCCGGGACTCTCCCTGCAGTACTCTAATCATTCAGTCAGTACCCAAGTACTCATGCACTGAGCCAGGCCTCAGCACATGGACTGCTTCAAATGCCTATCCACTATGCATGTAGTCCTCTAACCACCTATACACTTGTCTTTCACACCTTCAATTCCCCAGTCAGTAACCATACACTTCCAGCAAACACCCTGTCACTCTCCTTGTACTCCTCTAGTGACCCATTCAGCACCATGTACTAATCCATTCACTGCGCCAAAACCCAAACACTTATAAATTCACCCAGGGACTCTCCTTGCAGTACTCTAATCATTCAGTCAGTACCCAAGTACTCATGCACTGAGCCAGGCCTCAGCACATGGACTGCTTCAAACGCCTATCCACTATGCATGTAGTCCTCTAACCACCTACACACTTGTGTTTCACACCTTCAATTCCCCAGTCAGTAGCCATACACTTCCAGCAAACACCCTGTCACTCTCCTTGCACTCCTCTAGTGACCCATTCATCACCATGTACTAATCCATTTACTATGCCAAAACCCAAACACTTATAAATTCATCCAGACACTCTCCTTGCAGTACTCTAATCATTCAGTCAGTACCCAAGTACTCATGCACTGAGCCAGGCCTTAGCACATGGACTGCTTCAAACGCCTATCCGCTATGCATGCATTCCTCTAACCACCTACACACTTGTCTTTCACACCTTCAATTCTCCAGTCAGTATACATACACTTCCTGCAAACACCCTGTCACTCCCCTTGCACTCCTCTAGTGACCCATTCAGCACCATGTACTAATCCATTCACTGCACCAAAACCCAAACACTTAAAAATTCAACCAGGCACTCTCGTTGCAGTACTCTAATCATTCAGTCAGTACCCAAGTACTCATGCACTGAGCTAGGCCTTAGCACATGGACTGCTTCAAACGCCTATCCACTAGGCATGCACTCCTCTAACCACCTACACACTTGTTTTTCACCCCTTCAATTCCCCAGTCAGTATCTACACACTCCTGCAAACACCCTGTCACTCCCCTTCCACTCCTCCAGCGATCCATTCAGCACCATGTACTAATCCATTCACAGCGCCAAAACCCAAACACTTATAAATTCAACCAGGCACTATCCTTGCAGTACTCTAATCATTCAGTCAGTACCCAAGTACTCATGCACTGAGCCAGGCCTTAGCACATGGACTGCTTCAAACACCTATCCACTATGCATGCAGTCCTCTAACCACCTACACACTTGTCTTTCACCCCTTCAATTCCCAGTCAGTATCTACACACTCCTGCAAACACCCTGTCACTCCCCTTCCACTCCGCCATTGACCCATTCAGCACCATGTACTAATCCATTCACAGCGCCAAAACCCAAACACTTACAAATTCAACTAGGCACTCTCCTTGCAGTACTCTAATCATTCAGTCAGTACCCAAGTACTCATGCACTGAGACAGGCCTTAGCACATGGACTGCTTCAAACGCCAATCCACTATACAAGCAGTCCTTTAACAACCCACACACTTTTCTTTCACACCTTCAATTCCCCAGTCAGTGTCCATACACTTCCAGCAAACACCCCGTCACTCTCCTTGCACTACTCTAGTGACCCATTCAGCACCATGTACTAATCCATTCACTGCGCCAAACCCAGACACTTAAAAATTCACCCAGGGACTCTCCTTGCAGTACTCTAATCATTCAGTCAGTACCCAAGTACTTATGTACTGAGCCAGGCCTTAGCACATGGACTGCTTCAAACGCCTATCAACTATGCATGTAGTCCTCTAACCACCTATACACTTGTCTTTCACACCTTCAATTCCCCAGTCAGCATCCATACACATCTAGCAAACACCCTGTCACTCCCCTTGCACTCCTCTAGTGACCCATTCAGCACCATCTACTAATCCATTCACTGCGCCAAAACCCAACCACTTATAAATTCACCCAGGCACTCTCCTTGCAGTGCTCTAATCATTCAGTCAGTACCCAAGTACTCATGCACTGAGCCAGGCCTTAGCACATGGACTGCTTCAAATGCCTATCCAGTATGCATGTAGTCCTCTAACCACCTACACACTTGTGTTTCACACCTTCAATTCCCCAGTCAGTAGCCATACACTTCCAGCAAACACCCTGTCACGCTCCTTGCACTCCTCTAGTGACCCATTCAGCACCATGTACTAATCCATTCACTATGCCAAAACCCAAACACTTATAAATTCATCCAGACACTCTCCTTGCAGTACTCTAATCATTCAGTCAGTACCCAAGTACTCATGCACTGAGCCAGGCCTTAGCACATGGACTGCTTCAAACGCCTATCCGCTATGCATGCATTCCTCTAACCACCTACACACTTGTCTCTCACACCTTCAATTCTCCAGTCAGTATACATACACTTCCTGCAAACACCCTGTCACTCCCCTTGCACTCCTCTAGTGACCCATTCAGCACCATGTACTAATCCATTCACTGCACCAAAACCCAAACACTTATAAATTCACCCAGGCACTCTCGTTGCAGTACTCTAATCATTCAGTCAGTACCCAAGTACTCATGCACTGAGCTAGGCCTTAGCACATGGACTGCTTCAAACACCTATCCACTAAGCATGTACTCCTCTAACCACCTACACACTTGTTTTTCACCCCTTCAATTCCCCAGTCAGTATCTACACACTCCTGCAAGCACCCTGTCACTCCCCTTCCACTCCTCCAGCGATCCATTCAGCACCATGTACTAATCCATTCACAGCGCCAAAACCCGAACACTTATAAATTCAACCAGGCACTATCCTTGCAGTACTCTAATCATTCAGTCAGTACCCAAGTACTCAAGCACTGAGCCAGGCCTCAGCACATGGACTGCTTCAAATGCCTATCCACTATGCATGTAGTCCTCTAACCATCTATACACTTGTCTTTCACACCTTCAATTCCCCAGTCATTATCCATACACTTCCAGTAAACACCCTGTCACTCCCCTTGCACTCCTCTAGTGACCCATTCAGCACCATCTACTAATCCATTCACTGCGCCAAAACCCAAACACTTATAAATTCACCCAGGCACTCTCGTTGCAGTAATCTAATCATTTAGTCAGTACCCAAGTACTCATGCACTGAGCTAGGTCTTAGCACATGGACTGCTTCAAACGCCTATCCACTATGCATGTAGTCCTCTAACCACCTACACACTTGTCTTTCACACTTTCAATTCCCCAGTCAGTAGCCATACACTTCCAGCAAACACCCTGTCACTCTCCTTGTACTCGTCTAGTGACCTATTCAGCACCATGTACTAATCCATTCACTGTGCCAAAACCCAAACACTTATAAAATCATGCAGACACTCTCGTTGCAGTACTCTAATCATTCAGTCAGTACCCAAGTACTCATGCACTGAGCTAGGCCTTAGCACATTGACTGCTTCAAATACCTATCCACTATGCATGCAGTCCTCTAACCACCTACACACTTGTCTTTCACACCTTCAATTCTCCAGTCAGTATCCATACACTTCCAGCAAACACCCTGTCACTCCCCTTGCACTCCTCTAGTGACCTATTCAGCACCATCTACTAATCCATTCACTGCCCAAAACCCAACCACTTATAAATTCACCCAGGCACTCTCGTTGCAGTACTCTAATCATTCAGTCAGTACCGAAGTACTCATGCACTGAGCCAGGCCTTAGCACATGGACTGCAAACGCCTATCCACTATGCATGCAGTTCTCTAACCACGTACACACTTGTCTTTCAAACCTTCAAGTCTCCAGTCAGTATCCATACACTTCCAGCAAACACCCTGTCACTCACCTAGGACTCCTGTAGTGACCCATTCAGCACCATGTACTAACCCATTCACGGTACCAAAACCCAAACAATTATAAATTCATCCAGACACTCTCCTTGCAGTACTCTAATCATTCAGTCAGTACCCAAGTACTCATGCACTGAGCCAGGCCTTAGCACATGGACTGCTTCAAACGCCTATCCGCTATGCATGCATTCCTCTAACCACCTACACACTTGTCTTTCACACCTTCAATTCTCCAGTCAGTATACATACACTTCCTGCAAACACCCTGTCACTCCCCTTGCACTCCTCTAGTGACCCATTCAGCACCATGTACTAATCCATTCACTATGCCAAAACCCAAACACTTATAAATTCACACAGGCACTCTACTTGCAGTGCTCTAATCATTCAGTCAGTACCCAAGTACTCATGCACTGAGCTAGGCCTTAGCACATGGACTGCTTCAAACACCTATTCGCTATGCATGCATTCCTCTAACCACCTACACACTTGTCTTTCACACCTTCAATTCTCCAGTCAGTATACATACACTTCCTGCAAACACCCTGTCACTCCCCTTGCACTCCTCTAGTGACCCATTCAGCACCATGTACTAATCCATTCACCGCACCAAAACCCAAACACTTGTAAATTCACCCAGGCACTCTCGTTGCAGTACTCTAATCATTTAGTCAGTACCCAAGTACTCATGCACTGAGCTAGGCCTTAGCACATTGACTGCTTCAAATACCTATCCACTATGCATGCAGTCCTCTAACCACCTACACACTTGTCTTTCACACCTTCAATTCTCCAGTCAGTATCCATACACTTCCAGCAAACACCCTGTCACTCCCCTTGCACTCCTCTAGTGACCTATTCAGCACCATCTACTAATCCATTCACTGCCCAAAACCCAACCACTTATAAATTCACCCAGGCACTCTCGTTGCAGTACTCTAATCATTCAGTCAGTACCGAAGTACTCATGCACTGAGCCAGGCCTTAGCACATGGACTGCAAACGCCTATCCACTATGCATGCAGTTCTCTAACCACGTACACACTTGTCTTTCAAACCTTCAAGTCTCCAGTCAGTATCCATACACTTCCAGCAAACACCCTGTCACTCACCTAGGACTCCTGTAGTGACCCATTCAGCACCATGTACTAACCCATTCACGGTACCAAAACCCAAACAATTATAAATTCATCCAGACACTCTCCTTGCAGTACTCTAATCATTCAGTCAGTACCCAAGTACTCATGCACTGAGCCAGGCCTTAGCACATGGACTGCTTCAAACGCCTATCCGCTATGCATGCATTCCTCTAACCACCTACACACTTGTCTTTCACACCTTCAATTCTCCAGTCAGTATACATACACTTCCTGCAAACACCCTGTCACTCCCCTTGCACTCCTCTAGTGACCGATTCAGCACCATGTACTAATCCATTCACTATGCCAAAACCCAAACACTTATAAATTCATCTAGGCACTCTCGTTGCAGTACTCTAATCATTCAGTCAGTACCCAAGTACTCATGCACTGAGCTAGGCCTTAGCACATGGACTGCTTCAAACACCTATTCGCTATGGATGCATTCCTCTAACCACCTACACACTTGTCTTTCACACCTTCAATTCTCCAGTCAGTATACATACACTTCCTGCAAACACCCTGTCACTCCCCTTGCACTCCTCTAGTGACCCATTCAGCACCATGTACTAATCCATTCCGTGCACCAAAACCCAAACACTTACAAATTCACCCAGGCACTCTCGTTGCAGTACTCTAATCATTCAGTCAGTACCCAAGTACTCATGCACTGAGCTAGGCCTTAGCACATGGACTGCTTCAAACACCTATCCACTATGCATGCAGTCCTCTAACCACCTACACACTTGTCTTTCACCCCTTCAATTCCCCAGTCAGTGTCCATACACTTCCAGCAAACACCCTGTCACTCCCCTTCTACTCCTCCAGTGACCCATTCAGCACCATGTACTAATCCATTCACAGCACCAAAACCCAAACACTTATAAATTCACCCAGGCACTCTCGTTGCAGTAATCTAATCATTTAGTCAGTACCCAAGTACTCATGCACTGAGCTAGGCCTTAGTACATGGACTGCTTCAAACGCCTATCCACTATGCATGTAGTCCTCTAACCACCTACACACTTGTCTTTCACACTTTCAATTCCCCAGTCAGTAGCCATACACTTCCAGCAAACACCCTGTCACTCTCCTTGTACTCGTCTAGTGACCCATTCAGCACCATGTACTAATCCATTCACTGTGCCAAAACCCAAACACTTATAAAATCATGCAGACACTCTCGTTGCAGTACTCTAATCATTCAGTCAGTACCCAAGTACTCATGCACTGAGCCAGGCCTTAGCACATGGACTGCAAACGCCTATCCACTATGCATGCAGTCCTCTAACCACATACACACTTGTCTTTCAAACCTTCAAGTCTCCAGTCAGTATCCATACACTTCCAGTAAACACCCTGTCACTCACCTAGGACTCCTGTAGTGACCCATTCAGCACCATGTACTAACCCATTTACTGTACCAAAACCCAAACACTTATAAATTCATCCAGACACTCTCCTTGCAGTACTCTAATCATTCAGTCAGTACCCAAGTACTCATGCACTGAGCCAGGCCTTAGCACATGGACTTGTTCGATCGCCTATCCGCTATGCATGCATTCCTCTAACCACCTACACACTTGTCTTTCACACCTTCAATTCTCCAGTCAGTATACATACACTTCCTGCAAACACCCTGTCACTCCCCTTGCACTCCTCTAGTGACCCATTCAGCACCATGTACTAATCCATTCCCTGCACCAAAACCCAAACACTTACAAATTCACCCAGGCACTCTCGTTGCAGTACTCTAATCATTCAGTCAGTACCCAAGTACTCATGCACTGAGCTAGGCCTTAGCACATGGACTGCTTCAAACACCTATCCACTATGCATGCAGTCCTCTAACCACCTACACACTTGTCTTTCACCCCTTCAATTCCCCAGTCAGTGTCCATACACTTCCAGCAAACACCCTGTCACTCCCCTTCTACTCCTCCAGTGACCCATTCAGCACCATGTACTAATCCATTCACTGCGCCAAAACCCAACCACTTATAAATTCACACAGGCACTCTACTTGCAGTGCTCTAATCATTCAGTCAGTACCCAAGTACTCATGCACTGAGCCAGGCCTTAGCACATGAACTGCTTCAAACGCCTATCCACTATGCATGTAGTCCTCTAACCACCTACACACTTGTCTTTCACACCTTCAATTCCCCAGTCAGTAGCCATACACTTCCAGCAAACACCCTGTCACTCTCCTTGCACTCCTCTAGTGACCTATTCAGCACCATGTACTAATCCATTCACTGTGTCAAATCCCAAACACTTATAAATTCATCCAGACACTCTCCTTGCAGTACTCTAATCATTCAGTCAGTACCCAAGTACTCATGCACTGAGCCAGGCCTTAGCACATGGACTGCTTCGATCGCCTATCCGCTATGCATGCATTCCTCTAACCACCTACACACTTGTCTTTCACACCTTCAATTCTCCAGTCAGTATACATACACTTCCTGCAAACACCCTGTCACTCCCCTTGCACTCCTCTAGTGACCCATTCAGCACCATGTACTAATCCATTCCCTGCACCAAAACCCAAACACTTACAAATTCACCCAGGCACTCTCGTTGCAGTACTCTAATCATTTAGTCAGTACCCAAGTACTCATGCACTGAGCTAGGCCTTAGCACATGGACTGCTTCAAACACCTACCCACTATGCATGCAGTCCTCTAACCACCTACACACTTGTCTTTCACCCCTTCAATTCCCCAGTCAGTATCTACACAATCCTGCAAACACCCTGTCACTCCCCTTCCACTCCTCCAGTGACCCATTCAGCACCATGTACTAATCCATTCACAGCACCAAAACCCAAACACTTATAAATTCAACCAGGCACTCTCCTTGCAGTACTCTGATCATTCAGTCAGTACCCAAGTACTCCTGCACTGAGACAGGCCTTAGCACATGGACTGCTTCAAACGCCTATCCGCTATGCATGCATTCCTCTAACCACCTACACACTTGTCTTTCACCCCTTCAATTCCCAGTCAGTATCTACACACTCCTGCTAACACCCTGTCACCCCCCTTCCACTCCGCAAGTGACCCATTTAGCACCATGTACTAATCCATTCACAACGACAAAACCCAAACATTTACAAATTCACCCAGGCACTCTCCTTGCAGTACTCTAATCATTCAGTCAGTACCCAAGTACTCATGCACTGAGCCAGGCCTTAGCACATGGACTGCTTCAAACGCCTATCCACTATGCATGTAGTCCTCTAACCACCTATACACTTGTCTTTCACACCTTCAATTCCCCAGTCAGTATCCATACACTTCCAGCAAACACCCTGTCACTCCCCTTGCACTCCTCTAGTGACCCATTCAGCACCATGTACTAATCCATTCACTGCCCAAAACCCAACCACTTATAAATTCACCCAGGCACTCTCGTTGCAGTGCTCTAATCATTCAGTCAGTACCCAAGTACTCATGCACTGAGATAGGCCTTAGCACATGGACTGCTTCAAACACCTATCCACTATGCATGCAGTCCTCTAACCACCTACACACTTGTCTTTCCCCCCTTCAATTCCCAGTCAGTATCTACACACTCCTGCAAATCCCCTGTCACTCCCCTTCCACTCCGCCAGTGACCCATTCAGCACCATGTACTAATCCATTCACAGCGCCAAAACCCAAACACTTACAAATTCAACCAGGCACTCTCCTTGTAGTACTCTAATCATTCAGTCAGTACCCAAGTACTCCTGCACTGAGACAGGCCTTAGCACATGGACTGCTTCAAACGCCAATCCACTATGCATGCAGTCCTCTAACCACCTACACACTTGTCTTTCACACCTTCAATTCCCCAGTCAGTGTCCATACACTTCCAGCAAACACCCTGTCACTCTCCTTGCACTCCTCTAGTGACCCATTCAGCACCATGTACTAATCCATTCACTGTGCCAAAACCCAAACACTTATAAATTCACCCAGGGACTCTCCTTGCAGTACTCTAATCATTCAGTCAGTACCCAAGTACTCATGCACTGAGCCAGGCCTTAGCACATGGACTGCAAATGCCTATCCACTATGCATGCAGTCCTCTAACCACGTACACACTTGTCTTTCAAACCTTCAAGTCTCCAGTCAGTATCCATACACTTCCAGCAAACACCCTGTCACTCACCTAGGACTCCTGTAGTGACCCATTCAGCACTATGTACTAACCCATTTACTGTACCAAAACCCAAACACTTATAAATTCATCCAGAGACTCTCCTTGCAGTACTCTAATCATTCAGTCAGTACCCAAGTACTCATGCACTGAGCCAGGCCTTAGCACATGGACTGCTTCAAACCCCTATCCGCTATGCATGCATTCCTCTAACCACCTACACACTTGTCTTTCACACCTTCAATTCTCCAGTCAGTATACATACACTTCCTGCAAACACCCTGTCACTCCCCTTGCACTCCTCTAGTGACCCATTCAGCACCATGTACTAATCCATACACTGCGCTAATACCCAAACACTTATAAATTCACCCAGGGACTCTCCTTGCAGTACTCTAATCATTCAGTCAGTACCCCAACACATAGTGTTCCCTAGTGTATGTAGGTGTTTTAACTGTATTCTGAGTGTCTTTTAGCATAGCACTGGCTCTAGGACTGGTTAGTCAGAGTCAGTTACCACCAGTACCCATCTGAAAAAGTTGAGGGTACTGGATGATTTGCAGCAAGGCCTCTTTCTGCTCCTCTGTTTGTTCTTTCTGCCTGTCTTCCTTCTTCCTGAACTTTTCTTCGTCTTTGTGGACTTCTTTTGCTTCATTCTGTATTTCTTTTTCTTCTTTCTGTGTGTCTTTTCTTCTTTCTTCACATGTCCTACCTCTGTAGGCATAGTTAGAAACTAGCATTTAAAACACCTTAGAAATTAACTGAAAAAACCATAGCTTTCAGGGCTGTTATAGTTAACTGGACATTTCACTATAACTCGCGCGCCCGCAATCCACTGCTGATGATGTCACATATTACATCATTCATGACATGGTCAGTGACATCACTGATGACATCTCAAATGACATCTCAAATGACATCACTGATGACATCATCCACGTGACAATCAGATACTCCTCTTCATACACTAGTATAACCTTTCATCACTCACTGTAAAATACAGAGTACAATATTTGAATCCATTGACACACCAATACAAGTTTCTAAAAACCCGCTCAGTGATTCCTAGATCTACACACACATCTAATCACTTACCTATAGATTCACTCATACATGCTGTCAATGATCAATAGAACACTATCAAATATACTTATACACCTATATAGACATTACACACCAGCACACATCCTATTCACTTATGCAGTCATCCTACTCACTTATCCAAACAATGGATCATACTTACATTTAGTCAGCTACATACTTATACAAACACCACTTCATTTATTCATATAGATTGTAACTCATACTTAGTGTGTAATATCATCACTATTACAAGTATACAGTTATCCATACAGTCACTCATACAATCCCTGAGTCTTATGTATACTTATGTATATACAACAACTGTCACATACACTGCCTTTTATTTTTCTAGTTTGTTGGACATATACCATTGAGAGATATATTTGCTCATCACCACACCCATAAAGATATTCACTCACCCAAACAACTATTATAACATGCAGTCTTAACCTCATATACCTACTGAATCAACTATTCACACATCTTTGGCCAGTCACACACACCCCCACCGAGCCACACACACATTCACTCTCCCATACAAATACTCAGTTAAGTAATCAATAACTAATATAGACCTTCACGTAGCTAGTAACCAACTGATGCAGCAGTTTACACAACAACTGACAAAGTGATACAGATATTCACACAGTTTAATCACTATCCAATATATTTAATGAGACACTATAAATTAGTCAAGTAAATAGTCAATCACACAGCTACTAAATCCTCCATTCAGATATTTATATGTCCACTCATTCTTGAATGCAGATTGCTATATATATAATACATATATAAATAACGAACCAAACCACATTCACCGGATGATGTCATCAGTGATGTCATCAGTGATCTCATTTGAGATGTCATCAGGGATGTCACTGACCATGTCATGAATGATGTAATATGTGACATCATCAGCAGTGGAGTGCGGGCGCGCGAGTTATAGTTAGCAGAACTAACTATAACGGAGGAATTTCAATGGCTTTGTACGAGTGAAATGTCCAGCTAACTATAACAGCCCTGAAATCTATGGTTTTTTCAGTGAATATATATATATATACTTTGCACTTTGCATTTTGAAACTTAAGAAAAGAGGAAAAAAGCTAATAAAAATGAAATGAGCAACTTTAAAACTGACCTGGATCTGCTGTCTGGTGTGCTGCCTTTCTGTGACCCTCTGTGACTTGCTAAATACTTTTGAGGGCTCCACACAGGAAATTCCTTTCCCATATATATATATATATATATATGTACATATATATATATATATATTCACTTAAAAAACCATAGGTTTCACACATGTTATAGTTAGGTGGACATTTCACTCTTAAAAAACCAATGAAATTCCCCCGTTATATAGTTCAGATAACTATAACTCGCGCGCCCACAATCCACTGCTCATGACGTCACATATTACATCACTCATGACATGGTCAGTGGCATCACTCATGACATCACTCATGACATCATCCTTTTGATAGTGTGGCGGTCGCGCGAGTTATAGTTATCTGAACTAACTATAACGGGGGAATTTCAATGGTTTTTTACGAGTGAAATGTCCACCTAACTATAACATGTGTGAAACCTATGGTTTTTTAAGTGAATTTGCAAGGTTTTTTAAATGCTAATTCCTAACTATAACGTGAGTGAAACCTATGGTTTTTTCAGTGAATTTGTACGGTTTTTTAAATGCTAAGTTATGTATTTATTATTATATTTTTTATATATTTATTTTACAATAAACTACGTATTATTTGTTTTTTAATGGTTTTTCATCGTGCGTGCACCCCGCCATTTTTTTTAAAAATAATTAAAATGTTTTTTCTGCCTTCGGGGTCCTTCAGGGACCCCCTGACAATGGCTAGGGGGTCAGGAACTCTCTACCCTGCCCCCTTTTCACATTCGCCACCTTCCTTTTTCACTCTCGCACTCAAAACAAAAAAATGGCGGCCGACACTTCCTGATTTCGACCGATTCGAACGTTGACAGACATGTAACCACCAATCAGAATTAGGCTCGCGCACGTTAGGGTGCGCGCACGGTGCGCGGCTATAGATATTTATGTACTTTAACTGAAATTTTCTCAGGAACTACTGAACAGATTGACTCCAAATATGCAAAAGGCACATCCCTGACCGGAGGACTACTTCTTAAAACGTGTTTTGGGACCCCCTTTTTTCTCGGCCCCCGCTTGATGAATCCCCCCCGAGACTTTCAGGGTAGGAGCTGAGCAGAGCGCCCCATTAGTTTTGAAAATTTCGCGAGGATTCGTCAACCGGCGCCAATGTTATTCAAAATAGAATTTTGAGATTTCCTATGGAAACACGGTCCTAACTATAACTATCTACAGGCGACCGCCAGTAGATAATATATATATATATATATATATATATATATATATATATATATATTACCAACTGGCAGTCGCCAGTAGGTCGTTATTGTTAGGACCTATTTTCCATAGGAAATCCACAACATTCTATTTGGAATAACGTTGGCGCCGATCGACGAATCTTTGCAAAATTTTCCAAACGTTTGGCCAGTTCCGCTCCGCTCCTATCCTGAAAATTTCACAGTGATGCATCAGTGAAGCATTTTCCCATAGGACCTGTTGATGCAGCTACAGCCCGAACTGCTGAACAGAATTACACCAAATTTGGCAACGAGGTAGTCCTCAGTTCAAACTCATGCCTTTTGCTTAAATCGTGTAATTCCGTTGAGTAGTTCCTGAGAAAATTAGAGTTAAAAAGATAGATATATATCTGGGCGGAGCCTAACCACACATCTCATCGTGAGATCTGATTGGCTGTCAGTACTTCATCCAAGAAGTGTTGGCAGCCATCTTGGGGCCAATATACATGATAGCATCTCATTAAAAAGCATTGCAGTTAATAGAAGGTTTTAAGACTTTAGTTACATTATAAATCATTTGTAGATGGTACCATACTCATTTTAGGAATTGTGGTATGTTCTAAGGTGATTCTACCATGTGAAAAAGCCTTCTGCTTTGATATCATGAATCATGTTTGAGAGAAAACTATTTTCTCATGCTTTTCCCCACAGAGGTTTGGAAGGTGATCTATAAGCTAAACTGAGAGCATATTTTCTGTAAATTCACATTATCTTTCTCAGTGATGTGAGAATGAAGTCTGACATTCTCAGTAAAAGTCCTACTTATGACAAACGTATTGAACACCTGAAGCCATCTTGATTGGAATAAAGTGGTAACTCTTAAGACATTTAATTTAAAAAGGAACAAAATGAGGGGGTTCATTTTGTCATAGAAAGTATGATTAGTACTGCAGAAAGAAAAATTAGGGCACATTTTGAGTGACTTCTCAAATCCTCTTCTATTTCATTAAAAAATTCTGACATGCAGACTGAAACATGCACTTTCAATACCAGCAGCAGACTTCCCTGGTGAGCAGTAGCTTTACTACAGTGATCTAATAAGCAACTAGAGTGCTAACATTCTGAATTTATGGCAAATGTGTGACACATCTGAATGCCTTCTTGATGGAATCAAAGTAAAAAACTGAAAGTATTTCCTACTGAGGAGACTGTAGTAAATGAAGAAATTAGGACACTTCATAACAAATAATTCTCCCAAAATGGCCACCAGAGACAAAAGAGCCCAAATGTAGCCCAAATATCACTCAGATGTAGCCCAAGTATAGCCCAATGACAGAATGTCCCAGAGTGTTCTAACGAACAACTAGAGCGCTAACAGTCTTACTCATGACAAAAGTATGGCACACCTGAAGCCATCTTGATTGTAATAAAGTGGTAACACTCAAAACATTTAATTTACAAAGGAACAAAATGAGGGGGTTCATTTTGCCATATAAGAACAAGTTACTAACCTTCGGTAACGATGTATCTGTAAGAAACATTAGTTAGTTAGATTCCTCACCTTAGAATATCCCCAGGCGTCAGACTGGATCCGGAAGATTTTTCGTCAGCAATACCCCTTGCGCGTCGCTAGGCGTCGTCTGCGGCTCCGCGTCCGTCGTCGGCGTCGTGCGCCGGGATGACGTCGGAGTACTTAGACGCCGCCCTCGCGCGCTGACGTCAGTTCTTGTACATAGCCTTCCGCGCCAGGAACGCAGAGCCATGCAAAGACCGACACTGGTGCCAAAAATAAAATCATGGGGCCTGAAAGGACAACCTTAACCCTAGATGTCAGTTCGCAGAACGGGGAGGATGGGTGGGTCGGTGAGGAATCTAACTAACTAATGTTTCTTACAGATACATCGTTACCGAAGGTTAGTAACTTGTTCATCTGAAAGAAACACGTTAGTTAGATTCCTCACCTTAGAATAGATACCCAAGCAATACCATCCCCGGTGGTGGGTCTGCGAACCAAGATCACACCAGAAAGTCCTGGAGGACAGAACGGCCAAAGAAGCCATCCCTCCGGACTTGGCTGTCAAGGCAATAATGCCTGGCAAACGTGTGTAGCGAAGCCCACGTCGCCGCCTGACAGATGTCCTGCAAAGGGACTCCCCGTCCCAAGGCAGTAGTAGCCGCCGTGGCCCGAGTAGAATGGGCGCGCAGCCCAACAGGAGGGTCCTTTTTAGCCAAGGAATAGCAGATTTTTATACACAAAACGACCCACCGAGAGATGGTTCGTTTGTGCACAGCTTTCCCCTTCTTAGCGCCCACGTACCCAACAAAAAGCTGGTCGTCCACCCGGAACTGTTTTGTGCGGTCCAGATAAAAGGAGAGCGCACGTTTTGGGTCCAGACAGTGGAGCCTCTCTTCCTCTTTGGAAGGATGCGGAGGCGGAAAGAAGGTGGGCAAGGTGACAGACTGCCCAAGGTGAAATGGAGTCACCACTTTAGGAAGAAAGGAGGGACGAGGCCGAAGGACAACCTTGTCCGGATGAACAGATAGAAAAGGAGGCTTTGAAGATAAAGCCTGGAGCTCACTCACCCGTCTAGCCGAGGTGATGGCTACCAGAAAAGCAGTCTTTAGAGTTAGAAGACGAAGAGGGCAATTGTGAAGAGGCTCGAAGGGAGCGCACATCAGGAATGTCAAAACCAGATTCAAGTCCCACTGAGGCATTACAAAAGGGACAGGAGGGAACGTGTGTGTAATGCCTTTGAGAAAGCGTGTAACCACAGGGGACTTGAAAAGAGAAGGCTGATCAGGAAGCCGCAAGAAGGTGGAGATGGCAGCAAGATAACCTTTCAGGGTGCCCAGGGCAGAGCCCTGCCGGGCCAGAGAAAGAAGGAAGAGGAGAACCTCAGAAAGAGGGGCGGAAAGGGGATCCACAGCCTTTGCTGTGCACCATGCCACAAATTTGTTCCACCGGCAGGCGTATACCGACTTTGTGGAGGGACGCCTGGCTGCCAGAATGATATCACAGACTTCAGGAGGCAAGTCAAATGGCATCAACTGCCGCCGCTCAATCTCCACGCATGGAGGTGGAGGCTGGACAGGTTCGGGTGGAGGACCGTCCCCTGCTGCTGCGACAGAAGATCCTCCCGAAGGGGCAGACGTATCAGGGGATCGGTCAACAGACTGAGTAGCTCGGGATACCAGTATCTCCGTGCCCAATCCGGAGCCACCAAGATGACTTGGGCCCGGTCGCGCCTGATCTTCTTCAGCACTCTGGGCAGAAGTGGTATAGGCGGAAAGGCGTACAACAGACCGCAACTCCACTCGTGACGAAAAGCGTCGCCGAGCGAGTGCCGCCTTGGAAATTCCAACGCGCAGAACTGCTGACATTGCGCGTTCTCTTCGGTGGCGAATAGATCTGACCAAGGCTCTCCCCACTGCTGAAAGAGGCCTTGCACCACTTCGGAGTTCAGACGCCATTCGTGATCCATCATGCACCGGCGGCTGAGTTCGTCTGCTCTGGCGTTCAGAGAGCCCGCCAGATGTTGAACCACCAGGGTGACACCCTGGTGTTCCAGCCATGTCCAGAGGCGCAGAGCCTCCTGACAAAGGGTCCACGACCCCACCCCGCCCTGTTTGTTGCAGTACCACATGGCGGTGGTGTTGTCCGTGAACACCTGCACGACACTTCCCCTGACAGAGGGAAGGAAGGCTTTCAGTGCAAGCCGGATCGCTCTCAACTCCAACAGGTTGATGTGGAGACGAGACTCCGCCGGAGACCAGAGGCCTCTGATCTCCGCCTCTCCCATATGGCCACCCCATCCCAGGAGGGACGCATCCGTCACTACGACATGCTCCGGTTGGGGAAGGGAGAGGCTCTTGCCCTTGACCCACTCGCGGTCCGTGAGCCACCACTGCAACTGCTGTGCAGTACCCTCCGAGATCAAGACATGGTCGGACAGGTTGCCGTGATGCTGGGCCCACTGAAACTTCAGGTCCCACTGCAGAGCCCGCATGCGCCGCCTGGCGTGATGCACTAGTAGGATGCAGGAGGCCATCAGCCCCAGAAGCCGCAACACTAGCCTGACCGAAACCCGGGATAGAGGCCGAAAGATGGGAATCAGGGCCTGTATATCCCGGACCCGCTGTTCCGGTGGATGGACCCGGAACTGCGCCGAATCGAGAACCGCTCCGATGAAGAGGAGCTTCTGAGAGGGACTCAAGTGTGACTTCGGCACGTTGATGGAAAACCCCAGCAAATGCAGGAGATCCGCCGTAGTCTGGAGGTGGGAGACGACTGCCTGGGGCGAGCCCGCCTTCAACAACCAGTCGTCGAGATAGGGGAAGACTGGGACCCCTGATCTGCGCAGATGAGCTGCGACCACCGCCATCACTTTCGTGAACACCCGAGGGGCACTGGTGAGGCCGAAGGGGAGCACGGTAAACTGAAAGTGCTCTTGGCCCACCGTGAACCGCAGGTAACGCCGGTGGGCCGGCAGGACGGGGATATGGAAATATGCGTCCTGCAAGTCCAACGCTACCATCCAGTCTCCAGGGTCTAGGGCAGCTAAAACCTGAGCCAACGTGAGCATCTTGAACCTTTCCTTTCGGAGGAAGGCATTGACGTTCCGGAGGTCCAAGATAGGGCGCAGGCCCCCCTTGCCCTTCTTGGGAACCAGAAAGTAGTGGGAATAACAACCACGACCTACTTCTGGACTCGGAACGCGCTCGACGGCCCCCTTGGCCAAGAGAGCCGAATCTTCCTCGCGGAGAAGATCCAAATGATCCCCCGAGATACGGTGGTGCTGCGGTGGCATGGCTGGAGGGGTCGTCTCGAAGGGGAGGGAGTAGCCCCTTCGGACGATTTGCAGCACCCACCTGTCCGATGTTATGGACCGCCAGTGGAGCAGGTGATGGCGAACTCTGCCGCCCACTGGCGTGGTATGGGCCTGAAAGCTCGGACTAGGAAGGCTTGGAGGCGGATGCTGCCGGGGTGGATGTGGGCTGACCACGTCGGCCTCCATTTCCGCCACGGCGGAAGCCACGTCCGCGACCGCGCGCAGGTTGGTTCTGCGGCTGGTGGCTTTGCGGACGTGAGGAGGCGCCCCTTCCTTGGCCACGAAAGGGGCGAAAAGCGGAGGTGTGCGCCCGCGGAGCCGAGAGGCCCAAGGACTTGGCCGTAGCCCGGGAGTCCTTAAAGCGGTTCAGCGCACTGTCCGCCTTCTCACCAAACAGGCGAGTGCCATCAAAGGGCATGTCCATGAGGGTGTTCTGGACATCCCCGGAAAATGACGTGGACCGCATCCAGGCGTGGCGGCGGAGCGCCACCGTGGTGGAAATCGCCCGACCTAGCGAGTCCGTGGTGTCAAGCCCACATCTTATGGCGTGCCGTGCTGCATCCCTCCCATCGGCCAAAGCCTGGGTAAGACGCGTCCGGACCTCCTCCGGACACAGGGGCAGCACGTCCTCCACCGTATCCCACAGGGAATGGGAATAACGGTCCAAGAGACAGGCGGTATTTAAGGACCGCAGGCCCAAACTAAGGGACGAGAACAGTTTCTTGCCAAACTGCTCGAGTCTCTTGGAATCCCGGTCCGGCGGAGCGGTCGGGAAGGAGGATTGGGAAGTAGAGGCCTGGATAACCAGACTCTCGGGGGTGGGGTGTTGGGACAGGAAACTGGGGTCGCCCGGAGCAGGGCGGTGGCGCCTGGCAACGTTCCTATCCACAGGAGGAACTGTGGAGGGCTTGGACCAGGTGCCCTGCAGAACGTCAGTGAGGGCCTCGTTGAACGGCAGCAGAGGCTCAGTGGAGCTTGCTGAGGTTTGAAGCACCTCAGTGAGGATGTTGGTCCTCACAGCCACGGCAGGCAACTCGAGCCCAAGGGCCTCAGCCGCCTTGCGCAGCACCACAGAAAATGCTGCACCCTCCTCCGAAGCCACGGTCGGAGGAGAAGTGAATCCAGCGTCTGGCGAGGTGTCCAGCCCGCTGGCCTCCCCCAGTTCATCTGCCCAGTCCTGAGAAAGCTGTGTCTGAACAGCCAGAGGGTCCTCGAACCCCTCCCAGTCGCCCCCTTCTTCCGATTCCTGATAAACAGGAGGAATGATCGGAACCGGACTGTAGAGATGGTAGGACTCAAGCGGCGTCGGCGGACGCCGTGCCGGCGTCGGGTCCGGATGAGGGCTAAACCGGGGCGTCGGCGTCACAGGCGTCGGCGTCGGTGGCGCCGGTGACGGCGTCGGTGGTTCAGGCGTCGGCGCCGGTGGAGGAGTGACAAGGTCAACTGGCGTCGACTGGGGCCCAGGCAAGGGCCCCGCGGGGACCTGCGGCGTCGAGACCGGAGTCGTCGACGGCGCCGGGGCCGGAGCCGCCGGCACGCGAGGTCACCCAGTCGAGTCCGCGGGGCCCGAAGGCGCGCCAGCGGGCGTCGACGGCGGGGCCAGGCTCCTCATGGCCGAGAGGAAGGCACTGATCTCCGCCGGCGCCGCGTCAGCCCCAGGGACCGGAAGGTATGGGGGCGGACGCGGCACCTGCGGCTCCGCCGGAGCCGCGGGGGTGGAACCACTTGGACCCTCGGCCGAGTCGCGCGACCGGCGAGGGGAGTCCGAAGAGCGATGTCGCCGCTTGGACTTCTTAGAGTGTTTGGACTTACCCGACGACTTGGAGCCCGACGATCGATGGTGGCGTCGGCTAGGGCTCCGCGAGCGATCCTTGGACCTCCTCCTGGACCGGGATCGCGCACGACGCGGAGCCGAGTGGCGAAGCTCGAGAAGCTTGCGGGACCGCTCCCGCCTAGCCTTCGAAGTCAGGGCCTGACAGTCGTTGCACGACTCCGCGTCGTGGTCGAGGCCTAAGCAGTAGAGGCACCGGCGGTGGTGATCGGTCACCGACATCAGTCGATGACAATCTTCGCAAGCCTTGAACCCAGGCATCCTACCGGCACCAGATGTCGACAGACAAGGATCAAAAATGATCAAAAAGATTTAGTCAAAAAAGACTAAAAGGGGTAGCTCTCCCGGATCTGCGCTTACTGGCGCGGAAAAAAGAAGAACTGACGTCAGCGCGCGAGGGCGGCGTCTAAGTACTCCGACGACGTCATCCCGGCGCACGACGCCGACGACGGACGCGGAGCCGCAGACGACGCCTAGCGACGCGCAAGGGGTATTGCTGACGAAAAATCTTCCGGATCCAGTCTGACGCCTGGGGATATTCTAAGGTGAGGAATCTAACTAACGTGTTTCTTTCAGATATTATGATTAGTGCTGCAGAAAGAAAAATTAGGGCACATTTTGACTTCTCAAATCCTCTTCTATTTCATAGAACAAATCTGACATGCAGACTGAAACATGCATTTTGAATACCAGCAGCAGACTTTCCTGGTGAGCAGTAGCTTTACTACAGTGATCTAATGAGCAACTAGAGTGCTAACATTCAGAATTTATGGCAAATGTGTGACATATCTGAATACCTTCTTGATGGAATCCAAGTAAAAAACTGAAAGCATTTCCTACTGAGGAGACTGCAGTTAATGAGGAAATTAGGAAACTTCATAACAAATAAATCTCCCAAGATGGCCACCAGAGACAAAAGAGCCCAAATGCAGCACAAATATCACCCAGATGTAGCCCACATGTAGCCCAAAGACAGAAGTGTGCAAAACACTTATTTTTTGTGTATTTTCAGTTTTATATAGTGCAGACTTGTCAGGTATTGGAGTGCTTTACATGAGCATTGGTTACATCACACAAGATCAAATTCATTTTGATTGTAGACATGGGGAGATTAAGTGATTTGACCAGAATCACAGAATGTTGAGCTGAAGTAGAAACTCCCACCTGGTTCCCCAGTTGCAAAGTCTGCAGCTCTGGAAGTAACACCACATCCTCTCCCCTAGGTGCACCATGTAATCAAGTGGTCAACTGGATAAAAAAACATAAAGGTTACAAATAATTTAAAAGTTCTTTGTCGCTATTTGAAAACTCAGAAAATATGTCCTCATTTTAGTTTTTTAGAGCACTAACCATTATTTTGAATCAAAAAAGACCCTTTCATATATGTAATTTCTAAAAGAAATGCTCTAGGTACTACAGTTTTGATTACATCAAGAGGACGTCAGGCGTTCCACACTTTTGTAATAAATATAGAATGTTAGCAATCTAGTTGTTCATTGGGATACTGTTGAGAGGCAGAGGCCAGGGGCACGGACTCTGAAAATTGAAGGCAGGTAGGAGAGTTCAGAGGCAACAATTTGACCACAGTGGGCAGGCAGGAAGGGCAGTGGCAGCACAACAGACTATGGAGGGCAGTAGAAAGGGGGGCAGGGGCAACAAACCAACAATACAGGACTGGCAAGAGAGGCTGTGGTAATATAATAGACCATTGTGGGCAGAAGGAAGAGGCAGTGGTAGTACAACCATACATGCCAACAGACCTGTTTCAGCCAGGAAACGTCCAATGTTTTTAAGCTCAAATGGGCTTTATTTGATCTGTCTCCTGTCTACAATCTCCTCTTTTTCAATGTAACTCAAAGGGGAAAATCAATACCCCAGTTGTTTTTCAAAATCTCCCTCTTACCAAGTTCAAAATGTTCGCAAGTATGGTACATTGGATCATGGAAGGAAATGGGATAGGGACATGGACTTGGATAACAGAGGACAGGAGGGACATGGAGAGGTGCACCAAACTGACCCTACAGGGCAGGCATCAGGGTTTGCAGCAGCACAATACACCACACAGGGTATGCGGGACGGGAGTGCAGCACAACAATCCATAGAAAGCAAGAGGGAGGGGACAGGACCATGCACATGGACAACAGAGAACAGAGGGGAAAGAGGCAATGGTAGCTAGTTGACCATAATGGACAGACAGGAGAGAAAGCTGCAGCATAACAGACCATAAAGGACAGGAGGGACGGATCAGGGGCATAACAATGGAACAGACAAGCCAGGAGGGAGGGTATAGGGGTCTACACATAGAAACAGATGGCTGGGGGCAAGGGGACAGGGCAGGAGCAGCAAGATGACCATGGAGGTCAGGCAGGATGGGCACTAGAAACAAGACACACCATGGAGAGCAACAATGACTATGATGGCATACACACAGACCATGGAAGGAAGATGGGAGGGGGTCAGGGGCAGCTAGCTGACCACACAGGGAAGGTGAGAGGGGCCATGGCAGCACAGAAGACCATGCATGGCAAGCGGGAGGGTTAGTTGCAGCACAATGGCTATGATGGGCAAGAAGGAGGGTGCAGGGGCATGCACAAAGGACCATGGAGGATAGAAGGGAGGGTCAGGACCTGGGCACAGACAAGAGAGTTCAGGGGAAGGGGCCTCACAACAGACCACGCGGGGCAGGCAGGAGGAGCAATTGCAGCACAACAGACCAGGGAGGGCAGAAGGGTGTGGCAGTAAAATGGACCATGGAGGACAGGAGGAAGGGGATAGGGGCATGGCATGTGGACAGGCAGGGTGGAGGTGGCAGGGACAGGTTACAGTCATCTGACAATGCTAGGCAGGTGGGAGGGGAGTGGCAGCTCAACAGAACACTCAGGGTCGATAGGAGTGGCAGGTCCATGGAACATGGTGGGCAAAAAGGATGGAGCAGAGGCATGCACAAAGACATCGGGGGGAAGGAGAATAGGGGCAGCAAGCTAAGCACAGAGGCTAAGCAGGAGGTCAATGATGGGCCATAGAATTGGGCAATGGAGGGCAGGAGGAGTGGACTGATACATCATGCTAAATGGAGGGCAGTGGCAGCACATCAGACCATGCATGGCAGGAGGGAGGAGGCTAGTCCATGGATTCAAACAACAGAGGATAGGGAGGAGGTGGATGGGGCAGCAAGCTAACTGTTCAGAGAAGGTGGGTATTAGGAACTTTATTGTTTTTAAAATGTGTGTCTGTGCGAACTACTTAAAATATGAACAAGTACGCAGCATAATCTCACTTTTATTCAGGAAGAAGAGGACGTTTGTGACTGTGACTCCGGGCTCACTTGGCAGAAACACCACCCGACCCTCCACCCCTATCGCAAAATGTAATGCCCGTGAAAAGGGTAGGTGGACGCAATGTTATATAGAACATAGTCCTGAGAGAACAATTGAAAATAAAAACTAGATATAGAATATGGTATAAACTGTGCACCAAAAAGTGTGATATAAGATGAACCGGAGCGTGAAATATAATATGCAATACATTGTGCGCAATGACAGATTCATTGGAGAGCGCGAGATAGCACAGGCACTAGCGCGTGCTATGCGATATGCGCCTTGGAGTGTAATATGCACAGGGCAGTGTTGTGTAACCTAACTAGTCTCTAAAGTTGTAATATGAAATATGTGCTGGGGAGTGTAACGTTGTATATGCACTGTGACAAAGATATGGATCCCAGATTGTAATATGTATGGCATAGCGCTGTGCGTTATAACATAGGCATCGAGGAAGGCACGTTAGATGGGGCAATATAACCCGTGCGAAGGCAAGTGTGGCATGACATATTCACGGGGTGGTGTTACAGTGCACATGGGCTAGAGAGTGTCATAGCATACGCACTAGCTGGTGGAATACAACACAGAGGTGTGTGGCACTCGGCGGGCACTGGTGGGTGTAACACAGCATTGGGCTCAGCCAGGAGCACGCTGTGACTCTCAAGTGAGGTTCATCTCCTTTCAAGAGAGTAAAATAAAAAGTATTACACATCCGGCAGTGGATGTGTGTTTTATTAACCGTGAGGGGGGTTTCTTGCATACTTTGGTCGAATTTTTGTCGAGTCCCCTTTGAATGGCTTGGTGTGCATGTGTATTAAATGTGCCTGTCAATAGCTACCCATGTTTGTATAAATAAACGACAAGGGTGTCTACTTGGAGAGTACCCACCGGTGGGGGCGCCGGGATTAGGCACGGTAGGGCGTCAGACACGTCAGTTTCACTACCGGTGTAAATACATTCCACGTGGATTGATTGCATGCATAGTCGCCTTTTAATGAATATCACGCAAATCGTCATGGTGATAGGTACATACCTCTCTGAAATGGCACTTACTGGACGTATCTAGTGGGTTATTTTGCCCCTAGGGACCCTCAGGATTCAAGGGGACTTAATCTCCCAACTTAAAAAACGGCCACAGGGCGTGTTTACACAGTGGGGAAGGGAGGTGACATGTGCAAACACGCCCTATGGCGCGTTTTAAGTTGGGGAAATAATTCCCCTTCAATCCTGAGGGCCCCTGGGGGCTAACTAGCCCACCAGGTGCTTCCAGTAAGCGCCACTGGGCTGCGTTGCAGAGAGGTGGTCCAGGCCGTGCCACTTTTTACACCTCTCTGCAACGCAGCTCTGTGGCACTTACTGGAGGTACCTAGTGGGCTAGTTGGACCCTAGGGACTCTCAGGATTCAAATGAACTTAATCTCCCAACTAAAAACGGCCACAGGGCGTGTTTACACAGTGGTGAAGGGAGGGGACGGGGCCTGAGATAACGTGTGCAAACAAGCCCTGTGGCGCGTTTTAAGTTGGGGAAATAATTCCCCTTCAATCCTGAGGGACCCTAGGGGCCAACTAGCCCACCAGGTGCTTCCAGTAAGCGCTACTGCGCTGCGTTGCAGAGAGGTGTTCTAGGCCGTGCCCCTTTTTACATCTCTCTGCAACGCAGCTCTGTGGCACTTACTGGAGGTACCTAGTGGTCTAGTTGGACCCTAGGGACCCTCAGGATTCAAGGGGACATAATCTCCCTACTTAAAACGGCCACAGAGCTTGTTTACACAGTGGGGAAGGGAGGGGACGGGGCCTGAGGTGACGTGTGCAAACACGCCATGTGGCGTGTTTTAAAAGGTAGTTTTAATCCCCTGCCCTATTATATACTAGGGGCTTACAGAGGAGGTCATGCTAATCACAGGGGGACCCCAACGCATAGTGTTCCCTAGTGTATGTAGGTGTTTTCACTGTATTCTGAGTGTCTTTTAACATAGCACTGGCTCTAGGACTGGTTAGTCAGACTCAGTTACGACCAGTATCCGTCTGGAAAAGTTGAGGGTACAGGATGATTTTGCAACAAGGCTTCTTTCTGCTCTTCTGTTTGTTCTTTCTGCATGTTATCCTTCTTCCTGCACTTTTCTTCGCCTTTGAGGACTTCTGTTGCTTCTTTCTGCATTTCTTTTTTTTCTTTCTGTGCATTTTTTCTTCTTTCTTCACATGTCCTATCTCTGTAGGCATAGTTAGAAATTAGCATTTAAAAAAACCTTTGAAATTCACTAAAAAAAAACATAGGTGTCAGGGGCGTTCTAGTTAGCTGGACTTTTCACTCGTACAAAACCATTGAAATTCCCCCCGTTATAGTTAGTTCACCTAACTATAACTCGCGCGCCCGCAATGCACTGCTGATGACATCACATATTACATCACTCATGACATGGTCAGTGACATCACTCATGACATCACTGATGACATCTCAAATTATATATATATTATCTAATGGCGGTCGCCAGTAGATAGTTATAGTTAGGACCGAGTTCCCATAGGAAATCTGAAAATAACTTTGGCGCCGGTTGACTTATCTTTGTGAAATTTTCAAAACTAATGGGGCGCTCCGCTCAGCTCCTACCCTGAAAGTCACGGGGTGATTCGTCAAGCGGGGGCTGAGAAAAAAGGGGGGTCTCAAAACGCGTTTTCCCCATGCATTTTCCCATAGGACCTTTAGTCGAAGGTACAGCCCGAACGGCGGAACAGAATTACTTGAAATTTGGCAAAGAGGTAGTCCTCAGGTCAGGCATGTGCCTTTTGCATATATGGTGTCAATCTGTTCAGTAGTTCCTGAGAAAATTGCAGTTAAAAGTACATAAATATCTATATGCGCGCACCGTGCGCGCACGGGGCGCGCACCAAATGTCCACGAGCGTAATTCTGATTGGTGGTTAGATGTCAGTCAAAATTCCAATCGGTCGAAATCAGGAAGTGTCGGACGCCATTTTGTGTGTGACAGTGAAAAAGAAAGGTGGAGAACGTGAAAAGGGGGCAGGGTAGAGAGTTCCTGACCCCCTAGCCTTTGTCAGGGGGTCCCTGAAGGACCCCGAAGGGTGAAAAAAACATGTAATTTTTTTTTTTTAAATCGCAGGGTGCGTGCACCCCCCAGCCTCTATTTTGAGTTTTAGAGGCAGAAGAGAGCTAAAAACACAAGTGGACAATGTGAAAAGGGTGCAGGGTAGAGAGTCCCTGACCCCTAGGCCTTCTCAGGGGGACCATGAAAGACCCCTAAGGTCCCAAAAAAAAAAAACATTTTATAAATATTGCGCGGTCCGCGCACGGTGCACGCACGTTGCGCGCACGGCGGCAAAAAATTCATTACAAAAATAGAATTAAAAATCAAGTTTAAGTGTTTAGATGTTGGTTGGCTCTAAAAAGAGCCGTTGTGTTCATTGAGTGTTTTTTTGTACCCACAAGTAAGTACCGATGCAGAGTTTAAAGTTCAAGAGGAAGACTCTGTTCCCTTCATCTGTGAAATGTACACCGTCTCCTCTATAAATGCCTTGCATGTTGTAACGCAAGTTGTTGTGGTATATAGAACCCATACCATAGTCTCTGAGGAAAGCAGAAACAGACTTATTGACGTGCTTTTTTGCTTTCTCAATCTGCGGACAATATTGGTTGGACCAGTTCCACTTTTGCCTTTGGCATATATTAGAATATACAAAGGTAGTTTGTGGAAAAAGTGACATCAATTGCACAAAGGTGTCCTTAACAAGCATTTCCAGACCTACCCCAGTTAAAGTGCCTAGGTCATTTCCACCACAGTGCACAATTATAAGGTCAGGCTGTGGGAGATGTAGAAAGGATTTTACCAAAGGCATTAATTGGTGCCACTTTAACCCTCTCTGAACAATCCATTTAATGTCTACATTTGGCAAAGCAAGGTCTTTCACAATACCTCTTTTTTCTGCATACTTTTCACTCCAGTAGACATAGCTATGACCTACAATCCACACTGTGAACATCTTTCAAGGAGATCTGGATGCACTCAGAAGGTGTCTTTCAGTAGAATGGCAATATGAAAAGAAAGATAGTTGTAAAATGAAGGCTTACATACTTTTTTTTAATAAAAAGAACTCATTGGCTGTTTCAGACCATTCAACACTAAAAACTAGGCTGTATGTTTACATTTTTAAAAGCATGTTTTGTATTGGTTCAGAAAAATGTGTTCCCACAGAAGATTACTTTGGATATGCTGTTAGGTTTGAAAAGTCAAGCACTCTTGCTCTTTGGATTAGAAACATTGTGTGCTGAACTTCTGACCTCTCTGCTCACACCAGTGTTCCATGATCTGTTGCTTTGGTAGCAGGCAGAAGTCATGTTGGGGGTAGGAATCATTTGGAAAGGGTTGAAATTTGCAACCAATAGAAATGTGTGTTTCCATTTAAAAAAATGTGGGAAGCAATGTGATTTGAAGTTAACATGTATATGTGTGAAAAAAGAGAGGGAAATGTTGCCATTTAGTGGTTATGCTGAGAGGAGTACAGCTCAGAGATTCTGGCTCTGATAATCTGCTGTGTGAGTGGCACATTTCTTTCTCAACTAACTACTTTTAAAGGTGAGTTATGAATTTGAGAGGGGATGTATGTGGTGTATTTTGATATAAATAATAGAAATTTGTTTCTTCTTTTAAAGTTGTGTTTTACATTTTATGTTTTGGAAGATATTTAACTGCCTTGAACTTGTAAGATATTATGGAGTATGTCTTCACCATAAGTTAAGGTGTACTGGTATCACCCAGGAATACTGTTTTGTGCCTAGAATCACATCATGAGTCTGTGTGCACACAGGAATTGTTGTCAGAGATTTAATTTGTGTTGCTCTTGTTCTGTAAGACTTGCACTCATAGGAAAGGGGCAGCTTGTTCTCTTGAACTGTGATGGTTAGCATTCAGCAGAAATCACTATCTCACAAATGAGAGGCAAATGCTAACACATTTGAAAACAACAGGGTAGATTTTCCTTCCACTCCTGCAATGGGTGAGGTAGTTCCTACATGTTCAAAACTCCAATTAACCCTTACCACAGGTGATCTTACATGCATCTCTGCAGTCTTCATGCAGTTGTGCAAGCGTCCATGCAGATCTCTCTTGCACCTGACAATACAATTCAGCACTGTGTGGTATTTCAGATAGCAGTGTGTAACGCTAACACATTCAAGATCACCAAGGCTCATTTCCTTTGCTCTAGTCTAATCACTCACCCAGGTTCCACATACTCATGGTCTCAAGTAGCTGTTAGGACATGTGCTCTTTTCTGCCTCTCTAAACTATAAGGAACATGTGTCAGGCTGTTACAGTAATTATCACTTGCTCTACCACAGTAGTAAATGTGCTTTGAAATTGCCAATCAAATATCGTTTTCTGCCTAGAATCACACCATGAGTCTGTGTGCACACAGGAATTGTTGTCAGAGATTTAATTTGTGTTGCTCTTGTTCTGTAAGACTTGCACTCGTAGGAAAGGGGCAGCTTGTTTTCTTGAACTGTGATGGTTAGCATACAGCACACATCACCATCTCACAGATGAGAGGCAAATGCTAACACATTTGAAAACAACAGCGTAGATTTTCCTTCCACTCCTGCAATGGGTGAGGTAGTTCCTACATGTTCAAAACTCCAATTAACCCTTACCACAGGTGATCTTACATACATCTCTGCAGTCTTCATGCAGTTGTGCAAGCGTCCATGCAGATCTCTCTTGCACCTGACAATACCCAGTCTCCAGAAACACACTCTTAGCACACAGCCAGCTGCTTCTCCTGCACTCCCATGCTTACTATTCAGCACTGTGTGGTATTTCAGATAGCAGTGTGTAACGCTAACACATTCAACATCACCAAGTCTCATTTCCTTTGCTCTAGTCTAATCACTCACCCAGGTTCCACATGCTCATGGTCTCAAGTAGCTGTTAGGACATGTGCTCTTTTCTGCCTCTCTAGACTATAAGGAAAATGTGTCAGGCTGTTACAGTAATTATCACTTGCTCTACCACAGTAGTAAATGTGCTTTGAAACTGCCAATCAAATATCGTTTTCTGCCTAGAATCACACCATGAGTCTGTGTGCACATAGGAATTGTTGTCAGAGATTTAATTCGTGTTGCTCTTGTTCTGTAAGACTTGCACTCGTAGGAAAGGGGCAGCTTGTTTTCTTGAACTGTGATTGTTAGCATGCAGCACACATCACTATCTCACAGATGAGAGGCAAATGCTAACACATTTGAAAACAACAGGGTAGATTTCCCTTGCAGTACTGTAATGAGTGAGGTAGTTCCTACATGTTCATAAGCCAAATTAACCCTTACCACATGTGCTCTTTCATACATCTCTGCAGTCTTCATGCAGTTGTGCAAGCGTCCATGCAGATCTCTCTTGCACCTGACAATACACAGTCTCCAGAAACACACTCTTAGCACACAGGCAGCTGCTTCTCCTGCATTCCCATGCTTACTATTCAGCACTGTGTGGTATTTCAGATAGCAGTGTGTAACGCTAGCACATTCAACATCACCAAGGTTCATTTCCTTTGCTCCAGTCTAATCACTCACCCAGGTTCCACGTGCTCATGGTCTCAAGTAGCTGTTAGGACATGTGCTCTTTTCTGCCCCTCTAAACTATAAGGAAAATGTGTCAGGCTGTTACAGTAATAATCACTTGCTCTACCACAGTAGTAAATGTGCTTTGAAATTGCCAATCAAATATCTTTTTCTGCCTAGAATCACACCATGAGTCTGTGTGCACACAGGAATTGTTGTCAGAGATTTAATTTGTGTTGCTCTTGTTCTGTAAGACTTGCACTCGTAGGAAAGGGGCAGCTTGTTTTCTTGAACTGTGATGGTTAGCATACAGCACACATCACCATCTCACAGATGAGAGGCAAATGCTAACACATTTGAAAACAACAGCGTAGATTTTCCTTCCACTCCTGCAATGGGTGAGGTAGTTCCTACATGTTCAAAACTCCAATTAACCCTTACCACAGGTGATCTTACATACATCTCTGCAGTCTTCATGCAGTTGTGCAAGCGTCCATGCAGATCTCTCTTGCACCTGACAATACCCAGTCTCCAGAAACACACTCTTAGCACACAGCCAGCTGCTTCTCCTGCACTCCCATGCTTACTATTCAGCACTGTGTGGTATTTCAGATAGCAGTGTGTAACGCTAACACATTCAACATCACCAAGTCTCATTTCCTTTGCTCTAGTCTAATCACTCACCCAGGTTCCACATGCTCATGGTCTCAAGTAGCTGTTAGGACATGTGCTCTTTTCTGCCTCTCTAGACTATAAGGAAAATGTGTCAGGCTGTTACAGTAATTATCACTTGCTCTACCACAGTAGTAAATGTGCTTTGAAACTGCCAATCAAATATCGTTTTCTGCCTAGAATCACACCATGAGTCTGTGTGCACATAGGAATTGTTGTCAGATATTTAATTCGTGTTGCTCTTGTTCTGTAAGACTTGCACTCGTAGGAAAGGGGCAGCTTGTTTTCTTGAACTGTGATGGTTAGCATGCAGCACACATCACTATCTCACAGATGAGAGGCAAATGCTAACACATTTGAAAACAACAGGGTAGATTTCCCTTGCAGTACTGTAATGAGTGAGGTAGTTCCTACATGTTCATAAGCCAAATTAACCCTTACCACATGTGCTCTTTCATACATCTCTGCAGTCTTCATGCAGTTGTGCAAGCGTCCATGCAGATCTCTCTTGCACCTGACAATACACAGTCTCCAGAAACACACTCTTAGCACACAGGCAGCTGCTTCTCCTGCATTCCCATGCTTACTATTCAGCACTGTGTGGTATTTCAGATAGCAGTGTGTAACGCTAGCACATTCAACATCACCAAGGTTCATTTCCTTTGCTCCAGTCTAATCACTCACCCAGGTTCCACGTGCTCATGGTCTCAAGTAGCTGTTAGGACATGTGCTCTTTTCTGCCCCTCTAAACTATAAGGAAAATGTGTCAGGCTGTTACAGTAATAATCACTTGCTCTACCACAGTAGTAAATGTGCTTTGAAATTGCCAATCAAATATCTTTTTCTGCCTAGAATCACACCATGAGTCTGTCTGCACACAGGAATTGTTGTCAGAGATTTAATTTGTGTTGCTCTTGTTCTGTAAGACTTGCACTCGTAGGAAAGGGGCAGCTCATATGATAGGATTTGAAAAGCTCAAAAAAATATAGTAATATATTTAAATTACATAAAGGTATTTTTTTTTTTAGTTTCCTTTAGGTATTGCTGAACAACACTGAAATAAATTAAACATGCCTATAAAATCAAGAAAGAGAAAAGAACAGCAAAAACATCTATATCTGAAGACAACTGGACAACAGAAATTAGTTGAAGAACCTCATGTTGGAAAAAAGAAAAAGTCTTCTGGTAAGCAGACTAAGGATTTTTTAAAAAATATCCTCAAACATAGAAAAAATGTACAAAGTATATCCACTGCAAATAGTGTTTCAAGAAGAAAACAACAAGACAATAGAAAGAAAATACTAAATGCTAATGTACAATCAGAAGCAAGAAAGAATGACTTAAAAAGAAAAACAGAATTTCAAAACATTTGTAAAAAAATGTTTCAGAGGAGAGTGGTGTTCAATTTGCTAAAGGATGTGAAAAAATATAGGAAGAAAGCAATATTTTATAAGAAAAAGAAACAAATTGAATCAATTGTTGCAAAGGCTTTGGAATTAAAAAGAAAACTATTCATTTTAATTTTGAACAGGATCCGTACATTAGATAAAATAGTCAATGTAATGAAGTCAAAAAGCAAAAGGAAAAGAGTAGTGAAAAAAAATAACTTTTGTAATATGTTCTTAGGAGAAGGGAAGCATAGTTCAAGTACTGAACCATTTTTTAAGGAAGAGAGTTATCTTCAAAGCAATAGTTTGCTGCATGCAGTTGACACCAGTGGTCGAAGTTACGAAGTTAAAGATGGTTGTGTAATGGAAAAGGAGAAAATGGTTCCAAGAAATGAGGAAGAAGTGTTAGCTGATGAAGTTATGGGGAAACGTCCTAAAGCCCCAGTGTACACTTGGAATTGTAGTAGTATTTGTACAGTACGACAAGAATCTATTGATAAATGACGTGACTTTCTAAGAGAATATAGTAAAAAAAAGTGTTAAACAGAAGATTAAGGTGCTTCAAAGACTAGATCCATGCAGAGTGAGAAAGAATACTGGTTTGTAAGGACATTCTCTGGCTTGTCTTTCTAGGAAAGTTTGTCAAAGTGTTTTTCACCATTTTAGGATGCTGGCAGTACATCATACTGAAATGAGAAAGTTTGTGAGAAGATTGTATTTTGCTAAAAGTCCAGAACTAAAGTTAAATGAGTTGAATAGTGCTCTGTTGCGTGGATCTGTATCAGATGTAGAGAAGGTTACTGATGATATTCAATTTTGTTACTTTGGTCCAGAACAAGAAAGTGCAGGAAATGACACAGTTATTGAAGAAAATGTGGAAGAGAATGTAGAACCCACTGTTAGTAAAAATGTTGAAGATCAAATCACAAAATTTACTATCATCTCTAATGAAAGACCAAATATTACTTGTATTTGTTGTCGGAGAAGCCATTATAAAACTCAAGCAAGGAATGTTGATCTCTATAAAAAAAGTGAAAAAGAAAATAATTATGAGTGGAAGGATTTTGCTACATATTTGTTTCTGGAAAATTGTTTTGATTTGGGTGAAGATCAGCGTATTTGTAAATACTGTTATAACAAGTTAGAAGAAAATAAAATGCCAGCTAGAGCTGTACATACTAATTTAGAATTGGTTGATATTCCTGCAGAACTTAGTGATTTAAATACGTATGAGTCTATACTCATTCAATGTGTCCATCTGTTTCAGACTATAGTTCGTATGGAGCCCAAAACAGGTAAATTACCTCCTTCAGATTTACAAAGAGGTTTAAAAGGAAGAATTGTCTATTTGCCATTAGATTTGAAAAAAAATATTGAAACAATTGATGCAGATAGTTTGGAAACTGAACCGTTAGTTATTCTGGTTGATGGTGTACCTACAAAGAATAAGAAAATTTGGCAGGAGCTAGTAGATGTACGAAAAGTACAAAGAGGAAATTTATATTTGAAAAGAAATAATAAGTACTATGAATCAATTTATATGGATGAAGATGAAGAAGTTTTACTAGCAGACACAGGAATACCAACTGGGCAAATTGAAAAAGTGGATAAGTCAAAAGAAGAAGAAATTTATGAACATTTCAGCATACATCCTCTTCATTCTAAAGAAGTTATGGGAAACACTATTGATCTATTTCAGATGAAAAAAGCAAAAGGAACTCCTGTGAGTGTATGGGAGGAGAGCTTGGAAGCTCGTTGTTTTCCCCAGCTGTTTCCTATAGGAAAAGGTGGACGATATGATGAGCGTCCAGTACAGATTCCTGCTTCTGAGTATCGGACTACAAGATTATATGCAGAAGATCCAAGATTTCATCAAAGTATTCCTTATTTGTTCCATCTTTTATTTGAAAGTGACTTGTCTGCACTATCTTATGCAGTAAATCACATTTTAAAAACTGGAGTACATCTACATAATGTGTCTGCAAAGGATTTTATGGACAAAGTGCAACAGCGAGATGATCATTTCGAATCTCAATTGATTAATCTGATGGCTTGTCAGCGTGGAACTAATGAATATTGGTACCGACGCCATGGAGAATTGAAATGTATGTTACGGAATTTAGGAACTCCTACATGGTTCCTTACCCTAAGCTGTGCTGAGTACGCTTGGGATGATTTACTGGATTTTTTTCGAGAGGCAAATTCAAATATTGAAAACATCCAATACAAGACAGCAGGAGAAATGTGCTCATTGGATCCTGTTAATGTTTGCAGATATTTCAATCATAGATTTGAGGATATGATGTCCTTCATCTGCAATAAAAAAAATCCACCTCTTGGAGAAGTTGTGGATTTCTTTTGGAGAAAAGAGTACCAAGCAAGAGGTGCTCCTCATATTCATATGCTGTTGTGGATCAAGAATGCCCCAAAATTTGGAACAGATTCTGATGATGCAGTTTTATCTTTCATTGAAGAATATGCAACATGTGCTATACCTAAAAGCACAGAAGAAAAAAACTTAAAAGAGCAAGTTTTACGTTTCAAATATCATCGGTGTGGAAAATACTGTCGACGAAAGTACAAGAGTAAAGATAAATTCTACACAAAATGTCGATTTGGATTTCCAGGACCTGTTCTTTCAAAAGGAAGAGTAATCAGTTTTATGTCAGCTGTGCGACATAACATTACAAGAAAATCTCCGAAAAATACCTACAACCTAAGACGAAAAGAAGAGTCAAAATATATAAATGACTACAACCCAGTCATTTTATCCATGTGGAATGCTAACATGGATATTCAGTATGTAGCTGACAATTCTATTGCTGTTGCTCGGTATGTCACATCTTACATCACTAAATCTGAGAAAACGGAATTGAAAGAAATGTGGGAAGAGATTTCTCACGAGAAGACTGTCAGTAAAAAGCTATACAGTTTCAGTTTAAAGATGTTATCATATCGAGAAATTGGGTTATACGAATGCTCAGATATGTTATCATCTGCAAGTCTGTACACCAAATCCAGAAGAATAATTTGGGTAAGTTTATGCCTTGCAGGAATGCGAAATCGGGTACTGATATCTATTCGAGAAATTGAATATTTAGCAGAGAACGAACCAGAAAGTACAGACATTTTGAAAACAAATATGTTGGACACATATTACCCAAACAGAAGTCATCATCTTGAGAACATGTGTCTCTATGAAGTGCTGCAGAACTACATTTTTACACGGAATGCCACAGAAGACATCAACAATGGAAAATATAAAGTCATTGGTGAGGAAGGATGTTTGGTGAAACAAACAAAAGGAAGTTTGATTAATCACAGGAAGCTGAGTTGCGACACTACTGACAAAAAGGAATTTTACTACTTAGCACTTTTACAGCTGTTTAAACCATGGTGTTCAGAGGATGAATTACTTGGAGATTTTCAGAGTTATGAAGATGCCTTTAATGCATGTAAAGATAGCATAGAATGCAGTACTTTCACAAATTATGTACAAATGTTAAATGAAGAAATTGAACAAGAAGCTACAATTGCAGCTGAAGTAGCTAGAGACAGTTCTCAAGACAGTCAAAGTTCTGGTACGCTCAGTCAAGATCCCCTAGGACAACCAATCGTAGAAAATGAAGCTGCAATAGCCATGACTGAAGTGGAAACCGCTATGAATCAAGCTCAGGAAGATTTAATAGACTTACCAAATTTGGAACAACTGAATGATGAACAACAACAAATTTATGAAGAAGTCACAAAACAAATTGATCATGGATTACTACATGAAAATAAAGAGTGCTCATGCACATCATTTGAACCAATCAGAATGTATGTGAGTGGACAAGCTGGAACTGGAAAAAGTTTCTTAATTAAAGTAATTAGAAGCTACCTACAGAAAAAAACTGATTCAACTTTGTCTTGTGTTGTTACTGCTCCAACTGGGTTAGCAGCATATAACATAAAAGCAATTACCTTACATTGTTTGCTAATGTTACCAGTAGAGCATGAGAACAAAATAGAATACCCCAAGCTAACAGGAGAAGCATGTTTTGAAGTTTCAAGAGTGTTGAAGAAAATGAAAGTTCTCATTATTGATGAGGTAAGCATGGTATCAAACTTAATGCTTGCCTTTGTGCATTTAAGAATGCAGCGAATTCTAAAGACAGACTATGATGTGTTATTTGGAGGAAAACATGTTATAGTTTTTGGGGATCTACTGCAGCTCACTCCAGTTAAAGGACAACCAGTATTTAATACTCTTGCACATGAAAACACGAAAAAGTCATTAGGAAGTATAGGTAATGTGAATATTTGGTCCTACTTTGAGTACAAAGAACTCATTACCAATATGCGGCAAGCAAATGATGATGATTATGCAAGTATTCTCAAAGATATCAGAATTGGACTACTCACAGAACATGGCAGAAAAGCTTTACAGAGTTGATTGCTAAGTAATTTGTTTCCAACAGAACAAATAGTTCCAGAGAAAATATACAAGAAATTTGCAGAAAAAAATACTGTAATCTGCTTAATGCCAACACTACATGAATGCTCTATATTCAATGAAGAACTTTTGAAATTGGAAAATGAAGAGATTATGAAAATGGAAGCCGTGGATAAAATACAGCATGAAGGAATAACTATTATATTGACAGGCAAATTGAAAACTAAATTGGATTCTCTAGAGAAAAACATATCGAAAACAGCTGGTTTAGAAAATAATCTTTATGTATGTATGAACTGTCGAGTAATTTTAAGACGTAATTTGAATGTAGAAAAAGGTTTAGTGAATGGAGCTATGGGTAAAGTTGTGGGTTTTGTTAATTATCAGAAAAAAGATGGAATTGAATTTTTAAAAATAAAATTTGATCAGATTGAAGAGGTTAAAGACATTAGTCGTTGTTCAGTTCGTTTTTTGCTTGTGAAAGACTTATATGTACGTAGGAAGCAGTTTCCGTTTTCTCTAGCATATGCTGTAACTATTCACAAATCTCAAGGATTAACTGTAGATAGTGCTTTTGTAAACATTGGATCTAGTGTGTTTAAAGAAGGAATGGCATATGTTGCTTTGTCACGAGTGAAAAAATTATCTGGTTTATTCATGATAGACTTTGATGACTCAAAAGTTAGTGCTGATGCAAATTGTGTAAAGGAGTATAATAGATTAAGAAGAAGCTATGCTCCTCATTTAGGTCAGTATCCTGTGTTTGAAAAAGGTGTTGTTTGTCGGAAAAGGAGAATTGAGAATATCTGTAATGAGGATGTACAGAAGAGAAAACAAAAAGAGAGTGATGTGATTGCAAGCAAAAAGAAAAAGGACAATGGTGAAGAGGTTGTTGGTTGTCATTTTGAAAATAGCTCTGGTGTCAACTGCTACGCTAATGTAGTGCTGAATGTTGTATTTAATCTTGAAAGTTTGCAAGAGCAGATAATACTAAATCATGAAAAAAGATTTTGTTCTCTGCTGAGTTTCCTTTATGAGAAGTTGAGTAATGATAAAACTAAAATAGAAAGTGCTTCTGATGTTAGAAATCTTTTAGATGTATGTTCTGGATGTACACAGTTTACACAAAATGTCCAGCAAGATGCACAGGAATTCTTAAAGATGTATGTTCTGGATGTACACAGTTTACACAAAATGTCCAGCAAGATGCACAGGAATTCTTAATGTATATGCTTATGGTACTGGAAGATGAAGGGGTAGAAATAGAAAATATGTTTGGTCTCTCTTATAAATGGGAACATTGTTGTGAAAACTGTATGAACACATGCAGCACTGATGTTGATTCTGAAAGGTTCATACATTTAACATTACCAGAGAGTAAATCAGTGACTTTTAGTAAATTAGTTAAAGTTGCAAATCATAACATGGAATGTTCTCAATGTAAATCAGAAATGTTATCAACGTTATTTTTAAAGAAATATGGACAGTATATAATTTTAATGATGCAACGTTGTAGAGCTGATGGAACAAAATTGGACACTTTAATAAAGAAGTTTGTAGGAAATCAATTATCAATATCAGGAAAGACTTTTGTTGCAGTTGCAATAATTTTCCATGATGGACCTTCTATTACTTCTGGTCATTACACAGTTTATCTAAAATGTGAAAAAGGCTGGACACTGTGTAATGATTCTCAATTGATTTTCAAGCAATGTTTGCCTGCAGAATTACCAAATTCCTACTTAATTTTTCTAAAACCAAAATTTTAGATACAAATTGCAGCATCTGAAGAAACCATTATTTCGATTTTATAGGATTACCATTGGATATTTCACCTAAAAATTACCATTTGGCCTCATGGAAAGGTAAATATTTCTATTGTGGACTTCTTTGACAGATATTATTTTGGTGTATGTGCTTAAGCAACAAGATTTACAGACATTTATTGCAAATAGTTATTGTTCTTAGAAGATATTTTTAATATATATGTTACATTTCTATCAAGGTATGTTTTACTGAGGATAGATTCAGGGCTTTTTTAAACAATCTTTCAGATTGTTTATTTTTTTGCCCGCTGTTAAGTGATGAATACAATTGATATCACTATTTTCAGTGAAATTCAATATATTCTGAAAAAAGCAAAAAAGGGCAAAAAATTACTTTGTTAAATATGAAAATATGTGTACTGTATTCTAAAATGCATTGTTAAATATTACTACTTTTTTTCTTTTTTTTCAGATCTAGAAAGAAAATTTAGGAAATTGAATCCATTTTTCTTGTAATTAAAAAAAACCATTTATTTCTAATTAAGTTATTTTGTTGGTTAGGTAAGTTTAAAATATCTGTATTTCTCACCCCTTCACTTTCATGCTCCCTTTTCTTCACTTCTCCTCACTCTGCTTTTCTCATTCCCCTTCCCTCTCTTCTTCCTTTACTGCTCTTTCGTAACTCCCTCACTCCTTCTCTACTACTCCCCTAAGTTTACTGCCTCCATCACTATTTTTTCAACCATGTTTCTCTCCCTGTCTCCATATGTCTCAGTCATTCTAACTGCCTTACTCCTTCTCAGTTCCTTGCTCTCTGTCTCTGTTTCTGTCTCTCTCCCTTTGTCTGTCTTACCCTTAATTTCCTTAACATCTCTGTTTCTACCACTCCTCCTCTCTCCATCACTCATTTTCCATCTATGTTAATTTTTTAACCTTCTCCGTCATTCTCCTTCCCTCACCTTCCCTAACTGTCACTATTCTTTACTCATAGTCACTCCTATTCTCCTACTTCACTTCCTCCTGTCTGTATCTCACACCCCTTCATCTTTTCGCATTCTTTCCTTCACTCTCCCTCACTCTCCTTTGCTCATTGAAATCCTGACTCCCTTTCTCTCACTCCAGTTTCCTAAATCACTCCATCCCCTCACTCCCCATCTCTCACTTTCCCTTACCCCCTTTTCTAATCCTCATACCCCTTATCTCACCATCACTCCACTTCTCTTACTTTCAATCCCTTTACCCTGCTGTACTTCATCCGCTTCATCTGTTACTCCCTTTTCCTATCTCCGTCCCTTACTCCCCCTCCATCACTCTCCATTACTCACTGCCATTCCCTTACTCATTCACTCTTCTTACCTGTATCCTCTACCCTTAGTCCTTTTGCTGCAGTCAGTCTTTCACTTCCCTTTCATGACTGATCATACTTTCCTTTTCTCACTCATTCTGTCTGTCCTTTCCTCCTCTTCACTCAGTCATTTCAATCATTTCAATCATTCATGTATACACTACACATTCATTCAATAAAATTACAACACAGTTTTTTAGGAATATAGCTCTTCTTGGAGAAGTGAAGTGAGTTCTGAAAAGAACAGTTTTTTTTGTCTTTTTTGTTTTGTATTTTTTTTTTTTTTTTAACAATTTTTGTTTTTTTTAGAGCACCCAAAAAAAACTGGTAATGAAAAACTGTTCAACAGGAACAAAAACAATAAATGAAAAAAATTATGGGCTGGAGCATGTGTGCTGCTGTATTTTGTTTTCGATCAAGTTAATACTGCACTCACCGTAGCAAAGAACAGCATTGCACACATTACAATGTATGTGAACCTTCTGGAAAAGTGGGCGGATGTCAAGTGACCTGGTACAAGGAGAATCTGCGGCCGCAGATGATGTGCTCGGCCGAGCAGGTGGAGGGTTGTCTCTTAGGGCTCTAGTTGACTCTCGAGCATAAGGTACAGGATGCACTGTCTTGAAGTGTCTCAACATTGAATAAATACTAAACGAGTATTTCTTGGTGGGATCTCCTCTGGATAACACACTTCCAAAAATAGTGCATGTCACCTTCGGGGCATTCACCTTCTTTTGGCCCTCTGGAAAGGTGAAGAATTTCCAGATGAAAGAGTCTTTTTGTTTGGTCTTCCTTGGTGGTATCACAAAGGTCTCCTCCTCACTCCCTGAAGTAGACTGCTGTTCTGCCATTTTCAAGTAAAATTTTACTAGAGTAACTGTTCAGCTCCTTGTCCCAGGAAAAAATAAGAAATAGTGAGGGGAGTAGGTGTGGTGTTTGAAGATTCTGGAACAGAAACTACTATGAACCAATGAAAAGTGTTGTTTCGTAATCAAATGACTTGACGTGCGCGCACTGTGCGCGCACGGTGCTCGCACGCATGGTACACGCACGGATCAGAAATTAATTACTTTTAACCCGATTTCTAAAACATGAAAAGGAGGCAGGGAAGACACTCCCTGACCCCCTAGACCTTCTCAGGGGGTCCCTAGAGGACCTCGTAAACAAAAAAAAAACATTTTGTTTAATAAAAAAAATTGCTGGTGCGCGCACCGTGAAAAACCCTTGGAAAAAAAAAAAAACATTTTAAACTGTTTATAAGTTTATAGAAGATATTAACTATGCTGTTCAACTTTATCCAAATTCAAAAAAAAGAGCTGAGCCATTCCATATTACAGGATACAGTCAATCTATAACTATATACATAGGCAGTTTATTGTAAAATAAAAATGTAAAAAAAATACATACATAAATTAGCATTTAAAAAACCTTACAAATTCACAAAAAAAACCATAGGTTTCACACACGTTATAGTTAGAAATTAGCATTTAAAAAACCTTGCAAATTCACTTAAAAAACCATAGGTTTCACACACGTTATAGTTAGGAATTAGCATTTAAAAAACCTTGCAAATTCACTGAAAAAACCATAGGTTTCACACACGTTATAGTTAGGAATTAGCATTTAAAAAACCTTGCAAATTCACTGAAACAACCATAGGTTTCACACATGTTATAGTTAGCTGGACATTTCACTCGTACAAAACCATTGAAATTCCCCCGTTATAGTTAGTTCAGCTAACTATAACTCACGCAACCGCAATGCACTGCTGATGACGTCACATATTACATCACTCATGACATCTCAAATGACATCACTGATGACATCATCCTTGTGATAGTGGCAAACCTCCTCTCCCCCTAATATAACCTTTGATACACACATTCAAAAATAGAAACTAAAATTTTCAAAACAATGGACATACCAATATCAGTTACAACAGCCTATTCAGAAATTCTAAGATCCACATACACATCCACTCATTCACCAACAGTCCTATTGTCACTCATACATGTACTCACTCATCATATGTACTCATACACCTATACATCTTGTTACACAACGCCACTCATCCATAGAGTTACTCACACACAGTCACTCATGCCAATATAGAATCAAACATCCATTTACTTGCATATACAGTTACACACACCACCACACTTACTTCTACGGAAACTTACACATACGTAGTCTTTTAAACAATCACTTATAGAAACACATACTTATTCATACAGGAACTCTTTCAATCTCTCACTCACATATACTCACTTATATACACCAATAGTCACATATACTAGTTTAAAACATATGTAGTTACTCATAAAGACACTATTGAGACAGTCATTCACTCACTAACACACCCATACACACACTCATCCACCCATACAGTCCTGTACACATGCTGTCTTCAACACATAGTGAGTCACTCATTCATGCACCTATGCACTACGTAATACCCCCCACCGAACCATACAGACACTCACTCATACTGATACTCAAAAAACCAACTAATAACCTATATAGACACTCATGTAGCTACTCACCAACCCATGCAGCCACTTATACACAAAGTGAGAGACTGATACAGATATTTACATATTTAAACATTACTCAGTCAGTCAGTCAAAATACACTATTCGATTTTTAAAATCATAAAAGCCATAAAACAACAATATATACATTTTAAAATAGCTCATGATTTAACAGGTCAAGACACCATCATATACAAAGATATACAAAGATACGAGTGCAAAGATGCAAGTGGAGAGTGCGAGGCAAGACAAAATTATATGGTCGCACTTCCCAGTTCATACCACCTCAATAGCGGGCAAGGCCCTTTTTTTTTTTTTTTTTTTTTATTCTCTGCGCTGCTACCAAAAAACTAGCCACAGAAAATATAGTGCGAGTACTACCAAGAGACTGCAGAAAAACTAGGGCTGGCCTAACTTGGACAAACCCAGCTTCTTTTAAAATAGGTAATAGGTATTTGTTCCTGGCGGCCCTATAAAAACTACAAAACATCATAAAGTGCATAGTGTCCTGAGTGGAAAAATCGTCACATTTACATGGCGGACCCCTTTCCGGTTTGCTCCATGTCTAATAACAGCCTAGGATATATGGGATTAAATTAAATCTAAATTTAATTAACAGATGTCTGTGGAAGGGCTTTGTTACAAGAGTGAGATAGGGCTCCAAGGACGGAGAAGATAACAACATATAGTGTGATCTGACTGTTTTTGTCAGTTCATGTTCCTCACGAGCCAATCTCGCCTTATCCATAAAGTGTTTTTTAATCCAATTAATATCCTCTTTCCTGATAGAAGACGGCAAATTAAATAAATTGGGGCGACCTAGCTTGGCAAAAGTATGTCTCACATACTCCAACCACGGAATTTTATTCACGTGATCCAGGGACATGACATCCTGCAGGATAGCGTGATTAAGAGATAATTTGTGGTTTAGCCATGTCTTCAACCAGCATATTAGGGGTGCCAAACCAAGCTTATCTGTTACGTAGTCTAAACCCACTTCCCTATGGATCGAGAAGGTAGGGGTAGACTGAGGAACAGAAAGAAGATGTCTTAAAAACTTATTTTCCACTCGTTGTAGAGTTTCCTGGGTAACATACCCCCATAGTGACAAACCATATATGGCTATGGAGATGCACTTAGCATTATATATTTTTAAAAGGGCCTCCATGGGCCTTGCCCCCAACCTGTTTGCAAACCCCAAAAGGGCCGATGTGGCTCTCGCCATTGAGAGATTCTTTACCTTAATCTGGGATCCCCAGGTACCCCTCTCATCGAATGTTACCCCCAGATAGGGAAAAGATGCAACCCTGGACACTGCCTCGCCCTTACAAAAAAAGGAGATGTTTTTGCTCTTCTTACTATGGCGAGTCGCCACCATGGTATGGGACTTATTGGCATTAATTTTCAGATCTAACTGGTCCATGAATGCCCCAAAAGAGTCCAACAAACGCTGGAGGGCCACCCCGGTGCATGCTAACAGGACTGCATCGTCCGCGTATAGGAGAGCGGGTATTCTGATCTCTCCTACACATGGCACGTCCCCCTCCGCAGCCTCGAGATGTTTACCAAGGCTGTTTATATAGATGGTAAAAAGGAGGGGGGCCAAGATGCAGCCCTTCCGCACTCCTCTCTCCGATTTGAAATGGCTGGTGCATCTTCCCTCTTTTGTAACCCTTACTTTTGCAAAGAGTTCCTGATGGAGTGATGCCATGAAATTCACAAGTGACTTGTCAACCCCAAGTTCTAATAAGGCAACCCACAATTTCGACCTATTCACTAAGTCGAAAGCCGAGGAGAGGTCCATGAACGCCAAGAACAAGGACCGCTACTTGGCAACTGTGTATTTCGATATCAACATGTGGAGGTTTAAGCACTGGTCCACAGTGCCCCTCTTTTCCCTAAAACCATATTGTACATTTGAGAGACCTCCCCTCCTCTCGATGTTTCCTCTAAGTTGGTAGAGTAAGACTCTGCCTAAGATCTTAATAGCAGAGTCTAGGAGGGAAATAGGGCTATAGCACCCCGGGTCATCGCGCTGGCCCTTCTTAAAAATTGGCACGATGACTGATGTGGCCCAACTGCTAGGAAAGATGTTACTGTTAGCAACTGTGAAAACGTGGCTCAAAACTCCTGCCCAGAGTTTTGGCGAATGCATATAAAAGTCACCCGGGACCCCATCCGGCCCAGGGGCTTTATTTTTAGATGTCTCCACAATTGCCCTCTCCACCCCAGCTGGAGTAAAAACTAACGGAGCACACTCTAACAGCTCCCACCCATTGTTGGGGGTGCCCAGGTCACTAGCGCCATAGACTTTACTAAAATGGTTAAGCCATTTTTCATCCGCGATAACACAATCCATTGCTTTATTATCTACATCGGAAAAAAAGGATTGATTCACAGTGGCCCAAAACAGAGCTATTGCGCAAAACATCGCTTGATATTAATTTCTCCCACGCCATCTGTTTTATGGCTTGCTTTCTCCCCATAATAGTGGCCTTATATTCCTTTCTTGCCTTAGCGATCTCGGTCCTAACTCTCGGGTTTCTTTTCAGAGCCGTCATTAACGCCTTATGGGCTTTGGAGCACTTAGCATCAAACCACCTATGCTGTTTTTCCACCCCTCGGGTGCATTTAACCGTTAGAGCAACGGAAACTTGGGCACAAATACTTTCAAACGCCCCCATAACTTCATGTGCTGGGGCACCCTCCTCCTGACAAATCCCAATAAGCCCCTCTATTTTAGGCAATAAATCCTGCATAAAATTGCCAGGCACCACATTCGCCCATTTAAGCCTTCTCCCTTGGTCTATAGGGCATAGGGCTGGTCCCGGATTGCAAAGACTAGACTTGGCGCCCAGCCATCCAGCCCATATTACCACAAGCAAAACAGGATTGTGGTCACTATGGGTTGATACTATTGCCCCATAAGACACCACACTAGATAAAAAGCCTACGCTCAAAAAAATGTAATCAAGTATGGTACCAGGGATTGATCCTTTATAGGTGACTGTCCTTGCACCTTTCTCCGAAATGTCGGGTTCATACAAGTTATGATTAGCGAGCAACTCCTAAAGGGCTTCTCCCCCCTTGGAGTGCTCGAAGTGGGATGTCTGTAAGGCCATCATATCCTCCTGCTCACTTACCACACACAAATCGCTACATGGATGGACATTAAAATCACCTAATAAAACCAGATCATGGTTTGTGTAATTATTTTGATTAAACAGAGAGGAAAGTATCCAGGCAATCTAAATGGCCTGTTTCCGTATCTCTATCCCAAGAATTATAAAAATTGATTATAAAAACATTGCGGTCCGGTGAAACGGCCCATTCTACAATTAAAAGGTTTAATGAACCACTTTGCACCTGCCTAAATGTACCTTTCAGATTCAGGGAAAAGAGGGACATAAAGCCACCCTTAGCCCTACCAGACTTACTAGGAGCAGCTGGGATAGGAAAGGTAATAAAGCCATCTAACCAGAAATTAGAGGAAGTGTCCCAAGTTTCCTGGCACTCTATGATGTCATGTGCACTGATAAAATCGATCCAGTCTACATCTCCCCTCTTAGATCTTGCCCCTGCGATATTCCAACTAATCAATTTATATACTTCAGGTTTATCAAGAGTAGGGGATCTGGGGCTAATAACTTGTGCTGGAGCTGGCAGTCAATCGATTTCCTCAATATCAGAAAGTGGAAGAAATCTATTGGTCAAAACCAATCCCTCCCCTTCCTGAACTTTAGGCATAGGGTGACTAGTCATAACTGCCCGGATACCAGGGTCCCTCACAGGGGTATGTTGGGTCGATGACGCTGGGCCTACACTGCCCGCTATATAATTCATGCGCCCTCTAGCTCGCCCTAAGCAATTGTCCCAAAAACCGGGTGCTGGCAGTGGTGGGGGGTAGAAATATCCCAGGGGGATAGGTCTCAAACAATCAGTCCCTGAGATATCCGACCCATCCCAAAATAATCTATCTGCCAAGTCTGGGCGATCGAAATTGACAATAACACTATCACCCTGCACTTTCTTAGTTCTTTTCCCTATCCACCCTACCCTACTAACAAATATCACATTGTTGGTAATTTCTGACCCACCGCTGCTTGCCTCCACACACCATAACTTTGCCTTAATGATTAAAGCAGAGGCCGACTCGCCCGATCCTTCTACCAGAGGGGGTACGCCTATAAAGATTGCAACTAAGGGGGCTGCCTCCGGGGGCAAATCGATGTTTAGATTGCAGCCCTTTAGCCCCCTAACTGCTACAGTCCTTCTTTGATTACTACCCTTTATTTGAGGTCTTGGCTCAGTCCCTCCTGGCGCTGGGCTTAGGTCAGTGCTGTGAATTGTTGAATTTCGCACCCCCTCCGTATCTGGGACCCTCCCGCCACTAGATAAACTAGGGTTAGGTATTTCTCCAATATTACTAGACCTTGGGTCCCGTAGCGCGCTACCCCCTACCAATTGCGGGGAAATTATAAAGGAATCTTTAGCCAGTTTATCAATAACAGAACATTTTGTCAATAGGCCAGCAAGACAGGCGTTCAATGTCTCGACAATGTCCTTCGCAATACCCAACAATAAGGGCTCGATACGAGCTGTAAACAATGTCTCTAACTGGTCCCCGAGAGTAGGCTCCCGCACACGGGCTGTTAAGTTGCCCTCAGCTTTCCTTCTCCTTCTCAGGACTTTGTTAGTGTCAGCTCGTGACTGTGTGGTCTCATACAAGGCCGGGACCTGGGTATCGTCGGATGGGAGGGGCACCGTGGTTGAGGTAAGTGTTGCGGTTAGGTTTGACTGTAGGATACATCCCTCCGGCTCAGAGGGGGTATGTAGCACGGCATCGATGGTATGTGCGGGCAGTAACAATGGGGTAGAGGGTAGTCCCAACTCCAATTCGGCATTTGCTATTTCTTTAGTAAGCACACCCACCGCTGAAGAGAGGTACGAAATAATGGACTCAGACTGTCTTGGCACCTTAGCCTTCTTGGCTCCCAAACCAGTGGTTACAGTATGTTTTCGCTTACCCATTATGAGATCTCAGGGGGCTGGCCCAGCCCTGCCTCCTCCTGCCCACGACTGCCACAGACTGCGGCCCCGTCCCCGATGCGGATGGAGCAGCTGATGTTTAAGCGCCTCCGGGCACGCTCAGGCAGTGAGTGGGCGGTACTGGCCGCTGTGCAGGCTGGCAGCTGTAGTCTCCCCCCACGGCGGCCGTGCGATGATACCAGCAACGGCGGCGGGGGAGAACACGCAGAATCAGGGCCCCAGCAGTAAGGATGTCAGCCACTTAAGGGTACAAATGAATCCGGCCCCAGGCAGTGAGTGAATGAAGCCCCCGCTCCACCGAGGGAGCAGCTGATGTTTAAGCGCCTCCGGGCACGCTCAGGCAGTGAGTGGGTGGGTGGTACTGGCCGCTGTGCAGGCTGGGAGCTGTAGTCTCCCCCCACGGCCGCCGTGCGATGATACCAGCAACGGCAGAGGGGGAGAACACGCAGCGTCAGGGCCCCAGCAGTAAGGATGTCAGCCGCTTAAGAGTACAAATCAATCCGGCCCCAGGCAGTGAGTGAATGAAGCCTTGTATTCACTAAGATACACTTAATCAGTCAGTTATACAATCAATTTTTCAAAAACAAATCATCCATTTATACACTTATATACCCATTTATTCTTCTATCGACCTTGAGATATACATGTATAAAACATGTAATTTTCAGAAAAAAACACATTCACTGGATGATGTCATCAGTGAGGTCATTTGAGATGTCATGAGTGATGTCATGAGTGATGTCACTTACCATGTCATGAGTGATGTAATATGTGACGTCATCAGCAGTGCATTGCGGGCGCGCGAGTTATAGTTAGCTGAACTAACTATAACAGGGGAATTTCAATGGTTTTGTACGAGTGAAAAGTCCAGCTAACTATAACTCCCCTGAAACCTATGGTTTTTTCAGTGAATATATATATATATATATATTCACTGAAAAAACCATAGGTTTCAGGGGTGTTATAGTTAGCTGGACTTTTCACTTGTACAAAACCATTGAAATTCCCCCGTTATAGTTAGTTCAGCTAACTATAACTCGCGCGCCCGCAATGCACTGCTGATGACGTCACATATTACATCACTCATGACATGGTCAGTGACATCACTCATGACATCACTGATGACATCTCAAATGACATCACTGATGACATCACTGATGATATCATCCAGTGAATGTGTGTTTTTCTGAAAATTAAATATGTTTTATATATGTATATCTCAAGGTCGATGGAAGAATAAATGGGTATATAAGTGTCTAAATGGATGATTTGTTTTTGAAAAATTGATTGTGTAACTGACTGATTAAGTGTATCATAGTGAATACATGGCTTAGTGAGTAATGTTTAAATATGTAAATATCTGTATCAGTCTCTCACTTTGTGTATAAGTGGCTGCATGGGTTGGTGAGTAGCTACATGGGTGTCTATATAGGTTATTAGTTGGTTTTTTGAGTATCAGTCTGAGTGTCTGCATGGTTCGGTGGGGGGTATTACGTAGTGCATAGGTGCATGAATGAGTGACTCACTGTTTGTATGTGTTGAACACAGCATGTGTGCAGGACTGTATGGGTGGATGAGTGTGTGTATGGGTGTGTTAGTGAGTGAATGACTGTCTCAATAGTGTCTTTATGAGTAATTACATATGTTTTAAACTAGTATATGTGACTATTGGTGTATATATGTGAGTATATGTGAGAGTGAGAGATTGAAAGAGTTCCTGTATGAATAAGTATGTGTTTCTATAAGTGATTGTTTAAAAGACTAAGTATGTGTAAGTTTCCGTAGAAGTAAGTATGGTGGTGTGTGTATAACTGTATATGCAAGTAAATGTATGTTTGATTCTTTATTAGCATGAGTGACTATGTGTGTGAGTAACTCTATGGATGAGTGGCATTGTGTAACAGGATGTATAGGTGTATGAGTACATATGATGAGTGAGTACATGTATGAGTGACTGTATAGGACTGTTGGTGAATGAGTGGATGTGTATGTGGATCTTAGAATTACTGAAGAGGTTGTTGTAACTGGTATTGGTATGTCCATTGTTTTGAAAATTTTAGTCTCTATTTTTGAATGTGTGTATCAAAGGTTATATTAGGGTGAGAGGAGGTCTGCCACTCTATCACAAGGATGATGTCATCAGTGATGTCATCAGTGATGTCATTTGAGATGTCATCAGTGATGTCATGAGTGATGTCACTGACCATGTCATGAGTGATGTAATATGTGACGTCATCAGCAGTGCATTGCGGGCGCGCGAGTTATAGTTAGCTGAACTAACTATAACGGGGGAATTTCAATGGTTTTGTACAAGTGAAAAGTCCAGCTAACTATAACACCCCTGAAACCTATGGTTTTTTCAGTGAATTTCTGAGGTTTTTTAAATGCTAATTCCTAACTATAACGTGCCTGAAACCTATGTTTTTTTCTGTGAATTTCAAAGGTTTTTTAAATGCTAATTTCTAACTATGCCTACAGAGATAGGACATGTGAAGAAAGAAGAAAAAATGCACAGAAAGAAACAAAAGAAGTGCAGAAAGAAGCAACAGAAGTCCTCAAATACGAAGATAAGTGCAGGAAGAAGGATAACGTGCAGAAAGAACAAAAAGAAGAGCAGAAAGAAGCCTTGTTGCAAAATCATCCTGTACCCTCAACTTTTTCAGACGGATACTGGTGGTAACTGAGTCTGACTAACCAGTCCTAGAGCCAGTGCTATGTTAAAAGACACTTAGAATACAGTGAAAACACATACATACACTAGGGAACATTATGCGTTGGGGTCCCCCTGTGATTAGCATGACCTCCTCTGTAAGCCCCTAGTGTATAATAGGGCATGGGGATTAAAACTACCTCTTAAAACAGGCCACAGGGCGTTTTTGCACACGTTAACTCAGGCCCCGTCCCCTCCCTTCACCACTGTGTAAACACGCCCTGTGTCCATTTTTAGTTGGGAGATTAAGTTCATTTGAATCCTGAGGGTCCCTAGGGTCCAACTAGCCCACTAGGTACCTCCAGTAAGTGCCACAGAGCTGCGTTGCAGAGAGGTGTAAAAAGTGGCACGGCCTGGACCACCTCTCTGCAATGCAGCTCAGTGGCACTTACTGGAAGCACTTGGTGGGCTAGTTAGCCCCCAGGGTCCCTCAGTATTGAAGGGAAATTATATCCCCAATTTAAAACGTGCCATAGTGCGTGTTTGCACACGTCACCTCAGGCCCCGTCCCCTCCCTTCACCACTGTGTAAACGCGCCCTGTGGCTGTTCTAAGTTGAGAGATTAAGTCCCCCTGAATCCTAAGGGTCCCTAGGGTCAAACTAGACCACTAGGTACCTCCAGTAAGCGCCACAGAGCTGCGTTGCAGAGAGGTGTAAAAAGGGGCTTGGCCTCAGAACACCTGGCTGCAGCGCAGCTCCCTGGCGCATACTGGAGATGCCTGTTGGGGGCGCGTTTGCAGAGTGCTGCACGGAGGGGGCATGGCCTCCGGCACGATGCCAGTCTTTTATTTATTTTAGTTTTTTAAGAAGGGGGGCTGTTTGGTTCCCCTTCTTATTCTAATTTATTGGCCCTGATGACCCCATCCCCCAGGGCCAGTCTCCTAATTATATTTTTTTGACCCCAATCCCCAGGGCCGGCCACTGTTTTTTATTATTTTTAAAAAATATATATTTATAGACACACCTAGGACATGCTGGACAAACCGTACGTACCTATCACCATGACGATTTGCGTGATATTCATTAAAAGGCGACTATGCATGCAATGAATCCACGTGGAATGTATTTACACCACTAGTGAAGCTCTGACATGTCTGATGCCCTACCGTGCCTAATCCTGGTAGACACCCTTGTCGTTTATTTATACAAACATGGGTAGCTATTGACGGGCACATTTAATACACATGCACACCAAGCCATTCAAAGGGGATTCGACAAAAATTCGACCAAAACTATGCAAGAAACCCCCCTCACGGTTAATAAAACACACATCCACTGCCGGATGTGTAATACTTTTTATTTTACTCTCTGGAAAGGGGACGAACATCACTTGAGAGTCACAGCGTGCTCCTGACAGAGCCCAATGCTGTGTTACACCCACCATTGCCTGCCGAGTGCCACACACCTCTGTGTTGTATTCCACTAGCTAGTGCATATGCTATGACACTCTCTAGCCCATGTGCACTGTAACACCACCCCGTGAATATGTCATGCCACACTTGTCTTCGCACGGGTTATATTGCCCCATCTAACGTGCCTTTCTCGATGCCTATGTTATAACGCACAGTGCTATGCCATACATATTACAATCTGGGATCCATATCTTTGTCACAGTGCATATGCAACGTTACACTCCCCGGCACATATTTTATATTACAACTTTAGAGACTAGTTAGGTTACACAACACTGCCCTGTGCATATTACACTCCAAGGCGCATATCGCATAGCACGCGCTAGTGCCTGTGCTATCTCGCGCTCTCCAATGAATCTGTCACTGCGCACAATGTATTGCATATTATATTTCACGCCCGGTTCATCTTATATCACACTTTTTGGTGCATAGTTTATACCATACACTATATCTAGTTTTCATTTTCAATCGTGCTCCCAGGACTATGTTCTATATAACACTGTGTTCACCTACCCTTTTCACGGGCATTACATTTTGCGATAGGGGGTGGAGGGTCAGGGGGTGTTTCTGCCAAGTGAGCCCGGAGTCACAGTCACAAACGTCCTCTTCTTCCTGAATAAAAGTGAGATTATGCTGCATACTTGTTCATATTTTAAGTAGTTCGCACAGACACAATGTTTTAAAAACAATAAAGTTCCTAATACCCGCCTTCTCTGAACAGTTAGCTTGCTGCCCCATCCCCTTCCTCCCTATCCTCTGTTGTGTGAATCCATGGACTAGCCTCCTCCCTCCTGCCATGCATGGTCTGATGTGCTGCCACTGCCCTCAATTTAGTATAATGTACCAGTCCACTCCTCCTGCCCTCCATTGCCCAATTCTATGCCCCATCATTGACCTCCTGCTTAAACTCTGTGCTTAGCTTGCTGCCCCTATTCTCCTTCCCCCTGCCCTCCGATGTCTTTGTGCATGCCCCTGCTCCATCCTTTTTGCCCACCATGTCCCATGGACCTGCCACTCCTATCTACTCTGAGTGTTCTGTTGAGCTGCCACTCCCCTCCCACCTGCCTAGCATTGTCAGATGACTGTAACCTGTCCCTGCCACCTCCACCCTGCCTGTCCACATGCCATGCCCCTATCCTCTTCCTCCTGTCCTACATGGTCCATTGTACTGCCACACCCTTCTGCCCTCCCTGGTCTGTTGTGCTGCAACTGCTCCTCCTGCCTGCCCCGTGTGGTCTGTTGTGAGGTCCCTTCCCCTGAACTTTCTTGTCTGTGCACAGGTCCTGACCCTCCCTTCTATCCTCCATCGTCCTTTGTGCATGCCCCTCCACCCTCCTTCTTGCCCATCATAGCCATTGTGCTGCCACTAACCCTCCCACTTGCCATGCATGGTCTTCTGTGCTGCCATGGCCCCTCCCATCTTCCCTGTGTGGTCAGTTAGCTGCCCCTGACCCCCTCCCACCTTCCCTCCATGGTCTGTGTGTATGCCATCACAGTCTCACTGTTGCTCTTCATGGTGTGTCTTGCTTCTAGTGCCCATCCTGCCTGACCTCCATGGCTATCTTGCTGCTCCTGCCCTGCCCCCAGCCCTACTACCTCCCTCCTGGCTTGTCTGTTCCATTGTAATGCCCCTGATCCGTCCCTCCTGCCCTTTATGGTCTGTTATGCTGCAGCTTTCTCTCCTGTCTGTCTATTATGGTCAGCTAGCTACCATTGCCTCTTGCCCCTCTGTTCTCTGTTGTCCATGTGCATGGTCCTGTCCCCTCCCTCTTGCTTTCTATGGATTGTTGTGCTGCACTCCCGTCCTGCATGCCCTGTGTGGTGTATTGTGCTGCTGCAAACCCTGATGCCTGCCCTGCAGGGTCAGTTTGGTGCACCTCTCCATGTCCCTCCTGTCCTCTGTTATCCAAGTCCATGTCCCTATCCCATTTCCTTCCATGATCCAATGTACCATACTTGCGAACATTTTGAACTTGGTAAGAGGGAGATTTTGAAAAAAAACTGGGGTATTGATTTTCCCCTTTGAGTTACATTGAAAAAGAGGATATTGTAGACAGGAGACAGATCAAATAAAGCCCATTTGAGCTTAAAAACATTGGACGTTTCCTGGCTGAATCGGGTCTGTTGGCATGTATGGTTGTACTACCATTGCCTCTTCCTTCTGCCCACAATGGTCTATTACATTGCCACAGCCTTGAAGGAGGGTAGATTTTGTATCACAGGGGGCCCCTGACCCGTTCTGTCCACACCTGAAGTATGAGACCCTTGTCCTTGCCCTGCCAGCTGCATTTGTAGGCCGTATTAAATTGACCAGCGGGTCCTGTGTTGCTATATAATTATCCTGAGACATCCTTACCACTCAGCCAGCATAAAACCCCTGTGTAGGCCCTTCTGTTCAATATGTAGGCCTCTTTGTTAAATTGACCATAGCTCTGCAATTTTAGTGTATAGCAGTCTGAAGGCAGGTCTGCGAGGCCTTCTGATCCAAACTAGTAGCCCCCACCCTACCCGAGTGCTCCGTGCTCGGTATCAAAGTTCAACATCCCCCTGAAGCTGTCGACATACAGTAGGCTGCATCCTGGACTGGTACTTGCTTCCTGGGCAGGTTTCCCGCTTTTAAGGAAGTGGCAACCGCAGAGCGTCAAGTTAGGAGAACTGAGGAGATTTTATACATGAATATATTGAATTCCCGTACAATACCCATTATTTTCTGCTTGCTCTATGGAACTTACGATAAGCGATTGGCCTGAGAGACTGACCTTTTCACCCAGTCCATTGTCAGCATTAAGTGGGTAAATGACGAAATGTCTGGTAAAATCTGCAGACGAAGCTTTTGGGTAGCATACGTAGGTAGATGTAGCGTGCAAAGGAGCCCACAAAATGATATAAAAAGGGAGCACCCACAGATATCGACGGACTACCTCGCCGTCTGTATGTAGGTTAACAGGCAGTGCAGGTTTTCCCCAAGAGCTGGGAGCTCTTGTCTTCCTTTGCTTAAAATGTCTTGCTCTGCTTTGCTTGAAGTATCTTATTCTATTTTACCTATATGAAATGTCATGTTATGTTTAACCATTGTTCTCTTTACTTTTGCATTTAAAAGATTTTGTATTGTAATTGCAGGAATGCTTGCTCTAAGAGTAAACGTGAGTGTTCCTAGGTAACATTTTCCTTGGTGTAACTTGTTTCTCATGATGCATTTATAGATGTGTTTTCTCTCTCTCTCTGTCAGTACATTAATTGAGATACAGAGAATATTATGACAGCTGTATGATTATCTGGATTCTGTATTTTGTACTTTATGTCTCTATTCTGCGGTTTCTTTGAAGTTGCATCTTCTCATTAAACTGCCATTGTATTCTGCCTCCAATTCCATGTCTCATATGTCTGTTTTCTTCATTTTTGGAGCAAGCGTTCCTAGGCACCCCGGCTCAAATTAAGGTGCCCCTTTTGTCCCTGACTCACTCTCCTGCTCAGTTCTGTGGTGGCTCCCGGGGATCTGGGGACCGCCCCTAGCTTCCTTGACCCGTAATAGATCTTCCCTCCAACAGCCTCTCTTGCAAGTCCTGTATTGTTGGTTTGTTGCCCCTGCCCCCCTTTCCACTGCCCTCCATAGTCGGTTGTGCTTCCACGGCCCTTCCTGCCTGCTCAGTGTGGTTAAATTGTTGCCTTTGCACCCTCCTACCTGCCTTCAATTTTCAGAGTCCGTGCCCCTGGCCTCTGCCTCTGAACAGTATCCTAATGAACAACTAGATTGCTAACATTCTATATTTATTACAAAAGTGTGGAACGCCTGACATCATCTTGATGTAATCAAAACTGTAATACCTAGAGCATTTCCTTTAGAAATTACATATATGAGAGGGTCTTATTGGCATCAAAATTATGGTTAGTGCTCTAAAAGACTAAAATAAGGACATATTTTCTGAGTTTTCAAATAGCGACAAAGCACTTTTAAATTATTTGTTATCTTTATGTTTTTTTATCCAGTTGACCACTTGATTAAATGTTGCACTTAGGGGAGAGGATGTGGTGTTACTTCCAGAACTGCAGACTTTGCAACTGGGGAACCAGGTTGAAGTTTCTGCTTCAGCTCGACATTCTGTGATTCTGGTCAAATCACTTAGTCTCCCCATGTCTACAACCAAAATGAATTTGTTCTTGTGTGATGTAACCAATGCTCATGTAAAGCACTCCAATACCTGACAAGTCTGCACTATATAACACTGCAAAAACACAAAATAATAAGTGTTTTGCACACTTCTGTCATTGGGCTATATTTGGGCTACATCTGGGTGATTTTGGGCTACATTTGGGCTCTTTTGTCTCCGGTGGCCATCTTGGGAGATTTATTTGTTATGAAGTTTCCTAATTTCCTCATGTACTGCAGTCTCCTCAGTAGGAAATGCTTTCAGTTTTTTACTTTGATTCCATCATGAAGGTATTCAGATATGTCACACATTTGCCATAAATTCTGAATGTTAGCACTCTAGTTGCTCATTAGATCACTGTAGTAAAACTACTGCACCATGGAAGTCTGCTCCTGGTATTAAAAGTGCATGTTTCAGTCTGCATGTCAGAATTTTTTAATGAAATAGAAGAGGATTTGAGAAGTCACTCAAAATGTGCCCTCATTTTCTTTCTTCAGCATTAATCATAATTTCTATGGCAAAATGAACCTCCTCATTGTGTTCCTTTTTAAATTAAATGTTTTAAGTGTTACCAGTTTATTCCAATCAAGATGGCTTCAGGTGTGCCATACTTTTGTCATAATGAAGACAGTAAGCGCTCTAGTTGTTTTTAAGAACATTCTGGGACATTCTGTCATTGGGCTATACTTGGGCTACATCTGGGTGATATTTGGGCTACATTTGGGCTCTTTTGTCTCTGGTGGCCATCTTGGGAGACTTATTTGTTATGAAGTTTCCTAATTTCCTCATTTACTGCAGTCTCCTCAGTAGGAAATACTTTCAGTTTTTTACTTTGATTCCATCAAGAAGGCATTCAGATGTGTCACACATTTGCCATAAATTCAGAATGTTAGCACTCTTTTTGCTCATTAGATCACTGTAGTAAAGCTACTGCTCACCAGGGAAAACTGCTGCTGGTATTGAAAGTGCATGTTTCAGTCTGCATGTCAGAATTTTTTAATGAAATAGAAGAGGATTTGAGAAGTCACTCAAAATGTGCCCTAATTTTTCTTTCTGCAGCACTAATCATACTTTTTATGGAAAAATGAACCCCCTCGTTTTGTTCCTTTTTAAATTAAATGTTTTAAGAGTTACCACTTTAATCCAAGCAAGATGGCTTCAGGTGTGCCATACGTTTATCATAAGTAGGACTGTTAGCGCTCTAGTAGTTCTTTGGAACACTCTGGGAAGCTGCAGTAGAACACAAAGGAATCAACTGACAGTCTCTGCCCTTGTTGGATGTACATGTTTTACTGAGAATGTCAGACTTCATTCTCACATGACTGAGAAAGATAATGTGAATTTACAGAAAATAAGCTCTCAGTTTAGCCTATAGATCACCTTCCAAACCTCTGTGGTAAAAGCATGAGAAAATATTTTTCTCTCAATCATGGTGAAATCACCTTAGAACATACCACAATTCCTAAAATGAGTATGGTACCATCAACAAATGATTTATAATGTAACTAAAGTGTTAAAACCTTCTATTAACTGCAATGCTTTTTAATGAGGTGCTATCATGTATATTGGTCCCAAGATGGCTGCCAACACTTCTTGGATGAAGTGCTGACAGCCAATCAGATCTCAGGATGAGATGTGTGGTTAGGCTCCGCCCACATATATATATGCTTTTAAATGCTATTTTCTCAGGAAATACTGAACAGATTTACACCAGACCTGCAAAAGGCACTTCCTTGACCTTATGGCTACCTCTCTGCCAAATTTCAAGTAATTCTGTTCAGCCGTTCGGGCTGTAGCTGTGTCTAAAGGTCCTATGGAAAAATGCATGGGGAAAACGCGTTTTGGGACCCCCCTTTTTTCTCGGCCCCTGCTTGACGAATCCCCCCGAGACTTTCAGGGTAGGAGCGGAGCGTAGCGCCCCACCTATTTTGTACATTTTGTGAGGATTCGTCGACCGGCGCCAAAGTTATTCCAAATAGAATGTTGCGGATTTCCTATGGAAACAGGGTCCTAACTATAACTACCTACTGGCGACCGCCAGTAGGTAATATATATATATATATATATATATATATATATATATATATATATATATATATATATATATCTCTCATGTGGGTGGGGATTATTCAGTGTTTATGACTATTTATGAGTATCCCCTGGAAGAGAATTGTCAGTTTCTCTTTTTTTCTTGGGTATCGACCACTATTTGGTGCTAGGTCCATTCCTTGTGTGACATCAGATGGCACCATGGAAGTTCCTGTGTGTGGTAGCCACCTCCGTTGTTTTCTACTTTCTTTTGTTAATAAGGGTATGTCTTTACTCTTCTAGTTTTGAGTTCCTTCTCTCCCTTTTATATGATTTTTCTCACACCAGTTTGCTTTCCTCATCTCTGGGGAGGCGGTGGGTCGCATGTGAATCCAGAAATCTCTTTAACCTGCAAAACCACTCCTACTGCTAAGTAACCATTTCGTTGTGCAGCATGAATCCTTTTCTGAATTCACATGCTGTGCATTGGATTACGTACCGGTTTCCCCATCCTTGGGATGGTTGGGGTGACATGTGGAAGAATATGCAAACAGGTGCTGAAGTACTTTTTTATCTCACCTCTGCTTCCATTGCCATTTGTATATCCACATAATAATTCTTGGTAAAGGTGTGTTACGATGCCCATGTCATGTGGAAGAATATGCAAACAGGTGCTGAAGTACTTTTTTATCTCACCTGTGCTTCCTTTGCCATTTGTATATCCACATAATTCTTGGTAAAGGTGTGTTACGATGCCCATGTAGCGGCTGTAAATATAGTGTCTATTGGCATAAAGGCTAGGGTTGCCCCCTTTTTCCATGTTGAATGCGCTCTTGGCTGGGAATTTAATGTTTTTTCAGCTGAATAGTGTACCTGAATTGCTTCTATAATCCAACGCACAATTGTCCACTTTGTAATAGGTGCCCACTTGTTTGACTTCGAGTAAGAGACGAACAATTGATTCCCCTTACGCAATTGTCTTGTCTCCTGCAGATAGTATTATAGGGCTCTTCTTATATCTTTCTAGTCATGTTTGAGGATTTTTGAAGAAAACTGCTACCAATGCTTTGATTCATTTGGAATTTGCTTACTACCTTCTGTAGGAACTGAGGATTGGTCCTTAGACAATATTGTCCTTGAGGATTTGCATGTATGATTCCTCAATAGTTAATGTTTGTAGTTCACTTACTCTCTGTAGTGATGTTATTGCAATTAAGAATGCAGTCTTTATTGTGATATGCTGGAGTTCTGCTTTGTGCATGGGTTTGAAGAACAAGTTACTTACCTTCGATAACGATGTATCTGTACAAGACATAGGTTAGGTGTAGATTCCTTACCTTAGGATTTCCCCGAGGTGTTAGACTGGATCCGGAGATTTTTCTTTAGCAGTACCCCTGCTCATCGGTAGGTGGCGTTGGTCGACTCCGTGTATGTCGTCGTGATAGCTGAGATGACGACGCGGTGCCTACTTAGACGCCGCCCCTGCGCGCCGTCAGTTCTGACATGACTTTCCACGCCAAAAGCACAGAGCCATGAAAGAGACGGACCACTGGTACACCACAACTAGGGCCCTGTAAGGGAGTCCCTATCCCTAGAAGTCAGTTCACAGATCGGCGAGGAGGGGATGGTGGTAAGGAATCTACAACTAATCTATGTCTTACAGGTACATCGTTACCACATGTTCTGAATGTGGCTTCTCACCAATAAGCCACACCCAATCCCTGCACTCCCACCTAGGAGGCAAATATACCACTGCACCTTTAAAAATACACTTTGAAAATCACTTCCTTTAGGCAAGGCAAGAAAACAAACCCAAATGTTGCTAAAATGACACACAAATTAATGAACGGTAGGCCAAATATATCAGTAAATGCAGATTCATTAGTATCAAACACTTTTAAATGAACAAGTAAAATAAAATGTAGGGACTCTCTCTTTTAGAATAAGGCTTGGGGTTGATTACATAATGCTCTCTAAGCAAACGCTGTCTCAGATGCCAAATGCACAAGCATGAATCAATAACTGAGCGAACTATAATCTAAATGGCATGAATCAATAATTATACTGATAAATAAACAAGCAATAACTGATATAAGATAAGATACACTGGCCGTCCTGCAAGAGATCAGAAATATATACACACACACACACACACACACACACACACACACACCCACACACACACACACACACACACACACACAGAGGATCACTCTGGATGTGCACCTCCCACACCACAAAAAAAAAAAAAAACTCAAATGGTCAAAGAACATCACAACTAAATAAATCACCTGGTGCCTACACTGACCGGGGGAATCACAGCCGGGGATCAGAGCTCAGCAAGCCAGGGTTCAATCCGAGATAGACACGTCTGCCCTCGCTCCGAATCCAAACTCCCGCCAGACATGGGGAGGCTCCACTTCTTAATACAAATCCAAACATAACGAAGCTTCTAGCAAGCCTCGCCCCCTTGTTCTCATGAGAGCCTGTACCAGTCTGCTCCAAGGCCACGGCATCGGTTGATCAGGCCTTTGCTATGGCTTCGAGACGGACCATGTACATTCCTCTGATAAGAACCGGTTTTCTCTAGTCAGTAAAGTGTGAAAAACAGGAGGAAGAGCAAAACGTCCTCACCACTTTGCAGCTACGTGCAAGTACAGAAAATAGCTTCAGTCATGAAAATGGAGTTAGTTAGGCCATGCACACAAAGGCCCAAGGCAAGATGGAAATGAGAAGCAAGATGACATGAAAGCATGTCAAAGCTAATAGTAAGAACTGCACACCTTCAAATACACATCCCACACGCTCTGCTCTTGGCAAGAATGTTCCACTCCGTAACAGCTCCCACTGAAATACAGTAATATTATAGAACAGAAGAGAAGAAGGCATATGCAGGACCATCCTACATTAAGGCTAGGGTAAAATAACACTAAAATCAATTAAAAAATGGTGGTAGTTGGAGGTCATCATACGGTGCCAGACTACAAAAGTGGCTCTTTCACTACACCACAGCAAGTAACTTGTTCATCTGAAAGAGACTGTTGTAGATTATTTACCTTAGAATAGATACTCCAGCAATACCATCCCCTGAAGACGGTCGGCGAACCAAGTTCAGACTGAAAAGTCCTGGAGGACCGAACTGGCAAAATAGCCGTCTCTCCGAACTTGACTGTCCATGCAGTAATGTCTGGTGAACGTGTGCAGAGATGCCCACATTGCCGCCTGGCAGATATCAAGGAGCAGGACTCCACGTGCCAATGCAATGGTTGCTGCCGTAGCCCTAGTGGAATGAGCACGCAGCCTCACTGGAGTGTCCTTCTTCGCTAAAGTGTAGCAGATCTTTATGCAAAGGACAACCCATAGAGACATGGTAAATTTTAGAACAGTCCAGCCGTTCTTGGTGCCTACATATCCCATAAAGAGTTGATCGACCCGGAAATCTTTGGTGCAGTCAAGGTAGAATGACAGCGCACGTCATGCTCCGACTGCCGGGCCATGAATCCGATGACTTTGCGTGAGCCGTCCTGAAAGTTGTTGGAGGCCCGGTAGTCGGCACCACGTCATTCCCAGTCTCATTTGAGAGGAAGGTCTCAAGGTCATTCATGGAGCCCCCACTCCACGTCGCAATCCAAGTCGTCGAGGTCATTGGGTAAGTCCAAACAGAAGAATAAGACGAAGAAGCACAAGCACTCTTCACCTTCCCCCGTTGGTCGGCTAATGGGATTCGGAGCATCATCGCTCAAAGGCTCATTCTCCGGTGCCTGATTATGAGACTACTCTGTGGCCCCCTCCAACCCCCCCCCCCCTCATTTCCGGGAGCCGGGGCGTCCCCTGCCCAACTTTGACAATTTACGAGACCTTACACTTTGTCTTTCGGCATCCCAACTCCGCCGGCCCTTGCTGCCCCCCTTTCCATCTTCCTCCCCACCATGTCCATTCTCTTACCCTTTGCTGAGGCAGGCTCCTTGAAAGCCCCCTTGCCCTGATCAAGAATGCCTGGCTGCATTGGACGCTTTCCTGGATAGAGTCAATGTTTACAAGAGGAAACAGGAGTCTCCTTTCTCCTCCTCTAAGGGGACCCCAAAAGTACCAGCTGTGCTTTTGATGAGGCTGTTGTAAAAGGTTATGTCGTCTGGTGGCGAAGCCTTCAAGGGATAGCTAATGCCTTCCTCAGGGCTCTGTGTCAAGGTCGTTCCACTCTTCCTCGAAAGTTCCTGTAGCCTCCTCCTCCGGAATGTCGAGTTTGACATCCTCTTCATGAGATTCGAGAATATATAACGGACGGCAGGGAAATGTGGATACTTTGTGGGACATTAGATATGAGTCTAGGCTGAGAGTGATGGGCTGTTGGTGGTATTTCCTTCTGGTCTTCGCTGTCGCCCAGTCAATGGGCAGCGGGGTTGTGTGTGTATTTACATGAAACTCAATAAAAGTCCGTTTTAAAAAATAAAAAAAATGAGGTTCGAGGGTTCCCGGAGTTTCGAGGGTATGATCTTCTTCCTCGGCCTCTGATGTAGTGGAGGGGTTATAGATACCTATAGATACCTGCTCTGCTTTCTTTTCGACGTCCATGGGAATATTTTTCACAGTACGCCTCTTCTCGGCATACCCCGTGAGGATCTCGACGTCCTATTCTCTATGTTCTGCATCCTTCTCCTGTTAGTCTTCATCATTTGAGAGGCCCAAGTCCTTGAGTGATACCTGCTGTTTCTGGTGCTCCTTCCTGTTTCTCCAGGCAATTTGACAAGAATACAGAGCAGACCTCGCAGTCTATATCCTTGTACTACCTAGGCAGGCAGAGGTTACAGACGTAGTTTGGATTGGCTATGTGCGAATTCGGGGTGACAATTTGGGCGAAACTTGAAAGGTGTATTTCCCACGGCCCCTACTTTACCTCATTTCAGTCCATCTGCGTAGTTGCTGGTCTGACAGGGTACCCCGATGGGAAAGGTGGCCTGAGGTCTCTCCTTCGGTGTTGTCTCGATCGATGTAGAAGTTATTTTCGCCTAAAATCCGAACATTTTTCGGGAAATTCATCCAAAAATTAGGAGGTTCTTCTCTTGCTTCTAGATCAATCGGCGGAAAAAATAATCTGAAGATGGCTACCACGCACAGGAACTTCCAGGTCGATATCTGAGGTACCACAAGGGATGGACCTAACACCAATAGGTCGTCAACAACGCCCACGTAAAAACAAAAAAAAGTGAATTCCAGTCCAGCATGTTAATCCAGAAAAGGATTCATGCTGCTAAAGTAATGTGTTACTTAGCCAGTAAGCATCTGTTCTTGCCATGTAGAGCTGTAGATTTACATGCTTTGCATACTCCTACGGATGTTTGCAAGTTGTTCAATGTTTTACTTTGAAGAAAAGCAACTGTCTGCATACAATCCTCAATGGCAGGAGGGTGCTGACAAGTTTATTTACTGCAGCACATGCTACATAGTACTTAGTTTTGGCAACAGGAGCTAAATCATGTCTTTCATTTCTCAAGAGCCAACTGTCTGAAAGAACAGATTTCTGTAGTGGGCAACAAACTCCACAGGCAGGGGATAAAACTAGGCCTCCGTTTTTATTTCTTCTGGAAAGGACACATTTACAAAAAATTACAAGTTATACACAGTTTCCACCTGACACATTCCCCAGTACTAAACTCGTGTTCACAGTGGAATTGGAAATTCTACCATTAAAGTCCCTCAGCTCAACCCCATTTTACTGGGGGTGTAGATGCAACGCTGCAAGTTAGATAAGCAGAGTGCAGTTATAAACCACCAAACATCTGGTTGTTAGGACAAAATCTGGACAAGCAGCCCTGAGCCCCCCGATACCTTTTTTTTCCAGGCACAACACACATGTTGACATTTCAGACAATTTTCCATTTTGTTTAAAAACTATGCATATGAAAGAGCAGGGGAGTGCTGCTCATCAAAGTAAACCAATCCACACAAGGCCTTGGAGGTGCTCAGAGCACCTTTGTGCACAACACATTAGGATTTATGGATAAGAGGCCAAGACAAGTCCTTATGGAGAAGTGTGTGTGGTTGAAGAAAGTAACCTGGTGCCAGAAGCGGAGATGTTTCAACCACAGTTCTGCAAACCAAGAACTGCCATGTGAAACATAGCGGGCCGCAAATAGTAATATGGTTAATCATAATGTAGACATTACAGTACTTTTCACAAGTCAGTTGTGTGTAATAAAAAAAGAAAAAGAATTACTAAGTCTTGCACTCCAACGTGCACATTTCCTGTGGCGAGCAATGGCGGCCAAGAGATTGTCCGCTGCGCAAGCTGCAGGGTCCTTGCACATCTCCAACAGCCTCTGAACAAAACCAGGATCAGCTGTGAGCTGCTTGACATCCTTTACACCCCTTTATTCCCCCTCTCCCAAACCCCTTCAAGTGTCCTTGCTAGAACGCTTAACGCCTGCCTCCTCTGTCGCAGACAGGTGTGCTGCGACTACGGCTCCGGCGTTGAGAATCCCGGGGACGCTGACGCCCATCGCGGTCCCTGCTAGGTTCTTGCCTCTTCTCACGCTCTGGCTCACGAGTGCGTTCAGCCTCCTGTTCCTTTTCACGCTCTTTAAGACGCTCCTTCTGCTCCTCTTCTTCTTGCTCCTTGCACAGTTTCTCACGCTCTTTCGCACGCTCCGCCCGTTCCTCAATCTTTTTCACAACCTACAGAGATATAAAAGACGTGTCAGAACACAGAACGATGGCAAATAAGCTTCACATTCATCACACTGAAAAATAGTGTTTACCTGTAATTAGTTACATAGCATTGTTACCAGTCATTGATGCACATTCCTTCAAAATATTCTACATCAAAATGCAGAGAATCCACTGTACAGCAAAATAATCTTTGTAAATTCACACACTTTAGTAGCCAACAACTTAATCTTTTTACCTTCTTCGACTAAGCCAGTGGCTGGCTAGGCCATAAGGAAAGCCCCACAAGAGGCACATTCTTGTTTAATTTTGTCTATTAAGTGACCGATCCATTTGAGTGAACTAATTCTAGGAGAGATGAGAACGCTTGAGAACTTAATGTAGGAACATTTTTCTGCCGCATAACAAATTTCTTCGAGGGACAATTATCATTTGGCAGGCAAGGATACATACAAATATGTTTGAGGGCATGCTGTATACATTATACACATGCGTATGAGGTACAGGGATGAAAGGCTCTGCATTAAAACTGCTTTAGAATAGGTTTGTCAAATTTGGAATGAATACCAACAGCTTTATAATGGGAAAGTGGATGAATACTAAGATTACAGGTAACTTCTAAGACTACAGTAGCAAGCGGTGAAGTCCTCCTGAGGCTTGAGCCGGGGGAGACCAACTTTTTTTTTGATTATTGCATGTTCTGTTTTTAAACGAAAGCACTGCACTTGCCGCATTTTTAATACTGTCTTTTTTAAAAGTTTTATTTATTTATACATTTATAAAGCGCCTGGTTACCCCACTGGCGTGTCCCCGCGCTATGTAGACTTGCTGGTAAGAGAACGCTGATATACACGTCCCTGGATTGTATACGGACGCGTTGCTGCTGCCTTTGTTGTCATTAAGATGCAGAGGAGAAAAGCCATGTTTTTAGTTTTTTCCTAAATGTCGTTTCACACAGTTCCATTCTTAGGGTTTCCGGGAGCTTGTTCCAGGATTTTGCCGCAAGGTATCTAAAAGATCTTGCCCCCATTCTTGTGGTCTGTATTCTTGGGACCTTTACTAATGCCCTTCCTTCTGATTGCAGATTGCGTCCAGGGATATAATATGTTATTAGAGGGTGCAGGTATCGTGGGCCTTTTTTGGCAAGAATTTTATGGCAGTAACACTGACTTGAATTTAACGCTTTTTTCCACCGGCAGCCACTGTAAGTCTTCCAAGGCTTTTTTTGCAGAGGCTCTTTTCGGAAGGCTAAATACCAACCGGGCTGCCGCATTTTGCACCACCTATAGCTTGGCTAGCCCCTTCTTTGGTGCTCCCAGGTACAGTACGTTCCCATAATCTAATTGGGAAGTCACCAGTGCGTGCACTATGGTTTTCCTTGTATTAGGTGGTAGAAGGTCCAGAATTGTTCTCAATGTTTTTAGGGTGCCAAAGCACTTACCCACTACCTTCCGTATTTGTGCATCGAAAGACAATTTAGTATCCAACCAAACTCCCAGATTTGTAACTTCTGTTTTGGGAGTAGGTACCGGGCCCAATGTTTCTGGCCACCATGCAGAGGACCATATATCCGGTATTTTACCCACTATCATTACCTTTTTTCCTGTTCAACTTCAGGCAGTGACTGGCCATCCATTTTGCTACGTCCTCTAAACACCTCGAGAAATTGAGCGCTGTCTGTTTGTTATTTCCAGAGAGTGTTACAATCAGCTGAGTATCAGCGTACGATATGATGGTAACCTGATGTTTTTCCACTAGCTCTGCCAGTGGTCCCAAATATAGGTTGAATAATGTGGGACTCAAGATTGATCCCTGTGGGACTCCCTGGGGCAGTAAGATACTCTTAGATATTTGTGATTGCTGCAGTACTTGAAAACTGCGTGACGATAGGAAGGATGTCATCCAGCGTAATGCAGTACTTTCTACACCACATTCTTCTAGTCTGTGCAAGAGCAGCCCATGGGAGACGGTATCGAAGGCCACATTTAAGTCCAACAGGATTATTGCAGCTGTCTGTCCCGCGTCCACCCATTGTCTCATTGTGTCCGTAGCCTGTAACAGAGCTGAATTTGTGGAATGGGCAGCTCTAAAGCCAGATTGGGAAGGATGTATTAAGGTCATTTTTCTGTATATGGTTTGTTAGCTATTTACTAGATTCTCCGCAATCTTCGCGACAAAAGGTAACGAGATTGGGCGTAAGTTTTCTAAAACTGCTTGGTCTATTTGCATTTGTACACGGTGGACTCACCAGTTACAGAGTCCACAGGATGAAGTTCCCTGCAGTTACATTTTGCGAGCAATCCGGTCAGCGGGCTAGTTGTTGATGCCCCTGCCGGTACTTCACCAGACGCTGGCACATGCGAAGGCAAGCCCGTCTGCGCCCATCCGAGCTCGCTCCGCGCCAGCCCCTCTGCCCAAACGACTACAGGTAATGCAAAAACTCGGTTCTACTCCGGTAATTTCCTGAAGTCCCTTAATCCCAACAAGGCGGACCATAACTGTCATATTCTTCACCCAGAACACGGGCACACCCAAAACTTTACGATTTACCCTGGCTGCCATAACAAATTACCGGAAATAACGTCTTTACCAGTGGCCACCCTAAATAAGGGACAGGAAAGGACAGGTACTGCTTGGAACTGCGTCCTCATTAATGCGAGGTCCCCGGTCAAGCATAGTACTGAGTGTGCCTCCTTTTTGGAGGACGAGAGAATTAGGATTGCTTTTATTACAGAAACCTGGACGGAGTACGCGTCCGGTCCTGTTCTAGTGAAGCCATGCCACCGGACTGTTACTCACTGAACAGAGCAGAGAGGAAAAGGGGGGGGGGGGGAGGGAGAACTAGCGGTTATACACCACAATACAATCACATCTTCTTTTAACTCACTAGTTAATGAGGAATGCAAAGCCTTAGAGTTTTGTCTCTACCTTACACACCATGATTCCTTTAGAGCCTCCCTTATCTATAGGCCCGAGGCCCTAGAAGACGGTACGTAACTCAAGTAGGCAACATATTATAAATAGGGTTAAACACTACACCTCATACACAATTCTGGGTGATTTTCATTTCCACCTGGAGTTAGTCTCTGACCCTGACACCGCCAATCTTCTAGATCGGATGCAGGGCGGAAATCTAGAACAACTGGCAACAGGACCCACCCATCAAGCTGGCCACACTCGAAATGGTATCTTTTCAAACAACCCTCAGCTATCCTTTACGAATCTTCACCCTCTAACATGGTCCGATCACACAGCAGTACTTTTTAAGCTCATCACACATAACCACTCAGGTATAAACCCCCCCAAAAATGTTTGGGAAACAGGAGCCTGGAAAAGTATAGAAGAGAAGCTACTCAAATTGTTCACATCAACTAATAACCAGCTTCCTACAGATCTGGACCAAGCAACCAAATGATACACAAACTGGTTAGAATATGCTGGCCCCACCCAAACACGAGTACGCCTCCACAGGCAACGGCCTTCCTCACCCTGGTACTCACAGGAGCTCAGGGACCAAAAACTAGTTTGCAAACACCGGGAAAGAAGCTGGAGGAAAGATTACAAAGAAAGACATAAAAAGGATTAAGAACTGCGCCTGGCTCAATAAAAACTACTGCTACAAAGCACTAAACAAAAGTATTTCACAGAAAAAATTCAGGAGGCCAAAAACTCACCCAAAGTGCTGTTTAAAACAGTTAATACTCTAGCCCACCCCTGGTTCCCCTTCCATCCCGAGTCGAGAACTATGCAATAATATAGCCAAATTCTTCTTCAATAAAGTCAATGCCATTTTTCTTACCTTCTCGGACCCCTCAAATAGAAAGCCACCTGACACATCCACTATCTCAATGAAAGAAAGAAATGATAACACTGAACTCAACAGCTTCAGCCCCCTCACAGAAGAGGATACCCATAATCTCCTTGCTAAAGTGAAGTCAGGCTCCCCGCACAACCCTTGCCCGATAGAGATAGCAAAACTAGCGGCAAAGATAGTGGTAGGTAAACTTACTTCTATCTTCAACTACCGAAGGATACTTCCCGAGTGACTGGAAACAGGCTTCCATCTTGCCCCTACTGAAGAAACCCAATTTGGATGCTAAAGATTCGAATAATTTTAGACCCATCTCCAGACTACCCCTTCCAGCAAAAATAGAAAGAAATATGAACGCCCAACTCAACCAGTTTCTAAAATTATCTCAAGCTCTGAACCCGACCCAATATGGATTCAGAGAGGGCCACAGCAAGGAAATGGCGCTCATCAAGTCCACAGAAGAAGTAAGGACTATTCTCGATCAAGGAGGTAGGGCCTCCCTGATCATGCTGGACCTTTCGGCGCCATTTGATTCTGTCAAACGGTCAATTTGGCCAAATTTGAGGCTGAAGCTTTCTCCTTACCCTGTGCAGTCCCACAGGGTTCTTCACTAAGCCTGACGCTTTTTAACATTTGTGTGTCCTCCCTGGCACACCTTATTGAATCCTTTGGTTTTAATTTGACATCCTACGCAGACGACACTCAAATTGTGGTGGCAATATGACCTGAGCTGCTACAAGATACCACATCCAGACTACAAGACTGTATGAATGCGGTGGGAACGCGGATGGCACAGAATTGTTTAAAGCTAAACTCCAGCAAAACGGAGGTTGTGCTTTTCGGCAACAATCCTATTTTCTGGACCCCAGACTGTTGGCCGAACTCCCTAGGACCACTGCCCTCCCCGACTAGAAAGGTGAAGAACCTGGGAGTATGGATTGATGATACACTTAGTTTCAAGGACCAGGTGAACTCTGTGGCATCTACTACTTCGTACATTCTTCGAGCATGCAAAAAAAATAATGCCTTTACTACCTAAAGACGCACAACAGACGGTAGTCACCACATTAGTAATGTCCAGATTGGACTATTGCAATAGTCTACCTCAACCTACAAGAAGGAGCAATGAATAAATTACAAATGCTGCAAAACGCAGCAGCCAGACTTCTCACGGCCACCCCTAAGAATGCATCGGTCAAAGCAGAGATCAAAAACTTCACTGCCTGCCAGTTGTACGAGTTACTTACCTTCGGTAACTATGTATCTGAAAGAGACTATTCTAGCCGCAGATTCCTTCACGTAGAATTATCCCCAGGCGTGAGACTAGATCCGGAAAACTTTTTTCCCAGCATCCCTGCGCGCCGGGGGGACGGCATCATGCGACTCCGCCCAGGCGTCGTCCACGTACGTGATGTCAGCGAGGTCACAAAAGTCCCACCCCAGCGCGCCTACGTCAGTTTTCTTCGGAGAACTTTTCTGCACCACAACGCGGAGCCCGCAGACAAAACTGTGAGAGTATAGGAACAGTGTGCGAAAGAGCAGAAAAAGGAATGGTGAGGAACACCACCAAAAAGAGCAGTGCCGGACACTGCAGTACCCAAAGGCAGGGAAAGAATGAAGGACAGAGAAGCAACCCTGCCAATACAGAGACAGCCCCCCCACCCTGGTAGATAAGGGACATATGTAAAAATGGCACGATAACCTGCAACAGGACTACAACCCCAACCAAAGACAAGGAAGGGGAACCAGTCGGGGACATAAAGGGAACGACAAAACTCCAAGACATCCCTATCCCAGATTATGACAACCCCATCAGGAACAAGGGCAGAGGCACAGCCAAAAGACCAACCTCAAGGATCGCAAAAAGCTAGAAGTACCAATAAACCTATCCTCTCATGTGACAACGGGGAGGAAAAAGGGGAGACAGCCCAACAGAAAGAGGGAAAAAATGTACTCAAAGGAGACACAGCCCAGAAAGACTCAGGCGGCTACCAGCATAGCCAGCAAAATCTCCAAGTATTCGGCTCCGGTACCTGTGATCTTCAAGCTGCGGGTGAGCTCGACCGGCGGGGGCAATCCGGGCTCTGGTGCTGCAGGATCTCCTGGTTTTCCTCCTGCTCCTCCAGCCGGTTCTCCAGCCACGGATGCGGTTGTAGCTTCTTCCTCTACCTCTCCCGCTGTGATATCTGGCGGCGCTGAAGGGGGTATATCTTCGACCACGGTGCTCTATAGTGAAGCTGAGCAATTGGTTGGTACTCTGGTGACATCGGCTGCCTGCGCAGAGGCCGCCATGGGTCCGGGCTTGGATGTACCATCACAGGGGCTGCTAGGAGATGTAGTCCCATTAGCCCCCATACCTAGCTCACAAACGGCTGGTTCCCTTGTCCCTCATATTGCTTTGTCGCAGATTCCTGTTCCCTCTTCAGCTGCTGTTGTTGATACAGATGGCGACAATTTTTTTTCATTATCTGATCATATTGGCTCCTCAGGCGAGGATACCGGACTGGACAAAGACTGGACAGAGGATGAGGGCAGTGATGTGGGTGACTGGCGAACCAACGATGTCTTGAGCTCCACTGCACCTTTTAGAGACCCCCCCCCCCCCCCCACAGTTCGCAAGGCTTCTTTAGACCCTGGCTCAAACATTGGCTCATTGGCATGGGACTATTCCTTTTCTGTACAGTCAGCTCATCAAGGTACTTCTCAAGCCTTAGTGTCCCATCCTCTGGAATCTAAATCCAGTTCCCCTCCCGGTGAAGTGTCATTGGCTATAATTTATCAAACAATTATGGCCCACCGTGAGGAGACGCGACAGGAGAGTGCCCGCGTGCAGGGGGCATGTCGTAGGGTCCAAAACTCTCTGCGTAGAGTAATCAAGACTTGTACGGATATTGCATCTAGGGTCACTGAAGCAGAAACTCGGATCTCTACTCTCGAAGATGACCTAGTGACTCATAAATCCACCATCGATGCAATTCAGTTGCAGAGGGTAGACATTCAAGGGAAACTGGTCGACATGGAGAATCAGGCACGAAGAAACAATCTAAGAATTTTGGGGGTTCCCGAGGGCATGGAAGGCTCAGACATCCGCCAGTTTGTTATTGATTTATTTACGGAAGCATTCCCAGAGGTGAAGGAATGGGACTGTCGGCTGGAGATCCAGCGCGCCCACCGTTTCCCCTTCAAATTAAAGCATCGCCTGGGTCAGACTGACAATAGGCCTTGCGCCATTTGAATTTGTTTGCACAATTTTTTAGCCAGAGAAAGGATCTACGATTTAGCCAGGCCTGATAAGCAAAGGTCTGGGAAGGGTTGTCAGTTCTTTGTTAGACCGGACTTTTGCCCAGCCACGGTAGAGCGGAGGTGGCAGCTCCGCCAGCTGATCACCCCGTTTCAGTCTAAGGGGGCACAAGTTTCTTTGCTCTCTCCTTCTAAACTTAAAATAATTTTTCAAGGCCAGACCAGATTTTTTGTGTCTGAAATCCAAGCTAAAGTATATTTGGCTACATTATAATGAATGTATAATGTAATTGTAATTGTTTGCAATGTGAAGTCTATAATCATATACCTTTTTCTTTTTCTTTAGCTATTTTCTTTGAGGAATTGGCAGTCTCTCTTGGGGGGCTTATACCGGTTTCTCCATCACTGGGATCTTGGTCCCTGCCCTGTTTGGGGGGTGGTTTGGGTACGGGGGGTGGGGTGGTTTAGCAGGGGTGTGGGGTGGTTGGGTGGGTGGGCGTAGGGCGCATTTAAAAAATAAGCTTGAAATTTACTTCTCTAATCATGGCAATCTTGGTTTAAATCAGCAAATTATTATACTTGTGATGTTTTTCTTTCAAATTCCTAATGACAACGGGTAAAATTTCTATTGTCTCATGGAATGTCTGCGGCCTGAAAAATGGGAAGAAATGGGCCTCATTTGCACAGATTATTCATGCTTTTCATTTAGAGGTACTTTGCTTGCAGGAAACCCACGTCCCTTGGAACAATAGAGAATGTCTTAAAATTCCTGGGTTTGATCGGATAGTGTGTTCCCGCCAGACTTCCATGATAAGGGGGGTGGCTATTTTAATGAAACGGGGGTAGGTTCATGTGTAAGATTTAGCCAAGATGCTGGGGGGAGGTGGGCAATCGTGCAGCTCCTGATCAATGGCTCAACCCTGACATTTTGTACAGTGTATAATTCAAATCTGGACGACCCTGTACTTCTAGACTTTTTAAATGTTGAATTGGCTTTATGGCCCCAGCCTATCTTTGTTGGGATTTCAATATTGATTTGTCAGCTAAGTTCAACTTAACTGGAGGGCAGACCTACCTGGGCCGAAAACCTAGAGTTTACAGAGCTCTGCAAGCCCTTGTTCAAGAACATTCTATGTCTGATTTATGGGTTTCCCATTGTAAAGATAAAGACGGCTTTACTTACTTTTCTGGCCCCCATAAGAAAATGGTCCGATTGGATTATTTTTTTGTCTCTGATCAACTGGCATTTACCTCATCAATTGAAATTCTTCCTAGAATCATGTCGGACCACAACCTTTTGGTTATTAAGTTCAACACACCAGCCGTTGCAAGAATCCTAAAACCCTGGACTTTTGAGCGAAAATTGTTACTCGATACAAACTACTTAGATCATTTGAGACCTTGGGCAATTGATTTTTTGAATATTAATAGAGGTTCTGCCCCCAGTAACATAGTTTGGGACTCATTCAAGGCCGCTGTCCGTGGGGAGACTAAAAGCTTCTAATTTTTTCGCCAGAAGCAAATACAGGATCAAATTAAGGCTCGGCTTGATGAATTACGCAATGCTGAAGTTTTATTTACAAGCACGATCAGGGTGGATGGGGATGTAATTCCAATTCAGACCCAGGTTGCACGAATCAAAGCCTCTTTGCTGGAGTTCTTTGGTCAAGACCTTGCGGCTAAATATCTGCAGTACCGCTCGACAATGTTCGAGTATGGTGAGAAATCTGGGCGGGTCCTCACCAAGCGGCTTCAGCAGCGTGATTTAGCTAACTGTATTAATAGGATTCAGGATCCTTTGGGGGTTATTCATGATACCCCTGATGGGGTCTTGTCAGTTTTCTCTGAATTTTATCACTCTTTATATACCAAGGAAGTCACCTCCCATACTATAGATTTCGAATTTGGTGCTTTTATTGAGGAACTTAATACAGCCAAAATCTCGGATTATCAAAATACGGTTCTTGCTGCACCCATTGTATGGGACGAAGTGGAATTAGCATTAAATTTATTGGCTAGTGGTAAGGCAGCAGGTCCTGATTCTATTCCATTGGAATTTTACAGCACATTTCGTTCAGAGATTCAGGAGGACCTTTTAACGACTCTCAGAGATGCCCAGCTTGGTATTATTCCAGATTCTTGGCGCTCTACAACAATTATTTTGATTAAAAAAAAGGTAAATCCGAACTGGATCCCGCCTCGTTTCGTCCGATTTCTTTGATAAACACGGACAGTAACATTTTTTCAAAGATACTGGCGGCTAGATTAGCTTTGGTCATATCCCCATTAGTCTCTATTCGGCAACACGGATTTATCCCCGGAAGGGACACGGCGGACCATGTCCGCCGTGTTATTGCTCTTCTGGATTGGGCCCAAGCCCCCCATTCCCCCCTCGGAGCAATCCTGTTGGACGCCGAAAAGGCGTTCGACAGGGTTGCCTAGGGTTTTTTGTGGAGGGTTCTTCAGTGGAAGGGGTTTTCACCTAACTTTGTACATGCCCTACAATCACTTTACATAACCCCTCAAGCAATTTTATCAATTTCAGGGACGCTATCAAACCCGTTTGAGATAAGTAGAGGCACAAGACAGGGTTGTCCTTGCTCGCCCCTTTTATTTGCTCTTTATATTGACCCTTTTTTAAATAAATTAGAGCTTTCTAGCACTATCGAGCCTGGAGAGCCCACGCCCCCGACAGGCCGGAACCCGACCCTTGGGGTACAATCTCGACACTTACCAAGAGGTGATCGGCGCACTTGCGACCTGGGAGAAGATCGAAGCCGGCGAGGGAAGCTGCGGGTCCGAGAACCCTCCTCAGGTCCCGGGCGAGATGACGATGCCGACCTGGACACACAAGCCGAAAGAAGTTTCATCCGGCGCTCACGCCGGGACTTCGGCTTCATCTACTGGCACGCCTCACAATCAGTGGAGTCGTGGTGCTCCCCCAAACACCACATACAGATGGGGTGAGGATTTGTCGCCGACATGAGGCGGCCACACGACGAACAAGTTTTAAAGCCCGAAGGCATGCGCCTACTGTTCCCACATACGCAGCAATAGCATAAGGGAAAGGCCTAAATCAGCCCACAGCACAAACCGGATCCGCGTTGCACGCGGAAAAGGAAACAATTGACGTAGGCGTGCCGGGGTGGGACTTGACCTCGCTGACGTCACGTACGCAGACCACGCCTCGGTGGAGTCGCGTGATGCCGTCCCCCCGGCGCGCAGGGATGCTGGGCAAAAAGTTTCCCGGATCCAGTCTCACGCCTGGGGATAATTCGAAGTTAAGGAATCTGCAGCTAGTAGTCTATCAGATAGGAAGCGCACCCAATTCAAGGCTCTATGCCTGGTATTCAAGGCCATTCAGGGAACAGGGCCAGACTTTTTAAAAACACTTCTGCTGGTAATTACCTAAAAGAGCACTCCGGTCATCGGATGCAAAGTTGGTGATGATGCCCCTGGTGAAGAAAGCTAGCTGGGGCGGGAGAAGTTTCATTGCCAATGCTGCTAAAGCTTGGAATACCCTCCCAATACATCTGAGACTCACATCCAATCTGATGGCCTTCAGGAAGGCTTTAAAAACTTGACTGTTCACAAACTAGGTCACGCAATACTCCAATCGTTTGATTTCTTCAGCGCCTGGGGTAGTTAGTGAATACTAGGCAGTATCCTATGAAGATAATCATTTACTACTCGTGCCGCTGGGTCATGATACTACTGCTAAAACAACCAGACAGCCAAGTTCTCTCTATAGTCACTTGACACTCAAAGTAGTGAAAGTGAGCAGACAGGAGGTGGTTAAAAGTTCACATTCCATGAGGAACAAATAACACTGAACACCTTCAATGTCTAATCTAATTCTAAAGAAAATGTAAATCAACTTTATTAAGAGCTAAGCAGAACAGCACTTTCGAACTAAGAGAAAACCAGACTATGCTAGCACTCTCAGGCCAAGATGAGTCTGCAAACGTTTATGCAGCTCATTAACGCTACCTCTCTGAACAATGGCTCCAAGGCTAATGCTATCCTATGGGGCTCCATTCGAAATTATTTTGGGAATTTTAGAACAGTTAAGCTTAGCTGTCAAACACTTCCTGGAAGACAATCTTGCAAAGGGCACAGATAAGGATACTTTAAACCAAGCTGGTCCTTGGATTCCAAGAGGGTGGAAACAGTTGGCCACTCAAAAATAGTCAAGGGGAAAATTAATGACTTCACTCCAACAGCCAAAACCCTCACCAACTAAATGACTAGAATGGCACCAAGCAAATTCTTAGACCTCCTAGGGGCTATGTCCGGTTTACTCAGTGTCCATATTTCACAAGCTAGGGACAGCATCTCCAGTTAAACATGCACTATGGGCATGGTCCAGTGTTACCTAGTTAATAGTAGTAGTAGAAGATATCTGCAATGAACACAGGCACATATGTATCTACATCACTACATGCTCAGATGCTCACGGCGTAAGCAACATTTCACATTTGTAGCATGTGTGATTGTAGATACACATGGTATGCCTATACTGAGAAGCAGTACTAGCATAGATAAATAGCTAGCATGTTTTCGATGTGAATGTCACAAGTGTGGTTGCTGCACACGCACTGCTCCGCGCTGACGTCGTCCACAGACCGTCAGCGGAGCCATATATGCCCCTTCCAAGTCGGTTTTCGTCGGAGAAACTTTTCCGCACCACAACGCGGAGCCAGCACCAAAAACTGAGAATATGGGAACAGTGTGCGAAAAAAGATGAAAAAGCTAAATAAGTAGAATGGTGAGAAACTGCACCATAAAGGACAGTACCAGGCACTGTATATTGAAGACTAGAGAAGGAAAAGAGCAGAGCACCTCTCTGAGAAGCACCCCTGCAAAAGCGAAGGCTAAACCTCCCCCGGAGGTAGAAGAAAATGTAAAAAACATCATGGCAGACAACAGAAGTCTGCAATCACAAGATAGAACTGTGAAGGACAAGTCCGGAACCCATGAGCAAAGACAATCCACCACAATACAGCACCAGAAAGGGACATTGTATCCCCAGTAAGAGACCTATAGACAGAGGCAGAGACAAAAGACTTCAACCCAATGGGCCGCAGGGGAGGTAAGAGACCCCAAGGCAATGAAGAAGGGGATAGCGGGGGTGGAGAAACATGAGAAAATCCCACACTGGACAACCCAGGGCGTAGGGATGTAAAAGGACACATGAGCATATCGCCCAGTCACGAGAATGGGCGGAGTAGCGCAAGCAAAACAGAATGAAGCATTCCGGGTCGGAGTGAAGTGAAAGAGGTCACCCCGCAGAAAGACAAAGCCACCCGGAGGGAGGCGAATGAAGGAAGCCCAACCTGAAAATATCCTCGCAGAATGAGGAAGACCGGGGGCCGTTAAGGAATGTGCAGCTAGACTGTGTGTCTACCAGATACATCGTTACTGAAGGCAAGTAACTCGTCGATCTGATAAGAGACATCAAGCCGCAGATTCCTTAACTTAGAATAGATACCAAAGCCATACCCATAGAGGAGGCAGGTCTGTGACTGAACCTCACCAAGTTCCCGAGAGAACTTAACAGTCAGCAAGGTGACGAAACAGTGGGGAAAGCAGGCCAGCGCGGCCACACCAGACCATGAAGCTCTGAAAAGAGAGGAAAACAATGGGAGGCAAAGGCACCACAAGCCGTCAAAGAACAGCTCGAAAACATCCTCGTATGTATACCGGGTTGAGAGAAAGAGCATAAAGCTCGAAATGTTAGTGCGGAAGTGAGAGTTCATGGCATCGGAAAGAAGAGGACCGAGCCAATGGTCCGATGGATCCACAGGATCCGATGTGTCGACTGAAGTAAAACCCAGAGAGATGACAAACTGGTATGACAGTCAGCGCATACCGGTCCAGTATGCACAACAGTGGAAAAAACATAGTTGAACCTGCACCAGCCAAGATATGTGGGGCAGCATTGGCACGATGCCAACCCATGGCCAGAAAGTTCCGGTAGTATCAGAAACACAAGACACTCCAGCACGCAGTCGCTCCTTCACAAGACATGAGAGAGCTAACGGCAACAATCAGAAACACCCAAAACAAGACTACAGTAAGAATGATAGTCATGTGGAAGACAGGAACACAGATAAGCATGATGGTAGAACCACAGGAAGCATAGAAAAAAAACCCTGAAGGGTAGCGTGAGCTGCCCAGGTGTGCAGGATGCATTAGCAGGTAGGCAACTGGTAAAAAGGGGTATCTGGCAAGTTGAACACCCACACAAGAGCTCGTAGGATGAGCAGACCGGGGTGAAGACGACGGACACCGCGGGAAGGAACATTGCCTGCGCAACTCTGCTGTGCGAAGAGCACAGAGCAGATAAAAATTAAGAAAATATACGTGTAAAAATGATATTTTACCTGATAAAAGACTAGGGTATGTGAAAGTACCAACAGTCATATGGAAGTAGAAGTGGACAGGACAATGTCCAGAGCTGCAAGCAACATCAGCCACCCGCCTGGGAGGAGCCATGGTGCCCCGCTAGACAGATGAGGAGATGGAGCCAGACACGATAGTGGAAACAGTAAGTACCAACCTAATGGCTCAGGGAACCAAGAAGCGAGTATCCTGAAGAGAACACTACTCTGAGAGTGTTACAGCAAGAACTCTAATCAGAAGTGTGAAAAACACCTGTGCAGAATGCAGCAGGAAAGAGGAAAAACTCCTGTTGGGGAAGTGGCCAGAAATGGAGTACATAAGACAAAGTACAGCATAGACATATATGGCGAAGAGGCCCCTTTGAAGAACAAGTCCAGACAGGGCTGAAGTACGAGAAACTATTACCCATGCCGAAGAGGGGAGGGTAGAACCAGCACCGCAGAAGCGGGAGAAAGAACATAAACACCCTATGATCGCGAATCATACCAGGGTGCACTCTAATTACGCGCAAAGACTAAGAGCTTGCCGCGCAGCGGCTTTGTCCTGGCGCTAACAAAGGCAGGGCGTCAGCCATGGAAAAACTGTGCCTGTAAGGAACTGAACAAAGGCCCCAAGGGACAGTGGCTGGCGAAAAGCAGAGCAGCCAACATGCACAAAGAGGGGCACAGCGATGCTGAAGAACGTCCCAGTGAAAGGGAGCCAGAAGCCTCACGGTAAGGAACCCATACCAAAGCCTGGAAGTACTACGGACAACCGTAGACCACAGCCTTAAATGAAAGCGCAATACAGCGACACCAATATGTGCGACGCAGACTGCAGAAAGAGAAGACAGAGCAATCCATAGAAGATCCCCTTTTAAGAATACACCACTGGAGCGTACCAAACCTTCCTCTTAGGAAGGCAGTTACACAACAGCCATCAATTTCCCCACAAAGGGTAAGTCTTAACCCCGGCAACAGACAGAGGACTGCAAAGACGGTAGAACCAGCTGACTAGCTGCACCAACCAAGGCAAACACGGCGGCACATCCGCCCAGACCATCTGGGTATTACGGCATGAACCCAGGGTCCCAAACAAGGAAGGCAACACTGCCTATCAAGGAAAAGCAACAAAGTCACACATCGTGTAACAAGACAGGCCACAAAGTCAAGAAAGCCAGGCCACAAGGGCCAGCGAATCACGGGAGACCGCTGAATCAGCGTGACAATCAAAAAGGTCCACACCATTGAATGGCAGATCCCGCAGAGCGTCCCGAACGTTGTCGGGAAAACTAAGATCGCGCCGCAAAGCAACCAACCGGGTCATTGCTCCTTTTTGCACTGTGAAAAGGTCTTGCTCTTCCTTGAATTTGATCATCTGTCCCTTGGACAGTTCTAGCAGGCTTGAGTACCAGGTTTGTTTCATCCATTGAGGGGCTATTAGTATTAGGTTTGTTCCTGGTTCCAGGCTTTCTCCAGTACTGTGTGTCAAAAAGGAATAGGGGGAAAGTAGTAGGCAAATCTCCCTGACCAATTTAGTGACAGGGATACCCTTTGGATAGGTGGTGTTGAAACCTGGAAGCGAAGAATTGGCATTTTCTGTTCTCTGCTGTTGTGAATAGGTCTATTATCCCATCCCCCCACGAAGCAGAAGATTGTTTGTAGGCTCCTTTGTTTTATTTCCCATTCGTGTGAGCTGCTGTTCTGTCTGCTGAGTTGATCTGCTTCTGTGTTGTCTTTCCCTGCTAGATGAATTGTTTGCAGGTTGATTATCAATGGTATAGCCCATTGGCTATCTCTTGAGCTAGTTTGCTATGGGTGAATGTCCTTGTTCCTCCTTGTTTGTTCAGGTAAAACATCGCTGTTGTATGGTCCGTTTGGAACAGTACTGTCCGCCATGTAATATGGGCCAGAAAGGCTTTGAGTGCTAGTAGCACTATTTTCATCTCTAGGAAGATGATATGTTTTATGGAGTCGGAGTTGCTCCACTGACCCTGCATATTCAAGTATCCTGTATGCACTCCCCATCCTTTGGCCCGTGCCATTTTGGAATTCAGTCTTGCCCCTACGTAGATCTTTTCCTGTTCTGGGGTTGGCAATGATTTCAAGAGGTTTATGGAGAACCCCACCCTTTGTAGCATGCATTGGGATTACTTTCTGAATGTGCCCGAGACACTCTTGTTTTAAGTTTGCCTTCACCAACCATTCGTCTAGATAAGGATCGACGTGAATTCTTTTCTTTCTTAGGAATGCTGCGACTGCAGCTACGCACTTTGTGAAAACTCTCGGTGCAGATTTATTCCCAAGGGTAAGACTCTGAATTGGTAGGGTGTTTTCATGCATGAACCTGAGACACTTTCTGTCTGATTCATGGGTATGTGTGGGTAGGAGTCCTTAAAGTCTATAGTTGCCATGTAGTTTTCTTTTTGTAGGAGTGGGATTACCTTTTCTAGGGCTGTCATCTTGAAGTGGTGTGTGTGTGAATGAATTGGTTTATGAATCTGAGTTCCAGAATTGATCTTAATGTGAGATCTTGCTTTGGTACCAAGAAGTAAGGTGAATAGTCTCCTTAGTTGTGCTCCCTTGTTGGCACCTTCTCCACTGGCTGTTTTTGTAAGAGTTCCTTTACCTCTTCTTTTATTTTAAGAGTTTTTTTTAAGGTTTGGGGGGGGGGGGGGGGAGGTTGAATGTTTGTTCTAGGCAATAGCCGCCGCGCACCACGTTTAATATCCAGTTGTCTGTGGCAATCCTTTTCCATTCTTGTGAGTTATGGGCTATTTTGCCGTCAAGGATTGTCCTCTAGCCTTTCCTCTTCCATTAAGAGGCTGCTTTGAGTATTGTTGCCAGGATTGGTATCTGGACTGTTTACTTGACTGCTGTCTGCTGCCGTGCGTCTGCTGCTGTTGCCCTGCAGAAACATTTCCTCTTTCTGCTGGTTTTCTGGGGTTTCTTCCTCCCCCTCTGCACTGCCGTTTCACTGTCCTTTTTAATCTGTTGTAAGGACTCATCCACCTCATGGTTAAACAAAGCTTATCCTGTTTTACTAATTATTGTTGTTTGGACTTCCTGATTAAAGCCTGAAATCCTGAGCCAGGGGTGTCTTCTGAGGGTAGTACCAATACACATTTGCCTACTGGCTGTATCTGACGCATCCAAGGCTGACTTTAAGCATGAATTTGCAATTTTCTTTCCCTCTTGAACGATGGTTTTGTCTTTTTCTTGTCATCCTCAGGAAGTTTGTTCATTAGCTCCTCTATCTTGTCCCATTGTTGGCGCCATATCTATTAAGGAGAGCATTTGAATGGGCAATACACCTGTGTTGCTGCATCCCTCCATCTTCCTACCCACCATTTTTTTTTTTTACTTGTTTTAATTCAATACTGCACAGGTATCACATTACACAGGAACCCATCAGGCCATGAAACAACGAAGAAGGATTAAGAGCCACAAATTAGCGTACATTCAGGACAAGTAGTGCAGGGTATCACAGCGGCCTAAATGTTTGCCCATGTGTTCCACTCATAAGTATCATTGATGGGCACACGTTGTCTTTTTGAGACATACAGAACTGCCATAGAGAGAAATTATGAGCAGAAGAAGCCATCAAAAACTATAATAAACGTGGCAGCGACAGGTGGTGGGCGAAACATCTAATAGGAGAGAAAAGGATAACCTAACAGGATCATCAAGCCGCAGGCAGAGTAACAGGCATGGATTGGTGAAAAGCCCCTCAGTTCCCTGGGGGTGCTGCAACAGTGCATCTGAGCGGGGGCAAGCGAAAAACATACCCTGGTCGCAATCTAGAGCAGCACAGTTTGTTGAAATAAAAACATTGTTTCAGATGTGCTGCGATGCCAATTTGGGGTGTGTGTAAGGAACCGGCTCTTTCATCCTACTGAACGCACACCGAATCAGTGCCCCCCCCCCCCCCCGCCATCTGCCCAGTCTCCAGGGATCCTACCCACTCCTCACACACAGCCATAGGTTGTACATCGGTCCAGTCAGCACAGCAAGGGGTCATCCTCTAATGTCAGTGCATAAGTAGCAAGGTCCATGCTCTGCAGAGAAGCCTCAGCCCCCTCACCCTTGCCCTCAGACATCGGTTGGCTTTCCAGCATACCCCCCCAAATTTCCAAGTCACGTTTCACGTTCTCCTCGGTGCGTATGGATCGTAATCAGGACTCCTCGGCCATGCCCCATTCACGCAAATCTGCCCTCCACTTATCCATCCGGGGTTCTTGGAGGCTGCTGGCTGCAGGGCAGCCGGTTTTAGTTAGCATGGTCTCTGAAGCAGGAGACCGGCACCAATGGTAGGGCTGAGGCCAAAGCGGTTGTCATCCTCTTCTCTGCAGCACGGCTCTTCTGTCCTCCTTATGTTGTCATATCGAACGAGCCCCTAAATACTTAAATTTAAGGGCGTTACAGATGTGTGCTGGTTGGAACCAATGGATCCCTTCCCTGGGGTGTCTACACTCCCTCTTATGTGAACCTCCAGTGGGAGGAGGCATATACCTTGTCCTGAGTGGTGAGTCCACTCATATTCAAGAGGGAGGGGACTGAGATGTGTGCTTCTCTCCACCCCCCCCCCCCCCCACCTCACCTGAGGGGTGGGGTTGGCAAAGGTGGGTACTCCTTGTGAGAAAGTGCCATCTTTTTTGCATGGTATGCCCCCACTTTTTGCTGAATTGCTGAATGTACTTTGACTGAGTGTGCCCTGGACTCCTGCCAATCAGGTGCCCAGGGCTCATGTTCCTTCCCTAAAACAAAACAAAACCAAATTGGCAAACTCTGGCCACATGTCAGCCCCTGGTAAATGGTACCCTAGGTACCCAGGGCCTTGTGACCAGGGAAGGCCTCTAAGGGCTGCAGCACTCCTTGTGCCACCCTTAGAGTCCCTGTACCCTTACACACACACACTGCCTTTGCAGGCTGAGTGTTTGGGTGCAAGACAAAAACAAAGTCGACATGACACACATCCCTGTGTGCCATGCCCATCACCTACACTGCCATGGCATACATCAGCCACCCGTCTAGCTGGGTGCCTTATGCCAATGGTGTGGGCGCAGGAGCAAGAGCCCTGTGCCCCTACAGTGCCCAGGTCCATTCCTGAGCACTGTAAGTGCAGTGCTGCCATTTAAGATTACATGGTGCTGAGAGCTCGTCAAACACGAGCTCCACAGCACCATAATGGCAACACTAAAGACTGAGAAGTTTGGTATCAAACTTCTCAGCACATTAAACCCACACTGATGCCAGTGTGGGATTTAATGTACCCAGCACCCCAGAGGGCAACTTAGAGGTGCCCCCTTAAACCTAACCTACAATCCACGTCTGCTCTGAGGCTGCCTAGGCTGCCACCCAGCAGACATGTTGCTGGACCCCTGGGTAGGAGAGCCCCTGCTCTCCTGGGCCTGCACCAATGCACATCCTGGGCGAGGTGCTAAATCTCCTCCCCCAGGATGGGCAGGGGGAAGCTTCGAAGGCATGCCGCCTCTGTGAGCTTCCCCAGGCCACTGCAACCCCCCACTCTGGCGGGAAGCTTTGGCTGGAAAACCCAAATAAGGACAGGGGATGTGCCAGCCTGCCAACCCCACCCCTCAGGTGGGGGAGGCGAGGTGAAGCACATCTCCGGGCTCTCGCCATCTTGAAGATGGGGAGCCCTACCCTATCAGGACTAGGCTACTGTCCCCCTCCCACAGGAGAGAGGCAGGATAGGGGATGTACCCACCCCAGGTCAGGGACCCATTGGTCCCTGCCCTTCACCTACCTGTAACGCCCCTAAATCTAGTATTTAGGGGCACCCTGAACCTTCCTTCCCCAGATTCCAGATTCAAAACTACAAAGAAGAGCAAGAAGAAAGAAGACCTGCCCTGCAGCTGCTAAAAAGAGGAAGACACCAACTGCTATGGCCCCAGCCGTACTGGCCTGTCGACCCTCGAACCTGCTCCTGCTCCAACCTGGCATCTCTTGTGGCCAGCAACCTCACCAACCCCAGAGGACCTGGCTACCTTTTGGCTCTAAGCCCCTGGGACTCCCATGAGTAGAGGCTCCACTCAAAACCTACCTCTAATCCCTGGCAGCAGCCCGGAACCGCAAACCCAGCACACTGCACCAGCCAAGCCTGACCAGTGCCGGAGAGAACAAAGACCCCGAGGACGACCCCATGGCGACTGTGACCCCGAGTCCGGCACCCAAGGACCTCCCTCGACACTCCTGAAGAAGCCTGCAGCCTCAGAACAAGGTGCCCCCCCTACTGCGATCAACAGAGGGTAAGATTTCCCAACACCAAAAGGCACCCCTGCACGCGGGGCCCCGCGGCCCCCTGTGCCCAATCCCGGGGTACCTACCTATCCTTCAACTACCCAACTTACCTCTCGAAGTGGTGGTGGCACCTGAAGAGTCCTCGTCCCCGAGCTTGCAGTCTTTTTCTAAACCGGAGATTTCCCATTGAAACCAATTGAGCGCCCGAAGGCTCAAAAGCACCCTGCACCCAGCCCTGGCAGTGCAACATCTACACCTACCTACTTCCCCACTTGCCCTGAGTAAGTGACCAGGAGACCAGCTCCCACAGCCGCGTGGCTTGCTGGTCAGCAGCCATCAACCAAGGCCCCCCTATCCCTCATAGGATAACATTGGGCCTAACTCTCTCTGCACCCGGCTGCCCTACAGTCGCTGAGCGTGAACCAACTGTACCTACCTGACCCTGGGGGACCCCTGAGTCTATGCCCCGAACCTCAACTCTGCCAGTCGAGTACTTACCCTTAAACCGCAAACTCTATTTTCCTCATAGGGTAACATTGACTGGCTTTTTCCTGAAATTTCTTCTAAGTGTGGACTTTTCAAATCTTAAAATATTCACCACAAATCAGCCGAGTAACGAAAACGAAATTACTCACCTGCTCTTAGGTGAGCTCCCAGTGCTGGATCTTGGTGCCCAGCACGGACTCTGAAAAATACTTACAACTGTACTTACCCCTAACCCAATTTTCTTCCATAGGAAATCATTGACTGTTTTTCTGTGAAATTTCTTGTGTGTCAATTTCTGCAATCTTTAAATATTCTTCAAAAATCGTATAATATCTGAAAACGTAATTACTTACCTGTTTTGGATAAAGGTCCCAGTACTGAGTCTAGGCACTCAGTACTGGATTACAAAAGTAACAAGAACATACTGTACCTGCAACTTGAATTTCCTTCCATAGGGAATCATTGACTTTTTTCTTTGAAATAATAAGTGTCAACTTTTAAAATAGCTAAATGTTGTTTAAAAATCATTACAGTAATTAAGTCGACTTTCAACACTTGATTCGGAGTACTGACCCAGGACTGAATCTAGGATCCAGTCCTGGAATTCCAAAAGTAATCTAAAAAGTAATCTGTTGCAAATAACTTGAATTTTCCATTGAACTCAATGCATTATTGTGTTTAAAATAGTGTTGCCTATTGCAACCACTTGTAACTGTTTACAAAAGTCAATTGCATATTGCTGAAGTATTTATATAAAGCATCTCATTCTGAGAAAGTATATTTTAAATCCAAGTGTTGGTTCTAAAATAAAACAAGCATATAATTTTTATATATAAACCATTGGCCTAGAGTTCAGTTATTGAGTGTGTGAGACCATTTGCTGACTGAGTGTGTACAACAAATGCTTTACACTGTCCTCTGATACTGCCTTACTGCTCGACCAAGCTACCACTTTAGAGAGTAAGGTTCTATCTAACTTTAACCTCTGTCAAACCCTGGGGGACTGTGGACTCTGTACACCCTGTACCTATTAAGGAACAGTATATACAGAGCCACTTTCTCACACTCCTCCCTTTGTTTCTAGTTTTACAGACAATTTTCCCACCCAAAGTGGGGGTCAGAACCGGTGGGAGCCAGCTGCTGATGGCATCAAAGACTGTGGTAGCTAACAAAGGTAGCAAGCCGTTAATGCTTTCCCTTTGTGGACCTTGCCCATCCTGGGGGAGGAGGCATGAAACATCTACCCAGGATGAGCTTTGTTTCAGTCCTTGGAGATCTGAGGTCTCTCTACCCAGGGGTCCAGAAACCTGTCAGGTGCTGGCAGATGTAGAGCAGCCATTCAGGAGAACGTGCCCTCTTTCTTGCATGGTAGGCCCCCACTTTTTGCTTAATTGCTGATGTGCTTTGACTGAGTGTGCCCTGGGCTCCTGCCAATCAGGTGCCCAGGGCCTGTGTTCCTTCCCTAAAAACTGCAAAACCCAATTGGCATCTCTGGCCACAGGTCAGCCCCTGGTAAATGGTACCACAGGTACCCAGGGCACTGTGACCAGAGAAGGCCCCTAAGGGCTGCAGCACTTATTGTGCCACCCTTAGAGGCCCTGTCCCCTGGCACTCACACACTTCCTTTGCAGGCTGTGTGTCTTGGTGCAGAACAAAGCGAAGAGTCGACATGGCACACATTCCTGTGTGCCATGCTCACAAACCACTGCCCTGGCATACATCAGTCACCCCTCTAGCTGGGTGCCCCATGCCAGTGGTGAGGGTGCATTTTCCCTGTGCCCCTACAGCACCCAGGTCCATTCCTGGGCCCTGTAAGTGCAGTGCTGCCTTTAAGAGTATATGGTGCTGGGAGTTGGTCATTACGAACTCCACAGCACCATAATGGCTACACTGAAGACTGGGAAGTTTGGTATCAAACATCTCAGCACATTAAACCCACACTGATGCCAATGTGGGATTTAATGTAAAATGCACCACAGAGGGCATCTTAGAGATGCCCCCTGAAACTCGACCAACCTCCAGTGACCTGACTGAGTGCCTTCCTAGGCTGCCACCACCAGACATGTTTCTGGACCCCTAGGTCGAGATCTTGCCGCTCTCGGGGGCCTGAAACAATGCACATCCTGTGACGAGGTGCCAAGCCTCCTCCCCCAGCATGGTCAGGGATCACGAAGGAGAAGCTTCAAAGGCATACCGCCTTTGTGAGCCTATCCAGACCACTTGCTGATCTCAGAAACTGGTCCCCACTGGTTCTACCCCCCACTTTGGGCGGGAGGACCGGCGGGAAAGACAAGTGAGGAAGAGAGGTGTGCCCACCTCTGCCAACTCCACCCCTGGGGTGGGGGCGGCGAGGTGAAGCACAACCTCGAGTCCCCGCCATCTTGAGGATGAGGGGACCCAGCCAACCAGGGACAGGCTCCTGCCCCCCTCCCACTGGAGAGTGGCAGAATAGGGGGTGTACCCACCCCAGGGAAGGGACCCATTGGTCCCTGCCCTTTACCTACCTGTAACGCCCCTAAATTTAGTATTTAGGGGCCCCCTGAACCTTCCTTCCGCAGATCCAGCCTACCTACAAGAAGAAAAGAAGGATGAAGAGCTGTGCAGAGCTAACAAGAGGACGACGCCCACTGACTTGGCCCCAGCCTTACAGGCCTGTCTCCCCTCGAACCTGCTTTTGCGAAATACCGGCGTGTCCAGCAGCCAGCAACCTCACAAACCCAGGACGACCTGCCTGCCTTCACTTCCCACACTGTTTCTCCTGTGAACACCGGACGTGTTTAAACTGCAGCTTCTGGTGCCAGCCAGAGACCGCGAATCCAGCCCACTCTGCACCCGCCGAACCCGGCCCGAGCTCGAGTGAAATAACACCATGAGGAGGTCCCCCAGGTGATCCCGACTCGAGATTCGGCGACACCTGACCTGCCTCAAGCCTCCAGACGACGCCTGCAGACTCAATCCAGAGGATCCCCCCCTACCATGACCAGAGCGGGTAAGAAAATCTGACGTTCCAAGGCACCCCTGCACCAGACGCCCCACTGCCTTGCGTGCCCAACCCAGCGGTGCCTAACCAACCCTCAACATCCCAACTTACCCCTCGAAGTGGTGGTCACTCCTGGAAGATCCTCGTCCCCGGGCCTTCAGTATTTCATGGTCTTGGAGAATCTCCATTGAAATCAACAGGGCACCCGACCTCAAAACAGCACCATGCACCCGGCCGCCCTATTGCCGCTGAGGGCACGTACCCCTTTGGTCCCCAACTTGCCCTGAGCTTAACCCTAGGAGCTTTGCTCCCACAACCCCGTGGCCTGCTTGCTAGCAGCCACCAACCGGAGCCCCCCTATCCTCCATAGGATAACACTGGGCCTCAACACTGTGCACCCGGCAGCCCTAATGCCACTGGGGGTGCAACAACAGTGCATCACTGACCCTGGGAGACCCCCGAGTCTTACCCCAGAACCCTAACTCAAAAGACCGATTACCTACCTGGAAACCGATAACCTCTTTATCCTCATAGAATAACATTGACACTTTTTCTCCCAAAAACTTTCTAAGTGTCGACTTTTGAAAACCGAGACTATTCTTTAAAAATCACCCGATTAACCAAAACGCATTTTCTCATTTTTTTCAGGAAATGTCCCAGAGCTGAATCTAGGTATCCAGCACGGAGTAATAAAAGTAACGTTAAAGTAACTTACCTGCAAAGTGAATTTCCTCCCATAGGATAACATTGGTGATTCTATGTGAAAAAGTTTCAACTTTTGAAATGCAATAATATTCTTTAAAAATCGTACCTCGAACTAAAACGCATTTACTCAACTCTTTTCAGGAAATGCCCCAGTGCTGAATCTAGGATACAGCACTGTGTTAGAAAAAGTAATCTGAAAAGTAAATACCTGCATTTGTACTGAAAAAGCCTATTGATTCCTATGTACTGAGTCTACTAAGTTCGTGCAATGCATTGCAACCCCTGTACACTCGAATTGGTACAAAGTCCTACTATCTTTTGAAAGTATTCAACAACAGCATCTTGTAGCTTAAAAGTGTTTACATGCTTACCTGTGCCAGGCTTGCTTGGTTCTAGAAATAAAACAGTATATTTTTTTATACAAAAGAATTGGCCTAGAGTTCAGTTCTTTTTTTTTTGTATAAACAATTTTTATTGTCAAAAACAAAGTATCGGCATACAACATGAATCAGCACATTGAGTTCAACCTCCACAGGATATGACCAGCGCTTTACCTCCATACATTTCCCAATACAGTCTCGAGCCCTGTAGTACTTCTGGCCCTTGGGCAGCCTTCCTCGGGGCACATTACTAGGGGAAGACGCCTGCACAAACACAGCAAAAAATATTAGATTGTGCAGGGTATATTTCCTACTCAGGGGTGGGATAGGCCACAACCTCAGACGCTAACTGGTCCAACCTCTCTAGTCGTTCACGCCGCAGCTCTATCGTAGGGGAGATACAAATATCGCCTCGGTATCTGTTCTACTTTCCCCACCGGTGGTCCCACTTCCCAGGGCAGCCCCGTCCCTTGAATACCGTTTTTTCAGCGATCATGGCCGCGTCCATATCCTTTGCCCAATATCGTACTAACGGGACCCCATCTACCCCCCACTTCTGTGCAATGTTGCGCTTTGCGATAGTAAAAGCCCATCGCAGCCCAAGCCTGTTTGGCCAGGGAGAGGTCAGTCGCCGACCAGATGTTTAGAAGGCAGGGCCGGGAGGACTTTTGCATCGATTTATCGCATGTTCTCGCCATTTGACGGGTGACTGCCTTCCAATACTGTTGTATGTGTGGGCATTCCCATATAATATGAAAAAAATGCCTACTAGATTACAATGCCGCAGACAAAGTGTGTCAGGACGCCTACCCAGACGGTGAAAGAGCTTGGCATCAAAATAGATTCTATGGAGGATCTTCAATTGGATTAACTGGAGCCGCATGGGAATAGCTACTTCCCTAGGGGAGGCCAATGCGTCACGCCAGTCCTCATCTTCTAGAGTGCCCAGGTCCGTCTCCCAACTCCCTTTCAATTTCTGCATTGGATCAGGACTGTTATTGACAAGCTTTTTGTATGTGAATGAAATGGCCTTGCGGTCCATGGGGTCTAGTAGCAACCTGTCTTCCAAGGGGGACGAATCGGGAAGAAGGGTCCCCCTCGGTATAGCTGTCAAAATGGCATGTACCAAAATGCCTCCGTTGGCGCAAGTTGGAACTTCGTCTGGAGGTCACCAAAGGAGGCCATCCTCCCCTTCACCCACACGTCCCCCACTGTAGAAATCCATATTGTGTCCCATTTATCAAACCCAGGGCATTGACTGAGTCGACCCAGCTTTTCAGGCTCCCACAGTGGTGTCGTCTTGGTCACGCGATTGGACCACCCCAGCTGTCTCGTGAATTTGTGCCAGGTCTCCACCGTACGGGCAGTGGGGCCAGTTAACTGCAATTTACGGGGGTTTGTGTACAGCACCCTATTGTAACCACCAGTCCCCATGAGCCAGCGGTCCGTTCGGAAGTTGGGATCATCGTACTGGCCAAACACCCAGCTGTTAATGGCGACTAACTGAGGGACCTGACAGAGTCGTAGATCTGGCAACCCTATTCCCCCATCATACCATCCCATCGTGAGCTTGGATAGTGAGATGCGTGGGGCTCTGTCTTCCCATAACAGGCCCCGGACAACGCCGTCGATTTGGGCAAAGTAGGACTCTGGGATAGGTATAGGGGCATTTGGCAGTGCATATAAAAAAACGTGGCAGCGCTAACATCCTGAACAGGAACGCACATCCCAGAATGGTGAGGGGGAGCGATCGCCAGTGGAGGGCGTCGGACTGAAGACGTTGAAGAGGCCCGACTAGGTTGTGTTTATAGAAGAGATCAACATCCAGGGTGACATATTCCCAGGTAGCGAAGCCGCGGACCGCGACTGGTATCTCATAGCCGCTTGGAGTGGCGGGGGGAACACCACGCAACGCAAACATTTGAGACTTAGACCAGTTTATACTGTAGCCCGAGTGGGAACCAAAAATATGGAAAATAGCAGCACACGCCGTATAGAACGCGCTGGGGAAGCCAAATAAAGAAGAATATCATCGGCGTATAAAGAAATGCGATCAACATGGTCCGCCGTCCACCTGAGCCCCCGGATCCCCCCCTGACCCAGACAGCCAACTGCTCCAACGCCAGAGCGAAGAGCAGGGGAGACAAGGGGCACCCCTGTCTCGTACCTCGGTGCAGTGCGAATGTGGCCGACCAATGGTTGTTCACCGTAACATGTGCGGTAGGTTGCGTGTATAATAGCCTGATCCATCGTATCAATTTGGGACCGAACGCCATGCAAGCCAACACTGCGAACAGGAAGTCCCATTCAATAGTATCAAACGCCATGCTGGCGTCCAAAGACAGGAGGATCGCGTCTTCTTCGATAGTAGTAATCCTACCAAGAGCCCCGTTCACCCTCCGCAAATTGCGGGCCGTATTTCTGCCTGGCATGAAGCCGGACTTGTCCGGGTGAATTAAGTCAGTAACATAGGGCAGAAGTCGATTACCCAGGAGTTTAGCTAAGATTTTGGCTACGACAGTTAGTAGGGAAATAGGGCGATAGGATTTGCAGTTATCTACCGGTTTGTTGGGCTTGTGGATAACCACGATGGCGGCGTTCCGAAGATCGGCTGGGAGGAGTCCCAGCTCAAAACACTCCTGGTAGAGGTTTAGCAAGTGTGAGGCCAACAGTGCAGACATGGGTTTAATAAGCTCGATGGGGAGCCCGTTGGGACCCATTGCCTTGCCAGAGCGGACTCCGTGAATAGCCTTCTGGATCCTAGTCTCGGTAAGATCCACCTCAAGCGCTTCCCTGTCCTGAGGGGAGATGCTGGTAACTCCCATGGTGGTCAGTAAGTCAGCAGACAGCGGAGCTTGGGAAGTCGGTGACGCGGCATAGACCTCTTCAAAGTAAGACGCAAAAATGTCAGCAATGAGTTGGGGATCTGTGAGACGCGCACCGTCCGGGGCTGTGATTACGCGGACCCACAGAGAAGCCTGCTCTTTGCGCTCCAGCCATGCCAGGAGTTTGCCCGTTCACCCCCCAAGTTCATACACCCGGTGCCGTGAAGAAAGTGCGCGCATTGTGTCCTCTTCCAAAAGCAATGGTTTATAGTCCTGCCTCTTGATTTTGAGGCTATGATGAGCATCATGGTCAGCGCCGACCGCGGTGGACGCCTCCAGAGCTAAAAGTTCAGCTTCCATCTCACCCACTCGTTTAGACCTCTCAGTCCTGTACCCAGCCACCAAGGAGAGGGCTCTACCCTTTATTACGGCTCCAAACGCTCCACACAAAGTCAAGGCAGAGTCAACTGCTCCCACATTGTCCACAAAATAGTTTTCAGCGTCCTTACTTAATGCGTCGTTGATGTGGGGGACCCTCAATGTCCATGGCTGCACGGTAAGTGTACCCGGGCTTCTGACCCGTCGTATTGTAAAAGATGTCAGGACAGGGGAATGGTCCGAGATTCCACGAGCAAGGCATGAGGCACCCACAAAGGAGTGAATGTCCTGGGCATGTGTGAATCAGTGATCGATATGAGATTGGCTACCACGTGCCCCTGACTGAAACGTGAAGTGCGTGTGTAGAGGATTGTGCCATCGCCAAATGTCCACCACGCCCAAAGCATTAGTGAATTCAAATAATTGTGAGCCCCGCGGGGGATCCTTCCGAACCGGCAGTCGGTCACAAGACCCATCCATGGCCAAATTGAAATCCCCACCCATCACCAAGATCCCCATGGGTAATTCCAGAAGCAAGGCGCCTACTGTTTGCAGCGTCATTCTCTGCAACCCCGGGGGTGCATAAACGGACACAATATTGATAACACTCCCCTCCCATGTGCCTGTAACTGCTGCATATCTGCCCTGTACGTCCGTCCAGGAGTCGTGAACAATGTAGGGACAGTTCCTACGGAGAAGAATCCCCACTCCCCTGGAACCCGAGGTGAAGCCGGAGTGGACCAGCAGCCGATAACCTTTCCTATTCAAGGCTCCACATGTGTTACCAAGAAGGTGCGGTTCCTGCAACATTACTACATCAAGCCCCTGCCTTTGGATATAGTGCAGTCCCCGGGGCACTCCCCAGCTCAAAACCCTTCTCACAGGACAAGAGACTAAAAATATGGAGTTTGCAAGCGCTAAACGGCTTGGGACCGCATCGAATGTGGGAGCGTCGAACATAATCAAGCACTGATACAGAACATACAAGAACAAAAAACCATAACCATACCAAACACCAAATTCCCCCCCCGACCCGCCTCCCCACCTCCCACTCCCCTCCCTGCCTCCCTGCATAACGGACCTAAAATCACCCGCCACCAACAACTTGCAGCGTGCTTGTCGCCCACCCCAAACATTTAAAGGTACGTGATACAACCCCATTCCCTAGAGCATCAAGAAAGAACACAGTGCCCGCCTCGGCCAATCAGCCCTCAAGTAGTCAGATATATCGAAATCACAGAGCCGGCTGTCACAACCTGTCCACAGGCCAACAGTTATGCTGCAATAATCTGTTCAATCCACGAAACAGCACCCCTCTCCCCATCAAGCCCCCAACAAAGCTGAATTAGCCGAAGTGGGAGAAAAAGGAGGGGAAAAAAAAAAAAGGAACTCCTCAGTTACAGTCTTACGGTATTGATAAAGGGTGGGAGGGAACCTCCATTTCTCTAGATAGAGTGTATACTTGCAGTTCCGAGTCCATCACCCCTCCGGGGCGCCTGTCGTAGAGTCCTCCTGCGTCGGCGTCCCCTGCCTGCGACCGCGTCCGTCGGGGCCTCCAGCGTCCCCCTTGGACCTGCGGGGTCCCCTGCCAACAGTTCTCCAGCCATCAAGCCAGTCCCATGCCTCCTCCGGACAGGTGAAGAACCAAAGTTTCCCTTCCGATTCGATGCGCAGCTTGGCAGGAAACACCATAGTATTTGACTTCTTGCTCCCTTAGGGCACGTTTCACCTCCAGAAAACTGCGCCGCAGTTTCTGGACCCGCATGGTGAAGTAAGGAAAAAAGGTGACCTTGCTATTATCGACGACTGATGGTGGGGCCGCCCTCGCTGTTTGTAGGGTGACATGCCGAGTACGGTAGTTGAACAACCTCGCCAAAGTGGGCCGGGGTGGGGCACCAGGCCGAGGTCGCCCCCCCCCCGGGACACGATGAGCACGTTCAATGGAAAAACATTTTGAGAGGCCCCTTGGCTGAAGCTGCCGGAGGATCAGGTCTTCCACGTAGAGGTCAGCCGCCGGTCCCTCCACCCGTTCCGGCACGCCCAAAATGCAAACATTATTGCGTCTCATCCGGCCTTCATAGTCATCGAGTTGCAGTGTTAGCGCCTCCTGCGCCGTTTGGAGGTCAGACACTTCACGCTTGAGAAGCTCTGAGTCTGCTTTAAGTTCTTTCGTGGTCACCTCAACGGTCCCAACTCGCTCTGACATTTTGTGCATGTCCGCCCGTATCAGGGACACCTCTGTCACCACAGAGGCTATACTGGCTTCAAGGGAGGTGCGCACTGTCGTAATTGCTGACAAGATGTCCTACAATGTGGGCTCCGGTCGACCACCTGGGGCTTTAGGATTAGACTGTTCCACCTCCTGGCTCCCCTGCCACGCAAATTTATCGAGCTTGGCCTGGACCGTGTTGCAGCCACTGCGGCCCGTCGCCATCTCTGTAGCTATGAGCCCCAGTCCGTAGTGTGAGAGGAAGGAAGAGGGGAGGGAGCCATGCGGGCTACTCGCCACCGCGGGCACCAACCCGCACCGGCCTGTCGGTTTTTGCCCCCCTGGCGCACCCCTCCACCACAACTTGTCCAAGGACCCTTAAGGCGCAGCAGGTGTCAATGAGGGCAGAGTGAGTGAACGGATGACACCTCACTGGCAAGCGCACAAACTAAAGAGGGACCAAACCTATACACTTGGAGCCCGGAGCAGGATCCACTATGGTGGTGCAGTCCGCCTCCGCCCTTTTCCTGGGCGTCGTGGTGCTGATAGGGGCCCAACAGCAGAGACGGAAAAGGCCAACTATCCAGGGTCCAGTTCGTCATAAGGTTCTATCTAACTTTAACCTCTGGAGACCCTTGGACTCTATACACACTGTACCTCACTTTGATGCAGTATATATAGAGCCAGTTTCTTACAGGAACCACACCAGGGCTGGTCGTTTTTATGTGGGCCATCTCTAAGATGCCCTCTGAGTGCATTTTACATTAACTTCAACACTGACATCAGTGTGGGTTTAATGTTCTAAGAAGTTTGGTACTAAACTTCTCAGTCCTCAGAAAAGCCATCATGGATCTGTGGAGTTCATGAAAATAAACTCCAAGCCCATGTACTCAAAATGGCTTTACTGCACACAATGTCTGTGAATGGCACAGACTGAAGGGGCATATTGCTCAGGCAGCTATGCCCTCACTAATGGTATGGTGCACCCTGCTTTTAGGGCTGTAAGGCCTGCTAGAGGGGTGCCACAGGCAGTGTTGGTGGGCATGGCACACAGGGATGTGTGCCATGTCGAATCTTCTTTTTGGTCTTCACCAAAACACGCAGTCTGCAGTGGCAGTTTGTGGGTGTTAAAGTGGTGGGTCTCGGAGGGTGGCATAATACATGCTTCAGTCCTCAGAGGCCCTCTCTGATGACAAAGCCCTTAGTACCAGGGGTACTTTTTACAAGGGACTTGCATGTGGCCCAGAGGTGTGCCAATTGTGGAACCAAAGGTACAGTTTTAGGAAAGAACACAGGCCCTGGGAACCTGATCGGCAGAGACCCAGGGCACATACAGTCAAGTTGGCATCATGTATCACTCAAAAATTGAGGGAGTAACTATGTAAAAAGTAGCACTTTCCTACACTTGGTATCCGAAGGGTTTTTGTTACCTTTTCCAGTCTGACGTCCTTCATTGCCTCCTTCGCTGCACGTTTTTTCTTGGTGTACCCCTCGAGGATTTAGGAGTTCGAGCCTCCGTGGGCTGACTCTGTAGCCGCAAGCTGTTCATATTCGCTTGAGAGGCCCAAGTCTTTCAGAGATACCAGTTTTTGGCTGCTGTGCATTGCTGTGTGATGATCCTCTCACTGCTTTTGGCAGGTCTTAAGAGTCTTCAACACAAATACAGCGCAGTCCTTGTCCCTGTGGTCCCTTGGTAGGCAGAGATTCCAGATTTCGTGTGGGTCGCATTGTGAGAACTTGTGGTGGCAGTTTTGGCAAAATTTAAAGTTTTTTGTCCATGACTCCTACCTTGCCTTATTCTCGGTCCATGTGCATCATGTGATGTTCCAATAGAGTCCCACGGCACGTCTTGTGGTCAGAGGTCCCCTTCCTTCTCGGACACCTTGCTGTTCCTTGTTTGTTGTTTTTTTTGCCAAAAAATCCAACATTTTCGAGAATGTTCTCCAAAAATTCAGAGCCCTTTCCCTTGCTTCCAGACCCAACATTGGAAAAAAGAAGTAAAGACAACCTTATTTACAAAAGGAAAGGAAAAAAAGAATCCAAAGATGGCTACAGCACACAGGAACTTTCTGGGCGCTGTCTGACGCCACACAAGGGATGGACCCATCACCAAATGGTAGGCGACGACACCCACGAAAAAAAAAATATAAATACGAAACAATTGCGGCCCCAACCACTAGATGGCAGAATAATGCACAGCATGCGAATCCAGAAAAGGATTCATGCTGCAAAACCATTGTTGCCCCTTTCTTACAGGTAGTGTGTGCTCAGGGCTGGACGGTTAGGACTATTGGCTTTGTAGTAGCAGGTTTGAATGAACTTGACTATTCACCTAGCTATGCCAACTTTAGAGAGAGGTGGCCTTGGGGAGGTTTGCGAAGGCAACAAAACTGGTTAGACTTTTACGAAAAGGCTGGCTCCTGTCAATATAATACATCCGAGCTCTTTTGACATCTAGTGCGTATAGATAACCCATGACCCAGTCCTGAGGCGGAAGCCGGGAGCTGGAGGTACTCGTGTGATTGTTTTGATTTTTAAAAAAACTGCTATTTTCGTTATTCTGTGTGGTGTCACTGTTTTGTGCTTTTAAAATAACACGCACCCAAGCGCTTCCTCTGCCCTCTGCGCACAGCTGATTTCAGAGTTGCCGCGCCCTACCTCGCGCTTTCTCAGCTGCCGCCATCATCCCAGGCGTGCGCGCTGACTCCGCCCCCTTTCAGGCCACGCCCCCTGCTGCCTGTATTTAAACCGCCGATTCCTGGCGATCTCAGATAACCCATGACCCAGTCCTGAGGCGGAAGCCGGGAGCTGGAGGTACTCGTGTGATTGTTTTGATTTTAAAAAAACTGCTATTTTCGTTATTCTGTGTGGTGTCACTGTTGTTTTGTGCTTTTAAAATAACACGCACCCAAGCGCTTCCTCTGCCCTCTGCGCACAGCTGATTTCAGAGTTGCCGCGCCCTACCTCGCGCTTTCTCAGCTGCCGCCATCATACCAGGCGTGCGCGCTGACTCCGCCCCCTTTCAGGCCACGCCCCCTGCTGCCTGTATTTAAACCGCCGATTCCTGGCGATCTCAGATAACCCATGACCCAGTCCCGAGGCGGAAGCCGGGAGCTGGAGGTACTCGTGTGATTGTTTTGATTTTTAAAAAAACTGCTATTTTCGTTATTCTGTGTGGTGTCACTGTTTTGTGCTTTTAAAATAACACGCACCCAAGCGCTTCCTCTGCCCTCTGCGCACAGCTGATTTCAGAGTTGCCGCGCCCTACCTCGCGCTTTCTCAGCTGCCGCCATCATCCCAGGCGTGCGCGCTGACTCCGCCCCCTTTCAGGCCACGCCCCCTGCTGCCTGTATTTAAACCGCCGATTCCTGGCGATCTCAGATAACCCATGACCCAGTCCTGAGGCGGAAGCCGGGAGCTGGAGGTACTCGTGTGATTGTTTTGATTTTAAAAAAACTGCTATTTTCGTTATTCTGTGTGGTGTCACTGTTGTTTTGTGCTTTTAAAATAACACGCACCCAAGCGCTTCCTCTGCCCTCTGCGCACAGCTGATTTCAGAGTTGCCGCGCCCTACCTCGCGCTTTCTCAGCTGCCGCCATCATCCCAGGCGTGCGCGCTGACTCCGCCCCCTTTCAGGCCACGCCCCCTGCTGCCTGTATTTAAACCGCCGATTCCTGGCGATCTCAGATAACCCATGACCCAGTCCTGAGGCGGAAGCCGGGAGCTGGAGGTACTCGTGTGATTGTTTTGATTTTTAAAAAAACTGCTATTTTCGTTATTCTGTGTGGTGTCACTGTTGTTTTGTGCTTTTAAAATAACACGCACCCAAGCGCTTCCTCTGCCCTCTGCGCACAGCTGATTTCAGAGTTGCCGCGCCCTACCTCGCGCTTTCTCAGCTGCCGCCATCATCCCAGGCGTGCGCGCTGACTCCGCCCCCTTTCAGGCCACGCCCCCTGCTGCCTGTATTTAAACCGCTGATTCCTGGCGATCTCAGATAACCCATGACCCAGTCCTGAGGCGGAAGCCGGGAGCTGGAGGTACTCGTGTGATTGTTTTGATTTTTAAAAAAACTGCTATTTTCGTTATTCTGTGTGGTGTCACTGTTGTTTTGTGCTTTTAAAATAACACGCACCCAAGCGCTTCCTCTGCCCTCTGCGCACAGCTGATTTCAGAGTTGCCGCGCCCTACCTCGCGCTTTCTCAGCTGCCGCCATCATCCCAGGCGTGCGCGTTGACTCCGCCCCCTTTCAGGCCACACCCCCTTCCTCACCTTGATATGTGTCAGTACAGGAAGCGCAGCGGACGAGCGCAGCGGACGAGCGCAGCGGGAGCGCCGTTTGCGCGCCGAAGGCGCGCCTAAGGCAAGCCCGTCTGCGCCCGTCATCGCCAAGTCATCGCCTCTCGCCAGTCCCCCTGGTCTAATCCCGTCACCACCCCTTTCCTATGACAGAGAGCTACTACTTGGACTGAACCCTGGACGGTCTTGTGCCAACATTATAGGTAGACCCGGCCGCACCTGCCTACAATGCCAAACTTGCACTTTTACTACGACTGAACCCCACCCCATTCAACAGCTCCTAGCTCCGGAAAAAAACACCTTCGTCTCGATATTCCACCTTAACGTGAGATCGCTAGCCAAGCATCACCCTGAGGTTAATACACTCATCCTGGAGGAAAATCCAGACATCCTCTTCTTCTGTGAAACTTGGCTATGGGACGGTACTTCCACCATCCCCAACCTCACGCTACCAGACGACTATCTGATGTCAACCATTAACAGAGATGGAAGAGGAGGCGGTATCGCCATAATCTATAAAAAAATATATTCCTGTGCATTTGTCAAGGAAGAACTGCCAAACTCCGAATGCGCCCATTTTAAAATCACCATAAATACTAACTTCACGGTGTCGGGTCTCTACATCTATCGCCCACCTGGCCCTACCTCTAAATTCATTGAGGCCCTCCTCGAGACAACAACTTCCTTAATAACCAAATACTCTAACTTCACAATTCTGGGAGATCTTAATCTTCATCTCGACCAGCTAAATGACCCCACGATCAAAACGCTCCTTGCAGATCTCTCTGCACTGCAACTCAACTCCTTCATTTCCACTCCAACTCACTTAGCCGGTCACATCCTAGACCCAGTTTTCTCAAACCTAGAGAAACTTACTTCAGAGCCACCCTTACCAATGGGATGGACAGACCACTCCCTCATCAAATTGGCAATTCCGGTCAATAAAAACAGACGCAACACGGCCTCGACTCGCCGATTAAAAAGGCCATGGCATAAACTATCTCATAACTACCTACATACGACCTTAGGGGACTTCCACCTGGACACCCATTCCGATATCAACGTTAACTATAGCGCGTTTCAAGAATGGATCACGGGCGGACTAGACAGTCTTATTCCAGCTAAATGGGCTAAAGGCCGCAATTCCCCATCCAATCCCTGGTACAACGATATCCTTAAAAATCTACGCAAAGAATGCAAAAAGGCAGAACGCTTCTGGCGCAGAGACTACAACTTAGAGGACAAAGCAAAATATCTAGGTCTACAGAAAACGTATCACAAAGCCATCCGTGCGGCACGTACCGCCTTCTACGCCGACAAGATCGACTCTAGTCCCATCCCTGCTAAAGAAATCTTCAAACTAGTACAAGAACTGCAGAGCAGCAAAGCCCCCCTCCCTACTATCTCCTCCGAGCAGCAGTGCGAAGACCTCGCCAGTTTCTTCGTCGATAAAGTACGGAAGATTTACACCTCCTTCCCTCAGCCCGCCCCTAGTACTACCAGCACTTCCTCCTCCCCTAATTACTCGAACATGACGCACATCCCAGAAATCACCGATGATATCCTCCTCAGACTATGCAAAAAGGTCAAATCTGGTTCCCCCGCAGACCCTATGCGCCCGGCCCAATTTTTGGAGTCACTCAACTTCTTTCTACCAGCACTTACCGCCATTCTGAACCTCTCCTTCACCTCAGCGTGCGTACCTTCAGCCTGGAAGCAAGCTTGGGTTTCGCCCATCATCAAGAAACCCACCCTAGATCCATCTAAACCGGAGAACTTTCGTCCTATCTCCTTGCTCCCATGGCTGTCTAAACTCGCTGAAGCTCATGTCAACAGCTCTCTGTCCCAGCACATGGTCAAAAACAACATCCTTGACCCATCGCAAAACGGGTTTAGACCAGGTCACAGCACTGAATCTGCTCTCTTAGCCACCACAGAGCACCTCCGAACGATCTTAGATGCCGGTCAAAGCGCTGCGCTGATCCTTCTGGATCTTAGCGCGGCCTTTGACACGGTATCCCATGTCATCCTTCTCAACCGTTTGGAGGCCTCTGGAATAACTGACCATGCCTTTAACTGGTTCAGATCTTTCCTCGAAAACAGATCCTTTCGAGTTTCCGCCCCTCCCTTCCTATCCAAACCCCACCCCATTGCACAGGGAGTTCCGCAGGGCTCTGCACTGAGCCCATCCCTTTTTAATCTCTACGTCCAGCCTTTGGCGGCAGTGGCCAAAGAATGGGGATTGACAATAGTATCATACGCCGATGATACACAGCTGGCCATCGCTCTCTCAGAAGGTCCTTCCAACCTCTCCTCTAATTTCAAAAACGGACTTTCTGCAGTCGCCCAGTGGATGACAATGAACTGTCTCCAGCTTAACGGCGGAAAGACAGAGGTTCTTCTCCTGGGAAATAACACCAACCTTTGGAATGAACACTGGTGGCCGTCTTCCCTGGGCACCATCCCCCCCCCTAAAAAACTAGTGAAAAACCTGGGCGTCTGGATGGACGACTCACTCAATTTCCGGTCCCACACCAAGAAAGTGGCCGGCACCTGCATTTGCCTACTGAGAAGCCTCAGCCACATACTAGGCTTTTTCAACGCCAAAACTCGACAACTAATTATTCAAGCCACTATCCTCTCGCGACTAGATTACGCCAATGTACTCCTTCTTGGTGCCAACAAATGTGAGATAGCACGTCTCCAACGTGTGCAGAACTCTGCGGCTAGAACTCTGGTCGGCCTCCCCCGCTGATGCTCAGCCAGAGCGACCATCAAAAAATTACACTGGCTACCCGTTGATTCTAGAATCAAATTCAAGACCCTTGTTATGTCCTTCAAAATTCTCAGACTCAACACCCCTCCCTTGCTTCAACCCCTCCTCACTCCCTACGCCCCGGCACGGATCCTTAGATCCTCCAACCAAAATCTTCTATGCGTTCCTCGCATAAAACTCAGCCGCATGGGCGGCCGCTCCTTTAGGTTCCTTGGAGCCAAGATGTGGAATGACCTGCCACAACATATCCGTTCTATAGACAGCCTACCAGCATTCCGAAAAGCTGTGAAAACGTTTCTATTCCCTTGCCTGTAACCCCCCCCGAGTCCTGCCCTCCTCTCAGACTAGGATCTGGGTTTCTAGCGCCGGGACGCCTCATTGCTGGGGCAGCTGTTGCGCTCTACCAAAACTATAGAATAGAATATAGAATAACGCTCTCTATGCTAGAGTTAGGCTGTGGAAAGAGGACTGGGAGTGCAATTGTTCGACTGAGATAGAAGGGCCACTTTGGGGGAAAAGTTGGGATTGGTTCTGAGACCAGCCATATCTTTATGAATCTGTTGTGTAGTGAACACCTGTAGCTAAGGTGTCTGAGACATGCAAAGGCCACAAGGAAAGATTAATTCCAGGAAAGGAACTGGAGAAGGTATGAATGTAAAGGTTCGAAGGGTGGCCCAAAGAGTTGGTTTGATATAGAAGCAGGGAGTGCTTTATGAGGTATAACCCTGTTATGACCCAGCATAGAAGTCACAAATACAGGAATACCGTCTAGGGATGAATGTTCTCTGTTCTGCATATTAAGCCGCAACAGCAGTGTAGGCATACAGATGTGTAGACAAGGTTTCACTTCTGCAGACATAGGATATAGCAGACTTGTCCTCGACACTAGACTTTAAGGGATCCAGTATTTGGTCATGCAGTAGTGGACCTTCCTAGGGTGTTGATCCACTCGGGCCGTGTCAGGCGCAGAGTGGTGAGGACTCACTGATCCGACTGCATGGGTTGGTGTTGGACAAATCCGGTGTCCACTGGAGATCAGGGTTCTTAAGGAAGGCAGGGCAGATCCCTGGGGTTCTTAGAGGCTGCAGGACACGTCAGGTTCAGCTCGTAGAAGTTTCAGAGCAGGAGACAGGCCAGTTGTGAGAGAGGGTCTATTTTTCATCATAGGGTACCCCAGACCCGTTCTGTCCACACCTGAGGTATGAGACCCTTGTCCTTGCCCTGCCAGCCTAATTTGTAGGCCGTGTTAAATTGACCCTGGGCCATCCTTGTCACTCAGCAAAGCATGAACCCCTATGTAGGCCCTGACCGCCTGATCTGTAGGCCTTTTGTTAAGTTGACCAGAGTTCTGCACCCATTTTACTGAACAGCAGGCTCTAGGCTTGTCTGACCAAAAATCACTGCCAGCCTCTCTCTCTGTGAGGCCTCCTGCTCCAAACTATAGAGCCCCCACCCTACCCGTTTGCGAGGTTCACTAGCGCAGAGTTCACCGTTTCTCTATTCTGTCGACATATAGCACATCACATCCTGGGTCTGTACATGAGAAATAGAGAAGTTCCCACGGCAGCCACGTCAACCTGGGGTGATGAATAACCAAGACATATATCCATATATGTATACTTTATTCCTTTGCATTACATATTTTCTGCTTGCCCTATGCAATTTACGACGAGCACTTGGCCTGAGAATATAACCTTTCACCTAGTCTACGTTCCGCATTTAGTAGGATAGACACGACACGTCTGATAAAATTTGCAAACCGAGCACTAAGTGACGTAGGTGGAAGTGGCATGAGGGGACGTTACTGTAGGCACTTCTCATAGCCTTAAAATGTATAAAAAGGGAGCTCACACAGTCCTCGGCGGACTACCCCACCCGTCTGTTAGTAGATGGCAGGCGGGTGTGGGTGCTCCCCAAGAGCTCTTGTTTTTTGCTATGCTATTTTGTCCCTAAATTGGTGTTTTCTTATTGAGCATATCATACTTATATTACATTTGCAAAGCTGCTTTCTTTTAGGTAGGTACGCGAGTATTCTCAGTATTTTAGATCAAGTGTGTTTTGCATTTTGAGAACATTTTCCTTGATGTAACTTATGTTTTTCATAATGTATTTATAAATGTGTCTGAGGTTTTCTGAAGTGTCCCTCTCCAAACGAGTTCAATGCCTTCTGATTCATGCGAGGTCACTATATTTATATTTTGTATTTTTATGCCTTTTTATTGAAGTTTCTTGAAGTTGCATCTGCTTAATACAACTGTTAAACTTTCAGCCTCTGTTTCCATGGCTCACATATCTGTTTCGTTAATTTTTAGGCAGAGCGTTCCCAGACACCCCGGCTCAAATTAAGGTGCCCCTTTTGTCCCTAACTCACTCCCTCGATCATACGGTAAAGGTTCCCTGAGCCCTGTGCTCAGCCCCCTGCCCTCTTGACTCTTAAAAAAATCTCCCTCCAACAGTAGGGCTGGGGCCAAAGCAGTTGTCCTCTTCTGCAGCATGGTGTAGGAAGCTGGCTCTGTAAATACTATACCAAAATTAGGTATAGTGTGCACAGAGTCCAGTGGAACCCCAAAGGTAGGCAGATGTAAAAGTAGATAGCACCTTACTCTCTATTTCTGCTAGTGTGGGCGAGGAGTAAGGCTTTATCAGTGGGTAATGTTAAGCATTTGTTGTACACACGCAGACAGCAAATGATGTTACACACAAAAACTGAACTCAGACCAATTTGCTTGCATCAAAAAGATTATATAGTTTGTGAGAAGTTGGCATGGCATATGCTGTCCACTAGTTATAGGGGACACCTTGCACCAGTCTAATTCGACTCTTATGGTGATGGGTTACAGACAACCTTTAAAGAAAGCTATCCTAGTGGTAGCTGTGGAGAGCAGCCTTCAGGCTAAGTCTTGAAGGAGTGTTAAGCTTGTTGTTTTACCATAGATAACCTCTTGAATAACCAAATGAAAGAGTAGTCCATACAGGTATATATATATATAAAATATATTTATTAATTCTAAGAAGAATCCATCTAGTCTCTTTATGAGGCTGGAGGTAAAGATACAATTCAAACAAGCATTGATAGTTACAATAAATAGCACTGGAATATTAGGGCCCCGGGGGGGACCAAACCATATATCAAAAAAGTGGTATAAGAACCACGACAATTCTACAGACAATGCCTAGGGCATTTAGGGTCACTGGCCCCTTGTGAAACCACCCAAGGTAGTGAGGAAGGAGACCCACGGGAGACGCGTGCAGTGGCTGAAGCTACTGTCAGGATCTCTATTAAAGCCTATGGAGAATGTCACGGTTGAATTTTACAAGATTAAAAACACTTCTAGCAGGAGTTCAAGTTCAATACTTTAGAGTTAAGCTTTTGAAGGGCCCACACCCACGAGAGTACCGAGGTACCACTGTTACCTGCCCCAGGGAAGCCGGGTGCATAGGTCGTTTTCGATGTCGGGTCGCAGGCTGATTTTCAATGGCAAACGTGAAGGACTGCTGCTAGCAAGAAGCGTCGTCGATGTCGTGCAGATTGAAAATGTAGATCTTGAAGAGAAGGATCTGAAAGCAGAGGGGACAGAGTCTGGGTCACGGCACAGTGACCAGGGGGCTCAGGAGAAGGAGCCCTTCAATGTCGGATGCTTCCAGATGGAAGAGGTGTAGCTTGGATCGTCAGCCACGGGGTCCAGGAGGCGTCAAGGAAGGCCAGCTTCTGGAGGGCGACTGTCCCACGAAGGATGAGGGTCGCTGCGGTGTTAGTGTCCGGATTGGATCCACTAAGCCTTGGCAACCGCAACCCACGCAAGAAACACAAAACAGCTACTGGTTCAGACCCACAAGGTCTGAGCGAGGTCTCCAGCGAGGAGACTGAAGAGCAGGCCTGGAGCAACCAGGGGTTCTCTTGGAAGTGAAGATTGACCTCCGCTAGGGCCCCCCAGTCGAGAGACAAAGGACCGCGGGAGGCAGCAATTTGGCGTGCGTAAAGATGCGCCCACGGGTCGCCGAACAGGCTAGGGCGTCGATCTTTGGCACAGATGATGCTGAGAGGTTGGCTCAATAATGGGCCAAAGCACAACTTCCCCACTCGTCGGGGTCGGGTGCTGTGAAAGAGGTGGCCGGAGTCCTGGGGTATTGGGGATCTCGGCACCCACCGGATCCACGGTGCTGAGCTTTGCTGTGCACACTCAATCGCCTCTGGGATGCTTGGAAACCCACCTCAAGGTAGGAAAGAGTCGTCGATGTCCGTAGGAGCAGCGAGGTTCCAAACGGGTCACTTGCAGTCTTTCAGGTGCCTGCCAAGCAGGGGGGTAACACCTTTACCCCAAGGGAGATTTCTTCATTCAGCTGTGCAGCAGCAAGTCGAAGTTCAAGTCTGTAAAGTCCAAACATAATCTGAGGCTCTGGGGACCCTGTATTCACCTTTATCCAAAGATTAGGGGAGTGTCCAGATCAGAGCCCACCAACGAGAGTTCAGGCGGGAAAGGGCGGCTACACCCTCTCCCCTTTGTGTGGTTTCCCGCCTGGGCAGGGGACAGGATGCCCCTGAACCGGTTTGAGGCGGTGTATGCAGAAGTAGGCACTGGAGAAGCCTACGTGCAAGTCTGAAAGACATCCTATGGTGCACCCACCCAGTTCCAATCCACATAGTCTGTCTGGGGAGGTGGGAGCACCTCGTGCAACAAGATCCCTATTGTCCAGCTGCTGTGGCTGGAGTTCTGCCCAGCAACAGGCAGCCAGAGTCGTGTGGGTAGCGGGTAGCATCCATTTTGTACTACGTGTGCACTTTTAAATTGGTGTCTAAATTCTGCCGCTTTTCCCATATCGCCCCTCTAGCAGGGGGGAATCATGCCCTCACTCCCATGGTTGGATTGGGGTTTGATTCCAACATGTTTGACACCAAACACGACATGGTTATGTGCAGCCACTCTCAAGTTATCACGCTATCGCGATATACTTATAATGCTGTTAAGAGTATATGGTATGGCTGCACTACAAACAACCCAGCAATAGTTTTACGAAGGTTGCAGAGGGGACCTACTCGGGTAGGAGTTCCCCCTCACACATATCTCAGCACCCTGCCTTGTAGGATTCGCAAGGCCTGCCTTAGGGGTGACCTATGAGGATATATGTGTTGTATTAAGTGGGATACAGGATACCTATATTCCTGTAAGGGGTGCAAGCACCACCTTACCCAGACTACAGTAGTGGTCTGGTGGTGTAAGTTTGTGTGGCTGTCCCAGGGGTGGCACAATAAGTGCTGCAGACCCTGGTAGGCCTCTGAGGGACCCATGCCCTGGGTACCATCTACAAGGGGCTGATAGGGTGTCCTCAGTATCCAATTGGTATGTACCTAGGGTAATCACATCAGTTTTAGGGAGGAAGCAGATAGACTGGGATCCTGGATAGCAGGATCCCAGCCAGACTAGTCAAAAACCATTCAAATTACCAGGCAAAAAGTTAGGGGCAACCATATAGTCAGATTCCACCTTCCTACATAGTTATTCTATTTCTAGAACCAAGCCAAGCCTGGTGCAGGTAAGTGAAATAAATGCTTTGCAAAAATCGTATGCAATGTTTTACAATTGAATGCAGGTTCAAATGCAGTTGAATGAATTAAAGGTGGGTCAATGTTTCAAAATTACTTTTCAATTACATTTCAGATTACTATGCACGTTACTTTTTAGATTACTTTTACTAATCAGTGTGATATGCCTCGATATCACACTGAGATATCTCCTAGACAAAAGGTAAGTAATTCACTTTTAGTACATAGGCAGTTTTTCAATGTTCCATACAAATCAACTCCACATTTCGAACAATTTTCAAGGAAAAACAGTCAATGTATTCCTATGGAGAAAAATTAAGTTAACTGTTTGCAGGTATATACTGGTTTGTGGGAGTTAGTATTCTGGGGTTCGAACCAGCGTACTCCAGGTTCAAGTATTCACTCTTGAAACACCCTCAGCGGCACTAGGGCAGCTGGGTGCAGAGTGCCGAGGCCAAATGTTATCCAATGGGGGATAGGGGGCTCACGTGCAGGCCACAAGGTTGTGGGAGCAAAGCTCCTAGTGTTAGGCTTAGGGCAAAGGGGGGAGTTGAGTTAGCGCCCAAAGTACACCCACAGCGGCAGCTAGGTGGAGGGTGCTGTTTTGGTGTTGGGTGCCCCGTTTTCAATGGGGATTCTTCGGTTGCAACAAAGACTGTTGGCTCGGGGACCAAGTTCTTCTGAAGGTGGCCACCGGTTGGAGCGTTAAGTTCGGATGCCTGGGGATGCTGGGACACAGTCGGTTGAGCCACCCAAGGCTGTGGGACATCAGTTGCAGGGGTGTCTTAAGGAGTCTTTTTTCTTACCAGCCCCCGGTCAGGGGAAGGGGGGCTCCAGAAAGGGGCTGCAGGCTTCATGCTTCATATGGAGATTTGAGGCAGGTTAGAGACCACCAGATCTAGGTCAGGATCGCCGGGGAGACCTCCTCGTCGTGTTGGGCCACTCGAACTCAGGCCGTGGGCGTCTGGTGCAGACTCGTGGTTTTGGTTGGGGCTGTGGTTGTGCAAATCCGTTGCTCACGGGAGACAAAGTCTTTGGCTTGGAAGGCAGGGCAGGTTCTTCGGGTTATTGAGGCTGCAGGATACACTGGGATTTCGCTGGAGCAGGTTTGAGGTGGGGATAGGCCGGTAGGGCTGGGGACAAGTCAGTGGGCGTCCTCTTAGTTTCGGCACAGCTTCTTCGGTCCTTCTCTTCTTCTCGAGGCAAGGTTCAGGGTTGCCCCTAAATACTAGACTGAGGGGCGTTACGGGTAACTAAAGGTTGGGACAAATGGGTCCCTTTCACCCATTTGGGTACACCCATTTGGGTACACCCCTCATTATGCCACCCTCCAGCGGGAGGGGGGTATATGCCTCACTCTGGTTGGCTGGGTCCTCCCATCTGCAAGATGGCGGGGACTGAGTTGTGCTTCACCTCACCTCACCTCACCTCTCCCACCAGGAGTGGGGTTGGCAAAGGTGGGCACACCTCCCTCACTCACTTGGTTTTCCCATCGATTTTTCCGCCCAAAGTGAGGGTCAGAGGTGGTGGGGGCCAGTTGCTGGAAGCAGCTAAAGGCCTGGGGAAGCTCACAAAGGCTGTAAGCCTTTGAAGCTTCCCCTTGGTGGACCTTGTCCATCCTGGGGGAGGAGACTTGGCACCTCGTCCTGTAGTGAAGGTAGCGATTTAGATGCATACATTGCTAGGTTAGCATAAGCGCGTTAGCTTTTAGAAAGCCAACTTGCCACTTTTGCACACGACACGGCTGAGACATATTATTTGAGAACTGCTTGCTGGCCTTTTCTTCACATGAGAACTGTCCGTTGTTCACCTCCCTAGACGTGCACTGCTACCTTGGTCTGAACATTGTGTACAAAACACTCTGAGCCGCCAGACAATGTATGTTTGAGTCCAGGTTGATCGGCCCACTCTCTAGTCATAATATGCACACAGCTGCAAATTCCTGAATGTCGAGAGCCTTTAATATTACAGTTTGCATGCGTTTGAAACACATTCTGGAGAAGAACATTTCCAGGCGCAGAGCAAAGCTGATTCTGTGATGTGATCCACCTAAGCTGATCTTTATGGTATGGGGTTCCCCATTCAAGCCTAGAGACCTTCTACTAGTCTAATAATATTAGTTTACTAGCGAAAGGAAGGTGGCTGCATTCCACTGTCATTTATACTATGATTTCTCCTTTCATTTTCTATGCTATTGTAACAATGCTGATGGTTTTAATTATAATCATTTGTCTGCTTATGTTAGCCAAAGTACTGCATCTTAGGACACGTAGTTTATAAAATAAACCTTTTAAACTTTACAGTGTCTCTGATTACTTTGTTGTGGATTGATATAGGAATAATAGCGAACAGGTATTTCTGATTCCCACCATTCCTGAGAATACTCTAAGTCGCTTGTTCTGGGTTGTCTATACATTGGGACCTCCGAGATAATACGGATAATGAATGGGACACTGATGCTGGTCGGATAGGGGTTCTGGGTACTGAGGTGAGTTTTTGGTACACCACAATTCACTGAGGTCCAGGGTTCCTGCGCATAGTTCTGTGCATGAGCAGAATCCCTGCAACAGTCCGAGGATGTGCATTGTTTCAGACCCCCCGCAAACAGCAGGCTCTCGGCCCAGTGTTCCAGAAACATATCTGGTGGTAGCAGCTGGCGAGCAGCCACTCAGCCTGGATACTAGTGTTAAGTTGTTTTTCAGGGGGCATCTCCAAGATGCCCTTTGTGTGCATTTTTCATTAAATCCCACACTGGCATCTATGTGCCATGTCAACTCTTCACTTTGTTCTGCACCAAAACACGCAGCCTGCAAAGGCAGTGTGTGTGGGCCTCCAAGGGTGGCACAATCAGTGCTGCAGCCCTTAGAAGCCTTCCCTGGCCACAGAGTCCTTGGTACCTGTGGTACCATTTACAAGGGACTGACCTGTGGCCAAAGAGTGCCAATTGGGTTTTGTTTTCAATGCAGTTTAGGGAAAGAATATAGGCCCTGGGCACCCGATTGGCAGGAACCCAGGGCACACTCAGTCAAAGTACATCAGCAATTCAGCAAAAAGTGGGGGCATACCATGCAAAAAAGATGGCACTTTCTCACACAACCCCCCCTCCCCCTCAAACGAAAGGTGATGAGACTAACCTTGCCCTATGGAGTCTTCAGTGTCTAAGTGGAAGGACCTGGAAAGTCCATCTGCATTGGCACGGCCAGTCCCTGGTCTGTGTTCCACTTCAAAGTCCATTCCCTGTAGGGAGATGGACCACCTTATTAGTTTTGGATTTTCCCCTTTCATTTGCATTAGCAATCTGAGAGGTCTGTGGTCAGTTTGAACCAGGAAGTGAGTACCAAACAAGTATGGCCTCAACTTCTTCAGGGACCAAACCACAGCAAAGGCCTCCCTCTCAATGGCACTCCAACGCTGCTATCTGGGGAGAAGCCTCCCGCTTATAAAAGCAACAGGTTGGTCTTGGCCTTCATCATTGGTCTGGGATAGGACTGCTCCTATCCCTAGCTCTGAGGCATCAGTCTGCACTATGAACTGCTTGGCATAATCTGGACCTTTTAGAATTGGTGCTGAGCACATTGCTTCTTTCAGAGTGTCAAAAGCCTTTTGGCAACTAACTGTCCAGTTAACCTTCTTGGGCATCTTCTTGGAGGTAAGTTCTGTGAGGGGATGTAAGAAAGTGGGTTTCTGTTGCAGTAACCCCCCCCCCTTTTTTGCCTAATAGCTGATGCACTTTTCCTTGTTGTGCCCTGGGCTCCTGCCAATCAGGTGCCCAGGGCCTGTGTTCCTTCCCTAAAACACAAAACACAAATTGGCAAACCCTGGCCACATGTCAGCCCCTGGTAAATGGTACCCTAGGTACCCAGGGCCTTGTGACCAGGGAAAGCCTCTAAGGGCTGCAGCACTCATTGTGCCACCCTTAGAGGCCCTGTACCCTAACACACACACACTGCTCTTGCAGGCTGAGTGTCTGGATACATGACAAAACAGAGTGTCGACATGGCACACATCCCTGTGTGCCATGCCCACAACCTACACTGCCCTGGCATACATCAGCCACCCCTCTAGCTGGGTGCCCTATGCCAGTGGTGTGGGCACAGGAGCAGGAGCCCTGTGCCCCTACAGTACCCAGGTCCATTCCTGGGCACTGTAAGTACAGTGCTGCCATTTAAGAGCACATGGTGCTGAGAGCTCGTCAAACACGAACTCCACAGCACCATAATGGCAACACTGAAGACTGTGAAGTTTGGTATCAAACTTCTCAGCACATTAAACCCGGACTGATGCCAGTGTGGGATTTAATGTACCAAGCACCACAGAGGGCATCTTAGAGAGGCCCCCTGAAACCTAAACCTACAATCCACGTCTGTTCTGAGGCTGCCTCGGCTGCCACACAGCAGACATGTTGCTGGACCCCTGGGTAGGAGAGCCCCTGCTCTCTTGGGTCTGCAACAATGCACATCCTGGGCGAGGTGCTAAATCTCCTCCTCCAGGATGGGCAGGGGGAAGCTTCAAAGGCATGCCGCCTCTGTGAGCTTCCCCAGGCCACTGCAACCCCCCACTCTGGCGGGAAGCTTGGCCGGAAACCCCAAATAAGGACAGGGGATGTGCCAGCCTACCAACCCCACCCCTCAGGTGGGAGTGGCGAGGTGAAGCACATCTCCCGGCTCTCGCCATCTTGAAGATGGGAAGCCCTGCCCAATCAGGACTAGGCTCCTGCCCCCCTCCCACAGGAGAGAGGCAGGATAGGGGGTGTACCCACCCCAGGACAGGGACCCATTGGCCCCTGCCGTTCACCTACCTGTAACGCCCCTAAATCTAGTATTTAGGGGCACCCTGAACCTTCCTTCCCCAGATTCCAACATACAAAGAAGAGCAAGAAGAAAGAAGACCTGCCCTGCAGCTGCTAAGAAGAGGAAGACACCAACTGCTTTGGCCTCAGCCCTACCGGCCTGTCGACCCTCGAACCTGCTCCTGCTCCAAACCGGCATCTCTTGTGGCCAGCAACCTCACAAACCCCGGAGGACCTGGCTACCTTTTGGCTCTAAGCCCCTGGGACTCCCATGAGTAGAGGCTCTACTCAAAACCTACTTCTAATCCCTGGAAGCAGCCCGGAACCGCGAACCCAGCATACTCTGCACCAGCCAAGCCTGGCCAGTGCCAGAGTGAACAAAGACCACGAGGACGACCCCCAGGGCGACTGTGACCCCGAGTCCGGCACCCAAGGACCTCCCTCGACACTCCTGAAGAAGCCTGCAGCCTCAGAACAAGGTGCCCCCCCTACCGCGATCAACAGAGGGTAAGATTTCCCGACACCAAAAGGCACCCCTGCACGCGGCGCCCCGCGGCCCCCTGTGCCCAATCCCGGGGTACATACCTATCCTCCAACTACCCAACTTACCTCTCGAAGTGGTGGTGGCACCTGAAGAGTCCTCGTCCCCGAGCTTGCAGCCTTTTTCTAAACCGGAGATTTCCCATTGAAACCAATTGAGCGCCCGAAGGCTCAAAAGCACCCTGCACCCAGCCCTGGCAGTGCAACATCTACACCTACCTACTTCCCCACTTGCCCTGAGTAAGTGACCAGGAGACCAGCTCCCACAGCCGCGTGGCTTGCTGGTCAGCAGCCATCAACCAAGGCCCCCCTATCCCTCATAGGATAACATTGGGCCTAACTCTCTCTGCACCCGGCTGCCCTACAGTCGCTGAGGGTGAACCAACTGTACCTACCTGACCCTGGGGGACCCCTGAGTCTATGCCCCGAACCTCAACTCTGCCAGTCGAGTACTTACCTTTAAACCGATAACTCTATTTTCCTCATAGGGTAACATTGACTGGCTTTTTCCTGAAATTTCTTCTAAGTGTGGACTTTTCAAATCTTAAAATATTCACCAAAAATCAGCCGAGTAACGAAAACGAAAATACTCACCTGCTCTTAGGTGAGCTCCCAGTGCTGGATCTTGGTGCCCAGCACGGACTCTGAAAAATACTTACAACTGTACTTACCAGTAACCCAATTTTCTCCCATAGGAAATCATTGACTGTTTTTCTGTGAAATTTCTTCTAAGTGTCAATTTCTGCAAACTTTAAATATTCTTTAAAAATCGTATAATATCTGAAAACGTAATTACTTACCTGTTTTGGATAAAGGTCCCAGTACTGAGTCTAGGCACCCAGTACTGGATTACAAAAGTAACGAGAACATACTGTACCTGCAACTTGAATTTTCTTCCATAGGGAATCATTGACTGTTTTCTTTGAAATATTTTTTGTGTCAACTTTTAAAATAGCTAAATATTGTTTAAAAATCATCACAGTAATTAAGTCGACTTTCATCACTTGATTCTAAGTACTGACCCAGGACTGAATCTAGGATCCAGTCCTGGAATTCCAAAAGTAACCCTAAAAGTAATCTGTGGCAAATAACATGAAACTTCCATTGAACTCAATGCATTATTGTGTTTAAAATAGTGTTGCCTATTGCAACCACTTGTAACTGTTTACAAAAGTCAATTGCATATTGCAAAAGTATTTATATAAACCATCTCATTCTGAGAAAGTATATTTTAAATCCAATTGTTGGTTCTAAAATAAAACAAGCATATATTTTTTTTATATATAAACCATTGACCTAGAGTTCAGTTATTGAGTGTGTGAGACCATTTGCTGACTGAGTGTGTACAACAAATGCTTTACACTGTCCTCTGATACTGCCTTACTGCTTGACCAAGCTACCACTTTAGAGAGTAAGGTTATATCCAACTTTAGCCTCTGCCAAGCCTCTGGGGACTGTGGACTCTGTACACCCTGTACCTATCCGGGAACAGAATATACAGAGCCACTTTCTCACAGGGGAGTCACAATGGACCCATATCCCTTCACAAACCTCCTGTAGTACCCAGTCAAGCCAAGGAATGCCCTGACTTGGGTCTGGGTTGTTGGAGCTTCCCAGTCCAGGATAGCCTGGATCTTGGGTTGTAAGGGTTGTACCTGGCATCCACCAACAAGGTGGCCCAAGTACACCACAGTGCCCTGCCCTATCTGGCATTTGGATGCGTTGATAGTTGGGCCTGCAGTTTGCAGGGCTGCTAAAGCCTTCCCAAGGTGGATCAGGTGATCCTGCCAGGTGGAGCTAAAGACAGCAATATCATCAAGATAAGCTGTATTAAAGGACTCCAACCCAGCCAGGACTTGGTTCACCAAACTCTTTAAGGTGGCAGGGGCATTCTTTAACCCAAAGGGCATCACAGTGAACTGATAGTGCCCATCAGGTGTGGAGAGTGCTGTTTTCTCTTTTGCTCCTGGGGCCATGCCAATCTGCCAGTACCCTGCAGTTAAGTCAAAGGTACTGAGAAATGTGGATGCCCCTAGTTTGTCTATCAACAAATAGTTGATAGTTTGTCTATCAACTCATCTGCTCTTGGAATGGGGTGAGCATCTGTCTAAGTGTCAGTTGAGCCCTCTATAGTCCACACAGAACCTCATTTCTCTCTTTCCACCCTGCGGATGAGGTTTGGAGACCAGAACCACTGGGCTGACCCAGGGGCTCTCAGAGGGTTCAATAACCCCTAACTCCAGCATCTTGCTGACTTCAGCTTTGATGCTCTCCTTGACAGGTGCACTGTCACCAGTGTCCACATCATGGGTACACCAGTTTGTCAGACCAGGGGTCAGGGAAAAGAGGCTATCATACTGCTGCAAAACTTGCTTGCAGTCAGCCTGCTGTTGGGCAGAGAGGGTGTCTGAAAAGACAACTCCATCTAATGACCCATCTTTTGGGCTGTAGGGGAGCAGATCAGGGAGAGGTTCACTCTCTGCTTCCTGTTCCTCATCAGTCGCCATCAGCATGGTGATATCAGCCCTGTAATTCTAGAGCTTAAGGAGGTTCACATTTTTGTAGGAGGGAATTACCTCCTGCTTTAGCAGTAACAAATGTTCTTGTGACATTGGACGCTGTTTGGGTGGTATGTTTGGGGGGTAGATGTTAGTTCGAGACAGTAGCCTGATTCAATTATCTGTTGCACCCGCCTGTCTGAAGTGATGTTGGCCCAGACAGGAAGGAATTGTTGTGAGTCTTCCGCCAACTGGAGTGGAATGGTCTGGGAGAAGTCATTGGTTGGGGGTGGAGGCAGAGCGGGAGTTGTTGGTTTTGCCTCTGCCTTTGTTGTTGAAGAGGAGAAGGGATCCTTAATGGAGAGGTAGCAAAGTCTCTCTTTTTAGGTGGTGGAGCCGATGCAGGCGTATCTAGTGGTCTCTTCTTGATGCTAAGCATTAAGTGACCAGTCTTAGGATCCTTCAAAAGAGTTTTTTGGGTAGGATCTGGGCGAAACAGTTCTGTGGGAGGCAGATCCTTCGGTGCAGACGGTGTTGGTGCCGTAGGCTTTTTCGGCGCCCACTCCGTAGCGGTTCTGGGTTTGGAACCGTGAGGTTTTGCAGTGTCTTTGGCCGATGGAACCTGTTTCCTCAGTTCCAAGGTCTTTTTCGGCTTCGAAGCATCGGAGTTGGGCCATTTGGTGGCAGTTTTTTGGTCAGCTCCGAGTGTGTTGTCGGTGTCGAGGAGCCGGTGCCAGTCTTCGACACGGAGTGCTTGGATGTCGAAGAAGCGGTCGGCGTGGATGAGGAAGAGGACGACTTCTTTTTCGGTGCCTGTGTATGTTTTTCGGCACAGAGGGTAGGCTGACTCAAGCCCGAGTCACCTGAAGGCTTAGTAGGCTTCTATACCGGGTCCGAAGGCGGGGCATGGGAAGCAGTCTCTCGGTGTGCACCTGGGGATGAAGGTGCGGGGCATGGGAAGCAGTCTCTCGGTGTGCACCTCGGGATGAAGGTGGAACCGAAGCCTTTTTAGATGGTGTTGAGGGGGTGTTGGGGTCGATGTCTGTACTCGCGGCCCTCTGTGCTGGAGTGATGTCCTCGACGTCGGAGTCATCTGCTTCGGAGGCGCTGATGAGGCCTTCCTCGACCCGCCCCTACTCTGACACATAGACGCCCTCTTGGAAGATGTCGTCGGGCATCGAAGATGACGAGCGAACCATGGTTCTTCTAGTTAGTCGGTCCCAAATCGTCTTCTTGGAGCCGAAGGAGGCGCAAGCTGGACAGTCTCTGGCCTCGTGCTCCGGTGAGAGGCAGAGGTTGCACACTTCATGCAGGTCAGTGTGGGGAAATTTCGACCCACATGGAGGACACTTCTTGAATGGCGTGCTTTCAAAGAGCCAGAAGATGAGGCCCAGGTAGGCCTGAACGCCTTCGTCGACGACCGGAATCGAAGACTTCGAAGTTGTTGAGAGTCGCGTAGAATGGGAAAACGCGATCGAGACAATACCGTTTGAAAGGGAAGGATTGCGCGTCTAAAGAGAAAACCGGTAATGGTTCCGAACTGGAGCGCGAGAAACACATCCGAGCCCGATGGCGGAAAAAAATCTGAGGATGGAGCCGATGCCCATGCGCACTATGATCCAAAGGAGGAGTCACCTACCTCGTGACTTCCAAAGACTTTCCAAGACAAAAACAAGTGCAAACATCCGGGCCCAACACCAGATGGCGATCTATGCTTAGTGTGTAATCTGCAGCTCATATGCTTCGAACATCAAGTTATCGGTAAGTACGGTTGTAATTACTTTTCAGGGTCAGTGCTGGGCACCAAGATCCAGCACTGGGATCTCTCCTGGTAACAGGTGAGTAATTTCGTTTGTTGATCTGCTGATTTTTAGTGAATATTTTAAAGCTTCAAATCTCGACACAGAAAAATTTCCAAGTGAAACCAGTCAATGTTACCCTATGGAGGAAAAGGGAGTTATCGGCCTTTGGGTAAGTACTCGACTGGCAGAGTTAAGGTTCTGGGCATAGACTCAGGGGTCTCCTGGGGTGAGGTAGGTGCAGTTGTTACACCCTCAGCGGCACAGGGGCAGGCGGGTGCAGAGAAAGTTAGGCCAAATGTTAGCCCATGGCGGGCAGGGGGCCTTTGGTTGGTAGCTGCTAGCAGGTAGGCCACGGGGCTGTGGGAACTGGTCTCCTGGTCACTCAGGGCAAGTGGGGAAGAAAAATAGGGCAGAGGTTGCACTCTCAGGGGCACTCGGGTGGCTGGGTGCAGGGTGCTTTTGAGCAGTTGGGCGATCAATGTATTTCAATGGTGAAGCTATCAGATGAACACAGGCTGCAAGCTCCGGGACGAAGATTCTTCAGGTGCGACCACCACTTCGAGAGGTAAGTTGGGAAGCTGTAGGATAGGTAGGCACCCTGGAGTTGGGCACAGGGGGCCAAAGGCCGCCAGGTGCAGGGGTGCCTTTTGGCGTCTGGAAATCTTACCCTCTGCGGGTCGCGGTTGGAGGGGTCCCTGGTTCTGAGGCTGCAGGCTTAGTCAGGAGCATCGAGGAGAGTCCTTGGGTGCTGGATTCTTGGTCACAGTCGCCAGGGGGACGTCCTCGTGGTCTTTGTCCACTCCGGCACAGGCCAGGCTTGGCGGGTGCAGAGTGTGCAGGAGTCGCGGTTCCTGGCTGGCAACAGGGGTTTGTTACTTGCTTTGAGCAGAACCACTGCTCGTGGGAGTCCCAGTCTTTTAGAGTCACAAGGCAGTCAGGTCCTCCGGGGCTTTTGAAGTTGCTGACCACTGGAGATGCTGGGTTTTAGCAGGAGCAGGGTCGACAGGCCTGTAGGGCTGGGGCCAAGTCAGTTGGTGTCTTCCTCTTGTTAGCAGCTGCCCGGCAGGTCTTCTTTCTTCTTGTTCTTCTTGCTAATTTTGGATTCGGGATCTGAGGAAGGAAGGTACAGGGTGCCCCTAAACACTGAATTTAGGGGTTTTACAGGTAGGTAAAGGGCAGGGACCAATGGGTCCCTTCCCTGGGGTGGGTACACCCTCTATCCTGCCACTCTCCTGTGGGAGGGGGGCAGTAGCCTAGTCCTGATTGGGTAGGGCTTCCCATCTTCAAGATGGCGAGAGCCCGGAGATGTGCTTCACCTCGCCTCCCCCACCTGAGGGGTGGGGTTGGCAGAGGCTAGCACACCCCCTTTCCTCACTTGGAGATTCCCGCCAGTCTCCCTACCAGAGTGGGGGCTAGAACCGGCAGGGACCAGTTGCCGAGTACAGCAAGTGATCTGGGAAGGCTCACAAAGGCGGCATGCCTTTGAAGCTTCCCCCTGCCCATCCTGGGGGAGGAGACCTAGCACCTTGCCCAGAATGTGCATTGTTGCAGGCCTGGGAGAGCAGATGACTCTCTACCCAGGGGTCCAGCAACATGTCTGCTGGGTGGCAGCCTAGGCAGCCTCTCAGGGAGGACGTGGACTGTGGGTTAGTTTCAGGGGGCATCTCTAAGATGCCCTCTGGGGTGCTTGGTACATTAAATCCCACACTGGCATCAGTGTGGGTTTAATGTGCTGAGAATTTTGATACCAAACTTCTCAGTCCTCAGTGTAGCCATCATGGTGCTGTGGAGTTCGTGATGACGGCCTCCCAGCACCATATACTCTTAATGGCAGCACTGCACTTACAGTGCCCAAGAATGGACCTGGGTACTGTAGGGGTACAGGGCTCATGCACCTGTACCCTCACCACAGGCATAGTGCACCCAGCTAGAGGGGTGACAGGTATGCCAGGGCAGTGTGTTTGCAGGCAATGGCACACAGGGATGTGTGCCATGTAGACCGTTTTGTTCTGCACCAAGATACTCAGCCTGCAAAGGCAGTGTGTGTGTGTCAGGGTACAGGGCCTCTAAGGGTGGCACAATAAGTGCTGCAGCCCTTGGAGGCCTTTTCTGGTCACAGTGCCCTGGGTGCCTATGGTACCATTTACCAGGGATTGACATGTGACAAGAGATGCCAATTGGGTTTAGGCTTCATGCAGTTTTAGGGAAGGAACACAGGCCATGGGCACCTGATTGGCAGGAGCCCAGGGCACACTCAGTCAAAGTACATCAACAATTCAGAAAAAAGTGGGGGCATACCATGCAAGAAAGATGGCACTTTCTCACAATTAACAGTTTCAAAGATAGCAATACCTTTTCTATGAAGTAGGTATTGTGTTGTAAAGGCCTAGAAGTACTTTACAAGAGTGTTAAAAATACTTTGCTATGTCAATCAAACAGTAGCAAACTTAGCAAATGTAGGAGATAGACATTTAATGCAATAGGCGGAAATGCAATGCACTCCTATGGGAGGAAAGCAGTTATATGCATTTACTGGTAAGTACTCGACTTACACATCCAGTCTTCAGGGGTTTGGACCAACACTGGGCAAGGATCAGATCAAGGTAGGGTATACACAGAGGAAACCTCTATACTGGCTTATTTAATTTTGAAGATGATCTGAAAAGATTCTACATTACCAAAGAATCCTGCTACATGTCATACAATATCCTCATATAACTTTAAACAATTTATTAGTCTTTTTTAATTTTAAACCACAATTTATTAACTTTTTTGTAAACATCTTATGTTTAACATAACATGTGCATATAAAAAAGTGAATTTTTCTTTTTCACAAACAATGTAAATAATTTTGCTCACTATATTTTTTTATACATACTTAATGCACTACATTTCAAAAAGACATCCTAGGCATATACAAACTCATCATTCAAAAGTACTTACATACTCACTCATGCTTCCATTCATACACAAATGTGACTTGCTATCTAAAAGGAGGAAAGGCAACCAGGGAGGAAAGGAGAGGAGAGGACCCTTAATATGGTCTCAAAGATGTCGTCCGGTGAGCTAGGTCATTCATTTCTAGAGGTCTCTGTGATGGGAGATATCAGTTTCCAATACCACTTTACTGGAAACAAATTCGCGGTCAACGCGCGTTTCAGTGGGAGACCACCTTCTTCAGGACCAACAAGTATTTTAAAAAATAAGATATATACAATTTTTCAGGATGTCTGTAAGAGAAAACGAGGGGATAGTAACATTAGCAGGAGGTATGGTAATGAATTCAATTTTTAAGAGGAGATACTTCCTCATATTTGTATACAACTTTGATTGATTTTTCTCTTTTCTGCTAGTAGTGCTCTGTTAAGCAGTGAATGCATCCCATTACAAAATGTGATGGTTATCCAGAGTGAAGAATAAGTGCAGAAAGTGAAAGGGCCATAAAGTTCCTACTAAAGTTAGATGTAGGAAGACCGAACTGGAGGTGAACTAAGACTAATAATAAAAGTTCCAACCTTAACCCAAATTATTTATTAAAATTAAGGATCAAATCCTACACAGCGTAGGTAAGAATTCAAGATTGCTAACCTAAAGGTCAACGTGGGGCCACCAATAAATTTTCCGGGGAGGCCTTCTGTACGTTATCTGAAAGGAGGTCAAATTCTGGAAGAAAATACATGATTTTTAATGAGCAATAATATTTAAATGTATGCCCCGAAGGCAAAGTCTAGTGATAGGGCAGTTCTTTTTATGTATCAAATATACCTGCAACAGCTAAGTCGAGGGAAGTTCAATTAGATGAATTCCATATCGGGTTTCAGTAAGTGAGTAGGCAGGAAGCTAGGAAGATGATAAGAAGTGAATTTATATATCTTGTAAACACAAAGCATTCTATTTCATGACGGGTAGTCACTTTAATTGGTTTACCCCTTGTAGGCATGAAGCCTCCTTCCTAAGGGGCAGAGCAGGGTTGCAGAGTTTCTCCGTGTATTTCTTAAATTCAAATGGTGGTGCTATGTTGTGAGGTCTTCTCTTTTATAAGTTTATGCTTTTTCCGTATATCCCGACTAGTACTGTCTGGAGAGTAAAGAAATATATTACCTCGTTATCATGTTCGTTGTTTTTCTCTAGAATATAAATAAGCACTTCTTCAAATTGATATACTTGTTACGCGGAAAGCAGGTTTCATTTTTTATGCTTGATCGATTGGGCCATAGCGTACACACCAGAAACCTAAGAAAATCGACATATAGCCAAAGTACTTGAACCGGAATGTAGTTACTGTTGCTTTAACCATGTAAAGGGACATGTAGGGAGCACAACTCCTTGTTACGATGTCGTCATGTTGCTATCTACCCAGAATTACGTAAAAATGGGAGGACAGCACTAGATTATACTCATTGATTAAGTGAAACTGCCTTATGCCTCCGTTTGTTGCTATGTAATTACGTACACTGTGTTCGGAGTACTCCGAATCTAAAATAAGTTGGAAAATCTGGCTTGTGCAAAGCAGTTAGGGCAAAGACTTCTATGTGCAAAACCCAACGATAAAGGCTAACTTCGTGTGCAGAAGGGAGGGAGACAGACATCGAGGATGATAGATGGAGGGTTCTAGTATTTAGAATGGGTCCGCATACCTGTACAGGTCAGAGTCCTGCCGCTAGCCGCTGTCCCGATACTCGGAAATAACTGGATCTCTAGACATGTGTAATTTGAGTGTATGACGGTCTCGCGAGAGTTAAAACTAACGCGACCGGAACTACGTAATGTTCTGTGTTGTACTGTGTCAATGCGAGCACCATCTTTGAACGGTGTTAAGAGGATCCTATTACAATAAGACTTGATGGCGCACCAATAGCCTCTAACCATTCAGAGTTCTCGATGTATGTGAACCTGAGTCCAACGGACCTTGCTACCCTATTTAGATGGTATAAATATGACATTCAATTAATTGAATCTAGGGAGCGGTGAAAACACATAGTATCGCTATTTATAGGTCTAAAAAGCGCCCAGTCGTATGTGAGGAGGTTATCAGAATTGCAAACAATGAGCGCCATGTTGGAATAAGTTAAGACTCGGAATGCGCGGAATCCTGCTGGCAATAGCTAATCTAACTCTAAATATTGAGTTTTAAAGATCTATTCCACAATGGTGTGGGTTTATCATTATAATTAACAACCGTGCAAGAATATCGCATATTGAGTTTTTGTTAATCCATTCCGCAATAATGTGGGAATGTGTACAGAATCCAAAAATATTAAGAGACAAAAGAGTGGAGCTGGGCCCAGGTACCTTGGTCACTAAGTAGAAATAGATCAAGGGTGTAAATATGGGTGCCCTGTTGGAGGTTTGGCAGTATCATGCTGGATACAAGAAGAGATGCCAAATAGTGTTGGCATATCTATTTGATTGGCAAAAGGTTATCTTATGTGGCAACATGCTTGGTTAGCAATGGTGAGCAAATTTGGGGACCTAAAAAAGAGGGAAGGGTGGTCTGGCTCAGGCAAAGAATTTGTATGTCTGCGATGGAGTCTAAATTATCAGACAACAGTTCTAGTTAATGGGGATCTGTATAAATCTAAGATCACACGTGTGGATTGTGATTGATATTAAGCTTTTATGTAATAATCCAGGTGATCTCTTCATTGAGACCCCTACGTACTGTATCACAGTGAAAAATCCAAAAGGGCTTTCTGTTTTTACGCACTTTACTGATTTCTTGGCCTGGTTTATGAGTTATTTTTTCTAAAATGAGCCATTTAAGATCTTGTTCTCCATGGTTTTGATCTATAAAGTGTTTTACCATGGGGGCTTGTATTTTGTGTGTTCTGATTGCTGATTTATGCTCAGATTGTCTAGTATGGAATTCGACCCGTTTCACCCATGTAACCTAGGCCACATGGGCAGAGAATGAGATAAATTACATTTTGGCATCTGCAATTGGTATGGCTTTTAAGCCTACCTTTCTTGGTGCCATATGACCATTCTTCCGTCGTAATAGCTGTAGGACATGCGTGGCATGTCCCACATCTGTGATTTCCCAGAATTTCTGGTAGTCCATCAATGGTGCTTTGTCCTGAAGAGATGGTAATTTGCTTCATTCTACTGTGGACTAGTTTGTCTCGTAGATTGGAGTTTCTTCGAAAGGCCACTATAGGTTTATTAAGTGCCTTGCTGCTTTCATCAGTGTTAAGGATTTTCCAATTTGTATTTAATATCTGCTGTATCTTATGGTTATAGAGTGTGTGGTTAACCACACAGACTAGTCTTTCCAAAGGTTTTTTCTCTTTCCCAGTAATTAGGCTGTCTTGGTTATAGTATTTTGCGTGTTTCATAGATTGTTTAATGAGGCGTTTAGGGTAGCCTCTAAGTAGTAGTCTATTTTTTAGTTCTTCAGCATGTCTCATATAATCCTGCATGTTTGTACAGTTCCGCCTAATTCTGAGAAATTCCCCAAAGGGAATTGAATCCTTTTTACATGAAGGATGGTAGCTAGCATGTTGTAGGACTATCTTTAGCAGTTGGTTTTCGATACAAACTGACCTCAATGCTGTTGTCTCCACTTTTGATCCAAATATCCAAAAATTCCACTTTATCTTGTGAATATTTGGCAGTAAATTTAAGATTACATTTACTGTGGTTTAACCATTCAATGAACTGGTTGAGGTAGTCTTCATCTCCTGTCCAAACAAGGAAAATATCATCTATGAATCTATGCCATGTTGTTATGTTTTCATAAAAAGGGGCCATTTCATTATAGATATGTCTGAGTTCAAACTCTCCCATGTATGTATTGGCTACACTCGGTGCACATGAAGCACCCATACTGGTACCTTGTATTTGTTTATAGAGCCTCTCCTTAAATTCAAAATAGTTATGATGTAATACTATATCCAAGCATTCTAAAATGAAAGCATTGGGTCTCTCACCCGGTGATCTATGTAGAAGGGCTGCCACCGCCTCTAAAGCTAGGTCCTGAGGTATATTTGTATAAAGAGATTCTATATCTAAGGTAACCAGAAATTGAGTCTCTTGGTTGAAAGGTGCATGTTCCACAGTTGATATCATGTGACCTGTGTCCCTAATATATGATTGATATAGTTTGGTGAGAGGACATAGGAATGAGTCTACATATTGTGAAAGTGGCTCCGTGCAAGAGTTGATAGATGATATGATGGGGCGCAAAGGAGGATCTGATGTATTTTTATGGGTTTTTGGAACACCATATAGAGCAGGAGTTACTGCATTGCTCTTATTCAGAAATTCCAGTTCTTTTTGGCAAATGTACCCATCTATAAAAGCTTTGGATGTACAGGCTTCTATTCTGGTCTTTAAATCGGTCAAGGCTGATCTGCGAGCTGGTTGGTAATGTTCTGGTATTAGTAGCATACTTTCCATTTTCTGTGAGTATGCGTCACTGCCCATGATCACTATGCCTCCCGCTTTGTCACTAGGTTTGATAGTCATGTGGCTATTTTTTTCGAGGTCTTTTAAAGCACTAGTTTCCAATTTGGTACGATTTGGAAGGGGCTTGCGAATATATTTGGTAATCTTTTCTAGTTCTTTTATCACGGTCTTCTCAAAAATAGCAACTTCTGGACCCATCTCTAAGGTCGGTGTGAACTTAGACGGTGGTTTGCATCCTGAATAGTTGACTTCTTCTTCCATTGGTATCTTTTCAGACATATATTTTTGTAAACGAATTTTCCGAAAAAATGAGATCAAATCTTTGTTCATGGTAAAAATATCTGGCTAAGTGCTCGGAACAAAAGATAAACCCTTACTAAGTAGGGTGATTTCTGCTGGTGCAAGCTGATGGCTGGAAAGGTTAAAGATAGGTATACTTTCTTTTTCTACCAAGCTATCTTCTAAGACTTCCAATACTGTTGATTTCTTGTTCTCATATAAAGCTGTGGATGTGCTAAAAATACAGTCCAACAACATGCTAGCTACCATCCTTCATGTCAAAAGGATTCAATTCCCTTTGGGGAATTTCTCAGAATTAGGCGGAACTGTACAAACATGCAGGATTATATGAGACATGCTGAAGAACTAAAAAAAAGACTACTACTTAGAGGCTACCCTAAACGCCTCATTAAACAATCTATGAAATGCGCAAAATACTATAACCGAGACAGCCTAATTACTGGGAAAGAGAAAAAACATTTAGAAAGACTAGTATGTGTGGTCAACCACACACGCTATATCCATAAGATACAGCAGGTATTAAATAAAAATTGGAAAATCCTCAACACTGATGAAAGCAGCAAGGCACTTAATAAACCTATAGTGGCCTTTAGAAGAAACTCCAATCTACGAAACAAACTAGTCCACAGTAGAATGAAGCAAATTACCATCTCTTCAGGACAAAGCACCATTGATGGACTACCAGAGATTCTGGGAAATCACAGATGTGGGACATGCCACGCATGTCCTACAGCTATTACGACGGAAGAATGGTCATATGGCACCAAGAAAGGTAGGCTTAAAAGTCATACCAATTGCAGAAGCCAAAATGTAATATCTCATTCTCTGCCCATGTGGCCTAGGTTACATAGGAGAAACGGGTCGAGAATTCCGTACTAGACTATCTGAGCATAAATCAGCAATCAGAACACACAAAATACAAGCCTCCATGGTAAAACACTTTATAGATCAAAACCATGGAGAACAAGATCTTAAATGGCTCATTTTAGAAAAAATAACTCATAAACCAGGCCAAGAAATCAGTAAAGTGCGTAAAAACAGAAAGCCCTTTTGGATTTTTCACTGTGATACAGTACGTAGGGGTCTCAATGAAGAGATCACCTGGATTATTACATAAAAGCTTAATATCAATCACAATCCACACGTGTGATCTTAGATTTATACAGATCCCCATTAACTAGAACTGTTGTCTGATAATTTAGACTCCATCGCAGACATACAAATTCTTTGCCTGAGCCAGACCACCCTTCCCTCTTTTTTAGGTCCCCAAATTTGCTCACCATTGCTAACCAAGCATGTTGCCACATAAGATAACCTTTTGCCAATCAAATAGATATGCCAACACTATTTGGCATCTCTTCTTGTATCCAGCATGATACTGCCAAACCTCCAACAGGGCACCCATATTTACACCCTTGATCTATTTCTACTTAGTGACCAAGGTACCTGAGCACAGCTCCACTCTTTTGTCTCTTAATATTTTTGGATTCTGTACACATTCCCACATCATTGCGGAATGGATTAACAAAAACTCAATATGCGATATTCTTGCACGGTTGTTAATTATGATGATAAACCCACACCATTGTGGAATAGATCTTTAAAACTCAATATTTAGAGTTAGATTAGCTATTGCCAGCAGGATTCCGCGCATTCCGCGTCTTAACATATTCCAACATGGCGCTCATTGTTTGCAATTCTGATAACCTCCTCACATACGACTGGGCGCTTTTTAGACCTATAAATAACGATACTATGTGTTTTCACCGCTCCCTAGATTCAATTAATTGAATGTCATATTTATACCATCTAAATAGGGTAGCAAGGTTCGTTGGACTCAGGTTCACATACATCGAGAACTCTGAATGGTTAGAGGCTATTGGTGCGCCATCAAGTCTTATTGTAATAGGATCCTCTTAACACCGTTCAAAGATGGTGCTCGCATTGACACAGTACAACACAGAACATTACGTAGTTCCGGTCGCGTTAGTTTTAACTCTCGCGAGACCGTCATACACTCAAATTACACATGTCTAGAGATCCAGTTCTTTCCGAGTATCGGGACAGCGGCTAGCGGCAGGACTCTGACCTGTACAGGTATGCGGACCCATTCTAAATACTAGAACCCTCCATCTATCATCCTCCATGTCTGTCTCCCTCCCTTCTGCACACGAAGTTAGCCTTTATCGTTGGGTTTTGCAAATAGAAGTCTTTGCCCTAACTGCTTTGCACAAGCCAGATTTTCCAAATTATTTTAGATTCGGAGTACTCCGAACACAGTGTACGTAATTACATAAAAACAAACGCAAGCATAAGGCAGTTTCACTTAATCAATGAGTATAATCTAGTGCTGTCCTCCCATTTTCACGTAATTCTGGGTAGATAGTAACATGACGACATCGTAACGAGTCGTCGTGCTCCCTACATGCCCCTTTAAATGGTTAAAGCAACAGTAACTACATTCCGGTTCAAGTACTTTGGCTATATGCCGATTTTCATAGGCTTCTGGTGTTTACGCCAGGGCCCAATCGATCAAGCATAAAAAATGAAACATGCTTTCCGCGTAACAAGTATATACATTCGAAGATGTGCTTATTTATAATCTAGAGAAAAACAACGAACATGATAATGAGGTCATATTTTAAACGAGGTAATATATTTCTTTACTTTCCAGACAGTACTAGTCGGGATATACGGAAAAAGCATAAACTTATAAAAGAGAAGACCTCACAACATAGGACCACCATTTGAATTTAAGAAATACACGGAGAAACTCTGCCCCTTAGGAAGGAGGCTTCATGCCTACAAGGGGTAAATAAACCAATTAAAGTGACTACCCGTCATAAAATAGAATGCTTTGTGTTTACAAGATATATAAATACACTTCTTCTTACCATCTTCCTAGCTTCCTGCCTACTCACTTACTGAAACCCGATATGGAATTCATCTAATTGAACTTCCCTCGACTTAGCTGTTGCAGGTATATTTGATACATAAAAAGAACTGCCCTATCAATAGACTTTGCCTTCGGGGCATAAATATAAATATTATTGCTCATTAAAAATCATGTCTTTTCTTCCAGAATTTGACATCCTTTCAGATAACGTACAGAAGGCCTCCCCGGAAAATTTATTGGAGGCCCCACGTGAACCTTTAGGTTAGCAATCATGAATTCTTACCTACGCTGTGTAGGATTTGATCCTAAATTTTAATAAATAATTTGGGTTAAGGTTGGAACTTTTATTATTAGTCTTAGTTCACCTCCTGTTCGGTCTTCCTACATCTAACTTTAGTAGGAACTTTATGGCCCTTTCACTTTCTGCACTTATTCTTCACTCTGGATAACCATCACATTTAGTAATGGGATGCACTCACTGCTTAACTGAGCACTACTAGCAGAAAAGAGATAAATCAATCAAAGTTGTATACAAATATGAGGAAGTATCTCCTCTTAAAAATTTAATTCATTACCATACCTCCTGCTAATGTTACTATCCCCTCGTTTTCTCTTACAGACATCCTGAAAAATTGTAAATATCTTATTTTTAAAAATACTTGTTGGTCCTGAAGAAGGTGGTCTCCCACTGAAACGCGCGTTGACCGCGAATTTGTTTCCAGTAAAGTGGTATTGGAAACTGATATCTCCCATCACAGAGACCTCGAGAAATGAATGACCTAGCTCACCGGACGACATCTTTGAGACCATATTAAGGGTCCTCTCCTCTCCTTTCCTCCCTGGTTGCCTTTCCTCCTTTTAGATAGCAAGTCACATTTGTGTATGAATGGAAGCATGAGTGAGTATGTAAGTACTTTTGAATGATGAGTTTGTATATGCCTAGGATGTCTTTTTGAAATTTAGTGCATTAAGTATGTAAAAAAAAAATATAGTGAGCAAAATTATTTACATTGTTTGTGAAAAAGAATAATTCACTTTTTTATATGCATGTTATTATGTTAAACAGAAGATGTTTACAAAAAAGATTAATAAATTGTGGTTTAAAATTAAAAAAGACTAATAAATTGTTTAAAGTTATGTGAGGATATTGTATGACATGTAGCAGGATTCTTTGGTAATGTAGAATCTTTTCAGATCATCTTCAAAATTAAATAGGCCAGTATAGAGGTTTCCCCTGTTTATACTTTACTTTCACTCCCTCCTCTAGGGCCTACAATTATCTCAGGGAGTACCTTTTGCCCCTTTTATCAGATCAAGGTAGGTACTGCACCACCAGTGGCACTGTGGCAGCCGGATGCAGATGGCACTGGTCCCAATGTTAGTCAATGGAGACTGGGGCACCCACAAGAGTTGCGGATGGCAGGTAAGTACCCGGGGTTTCAGGGCACAAGCCAGAGGGTTAAAGCAAGTACATGGGGGACCACAGGGCAAGGCAGCACCAACCAACCACCAGCAGCACAGGGGCGGCTGGGTGCAAGTCTGTGTTGGGTACCCAATGCATACAAATGGGATCTCAGTTGCACAAAGAGGATACAGGCTCGGACTAGCAGGATGGATGAAAGTGACCAGCAGCTGGGCAGGTAAGTTGGGATATAGGAGGCTTTGGCACCGTGGGCTGGGCTCCTCAAGGTCAGGGGCCGAGGATGCAGGGATGCATTTTGGTGCCGGATTTTCTTTACCGAAGCCAGTCATGGTCGGGTGGACCCTTTCGTGTAGAGGCTGCAGGCGTCTTCATGGAGTGCAGGAGAGGTCAGCCACTGATTTGGGCTCGAGGTCAGGATCGCTGGAGAGACTTCATTGGACAGGTGAGCCACTCAGACTTTGGCCTTAGGTGCAGAGTGGGCAGGAATCACGGTTCCAGCTGGATCCAGAGTCCTTGAAGGTGGATTCGCTGTCCTTGGGAGATCTGGTCTCTATTGAAGAGTGGGCAGTCTACCTTGTGTGTCTGGAAGTCACTGGCCATAGGACAGGCGTCCTCATCTTCGCAGGTTCTTTAAGCAGTAGGGCTGGGGCCACGTCAGTCATCGTCTTCAAGCTTTGCTACACAGTGTCTTCTTCGTAGGTTGCACGAATATGAGGATCAAGGTTCAGCGGTGCCCTAAATATTGAATTTAGGGGTGTTACAGGTACTGGCAGATGGAAACCAATGGGCTACTTGTCTTTAGGGTGACTACACCCTTTGTATGTCCCCTCCCTTTGGGGAGGGGGCATCCCATAACCTGACTGGCTAGAATCCTTCCATTCAAGATGGAGGATTTCCTAAAAAAAAAAAGGGGGGGGGGGGGGGTCTAAGGCACCTTACGGGAGGTTCTAGCAGAGGGCAGACACACCTCTCCTGACTACTAATTTTGCCGCCGACCTTGCCACTTAAAGTGGGGCTTGGTCAGGGGGGCGGGCATCTCCATTCGCTGGAAAGGCCCGGGCTAGCATATCGAAGGGCAGGGAGTCTTTGAGGCTCAACGCCCTGAATGCTGTTCTTGCTTGGGGTAGGTGTGAAGCACCTCTACCCCAAGCAACCTTTGTCCCTCCCACACAGGAGCACAAGGGCTCCCACTTCAGGGGGTCAGAAACATGTAACTGTATGGTAGGCTGGTGCAGACAGTCAGCTGGACACGAAGGAGTTGATATTTTTTCAGGAGGCATCTCTATGCCCTCTTGAGTGCATTTTTTTTTATTAATCCAGCACTGACATCAGTGTGTGTTTATTATGCTGATAAGTTTGATGCCAAACTTCTTCGCATTTAGTAAAGCCAGCATGGAGCTGTGGAGTTCGTAACTGCGAACTCCCAGACCATGTAATCAATATGGCTTCCCCAGACCATGTAATCAATATGGCTTCTGTGAGAAAGTGCCATCTTTCTTGCATGGTATGCCCCCACTTTTTGCTGAATTGCTGAATGTACTTTGAGTGTGCCCTGGACTCCTGCCAATCAGGTGCCCAGGGCCTATGTTCCTACCCTAAAACAAACCAAACCCAAAATGGCAAACCCTGGCCACATGTCAGCCCCTAGTAAATGGTACCCTAAGTACCCAGGGCTTTGTGACCAAGGGAGACCTCTAAGAGCTGCAGCACACCTTGTGCCACCCTTAGAGGCCCTGTACCCTTACACACACACACTGCCTGTGCAGGCTGTGTGTTTGGGTGCAAAACCAAAACAAAGTCGACATGGCACACATCCCTGTGTGCCATGCCCATCACCTACACTGCCATGGCATACATCAGTCACCCCTCTAGCTGGGTGCCTTATGCCAATGGTGTGGGCACAGGAGCAGGAGCCCTGTGCCCCTACAGTGCCCAGGTCAATTCCTGAGCCCTGTAAGTGCTGTGCTGCCATTTAAGAGTACATGGTGCTGAGAGCTCGTCAAACACGAGCTCCACAGCACCATAATGGCAACACTAAAGGCTGAGAAGTTTGGTATCAAACTTCTCAGCACATTAAACCCACACTGATGCCAGTGTGGGATTTAATGTACCCAGCACCCCAGAGGGCATCTTAGAGGTGCCCCCTGAAACCTAACCTACGAATCCATGTCTGCTCTGAGGCTGCCTAGGCTGCCACCCAGCAGACATGTTGCTGGACCCCTGGGTAGGAGAGCCCCTGCTCTCCTGGTCCTGCAACAATGCACATCCTGGGCGAGGTGCTAAATCTCCTCCCCCAGGATGGGCAGGGGGAAGCTTCAAAGGCATGCCGCCTCTGTGAGCTTCCCCAGGCCCCTGCAACCCCCCCACTCTGGCAGGAAGCTCTGGGCGGAAACCCCAAATAAGGACAGGGGACGTGCCAGCCTGCCAACCCAACCCCTCAGGTGGGGGAGGCGAGGTGAAGCACATCTCCGGGCTCTTGCCATCTTTAAGATGGGGAGCCCTACCCTATCAGGACTAGGCTACTGCCCCCCTCCCACAGGAGAGAGGCAGGATAGGGGGTGTACCCACCCCAGGACGGGGACCCATTGGTCCCTGTCCTTCACCTACCTGTAACACCCCTAAATCTAGTATTTAGGGGCACCCTGAACCTTCCTTCCCCAGATTCCGAAATTACGAGAAGAGCAAGAAGAAAAGAAGACCTGCCCTGCAGCTGCGAAGGAGAGGGAGACACCAACTGCTTTGGCCCCAGCCCTACCGGCCTGTCGACCTCGAACCTGCTCCAAACCCGGCATCTCTTGTGGCCAGCAACCTCAGAAACCCCGGAGGACCTGGCTACCTTTGAACTCTGATCCCCTGGGACTCCCATGAGTAGAGGCTCTACTCAGAACCTACCTTTCACCCCTGGCAGCAGCCCGGAACCGCAATCCCAGCCCACTCTGCACCAGCCAAGCCTGGCCGGTGCCGGAGTGAACTAAACCCACGAGGACGACCCCACGGCGACTGTGACCCCGAGTCCGGCACCCAAGGACCCCCCTCGACAATCCTGAAGAAGCCTGCAGCCTCAGAACAGTGTGCCACCCCAACCGCGATCAACAGAGGGTAAGATTTTCCGACACCAAAAGGCACCCAGCGCCCCACGGCCCCCTGTGTCCAATCCCGGGGTACCTACCTATCCTCCAACTACCCAACTTACCTCTCGAAGTGGTGGTGGCACCTGAAGAGTCCTCGTCCCCGAGCCTGCAGTCTTTTTCCAAACCAGAGATTTCCCATTGAAATCCATTGAGCGCCCGAAGGCTCAAAAGCCCTCTGGACCCAGCCGCCCGAGTGGCCCTGGCAGTGAAAACTCTACACTTTCCTACTTCCCCACTTGCCCTGAGTAAGTGACCAGGAGCCCAGCTCCCACAGCCGCGTGGCTTGCCAGACAGCAGCCACCAAACAAGGCCCTCCTATCCCTCATAGGATAACATTGGGCCTAACTCTCTCTGCACCCGGCCGACCTAGAGTCGCTGAGGGTGAACCAACTGTACCTACCTGACCCTGGGAGACCCCTGAGTCTGTGCCCAGAACCTCAACTCTGCCAGTAGAGTACTTACTCTTAAACCGCAAACTCTATTTTCCTCATAGGGTAACATTGACTGGCTTTTTCCTGAAATTTCTTCTAAGTGTGGACTTTTCAAATCTTCAAATATTCACCAAAAATCAGCCGAGTGACAAAAACGAATTTACTCACCTGCTCTTAGGTGAGCTCCCAGTGCTGGATCTTGGTGCCCAGCACTGACTCTGAAAAATACTTACAACCGTACTTACCAGTAACCCAATTTTCTCCCGTAGGAAATCATTGACTGTTTTTCTGTGAAATTTCTTCTAAGTGTTGATTTCTGCAATCTTTAAATATTCAAAAATCGTATAATATCTGAAAACGTAATTACTTACCTGTTTTGGATAGAGGTCCCAGTACTGAGTCTAGGCACCCAGTACTGGATTACAAAAGTAACGAGAACATACTGTACCTATAACCTGAATTTTCTTCCATAGGGAATCATTTATTGTTTTCTCTGAAATATTTTCTAAGTGTCAACTTTTAAAATAGCTAAATATTAGTTAAAAATCATTACAGTACTAAAGTCGACTTTCATCAACTGATTCTGAGAACTGACCCAGGACTGAATCTAGGATCCAGTCCTGGAATTACAAAAGTAATCTAAAAAGTAATCTGTTGCAAATAACTTGAATTTATCATTGAGCTCAATGTATTGTTGTGTTTAGAAATAAAGTTGCCTACTGCAACTACTTGTAACTGTTTACTAAAAAGTCTATTGCATATACAAAAGTATTTTTATGAAACATCTCCTGTCGAGAAAGTATATTTTATTTCCAAGTGTTGGTTCTAAAATAAAACAAGCATATATTTTTTTTATATAAACCATTGGCCTAGAGTTCAGTTCTTGAGTGTGTGAGACCATTTGCTGACTGAGTGTGTGCAACAAATGCTTTACACTCTCCTCTGATACTGCCTTACTGCTCGACCAAGCTACCACTTTGGAGAGTAAGGTTATATCCTAACTTTAACCTCTGTTAAACCCTTGGGGTCTGTGGACTCTGTACACCCTGTACCTATTAAGGAACAGTATATACAGAGCCACTTTCTCACAGCTTCACTACACTTTTAATGTCTAAGAATGAAATTAGACAATGTAGGGACATATTGGTCAGGCAGTTATGCCCTCACCTGTGGTATAGTGCACCCTGCCTTAGGGCTGTGAGGCAGCTAGAGGGCAGACAAACCCAGGCAGTGTTTGTGGGCATGGCACACAGAGAAGTGTGCCATGTCGATTTAGGTTTTGTCTGCACCAGAACACACAGTCTGCAATGGCAGTGGGTATGCGATTGGCGAGGTGTCTCTGAAGGTGGCACAATACATGCTGCAGCCCTGAGAGACCCTCTCTGGTCACCCAGCCCTTGGTACCGCTGGTATATTTTACAAGGGACTTATGGGTGGGCAAGAAGTGTGCCAATTGTGGAAATAAAGGTACAGTTTTGGGAACGAACACAGGCACTGGGAACCTTATTAGCAGCGACCCAGTGCACATTCAGTCAAATTGCATCAGATATCAGGCACAAAGATGGGGGTAACCATACAAAAGGGGCACTTAACTACAGGGGGTTCTACCATCTTGCGAGTGGGCAGAATTGTGCATCCTGGGATAGTTACAGGAGACTAGTCCCAGTAAGTAGTCAGCAAGAGGGAGAGAGACCGGTAGCCCATCAGCTATGAACTGCATCCTACCCAGAGGACATTTTCTGTAGATAAATTGGACACACCTCGCACCCAGAACTCTGATCTCGACAGGACGGGAAGAAGGATGGAGAAAGGACTGCCTTGTGGAGCCAGCAAAGAAAGGCTGCACCGGATCAAAGGACAGAGACTGTGCCTTCAGTGATGTCCTCGAGCAGAAGTCATCTCCAGAGCCCAGCCAAGAGAGTCAAAGGGTCAGTGAGCTGGGCACCTGTTCGCAGCACAGGGACACAACAGCTGAGAAGCCTGCTGGGGAAAGTTGGTAGCCCGAAGTCTTCAACCTGCCACCATTCACTGCCGTGCAGCACCATGAACCATGAACCAGGACTTGACACTCGGAAGTGTCATCTGAGTTTAGCTGGGACCTCCAGAGGATGAGTTATCAGCCCAGGAAGGATTGGCCGATGACTGCGATACTGGGCAACTAGTAGTCCAGTGGTGGCTAGACTTTTTCCGGCACCAAGAGAACTTTGACGGATGTCAACATTGAGACCGGGACCGCCTCACCCACTTCGTGGACCGAAGAGTAGTCACAGCAAGATCCCCGTCAACCGCATCACATCCACAGCATCTCCATCCTTCATCCCTTGCATCAGGACCCACTTCCATAGGAAAGCCCTGCAAAGTTTAAAAGTGCCTGTAACGTATTGAAGACTGATTCACCTGCTAAGTTAACTGTTTCTGAGAATCTGTCTGGCCCGCTTGTCTGGCCCCCTACTGGAGTTATTCGCCTAAAGTGACCACATTCCAACCAGCCAACACTTTTTCGTGAAAAGTTTTTAAGTGTCAAATTTGTTGAAATCGCCAATGCTAGTTTGCGGTTGAATGATTTACTGTACCTAGTGATATCTATATCTCCGGAAACCCCCGATGAATCTTTTTCGTTGGGGTGTCTAAAGATATATAAAAAGTCTATTTGTATAAATTGGTGTTGTATTTCTTTGGCGTCTTATTGAATTTTTCTTCATTTGTTTTGGTGCTGTTCAAATGCTTTACACTTGTTCTTTTGTGTAAATCTTGCTGCTCAGAGCCACAGCTACCCAAGGTTGAGCTGAAGGTTTGACAAACGAAGCCTAAGCATCCTAAGGGGGTTGGTAAGTGTATTACACGGTGAGGTCGCACAACCACACCATGTAATACACCCCATTTCCTCACACATGTGAAATATAGTATACCTTTGCTATAATGGTTTGTGTCAACATCTTTTTACACACACATACCACAACAGATGATATTCACCCCTCTATGACCACTGGTTGTAATTTTTACATTATTATTTACATCAATTACATTAGCAGAGTGACGTCTTGTAGTTCCTGACAAATGCCCTAACTCCTCATTAAGGGTATCACTAGGGCAGAAACATGTTGACCAGATCTTCACGCTGAGGTTAAATCTCCTCCCCATTTTGCTTTGTTTTTAATGTTATCCTTAGGGACAGAATTAAGTAGTGTAGTTTCACCAAGAGATAGTTTTAACTGGTTGTTTTCCCATTTGCACTCTGCTCCATCACACCCACCAGACACTCTCAGAAACCCTGTCCATCTAAAGGAGCTCCTGTGTTCAGGGGTTGTAATCCACACTTCTGCAATTTGTTGTGTTGAGAGGAGGAACACAATGACGACGCTTACCACCTAAGGGTAGTTGAGGGTCTTCGTCCTAAAAACATTTGATCTTCAGAAATTTCTTTACCTTCAACAATGTTGGAGACAGTACCATTTTTCCCTGAGTGACAATAAATGTCATGACAGTGTACAGACCCAGGTATATTTCTTGTGGCTTTGTAAGTGTCTTTAAGACTTACAATGTGCACCCAATACAATTTACAACCATTAGAAGGATACTATCATTGTGGGCTTGCTTACTCTGAGAAAGTAGGAGGGGAAGTTTTCCTTGAAAAGTGGATAAATATGTTTAAGAAAAAGGAATGAGTGGTGGATAGCTTGTGATGTAAAGGGAGGCCCAAGAATGCGTTAAAAAAAAAATGAGCGACTGGAAGAAAAAATGAGAACACAAAAACAAGCTTGCTGTATTTCATTGGTATAGAAAAATAGGCTGTTCCGACAATGGTCTCTGTTCTTGGACAATGTCAGAGGTTCAAACGTTGATTTTATTTACTCAAAAAATTGTTTATTTAAAAAAACGAAAAAACACCTGAAAATGCTCCTTAGGGTAAGCATGAGGTACATTTCCATATTATTGTCTTCCGGGATCCCGGACTTTGGCGACTATAATCTGCTATAGATTTTTTTTTTTAAAACTCTTAATGGAGCACTTCCAGCATTGAAATGCTCACCTGCTCTGAGGTAAGTGGCAGCCAGTATATGCAGGGAGCAGCTTTGGTCTTGCGGAAGAGGTCATCCAGAAGTTTTGCAGGAGCTTCTTCTTGGGTTTTCTCTGCTGGTAGGGTAAGAGAATGAAGACCAGACAAATTAGTAATGCGATAAACAAAGCCAATGTCCAAGCAATTATACATTCGCACAATCCCTTCATCAGAAGTAAAAAGCATTCTTAAACTACCATTAACGATCATAATAGTTTAGTTTCTCATTACCACCATCGTCCTAAATAGTCAATTAGGCCACTTTGAAGGGGAAAGGCGGCAAATACCAGTTTGTTAAAGCACATCTGGTAACTGCAGCTGTACACCCAACAGATTATCTACTACCATATAAAAAAGTTAAAGTTATTAGGAACAAGCTACTTACCTCTTCTAACTGGTATGCAGTTTGCAATGTAGTAACTCCAGCTGCTGTTCATGATTCATGTTCTATACTGCTGGGGTTTGGAATAATGCAACTTTTTTTTCTTACAAGTCTTTTTAATCCTGTTTAAAGAGTTTATTGAATGACTTGAGTCAGCTGGCCAAAATCTGAAATGCAGCAGGACAGCCTCCCTTATAAATGTTTCCTCCCCATCTGCCATGATAAACTGTAATAACCATTCTATTTCAGTGGGGAGACGGGAAGGTCACATGTGAATCTACAACACATGTATACAAATTTTAACACATCAGTAACGTTTCTCTGTTTGCAACGTGTTGCTGTAGATCACATGCTATGCATGGATGAGCACATCCAAGCCAGAGGCCGATTTTTAGTTGGTTGGTAAAGTCCAAGCAATACATAAAGATGCCTTTAAATTCTGTGTTTATCTTGTCAGATGTGTGGTGCTTCGAAGACAGGTCAAATGTCAGGCTATGGGCTACTGATAAATTGCTGTTTATTCTTTTAACATGGACTGTTTTTTTACTTTTCCTACTCTGACTGCAAAGTAAGAGGAGCTTTTAGAGTGAATTGTGACAATTTTGCTGGAGCAGTGTGAGAAAGGCTGCAGGATGTCCTTTGCAACACAACAAAATGTAAATACCTGTAAATCAACTGTATGCATTCAGAAGTTAGGAAGGCAAAAATAAAGCACATTTTATTGTAACTCTGCAGTGTGCTGGAAACAGATTTCAATGGGATTTAAAACAATAAACTTGTTTGGTGATGTACAAATGATAATACTCACAGAAACACGATTTCCACACATCATTTGGGTGCTACATTGTTTTGTCAGTAAAACTGCAAGTATGGGCAAATGTAATGGTCATTTCATTGGAAATTGTGCAGTCTGTAAATGACAATGTACTACCACAATGCTTTAGTCACAGTAAACAACATTGCTAGAGCTATCCCTAGTCCCTCACGAGAAGCTACCAACTATCCAAACCTTCTCACTAATAGTGGGGGTAGGGCGAAACATCCCAATATACAGCAGGTCAAACTTGCAATCTGGCTCACGAGGTCATTGTTTGGAAACTGTAGTATGGCCGTTAGGGTCATTGTCGATATTGCTAAGTTAGCATGAGCTCTGCTGCCATGATGCTGCTTTTGAGCACATTACTACATGACTTTATTTTGCAAGACTCTGTTTGTGCCTTTCACATGAGAACTGTCTGCTTCCTGCATTCTCTGCCTGTTCCTGGAGTTTAGTCTGAACAAACTGTACAAGTTCGATTAACAATGCCCCTTGTTATTCTATTCTGGTCAGTCCCTAGCACTTAGACAAAACATGCTACACAGCTGCAGATGCTCGAAACCTGTGCTTTAATATTATGAAATTGCATGTTGGTTTAAGACACACTTGGAGAGGGACCTTTCCAGGGAGAAGAGCTATGCTGTTCCTATGATGGAAAACTACCATCTAGGCACCAAGGTATGGGGTCTGCTGACAAAGCTCAGAGATCTTCCTTTATATAATAAAACTTCTTCTACTCAAGGGGGGGGGGGGTTAGTTAGGCCTTCTAGTCCTTTCGCCACTGTCTGTCTATGATGATTTCCCCTTTCATAGCCTCTGGACTTGCTACAATGCTAACTGTTTTAGGTTTATGCGTTTTGCTGTTGGTAGTGGCTTGTATACTGCATTATAAAGCACGATAGTTACAAATAAACATTTTAAACTATATCAGTGACTGACTATTCTTATTGTGGACAAGTACGAGTGAGTGAGCGAAAGGGTACATCTTGCTACCGCGATTCCTGAGAGTCGGGAGTGTTGTGTTGTGGGTTGTCTCATTGTAAGAAAGTGGCTCTGTATATACTGTTCCCAAATAGGTACAGGGTGTACAGAGTCCACAGTCCCCAGAGGTTTGGCAGAGGCTAAAGTTAGATATAACCTTGCTCTCCAAAGTGGTAGCTTGGTCGAGCAGTAAGGCAGTATCAGAGGACAGTGTAAAGCATTTGTTGTACACACTCAGTCAGCAAATTGTCTCACACACTCAATGACTGAACTCTAGGCCAATGGTTTATATATAAAAAATATATGCTTGTTTTATTTTAGAACAAACAATAGGTAATAAAATATACTTTCTCAGAATGAGATGCTTTATATAAATACTTTTGAAATATGCAATTGACTTTTGTAAACAGTTACAAGTGGTTGCAATAGGCAACACAATTCTAAACACAATAATGCATTGAGTTCAATGGAAGTTTCAAGTTATTTGCCACAGATTACTTTTGGGATTACTTTTGGAATTCCAGGACTGGATCCTAGATTCAGTCCTGGGTCAATACTTAGAATCAAGTGATAAAAGTCGACTTAATTACTGTGATGATTTTTAGACAATATTTTGCTATTTTAAAAGTTGACACAGAAAATATTTCAAAGAAAACAGTCAATGATTCCCTATGGCAGAAAATTCAAGTTGCAGGTATAGTAGGTTTTCGTTACTTTTGTAATCCAGTACTGGGTGCCTAGGCTCAGTACTGGGACCTTTATCCAAAACAGGTAAGTAATTACGTTTTCAGATATTATACGATTTTTAAAGAATATTTAAAGATTGCAGAAATCGACACTTAGAAGAAATTTCACAGAAAAACAGTCAATGATTTCCTATGGAAGAAAACTGGGTTACTGGTAAGTACAGTTGCAAGTATTTTTCAGAGTCAGTGCTGGGCACCAAGATCCAGCACTGGGAGCTCACCTAAGAGCAGGTGAGTATTTTCGTTTTCGTTACTCGGCTGATTTTTGGTTAATATTTTAAGTTTTGAAAAGTCCACACTTAGAAGAAATTTCAGGAAAAGCCAGTCAATGTTACCCTATGGAGAAAATTAAGTTATCGGTTTAAAGGTAAGTACGGGTGCAGAGAGGGTTAGGCCCAATGTTATCCTATGAGACGTAGGGGGGCCTTGGTTGGTGGCTGCTGACTAGCAGGCCACGCGGCTGTGGGAGCTGGGCTCCTGGTCACTTACTCAGCGCAAGTGGGGAAGTAGATAGGTGTAGAGGTTACACTGCCAGGGCCACTCGGGCAGCTGGATGCAGAGTGCTTTTGAGACTTCGGCCGCTCAATTGATTTCAATGGGAAATCTCCGGTTTAGAAGAAGACTGCAAGCTCGGGGACGAAGATTATTCAGGTGCCACCACCACTTTGAGAGGTAAGTTGTGTAGTTGGAGGATAGGTAGGTACCCTGAGATTGGGCACAGGGGCCCGCGGGGCGCCGGATGCAGGGGTGCCTTTTGGTGCCGGGAAATCTTACCCTCTGTTGATCGCGGTTGGAGGGGGCACCTGGTTTGGAGGCTGCAGGCTTCTTCAGGAGTGTCGAGGGAGGTCCTTGGGTGCCGGACTCGGGGTCACAGTCGCCGTGGGGTCGTCCTCTTGGTCTTTGTTCACTCCGGCACAGGCCAGGCTTGGCGGGTGCAGAGTGGGCTGGGTTCGCGGTTCCGGGCTGCTGCCAGGGATTAGAAGTAGATTTTGAGTAGAGCCTCTACTCATGGGAGTCCCAGTGGGCTTTGAGTCAAAAGGTAGCCAGATCCTCCAGGGTTTGTGAGGTTGCTGGCCACAAGAGATGCCGGGTTGGAGCAGGAGCAGATTCGAGGGTCGACAGGCCGGTAGGGCTGGGGCCAAAGCAGTTGATGTCTCCCTCTTCTTAGCAGCTGCAGCGCAGGTCTTTCTTCTAGCTCTTCTTCGGATTTCGGAATCTGGAATCTGTGGAAGGAAGGTTCAGGCTGCCCCTAAATACTAGATTTAGGGGCGTTACAGGTAGGTGAAGGGCAGGGACCAATGGGTCCCTGTCCTGGGGTGGGTACACCCCCTATCCTGCCTCTCTCCTGTGGGAGGGGGGCAGTAGCCTAATCCTGATTGGGCAGGGCTTCCCATCTTCAAGATGGCGAGAGCCCAGAGATGTACTTCAACTCGCCTCCCCCACCTGAGGGGTGGGGTTGGCAGGCTGGCACATCCCCTGTCCTTATTTGGGGGTTTCCGGCCAAGCTTCCCGCCAGAGTGGGGGGTTGCAGTGGCCTGGGGAAGCTCACAGAGGCGGCATGCCTTTGAAGCTTCCCACTGCCCATCCTGGGGGAGGAGATTTAGCACCTCGCCCAGGAAGGGCACTGTTGCAGGCCCAGGAGAGCAGGGGCTCTCCTACCCAGGGGTCCAGCAACATGTCTGCTGTGTGGCAGCCCAGGCAGCCTCAGAGCAGACGTGGATTGTAGGTTAGGTTTAAGGTGGCACCTCTAAGATGCCCTCTGGGGTGCTTGGTACATTAAATCCCACACTGGCATCAGTGCGGGTTTAATGTGCTGAGAAGTTTGATACCAAACTTCACAGTCTTCAGTGTTGCCATTATGGTGCTGTGGAGTTCGTGTTTGACGAGCTCTCAGCACCATGTGCTCTTAAATGGCAGCACTGTACTTACAGTGCCCAGGAATGGACCTGGGTAGTGTAGGGGCACAGGGCTCCTGCTCCTGTGCCCACACCACTGACATAGGTCACCCAGCTAGAGGGGTGGCTGAGGTATGCCATGGCAGTGTAGGTGGTGGGCATGGCACACAGGGATGTGTGCCAAGTCGACTTTGTTTTGTCTTGTACCCAGACACCCAGCCTGCAAGGGCAGTGTGTGTGTGTGTGTAAGGGTACAGGGCCTCTAAGGGTGGCACAATGTGTGCTGCAGCCCTTAGAGGCCTTCCCTGGTCACAAGGCCCTGGGTACCTAGGGTACCGTTTACCAGGGGCTGACATGTGGCCAGGGTTTGCCAATTTGTGTTTTGTGTTTTAGGGAAGGAACATAGGCCCTGGGCACCTGATTGGCAGGAGTCCAGGGCACACTCAGTCAAAGTACATTCAGCTAAAAGTGGGGGCATACCATGCAAGAAAGATGGCACTTTCTCACACTCATCATTTGTAGGTTCGTGATTATGTGGGAGAACGAATGAGACACTATAGCTAGTCGGTTCTGGGATTTTGGGTACTTAGGCAGTAGGAAGGCTTAGCCCCTACACACAGAGTTCCTGTTGTCCTACGCATAGTTCTATGTGTTCAGAATCCCTGCAACAATACCTAAATCTACCAAGCAATCAGTATTAGGGTCATCGAAGTCTGAGTTCCCTAACCGTGTATGGAAAGAGTGGGAGGAGGAAAAGCATAAGCAAATATCCTTGAACAATTCTTTCATAGAGCGTTTCCTTTGGATAGTGGGTGTGGGTATCTGGATGGGAAGCTTTGGCATTTAGAGTTTTCAGCAGGTGGTAAACAGGTCCAGTGTGGGAGTTCCCCACCGGTGGCATTATTGTTGCAAGAATGTAGCGTGTATTTCCCACTCGTGAACTTGCTGCTGTGTCCTGCTGAGCAGGTCCGCTATTGAATTTTCCTGCCCGGTTATGTATTGAATTGTGTTTGCCCACTTCCATATGGTCTGTGCTAGATGTGATAGTTGTATGAAATGGGTCACTCTTGTTTTACGATGCAATACATTGCAGTCACATAGTCTGTTCGTAGAAGGAATTTTATTCCCTGTAATGTCTGTTAGGAACGCTTTGTAAGCCATATAGATGGCTATACGCTCCAGCATATTGATGCATTGTTTGTTGTTGTTAGGTACAGTGTCCCTGAACCACAATGTCCTTCATATGAGCACCCCACCCCCAGAAGTGATGTATTGCTTGTGATTGTCACCTATGGGATTGGGTCCTTGAAGGCTCTTCCCTTCAGTATGTTTGAGGTGTTCCACCATTGTAGTGCCTGATGGACCTTGGGTGAAACCAACACTAGATCTTCCATGTTCTGCCCCACCCCCATCACCCCACTTCTGGCCATTATGATGCTAAAAACTCTTGGAGCGGTCTCATGTGTAGTCTTGCATGTGGCACTATCGCTATGTATGATGCCATCATCCCTATTAGGCGCATCACTGTTTTGACTGGTAGGTGATGACGTGGCTGAAAAAGACCCCGTTGATTCTGGATACTGAGAAACCTTTGCGGATTGCGGTAAGCTGTTCCTGATACTGAAATGAGTTCGCTCCTAGGTATGGTTGTACCTGGAGCAGTTGGAGATGCAATTTTATTGCACTGACAGCGAAGCCCAATTGGTAAAGTAAGTTGATTTGGTTTTGAGTGTCTATTAGACACTTGGCTTTGTTTGGACTCGATCAGTCAATTGTCTGAAAGGGAAAGACATGTATGTTTTACCTTCGTAATTTTTCTGCCATTACCGCTAAGCATTTTGTCAACACCCTTGCTGTTATCCCCCAAATGGTAGCACCCTGAATTGATAATGACGTCCACTTAACACAAACCATAGGTATTTGCAGTGCGCTAGGTGGATTGGCATGTGGAAGTAAGCGTCCTTCAGGCCTAATTCAGTCATGAAGTCACTCTCTTGTAGTAGTGGTATTATATCTTGCAATGTGACCATATGGAAGTGTTGAGATAGTATGTAGCAACTGAGTGGTCACACGTCCAGAATGGGCCGTAGTGAGCCGTCTATCTTTGGTATGAGGAAATAAAGAGAGTAGACTCTTTAGCTTTGATGTTACAGTGGGACTAGGTCTATGGCCCCTTTTAGTAGTAAACTACTTCTACCTTTAGCAGATGTAGATGTTGCGGATTTAACCTCTGGATATATGGTGGTTGAGTTACTTCTAGGCAACATCCCTGCCTGATTATGTGTAGTACAATTGGTCTGATGAGATGTTTTGCCACAACTGGTGGAATTGGTGTAGCCTTCCCCCAGCTTGGAGTGAATGTGGCCTTGTTGGGGGTACTCCAACCTCGGCCCATGTTTGAACCTCCACAATAGAATCCACGCCTTTTGCTGTACCTCGCTCTGGTACCACCAAAAGGGCTGTTGCTTTTGAGTTATTGTCTGTAAGGCACCCATGGATTTTGCTGTGTCGGTATCAGACTTTATTTTCTCTAGCCGTGTTCAAAGCAGGCCCAAAGAGGTTTTCCCCATCAAATGGTACATTAAGAATGTGCTGCTGCACCCTAGGTTTGAAGCCGGCTATGCGTAGCATGATTAATGTATTGGTGCCCCTTGTAGCAGTGTCAGCTCCTTCCAATACACATCTGATTGTTACATTTGATCTGCCTCCTCTCATTTACCAGGCCTTCCCCTCGATTTCTGTATTGATCTTGGCGATGAGGCATAAGACCCTGCATCTCATCCCAGGTAATTATTGTATCGGGAGAGTAGGCCAACTGAATTGGAGATATTCCAGTGGTTTCTATGCCCTGCCGCTACTCTTGGAAATCAAATGAGGGGGGGGGGGGGAGGGGGGGCGGGGGGGGGGGGGGGGGGGGAAGAGAAGGCTTGCTGTGGGTGCTAGTTCACTTCCCCTAAATAGTACAAGAAGAACTAGCTCACACTTTAGAAGCTAGATGTCCATGTGTGGGAAAACCATGTGTTTTTAATGAAAAGCCTCTCCCACCAACCTGGTTGGTGGCATGCTTCATCATCTGGTCCCACCCAAGGTGCCGAGTGCACCTCAGGTGTGCTTCTTTTAGAAGTTAAGGACACCTAGGAGAGGATTTGAGCACACCCCTTTAGACTTACGGGGTTCTAGGGCCAACACCCGCGGGAGCACCGGAGTACTCTAGTTACCTCACCCAGGGAAGCCGGGTGCATAGGTGTCAAATGGTGTCGGGAATCGTCGTTGATTTCAATGGCAATCTGCTGCAAAGTGCTGCTGCCGGGAAGGAGAAGAGTGTCCGGTGTATTCCAAGCCTGGATCGAAGATCAGAAGAACCTGAAAGCAGAGGGGACAGAGTCTGGGTCACTTGCCAGTGACCAGGGGCACGATAGACGAATGCCCACCGATGTTGGGTGTTTCAGGTGCGAAGAGGTGAAGCTGGACTCTGCAGCCACGAGGACCAGGAGGCGTCGACAACGACCAGGAGCTGGATTCGAGCTGTCCCACGAAAGATGTCGAGTGCTGCGGTTTCGGTGCCCGGATTGGACCCAACAAGCCTTGGCAACAGCAACCCACGCAGGAAGAGAAAAGATGCTTCAGTGTGGACCAGCAAGGTCCTGGGGACTCCCCAAACGATGGCGAGTCAGGGCACGTCTGGAGCAACCAGGTAAGCCCAATTAGAAGTAAACTTGCCTTCACAGAGACCCACCAGTCGACGGACTAGGGATCGCGAAGGGACCTAGAGAGAAAACACGAAGGGCCAGCTCATGGAACACTCGTGGGGTGTAAGCAGGCAATCTTCGGTGCAAATGCTGCTCGGGGTCAGGTCTACAAGTAACCCAAAGCTCAACTGCAGGAGTGGCTGGAAAGCTGATGCTTCTGCAAATGATCGCGGTGTCCATGGGTTCGGGTTGCACGGTCTTCCATGAGGGATACAAGCCTCAGAATTGCTGAGTGCACAGATCTACCTCAGAGACCATGGAAACCCACCTCCTGTGTTGCAAAATTCTTCAGAGTCCGGCGGGAGCTTCGGAGATGCAAACCAGACAGATGCGTCTTTGGTGCCTGCCTTGCAGGGGAGTAACTCCTTTACTCCAAGGGAGATTCTTCAGTCATCTACTTCAATGTAGTTCGTCGAAGTTCCAGGATTCAGTATCAGAGTTTCGTCCAGGTGTAATCTAAAGTCCTGTAGTCAGGGATTCCTTCTTTATACCCAAGGAAGGGGTTGGGCATACTCTGGGGACCCACCTATAGGCGGGTTAGGAAAGAGGGGTGGCTACACCCATTTCCTTTGTCCAGTTTCGAGCCAGAGTAGGGGCTGGTAGCCCCTGCAACCGGTTTGAACTGGACTATGCACAGGGACACTAAATGAGCCCCCAGTGCTGAACTTCAAAGCACTCTTGGACACCCACCCAGCCCCAATACACTAGAGACTGTCTAGGAGGTGGCGACACCTCCCTGTGACAGCAAACCTATTGTCCAGGCCTCCCCTGCCGGAGTTTCTTCCAGCAGCAGGAGGGCAGATTCGTGTCTGTGGCTGGCAGCATCCTTTTTGTGATGCCAGGGCTCTGTTAGCTGGTACCGGGTATACCGGTGCTGTCCTGTCTCTCCCTCTAGAAGGGTTGGATCATACTCCCACACCAGTTACGCAATAAAAGGCTCTGAAGGCTGCAGAGGGGCTCTGCTCATGCATGGGCACCCTCTCACATAAAATCCAGCACTCTGCGCCTTCAGGATTAGTAAGGCCTGCCATAGGGGTGACTGATAGGTTTATATGTGCAGTGATATTGAGAGATATAGTGAACCTATATCTTAGTAAGGGGTGCATCCACCACCTTACCCAGGCTGCAGTAGCAGTCCTGTGGTGTAATTTTGGAAGGCTTCCCAGGGGTGGCATAATACATGCTGCAGGCCCTGGTAGGCCTCTGGGGTGCCCGGGTTCCATAGTATACCATATACTAGGGACTTATAAGGGTACCCCAGCATCCAATCTGGAGTGTACCTAAAGTACTGGGAATCATTTTAGTGAGGAAGCAGCTAGGCTGGGGTCCTGGTTAGCAGGGCCCCAGCCAGACTAAAGTTGAAAAACAGAGAAACATCAGCAAAAAGTGGGGGTAACTATAAAAAGCAGATCCTACTCTCCTACAGCCTCTCCAGTACCTTGTGCTGCAGCTCATTTCCCGGGTGTGGTGATAACAGGGGAATCTGCTGGGGGATGTCCCCATATGTAAATAGGGTCAGTTGGAGATGGCCTGTATTTCTTCACTAGGCGAGGAGTTAGGACCCTGGATTTTACTGGGTCCTTGAAGAGGTCTTTGGATACATTAAGGACGGATCCTATCATTGGCAGATATTGAATTGTGCATGAAGGTGCTTCCACTAGGAAGTCAGTTGGCTCCTCTGTAGTGTGCATGAGGATGTGCCATATGGAGGTGACGCTTTAGTAGATACTGACGGCTCCATGTCTGGGTCAGGCAAGAACATCATAATCATCCCATGGGGCATGGCTATGGTGGGTGTCCTGTGTGCCTTGGGAATCTGTGTCCTGTATCTCTCCCTCTTCCTCCTCTTGTGGAGAGGGCAAGAGTGGTTGTGGTGACTCTGGGGGTGCTGAAAGTCATTGGGCGTGTGGCCCTGTGTTCTTGTGGCACTATTTTTGGTGGAGGCTGTGGCAAGGATTGATTCGGAGCCTGTCTCTTGGGATTGTCTTTACACGTTTTTCATGCATAAATTGTTGCAGTCCTTCAAAGACAATTCTTGTTCTTCACTCGCTCTTTGCGTGCCAGACTTGTGTTACTTAGGAGCCAGTGGTGAGTCCTTTGAGTGGTTTTGGAACCCCAGGAAGTGAGAATTTTTTTCTGGCCAGAAGAGTGCCCATATTTTTCAGTCCTCAGAAACAAAGACTGTTTTGATTCTGAGGCGCTGGAGCCCGAACGTTTCTTTGAATCGGATAATTTTTTTGCGGTCACAGCCTATGTCCCCTCTAATATTTTTTTCCTTTGAGCAGCAATGAAGTTCCTTTGTGCATTACCACCAAGGCCATGTGCACCTGCACCTCCCTCGTGTTGCTTGCCCACCTGCAGTCATCCCGCAGATATATATATATATCTATTATCTACTGGCGGTCGCCAGTAGATAGTTATAGTTAGGACCTATTTTCCATAGGAAATCCGCAACATTCTATTGGGAATATCTTTGGCGCCGATTGACGAATCTTCGCGAAATTCTCCAAACTACCCTGAAAGTTTTGCGGTGATCCGTGAAGCGGGGGGCGAGAAAAAAGGGGGTCCCAAGACGCGTTTTCCCCATGCAATCTCCCATAGGATCTGTTGTCGCAGCTACAGCCCGAACCGCTGAACGGAATGACACCAAATTTGGCAAAGAGGTAGTCCTCAGTTCAGACTCGTGCCTTTTGCATATTTGGTGTTATTCTGCTCAGTAGTTCCTGAGAAAATTAGGGTAAAAAAAGTTTGTGATATCTATGGCCGGGGAGGATCCGCGGACCGTACCTGCACAGAGCGCGCACCCTCCCCGAACCGAGCGCGCACCCTCCCGATCGCGCGCTGAATGCTAATTGGCTGTCGAGCGTCTCCCTACATTCGAAACCAGGAACTGTTGGCGGCCATTTTCTGCCTCGGTAGAAGCGAGGCTGAAGATGGAAGGGGAATAAGTGTGTAAAAGATATAAAGGGGGCAGAGTGGAAATACTCTGACCCTCGATCTGCTTAGGGGGTCCCAGAATTACTCCCTGTGGCCCCCCTTTTTAAAAAAAAAAAAAGCGGCGAAATGCGCGCACGGTGCGCGTATCCTATCGCGTTGGATGCACGGATTCTCTCGCGGTGGGTGCGCGGATCCACGGCAACGTTTTTTGAAAAACGACAAGAAATCATTGGTTGTATAACAACTTTCTACACTGAAAGGTAGGGTGTATATTTTTGTTTTTTAAAGGTATGATTGTTATTGGTTAACAAAAACAGATTGTGAGGAACATTATATATGATAAGCTGATATGTTGAAAAGTCAAGCACACTTCCTGCCTTGTGTAGGAACATTGTGTGCTGAACTTGTGACCTGTGAGCTCAGTGCAGTGTTCCATGAGCTGTTTCTATGGTAACAGGCAGAAGGCAGATTGGGGGAAGGGTTGAAATGTATTTCAGTTGGAAAGGGTTGAAATGTTTAACCAATAGAAATGTGTGTTTGCTTTTGAGTTTGTGCGCAGGATTGTGATTTGATGTTTACATGTATATGTGTGGAAAATGAAAGGGAAACTTTCATTCTTTGCTTTTGCTGAGAGGTGCACAGTGCAGAGATTCTGTAAAAGAAAATATGGTGAGTGATTGATATACTCCTTAATCTACAAAAGAACTTGAAAGATGAGTTCTTTAATTGTGAGGAGATGTATGTAGACTATTTTGATTTTAATCAGACTAATGTATTTTTCCTGCTAAAGTGTAGGGAGTACTTTTTTTCTCTACAATGTGTGTGCATGTAGAAACCATTCGGTGATAGGCATTTGTGTTTTTCATGGGTTTGTAGACAGATAACTGTGCAGTTTTTATATTTTAGTAGAATTAGAAACCAGTCATTGCTTATGAATTTGTGAAATGAGTTATGTTTCTATACTAAAATGTAGTACTCCTTCTAGATGAAGAAATGTGTTTTGGTATAGTGCAAGGGATAGTGTTGTTTGTCTAGAATCACACAGTGAGTGTGTGCATTTGGGAACCACTGTGAGAGCAGCATTTGGTAACATAGTATTTTCTGGCAGATAACTCTTTTAAAACCTGTCATGTTGTGAAGTTTTAGTAGCATTAGAATCCAGTCTTTGCTTATATGTTGATTAAATGAGTCATGCTTTGACACTGATGTGCTGTACTTAATTAAATATGTAGATTGTGTGCAGTCCCCTTACCCCTTCCACAGTAGTGAATGAGTTTTGGTAAACTCCTAGGATAGTGTTGCTTGTCTAAAATCACACTGAGTGTGTGCATTTGGGTAAGGATTGTGAGAAGCATTTGGTAACATCGTGTATTTGCGGACATATTCCTGTTTTAAAACCGGTCATGTTGTGAAGTTTTAGCAGCATTAGAAGCCAGTCTTTGCTTATGCTTTGATTATATGAGTCAGGCTTTGACATAAAAGTGCAGTCCTGAAATATGAAGATTGTGTGCAGTTCGCATACCACTTCCACTGTAGTGAATGAGTTTTGGTAAACTCCTAGGGATAGTGGTGCTTTTCTAGAATCACACTGAGTCTGTGTGCATTTGAGAACCACTGTGAGAGTGGCATTTGGTAACATCGTGTATTTGCTGACAGATAACTAATTTAAAACCTCTAATCTTGTCAAGTTTTAGTAGCATTAGAAGCTAGTCTTTGCTTATGCATTGATAAAATGAGTCAGGGTTTGACACTAAGGTGCAGTACCATGTACTATTCTGTTCACTGTGGCAGAACTGACATTTTTAAAGTTTTATCTAAGCACTGTCCTAGAAGTAGTCTGATTATTTAGTCAGTTTCTAAGTACCAAATAGACTGCTTCAAATGTCTATGCAGTATGCATGTAGTGTTCTAACATACTATACACTTGTCTTTTACACCTTCAATTCCCCAGTCAGTATCCGTTCACTTTCAGCAAACACCCTGTCACTCCATTTGCACTCTTCTAGTGACCCATTCAGCATCATGTACTAATCCATTCACTGCCCCAAACCCTAATAAATTCACCCAGGCACTCTCCTTGCAGTACTCTAATCATTCAGTCAGTACCCAAGTACTCATCCAGTGACCCAGGCCTTAGTATATGGACTGCTTCAAACCCTTATCCACTATGCATGCAGTCCTCTAACCACTTACACAATTGTCTTTCTCACCTTCAATTCCCAAGTCAGTATCCATACACTTCCAGGAAATACCCTGTCACTCCCTTTGCAGTCCTCTAGTGACCCATTCAACACCATGTACTAATCCATTCGCTGTGCTAAAACCCAAACACTTATAAATTCACCCAGGCACTCTCCTTGCAGTACTCTAATCATTCAGTCAGTGCCTAAGTATTCATACACTGAGCCAGGCCTTAGCACATGGACTGCTTCAAACCGCTATGCACTATGCATGCAGTCTTCTAACCACCTAGACACTTGTCTTTCACACTTTCAATTTCCTAGTCAGTATCCATACAGTCCAGCACTTGTGACTGGCTTTGCACTCCTCTAGTGACTCATTCAGTACCAAGTACTAATCAATTCCCTGTGCGAAAATCCTAGCACTTATAAATTTGCCTAGGCACTCTCCTTGCTGTACTCTAATCATTCAGTCAGTGCCCAAGTAGTCATGCAGTGAGCCAGGCCTTAGCAAATGGACTGCTTTAAATGCCTATGCAGTATTGATGCAGGCCTCTAATCATCTACACAGTTGTGTTTCACACCTTCAATTCCCTAGTTAGTATTCATACTCTTCTAGCAAACACCCTGTCACTCACCCAGTGTGTCTCCTTATAGTACTGTAATCATTTAGTCAGTTAGCATGTTTTCTTTTAGTGAGGTAGGCTTTAGGGCATGAACTGCTTCAAAGTAGTATGCACTATGCATGTAGGGTTTTAACAATCGTCACACTTGTGGTTCAGGGCTATAGTTTCTTAGTCAGTTTTTATATATAATGTGTTTGTACAGTAATGGAATAGTATAAATTTGAAAGTTATTAATATACATTTATTTGTGATTCTTTTTTACAGATACAGAACAGGAGTGTTTCTCATCTGTTTGCACTCTTCTCGTGCAAGATTGTTTGGATGAAGGGTCCTTGGGTGTTTCATCATACTTGCTGTGCCACACGAGTATTTTTTGTTAGGATCCCCTCGTAACAGAACTCTTTGGCAAATCTTGCGAATGAAGGTGGCATTGGTCTTTGTTTGCCCCTTGGAAAAAATTAAAAATTTCTTCACCACTGATGAAAAACGTGTGGGCGTGGTGCCTTCTGCAAAAAAAATTCCTCAGATTCGGTAAATATTTTAAAGCGGCAACATTTACAGTTTTTGTAAGTTAAACTTATAAAATTTTGTTAGCTGTATACATTTTATATATCTGTGATTTGTTTCTTGTGGTATTTTGTTAAGAATACCATGTTGTTTTTTTAACCATCTTTTTGATTTTCCAGGTCTGTCGTCGACATCCGTGGTTCCCACAGGAGTGTTCTGCTTTGTTGTTTTGTATTATTGTTGTTAAATTTTGTTTATTAGTTTATTGTTTATATTTATGTTAATAAAAATATAATGTTTGAAAATAGTTTATCGTTTATATATTTATTATTAAAAAAAATAAAGTTTGAAAAAAAAATTAATGTTTTTGGTTGTTCTCTTAACTGGTTTGTGACTCTTTCTTGTTCTTATTACTGTTATTTGATGGAGTCCACCATGGTGTTAAATTTTGGGGCACTTATCGCTGGAATACGGGTGATATCTGCAGTTTTCACCAACTTCTGAATAGTGTGTTAGATTTATCTCAACTTTACTTCCGTTAAAGTGCTGATAATGAAATGGAGAGTAGCTATTCCCGTGCAAAAAGACATGAGGTGCACCTTTGCGATTTATTCTAAATACTAAAATCCTGTATTGTATTGCACTGAGGTATTGGCTGCACTTACAGTGTACACCCAAAATCTATTAAGAAATCTCATTGTATTTATATTGATTGGGAATAGTGTGTCAGGTGCTGGATCTTGACGAGATACACTGCTCAGTTCGTATATTGTTCTGCATACGAAAAAAATCACATCACAACTTTCACACTAATTGCAATGCGAAGCAAATTCCGGCGATAAGAAACGTTAGCACCAGGGATTTTACACCTGCTTTCTGCTGATGTTAAGCAGGACAACTACCTGCACCATGAAAGGGAACACAGCAAAGAGCCACACCAGAACACCCACAGGTGCCATAAAGTCAATGAGAATGATACAGGGATACCCATGAGGGCCAGAAGAGTCATCTCAACAACTCCAGGACCGCCAATGCCCCCCAAACCCATATCTTAGTAAGTGTGTCCCTGTGGTCATTGTCTTAGCATGATAGGCACGAGCCCTGCAACATCACAGTGGTCTGTCACCTCAGCATTGGCAGTGAACCTGGATGTGTAGCTACATACGTATCCTCCTGCATGCACAACTGGCGTGTGCTGATCTGGGGTTGACAGGTCAGTGGAGGGGTGTGCCTATCCGGCAAGGGGAACGGGGTGTCACGGACATGTCCGTGTACAGGAAGTGCGGTAAGTGTGTCTCTGTGTTCTGGTGTGGCCTGTTACAAGAGCCGCAGCAGTCGATGTTGTAAAGTGGCATGTACCACCTCCAAACGGCACTGTGATGTAGTTGTTGGAATGTAGCAGGACATGCGCAAATAGGCATTACAATGGCGTGCCGTACGAGTGCACGTGATACAACAGCTCACCGTACAAAAGTGTGGGGGCTCGTGGGAGGGAGGAGCAGCAGTTTGGCAACATAACACACAGTGAACTCGACCATGTGCCACATGCTGGGCATCTCATCCATGATGACCACGGTCGCAGACATCCCACAACACCAACGACTGGCCTTTGTACACATCCTGTATGAATGCAGCGTGGTTTTCACTTCTATGCTCGTTCAGTGGTGAGATGTTAGCGGGTTGTGTGACTTGTGCTCTGTGTTGGTGTGTTTCATTTTGGCCATTGTTTGTCTATACTTGTGCTGTACTTAATTGTGCATGTGTGCCATTCTGCCCATCTCCCCTGATCCCCCCCCACTCCCTGCTTCTTCCTCTTCCTGGTGCTGTTGTGTCTATAAAATTTGACGATTGTTTTAAGTTCGAACAGTGCCTTCCAAATGCAAGTAGCAGGTGTGGTTGAGCTGAGCAAATTTTATCCTATGATATGTACTCCACGTTGAAACTGCTTTTTCTTAACCAATCACAAAGATGCTTTTCCACAAAACTAATGTGCACCCTACTTTAAAAAAAGAATGCTTTTCATGATATCTTCAGAGATAAGTTATAGATAGGAATTAGCATTTAAAAAACCTTTGAAATTCACTGAAAAAAGCATAGGTTTCATGCACGTTATAGTTAAATGTAAATGTAAAGCATTTATATAGCGCTCCGCACACCCCCGAAAGGGTCTCTCAGGCGCTGTGCACATACCGCTGTGGAACCCTTCCTGGCCTTTCCATGTGAAGTGCCCACTCCTGGGCACCCCCAAGGTGAAGCCAGGCATCCTAGCGCTTTTGGGGCCGTTGTGGAGATTAAGCAAGCTATTGCCCAGAGTTGCAGAGTGGGACCCATGATTAGAATAGGCACCGAGGTGAGAATTATCGGGTCCGGGGAAATTGAGCCCAAGACTCGCCAAGGCGGGAATTGAACCCTGGTCTGGGCCAGACCTCTGCATCAGGGTCTGCCGCTCTAACCATTGAGCCACACTTCTCCACTGAGCCACACTTCTCCACCACCAGGAATTGGCATTTAAAAAACCTTTGAAATTCAATGAAAAAACCATAGGTTTCAGGGGTGTTATAGTTAGCTGGACATTTCCCTCGTACAAAACCAGTGAAATTCCCCCGTTATAGTTAGTTCAGCTAACTATAACTCGCGCCCCCGCAATGCACTGCTGATGACGTCACATATTACATCACTCATGACATGGTCAGTGACATCACTGATGACATCTCAAATGACATCACTGATGACATCATCCAGTGACTGTGTGTTTCTGTAAATTTTAAATATGTTTTAGATATTTATAGTGAAAGGCCTGTTGAAGAATGAGTGGGTGTACAAGTGTGTGAATTGATGATTTTCTAGGTGTGTGACTGACTCTAAGTGAGTCATTAAATGTATCTTACTGCAGACTAGTGACTAAACTGTGGGAATGTCTGTATGTTTCTGTCTGTTGGTGTATAAGTGGCTGCATGGTTTTGTGAATAGCTATATGAGTGTCTATATGGGTTATCGATTGGTTGTCTGAGTATCTGTATGGGTGCCTGAGTGTTTGTGTGGGTAGGCTGTGTGTGACTCTGTGCATAGATGTGTGAGTGGGTGATGCTATGGGTGCATGGTTTTAAGAGTGCATCTGTGATGAACTGTATGGTTGACTGAGTGTTTGTATGGGTGTGTTAGGGATTTAATGTACATCTCAGTGGTACATTTGTGACTAACTACATATGTGAAAGGCAGTATATATGCGTGTAAGACTATATAAGTGGGTATATGTGAGTGTGTGATTGTGAGAGTGGCTGTATGGATGAGTGTGTGCTTGTATCAATGATTGTATAAGATCGTAAGAATGTGGTTCTATTTTTATGAGTAAGTGAACTTGAGTGTGTATAACTGCATAGGTGAGTAAATGGGAGTGTGATTAATTATTTGCATGACTGACTAGGTGTGACAGTACCTCTATGGATGATTGGTGGTGTGTGAGTGTCTATGTAGGTGTATAAATGCATATTATAGTCTTGTACGGAGTGACTAAGTATGAGTGAATGTACATGTGAATGAGTGGAGGTGTATGTAGACCTAAGAGTTAATAAGTGGGTATGTAGTTATTGGTATTGGAGTATCTATGGTTTTGAGAATGGACGTCTGAAATTTTGAGTTTGTGTATCAACGGTTAAATTAGGGTGTGAAGATGCAGTAATTTATCACATGGATGATGTCATCAGTGATGTCATCAGTGATGTCACTGACCATGTCATGAGTGATGTAATATGGGACGTCATCAGCAGTGCATTGCGGGGGCGCGAGGAACAATAGTTACTTACCTGTAATCTGTGGTTCTCCAGTATTGGTGTCTTTCATAGATTCACATGCCTGAATTATTCCCCGTCGTCGGAGTGGGAGTCCCACGGTACATAAAAAAGCAATAATTATGCATATAACAACCAAAAAACCCTGGTAACCTGAACCAGGAAGTAAAGTAGCCTAAGCTACAAGGGGAAAAACTTCCACAGCTATGACTATCACTGTCATTATATCAAGTCCAAACTGCAGCCAATCAGGCGACAGCACCCACCAGAATGTTCTCCTCAGAGGCTCAGGCTGTCAGATTTTCCTCGCACAGGAGTGAAGCAATACATAATAGCCTAAAAAGCCTCTGAGGGGAGGTGGGCGGGTTGCATGTGAATCTATGAAAGACACCAATACTGGAGAACCACAGATTACAGGTAAGTAACTATTGTTCTTCTCCAGTATTTGGGGTGTCTTTCATAGATTCACATGCCTGAATCAGAGTAGATAGCAGTACATAACCTTATGCTCATAAGACGCTACTTTGTATCATAGACCATATACATTATGAAACAGTATAACCATATAGAAATACATGTGTGCTTCAACATATGTAAAACAATTTCAAGCCACACATATTATGGAAAAAAGCGTCTTATAAAAGCATAGCGGAGGAGGGAGAACAGAGGCTCACCTTATTTGAAAAGATTACGTAGAACAGCTTGTCCCACTGATCCATCCGCATCACTTGCAGCTTCCAAACAGTAGTGTCTGGTAAACGTATGGCAGCTGGACCATGTTGCCGCTTTACAGATCTTGTGAAGAGGCACACCGGCAAAAAGAGCTGTAGATGAAGAGATTGCTCTCGTAGAGTGTGCTCTTGGGGTCGCTTGCAATGGTCTTCCAGCTTGATCATGGCATAAATAAATTGCAGCCGAGATCCAGCGAGCTATGGTTGGCTTTGATACTGAATGGCCTTGACGTGGTTTGCCATATGCTACCAGGAGCTGGTCCAATTTGCGCAGCGGTGCTGTCCGCTGTAAGTAAAACTTCAGACATCTTTTGATGTCTAGGGAATGCAAGGCCCTTTCTGCAGCTGTTTGCGGATTTGGGAAGCAAGTTTTCAAAACTATGGGTTCATTAAGATGGAAATCCGTTGGGACCTTTGGCATAAATTTTGGATTAGTGCGCAGCACCACAGAATCAGATGTGAATTGCAGAAAGGGCCGATGAACAGTGAACGCTTGGAGATCACTAACCCTTCTTGTAGAAGTTAGAGCCAATAATAAAGAAACCTTCCAAGAAAGGAACTTTAGATCCGCCTTGTGGATGGGCTCAAAAGGATGCCGCATTAGTTGTGAAAGCACTATATTAAGGTGCCAAGAAGGAGGTGGACGCCGAATAGGCGGGAACATCCTAAATAACCCCTTAAAAAATTGTTGGATGACTCTATTGGAATAGAGAGAGGTAATACCATCCTGCCGAAACCTTGAAATTGCAGCTAAGAACACCTTCAAAGTAGAGTGGGAAAGACCAGACCTCGCCAACTGTAGAAAGAAAGGAAGAATTTGTTCCGGTTTTGCGTGGATCGGATGGAGATTAACGGATTGACACCACATGCAAAACCTCTTCCACTTTAGTTTGTAGGTTTTAACAGTTGCTGGTGCTCGAGCATTGGCCAAAACCTCTTGGCAGTCTGGAGGGATATCTAGGTGTGCAAATTCAAGCTGTTGAGGAGCCATGCCGCTAATCTCAGCGATGCTGGGTCCGGATGACAAATTTGACCGTTCTGAAGGGTCAGAAGATGTGGAATTGGTCGAAACTGTATGGGCTCGGCCTCCAAGAGGAGGAGAAGTTCTGTGAACCAGTACTGGCGGGGCCACCTGGGAGCAATTAAAATCATGCGGCAAGGCTGTTGTTTGATCTTGCGCAGAACTCGTGGAACCAACGGGATCGGTGGAAAGGCGTAAGCATATATTTGCGACCAATTCATCGAAAAGGCATTTCCCAGCGAGGCCTTGTGGGGAGCCCAACTTGCGAAGAATGGGCATTTGCGGTTCTGGCTGGTTGCAAAGAGGTATAGATCGGGATGACCCCATTCGTGAAATACTCCGTCTAGGAATGGTTGGTGTAACTCCCATTCGTGATTCGACGTTGTGGTTCTGCTGAGGGAATCCGCCAGAACATTCGTGATTCCTGGGACGTGAATGGCTTTGAGGTTGATCTTGTGGCGAATCGCCCAATCCCAAATCTCTTGCGCTTGCTGAGATAGGAGGGCTGACCTCGTCCCGCCTTGTTTGTTCAAGTAATGCATACTTGTTGTATTGTCTGTTCTTACAAGTATGCATGCTCCTCGGATGATGGCCTGGAAGGATTTTAGAGCCAAGAATATGGCTCGCAATTCTAGCAGGTTGATATGCCACTTTCTCTGTTCTAGAGTCCACCTGCCCTTGACTGTCATTCCTTGAAGGTGCGCTCCCCAACCCTCGAGGGATGCATCTGTGGTGACTGTGAAATCCGGCATTTCGACCAGAAATGGACAACCCTCTTCCAAGTGTTTCATCTGACCCACCATTGAAAGGCGTCCCGCATTCGCGAGGTGATGTGAATGATATCCTCGAATGATCCAGTGGTCTGAAGCCATTGCAGATTGAGCTCCTCCTGCAACGGTCTCATTCTGTACCGACAGTTGGGAATGAGATGAATGCAAGACGAAATCATCCCTAGGAAGGATTTGTACACACGGACTGAAACGCACTCTTTTGAAAGTAGTGAGCGCGCAAGATTGCATATCTTGATTTGCCTTTCTTTTGACACAAAGGCTTTGACCAGATCCGTGTCCAATGTCGCTCCTAGGAACGTTCTTCTTTGCGAAGGAGCTAGATGTGATTTCTCCAGATTTGTTGACAGACCCAGGGACTGGAAGAGTAAGAGGCATTTTTGAACATGCTCGGATGCTACCTTGGCGGAACTCGCCTTGATAAGGCAGTCGTCCAGGTACGGGAATATTTGAACTCCTTGCAGACGGAGATGCGCAGTCACTGGCGCTATGACCTTTGTGAAGACTATGGGTGCGGAACAGAGTCCAAATGGGAGGACTCTGAATTGAAAATCCCTGTCAGCCACTCTGAACCGTAGAAATTTTCTGTGCCCGGGTAGGATTGGTACATGAAAATAAGCGTCCTGCAGGTCGAGGGTGGCCATGTAATCTCCCATCGAAAGCAACTGCAGAATTTCTTGGAGCGTCAACATCCGGAAAGACATTTTCTTTAAAAATTTGTTGAGAGCGCGGAGGTCGAGAATTGGACGCCACTCTCCTGATTTTTTCCGGATGAGGAAAAACCTTGAATAAAAGCCCGTTCCCTTCTGTAGGAGAGGGACTTTTTCGATTGCTCCTTTTTGAATCATCAAATTTATTTGGGAAAAAAGCTCTTTGAGATGAGCAGGGGGTGGGCCCTTGGGAGGAGAATTTGGCGGAATTTTCGTGAATTCCAGAGCATGGCCTCTGGATATTATATCTAATACCCACTTGTCTGTGGTAATCTTGGACCAATTTGAATAGAAGTGGGATATTTGACCTCCAATTCTTGTACGTGGTAACGGTAGAGATGGTGGCAGGTGGCTGAACTCATTGCTTCTTACCGGACTCTCGTCCGCGAAAGGACTGTTTCCTACGAGACTGCGAATATGGTTGATTTCGCTGTCCGTAATATTGCTGGCGATAATTCTGAGATCTTTGGCCAGATTGAGAGGTCTGAAAGGAACGCTGTTGGTTATAACCTCCCCTGCTAGAGAAGGATCCACGTCCTCTGGCTCCACGGAAGGTAGATTTTTTAAATTGCAGACTACCCAGGGACCTTGCTGTCTCCGTATCCTTCTTAATCGCCTGTAGTGCTTCATCCACATGTGCACCGAACAAGGATTCACCATCAAATGGCATGTCTATGATTTTAGACTGCACCTCCTGGCGAAAAGATGTTGACTTCAGCCAACCCTGCCTCCTCAGCACTGCAGCTCCTGCCAACTGCCTGAACCCAGTTGATGCCACATCCACTGCTGCATCAATGATCTCCGCTGATGCATACTCTCCTTCCTGCAGGATCTTTATGGCCTCGGATTTTGAAGGCTCCGGTAACATGTCGAGGAAAGGAGAGATGTCGGACCACATCTGGCGGTCGTATCTCCCTAAAATCACCAGGGAGTTTGCAGCACGAACTGTGGTTGCTGCCATCGTGGACACCTTCTTTCCTATTGCGTCCAATCTTCTACCATCTCCATCAGGTGGAGCTGATATGGGCGTTGATGGATTTCTAGCCCATCTCTGAGCCGCTTGCGCTATAACAGAGTCCGCCTTAGGTTGACCAATTAGGCATGCTGGTGAATTACTTGGGGCTCTATATTTCTTGTCCAGCCTTGGTAACACTGCTGGAAGAGAATTAGGGGTAGCCATCAGTCTCAATCCCTCCTTCCAAATAAAATCAATGATTGGGATTGCCCGAACCTGCTTGGTTGGTCCTTAAAGTCATACAGGAAGCAGTCATCCTCCTTTGTTTCCATGGGGATCAGGAATCTCTTGGTCGCTCTTTCCATAAGCGAATGGAAATTCCCAATGTCCACCGGGGAAGAGTCCACCGGAGCCGGAGCACTTGGAGAAGGAGTTTGTACCTGATAATTATCCCACTCCGACATGATAGACTGATCATCTACCTCTCCTTCCTCCCTTTCATCGTCTGCAACCTGCGATTGACGAGATGGCAACGGAGAAGGTGGTCTTGGTGACTGTAACGACAACTGTACTCTTGGCCTGGGCGTCGACTGAAGAAATTCCGCCGTTTCCGAAGGAGGGAAACCTCTATAGTAATCTTGCAACATATACTGCAGATTATCAAGCAGTTCCAATGGCATTTGACCAGACGGCACTGGTGCAGGAGGTGTCGGCTGTGGTTCCATATTAGGATCTTCGTTCTGGTCATCATCATCCTCATCATCTTGATATTTGATGAGAAGCTCCGATGGACTCCTTGCAGTCCGAAATCTCTCATCTTCTTCGGAATCGTTATCCTCCGATTGTACAAGTTGCACCGGCAATTTTAGAGGCGATATAGCTTCTAAAGACGATCCTCTGCGCTGAAGAAGCGTAGTCGCTGTTGCCCTTTGATCAGACACGACAGACGACGGAGTCGCAGTCCACACCTGCATATCCATGCAGGTAGATAGAGGAGGTGGTGACAATCGCGTCGACGGAACCGACGACGGTGGTAATCCTGACGAAGCCATTTTCGATGACGAGATGGCAGTCGACGACGGGACAATCTTCGTCGACGAGGGTGCCGACGATGAGGTAATCTTCGTCGACGAGGGCGTCGTCGACAGGGCACTCTTCGTCGACGAGGGCGTCTTCGTCGACGATGGCGTCGACGCGTCCATCTTAGTCGACGCATGGATCTTAGTCGATGAGGCATTCTTCGTCGACGGGGCAACTGTCGACGGCACCACAATCTTCGTCGACAGAGTAGACGTCGACGAGGTAGTCTTTGTAGACGGAGCAACTTTCTTGCTTCTTACCGTCGACGGGACGGAGACGAGGGATGACACCTCCTTCGTCGACGAGATGGGTTTAACACTCACCGAGACCAGCGTCGACGGCGATGAAGCCGATGACATTATCATTGCAGGTCTCGGCGACGAGAATGTAATAGTCGATGTTGAAACCGCGTCGACGATAATAACAGTCGACGCCACTGCCGTCGACGACGGCGATCTCACTTGAGGTAAATTCCTCTCAGGAAAACTTTTAGCTGGAAGATTTTTTTCCTGATTTCCTCGGGGGCGTAGAGGGCTTGGATCCTGAAGGTGGAGACGTCTTCTTAGATGAAGACGAAGACTGACCCGAGCCCTTAACGGACTGGGCTCTCCTCGACACCTTCGCCCCAGTAGAAGAAAACTCTTCAGCCACCCTTTTCCTGGAAGAGATAGAGGACCCAGAGGCAGTTTCTATCCCTGACAAAGGATCACCTTTATCCTTAAGCTTCTGTAGCCACAGAAGAAGACGTCCTTCCCTATCCCTTAAGGTCTTCTGAGGGAAAGTCCGGCAAATCTTGCACTCCTTCCCTTCATGATCCGGATAGAGGCAATAGATGCATTTTTTGTGAGGGTCTTCAGAAAAAAGCCGAAGCTTTCCGCAGGACTCACAAGGTCTGAAGAGGGATCTTTTTGTAGTTGACATCCTAGAAGTTGAAGAAACAGTAGAAACTTGAAGAACTGAGCAGAGCTCAGGGAGACTCCCTTCACACGACGTGCAGTAGAAAATCTGACAGCCTGAGCCTCTGAGGAGAACATTCTGGTGGGTGCTGTCGCCTGATTGGCTGCAGTTTGGACTGGATATAATGACAGTGATAGTCATAGCTGTGGAAGTTTTTTCCCTTGTAGCTTAGGCTACTTTACTTCCTGGTTCAGGTTACCAGGGTTATTTGGTTGTTATATGCATAATTATTGCTTTTTTATGTACCGTGGGACTCCCACTCCGACGACGGGGAATGATTCAGGCATGTGAATCTATGAAAGACACCCCAAATACTGGAGAATTATAGTTAGCTGAACTAACTATAACAGGGGAATTTCTAGGGTTTTGTATGAGGGAAATGTCCAGCTAACTAACACCCCTGAAACCTATGGTTTTTTCAGTGAATTATATATATATATATATATGTAAAAATAATTTTAAATTAAGTTTAGTTATTTTTCCTATTAAGGGGAGACCTCCCCCAACACCCCATTTTTTGTTTCCCTCTATTATGCCCCCTCCAACCTCCTGTATGCCACAAAAGCATTAAACAAAGCCGAATAGCACTCGCATACCAAAGAACTATTTGGATTTGTCAATGTTTTTTTTTTTTTTTAGCTATACTGCATAGCAGCATGGACAACATGGCTTAAAGAGGAAAATAACTGCTATGACGTGGTCAACACTGGCTGCATCATAGCTTTTTTTTCTTCGTTACTTTAAACCTATTCTATGCAGCATATCTAATAAAACATTGACAAAGCCAATAGATCTTGCATAGACGAAACCTACTGGCTTTGCCAATGCTTGTTACTATAGCCACGCACAAACAGCATAAAAAAAAGGCCTGTAAGAGCAGCCTGATGGCCCCATAAACCAGTGAACCTGTGTATCCTCTGCAGTCTGTTAACATATTAATGCACTTAACACCTCGTCAAGTCCTTCAAGCAAAAGGGCTTGTAAAGTGTTAAAGCATTAGGAATATGCTACTTACCAGTATACATCTGTTCTTGGCATGTAGAGCTGCAGATCTACACGCTTGTGCATAGATCGCCATCTGGTGTTGGGGCCGGATGTTTGCAGTTTGTTTTTCCTCTTGGAAAGTCTTTGGAAGTCACGAGGTAGGTGACTCCTCCCTTGGATCGTAATGTGCATGGGCTTCGGCTCCATCCTCAGATTGTTTTTCGCCAGTAGGGAAAGATGGAGCGTAGTAATAACAGTGAAGAGGCCCATGTGTGTGTTATCTAAATAAGATAAACTGGAACAGATACAGGTAGCCAGGGAGGCGGGTGGGCGTGTGCGGCTCTGCAGCTCTACATGCTAAGAACAGATGCATACTGATAAGTAGCATATTCCGTTCGAGGCATATGAGCTGCAGATTACACACTTGTGCATAGATTATATAGCAGTACCGAGCCTTAGCGGCGACCACCGGTATCTGTTGCAGTGGTTTGAAATAATGTTTTGAGTACAGCCTGGCCCACACTAGCTTGTTGCTTAGTTTGCACATCTACACAATAGTGTTTAGTGAAAGTGTGCGGTGTTGACCATGTAGCTGCTTTGCAGATATCATCTAATGGGATGTTTCCTAAAAAAGGCATTGAAGCCCCAATTTTACGTGTAGAATGGGCTTTAGGGGGAACGGATAGCGTTCGTTTTGCTTTGTGGTAGCAAATTTGATTGCATTTGTGTGAGAAAGTGGCTCTGTATATACTGTTCCTTAATAGGTACAGGGTGTACAGAGTCCACAGTCCCCCAGGGTTTGACAGAGGTTAAAGTTAGATATCACCTTACTCTCTAAAGTGGTAGCTTGGTCGAGCAGTAAGGCAGTACCAGAGGACAGTGTAAAGCATTTGTTGTACACACTGAGTCAGCAAATGGTCTCACACACTCAATAACTGAACTCTAGGCCAATGGTTTATATATAAAAAATATATGCTTGTTTTATTTTAGAACCAACACTTGGAGTTAAAATATACTTTCTCAACAGTAGATGTTTCATATAAATACTTTTGCAATATGCAATAGACTTTAGTAAACAGTTACAAGTGGTTGCAGTAAGCAACTCTATTTTTAAAGCTCAATGGTAAAATCAAGTTATTTGCAACTGATTACTTTTTAGATTACTTTTGGAATTCCAGGACTGGATCCTAGATTCAGTCCTGGGTCAGTTCTCCAAATTCAGTGATGAAGGTCGACTTAAGTACTGTAATGATTTTTAACTAATATTTAGCTATTTTAAAAGTTGACACTTAGAAAATATTTCAGAGAAAACAGTCAATGATTCCCTATGGAAGAAAATGCAGGTTACAGGTACAGTATGTTCTCGTTACTTTTGTAATCCAGTACTGGGTGCCTAGACTCAGTACTGGGACCTTTATCCAAAACAGGTCAGTAATTACGTTTTCAGATATTATACGATTTTTGAAGAATATTTAAAGATTGCAGAAATCGACACTTAGAAGAAATTTCACAGAAAAACAGTCAATGATTTCCTATGGAAGAAAATTGAGTTAAGGGTAAGTACAGTTGTAGATATTTTTCAGAGTCAGTGCTGGGCACCAAGATCCAGCACTGGGAGCTCACCCAAGAGCAGGTGAGTAAATTCGTTTTTGTCACTCGGCTGATTTTTGGTGAATATTTGAAGATTTGAAAAGTCCACACTTAGAAGAAATTTCAGGAAAAAGCCAGTCAATGTTACCCTATGAGGAAAATAGTTTGCGGTTTAAGGGTAAGTACTCTACTGGCAGAGTTGAGGTTCTGGGCACAGACTCAGGGGTCTCCCAGGGTCAGGTAGGTACAGTTGGTTCACCCTCAGCGGCTCTAGGGGGGCCGGGTGCAGAGAGAGTTAGGCCCAATGTTATCCTATGAGGGATAGGGGGGCCTTGTTTGGTGGCTGCTGACTGGCAAGCTGTGCTGGGTTCGCGGTTCCGGGCTGCTGCCAGGGGTTAGAGATAGGTTTCGAGTAGAGCCTCTACTCATGGGAGTCCCAGGGGCTTAGAGCCAAAAGATAGCCAGGTCCTCCGGGGTTGGTGAGGTTGCTAGCCACAACAGATGCCGGGCTGGAGCAGGAGCAGGTTCGAGGGTCGACAGGCCGGTAGGGCTCGGGCCAAAGCAATTGGTGTCTTCCTCTTTTCAGCAGCTGCAGGGCAGGTCTTCTTTCTTCTTGCTCTTCGTAGTTTGGAATCTGGGGAAGGAAGGTTCAGGGTGCCCCTAAATACTAGATTTAGGGGCGTTACAGGTAGGTGAAGGGCAGGGACCAATGGGTCCCCACCCTGGGGTGGGTACACCCCCTATCCTGCCTCTCCTGTGGGAGGGGGGCAGTAGCCTAGTCCTGATAGGGTAGGGCTCCCCATCTTCAAGATGGCGAGAGCCCGGAGATGTGCTTCACCTCGCCTCCCCCACCTGAGGGGTGGGGTTGGCAGGCTGGCACATCCCCTGTCCTTATTTGGGGTTTCTGGCCAAAGCTTCCCGCCAGAGTGGGGGGTTGCAGGGGCCTGGGGAAGCTCACAGAGGCGGCATGCCTTTGAAGCTTCCCCCTGCCCATCCTGGGGGAGGAGATTTAGCACCTCGCCCAGGATGTGCATTGTTGCAGGACCAGGAGAGCAGGGGCTCTCCTCCCCCGGGGTCCAGCAACATGTCTGCTGGGTGGCAGCCTAGGCAGCCTCAGAGCAGACGTGGATTTGTAGGTTAGGTTCGAGGGGGCCTCTCCAAGATGCCCTCTGGGGTGCTGGGTACATTAAATCCCACACTGGCATCAGTGTGGGTTTAATGTGCTGAGAAGTTTGATACCAAACTTCTCAGTCTTTAGTGTTGCCATTATGGTGCTGTGGAGCGCGTGTTTGACGAGCTCTCAGCACCATGTACTCTTAAATGGCAGCACTGCACTTACAGGGCTCAGGAATGGACCTGGGCACTGTAGGAGCACAGGGCTCCTGCTCCTGTGCCCACACCAGTGGCATAAGGCACCCAGCTAGAGGGGTGACTGATGTATGCCATGGCAGTGTATGTGATGGGCATGGCACACAGGGATGTGTGCCATGTCGACTTTGGTTTGTCTTGCACCCAAACACTCAGCCTGCAAAGGCAGTGTGTGTGTGTAAGGGTACAGGGCCTCTAAGAGCGGCACAAGGAGTGCTGCAGCTCTTAGAGGCCTTCCTTGGTCACAAAGCCCTGGGTACTTAGGGTACCATTTACCAGGGGCTGACATGTGGCCAGGGTTTGCCAATTTGGGTTTGGTTTGTTTTAGGGAAGGAACATAGGCCCTGGGCACCTGATTGGCAGGAGTCCAGGGCACACTCAGTCAAAGTACATTCAGCAAAAAGTGGGGGCATACCATGCAAGAAAGATGGCACTTTCTCACAATTTGACAATCCACCTAGCTATCCCTGATTTGGAGATGGGGTTGCCTTTGTGTGGTGGAGAGAAAGAGACAAACAGTTGTTTGGTCTTACGGAAAGGTTGTGTTCTCTCGATGTAGTAGAGTAAGGCTCGTTTGACATCTAGTGTGTGAAGAGCTCTTTCTGCAACGGTCTGTGGTTGTGAGAAAAATACTGGTAGTTCTACAGATTGGTTTAGGTGAAATGGAGAAATGACTTTGGGGAGGAATTTTGGGTTGGTACGGAGAACCACCTTATTATGGTGCATATGTAGAAAAGGTTCTTGATAGTAACTTTTTAATTTGAGCTCAGACAAATAATTTTTTTAAATAGTTTATTATTTTCCTTTGAACAAGGCATATTGTTATTTGATTATATAGTTTTTCCATATCATATAGCAGTATAGCACATGACACTACATCCAGCCCTTTGAAAACACTTCTATACAGTTTTGCATTTCTGATATCAACGCCCCATACGCCCGCCTCAAAGTCTCTCTCGTCAGTCTGTGGCAGAGGTATCATCTTCCTGCATTGGTGGTGGATCGCATATGCCTCCTCTGAATTTATTCCATGCCCCCCATACTTTACCCCATTTACGGGGGCATCCACGCCTGACTAACGCTGATCGTTCAGCCAGCATGGCTGCATCCATGTCCCTTCCCCATGCGGACAGCGATGGTGCTTACCCCGCCCCCCATTTTTGGGCTATGTTCCATTTAGCTATCACGATCCCCAACGTGGCGGTTGAGGTCATTAGGTTCCCACACATTTAACAGACAGCGCCGAGGTTCCAGCACCAATGACACTCCCCCCGACTGTGACGGCGTCCGCATCACCCGCTTGCAATATTCTTGGATTATAGGGCACTCCCATATGGTATGAAAAAAGGTACCCTCCTCCCCGCAACCGCGTAGACAGAACGACTGTGGTGCTCTACCTATTCCATGTAGAGTGTGTCTGGTGTAATATGAGCGGTGCAGAATCCGGAGCTGTACCAGTCTTAGCCGCGAGGATATACCTGCCTCTCGCGGCGAAGCTAGCGCCTCCCGCCATTCCGGGTCGTCAAACTCGCCTACATCGCGGGCCCATTTCTCTCGCAGGGGTCCCATTGGGTCCGGCAGATTGTTTACTAGTTTACGGTACGTGAGTGATGTGGCCTTCTTTGGCATATAATCTGTCAGAAACCTGTCCTCCATGGGAGATGCCACCGGAACCTCAGCGCCGGGTGCTAGTTTTGATACTAAGGCGTGCTTAATCTGCGTATATCGGAACCATTCTGAGGGCGCCAGTTCGTATTGTTGTTGCAGGCGTGCGAATGGGACTACCACATGTCGCCCACAGTGGAGATCCCGATGTTGTCCCAGTTGTCAAAGCCTTTGCTGTTCCTGAGCCGCCCAAACCGGTTTGTATCCCACAGAGGCGTGAGCTAGGTCAGAACCCCTCGCCATCCCAGTCTGGCCTGGGCCGCATGCCAGATGGCAACGGTCTGTCTCAGAGGGGCGATTAACTCTGGGGCCAGTCTTCCGTCGTATAGGGGCGACAACATACCCCTCGTGCCCAGTACGTCTCTGTCTGCCTTAAATGCTGGGTCGGACTGCGGCGTGTGGAGCCATTGATTGATTACCTTCAGCTATGCTGCCCAGTAGTAAAGTTGGATATTGGGGAGCGCTATCCCTCCATCATACCAGCCGCGGGTCAGCAATTCGTGCCGGCCCGTTACTCCATAGGAGGCTAGTTACTTGCGGCGCAATTGTACGAAAGTAAGCAGGTGGTATCTGGTACGGCGTATTTTCCAGTACGTATAAAAATCGAGGCAGGGCCATCATTTTAAAGAGCGCCGCCCTCTCCAACAGGGTCAGCGGCAGCGCTCCCCAATGACGCACATCTCGTTTGAGGCGGTCCACAGGGGGCCGGAGATTCCGTTGGAGGAAATCCGCCTGATCCGCAGTGATGTATATACCCAAATATTTAAATGACCCCTCTGCCGTCCAGAGCGGGCAGTCCGCGGGTAGTTGCGGTGGAGGGCCGGGCAGCACATACATAACAGATTTGGACCAATTTATGGTGTATCCTGACGCTCTGCCAAAGACCTCACAAATGTTGAGTAGTGTCAGTATGGAGCGTCGCGGGGAGGACAGGTACAACAACACATCGTCTGCGTATAGGGAGACTCGGTCTTCCCAGCCGTCCGACCATTTGAGTCCCCGTATTATGGGGTCCCAGCGTATCCACGCCGCTAGCGGCTCCAGCGCCAGGGCAAAGAGCAGCGGCGATAGGGGACAACCCTGACGTGTGCCAAGTGTCAAGTGGAAATCTTCAGACATATGTCCATTAGCAGTAACGTGAGCCAATGGTTTGGTATAAAGGAGTGTGATCCAGGCACAGAATTTTGGCCCGAAGCCCAGGTGCAATAGTACTGCAAATAGAAAGGGCCATTCGTCCATGTCGAACGCCATTTGTGCATTCAGTGAAAGGAGCGTTCTTGCAAACGATCCGTCCAAGCCAGTGCGCCGTGTAAGCGCCTCATGTTATGGGACGTGCTTCTGCCGGGCATAAAACCAGACTGATCTGGGTGTACGATTTCCGACAGGAGCGGTGTTAGCCTGGTCGCCAGTAATCTTGCGAGAATCTTAGCCTCCGCATTGAGCAGTGATATGGGGCGATAGGAGGTACATTTATCAGCTGGCTTACCCGGTTTCGGTATCACCACTATGGTGGCTGTGCGTTGATCAGGCGGAAGTTCGCCCATCTGCAGACTGTCAGTAAACATATTAAGCAAGTGAGGGGCAAGTGTCCCAACCGCCCTCTTATAGAGTTCGACCGGTATGCCGTTTGGTCCTTACGCTTTACCGGACTGCAGCGCTCCGATTGCCGCCTGTATCTCTTCTACTGTGAGAATGGCTTCCAGGGCGTTCATTGCCTCAGGGGTGAGTTTGGGCATATCAAGATCTTTCACATATGTCAGCGCCTCCTCTACTGTCATGGAGGAGGCGGAGGAATAGACCGCTTGAAAGTCTCTTGCAAGGATGTGCACTATTTCGCGCGGTTCAGTTGTTACCTGTCCCCCCTCAGCGCTAATCTGCTCAATCCACCTAGTGCCTCTATCCCTTCTATCTAACCATGCCAGCAGCTGTAGAAAAGGTTCTTGAATAGTAAGTGCTTGTATCACACTGACCCTTCTGAGGGAAGTGATGGCTACAAGAAAAGCGGTTTTCCATGTTAAGAATTGAAGTTCACATTTGTGTAGTGGTTCAAAAGGAGGTCCCATTAGTCTGGTGAGAACGATATTTAGGTTCCACACAGGTGAGGGTGGCCCTCTGGGGGGAATTAAGGCTTTCCATGAAGGCTTTAATGGCAGGTACTCTAAAGAGTGAGAGATGTTGCCTTTTTTGTAGGTAAGTTGCTATGGCTGCGAGGTGTAGTCGAATAGACGTATAGGCTAGATTGCACCTTTGTAGGTGGAGTAAGTAGCCTATGATGTGTTGAATGGACACATCTAGGGGATCGATGGTGTTATGACAATAGACAACAAAACATTTCCACTTGGCGTCGTAGCACGCTCTAGTGGTAGGGCGCCTAGCTTCTTTGATGACGTTCATACAGTCAGGGGGAAGATTTAGGTACCCGAATTCTAGGATTTCAGGAGCCAGATTGCAAGGTTGAGCTGAGTTGGGTCCGGGTGTCTGATCTCTCCATGGTTCTGGGTTAAGAGATGTGGAGAGGTGTGTAATTTTTGATGCGGTACTACCGATAGTTCCAGCAGTGTGGTGTACAACTGTTGTCTGGTCCAAGTTGGCGCTACTAATATTAGTATGAGGGAGTGCTGTTGTAGTTTGCGCACCACTAGTGGAATGAGTGGGAGAGGCGGAAAAGCGCACGCAAATCTGCCTGACCAGTTCATCCACATCGCATTGCCTTTGGACAATGGGTGTGGGTATCTGGCGGCGAAGCTTGGGCATTTTGTGTTTTCGTGGGTGGCGAAGAGGTGTATCTGTGGATGCCCCCACATTTGAAAGTACTGGTGAAGAACTTGCGGGTGAAGTTCCCACTCGTGGAGTTGTTGTGTTTGTCTGCTGAGTAGATCTGCCATAGTGTTTTGGACTCCTGGGACATGTTGGGCTAGGAGAAAGATTTTCTGGGGTATGGCCCATCTCCATATGCTCTGTGTTAATTGAGAGTGTGTGCCGCCTTGTTTTTGAATATAATACATGGCTGTCATGTTGTCTGTGCGGATTAGGACTGCCTTGCCTGAAATCTGTGTTTGAAAAGATTTTAGGGCTAGGAAGATTGCTAGTAATTCCAGATGGTTGATATGGAGTAGCTTCTGTTGAGGTGTCCATTTGCCTTGCATGGTGAGATGTAATAGATGAGCTCCCCAGCCGGAGAGCGATGCGTCTGTTAGTACTATCTGGGAAACAGGGTCGAGGAACGGTCGACCTTTGGAAAGGTTTGTGGTGGTCCACCACTGCAGAGAGCGATAGGTACGACCGTCTATCAACACCAGATCTGTTAATTGACCCTGGGCCTGGTTCCATTGGTGCGCTAAGCACTCTTGGAGAGGACGCATCTGGATTCTTGCGTGAGGTACTATGAAGATGCAAGAGGCCATCATCCCTATTATTTGCATGAACACCCGAGCTGGAAGGGAGTGTAGTGCTATGAATTTTGCGCGTAGAGCCTGAATGTTTGCAATCCTGGCAGGATTGGGGTAGGCAACCGCTTTTGAGGTGTCTATAGTGGCACCTAGATATGGTTTTATATGGGATGGTTGTAGATGGGACTTTGTGGTTTACCGTGAAGCCTAGCTGGTGAAGTAGCTGGATCGTGATGTGTGTGTGTTGTACACACGGATTGTATGAACTGGCTTTTATCAACCAGTCGTCTAGGTATGGGAAGACATGAATGTGTTGTCTTCGCAGATGTGCTGCCACCACTGCTAGGCACTTGGTGAATACTCGTGGTGCGGTTGTGACTCCGAACGGGAGCACTTTGAATTGGTAGTGTTGGCCGTCTAATACAAATCTGAGGTACTTCCTTTGAGCGTCGTGCACTGGAATGTGGAAATAAGCGTCTTTTAGGTCCAAAGTCGTGAAGAAGTCGTTTTGGGAAAGCAGCGGAAGTACCTGCTGGAGCGTCACCATATGAAAATGGTCTGAGTGTATGTTTTTGTTTAGGGGCCGAAGGTCTAGGATGGGCCGTAGAGTCTCGTCCCTTTTTGGTATGAGAAAATATAGGGAGTAGACCCCCTTTTTTTGTTGGTTGGTAGGAACGTGTTCTATTGCCTTTTTGTCTAGGAGGGAGATTACCTCCTGCTTGAATAGCAGTAGATGTTCTGGTGACATTGGGCGTTGTCTGGGTGGAATGTTTGGGGGGTAGATATTAGTTCTAGGCAGTAGCCTGACCGAATTATTTGTGTTATCCATTTGTCTGAGGTGATGGTAGTCCAGACCGCAAGGAAATGTTGGAGTCTGCCCCCGACCGGAGTGGGATGGTCTGGGGGAAGTGGAGGGAAGTCATTGGGTAGGCGCAGTGGCAGAGCGGGCGGTGTTTGCTTTGCCTCTGCCTTTGTTATTGTTGCCCCTGTAGCCGCCTCTTTGGTAACCCCTTGTAAAGGTGGACTGAGTAGGGGATTTGTATGAAGTGGAAGCGGTGTCTGAGGAGTAGCCGCTGGATGTGCTCCGAAAGGAAGAGCGGCGAAAGGAGCGTCTGGGAGGGTGAGATTGTAAGGCTCCCATGGATTTTGCCATGTCAGTGTCCTTTTTCATTTTCTCTAGGGCGTCAACCACTTTTGGGCCAAACAAATGTTCCTGGTCAAAGGGATGGTTGAGGATGGAGGCTTGTAACTCCGGTTTAAAACCTGATATCCTTAGCCAGGCATGGCGATGGAGGAGGACACTAGTATTGATGGCCCTAGAGGCTGTGTCTGCTGCATCTAAGGCACAACGTATGGAGGTATTAGTAATTGTTTTGCCCTCCTGAATTAGCTCATTGGCCCTAGTTTTGTATTTATCCGGGAGATGGTGCATTATGGCTTCTAACTCGTCATAATGGGCCCTGTCATACCTCGCTAGTAGTGCTTGTGTATTGGTGATACGCCATATATTGGCCGCTTGAGATGCAGTACGCTTGCCTGATGCGTCCAAGAGTTTAGACTCTTTGTCAGGTGGTGGTGCGTCGCCTGGGAGTTGGCCCTTTTCCGTGCTGTGGACACTACCAGGGAATCTAGTGGCGCTGGCCATCTGATGTAGGAGGGATCTGTTGGGGCGGCTTTATATTTCTTTTCAATGCACGGGTTAATGACCCTGGACCTGACTGGGTCCTTAAAGACCTCAGGCGCATGTTTTATAACACCTTTAAGAAATTGGCAATATGGAGGTGGTCCTATGTGTGGTGTCAAATGTATCTAGGAGGAAATCCTCCTCCACCGGGCCGGTATGTAAATCTACCCCGTGGTAGTGTGCCGCCCTTTGCAGTAAATGGTTGAACCCCAAGGAGTCTTCTGGTGGAGAAGGTCTGGAAGGGTAAAGATCGTCTTGTGGGACGTTAGGGATATCAGGGATATTATAATCGTCCCATGGGTCTGGGGATCCTGTGGGAGTGGGGTCCCTTGTAGGTATATCTTGGGGCACATCCCCTATGTCATCATATGGATCCCCATGATCATCATCATCATCATCCGGGGATGGGGTCGGGTAATGATGAGGTGGAGGAGGGGAAGGTGGAGGAGGGGGAAGGTGGAGGAGGTGGGGAAGGTAGTCTGAAAGGGGAGGTAGCAGAGTCCTTCCTTTTTGGAGGTGGAGGCGGAGCAGGTTTCTCTAACTGTCTCTTTTTGATAGAGAGCATCAAATGTCCAGTTTTGGGATCCTTAGTGTGAGAAAGTGGCTCTGTATATACTGTTCCTTAATAGGTACAGGGTGTACAGAGTCCACAGTCCCCAAGGGTTTGACAGAGGCTGAAGTTAGATATAACCTTACTCTTTAAAGTGGTAGCTTGGTCGAGCAGTAAGGCAGTATCAGAGGACAGTGTAAAGCATTTGTTGTACACACTGAGTCAGCAAATGGTCTCACACACTCAATAACTGAACTCTAGGCCAATGGTTTATATATAAAAAATATATGCTTGTTTTATTTTAGAACCAACACTTGGATTTAAAATATACTTTCTCAGAATTAGATGCTTCATATAAATACTTTTGCAATATGCAATTGACTTTTGTAAACAGTTACAAGTGGTTGCAATAGGCAACTCTATTTTAAACACAACAATGCAATGAGCTCAATGGAAATTTCAAGTTATTTGCAACAGATTACTTTTTGGATTACTTTTGGAATTCCAGGACTGGATCCTAGATTCAGTCCTGGGTCAGTACTTAGTATCAAGTGATGAAAGTAGACTTAATTACTGTGATGATTTTTAAACAATATTTAGCTATTTTAAAAGATGACACTTAGAAAATATTTCATAGAAAACAGTCAATAATTCCCTATGGCAGAAAATGCAAGTTACAGGTATAGTATGTTCTCGTTGCATTTGTAATCCAGTACTGGGTACCTAGACTCAGTACTGGGACCTTTATCCAAAACAAGTAAGTAATTACGTTTTCAGATATTACACGATTTATAAAGGATATTTAAAGATTGCAGAAATTGACACTTAGAAGAAATTTCACAGAAAAACAGTCAATGATTTCCTATGGGAGAAAATTGGGTTACTGGTAAGTACAGTTGTAACTATTTATCAGAGATAGTGCTGGGCACCAAGATCCAGCACTGGGAGCTCACCTAAGAGCAGGTGAGTAATTTCGTTTTCGTTACTCGGCTAAGTTTTGGTGAATTTTTTAAGATTTGAAAAGTCCACACTTAGAAGAAATTTCAGGAAAAAGCCAGTCAATGTTACCCTATGAAGAAAGGTAAATGCTACTTACCAGTATGCATCTGTTTTTGGCATGAAGAGCTGCTGCAGTCAGATTATTGCATTGGATCGCCGCCTAGTGTTGGGTCCGGATGTTGCACATTGTTGTCTTGGAAGAGTCTTCGAGATCTCACGAGATAGGTGACTCCTCCCCTGGACTACAGTGCGCATGGACAGCTCCTCCATCGTCAGATTGTTTTTTCGCCATTGTGGCAAAGATGGAGGATAGTAATAGAAAGAAAAGGTGTCCATGTAAATGTATCTAAGTAAGATAGTACTGCAACTGCGCTCGGCAACAGGGAGGAGGGTGGGCATGTGACTGCAGCAGCTCAACATGCCAAGAACAGATGCATACTGGTCAGTAGCATTTACCGTTCGAGGCATATGAGCTGCTGCAGTCACATTATTGCATAGACTGTATAGCAGTTCCTCCTCTAGTGGTGGTTACCGGTGGCAGTTGCAGTAGTTTGGAAAAGTGTTTTAAGGACAGCCTGACCTACAGAAGCTTGATGTTTGGCTTGCACATCAACACAATAGTGTTTAGTGAAGGCAGGTATGGTAGACCATGTAGCTGCCTTACAAATGTGTTCTAAGGGGATATTCCCTAGAAAAGCCATGGATGCCCCCATTTTGCGCGTGGAATGTGCTCTTGGGGGAATAGTTAATGTGCGTTTAGCTTTTTGCTAACATATTTGTATGCACTTAACTATCCATCTGCCTATTCCTGCCTTTGAAATAGGCTTATGAGGTTGACAGAAAGACACAAACAATTGTTTGGTCTTCCTAAATGGTTTAGTTCTGTCTATGTAGTAGAGTAGAGCCTTTCTGACATCCAGTGTGTGGAGTGCTCTTTCAGCTACTGACTGTGGTTTTTGAAAAAAGACAGGTAACTCAATTGATTGGTTAATGTGAAAACTAGTTATGACCTTTGGTAGGAATTTAGGGTTTGTCCTGAGCACTACCTTATTTTGATGTATTTGCATGAAAGGTTCTTGAATTGTTAGTGCCTGCAATTCACTTACTCTTCTGAGTGAAGTGATCGCTATTAGAAATGCCACCTTCCATGTTAGGAACTGTAATTCGCAAGAATGTAGAGGCTCAAAGGGTGGGCCCATAAGTCTAGTAAGTACAATGTTAAGATTCCAGACTGGGGAAGGTGGAGCTCTTGGAGGGATTACTCTTTTGAGCCCTTCCATAAATGCCTTAATTGGTGGTATTCGGAAAAGAGACCCGTGTTGTCTGTTCTGGAGGTATGCTGCAATAGCAGCTAGGTGTAATCTTATAGATGAATATGCTAGATTACATCTTTGTAAGTGTAGCAGATAACAAATTATGTTTTGGACAGAAGCGTCTAGTGGATTGATTTGATTATTTTGGCAGTAAATAACAAATCTTTTCCATTTGTTTGCGTAACAGGCTCTGGTAGTGGGACATCTTGCCTCTTTGATGATATTCATACAATCAGGAGGCAGGTTAAGGTATCCAATCTCTAAGACTTCAGGAGCCAGATTGCTAGGTTCATTTGGTTGGGGTCTGGGTGTTGTATCTCTCCATGGTTCTGTGTGAGTTGTTTTGGAGAGAGGTGTAGTCTTTGATGAGGGACTACCGAGAGTTCTAGGAGTGTTGTGTACCATGGTTGTCGTGCCCATGTGGGAGCAACTAGGATCATCGTAAGTGTTTGTTGCTTTAGTTTGCGTACCACTAATGGAATGAGTGGGATTGGCGGAAAAGCGTATGCAAATCTGCCTGACCAGTTCATCCATATCGCATTGCCCTTTGACTGCAGGTGTGGGAACCTGGCGGCGAAGGATGGGCATTTTGCGTTTTCCTTTGTGGCGAACAGATCTATGTCTGGGTGTCCCCATGTTTGAAAGAATGGGAGTAGGACTTCTGGGTGAATTTCCCATTCGTGGATCTGTTGACTGTGTCTGCTCAATAGGTCTGCAATCTGGTTGTTTACTCCTGGGAGATGTTCTGCTAGAAGATGGATGTTTTGTGGAATGGCCCATCTCCATATCCTTTGCGCTAGTTGTGATAGCTGCAGAGAGTGTGTCCCCCCCTGTTTCTGTATATAGAACATTGCTGTCATATTGTCCGTCCGGACTAGGACAGTCTTGTTGGCTATGTGTTTTTGAAAAGCCTTCATTGCTTCAAAGATTGCCAGTAATTCTAGGTAGTTTATGTGGTGTATTTTTTGGTGCGGTGTCCATAGACCTTGCACTGTATGTTGAAGTAGATGGGCTCCCCACCCTGGGAGTGATGCGTCCGCAGTCAACACTACTTGTGGAACTGGCTCTTGGAACAGTCGTCCTTTTGAAAGGTTTTGTGTGTTCCACCACTGCAGAGAGCGATGGGTACGACTGTCTACCAACACTAGGTCCTTTAGTTTCCCTTGAGCCTGGTTCCATTGTGTTGCTAGGCATTCTTGTATGGGACACATTTGTAGCCAAGCATGTGGAACTATGAATATGCAAGATGCCATCATGCCTATGAGTTGCATAAACACTCTTGCTGTCAGAAGAGTTTGAGTTTGGAATTTTAGGATCATTGCTTGAATGTTCTGTATCCTGGCTGGAGCTGGGTAAGCCTTTGCTACTGTGGAGTCTATAGTTGCTCCCAGATACTGCTGCATAAGTGAGGGCTGTAGATGGGATTTTGGGTAGTTGAGGGAAAATCCCAGATTGTGTAATAGATGGATTGTTGTCACAGTGTGCTGCAGGCATTGGTGATGTGATTTGGCTTTTATCAGCAAATCGTCTAGGTATGGAAACACATGAATATGTTGTCTCCTTAGATGTGCTGCCACTACTGCTAAGCATTTTGACAACACCCTTGGTGCTGTTGTTACCCCGAAGGGTAGGACTTTGAATTGGTAGTGCTGTCCCTGCACTACAAATCTGAGGTATTTCCTGTGTGCGGGATGAATAGGTATGTGAAAATATCCATCTTTTAGATCTAGCGTGGCGAGAAAAATCGCCTTGCTGTAGTAGTGGTAGTACTTGTTGGAGTGTGATCATGTGAAAATGATCGGAGTGTATATATTGATTGAGGGGACGAAGGTCGAGAATGGGCCTGAGGGAGCCGTCTTTTTGGGGGATTAGGAAACAGAGAGAGTAAACTCCCTTCCCTTGTTGCTGCAGGGGAACTGGTTCTATAGCGTGCTTTTGTAGCATTGCTAAGACCTCCTGTTGTAATAGTATGGTATGTTCCTCTGACATTGGTCTGTGTTTGGGTGGTATGTTGGGTGAGGTAGATGTAAGTTCTAGACAGTAACCAGAATGGATAATTTGCTTCACCCACCTGTCTGTCGTGATGGATTCCCAGACAGGTAGGAACTGTGATAATCTGCCTCCGACTGGTGTTAAGTGGTCTGGAGGCAGGTGTAAGAGGTCACTGTTTGGGAGTGGTGGAGGCACGGTTGTTGTTGTTACCTCTACCTCTGCCTTTAGTAAGGTTGAGAGGTTTGTGTATTATTCTCTCTCCCTGTACCTCTATAGGAGGATCTACGAAAGGAACGTTTGGATTGATAAGACTGCAGTGCACCCATAGATTTAGCGGTGTCAGTATCTTTTTTCATTTTGTCTAATAGGACATCTGCTTGAGGCCCGAACAGGAAATCTTCGTTAAGGGGTTGATTGAGAATAGTGGTTTGCACCGCTGGTTTAAAACCTGATATGCGAAGCCATGCGTGTCTCCTTAACATCACGCTTGTATTGACTGTTCTAGAGGCTGTGTCAGCTGCATCTAGAGCACACTTTATTGAGGCATTAGTGATGAACTTTCCTTCCTGGATAAGATCATTTGCCTGTTGTTTATATGGGTCAGGGAGATGTTGTAGCAGCTCCTCTAATTTGTCGTAGTGCGCCCTGTCATATCTAGCTAACAATGCTTGTGTGTTAGCTATTCTCCAGGTGTTGGCTGCTTGTGAAGCCACCCTTTTCCCAGATGCCTCCAGTAGTTTGGACTCTTTTTCTGGTGGTGCAGCATCGCCAGTGGTTTGTGAGTTAGTCCTTTTTCGTGCATTGGCGACTACTAGAGAGTCCAGCTGTAGTTGACCCTTGATGTATGTAGGGTCGGAGGGTGCTGCTCTATATTTCTTTTCCAGTCTAGGGTTGAGTATTCTAGCCCTAATTGGGTCTTTGAATATTTCTGGTACATGTTTTAAAACCCCTTTGAGCATGGGTAATGTGCGTACACTTCTTTCTGTGGTTGGGAAGGTGTCCAGCAAGAAATCCTCTTCCATAGGGTCAGCATGCATATCTACCCCGTGGAAACTAGCAGCTCTGTCTACTAACGGATGGAATGCAATGGGGTCGTCAGGAGGGGATGGTTTTGAAGGATATGGCGTGGTGTCTAGAAGAGGTGTGTTATTGTCTGGTGAATATGGGTCTCCCCATGTGTCCAGGTTGGGATTCGTGTCATCAGGATCTTCATAAGGGTCTTGTGGATCATTATTTATGTCGTCATCTGGGTCCCCATCAGGCTGTGGAGGCATGGGGGTGTGTATGGCACATAAGGCAGAATAGGAGAGAGAGGAGGAGGAGTAACAGGCCTAATAGGAAAAGTAGCAATGTCCTTCCTTTTCAGAGGAATAGGAGAGGGTAAGGCAGGAGGAATTTTCCTCTTGTGGAGCACCACATGACCTGTGTTAGGGTCTATGATGATTCTTTTCTGTTTTGGATCGACAGGATCCAGATAAAACAGCTCCTCCTCTGTATTTGGCGGTTTCGGCACCGAAGATTTTTGGTGTTTCTTACTGGGAGTCGAAGGATTTGTAGGTTTCGGCTTCGACTTGTTTGGCTCGGGAACCTTGTTTTTGTTCGGTTCGGGAGCTTTGACTTCAGCGTCCTTTTTCGGATCGACCGTTTTCTTGGGTTCGATCTGTTTTTTAGGCTCGGTGACCTTTTTGGAGTCGTTAGTCTTTTTCGGGTCGATTAACTTTGTCGGGCCGATATTTTTCTTGGGATCGACAGTTTTCGGCTCTAGATGCTTTGGCTCGACGTTTTTGGGAACGGTCGAGTCTCTCGGCGCCGAAGGCATTTTTGGTGTAGGGAGATACGGTTTGCTCGGTCCTGAGCTACCGGAAGGCTTTTCTATTATCTTCGGAGCCGGGCCCGAGGTTGGGGCTTCCGAAGGGATGTTTCGATCGTGACGAAGGCCTTGTGGCGATGTCTTGACCGGAGCCTTATGTGGGGTGATTGGGACAGGGGCATCGGTACTCACGTGCTGCCCCGCCGGGATTGGGTCATCTGAGTCAGATTCTTCGACTGTGTCGAGCTGTAGGTCGTCCGAGTCCTCAGCATCGAAGATATCGTCCGGTGCTGCTGCTTGTCGATGCATCGCTTGTCGATGGGCCCTCCGGTTCCTGATTGTCTTCTTGGAACGGAAGAGCACGCAGGCTGAGCAGTATTCTTTATGCTCCGGAGATAGACATCTGTTGCACAACGGGTGATGATCCGTGTGTGGGTATTTAGCACCGCACTGGGGGCATTTTTTGAAGGGGGTCCTTTCCATGGGCCCGAGGCCCGCGTGGCGTCGATAGGCCCGGAGGCCTGCGTCAATGAAAATATGGGAAATAAAGTCCTGTAAAGTTGTAGGGTGTCGACCGGAGAGCAATCCCGTCGAGATACGTTTGATTTGCTGTGAGTAAAGTTGAAAACTTCTGAGTCGAAGTTGGCGTCGCAGAAGTACATCCGAACCCGATGGCGGAAAAAAACAATCTGACGATGGAGGAGCTGTCCATGCGCACTGTAGTCCAGGGGAGGAGTCACCTATCTCGTGAGATCTCGAAGACTCTTGAAAGACAACAATGTGCAACCTCCGGACCCAACACTAGGCGGCGATCTAATGCAATAATGTGACTGCAGCAGCTCATATGCCTTGAACATAGAGTTATCGGTTTAAAGGTAAGTACTCGACTGGCAGAGTTGAGGTTCTGGGCATAGACTCAGGGGTCCCCCAGGGTCAGGTAGGTACAGTTGGTTCACGCTCAGCGACTCCAGGGCGGCCGGGTGCAGAGTGAGTTAGGCCCAATGTTATCCTATGAGGGATAGGGGGGCCTTGGTTGTTGGCTGCTGACTGGCAAGCCACGCGGCTGTGGGAGCTGGGCTCCTGGTCACTTACTCAGGGCAAGTGGGGAAGTAGGTAGGTGTAGAGGTTTCACTGCCAGGGCGACTGGGGCGGCTGGGTGCAGGGTGCTTTTGAGCCTTCGGGGGCTCAATTGATTTCAATGGGAAATCTCCGGTTTGGAAAAAGACTGCAAGCTCGGGGACGAGGATTCTTCAGGTGCCACCACCACTTTGAGAAGTAAGTTGGGTAGTTGGAGGATAGGTAGGTACCCCGGGATTGGGCACAGGGGGCCGTGGGGCGCCGTGTGCAGGGGTGCCTTTTGGTGTTGGGAAATCTTACCCTCTGTTGATCGCGGTTGCGGGGGCACCTTGTTCTGAGGCTGCAGGCTCCTTCACGAGTGTCGAGGAAGGTCCTTGGGTGCCGGACTCGGGGCCACAGTCGCCGTGGGGTCGTCCTCGTGGTCTTTGTCCACTCCGGCACTGGCCAGGCTTGGTTGGTGCAGAGTGTGCTGGGATCGCGGTTCCGGGCTGCTGCCAGGGATTAGAGGTAGGTTTTGAGTAGAGCCTCTACTCATGGGAGTCCCAGGGGCTTAGAGCCAAAAGGTAACCAGGTCCTCCGGGGTTTGTGAGGTTGCTGGCCACAAGTGATGCCGGGTTGGAGCAGGAGCAGGTTCGAGGGTCGACAGGCCGGTAGGGCTGGAGCCAAAGCAGTTGGTGTCTTCCTCTTTTTAGCAGCTGCAGGGCAGGTCTTCTTTCTTTCTTGCTCTTCTTTGTAGTTTTGAATCTGGGGAAGGAAGGTTCAGGGTGCCCCTAAATACTAGATTTACGGGCGTTACAGGTAGGTGAAGGGCAGGGGCCAATGGGTCCCTGTCCTGGGGTGGGTACACCCCCTATCCTGCCTCTCTCCTGTGGGAGGAGGGCAGGAGCCTAGTCCTGATAGGGTAGGGATCCCCATCTTCAAGATGGCGAGAGCCTGGAGATGTGCTTCACCTCGCCACCCCCACCTGAGGGGTGGGGTTGGCAGGCTGGCACATTCCCTGTCCTTATTTGGGGTTTCCGGCCAAGCTTCCCGCCAGAGTGGGGGGTTGCAGTGGCCTGGGGAAGCTCACAGAGGCGGCATGCCTTTGAAGCTTCCCCCTGCCCATCCTGGGGGGGGGGGGGGTGAGGAGATTTAGCACCTCGCCCAGGATGTGCATTGTTGCAGACCCAGGAGAGCAGGGGCTCTCCTACCCAGGGGACCAGCAACATGTCTGCTGTGTGGCAGCCTAGGCAGCCTCAGAACAGACGTGGATTGTAGGTTTAGGTTTCAGGGGGCCTCTCCAAGATGCTCTCTGTGGTGCTTTGTACATTAAATCACACACTGGCATCAGTGTGGATTTAATGTGCTGAGCAGTTTGATACCAAACCTCAGTCTTCAGTGCTGCCATTATGGTGCTGTGGAGTTTGTGCTTGACAAGCTCCCAACACCATATACTCTTAGCTGGCAGCACTGCACTTACAGGACCCAGGAATGGACCTGAGTACTGTAGGGGCACAGGGCTCCTGCCTCTGTGCCCACACCATTGGCATAAGGCACCCAGCTAGAGGGGTGGCTGATGTATGCCAGGGCAGTGTAGGTTGTGGGCATGGCACACAGGGATGTGTGCCATGTCGACTCTCTGTTTTGTCTTGTATCCAGACACTCAGCCTGCAAGAGCAGTGTGTGTGTGTTAGGGTACAGGGCCTCTAAGGGTGGCACAATGAGTGCTGCAGCCCTTAGAGGCCTTCCCTGGTCACAAGGCCCTGGGTACCTAGGGTACCATTTACCAGGGGCTGACATGTGGCCAGGGTTTGCCAATTTGGGTTTTGGCTGTTAGGCAGTTTTTAGGGAAGGAACACAGGCCCTGGACACCTGATTGGCAGGAGCCCAGGGCACAACAAGAAAAAGTGCATCAGCTATTAGGCAAAAAAAGGGGGATTACTGCAACAGAAACCCACTTTCTTACACTTAGTTCGTGTTTTTTGTAAGGGATCCGGTGCAAATAGTTCTGGAGAGGTTGGTTGGTCCGTCGGCGTCGGGGCCGTTGGTTTCTTAGGTTTATCGGTGTTGGTTCTTTGTTTGGAACCATGCTTGGAAAACTCCGATTGTTTAGTAGGTGCAGAGATGGATTTCGGCTTCGAAGTGTCGGTGCCCTTGTGTGCTTTTGTCGGTACCGAAGATGGGGTCGGTGCCGAGGAGCTGGGTCTCGACCCAGAGTGTTTCGTTGTGGGGCTCGGTGTCGAGATGGAGGCCGGTTTCTTTTTCGGTGCCGAAGAGTGTTTATCGGCTCAGACGGTGGGCTGGCTCAAGCCCGAGCCACCCGAAGGCTTAATTGGCTTCTTTACCAGTCCCGAAGGTGCGGTGTGGGAAGCAGTGTCTTTGGTCTTGCTTAGTCCCGAAGGCGTGACCGAAGCCTTTTTTGGTGCCGGTGAGGGTGTGGGGTAGATTAGTACTCACGACCCTCTGTGCCGGAGTGATGTCCTCCACATCTGAATAGTCGGCTTCGGAGGCGCTGACGAGACCCTCGTCGGTGTGTTGTTCTGGAGCGTCGACGCCTTCCCCGAAGATGTCGTCCAGGATCGCCGTCGAGGAGTGTGCCATGGTTCTTCTGGCTCTTCGGTCCCAAATAGTTTTCTTGGACCGGAAGGATTTACACGCCGGACAGTCTCGAGCCTCGTGTTCAGGGGAGAGGCAGAGATTGCATATCTCGTGGAGATCAGTGTGGGGGAATTTGGACCCACATCGAGGGCACTTTTTAAACGGAGTCCTTGACATTAGCCAGGACCGGAGCTTGGGTAGGCCCGAAGGCCGCCATCGACGACTGGAACCGAAGGTCTTGGCGATGAGCGGCGCGATCGAAACAATACCGCGAATTGGGGTGAGGATTGCGAGCTCGATCGTCGAACTGGAAGCTGTTCGGAACCGGAGCGCGAAGATTACATCCGAGCCCAACGGCGGAAAAAAAACAATCTGAGGATGGAGCCGAAGCCCATGCGCAATACGATCCAAGGGAGGAGTCACCTACCTTGTGACTTCTAAAGACTTTCCAAGAGGAAAAACAAACTGCAAACATCCGGGCCCAACACCAGATGGCGATCTATGCACAAGTGTGTAATCTGCAGCTCATATGCCTCGAACACATATTTACTTAAATAGCTGCCTCGTCACATTGCCTCCCTGAGGGGCCCCATTAGAATACTGATGGGACCCCAGAAGGATATAATTTCAACTGATTCCTTCCCCTTTTGCAGCACACACAAAGCGAAAACTTCCTTCCATGCCGCTGCATTCTTTTTAAATAAAAAGCTGCAGAAGTCTCTCTCTCCGTGCCGTATTCTGCTGTGCGCTCCTGCAGACGTGCCGGGCACTGTGACAGTGTAAGGTGCGCGCACCTTACATAGGTCACAGCCTACTTTGCATCCTCTGGGGCTGATATGTCTGCCAGTGCCAACTTATGCTTCGATGCCGGAGGTTCGGTTGGTGCAGACTGGTGTTTCAGTGCTGGGGTAGTGCCAGAGCCGTTCCTGTGCTGTGGGCTTGCTGCTCGATTGGGAACGAGAACCTTCTCAACCCTTTTCAGGGTTTGAGGTTTGCTCACAGTATTGGCCTGAGACCAAGGGCTGTGGCATGGTGGAGTTGAGTGCACGTTTTCTATACACTGGGTGTGAGAAAGTGCCATCTTTCTTGCATGGTATGCCCCCACTTTTTGCTGAATGTACTTTGACTGAGTGTGCCCTGGACTCCTGCCAATCAGGTGCCCAGGGCCTATGTTTCTTCCCTAAAAACCTAAAACCCAAATTGGCAAACCCTGGCCACATGTCAGCCCCTGGTAAATGGTACCCAAGGCCTTGTGACCAGGGAAGGCCTCTAAGGGCTGCAGCACTCATTGTGCCACCCTTAGAGGCCCTGTACCCTCACACACAAACACACCCACCCACAAACACACCCACCCACAAACACACACACCCACCCACCCACAAACACACACACAAACACACCCACCCACAAATACACACACACCCACCCACCCACAAACACACACCCACCCACCCACCCTCAAACACCCACCCACCCACCCACAAACACACACACCCACCCACCCACCCACCCACAAACACACACACACACCCACCCACCAACACACACACACCCACCCACAAACACACACACCCACCCACCCACAAACACCCACCCACCCACACCCACACACCCACCCACAAACACCCACCCACCCACACCCACACACCCACCCACAAACACACACACACCCACCCACAAACACCCACCCACCCACACCCACACACCCACCCACCCACAAACACACACACACACACACCCACCCACAAACACCCACCCACCCACACACCCACCCACAAACACCCACCCACACACCCACCCACAGACCCAAACACCCACCCACCCACACAAACACACCCACCCACCCACAAACACACCCACACACCCACCCACAAACACACCCACCCACAAACACAGCCACACACCCAAACACACCCACCCACCCACCCACACACACAAACACACCCACCCACACACCCACCCACACACCCACCCACACACCCACCCACACACCCACCCACAAACACACCCACACACCCACCCACAAACACCCACCCACACACCCACCCACAAACACACACACACACCCACCCAAACACACCCACCCACCCACAAACACCCACACACACACACACCCACCCACCCACAAACACACACACCCACCCACCCACAAACACACACACCCACCCACCCACAAACACCCACCCACCCACACACCCACCCACACACACCCACACACACCCACCCACACACACCCACCCACAAACACACACACCCACCCACCCACAAACACACACACCCACCCACCCACACCCACCCACCCACACCCACCCACACACCCACCCACACCCACCCACAAACACACCCACACACCCACCCACAAACCCACCCACACACCAACAAACACACCCACACACCCACACACCCACCCACAAACACCCACCCACCCACCCACCCACCCACAAACACATACACACACCCACCCACAAACACCCACCCACACACCCACCCACCCACAAACACACACACACACACACCCACACACCCACCCACAAACACCCACCCACCCACAAACACACCCACCCACAAACACACACACCCACCCACAAACACCCACCCACCCACACACCCACACACACACCCACCCACCCACAAACACACACACCCACCCACACACCCACCCACAAACACACACACACCCACAAACACACACACACACACCCAAACACACCCACCCACCCACACACACCCACACACCCACCCACAAACACCCACACACCCACCCACACACACCCACACACCCACAAACACACCCACACACCCACCCACAAACACACCCACCCACCCACCCACAAACACACCCACACACCCACCCACAAACACACCCACCCACCCACCCACAAACACACACACCCACAAACACACCCACCCACCCACCACCCACCCACAAACACAAACACCCACCCACCCACACACCCACCCACCCACAAACACACACACCCACCCACAAACACACCCACCCACCCACAAACACACACACCCACCCACAAACACACACACCCACCCACCAACACACACACACACACCCAAAAACACACCCACACACCCCCACCCCCACCCACACACCCCCACCCCTCCCACACACCCACCCACCCCTCCCACACACCCACCCACACACCCACAAACACACCCACACACCCACACACCCACACACCCACCCACAAACACACCCACCCACAAACACACCCACACACCCACCCACAAACACACCCACACACACCCACACCCACCCACAAACACACCCACACACCCACCCACACACCCACCCACAAACACACCCACACACCCACAAACACACCCACAAACACACCCACACACCCACCCACAAACACACCCACACACCCACCCACAAACACACCCACACACCCACCCACACCCACCCACACACACACCCACCCACACACACCCACCCACAAACAGACCCACCCACCCACCCACAAACACACCCACCCACAAACACACCCACAAGTGCAGTGCTGCCATTTAAGAGCACATGGTGCTGAGAGCTCGTCAAACACGAACTCCACAGCACCATAATGGCAACACTGAAGACTGAGAAGTTTAGTATCAAACTGCTCAGCACAATTAAACCCGCACTGATGCCAGTGTGGGATTTAATGTACCAAGCACCCCAGAGGGCATCTTAGAGATGCCCCCTAAAACCTAACCTTCAATCCATGTCTGTTCTGAGGCTGCCTAGGCTGCCACACAGCAGACATGTTGCTGGACCCCTGGGTAGGAGAGCCCCTGCGCTCCTGGGCCTGCAACAATGCACATCCTGGGCGAGGTGCTAAATCTCCTCCCCCAGGATGGGCAGGGGGAAGCTTCAAAGGCATGCCGCCTCTATGAGCTTCCCCAGGCCACTGCAACCCCCCACTCTGGCGGGAAGCTTGGCCGGAAACCCCAAATAAGGACAGGGGATGTGCCAGCCTGCCAACCCCACCCCTCAGGTGGGGGAGGCGAGGTGAAGCACAACTCCGGGCTCTCGCCATCTTGAAGATGGGAAGCCCTGCTCAATCAGGATTAGGCGACTGCCCCCGTCCCACAGGAGAGAGGCAGGATAGGGGATGTACCCACCCCAGGACAGGGACCCATTGGTCCCTGCCCTTCACCTACCTGCAAAGCCCCTAAATCTAGTATTTAGGGGCACCCTGAACCTTCCTTCCCCAGATTCCAAAATCCGAAGAAGTGCTAGAAGAAAGAAGACCTGCCCTGCAGCTGCTAAGAAGAGGAAGACATCAACTGCTTTGGCCCCAGCCCTACCGGCCTGTCGACCCTCGAACCTGCTCCTGCTCCAATCCGGCATCTCTTGTGGCCAGCAACCTCAGAAACCCTGGAGGACCTGGCTACCTTTTGACTCCAAGCCCCTGGGACTCCCATGAGTAGAGGCTCTACTCAAAATCTACTTCTAATCCCTGGCTTCAGCCCGGAACCGCAAACCCTTCACACTCTGCACCCGCCAAGCCTGGCCCGGAGTGAATAAAGACCACGAGGACGACCCCACGGCGACTGTGACCCCAAGTCCGGCACCCAAGGACTTCCCTCGACGCTCCTGAAGAAGCCTGCAGCCTCAGAACCAGGTGCCCCCCCAACCGCGATCAACTGAGGGTAAGCTTTCCCGACACCAAAAGGCACCCCTGCACCCGGCGCCCCGCAGCCCCCTGTGCCCAATCCCAGGGTACCTACCTATCCTCCAACTACCCAACTTACGTCTCGAAGTGGTGGTGGCACCTGAAGAATCTTCGTCCCTGAGCTTGCAGTCTTTTTCTAAACCGGAGCTTTACCATTGAAACCAATTGAGCGCCCAAAGGCTCAAAAGCACCCTGCACCCAGCCGCTAGAGTGGCCCTGGCAGTGCAACCTCTACACCTATCTACTTCCCCACTTGCCCTGAGTAAGTGACCAGGAGCCCAGCTCCCACAGCCGCGTGGCTTGCCAGTCAGCAGCCACCAACCAAGGCCCCCCCTACCTCTCATAGGATAACATTGGGCCTAACTCTCTGCACCTGGCCGCCCTTGTGCCGCTGAGCGTGAACCAACTGTATCTACCTGACCCTGGGAGACCCCCGAGTCTATGCCCAGAACCTTAACTCTGCCAGTCGAGTACTTACCCTATGGAGAAAATTGAGTTATCGGTTTAAAGGTAACAGTTACTGTTTTTTCCTGAAATTTCTTACAAGTGTGGACTTTTCAAAACGTAAAATATTCACCAAAAATCAAAACGAAAATACCCACCTGCTATTAGGTGAGCTCCCAGTGCTGGATCTTGGTGCCCAGCACTGACTCTGAAAAATACTTACAACTGTACTTACCAGTAACCCAATTTTCTCCCATAGGGAATCATTGACTGTTTTTCTGTGAAATTGTCAATTTCTGAAAACTTTAAATATTCTTTAAAAATCGTATAACTTCTGAAAACATAATTACTTGCCTGTTTTGGATAAAGGTCCCAGTACTGAGTCTAGGCACCCAGTACTGGATTACAAAAGTAACGAGAACATACTATACCTGCAACGTGAAATTACTGCCATAGGGAATCAATGACTGTTTTCTATGAAATATTTTCTAAGTGTCAACTTTTAAAATAGCAAAATATTATCTAAAAATCACCACAGTAATTAAGTCGACTTTTATCACTTATTTCTAAGTACTGTCCCAGGACTGAATCTAGGATCCAGTCCTGGAATTTCAAAAGTAATCTAAAAGTAATCTATTGCAACAACTTCTAATTATTTACAAAAGTCAATTGCCTATTGCAAAAGTATTTACCTACAGCATCTCATTCTGAGAAAGTATTGAATATGCTACTTACCAGTATGCATCTGTTCTTGGCATGTAGGGCTGCTGACATTCATATCTGTGCATAGATCGCCGCCTAGTGTTGGGTCCGGATGTTTGCACGTTGTTGTCCTGGAAGAGTCTTCGAAGTATCCTTGGATAGGTGACTCCTCCCCTGGACTACAGTGCGCATGGGCATCCTCTCCATCCTCAGATTGTTTTTCGCCATTGTGGCAGTGATGGAGTAGATACAGAAAGTGATGACCATGCTTGCAGTAATTCTGAGAGCTGCAGCTGCGACAGGCGCCGGGGAGGAGGGAGGGCGATATGAATGTCAGCAGCCCTACATGCCAAGAACAGATGCATACTGGTAAGTAGCATATTCAGTTCGAGGCATGTGGGCTGCTGAATTCATATCTGTGCATAGAATACATAGCAGTGCCCTCTATTAGCGGCGGCTACCCGTGCCAGCTGCAGCGGTCTGAAAAAGTGTTTTGAGAACAGCCTGTCCTACAGCTGCCTGCTGTTTTGACTGCACATCTACGCAATAGTGTTTTGTAAATGTGTGTGTAGTGGACCATGTGGCTGCTCTGCATATATCATGCAGGGGAATATTTCCTAGGAAGGCCATGGAAGCCCCCAACTTACGTGTTGAGTGGGCTCGTGGTGGAATAGTTAATGTGCGTTTTGCCTTTTGATAACAGATTTGAATACACTTAACTATCCATCTGGCTATCCCTGCTTTGGAGATGGCGTTACCTTTGTGGTGTGGGGCAAAGGCAACGAACAGTTGTTTTGTCTTCCTGAATGGTTTAGTCCTGTTGATGTAGTACATGAGGGCCCTCCGTACATCTAGTGTATGTAGTGCCCTTTCTGCAACAGTTTGTGGGTTTTGGAAGAAAACGGGCAGTTCAATAGTCTGGTTCATGTGGAACTGCGATATTACCTTGGGCATGAACTTGGGGTTGGTACGTAGTACGACCCTGTTGGCGTGAACCTGAATAAATGGCTCTTGAACGGTTAGTGCCTGGAGTTCACTAACTCTTCTGAGGGAAGTGATCGCTACTAGGAAGGCCACTTTCCAGGTAAGGAATTGAATCTCGCATGAGTGTAGAGGTTCAAAGGGTGGACCCATCAGGCGTGTGAGGACCAAGTTGAGGTTCCACATTGGAGCCGGTGGGTGACTAGGTGGAATGACTCGTTTGAGCCCTTCCAAGAATGCTTTGATGGCAGGCACTCTGAATAGAGAGAGGTGCTGCCTGGTTTGCAGATAGGCTGATATTGCGGTCAAATGGACACGTATAGAGGTGTACGCCAGATTGCATCGATATAGGTGTAAGAGATAACAGATGATGTTTTGGATGGATGCGTCCAGCGGGTTGATGTCATTATTACCGCAATAAATGACGAACCTTTTCCATTTGGCTGCATAGCAAGCTCTGGTAGTGGGTCTCCTGGCCTCCTTGATGATGTCCATACAGTCAGGTGGCAGGTTGAGATAGCCAAACTCTAGGACTTCAGGAGCCAGATCGCCAGATTCAGCTGTTGCGGATCTGGGTGCTGAACCTCTCCATGGTTCTGCGTCAAATGCGCGGGTTTGATCCGCAGCCTTTGATGCGGCACCACGGAAAGTTCGAGGAAGGTGGTGTACCACGGCTGGCGTGCCCACGTGGGAGCAACTAGGACGAGTGTCAGGGAGTGTTGTCGGAGTTTGCGGGCCACTAGCGGTATCAATGGCGCTGGGGGAAAAGCGTACGCAAATCTGCCGGACCAGTTCATCCATATCGCATTGCCCTGCGACTGCGGATGTGGGAATCTGGCGGCGAAGCTTGGGCATTTTGCGTTTTCGCTTGTCGCGAATAGGTCTATCTCCGGATGACCCCACTGCTGAAAGTACGGTTGGAGTACTGATGGGTGTAACTCCCACTCGTGCATTTGGTGGCTGTGTCTGCTGAGCAGATCCGCCATCTGGTTGTCCTTGCCAGGGAGGTGTTCCGCCATGAGGAACATGTTCCTTTGAATGGCCCACTTCCACATGCTCTGAGCCAGATGAGACAACTGTGGAGAGTGTGTGCCTCCCTGTTTATGTATGTAGTACATTGCGGTCATGTTGTCCGTCCGGATCAACACGACCTTGTTGCATAGATGTACTTTGAATGCCTTCATGGCTAGGAAGATTGCCATCAATTCCAGAAGGTTGATGTGCAACTTCTTTTGTTGTGTTGTCCATAGTCCTTGCACTGTGTAGTGGAGTACATGAGCTCCCCATCCCTGGAGAGACGCGTCCGCTGTCAGTACTATTTGTGGGACAGGCTCTTGGAACGGTCGGCCCTTGCAAAGGTTTTGTGGATTCCACCAATGCAGAGAGTTGTATGCCCGACCGCTCACCAACACTAGGTCCTTTAACTGTCCTTGAGCCTGATTCCACTGACGTGCTAGGCACTCCTGAAGTGGGCGCATATGTAATCTCGCGTGCGGGACTATGAAGATGCAGGAGGCCATCATGCCTATCAACTGCATAAACACTCGCGCTGGAAGTGAGTGATTGGGTTTGAATTTGGAGATCAGCAGTTGTATGCTGTTGATCCTCACTAAATTTGGCTGAGCTGTGGCCGCCAGAGTGTCTATAGTCGCACCTAGGTACTGTTGTACGTGTGCGGGCTGGAGATGGGACTTTGGATAATTCAGTGAGAATCCCAGACTGTGAAGAAGGTGAATGGTGCGGGACATGTGGCTTGCACATTGCTGGGCTGACTTCGCTTGAACGAGCCAGTCGTCTAGGTAGGGGTAGACGTGTATATGCTGCCTCCGTAGATGTGCTGCCACCGTAGCTAGGCACTTCGTGAAAACCCTGGGCGCTGTTGTCACGCCGAAGGGAAGGACTTTGAACTGATAGTGCTGCCCCTGAACAGTGAACCTGAGGTATTTTTTGTGTGAGGGGTGGATGGGTATGTGAAAGTACGCATCCTTGAGGTCCAGTGTGGCTAGGAAGTCTCCCTGCTTGAGAAGCGGAAGGACTTGCTGTAGAGTGAGCATATGAAAGTGCTCTGAAAGAATGTACTGGTTCAGGGGTCTCAGGTCCAATATAGGTCTGAGCGACCCGTCCTTTTTTGGAATTAAGAAGTAGAGGGAGTACACTCCCGCACCCTGCTCGTGGATGGGTACGACCTCTATAGCGCCTTTTAGAAGCATACTTTGCACTTCTTGCTGTAAGAGCGTTAAGTGCTCTGAGGACATAGGACGGCTTCTTGGTGGTATTGTGGGTGGAGTGGAGGTTAACTCCAGACAGTAACCGTATTTTATAATATCTTTGACCCACCTGTCCGTGGTGATGGAATTCCACGTGGACAGGAACCTTTGTAGCCTTCCCCCGACAGGTGTTATGTGGTCGGGAGGAAGGGAGAGGGCGTCACTGCTTGTTCTTGGGGGAGGACCTGGTGTTGCCGTAGCCGCGTCCTCTGCCCTTTGTGCTGGAGCCACGATATCCACCTCGGGTGTTTTTATCATAGGTGGTCTGTGTATTGCCTTTGTTATATGTTTGTTGTGACCCCTGTCCTCTACCTGCTCCCTTGTTTCCGGGGCGACGAAAGGAGCCGCTCCGAAAGGACTGAGTTTGTAGTGCGCCCATGGACTTTGCAGTGTCCGTATCCTTTTTTATCTTTTCGAGGGTGGTGTCAACCTCTGGCCCGAATAAATAGTCGGGGTTGACGGGCTGGTTCAGTATATTGTTTTGTACCTCAGGCTTGAATCCTGAGATCCGTAGCCAGGCATGTCGTCGCAACATGACGCTTGTGTTTATGGCTCTGGCAGCCGTGTCTGCAGCATCTAGTGCGCATTTGATGGAAGCGTTCGTTAGTAGCTGTCCTTCTCTGATGAGCATTTCTGCGCCTTCCTTGAACTGGTCATGGAGATGTTGGAATATTTGCTCAAGTGTGTCATAGTGCGCTCTATCATAGCGAGCAAGGAGCGCCTGAGTGTTGGCTATGCGCCATATGTTGGCAGCTTGGGCGGCAACTCGCTTGCCAGAGGTTTCTAACACCTTGGACTCTTTGTCCGGGGGAGGAGCGTCACCTGTTGTTTGCGAGTGCGCCCTCTTGCGTGCATTCGCTACGACGATGGAGTCGAGTGGTAATTGTCCTCTGATGTAAGTAGGATCCCCAGGTGCTGATCTGTATTTTTTATCAATCCTGGGGTTTATCACTCGTGCCCTGGTGGGTTCTTTGAAAATGTCCTTGGCTGGTTTGAGGACCCCCTTCAACATTGGCAGAGTCTTTACATGTCTTTCTGAGGATGCAAAGGTGTCCATTAGAAAGTCATCTTCGATGGTATCAGAGTGAAGCTGCACCCCATGGTTATTGGCAGCACGTTCGATAAGAGCATTGAACGCCGCAGTATCCTCCGTAGGAGATGTCTTTGCCCCATAGAGTTGTGGATCCTGTGCATCGAGAGGTGCACTGGGGTCTGCAGGGTCGCCCCAAGTGTGATCAGGGTCCTGCTGGTCATCAGGGTCCGTGTCTACATGGTAGGGGACTTGGTCAGCCATGTAGTCCTCCAATGCGTCTGTATCGGAGCGTGTGGGGGAGAACCGGTGTGGATCCTGGTAGGATGAATGGAAGGGTTCATAAAGGAGAGGTTCCGATTCTGCAGGCAACTTCCTTTTTAGTGGGATCCTGAAAGGGTCCAATGGCGGCTCCGAAGTTATCCTTCGGTCCTGGAGAATCATCCTGCCAGTGCCGGCGTCGATGATACGTGCCGGAGACGTCTCAGCAGGTGTGACCGTAGGTTGGGTGACCCGTGTCCTGAGTTGGAACATTTTTGGGGTTGTTGACGGAGGCAAGCCGAAGGTAATGTTGGTCGGCACCGAAGAGGCTGCGGGAGCTCCGACCGAACCGGAGCCCGACGTGTCCTGGAGGACAGGTGTGGTTTTGCTGCCTTGCGTCGCACCAGGTCGTACTTGGGGCGCCTTCGAGGCTTTGGCACCGGCCAGGCTCGTAGAGGCGGCCGTAGATTTTTTCGGCGCCGGCGGGTCATCGAGTCGGGGTGAAGAGATCACCGTCGAAGTCTTCGATACCTGAGGCTTAGGTGTCGTCGAGGGAGCGATGTGAGACACAGCAGGCGGTACGGCCCTTGGTGTCGTCGGTGCCGGTAGCCGAGCAGGTTTGTCGGTGCCGATGGCTTTTTTCCGTTTGTCGACTCCAACGTCGCCCGCTTCAAGTTCGGCACCGAAGTCCCTCTTGGTGCGGTCGGTGCCGACGCGGTGCGCTGGCGTCGAAGGCCTCGATCCGACCAGCGCTACTTTCAGTTTCGGTGGAACCTGAGCAGCTTTCGGTTTCGGTTTTGTGGTAGGGAAACCAGCCTGTTTATGTAGTAATGGCTGCCGCTGAACGTCCGAGGCCGGGCCCGAGGGCGGGGCCGAAGAACTGCGGGATGGGTCTCGGGTAAGGCCCGAAGGCGATCCCTCGACCGGAGCCATAGGCTGTGGCACTGGTGTTTGAACGGTTTGAACAGGTAGGCCTTGTTCATCATTGGAGCTACTTTCTTCGGCCCCGAAGGCCTCCTCGTCGTCTCCTACCTCGGTGTCGTCTTCACCTCTGTGGAAGAGTGACTCGCCGTCCTCGTCCGATCCGGGTTCGTGTTCGGAAACGGGACTGGAGGGCAAGACTTCCAATTCCTCGACGTCTTCGGCCTCGCCGAAGATGTCTGTTGGGGCCGGTGTCGCGTGCTGCGCCTCGAGTCTCGCCGCTCGTCGATTCCGCAGAGTCTTCTTCGAGCGGAACCGGGCACAGGCCATGCATGTTGATTCGTCGTGGTCCGGCGAAAGGCATTTGTTGCACACCGGATGGACGTCGATGTGTGGGTACTTCGCATTGCATACCGGACACCTTTTGAATGGCGTCCTGGATTCCATCGTCGAAGTAGTCGATGGACAGGTAAATGCGAAAGCAGTCGGTGCTGAAAGTTAGTAAACTAACAAATTCTATCGAAACCCGATCGATAAACAGTACCGACGCGAACTAAAGGCCTTTTGGCCTCGAAAAAATATTTTCCTAACTTGAGCTAAGATAGCACATCCGAACCCAATGGCGGAAAAAAACAATCTGAGGATGGAGAGGATGCCCATGCGCACTGTAGTCCAGGGGAGGAGTCACCTATCCAAGGATACTTCGAAGACTCTTCCAGGACAACAACGTGCAAACATCCGGACCCAACACTAGGCGGCGATCTATGCACAGATATGAATTCAGCAGCCCACATGCCTCGAACATTTTAATACCTATTGTTGGTTCTAAAATAAAACAAGCATATATTTTTTTATATATAAACCATTGGCCTAGAGTTCAGTTATTGAGTGTGTGAGACCATTTGCTGACTGAGTGTGTGCAACAAATGCTTTACACTGTCCTCTGATACCGCCTTACTGCTCAACCGAGCTACCACTTTAGAGATTAAGGTTATATCTATCTTTAGCCTCTGCCAAACCTCTGGGGACTGTGGACTCTGTACCTATTTGGGAACAGTATATACAGTGCCACTTTCTCACACTGGGTTGTAAGTACTCATGGCAGGTTCGTCATCTTGGTCATCGACCCGGATACAAGGATCAGCCTCAGCAATGTATGCCCCTCTTCATGCAATGGAGCGTGTTCTTCCCCAGAGGATGAATGTGGGCTGGTGTTGACCACCCCAACTCTTACTAGAGCTCTTGCTTAGATTTCCACATCGCTGTTATGCGGAAATTCTGCTTCGGTCACCAGTTCCATGGTGTGTGCTAGGCATAGATCCCTATGGATCCAAAGTGTCCTTTTGTTTTCGAACTATGCGCATGCCGTGTCCTCGTCCTCTTTGTACCCTGGAGATAGGCACAAATGACACACTTCCGGTTTGTCAGAGTATGCGTATTGGTCCTGCACCAAAACTCATTACGAAACTGTTGGAAAACGAGGCAGCATCTGTGAGGAATGCACAAATAACATGACTACATTTGTCCTTCACTGGGAACCAAACACCCAATTGTAGCACCCGACTCTGAGGGTAGCGTTGCAGTGCAGTCTGAGGCTTACTCAAGGGAGGTGGTGTGGGCTAGTAATCACCCTTTGCAGGTGTGCAGAAATAACACTCAATAATTGATTGTCCAGTCTGTACTTTGCTTTATAAAACTAAGAGTACATTTATTAAACACACACACTACTCAATACTTTGCACCAATTTACAAATATACATAAGCTGTTGGAATTACTTTGTGACATTGCATAACATCTCCAACCCTCCCGCGTGGGGGGTGGGGGGTCTAGTACCACCACTTCCATGTATGCACATCATCTTGCTCCCAATGCAGTTAGTTGAACATAACATGGAGCGAGGGCCCTGCGCACTGGCACCATCCCAGTGGCGACCCCATGTAGGAAAGTGGCTCTGTATATACTGTTCCCAAATAGGTACAGTGTGTACAGAGTCCACAGTCCCCAGAGGTTTGGCAGAGGCTAAAGTTAGATATAACCTTACTCTCTAAAGTGGTAGCTTGGTCGAGCAGACAGGAAGTATCAAAGGACAGTGTAAAGCATTTGTTGCACACACTCCGTCAGCAAATGGTCTCACACACTCAAGAACTGAACTCTAGGCCAATAGTTTGTATTGAATATGCTACTTACCAGTATGCATCTGTTCTTGGCATGTAGGGCTGCTGACATTCATATCTGTGCATAGATCGCCGCCTAGTGTTGGGTCCGGATGTTTGCACGTTGTTGTCCTGGAAGAGTCTTCGAAGTATCCTGAGATAGGTGACTCCTCCCCTGGACCACAGTGCGCATGGGCATCCTCTCCATCCTTAGATTGTTTTTCGCCATTGTGGCAGTGATGGAGTACATACAGAAAGTGATGACCATGCTATACAGTAATTCTGAGAGCTGCAGCTGCTACAGGCGCCGGGGAGGAGGGTGGGCGATATGAATGTCAGCAGCCCTATATGCCAAGAACAGATGCATACTGGTAAGTAGCATATTCAGTTCGAGGCATGTGGGCTGCTGAATTCATATCTGTGCATAGAATACATAGCAGTACCTCCTATTAGCGGCGGCTACCAGTGCCAGCTGCAGCGGTCTGAAAAAGAGTTTTGAGAACAGCCTGTCCTACAGCTGCCTGCTGTTTTGAGTGGACATCTACACAGTAGTGTTTGGTAAATGTGTGTATAGTGGATCATGTGGCTACTCTACATATTTCCTGTAAAGGAATGTTTCCCAGGAAAGCCATGGACGCCCCTAACTTACGTGTTGAGTGGGCTCGTGGGGGGGGATCGTTGATGTGCGTTTAGCCTTTTGATAGCAAATTTGAATACATTTAACGATCCATCTGGCTATACCTGCTTTGGAAATGGCGTTGCCTTTGTGTTGTGGAGAAAAGGCAACGAAAAGTTGTTTTGTCTTCCTAAAGTCTTTAGTTCTGTCTATATAGTACATGAGGGCCCTTTTCACATCTAGTGTATGGAGCATTCTCTCAGCGACATTTTGTGGATTCTGAAAGAAAACAGGCAGTTCAATAGTTTGATTCATGTGGAACTGCGATATTACTTTAGGCATGAATTTGGGGTTGGTACGTAGTACAACCCTGTTTGCGTGAACCTGTATGAATGGCTCTTGAATGGTTAGTGCCTGGAGTTCACTAACTCTTCTTAACGAAGTGATTGCTACTAGGAAAGCTACTTTCCAGGTGAGGAATTGAATCTCACATGAGTGGAGAGGTTCGAAGGGTGGACCCATTAGTCTGGTGAGGACCAAGTTGAGGTCCACACTGGTGCTGGCGGGTGTCTTGGGGGAATTACTCGTTTAAGTCCCTCCAAGAAAGCTTTGATGGCAGGCACTCTGAATAAAGAGAGGTGCTGCCTGTTCTGGAGATAGGCTGCTATTGCGGTTAAATGGATGCGTATTGAGGTGTATGCCAGATTGCATCGGTATAGGTGTAAGAGGTAACAGATTATGTTTTGAATGGATGCGTCTAGCGGGTTTATGTCATTGTGGGTGCAGTAGATGATAAACCTCTTCCATTTAGCTGCATAGCAAGCTCTGGTAGTGGGTCTCCTGGCCTCCTTGATGATCTCCATACAGTCAGGTGGCAGGTTTAGGTAGCCAAACTCTAAGACTTCAGGAGCCAGATTGCCAGGTTCAGCTGTTGCGGATCTGGGTGCTGAATTTCGCCATGGCTCTGCGTTAGAAGTGCAGGTTTTATCCGCAGCCTTTGATGCGGCACCACGGAAAGTTCCAGAAAGGTGGTGTACCATGGCTGGCGCGCCCATGTTGGAGCAACTAGGATAAGCGTCAGTGAGTGCTGTCGCAGTTTGCGTGCCACCAGTGGTATTAATGGCGCCGGGGGAAAAGCGTACGCAAATCTGCCAGTTCATCCATATCGCATTGCCCTGCGATTGTGGATGTGGGAACCTGGCGGCAAAGCTTTGGCATTTTGCGTTTTCGTTTGTGGCGAATAGGTCTATCTCTGGGTGACCCCACTGTTGGAAGTACGGTTGGAGTACTGATGGGTGTAGCTCCCACTCATGCATCTGGTGGCTGTGTCTGCTGAGCAGATCCGCCATCTGGTTGTCCTTGCCCGGGAGGTGTTCCGCCATGAGGAATATGTTCCTCTGAATGGCCCACTTCCACATGCTCTGAGCCAGATGAGACAACTGTGGAGAGTGTGTTCCTCCCTGCTTCTGTATGTAGTACATGGCAGTCATGTTGTCCGTCCGGATCAACACGACTTTGTTGCACAAGTGTACTTTGAATGCCTTCATTGCCAGGAAGATTGCCATCAGTTCCAGAAGGTTGATGTGCATCTTCTTTTGTTGTGTTGTCCATAGTCCCTGCACTGTGTAATTGAGTACATGAGCTCCCCATCCCTGGAGAGACGCGTCCGCCGTCAGTATTATTTGTGGAACAGGCTCTTGGAACGGTCGGCCCTTGCAAAGGTTTTGTGGATTCCACCAATGCAGAGAGTTGTATGCCCGACCGCTCACCAACACTAGGTCTTTTAACTGCCCGTGAGCCTGATTCCATTGACGTGCTAAGCACTCCTGTAGCGGGCGCATATGTAGTCTTGCGTGCGGGACTATGAAAATGCAGGAGGCCATCATGCCTATCAACTGCATGAACACTCTTGCAGGAAGGGAGTGTTGTGGTTTGAACTTGGAGATCAGCAGTTGCATGCTGTTGATCCTCACTAAATTTGGCTGAGCTGTGGCTGCCAGAGTGTCTATTGTCGCGCCCAGGTACTGTTGTACGTGTGCGGGTTGTAGATGTGATTTTGGGTAATTTAGTGAGAATCCCAGACTGTGAAGAAGGTGAATGGTGAGGGACATGTGGCTGGCACATTACTGGGCTGACTTTGCCTGAACAAGCCAGTCGTCCAGGTAAGGGTAGACGTGAATGTGTCGTCGCCGTAGATGTGCAGCCACTGTAGCTAGGCACTTGGTAAAGACCCTGGGTGCTGTTGTTACACCGAAGGGGAGGACTTTCAATTGATAGTGCTGTCCCTGAATAGTGAACCTGAGATATTTCCTGTGTGATGGGTGGATGGGTATGTGGAAGTACGCATCTTTGAGGTCTAGAGTGGCTAGGAAGTCTCCCTGGCTGAGCAGCGGGAGAACCTGCTGTAGGGTGAGCATATGAAAATGCTCCGACAGAATGTAGTGGTTGAGGGGTCTGAGGTCTAGTATAGGTCTGAGCGACCCGTTCTTTTTTGGGATTAGGAAGTACAGGGAGTACACCCCTGTCCCCTGCTGGTTGACGGGCACGACCTCTATTGCACCTTTTTGCAGCATAGTTAGCACTTCCTGCTGCAATAATGCTAAGTGCTCTGCGGACATAGGACGGTGCTTTGGCGGTATTGTGGGTGGAGTGGAGGTTAATTCGAGACAGTAACCGTGCTGGATAATATCCCTGACCCACCTGTACGTGGTGATGGATTTCCACGCGGACAGGAACCGCTGGAGTCACCCCCGACAGGTGTTACGTGGTCGGGGGGAAGGGAGAGGGCTTCACTGTTTGTTCTTGGGTGAGGACCTGGTGTTGCCGTAACCGCGTCCTCTGCCCTTGGTGCTGGAGCCACGATATCCACCTCTGTTGTTTTTATCGTAGGTACTCTGTGTGCCCCCTTTATTGTATGTCTGCTGTGACCCCTGTCCTCTAGCTGCTCCCCTATTCCCGGGGCGACGAAAGGAGCCACTACGAAATGTCTGCGTTTGCAGAGCCCCCATTGACTTTGCAGTGTCAGTGTCCTTTTTTATCTTTTCTAAGGTGTTGTCAACTTCTGGTCCGAATAGGTAGTCGGGGTTGACAGGCTGATTTAGGATGTTGTTTTGAATCTCAGGTTTGAATCCGGAGATTCTTAAGCAAGCGTGTCGGCGTAACATGACGCTGGTGTTTATCGCCCTCGCAGCTGTGTCTGCAGCATCTAGTGCGCACTTAATGGATGCGTTTGTAAGAAGTTGTCCCTCTCTGATGAGGAGCTCCGCTGCCTCTTTGTATTCGTGTGGCAGATGTTGGGAGTAGTGACTCTAGCGTGTCGTAGTGTGAAAGATCGTAGCGAGCCAGGAGGGCCTGTGTATTGGCAATGCGCCAGATGTTTGCTGCTTGAGCTGCAATTCTCTTGCCTGAGGTCTCCAGCACTTTGGACTCCTTGTCGGGGGGAGGAGCATCACCCGTTGTTTGTGAATGGGCTCGTTTGCGAGCATTAGCAACAACCATGGAGTCTAAAGGTAACTGACCCCTAATGTACATAGGGTCTCCGGGTGCAGGCTTGTATTTCTTTTCGATTCTGGGGTTCAGCACCCATGCCCTGGTTGTTTCTTTAAAAATGTCTTTTGCAGGTTTTAGAACTCCCTTCAACATTGGCAGAGTTTTGACGGTTTTCTCAGAGGAGGCGAAAGTGTCCACTAAGAAATCTTCTTCTACAGTGTCAGAATGGAGTTCCACTCCATGATTGGCAGCAGCCCGTTCTATGAGGGCATTAAAGGCAGCAGTGTCCTCTGTGGGAGATGTCTTTATATTGTAAAGCTGCGTGTCAGGAGTATCTGGTGCGTTACCCTGGTCGGTGGGGTCATCCCATGCCTGATCTGGGTCTTGCAAGTGATCATCAGGATCGATATCCCCAGGGTAGGTGGTATCATCCCCTATATAGTCCTCTCCTGCGTCTGCCTCTGAATGCGCAGGAGAAAAGGACGGCGGATCCTGAAGGAAGGGTTGAAAGTGTTCATGAAGCACTGGTGCGGAACCTGCCGGCAATTTGTGTTTCAGAGGAATTTTGTATGAGTCCAAGCCCTTCTCTGGCGTGATTTTCCGCTTGCGGAGCATCAACCTACCAGTGTCGGTGTCGATAAAGTGTGCCTGTGAAGGCTCGATATTGGTTTGTCCAGTGGATAGTGACCGTGTTTGGCGGACACGTGTCCGAATTTGGAACATTTTCGGTGCCATGGGTGGCGGCAATCCAAATGTAATGTGCGCCAGCGCCGAGTGTGATTTTGCGGCCTTGTGCGTTTCGGGACCCGACGTAGAGTGGAGGGTTGCCCGGTCTCTGATGCGTTGCAACGATGCTGAGACCTGTTGCAAGGTGAACGCAGATGGCGCCTTGGAACCGATCGGCACCTTGGAGGTAGGCGTCGAAGCGGCATCCGACTTATTTCCCGTCTTTGGGTCGTCGATCCGAAGGGAGGTATCGACGCTCGTCGGAGTCGATGATTTGGCAGGCGCCACCGTCTTCGATGTCGACGCAGACGGGTCGACCACCTTGACCTTGGTGGGTTGGGCCGTAATCTTCGGTGCCATAGGCCGAGGCGTCTTGTGGGGACCGAGGGCCTTCTTCTTTGGCTCGGCGCCGGGACCCGTCGCGGTGAGCTCGGCACCGAAATCTCGTTTGGTGTGTTCGGTGCCGATGACCTGTGCCGGCGTCGAAGGAGTGGAGGGCTTCGAGGCCTTCGATCCGATCGCAACCTGTTTCACTTTCGGTTTCGATGTAACCGGTGCGACGGACGGTTTCGGTTTCACTGAAGGGAATCCAGTCGTCTTCGATAATAATGGCTCCTGTGAAATGTTAGAGTCCGGGCCTTGAGGCGGGGCCGAAGAACCGTGTGACTGATCTTGGGTAAGGCCTGCAGGCGATCCCTCGACCTGAGCCTTATGACGACTTAGTCTCTCGGCCTCCATATCGACGGGTTGGCCTAGCTCTTCGCTGGAGCTATCTTCCTCGGCCCCAAGGGCCTCATTGTAGTCTCCTACCTCTTCGACGACGTCTTCGCCCTCAAAGATCACCTCATCGTCGTCTTCCGATCGGGAGTCATGTTCGGAAGCGTGGCTGGAGTCTACGTCTTCTACGCTCTCGGCGTCTTCGTCCTCGGTGCTAAAGATGTTGGCCGGGGCAGGCGCCGATTGCTGTGCCTCCAATCTCGCTGCCCGTCGATTCCGGAGAGTCTTATTCGAGCGGAACCGGGCGCAGGCCATACATTTCGACTCATCGTGATCCGGTGAGAGACATTTGTTGCATACCGGATGGACATCGATGTGTGGGTATTTCGCGTGGCATAAAGGACATCTCTTGAAGGGAGTCCTCGATTCCATCGTCGATCTAAGTTCGATGTTCGGACCAAAGCGGATCCGAAAAGCGTGAAGAAGGTGCTAAAACACAAAATAAACTGGTCGATACCGAACGGGAACAGTACCGACGAGATCTAAAGGCCTTTTGGCCTTAAACTAAAGTTTTGTAACTTGAGCTAAGATAAGCACATCCGAACCCAATGGCGGAAAAAAGAATCTAAGGATGGAGAGGATGCCCATGCGCACTGTAGTCCAGGGGAGGAGCCACCTATCTCGTGATACTTCGAAGACTCTTCCAGGACAACAATGTGCAATCATCCAGATCCAACACTAGGTGGCGATCTATGCACAGATATGAATTCAGCAGCCCACATGCCTCGAACCAAAATATACTTTCTCAGAATGAGATGCTTTAGTTAAATACTTTGCAATAGGCAATTGACTTTTGAATGCAATAGTTACAGTGTGTTGCAATAGGCAACACAATTTCAAACACAATAATACATTGAGCTCAATGGGAATTTTAAGTTAAATGCAATTGATTACTTTCAGGATTACTTTTCTAACTCCAGGACTGGATCCTAGATTCAGTCCTGGGACAGTTCTTGAAAACAAGTGAATAAATACGCTTTAGTTACTGTTGCGATTTTTAAGCAATATTTTGGTATTTTAAAAGTTGACACTTCAAAACTTTTTCTAATCAAATTGCCAATGTTATCCTATGGGAGGAAATTCACTTAGCAGGTAAGTGGGGTTATGGTTACTTTTTCGGGTTCAGTGTTGGATCCTGGATCCAGCACTGGTATACCACCTGTAAGCAGTTGATAGAATGCGTTTAGGTTATACAGGTAATTTTTAACGATTATTTGTAAGTTTGCAAAATCGACAGAAGAAATTTCACAAATAAACAGTCAATGGTTTCCTATGGGAGAAAGTTCAAGTTATGGGTAAAGTATGTTCTTGTTACTTTTGTAATCCAGGGCTGGGCTCCTAGGCTCAGTACTGGGACATCTATCTAAAACAGGTAAGTAATTACGTTTCCACAGTCGGTACCATTTTTAAAGAATATTTGTAGTTTGCAAAAATCGACAGAAGAAATTTCACAGAAAAGCAGTCAATGGTTTCCTATGGAAGAAAACTGAGTTAGCATAAAGTATGGTTTGTAATTACTTTTCAGGGTCAGTGCTGGGCACCAAGATCCAGCACTGGGATCTCTCCTAATAGCAGGTGAGTCTTTTCGATTTCGTTACTCGGTTGATTTTAGGTGAATATTTTAAAGTTTAGAAACTCCACACTTAGAAGAAATTTCAGAAGAAGCCAGTCAATGTTATCCTATGTAAGAAAAGTGAGTTATCGGCTTTTGGGTAAGTACTCTACTGGCAGAGTTAAGGTTCTGGGCATAGACCCAGGGGTCTCCCAGGGTCAGGTAGGTACAGTTGTTACACCCTCAGCGGCACAGGGGCAGCCGGGTGCAGAGTGAGTTAGGCCCAGTGTTATCCTATGGAAGGCAGGGGGGTCCTTGGTTGGTGGCTGCTGGCTAGCAGGCCACGCGGCTGTGGGAGCTGGGCTCCTGGTCACTTGCTCAGGGCAAATGGGGAAGTAGGTAGGAGCAGAGGTTGCACAGCCAGGGGCACTCGGGCGGCTGGGTGCAGGGTGCTTTTGAGCCATCGGGCGCTCAATGGATTGCAATGGAGAAGCTCAAGAACTAACAAAAGGCTGCAAGCTTGGGGATGAGGATTCTTCAGGTGCGACCACCACTTCGAGAGGTAAGTTCGGTAGTTGGAGGACAGGTAGGTACCCAGGAGTTGGGCACAGGGTCCGCAGGGCACCGGGTGCAAGGGTGTCTTTTCGCGTTGGAATATCTTACCCGCAGCTGGTCGCGGTTGGAGGGGTCCCTGGTTCTGAGGCTGCTGGTGGCATCGAGGTGGGTCCTTGGGTGCCGGATTCGGGGTCACAGTCGCCGGGGGGACGTCCTCGTGGTCTTGGTCCACTCCAGCACAGGCCAGGCTTGGCAGGTGCAGAGGTCGCGGTTCATGGAGGATGCCAGGGGTCAGTTACTTGCTTTGAGCAGTACAACTGCTCGTGGGAGTCCCAGTTGGTTAGAGTCACAAGGCAGTCAGGTCCTCCGGGGTTTTTGAGGTTGCTAACCACTGGAGACGCTGGGGTTTTCGCAGGAGCAGGTTCGAGGGTCGACAGGCCTGTAGGGCTGGGGCCAACTCAGTTGGTGTCTTCCCCTTGTTAGCAGCTGCATGGCGGGTCTTCTTAATTTTCTTGCTTGTTTCGGAATCTGGATCTGAGAAATGAAGGTTCAGGGTGCCCCTAAATACTAGATTTAGAGGCGTTACAGGTAGGTAAAGGGCAGGGACCAATGGGTCCCTTCCCTGGGGTGGGTACACCCCCTATCCTGCCACTCTCCTGTGGGAGGGGGGCAATAGCCAAGTCCTGATTGGGCAGGGCTCCCCATCTTCAAGATGGAGAGAGGCCGGAGATGTGCTTTACCTCACCTCCCCCACCTGAGGGGTGGGGTTGGCAGAGGCTGGCACACCCCCTTTCCTCCCTTGGGGTTTCCCGCCAGTCTTCCCGCCAGAGTAGTGGTCAGAACCGGTAGGGGCCAGTTGCTGAGTACAGCCAAGTGGCCTGGAGAAGCTCACAAAGGTGGCATGCCTTTGAAGCTTCCCCTGCCCATCCCGGGGGAGGAGACCTAGCACCTCGCCCAGGATGTACATTGTTGCAGGCCCAGGAGAGCGGATGGCTCTCTATCCAGGGGTCCAGCAACTCATCTGCTGTGTGGCAGCCTAGGCAGCCCCTCAGACAGGACGTGGATTGTAGGTTAGGTTCAGGGGGCAACTCTAAGTTGCCCTCTGTCGTGCATCTTACATTAAATCCCACACTAGCATCAGTGCGGGTTTGATGTGCTGAGAAGTTTGATACCAAACTTCTCAGTCTTCAGTGTAGCCATCATTGTGCTGTGGAGTTCGTGTTGACTTACAGTGCCCAGGAATAGACCTGGGTACTGTAGGGGCACAGGGCTCATGCACCTGTACCCACACCACTGGCATAGGGCACCCAGCTAGAGGGGTGGCTGCTGTATGCCAGGGCAGTGTAGGTGGTGGGCATGGCACACAGGGATGTGTGCCATGTCGACTCTTTGTTTTGTCTTGTACCCAGACACTCAGCCTGCAAAGGCAGTGTGTGTATGTCAGGGTAGCAAAATAAGTGCTGCAGCCCTTAGGGGCCTTCTCCGGTCACAAGGCACTGGGTATCTAGGGTACCATTTACCAGGGGCTGACAGGTGGCCATAGATGCCAATTGGGTTTAGGCTTTGTTAGAATTGGGGGTCTCTAGTTGGCACAGGTAGGTACTTGTGACAAACAGGGGCCCTCTCCTCTAGTCAGGGTAAGGGGGCCCTCTCCTCTAGTCAGGGTAAGGGGGCCCTCTCCTCTAGTCAGGGTAAGGGGGTACACTCCTAAAATAACCCCTGCTCACCCCCTTGGTAGCTTGGCACGAGCAGACAGGCTTATCTCAGAGGCAGTGTGTAAAGCATTTGTGAACACATACAGTAATCAAGTGACAATACTACAAATGGACACCACACAGGTTGTATATTTATAAAAATAAGTATCTTTTATATAGTTACCACAAGACCATAAACGACAAAAATAATCCACAATACTATTAGAAATTAAGAGTTCTTGTTAAAAAGGCTTAAATCAAAGTTCTGTGCGAGTCGGTAGCCCTGTCCGGCTACAGCGTTGCTGAAATAACACGGAGTCTAACAAATCCAGTGGACCGCGTCGGTCCAGGCCCACTCAAGTGTCGACAGACTCTGTCACAGTACCTTTTACTTCAGGCGTTCGTCGCGGTGCAGAAAAGAAAGCGTTGCAGGACGCGTTGTCCCTCGATGCGGTGCAGGCAACGGCCCGTTGACGGAGTCGGTGGGTCCGAGGCATACGTTGCAGGGCGAGACGGTGCTTCGATGCGGTGCTTGCAGTGCGGCGACAGAGCTGGATTGCGGGAGCTGGCGTCGATCAGTCCGGACAGCGGTGCGAGTCGGGCTGTGCATCGCGAAGTATGCGAGCAGTGCCAAACTCCGATGCGTTCACAGGACTTGAAGTCAGCAACAGTGATCGTGTCGGTCAGGCCAGTTCGATTTGGTGTAGCGAGGCGTTGCACGTCGCGGTGTCCACAAGTCCTGATGCAGGCAACAGCTCGGTGATGGCGTCAGGACGGAGTCTGTGAGCTCAGAGCTTGCGCTGTTCGATGCGGACGTTGTTCCCAAAAGTGATCTAATTTCTTGGGATCAGGGTCCCAATATTTATACCCCAAAATCCTTTGTCCTCTGAGTGCAGAGGGGCCTTTGCCCAGTCCAAACCAGTTCTGGAGCACTCTGTTGACATGATTCCTTCTCTCCTTTCACAGTGCAGGGCAGACATTAGACGCACCACAGGGGGTGGAGCCAGCACTGTGGGGGCAGGCACTGTCCTATTCAGGTCCCAGGTGTAACTCCTTCCACCCAGCTACATGGAGATCTCTCTATTCAGCCCTGTGCTGACTCACCCTGTCTCTGGGAATTCCCCAGCCCCTGTCACTCAAACTCCAGACAAGGAATACACAGCCTAGCAGAGGCAGGTTTGGATGGTTAGACAAGAAAATACCTACTTTCTAAAAGTGATATTTTCAAACACAGAATGTTAAAACCAACTTCACTAAAAGATGCATTTTATCATTCTGAGTTCAGGCATACTAAACTCGAATTTCTACCATGTTCCCCGAGTCAGTTAGGATTATAAGATGTAATAATCTAACTGCCCATACTGGCCTATGGATAACAAGTAGCCTTGCAATAGTGAAAAACGAAAACGGCTGTAATTCACTATTAGGACATGCCACACACATCAGGGCTTGTCCTACCTTACACTTACACTGCACCCTGCCCTTGGGCCTACCATAGGGGTGACTGATATGAAGCAAAGGGAAGGTTTAGGGACTGGTAAGTGGGTGCACTTACCCGTTGACATGACAGTGCGTGACTGCACGCAGGCTTACAGGGCTTCTGTGGGTGGCACAACCAGTGCTGCAAGCCCACCAGCAGCCCCGGGCACCTCTTGTGCACTGTACTAGGGTCTGACAGTGAATCAAATATACCCAATCATGGAATCACTAATTCATACAACATTTTATAATAGGGAGAGCATATGCACTTTAGCACTGATCAGCAGTGGTAAAGAGCCCAGAGTCATAAAATATTCAACAACAGGACAGAAAAAATATAGGCGGAAGGCAAAACGTCAGGGATGACCCTGCAAAAAGGACCAAGTCCAACAGGCTTCATGCAGTTTTAGGGAAGGAACATAGGTCCTGGGTACCTGATTGACAGGAGCCCAGGGCACACTCAGTCAAAGTACATCAGCAATTCAGCAAAACGTGGGGGCATACCATGCAAGAACGATGGCACTTTCTCACAAGTACAAACATGACTTTGGACTGTGCAGAATACTTCTTCTTACATCCGTTACAGTGGACCTTAGTGCGTGTCTGGAATCTGTGAGCCTTAGGAAAGTAAAACTAGCACATTTGCTCCCTATCCCCATAAGAGAATAATGGAGTGAAAACCACAGTAAAACACACTGACTTTCCCTGGCATGTTTCTTTCTAGTGTATAAAGCCTATTCCATGTCACCATCCCATTCTATAGAAGTCCTTCCACACCAGTCTATCTGCGCCTGTTCCTTGGCTGCACCCGCTAGGAATCTCCCCTGCGCAGCCCCTACCCGTGTGCACACGCATGTACACGTGTCTACATGTAACCAGCCCGGTGTCCCTTAATCCAGCTGCTGCGCAGTGGCCTGGTCAAGCCAGGGGGACACCAGTAAAATCTCCATGCCGTCTCTTTCATCCTGAGTTCTCTGTGGGTGTGTCCCAAATTATGAGGCTCCACCACAGAAAAAGCTCACAATTAGGTGCTCAAAAAGCGAAAAAATACGGGCGGCCCATAGTGTCATAACCACCTTCTAACAGAAACCAACTCAAGATGGCAAAAGTGCAAAGAATATGATTCACAGCAGGATACACTGCTAGCATGACAGGACCAGTCCAGGATACTGCACACTAACCAGTGATGGCCAAGGACACCATAAATGTTTCACAAAGGGCAATATCGCTCTACTCAGAAAAAACGGAGCTGCACCTTTAAACCTCCTCATAGCAGAGTGCACAGCACGGGCAGTTCATTTTCCACTATGGTGGTACACACCCCAAAACTTGGCCTTGGTCCTTGTTTCCACATTTGTAACTTAGATCTACTACAGTTTCTCAACTTCTGTGGTTCAGTACTTCAGAGCATTTTTTTTTAATTCACAGATTAGACCTTTCTGCTTTTTACTGGATGCTAATAGAGTAAATCTCATACAGATTCAACAATGCATGCATATCGCACATTCATTTGGAACTCGTTAGCCAACAGCTAAAACTGACAAACCACTCAAGTTAGAGTGGCAGGCATTAAGGTCAACTCACCCTTTTCTTTCTTCTCGCTCTTCTTTTCCTTGGACTTGGCACGCTCCTTTCGACGACGGTCACAGGAGCGAGACCTTGAGCGAGGGGGTGCCTCTCTGACTTTGTCACGGTCCCACTCCCGTTCAGCCCTGGTGCGCTCACGCCTTTCCATCTCTCGCTCCCTCTCAGCCCACTGCTCACGTGCAGACCGCTCTGGCTCTCGATAATCCACTCGGTGCATAAGTGCTGATGGCGGTAACATCCGAGGGTGAGCCTGAGGTTTTGGTTTCGGCAGCTCTTCCACTTTTGGTGGTTGAGGGCGGTCTACCAAAAGGCTCCTGTGATAGTCCAGCTGGGCAAACCCAAAGAGGCATGAAAAAAAGTCACACTCAGACATAGGAAACTCTGGTCAGTCAAGAAGTGTAAGGCAAATACAAATGGAAGTGGAGCCAGAGGGTGAAGGATTAATGATAGGGTGACAAAGCGCATAAGAGGGTGAGCAATTAACCTAATTAATGAGTTAAGAAGAATGTGAATATGGGGGCTAAAGAGTTCAAGTATAAAGCCAATAAGGAAGAGTAGTAGCCTAAGTTTTAAATGTTTAAAGGAAGCAAGCACAGTTTGAGTGTAGCTTTTCAGGCAGATGAACATTTTAAGTGACATCTGAAAAGATATGAGAAAAAAAAGAATTATATTTGAGAAACACTTCTCATTCCCATACCTCACTCTGCTCTGCATAGTCAGCATAAAGGAATTTTGGGTTGGACTGTGGCCACTTCACTCCATGAAGAGAGTTTCTTGTTGCTATAGCTTCCTCCAACGTGGAGTACTGGTTGGTGGTAAAAAAGGATGGTAATTAAAGAAGAACAAGAAAGAAATTTTAACTTATCTCTAACTCCAGTTCTCCAGTGTTGGTATATTTCATAGAATCAGATGCTTTAATAATTTGCCGTCGGGCTGGAAATACTCAGTTATTTTAAAATGGCAATAGTATAGTATAGGCTTAGTAGCACATACATCTCCTTTAATGCAATCCAAGCTTCAGCCAATGAGGTGGATGTGCTGAGCGCTGTACTCCCAACTAGGTGCTAACAAGGATCAGAATTCAGAGTACATGTGAAGAATACACATAATAGTCAGGGAGCCTCTGACCATGAGAGAGGAAGAACTACATGTGAATCTATGAAAGATACCAACATTGAAGTCACGTGTAATCAGCTCATTTCTCCAGCATTGGATCATTCATAGTTACATGCTTGAATCAGAGTAGCAAGCAGTCACAGAGGTAATCAATACGCGGAAAGCAGCCTGATCTGCAATTAACCATGGCCCACTGAAGAAACTGCTGCTATGTCCAAGTCCATGCAGTATTGTTTGGTGAATGGGAGCTTGTTCTTCTATGTAGCTGGTCAGCATAGGACTGTAAGAAAGACTTCTGTACAGGTGTGCCTTTACCTCATGTGGTCCTTAGCTTCCGTAAGACAGTAAATTACGCAAGCTGAGGAACAAGTTATTTACCTTCGGTAACGATATATCTGTAAGAAACATTAGTTAGTTAGATTCCTCACCTTAGAATATCCCCAGGCGTCAGGCTGGATCCGGAAAGATTTTCGTCAGCAATACCCTTGCGCGTCGCTAGGCGTCGTCTGCGGCTCCGCGTCCGTCGTCGTGATCGCCGGGATGACGGAGTACTTAAGACGCCGCACTCGCGCACTGACGTCAGTTCTTTTACATAGCTTTCCGCACCAGGAACGCAGAGCCATGCAAGAGACCGACACTGGTGCCAAAATATTCTAGGGCCCTAAAAGGGATGACCTCAACCCTAGATATCGGTTCGCAGAACGGGGAGGATGGTGGGTCGGTGAGGAATCTAACTAATGTTTCTTACAGATATATCCTTACCAAAGGTAAGTAACTTGTTCATCTGAAAGAAACACGTTAGTTAGATTCCTCACCTTAGAATAGATACCCCAACAATACCAACCCCGGTGGTGGGTCTGCGAACCAAGATCACACCAGAAAGTCCTGGAGAACAGAACTGCCAAAGAAGCAGTCTCTCCGGACTTGGCTGTCCAGCCAATAGTGTTTGGCGAACGTGTGCAGTGAGGCCCACGTTGCTGCCTGGCAAATGTCTTGCAAGGGGACTCCCCGGCCCAGGTCAGTGGTCGCCGCTGTGGCCCGAGTGAAATGGGCCCTCAGCCCTACAGGAGGTTCCTTTTTAGCTAACTAGTAACAAGCCTCGATACACAAAACGACCCACTGAGAGATGGTTTGTTTGTGTACCACCCGCCCCTTCTTAGCACCCACGTAGCCGACAAAGAGTTGGTCGTCCACCCGGAACTGCTTGGTGCGGTCCAGATAGAAGGAGAGCGCCCGTTTTGGGTCCAGACGGTGGAGCCTCTCTTCCTCTTTCGAGGGATGCGAAGCCGGAAAGAAGGTGGGCAGCGTAACAGACTGCCCGATATGAAAGGCAGTCATCACCTTAGAAAGAAAGGAAGGACGAGTTCTGAGAACAACTTTCTCCGGATGGACAGAAAGGAAAGGAGGCTTAAAAGAGAGAGCCTGGAGCTCACTCACCCTTCTAGCAGAGGTGATGGCCACCAGGAAAGGAGTCTTAAGTGCCAACAGACAAAGGGGACAATTACGAAGTGGCTCAAAGGGAGCGCACACCAGATACGTCAATACCAGGTTCAAATCCCACTGAGGCATTACGAAAGGGACAGGAGGAAACATGTGAGTAATGCCCTTAAAGAAGTGAGAAACAGGGGATTTGAAAAGAGAAGGCTGATCAGGAAGCCGTAAGAAAGCAGAGATAGCTGAAAGAGAACCTTTAAGAGTGCCCAAGGCAGAGCCCTGCTGGGCCATGGAAAGAAGAAAGAGGAGAACCTCAGAAAGTGGGGCGGAAAGGGGATGCACAGCCTTTGCTGTGCACCATGCCACAAATTTGTTCCACCTGCAGGCGTATACCGATTTTGTGAAGGGACGCCTGGCTGCCAGAATATCACAGACTTCAGGAGGCAAGTCAAATGGCACCAACTGTCGCCGCTCAATCTCCACGCATGGAGGTGGAGACTGGACAGGTTTGGGTGGAGGACCGTCCCCGGCGACAGAAGGTCCTCCTGAAGAGGCAGTCGTATAGGGGGATCGATCGACAGACTGAGTAGCACGGAATACCAGTACCTTCGTGCCCAATCCGGAGACACAAAGATGACTTGGGCCCGGTCGCGCCTGATCTTCTCCAGCACTTTGGGCAGAAGTGGTATAGGCAGAAAGGAGTACAATAGACTGCAACTCCACTCGCGACGAAAGGCGTTCCCGAGCGAGTGCCGCCTTGGAAACTCCAACGCTCAAAACTGCTGACATTGCGCGTTCTCTTCGGTGGCGAATAGATCTAACCAAGGCTCTACCCACTGCCGAAAGAGGCCTTGCGCCACGTCAGAGTTCAGACGCCATTTGTGATCCATCATGCACCGGCGGCTGAGTTCGTCTGCTCTGGCGTTCAGAGAGCCCGCCAGATGTTGAACCACCAGGGTGATGCCTTGATGTTCCAGCCATGTCCAGAGGCGCAGAGCCTCCTGACAAAGGGTCCACGACCCCACCCCGCCCTGTTTGTTGCAATACCACATGGCGGTGGTGTTGTCCGTGAACACCTGCACTACACTTCCCCGGACAAAGGGAAGGAATGCCTTCAGTGCAAGTCAGATCGCCCTCAGCTCCATAAGGTTGATATGGATCCAGGACGCCGCCGAAGACCAGAGGCCTCTGATCTCCGCCTCTCCCATGTGCCACCCCCCCCCCCCCCCCCCCCCCAATCCCAGGAGGGTCGCATCCGTCACTACTACGTGCTCCGGTTGGGGTAGGGAGAGGGATCTGCCACTGACCCAATCGCGGTCCGTTAGCCACCACTGCAACTGTCTTGTAGTGCCCTCCGAGATCAGGACATGGTCGGACAGGTTGCCCCGATGCTGGGCCCACTGAAACTTCAGGACCCACTGCAGAGCCCGCATTCGCCATCTGGCGTGATGCACCAACAGGATGCAGGAGGCCATCAGACCCAAAAGCCGCAGCACCAACCTGACCGAAACCCGGGATAGAGGCCGGAAGATGGGAATCGGAGCCTGAATATCCCGGACCCGCTATTCCGGAGGATAGACCCGGAACTGTGCAGAGTCCAGAACCGCTCCGATGAAGAGGAGCTTCTGGGAGGGACTCAGATGAGACTTCGGCACGTTGATGGAGAGCCCCAGCAAATGTAGGAGGTCGGCCGTAGTCTGGAGGTGGGAGACGACTACCTGGGGCGAGCCCGCCTTCAATAACTACTAGTCGAGATAGGGCGAGACTGGAACAGCCAATCTGTGCAGATGAGCTGCGACCACCGCCATCACTTTCGTGAACACCCGAGGGGCACTGGTGAGGCCGAAGGGCAGCACGGTAAACTGAAAATGCTCCTGTTCCACTGTGAACCGCAGGTAACTCCGGTGGGCCGGCAGGACGGGGATGTGGAAATAAGCGTCCTGCAAGTCCAACGCTACCATCCAGTCTCCAGGGTCTAGGGCAGCCAGAACCTGAGCTAAGGTGAGCATCTTGAACCTCTCCTTCCGGAGGAAGGCGTTGACGCTCCTGAGGTCCAAGATAGGGCGTAGGCCCCCTTTGCCCTTCTTGGGAACCAGTAAGTAGCGGGAATAACAACCACAACCTACTTCTGGACCAGGAATGTGCTCGATGGCCCCTTTGGCCAAGAGGGCCGTAACTTCCTCCTGCAGAAGATTCAAGTGATCCCCCGACATGCGGTGGCATGGCTGGAGGGGTCGCCTCGAAGGGGAGGGAGTAGCCCCTTCGGATGATTTGCAGCACCCACCTGTCTGAGGTGATGGAACGCTAGTGGAGCAGGTGATGGCGAACTCTGCCTCCCACTGGTGTGGAATGGGCCTGAAAGCACGGACTAGGAGGGCTTTGAGGTGGTTGCTGCCGGGGTAGATGTGGACGGACGGACGGACCTGTGGCTAGGCGGACGTGAGGGGGCGCCCCTTCCTTGGCCACGAAAGGGACAAAAAGCGGAAGTTTGCGGGCGCGGGCCGAGAGCCCCAAGGACTTGGCCGTAGCCCTTGAGTTCTTAAAGCACTCCAGCGCACTATCCGCTTTGTCACCAAAACGGCAACTGCCATCGAAGGGCATGTCCATGAGGGTGCTCTGGACATCCCCAGAAAAACTTGTGGACTGCAACCAGGCAGGGTGGGCAAAGTGCCACCGTGGTCGACATTGCCCGACCTAGCGAGTCCGTAGTGTCCAGTCCACATCGAATTGCATGCCGTTCTGCATCCCGCCCCTCGGCAAGAGCCTGGGCTAGCCGTGTCCGGGCCTCCTCCGGGCACTGGGGCAGCACGTCCTCCACCGTATTCCACAGGGAGTGGGAGTAACGGTCCAAGAGACAAGCGCTGTTAATAGAATGCAATCCCAAACTAAGGGAGGAGAACAGCTTTTTACCAAATTGTTCCAGTCTCTTGGATTCCCGATCCGGGGGAGCGGACAGGAAGGATGTCTGGGAAGTAGAGGCCTGGATGACCAGGCTCTCGGGTGTGGGGTGCATGGACAGAAAACTGGGGTCGCCCGGTGCAGGGCGGTGGCGCCGGGCTACGTTCCAGTCCACAGCAGGTACTGTGGAGGGCTTGGACCAAGTGCCCTTGAGAACGTCAACCAGTGCTTCATTAAACTGCAGCAGAGGCTCTGAGGAGCTTCCTGGCGGTTGGAGCACTTCAGTGAGGAGGTTAGTCCTCATGGCCACAGCAGGTAGCTCCAGCCCAAGGGCTTCGGCCGCCTTGCGCAGCACCACAGAGAATGCACCACCTTCCTCCGAAGCCAAAGTCAGAGGAGAGATGAAACCAGTGTCAGGGGAGGTATCCAGACCACTGGCATTCCCCAGCTCGTCTGCCCAGTCCTGAGATAACTGACCCTGCCGGGTCAGAGGGTCCTCAGACCCCTCCCAGTCGTCACCGTCACCCGATTCCTGGTAGACAGGAGGAATGATCGGAGCCGGGCGGAAGATGAAATTGCCACCCATCGGCATCTGGTGAGGCGCCGGACGGCACCGCTCCGACACTGTCCAAAAGGCGGCGCCGGGGGTGGTACCGGAGTCAGCGAAGGGGTCGTCAGGTCGACTGACACCGACTGGTATTCAGGCCTGGATCCCGCGGGGACCTGCGGCGTCGGAACCGGAGTCGGCGCCGGGGCCGGAGCCGTCAGCTCGCTAGGCCTCCCAGTCGAGCCTGCGGGGCCCGAAGGCGCGCCGGCAGGCGTCGACGGCAGAGCCAGGGTCCTCATGGCCGAGAGGAAGGCACTGACCTCCGCCGGAGTCGCGTCGGTCCCAGGGACCGGCGGGTATGGGGACGGACGCGACTCCCGCGGCTTCGACGGAGCTGCGCAGGTTGTACCACCCGAACCCTCAGCCGAGTTGCGCGACCGGCGAGGGGAGCCCGAAGAGCGATGTCGCCTCTTGGACTTCTTACTATGCTTCAACTTACCTGAAGACTTGGACCCCAAAGAGTTGTGGTGATGGCTGCGGCTCCGCGACCGGTCCCTCGACCGGGACCGTGAACGGCGTGGAGCCGACTGCTGGAGCTCAAGTAGCTTGCTGGACCGCTGAGTGTGTGAGACCATTTGCTGGCTGAGTGTGTGCAACAAATGCTTTACACTGTCCTCTGATACTGCCTTACTGCTCGACCAAGCTACCACTTTAGAGAGTAAGGTTATATCTAACTTTAGCCTCTGCCAAACCTCTGGGGACTCTGTACACCCTGTACCTATTTGGAAACAGTATATACAGAGCCACTTTCTCACAAATGACTTGTTTGAACACAGTTCAGAATTGCAGTATAACTGGTACTGGTTTTGATTACAGGTTTAAGAAAGCAATTTGCAACACATTGCAGGTATAGTACATTCAATCGAATGGGCTTTTCAAGTAAAAAGCAGTTAATTATTTTTCAGATTACTTTTCTAACCACAGGACTGGATCCTAGATTCAGCCCTGGGACATTACCTGAAAACAGGTGAGTAAATGAGTTTTGGTTAAAGGTATGATTTTTAAGGAATATTATTGTATTTCAAAAGTTGACACTTAGAAACTTTTTCACATAGAATCACCGATGTTATCCTATTGGAGGAAATTCACTAAGCAGGTAACTTAGGTTATCGTTCCTTTTTCTTACTCACTGCTGGATCCTGGATTCAGCACTGGGACATTTCCTGAAAAGAGTTGAGAAAATGCCTTTTTGGTTAATCAGCTGATTTTTAAGGAATATTTGCAGTTGTCAGAAGTTGACACTTCGAAACTTTTTGAGAGAAAGAGTGTCAATGTTAATGCAGCCGGGTGCAGATTTGAGGTCGGGCGCCCTGTTTAATTGAATGGAGATTCTCCGGGACAAAGAAACAATGAAGGCTCGGGACGAAGATCTTCCAGGAGTGACCACCACTTCGAGGGGTAAGTTGGGATGTGGAGGGATGGTTAGGCACCACTGGGTTGGGTACACAAGGCCGTGGGGCGACGGGTGCAGGGATGCCATGGGACGTCGGATTTTCTTACCCGCTCTGGTCGCAGCTTGGGGGGTGGGGTCTCCTGGATTGAGGCTGCAGGCGTCATCTGGAGGCAGGTCAGGGGTCGCCGGATCTCGGGTCAGGATCGCCAGGGGGACCTCTTCGTGGTGTTTGTTCACTCAAACACAGGCCGGGCTCGGCGGGTGCAGAGTGTGCTGGATTTGCGGTTTCTGGCTGGCACCAGAAGCTGCAGTTCAAACACGTCTGGTGTCCACGGGAGAAGCAGCTTGGAAAGTGAATGCAGGCAGGTCCTCCGAGATTTTTGAGATTGCTGGCCGCTGGACACGCCGGGGTTTTGCAGGAGCAGGTTCGAGGGTAGACCGGCCTGTAGGGCTGGGGCCAAATCAGTGGGCGCCGTCCTCTTGTTAGCTCTGCACGGCTTCTCGTCCTTTTCTTGTCGTTGCTGGATTCGAGGAAGAAAGATTCAGGGTGCGCCCAAATACTAAATTTAGGGGCGTTACAGGTAGGTAAAGGTCAGGGACCAATGGGTCCCTTCCCTGGGGTGGGTACACCCCCTATCCTGCCACTCTCCAGTGGGAGGGGGCAAAAGCCTGTCACTGGTTGGCTGGGTCCCCCCATCCTCAAGATGGCGGGGACTCGAGGTTGTGCTTCACCTCACCTCCCCCAACTTAGGGGTGGATTTCGCAGAGGTGGTCACACCTCTCCCTCACTTTGTTTTTCCCAGCGGGTCTCCCGCCCAAAGTGGGGGGTAGAACCATTGGGGACTGTGAGAAAGTGGCTCTGTATATACCGTTCCTTAATAGGTACAGGGTGTACAGAGTCCACAGTCCCCAAGGGTTTGACAGAGGCTAAAGTTAGATATAACCTTACTCTCTAAAGTGGTAGCTTGGTCGAGCAGTAAGGCAGTATCAGAGGACAGTGTAAAGCATTTGTTGTACACACTCAGTCAGCAAATGATCTCACACACTCAATAACTGAACTCTAGGCCAATGGTTTATATATAAAAAATATATGCTTGTTTTATTTTAGAACCAACACTTGGATTTAAAATATACTTTCTCAGAATTAGATGCTTCATATAAATATTTTTGCAATATGCAATTGACTTTTGTAAACAGTTACAAGTGGTTGCAATAGGCAACTCTATTTTAAACACAACAATGCAATGAGCTCAATGGAAATTTCAAGTTATTTGCAACAGATTACTTTTTGGATTACTTTTGGAATTCCAGGACTGGATCCTAGATTCAGTCCTGGGTCAGTACTCAGAATAAAGTGATGAGTCAACTTAATTACTGTAATGATTTTTAAACAATATTTAGCTATTTTAAAAGTTGACACTTAGAAAATATTTCAAAGAAAACAGTCAATGATTCCCTATGGAAGAAAATTCAAGTTGCAGGTACAGTATGTTCTCGTTACTTTTGTAATCCAGTACTGGGTGCCTAGACTCAGCACTGGGACCTTTATCCAAAACAGGTAAGTAATTACGTTTTCAGATATTATACGATTTTTAAAGAATATTTAAAGTTTGCAGAAATTGACGAAATTTCACAGAAAAACAGTCAATGATTTCCTATGGGAGAAAATTGGGTTACTGGTAAGTACAGTTGTAAGTATTTTTCAGAGTCCGTGCTGGGCACCAAGATCCAGCACTGGGAGCTCACCTAAGAGCAGGTGAGTAATTTCGTTATCGTTACTCGGCTGATTTTTGGTGTATATTTTAAGATTTGAAAAGTCCACACTTAGAAGAAATTTCAGGAAAAAGCCAGTCAATGTTACCCTATGTGGAAAATCGAGTTATCGGTTTAAGGGTAAGCACTCGACTGGCGGAGTTGAGGTTCTGGGCATAGACTCAGCGGTCCCCCAGGGTCAGGTAGGTACAGTTGGTTCACCCTCAGCGACTCTAGGGCGGCCGGGTGCAGAGAGAGTTAGGCCCAATGTTATCCTATGAGGGATAGGGGGGGGCCTTGGTTGATGCCTGCTGACTGGCAAGCCACGCGGCTGTGGGAGCAGGGCTCCTGGTCACTTACTCAGGGCAAGTGGGGAGGTGTAGAGGTTTCACTGCCAGGACCACTCGGGCGGCTGGGTGCAGGGTGCTTTTGAGCCTTCGGGGGCTCAATTGATTTCAATGGGAAATCTCCGGTTTAGAAAAAGACTGCAAGCTCGGGGACGAGGATTCTTCAGGTGCCACCACCACTTCGAGAGGTAAGTTGGGTAGTTGGAGGATAGGTAGGTACCCCGGGATTGGGCACAGGGGGCCGCGGGGCGCCGCGTGCAGGGGGCCTTTTGGTGTCGGGAAATCTTACCCTCTTGTTGATCGCGGTTGGGGGGGCACCTTGTTCTGAGGCTGCAGGCTCCTTCAGGAGTGTCGAGGGAGGTCCTTGGGTGCCGGACTCGGGGTCACAGTCGCCGTGGGGTCGTCCTCGTGGTCTTTGTCCACTCCGGCACTGTTCTCGGTTCCAGGCTGCTGCCAGGGATTAGAGGTAGGTTTTGAGTAGAGCCTCTACTCATGGGAGTCCCAGGTGCTTAGAGCCAAAAGGTAGCCAGGTCCTCCGTGGTTTGTGAGGTTGCTGGCCACAAGAGATGCCAGGTTGGAGCAGGAGCAGGTTTGAGGGTCGACAGGCTGGTAGGGCTGGGGCCAAAGCAGTTGGTGTCTTCCTCTTCTTAGCAGTTGCAGGGCAGGTCTTCTTTCTTCTAGCTCTTCTTTGTAGTTTGGAATGTGGAATCTGCGGAAGGAAGGTTCAGGGTGCCCTTAAATACTAGATTTAGGGGCGTTACAGGTAGGTGAAGGCCAGGGACCAATGGGTCCCTGTCCTGGGGTGGGTACACCCCCTATCCTGCCTCTCTCCTGTGGGAGGGGGGCAGTAGCCTAGTCCTGATAGGGTAGGGCTCCCCATCTTCAAGATGGCGAGAGCCCAGAGATGTGCTTCATGGGGTTGGCAGGCTGGCACATCCCATGTCCTTATTTGGGGTTTCCGGCCAAAGCTTCCCGCCAGAGTGGGGGGTTGTAGTGGCCTGGGGAAGCTCACAGAGGCGGCATGCCTTTGAAGCTTCCCCCTGCACATCCTGGGGGAGGAGATTTAGCACCTCGCCCAGGATGTGCATTGTTGCAGGCCCAGGAGAGCAGGGGCTCTCCTACCCAGGGGTCCAGCAACATGTCTGCTGTGTGGCAGCCTAGGCAGCCTCAGAACAGACGTGGATTGTAGGTTAGGTTTCAGGGGGCCTCTCTAAGATGCCCTCTGTGGTGCTTGGTACATTAAATCCCACACTGGCATCAGTGTGGATTTAATGTGCTGAGCAGTTTGATACCAAACTCCTCAGTCTTCAGTGCTGCCATTATGGTGCTGTGGAGTTCGTGTTTGACAAGCTCCCAGCACCATGTACTCTTAAATGGCAGCACTGCACTTACAGGGCCCAGGAATGGACCTGGGTACTGCAGGGGCATAGGGCTCCTGCCTCTGTGCCCACACCACTGGCATAGGGCACCAAGCTAGAGGGGTGGCTGATGTTTGCCAGGGCAGTGTAGGTTGTGGGCATGGCACACAGGGATGTGTGCCATGTCGTCTCTCTGTTTTGTCTTGTACCCGGACACTCAGCCTGCCAGGGCAGTGTGTGTGTGTTAGGGTTCAGGGCCTCTAAGGGTGGCGCAATGAGTGCTGCAGCCCTTAGAGGCCTTCCCTGGTCACAGGGCCTTGGGTACCTAGGGTACCACTTACCAGGGGCTGACATGTGGCCAGGGTTTGCCAATTTGGTTTTGAGGTTTTTGTTTAAGGAAGGAACATAGGCCCTGGGCACCTGATTGGCAGGAGTCCAGGGCACACTCAGTCAAAGTACATTCAGCAATTCAGCAAAAAGTGGGGGCATACCATGCAAGAAAGATGGCACTTTCTCACAGCTGGGTACACCGGAATATGAAAGTATGCGTCTTAAGTCTAGTGTGGACATAAAATCGCCTTGCTGTAGCAGTGGAAGGACATGTTAAAGCGTGACCATATTGAAATGTTTTGCCGCAGAGGGTGAGAATGGAGTAAGAGTAGAATAAGGATGTCAATGTGTAATTATCTAAATAAGATAGTACTGGAACAGGTACAGGTAACCGGGGAGGGGGGTGGGCGCATGGGACTTTACAGCTCTACATGCCAAGAACAGATGCATACTGGGTAAGGAAAATGCTACTTACCAGTATGCATCTGTTCTTGGCATGTCGAGCTGCATATTCACACACTGTGCATAGATCGCCATCTCGTGTTGGGCCCGGATGTTTGCACTTTGTTGCTGTATTGGAATAAGTCTTTGGAAGTCACAAGATTGGTGACTCCCGGTTAGACTTCAATAACGCCCTTTACCTGGGCTCCCCCGAATCTACCTTGCGGAAACTTCAACTGGTACAGAACTGTGCAGCTAGAACCCTGCTTCAGACCCCACGCAGACAGTCAATTAGGCTCGGTTTAAAAAAACTACATTGGCTCCCGGTGAAACAGAGAGTTGTATTTAAGGCATTATGTATCTCCCACCAAGCCTTCTGGAACAAGAGGCCAGCAATTAGCGACAGTCTAGTTACCCATTACCACCCTAGCAGGAATCTCCGATCTACGGAGGCCTTCTTGGCCTCAATGCCCAAAGTTAAAAGAGCCAGAACCGGAGGTAGGATGTTCTCCCTAAATGCCTCCAAGCTATGGAATTCTCTCCCTCTACAACTTCGCTCCGACCCTGACCTGCTATCATTTCGTAAACAACTGAAGACCTTATTGTTCACACAGTCTCCCTGATCCTGACCACCTCCTCAACGATCACTTCTGTACACCTAGCGCTTGGACGCCCCTGGGGCAGCAATCGCGCTTTACAAAATCCACATTCAAGATTGGTGACTCCTGTCTTTGGACAATAGTGCGCATGAGCATCGACTCCATCTTCAGATTGAGGGGAAATGGAGTTTTGTGACAAACAGAAATAGATATCCATGTATGTTGTATCTAATTAGGATAATACTGGAACAGATAAAGGTAGCCGGGGAGGTGGGTGGGCGTGTGTGAATCTGCAGCTCTACATGCCAAGAACAGATGCATACTGGTAAGTAGCATTTTCAGTTCGACACATATGAGCTGCAGATCACACACAGTGCATAGATTGCATAGCAGCACTCCTCTTTAACGGCGACTACCAGTATCTGTTGCAGTAGTTTGAAATAGTGTTTTGAGTACAGCCTGGCCCACACTACCTTGTTGCACATCTACACAATAGTGTTTTGTGAATGTGTGCGGTGTAGACCATGTAGCTGCTTTGCAAATATCATCTAAGGGAATGTTCCCTAAAAATGTCATTGAAGCCCCTATTTTGCGGGTAGAGTGGGCTTTAGGGGGAATAGAATATGTACGGTTTGGTTTGTGATAGCAAATTTGTATACATTTGACAATCCACCTTGCAATCCGAGTTTTTGATATGGGAGTGTCTTTATGAGGTGGTGAGAAGGATACAAAAAGTTGTTTTGTTTTGTGAAAGGGTTTTGTTCTGTCAATATAGTAAAGGAGTGCTCTTTTTACGTCTAGTGTATGAAGAGCTCTTTCTGCTACTGTTTGTGGTTGAGAGAAGAACACTGGCAACAGATTGGTTGAGATGGAAGGGAGAAATAACCTTAGGGAGGAAATTGGGTTTGTCCTGAGAACCACTTTGTTATCATGGAGATGTAAAAATGGTTCTTGAATAGTCAGTGCCTGTAGGTCACTGACTCTTCTGAGAGATGTAATGGCCACTAGGAAAGCGACTTTCCATGTAAGAAATTGTAGCTCGCATTTATGTAGAGGATCGAATGGAGAACCCATTAATCTAGTGAAGATGAAGTTTAGATTCCCCACTGGCAAGGGTGGTACCCTGGGAGAAATTATTCTTTTGAGGCCTTCCATAAATGCTTTAATGGCAGGTACATTGAACAATGACAAATGTCTATTTTGTAGGTAAGCTGCTATGGCAGTGAGATGTAATAAATGGATGTGTATGCTAGATTACATCTTTGAAGATGCAGCAGGTAACATATAATGTGTTGAATGGATGCATCTAGAGGATTGATGGTGTTGTTACAGTATATAACAAATCTTTTCCACTTGGCTGCATAGCAGGCTCTAGTGGTGGGGCGCCTAGCCTCTTTGATAACTTTCATACAATCAGGTGGAAGATTGAGGTAACCAAATTCTAGGACTTCAGGAGCCAGATCGCTAAATTGAGCCGCGCTGGATCTGGATGTCTGATCTCTCCATGGTTCTGTGTTAAGAGCTGTGGGGAGAGGTGTAGTTTTTGGTGCGGGACTACTGACATTTCCAGCAATGTTGTGTACCATGGTTGTCTGGACCATGTTGGAGCAACTAGGATCAGTGTTAGTGACTGTTGCAGCTTGCGCACCACTAATGGAATGAGTGGGAGAGGCGGAAAAGCGTACGCAAATCTGCCTGACCAATTCACCCATATCACATTGCCTTCGGACAATGGGTGTGGATATCTGGCGGCGAAGCTGGGCATTTAGTGTTGTAATGTGTGGCGAAGAGATCTATCTCTGGCTGCCCCCACATTCGGAAAAACAGTTAAAGAACTTGTGGGTGAAGTTCCCACTCGTGAATCTGTTGTGTCTGACGACTTAACAGATCTGCCATGCGATTCTGAATTCCTGGAAGATGTTGGGCTAAAAGGAATATGTTTTGAGGTGTAGCCCACCTCCTTATGCTCTGTGCTAGTTGAGGAAGCTGCATTTTTGACTCCTTATCAGGAGGTGGAGCATTGCCTGAGGTTTGGGAGTCAGTCCTTTTCCTGGCGTTGGAGACTACCAAGGAATCAAAGAGAAGCTGCCCTTTAATGTAAACGGGGTCAGCTGGGGCAGACTTGTATTTCTTTTCTACCCTTGGGTTAATGACGCTAGCCCTTACAGGATCCTTAAAAACTTCAGGAGCGTGTTTGATTACCCCTTTTATCATTGGGAGAATGGAAGTGGATCTTTGAGATGGTGCAAAAGTGTCCATGACGAAATCTTCTACAGGGTGTGTGTCCAAATTCACACTGTGGTATTCTGCAGCTCTGTGTATGAGCTGAGTGAATCCTATAGTGTCCTCTGGAGGGGATGGTCTAGATGGGTAGATATCATCTTGTGGTGTATTAGGAACATCTGGTGTGCCATAATCGTCCCATGTGTCCTCTGGGGTATTAGGATGACTAGGTTCTCCTAAAGGTTCATCATCCCCTTCCTCCCCAGAGGTATCCTCATCCTGAGGTGGAGGAGATTGTGAGGGTACTGGAGATGGGATAGGAGAGATGTGGTGTGGAGGAGGAGGTGAAGAAGGAATTCCTAAAGGAGAAGTGGCAATGTCTCTTCTTTAAAAGGCGTGGAGATGGTATAGGTTTGTCCATTTTCCTGTTACTGGAAGGACTAAGTATTAGTTGACCTGTCTTGGGGTCTATTTGGAGAGTTTTTTGGGTTGGATCAGGTCGAAAAAGCTCCTTCTCTGGTGTGTGCTATTTCGGTGCCAATTTTTCGGGTCCGATTGTTTGTGTGGCACAAGTTTTGGAGTCGTTTTATGCTCCTTAGGTTTGGAATCGGGAATTTTCCTGGGTTCCGTTGGGGTCTTTAGAACTGGTTGTTGGTTTTGTTCGGATGATTTTTTGGGATCCGAAGGCTGAGCGACAGTGGTCTTTGGAACCGGTTGTTTGCTCGGTTCAGATGATTTTTTCGTAGCCGAAAAGTCAGTGCCAGTGAATTTTGGTGCCGAATGCGTCGTTGTGGGACCAGGAGCCGGAGCGGACGAAGACAGTAGTTTTTTTTGATGCCGGGGATAGGGTTTCGGCACTGACGGTAGGCTGGCTCGATCCAGAGTGGCCTGAAGGCTTATGTAGTGACTTCTTTGCCGAGCTCGAAAGCGGGGTGTGGTAAGTTTTGTTCCAGTGTGCACCTGGGCGTCAAGGTGTTACTGAAGCCTTTTTGTGAATGGGTGGGGGAGGAGGAGTCGACGTCAGTACTTACGACCCGATGCCCTGGAGTGAGGTCTTCGACGTCTGCTTCGGAGGCGCTAATGTTGCCCTCTTCGATGTGCTCCTGCTCCGGTACATTGAAGCCTTCTTGGAAGATATCGTCCAGTATCGATGTTGATGATTGAACCATGCATCTTCGACCTAGACGATCCTGTATTGTTTTCTTGGAGCGGAAAGAGGCACAAGCTGGACAGTCTTTGGCCTCGTGCTCGGGCAAAAGGCAGAGTTAACACACCTCATGAAGATCGGCGTGTGGAAACTTGGATACACATTGAGAACACTTTTTAAGAGGAGTCCTTTCCATGAGCCAAAGGCCTAATGGCACAGCTTGGCCCAAAGGCCTGCATCAACTACCGGAATCGAAGAATTCAAGTTTGTAGAGATGCGGGTCGAATGGGAAAGGCAATCGAAACAATACCGAAGAATGGGTGAAGGATTGCGTGTCGAAAGGTAGAACGGTAACGACACCGAACTGGAGCGCGACGAACACATCAGAGCCCGATAGTGGAAAAAACAATCTGAAGATTAAGTCGATGCCCATGCGCACTATTGTCCAAAGGAGGAGTCACTTATCTCATGACTTCCAAAGACTTATTCCAATACAACAACAAAGTGCAAATTTCCGGGCCCAACACCAGATGGCGATCTATGCACAGTGTGTGACCTGCAGCTCATATGCCTCTAACGTAGTATTTTTCGTTCGAGACATGTGAGCTGTAGATCACTGAGAAGTTGGCCTGATATATGCTGTCCACTAATTATAGTGGGCACCTTGTATCAGTCCAAACAACCCCTTATGGTGAATAGGTTATAGACAACCTTTATTGATAGCTATTCTAGTGGTAGCTATGGAGAGCACCCTTCAGACTGAGTCTTGAAGGAATGTAAAGCAGCTTGTTTTACCAGTCTATAATTTCTTGAATGACCAAATGAAAGGACAACCACACCAGGTATATATTTAAAATATATGCACTTAGGATAAACCCCCCCCTCTAGTCTCTTTATGAGACTGGAGTTCGAAGTACTTAATTTACAAGCTAGCAATCAACAGTAATAGCACAAATACACGTTTGGGCCCTAGGGGCGTACCAAACCATATACCAATAAAGTGGTACAAGAACCACGACTGAACTAGACACAAGGCCTACAGCCTGTAGAATCGCTGGGACCCCAAGGAACCACCCACGGTAGTGACACAGGGGGCCCACGGGGGACGTGTGCAGTGTGTAAACACAATCACGGGTTCCCGTTAGCTTCCATGGGCAATGTCGCGGTTGGAAAGGAATATGCTACTTACCAGTATGCATCTGTTCTTGGCATGTAGAGCTGCAGATCTACACACTGTGCATAGATCGCCATCTGGTGTTGGGCCCGGATGTTTGCAGTTGTTTTTCTCTTGGAAAGTCTTTGGAAGTCACGAGGTATGTGATTCCTGTGAGAAAGTGCCATCTTTCTTGCATGGTATTCCCCCACTTTTTGCTGAATTGCTGAATGTACTTTGAATGAGTGTGCACCCTAAAACCCAATTTGGCAAACCCTGGCCACATGTCAGCCCCTGGTAAATGGTACCCTAGGTACCCACGGCCTTGTGACCAGGGAAGGCCTCTAAGGGCTGCATCACTCAATATGCCACCTTTAGAGGCCCTGTACACTTGCACACACATACTGCCCTTGCAGGCTGGGTGTCTGGGTACAAGACAAAACAAAGAGTCGACATGGCACACATCCCTGTGTGCCATACCCACCACCTACACTGCCATGGCATACATCAGCCACCCCTCTAGCTGGGTGCCCCATGCCAGTGGTGAGGGCACAGGAGCCATGTGCCCCTACACTACTCAGGTCCATTCCTGGGCACTGTAAGTTCAGTGCTGCCATTTAAGAGCACATGGTGCTGAGAGCTCATCAAACACGAACTCCACAGCACCATAATGGCAACACTGAAGACTGAGAAGTTTGGTATCAAACTTCAGCACATTAAACCCACACTGATGCCAGTGTGGGATTTAATGTACCAAGCACCCCAGAGGGCATCTTAGAGATGCCCCCTAAAACCTAACCTTCGATCCACGTCTGTTCTGAGGCTGCCTAGGCTGCCACACAGCAGACATGTTGCTGGACCCCTGGGTAGGAGAGCCCCTGCTCTCCTGGTCCTGCAACAATGTGCATCCTGGGCGAGGTGCTAAATCTCCTCCCCCAGGATGGGCAGGGGGAAGCTTCAAAGGCATGCCACCTCTGTGAGCTTACCCAGGCCACGGCAACCCCCCACTCCGGCGGGAAGCTTGGCCGGAAACCCCAAATAAGGACAGGGGATGTGCCAGCCTGCCAACCCCACCACTCAGGTGGGTGAGGCGAGGTGAAGCACATCTCCGGGCTCTCACCATCTTGAAGATGGGGAGCCCTGCCCAATCAGGACTAGGCTACTGCCCCCCTCCCACAGGAGAGAGGCAGGATAGGGGGTGTACCCACCCCAGGACAGGGACACATTGGTCCCTGCCCTTCACCTACCTGTAACGCCCCTGAATCTAGTATTTAGGGGCACCCTGAACCTTCCTTCACCAGATTCCAGATTCCAAAATTCGAAGAGCTAGAAGAAAGAAGACCTGCACAGTAGCTGCTAAGAAGAGGAAGACACCAACTGCTTTGGCCCCAGCCCTACCGGCCTGTCGACCCTCGAACCTGCTCCTGCTCCAACCCGACATCTCTTGTGGCCAGCAACCTCATAAACCCCGGAGGACCTGGCTACCTTTTGACTCTAAGCACCTGGGACTCCCATGAGTAGAGGCTCTACTCAAAATCTACTACTAATCCCTGGCAGCAGCCCGGAACCGCTAACCCAGCCCACTCTGCACCCGCCAAGCCTGGCCTGTGCCGGAGTGAACAAAGACCACGAGGACGACCCCACGGCGACTGTGACCCCGAGTTCGGCACCCAAGGACTTCCCTCGACGCTCCTGAAGAAGCCTGCAGCCTCAGAACCAGGTGCCCCCCCAACCACCATCAACTGAGGGTAAGCTTTCCCGACACCAAAAGGCACACCTGCACCCGGGGCCCCGCAGCCCCCTGTGCCCAATCCCGGGGTACCTACCTATCCTCCAACTACCCAACTTACCTCTCGCAGTGGTGGTGGCACCTGAACAATTTTCGTCCCCGAGCTTGCAGTCTTTTTCTAAACCGAAGCTTTCCCATTGAAACCAATTGAGCGCCCGAAAGCTCAAAAGCACCCTGCACCCAGCCGCCTGAGTGGCCCTGGCAGTGCAACCTCTACACCTAACTACTTCCCCACTTGCCCTGAGTAAGTGACCAGGAGCCCAGCTCCCACTGCCGCGTGGCCTGCTAGTCAGCAGCCACCAACCAAGGCCCCCCCTACCTCTCATAGGATAACATTGGGCCTAACTCTCTGCACCCGGCCACCCTAGTGCCGCTGAGGGTGAACCAACTGTACCTGCCTGACCCTGGGAGACCCCTGAGTCTATGCCCAGAACCTTAACTTTGCCAGTCGAGTACTTTCCTTTAAACCGATCGCTCAATTTTCTCCATAGGGTAACATTGACTGGTTTTTCCTGAAATTTCTTTTAAGTGTGGACTTTTCAAAACTTAAAATATTCACCAAAAATCAGCCGAGTAACGAAAACGAAAATACTCACCTGCTCTTAGGTGAGCTCCCAGTGCTGGATCTTGCTGCCCAGCACTGACTCTGAAAAATACTTACAACTGTACTTACCAGTAACCCAATTTTCTCTAATAGGAAATCATTGACTGTTTTTCTGTGAAATTTCTTCTAAGTGTCAATTTCTGAAAACTTTAAATATTCTTTAAAAATCGTATAAATTGTGAAAACGTAATTACTTGCCTGTTTTGGATAAAGGTCCCAGTACTGAGTCTAGGCACCCAGTACTGGATTACAAAAGTAACAAGAACATACTATACCTGCAACGTGAAATTACTGCCATAGGGAATCATTGACTGTTTTCTATTAAATATTTTCGAAGTGTCAACTTTTAAAATAGCAAAATATTATCTAAAAATCACCACAGTAATTAAGTCGACTTTTATCACTTATTTCTAAGTACTGTCCCAGGACTGAATCTAGGATCCAGTACTGGAATTCGAAAAGTAATCTAAAAGTAATCTATTGCAAATAACTTGAAACTTCCATTGAACTCAATGCATTATTGTGTTTAGAATTGTGTTGCCTATTGCAACAACTTGTAATTATTTACAAAAGTCAATTGCCTATTGCAAAAGTATTTACCTACAGCATTTCATTCCGAGAAAGTATATTTTAATACCTATTGTTGGTTCTAAAATAAAACAAGCATATATTTTTTATATATAAACCATTGGCCTAGAGTTCAGTTATTGAGTGTGTGAAACCATTTGCTGAGTGTGTACATCAAAATGCTTTACACTGTCCTCTGAAACTGCCTCCATGCTCGACCAAGCTACCACTTTTGAGAGTAAGGTTATATCTAACTTTAGCCTCTGCCAAACCTCTGGGGACTGTGGACTCTGTACACACTGTACCTATTTGGGAACAGTATATACAGAGCCACTTTCTCACAACTCCTCCTTTGGATCATATTGCGCATGGGCTTCGGCTCCATCCTCAGATTGTTTTTCGCCAGCGGGGAACTGATGGAGCTTTGTAAGAAAGAGGAAAGATGCCCATGTGTGATGTATCTAACTAAGATAAAACTGTAACAGATAAAGGAGGCGGGTGGGCGTGTGTAGATCTGCAGCTCTACATGCAAGAACAGATGCATACCGGTAAGTAGCATATTCCGTTCGAGGCACATGAGCTGCAGATTACACACTGTGCATAGATTATATAGCAGTACTCGCTCCTAGCGGCGACCACCAGTATTTGTTGCAGTTGTTTGAAACAATGTTTGGAGAACAGCCTGGCCCACACTAGCTTGTTGCTTAGTTTGCACATCTACACAATAGTGTTTAGTGAAAGTGTGCGGTGTAGACCATGTAGCTGCTCTGCAGATATCATTTAAGGGGATGTTCCCTAAAAATGCCATGGAAGCCCCTATCTTACGTGTAGAGTGGGCTTTAGGGGGAACAGATAGTGTTCGTTTTGCTTTGTGGTAGCATATCTGTATGCATTTAACAATCCACCTAGCTATCCCAGATTTGGAGATGGGGTTGCCTTTGTGTGGTGGTGAGAAAGACACGAATAGTTGTTTGGTCTTACGAAAAGGTTGTGTTCTGTCGATGTAGTAGAGTAAAGCTCTTTTGACATCAAGGGTGTGTAGAGCTCTTTCTGCAATGGTTTGTGGCTGCAAGAAGAATACAGGCAGTTTCACAGATGGATTGAGGTGAAAGGTAGAAATGACTTAGGAAGGAATTTTGGATTAGTGCGGAGAACAACCTTATTATGATGCATTTGCCGAAAGGGTTCTTGAATGGCGAGTGCTTGTATCTCACTGACCCTTCTGAGCGAAGTAATGGTTACATGGAAAGCACTTTTCCATGTTAAAAATTGAAGCTCACATTTACGTAGAGGTTCAAATGGAGGCCCCATTAGTCTTGTAAGAACGATGGTTAGGTTCCACACAGGTGAGGGTGGCACCCTGGGGGGAATTATTCTCTTAAGGCCTTCCATGAAGGCTTTTATTGCAGGTACTCTGAAGAGTGATAGATGCTGTATATTTTGTAGATACGCTGCTATGGCAGCAAGGTGTAGTCTAATAGACGAGTAGGCTAGGTTGTATCTTTGTAGGTGTAGTAAGTAGCCTATGATGTGTTGAATAGACACATCTTAGGGATTTACGTTATTGTTGTGACAATAGGTCACGAAACGTTTCCACTTGGCTGCGGAGCAAGCTCTAGTGGTAGGTTGTCTAGCTTCTTTAATGACGTTCATACAGTCAGGGGGAAGATTAAGGTAAACAAATTCTAGGATTTCAGGAGCCAGATCGCAAGGTTGAGCTGAGCTGGGTCCGGGTGCCTGATCTCTCCATGGTTCTGGGTTAAGAGGCGTGGAGAGAGGTGTAACTTTTGGTGCAGGACTATGGAGAGTTCCAGCAATGTGGTGCACCACGGTTGTCTGGCCCAATACGGAGCAACTAGGATGAGAGTTAGGGAATGTTGCTGTAGTTTGCGCACCACTTATGGAATGAGTTGAAGAGGCGTAAAAGCGTACGCAAATCTGCCTGATCAGTTCATCCATATCGCATTGCCTTTGGACAATGGGTGTGGATATCTGGCGGCGAAGCTTGGGCATTTTTGTGGGTGGCAAAGAGGTCTATCTGTGGTTGCCCCCACATTTGAAAGAATGGTTGAAGAACTTGTGGATGAAGTTCCCACTCGTGGATCTGTTGCGTTTGACGGCTCAACAGATCTGCAATGGTGTTTTGGACTCCTGGGACATGTTGGGCTAGGAGAAAAATGTTTTGAGGTATGGCCCACCTCCATATGCTCTGTGCTAGCTGAGAGAGCTGCAGAGAGTGTGCTGCCCTGTTTTCGGATGCAGTACATGGCTGCCATTTTGTCTGTGCAGACAGACAGCTTTGCCTGAGACGTGTGTTTGAAAGGCTTTTAGGGCTAGGAATATGGCCAGTAACTCCAGATGGTTGATGTGGATTAACTTTTGTTGAGGTGTCCACCTGCCCTGCATGGTGTGATGTAGTAGGTGAGCTTCCCAGCCGGAGAGCAATGCGTCCGCAGTTAGAACTATTTGAGGAACCGGCTCTAGGAACGGTCGCCCTTTGGAAAGGTTTTGGTGGTCCACCACTGCAGAGAGCGATGGGCACGACCGTCTACCAACACCAGATCTGATAATTGACCCTGAGCCTGGTTCCATTGGCGTGCTAAGCACTCTTGGAGAGGACACATCTGGAGTCTTGAATGAGGTACTATGAATATGCAAGAGGCCATCATCTCTTTAAGTTGCATAAACACTCGGGCTGGAAGAGTGTGTCGTGGTTGAAATTTGGCACGAAGAGCCTGTATGCTGGCTATCCTGGCGGGACTGGGGTAGGCTAGCTCTCTTGCGGTGTCTATGGTGGCACCGAGGTATTGTTGTACGTGGGACGGATGCAGATGGGACTTGGCATAGTTTACTGTGAAGCCCAGGTCGTGAAGTAGTTGGATAGTGGCGTGAGTGTGTTGTACACACTGGTTGTATGAGCTGGCTTTTATGAGCCAGTCGTCTAGGTAAGGGGAAGACGTGGATGTGTTGTCTTCTCAGGTGTGCTGCCACTACCGCTAGGCACTTGGTAAACACTCGTGGTGCTGTGGTGACTCCGAATGGGAGTACTTTGAATTGGTAGTGCTGACCCTCTACTACGAATCTGAGAAACTTCCTGTGAGCGTTGTGAACGGGAATGTGGAAATAGGCGTCCTTGAGGTCTATGGTGGCAAGGAAGTCGTTCTGGGAGAGCAGAGGAAGTACCTGCTGGAGTGTGACCATGTGAAAGTGGTCTGAGTGTATGTATTGGTTTAGGGGTCTGAGGTCCAGAATGGGTCTTAGAGAGCCGTCCTTTTTTGGTATGAGAAAATATAGGGAGTAAACTCCCTTGTTTTGTTGGTGGGTAGGAACTGGTTCTATTGCACTTTTTTGTAGGAGGGAGATCACCTCCTGCTTTAAAAGTGACAAATGTTCCTGTGACATTGGGCGCTGTTTGGGTGGAATGGTTGTGGGGGTAGATGTTAGTTCTAGACATTAGCCTGATTGAATTATCTGTTGCACCCATCTGTCTGAGATGATGGTAGCCCAGACAGGAAGGAAATTGTGGAGTCTGCCCCCGACGGGAGTTTGATAGTCTGGGGTGAGTGGAGGGAAGTCACTGGGTGGGGGTGGAGGCAGAGCGGGAGGTGTTAGTTTTGCCTCTGCCTTTGTTGTTGTTACCCCTGTAACCGCCACTTTGGTAACCCTTAGTGAAGGTGAATTGGGTAGGGGCCTTGTAGGAAGTGGAGGAGTAGCCTCTGGTGGTGCTTCTAAAGGGGCTACGTCGACATTAGGGCCAAACAGGTGTTTCTCATCAAAGGGGTGGTTGAGGATGGAATTCTGAACCTCAGGTTTGAACCCTGAAATGCGTATCCAGGCATGCCTACGAAGAAAGACGCTGGCATTTATTACCCTGGAGGAGGTGTCAGCTGCATCGAGGGCACAACGGATGGAGGTATTAGTGATGGTTTTACCCTCCTGAATTAACTCGTTGGCCCTGTTTTTAGGTCTCGCCTGAGCTATCGCGTAAGCGATGCTCTGCAAGACTTATTGTTATTGAGTGGGCTCCAAAAAGTGCTGCCAGGCCAGCCTAGCGATACAGTGCATGTGCGCGGGCGCGCGCTTGACGCGTTTACTTTCACTTTGGCGGCCGCATGGCCGCTTTGAAGTTTGATCGCGATCACTTTCGCGGACGCACGGCCGCGTGTTTCAGTTAGCGCCCCTGTCACTGTGTCCTGCACTCTCTCCTACCACTTTTCCACATGCTTTGCCCCTGTCACTGTGTCCTGCACTCTCTCCTACCACTTTTCCACATGCTTTTCACTCCCCATGGCATTACTCTGCTTTGCTTTCAGGGCCGTTTAAGCCGCTCATGTACCGCACACATATGCATGCCATCCTTTTAAGCTCAATAAAATGAGCACTACAACGCAAGGCAATAATAACGTTTATTTTGGGGGGCCAGTATTATACAGCGCAAACTCGACCCGAAGGTATTACACAAGGACACTTTTATTTCCTAAAATTTGTTAGGCAGGAAGGAGATTACGTGATTTGCCTAGATTCACAGTATGGATGCAGACACTCGAATCTGGTTCTCCAGTTCAAAAGTCGCAAGCTCTGGCCATAACACATACATACACCACATCCCCTCTTCCGTCAATTGTTTGCATCGCCAATAAACCGAAATACTTTTATCACAATCATCATGTAGGCACAAGTGGTTTACTTTTAAACTGGTAAATATTGTGTTTGCTGAGAAGCATGTGGTGAATAACAGCATTCACACTAAAGCATCCTGGAAAAGAATGTTTAGATTCAGCGATGCGTGCACTACTCTGTGCCCATTTATTCACAGCTAGCGATTACGGAACAGCTGTAAAGTCTGCCCTCAAGTTAGTTTCCTTTGTCAGCTGCTGGGCTCCTCCTTAGCTTTCAGAAACTTCCCGTGTTTTCCTAGACCTAGAGGCCGCATTTCCATTAAAAGCAAAAAACGAAAAATAACTGGCCTTCGTCTGTCGTCATGTGACTTCCATTGCCCAATGGTAGGCTCGCCGGCTGTCACTCACCCGCCTCTTGGTTTCCGAGGCAACCCCAAGCTAACAACTCCAGCATGGCGACCAAGAGCAGGAGCAGTATTCAGGTACTGGCCAGCACATGTGGAACTCTAATAGAAGTTCTGCTTTGTTGAAAATTCGCCGTATCATTTGTGTTCGAGTAACAGCTCATTTTTACCAGCCGTTAGTGAGGAAGGATATTGCAACCGCTTTTCTTTCTGTCGTAGCTTGCCGTAAAGTCGCCAGTTCAGTGTCGTTTCGTTCCACATCTCGTACCATTTAAAAAAAAAAAATGTTTGCATCTTTTATATAGCGCGAACTCGACCCGAAGGTATTGGGTCACTGTACATGAGCACCGTATTTACATTACATATTCAGGCACGGGGATATTAAGTGATTTGCCCACAATCACAGAATGTGGACGCGACCCCGAGGCTCGAACCCTGGTTTCCTGTCCCAGGAACAGAGCCAGACGGGATGTTCGATGTTTACTAACATTCTGTTATAGAGCAAGTGGGATGTACATTATGCTTATGCGGACTGTCATTTCTTAAGCCAGCGATTAACAAAACAAGCATTTGCAATGCAATAGGTCTCGCATTATAAAAGTGTGAGCAGCTGGCATTGCTAATAATAATGCAACACTAGCTATTGGCTTTGTAAATGATAAATAAATGCCATTATGTGTGTGTTTTATAAAATAGCTTAAAAAAGATATTGTCATGAACAATGCCAATAGCTTAAACTTTTGCAAATGCGAGACCTATTGCATTGCAAATGCTTGTTGTATTTGTCAGGGAGGTGTTGCATTATGGACTCCAGCTCGTCCTAATGTGCCCTGTCATATCTGGCTAGGAGCACTTGGGTGTTAGCAATGCCCCATATGTTGGCCGCTTGGGACGCCGTGCGCTTGCCAGAGGCGTCTAGGAGTTTAGACTCCTTATCTGGCAGTGGAGCGTCACCTGATGCCTGGGAATTGGCATGTTTCCTGGCATTGGAGACTACCAGGGAGTCTAGTGGTGCAGGGCCTCTAATGTAGGTTGGATCTGTTGGGGCGGCCTTATATTTTTTTCTCAATGCGAGGGTTGATGACCCTGGTCCTAACTGGGTCTTTAAAGACCTCTGGTGCGTGCTTAATAACCACCTTAAGCATGGGCAGAATAGAGGTGGACCTCTGTGCAGTGTCAAATGTGTCTAAGAGGAAATCCTCCTCCACGGGGTCTGTGTGGAGATCAACCCCATGGTAGTGGGCAGCACTATGGAGTAGCTGGTTAAAGCCCATTGCGTCCTCGGGGGGGGGTGGGGGTGCTGGAAGGGTAAAGATCGCCCTGCGAGTCGTTCGGGACGTCTGGAATGTTGTAGTCGTCCCATGGGTCTGGGGAGCCAGTAGGAGTAGGGTCCCCTATTGGTTGGTTGCCCGCTCCGTCCCCGGTGTCGTAGTTAATATCATCATCCTGATCTGGAGATGGTGTGGGAGAATGATGGGGTGGAGGAGGCGGAGGCGGAGGAATCCTCAAAGGGGAAGTGGCAAAGTCTCTTCTTTTTGGTGGTGGAGCTGGTGCAGGCTTGTCCAGTGGTCTTTTTCTGGTGCTAAGCGTCAAATGCCCAGTCTTTGGATCCTTTACAAGGGTTTTTTCGGTAAGGATCGGGTCGAAACAGTTGATCTGTAGGGGGCAGATCCTCTGGTGCCGATGGTGTGGGTTATTTAGGCGTGGATTCGGCACTGGTTCTTTGTTTGAAACCGTGGGGTTTAGAAAGGTCTTTTGTCTTCCTCGGTTCAGAGGTGGGTTTCGGCTTCGAGGCTTGTGAGTCAAGGCTCTTCGGTTTCATGCTCGGCTCTAAGGAGGTTACAGGTGCAGAGGAGCCGGTGCCAGTCTTCAGCGCAGAGTGCTTCGGTGTCGAGCTCGGCGCGGACGAGGAAAGGGGTGTTTTCTTTTTCGGTGCCGGTGATAAGAGTTTTTCGGCACCGAGGGTAGGCTGGCTCGAGCCCGAGCCGCCTGAAGGGTTGGTGGGCTTCTTAACCGGGCCCGGAAGCGAGGTATGGGAAGCAGTCTCTAGGTGCATACCTAGGCCCGAGACCTTTTTTAATGGCGTGGAGGGGGGTTTGGGGTCGGGGTCAACATCTGTACTCACGCCCCTCTGTGCCGGAGTGATGTCCTCGATGTTGGAGCAGTCAGCTTCGGAGGCGCTGACAAGGCCTTCTTCGGTGTGCTGTTGTTCCGCAACATCGACGCCTTCTTCGAAGATGTCGTTGGGGATGGAAGTCGACGAGTGAGGAAGGAGGCGCAAGCTGGACAGTCCCTTGCCTCGTGTTCTGGAGATAGGCAAAGGTTGCACACCTCATGCAGATCAGTGTGAGGAAGCTTCGACCCACTTCAAGGACACTTTTTAAATAGCGTCCTTTCCATCAGCCAGGACAGGAGGCTGAGGTAGGCCCGAAGGCCTTCGTCGACAACCGGAATCGAAGACTTCGATCGTTGAGTCGCGTCGAGTGTGGAGAACGCGATCGCGACAATGCCGTCGAACGGGGAAGGATTGCGCGCCGAACGGGAAAACTGGAACGGTTCCGAACTGGAGCGCGAAGAACACATCCGAGCCCGATGGTAGAAAAAAACAATCTGAGGATGGAGCCGAAGCCCATGCGCAATATGATCCAAAGGAGGAGTCACATACCTAGTGACTTCCAAAGACTTTTCAAGAGAAAAACCACTGCAAACATCCGGGCCCAACACCAGATGGCGATCTATGCACACTGTGTAATCTGCAGCTCATATGCCTTGAACATTAAAGATTAGGGACACTTCGAATCGAGTTAGGACCAAACCCTTTTGGATTTAGGCAGTTCTAGGGCTAGCACCCACGGGAGCACCGGAGTACTTCTGTTACCTCACCCAGGGAAGCCGGGTGCATAGGTGTCTTTTGGTGTCGGGTCGCGTCGTCAATTTCAATGGAAGCTGGCGAAGAAGTGCTGCTGCAGTGAAGAGGAGAAGTGTCCTAAGTGATCCAAGTCTGGATCTGGGATGGAAGGAACCTGAAAGCAGAGGGGACTGAGTCTGGGTCACTTGGCAGTGACCAGGGGCACGATGGAACAATGCCCACAGATGTTGGGTGTTTCAGGTGAGTTGACGGGTGTCTTGACTCTTCAGCCACAAGGTCCAGGAGGCGTCGGCGAAGTCCACGAGCCGGATTCGAGCTGTCCCACGAAGTCTGTCGAGTGCTGCGGTGACGGCGACCTGAAACGACCCAACAAGCCTTGGCAACGGCAAGTCTCGTGGAAAAAGAAGAAGGACGTCGGTGTAGACCAGCAAGGTCTGAGGGACTCAACCAGCGAGGGCACGTCTGGAGAAACCAGGGAAGCCCAAGCAGAAGAGGAGTTGCCTTCGTGGGGACACACTAGACAACGGGCTAGCGATCGCACTGGAATCCGGCCCACGGGTCACTCGTGGAGTGGAGGCCAGAGGTCTTCGGTGCAGTCAGTGCTCAAGGCTGGGGCTACTCGGAGCCCAAAGCAGAACTTCAAGGATAAACAGGAAGTCGATGTACCAGCAATAGTACGCAGTGCCCAGGGGTCACGGTTCCTCGTCACCCACGATAGCCACAGGCCTCAGCTTTGCTGTGGACTCGGGGTAGCCTCGGGGAAGTCAGGAAATCCACCTCTGGTGATGCAGAGACTTTGCCGTCCAACGGAAGATTCGGAATTGCAGACCGGACAGTTGCTGCTTTGGTGCCTGCCAAGCAGGGGAGTCACTCCTTGACCCCAAGGGAGATTTCTTCAGTCTTCTAGTTAAAGTAGAACGTCGAAGGTCCAGGATCTATGTTGCAGAGTTTCGTCCAGGGTAATCTAAAGTCACAAGGACTGGGTTCCCATACTTATACTAAGTTTTGGGGTTGGACATACTCTAGAGACCCACCTATGGGAGGGTTTGGAAAGAGGGGTGGTAACACCCATTTGCTTTGTCCAGTTTCGTGCCAGAGCAGGGGCAGGTAGCCCCTGCAACCGGTTTGAACAGGACTATGCACAGGGACACCAAGTATACCACCAGAGAGTGCTCCCGCCCAGCCCCAATACACATCTGCCTGTCTGGGGAGGTGGTTACACCTCCCTGGGACAGGAAACCTATTGTCCAGGCCTCCCCTGCCGGAGTTTTGGTCAGCAGCAGGAGGCCAGACCAGTGTCTGTGGAAGAGGGATCCATTTTGTGATGCCAGGGCTGTAGAAAGGGGAAGGCGGGGGGGGGGGGGGGGGGGGGGGGGGGGGGGACAAAGCGCTTGACACCAAACACGTCATGTTTCCGTGCAGCCATCCCAAAGTTAGCATTTACCGCGAGGTTATAATGCACTTAAGAGTATATGGTCAGGCTGCACCACAAACCGCATCAGAGGAGGTACTCCGAACGCTGCAGAGGGGCTCTGCTCATGCAGGGGCACCCTCTCACATACAAACCAAGCACTCTGCTTTCAGGATTGTTAAGGCCTGCCATTGGAGTGACTTATAGGTTTTATGTGTGTGCAATGGTAGTGATATAGGTAACCTATACCACTGTAAGGGGTGCAAGCACACCCTTACCCAAGCTGCAGTAGCAGACCTGTGGTGCCATTTTGGAGTGCTTCCCAGGGGTGGCATAATACATGCTTCAGCCCCTGGTAGGCCTCTGAGGTACCTATGCCCTAGGTACATAGTATACCATATACTAGGGGCTTATAAGGCACTCCAGAATCCAATTAGATATGTACCTAATGTACATGGAAACCATTTTAGAGAGGAAGCAGCTAGGCTGGGGCCCTGATTAGCAGGGCCACAGCCAGACTAAGGTGAAAAACAGTAAAACACCAGCAAAAAGTGGGGGTACCCATGTGAAGCAGATCCTACTCTCCCACAATCACATGCTATGCATTGACTATACATCAGTAATCTCCCAAAGCGGTGGCTAGCCTGTAGCTGCTGCAGTATTTTGAAATTAGTGTACGTAAAACTGTCTGGCCCACATTAGCTTGTTTCTGGCTAACACATCTACACAATAGTGTTTTGCAAATGTGTGTGGTGAGGATCATGTTGCAGCTTTGGGAATATTTCCTAAGAAAGCCATAGAAGCCCCCAGTTTACGAGTGGAATGCGCTTTAGGGGGAATTGGTAAAGTTCTCTTTGCTTTTGCATAACATATCTGAAAACATTTCACTATCCATCGTGCAATACCAGATTTATAAATGGAATTGCCTTTGTGTGGTGGAGCAAAAGCCACAAAGAGTTGTTTAGTGTTACGAAAAGATTTTGTTCTTTCTACGCAATACATCAATGCTCTTTTTACCTCTAAAGTGTGTAGAGCACGTTCTGCCACAGAACCTGGTTGAGGAAAGAACACAGGCAACTCAACAGATTGGTTGATGTGGAAGGCAGAAACTTCTGTAGGTAAGAATTTAGGATTAGTACGAATAACCACTTTGTTTAGGTGTACTTGTAAAAATGGTTCGTCTATGGTTAATTCCTGAAGCTCACTCACTCTCCTGAGTGATGTGATAGCAATGAGAAGGCAAATGCTACTTACCAGTATGCATCTGTTCTTGGCATGTAGAGCTGCAGATCTACACACTGTGCATAGATATCCATCTGGTGTTGGGCGCGGATGTTTGCAGTTGTTTTTTCTCTTTGAAAGTCTTTGGAAGTCACAAGGTACGTGACTCCTCCTTTGGATCGTATTGCGCATGGGCTTCGGCTCCATCCTCAGATTGTTTTTCGCCAGCAGGGAAAGATGGAGCGTAGTAATAACAGTGAAGATGCCCATGTGTGTTGTATCTAAATAAGATAAAATGGAACAGATAAAGGCAGCCGGGGAGGCGGGTGGGCGTGTGTAGATCTGTAGCTCTACATACCAAGAACAGATGCATACTGGTAAGTAGCATTTGCCGTTCGAGGCATATGAGCTGCAGATTACACACTGTGCATAGATTATATAGCAGTACCCATCCTTAGCGGCGACTACCCGTACCTGTTGCAGTGGTTTGAAATAATGTTTTGAGTACAGCCTGGCCCACACTAACCTGTTGCTTAGTTTGCATATCTACAAAATAGTGTTTAGTGAAAGTGTGCGGTGTTGACCATGTAGCTGCTCTGCAGATATCATCTAACGGGATGTTCCCTAGAAATGCCATTGAAGCCCCTATTTTACGTGTAGAGTGGGCTTTAGGGGGAACGGATAGCGTTCGTTTTGCTTTGTGGTAGTGTTGGACTTGGCCCTTCTGGCAAGTTCACCCCTAAAACTTTTTGCATTTATCATAGCCTTTTTCCTATGTTGTATTAGTGGTTTTAGGCCTCTAGGCGCTTTTACACTGTGTCCCAGTGGAAAGTGCTTGCGCTCTGTGTATGTTTTAGTGACACTGACCTGCCCTCCCATAGGAATGCATGGGGGATCTGAGTGACCGTGTTAAGTTCTGATGTGAGAGGAGTACAGGGTCCAGTTTGGTATGTGCGAACTCGTGAGATTGAATGATGAGCGATGATGTGTGCGGCGTTACTGTGTCTAGTGTAGAAGTGCCACTTCTAGAAGCTGGCATATCTGTGTAATAAATGTGAAGTGACTGTCTGGCTTGTGATTGGCTGGTGTGCCTGGCTCCAGCAGTCAGGATGGGTCTGCCCCGGTGGTGAATGGAGAGAGCTGCATGTTGATGGCAGGGAGGAGTACACCTGGGACCTGAATAGGGCTGGGCTTTCCCTCCACAATGCTGGCTCCACCACCTGTGGTGCGGCTAATGTCCCTGGCCTGTCCTGTGAATAGGGAGAGGGGCTGAGCAAAACAAAGTGCTCAGGAACCAGTTGCATCTGGTTCGCCCCTTCCCTGCACCTTTGGAGACAAAGGATTTTGTGTATAAAAGAGGGGCTGTGACCCCATGAAAATGTTCTTGGACTAGAAAGTACCAGGGGCGTGCTGCTGCTGGGGCTCAGGGGAAGGCTTGCCTCCCTGGGCCCTGCCCAGCCCCTGGATGCTGGAGGACTTCTTTTGGGACCCTCCTGCCTGGCCTGAGGATGGCTGGGAGACTGTCCTTGCCCTGAAAGCCTTGCCCCACAAAGACTGGCTGCTGTTTAACAGACCTGCTGCTTTTCTTTTATTTTCTGAAGATGAACTTGTGCTCACAGCGATCTCCAAGGACCTGGAAGCGAGCTGCCCCCAAGTGCGTCCCGCATTGCTGGACTGCCGCGAAGCCGACCTGTGCCTGCCCGCACCCGTGTGACCCGCTCTGACCACGAGCCGTGCCCACACCGTGTCGCTGGGCTGCCCACACCCGCTTCGCCCTCCTCTGAAGGGCGCACTGTTCTGCGTACCACTCCCCTCATTGCCGTTTACGTTGTTCTCGTAGTAAGAGGCGGGAGCCCACCCCGCATGGCCGCCTGTTTTTATTTTTAATTAAGCGGGTGCCCACCCCGCGTTACCCCGCCACGGCCCGAGCCGCATTCAAAAATCGCCGCCGAGTCCGCGGCCCGCCTGGTTGTGGGCGGGGCCGCTGGACGGAAGCGGAAGTGCGGCCATACGCGGGAAGAGGAAGTCCCGGAGCCTCGCAGGCTCCTCCTGCAAAGTTCCGGGACCGGGTGAAGACCGGCGCGTCAAGAGGACGGGGCTCTCATGAGGTGAGAGAGCCCCGCCATGACCGCCGCCTGAGTGAAGAATGCCGCCGTCTGAAAGGGGAGTCTGCGGCGCCAGCAGAAGAGAGAAGTCCTCCCCCCGTCAATAGCCGGTGAGTCGAGGTGGCTACGGGGGGAGGCTGGGCGCAGATTCCGAGCGGTCCCGCCAGGAGAGCGGGCCGCTCCACCGTTGTGGGGGCATTATTATCCTAGAGCCTACATGGCTCCAACAGCTGGCATGATTGATCTAGAGCCCCAGATGGCTCCAACGGTTGGGGGCAAGTAATTTCCAAGCCCTGTAGGGGCCAGAGGGCACCGAGGTGCCGTGCCCCGATGCTTTGTTGTCTGCTTCCCCGATGGCCAGGGCATGCCACGTTTTGGGGGCATATTTCATTTTAAAAGCACCAGCGCGCTCCACAGTACTGGGGGACATGTTTTTAGAGCCTAGGTGGCTCCCACGTTTTGACATTATTTCAAGGGCCATTGAGAGCCCATGCCTCATATTTGACTTCCCCAGCTGAGCAGCACTTAGTGAAAGCTGCAGCGTTTAGGCCCTGTGCTTGTCCCCAGCTGCCCAGCAAGTAGTGGGCAGCTGCTACGTTTAGGTTCTGGCGCGACCTGGACCCTAATGTGATTGAAGTACTATTGTGTTAATGCTTATGGTGTTAGGGAATGTACCGTGTGTAGTATGTTTTGCGCACCCTGGGTTAATGCTTATGGTGTTAGGAAATGTACTGTGTGTAGTATGTTGTGCGCACCCTGAGTTAATGCTTATGGTGTTAGAGAATGTACTGTGTGTAGTATGTTTTGCGCACCCTGTGTTTTATACCTCTAGATATGATTTCTGCACAGGAGGTTGTTTTACCTGTTTAGGTTTATGTTAGGGAGATTAAACTTCCCTGTGTGATATACGCCCCAGTGTAATTATACTTAGGAGGTAAGGTCTTATGCGTTAGACTTATGAGAAATTGTATAATGTGTTTATGCCCCTGTGATGTATACAGGATAGGTTTTATACCCAATTCTATTGTGATAATGCTGAGGTCCTTATTGCGCCAGTAGTTACTGGCTGTGCTCTACCGTTATAATTTGTGTTACAGTTGGTATATGTTCTACAGTTATCATTGGTGATTTGTGCTAATTCTGACAGTGGTCCATGTGGCCCTGGCTTGTGTAAATAGTCCCCTGTAAAATTCTGCCCAGTGCCCGTTGGCACAGTGTAAATTATGTGATTATCATCTAATGTGTTTATTATAATACAAAGGCTATTTTTTTTATATATAACTTTGTGTGGAGTTTCTTTTGTGGTTGGCCTAGGGTGTTGTTGCTGTGTGCGCGCGCAAACGCGTTACACATTGCCTCCGGGATAAGCCTGACTGCTCGTGCCAAGCTACCAAGGGAGTGAGCAGGGGTTATCTTGGCGTGTAACTCCCCAGCCCTGACTTAGAGTGGGGGGTCTCTGCCTGACTTTGGCGCAAGCCTTAGCCACCCAGAGATCCCATTTCTAACAGGTAGCAAATCTGAATGCATTTGACAATCCACCTAGCTATCCCCGACTTGGAGATGGGGTTGCCTTTGTGTGGTGGTGAGAAAGACACAAACAGTTGTTTGGTCTTATGAAAAGGTTGTGTTCTCTCGATGTAGTAGAGTAAGGCTCGTTTGACATCCAATGTGTGAAGTGCTCTTTCTGCAACGGTGTGTGGTTGCGAGAATACTGGTAGTTCTACAGATTGATTTAGGTGAAAAGGAGAAATGGCTTTAGGGAGGAATTTTGGGTTAGTACGGAGAACAACCTTGTTATGGTGCATTTGGAGAAAAGGTTCTTGAATGGTAAGTGCTTGTATCTCACTGACCCTTCTGAGGTAAGTGATGGCTACAAGAAAGGCGGATTTCCATGTTAGGAATTGAAGTTCACGTTTGTGTAGAGGTTCAAAGGGAGGTCCCATTAGTCTGGTGAGAACGATATTTAGGTTCCACACAGGCGAGGGTGGGACTCTGGGGGGAATTATTCTTTTGAGGCCTTCCATGAAGGCTTTAATAGCAGGTACTCTAAAAAGTGATAGATGTTGCCTGTTTTGTAGATAAGCTGCTATCGCTGCAAAGTGCAGTCTAATGGACGTATAGGCTAGATTGCATCTTTGTAGGTGTAGTAAATAGCCTATGATGTGTTGAATGGACACATCTAGGGGATTGATGGTATTGTTGTGGCAATAGACAACAAAAGGTTTCCACTTAGCTGCGTAGCACGCTCTAGTGGTGGGTCGCCTAGCTTCTTTAATGACGTTCATGCAGTCAGGGGGAAGATTTTAGATAACCGAATTCTAGGATTTCAGGAGCCAGATCGCAAGGTTGAGCTGACCTGGGTCCGGGTGCCTGATCTCTCCATGGTTCTGGGTTAAGAGGTGTGGAGAAAGGTGTAGCTTTTGGTTCGGTACTACAGATAGTTCCAGCAGTGTGGTGTACCACGGTTGTCTGGCCCAAGTTGGAGCTACTAGGATTAGTGTGAGGGAGTGTTGTTGTAGTTTGCGCACCACTAATGGAATGAGTGGGAGAGGCGGAAAAACGTATGCAAATCTGCCTGACCAGTTTATCCATATCGCATTGCCTTTGGACAATGGGTGTGGATATCTGGCGGCGAAGCTTGGGCATTTGGCGTTTGTGGGTGGCGAAGAGGTCTATCTGTGGATGCCCCCACATTTGAAAGTACGGGTGAAGAACTTGCGGGTGGAGTTCCCACTCGTGGAGTTGTTGTGTTTGTCTGCTGAGCAGATCTGCCATAGTGTTTTGGACTCCTGGGACATGTTGGGCTAGGAGAAAGATTTTCTGGGGTATGGCCCATCTCCATATGCTCTGTGCTAGCTGAGAGAGCTGTGGAGAGAGTGTGCCCCCTTGTTTTTGTATATAGTACATGGCTGTCATGTTGTCTGTGCGGACTAGGTCTGCCTTGCCTGAAATCTGTGTTTGAAATGATTTTAGGGCTAAAAATATGGCTAGTAACTCCAGATGGATGATGTGGAGTAACTTTTGTTGAGGTGTCCATCTGCCCTGCATGGTGTAATGTAATAGGTGAGCTCCCCAGCCGGAGAGCGATACGTCCGTTGTCAGTACTATCTGAGGAACCGGGTCCAGGAACGGTCGCCCTTTGGAAAGGTTTTTGGTGGTCCACCACTGCAGAAAGCGATGGGTACGACCGTCTACCAACACCAGATCTGTTAATTGACCCTGGGTCTGGTTCCATTGGCGCACTAAGCACTCTTGGAGAGGACGCATCTGGAGTCTTGCGTGAGGTACTATGAATATGCAAGAGGCCATCATTCCTATTAGTTGCATGAACGCTCGAGCTGGAAGATAGTGTTGTGGCTGAAATTTTGCGCGTAAAGCTTGAATGCTTGCTATCCTGGCAGGATCTTCCTGTGAGCGTTGTGAACAGGAATGTGGAAATAGGCATCTTTGAGGTCTAAAGTGGTCAGGAAATCGTTGTGGGAGAGCAGTGGAAGTACCTGCTGAAGTGTTACCATGTGGAAATGGTCTGAGTATGTATCGGTTTAGGGGCCTGAGGTCTAGGACGGGCTGTAGAGTGTCGTCCCTTTTTGGTATGAGAAAATATAGGGAGTAGACCCCCATATGTTGTTGGTTGGTAGGTACCCGTTCTATCGCCCCCTTTTGTAGGAGGGAGATTACCTCCTGCTTTAGTAGTGTTAGATGTTCCTGTGACATGGGGCGTTGTCTGGGTGGAATGTTTGGGGGGGGGTAGATATTAGTTCTAGGCAGTAGCCTGACCGAATTATTTGTGTTAGCCATTTGTCTGAGGTGATGGCAGTCCAGACAGGAAGGACATTTTGGAGTCTGCCCCCGACCGGAGTGGGATGGTCGGGGGGGGGGGGGGGGGGGGGTCATTGGGTAGGTGCGGAGGCAGAGCGGGCGGTGTTTGTCTTGCCTCTGCCTTTATTGTTGTTGCCTCTGTAGCCGCCTCTTTGGGAACCCCTTGTAAAGGTGGATTGGGTAGGGGCCTTATATGAAGTGGAAGTGGTATCAGAGGAGTAGCCTCTGGATGTGCTCCGAAAGGGAGAGCGGCGAAAGGAGCGCCTGGGAGGGTGTGATTGTAAGGCTCCCATCGATTTCGCCTTATTGGTGTCTTTTTTCATTTTTTCTAGGGCCTCATCCACTTTTGGGCCGAACAGATGTTCCTGGTCAAAGGGGTGGTTCAGGATGGAAGCATGCACTTCTGGTTTAAAACCCGAGATCCTTAGCCAGGCATGGCGACGGAGGAGGATGCTGGTATTAATGGCTCTGGAGGTGGTGTGTCACCGGGCAGGCGGCGCCCTCCCTTGCATGCGTCCGATGGAGTACGGGGCACAAGAAGACTGGTGGACATCTCCCCTTAACAGCCCTGATATGTTTTCTTTTCAGCCCGCATTGAAAGATGACAACGATAACAAAATATGGATGCAGGAAGCCCCAAGTCCAGAACCATGTACCTTTAATTGGAACGAGTCTTCAGTAAGCCCCGCCCCCATAGGAGACGTCGACTGGTTGGAGCCTATCAGCGGGCGAGGACCAGAAAGAAAAGACGGACAGGAAGAACAGAGAGCGGCGAACCCGGAAGGAGAGAACGACCGTGGAGAGAGACGACCAGACGGAAGCAGAGCAGAGGACGAGGACAGCGCGGAGCCATACCGAGGATTTCGTGGGGAAGGAGAGCCTGGAGGCCCTCATTCCCGTGTGTTAGACGGCGACCTCAGAGGAGCCCGGAAAGGGGGTCCTGACTACCCTGAGACCCACCCTCAAAGTATCGTAGCCGGGCACTGGCGGGAGATTCCCCAGGGGGAGGATTCTCGCAACTAGGATCGTACTTCTGGCACCACACGACACAGAAGGACCACACTGGGTATTCTCAGAACAAGCTTTATCAAACAGGTATCACTGCAAATATGTACAATGTGAGCACGGGCTCAAGAGTCTCGGAAAGGTAGGGGGTAGCGGGACTGTCTCTGGTAACGGTTCAAAGCAGGGACGTACCCGGCGCACAGCTCACAATCCTCGAGCTGGGGGATACGTGGTCGGAGGTGGGGTCCGGCGGGACCGTGAGAGTCTGGGGGAGCCGCGAGTCACTCAGCAGGGCTCAGGTACAAGTTCGGAGGTCTTACGATCTTCAGGGAGCCGCGAGTCACTCAGCAGGGCTCAGGTACAAGTTCGGAGGTCTTACGATCTTCAGGGAGCCGCGAGTCACTCAGCAGGGCTCAGGTAAAAGTTCGGAGGTCTAACGATCTTCAGGGAGCCGCGAGTCACTCAGCAGGGCTCAGGTGAGTTCCAGTTCCAGGAGCCGCGACCACGTCAGCAGGCTCTCGTTGTTCCAGCGTCGAATCTGCCGGACAGCCCCAGAGCACCCCTTGTTATAGTTCGACCCCTCTTTGATGTCCGGAGTCTGTGCAGGCAGGGGTCTTGTCACCTGGGGGTCGCTTGTCGGGATTTCCTGCTATAGTCTTTTGATCCTTTCAGGGCCGGGTCGGGAGGAGTCCCAGACACCCAGCAGGCGTGGAGCCAGCCCTCAGGGAGGCCGGAGGGCCGATCGAAACCCATCGTCCCGGGGGAGTTCAGAGGTGCGATAGAAACTGCTCCTCCCTCTCTCATCCCCTGGGAGCGTGATGTCCTCCAGCCGGAGTGGCGCCTCTGTGCCCGGGTCGCGCTGGGGCCGGGCGGCCATCTTGGTGCATGAAGTGGGCACGCGGGCCCGGGGTGGCCGAAAGGGGAGAGGCCAGGGACGGAGATGTCCGGGTCGGTGCGGGTGTCCTGGTGGGGAGGTTCGGCCGGGCCGGGGGCTTGGGCTGTAGGTGCCAGGTTTCGGTGGTGCGGGGGCACGGAGGGCCATTCTACGAGGCCGGGTCCAACACGCGTCCCCCCCAGCTGAAAGCCGGAGAGAACTGCCCATCAGCTTGGGGGGTTCTCTTCGCTGAGGCGGAAGAACCGGGAGAGGCCGTCAGCATTGGCGTGGTCCGTACCAGGGCGGTGTTCCACGGTGAAATCCATCCCCTGGAGGGAGATTGACCACCGCAGTAGCTTGGGGTTTTCTCCTCGCATCTGCATGAGCCAACGTAAGGGCCGATGGTCAGTTTGGACTCTGAAATGGGTGCCAAACAGGTAGGGTCGTAGCTTTTTGAGTGCCCAGACCACGGCAAAGGCTTCGCGCTCTATGGTGCTCCATCTTTGTTCTCGGGGCAACAGCCGCCGACTGAGGAAGGCGACGGGCTGGTCTAGGCCTTGGTCATTTACTTGGGACAGGACGGCCCCAATGCCATGCTCGGAGGCATCGGTTTGGACTATGAACTCCTTGGCGTAGTCGGGAGCCCGGAGGACGGGGGCAGTACACATGGCCCTTTTTAGGGCATCGAAAGCTTCCTGGCAGGCAGCCGTCCACTGCACTTTCTTTGGCTGTTTTTTAGACGTGAGTTCTGTGAGAGGGCCGACAAGGCTGCCATACCCCCGAATGAATCTTCGGTAGTAGCCCGTGAGTCCCAGGAAGGCTCGGACCTCCGTCTGGGTGATGGGTGGTTCCCAGGCCAGGATGGCGTCGATCTTTGGCTGTAGCGGGGCGACCTGGCCACTCCCGACCTGGTGCCCCAAGTAGAACACGGATCCTTGCCCGATCTGGCACTTGCTGGCTTTTACTGCGAGGCCTGCCTGGCGCAGGGCGATTAGCACCCTTCGGAGGTGCTGGAGGTGCTCACTCCACTCTGAACTGAAGACAGCGATGTCGTCCAGGTATGCTGCGCTGAACTGTTCTAGCCCGGCCAGGACTCTATTCACCAGTCGCTGGAAAGTGGCCGGGGCATTTTTCATCCCGAAGGGCATTACGCGGAAGCGGTAGTGCCCATCGGGGGTGGAGAAAGCGGACCGCTCTTTGGCCCCTTCGGTGAGCGCAATCTGCCAGTATCCGCAGGTGAGGTCGAATGTGCTGAGGAACCGGGCTGCCCCTAGTCGGTCAATGAGTTCGTCGGCTCGTGGAATGGGGTGGGCATCGGCTCGGGTAACGTCATTGAGCCCCCGGTAGTCCACGCAGAATCGGAGCTCGGGGGCGACACCGGGGGCCGCTGCCTTCGGGACCAGGACCACGGGGCTGGCCCAGGGACTGTCAGAGGGCTCGATCACCCCCAGGGTCAACATCTTCGAGACTTCCGCTTGAATGCAGGACCGGACCCGGTCAGGAACCCGGTAGGCTCGGTGTCTCACCGGCGGGCTGTCCCCGGTGTCCACATCATGAACACACCAGTCGGTGACCCGGGGGGTCAGGGAGAAGAGGTCAGAAAATTGTCTTAGGAGCTGGCGGCAGTCCGCTTGTTGCTGGGCAGTGAGGGCTGGGGAGAGGTTCACTCATTCCACGGAGCCATCCTGCTCCTTGATACACAGGAGGTCCGGGAGGGGATCCGACTCATCTTCGGCCCCGTCATCGGTGGCCAGCAGGAGGCTCAGTTCTGTCCGCTGGAAGTGAGGCTTGAGGCGGTTCACGTGCAGGACCCGGAGGGGATCCCGAGGCGACTGGACGTCCACCAAGTAGGTGACTTGGCTCTTCTTCTCGACCACTTTGTAGGGCCCAGTCCATCGGTCCTGGAGAGCGCCCGGCTTCACCGGGGCCATGACCCACACCTGCTGGCCCGGCTGGAACTCGACCAGAGTAGCATTCTGGTCGTACCAGCGCTTCATTTCTTCTTGACTCGCCTCCAGGTTGGCCTCGGCCAGTTCTCGGAACCTCCTGGTCTGGTTCCGGAGGGCCAGGACATATTGGAACACATCTCGGGGGGTGGCCTGGGGTGCTGCCTCCCACCCTTCCTTAACTAAACTGAGGGGACCTCGGACGGGGTGCCCATAGAGTAATTCAAACGGGCTGAACCCTAAGGACTTCTGGGGGACCTCCCGGTAAGCGAACAAGAGGCAGGGGAGCAGGACGTCCCACTTACGCCGGAGGGGCTCTTCTAGGCCAGCGATCATCCCTTTCAAAGTCCTATTAAACCTCTCTACTAGGCCGTTCCCTTGGGGATGGTACGGGGTGGTGAACTTATAGGACACCCCACATTGTTGCCACAGGGACGTCATATACCTGGATATAAAATTAGTGCCGCGATCGCTCACGACCTCGCGGGGGAAACCCACCCTGGAGAAGATCCCCATCAGGGCCCGGCCCACCACGGGGGCCGTAATGGTGCGTAGGGGAATAGCCTCTGGGTAGCGGGTGGCGTGGTCTACTAGGACCAAGATGAAACGGTGACCTTGGGATGTGGGGGGGTCCAGTGGCCCCACGATGTCGATCCCGACTCGTTCGAAGGGGGTACTGACGACCGGGAAGGGTTGGAGGGGAGCCTTGCGCTTCCCCCCACTCTTCCCACTGGCTTGGCACGTGGGGCAGGACTTGCAGTGGGCTTCTACCGCTGCTTTCATCTTAGGCCAATAAAAATGGGTCACGAGACGGCTGTAGGTCTTGTCCTGACCCAGGTGACCGGCGAGGGGGACATCGTGGGCTAAGCCCAGGAGGAAATCCCGGAAGCGGAGAGGTACCACCAGTACCCGTCCGGATCCCAGCTCCACTGATTTCTGCTCACTATACAGGACGTTATTCTCCCAATAGATTCGGTGCGTTCCGGTCTGGTCACCTGCGGCTTGGCCCTCGGCCTGGCGCCGCAGCCCGACCAGGGAAGGACAGGTGGCTTGCTCCCGGCAAAATTCTTCTCGGGTGGGCCCGCCCTCATGGCGCCAATGGGCCAACTCGGGTAGATCCCCCAACTCGGGGACCGGGGCGGGGTCGGATGGTGCGGGTTCGTCGCTGACGACGGACCCTTCCGATGGGGGAACGGGAGGACCCTCGGCGGGGACGGTGCTGGCTACTTTGACCGGGGTGCTCTCGATTTCTCTCCGGGGAGTGAGTCGGGCTGTCATAGATCGGGTGGTGGCACACACCCACTCGGGGAGTCCCATCATTCCTAGGTGGGCCTTGCGCTCTACGTGCTTCCAGGGGGAACTCTCCAGGTCGTTCCCTAAGAGGCAGTCGACCGGCTGGGAGGTTCTTACGGCCACCTTGAGTTTGCCTATCACCCCTCCCCACTCAAATGGCACCAGGGCCACCTGACACATACTTTCCCTATTGTCTGCAGATATTACGGGGCAAAAGACATTGGGGAGGATCTGCTCCTCGGGAACTAGGTGCCTGAGGACACCGGTGATACTGGCCCCGGTGTCCCGCAGGGCCTCTACCTGGTGGCCATTGATCTTGACGAGCTGCCCATATTTCTGTGTGTTGGACGGTAGGAGGCTACCAGGGATCATTTCCCTATCTCCCAGGGATACTAGGGCCATCGCGGCTGGTTCCCACTCCTCGGCTTCCTCAACCTCCTCCCCTAGGGCTACGTTGGCTATCTGTCTCGCAGGGGTGACTTGGGTGGCCATGGGGCACTCTGGGTCATTGGCGTAGTGCCCGGGTTTCTGGCAGCGGAAACAGGTGACGGTCACCCGGTGTCCCCGTCTCCCAGGGGGCCCTGTTACTGGTGGGGGGGCGCCGGGAAAGGTGGAGGTGGTGTCTTTGGGGGGCTAGGCTGGGATTCCCTCGGCCCTCCCTGGTTCCCCCCCCCTCTCTGGCGGGGTGGTCCCTGACTGGTTCGGGGGTACTCTCCTACCATGCCCCGGGAGACCCGGGTGTTGGTCCAGCGGTCGGCCTCCACGGCCAGCTTCCGGGGATCTGTGAGCTTGCTATCCAGCAGATGTTGACGTAGCTCTACGAAGCAGTTCGCAGCCAGATGTTCCCATAACATGAGGTCAGTGAGTTCGGCAAGGGTGGTGACTTTGCTGCCCTTGACCCACCCATCGAAGGCCCGACTAAAAAAGTTTACATACTCCACCCAGGTGGTGCCCGGGATCTTCCTGCAGTCCCGGAACCGTTGGCGGTACATTTCATGTGGCTGTAGGAGGTCTGCAGGGATAGGGGTAGGTCGAGCAGGGTGTCCCTTCCTTCGCTCAGAAACCGTCCCCACAACCCCGCCCCCCAGTCCTTCTGTGGAATCCGATGGGAGGTCATGGCGACCTCGTAGGCCCGAAACCATTGCTGAATGTCATCGTTTTTATAATATTCTTTGACCACATCCTTGGGGATGTGGACCTTCTGTTCCGCTGGGGGGGCCGTCTCTCGGTTCCCCGAGGGCCTCCCGTCCTCATTTCGGGCCTTGAGCTCGAGTTCCTTTAAGCTCCGTTCGTGCTCCAGTTGGAGCTTTCTTCCTTCGTGCTCCCGTTGGAGCTTCTTTTCTTCCAGTTCGCCTTGTACACGCATTTGCTCTACTGCTAGCTTCTTCTCCGCTAACTTCAATTCGCCCTCGATTTTGAGTTTGGCTAACTCGAGTTCATGACTGCGGCTTCTCTCTCTGTCCGCGAGCTCTTCCGGGGATAGGCCCCCGTCTGGTACGATGCCTCGCACCTGATTGCTACTGCTTTCATTTTGGGGGGGTTCGGCTTCGTCGGGGCGCTCCCCCGTGCCTTCCGGGCGGGAGGCCCCGGTCTCCAACCAAGTTTTCAGTGCTTTCTGCAAGTCTTCTTTAGTGTTGAGGCCAGTGGTAGCGATTTTAAGTTCTTTGCAAAATTGTTTTAGCTCTTTGTGTGTGTATTCTTCCAGATGCTCCACCTGGAACACTCTGTTGGCGTTGGTTTCTGCGGAGCTCGTGGCGCTTCCTTCTGCCATCTTTGTTGGTCGTGCGTCCGTCGTTTACTGTACGATCTCTAGGTGATGGGCCCGAATCCCGTCGCTTGCCACCAATGTTAGACGGCGACCTCAGAGGAGCCCGGAAAGGGGGTCCTGACTACCCTGAGACCCACCCTCAAAGTATCGTAGCCGGGCACTGGCGGGAGATTCCCCAGGGGGAGGATTCTCGCAACTAGGATCGTACTTCTGGCACCACACGACACAGAAGGACCACACTGGGTATTCTCAGAACAAGCTTTATCAAACAGGTATCACTGCAAATATGTACAAGGTGAGCACGGGCTCAAGAGTCTCGGAAAGGTAGGGGGTAGCGGGACTGTCTCTGGTAACGGTTCAAAGCAGGGACGTACCCGGCGCACAGCTCACAATCCTCGAGCTGGGGGATACGTGGTCGGAGGTGGGGTCCGGCGGGACCGTGAGAGTCTGGGGGAGCCGCGAGTCACTCAGCAGGGCTCAGGTACAAGTTCGGAGGTCTTACGATCTTCAGGGAGCCGCGAGTCACTCAGCAGGGCTCAGGTACAAGTTCGGAGGTCTTACGATCTTCAGGGAGCCGCGAGTCACTCAGCAGGGCTCAGGTACAAGTTCGGAGGTCTTACGATCTTCAGGGAGCCGCGAGTCACTCAGCAGGGCTCAGGTGAGTTCCAGTTCCAGGAGCCGCGACCACGTCAGCAGGCTCTCGTTGTTCCAGCGTCGAATCTGCCGGACAGCCCCAGAGCACCCCTTGTTATAGTTCGACCCCTCTTTGATGTCCGGAGTCTGTGCAGGCAGGGGTCTTGTCACCTGGGGGTCGCTTGTCGGGATTTCCTGCTATAGTCTTTTGATCCTTTCAGGGCCGGGTCGGGAGGAGTCCCAGACACCCAGCAGGCGTGGAGCCAGCCCTCAGGGAGGCCGGAGGGCCGATCGAAACCCATCGTCCCGGGGGAGTTCAGAGGTGCGATAGAAACTGCTCCTCCCTCTCTCATCCCCTGGGAGCGTGATGTCCTCCAGCCGGAGTGGCGCCTCTGTGCCCGGGTCGCGCTGGGGCCGGGCGGCCATCTTGGTGCATGAAGTGGGCACGCGGGCCCGGGGTGGCCGAAAGGGGAGAGGCCAGGGACGGAGATGTCCGGGTCGGTGCGGGTGTCCTGGTGGGGAGGTTCGGCCGGGCCGGGGGCTTGGGCTGTAGGTGCCAGGTTTCGGTGGTGCGGGGGCACGGAGGGCCATTCTACGAGGCCGGGTCCAACACCGTGTCTCGCCCAGCCACACCTCCGAAGGGGTGTGGCTCACACAGGTACGGAGCCGAGTGGCGGGCTGGGTTGGGAGGTTGTAGGAGGAGGGTGCATAAAGACAAGAGTACCCCAGTGCGAATAAACAGTTACATGGGATCCGTTTTCCCCGAACCCCTCCCTCTCACGAGCACTCCCTACTCCAGACTAGACTAGGGTTGCACACTGGTGAACCCTCACTCCCCCCTCCTAATAGACGGGAGAAGCTCCCGAGCCAAAGAGCTGAATCTTTTCTTTTCTTTATGGTTGTTTACTCTCGTCGCTGCCACACCTCGCCGGACTTAATTTCAAGTCTACCCCTGGAGGCAGCCCCGGAGGTCCAGAGCACGGGGTCCGGCTACCAGAAGCCAAGTAAAACCCTCAAACCACGTCTGCACGACAAGACGGACTACCTAAGGCACCCTTCTCCCTGTGGTGTCACTAGTGACAAAAGACGTACTGTTGTTTTGTTTCTGTAGAGAGGATCAGCCTGAAAGACACCTTTGCCTGAAAATAAATCCCAGTCTGAGTCAATCTGACGTTGTCGTTTCTTCGGGGACACTCCCACTTGCTTGCTCCGTTACACTTGGTGGAGAATGCGGGCACCTGTCCATTGGATATAATGGACGCCCTTATTCAGCATATCGTGAAAGCACAGGACAAGCTGGGATGGGCCCTGGAGAGGCAATGGTGGACCGCCCAAGCGGATCGAGAGGTGTTCAAGAACACCATGGCGGCACAAATCGAGGGTATACAAAAGATAGCAGCTGAACAGACGGCAAGTCCTCTTCCTCATACCCCGACTCATGGACCAGCAGGGGTGGCCCTACAAAAATATGTGCCAGGGGAGGATCCTGACGCCTATTTTCTGAATTTTGAACGGGCTGCCTGAGCCTGCAACTGGCCCACGGACAAATGGCCGTCTTTTTTAGCTCCCCTACTAACAGGCGAGGCCCAAGCCGCCTATCAGGTGGCCAACCCTTTAGGAAACACCCCGTAAGGAGACGTCAAGAAAGTGATTCTTGACCACCTTGGTTTGGATGAGGAAGCCTACCGAGTACGCTTCCGAAAAGATAAGGGACACCCTGGTGAAAACCCGAAGACGCTCTTCAATCGTCTAAAATTTGCAGCGGACAAATGGCTAAAACCCGAGGAGAACTCTAAAGAAGAGATACTCGATAAAATCTATCTAGAGCAGTTCCTTGAGGCCCTGCCGTATAATACGCAGCGATGGCTGCGACAACATGCTAACCTCACCACCAAAGAAGCAATGGACATGGCAGCCACGTTTGCAAGGGCCCAACCTCGTAATGGGAGCGGGGAAGTAGAACGAACCTTCCGGCCTCTTCCGGGCAAATACGTGAGACCAGCCCACAGACATCCCCCTGAGCCCAACAGAATCCGCCCAAAACCGTCCGAGGCGGTACCAACAAGGGGACCTCAGTGCTTCGACTGCGGAGACTGGGGACATATAGCCAGAGCCTGTCCTAACAAAAAGACAGCGGAAGAACCGATGGACATAGGGTATAGCCCGAGAGCGGTCCTGTACACAGCAGAGATGGGGCCGGCGTTCTACGTAAGCGCGAGGGTGAACAAACATGTGATTCAGGCTTTACTGGACTCAGGCTGTAAACAGTCCGTTATACAAAAAGACTTCATTAGGGCTCAAGACATAGTACCGGGGGCTCTAGTACACATCCGCTGTGTCCATGGGGACGTGAAGACCTATCCCTTGGCCTCTATCACCTTGGGTATAACGGATGGGCCCCCTTGTACGGTCAAGGTAGGGGTTATGGCGAACCTGCCAGAGGACCTGATCATAGGAACCGACAACCCGCAGTTCTTGACCTTGTTTAAAACCGTAGTGCAGAGAGCCGTGAAAGGCAAGTCATGCTCTCACCGGTTCCATGTCACCCCTACCGGCCCTGACTACCCCGGAACCATTGCTCCTAAATAGGAGCTTCAGTTTCGCCCAAGTAAATGACGATTCCCTTAGACATGCCTGGGAATCCTCCGTGAAGGAGGGTCAGAACCCCCCCCTTACCTTCCCTTCTTTAGAGTACAGGAAGGACTGTTGTACAGGGTACGGGACGTAGATAGCGCTCCCCAACTTGTAGTCCCCTTTGACTTTAGGGACCAAATCCTCTTCTATTCACACTCACACCTGACCGCCGGACACGTAGGAATAGAAAAGACAACGCAAAACATCCTTCAGCATTTTTATTGGCCTGGGATATTTAGGGATATAAAAAAGTACTGTCAGGAGTGCGAAACCTGCCAAAAACAATGCCCCTATAAACCACCGGCTGTCCCTTTACAACCCCTTCCCGTGATTGGTACCCACTTCTCCCGGATAGGAATGGACCTTATAGGACCCCTACCCAAAACCCGCAGGGGGCATCTATACGCCCTGGTCATCGTAGATTACACAACCCAATATCCCGAGGCCTTCCCCTTAAGGGCCCCTACGTCACCAGCCATGACCGACCGTATGGTTGAGCTGTTCTCACGCGTCGGGTTCCATAAAGAGATACTGACAGATCAGAGTCCCCATTCGTCTCCAAACTGATGAGGGAGGTCTGTAAAACACTCAACCTGCAACACATCGGTATACCACCCTCAGACAGACGGTCTAGTGGAGAGATATAATGGTTCCCTCAAAAGGATCTTAAAAAAGATGTTGACCATAGAGGGTAAGGACTGGTATCAACTCCTCCCGCTGGCTCTCGATGTGCTCCGAAGTCAGGTCCAGAGCAGCTTGGGGTGGTGTTCTTTTCAAATGCTTTATGGAAGACAACCTAGGTCTCTCTTGGACATGACAAAGGAGGCATGGGAGAGACAGGAAAAGGAGGAGACCCACCACTTCCTAGACTACACCCAGGACCTCCAGTCTAAGCTAGGAAAACTCATGGATCTGGCTTACTCCCAGCTGGAGAAACACCAGGAAAAACAAAAGTTTTTCTATGACAAAGGAAAAAAATGGTGAAAACTGTCCAGGCGACTGGGCCCAGATACTACTCCCTTCATCCCCTAGCAAATTAAAAGCAGAGCGGTCGGGACCCTATAAGATCCTCAAAGCCATCGGTAAAACCACCTACAGGCTGCAGATGAAAGGGGGTAAACCACAATTGTTCCACATCAATTTGTTAAAAAAATGGCTAGGGTCACTACCCGCCCCCGTCTGGTTCACCAACCCCACACCTGTTGCGATCCCTACTACAGAACACCTAGTCATCAACCCGAACCTCGGCGATACTGAGAGAAACGCCTTGGGAAAGGTGTTCGCCGCCTTTCCTTCCACTTTTTCAGACCTCCCCGGGAGGACAACCGTGATAGAACATACCATAGAGACAGTACCTGGTCGGGTGGTAAAACAGCGCCCTTATCGGATACCTGCGGCCAGAAGGGAAGCCATCCGGAAGGAGGTACAGGACAGGTTACAGATGGGGGGGGGTCATTCGAGCATTGAAAAGTGAGTGGTCCTCCCCCAAAGTCATGGTCCCCAAACCGGATGGCTCCACGCGATTTTGCATGGACTTCCGCGCCCTCAATGCTGTTTCTAAATTTGACACGTACCCGATTCCCCGGGTAGATGAGATGATTGAAAGACTAGGAGAGGCCCGGTATACAACCACCCTCGACCTCACTAAGGGATATTGGCAGGTCTCCCCTTTCTGAAGCCGATAGGGAGAAAACGGCTTTCGTCACCCCAGACGGCCTATACGAATTCACCGTTCTGCCATTCGGTCTTCACGGAGCACCGGTCACCTTCCAAAGGCTCATGAACAAGGTGCTCCGAAACCATCAAGCCTGTTCTGCGGCCTACTTGGACGATATTGTGATATACAGCCCCTCCTGGGAGCAGCACGTACTAGACCTCCGAGAGGTCTTGGCGAGCCTCTCCCAGGCTGGGCTACACAAACTCCAGGAAGTCGAGAATAGGATTCGATAAAGTAAAGTACTTGGGTTATATGCTAGGCCATGGTTTGATAGAACCACAAGAAGAGAAGGTGAGAGCTATACAAAACACCCCGTTTCCATCCAACAAACGGGAGGTCCGAGCATTTCTGGGTCTGTTGGGATATTACCGGAGATTCATACCCCATTTTTCTGAGATAGCCGCTCCATTGACGGACCTCCTAAAAAAGGGAACACCAAATACAGCTCTGACACACCCCTCCGTTACAGCAGGAACGGCATTTCGGTCCCTAAAAGACACCATCACGTCATCCCACCGAATTTTTCGCGACCTTTCATCCTACAGACGGACGCCTCGGAGCACGGTTTGGGGGCAGTCCGCTCACAGTTATCCCTCACTGGCGTGGAACCCCCTGTCCTGTTCATAAGCCGTAAACTCTTCCCAAGAGAAACTAGGTATTCCACCATTGAAAAGGAATGTCTGGCCATTAAATGGGCGGTGGACAAATTGCAGTACTATCTCCACGGAACACATTTCACCCTATATACCGACCACGTGCCCCTCCGATGGATGAGTCGGAACATGGGACAAAACCCACGAGTATTGCGGTGGTTCTTGAGTTTGCAGCGTTATTCCTTTGAGGTCAGACACCGCCGGGGTAGTGAGAACAGCAACGCGGACTTCCTGTCCAGGGTTCTGCCTCTCCCCGACCAGGAGCAGCCCAGGGGGGAGGTGCGTCACCGGGCAGGCGGCGCCCTCCCTTGCATGCGTCCGATGGAGTACGGGGCACAAGAAGACTGGTGGCCACGTCCCCTTGACAGCCCTGATATGTTTTCTTTTCAGCCCGCATTGAAAGATGACAACGATAACAAAATATGGATGCAGGAAGCCCCAAGTCCAGAACCATGTACCTTTAATTGGAACGAGTCTTCAGTAAGCCCCGCCCCCATAGGAGACGTCGACTGGTTGGAGCCTATCAGCGGGCGAGGACCAGAAAGAAAAGACGGACAGGAAGAACAGAGAGCGGCGAACCCGGAAGGAGAGAACGACCGTGGAGAGAGACGACCAGACGGAAGCAGAGCAGAGGACAGCGCGGAGCCATACCGAGGATTTCGTGGGGAAGAAGGAGAGCCTGAAGGCCATCGTTCCCGTGTCTTGCCCAGCCACACCTCCGGAGGGGTTTGGCTCACACAGGTACGGAGCCGAGTGGCGGGCTGGGTTGGGAGGTTGTAGGAGGAGGGAGCGTAAAGACCAGAATACCCCAGTGCGAATAAACAGTTGCATGGGATCCGTTTTCCCCGCACCCCCTCCTCGCACGAGCACTCCCTACTGCAGACTAGACTAGGGTTGGACACTGGTGAACCCTCACTCCCCCCTCCTAATAGACGGGAGAAGCTCCCGAGCCAAAGAGCTGAATCTTTTATTTTCTTTATGGTTCTTTACTCTCGTCGCTGCCACACCTCGCCGGACTGAATTTCAAGTCTACCCCTGGAGGCAGCCCCGGAGGTCCAGAGCACGGGGTCCGGCTACCAGAAGCCAAGTAAAACCCTCAAACCACGTCTGCACGACAAGACGGACTACCTAAGGAACCCTTCTCCCTGTGGTGTCACTAGTGACAAAAGACGTACAGTTGTTTTGTTTCTGTAGACCGGATCAGCCTAAAAGACACTTTTGCCAGAAAATAAATCCCAGTCTGAGTCAATCTGACGTCGTTTCTTCGGGGACACTCCCACTTGCTCCCTCCGTTACACGGTGTCAGCTGCATCTAGGGCACAGATGATGGAGGTATTGGTAATGGTTTTGCCCTCCTGAATTAACTTGTTTGCCCTATTTTTATATTTGTCAGGGAGGTGTTGCATTATGGCTTCTAGTTAGTCATAATGGGCCCTGTCGTATCTTGCCAGTAGCGCTTGTGTATTAGCGATGCGCCATATGTTGGCAGCTTGGGATGCAGTGCGCTTGCCCGATGTGTCCAAGAGTTTTGACTCTGTCAGGTGGTGGTCCTTCGCCTGACGCTTGGGAGTTTGCCCTCTTTCGTGCTGTAGACACTACTAGGGAATCTAGTGGTGCTGCCCCTCTGATGTAGGCGGGATCTGTAGGGGCGGCGTTATATTTTTTTTGTCTATGCGCGGGTTAATGACCCTGGCTCTGACTGGGTCTTTAAAGACCTCCGGCGCGTGTTTTATAACTCGTTTGAGCATGGGCAGTATGATGGTAGCCCTATGCATGGTGTCAAAAGTATCGAGAAGGACGTCCTCCTCCACGGGGTCGGTATGGAGATCCACCCCGTGATAGTGTGCAGCTCTTTGGAGAAAGTGGTTGAACCCTAATGAGTCTTCTGGTGGGGATGGTCTTGAAGAGTAGAGATCATCTTGCGGGACATTAGGAATGTCAGGGATGTTATAGTCGTCCCATGGGTCTGGGGAGCCTGTGGGAGTGGGATCCCCTGTAGGTAGGTCATGGGGTACGTCATCATAGACCGCATCATTATCATCATCCGGAGAGGGTGTGGGGGAATGATGAGGTGGGGGGAGGAGGAGGGGGTGGTAAAGGCATTCTGAAAGGGGAGGTAGCAGAGTCCTTCCTCTTTGGAGGTGGAGCTGGGGCAGGACTTTCCAGCTGTCTCTTTTTGATGCCGAGCATCAAATGTCCGGTTTTGGGGTCCTTGATCAATGTCTTTTGCAATGGATCAGGTGTAAAAAGTTCTTCCGAGGGTAGTTTGTTCGTCGGTGTCGAAGGCATCGGGCCGTGGGTTTTCTTGTTTTAGAGTCTGCGCTAGTCCGCTGTTTGGAACTATGCGGGCTGTCTGTTTACTCGGTGCCGAGATGGTTTCCGGCTTTGAGATATCGGTGTCGGTGGCCTTGTGTTTTTTGCTCGGTTCCGGGCATGGTGTCGGTACTGAGGAGCCGGAGCTGGTTTTCGGCACCGAGAGTTTCAGTATGGAGCTCGGTGCCGAGGAGGCGGCCATTTTCTTTTTCGGCATCGGTGCGGAGGAGTGTTTCTTGGTACTGACGGTGGGCTGGCTCGAGCCTGAGCCGCCGGAAGGCTTAATAGGCTTCTTTACCGGTCCCGAAAGTGCGGTGTGGGAAGCAGTGTCTTTGGTCTTGCCTAGGCCTGGAGGCGAAGGCGTGACCGTAGCCTTTTTCGGTGCCGTGGAGGGTGTGGGGGGAGGGACTTCGGTACTCACGACCCTCTGTGCCGGAGTGATGTCCTCCACATCTGAATCGTCGGCTTCTCAGGCGTTGACGAGGCCCTCGTCGGTGTGTTGTCCTTCTGGAGCATCGACGCCTTCCCCGAAGAGGTCGTCCGGAATCGCAGTCGATGAGTGTGCCATAGTTCTTCGTGTCCATCGGTCTTGAATGGTTTTCTTGGACCGGAAGGACTTGCAGGCCAGACAGTCTCGAGCCTCGTGTTCAGCAGAGACAGAGATTACATACTTCGTGAAGGTCGGTGTGGGGGAATTTGGACCCACATCGAGGGCATTACTTGAAGGGAGTCCTTTCCATTAGCCAGGACCGGAGCTTGGGTAGGCCCGAAGGCCTTCGTCAACGACTGGAATCGAAGGTCTTAATCGATCAGAGCCGCGCCGAGTGTGGAGATCGCGATCGAAAACAATACCGCGAGATGGGGTGAGGATTGCGCATCGATAGGAGAACTGAAAACTGTTCGGAACCGGAGCGCGAAGATCACATCCGAGCCCGATGGCAGAAAAAAACAATCTGAGGATGGAGCCGAAGCCCATGCGCAATACGGTCCAAAGGAGGAGTCACATACCTCGTGACTTTCAAAGACTTTCCAAGAGGAAAAACAACTGCAAACATCCGGGCCCAACACCAGATGGCGATCTATGCACAGTGTGTAATATGCAGCTCATATGCCTCGAACAAGCTAGTTTCCAAGTGAGAAACTGTAGTTCACATTTATGTAAAGGCTCGAAGGTTGGACCCATTAGCCTTGTAAGGACAATATTAAGATTCCATGCTGGGGCCTGAGGAAGTCTTGGAGAAATAACTTGAGTACTTTCATGAAAGCTTTAATAGCGGGCACTCTGAAAAGGGACAGGCGTTACCTATTTTGAAGATAAGCAGCTATTGCAGCTAGATGTAAGCGTATATAAGAGTAAGCTAAATTTGAATGTTAATGTAGCAGATAAGGAAAATGCTACTTACCAGTATGTGAGAAAGTGGCTCTGTATATACTGTTCCCAAATAGGTACAGGGTGTACAAAGTCCACAGTCCCCAGAGGTTTGGCAGAGGTTAAAGTTAGATATAACCTTACTCTCTAAAGCAGTAGCTTGGTCGAGCAGTAAGGCAGTATCAGAGGATAGTGTAAAGCATTTGTTGCACACGCTCAGCAGCAAATGGTCTCACACACTCAATAACTGAACTCTAGGCCAATGGTTTATATATAAAAAATATATGCTTGTTTTATTTTAGAACCAACAATAGGTATTAAAATATACTTTCTCAGAATGAGATGCTTTATATAAATACTTTTGCAATATGCAATTGCCTTTAGTAGAAAGTTACAAGTGGTTGCAATAGGCAACACAATTCTAAACACAATAATGCATTGAGTTCAAAGGAAGTTTCAAGTTATTTGCCACAGATTACTTTTGGGATTACTTTTGGAATTCCAGGACTGGATCCTAGATTCAGCACTGGCTCAATACTTGGAATCATGTAATAAAAGTCAACTTAATTACTGTGATGATTTTGACACAATATTTTGCTATTTTAAAAGATGACACTCCGAAAATATTTCATAGAAAACAGTCAATGATTCCCTATGGCAGAAAATTCAAGTAGCTCGTATAGTATGTTCTCGTTACATTTGTAATCCAGTACTGGGTGCCTAGACTCAGTACTGGGACCTTTATCCAAAATAGGTAATAGAAGAAATTTCACAGAAAAACAGTCAATTATTTCCTATGGGAGAAAATTGGATTACTGGTAAGTACAGTTGTAAGTATTTTTCAGAGTCAGTGCTGGGCACCAAGATCCAGCACTGGGAGCTCACCTAAGAGCAGGTGAGTATTTTCGTTACTCGGCTGATTTTTGGTGAACATTTTAAGTTTTGAAAAGTCCACACTTAGAAGAAATTTCAGGAAAAGCCAGTCAATGTTACCCTATGGAGAAAATTGAGTTATCGGCTTTCAGGTAAGTACTCGACTGGCAGAGTTAAGGTTCTGGGCATAGACTCAGGGGTCTCCCAGGGTCAGGTAGGTACAGTTGGTTCATCCTCAGCGGCACAAGGGCAGCCGGGTGCAGAGAGAGTTAGGCCCAATGTTATCCCATGAGAGGTAGGGGGGGCCTTGGTTGGTGGCTGCTGACTAGCAGGCCACGCGGCTGTGGGAGCTTGGCTCCTGGTCACTTACTCAGGGAAAGTGGGGAAGTAGATGGGTGGAGAGGTTACACTGCCAGGGCCACTCTGGCGGCTGGGTGCAGGGTGCTTATGAGCTTTCGGGCACTCAATTGGTTTCAATGGGAAAGCTTCGGTTTAGAAAAAGACTGCAAGCTCGGGGACGAAAATTCTTCAGGTGCCACCACCACTTCGAGAGGTAAGGGGAGGGGGGGGGGGGTGTGTGTGTGTGTGTGTGTGTGTGTGTGTGTCCCCATCCTTGTGGGGACTTGGGTGTGATAACACACTCACGCTGTGGGGACTTGATTGCACTGTGGAGACTTGAACCCAGGTCCCCACAAGGCAATGTGTTCTAAATGTTAAAAAATGACTTCAGGAACATCTGTGTCAATTTTCACAACTTTTTTGAAAATTGCATTGTGGGGACCTGTGTTTCCTCAAGTGTGTTTATATTTTTGCTCAGCTCTGCCCCTGGAGACAGGAGGCGGTACTGCAGTCTTAAACACACTTTGCATTTAAACACACATTGCTCACTGGAACCACATACCAGCAGCAGCAGAAAGGACAACCTTTTAAAGTAAAAGCTGCATACCTGTGAGCTTATCTAAATATTTTTCATGTAATTTAACCATTTCTCTATTTATTAAAATAAATCTTTATTTTAAATGAAGCTATTGAATTTAGATTTTTTGTGTCTGAAAATTGGTTTTAAAACTTTCTAAAAGCAATTTGCATCAGATTTGAATCCAAGAATACTTAACTATTGTCGTTTGATCCTTATCTGCAATTAAAGAATGATTGTGCGCTACACTGTAATAGAATAGATACTGATTTGATAGATATTTTCTAATAACCTAAAGGCAATCAATTCCTATTGTTACCTTTCAAAGCTTGTACCAAGAATTAGAAGTATTTGTTGTTTGCCTTTGTTTACATATTAATATGCACCATGGAATGTGTTCATTTTTTCTATCAGTGCTAGTGCATGTTTGGCTGCCACGCTCAAACACACATACCCTTGCTCTATAGAGCAAAAGGGTATGTGCCTTTTCTAAAGCAGAGCTTTTGTACCGGAAGGCAGCCCTTTCAGTACAAAAACTATGCACCAAGACTTCTCCCCCTTTGCATGTGTGCATTCATGCAAAGTTGAGAAAATAGGGAGAAATTAATGCATTTATTATCATTACACTAGCATTTAGTTTTGGCACAAATCAATGTCTACCAATGTAAGTAGATAGAAATTGTCATCAAAACCCAAGGAACACTCATTGACGCAAATTATATTTGAGACAGGGAGGAGAGACCATGTTATATATGATCCACCTATTACTCCTTTGACCATCTGGGGAAATAGATAGCAAGGGTAGATAATTTTGGAAGTCATACATAACATAAAATTAGAGATGGGTAAAAGTGAACCTCAGGGATGACCTGTAACACCTCTGACCCTGGTCTCAGGCCTACGCTCTCCCCACAGCTCTGCTCCTCCTGCGTCACCGCTGAGCCCTCCTGCCCCCTCCGGTGAGGTGTTCGAGGCTGCTGTGTGCTCTGCCTGATTCCGCCTCCTTGCTGCGTTGCGCCCGTAATTGCTGGTACTGTCTGTGTTGTCATTTAATTTTTGCTGCATCCGTAATTGCTGGTACTGTCTGTCTTCAGTGTTTTTTGCCTAATTGGTAGTGTCATTTTCAGTTCAACGTTGTACTACCCAGTTCCCAGTCTCTCCCGCTCCCTTCCCGCTACTGCTGCCCTGTGGCCCTGCCCCCTGTCTACGCCCGCTCCCCGCCTCCCAGCTGCCGTCCCTCCCACCTCTGCTACTTAATGGCGGCTGCTGCAGGGGAGCGCTAGTAAGACCTCTGACCCTGGTCAGCATCTGCGCCCGTCTGCAACCCGAACGCGACCAGCGCCAGGGACCCTGCATCTCGTTCCCCGCACCACTACAGCTCAGCCGCCCTCCACGCACTCAATACAGGAAGACGCAGAGACTGCCTCCAAGCCACGCTAAACACGACCCACAGCCGGATCTCCTGCTTCCACTGCCGCCAGACCTTCAACACCACCCCGGCCTCCAAATCCACCGACAACAATACCAACGACACCCTCAGCTGGATCCTCCTTAACGTGCGCTCCATGCACGAACACGCCATGGAGATATGGAACCTACTGGACGTCCTCTCGCCCGACATTGCCTTCTTCACGGAGACCTGGACCAACACAACCTCCGACCCTGACATCAACACCGCCATCCCGACAGATATAAAGTCCCGAGGAAGGACACCCCAAACCACCAGGAAGGGGGCCTCGCCATCACCCACAAGAACACCCTCCTCCTCACCACCTCCAGTGAGACCTTCCCCACCACCGAACACCTACATTTCCACATCAAAACCAGCTCCACACTTCGCGGAACCCTCATCTACAGCACTCTAGCCTCCAGGCCCCCTTCGATGCCGCCATTACTGAACTCATCGCACACCATGCCATCGCCTCAATGATCTACATACTCATCGGAGACATGAACTTCCCCCTCAACAACCTCAGTGACCCCAACTCCAACACCCTCAGGGACAACCTCGCCACCATCGAACTTAAGCAACTCTTCACTACAACAACCCACAGGGCCAGACACACCCTCAACCCCATCTTTGCTACAGAAAACAGCGTACACTTCAGCCACACTATGCAACCTCCCTGGACCGACCACTAATGTGTACACTTCACCGTCGACAAGCCCCAGACACCCAAACATGCCCCACACCCACCACGAAGGAACTGGAGCAAGGTCACAGACGAGCAACTGAACTCCACCCTCACCCGCACCCGCACCTGAGACAACCACACCATGGCAGCAGAAGCCAACATCGCAGCCAGGGAACTCCACACCTGGATCTCCATCTGCGCAGAAACTCCACACCTGGATCTCCATCTGCGCAGAAACTCCACACCTGGATCTCCATCTGCGCAGACAAGCTCGCCCTGCTATGCAACCCCGATAAACAACGCCCCAGGAAAGCTTCCTGGGTCACCTCCGATCTCCAAGAGGCCAGACGCACCTGTAGACGCCTCAAGAAGAACTGGAGAAACACCCGAAAACCACACCGCCTACAAGAACACCATGACGGACTACCACAACCGGATCAGAACCACCAAGAGGACTTTCATCCACAACAAGATCTTCGCCAACTGCACCAACTCCAAGGAACTCTTCAGTGTCATCCAAGAATTCACCAACCCTCGCAGCGAATCCACTGACATCGCAAGACCTCTGCAACAAGCTCTGAACCTACTTCCACCTCAAAATTAAAAACCTCTACGACAACTTCATCGACCATCAACGAGATGCCACAGCTGGCCTGCCCCCTAGACACACCAGCCAGTCCACCATCTCCACCTGGACGCCGATCACGGCAAAAGACACCGCCTCGACAATGAAAGGCATTCACTCAGGGGCACCCACTGACCCCTGTCCACCACACATCTACCACAGAGCTGCTGCCATCGCCCATGAACTACAAAGCCCCATCAACACCACCCTCGAAACAGGCACCTTCCTAGACGAGTTGAAATATGCAGAAGTCAGACCCCTGCTCAAGAAGTCCACAGCTGACCCCATGGACCTCATGAACTACCGGTCCATCTCGCTCCTCCCCTTTGTAGCCAAAGTTGCAGAGAAAATAATCAACAGGGAACTGACATGTTTCATCGAGGACAATGCCATACTCGACCCAGCCTAATAAGGATTCAGAAGCAACCACAGCACCGAAACCGCCCTACTCACTGCCACAGACGACATATGCAACATCCTCAACCAAGGCCACTCCGCAGCCCTCATCCTTCTTGATCTCTCAGAAGCCTTCAACACCGTCTCCCACCGCACCCTCCTCGTCAGACTACACAACACTGGCATACAAGGGACAGCCCTAGACTGGATCCGATCCTTCCTCATCGGAAGAAGCCAGAGAATTAGACTGCCAGCCTTTCTCTCCGATGCCACAGAAATCACCTGCGGAGTCTCACAGGGATCATAAGTGAGCCCGATCCTCTTCAACATCTACATGGGCCCCCTCGCCACCATCGTCCGAAAACACGGCCTCAACATAGTATCCTACGCTGATGACACCCAGCTCATCCTCTCCCTCACCAAAGACCCCACCACCGCCAGACTAAACTTCCAGAAAAGCATGCTGGACGTAGCAGCCTGGATGCCCCAACAGCTTGGTAAAACTCAACGCTGAAAAGACTGAAGTCCTCGTACTCTGTACCACCCCTTCAGCATGGGAAAACACCTGGTGGCCAACCACCCTCAGAAGCCCACCAACCCCCCTCAGACCACACCAGAAACCTCTGAATCATACTCTACTCATCTATCACCATGAACCGACAGATCAACGCCGTCACCTCCAGCTGCTTCAACACCCTCCGCATCCTCCGCAAGACTTTCAAATGGATCCCCCACCCTGAGTCAAGGAAGACCGCCAACCACGCACTCATCACAAGTAGACTAGACTATGGAAACGACGGCATGAACAAGTCCCTACTCCGAAAACTCGAGACAATACAGAACACCGCCACCAGACTCGTCCTCGGCATCCCCCAGCACGAACACATCAGCCATCACCTTCAAAGTCTCCACTGGCTCCCTGTGGAGAGAAGGTCACCATCGAAATCCTCACTTACACCTACGAATGCCTGTACAACATCAGACCCAAATACCTCAATGGCAGAGTTAACTTCCACGTACCCAAGAGAAACTTCTGATCCTCCAACCTTGCACTAGCCGAATCCCGACGCATCCACAGAGCCAGTGCAGGCAAAGATCCTTCTCCCACATCACGGCCAAAACATGGAACGAGCTCCCGGCAAACATCAGACGCGCCTGTCCCTGAACACCTTTAGGAAGACCCTCAAGACCTGGCTTTTCGGCTAACAGATCTGCCCCCTCCCCCCCTTCAGTGCCTTGAGACCCTCACGGGTGAGTAGCGCACTTACAATTCACTGATCTACGTTGTAGTTTTGAGCTCCACTCTTGTTGTCTACTTGATATCACTCAGGCACCCATGGTGAATTTATCCCTGGTATTTACTGTTATTCATCTATAAATGTATAATTCCCTTTCTTCCATTTTGTAGCCACATCACCTGGTGTTTTAAAGAGAGCCTTTTACACCTAAACAATTCTTAGTCTAAAACACGCATTGAGTTTCTTGGTGGATTTGTATGTCTTTGTAAGGGGAGCTGAAAATTTAGAAATATCTCAACTTCTATGGTTAAGATTGCTCTTTTTATGTGTCACCTTATCTTAAAGAGGGACTGGTACAAACTAAATGAGATCTGAAGCGGTCACTCTGTTTCTTCCTTCTTGCCTGTGCTGATGATCTTTAGGTGGTGTAGGTATCACAATAATCCTATATTGATGTGTTCAGACTGTTGCAGTAACTATGATGGAGTACATTTCTATTCCTCCCAAGATTCATGTTTTTCACTACCCTTGCCACTTCACAGCACAACCAACACACACGACCATTTTTTAACAAACTAGTGGCTTTGTAATTCAATATTTTTGCCTGTTTAAAGATGATAATGCAAAGCAATTGTTTCTAGACCTGCAACCTTTCTGAGTCCATTAACGTATGCCACACACCCATCCTGACTACTTCAGCAAGAATGAGCAAGTTGGGGTTATGGCCAGAGATGCATGAAGATGGCAGTATGATTGGGATTGCCAAGCTCCGGTGCCTGAGGCCCATGATGCCAGCATCCTGTTGCCCCGGAGGCCCACACAACCATGAGTGAAAGGGAAAACTCCAGGGGGGCAAAGAACTTGGCGGGATAGCTGTAGCTTCTGCATACGGTGAGCAAACAGCCCTTTGATCAGCACCAGGAAAGCGACACTGCAGGCAAGATGGCAATGGCCACATAGGAAATACTGCAATTCACCAGTTCGTGTCCTGGAGACGGGCATGCAGTGATGTGAGGTGACTGGCTGACGACTACACCCTGAACCCTATCCCTGATGGAGGGGGACTGCAGAGCACCAGCAGGGCTCCCAGTGGAGACAACAGTGCAGTACTGTGTGAAGGTCACACAGCGGGTCGGCCAGCTAAAGTACGGGACCCACCTATGGCATCTCAGAGGGTGAGCAATAGGAGATCCCCTGCGCACACACCACCCCATGAAAGATCACATGGGATCAGTTGCCCACCAGCATCAATGGAGGCTGCAGCGCCCGGTGAGGTGCACTGCAAGGGCAGGAAAAGAAAACTGAAGTGAAGTGGAGAGGTGAAACCTGGTAGATTGGAGGGAGTGAGGAGGGAGGAAAGCAGCAGCAGGGTGCTTGTGCCCAGGGTGTAGAGGGTGAAATGGTCCGGGAAGGGTGAAACACCCATCTACGTGGCATGCCGGCAGGGGAGACGAGAATCCAAGAGACTGGCACAAACCGACCCGGAGCCTAGACCGGGACACCTGCCGAAGGCGATTTCACTGCCGGATGCATCCCCGACCACTGCAGGTGCCTACTTGCAATCTTCTGGTAGGCCCTGACCCCAACCTAAGGAGGCCCCCATCGATGTGAAACTTTCAACCTCCTTAGACACCTGCCAAAGAAGAAACTGCGCTCAGTCTCTCCTAAAATGATATCCTTCAAACATTCTTTTTAGATGCGTAGCGTTAAACCTCTCCAATATACCATGTATTTCAGTGGAAACTGTAAAGTGGCTGTGAGTTCAGGGCATCCTGTAGCAGGCACATTGTGGGCTGCAGCAAGATGACCCACAAGAGTGCTCCCTCATGCCCCTGTTTACCATTGATGCACCAAATAACTGATACATCCCTTTACTCGGTAATTAATTCATGCACTCACGTCAATCCATGTGCCCACTTGCCTATTCATTCATCCATTCACTCATTTATCCAGCAATTCATCTATGCCCGTTTATCGTAATATTCACTCACTTATTCATTTATCAGTCTATGCACATAATCACTCAACCATCCATGTGCTCACCAAGGGAAAACAAGTTGACAAACATGTTTCTTTGTTGTCCATTCAGTGTTGAACAAAGAGAGCAGGATAAGGTAAATAGCCCTCAAATTAATGTATTTCTCTTTGTTGGATGCTCTCATCCACAGCTCTTTTTATTCTTTTAGAAAACATGAAGACCGAATGAGGAGAATAACTATTTTTTATTCTTTACGTGTTTAAAGAGTCTTGGTCTGGTCCCCGATTTTAGTTATAGACACAATTGCAGTGCGCCTGATAATTGTGTTTATTTTGTGTTTACATGTATATATTTTGTGAGCTCAAAATGTATGACCGGGAGCAGGCGTGCCACAATTGTGCATTCCATGGCACCACTCCTCCCGCTACAGCAACAAAGCAATGGGTACTCAAATCAAATTCCCACAGTCTGTTCTGCACTTAATTATCACGGGTCGCGCAACGGGGTGCTAACTTGACACAACGCTTCAGAGGCAATTCGTTAAGCCATAGAAGGCACCCTTCTGTTGCAGGGATTCTGCTTATACACAGAACTATGCTTAGAACCCCAGGACCTCAGTGAATTGTGGTGTACCAGAAACTCACCTCAGAACCCAGAACCCAGTATCCGGCTAGCATAAGTGTCCCATTCGTTATCCAAGATTTAGCTCAGAGATCCCAATGAATAGACAACCCAGAACAAGCTACTTAGTGTACTCTCAGGAATGGTGGGAATCGGAAATACCTGTTCGTATATTATTCTCACATCAGTCCACAACAATAATCAACAGAGACACGGTGTAAATAAAAAGAGTTTATTTTTATAGACCACGTGTCCTAAGATGCAGTACTTTGGCTAATACAAGCAGACAAATGATTAATATCAAAACCAGCAACATAGTTACAATACCATAGAATATAAACGGGGTAATCATATTATAATGACAGTGGATACTACCACCTTCCCTTTACTAAGATGCTAATATTATTATTATACTAATAGAAGGTCTCTTAGGCTTGAATAGGGGACCCCATACCTCAAAGATCAGCTTAGTGAAATCACATCACAGGAGCATCAGGAGACTTCTCGCAGGAAGGCTCGTCTTCGGTCTGAATAATAAACATGATGTCTGTGATATTAAAAGCACCAACTTTCAGGTATGTGCAGCTGCGCGTGTGTTATGGCTAAATAGTGGGTCGATCAACCTAGAGTGGAAAACATGCATTGTGTAATAATCCAGACTGTTTGTCACACCATGTACAGACCAAGGTCGCTGCGCAGAGCTTGGGATGGTAACAACAGAGTGCTCTCGTGTGAAGCAAGTCTCGAGTCAGCAGTTTATTTAAGAAATAACATATAAACGCAGTGTCGTGTGCAAAAGCAGAAAGATGGCATTCTAACATCTAACGTGGTTATGCTAACTTAACAATGTATGTACGTATTCAGGGAGAACTCACTACACGCCCCCTTGATCGAAGCACTATTTAATAGGCAAGAAAAGAGAGAACGCAGAGTTCAGTGTCGTCAGAGCAGAACAAGGCGTAACCAATGCAGAGTTTCAGAATGCGTCAAAGTCCGAAACTACAAAAAATATAAACCAGGGTTTTTTTTTTTTTTGAACGAAAAAAAATGTAAGTAAATAAAAAAAAAAACTGAAAACGACCATCAGGAAAAAAAAGAGAAAGAAAAGAAGAAATGGTGCGCTAGAGTGCTGTCCAATAGCACAGGCGCAAAGGACGACTGTCCAATTAATCCATGAATGTATAGGCAGCATATGTGGCCACTGCTTCCAACAGAAAATCGTTTGCAGGTCCACTGAAAGTCTCAGCCATCCAATCCATCAACGAAAAGGAACATACGTGTTCATCAACCATCGGAGCCTCTAGCACGATCAGAGGGCACCCGGAATGTTCCTCCAAATAGCTCATAGCCAAGAAGTTGTAGGCAGCTGTTGAGATGTCCCAATTACCCAGGATACCATGCGCCGCACCACAGGCCATAATCCGGACACCAGAACAGGCCAACTCGTGAGACACTAAGGGCCTCATCAGTCGATCGAAATCCGGCACCGGAGACACCAGGTTGGTCAAGCACAAATCCAAAGGCCATTCAAAGGGACAATCCAGGCAGTGAAACACAGGCTGCACGCAGGTGAAGTAGGAATACCTGAAGGATAATCCATATGCCAGGCTTAAGGTCGCCAACGGCAGAGTTCCATAAAAGTCAAGCATCCTATCACGAAGAAGATGCAGGCGGGACAGGCGCTCGTGTGGCACAGAAGGAGCAGCCATTCCGTAGTATGAAAAGTAAAAGCAGCACACCTGCCACCAGCGCCAGAAGCAGCGGAACACCTCCAAAGATGCTCGAGAAAAGTGAATGAAAAAATGCCGGAATCACACCAAAAATAGTTTTGAAAGAGGTCACGAGACCCGAGCCCACAAGTTTAAAAAAATGAGCCAGGCCGGTCGTGGACGAGGCATTAAAAATAGTTTGGATCAAAGTGCCGAAATGTAGGGGGAGGTCAGTATTCAGAAGCGCCTGTACCTCAGTGCGCGTATTAGCAACGTGAAGGACAAATGTTTCACGAGAGGAAGTCAATGGCACCTCTTTTTGGGACAATAGAGCTCTTATTCTGCTCAACTTGTTGAACTCTGCTTTCAAGGTTGGAATCGAAGGCCAGATAGAAACATCCAGCCGCCCATGCGGGGGTGGAAAGAGAACATTATTGCAGCAGACAACTTTCTGCGAGACAGTTACTATGTACGGGATTCCCACTAACATCCCGCAGCAAGCTTCATTATTCAAAATTAAATAACTACCGTTTGCAAGCAGCGTGAAAGAAGGCGTAATCACAGGCACTGGGATACCTCGTAGGACGCAGGCCAAGTTCGGGGCTTGTACATTGCATGCGCCGTGTAATTGAATGTGCCTACATACCAAGGAATGGTCTGGTGTCGTGGTACATTCCTCGCCTTTCAAATAAACCTCAGTGCCGTCCCTAGTACATCTATACGTAAAGGGGAGGGACCAAACCTCATGTATGAAAGCGGTGCCCAGCGGTTCATATCTACCCAAAGCATAATGTTTCATACAAGAAGTGAACTTAAAAAGCGCGAAAGGGAGAGTTATCAATCCGTGGACCAACCACGTAGCTGAATTGATCTCCGCTACAGAAAAAGGCAATGGTTCTAATTTTTCAATATGTAACAATGAATATGTAGCATCCTTCATGGACATAAATCGCTGCCTGTCAGTAAGGTTAAAGGGAAGAAATAACGATGTAGTGTTAAGATAGTCCCAAGGGACTCTCCCCGCCTTTAACGTCTGCAATGTCCATGCAAACTGCATAACAGAACGCAACTGGTTTTGACCATGATATAACACAGACATATCATCATGCACAATATCAACAACAGAAGAAACAATATTATCTAATGTATAAATCCTAGAAGAGAGAGTGCTAATGCTATTATCTATAACGGCTAAAACCTTCTCCATGTTTGCTTGGTCAATAGCTCTCAACCTGGAAGCTGCCTCAATCTGCGACAACTTCCAGACTTCGTTGTAAATAGCATACGCCCACCTTTTTGTTCTGCCACCCACAGGACCCTTAACAAAATCATTCAAATCTATTTTGTCATGTAATTGTGATAAATGAACTTTGACAGACGCCAAGGTGGAATGTCGCAGCCAAGATTGGCATAACTTGCCCACAGAGTATGTAGTTACAGTATGTGACGACTCAAACCGAGGATCTACGCGTTCCTGAGTATACCCCGGTTTCAGTCCCAAAAAGCGACGTTGACAGGCGTCTGAACTGCTTTGCCAAACTAACCAACCCTCACTATGAAATTTCGAAATGTTGAAAGATGTATTTAAAACTAAGGATTGCAAAGCAGTAAGGGATAGATCTGTGTGGTTATCCCAATTGGGATAAGCGCCCAGATCCGGCACAGAAGGTGACTTTAATTGTTTAGAAGTAGCCAATCCAAAACAGGTGGTTTGGAAGATGGATGAATTTAAAAATAAAATATGATTTGGTATAAGACAAGCACGATGCAAAGCCTCTGTACCCTGTACCTGCCACGGCTTGGAACCCCAAACCGACTTTAGATCAATAGTAGCCTTCCATACATCATAACCTTTGATTGACAACTCGTCCATAAAGGACTTAGAATAAAGTAGCTTTGTGTGTGTCAGTCTAACCTTTGCGGCAGACTCAGGCAGCACCTTAAAATAAAACGCTGCCGGGTCGGAAACACTGAAATCAGTAAAATAAGAATACTTGTTAACTAGTGTTAGTGAACTTCCGAACTCGGGAGCAGGACAGTGTTCCCATTGGGTAAAATTCACAAAATTTCTAAATGTATTTGCTTTATGCAGGAAATGATTGCCATAATGTTGAAAACAATACTGTTCCGCATAATTAGCCGCATTTTCATATAAATCTTCAGCATCAAAAGCGGCATAATATTTCAAATCAGAAAACAGTGATTCAATGGCGTGTACATCCCAATCATCAGAACGTATGTTCTGCCTAACCACATCACCCATAGAAACACGAAATACATTAGGTACATTAATGACCTCTGTAGGGCCATGAATTTGGAATTTAACAGCATCCCATGCGATTCCATCCAAGACGGGCCAGGCAGTAATATTCACAAAAGTCTGGTCCCTTTTCATGATGTGGGACGAGGAGTGGGGGGCCAAAGTTCCATTGATAAGTCTAATTGTCGATCTCTCACTCAGATAGTGGCCATCCACAAGACGGAAAAAAACTATTACAAATCCAATTGACATAAACAAAAAAATAGTAAAAAGCATCAACCAGATGTATGTCCAAGGGGCTATCAAAAAATGTCTCTTAAACCAGCTGAAAAAAACAGCAACGTTTGATGGGGGGCTTGACGGTAACGAGTTAGTGTCAAAGGAGAAACGGGACTGGCCAAGTGCTGTAGATTGTAAAACAGGCGAGGGACCACGTGTAGGATAAGCATACTCAGTCTCTTCGGGCAAACCACCAGCCGATGGTATCAACAAGGGATCAGTAACAGATTGCATCTCGATGGCAACCTCAGGCAAGGTGTTAGAAGCAAGAGCCAACATTGAATTTCTTTGCATCGTCTGGCAGGAAACTGCTGGAGTCATACTAAGAAGTATCGGCCACTCGCTGAAGTTTGACATTGTCAATAGAGATGTACCTGTTGTCTTTGCGACCAGGAAGTGGAGGTAAAACGACTGTTCTTGTACCCTGCACTCCAAGCACTGGAACTGGTGCACGATAAGAGGGGCCAAACTCCTTCTTGTTCTCCACCTTCTCACGGACCAGGTCTCCAACTCGGGGTAGCCAGCCGACTACCGGAACCTGAACTTCAGCTTCAGATGTGGAGGGCAAATGTTCCTTCGAAAGAGTGTCTCTGGCTTCTTGTAGAGTCTGTAAAACAGTACAGTGATCATCTACGTCAAAGGGTGCGGTCGACGCCGCCATGTCTAGACCATCAAGGTCTGGGACAAACATTCTGATTCCGAAGAGCATCATGTACGGGGTCCGCCCACCCAGAGACCTTCTAGGGAGATTATTAAGCGCACGTTGGACGTTATACAAATGGGCTAGCCAGTTCCGGCCTGTGCCTAAAACACGTGCTGTCAATGATTGCTTTAAGTCACGGTTCATTCGCTCCACCACACTATTACCCTCAGGTCGGTAGGGGGACGAAAATTTGACTAGGACCCCCAAATTTCTCATAGCCTCCTTGTAAGCCTTAGAGGCGAACGCAGGGCCCTGATCAGAATGGAAGGTACCACACGCAAAAGTTCCCACAAAGACACGCAAATCCCTGATGACAGTCCGCGAGTCAGCACTCCTTTGTGGCCATACCCATAGAAAACGCGTGCACGAATCCACTGCAACCAACATGTACTTGTACGCAGTATCAGAGGAAAAAGGACCGCAGTGATCTAAATAAACACAACCAAATGGCTTATTAGAGATGTACAGCTGTGTCTGTGGTGGCCGCGCAACAGTAGAAGGTTTAATCTGTTGGCAAATGTCACAATCAAGAACATAAGCACGCGCTTGTTTATATAAACCAAACCACCAGTAACGTTGTTGTAGCAGAGATATTGTAGCTGACACACCGGCGTGGGCAGACGCCAACCCCTCATGTGCAGCCAAGATCAGTGCTGGCCTGCAGTCCGCGTTGGGAATAATTCTGTCACCAACGTCGTTAATCCTCACTAATGGGACATTATCAGGACTTAAATGGTAAATGTAACGAGAAGGAAAACCCTTCGGGTAATCGCCTCCCTTTTCTGTAGCAGCAATAGCTGCCAAGATGTCATCATCAATCTTACTTTTTGATCTGGTAACTGCTGCCACTAAGTATGTAGCCACTGCTGTTTTTGCTGCCTCGTCAGCCAAGCTGTTGCCGACAGCATGGACACCAAGTCGTTGGTGACCAAGAGTGTGAATAACATTCACGAGAGGGAGACGGTCTTTAAAGTCTGCCACTCGAACCCAAAGCGTTTTATGCTTAATTGTGCTACCTTTTGTGTCTCGATAATCATTCTGAGACCAGAAATGTAAATTGTCATTATAGGACTGGACACAGTAGAAGGAATCACTCACTATAAGAGTAGTGACTCGGGGATCAGCAAACTCCAGTGCAAGCACTAGAGCCCGGAGCTCCGCCAATTGCGCGGTACAATCACCCAATGACTGCGTATGCACTGCATCAGATCGGAATTCACCATTTACGAATGTACCTACGACAATTGCGCAAGCCGCTGAGTAAGCGTGCTTCGATCCAATCGCGGGCTGCGCAGACCCGTCAGTGTATATGACACAATGGTATTCTTCGAGCGGGCGCAAAGACAGAGGTGCCGGATGAACGAATTCATACTGCAAGTACTCTTGAGTCTGTAATGAGGCATCAAAGATGTAAGTGACGTCTGGCGACGTCAGTGTTGTGGCCCATTGTATCCACCGAGGATGTAAAGCTTTAGAATTTGGTACACTTGCCTTTGTCACAGCTTCTAAGGCAGGATAGGGTGTTACAACCAGAATCTGTTTCCCATGTGACAGTGCGCGTTCTTTAAGGATCGCCATCTGTACAGCAGTCAGAACTTTTTCGACTGCGGAAAAACGTAATTCAGCAGAGGTGTACAAGTGGGATTTGTACGCAATGGGGACGGTATCGCCCTCATTAAACGTCAAATACGTGAAACCCACGGCGCCTGGCACTATTCGTATTACCAGGTTAGTGCGGTTATCACGTGTCAGCAAATATTGTGAAGCAAGAAGGTCAGCCTGTAAAGACTGTAAAATTTTGGAATGTTCCAGCTGCCAGCTAGACTTCGAAAATGTAGGTTGTACCAAGGCGTAAAGCGGCTTGATACGCTGGGCATAATCAGGAATGTACGTACGGCCGAAATTCAGAAAGCCCAGCAAAGATTGTAATTTCTTTAGTGTCGTAGGCGCACTCAAGCATGCGCACTTTTCCAGAAAGTGGGGAGCTAACCCCTTTCCTTCATTATTGAGCTCGTAGCCCAAAAACAACACCGTATATTCCGCGATGTGAGACTTCGCAAAATTGAATTTGTAGCCATAGTCAGCAAAACTCACTATAATATTGTCGACTCGAGACAGATGTGGCAACAGCTCATCATCCGTGAGGTAGATATCGTCAACATAGGAGTATGCCTCGGGGTCTATTCTTTCTAAGAGAGAAACCACGCGAGCGGAAAAGACGCCAGGGCTATTTTTATACCCCATGGCTAATCTGGTAAACTGTTTTTGTTTTCCGCCCGAAGTAAACGCTGTCCACTGGCTACTCAGTGTGGACAGGTTATGGCTAAAAAAGCCATTGGAAATGTCAAGTGTCGTCTTAAATCTTTTACGCACGAGACTGTCGACTAGAGCCGAGCTGTGTATTTTGTACCGCGCAGGTCCGGCAATGGGAGTTTAGGTGCCGGTAATCCAAAACTAAACGGTACGAGCCGTCAGGCTTCGCTACAGTGAATAAAGGGTTATTCATAGGGGACACACAAGTTTCAATCACGCCCTGATATTCCAATTGTTCAAGGATCGCCGCGACGTGGGGTCTAGCCTCACGACGCATGGGATATTGGGGCTGAGGCTGGGGAATAGACCGTAATGGAATCTCATGACAGGGGGACAACCGGTCCCAACCCACCTGAGTACGATACACCGCTGGCGCAAGCGCCAGCGCCCACTCCCCAGCGTACATTTCAGCCTGGTCCTTAGGCACTGTGTGCGCAAAGGACGGGAGGATTTTCTCCTCCCCTTTAGGAGCTTCCAAAATGAAGGCTGGGGGCCAATCTGCCTCCGCTAGGAGGATATCATAGGTGGTGGTCAGATTATCCCAAAAAATCCCTTTTATTGTACGTTGTATGTCACCCTCTATTAATAAGACTATTTCATAAAGTCTGTCAGGGGGAGCCACTCTGGTGTCAGCTGTTTCAACAGTAACCAATACATCAGTTGCTGTCGCCGCCAGAAATGGACGCAGAGCTTGACGGACTATGGTAATTTCCGCCGCGCTGTCCAGTAGCGTCAGCGCCCATGTCCTGTTCCGAAGCTGTGTCCGCACTATCTGAGGCATATTTTGCCGTCAGAGCCGCCACTTTCTTCTTCTGAAACGGGGGTCTTTGTCGAGCAAATTCGTCCTGCTTGCCTTTTCCCTCAGTCTGTCGAGGTTGGTCACGCTGTTGTGGAGCACCCCGACCTTTGCCACCGCCTCCGCCACCGGACTGTGTAACCGATGTGTCCTGTGAAGAACGAGGAGAACGCGGTTCAGAAACCTGAAATCTATCAGGAGACTTAATAGTAGCACGATCGCGAAGATCATAAGTGCGTTCACTACTTGACTGTACGGGAGAGGCAGGCCGAGAGCCCTGTTTCTGCTGCTGCTTTCCCTGTTGTTTTGACCGCCAATTTTGTTTTTGAAAAGCTGGCCGGCCATCCTTACCAGGAGTTTCTGCCTTACCCTGCTGCTTAGAATCGGGATTTTTGATCACGGGCTTAACTCCTAAAGAGCTACGACCCAAATCTCGATATGCCTCAGAGATTATTTTTGCAAATTCCTGCGGTTTGTCCTCTTCAGCAACTTTCTTCAGTTCATTACGAACCTGAAAGTGCAACGCATCACCCTTAAGGTTTCCCATTATCATGGTAGCCACCAGGCCAAAATCTCCGAGGAGCCGCATCCCCAATTCTATCGCAGACTCCGCTCCATGGTCCTCTTGAACCTGTTTAATAATGGAGGGCAGCTGTAACATAGACGGAGTGCCAAAGCACTGCGCGTACGTTGCAGCAAAAATCTTACCCCAGGACACACAATCATCCATATGGGGAACTAAATCTTTAGGCAAACTAATGGTGAGGATCCTGTGTTTCTCCACAGGAGTTGTATGCGGATAAACCGCCTCTATTTGGTCAAATTTTTCAGCAAGCCAAAAGGGATAATCATCCCTTGTGGGGGGACGCTTGCCCATAACAGAATTAACCATAACAGGACTAATGACCACCGCGTGACGATCACTAGGTTGTCCCGCACTAACAGGCGCCCCCGCCTGTACAGTGCGTGACACATACTGCACTAACGCCCTATATACTGTTATAAGGGCAGTGTGTAGTACACGCAATTCATCCACCGTCACCGTGAGGTAACGGGGATGAGGCGTAAATCCGGCTAGTACCGGCCAAGTGGCCCCCGCAATTGATAAAGGGCCCATTCTCGGCGGTATAACCACATGGGGGAGGGCGCCATTAAACCAAATCTGATGTTGCCAAGCAGATATTGGTCTCCTGTGTCCTATACGGCGCATAGGCGGCAGGCACGGCAGTGGCCGTGTAAGAATGAAATGTGTTATCATTACCACTGACTGCCGGAATCGTCACCCAAGAGTAGAATAACTCAAAGGGATGAGCCGCATCGGCTCCCACCACAAAGATGACGTCCATGCCCGCGTCCGGCACTCCATATTGCGTCAAGTGACGTTTCAGTGCCGCACGGCTATGCGCCGCAATATTTATCGCCATAAGGACAAGCTACACTTCAAGTATTCAGTAGCACAAGGGCTCAATAACCTTTTTAATAATCAAGCTTGAAGGAACCTATATCAATAGAACTAGGTAGGTTTAAAATCCGTCAGACTTGTTATCCGGAAACAAGAATTAGGGTGTTGTGGACTAAATGTAAGCACTACTAAGGCGTTTCAACTCATAGACCAAACGTTAGGTGCGCCATGTTGCAGGGATTCTACTTAGAACCCCAGGACCTCAGTGAATTGTGGTGTACCAGAAACTCACCTCAGAACCCAGAACCCAGTATCCGGCTAGCATAAGTGTCCCATTCGTTATCCAAGATTTAGCTCAGAGATCCCAATGAATAGACAACCCAGAACAAGCTACTTAGTGTACTCTCAGGAATGGTGGGAATCGGAAATACCTGTTCGTATATTATTCTCACATCAGTCCACAACAATAATCAACAGAGACACGGTGTAAATAAAAAGAGTTTATTTTTATAGACCACGTGTCCTAAGATGCAGTACTTTGGCTAATACAAGCAGACAAATGATTAATATCAAAACCAGCAACATAGTTACAATACCATAGAATATAAACGGGGTAATCATATTATAATGACAGTGGATACTACCACCTTCCCTTTACTAAGATGCTAATATTATTATTATACTAATAATAGGTCTCTTAGGCTTGAATAGGGGACCCCATACCTCAAAGATCAGCTTAGTGAAATCACATCACAGGAGCATCAGGAGACTTCTCGCAGGAAGGCTCGTCTTCGGTCTGAATAATAAACATGATGTCTGTGATATTAAAAGCACCAACTTTCAGGTATGTGCAGCTGCGCGTGTGTTATGGCTAAATAGTGGGTCGATCAACCTAGAGTGGAAAACATGCATTGTGTAATAATCCAGACTGTTTGTCACACCATGTACAGACCAAGGTCGCTGCGCAGAGCTTGGGATGGTAACAACAGAGTGCTCTCGTGTGAAGCAAGTCTCGAGTCAGCAGTTTATTTAAGAAATAACATATAAACGCAGTGTCGTGTGCAAAAGCAGAAAGATGGCATTCTAACATCTAACGTGGTTATGCTAACTTAACAATGTATGTACGTATTCAGGGAGAACTCACTACACTTCCATGGCTCTAAGTGGCTTGATAAATCAAGAGTAACTCTGCCCCAGGGAGGCATTCCATGGGTGTTGCATAGCTGTTCCCAATCAAAACCCATGGATTTGAATGCATTCCCAGATTTACTATAAGTGGTAGACCTGGGAATGCGTCAAAACGGCTATGCCTCCCCAGGTGAGACATAACGAAGAGAAATATGCTTATTTCCCCTCATTTTATCCTGCATTCTGCAGCACACATGGAAAGAGGAAAATGCCTCAGGGGATTGTTTTTGCTCAGGAAGGGGCCCCTTTCTGCACAAAAACAATCATGCTAGCAATGCAGGAACCCTTGCACCATGGTGCAAGAGTGTCTGCGTTGGCGCTAGGCAGCACATTGTGCACCAGCACAGGGAAAAGCAGAAGTGGTGCCGCACAATGTTAAATACAGTGTATTCCTGCCTTTGCCCTATCACACAGCGCAGCAAAGTCACTTGCTGCGCTGCATGATATGATGATAAATATGTCCCAGGCTTAGGTTCTGGGCCTTTTAATGATGTTTTTCTGGATAGGTGCTTTAGTTTCAGACAGCACAGCTCAGAAACAGATATAGGCAACCTTGGACTACTGTTACGGAGCTATAATATCTAAAAATAATGCAGTAACTGAGAGAAATCTGGCATAAAGGAGGTTTCTTTACTCAGTACAGGCCCGCAGAAACAGGTGCTTGGCTCAGTGCACCAGAAATGCTTGTGTAAGCCCTATGTTAAACTCAACAGAAAATACAAAAAATATATCCACACTTTATACAACAAAACATACGCCTGTTTATTTTGCGCATCCCAATTGTGTCTACATTACTGTGTATATTGGAGTAGGTCTTTTCATTAGGAAAGAGGCCTGACAAACCATATAGTGCAATATTTATTATTGATGTTTCTGATGAGGCAGCACTATGGCTTTTTTTTTGTTGCAGTTTATATAGGGGAACCCGACCCAAATGTTTTTGGTGCGCTTTACATAAGCACCAGTTACATTAAACACGTTTTAGGCACGTGGACATTAACTGCTTAAACTCGTCAGACCTTAAAAGAGCGATGTGGGTAGCAAGCTTCCTTCCAAACTCTGAGAGGCCTTTTGGAAAAAGTATTGAATGTTCTGCTGTTTCTGTGAATCCTTCCTGCTTTGAGAGCAAACTCCAGGCAGGATTTCAGGATGCCCCGCCAGAGATGCAAATGCACCTTCTACGCACAACAAAGGGGACATTAGCATCGCAAAAGGCCCGTCCGCTCTTAACCCAGACTGGGGGATGGGCCCTGCTTCTAAGTGCGCACCTTTCTACAGAGAAGCATAATGAAAGGGCTGAGGTGTGCAAACCTAGGCTGTCTCTGCAGTGCACAGCCACAATATACAACCAGTTAAACAATTGCAACCGTGAAGCCATGTAGGATTTTAAAGGCGCAGAAATGTTTTATGTGTACATTGCATTTTAGATTTAAGTATAAAAAACGAAGGATACTGTTTTAGTTAAAGTGATTAAATAAAAGCACAATGCACAAAAACAATTTTTGCTGCTTTTTCCCAACATGAAAGAGTGATATTTTATTTCCTGCTCTCATATGTTTAACCCCAGTAAAGAACGAACGCAGATTCTTTCACCTTTTAACAAAAAACGTGCACCTGTTTGAAAGTGGACTGCAATCGAGAGGAAGAGAAATCTCCCCTGTGTGGGATCAGATAGTTAATGGCTCTGAGCTGAGCCCATCTCCGACCCTTCCCATACACTCAGTGTGGAAGCCTTGGGGGGGGGGGGGGGGGGGGGGCTAAAAAGCACCCCTTGAGGCAGCGTTCAAGGCGTGGGAGCCGAAGCCTTAGCACTGAATGGAACACATTAACAGCTCCGTGGGGGAGGTGCTGAAGGTGCAGCTCTAGGTCCTGAGCACATCTCTTGTTCATGTGATATTTTTTAATTTAAAAAAAACAAACAACCAATATCCTGATAAAGGGCAGGTTACGCATAAATCAATTCTGTATTTCTTTTTTTGTCTCGCAACATCAAAATTTAAGTCTCTCAATACATGTACAACAGGCGCACCTTGCAGATTTACCCCGTGTGAGCCTACTGTCTTCTGGTCAAATTGAATACTACTGTCTCTGTAGAGGTGTGTGCCTTCCTTTTCTTTTTCATTATTAAGGTATGATGTGGCCTCTGACATTAACATGTGTGTTTTCATTTAAAAAAGAACAAGGCCTTTCAACAAATGTAGTTTGCTGCTATGTTTTTTGTTAATTTTGCTAACTTTTTTATTCTCATAATTCAATAATATATTGTGTGTAATGCCATGCCATCGTAGTAAAAGTAAATTTGGAACAGTGCAAAGGTAAAATCTAAGGGGCATATTTACAATAACTGGCGCTTCCCTGCATTTCAGCAGGGATGCGCCAGTTTTTGTGCGCCTCGGCTCCGCCACCATGGATGCGCCGCATTTACAATGCGGCGCACCATGGGGCAAAAACAGCACAGATGCGTGACGCATCTGTGCCGTAAAAGTGGCGCATTGCTGGAGTTGCGTCGCAAGCGCGACGCAGCTCCAGCAATGCTCTGGGGGGCCCTATTTTGTTAATGCTGCATCAATCCTTTCGCCTGCTTCAGGCAGGCACAGGGTTTTGACGCAGCAGGGGCCTAAAAGTGACTGAGTGAAATCTTGTAGATTTCAATCAGCTACTTTTAGGAGGCGTTCCTGCGCCGGAACGCCCCCCCCCCCTGCGCAGCAACGCCTACATGTGGCGCAGGGCTTTACAACGTGACGCATCTCCCAGATGCGTCACGTTGTAAGTACCCCGCACCATGGCGCAGGATTTGCGCAGCCGCTGCGTCACAAAGGTGATGCAACGGCGGCGTAAATGAGGCGCAAGGGGCTTGTAAATCTGCCCCTAAGTTTATTAGCATAGTCAGAGCCAAATTATGCAGCAGGGTTGAGTAAATTATGGGGCAAGTTATGTGGCTAATACATGCTGTTTTGTGACAGTATTACTTCATTATTTTTTCATTTTTACACTTGTTAACATAGGTCTGGGCATTGGTTGCACTTCATGAGTAACAGTTTAACACCTATATTTAGCGATGAGCAACAGAAAGATAATCAGTCAGACTTTGGAAAGGGCCTTTACTGCAAGGCAACACGTGTCGCTGTATTTCCAGCAACTTTTTAACCATTTGTGGTGGAATTTTTTTTGTTGAAATCCACAGGTTATGCAGCAGATGAAGGATTATATGGAAAATACAGCTAGTCTATAATTGTGCGAATTATGCAATGGCCGCACAATCACATGATTACAGTGACACTGAGTATAGGAAAAAGAGACATGAACAAAACTGTTTTACTGCCTTGTAATTAATATTCTGCTATCTATTTAACTCTAAACATGGACCCCTAGGTAGTGTGCTACTTGCCTCAAAACACATCAACACCTCATCAAGGGTAGTAAGCAATATATAAATACAATTTACAATTACATGAAAAAATATGACGCCATAATCGAAATATGCAGATGTAAAAAGTAAATTATGCTATTTTATGTCATACTTAAGGGAGGGGCGTCCTGACTCAGGAGAACTAAAGGATAACGTTGACAGGTTTGTACCCTGTCCAAGTAGGGACCTTTCCTTGTAGTCAGGGGAAGGGAGATTACACTTCTAAAATAACCTTTGCTCACCCCCTTGGTAGCTTGGCATGAGCAGACAGGGTTATCTCAGGAGCAATGTGTAAAGCATTTGTACATAACACACATAGTAACACAGTGAAAATACTACAGATGGACAACACACCAGTTTAGAAAAATAAAATAACTTTATCGAAACCAAACAACGACAAAAATCCAGCACACATATATAAAGATATCACTTTTTGAATGATTGTTGCAAAAATAACGCTTGTTATGTTATGTTAGGGTCATTTATAAAGCGCATGGCTGCCCCAGCAACAGGGCGTCCCTGCGCTAGAGGAGGAGTAACCAGAAGAAATGAGGCTAGATAGAGGAGAAAAGCCACGTTTTAATCAGTTTCCTGAATGCCCAATGATCGTGAGTATAGCGGGCAGCCAATGGAATAGAATTCCATAGCGCAGGGGCCTGAGCTTTGAAGGAGCGACCCCCTGCTCTACACCGGCGGACCTGTGGAATGCACAGCAGGTGGTGGTCAGCGGAGCGCAATGCTCATGTTGGAACATAAGGGGTGCATAGTCCCTGCAAGATTTGGAGACCCTGGCCGTGTAAAATCTTATGTGAGGTTTAAACTGGACTCTCTATTTAATTGGCAGCCAATGAAGATGATGAAGGAGATTGGAGGTATGACACTGCCTTGGTAGGGCAAAAAGAGTATGTGCCACTGCATTCTGTACTCGGAGTCTTGCAGCAACTGTTTTATTTACACCAAGCAGAAGACCATTGCAGTAATCTAGGTGGGATTGAACAACTGATTGCACTATCAGTTTGCGGGTAGGAGCATCAAAGAACCCCAGAATGGGTTTTAGGCCGCGCAGGAGGCCGAAACAGGTACCGGCCACTTATTTTGCATGAGCCTCAAAAGAGAAGGCGGTATCAGTCAAGACCCCTAAATCTTTGACTGCGTTTTTTGGTTGGGGAGGAGTGCCCAAGGTCGCCGGCCACCATTGGTAGTCCCAACAACATATGTTGTAACAACATATAGCTCTAACTGGGGCTATTACGACATTGGGACAGGCACAAATCCCAAGCACGCCGCTGACTGCAAGGTGCACAGGCCGGTCACGGAGTCACATTGATCCCTAAGTAACGGTACCTTAGAAATCAGTGGACGGTGCACAGCATCATGGAGGTGAAGCGTTGATGGGCCAAGGCGAGGGCCGGCTCCTTACTGTCTTAAGGGAGGTGAACGTTGAGTCCACGAGGCATCGAGTTTGGGCTGGCAGGGAGGTCAGGCGATGTTGAGGCATCGATTGCATTCAACAGTCGGTGTCGATGCGTTCGTGAAGTCACCCTCATCGGTCATTGGCTCCGCGATCACGAGATGCAGGCGCTGGCGACGTCAGGCATCAGTGCGAGCTCTGGTGTCGGGAAGAACAATAACTTGCAGGTGTTGGCAGGTGTCTGAGCTGGGGTGCAGTCAGGGCAATGGGTCAAATAACTTCACAAACAGGTGCCTGCGGCCTCGGTGCATGTCGCGGCATCACTGGCAGCAACGCTCACCCAGGAACTGGAATTAGCACCTTTTGGCAGGAGTCCAGCAGAGGAAGCCAGGTGCTGGTAAAATCTTTGTGTCCCTGAAACTTCAGAACAGGAGGCAAACTCTACTTCAAGCCCTTGGAGAATCTTCTTAAATAGGATACCACAGCAAGGCAAAAGTCCATCCTTTCCACTGCCAACAGACAGAAGCAGCAACTGCAGGCCAACCCCACAAAGCAACACTTGTTCCCATCGCTCTGTGTGCTGCACAGAGACCAAGCATTTGATCAGCATGTAATATGCACACATTTATGACCCAATGTCATGCAATGTAAGAAACTCTCACTGCCTTCATCTTCAACTATGAAGCCCTCAACTGTGCCCCTTTATGAATTGCCATCTCCAACCCAAATTCACCCAGACACCTATGGGCGACTCAGTGCACAGTATGCACTAGACAAGAATTCTACGTTGCATGAAAAAACCAACAGAAAAATAACATCTGGCAAAACTAAATTACACTTGGTGTAGTGTTAGTGATGCAGTCCCTGTTTACATTTCACGTGTTTTTCTCATGCTAAAAAAGGTGAAATGTAAACAGGGACTGCATCACTAAAATGGATTACTGTTGGTCCGGTGTCAAGGCTTAAATCTGGATACCCAGTTGCACAGTCTACAGCTCTGGCCATTACACCACATCCCGGGAAGAGGGAAGAAGGCAGGCAAAAGCCACATAAAAGATCAGCTTGTTTTTTGGATCAAGGCTATAACAGAACCTCAAGCTGAGCCAGAGCCAGGATTCAGGTTCAAGCCTGACTCAAAATGTCAGTGCCCTGACCCACCTCTAATTTGTTTGATTGGAGAATCAGGTCTTCAGCTTCTGGCAGAATTCAAGAACAGAAGAAAGAAAGAAGGAAGCTCCGATGTGGAGTGGGAGGTCATTCCACACTTTAGGAGTGATGTAATAGAACGCCCATCATCCTAGTTCTGCGTATGCGTGGAATGTATGCAAATTGGAGTCATGCGGAACAGTGGTGTCTAGTCTGGTTGGTGGAAGGAGATGCAACTATTCAGATACGTAGTGTCCAAGTTGTCTTGTGCCTTCATTGAAAGTGTGAGGTGTTTGAAATGAGTGTGTTTGTGTATCAGGAGTCAGTGGAGCTCTTTGAGGTGTGGTGTGGTATGATGTGAGCACTATGTGGGATGTTGTGGAGAGTAAGACTGCTGAGTTCTGAATGGTTTCTAGTCTTCCAGTGGGTTGCTTTGTGAGCTCAGAGTAGAGGCTGTTCCAGTAGCCTAACTTGCTAGTGACCGATTTTCTAGTGTTGATTAGGAGCCATGTTGAAGATCCTCCTCAGCATTTCCAGAGTGTGGTGATGGTGCTGACTTGTGCATTTATGTTCAGTTTGCTGTTGATGATTTTGAGGTTTCTGGTATAGGTGCTGGGTGTGGTTGTGGGTCCCAGCTTGTTACCAGTTGGAGTCCTATGGCGAAGTGTTCTTGATGAAAATCACTAGTTCTATCTTATCAGTGTTAAGCTTGAGACAGTTGACTCATCCATTTATCAACTTTGGTCATGCAGGCGGTGAACTTAACCGTTCTGTTGGGTCTCTTGTCTGAAAGGAAGAGTATGAGTTGTGTGTACTCGGCCAGTGGAGGTTGGTGACATTTAAAAGTAGCATTTTTTAAACATTGGTTATGATTTTTATGTAGGGAGCGAAGTGAGCAAGCTTAATGGTGAAGTTTAGGAGATCCTCCTCCAGAGAATTAAAAAAAAAAAAACAATTAGCAAATGGCTCAAACCAATTTAGTGAGAAAGCAAGGTTTATAAAGCAGTGGAAAAGTATAGTCTTAAAATATTAAAGAAATTGAAAATATCCCCATATCTTACTGCATTAACATGATCAACAGTGCCTGTAATATGAAAATTGTACAGTGCTACAACTTTAGGCCAAGCGACTTGCACCACATGCAGTATCGACTTGGAAGAAAATGCTCTAACCAGGTTTCTGGAAGCACCCACACCTGCTGGCTGCAATCAGTCATATGGAAATATGTGCAGACAGGTTTGAAAGTGGGATGAAAAAAGTGGGAGCTCTCTTAAAAGGGAAATGTAAAATACATTTCGCTTTCCCATGGTGTGTCACCCGACCAGCATTTTGGTTTCTTTCTGAGATGTTAGTGTATCCTATAACACAACAACTGACATACAGCTAAAACCTGCCAGTACTATTTGCTTTGTCAATGGTTGTTAGTTGTTTAAGATAAAGGAGTACCAGCATTCATTTGTAATAAATAATTAACATCGGAAATGTTTACATTCTGAAATTGTGAAACTGTGAATTAAATATTATCGAGGCTGTGGAAGGGGCATATGACACTTCTTATAAACGCGAGGGAAGAATAGTCATGTTCAAAGCATCCCTGTGCTCAGATTCTAAATGGATCTCTTGGCTGCATTTTTTACTGTTGACCATCAAGTGCTTCTTAAAACAATGTCAGAAAGAGCTGTTTTGGTTGAACTGTACTGTTCTGCTTCTTCCGAATGATACTCATTTAATTAATCTCCTTCATTTGCTCTCAGATACTGTCAACCTCACATGGAGAGTAACCTGCGCCTTAACATTATCTTCAGCACTTTTCTTTATCCGCATGGCACTTTTTACCAACTTTATAGACTTAGACCTGGTTGGCTATCCAATTTATGCTAATTACACCCTGTTCCATTTTATGCTAAAAGAGGTTTTAAATTTCAGAATGCGTTTGTGTTTAAGAGGCAAAGGCTACACTAACATAGATCGAATTTTAAGACTGGCTTGGCAGTGCACCCATTGCCTGACCTGATGCGATATAGAGCTTTCACAGTCCTACTGAGAGACAGAGAGAGATTTAGGATACACTCACATGTAGCTTTCCCTTAATACAGGACTTGACAGGGATGAATTTGTGTGCTTCTGCTACAAACACTGTTTGAATTGCACTTTTTAGCTTAAGGCAAAGTATATGCTCATTACAGTAGTACTGGGTTCGTTATGGTCATGGCTATGCGCCTGATCTATTTGGTATTGAATGTTATGACAAAGCCACTAGACCTGACATATTTTTTAGAACACCAATAGGCATTTAAGTGTGGATCTTGATTACTCTATATTAAAACCTTCAGCTAGGCATTTTGTTAGATAGAATCACACAGATTACCATAGTGGGCAATATTTTTTATGTTGGCCACACAAGATGACAAACCATTGATATAGAAGGTATTCTCTGTCAGAATCCTTGTTGGGCTGTAGGTATTTTGATAAGCCAACTGTAATTTTGACCGCTTCCTAACTTTATTGCTGTTTCCGATAGTTGCCTTGTGAAAAAGCTGATGCTCAAAACTTTAGGACTGGGTTCGATATGGAAATATTATGTCCAATGCCATAGGTCTAGTCTACTCACACATTTATATCCATATAAATACATAGAGGACCTTTGGGTCAGCTCTCTTCTGTCATTGCATTGGTCTTTCTGAGTGTCATTTACCCTCTGCTTCCATTCATGAAAGTGAAGTGCATGGGGTAAAGGTTCAGTCGCCATCATTCATTGGCTCGCTTGTGAATGACAGCATTTTCAGATCATGTGTGCTCAGCCACCTGAAGATGAGTGTGCATTAGTGTCAGGCTTAGTTGATCAGTCCTTTAGATTGGAATGTATTGTTCCCCTTTTATTTATTTGCTTTTCTTATTGTTATTCTAATGCTTAAGAGGGTTCTACAGTCCTCCAGGCGATCCTAAAGGGTCACTTGCTTGCTGCTCATTTCGTCTGCAATACACTGCATCTCACATGCTGCTTCCTCTACACCAGGAGACGATTATGGATATTGTATATCACGGGTTTACCATTCCAAGATGGAAATACATTGGTTCTAAATGTGGTGGCTATGCGTGAACTTTGAAACAACCACATGTACTTGATATAAACCTAGCACACTCAGGCATGATCTGAAATGCCTCCGTGAGTATACAACTGGTAGCATAGAATTTAAAAACAGGGCTAAGCCAATGAAACTTCATCCCATGGACACAGGACACAAATGTGTACTCTTTCCTTAAAGGGGGCAGGTGAAGCAATCCCCAAGTGTCCAACAGATTGAAGTCCACAACTTTGAGTAGTGCCCTCTCCTTATCGATATCCAAATGTGTCAAGTATGATATGTAGAGGCAGCCACCACTAATCTTTTTTTCTGTTTTCTGGAGTAGTGCACTATTCACCAAAAAGTGCTTTAAAACCTCGTCAAGGGTACTAAGCACTATATAAATACAATCACAAACTTCCAATCACCTCTTACTACTAGACAATTCCTGAGGAATTCTAAAATTTAGATAACCTGAAGGCAAAGATGGCTTTAGTACCATTAGTTGTGGAGACTTAGACCACAGTAATCCTTGAGTCCATGGTAATGATTTTAATAAAGATGTGTCTCGCCTCAGAGAACATCCAAGAATTAAGAGGGTTAATGGCTAAGGTATTCATGAAAAGAGTGGCTTAATTGTTCTTAGGGAGAAGAGTGTATGACAGTGGAGGAGGGAGAATGGCTTTTGCTTACTACTTGTCCAACTCAGGCCCTCATCAAAGCAGGTGGTCTGAGCCAAAATGCCCAGAATGTCTTTTTCCTTTGACATTATCAGGAGTCTCACAAAATATAGATGTTGTCCCATCTGTTACAATCTTCACATTCAACATTGCACCAAACATCTCCAGCCAGAGATGGAATTCAGTTGGTCCCCAAAAACATTCAACCTCTTCTCCTCCGTCATATCAAGCCTAGCATGACATGGTGTGATGTTAGAGCATTTTGTTGGGACTTCCTATGACATTTTAGTGTGTCCTACACTGACAGATACTTTAATTGTCAGGTGTTCCTTCATGGTAGAGTCATGGTTTGCCTCCAGCATTTTGAAGCTAGGATTGAGACGTGATATGACCATCAGAAATCACCACCAAAAGCACCTTACAGAGCAGGTATCAGGAGTTGTAGTAGCACAATACACCAGACAGTGCAAGTGGGATGACAGTGCAGCACAACGGACCCTGGAAAGCTATAGGGAGTGGACAGGGCCATGCACATTGACAACAGAGAACAGAGAGGAAAGATGCAATGGCAGAAAGCTGACCATACTAGACAGACTGGAGGGACAGTTGCAGCCTAACGGACCATGAAGGGCAGGAGGGAGGGGACAGGGGCATGACAAAGGACCAGATAAGGCAGGAAGGAGGGGATAGAGGTCTGAACATGGAAAATGGAGTCCGGGGGCAAGGGGTCAAGGCAGGAGCAGCAATCTGACAATGGAGAGCAGAAGGGATGTGCACCAGAAGCACAACACACCATGGAGGGCAACAGTGAGACTATAATGCTATACACACAGACATTGGAGGAAAGGTGGGGGGCGGTCAGGGACAGCAAACTGACGACACAGGGCAGGTGGGAGGGGATGTGGCAGCACAGAAGACTATGCATGACAGGCAGGAGGGTTAGTGGCAGCACAGCAGCCATGGTGGGCAAGAGGAAGGGGATAGGAGCATGCACAAAGGACCTTGGAGGACAGAAGGGAGGGCTATTGGCTAGACACACACAAAAGAGGGCAGGGGAAGGGCTTCACAACAGACCACACAGGGCAGGAAGTAGGAACAGTTGCAGCAAAACAGAGCATGGAGGCAGAAGGGAGTAGCAACAACATGGATCTTGGAGGACAGGAGAGAGGGGATGGGGCATGGAAGTTGACAGACAGGGTGCAGGTAGCAGGGACAGGCGGCAGCAATCTGACGATGCCAGGCAGGTGGAAGGGGCAGTGGCAGCTCAACAGAATACATAGAGTAGATGGGAGTGTGGCAGATCCATGGAATATGGTGAGCAGACAGAGGGGAGCAGGTGCTTGCACACAGACATCAGAAGGCAAGTGGAAAGAGAGTAGGGGCAGCAAGCTAAGCATAGAGGCTAAGCAGGAGGGCAATGATGAGGCATAGAACTTGGCAACAGAGGGCAGGAGGAGTGGGCAGGGACATCAAGCTTGATGGAGAGCAGTGGCAGCACATCAGACCATGCAGGGTAGAAGTGAGGGGGCTCAAGCATGGACTCAGATAAAAGAGGGTAGGGAGAAGGGTGATGGTGCAGGAATTGGTGTAATGAGGGAGCAGGGTCATGGACTTGGACAATGGATAGCGAGAAGGGGGTGGGGAGGAGCAGCAAGCTTGGGTGGGGGCAGCACAATGCCAGGCCAGACCCTGTGTTTAACCCCACAATGTGCATTGTGATGAGCATCTTACTTAATGGTACAAAAACCATAGAAATTCACTGAAAAAAGCAAAAGTTACAGGGTCATTAAACTTAGGAAACAGAATTTAAAAAAAACCTTTGAAATTCACTGAAAAAGCCAAAGGTTACAGGAACTCGTACAAAACCACAATGCACTGCTTATGACCTCACATATTAGATCATTTATGACATGGTCAGTGACATTATTCATGACACCACTGATGACATCTTAAATGACATCACTGATGACATCATCCAGTGTTTTCTAAAAGTTTGAGTTTTAAACATAAAAACATAAATACAAAGGCACCACAAAAGTACCACATATGCCCAGATATGCAAATTAGTTTTCCTAGAATATCTCAATAACTACTGAACGATTTACACCAAATAATAACAGGCATGATCTCCAGAACAGAATCTACTTTTCTCCCGATTTTTTTATAATTCGGTATGGCGGTTCGGGCTGCAGGAGTGTGTAGACTCTAGGTAATTAACATGGTAAATGCACTTTGTTTGACCTCTGCATTTTTCTATGCCCCCAAAACATTCCATGCACAGCTAGAATCACTGGCACACTTTTTAAGGAACATTTTGTGAAGATACGTCAACCGGCGCAAAAGATATATAACACTAAAAATTCCATTGCCATTCAATAACCCATTCCCACCCTAACTCCTAAAAATTCCCTTGCCATTCAAAAAACAATACCCACTCTAAATCCTAAACAGTCCCTTGCCACCCAAACACCCATACACACACTAAAACCTAAAAAAATTCCTTTGCTGCCCTAACCCCAAACAAATTCCTTACCACCTAAAACTCATACCCACCCTAAACTTAAAGAAATGCTTTGCCACCCAAAAACAAATACCCATGCTAACCACTGAAAATTCACATGCCACCAAAAACCCATACCCACCCTATACCCTTAAAAATACCTTTTCACTCAAAAAACCATAGCCACCAAAAACCTTAAAAACTCAATTTCCACCCAAAATCTCATACCCAACCTGAACCCTAAAAATACTGTACCACTCAAAAACACACACTGACCCTAAACTCTGCACATTTCCTTTGCATCTAAAACCGATACTTACCCAAAACCATAACATTTCCCATGCGCCCCAAAAAATCAATACCCACCCTAAACCCTAAAAGTTCACTTGCCACACTAAACCCTAACAAATCCCTTGCCACCTGAAGACCCATCCCCACCCAAAACCCTAAAAATTCCCTTGCCACTCAAAAAATGATACCCATCCTAAAACCTAAACATTCCTTGCCACCCTAAAACAAAAAAACCCTTACTACCCAAAAACACATACCAACCAGAACCTTAAAAAATCCCTTGCCACCCAAAAGCCCCTACCCACCCTAACCCCATAAAAACTCACATGCCACCCAAAAACCCATACCCAACCCCAACCCAAAATAATACCTTAACACCCAAAAACACGCACCCACCCTAATTCCTAAAAATTCTCATATCACCCAAAAACCCATACCCACATGAAACCATAAAACTTCCCTTGCCCCCCAAGAATTCACACCCACCATAAACCATCCAAAAAACCCACACCCATGCTAAAACCTAAAAAAGCCCTTGCCCCCCAAAAACCTGTACCCACCATAAACCCTAAAAATTCACTTGCCACCTTAAAACCCATATCCACCCTAAACCCTAAAATTGCCCTTGCCACCCAAAAACTCATACCTACCCTAAACCCTAAAACATCCCCTCCCACCCAAATACCCACCCCACCCTAAACTCTAAATATTCCCCTGCCACCCAAAAACCCATACCCACCATAAACACTAAGAAATCCATTACCACATAAAAACCCAGCCCCACTCTAAACCCTAAAAAATCCAATGCCACCCAAAAACACATACATACCCTAAACCCTAAAAATCCCTTGCCACCCAAAAACCAATACAAATGCTAAACCCTAAAAAATCCCTCACCACCCAAATACCCATCCTAAATTCAAACAATTCCATTGCCACCCAAAACCCATTCCCACCCCACCCAAAATACCTTACCCACCCTTAACCCCAAAAAATCCTTTGCCACCCATAAACACATACAAATGCCAAACGCTAAAAAATGAGTTACAGCCCAAATACCAATACCCACCCTAAAGCCTAAAGGTGCCCTTGCCACCCAAAGCCCATACCTACCCTAAACCTAAAAAATCCCCTTTCACCCAAAAACCCATATGCACCCTAAAACCTAAAAAAGCCCATATCACCAAAAACCCCATACCCAACCTAAAACCTAAAAAATTCCTTGCCACCCAAAAACCCTTACACACCGTAAACCCTACAAAATCCCTGGACACCAAAAATCCTACACCCACCCTAAACGCAAAAACTTCCCTTACCACCCATAAACCCCTAAACTCTAAAAAAAATCCCTTACCACTCAAAAAACATACACCTAGCCTTACCCCTAAAAATCCACTTACCACCCAAAAACCTGTACCAACCCATGACCCTAAAAAATCCCTTGCCACGCAAAAACCCATACTCCTATAAACCCTAAAAAATTCCCTGCCACCAAAAACACATACAAACTTTAAACCCTAAAAGATTCATTACCGCCCAAAAACCCAAACCTACCATAAACACTTAAGGTTCCCTTGCCACCCAAAACCCAGGCCCTCCCTAAACCCTAAAAAAATCCCTTCCCACCAAAAACCCCTACCCACCCTACCCCTACAAGTTCCATTGCCACCCAAAACCCTATAACTACCCTAAACCCTAAGACAAACCTCACAACCCAAAAACCCATAACCACCGTAAACCCTAAAAATTCCTTATCATTGAAAAACGCATACTCAACCTAAACCATAAAATTTTCCTTGCCCCCCAAAAACCCACACCCACTTTAAACCTGAAAAATTCTCTTGCCACCCAAGAACCCATACCCGCCCTAAACGCTAAAAATTCCCTTGCCACCCAAAAATCCATACCCACCATAAACCCTAAAAAAGCCCTTATCACCTAAAATCCTATGCTCAACCTAAGCCCTAAAAAATACCCTACCACCCAAAAACCCATACCCACCATAAACCCTAGAAAGTCCCTTGCCACCAAAAAACCCATATGCAACCTAAAATCTAAAAAAAAGCCCATATCACCTGAAAACCCATACCCAACCTAAAACCTACAAATTCCTGTGCTGCCCGAAAAGCCATACCCACCCTATAACCTAAAAAAGCCCTTATCAACTAAAAACCTATACTCACCCTAAACGCTAAAATATTCCTTACCACCAAAAACCTATACCCACCTTAAACCCCAGAAACTCCATTGACACCCAAAAACACATACCCACCCTAAACCTCACAACCAAAAACCCAAAACACTGTTTTTTTTCACATTTCATGGTGTTCTTCTCTATCGTCAATGACATATAATTGTACATTAGTAGGGAGTTTCTCTGCCTTTAAAAATAAATAGGTGGATGGCTACTTCTCATAGCACCAACTCCCATCAATTACCATTTGGCATAATATTGAGACCCGGTTGAAATTTAAATGAAGCTGCTTGAGTTATGTAATTTCTAGAGTTTCATGCTACACTTGTTATACAAATTCCAATGCCACCTCACATAACTATGTGGCATTTGTGGCAAAAGTTTATCGCAAATTCATGGGACTAATACAAAATGTCCAGAACATGAGAGCCTTTTCCTTATGCCACTTAGGTTTTTTCGTGCTATGTTTTTACTGCAAAATTGCAAAGCATTTGTGTAATTTTATATGATTTCGCATAATTTTCCTGAACTTTTGCATAATTAAACAAAAACAGACTAAGCAAATAGTGTACACGCTATCATTTTACACACTTTTTTAATTTATTTTTTTATTTACATTTTTACAATACCAAACATACAAAAAATGCTGGAGGTCTGTTGCTCCACATCACCCCATGATGTATTGTTGTGCAATTAACATGGTATAACTTTACAAGCTTATTATCCAGTTTGCCTTGAAACTTTCCCTGTAAATCCAGCCAAAGCACGTTACACATTGTGAATACATTATTCCCCTGATATGTACAAAAACATTTCCTGCTTACAGGGCTAGCGGCAAACGTCCTGTCATAGTGTGCTGAAGGGTTGTGCATCAGGTGTGTTTGGGTGATCCGGTTCTGCCTGTTGTCATGTGCGGGCCCACTCCAGAAAGGGGCCCCATATGTCATGCGGCCAGGATACTGAGGGCGTCGGCTTCCAGAAGGTTGATAACTGTTCCTGACTAAATGTTACATCATAAATCCAATCGTTCACAGTCGGGGACCCTCTCCTCCCCCAATGTATAGCAACTCTACGCTTGGCCAGTAATAACAAAAAGAGCGTGTAATTTCCGGAGTCCCTGTGGTGTCTCCTTTACATATCCCAATAAGCCCAACAGGGGGTCTGCGTCATTTGCCGTGCCCAGTAGGTCATGTATAATTTTAAAAACGGAGGTCAAAAAGTCAGCTAGTTTGGGGCAGAGCCATGCCATGTGCGAAAATGTTGCTGGAGTGAATCCACATCTCCAGCAGCTGGCATCGTCTCTAAGTCCCATGCCGTGAAGTTGAGCAGGAGTTCTATAGAATCTATGTATAAATTTGAAATGAATAAGGTGTAGCTTATAGTTCGGGGACAGTGCCGTGAGCTGACTGCAACAAGATGACCATTGCTCCTCAGATAGCTCAGTGGGAAGGCCCACATTCCATGCCTGCAGGGCTTTGGTCGTTAACAAAGGGGCCGTGTTTTGCATGTTATTGTAGAGTCTGGTAATGAATCTACGAGGTGTCAACCTTAAGAACATTTTCAAGCGCTAGCAGTGTGGGGGTAAACTTGGGAATGTGTTGTGTAATGCTCTGCACATGGCTTTAAGTTTGTGATAGAAGAATTGTTCTGAAAATCGGACTGGACGTCCCTCCTCTGGCTCCAGAGGAGCTCTAAATGTCTCCCCCGGGTACAGGTCCATGAAAGTGCGCAGTCCCAATCGGAGAGCTAGTGCCCTACTTGTACCATCTCCCATGGTTGGTAACATCGGGTTGTCTGCTAGGGGGATAGATGGGGCATACAGGAGTTTAAGGTGCGCTCTGACCCGTAATTTGTCCCATGCCCACCTCAATGTCTCCACCTTATCTATTTCCCCACGAAGGCTTCTACCGGACTGATATAATGCCACCGAAAGTTGGATCGGCGCTGCCACGTCCAGCCCCACAGCAGTATGTGCCTGGAAGGGGGTCGGGTGCACCCAGAAGTGTAGGAATTGCGCCGAGCACAGAAGGCATACAATTGGATATCCGGGGCGCCCATCCCTTCCTGAGACAGGGGCAGTGTCAGTAGTTCCCTTGAGATAAGCGCCTGTCTGCCAGCCCATATCATAGAGATCAGTAAGGAGTGAACTGAATTAAAAAAATGTGTGAGCTGAATCGGTATATTGACAAACAGGTAGAGCAGTTTTGGTAGGATGACCATTTTGGCAATTGCTATTCTCCCCGCTAGGGAGAGCGGAAGATTGGCCCAGGCATCATTTTACACACTTGACAGGATGTCTGCCTTGCAGACATTGCCAAAAGGATTACTAGGCCTTCTCTGGTTCTCCCTATAGTGTATTTGCACACATCACCCTGCTGTCCATCTGACTAGGCGAGTGCTGCCTATTTATCTTAGTTCTAACTATATTGTAATTTGCATGCCGATCTCTCACGGATCCTGCTCCATTCATACGCACTATGCCCCAAGACAAGAAAAGAGCACCTCTCTGGTCACTCATCCATGAAATCAAAACACTTCTCACATAGAATGATAATAAATACATCCTCTGCCAGCCCCACCTTCCCTCATGGGTTAGCATGCTACCTGTCCAAAAATGTGCTTCAGCACCCCACATGAATCACTGTAAAATACAATACAGTAGCAGTACCCTAATTCCTTATGTCAAGATCAGGCTTTTGTTGGCTCTTCACCCTGCCCAGTACCACGGTACCTGCTGCACTAATCATAGCTGCTTCCTTATGCTCCATGCTTGTACTTGGACTTGACTGCAGGGAGATTTTCACCTCCTTCATCTCTGGTGCCACTGTGGAGTAGAGTAGATTGGAGTAGTGTTATACAGTGGACTGTTGTACAGTGGAGTGTCCTAGAGTGGGGCGTTGTAGAGTGGAGTGGCATGCAGTGGAGTAGAGTGTTACAGAGTGGAGTGGCATAGAGTGGAGAGGCATACAGTGGTGTGGCAAAGAGTGGAATGGGGTAGAGTGGAGTGGCAGAGTGGGATAGCGTACAGTGGAGTTGTAAACAGTGGAGTGGCGTAGAGTGGCGTGTAACGTAGAGGTTTAGAGTGGAGTGGTGTAGAGTGTCATGCTGTAGAGAAGAGTGGAGTGGCATGTCGTACATTAGAGTCGAGTGTTGCACCATAGAGTTGCGTGTCGTACAGTGTAGTGGCGTAGAGTAGACCGGAGAAGTGTCATACAGTGGACTGTTGCAGAGTGCTGTAGAATGAAGTGTCGTACAGTGTGGTCTGGAGTGGCGTAGAGTGGAATAGTGTACAGTGAGGTGGCATAGAGTGGAGTCGATTGATTGGAGGGGTGTGTTGTAGAGTAGAGAGAAGTGGAGTAGAGTGCATTGGTGTGTCAGAGTAGAGTGGAGCTGCGTAGAGTAGAGTGGTATGTCATATAGTAGAGTGGCGTGTTATAGAGTGGCATGGCATACAGTGTAGGGGCATAAAGTGAATTGGCATAGAGTGGAGTGGTGTAGAGTAGTGTTGTGTAGAGTGCAGGAGAGTGTCATACAGTGGATTGGCAGAGTGGAGTGACCAGGTGTAGTGCTGTAGAGTGGAGCGTTGAATAGTGTTGTAGTGTGGGGTAGAACGGAGTGCCATACGTTGGAGGAGCGTGCTGTAGAGTGGAGTGCCTACAGGGGAGTAGAGTGTCATACATTGTAGTAGAGTAAATTGGCATAGAGTGTTGTCGAGTGGAGTGGCATATAGTGGTGTACAGTGGAGTAGTGAAGTACAATGAAGTAGAGTGCAGTAGTGTTTCATTGAGTACAGTGAAATAAAGTGGTGTGGCGTGGCCTAGCTGGAGTTGTACAGAGTGTTGTGGAGTGGAGTATAGTTTTGTATAGTGGCATAGAGTGGAGTAGAGTGGCATAGAGTGGAATAGTGTGTAGCAGTGGAGTAGAGTGTTGTATAGAGGGCAAGTGTAAAATGTCAAAGTGTAGAGAAGACTGTTGTAGAGTGATGTGTTGCAGAGTATAATAGGGTGGTGTAGCGTTTGTGAACCTAAAACCTGCATTTGAGCTAGTCCCACGAACAAAACTCTGGTCAGTTTTGGAGAGGAGGGGGGTCCCTAGTAACATATCAACATTTATCTACTTGCTCATGGACAGTTATGCCCAGGTGTGGAGGGCTAGTCAGGGTTAACTGGCAGAATGCATCACCATGAATAAAGGGTTGCAGCAGGGATACATGCTTACTCGATTATTTTCCTTTTATTTATATGATCTAGTTGCATAGTTCTTACTAATGCATCTCCAATACATGCATTTAGCAAAGTCTCTCTCTTATTTGTTTGTGAAAGATATACTGCTTTCCTCAAATACCATCAGAGGGTTAGTACTTTTAATTGAATACTTTTTGCTGATCTGCATAGAGAGTAGACGGGGGGCAAACTCCTCCAAAACAGATTATATAACCATCAATCTTCAAAAATCATACCTGGAGAATATCCATGAGTGGAGTAAATCTTAAAAGGGTAAAAATGGACTTTGAGTATTTGGGACAAAGCATTAATCTGAACCTGCCTCTGTCTTAACTTCCTTGGCCCAACATTACACAACTCTTCCACCAAATTTCCAATAATTCAGCATGAAGATGTATTTCTCAAAATGTCTCTGATCACATACATTCTGTTTGGCAACCATGGAAATACTATAGTCACACACCATCTATCTGGGGACCTGGACATCTCTATAATCACACTCTCTCTGTGGGGACCTGGGCATGTTTATAATCACACACTATCTCTGTGGGGACCTCGACATCTCTAAAATCACACACTATATCTGTGGGGACCTGGGTATGTGTATAATCACACACTATCTCTGTGGGGACCTGGACAGCTCTATAATCAAACACTATCTCTGTGGGGCCCTGGGCATGTCTATGACACCACACATTCTCTTTGGCGACCGTGGTAATACTATAGTCACACACCATCTCTGTGTGGTCTTGAGCATTCCTGTAATTAAACGCAAGCTCTGTTTTGGCTTGACCATCTTCAGCTTTGCATTCTCTGTATAGGGCTTTGGAATACTGAAAAGTAGTAAAGTTAGACTTTTGGTCTAAGTTTACATTTGTGAAACTGAAAAGTAGAAAAGTTACATTTTTTGTCCAAGTTTACCTTTGTGAATCGGGCCCTATTTTAATGACGACTTAAAACACAATCATCTCCATGCACTAGCTCTGTGGGGACTTAAACATCTCTATGATAACACACTATTTCTGTGGGGACTTAAACATCGCTATAATAGCACACTATCTCTGTGGGGACTTAAGCATCGCTATAATAACACACTATCTTTGTGGGGGCTTGAACATCACTATAAAAACATATCTCTGTGGGGACTTGAGCATTCCTGTAATTACACGCAAGTTCTGTTTCGACTTGAAGCACCAGGGGGTGCCACGAGGCACAGGGTCAAAGGTGATTTGCATTTAGCTGGGTCTGAACTGGGGGTGACGAAGGAAGCTAAATAACGATGATGGTTTCAACCCTGATCTGTGACTGGGGGTAAGTGACTGAAAAGTTTCAGCACTCCGTACATCATCTCCTTGTGTTTGCTTCGAGTTGAACATCATCAGCTTCACATTCTCTGTATGGGGCTTTGTGAATATTGAACAGTAGTAAAGTTAGACTTTTTGTCTAAGTTTACCTTTGTGAATTAGGCCCTATTTAATGAGGACTTAAACACAATCACCTTCATGCACTATCTCTGTGAGGATTTAAACATCGCTATAATAGCACACTATCTATGTGGGCACTTGAACATCGCTATAATAACACACTATCTCTGTGGGGACTTGAGCATTCCTATAATTACACCCAACCTCTGTGTGGACTTGAACATCATTAGCTTCACACTCTTTATAATGATATTCAAGCTTTGAATGTACACACTATTTCTATGGAGACTTAAACACAATGATCTTCACCCACTATCTCTGTGGGGACTTGAACATCTATTTTGACAAAAATTTTAGCAGCTAATCAAGCTCTGGGTTCTACTTGGCCATATTCCTTAGTTCCATATGTTAATTTCTTTATGTGTTAGTTCCCTTATCTCCTAAGATTTTAAGCACTAAATATATAGGTTAAATACAGCTTTAAGGGTCTTTCTCTAAGCATGATATTATATTTTCTGGCACATTGACAGAATCTGTCTTTAATGTATACCCCTAGTATATATGCAGCAATTCATATATGAATAGATTATAATGTTGTTTGTGTATATTGTTGATAAAATAAACATTTAGCCATGTACCTTTGACTGTATTCAATCACAAATAGTGTTACAGACTAGGTCCCCACAAGGATGGTAGCACATGTTCAAGTCCCCACAAGGATGGTGCTGTGCGCACGATTAAATAACAATATATTTGCAAATTTGAAGCAGGATCGTGTGTGTGTGTGTGTGTGTGTGGGTTTGTGTTACTATCCTTGTGGGGACTTAGGTGTGATAACACACTCACGCTGTGGGGACTTGAGTGCACTGTGGGGACCTGAACCCAGGTCCCCACAAGGCAATGTCTTCTAAATGATAAAAAATGGCTTCAGGAACATCTGTGTCGATTTTTACAACTTTTGAAAAAATTGCCTTGTGGGGACCTGTGTTTCATCAAGTGTGTTTATGTTTGTGCTCAGCTCTGCCCCCGTAGACTGGAGATGGTACTGCAGTCTTAAACACACTTTGCATTTAAACACACTTTGCTCACCAGAATCTCATGCTAGCAGCAGAAAGGGCAGATATTTCAAAGGAAAAGCTGCATAGCCATGTGATTATTCAAATATGTTAATGAAAATTAACAATTTTTCTATTTATTAAAATTAATTTTTTATTTACATGAAGCAATTTAACTTAGACTTTTTGTGTCTGAAAATTGTTTGAGGTTTTATAAATATTGCTAAAGGCAATTAGGGTCAGTTTCTAACCCCAGGATACTTCACAATTGTCTTTTGATCTGTATCTGCAATTAAAGAATGATGGTGCACTGCGCTGAGATAGGATATAAACTGATCTGAGTGTTTTTTGTAAATAACCTTGAGGCATAAATGCCGATTACATTTTAATGCTTTTATCAGGAATTCTGAGTTTTTATGTTGCGTTGACTTTGTTCACATACTATGATGCACTATGGAATATGTTCTTTGAGATGATGGCTAGATGTGTGAGTGACTAGCGCTGTATTGTGCTAAGGGCTACGTTCTTGCATACAGTGAACGGAAGCAATGTTATGCACGCAGCGTGTGGAAGTAGCTATTTAAAAGGCAAGTGATGCTCTTCTAAAATTAATTCACTTCTTGAAAGATATATTCGATTATCAAAATAATATTTATTTTGAGTGATTTAAAGAGCAGAACAATATGCAGAGAATAGAGCGAGCACCAGAAATTTGTGACAAGGAACAGTGTGGGATGAACGAATTGCCATTGTGCCAAGTTGTTTGATACCTTTGCAGTAGGTCAGCACACCTGAGCATCTTTTTTATGACTAGAGAGTTAAACAGAATGTTCGAATTTCTGCCTTTACATGTATTATGTTAGAATTGTGAAAATTATGGGTTTATTTTGTAGGAAATGGGTTGATTACATGCACTTAAACAAATAGGATTAAAAGATGTTGATTGGCTGAGTATACCACATTTATGTTCAGCCAGACTACAAAAATGAACTGCTTTGTCATGATGACATATTCATACACAAAAGCCAAGCCATAGAAAAAATTAGATTCCTACGATGGAACTTTAAATTTCACCTTGTATGAAAACTGCCAATTATTTAACTAAGTTACTGTTTGCATAGCGACTCAAACTGGAGGACAATCAGGCTTCCTACAACCAGACACACACCTTTCCATCATAGTGCAAAGAGGTCTGTGTCATGTCTAGGTTTCCAGTACAAGATCTTCGCCTAGACAAACTTAAAAAATTTACCCACTTTAGATGTGTGCTGCACTGTAAAGGTTTTGGAGAAATAAAAGCATTCCTCTTTTTTACCCTGTCCTCCAGGATGCATTATTTTTTGGGCCAAACCCTGCCTAATAGTGATAGTAGATAGGGTTTTACATCAAAAAACATGGGTGGTTGCATGCGAATGTCCATGTACTTCCATGGCACTCTCCTTTGATGCAGTGATGCAAAATACTGCATTGCGTTACTTACAGGCACATTTCCATGACAAATCACTTTTTGAGCAAGATAATAAATTAAAAATAAACATTTTGTGCTAGATTGCCTCATTTTTGTAAAGCAAACCCAGTGCAAAATGTTGGTACATCTGCCCATGTCTTCAAAAAGCAGCATAGTCGATTTGTTAAAAAACAAATCCTAACCAGACTTAATCAATAAAACTAGAAGAACTAGTAATGGCAAAATTCCCCTTCAAATGACATCTTTATAAAGTTGCAAAATAAGTCACACAGTAACTACCTAACCACGTTAGAATAAGTATAAGTAGCACTGCTTTAGAATTCAAGTTTTCACAAGATTTTTATACATTTTTAAGTCACTGTTGTCGTTGGCTTCTTCCTCCTACACATTTATTGGTTATATTTCCAAATGCGTTTATGTTTAATATCATTAACCATAGCCTAAAATATCAAAATAAAACAAAATTATAAAAAAAATGCTGTCTTGGCAGTGCACTACACCTGTCATTTAAAAGATGGTTAAAACTGATTTCCCTGGTTGAACATGCGCTCAAGAGATTATAATGTGATGTGCATTTCCAAGTTTACACGTGTGGCAGGGCTGACGCCACCTTTTCCCCTTGATACCATTGACTTATGTCATGCAGTCATGTTTCATAATAGTGCTGAAAGTTGGATGCACTTTGGGTAAATATCTTTTCAAAAGAGGTATTAGTAATTATATGATAAAGTTAAATTTCTAAATGCATTATTCCTTGTAAACCTTGGCCGAGACTGACCAAATTTTGAAAGCCAAAAACTGGGGCATACCATAAACATAAAAGGAGAGCTACAATTTGGCAGCGCCCATGGCCATAGAATGGGGTTCTGGGTAACACTCACCAATATAGAAAACGGATGACATAGAGGCACTGAGCATAAATTAAATGTAACTTTTACACACCATATATTTAATTACATAATTTCTTATAAGGAATCTTAATTATTCTTGGCCTGGTGCACGTTAAGACATGCTTCCTGTGTGTTTAGTTGACCATCTTTGAAAACCAGGACATATATGGAATTCAAATAAATTGCCAGGACAGATGCTGAAAAAACAACCGTCCTGGCAAATTGGGATTTCTGGGCACTGTACCTTACCTACACCCAGTAGCGGCTCGCATAGGGCGTGCTGTGGGGTGGTGAGGCGGGAAGGGGTAGGGTGGGGGTATGGCAAACACAGACATAGGAGGGAACGGAGGAAAGTAATTATTACGTTACACCGAACCGTCGTATGTCCGTGTTTGCTTCCCCCGCCCTTCCACCGCGCAGCACGCCCTATAAGACCTGCTACTGCCTACACAGATGTTTCATACAAACTGACAGTGATGTTCCTTCTTGCATAAACATTCTTATTTATAATAGATGCCAAACTCTTCGCTTTCAACAACATGCATGTCCAAATGTAAAATATAACTGTTTTATTATGGTTCATAGTGGCAGTGGTTGTAAGTAAAATGTTGCTGTTTGTCATTGATGCTGGTGTTTGCCAATTTTAGACATTTGTTTCTTACATAAGAGACAGCACCCCAGGTTGAATCATTGCTAAATATTCCCAATGTAGAAATAGTAATATGTCACAAAGTCCACAAAAGTATGGCCGCCACAGCTGGGCTCCTAGCACACAATCTTTTGTAGGAACTTGTTGATACTTTGAAAAGTAGAGCTACACAATTATGTTGAGACAGTCTGTACAAGAGAGTAGGCCTGAACAAAATGTTGTTATGCCCGGCATAATCTTTTCTGCATTTTGCTTTATGCTTTTTAGCTGAAATTAGACCGTTATGCCACTGTGATATTTTACATTTGTTTGGGGAGAAAAATCCTATTGTGGGAGTACTGGAATAACATGAACAAATCGAAAGAGAGCAGCTGCTGCTCAAGTCATGTGCAATGTGCATGTCAAAGTGGGCATGAGGATGCATTTCATACTAAAATATAGCACTAAATACCAGCTTTTCAGCTCATGTAATTGTGTGTAATTTCATATAATTTTCCATAAAGTCGTCATAATTATGCAAATGGAAATTATGTGAATTTCACACACCTCTACCACCATGGGCAAGCCATCCATTAGGTAAAATATAACTTCCTTACAATACAAGTCAGGCTGCACCCCTGTAGTTACCTCCAGCTACAGCCCTTCAGCCCTTAAGCCCAAGTGAGACTATATCCCTGTGTCCAGCTCAAACTGCAGTCCTATGCCTACCTGAGACTGCAGGTCCTTGTCCAGCTCAGGCTGCTTGTCTATGTCCAGTTGAGGCTGCAGACCTGTGCTCAGCTCTGACTTTTTTTCTGTGCCCAGTCTGTAGAACTATGCTCAGCTCAGAATTCATTCCCATGCCCAGCCCTGACTAAAGGTCGGTGTCCAACTCTAACTGTGGCCACGTACCAAACTCTTCCTGCAGACCTGCACCCTTTGCAGGCTGCAGACCTGTTTCCAATCTGAAACCGCAGGTCTGTGCTGAGAAGAAACTGCAGGCCTGTGCCCAGCTCAGACTTCATGCCTGTGCCTAGCTCTAGCTATAGGTCTGTGCACAGCTCTGACTGCAGCTCTGTACCAAGGGAAAACAGCAGCCCTGTGTGCATCTTTACCTGCAGACCTGTCCCCAGATCATCCTGCAGAACTGAGACTTCAGGCCCTTGACCAGCTCAGATTGCATGCTCTTGACTAGGTCAGACTGAAGATCTGTGCCCAGGTCAGAAATGTAATTAAGCAGAGTATGATGAGTAAGGCTCAAAGATGGGATGGAGTACCAATGTACATATTTGGTAATAAAATCACTCTTTGGGCTCCACTTATCACGAACAAGCTAAGAAGTGCCGCTGCTATTGGTCCACTTAAATCCTGGTCCACTTCTATTATCGTTCCCATCTTTGAAAAAGGCGACAGATCAGATACATGTTTCTATCGCCCTGTTTCCTTGATCGATTCCACATGCAAGCCGATGTCAATATGAATAATGACACATTCATGTATAAAAATGAAATCGCATCTTTATTGTCAAATTTACTGTTTGTGAACTCCATGTCAACCCTGACTCAGGAATACGAAGTTATTAGGCCCCGAGACCCAGGCCAGAGGTCACTAATTGAAAGGTCACAGGTGGGGTGGCACATAGCAGATCAATCCCACAGATAGGTGCAGAGACACCACAATGGTCCAGAGAGATTGGCCCCAATAAAGCTCACATTGCCGGAGGGGTGCGTGTGCTCCCAAAACACCATAAAGGCAGATGCCACATGAAGTTAGGAACACATAGCCAAGTAGGACACAGCACACACAGTGGTCATGCTCTCCCCATGCTGGAAATCTAGACACATTACTCACTGGCCGCATTGTGTCTACGCAAGTTCAAAGCTCACCTGGATTCCTCATCCAATACATTAATGTATGTCTCCAAAGATAGAGGTTCACATTCCTTACCATAAAAGTATCACCAGAACTGTTTTAATGCATTCAAGGAACTGTATAAAAATCCATGTTCTACCAATTGTAAATTGAGACAATCCTCAGACCCTATGTCTGTGGCAGTTCTCCCGGTTGCATTGTTTAATAGAACAGACTGTTCTGTTTTGCCAGAAGCTTCTTGTCTCTTGTTTTTTCAAGGTATTTCATGTTGAAGCAACAAAGGTTTTGGGAAGGATCTTGTTAGCCCGTTTGGAGGCCTGGTAGCTTGTCCCCAATACAGTATGGGTTCAGAAGGGTCTCGGCACGACAGAGCAGTATGTGGAGTGAAGTACAGTGAAATGGGGTAGAGTGGACTGATGTGCAGTGCATTAGAGTAGAGTGGAATAGCATACAGTGGGGTGGCAGAGAGTACGGCACGTTACTTTAAACGTAGCGTGAAAGTGTGTGAATGGATGTAGATGTAATGTGGCAGTGTAAATGGTAATTTTTGGTAGTAGATGTAAATAGTTTAAGTAGTGTTAAAGTTATAGATCTGACAATACTTACTTATATACTGTGCCTTGGTATACTATGGTAACATTGCAGTATAACGCGGTAAATACCGATAACAAGGTAGCATATGACTGGCTAGCAACTGTGTTTACAAAACATAACAGGCAGCTATGTAGTTTTTAGCCCACTTTTGTTCCATTCTGGGTTAGGGCCTTAGATATAGGTAAGTAGTGTTTTTTATTGTTGTACCCTACCAATTACCAATGTATTAGAGTAGTAAAAGGTAGTGAACATTAATTTATATTTTTTGCTATATTTTTAAAACAGTTTATAGAGAACTACGCTAAAACCAACAAAGTACCATGGTAGTTCAGGAAAAAAATTACAACATTAAAAAAAAAAATGCAATGTAGTACACTATATTAGTGAAATATAATGTAGTAGAGTGTGTTTAAAATTTACTATCATATCTTTTATTTTTAAGTAGCGTGTTAAAGTGCACTGTAGTACACCATATTTGCAAAATATAGTATACTACAGTGTATTGTAAAGTTTGTTAAATATTTAATTTAAAAAAATTAAGTACTGCAGGTATGCCTAGGTAGGACTGCGGTGCTGTGATATTTTTTTAAATATTGAGTAACTTATAATTAATTTTCCCTACCTATTACCACTTTGTTAAAGTGATAATAGGGAGGGAAAATATATGAAACCTAATACTCACCTATATCTAAGGCCTAAATAAGAAAAGCTGAAGTGTACGTAAATCCAACATGGTTGCCTTTAAATTTTGTAAAGGCAGACATAAGCATTCACCACAGTACTTTCGCAAACTTTTGTGTAACTACAACAGCCACCTTTATCACTAAGTTAAAATGCCTTATAAATTTGAGAAATAGTTTCCCTACTTATCTGTACTACCCAAAAGGATCATCTAAACACCATAATCTTTACTCCAGCCACATCAGTGCACCGTTTTTGTGCTACATGCAACACCAAAGTCTATGGAAATTACATTGGTGGAAAGACCTGTTTTGGGACCCTGGTTTTTTCTCTGCACCCTCATAATGAATTACCACAAAACTTGCCATCAACAGTCAATTTAGCTATAGGCTAGGAAAGTATTGTAGAGATTCATCAAATGGGAGCAAAGTTATTAGAAAGCAAAACTCCAAGGAATTCCTATCTCTGGGATTCCTAACTAGAACTACAAAGTGGCTACTGGCACTCTGAAATTTATATCTAGATGTATATATCTATATCTATCAAATGTTGCTGTTTGAGAGGTTAGGACCTAGCCCTCTTTCCTATTTTGGTATGTTCTGGGGGTAATGCCAAGTCCCCCTTTTTAAGACAAAACCTACCTTTACCCCTATCTGCACCCGAATCCTAAAATCACCCTTATCTTCCTTCACCTCTATCCATCCCTTGACCCTAAAATCACCCTCACCTCCCTTGACCTTATCCCTTAACCTTAAATCCTCCTTACCTTGCTTTACCTCTTCCAACTCATTCACCCTAAGCTTAACCTTACCCTAACCTCCAATTACCTCTACCAGCCATAATCCTAAAATCACTCATCCACTCCACCACATCGTGGAGTAGTGTGGCTCACTGGTGTGGAGTAGTGTGGCTCACTGGTTAGAGGCAGCAGACCCGGAAGCAGAGGACGGCCCGGGACCAGGGTTCAATTCCCGACGCGGCAGGGTTGTGGACCAGGGCCAGCGGACTCGATAATTCTCGCCTCGGTGCCTACTCTAACCAGGGATCACACTCGGCAACTCTGGGCATTAGCTTGCCTCATCTCCACAACGGCCCCCCACATTCGCTGGGGATGCCTGGTTTCACCTTGGAGATACCCAGGAGGGACCATCTCACAGGGATAGCCAGGACGGGTTCCCCAGCGGTCTACAGCGCCACGACGCCTCGGCAGCAGTGCGCTTTACAAAAAACACATACATACATACTCACCTCTCTATACCGCTTCCAACCTCTTCACACTACACTTACACATTAACTCTAATGTCACCTTACCTCCACTGACACATTAACCCTAAAATCACCTTTACCCTCAATATCTATACCTACTCAGTAACCCTTAGCCTCCTTTTCCACTATGCACCTTGTAACCATAAAATCACTCATAACCCCTTTACCTCTACTTACACCTTGACCCTGTTTCGTTCTTTAAAATAACATAATGCTATTTAAAAAAAAATATACTTACCTGTGAAGTAAAGTACTGAGTGGTAAATGATTCATGGTAAGAGTAAAAATCTATTAGCATCATTTACCTGCGTAGTACTTATTGTGTGGTAAATAGTGATAGGTAATTGTCATGCAGGGTAAAAAGAAAATCATGGTAAAGGTTAAATATCTGAGCCGGGCCCAGTTGGAGGAGAGTTGACTGGTTGCTACGGGTACAGCCCTGTCAGCATAGGCCTGGACTTGTTTACTTAGGGGGATATTTACAAGCCCCTTGCGTCACCGGACTGTCACTTTTTTGTGACGCTCTAGTGGTGCAAATCACAATATCATATTTATGAGGCCACACAAACCCACAATGCGTGGTTTTGAATGGCCTCATAGCTATGGAGTAATGCAAGGCAGCACAAATCGTTGAGTTGTCTTACTCTGCACTCAGGAGGCGTTCCATCGGTTTTGCTGAATTTTTCCCAGATTTACTAGAGCGCGTAAACCTGGGGAAGTGCCAAAACCTTACGCCTCCTGAGGTGAGACGTAACAAGGAGAAATAACTTTATTGCTCCTGATTTTTTCCTCCATTTAGGATTATTTCTGTGCAGAATTGTGCCACTTCCTGCAGAAAAACAATTCTGCTGACAACACAAGCACCCTTGCACCATGGTGCAAGGGTGCATGCATTGGAGATAGACTGCCAAAACGGTGCCAGTGCAGGTGGGAAGGACGGGAATGCACTGTATTGCATACATACGGTACATTCCTACCCTTTCGCTTTGACGTAGAGCACTGCAGCAAGCTGACTTGCTTTGCTGCCCTACACCAAATCCCCATAAATGAGGGCCTTAATTTCTTGCACTTGCTACTGTGCACATTTAGGAGCAGATTTACCAACATTTACAGCAATTTGGTTTCATCACAAAAGGGACGCAAACCAGCACAATGTTTTTATTAATATTTACTTTCAAGTTTTGTGTTCGAAATTGCCTAAAAGTAATGTCATGCACTGCATTGCATTACTTAGCGTAAAGGGGCATTACATGGACTCTCCCATGCAACCACCCATGCTTTTTGACAAAAACCCTATTCACCAAAAATTCGAGACAGTATTGTGCATCAAAAATTAACATTATTTGAAAGCAGGTGTTAAAAGGAGAAATATTTTCCTTTCAACTCTCTTCTCTGACTTTTCATGTGTGCTGCACTGTACAGCACACATACAAGGAAATAAAAGTTTGAAAACTGGTCTGAGCATAGTATTTTGTACTGGAAGGGAATCCATCCAGTACAAAGCTTATGCTAGACTCACGATGCACCCTTGCATTTTGGTGCAAAGGTGGCGCACTGTTTTGTATGATTATTGGTGTATTTCTTGATTTTATCTGTCTTTGAATCGTGAAAAAATTATTTTAATTTATCTTTTATTTCTATGTGTATAAAGTCTGGAGACTGTCAGTTTTTTATTAGATATCTTTGTAATATTTTATATATTTTGTGATATATGTGACTATTCGTGAAATCTGAATACATTTGAGAAAAAATCTTTTACATTATCTTTTTGATTGCATTTTTGATGTCCATTCTCATCCGGTTAATGTGTGGTCTGTGTGGTTTATTGGCTGGTGAAATATATAGATCCAAAGGAGGTCTGTTTTTTGACTAAGGTCATTTCTGGTACCCCTCTCCTTTGGTCTAGGGGTCCCTCTCTCTCTGTTATAAAAATAAGCAGAGGTGGGGCACAACAGCAAAATTCTGTGCCGGCGCTAGGTAGAGTGGAGGAGAGAGCCATTTCGCTGTAGATATGGTGCTCTCCTGCTCCTTTCGTGTCATGCAACGGAGCGCAGTACAGCATTTTTGCCACCCATAGGATGTTGCGACAGAGCCATTGCTAACAAACATTGTGGCAGTAACTCCATACAGACAGCCATGTCCCCCTGCTGCAGAACACTTGATCATGCAGTCAGGGCAGTCACGACGTGCAGGATATTTGTGTTACATATTTCTTACTGGTGGCCTGACAGTGAGATTATGTGTGGCCTTCATCTCTTCATCGAGACAGGTAAGAGTCTTTCCCAGTTACTATGACCGGCCTAGGGCTATCAAGGCCAGCTGTGGTTTCATAAAGCTGCAGCCTGAACAACTTCTCAATAGCAATTTCAGCAGCACTCAGGCAGCGACTTTCATGCTCTGCAGAGGCCAGTTCAATTAACATCAGCACTGCCAAGCAAGCCCGACACTTACAAGTACACACAGTATCACTAGAGATGACAGAGGTGGTCAACTGTAGCAGTAAGGACACTGACATCCAGATATATCCCCCAGAGACCCATGTACCGATGTGTTCTCATACTCACAGCTAACTGAATTATGCACAGATTTTATAAAAAAGACAAGAAGTAAAGTTTTTTAGTGCACCCAGCTAGGGCCCTGTCACTGACTTGTGAAATGCTGAAATACACCTGTGGTCAACACTAGGGTTCACTGCCACCCAGGTGTAGCAGAACAAAAGCAGCCATTTGTTTTAAGTTTTGCCATTCTGCAAGGTCAAAAGCTGTAGGTGAGAAAGAATGTGTGTAAAATTCTCAATGTTCATTGGCAACATGGCAAATTGTTTTCAGTATGATCATCTTAGAAAGGGGAAGTGGGTTAATGACCTTCTTTTTTGGGGGGAGGTTCAGTAATTGTAATGTCCTTTTAGAGCTTTTCAATACTCAAAAGTGGCCCATTTCTGATATGTATCTCTTTACATGCAGTTAATTTCTTGGTTTTACTCACTATAAAGTGTTATCATTCAATGTGTCATATGTTTGGCATTAGAATGCCATTCATAGGTACACTGAAACCATAAACACTTCCCAGTCTCCCTTCAACCAGGCTTCCTGGTGTGCCCTAGGGCCATAGTCACTGCCCCAAACTCAACAGCGCCAAGCGCCTACCTGATGTGCCTCACCCAGCACTTACACTACACATCCCCTCTATCACATCCAGATCAAGACATCATAGACATACCACACCAACATAGCATACAATTCCAACCAGATATACATCTTACTAACACCACACACCCACAAACTACCAAACACACATCTCAACTCATGCTCATTAAAGCACATTGTGTTGCCCACCAAGCTCCAGACACTGCAGACCTTATCACAGGCCACATTTTCGGTACATTCTTCATCCTTGAAACCTGGCCCCATTCTCACACATCCTATGCATCCTCTTACTTAGAGATTAAAATATTCAACATGCACATTACAAAGAAGGAGGCCTTGAGGACATCAACAAACCCTGCCTGGCCCTGCAACCTTAGTAAAAAACAAAAATGAAATAATGAATGCTCTTAACACACCACTTCCCAGTGTACACAACCCAATCCAGCACCTTTTATCTCACCTACAGATCTCTTTGATAGAGGAACAAATCTGACCTTCTCACTACCTCATCCAGTCAACACACCGTACCATCCTCTTCAGTGACTTCAAACTCCCAGACAAAGCACAAAGAAAGCATTTGATACCATTGTGAACCGCTTTGGGAAATTCATGGTGATTCAGTTTTGACTGAGCAAAGCTATTCCAAAGGCCACATCCTCAATGTTGCCCTCTCAACAGTGCCGACCAATCAGTACAAACCAACGGTTACCACTGAACTGGATCAACAATATCCCTATCTTCATCAGCTTGCTTCACATTCAACGGACACATCAACGTTAGACCAAAAGAGAGCAGCAAAACAGGGAACCAAACACAGCTTATTGCTTTTAGAAAAAATAAATAAAGCTTAGTTTAGATAGATTGTCAGTTTATAAAATAAACTAGATTTAGATGTCGAGCAGTTGCAAGACACAAATGAAATCAAAGCAAATGTTCTCTGCAGCCGTTCAGTGGGTGTCCATAAACCCATACGAGTGCAACAGGGTACTGTACACACTATTTTTAACTGGCAAAAATGGGCTGACTTTTTTAATGATCTGTCATTTTTTTAAATTAAATGTTACATAATTATGCTATCTCCCTTCATCTGGGTACTCCCCACTTTATAATGGCGGGATATTTTGCATATAGGAAGCCAGCATAACATCTAAGTATAATGGACTCCCCTCATAAGGTGCCCTTAAACATTCTGCAAGTGTTTACACATATTATGTAAATAAACCGGAATTATTTTCATCATTTGCTGTTGAGGAGCTCTAATACATTAAAGGAAATATAATGCAGAAAGAAATATGGTTAACTTATTTTAAATGTTCCAGGTATGTTCCTGAATGGGGCTGGCCTTTCTTGGAGTATGCGACTTTTAAAATGCTAGGATTCCTTGAAATTGCAATTGGTTTGAAAGCGACCCCATTATGACTGAGCACCCCAGTGCACAGCACGAGACAGCTACACTCAACAAAGGCAACTAGCACATTCCTTCACCTGTCCTGAGCTGTGAGGCACACCATACCTTAAGCAGTAGCACAAAGCAAAAGTTAATCGATTTAATTAACATATCTATAGTTGCTGAGCAACTGCTCCCATCCCCCAGGCCCCACCAGAATCTCCAAGCATTGACAGGAAGATGCACTATGCCTTTGGCCTCTCTGGAGCGGTGTAAAGCGAGCTCCACAGAGAAGTCTGGTAGGTGTATATATCCTGTCGGAAATAAGGGCTGTAGGCAGATAATTTTCAGGTACACACATGTTTGCAAACATTACTATTTGTATTTTAGCCTAACAAGCAGTTAAAAATGCATTTTGCTACTGCAGTGTGACGAAAATTTCATTTTAAAACAGTGACCTCTTCAGTATGCTTCAACTAATATTACTGCTCTGAACAAAGTCGCAATGATTTTGTAACTAGGCAAATATTTGTTTAATTGATGGTGCAATCAGAAATACGTTAACATGCCAGCTAAGGATACATATTGCAGGCCACAGCGTTTCAAATTATTGCAATACACAAAAGCTACTTCGGTTTTAATTCAAATCTATGTCTAACCCCTAAACTATCTAAAAAATGAAAATATTCGTAATCTTTATAATTACGCACATTCTCCTTGAATGAAAATGCCAGCACCATTGAGAGGAAAAAGAAAGAAAACATAGACAACTTATAAAAACATGGGTCGCATGCAATCCCCAGTTTTACTTTTTAGGTTTTATTATGGCATTCTACCTATTGCCCCTAACGTACAGATATAGGGGCATATTTACCAAAAAGTCACGCAGCACAGCAAGTCACCATGCTGCGCTGCGTGGCAGGGCAGGAATGCACCGCATTAAACAAAATACTGCGTATTCCTTTCTTTTCTCAGCGCTGACGCCCAATAGGCTGCCTAGCACCAACGCAGTCACCCTTGCACCATGATGCAAGAGTGCCTGCACTATATTATGGATTGGGACACCTTCCTGTGCAAAAACAATTCCCTGAGGCATATTCCTCTGTCTGTGTGTGCTGGAGAATGCAGCACACATAGAAAGAGGAAGTAGTGAGGAGAAACAAATATATTTCTCCTCATTACGCCTCTCTTGGGAAGGTGTACCATTGTGATGCATTCTCAGGTCTACCAGTAATGGTGAATCTGGGAATGCTTCAGAATCCCCTCTTGATTAAGCTCCATGTCGACCTTCATGGAACTGGTATATAGACTTTCCTAGGATGAGGTGAGGGCAGCTCTAGTACTGTGTATCAAAGATCATGCTATTTATACACGCTTCTAGTACTGCTGGCCCACTTTGTCCCTCAAAGTTCATCCTATTCTACACCTTCTCACTGCCTGACTTCTTGCATATTTCCCCATGCCTTCAATCATTTAACACACCTATTTTATTCTTTTACCATCTCGGTCTTCTTTCCACCTCCCTCGAACTCGTACTACTTCACGATTGCTATCTTCTGCCCAAAACTTGCTTTCTACCTAGTGTCCATCCTTACACACTTCGTTCTTTACTTTACTTTTGCACTATTCCTTCTTTCCCATGCCCTTGCACTCTTCCTTCTCTCGCCTGCCCTTGCACTCTTCCTTCTCTCGCCTGCCCTTGCAACTCTTCCTTCTCTCGCCTGCCCTTGCACTCTTCCTTCTCTCGCCTGCCCTTGCAACTCTTCCTTCTCTCGCCTGCCCTTGCAACTCTTCCTTCTCTCGCCTGCCCTTGCAACTCTTCCTTCTCTCGCCTGCCCTTGCACTCCTCCTTCTCTCGCCTGCCCTTGCACTCTTCCTTCTCTCGCCTGCCCTTGCACTCTTCCTTCTCTCGCCTGCCCTTGCACTCTTCCTTCTCTCGCCTGCCCTTGCACTCTTCCTTCTCTCGCCTGCCCTTGCACTCTTCCTTCTCTCGCCTGCCCTTGCACTCTTCCTTCTCTCGCCTGCCCTTGAACTCTTCCTTCTCTCGCCTGCCCTTGAACTCTTCCTTCTCTCGCCTGCCCTTGCACTCTTCCTTCTCTTGCCTGCCCTTGAACTCTTCCTTCTCTTGCCTGCCCTTGAACTCTTCCTTCTCTTGCCTGCCCTTGCACTCTTCCTTCTCTTGCCTGCCCTTGCACTCTTCCTTCTCTCGCCTGCCCTTGAAACTCTTCCTTCTCTTGCCTGACCTTGCACTCTTCCTTCTCTCGCCTGCCCTTGCACTCTTCCTTCTCTCGCCTGCCCTTGCACTCTTCCTTCTCTCGCCTGACCTTGCACTCTTCCTTCTCTCGCCTGACCTAGCACTCTTCCTTCTCTCGCCTGACCTTGCACTCTTCCTTCTCTCGCCTGACCTTGCACTCTTCCTTCTCTCGCCTGACCTTGCACTCTTCCTTCTCTCGCCTGACCTTGCACTCTTCCTTCTCTCGCCTGCCCTTGCAACTCTTCCTTCTCTCGCCTGCCCTTGCACTCTTCCTTCTCTCGCCTGCCCTTGCACTCTTCCTTCTCTCGCCTGCCCTTGCACTCTTCCTTCTCTCGCCTGCCCTTGCACTCTTCCTTCTCTCGCCTGCCCTTGAAACTCTTCCTTCTCTTGCCTGACCTTGCACTCTTCCTTCTCTCGCCTGACCTTGCACTCTTCCTTCTCTCGCCTGCCCTTGCACTCTTCCTTCTCTCGCCTGCCCTTGCACTCTTCCTTCTCTCGCCTGCCCTTGCACTCTTCCTTCTCTTGCTTGCCCTTGCACTATTCCTTCTCTTGCCTGCCATTTAACTCTTCCTTCTCTCGCCTGCCCTTGCACTGTTCCTTCTCTTGCTTGCCCTTGTTCTCTTACTTTTCTTGCCCGCCCTTGCACAATATCCATCTGAAGTATGAGTGTAAGAGAACGGAAGCATGCATTCCAGGACGTCTTGCTGACAAGTGGAAGCGTTTCCCCACAAAACACTGGAGGAATTGTTGAGGACCACAGCTGGTGACACTGTTAACCAGCTCCCCACTCATATAAGGTGACATCCTGAGATCTGCTTCTGGAGAAACTGAGGACCTACTTGTATGGAGAGTCACCCTGTTGGATGAGAGACACATTGAAGGTGTCCCTGCCAGAGGAGTCTGCCCAGAGGAGAATCCGGCTCTAGCCCTGTGGAGTTGCTGCCCAGAAAGAAATGGACTAAGTTAGCCTACCAGCTATGATTGCTCAGGGACGCCTTTGGAAGGAGCAGACCTGCAGGACTCTGGGTTTAACCCTGTGCCTCTGTCTATGAGTGTGCATGCCTGGTTGTCTCCCCTGAGCTTTTAGGTGATCCTCTGTCCCCTTCTTGACATTGGAGTGATCTGTGGGGATGCGTGCAGGAACTGCACTGGACCTAGAATGTATGGTTTGTTCTTCACCTGTTGCAGGTCCTATCTGAGCCCTAAGGATTGCTACACCAAGAAACACTAACCCACATCCTGCAGTTCTATTCTGGGACTGAACTGCACTTCGCACTTGCAAGTGCACCTATCATATCAGACCCTCACTGTTGTGTTTTCCGTGGATACTCAAGCCCAAGTTCTAAAACCAATGTTAATCTTAAAATAGATTTCTGTTACTGGCTGCAAGAACATGTGAGTGGGGGCTGGACTCTTCATTTGTGCAGTATGTTTGCTGGACCTGTGAGGTTAAAACCTGCAGTGGCTAACTGGCTCAACTGTGACCATCTGCACTCTACTAAATGACTCCAGGGGGAGGCATTAATAAGCAGTGTAGCCTGACGGGTGCTCCGAGTGGCATCGTCTCATGATGCAAATCACTGCACAAGCTGAATGTAACACGGCTTCTGTGTAAGCAGGGGTTCAAGACTTAACATTGCCAGAGACCATCTTGTGAAATTAAAGTATGGTACATTTATAGAGGTGAATGTGAAAGCAACATAGTAAATAAACTGTACATGGCAGAACTTTAACATAATCCACATAACAGCCAAATAAACAAGGGCGGAGCTACTATTAGTGCAGCACATGCTATGGTACCAAGGCCCTGTGGTGTGAAATATTCACTGTTTGTCAACTATGGCAAAGGACACTAAAATTATGCAATTCCTCAGCTTTGGCTTTTTTCCCCGCATAATTAAGGATCTGCTGCATTTGCCACACAATCCATCATTAGCTGCATATTGTGCAGATTTTTAACAAACCAATTTGTTTCTAGCTCAGACGGATCCAGATTTCCTATCTGCACATCTTGCAAAACTCTTCACAAAGGTTAATTGCTTCATCTTTCAGTTTCTTATTAATGTATTTGGTTGTTAAGTGGAAGATGTTTTTCTTGCCTGCATCAGGGCTCATGACAACTTTGCTACGCCATAGCAAATGAATAAATTAATACCCCATCACAATTCTACAAGAATGAGCCTGCTGAAAGAGCACTTGACTACCATTTGTTTTTATATTTAGAGAGTAGGCCATGAGCTGAAAACAAAGCAAATAAATAAGTGATGTCCTTTTTAGATATATGTAAATATAGGTAGGTATTTGAGCATAGAAACGTATTTCAAGCAAACACTATAACATTACATTTTTACAGTGGTGGGATTGTAGTGTTGTGCTATGTTTCTACTAGGATTGGCAAATGCACGCGCTCTCATTAAACATCTGTGATATAACTCTCCCATGTGTTTTTTTTAAAAATGCACCTGCATCTTGTGTTTATCTACTGCAATCTATGCTGAATTAAAAAGAAGGTAATGAACATGATTGTAAGTGCACCCAGCGCTTCGACGCCTCGTTAGGGGTAGTAAGCGCCACATAAATGCAATTACAATACAATGCAGTACATGCGCATCCTAGTTGTGTAACCTTGCCTTCAAAATCAACCAGTCTATGAATTTCCTGTCTGTACTGTAGGGCCTCTGGAAGCACCTCCATCTTTTCTAAACAACCCTGCAGAACATTATTGCACACTTTACTTCAATGTGCGTGTGATATCTATGCGAGTCTCATTAAAAAACATTTTAACATTCACACCAGTCATGAAAAGGAGATGCATGATGTTCAGGATTCTTTCGAACTTGAAATCCTTCCTTTGAAATTCGGACCTGTTAATGGCTACTCCTTTGAGAACAATGCGGGTGGTGTAAGTGTGAACACGACTCTGCAAAAACGAAAAAACAATTCCATGATAGGAAATGAATCCTCTCTTTTTTACCTCGCCCTTTCCTCTGTGTCTAGAGAGGGGACGAATACACTTGCTTGCCTGCAAACAAACTCAAGGCAAGGCTTCAGGATGGGCCACAGACTTGCAAATGCGCAATTGTGCATAACAAAAGGCGCATTAGAAGGACAAGAGACCTGTGCGCTGACGGCTGCTGGAGTTCATTCCTCTTCCAGACTGGGGGATGGGCCCCTCATCAAAGAGCACACCTTTCTGCAGAGGAGCAGCCTGAAGGCTGAAGCGCCCAAGCAGGGGCTTTCTCTGATCCAAGGCTTCTGGTCAGAGTTATTTTCCTTTGAAAACAATATATCTGTTTAGAAGTGCAAGTAGCAAACGCTTCCGAAGACGTTATTGCTGTAGCAGAAGTTATTTTGGAATAAAAGAATGTGTCTTGTACCAGCTGCATCTATATAAGGAGGTAACAATGAGTGAGGATACATACGTCTGATGTCTTTCAATGTTACTGAACCCGTCGGAAGCTGATTTTCAGCTATTATATCCAAAACTTTCCCATCCCAGTAACTCCTAAAACAATCAGTGAATAAAGTTCCACACCAATGATAACAGTTTAAGTGGCCCATTTTGTTCTTAGTGCTTCGGTTTGAATCAATAGAGGCACTTTCTTTTAAAATGCAGGCTTATAGTTTTCTTCAACGCAGATATAATTTCTATTGTAGTCAAACTTTTTTTCTGTGCACTGGGAAAGCTGTGTTCAAGGGAGTGTAAGTGCTCCATATAACATTGTACTGACTGCGTCCTGTAGACAGACGTGTCTATGTCCTCTGAGTGTTCTGTAAGGTGGTATGGTGGCACTGTATAACGAGCATTGGCAAAGTCAATAGGTCTCACATTTGTAACCTATTGACTTTTCCAGTGGTTTGTAGCTGAACTGAAGAGCATGGTCGATGCACGACGCATGCACTAGCCTATAAAATGATTCCGACAATTTTCTGTCTTTTTAGTTAACAATCCAAGTTGAATCGGTAACTAAATAGACAATAAAACACCCAGAAGTATTTTTTTTAAAGCAGACGGGCAGGATGAACAGAAGCAACACTGGGGAGTGCGGGGGACTGGCAAAGCAACACAGGGGAGGGGAATGGTGTAACGATAATATAAATCCAGTACTTGTAAAGCGCACAGCTACCCGTAGACATCCCGGCGCTGGGGGCCGTCGGGAAGATTAAGCGAGCTATCGCCCAGAGTCACATGGTGCTGGTCTGACCTGCCGCTGGTGCCCTGGATCGAACCGTGATCCCCAGCGTCTGGCGTCAGTCGCACTAGCCGCTGCGCCACACCTCTTGCCTAACAAGTGGGTAGTGGGGGGACGATTTATGTATGGGTTCTGTCCTATATTATCATCATATCTGCTGAGCGTTTACTTACCTTCCAGGTGCCTGCCGTAAAAAAAGGTAGGTTTGGCCATTATTGCTACGTTTGTTGTCTTGGATGCATTCGAGGATTAGAATTGAGAAGGACAGTCTCTGTACTTCATCCTCTTTTGATCTGCCTCAGAGTTAATTTGCATGTCATCTGAGAATAAGCTAATCTTATGTTCACACTCGAAAGGAATGCCTACTATATATGTGTTCTGCTTTATCACAGATGCTAGAGGCTCTATTTATAAAACTAAAAAAAAGAATGGAGACAGGGGCTCCATGTTGGGTCACCCAAATGGGTTTCTTCTAGGAATTTCATGTCTATATTGTGTTTCTTAATTAGTGCCAACATTTTTGGTCTGTGGTTAGTGAGTTGAGCCCCCTGATCAATATTCAGTCATTTGCCACTGCCTACCTCTAAGTGTCACAAACATAGTAATCTTCCTTATGTTTTTGGTCCCGTACACTCCCTACCAAATTAAACATTGCTAAAGTCTTCATAGCAAGAAAAATTGCAAAAGCAAAAACTAAATAACCCAATGTTTTACACTTTTGATTGTTCCCCATTTCAAGTCATTGTTCTCTTTGATTATTCCTAGAATTAGGCTTGCTTCTGTCCTCTTCCATTTGGGAGGTTCAGTGCCTGCTTTGACTCACACAAGAAGCAGACTTTGGTTCAATGTCCCTCAAAGTAAGTCAGAGGCCTATGGGGACTATCCAGCAAAAGCGAATCCGCTAGACGTTACGTAATGCCAATAACTATTGGTACTGCCTTTTCTTCACCAAGGTTGTGGACATAGAACCTGGAAGAGTGTAACCTGGCTAACCCCAAATTGTAGGTGTGTGTGTTCTGCCAGCTTTAAGAATATTTTTTTTTCATTTAGTAGGATTTCCTTCCCACTGTATGCACTTTTTCTGTTCCTACATCCACGGATACTAACATATTTTCTGCAATGTATGAATTTAGCAGTTAAAAAGGAAAGAAATGGATTGTTCTGTATAAAGGTTTCTGTTTCAAATTAGGCCTGAGCAAAATTTTAATTACGCCAGAGTAATTTCAGTAATTATGCATTATTCTTGTGATGCAAAATTACGCCATTATGTTAGCTTGCGTAATTTTGGGCAACACGTCTACCCCAGGAGCACAGGAATAGCAAACTAAGACAGAGTGAGTGGCTACTGCTGTTTGTGTCAAGTAGCATTTAGTGCTGGATTATGCTTCTTGCATATTTACTCATAATTATGAGTAATTTCGTGGTAATTACGGGTAAATATGCTGGGTTATGCCATCTAGGCCCACCCCTATTTAAAATCAGTATGTATGTCATATTTTACTAGCATGGCTGGCAGCAAAAAAATATTTTTGCTTTTACATTATTAATTAATTTTGCATATTTTTAATTATCAATGGCGATTAATAATCTTTTTCACTTCGGAAATCAAAGCCTATCAGAATGTCATGTAAACAACTGCTTTTATTTTCATTTTGATTGAAATTGATTTTATAGAGAATATATGGTGTTGCTAGGCTTGGGTTGCAACCCAAAATAAATAAAGTTAAATTTGATATGATCTGAAAGAACAGTTAAGGCAATATAACAGTACTCAAGATGTCGGATCCACTCCTTGATGCAGATTTATAAATGTTTTGCTTTGCCCCAGCGTGGTGACACAGGGCAACATAAAACCTACATTCAAAGCCATGCTAGGGCACGCTGCCTTGTTTTACACTGTGTAGTGGAGGCATTACATGAGTGGGGCGTGGGTATTCGCATGCATCCACAATTCATGCTGATGAATTCTCAGATTTGCCAACAGAGGTAGACCTAGGAATGCATCAGAATTGTGTGCCTTCCCACCAGAGGCTTAACAAGGAGAAATATCATTTATTCTCCTCATTGTTTCCTCTTTCTAAGTGTTCTGCAGCACACTTAGGAAGAGGAAATGGCATCTAAGGATTTCTTTTTCCGCAAGAAGGTGTCCTTTCCTACACAAAAACAACCCTGCCTATAAAGCAGGAACCCTTGCACTATGGTGCAAGGGTGCCTACTTTAGTGATAGGCACCACTGAGCGCACCAGTGAAAGAAGAGGACGGGAATGCACCACATCTTGATAGATATGGCACATTCCTGCCCTCTGCATTTCACACAGTGCAGTGCAGCAAGGTGTCTTGCTCCATTGTGTAAATTGAAAAAATGATGAATCTCCCCCCTACTGCGGATCCATAAATGAGGAGCGGCTGCACAGGCCTTGAAGTCCAAAGACATCAAATTGGACATTTCCCCAAATTTGAAGTAAAGACAAAAAATAGGACTGAAGAAATATTGGTTCCATTGGAACCTAAGTCAATGGAGACATGGAAAAAAGGCCTATTGTCACCAACGGCCGAGTGCCTTTCATACCCAATATATGTCACTTTCCATTGGGTCACAAGACTTTGTTTGGAACACCGAGTGCCCTAACTGATATTGGTGTCTCTGAACCGCAACAAAAAAAATGGAAATCCACTCTGGTGTCTGGGGGTGTTCACTTAAGGGATCTACTGAGCAGTATCCATTAGAAACCTACTTTAGCTGGAGAAGTTGACGCCAAAATTGTTTTTATGTAAGCCTTCTCATGGGGAAAAATGATTCCCAATATAAATATGTCTCTACAAATGTTTTGAGGAAATATTCACCTTTTTCTCAAAGCTGTTGAAATCAGAAAACTTAGCAAAGTCATTGTATTTCCCCACCAGCAGAAAAAAGGAATTTGCGATACTCAATAACAGGTGCAGAAGAACTTCATAACCAGTGCATACTTCAGTTACAATTTTCATTCAATATTTGGGCTGAGGCAAGAGGAAAAGACTATTTAAGGAGTGTGATGGAAGGCACAGTAGACTTATTGCAAATGTGTTGGAATTGTAACAAGCATTGGCAAAGCCAATAGGTCTCGCCTTTGGGACCTTATAAGTGTTTAGCCATGCAACAGTTGCATAACTAAATACTTATAAGGTCCCAAAAGCGAGACCTATTGGCAATGCAATGCGGCCCTGCGAAAGTGATCGCGATCAAACATCAAATCGGCCGAAAGTGAAAGTAATCGCGGTAAAGCGCGGCGCGCGCGCCCGCGCACATGCACTGTAGCTCTAGGTTGGCCTGGTAGCACTTTTTGAAGCCCTCCCAATAAGTCTCGGCAGACCAGCGCATGGGCTCCGCAGTCTCCATTGTCCACACTTTTGGCTAGTCTGAAACTCAACCAGAGTCACATTATGGCCATACCAGTGTTTCATGTCTCCTGGCTAGTTTTCAGATTTTCCTGGACAAGTTTACGGAACCAGTCTATTAGGTTGCAAAGGGGTAGGATGTAGCTGACCACATCCTGGGGGGCTCTCCCAGGAGCTTGCTCCCAGCCCTCATTTACCAAACCGAGAAGCTCTCTCTCAGTGTGCCCATACAGATGTTTAACCCCTTTCTGCAGTTCCTCTTTGTATGCAAACAAAAGGCATGGCAGGAGGGCATCCCACTAGACTCCCCATGGGTTTTGGTACACCCATAATCATACCTTTTAGGGTTCAGTTCAACCTCTCAAAAAATCCCTTAGCGGTTGCCCAGCATGCAAATTGCAAGATTTGCAACCACTGAATGGCTTTGTACATCAATCCATTAGGTTGATAGAAGTGTGTGGTATAATTCCACATATAGGTGCAATTTTACAAAGATATGATGGAAGATGAAAGGAAAAGACTCTGCAGGTTAGCTCGTTACATTGATCTATTAAGTGGATGTTGATCATACAAATCATTGCAAAAGTGCTAAATATGAACAGATGATGGGTACTTGAAGACTGCAATGATAGCAGAAAGTGTTAGCCTTATTGCAGCAACAATAGGGAGCAAATAAATGATGAATTAAAAAAAAATCCCTTTAGTAGAATCTCACCCCAACTTGGCCCATAATTTGTAAGTTTGGTTTGGCAGAGCAGTGGTTAGTAAAAAAAGATGGAATAGCTATGGCTGACATTAAAAAGTGGTAGGGGACAACTGTACATTGATCATGCCTGCTTTCTTTTGATAGAATGCAGCAAATTGGCATGAGAAATATGCATTTGCGTAAGCTAATATATTGTCATGTGGAAAGCTGCCACCATCATATGCCATATACAGCCTTGTAGGCCTAGGCAGAATCTTACAGGTTTCAGTGGTGTTATTATGCTTCATGCCCAGGTGATTAATAGACCAGAATGCTACCCTGAGCGATCACCAGTGGCTGAAATTAATTCAGACATTCCATTCATCACTGTACTGTTTTTTGTAGTTGACACCCCAAGTTTGACAGGTATGCCCAGACATGGATCCCATGCTCACTGTGCCATGAGACTCAAGCTGCACCCTACTGAAATAGGCTGAACCCAGTGTAGGGGTTGCTTGTGTTCTATTCTGTAGGGGACCCTGCCTTCCAGTTTGGAATATACTGTTCCCATGTGGAGCAGGGTCAATACTGATTTGGATAAAGGGTCCTCTGTCTAGAAAGGTACGGTGGGTAAAAGCAATGGACTAGAATACAGCCCGGTGTTATTATTGGTTGGGATCAATTCAGGTATTCCAGCCATCGCCAAGTTGTATTTTGTACCCAGGTCTAGCACATATATAAAATATGTAGCATCTCAAACTGAGGGACAGCTTCACATGTATAGATTTAATCATGCAACCTCTTTTGCACCTTGTTGTACTTTGTATGTTTTCCTTATTTTATCCACTGCCTTAACCACCTCTACCTCATAACCTGATGCCAGGAATTCTAGCAGAGTTGATAGGCCAGGATGGTATTCTTTTCCATTCCGCCCGCCTCCTTCTAGTAGGTCCTGCAGACAATACTTCATTCAGGTGGTCCACGGGCTGACATTGATCTAAGTCAGTGGCTTGATGCCTTGCTGGTCGGTACTGCTTCTTCTACTTCTACTCTGTAGGTCATTGGAGCAAGAATGTTTCTAGAGTCTGAGGGCTTATTTGAAGGCCTGACATGGAAAAGGTACGAGGACGCCCTGCGTATTAAAGAGCACTCAGCGATGGTAGGCGCAGTATTCTCGGAGTTCAGATGGAGATCAATTTTGCTGTTTCTTTTTAGCAGGAGGAGATGGTCTTTGATGTGAGTGTGTAAATCACAGAGCAGCCTTTTCTCTTTTTGCAGTTTTTCAGATCTTCCTTTGACAAGAGCTTTTTCCGAGGACCACCGAGGTTGACTCCAAAGCCAGGCAGTTAAGGACGTTTTGCATGTTTGCCTTTTTAACATGATATTTTTTATTAAGAGAAAATATTTTTAAAATGAAACAATTAGCCCTACCAAGTACCGTGCATCACAGTTTAGAGTTTCTTTTCAGTGTATGTCTCCACATCACAGCATTGAAACGTTGCCAAGCTAATTCAGTAGCTTCTCTCTGGCTTCATATCGCTGAAGGTATTCTCAGCACGGTAGTCCTAGTGTATCTTAAATTCTGCTGGGTAAATTACACAAACATCAGATTAAAATTATCATGTACCATAAATAATGGGCAAAAATATCGTGGTACAGATAAATAGGGTGGGAAGTAAATTCACTTGTAATTAATTTAATTTTAATTTTAATAAAATATTTATGTAATATTTAATGCATCATTAATTGTGTATGTTGTTTAATTGTTATTTTATTTAAGTTTAATTTGTTAAATTTAATGGATATTTTAATTTTTACATTGATGTTAGTAATTAATACTATAGTAGTGGGCTGTTAGTTAAATTATAATTAATTAAATTTTTATGTTGAATAAAATAAATATATATTTGATTAATAATTATGGGAATCATTACGATGGCAGTCGGGCAAGCATTTGACTGCCATCATTTCTGGCAAGAGACCGTCCAACAAGGAGTCATAAGCTCCAAAAGCCCAATTGCGATACGACCATCATGTAGGCGGTAAGAAACATGACTTTTACTATTGTGGCATGTGCTGAGGCCTAGAAAAGGGCTGCAGCACAAGCCAAAGTAGTAAAAGGATTTTTTTTAAACATCCATGCACGGTGCATGGATGTTTCAGGGGGCATCAACTGTACCAGTCTGCCCACATAGCGGAGGCACACTGAGGCTGTGCTAGGTGCCGCCAGAATCCATTTCTGACAGCCTTTGTATGCCAGTAGGAAGTCCATGAAAAGGCTGTCGGAAACTGACATCTTAATTGCTACGGCGGTGCCTCTGCAGGCATGCCTTCATTTTAAGGATTAAGATCTGAGTGCCATGGCCCCGACGTGCTCCTCCAGCCTGTCGGATGTGGGGGACTTCCTCCCTGCCCAAATTGCTCCGACCATCGGTATTTTAATCTAGCAGTCAGATCGATAACCTTGATTTTTGTGCTACTTTATCATTCAAGTAGCATCCTGTGGATCTATTTTCTTCTTTGCACTAGGGCCCATGTCACCTTAGCTAGCGGAGTGTGCCGAGATTTTCCTACTCCGCGTTCCACGGAGAAGGCACATCTCTGCACACTCGGCAGCGAAGCGGAGTTGGTTAGCCCCCGCCTCCACACCACCTATTAACAATTAATTCTAAATTAATTAAAAGTAAATTAAAAACCACTTACCTGTACTGCAGCGTCCCCAGGCTGCCCTCCTCCTCTTCCTCGCCGTCTCTGGTAATCCTTACAAAAACTGCACATGCGCACGTGCCCACGCTTGCGCATTTCTCGCAAGAAATGCGCGGGTGCACAAGCATGCACAGTTTTCTCAAGGATCACCAGAGACGGCGAGGAAGAGGAGGAGGGCAGGCCGGGGACACCACAGTACAGGTAAATGGTTTTTAATTTACTTTTAATGAATATAGAATTCATTGTTAATTGGGCGGGTGGTAGAGCGGAGTTCCACAGAGTTTGTTCGCAACTCCGTGGACCTCCGCATAGCCCCGCTACGCCAACTACACCTAGGGTTAACATTAGCTACATTACTGCAGGCATCATAACACATGACAATAGATATGGCATTTTTTAAATATAAAGTATGCACTGTGAAAGTGAATGGCTCTAACCACTTTTACCAATTTGAAGTTGTTGAAAGGAATCAAAGCAGTCATAATGAATGTCCTAGAACTTGAGGGGATGGAAGGCGTGGGGTGTTATGCTACCAACATTGCACATAACACCTGGTCTGGAAGGAGACAGTGACATCTGGTGGTCTCTCATTCACTTCTAGGCTTTCTACTGAGATAGACAAGTGTTCCAGTGTGAGGTGGTTCTGAGTGTGGGTGCTGGGACGAGAAGGCCCCTTGAATCGTGCACAGGTGATATCTCCTGCCCGAGTGCCCAGTTGAAGAAGAAACTGGTATCCTGACTTGTCTTCTGGTCCTGGTGTCATGGCAGAGGCTTAGGCCTGTGCCTGATAATATGAGGAACATATTCTGCCCTCTGAAGAGGCGCTTGGCCTCATAAACAGCGGACTACTGTCCCTGTCATGGGTGCATCACATAAAGCAGTGGTGGCACAGACCATATTTTTCACTATAGTGTATCCAGACCTTTTTTTGATTCAGAGAGCGCTCAGTTTACTAATCCCCATCATGTAAAGTTCCATTGTAAAGTCCAGTACATGGTACTGGCATTGAGTATGCATGTGGTGTTCAGGGCTTTTTTTGTGCATTAGTCTGGATGAGGTGACAAGACAGAGTGCATGACTTCTAGAAATTTGAAGTTGGTGCGTAAGTATAAATGCGAGTTATAACTATGATGTATAGTAATTGGAACGTGGTGCGCAAATTACAAATTGAAGTTATATCTCTAACTTTAGAATTTCTAATGTTTGTGTAGTTTGTTTGGTTTGTGTGCACAAAAATCAAGTTCTCCTAACTACATCTTATCTTTAACCTGTGTTTCATTAAATGGAGTGTGGTACAGAACAGTGGAGGATAGTGTTGTAAAGTATACTTTTGTACAGTATAGTGTCGTAGAGTGGAGTAGAGTGGAATGAGGTACACTAAAGTGGCATAGAGCGTAGTGGCAAACAGTGAAGTGGGGTAGAGTGGCGGACAGCAGAGTGGCATATAGTGGACTGATGTACAAAGGAACAGCGTATATGTAGAGTGGCATATAGTGGAGTGGTATAGGGTGGGATAGCATACAGTGGAGAGTGGTACAGTGGAGTTGCATACAGTGGGATAGTGTAGAGTGGGTTTGCGTACAGTGGAGTGCCATAGATTGGAGTGTTGTACAGTGTAGTGGCATACATTGCAATAGCATATACTGGAATGCCATACAGTGCATTAGCGTACACTGAAGTATGATTGAGTAGACCCACATACAGTGTAGTGGCGTAGACTGGAATATCGTAGACTGGAGTTGCATAGAGTGGCAAGGCGTACAGTCGAGTAGTGTAGAGTGGACTTTCATAGAGTGGGGTGAGGTACAGTGTAGTGGCATAAAGTCGAGTAGCATAGAGTGGCGTGCAGTGGAATGGCATACAGCAGAATAGTATACACTGGAGTGTGGAAGAGTGGAATAGCGTAGACTACTGTTGAGTATAGTGAAGTAGCATAGAGTGGAGTGCCGTACAGTGGAGTAGTGTTTTGTTTAGAGGCATTAAGTCCAGTGATGTACAGTGGAGTGGCATACAGTGGAATAGCATAGAGTACAGGTTCATACAGTGGAATAGCTTAGACTGTAGTAGCTTAGAGTGTACTGACATACAGTGAGGTGGCGTACAACGTAGTGTTGTACAGGGTAGTAGTATACAGTGGATTGTGGCATAGTGGAGGGGGTTATAGTGCTTTTGAGTATAGTTGAGTGCCGTTGAGTGGAGTGGCATCTAGTAGAATAGCGTAGAGTGATGTACCATGAAGTGGCACAGAGTAGAATGGCATAGAGTAGCATGATAGAATGTACTGTCAGAGTGGAGTAGCATACAGGGGAATGGCGGACAATGGAGAGGTGTACAGTGGAGGGGGTACAGTAAAGTGGCATAGATTGGAGTATAATAGAATAATGGGGTGTATAGTATAATAGCATAAAGAAGAGCAGAGTAGCATGGAGTGGCCTAGAGAGGAGTGAGGTGGAGTTTAGAAGAGAGGCATACAGAGGATTAGCGTACAGTGTAGTGGTGTATAATGATCTGACATAAAGTGGAATGGTGTAGAGTGGAATAGTGTAGAGTGGAGTGGTGTAAAGTGAGGTGTCAGAGTGGAGTGTGTTAATTGGAACAGACGTAGTGTGAAAGTATGTGAATGAATGTAAATGTCACGTGGCAGGAATATACATTTTAATGTGTAAATGTTCATTTTTGGTAGCGGCCTGGAGTGGGGTGGAGTACAGTGGAGTGGTGTATAGAGGATTAGCATACAGTGTAGTGGTGTATAATGGACTGACATAAAGTGGAATAGTGTAAATAGTGTATATAGCACTAAACTTATAACTTTAAAAAAATGTACTTATATATTGTGCCGCGTTATACCGTGGTATGTTCACGGAATACAACAGTACAGGGGCTTTGAAGTGCATATGTGATTTGCTAATTTCTGTGTTTACCAAAGGTAAAAAGCAGTCATGTCGTTTTTATTATAGTTTTGCTGGTTTCTGCAGTCTGTGTTTCACTGCAATCTAGGTTAGGGTGTTACTTATAGGTAAGTATTTGGTTTTATTCATGTTCACTATCTATTACCACTTTATTTAACTGGTAATAGATGGAGATTTCTTTAGACATTTCTATATATTCTAGAGGAGTTTAGGGTGAACTGAACGTTTTTTTAAGTAGTGCAAAAATTTAGAGGTACATGAATAATATTAACATTCATGAAAATAATTGTAGAAAACATTAAAAACATAACAGAATTAGGTAAATAAATAAAAGTAACACAAATATACATTTCATACAAAAATAGATTATTTAAACAATAACAAACATAGGAAGAGATATATAATGTAAAACATGTAACAGCAAGTAAAAGAAACAGCAAAAATAAATTAGCCAACTCAAATCCAAATAAAAGTATGAAAAGTGTTTCGCTTGAAAGGTGTTAAATTTATTATTCCTACTCAACATAAACAAACCCATTGAAAATATTGGACTTCGAACTCCGATCTAAGCAACAGTAAAGAAATGTTTGGATTTCGGAGAGGTTGAATTTAGTATTCCCACTCGTATTTAAGCAACCCAAGAAAACATTTTGGACTTCAGAGAGGCTACGTTTACCACTCCAATCTAAGCAACAGTACGGAAAGTATTGGACTTCAGAAGGGTTGGAATTACTATTCCCACTCTGGTCTAGGCAAACGTAGGGAAGGTTTTGGATTTAGGGAGGGAAAATATATATCTCAAAACATAACATGATTAACCATATTTAAACAAAAAAATATATATTTGACAAATTTAAATAAGATGCAAAATGTATTATAAATATACAAAATAAATGTATAAATAAATGAAATATTGAAATAAACATACATAGAATTCAGTTCTTTTGCCACCACTGAAAAAATGCAGCAAACACCAAAAAGATAAATTGAAATATAAATAAAACAAGAATACAATTAACATAAAAGAAACATATAAAAATAATAAATGATAGATACAATATGGACTTGTTTAAGAATATTATTACATATTTCTTACATAGTCTAAGTAAAACGACAATTTTACATATTAAATAATCAAGGAAATAATTATATAATGATTTATAAATTAAATATTTATATAACATAAAACAAAGAAAACTATTTTAATTTAAATAATATCTCACTCTATTCCCCTACAAACCATACAACATTCTACTAAATTATGGATGACTAATCCTACTATACAAATTTTAAATTATAAATCCAAAATTAAACCCAAATATATGAAAGAACAATTAAAAAATGTAAACATTTACATAAGAACCAATTAAGTATTTAATTTACCTTATATTACTTAACATTAAAAAGCAATTATTTAAAATGTATTTAACTTACCACCATATTACCCTACAAACTAAATAACCGCTACTAAATTACAAACTACTAATTACATTAAAAAAATTACATTACTCAATGAAAATTACAAACTATATTAAAAAAAGACAGTTATACTAATATTAGTATATACATATTCAATTAAAATCAGTGTTTATTACAAATATAATATTAATTAAAATTTTCTTAATAACAGTATTGCAGAATGGTATGATAAAACCTGTATTCTTACTTTTGATATTCTGTCCCACTATATTTTTACAGAGGTGATATTTTTGACAGCATGTTTAGTCACATATTTTGGAATCAATATGTGTTTCATTGACCATATTTAAGATGCGCCCATTTTGAAAATGCCCCTTTTCACATAAAAAGTATAGTTATACAACTATAAGTGAATTTCTCTACTCCGGTAAAAAGAAATCACAAACCTAACTGAAAAATGTGTGTTTAAGACTATGTACAAAATACACACTGCTGAAAACATGTTTTTCAACTTTGTGAAGGACTCCTATCTTTAACATGGGCACATTTTAAGGATTCTTTTTGCACAAAAACAGCTAGTGCATGACTATTAAATCATGTTTCTCTTTTCCTGAACAAAGGATTCACCAGCCCCTTTTAGGAAAACTAGTTGTATACCCCACACACCCCGATGTACAACATTTGGCCTCACCCCTCAAAAATGTTTTTGTTAACATTGCAAAAGACTCCTATAACTAAAGTAGGAGTATTCTGAGGTTTATATTCCAATGAAAAAGACACTGTACATCAGCCAAAGTAACTTTCTGTACACTTACACAAGGAGCATACAAGTTCAGTTCAGGAAAACAATTTGTAAGACTCTTGTATATGATTTGCCCTTCAAACAAGACCTTACACACTGAGAAGGTCTGTTGTAGTTGACTTTGGCACTTCTGAGAAGGTGCCTTTTTCCATGAAGAAGTCTGTTGCACCACGCGGCCAAACTACCTTTCTCTACTCTGGTACAAAAAACACAAGCCTGGTTTGATAATTTCTATTCTACACTCCAAATATAAAAGGTTGGTTCTCAAATGGATGTTTCAACTTTGTGAAAGATTCCCATGTTTCACCGGGGCACATTTTGAGAATGTGTCTTTTACCATAAAAAGGCGGATGTAGCACTGCCAATGTGACGTTTTTCTACTCTTGCACAAAGGACAGGGCAACCCATTCTGGAAACCCACTTACAGATTTCATGGTTCCAAACACATTAAATATTTTAAGTTTGTTAAACAAGGTTTATGAACATATATACATACTTGTTGAGTGTGAGCCTGGGTAGCTAGAAAGAGCCCCAAGAGCAGGTAGAAGAAATTCTTTGAGAGAAACAAGAGCTTTACGAGGAGAGGACCATCACATTCTTGAATTATAGAGACAAAAATTATAAAGATGTGGTAGTTCTTAAATCTATTTCTCAATTGGAATAATCCTAAAGGGTCGGAATGAATCAGCATGGGGAGTTTATTGCAATCAGAAATACAGTTTTATCGTCCTGATGGAGACTAGATTTCATAATATGGCAGCTAGAAAAGAGAATGAGAATTCAGATACTTTGAGTTTTAAGAAAGCGTGGACCTTCCTGGAGGTACACAGTTTAAATCAGTAAATGCTGTGCTTGAATTGGGATTGATAGATATGGAATAGTTCCAGTCTATCTCTGGTGGTGGCTTAAGTACCACTATTATCACATCACATCATCTCATGTGTATATATAAAGTACACAATCACACCTATGGAAATCTTGGTGCTGACTACCATATGTTTATTGATATTCAAGTAAATGGTACTTATTGTATGAACCTTGCAAGTATGAAAGGCTGAGTGGAAACACGAGAATCCTAACATGTGAGAGAGAGGTCAAACACGTATCAGTCAGGAAGATTCATTAGTTTAATAAGCCGCCAGACCAATATGATCCATGTGGGTTCTTCTACATCCCTATCATTACACACATCACTGTGGAGACTTGAGCATAACTATAATCGCACACTGTCTGTGTAATCTCTCTGTGCACACCTACAATCACACACTATCTCTGCGGGGATCTGTGCATCCCTATAATCACACACTATCTCTGTGGGGACCTGGGGTTGTCCATAATAATACACTTTCTCTGTGGGGACCTTGACATGTCTATAATCACATTCTATCTCTGTGGGGGCTTGTACATCCCTATAATCACACACTATATCTGTGGGAACCTAGGCATGTGTATAATCACACACTATCTCTGTGGGGACCGGGGCATGTTTATAATCACACACTATTTCTGTGGGATCTTGGGCATATCTATATTCACACACATTCTCTTTGACGACCATGGTAATACTATAGTCACACACCATCTCTGTGGGGAACTGGACATCTCTATAATCACACACTATCTCTGTGGGGACCTGGGCATGTTAATAATCACGCACTATCTCTTTGGGGACAGTGGTAATGCTATAAGCACACACTATCTCTGGGGACCAGGACATCATTATAATCCATTACACACTGTCTTTGTGGGAAATTAAACATGAGTGCTATTACACACTATCTCTGTGGGGACCTGTGCTTCGCTATAATCCCACAATATCTCTGCAGGACTTGAGCATGACTATAATCATACACTATCTGTGACTCACTATAATCATAGATCATTTTTTCAGGGATCTGAGCATGACTTATATAAAACACCATTTCTCGAGGAACCTGAATATATCTATCATAACCCTCTTTATATAGGGAGTTGAGCATGACTATCATAACACTTTTTTATGGGGACCTGAAAATGATTGTAACCACACACTATCTCTGAGAGGACCTGGGTATATCTTTGATCACACTATCTCTGTGGGACCGGGGCATGTCTATAATCACACACCTTCTCTTTGACGACCATGGTAATACTATAGTTAAACACCATCTCTGTGGGGACATGGACATATAATCACGCACCATCTCTGTGGGAACCTGGGCACAGTAGTGGCCCGTCGTGGGAGTGCTAACGGGCGCTGATATGGGGCGGGGGAGGGGCAGGGTGGGTGGTAGTAAAGTATGGATTATGGACTTTTAGAGGTAAGTAAACATAATTAAACAAATTTTGTTGCACGCGCCGCATCGCATTTGGCGATGCAGCACGTGCAAGGAAATTCGTTTCATTTATTTATATGTTTACTTACCTCTAAACGTCCATAATCCATACTTTACTACCCCCACCTTGCCCCTCCCCGCCCCACGTCAGCACCCGTTAGCACTCCCACGATGGGCCACTACTGCCTGGGCATGTGTATAATCACACAGTATCTTGTGGGGACCTGGACATCCCTATAATCACACACTATCTCTGTGGGGACCTGGACATGTCTTTAATCACACACCATCTCTGCAAGAACCTGGGCATGTCTATCATCACACACATTCTCTTTAATGACCATGATAATAGTATAGTCACACACCATCTCTGTGGGGACCTGGGCATGTGTATAATCACACACTATCTCTGTGGGGACCGGGGCATGTCTGTAATCACACACTATCTCTGTGGGGACCTGGACATCCCTATAATCACACACTATCTCTTTAGGGACAGTGGTAATGCTATAATCACACACTAGCTCTGCGGGGACCTGGACATCAAATATAATCCATGGCACACTATTCATTGTGGGGAAATAAACATGAGTGCTATCACACACTATCTCTGTGGGGACCTGTGCTTCACTATAATCCCACAATACCTCTGCAGGACTTGAGCATGACTATAATCACACACATCTGTGACTCCACCTCAGCATCACTATAATCACAGACCATTTTTGCAGGAATCTGAGCATGACTAATATAATACACAATTTCTCCAGAAACCTGAATCTTTCTATCATAACCCGCTTTATCAAGTGAGTTGAGCATGACTATCATAATACTTTTTATATGGGGACCTGAAAATGATTGTAACCACACACTATCTGTGTGAGGACCTGGGTATATCTTTGATCACACTCTATCTCCGTTGGGACCTGGGGAAGTCTTTAATCACACACTATCTCTGCGGGAACCTGAGCAAGTCTTTAATCACACACTATCTCTGCGGGAACCTGGGCATGTCTATAATCACACACCTTCTCTTTGACGACCATAGTAATACTATAGTTAAACACCATCTCTTTGGGGACATGGACATATCTATAATCACACACTATCTCTGTGGGGACCTGGACATGTCAATAATCACACACTATCTCTGTGGGGACCTGGACAGCCCTATATTCACACACTGTCTCTGTGAGGACCTGGGTATATCTTTAATCACACACTATCTCCGTGGAGACCTGGGCATGTCTTTATTCACACCAGCTCTGCAAGAACCTGGGCATGTCTATAATAACACACATTCTCTTTATAATGACCATGATAATAGTATAGTCACACACCATCTCTGTGGGGACCTGGACATGAGTATAATCACACCCTATCTCTGTGGGGACCTGGACATCCCTATAATCACACACTACCTCTGTGGGGACCTGGAAATCACACACTATCTCTTTAGGGACAGTGGTAATGCTATAATCACACACTAGCTCTGCGGGGACCTGGACATCAAATATAATCCATGGCACACTATTCATTGTGGGGAAATAAACATGAGTGCTATCACACACTATCTCTGTGGGGACCTGTGCTTCACTATAATCCCGCAATACCTCTGCAGGACTTGAGCATTACTATAATCACACGTATATCTGTGACTCCACCTCATCATCACTATAATCACAGACCAGTTTTGCTGGAATCTGAGCATGACTAATATAATACACAATTTCTCCAGGAACCTGAATCTTTCTATCATAACTCGCGTTATTTAGTGAGTTGAACATGACTATCATAACATTTTTTATATGGGGACTTGAATATGATTGTAACCACCCATTCTCTGAAGACTTGAACATAACTACAAATATACACTATCACTGAGGGGAACTTGAATATGAATATAATCACACCCTTTCTCTATGGGAATTTGACACTGATTATAAGTAAATACTATGTCTCTAGGAACCTGGACATGACTATAATATTCAGACACTATCTTTTGGATGATTTGAGCATGACTATGAGAGAGACCAGGGCATCAATATAATCATGCACTATCTCTGTGGGGGCTTGAAAATGACTATAACAGACTACCTCTGTCAGCTCTAGAACATTTTGCACACCATATCTTGGGGGACTATTATTGTACAGCTATTCCAAGGTAATGATGAAGTAGATGCAAAAACAAAAAGGTAATCTCAACTTGGTTTTCCCATCTGACCACACTGCATGCTTTTTGGCCTTTACTGGAATTTAACTATTCATTGTTTTCTTATCCCTCAATGCTTGTGAGAACTCAGCAAAAGACTAGATATCTGTAAATCCCTTTACGTGGACTTTATATACTATATTTTCCTACTGAGAAATGCATTATCATTAAAATCATTTGCTGGATGCTCCTTGAACACAAAGAAGCATTCACATATGTTGACACTATCATGAAGCAAAGAAAAACAACATTTAGCCATTTGTTTGTGAATGTATTCATTCAGAAATGATCATTATTGAGTAAGTCCCCACAAGGATGGTAACACATGTTCAAGACCCCACAAAGATGGTTCTGTGCACGCGATTAAATAGCAATATATTTGCAGATTTGAAGCAGGATCCTACATAATGAATTTTTTCTTAACATTTTTCAGTAATTGGTATGTTTTTAAAACATTGGGAAAGGTTAGTCCCCACAAGGCAGGTGTTCACACATAGTCCCCACAAGGATGGTAACACGTGTATGTGTGTGTATCCTTGTGGGGACTTGGGTGTTATAACACACTCACGCTGTGGGGACTTGATTGCACTGTGGGGACCTGCACCCAGGTCCCCACAAGGCAATGTCTTCTAAATGGTAAAAAAAATGACTTCAGGAACATCTGTGCCAATTTTTACAACTTTTAAAAAAATTACCTTGTGGGGACCTGTGTTTCATCAAGTGTGTTTATATTTCTGCTCAGCTCTGCCCCCATAGACAGGAGGCGGTACTGCAGTCTTAAACACACTTTGCATTTAAACACACTTTGCTGAACAGAAACACCCAGTAGCAGCAGAAAGGACAGATATTTCAAAGGAAAAGCTCCATAAGTTGTGTTTATCCAAATATTTTTCATCCAAATTAAAATTCTCTATTTAAAATAAAAATGTATTTACATGAAGCTATTGATGTTAGATTTTTTTTGTATCTAAAAATTATTAGTGGTTTTATGAACATTGCTAAAAGTAATTTGGGTCAGTTTCAAATCCCAACATTCTTTGCTCCTGCCATTTGATCCTTATTTGTAACTAAACAATGATGGTGCACTACACTGTGATTCAGTATAAACTGAATTGATAATTTTTGTGCACATAACCTACAGGCATCAATGCCTATTGTTACATTTTAATGTCTGTACCAGGAATTCAGAATTGTATGTTGCTTTTCCTCAGTTTACATATTTATATGCACACTGTAATATGTTTTTTTAGATGAGGGCTAGATAAGCGAGTGACTAAGATTCCACTTTGCTATGGGTTACGTTCTTGCAGACAGTGAACTGAAGTATGTTCTTATAAAATGAATGAACTTCTTAGAAGATATATTCTATTATTATCATATTATGCAATTACATTTAAATTGTTTGAATTGCTTAATTTAAAAACTATTCCTAAAGCTTTACAAATAAGCATTGGCAAATCCAATAAGTCTCACCTATGCGATTGCTATTGGCTTTGGCAATGTGTTTTAGCCATGTTGTACACCACTGCGGCTGCTGTTCAGCAAGGCTAAACGTTCATGGGGTGGGGTAGGATAGACTGGAGAGGGGTAGATTGGGGTATAGTGGATGGTAGACTGCCATACATTGGAGTGGGGTAGATTGGGGTAGAATGGAGTGGGGTGGATTAGGGTAGATTGGAGTGGGGTGATTGTAGTGGGGTAATTTAGAGTGGTGTAGTTGGGTAGATTAGCGTGGTAGATTGGAGTGGGGGCAAATTGGGGTGGGTTGGGGTGGAGTGGGGTAGATTGGGGTGGAGTGTGGTGGATTGGGTGGAATATTGTAGAGTGGGGTTGATTGGAGTGGGGTAGATTGGAGTTGAGTAGATTGGAGTGGGGCAGATAGGAGTAGGGTAGATGGGGTAGATAGGGTGAATTGGAGTGGGTAGATTGGACTGGAGTGGGGTAGATTTGAGTGGCATGTGGTAGTATGGAGTGAAGTAGAGTGTGGTAGATTGGCTAGAGTAGAATAGAATGTGGTATATTAGGGTAGACTGGTGTCAAGTAAATTGGGTGGATTGTAGTGGGTAGATTGGACTGAAATGGGGTAGATTACAGTGGCATTTGGTAATCTGGAGTTAATTGGAGTATGGTAGATTGGGTAGAGTAGAATTGAGTTTGGTTGGTTAGGGTAGAGTGGACTGCAGTGGGGCAGATTGGATTGGACTACATTGGACTGGTGTGGGGTAGATTTGAGTGGCATGTGGGGGTATGGAGTGAGGTTGAGTGGGGTAGATTAAACTTGAGTGTGGTTATTGGAGAAGAGTAGAGTGGGGTGGATTGAGGTAGATTGGAGTGGCATTGGCATGTGGTAATATGGAGTGGTAGATTGGGGTATAGTTGAGTAGGATAGATTGGGTGGATTGGGGTGAGTGAATAGGATTGGAGTGGGGTAGATTTGAGTGGCATGTGGTATTATGGAGTGGAGTGGAGTAGATTGGGTGGGTTACATTAGACTAAAATTCAGTAGATTTGAGTGGCATGTGGTAGTATGGAGTGAAGCGGAGTGGGGTCGCCTGAGTAGAGTGGACTGGAGTGTGGTAGATCGTAGTAGAGTGGAGTGAGGCAAATTGGATGGATTGGAGTGGGGAAGACTGGACTGGGGTAGAGTGGAGTGGGATAGATTACAGTGGGGTGGAGTGGAGTTGGATAGATTACAGTGGAGTGAGCTAGGTTGGGGAAGAGAGGAGTAGAGTAGGATAGACTGGCGTGGAGTGAAATGGGATAGATTAACGTGGAGTGGAGTGGGGCAGATTGGGTGGATCAGAGTAGGAGAGTAGGGCAAATTGGAATGGAGTAGGGTCGATTGGAGATTGCCAGACCTTCACTTGACCAAGACTGGTCCTACCTTTGCAGTGGGACACACACTGGACCTCATTTTCTCTACTCTCCACTCTCTTCAAGCTAACACCCCAATTTCCCTAATCTGGACCGACCATTTCCGGATACGTTTTCAGATTCCTACCAGGCTCAGATCTGCCAAACCTACAGTTCAGAAGGGCATTAGTTTGAGACAATGGAAGCAGATTACTATGGAAACTTCCCAATCTGTTTTTACTGCTCCCAACTTAGACAACTCACAGGACATAAACTCAGCTTTAGCCCTATTCCATGACACCTTTTCAGGAGGCACTTGATATCTTTGACACTTATAAGTAACTTCCCGCAATAATGTCTAGGCCTAACGATTCGTGGTACACAGCTGATGTGAAAATTGACAAAAAAATGCATGTAAAAGGAGAGCTACTAAAACAAATACAGACAAACAAACATATAAATCTGCCCTTCGAACCTACCACTGTTAAAGATCAGCCTGAAGGCATTTCCTTGTCAACCAAATAGAACAAGCAGGCAATTCCTCCAAAGAATTATTTAAAATCTTAAACAACTTTGCTAAACCTCAAGCCTGCTTAGCGGCCATCCCTGCTTCTCAACTACTCTGTGACACCTTGCAAGACATTTTCACACTAAAATGGGCAATATTCACAATAGTTTTAATTTACTGATGAATGCACCAGACCTTTCTCTAACCAATGGGTCACCTCAAATGACTGCATCAGTAATATTGGAAAGATTTAACCCTATCTCTAATACACACACGCATGACCTGCTGCATAATGCAAAATCTGATTCTCCTTCTGACCTCTGTCCCCCTTATATCATTGCCACTCTCTCTTCTCTTCTTGCTCCAGTTATCACAGTTCTATGCAACCAGTCCCTGACTCAAGCCTCTATTGTGCAACATTGGGAAGCAGCCCAGGTTACATAAATTCTGATAAGAATAAATGCAGACCCGAGCAATCCAGCTAACTATTGCCTGAAATTCTTCCTCCCTCTATTGGGTAAAGATCTGGAGACCCACATCAACAAACAATTGTCCTCGTATTTGGAGACTTATGGCCTGTTGGATGCTTCTCAAACAGGTCACAGACCTTCCCACAGCAAGGAGACGACCCTTCTTGCCTCAGCAGATACTATCAGGCTATCCCTTAATGCTGGAAATCCAGCCATGTTGGTTTTGCTTGATCTGTTGGCGGCATCCAATACCATCTCACATTCCATGCTCACACAAAGGTTTTGAACAGATTGGCATCAAGGGCGCCGCACTCAACTGGCTGAAGGACTTTCTTATGACAGGGTCTAGACTGTCTCTATTGGCCCTTATCACTCTAAACCACCTGCTTGGACAAGAGGTCCCTCAGGACTCCTCCTTGAGCCCCTCACTTTTTCACAATCAATGTGGTCCCACTAGCAAAGTTGGTAAATTCCTGCGGGTTTGAAATACTCTCCTATGCTGATGACACCCAACTAGTTATCTGATTCGGGTATGACATCAAGAATGTCAAACAGCAATTTGTTACTTGTATGAGGAATTTGGATGTCCCATAATTGTCTCCAACTGAATAGAGGCAAAACTGAGATTGTTTTGTTTGGTAAAGCCCAACTTTATTGGTCGAATGACTGGTGATCGGCTGAACTTGCTACGCCCCCTGAGCCCAGCAGAACAGCTAGGAATTTGGGTATACTTTTGGATGACACTTTGTCCGTGAAAGACCAGATCATCTCCATCTACAGTACCTGCTTTGGTACACTGGTCCTTCTTAGAAAAGTCTTCCAATGGCTTCCTATGAATTCTCAGAAGACACTCGTCAGGCATTAATCATCAGTCGCCTAGATTACGGCAATTTGTTCCTTTGCATAAACGAATCTCTGGTAGCTAAAATGCAGGTGGTTAAAAAAATCACTGTCTGAATGGTTAACAACCTGCCTCCACACACTCCGTCAGCCATCACACTTAGAGCACTCCACTGGCCAACCATAAAAAAAGAGCACTGTTCAAACTCCTTTCCCTCACCTATAAATCTAGGTCAGGATTAGGCCTAAACTATCTCCAGGATAGATTTACCCCATACCTCCCTGACAGTAAACTAAGATAACAAAATCAGCTTCTGCTACACCCTCGATGCATTCACACATCAAAATATGAAGACCAGGCATTTTCCGCTTCACTGGATGAAACACCCGCTGTTTATTTGTCCGTTTTAAAAAACATCTTAAATGTGGGTGTTCAATCAAGCTGATCTTACAACGCCCTCTCATTTCCTGCCTGTTAAAGTGCTGAGATGTCCCTTCTCGGACAAGTTGCACACTATATCATAACCCAATTAACATAACATAGATTGAAGAGGGATGACTGGCGCGTGGTAGTTTGCAGTGCGGTTGATTGGAGTGGAATAGATTGTAGTGGAGTGGATTAGAGTGGGGTAGGGTTGGGTGCGATAGAGTGAGGTTGGGTAGATTGCAGTAGGATGAGCTGGAGTGGGATAAAGTCGGGTAGAGGGGGGTAGATTAGAGTGGAGTGGATAACAGCTCTACTGTCCCGTACTTGCTACAGCATGTCCACTTGGGAGGCCCTGTCCCTTGCAGTGGCTAGCAATACAAGATGATGGAAAGAGTGCTGAATCTTTTCAAACACCCACTCCCAGTCAATAGCTCTGCGTTGAATCCATCGTTCTTTTGCTCACCATGCCATCCCAGTTTGGACCCAGCCATATGCAAATCAGTCTTGATCCTGCTCCCCATGGGAACAGTTTGTTCTGAACTGACAGGCCAGGTCCTCCCTGGACCGGAATCAAGCATCCTGGGACCGGTTTTGGAGTATTACCCCTCATCAGCCAGGCTAGCTTGAATCCAGTGGCACAGCAAGCAAGGGATCCACATCTGGGCATACCCATGGGCAACGTCATCTGTGTATTTCAACACCTCGCTGCCACATATGACATGCATAGAATAAATATCTACCAATGCTTGCAGTTGTGTCATGCCCTCAAAACACCCCTAGTGCAACAGCACACCTTACCGGATTACAATCCTGTAGAGGCACGCATCACTATGGAAACACACAACAAGAAGGTGATTTTTCAATTGTGATCAATAACACTATTGACTGCATGCTAATGTTTGTGAGCCTTTTATAAGCCGCTTCTTTACATTCTAATGGTCTTCATTTTCTTATAATTCTTGTAACATTTTGTTCCCTTCATAAGATCACCTCATGAGCAGTGTTTCTTTTAGTTACAACTTTTTCCAGTGGACTGGTCTTTCCATATCTCATGGTGAACTTCTCCCAAGTCAATGACATATAATTCTACATTAATAGGCAGTATCCCTGTCTATAAACAAAGTGGTGCATAGCAAAGAGTGCCTGCCTATATCCCACTTGTGACTACGGACCAGATGAAATCTTATCTATATTTTCCTCTGCAGCACTCACAGCACTCACAGAGAATTAATTTAATACGGTCCAGATTTAATATAGTGCACTTCCTGGTCTCATATCCTAGCAAAGCTTTTCATGAATCTGAGCTCGTGTCCTTGAGACTCAAGCTCTCCCCATAATACACTTAATTTATTTTTCTTTTGCTAGCGAAAGGTTTTTGCTCCCACTCTTGAGCGCCCAAAATGTTAGATTATGTCGACCCGCTCTGCACCAACTGCAGATGCTATCATCCCAATACACCTGTTTGATGGTGTATACATTTCTCTCTGCAGGTTTTAGACTGTGAAAAATGATGGGGAAGTTAACTGCCTATTATACTCTGGTGTTATGTGTGTGGGGGGATGTTGATTGGTTATCGGTGAAACGTGATAAAATTGCACCTTTTTGTATATTAATTGTGGTATTTTTAACATTTGCACAAGCATGTTTTAATGGGAATTTCTTTTAAGTTGTATGCTGTATCGTATTCTGTATTTTAAACATGAATCATGGCTTTCGGTGTCTTTGCTTTTATGCTCATATGTTTTTTTTATTTTCCTATCTATCGAATAAAGCTTATTATGACTACGAAGAAGTGACACACTTCTGCTCTTTCCCTGCACTGGCACAATTTCAGCAGGTATGCACCAATGCAGACACCCTAACAGTGCAAGGGTGTGTGCGTTGTGGTCAGCATACTTTTTTGTGCAAGAAGGGGTCCCTTTCTGCAGAAAAAATATGCTTTAAGGTAATTTTCTCTTTGTATGTGTGCTGCAGAAATATTTCGAGACAGTAACTCATTATATTTAATCTTTTTTTTTTTTTTTACAAAATGGGCACCGCATTTCATGTATAAGATTATTTTGTGCTAACAGCGCACACCAGGTACTTAACAGAAAATAGTAACGTTCTGTATGTGTTAATCTCTAAGGATGGCACTAGTTGAGAAGGATAGAGTAACATTACCCACAGTTAACTGAGTTGGGATTAACAATGAGCAGTTTTATTTTTATTGTGAATATGTGAATAGAAAATAAATAAATACACTGATCCTACCTACAAAAATGTAATGTGCACTTAAGGATATTCTCCAATAGCATTATTTTCATACAAATATATATGCACGCTCTCTTTCTCGGGTGCCTTCTAAATGTTTGCATTAATTTTCTTGTTTATCGTGACAATTACTTTGCCTTGTGAGAACTTCGACACATAATATTGGGTTATCCATACTTTGAAATCAGGTTGGCGTTATGGGTAACAACCAAACAGGCATAGATAAGGAGGCACAGAGCCTGTGTGGGCTTGGGAAGGCTCTCACTGCCTGACATCTTTATGAATGGAATCCATGGTAGGTCATGAATGCACTGCAATGCAGAGATGGGGAAGCTGCCATGCCTTGAACCAGAAGCAAAGAAGAAGCTGTGTCAGACACAATACTGAGCGGTTCTTGTTTGATAACAGTAAAACAAGCTGCCATGCAGTGCATCCTGTATGTTCTCCAATACAGCAGTGCATGCATCAGTCTGCTGCTTTGTTGCTTTCTGTTCACTACAGGCCGAAGCAACAGGGTGAGGCTTATTTGAGTGCTGGTAGGTTTATTGACACTCTGCTGCAGTGGTCTAGGATGCTATCTTACCTTTTTAGCCCGCCAATGAGAATGAAATAGACATTTTAACTAAAGCAAAAACAGTAGTTCTGTACAGTTCAGTACGGCTGAATATGCAGGCCAGACCGATTAGTTTTGGAAATGCTTGTTGCATTCTAAGGCTTATTGTTCTGCATTTAAAATTGGAAAAGCTAAACTACAACTGGCAAAACTTTATTTTTTAATTTTATAGGAGACTCTATGAAAGCCCATCCTGTGTGCACTCAGCTTCCCATTTCAAAGGGAGAGACTTGCTACAACCCAGTGGTGAATCACACAGACCGCACAGAATAAAAGCCAAATATATTATCGGAGATAAAATTCAAGCCAGCGAAAAATTGCAAGCTCATCCAAAGTGTGTTGTAACCTCTTGCAATAATGCATGGGTACAGATTGTCTTTTTAAAAAAAAAAATATATCTACAGATTTGAGATGAGACATTTTGTATTTCGCTCAAAATGTTGACAGAGATAGACTGCAGTCATTGTTTAAAAATAATTTCTTAGAATGTGGTGAAATGATGCTTTTCAAAGACCTGAGACTGGGGGTCCCCTTTCTCCATCTCTGCATACAGGACAATATTGTACTTCCAAAGAGAAGAGCTTCGTCAGTGTCTCTTCTCTGAAACAGCCCCTTCCCCCTCCTGTTGACGTGCGACTGCCGGGCTTCTTTTGTAATGCCTAAAGCAGAGGAAGAGGTGTGAATGCGCGCCGTCCCAGGCAGCTCTGAATGTCAAAGGGCCTAGACCTTGACACTCCCAGCTCCAGCCGAGGCAGTTCACCCACTGGCACCGGTGTATGTGCATTTCTATTGAGCAGCAGCACTTCTCAACAATCTGGAGTCACTGTCTTCGAAGTCAGCACAGCGCACAAGCTTAAAGCAAGCCATTCTGTGTGAAAATCATTTTAGAAAATGCTAACATTTATCATCCTTTAATTTATGTGAAAAGGCCGCCACACCTGCTACAAAGACAAATGTCGAACACAAGAAAAGTATATTTTAATACGATGTGGTGATTTCTTTCCAGATTCAGTGGCAAAGCCAACAGTCCTGACCTTAACATGCATTCATGCGCCGATGCTAGCTGCATGCCAATGTGTGTGCTATTTCGAAGCAAGTACTTCATGGTTTAATGTTCTTGTTCTTCATTAAAACATACCCTTACAAGATCCTTAAATATGCATTTATTTTAGTGACAGATTTTTTTAGTTGAACCTTTCATAGCTCATGGTGTTCTGCCTAAAGTAAATGAGTATGATTTCACAGTAGTGGACAGAGGAATGCAGTCTTTACTCCGCAGGACGGCTTAACACAGTTAAGTACTATGCAAGACATTTTTGGGAACTTTCCCACACAATAGTTTATCACGAAGATAATTATTTTTTAAATGTCACCAATATTATGTGATTAAAAAAAGGGGATTTTAGGGAAATGGAATGGGTAAGTGTTCAGGGTGATACAAGTCTTAAAGGGGCTTTTAGGGTCCCAGGGTGGGTTAAGGTACAGGATAGTAAGTATAGTAAAAGGGTTTTTAGGGTTCAGGGTTGGGTAAGAAAACAGGGAAATACGTTTTTTTGGGGTTCAAGGGCGGGTAGAAGGAAAGGGAAGTAAAGGATTTATAGAGTTCGGGGATAGGTAGAGGAAATGAGAGGTAAGGGTTTTTAGGGTTCAGGGGCAAGTAAAAATACATTGAGGTAAGTGTTAGGGTTCATGGGCGGTAAGATGTAAAGGGAGGTAAAGGGCTTAAAAAACGAAGGGATGAGGGATTACCCCAAAAAAGAGGATGTTGGCGGAGTAACCCCCAATATAAAAAATCTTTACATATTTTCCCCAATGGAAAAACAAGTGTGTGAGTGTGTATATGTATATGTATATATATACATATATATATTTATATAGGAATATCAGAAAATACCATTGCATTGTGTGGTAAAGGAATGGGTGGTAAAGCCCTGTATTACACCATGTTGTTAAGGCCAATCCATTGTAAAGCTTGCGAGATAAAGGCCTGTGTGGTAAAGAATGTTATTTGCAGGAAGTTTCCCTGCCTTTACATGAGCAATGGCAAAGCCAATAGGTCCAGCATTCAATGGCAGCCTTTTAACTTTGTCAATGCTTGTTTTTTGGGAAACCCATTGTTGGGGTAGCTGCTAGGCAATGTCCTTCATTAAAAAAAAAACCACAAAAAATGAGGCTAACAGTAGAATGAACAGATTTTGAAATCCAAAGCTGGGGATTACACAAACAAAGAAGGACTACAATTCTACATCGGCCACGCAACATAGAATGACTTATCTGACAGTGCTCAACAACACAGAATGTAGCACCAAGGGAACTAACTGGGATCTTTAAACATAACATTATCTATGTTAACTAAATTGATTTCTGCTACGGGATTCTTCAATTTCTGTACTGCAACACAAGAAACATGGGGGCAGATTTATGTCTGCTGGCGCATCTCTGCTAATCAGCAGAGATGCGCCAGAAGAGTTGCGACGCATCTGCCCACCCGTGTGCCACCACTGATGCGCCGCATTTACAATGCAAAAACAACAGTTGATGGACAGAATGCAGAACAATGTCATACATTCACCCCAGTACAGAGATCTGGGCCTAAATCCATCGGTTTTTGGTCACCATGCCGTTCCAGTTTGAACCCAGCCATATGCAAATCAGTCTTGACCCTGTGCCTCATGGAAACAGTCCAGCCCAAACTGCAAAGCCAGGTCCTCCTTGGACTGGAAACAAGCATCCTAGGACCGGTTTTGGAGTTTCACCCCTCTTCAGCCAGGATAGCTTGATTCCAGTGGCATGGAGAGCACGGGACCCACGTCTGGGCATACCCTTCCCACTCGGGGTGACAAATGCAAAAACAACAGTTGATGGACAGAATGCAGAACAATGTCATACATTCACCCCAGTACAGAGATCTGGGCCTAAATCCATCGTTTTTTTGCTCACCATGCCGTTCCAGTTTGAACCCAGCCATATGCAAATCAGTCTTGACCCTGTGCCTCATGGAAACAGTCCAGCCCAAACTGCAAAGCCAGGTCCTCCTTGGACTGGAAACAAGCATCCTAGGACCGGTTTTGGAGTTTCACCCCTCTTCAGCCAGGATAGCTTGATTCCAGTGGCATGGAGAGCACGGGACCCACGTCTGGGCATACCCTTCCCACTCGGGGTGACAAATGCAAAAACAACAGTTGATGGACAGAATGCAGAACAATGTCATACATTCACCCCAGTACAGAGATCTGGGCCTAAATCCATCGTTTTTTTGCTCGCCATTCCAGTTTGAACCCAGCCATATGCAAATCAGTCTTGACCCTGTGCCTCATGGAAACAGTCCAGCCCAAACTGCAAAGCCAGGTCCTCCTTGGACTGGAAACAAGCATCGTAGGACCGGTTTCGGAGCACCGTGGCGCTCGGATGGCCAGATGCGTGACGCATCCCCCGTCGGAAAGGCGGCGCATTGCTGGAGTTGCGTCGCAAGCGCGACGCAGCTCAAGCAAGGCTCGGGGGTGCCCTATCCCTAACATGCTGCGTCAATCCTTACGCCTGCTTCAAGCAGGTGCAGGGTTTTGACGCAGCATGGCCTTAAAAGTGACTGGGTGAAATCTTGTAGATTTCACTCAGCCACTTTTAGGAGGCGTTCCTGCGCCGGAACGCCCCCCCGCGCCGGAATGCCTACATGTGGCGCAGAGCTTCATAACGTGACGCATCTCCCAGATGTGTCACGTTATGAATACCCCGCACCATGGCGCAGGGTTTACGCCGCCGCTGCGTCACAAAAGTGACGCAACGGCGGCGTAAATGAGGAGCAAGGGCCTCATAAATCTACCCCATGGTCTCCCTCTGAGGTCTGCCAGCCCTGTCTGAAAACAGCAAGTGGTATATTTAGAGAATTTTACCTGGACAGGTCATAATTCTTACTGCATTTGCCACATTATCCATCATCTGCTGCATAATCTGCAGATTTTACCCCCTCCAAAAAATCAAGTTGCTCTGCACTGAGCACAAGAAATGATAAAATTACCTTACTGGTTGCTCATGGACAACACTGAAACGCTTCCACATAGGATCATAACAAATACAGCACTCTGTCAACTACACACACACCCACTGTGTAGCATGCTGCCATCTAATAATGTGCTTCAGCACCCCTTATAGGATATGAAGCACTATCTACGTGTTATAATACAATACAACAATAGCAGCACCCCAGTGCTTTGTGCTGGGAGCAGTCTGCAGTTGGCTTTTCATTCGTTTGGGCAGTATTCCCACTGTACCAGCTGTACTAATGTTAGCAATGCTCCTGTGCTCTCTTCTGAGAGCCTATCTCACAGAATACTAACCCTTATGTAACCTGGGAGCAGTTTGCAATGGGTCCTCCGGCCCATGTGGCCTCGTGGAGTGCTCCTGGAGCACTAATGGCTGCTGTGGTCTTGTGATCCATGCTGGGAGGAGGATGCAGTGGGCTCCTGAAGACTATGAGGCCCTGTGCTCCCTGCACCTGCTCAATCATCTTTTCTGGATTTCTCAAGCATTTCTCTCGGTAGAATATATTTTAGTATATTCAGCAAGTGAGTGTCTTTACCCTGTGCAATGCACTACAGCATTATGACGAAGCCCAATCGCACCGCCAGTCAACAACTGGAAGATGAGTGAGCCACACATTGACCATGCATTTCACAGTTTCCATTATAACACTGGAGTACACAATATCATAAAATTCGCTAGTTGAGGATGTAAATTCAAGATATGGTGACCATTGTGACTGTGTGACTAGCTAAAATGAGTGTCTGCTTATTATCAATGATCCATTTTATAGCTTATTGTGGAACACTGCCTCTGGTCTTAAAACCACCAGTGATGGATGGCAGGTCTAACTTGGTTCCACTGTACACAACAACACTTTACGCCAGTCTAGGCTGTTCCACTCTACGCCACTCCACTCAGCGCTGTTCCACTCTACGTCACTCCACTGTACGCCTTTCTAATCTACGGCACTCCATTATACCCTACTCCACTATATGCTATTCCTCTGTACGTAGCTAAACTCTGTCACTTCACTCTATGCTATTCCTCTCTATGGGACTCCACTCCATACCACTCCACTATACTGTATACCACTGTACGCAACTACATTGTATGCCACTCCACTGTATGCTATTCCACTGTATGACACCCAACTCTATGCCACTCCTCTGTACACTATTCCACTGTACGCCACTCCACTGTGCCCCAGTGTGTGCCACTACACTCTACACCGCTCCACTGTACAACATAGTAGTGTACACCAATCCACTCTATGCCACTACACTCTATACCAGCTCACTCCACGCTACACCTCTAATCTATGCCACTCCACGGTAGGCCACTCCATTCTACACTGTTCCACTCTACTGTACGGCACTCTACTGTATGCTACTCTACTGTATGCTACTCTACTGTACACCACTCTACTGTACACCACTCCAGTCTCCGCCACTCCACTCTATGGCCCTCCTCTCTATGCTATTCGACTGTACACCACTTGACCAAACGCTATTTGATTCTACACCACTCCACCTAGGGCACTCCACTCTAAGTTATTCTACTCTATGGCACACCACTCTAGGTATTCCACTCTATGCCACTCCACGGTATGCCACTACACTCTACTCTATTCCATTCTATACCACTCCACGCCACTCCCCTCTATGATATGCTACTCTAAGCTACTCCACTATATAATATTCCTCTCTACGCCACTCCACTCCACTCTACACCATTCCACTCTGTCATTTCACTCTATACCACTCCACCCTACAATACTTGACTCTACTCCACTCTACAGTAATTCACTCTACCCTATTCTGCTCTAAGCCACTCCACTGTACGGTATTCCACTCTACTCCACTCCATGTCACTCCATTCTATGCCGTTCCACTCTTTGCCACTCAACTTTACACAATTCCACTCTATGCCACTTAATTCTATGCTATTTCACTCTTTTCCACTCGCCTTTACACCACTATTTCTGCTGGGACTTGATTGCAAATTTAATCCCACACTATCTCTGTGAAGACTTGAACATGCTATATTCACACACTATCACTGCAAGGACTATCTTAATACACTATCTCTACGGGGATTCGAACATGACTATATTTGCACACTATCTCTGCAGGAACTTGTACATGACTTTAATCAGACACATTCTCCTGGGGGGTTGAACATGACTATAATCAAACGCTATCTGTACGATACCTGGGCATCAGTCCAGTGACACATTATCTCATGTTACTTCTTTCTGCATGGACTTGAATATTAGTATAATCACAGCCATATCTTTGGGGATTATTATTGCACAGCCATATGAAGAAGATGATGCCTAGTGGTGACAGTGATTAAAAATAACCAGGTAATCTCAGCCTGGATTCATCATCTAGCCACATTACAGGTTCTTTGGCATCTAAATGAACATGTATTTGCCATATCCCTTAGCTCAGCAACAGGTTAAATATCTGAGCATGGCCATCCATGCATCCAGTATGCAATGGTGTTCGAGTTATAAAATATACTTATTTTGAGCTCTTTTAAAAGCATAGCTATTTGATGCAGTTTATTTTATTACCTATACTTTTCAGTCACTGTATTAAATCCCAAATTGGTTCACGATTGCCCTTTATTAGTTGTCTGCAGCCAGAACATTGCAACCAATGAGGTAACTTTTGCCCAGAATAACTTTATTCCTGATGTTTTCTTGCAATACATCCACATTTCTATGGCATGCTTTCAGATTTGTATGCCATTATAAGGAATGCAGAGACCGTTTCTTAATAAGAGTTTACTCATATTATGTTATGCAACATATAGTGTGTTTCCTTTACATTTACTGTACAATGTCTAGTTGAGCGATTGCTAAAGGCTTAGTAAAGGAAAATAGACCTTATTGCAGGCACCAAATTGGAAATGTTTTGTTTGCACAGCACCAATTGTATATTTTGCGAAGATTATAAAGTCCCAAAAAACGGATACGTTTTCAGCAGCAAATGCTACCATAATATGTGGGGTGAATGTCATTTAATTCAGTAAGATAATATTATCAAAGGCTCATTTAGGGAACAACCATCTCAAATACTAAATCGAAAGTTACAAATTCCGTTTTGATGCTGAGAAGGTAGCATAGTATCACTTTGATTTTCAAACAGAGAAACAACTGACTGTAGCCCAGAACTGCTGCTGGGTGCATGCAGGAGGCGTGTTTGGAAATGCACATCTGAGTAACTGATCCCTCTTCTCTTTGATCATGCACTCAAAAGTTGATTTTTCCCACCTGGTTAACCACTCTTCTTCTATTATTATATGTGTCTTCTATAATTGTTCTGTGTTGCTGTCCTGGTTGCCTTACGCTACATACATTTAAAACACAGGTATTATCGTGTGAATGTTGGAAAATGGTGGATGGTTGGAAATGCAAAGCAGAGAAAAACTGTGCCTTCACTCAAGTTGCTTAATGCACAATACATAAGTACATCCAGGCATGTTGTTCACTCTGCAGAATTGTCAATTGCTTTGATTACCAGGATATGTGATGTTAATACTACAAGCCTACTAGTAATTTAGCAAATATCTGTCAGTTTAAATCTGCTGGATGTTTAAACCACACAAAATGTTGTGACAGTTTCAGCATTTGGTGGAATTGTGTGGGTTTTCCAAAAAGCACAAGAAACTCCAAAAATGCCAAACGTTCACAAAATGTCTCTAAAATGTGCAAGCCAACACAAAATTGCAAAATCCATGGCCCACTTGTTCCTGTGTGCAAAATTCATTAACAGGAGGATTTTCTATTTTGCGTTTCACAAGAAAGTTTCACTTAACTCTTATTAGGAGTCTTCTTATAAATACCACATTAATGCCTGCAGTGATGTCAGTTTTACTGATTGTGATTACCAATATTTTAATAGATAAATAATCAATCAATCAATCATAGCATTTGTAAAGCGCGCTACTCACCCGGAGGGTCTCAAGGCGCTGGGGGAGAGGGGTCTGTTACTGCTCAAAAAGCCAGGTCTTGAGTTGCTTCCTTAAGGAGAGGTGGTCCTTGGTCAGCCGAAGGTGGATGGGGAGGGAGTTCCAGGTCTTGGCTGCCAGGTAGGAGAAGGATCTTCCTCCGGTGGTGGCTCTGCGGATGCGTGGTACGGCGGCGAGGGCGAGGCTGGTCGATCGTAGCTGGCGGGTGGGCGTGTAGAAGGTCAGGCGGTTGTTGAGGTACTTTGGGCCCAGGTCGTGGAGAGCCTTGTGTGCGTGGGTGAGGAGTCTGAACGTGATCCTCTTGCTGACGGGGAGCCAGTGCAGGTCTCTCAGGTGGCCGGAGATGTGGCTGTGTCGGGGGAAGTCCAGGACGAGTCGTGCGGAGGCGTTCTGGATGCGTTGGAGTTTTTTCTGAAGTTTGGCTGTGGTTCCGGCCTAGAGGGTGTTCCCGTAGTCCAGTCGGCTGGTGACGAGTGCCTGGGTGACCGTTTTCCTGGTTTCGGTGGGGATCCATCGGAAGATCTTGCGGAGCATGCGAAGGGTGTTGAAGCATGATGATGAGACGGCGTTGAGAGGGAGGAGTCCAGGATGAAGCCCAGGTTGCGTGCATGGTCCGTTGGCTTGGGAGTGGTGCCCAGGGCAGGGGGCCACCAGGAGTCATCCTAGGCGGAGGGCGATGATCCCATGATGAGGACTTCCGTCTTGTCTGAGTTCAGTTTCAGGCGGCTGTTCTTCATCCATTCGGCGACATCTTTCATCCCTTCCTGGAGGCTGGTTCTGGCGGTGGCGGGGTCGTTGGTGAGGGAGAGGTTGAGCTGGGTGTCGTCGGCGTAGGAGATGATGTTGAGGTTGTGTTGGCGTGCGATGGCTGCGAGGGGGCTCATGTAGACGTTGAAGAGGGTTGGGCTGAGGGATGATCCTTGTGGTACGCCGCAGATGACTTCGGTGGCCTCGGATCTGAATGGGGGAGGCGGACTCTGAGTTCTTCCGGCGAGGAACGAGATGATCCACTTCAGTGCCTTCTCTTGGATCCCGATATTGCAGAGGCGCTGTACTAGGGTGCAGTGGCAGACAGTGTCGAACGCTGCAGAGAGATCCAGGAGGATGAGGGCCGCTGTTTCCCCGTTGTCGAGCAGGGATCTGATGTCATCGGTGGGTGCGATCAGTGCAGTCTCGGTGCTGTGGTTGGCTCGGAAACCGGACTGCGAGGGGTCGAGGTATCCGTTCGTCTCGAGGAAGGCGGCGAGCTGTCTGTTGACAGTCTTCTCGATGACTTTGGCAGGAAAAGGGAGGAGCGAGATGGGGCGGAAGTTCTTGAGGTCGGTGGGGTCCGCTGTTGGTTTCTTCAGGAGGGCGCTGAGCTCGGCGTGCTTCCAGCTCTCCGGGAAGGTGGCGGTGTGGAAGGAGGTGTTGATGATGTCCCGTAGTTGGGGTGCGATGGAGTCGGCCTTGTTGAAGACGTGGTGGGGGCAGGGGTCGGCAGGTGATCCGGAGTGGATGGTGTTCATCGTGCGGGTGGTGTCTTCGGTGCTGACCGGGGTCCAGGCGCAGAGGGTGGTGGTGGGGGGCGTTGGTTCGGCGGTTGGGTGTGTGGTTGGTGCGCCGAAGCTGTTGTGTATGTCGGCGATCTTGCGGTAGAAGAACGAGGCGAGAGAGTCGCAGAGGTTTTGTGAGGGAGTGATGTCATTGTTTCCGGCGCTGGGTTTGGAGAGCTCTTTGATGATGCTGAATAGTTCCTTGCTGTTGTGGGCGTTGTTGTCCAGTCTTTCTTTGTATGCTGTCTTCTTGGTGGTGCGGATCAGCTGGTGATGCCTGTGGGTGGCGTGCTTGAGGGCGGTCATGTTGTCTGCGGTCTGGTCGTGACGCCAGGCTCTCTCGAGGGTGCGGCAGTTCTTCTTGGAGTCCTTGAATTAGTCGGTGAACCAGGGGGCTTTCTTGCTGCCGGGTCTGCTGGGAGGGTTCTTCAGTGGTGCGAGGTAGTCGGCGCAGGCGGTCAGCCACTGTGTGAGGTTGCTGGCTGCTTCGACTAGTGTGTTGGAATGGAGAATTCGGGCAGGACTGTCAGACCATTCCCATTTAACCTTGATATATGAATTAGTGAGAACTGGGCCTAATGTACCCAGATGATGACTCTGAGTTGAGGCCCTGGGGGATTGAGCCTTCCAAACAATTCTTAAAGAGGAGCTGAGTGTACATTTTTACATGAAAAGTAGTAGGGTAGGGTAGGGTACTAAAATATCATAATTACATATTGTCCTATCTTAGTATTGAAGCACAAATATGGACAGAAATATCAAAAGGCAAGTATATATAGGTAATTATAGGTTTATTATTCTTAACTCTTCAGTTCAACTAAATGTATGGCAATTAAAAATTATAAGTACAGTCACCTACCCATAATCGGGGTTTTCAAGACTTTTCAGACACTGAATTTGCACCAATCACCCCAAAAATCATTAATTTTCAAGATAATCTAGGCAAAATCAATCTTCATGGCCTCATGGGTGAACAGAGAAATTTTAGATTCCTGGCTCACGATGGAAGAGCTGAAGGCCTCATTAAATTGGCCTACAAATAGTCTTTCACCGGGGTCCCTCAAACTCTTCTGAGTAAGTCTATGTGGATAGATTTGAATTCCCTATGTAGGAAATCTGATGCTATTAGATCCATCACTCATTCAGAAACTTTAGTTCGTTTGTCACAATACCCCACTGCAACCAAAGACAGAGAAAGCAAGCTCCCATTAGAAGGTAGTTTTAAGTCGAAGACAGGAAAATAGGTCCGGGGCATGGCCACAGATCGGCCCACTAGATTGAACACTACTAAACATATGCTACTTTTGTTTCTTAGACATGTATATTTTAGAAAGATTTTGTCAGAGTCTAAACAGCGATCTCAAAATAATTTGGTTAATTTTTCTAGCTTCCCCCATGTACCGTCATGGCCCGCCCAGGCTTCTTCACAGCCTTCCGAGATGTAGAATCCTGGAGCTGGGCCTGATGCAGCAGCAGAATTGCCACGCCGTACCATTCCTGTGGCGGGCTTATTTTCGCTTGAAGATTCTCTACTGGCAGCCAATCCCCAAAGTGCATATGAACTGGTCCAGAAGAAAATATACCCTATGGGGCAGATTTAAAATAAATACATGAAATGCAGCGCAGCACCCGAAGAGGTTGCAATACGTTGCGTGACAGGGAGGGAGCAGGAGATCTCCATATGTTTTATATGGCTATTTCCTCCCCTCTCCTTAGCGCCGGCACTGATTTTAGCTGCCGAGTGCCAAGCACACACCTCAGCGCCATAGCACGAGGGTGTGTGCATGAGTCTAGCATAGGTTTTATACAGGAATGGTACTCTTCCTGTACAAACACCATGCCTAGATAAGTTTAAACGTTTTTCCCACTGTGTATGTGTGCTGCACAGTGCAGCACGTATGCAAAGTCGGAAAAGAAGAAATGAAAACATTTCTCCTGTTAGCGCCTCCTATGAGGTGGTCTTAACTTTTAGCGCAAAACTCTGTCTGCAATTATTTGTAGATAGGGGTTTGCCTCAAAAGGCATTGGTGGTTGTATGAGAATGCCCATGTACCACCCATGTAACGCCCTGTTGGGGCTAAGTAAAGCTAAGTAGTGCTTCTCGCGGATTTGCACCACTTTTAGGGCACTTTCCAGCACATACCAAGTTTTGCGGAGGAAAGTAAATCCCCCCCAAAAAACTTTTGTGCTGGTTAGCATCACTTTTGTGATGGTAATCCAGCCCAAAATGTTTGAAAATTTAGCCCAATTGAGCAAATGTTTTAAAACACATAAGCAACGCAGTACCCAAAGAGGCTGTGCTGCGTTGCATGACAGGGATGAAGCAGGAGAGTACCATATCTTCAGAGATATGTCTCTCTCCACCCTCTTCCTAGCACTGGTGCTGATTTCAGCTGCTGAGCACCACGCACATACTTTAGCGTCATAGCGCTAGGGTGTGCGCCTGTGTCTAACATAGGTTTTGTATAGAAAGGGTACCCTTCCTGTACAAAATACCATGCATAGACAAGTTTAAAGGCTCTTTCAACTACAAAGTCGGAAAAAATCAAATTAATTCTCCTGTTAGCGCCTCCTTTGAAGTGGCGTTAGCTTTTGGTGCAAACCTGTGTCTACAATTCTTTGTATGTAGGGCTATGCGTCAAAAGGCATGGACGTTTACATGGGAATGCCCATGTACCACCCCTTTAAGGCCCCCTTGGCGCTAAGTTACGCAAAACAGTGCTTTGCACATCTTTCACTTCTTTTAGTGTACTTTCCAGCACAAAACAAGTTTTACGCTGGAAAGTAACTTTCCCCAAAAACATTTTTTGCTGGTTAGTGTCAATTTTGTGATGTGAAACCAGTGCAATATGTTTGAAAATCTATCCCTATGGGCAGATTTTCAAAAAATACACGCAATGCAGCACCCAAAGAGGCTGTGCTCCGTTGCGTGACAGGGAGGGAGAAGGAGAACACAATATCTTCAGAGATATGCAGGGCTTGAAGTGGGATGAAATAACTTGGGTGTCCCTTAAAGGGGCGGGCCAAGAACGTGGCTTAAAAGACTTGAGCTTAAAATCTGTGCTTAGCATAGTGTAGCGCTTGACTTGTATTTTGCTGTTTCTGTCATTGCAGCCAGATATATGATACAATAAGTAACATCACACCTACAACAAGTCAGGACTATTGGCTGTGTCAATGGTTGTTAGTTGCATAGGATAAATAAGCAGCAACTATGACTTGTATATAATATTGAAAAACCTTCCACTTAAAGCTCTGGTGACACCACAACAATGTTGCTGCTCCCGAGTTTCAAAAAGAAAAGGGAAATCCAGAGAGAAAATGACTCTCTTTAAAGGATTTCCCTTCCCCTACAACGCTCACCTGGCATGACATCATGCTGTAACTTCTCCACTAGTGAGCAGTTTGAGCACGCGCACATCGATGTGCTGCTGTCACTGCAGTCCGGGAAAAACAGACCGCCTGTGCCAGAGCACAAAACAGAGGCTGATAGAGATCCATTTTGAGGCCCCCTTTAAAAAACTGCCGGTGATCAGCACCTGTGAGACCCGGCCAACTTAAAGCCCTGGAGATATGCCTGATTCCTCCCCTCTCCCTAGTGCCAGTGCTAATTTCAGCTACTGAGTGCTACGCACACACTTTAGTGCCATAGATCCAGGGGGTGCGCGTGAGTCTAGCATAGGTTTTGTATAGGAAGGATACCCTTCCTATACAACCTAACAGGCTAGACATTTCTCTTGTTAGCGCCTATCTTGGAGTGGTGTTAACTTTGGCGCAAAACCCTGTCTACTATTCTTTGCGGATAGGATTTTGCGTCAAAGACGGGGATGGTTGCACAGGAATTCCCATGTAACGCCCCCTTGGCGCTAAGTAACGCGAAACAGTGTTTCGTGCTCCTTTGCGCTACTTTTAGAGTATTTTCCAGCGCAAAACTACTTTTACGCTTTCAAGTACATTTGGAAAAAAACATTTTGTGCTGGTTAGCGTCATTTTTGTGATGCTAACCCACAACAAAATGTTTGAAAATCTATTCCTAAGTGTCCTTGCAACACAAAAGAAGAGCAAACCACTTGTTAAAAGGGCAGACAAAAACTGAATGTAGTGATAGTGACGATACACTGGCCTCTAACAGAGAAAAATCACTATTTAAACAGAGTTTTCGTTTATTTGGATTTCTATCGTGCAATGTAATTGTAGCAATTTAAGAAACAACCTGTACAAAACCATAGTTAAAGATAAATAGCTATTGGAAAAATAACCAACATGTCAAATAACTGAAAATTTACAATCTGAGAAGGGCTTAAAAATATCAGACCCTTCCTGTGCAGCGCTTTTATTATTCTCTGCAAATGATTGACATGTGCTTCTAAATATATCCAGATATTTGGTTGTTTTGCAGACATTTAGTTTAAAATTACATGGTTCTTTCGATTCCTGTTAAAAGAATTCCAAAGGCTCTGCCCAGCCTTCCTGAGCGAAGAAAAAAGAAAGGGCTCAGGGCGTTTCCATGGTCACCCAAAGATGTGCAGATTCACACATCTGCATAACAAAGGGCCAAGTAATCAACGTTGCGGATACCTGCTGGCCGTGACTGTCAGAGATTGGGGGATGGGCGCTCCTGCAGCCTAATACACACACCTTAGCTGTGTGAGCAGACAGAGCAGGAGGCCAAGAGCAAGTAGCAGTGGGTGCGCCTTGCTGAAAGGCTGAAGATCTTGTCAAAGCTGTTTTCTCTCTGCTCACAGCAAAGATGCGTGTCTGTGATTACAGCAAACACGTTTGTCCAAGCTCACGAAAAACGCGTAAAAAGTATTGTTTTCAAGTGCAGTAAATGATGAGCAGTAGCATTCCTATAAAGGCTACAGCAGACTACTTTGGACATTAGTATCCTGGTTCGAGTCCCATGGTTTGCTAAACCGCCCATGATTATGGGAAATGTATTTATTCTCTTGGTAGTGGAAAAAACACAGCCCAGCCATGTAATGTCCTTGAGTCAAGTTCGCGCAAGAAAATAAAAATGCCAATAGCTGAGGCACCCTCGTGATTTAATAAGGGCTAAGCACCTTGTACAACTGCATTTATTGAACGGAACAGCACAGTGATTTCAGATGCACAGGCAAGCAGAAAGTTTAACACCAATCCTTGTTTTGTTTTTATTAGAAAGCACCAATGCTTTCTTTCGTTTTAAATTCATATTTCAGCTTCTAGCCATTATTTTTCCTTGAGCATTTCAAATCCTCACCATCTTCTTTTTTGGGTCTTTTTGAAGGGGGGATGAATTTTTTAAAATTAATCAAACTCCTACTTGCAAAAATTTGCTGCTATTTCAAACAAGCATTGGCATAGCCAATAGGCCTCACCTTTGGGACCTTACGTTTAGCTAGAGCTTTTGTCTTTCAGAATGCCTTTAAGCTATGTTTGAGCAGCATAGCTGCTGTGCAGGGGGGGGGGGGGGGGGTGCAGAAACACAAAAAGGCTTAATGAGGATAGAGAATGCTGCTGCACCAGCGAATGTCATGAAGCCTTGTGCGCCGAGAGCCGGAGCACAATACTGAGCAGGCACTCTAAGGTAGTCAGTCGAGCCCCGCCAGGGAGATTTATCTCAGGCGTACAAATTTTTCATATATACACCCGCCACGGTGTGAGGGCTTGCGTTTCACTCTTGCACAGATTGATATCTTTATAGCTGTGAGGTGGAGTTGCCACACGTGATGCTTTCACCCAGTGCTTTTAAGATACAAACAGAATGTTTTGATTACTAATACTTGTAGACCTATTAGAAGTAATGTAACATTTCCTGTAATTATTGTGTAGTTGTCTGAAAACAGCATAGCAAAGGTGTTGTTAAACATGACATTGAACCTTGTAGGGACCTATATTTTGGTGATGGAGGCTTGCCATTGAAGGCCCCTGCTCAGGGTACCGCACCTATCATACACACGAGGGCACCACTGAAAGAGCAGCATTAACATATAATTGTGCCAGGGCACCACCACACACAGTAACACCCAGGACACACTATAACACCACCAACCCCGTACTAATGGGCACGGTTAAACCAGTGCCACACCAGTGTTCTACCAAAAGCAGAGAAGTTCAAATACAGAATAGCACAAGCAACTACCAGACACAGAAACACCCATAGAAACCTACCATATCACTATAGCACCATGACACAAGTATACCCTGTGGATTGCCAGATCCAGTGCAATAACTGGGCATCACCAGAAACACTGAAGCAGAAACACAGTAGCGCCAGTTCACATACAGACCAAGCAGCAGGCTAATCCTGCAGAATCTGCAGGGCATTGAAAGACCAAAAGTACCAGCAAGGCACGGCCTGAGCACAGTGGGACCCTGAATAGCATCAAACCATAACCAAAACAAGGCAGTGCTTGGCTTTAACCCAGAACGATACGATGAAGCTGACAGAATTGGCAAAAAGGTAAACCAATAACAGCACAAAGGCCGAACGTGACCCAAAACTCCACCAGGGCATGACCAGAGCTTCACCAGGCCATGGCAGAGCTCCACTGGGCACGGCTAGGTCCAGGGTGCACCAGGCATACTGCCATGCTACCCTGTGATCCAGACCTGCACCAGTGTAGGGCCAGCACAGCAATATGGCACAGCGGAAAGTAAAGTTGCAAGGCACAAGCCAGTAGTGCCAAGGTAAGGCAGACCCAATACTTGTGAGAACCTCACGTGATAGCAGGGCAAAGAAAGACCTAGTGCAGGGCAAATCAATACCTATCGCAGCACCAGAGCAGCCAGATCTGCCAACAAACAGATCAAGGGAAGGGCAAATGCCACAGGTGGCAGGGAGCGGGCAAAATACTAGCAGGACTGGACCCCCTGGGTAACAGCAGCTGGGTGCTGTGACCATTGGCAGTCCGAGGCTGTGTGCGGCTGGGGAAGGCTGCCTGCCATTCATTCTCAAGAGTGTCCTTGTGTAGGGGTTGGGGGTTGTGGTCAGTTTCTACTGCTCTTCTCCATCCCTTCTAGCTGTGCTCCCTCTAGAGCTCTGAAGCATGCCCAATGCCATGCTTGGCAGCTGCATCAATGCACCTTCAAGTGTCACATTTTATCCATCTGTACAGCCCCTGAAGTCTGCCATCCAGACCGACCCCGTGGCTCCATCATGCACAGCTCACTATCTGCCGTGTGATCTCGGTGGCCGCCATAATGTTCAGGCTCAGAGGCCAGCAGCAACCACAAAAAGAAACTGTTCCAGGGGGGTTGACACCAAGTCAGTAGCTGGGAGGGGCCAAGCAGGGGTTGGGCTGTGTGTAGTGAAGAGCAGCCTCACAGGCCTCAGTGCACAGTTGGGACTGCACGCATTGAGCCTGTTTTAAAGTCAAAGGAAGCCGCTGTATGTCTTTCTTTGATCTCCATAATGATACAAGAAAGGCACCTGTCCACCTTGCTTAAATATAAAGCAGGTGCCATCAGAATAAGGTGTTCATGACCATGTCATGAATGACGTAATATGTGCAGTCATAAGCAGTGCATTGCGGGGGCGCAAGTTATAGTTCTCTCAGCTAACTATAACTGATGAATGTCTCCGGTTTTGTACGAGTGAAATGTCAGCCTAACTGTAATGTCCCTGTAACCTTTGTTTTTTTTCAGTGAATATATATATATATATATATATATCCCAACAAACCCTTCTTACTTGTTCAAGAAGGCTCACTGACACTGGCTGGATCGCTTTCAAAACTGCTTTAATGATGAACAGCACGAAGGCAAGAGGCTACCACAGCCCAACGTTTCTGCTCTTACAAGCCTTGATCACGGGCGGTAACTCTCTGTGACTTTGAACAGCCCACGTGATGTCTTTATATCTTATCAGCGCGGGCCGTATTATCCCACAGAATGCGCACAGGGAACAGCAAACAATTTCAAATGAAGACGCCAGCGTTTCAATGTTCGAATGCTGTATTGCGCACATCATGTTTTCACCAGTATTACTTGTCCCTTAGCGCAATGAATAAATGTAACAATCTTGCACAGTTCGTGATTTCTATGTTCCACTCACTGCTTTTGAAAGCACTGCCAGCCTGCAAATCCGGATATTCATCCTTCTGCTCCCAGCTCACCTCACTCCGCAACCATGTCACAGGGGGCAAGCAGGTCGAACTTCAAATGTACAATAAACCAGCAACGTTGCCGAGCAAAGAAAGCCCGAACCTTGAAGGGCGGCCAGTGAATCTGGTGCTCGGCTTCCAGTTAAAAATCCCAACAAACCCTTCTTACTTGTTCAAGAAGGCTCACTGACACTGGCTGGATCGCTTTCAAAACTGCTTTAATGATGAACAGCACGAAGGCAAGAGGCTACCACAGCCCAACGTTTCTGCTCTTACAAGCCTTGATCACGGGCGGTAACTCTCTGTGACTTTGAACAGCCCACGTGATGTCTTTATATCTTATCAGCGCGGGCCGTATTATCACGAACTGTGCAAGATTGTTACATTTATTCATTGCGCTAAGGGACAAGTAATACTGGTGAAAACATGATGTGCGCAATACAGCATTCGAACATTGAAACGCTGGCGTCTTCATTTGAAATTGTTTGCTGTTCCCTGTGCGCATTCTGTGGGATAATACGGCCCGCGCTGATAAGATATAAAGACATCACGTGGGCTGTTCAAAGTCACAGAGAGTTACCGCCCGTGATCAAGGCTTGTAAGAGCAGAAACGTTGGGCTGTGGTAGCCTCTTGCCTTCGTGCTGTTCATCATTAAAGCAGTTTTGAAAGCGATCCAGCCAGTGTCAGTGAGCCTTCTTGAACAAGTAAGAAGGGTTTGTTGGGATTTTTAACTGGAAGCCGAGCACCAGATTCACTGGCCGCCCTTCAAGGTTCGGGCTTTCTTTGCTCGGCAACGTTGCTGGTTTATTGTACATTTGAAGTTCGACCTGCTTGCCCCCTGTGACATGGTTGCGGAGTGAGGTGAGCTGGGAGCAGAAGGATGACTATCCGGATTTGCAGGCTGGCAATGCTTTCAAAAGCAGTGAGTGGAACATAGAAATCACGAACTGTGCAAGATTGTTACATTTATTCATTGCGCTAAGGGACAAGTAATACTGGTGAAAACATGATGTGCGCAATACAGCATTCGAACATTGAAACGCTGGCGTCTTCATTTGAAATTGTTTGCTGTTCCCTGTGCGCATTCTGTGGGATAATACGGCCCGCGCTGATAAGATATAAAGACATCACGTGGGCTGTTCAAAGTCACAGAGAGTTACCGCCCGTGATCAAGGCTTGTAAGAGCAGAAACGTTGGGCTGTGGTAGCCTCTTGCCTTCGTGCTGTTCATCATTAAAGCAGTTTTGAAAGCGATCCAGCCAGTGTCAGTGAGCCTTCTTGAACAAGTAAGAAGGGTTTGTTGGGATTTTTAACTGGAAGCCGAGCACCAGATTCACTGGCCGCCCTTCAAGGTTCGGGCTTTCTTTGCTCGGCAACGTTGCTGGTTTAATATATATATATATATATATATATATATATATATATATATATATATATATATATATATATATTACCTACTGGCGGTCGCCAGTAGGTAGTTATAGTTAGGACCCCTTTTCCATAGGAAATCCGCAACATTCTATTTTGAATAACTTTGGCGCCGGTCGATGAATCCTCGCGAATTTCTCAAAATAGGTGGGGCGCTACGCTCCGCTCCTACCCTGAAAGTCTCGGGGGGATACGTCAAGCGGGGGCTGAGATAAAAGGGGGGTCCCAAAACGCGTTTTTCCCATGCATTTTTCCATAGGACCTTTAGAACGAGCTACAGCCCGAACGGCTGAACAGAATTACTAGAAATTTGGCAGAGAGGTAGTCCCTATGTCAAGGAAGTGCCTTTTGTAGGTCTGGTGTAAATCTGTTCAGTAGTTCCTGAGAAAATAGCATTTAAATCAATATATATATGTGGGCGGAGCCTAACCACACATCTCATCCTGAGATCTGATTGGCTGTCAGCACTTCATCCAAGAAGTGTTGGCAGCCATCTTGGGACCAATATACATGATAGCACCTCATTAAAAAGCATTGCAGTTAATAGAAGATTTTAAGACTTTAGTTACATTATAAATCATTTGTTGATGGTACCATACTCATTTTAGGAATTGTGGTATGTTCTAAGGTGATTTCACCATGTGAAAAAGCCTTCTGCTGCGATATCATGATTGAGAGAAAAATATTTTCTCATGCTTTTACCACAGAGGTTTGGAAGGTGATCTATAAGCTAAACTGAGAGCTTATTTTCTGTAAATTCACATTATCTTTCTCAGTCATGAGAATGAAGTCTGACATTCTCAGTAAAACATGTACATCCAACAAGGGCAGAAACTGTCAGTTGATTCCTTTGTGTTCTACTGCAGCTTTCCAGAGTGTTCCAAAGAACTACTAGAGCGCTAATCGTCCTACTTATGATAAATGTATGGCACACCTGAAGCCATCTTGCTTGGATTAAAGTGGTAACTCTTAAAACATTTAATTTAAAAAGGAACAAAATGAGGGGGTTCATTTTTCCATAAAAAGTATGATTAGTGCTGCAGAAAGAAAAATTAGGGCACATTTTGAGTGACTTCTCAAATCCTGGCATGCAGACTGAAACATGCACTTTCAATACCAGCAGCAGTTTTCCCTGGTGAGCAGTAGCTTTACTACAGTGATCTAATGAGCAAAAAGAGTGCTAACATTCTGATTTTATGGCAAATGTGTGACACATTTGAATGCCTTCTTGATGGAATCAAAGTAAAAAACTGAAAGTATTTCCTACTGAGGAGACTGCAGTAAATGAGGAAATTAGGAAACTTCATAACAAATAAGTCTCCCAAGATGGCCACCAGAGACAAAAGAGCCCAAATGTAGCCCAAATATCACCCAGATGTAGCCCAAGTATAGCCCAATGACAGAATGTCCAATAATGTTCTTAAAAACAACTAGAGCACTTACTGTCTTCATTATGACAAAAGTATGGCACACCTGAAGCCATCTTGATTGGAATAAACTGGTAACACTTAAAACATTTAATTTAAAAAGGAACACAATGAGGGGGTTCATTTTGCCATAGAAATTATGATTAATGCTGAAGAAAGAAAATGAGGGCACATTTTGAGTGACTTCTCAAATCCTCTTCTATTTCATTTAAAAATTCTGACATGCAGACTGAAACATGCACTTTTAATACCAGGAGCAGACTTCCATGGTGAACAGTAGTTTTACTACAGTGATCTAATGAGCAACTAGAGTGCTAACATTCAGAATTCATGGCAAATGTGTGACATATCTGAATACCTTCATGATGGAATCAAAGTAAAAAACTGAAAGCATTTCCGACTGAGGAGACTGCAGTACATGAGGAAATTAGGAAACTTCATAACAAATAAATCTCCCAAGATGGCCACCGGAGACAAAAGAGCCCAAATGTAGCCCAAAATCACCCAGATATAGCCCAAATATAGCCCAATGACAGAAGTGTGCAAAACACTTATTATTTTGTGTTTTTGCAGTGTTATATAGTGCAGACTTGTCAGGTATTGGAGTGCTTTACATGAGCATTGGTTACATCACACAAGAACAAATTAATTTTGGTTGTAGACATGGGGAGACTAAGTGATTTGACCAGAATCACAGAATGTCGAGCTGAAGCAGAAACTTCAACCTGGTTCCCCAGTTGCAAAGTCTGCAGTTCTGGAAGTAACACCACATCCTCTCCCCTAAGTGCAACATTTAATCAAGTTGTCAACTAGATAAAAAAACATAAAGATAACAAATAATTTAAAAGTGCTTTGTCGCTATTTGAAAACTCAGAAAATATGTCCTTATTTTAGTCTTTTAGAGCACTAACCATAATTTTGATGCCAATAAGACCCTCTCATATATGTAATTTCTAAAGGAATGCTCTAGGTATTACAGTTTTGATTACATCAAGATGATGTCAGGCGTTCCACACTTTTGTAATAAATATAGAATGTTAGCAATCTAGTTGTTCATTAGGATACTGTTGAGAGGCAGAGGCCAGGGGCACGGACTCTGAAAATTGAAGGCAGGTAGGAGGGTGCAAAGGCAACAATTTAACCACACTGAGCAGGCAGGAAGGGCCGTGGAAGCACAACAGACTATGGAGGGCAGTGGAAAGGGGGGCAGGGGCAACAAACCAACAATACAGGACTTGCAAGAGAGGCTGTTGGAGGGAAGATCTATTACGGGTCAAGGAAGCTAGGGGCGGTCCCCAGAGCCCCGGGAGCCACCACAGAACTGAGCAGGAGAGTGAGTCAGGGACAAAAGGGGCACCTTAATTTGAGCCGGGGTGCCTAGGAACGCTTGCTCCAAAAATGAAGAAAACAGACATATGAGACATGGAATTGGAGGCAGAATACAATGGCAGTTTAATGAGAAGATGCAACTTCAAAGAAACCGCAGAATAGAGACATAAAGTACAAAATACAGAATCCAGATAATCATACAGCTGTCATGATATTCTCTGTATCTCAATTAATGGACTGACAGAGAGAGAGAGAAAACACATCTATAAATGCATCATGAGAAACAAGTTACACCAAGGAAAATGTTACCTAGGGACACTCACATTTACTCTTAGAGCAAGCATTCCTGCAATTACAATACAACATCTTTTAAATGCAAAAGTAAAGAGAACAATGGTTAAACATAACATGACATTTCATATAGGTAAAATAGAATAAGATACTTCAAGCAAAGCAGAGCAAGACATTTTAAGCAAAGGAAGACAAGAGCTCCCAGTTCTTGGGGAAAACCTGCACAGCCTGTTAACCTACATACAGACGGCGAGGTTGTCCGTTGATATCTGTGGGTGCTCCCTTTTTATATCATTTTATGGGCTCCTTTGCACGCTACATCTACCTACGTATGCTACCCAAAAGCTTCGTCTGCAGATTTTACCAGACATTTCGTCATTTACCCACTTAATGCTGACAATGGACTGGGTGAAAAGGTCAGTCTCTCAGGCCAATCGCTTATCGTAAGTTCCATAGAGCAAGCAGAAAATAATGGGTATTGTACAGGAATTCAATATATTCATGTATAAAATCTCCTCAGTTCTCCTAACTTGACGCTCTGCGGTTGCCACTTCCTTAAAAGCGGGAAACCTGCCCAGGAAGCAAGTACCAGTCCAGGATGCAGCCTACTGTATGTCGACAGCTTCAGGGGGATGTTGAACTTTGATACCGAGCACGGAGCACTCGGGTAGGGTGGGGGCTACTAGTTTGGAGCAGAAGGCCTCGCAGACCTGCCTTCAGACTGCTATACACTAAAATTGCAGAGCTATGGTCAATTTAACAAAGAGGCCTACATATTGAATAGAAGGGCCTACACAGGGGTTTTATGCTGGCTGAGTGGTAAGGATGTCTCAGGATAATTATATAGCAACACAGGACCCGCTGGTCAATTTAATACGGCCTACAAATGCGGCTGGCAGGGCAAGGACAAGGGTCTCATACTTCAGGTGTGGACAGAACGGGCCAGGGGCCCCCTGTGATACAAAATCTACCCTCCTTCAAGGCTGTGGCAATGTAATAGACCATTGTGGGCAGAAGGAAGAGGCAATGGTAGTACAACCATACATGCCAACAGACCCGATTCAGCCAGGAAACGTCCAATGTTTTTAAGCTCAAATGGGCTTTATTTGATCTGTCTCCTGTCTACAATATCCTCTTTTTCAATGTAACTCAAAGGGGAAAATCAATACCCCAGTTTTTTTTCAAAATCTCCCTCTTACCAAGTTCAAAATGTTCGCAAGTATGGTACATTGGATCATGGAAGGAAATGGGATAGGGACATGGACTTGGATAACAGAGGACAGGAGAGACATGGAGAGGTGCACCAAACTGACCCTGCAGGGCAGGCATCAGGGTTTGCAGCAGCACAATACACCACACAGGGCATGCAGGACGGGAGTGCAGCACAACAATCCATAGAAAGCAAGAGGGAGGGGACAGGACCATGCACATGGACAACAGAGAACAGAGGGGCAAGAGGCAATGGTAGCTAGCTGACCATAATGGACAGACAGGAGAGAAGGCTGCAGCATAACAGACCATAAAGGGCAGGAGGGACGGATCAGGGGCATTACAATGGAACAGACAAGCCAGGAGGGAGGGAGTAGGGGTCTGCACATGTAAACAGAGGGCTGGGGGCAAGGGGGCAGGGCAGGAGCAGCAAGATGGCCATGGAGGTCAGGCAGGATGGGCACTAGAAGCAAGACACAACATGAAGAGCAACAGTGAGACTGTGATGGCATACACACAGACCATGGAGGGAAGGTGGGAGGGGGTCAGGGGCAGCTAACTGACCACACAGGGAAGGTGGGAGGGGCCATGGCAGCACAGAAGACCATGCATGGCAAGTGGGAGGGTTAGTGGCAGCACAATGGCTATGATGGGCAAGAAGGAGGGTGCAGGGGCATGCACAAAGGACGATGGAGGATAGAAGGGAGGGTCAGGACCTGTGCACAGACAAGAAAGTTCAGGGGAAGGGGCCTCACAACAGACCACACTGGGCAGGCAGGAGGAGCAGTTGCAGCACAACAGACCAGGGAGGGCAGAAGGGTGTGGCAGTACAATGGACCATGTAGGACAGGAGGAAGAGGATAGAGGCATGGCATGTGGACAGGCAGGGTGGAGGTGGCAGGGACAGGTTACAGTCATCTGACAATGCTAGGCAGGTGGGAGGGGAGTGGCAGCTCAACAGAACACTCAGAGTAGATAGGAGTGGCAGGTCCATGGGACATGGTGGGCAAAAAGGATGGAGCAGGGGCATGCACAAAGACATCGGAGGGCAGGGGGAAGGAGAATAGGGGCAGCAAGCTAAGCACAGAGTTTAAGCAGGAGGTCAATGATGGGGCATAGAATTGGGCAATGGAGGGCAGGAGGAGTGGACTGGTACATCATACTAAATTGAGGGCAGTGGCAGCACATCAGACCATGCATGGCAGGAGGGAGGAGGCTAGTCCATGGATTCACACAACAGAGGATAGGGAGGAGGGGGACGGGGCAGCAAGCTAACTGTTCAGAGAAGGCGGGTATTAGAAACTTTATTGTTTTTAAAACATTTTGTCTGTGCAAACTACTTAAAATATGAACAAGTATGCAGCATAATCTCACTTTTATTCAGGAAGAAGAAGACGTTAGTGACTGACTCCGGGCTCACTTGGCAAAAACACCCCCTGACCCTCCACCCCCTATCGCAAAATGTAATGCCCGTGAAAAGGGTAGGTGAACACAGTGTTATATAGAACATAGTCCTGAGAGCACGATTGAAAATGAAAACTAGATATAGTGTATGGTATAAACTATGCACCAAAAAGTGTGATATAAGATGAACCAGGCGTGAAATATAATATGCAATACATTGTGCGCAATGACAGATTCATTGGAGAGCGCGAGATAGCACAGGCACTAGCGCGTGCTATGCGATATGCGCCTTGGAGTGTAATATGCACAGGGCAGTGTTGTGTAACCTAACTAGTCTCTAAAGTTGTAATATAAAATATGTGCTGGGGAGTGTAACGTTGCATATGCACTGTGACAAAGATATGGATCCCAAATTGTAATATGTATGGCATAGCACTGTGCGTTATAACATAGGCATCGAGGAAGGCACGTTAGATGGGGCAATATAACCCGTGCGAAGACAAGTGTGGCATGACATTTTCACGGGGTGGTGTTACAGTGCACATGGGCTAGAGAGTGTCATAGCATATGCACTAGCTAGTGGAATACAATACAGAGGTGTGTGGCACTCGGCAGGCAATGGTGGGTGTAACACAGCATTGGGCTCTGTCAGGAGCGCGCTGTGACTCGCAAGTGATGTTCGTCCCCTTTCCAGAGAGTAAAATAAAAAGTATTACACATCCGGCAGTGGATGTGTGTTTTATTAACTGTGAGGGGGGTTTCTTGCATAGTTTTGGTCGAATTTTTGTCGAATCCCCTTTGAATGGCTTGGTGTGCATGTGTATTAAATGTGCCCGTCAATAGCTACCCATGTTTGTATAAATAAACGACAAGGGTGTCTACCGGGATTAGGCACGGTAGAGCATCAGACATGTCAGGGCTTCACTAGTGGTGTAAATACATTCCACGTGGATTAATTGCATGCATAGTCGCCTTTTAATGAATATCACGCAAATCGTCATGGTGATAGGTACGTACGGTTTGTCCAGCATGTCCTAGGCGTGTCTATAAATATATATTTTTTAAAAATAATAAAAAACAGTGGCCGGCCCTGGGGATTGGGGTCAAAAAAATATAATTAGGAGACAGGCCCTGGGGGATGGGGTCATCAGGGCCAATAAATTAGAATAAGAAGGGGAACCACACAGCCCCCCTTCTTAAAAAAATAAAATAAATAAAAGACTGGCATCGTGCCGGAGGCCATGCCCCCTCCATGCAGCACTCTGCAAACGCGCCCCCAACAGGCATCTCCAGTATGCGCCAGGGAGCTGCGCTGCAGACAGGTGTTCTGAGGCCAAGCCCCTTTTTACACCTCTCTGCAACGCAGCTCTGTGGCGCTTACTGGAGGTACCTAGTGGTCTAGTGTGACCCTAGGGACCCTTAGGATTCAAGGGGACTTAATCTCTCAACTTAGAACAGCCACAGGGCGCGTTTACACAGTGGTGAAGGGAGGGGACGGGGCCTGAGGTGACGTGTGCAAACACGCACTATGGCACGTTTTAAATTGGGGATATAATTTCCCTTCAATACTGAGGGCCCCTGGGGGCTAACTAGCCCACCAAGTGCTTCCAGTAAGCGCCACTGAGCTGCATTGCAGAGAGGTGGTCCAGGCCGTGCCACTTTTTACACCTCTCTGCAACGCAGCTCTGTGGCACTTACTGGAGGTACCTAGTGGGCTAGTTGGACCCTAGGGACCCTCAGGACTCAAATGAACTTAATCTCCCAACTAAAAACGGACACAGGGCGTGTTTACACAATGGTGAAAGGAGGGGACGGGGCCTGAGTTAACGTGTGCAAAAACGTCCTGTGGCCTGTTTTAAGAGGTAGTTTTAATCCCCATGCCCTAATATATACTAGGGGCTTATAGAGGAGGTAAGGCTAATCACAGGGGGACCCCAACGCATAATGTTCCCTAGTGTATGTAGGTGTTTTCACTGTATTCTAAGTGTCTTTTAACATAGCACTGGCTCTAGGACTGGTTAGTCAGACTCAGTTACCACCAGTATCCGTCTGAAAAAGTTGAGGGTACAGGATGATTTTGCAACAAGGCTTCTTTCTGCTCTTCTTTTTGTTCTTTCTGCACGTTATCCTTCTTCCTGCACTTATCTTCGTATTTGAGGACTTCTGTTGCTTCTTTCTGCACTTCTTTTGTTTCTTTCTGTGCATTTTTTCTTCTTTCTTCACATGTCCTATCTCTGTAGGTATAGTTAGAAATTAGCATTTAAAAAACCTTTGAAATTAACAGAAAAAACCATAGGTTTCAGGCACGTTATAGTTAGGAATTAGCATTTAAAAAACCTCAGAAATTCACTGAAAAAACCATAGGTTTCAGGGGTGTTATAGTTAGCTGGACTTTTCACTTGTACAAAACCATTGAAATTCCCCCGTTATAGTTAGTTCAGCTAACTATAACTCGCGCGCCCGCAATGCACTGCTGATGACGTCACATATTACATCACTCATGACATGGTCAGTGACATCACTCATGACATCACTGATGACATCTCAAATGACATCACTGATGACATCACTGATGACATCATCCTTGTGATAGAGTGGCAGACCTCCTCTCACCCTAATATAACCTTTGATACACACATTCAAAAATAGAGACTAAAATTTTCAAAACAATGGACATACCAATACCAGTTACAACAACCTCTTCAGTAATTCTAAGATCCACATACACATCCACTCATTCACCAACTGTCCAATACAGTCACTCATACATGTACTCACTCATCATAGGTACTCATACACCTATACATCCTGTTACACAATGCCACTCATCCATAGAGTTACTCACACACATAGTCACTCATGCTAATAAAGAATCAAACATACATTTACTTGCATATACAGTTATACACACACCACCACACTTACTTCTACGGAAACTTACACATACTTAGTCTTTTAAACAATCACTTATAGAAACACATACTTATTCATACAGGAACTCTTTCAATCCCTCACTCTCACATATACTCACATATATACACCAATAGTCACATATACTAGTTTAAAACATATGTAGTTACTCATAAAGACACTATTGAGACAGTCATTCACTCACTAACACACCCATACACACACTCATCCACCCATACAGTCCTGCACACATACTGTGTTCAACACATACCAACAGTGAGTCACTCATTCATGCACCTATGCACTACGTAATACCCCCACCGAACCATGCAGACACTCAGACTGATACTCAAAAAACCAACTAATAACCTATATAGACACCCATGTAGCTACTCACCAACCCATGCAGCCACTTATACACAAAGTGAGAGACTGATACAGATATTTACATATTTAAACATTACTCACTAAGCCATGTATTCACTATGATACACTTAATCAGTCAGTTACACAATCAATTTTTCAAAAACAAATCATCCATTTAGACACTTATATACCCATTTATTCTTCCATCGACCTTGAGATATACATATATAAAACATATTTAATTTTCAGAAAAACACACATTCACTGGATGATGTCATCAGTGATGTCATCAGTGATGTCATTTGAGATGTCATCAGTGATGTCATGAGTGATGTCACTGACCATGTCATGAGTGATGTAATATGTGACGTCATCAGCAGTGCATTGCGGGCGCGCGAGTTATAGTTAGCTGAACTAACTATAACGGGGGAATTTCAATGGTTTTGTACAAGTGAAAAGTCCAGCTAACTATAACACCCCTGAAACCTATGGTTTTTCAGTGAATTTCTGAGGTTTTTTAAATGCTAATTCCTAACTATAACGTGCCTGAAACCTATGGTTTTTTCTGTTAATATATATATATATATATAATCTACTGCCGATCGCCAGTAGATAGTTATAGTTAGGACCTATTTTCCATAGAAAATCCGCAACATTCTATTGGGAATATCTTTGGCACCGGTTGATGAATCTTCGCGAAATTTTCCAAACTTTTGGCCAGCTCCGCTCCGACCCTGAAAGTTTCGTGATGATTCGTCAAGCGGGGGCCGAGAAAAAAGCGTGGTCCCAAAATGCGTTTTCCCCATGCAATTTCCCATAGGATCTGTTGTCGCAGCTACAGCCCGAACCGCTGAACGGAATGACACCAAATTTGGCAAAGAGGTAGTCCTTAGTTTGGACTCGTGCCTTTTGCATATATGGTGTGAATCTGTTCAGTAGTTTCTGAGAAAATTAGGGTAAAAAAGTTAGTGATATCTATGGCCGGGGAGGATCCGCGGACCCTACCCGCACCGTATGGGCACCCTCCCCGAACCGAGCGCGCACCCTCCCGATCGCACGCTGAATGCTAATTGGCAGTCGAGTGTCTTGCTACATTCGAAACCAGGAACTGTTGGCGGCCATTTTCTGCCTCGAGCGAGGCTGAAGAAGCAAGGGGAATAAGTGTGTAAAACATATAAAGGGGACAGAGTGGAAATACTCTGACCCTCTAGAGGTGCTTAGGGGGTCCCAGAAGGACCCCCTGGGGCCCTCCTTTTTAAAAAACAAAAACGGCAAAATAAGCGCATGGTGCGCGCATCCTATCGCGTTGGATGCACGGATCCTCTCGCGGTGGGTTCGCGGATCCAAGGGAAAAAAAATGAAATTGTTGGGAAATAAAGATTAAGCTTAAGTGTTTTGTTCTTGAGTGGCTCTAAATAGAGCCGTTGTGTTCATTGAGAGTTTTTGGTACTTATAAGTAAGTACCTATACAGAGTCTAAAGTTGTTGAGGAAGACTCTGTTTCCTTCATCAGTAAAGTGTACTCCATCTCTCCTATACATCTCTTGCATATGAAAGCGCAGATTGTTATTGTAAATGAACCCCATTCTGTAGTCTCGGAAAAAAGCAGAAACAGATTTATTCACATGTTTCCTAGCTTTCTCAATCTGTGGACAAAAATGATCGGACCAGTTCCATTTCTGCCTTTGGCATATGTTAGAATACACAAAGGCAGTTTTAGGGAAAGTGAAATCAGTTCTGCAAAGGTGTCCTTCATAAGCATTCCCAGACCTACCCCAGTCAAAGTGCCTAGGTCATTGCCACCACAGTGCACTATTATGAGGTCAGGGTGTTGGATTTGCATGAAGGATTTCCCCAATGGCATCAATTGGTGCCACTTTAACCCTCTCTGTCCAATCCATTTAATGTCTACATTTGGCAAACCTAGGTCTTTGTGAATGCCTTTGTTTTCTGCATACCTTTGGCTCCAGAAAATATAGCTGTGTCCCACAATCCACACTGTAAGCATCTTGTAAGGAGGTCTGGATGCACTCAGATGGTCTCTGTAAATGAAATGGCAGTTTGGAAAGTAAGATGTTTCTAAAATGGTGGCTAAGATGCAATTTTGAAAAAAGACAAGAAATCATTGGTTGTTTGACAACCTTCTACACTGAAAGGTAGGGTGCATATTTCTGTTTTTTAAACACATGATTCTTATTGGTTAATAAAAACTGATTGTAAGGAACATTATATATGATAAGCTATGTTGAGAAGTCAAGCACACTTGCTGTTTTGATTAGCAACATTGTGTGTGCTGAACTTGTGACCTGTGTGCTCAGTACAGTGTTCCATGACCTGTTTCTATGGTAACTGGCAGAAGGCAGATTGGGGGAAGGGTTGAAATGTATGTCATTTGGAAAGGGTTGAAATGTTTAACCAATAGAAATGTATGTTTGCTTTTGAATTTATGTGGGGAGGAATGTGATTTGATGTTTACATGTATATGTATGGAAAATGAGAGGGAAACTTTGCCATTCTTTGTTTTTTGCTGAGAGGTGCACAGTGCAGAGATTCTGTATAAAAAAATCTGGTGTGTGACTGATATACTTCTTAATCTACAAAACATCTTGAAAGGCGAGTTATTTAATTGTGAGGGGATGTATGTAGACTATTTTCATTTTCATCAGACTAATGTATTTATTCTGCTAAAGTGTAGGGAGTACTTTTTTTCTCTACAATCTTATTGACAGTGTGTGTGCATGTAGAAACCATTTTGTGATAAGGATTTGTTTTTTTCATGTGTTTGTAGACAGATAACTATGCAGTTTTTATATTTTGGTAGATTTAGAAACCAGTCATTGTTTATGAATTTGTGAAATGAGTTATGTTTCTGCAGTAAAATGTAGTACTCCTTCGAGAGGAAGAAATGTGTTTTGGTATAGTGCAAGGGATAGTGTTGTTTGTCTAGAATCACACAGAGAGCCTGTGTGCATTTGGGAACCACTGTGAGAGAAGTGTTTGGTAACATAGTGCATTTGCTGACAGATAACTGTTTTAAAACATGTCATGTTGTGAAGTTTTAGTAGCATTAGAAGACAGTTATGGCTTATTAAATGAGTTAGGTATTGACACTAAAGTGCAGTCGTGAAATATGTAGATTGTGTGCAGTTCCCTTACCTCTTCCACTGTAGTGATAGAGTTTTGGTAAAGTCCTAGGGATAGTGGTGCTTATCTAGAATCTCACTGTGAGTCTGTGTGCATTTGGAAACCACTGTGAGAGAAGCGTTTGGTAACATGGTGTATTTGCTGACAGATAACTGTTATAAAACGTGTCATGTTGTCAAGTTTAAGTAGCATTAGAAGCCAGTGTTTGCTTATGCATTGATAAAATGAGCCATGCTTTGACACTAAAGTGCAGTACCATGTAGTATTGTCTTTACTGCACCAGAACTGAAAATTTAAAATTTTTACCCAGGCACTGTCCTAGAAGTAGTCTGATGATTTAGTCAGTTTCTAAGTACTTATGTTGTGAACCATTCATTACCAAATAGACTGCTTCAAATGTCTATGCAGTATGCATGTAGTTCTCTAACTACCTACACAGTTGTTTTTCACACCTTCAATTCTCTAGACAGTATCCATACACTTCCAGGAAACACCCTGTCACTCTTTTTGTAGTCTTCTAGTGACCCATTCAGCACCATGTAGTAATTCATTCACTGTGCCAAAACCCAAACACTTATAAATTCACCAAGACACTCTCTTTCCAGTACTCTAATGATTCAGTCACTGTCTAAGTATTCATGCACTGAGCCAGGCCTTAGCACATGGACTGCTTAAAACCCCTATGCACTATGCATGCAGTCTTCTGACCACCTAGAGACTTGTCTTTTATACTTTCAATTCTTTTAATTCCCTAGTCAATATCCATATAGTCCAGCAAACATCTTGTCACTCCCTTTGCACTCTTTTAGTGACCTTTTTAGTACCAAGTACTAATCCATTCCGTGTGCGAAAAACCTACCACTTATAAATTCATCCAGGCAGTCTCCTTGCTGTAGTCTAATCATTCAGTCAGTACACAAGTACTTATGCAGTGAGCCGGGCCTTAGCACATACACTGCTTTAAATGCCTATCCACTATGCATTCAGTTCTCTAATCAGCTACACAGTTGTCTTTCGCAGCTTCAATTCCCCAGTCAGTATTCATACACTTCTAGCAAACACCCTGTTACTCACCCAGTGTGTCTCTTTTTAGTACTGTAATCATTCAGTCAGTTAGCATGTAGTCTTTTAGTGAGGTAGGCTTTAGGGCATGAACTGCTTCAAAGTAGTATGCACTATGTATGTAGTGTTTTAATCATCGTCACACTTGTGGTTCAGGGCTATAGTTTCTTAGTCTGTTTTTATATAAAATGTGTTTGTACAGTAATGGAATACTGTAAATTTGAAAGTTATTAATATACATTTATTTGTGATTCTTTTTTGCAGATACTGTTTTTCAACGTTAAATTTGAGAAAGTATGCCAGAAAAAAAAAGAAAAAGAAAAGAACAGAGACAGGAGGATTATTTGAAGAACCATCAACCACAAGTATTGAATGAACAAGATAATGTGGCTAAAAGGAAAACATCTTCTGGTAAGATCACGAAGCAATTTATTAAAAAAGTTTGTAGGAACAAACAGAATGTAGAGAATGCTGCAACTTCAAAGAATTTTTTAAGTAAGAAAAAAAATCAAAATAAGAGGACAAGTAAAAAAGCAAATGTTCAGTCAAAGGAGATAAAGTATGGTAAAAGAAGACAAAATCAGTATAAGGAATTACGCAAAAAAATATTTTACAAGAGAGTAGTGCATAATTTGCTGAAAGATGTGAAGAAATATAAAAAGAGAGCTTTATTTTATAAAAAGAAGAAGCATATTGAAAGCATTGTGGAAAAAGCTTTTGAAGTAAAAAGGAAACTGTTTATTTTAGTGTTAAACAGAATTCGATCACTAGATAAACCAATATATGTAATGAAGGCCAAAAGTAGGAGGAAAAGAGTTATTAATAAAAAAAAATTGTGATTTTTTTTGGGAGAATGGAAACACAGTTCTAGTTCAGAGCCTTTTTTTAATGAAGAGAGTTATTCACCAAGTGAAAAATTATTGTATGCAGTTGACACCAGTGGTAGAGGTTATGAGGTTAGTGATGGTTGTCCAATGGAGAAAGAGAAAATGGTTGAAAGAAATGCAGAAGAAGTGATAGCTGATGAAATTTTAGGGAGACGTGCTAAAAACCCTGTGTACACTTGGGATTGCAGTAGTGTTTGCAGTGTACGACAGGAATCTATTGAAAAATTATGTCGCTTTTTACGAGCCTATACTAAAAAAAGTGTAAAACAAAAGATTAAGCTGTTGCAAGGACTAGACCCTTGCAGAGTGAGAAAACATACTGGTTTGCAAGGTCATTCTCTGGCTTGTCTTTCTAGGAAAAGTTTGTGAAAGTTTTTTTCACCATTTCAGAATGCTGGCAGTACATCATACTCAAATGCGGAAGTTAGTGAGAAGGTTGTATTATGCAAAAAGTCCAGCACTAAAGTTAAGTGAGTTGAACAGTGCTCTTTTACGTGGGTCAGTTTCAGATGTGAAGCAGGTCTGTGAGGATATTGAGTTTTGTTACTTTGGGCCTCAGCAAGAGAGTGAAGAAACTGACACATTAGTAGAACAAAATGTTGAAGTCAATGTAGAACCTGTAATTCCAGAAAAATTTGAGGATGAAATCACAAAGTTTAAGGTAAGTTCAGGTGAAAGACCAAATGTTTCTTGTATTTGTTGTCGGCGAAGTCACTATAAAAATCAGACTAGGGGTGTCAATCTGTATTTAAAAAGTGAAATAGAAGATAATGATAAGTGGATGGAATTTGCAACTTATTTGTTGGTAGAGGATTGTTTTGATTTGGGATGTGAGCACCGTATTTGTTATAATAAATTAGATGAGAATAAAATGCCTGCTAGAGCTGTTCATAATAATATAGAGTTGGTTGCTATTCCTCCAGAGCTGATAGATTTAAATACGTATGAGTCTATTCTGATACAATGTGTTCACCCGTTTTAGGCTATTGTTCGTATGGAGCCCAAAACAAGTAGATTACCTCCATCAGAGTTGCAAAGAGGATCGAAAGGAAGATTTGTGTATTTACCATTAGATTTAAGGAAAAATGTTGAAACTATTGGTGTAGATCATGCAGAAAATGAGCCACTAGTCATTCTAGTTAATGGTGTTCCTACTAAGAATAAGAAAATCTGGCAAGAGTTAGTGGATGTTAGAAAAGTGCAAAAGGCATCATTGTATCTGATAAAGAATAATGAGTACTATAGAATTGTGTTTGTTGGAGAAGAAGAAATAGATTTAGCAGAAGATAGTGAAACATTAAGTGGACAAATTGAAAAAGTGGACATGTCCAGATGTGAAGAGATCTATGAACATTACAGTGTACATCCACTTCATTCCAAAGAGGTGATGGGGAATACAATTGAATTGTTTCAAATGAAAAAAGCAACAGGAAGTCCCATGAGTGTATGGGAAGAGAGTTTGGAAGCTCGTTGTTTCCCGCAGTTCTTTCCAACAGGAAAAGGTGGACGATATGCTGAACATCCTGTGCAGATTCCTGCATCTGAATATAGGACAACAAGATTATATGCAGAAGATCCAAGATTTCGACAATGTATCCCTTATATGTTTCATCTTCTGTTTGAAAGTGACTTGTCTGGACTTTCATATGCAGTAAATCACATTTTAAAAACTGGAATGCATCTTCAAAATGTTACTGCAAAGGATTTTATGGATAAAGTGCATCAGAGAGATGATCATTTAGAATCTCAGTTGATTAATCTGATGGCATGTCAGCGTGAGACTAATGAATATTGTTACCGTCGACATGGAGAACTGAAATGCATGGTACAGAACTTGGGAACTCCTACATGGTTTGTTACACTAGGCTGTGCTGGGTTTGCTGGGGATGATTTACTTGAATTTCTTCGAGAGGCAGATTCCAATATAAATAATATTGAATACAAGACACCTGGAGAATTGTGCTCTTTGGATCCTGTCAATGTATGCAGATATTTCAATCATAGATTTGAAGCTATGATGTCTTTCATCTGCAATAAAAAGAATCCTCCTCTTGGAGAAGTTGTGGATTTCTTTTGGAGAAAGGAGTATCAAGCAAGAGGTGCTCCTCACATACATATGTTGTTATGGGTCAAGGACGCCCCCAAATTTGGAACAGATTCAGATGAAACTGTTTTGTCTTTCATTGAAGATTATGCTACATGTGCTCTTCCAAATAGCAGAGAAGACAAAAACTTAAAAGAACAAGTCTTACGATTTCAAAGCCATAGGTGTGGGAAATACTGTCGACGAAAGTACAAGTCAAAGGATAAGTTCTATACCAAATGTCGTTTTGGATTTCCACGTCCTGTATTAGCCAAAGGAAGAGTGAACAGTTTCATGTCAGCTGTACAACATACCATCACAAGAAAGTCTCCAAAAAACACCTACAACTTAAGAAAAAGCGAAGAATCAAAATACATAAATGACTACAACCCAGTTATTTTATCCATGTGGAACGCTAACATGGATATTCAGTATGTTGCGGACAATTCTATTGCTGTTGCTCGATATGTAACGTTTTACATTACTAAATCAGTAAAGACTGAATTGAAAGAAATGTGGGAAGAGATTTCTCACGAGAAGACTCTAAGTAAGAAGTTATACAGTTTCAGTTTGAAGATGTTATCGCATCGTGAAATTGGAGCATATGAATGTTCAGATCGGTTATCATCTGCAAGTCTATATTCCAAAAGTAGAAGAATCATTTGGGTGAGCCTAGGTCTTGCAGGAATGCGAAATCGGGTACTGAAATCTGTTCAAGAAATTAAATATTTAGCAGAAAATGACCCTGAAAGTACAGATATTTTGAAAACCAACATGTTGGACACATACTATCCAAAGAGAAGTCATCATCTTGAGAACATGTGTCTCTATGAAGTGTTGCAAAACTACACTTTTAAACGGAATATTACAGAGAACATCAACGATGGAAAATATGGAATGATTGGTTCTGAAGGATGTCTGGTGAAAAAAAGGAAAGGAAATTTTATTAATCACAGAAAACTGAGTTGCGACACTGCTGACAAAAGGGAATTTTACTATTTAGCCCTTTTGCAAATGTTCAAACCATGGTGTTCTGAAGTGGAATTACTTGGAGATTTTCCCAGCTCTGAAGATTCATTTAATGCTTATAAAGATAGCATACAATGCAGTGCTTTCGCAAATTATGTGAAAATGTTGAATGACGAAATTGATCAAGAAGCTACAATTGCAGCTGAGATTGCTAGAGACAGTTCTCAAGACAGTCAAAGTTCTGCTGCACTGAGTCAAGATCCACTAGGACAGCCAATTGTTGAAAATGAAGCAGCGATTTCCATGATTGAGGTGGAAAATGTAATATCTGACGTCATCTGCACTGGATTGCGGCCGCGTGAGTTATAGTTCCCTTTACTAACTATAACGGGGGAATTTCATTGGTTTTTTACGAGTGAAATGTCCAGCTAACTATAACATGTGTGAAACCTATGGTTTTTTTAAGTGAATTTGCAAGGTTTTTTAAATGCTAATTCCTAACTATAACGTGTGTGAAACCTATGGTTTTTTCAGTGAATTTGTACGTTTTTTTAAAAGCTAATTCCTAACTATAACGTGCCTGAAACCTATGGTTTTTTCAGTGAATTTGTACGGTTTTGTAAATGCTAATTTATATATGTATTATTTTTTTTTCATATATTTATTTTACAATAAACTACCTATGTATATAGTTATAGATTGACTGTATCCTGTAATTTGGAATGGCTCACCATTTTTTTTGTGAATTTGGATAAAGTTGAACAGCATTGTTAATATCATCTATAAAATTATAAACAGTTTCCAAAGTGTTCTATTTTTTTATGGTTTTTCACCGTGCGCGGACCCTGCGATTTTTTTGAAAACGCACCGTGCGCGTACGGTGCACGCACCCCGGGATTTTTTGCAAAGAAAATAAAATGGTTTTTTTCACCCTTCGGGGTCCTTCATGGACCCCCTGACATAGGCTAAGGGGTCAGGAACTCTCTACCCTGCCCCCTTTTCACGTTCTCCACCTTTCCTTCTCAATGCGACAGACAAAATGGCGTCCGACACTTCCTGATTTCGACCGATTCGAACGTTGACTGACATCTAACAACCAATCAGAATTACGCTTGCGCACGGCACCGTGCGCGCACGGTGTGCGCCTATAGATATATATGTACTTTAAATGCAATTTTCTCAGGAAATACTGAACAGATTGACTCCATATATGCAAAAGGCACTTCCCTGACCTGAGGACTACCTCTTTGCCAAATTTCAAGTAATTCTGTTCAGCCGTTCGGGCTGTACCTTCGATTAAAGGTCCTATGGGAAAATGCATGGGGAAAACGCGTTTTGGGACCCCCCTTTTTTCTCGGCCCCGCTTGATGAATCACCCCGAGACTTTCAGGGTAGGAGCTGAGCGGAGCGCCCCATTAGTTTTGAAAATTTCGCGAGGATTCGTCAACTGGCGCCAAAGTTATTCAAAATTGAATTTTCAGATTTCTTATGGAAACACGGTCCTAACTATCTACTGGCGACCGCCAGTAGAATATATATATATATATATATATATTCACTTAAAAAACCATAGGTTTCACACATGTTATAGTTAGCTGGACATTTCCCTCGTAAAAAACCATTGAAATTCCCCCGTTATAGTTAGCGCAGGCAACTATAACTCACGCGACCGCAATCCTCTGCTGATGACGTCAGATATTACATCACTGTATTTAGACACCTATTTACCCATGTCTTCTTCCATTAATCTTTAGCTATACATATATTACAAATATTTATTTTTCAGAAAGACACATATGTAATCAGTGATGTAATATCTGACGTCATCAGCAGAGGATTGCGGTCGCGTGAGTTATAGTTGCCTGCGCTAACTATAACGGGGGAATTTCAATGGTTTTTTACGAGGGAAATGTCCAGCTAACTATAACGTGTGTGAAACCTATGGTTTTTTAAGTGAATTTGTACGGTTTTTTAAATGCTAAGTTATGTATTTATTAATATTTTTTTTTTCAGGTTTTTCACCGTGCGCGCACCGTACGCGCGCGAAGCGCACCAAGCGCCCACGATACGTTATGCGTGCCGTGCGCGTACAGTGAGCGCACTCCGCGATTTAAAAAAAAAAAAAAAAAAAAAATTGTTTTTTTTACCCTTGGGGGTCCTTCAGTGACCCCCTGACAAAGGCTAGGGGGTCAGGAACTGTCCATCCTGCCCACTTTTCACGTTTTCCACCTTTTTTTTTCCACTGCCTCAGACTGCGAGAGACAAAATGGCGGCGGACACTTCCTGATTTTGACCGATTCGAATGTTTACTGGCATCTAACAACCAATCAGAATTGCGCTCGCACACGGCACCGTGCGCGTACGGTATGCTTACCGTACGCGCACGGTGCGCGCTTATAGATATATATGTACTTTTAACTGCAATTTTCTCAGGAACTACTGAACAGATTTACACCAGACCTGCAAAAGGCACATCCCTGACCTGAGGACTACCTCTCTGCCAAATTTCAAGTAATTCTGTTCAGCCGTTTGAGCTGTACCTTGGACTAAAGGTCCCTATGGAAAATTGCATGGGAAAAACGCGTTTTGGGACCCCCCTTTTTTCTCAGCCCCCGCTTGACGAATCCCCCCCCCCCGAGACTTTCAGGGTAGGAGCGGAGCGCCCCACCTATTTTGAAAATTTCACGAGGATTCATCAATCGGCGCAAAAGTTATTCCAAATAGAATGTTGCGGATTTCCTATGGAAACACGGTCCTAACTATAACCATCTACTGGCGACCGCCAGTAGATAATATATATATATATATATATATATATATATATATATATATATATATATATATATATATACATCACACGCTGCAGACTTTTTCAAAGAAGGACTCGCAAGAGTATCAAACAATTTCTAACGTGTAGCTCTACATACTGTGTTTATGTCTTGGTCTGTCCATGTCAAAAGTGGTATGTGGGAAGCACTACATTGATGGCTAAAAAACGTGTGCTAGAACACATGCGGGCTATAAACAAAAAAGATACTCACTATCCCATTGCCAGACACTTTGAATTGTTCCACCTATCTAATAGCTCATTACTTAGCTACTTTGTGATCGACCAAGTACATACTGGTCCCAGGGGAGGTAACAGAACATTATTGTTACGGAAAAGAGAATCTAGATGGATCATTGAACTGGAAACTAAGTACCCTAAGGGGCATAATCTTGATGAAGAATTAAACACCCACTTACGGGATAATTAGACCTATATTACACTTTAGCTGTCTGTGTATAAAGCTGCTAGCATTCATTCTGTTGTTGCTTTTATATTGAAGTACTTACTATGATGTAATAGTGTGTGCCGATATATTTTAATATGTGATTTTACATATTTTCTTTCATGTTTGCTATTTTTACACAGGAAGAAAGGAAGGGTTATTCCAGTTGTGGATTGTTTCTTCCGTTCCTGTTACCCTACCCTTTTCTTCCGCAATCCATGGGTCTTTCCCAGATAAGATTACTATATATATTATTTTTTCCTTATTCTGAATCGTTGTGTTGTGCACTATATCTATTGTTTCTTCCTTGCATTTCTTGAATCTTTAAAACGGTTAGAACTGTGTACTACTTATGTTTGCTGACAACCTTAGTCAAGTTGTCAATTTTGATCTGTCCTCTGTAATATATTATCAAGTCAGGCACAATATATTCTATTTAGTGGGTAATCAGCCTAATACATCAGGGGCACTAAGCCGCCAGTATATTGAAACAAAGGTATCAAGTCTGATTTTTTCCCCGCTCTAGATATAAGTTTGATCACCTGACTATATGTGATCTGTGTGTTTATCTTAAATTTTGTCAAGCACTATTGGCCGTCTTAAGTAATTATACTGATTCGACCAGACTCACTTTTTGACAGAATATGATCACAGTTAGAGGATTATGGGTCTACAATAACGAAATTCCATTGTATATATCTTACATTTAATGTATACCTGTTTTGTCTATTCCAATTGATCTATTGAGTATAAAACATAACGTATCATTCGTTTTTTAGACATTCAGACATGGCCGCTACATTCGTAGGTCGAGACCATTTGACAAACAGTAGTCCTTCTTTCATGTTTGTACCTATAAAGTTTCCTTTGAAATGTACACGACTTTGTGTGAGCAAGACAGCTTGTCTGTCGAAACGCGTTACCGTGGTGAATAAATCTTGGTTTTCCCTGAGTGCGAGTCCTTCTTTGAAGAAGTCTGCAGCGTGTGATAATTATACCGGGAGACCTGCCCGGTTTGACTCGCCACCTGTCTACGGGCCACAGACTTTGGAAACTTGGTCGTTTGGAAAGCTATATATATATATATATATATATATATATATATATATATATTTTTTTTTTTTACATATTACATAAAATGTACTAATGACATCATCCACAGAAACACACAACCATGCACACCCCCATAGAAAGCCTCATACACCCACTCCCACAAACCACTCACATACAAGTTCACAGACCCATACAAGCCCGCACACATCCACTCACTGATCAATAGAGCCATTAACACATCCACTCACCCATACACCCACTCACACAACCATTATCTCACCCATACAGCAATTCATGCACCCACTCAGTCACCCATACAGCCACAGCCACACATACAAGCGCTGGGACATCCCATTGCCGGGACAGCCATGCGTTTACAAATTATATAACATAACATAACTCACACACTGAGCCAGTCGCACATACAGCTACTCATACACCTATTCGCTCACCCATACAGTCACTCTCACAGCAACCCACTCACCCATACAGTTATTCACACACCCATTCACTTACTCATACATATACTAGCACAAGTACTCACTAACCTATACAGTCACTAACACAAGCACACACTCACCCATACAGCCACTCACACACTGCATCACTTACCTATATATCCTCTCACATACCCACTCACTCACGCATACACCACTGACAGAGCCACAGGCGGTCATTCACTCACCCATACACCAATCCACATACCCACTCACACACCAGTACAACCACTCACGTACCCATACAAACCACGGGCTGATCCACGGGCATCTCAGACCTTCTCCACTTCAGCTTCTTGACGTGCTCCATCGCCGCCTTGGGAAACGTGAATTTTGCAATCCCCATCTCGGCCCACCCGTAAGCGGGCTGGATACGGAATGCCTTCAGACTGCGAGAATTTTTTAGCTGCGCCAAACTCTCTCCTCGCTGACTGGACAGTCACCGTAAAGTCAGGGAATAAGTACAGAGTATTCCCCTGGTGATTAATCGTGCCCTTTTCTCTCGCGAGCCTCAAGATGGCATCGTGGTCCTGATAGTTCAGTAGGCAGGCGATTATAGGGCGAGGCGGGCACCAGGAACAGGTCTTGCAGCCAGCGAGTGATGGACACGCTCCACTATAAACATCGGAGAGAGATTTTCAGGGCCAAACATGTCCTTGACCAGGGACTCGAAAAAAGTCTCCATCCTGCCAGTGTTGGTAGATTCAGGAAGGCCTGTGGCGCGAACTTTGTTGCGGTGCGACCGCGCCTCCAAATCTTCATTTTTTGCTTGGATGAGCGCTAAGACTTTTTCCATGTGGAGTGCCTTGTCCATCACTTTTCCGAGGCCATCTTCGGTTGTGGAGACACGTTGCTTAAGTTCCCCCATCCTTTCATTCTGCTTCCCGAGCTGGGATGACATATGGTCCAACCTGTGGTTCACCGCTGCCATAGGCCCTTCAATAGATTGGAGACTCTTCTGCATGGTGAGCAGAGTTGCTTCCAGCGCGGGGGGGGGCCCTCACCATGGGCGTCCGCCTCGGAGTCAGAGACCGCCCTTTGCTGCGATTTAGTGGATTTGCGTGCCTCCAACATGAGGCAAGGCTGCGTCTTGTCAGTTCTGCCCATATCTACTGCTGACAAAATGAAGGGGAGTCCCACTTCTCCGCCGCCGGGTCCCTAGGGCTCGAGCCCCCAGCCAGCAGTTATAGTCGTGGCACACCGCAGGCACAATGAAACACTCTCTGGGGCACAACGACTCTCTGGGCAACTCAGATTTATCAGGCTCAACAGCGAATCAGTCCCAGGTGATATACAATATACACCAGGCACGGGAATTATCAGCCCTGAGAGGCGATCTAACGCAGAGCAGCCAGTCCACAATGCCGCCTACAGGGTACAGCTGCTGTGTGTATCAGAACTGCTACACCTCCAGAGTCAATGCACAACTAGACGCGCCTTCAGCCACACAGAAGGCCCAAGGGGTGCCGGGCCTGGATGGTATGGGGAGTCCGAAGAGAAATCAACTAGAGTACACCATGAGGGGGAGGCCTCCCAGATCTATCCAGAATATTGATGCCATCACCGGTCGTGCAGGGAGACACGAGCGCCACCCCGCCTCAGCCACACTTACAGGCTGCAGCATGCAGAGCACGGCCATACGCGCCATCCCTCACCCACCGCCGCAGCTGAGGACTAGGAGCCCAGCCGCTCCCCACTCACCACCGCCTGCAGTCGGCTCCACCAGCCTTACAGTCCTCAGGCGCAAACACAGCGGGGGTCTGACGCGTCCCCAGGCAAGTACCTGGCTCAGTATGCATCAGTCAATGCAGTGAGGTAGGCCACAGATCTTCAGGTGCCTTAGAGGATAGCAATAATCGTCGCTGTCCTGGGCTCCGTGAATGCACACCGCAGCAGTGGCAGCAGCCCCAGCACTCTGCTGGCCGGCACGCTCCGCTGAATGCCCCTGGTCAGTCCCAAAGGGTGCAAAAGTGAGTAGTCCACACCTCGGTCCTCGGGCCACACTGGCGATCGCTCCAGCACCCTCCGATCGGCAGATTAACCCCTCGCCGGCCGCACGTACAGTTGCTGAGGTGGGGAGAATATTTGTCAGGCTGCGGCGGCTGCCATCTTGTTGCTCGTCAGGCAGAACGCGAAAATCGAATTTTCAGTCGTCACAATGCCAGCAGGTAGCCAGGATTCCTCCGCAGGTTACAGGGTGCTAGAGCGATGCAGGACAGCAGTTTACAGGCTTCAGTGCTGCAATATTAGGCGGATTTTAGGCGGATGAGAGATCAGTCAGGCCGAGCTGCACTATAGTGCGGCCATCTTGCCTGGCACCCTATAGCGCCCCCCTGCTGACGAAATCTCACTAATGAGGGAATTTTCGCTACAAGGAATGGACTTTACTGTGGAACACTGACCTGGGGAGACCATGCCAATAATTATGGTCTCTCAGGAATATTCCATCTTAGTGAAGGGAACGTCCAGGAGTTTAGGTAACTCTCTCCACTTTCAACTGGTAGGGGCACGTGTTAGACCTGAAAGCCTTAGGGTGGTCTTCCCCCAAGGATTTTGCCTGCTTACCTCCAATTTTCCTGAATTGGTTTTTGTTGGACTTAGGACTCTGTGCTCTTTACCACTGCTAACCAGTGCAAAAGTGCTTGTGCTCACACCCCTAAACGTAGTTTATTTGATATATACCTAATTGGCATATTTGATATACTTGTAAATTCCTGGTAAAGTGGAATACCAAATACACAGGGCCTGTAAATTAAATGCTACCATTGGGCTTGCAGCACTGATTGTGCCACCCACCTAGTAGCCCTTTAAACCTAGTCCCAGGCCTGTTATTGCAACCTGCAGGCAGTGTTACACAGTCATGTTGGCTTGGCATTTAAAACCCCTTGCCGAGTCTTACTCACCCCATTTATTACATATGTCACCACTAAGGTAGGCCCTAGGTAGCCCATAGGGCAGGGTGCTATGTAATTAAAAGGTAGGACATATGATTTTAAGTTTTATATGTCCTGGTTGTGAAAAACCTCCAAACTCATTTTTCACTACTGTGAGGCCCACCTCTCTCATAGGATAACATTGCGGATTCCTTATTACATGTATTAAGCTGTAATTCCTAATATAGAGATGGTTGATTTATCAATCAATCATGGATTTGTAGAGCACGCTAATCACCTGTGAGGGTTCCAAGCGTTAGATCCAGTCTGCTTGGGATTTCAGTTGAAGAGCGAGGTCTGGAATCCCCTTCTGAATTCCTGGAGGGAGGGAGTGATATGTCTTCAGGTAAATGTGGAGTCTGTTCTAGGATTTTGTGGTGAGGTAGGAGAAGAAATTACTTCCACTGTTGCTGCGGCTGATGCAGGGGTGTGGTGGCAGAGAGAGAGGCAGAGTACAGTGGTCTTGAGGGATGGTTGAAGCTCAGGTGGTGTTTGATGTATGCTGGTCCTTGATTGTAAAGGGCTTTGTTGGCGTGCGTCAGGATCTTGAATTGGCATATCTTGTGTACAGGGAGCCAGAAGAGTTTCTTCAGGTGGGGGTGATGCGAGTCTGTCTGGGGAGGTCGAGGAGGTGTGATATGATTCCTGCATAAAGAGTTTTGCCATAATCCAGGCGACTGGTGATTAGGACTTGAGTGATGGTACATCTGGTGGGTACAGGGAGCCATTCGGAGATCTTACAAAGCAGGTGGAGGTGAGGAAGTAGGCGGAGGAGACTGTGTTTATGTGCCTCTGTTTAGTACCGATGGAATGGTAATGATAAATCCTCTTTAAAGTTGGATTTATTGTTAGTATTTTAAAAATGCCACTTTTAGAGAGGCATTTTTCTGCTCTTAGCCATTTGGTGTCTTCTGCCTGTCTCTGATCAGAGTATGGGTTGCATGACTGCTGGGCTTTGTGTACTCCATCTAGAGACCCACACACAAAGGGAGCTTGAATGGGTCTTCCTGGGAGGATGGAAGGGAGGAGCAGGGCACAGTCTCATACTTACACCTGAATAGGCTGTGTCCTGTCCACACACAATGGGCTGCATATCCCCCGTACTGAGTCTGGAGACAGGGCAGGAAGGGAAGACCTCTGTGCACTTCAAAGACCCTTCTTTGACGTCTACCCCACTTCAAAGGCACAACTGGGTATAAGTACTGGACCTCCGACACCACCAACTCATTACACTTCTGGACCTGTAACCACTCCGTTAAGAAGATGAACTGGTGTGCTGAAGGACTGCTACTCTGCTGGGCTGCTACTCTGAAGGAACTGCTGCCTTGCTGTGTGCCCTGCTACTCTCTGTTGCCTAGGTGCTAAAGATCGGACCAACACAACTTCAATCCAGAGTGACTCCAAGGGGTAGCTGACTAGCTTCCTCAACTGAACGTTCAGGGACATAAAAGAATTCCAACTACCCTGCTCCAATTGAATCATTGGAAGTGGGCATAAGGGATTGCTCCAGGGCAACCGAAGCATCATTTGCTGAGAGAACAGAATCCGGACATCGCCACTGTTGCGGGAACATGACCAGTGCATTGCACTCTGAACCAGCGCTTCGCTGTCAGATCCACTGCATTGCTGTCACTGCATAGAAAGGATCGTAGCAGCGTGAAGAAACCCAGTGCATCGCCTATGGAACATCACACTTCCGAAACGGTGCATTGTTTAGGGAACTGATGCATTGCCACTGCTGGGTGGAGAAAATTGATGCATCACCTCTATTGCAGGATCAACACAGATGCATTGCTTGGCTGCACCCCTCATCTTCGTTGTCGCAACTGGGATCAAAGTACTTTTGTTCAGTGGGCCTCAGGGGGTCCCTGTATCCGGCCTATGCTCCATCGCGGTCAGCCTGAACTTTTGACTTTGTCCTAGTCCGATGCGACCAGATATGCCAAATAGGTGCTTATTACTTCTAAGCGATATTTTGCAGTTCATTATTTTAAAATTCATATTGCATGTGCTATTTATTGGATTTTTGTAATTTGTCTTGTTTTATCATTTTGTGATGTTTACACTATGTTACTGTTTAAAGTGTTGCACAAATGGTTTACACATTGCCTCTTAAGTTACGCCGGACCGTTCTCTGCTAAGCTACCAGACGATGAGCAAAGACTACTTTAAAGGTACGTTGATGGCTTACCCTGACTAGGACAGTGGTGTACCACAGGCACCCGCAGCCCCGGTGGTGCAGGGGGGCCCCAAGCTGCAGGGAACCCCTCAGCACAGTACTCTGGCCTGGGAGCTCTGGAGTAAATCCGGAGCGGGGCCCCTCCATGTACCTTGCAGGGGGGGTCCCCTCAAGTTTCATTACCTACGTGGACTAGGATTGATTGCTGCTTGACCCCAGTCAACCAGGAACCCAATTTCCAACACACACACACATACACACACACACAAATATATATAACAAGTATTGGTATAGCCAATAGATCTCGCCTTTGGGACCTTATAAGTGTTTAGCCATGCAACAGCAGAGGGGTAGAAGGGTGCAAGGCAGAGCATGAGGAGCGTCTAGCAGCACCAGGCATGTCAGCATTTTTTTCGGACCCCTATACAAACAACTATGCTGGGCCCCAAGTCACAAGCGCCTGTTCCGAAGTTTTAAAATAAAGTGTTATGGGAAAGAAAAAACACAGTAGCTCCAGTCTCCGCCACCAACTAATGATTTCAAATGCATCAGCTGAGATGAAAAAACACAAAATGCTAGCTTCGAAACCTATGCATAGATTTTATAGCACAAGCACCGGTGCTGTCAAAGCACAGGGTCTGAGGAAAAGAGTCCCTTTGGCAGTCCTAAGCATTAGTGCTTTCAGTGGGATGAGAATGGTAAGGGTTATCTTTAAAAGGGGCATGGTTAATGAAGCTTTATCTCGAAATCAAATCCTTTACAAGAGACGTGGTCTTAGATGAACAAAACAAATCAAATAAAAATTGGTAATATCTATGTACGTGAGTCACACAGAGCACCAACAGAAGTGTCAAAGGAACTTCAAAAAAGTCACTAAGTACCAATTATCAGAGTTCCCTAGCTCAGAATCCTCTCCTAACTTGGTAGGTCTGGTCTAGAAAAATTCAAAGCAGCTCATATTGCAGTGGGCTGGATTTTTCATCTTCTCAGGATGAGGTCAGCTGCCTATGAAAAGAGAGCTCGGTGAAAGACTACACCACAGCCGGCCCAACTGGGACTTATAGTCTTTCCAATGTCCTCCATTTTGAGAATGAAATTCCTCCAAGCTCATTCAAAGAAAAAAAAAAAGCTCCCTGCACAGATTCGCAGGGCGGAAAGCTCCATGCAAGGGCATGAAATGTAATCTCGGTCCCTGCCAGGCAATGCGGCCCTGGTTACACTGCCTGAAGGTCACCAACCCAGTGGAGAAGTCAGATAAGCTTGGTGAACTTCCAAGGCAGACGAGTCCGATACTGTGAGCGCGGGGCACACGAGTTCTCGAGCCCACAGAGAGGGGGGTGACATTAGCTGTTTATAGCGCAGGTGGAAATGCAACGAGGTACAGTCGAGTTATTGTGATCTGCGCACAAGCTGTAGATACTGCCTGTTCTCACTTTAAATTAAAAAGAAAAAGGCTGGTAAAATGTCATCAGGTAAATGTCAACTACGGGATACATAATAGAATATACACGTTTTGCCTCATTGCATATTAATTATATATTTTATTATTATATAAACTGAAGCAGTTTGTGCTTTGCCCAGGAGTGAATATCATTTGCTAAATTCCTGTTACACAAGCAGAAAAACCAGGAAACAAATGAACATACACAAACAGCATATTTAATAAGTGATATTTTAAAAGATAGCCGTGACCTGATTTCCTGCACTTACACCGATGCATAACACGCTAGGTTGGGTCAAAACGGTATTGGACTTTTTCACCGTTATAGGTGTGGAATTAAAAAACAAAGCATGTAATGGTGGAGTCAAATAAAAAAAACAGGGCTAAGCAAAAGTGTCGAAAGACACCACTGACTTGAAGGCATGAATAGGAGGCATTGCTGCAGAAGTACCTTCTTTCTTTAAAAAATTAAAACCTCTTAATATATAGGAAAAAAAACACGAATTCAATGTGGGACTGGCGCATTAATGGAGAGGCAAAACGAGAGCGAGTGAGTGGGCGATGAGAGAGGCACGTGAAAGTGAACGCGATCGCGTGCTGTAAGGGTGCCCAGGAGCAATGCGCCTAATGAGCCATGACGAGAGGAAAGCCAGATGGCGCCTGTGCGCGTAACTGTGCACGTAACCGCACGCTATAGGCCACACAAAGCGTGTGGTGAGCATTTTGAAGCCCACTTACTAAAAGTCTCGACAGTGCAGTGCATGCGCTGGCTCAGGCGAGACCTAAAAACAAGGTTAAAGGGACATTAGGAATTGTAATTATATCTTACTTTACATTAAAAAACGAAAACCTTAGAAATTCACTGAATAAACCAAAGGCTAAAGCTACATTATACTTAGGTGAAAAAGACAGTTCACATGCCATTTTAAACTAAAAACAACACTGCAATTCACCAGTTATAGTTACCTCAAGTAATTATAAGTTGAGCTGAGTGGAAACACCAGGATTCAAACTGTGAGTGGGAGGTCAAACACTGATCCTTCAAGTGAATACATGAGTGTACAGATCCATCAGACTAATAAATCGGTTTGGTATCTTCAACATAGCATCATTATTGTGGAGACTTGAATTTGACTATGGTCACACACTATCAGGGTGGGGACCGTGACATCCCTATAATCACACACCATCTCTCTGGGGACCTGAGCATCCCTATAATAGCACACTATCTCTGTGGAGACCTGAGCATGCCTATAATCACAAACTATCACTGTAGAAACCTGGCCATCAATATAATCAAATACTATTTCTGTGGGGACATGGCATTCCTATAATCACACACTATCTGTGTGGGGACCTGGGCATCCCTATAATACTGTAATAACACACTATCTCTGCCTGTGGAGACCAGGCATCTCTATAATCACACACTATCTCTGTGGAAACCTGACCATCAATATAATCACACACTATGTGGAAACCTGGCCATTCCTATAATCACACACTATCTCAGTGGGGACCTGGGTATCCCTATTATCACACACAATATCTGTGGGGACTTGAACATTACTATAATCACACACTATCTCTGTGGGGACTGGCATCCTTATTATCACATACTATCTCTGTGGAAACCTGGCCATCAACATAATGACACTATCTCTGTGGGGACCTGGGCATCCCTATAATCACACACTATCTCTGTGGGGACCTGGGCATCCCTATAATCACACACCATCTCTGTGGGGACCTTGACATCCCTATAATCACACACTATCTCTGTGGGGACCTGGGCATACCTATAATCACACATTATCTCTGTGGGAACCTGGGCATACCTATAATGAATATGCTACTTACCAGTATGCATCTGTTCTTGGCATGTAGGGCTGCTGACATTCATATCTGTGCATAGATCGCCGCCTAGTGTTGGGTCCGGATGATTGCACATTGTTGTCCTGGAAGAGTCTTCGAAGTATCCTGAGATGGGTGACTCCTCCCCTGGACCACAGTGCGCATGGGCATCCTCTCCATCCTCAGATTGTTTTTCGCCATTGTGGCAGTGATGGAGTAGATACAGGAAGTGATGACCATGCTATACAGTAATTCTGAGAGCTGCAGCTGCGACAGGCGCCGGGGAGGAGGGTGGGCGATATGAATGTCAGCAGCCCTACATGCCAAGAACAGATGCATACTGGTAAGTAGCATATTCAGTTTGAGGCATGTGGGCTGCTGAATTCATATCTGTGCATAGAATACACAGCAGTACCTCCTATTAGCGGCGGCTACCCGTGCCAGCTGCAGCAGTCTGAAAAAGAGTTTTGAGAACAGCCTGTCCTACAGCTGCCTGCTGTTTTGAGTGTACATCTACACAGTAGTGTTTTGTAAATGTATGTATAGTGGACCATGTGGCTGCTCTACATATTTCTTGTAAAGGAATGTTTCCCAGGAAAGCCATGGAGGCCCCTAACTTCCGTGTTGAGTGGGCTCGTGGTGGAATCGTTAATGTGCGTTTAGCTTTTTGATAACAAATTTGGATACATTTAACGATCTATCTGGCTATACCTGCTTTGGAAATGGCGTTGCCTTTGTGTTGTGGAGAGAAGGCAACAAAGAATTGTTTAGTCTTCCTAAAGTTTTTAGTTCTGTCAATATAGTACATGAGGGCCCTCTTTACATCTAGTGTGTGGAGCATCCTCTCAGCGACATTTTGTGGGTTTTGAAAGAAAACGGGCAGTTCGATGGTTTGGTTCATGTGGAACTGCGATATTACTTTAGGCATGAATTTGGGGTTGGTACGCAGTACGACCCGGTTTGCGTGAACTTGTATAAATGGCTCTTGAATGGTTAGTGCCTGGAGTTCACTAACTCTTCTTAAGGAAGTGATGGCAACCAGGAAAGCCACTTTCCAGGTAAGGAATTGAATCTCACAAGAATGGAGAGGTTCAAAGGGTGGACCCATTAGTCTGGTGAGGACCAAGTTGAGGTTCCACACCGGGGCTGGGGGGTGCTTTGGGGGAATCACCCGTTTAAGGCCTTCCAAGAAGGCTTTGATGGCAGGCACTCTGAATAAAGAGAGGTGCTGCCTGTTTTGGAGATAGGCTGCTATTGCGGTTAAATGGACACGTATTGAGGTGTATGCTAGATTGCATCGGTATAGGTGTAATAGATAGCAGATTATGTTCTGAATAGATGCGTCTAGCGGGTTAATGTGATTGTTGGTGCAATAAACGACAAACCGCTTCCATTTGGCTGCATAGCAAGCTCTGGTAGTGGGTCTCCTAGCTTCCTTAATGATTTCCATACATTCAGGTGGCAGGTTTAGGTAGCCAAACTCTAGGACTTCAGGAGCCAGATTGCCAGGTTCAGCTGTTGCGGATCTGGGTGTTGAATTTCTCCATGGTTCTGCGTCAAAAGCGCGGGTTTGATCCGCAGTCTTTGATGCGGCACCACGGAAAGTTCCAGAAAGGTGGTGTACCATGGCTGGCGTGCCCATGTTGGAGCAACCAGGATGAGTGTCAGTGAGTGCTGTCGCAGTTTGCGTGCCACCAGCGGTATCAACGGCGCTGGGGAAAAAGCGTACGCAAATCTGCCGGACCAGTTCATCCATATCGCATTGCCCTGCGACTGTGGATGTGGGAACCTGGCGGCAAAGCTTTGGCATTTGGCGTTTTCCCTTGTGGCGAATAGGTCTATCTCTGGATGACCCCACTGCTGGAAGTACGGTTGGAGTACTGATGGGTGTAACTCCCACTCGTGCATTTGGTGGCTGTGTCTGCTGAGCAGATCCGCCATCTGGTTGTCCTTGCCGGGGAGGTGTTCCGCCATGAGCAATATGTTCGTCTGAATGGCCCACTTCCACATGCTCTGAGCCAGATGAGACAGCTGTGGGGAGTGTGTTCCTCCCTGCTTCTGTATGTAGTACATGGCAGTCATGTTGTCCGTCCGGATCAACACGACTTTGTTGCACAGGTGTACTTTGAATGCTTTCATTGCCAGGAAGATTGCCATCAGTTCCAGAAGGTTGATGTGCATCTTTTTCTGTTGTGTAGTCCACAGTCCCTGCACTGTGTAATTGAGTACATGAGCTCCCCATCCCTGGAGAGACGCATCCGCTGTCAGTATTATTTGTGGGACAGGCTCTTGGAACGGTCGGCCCTTGCAAAGGTTTTGTGGATTCCACCAATGCAGAGAGTTGTATGCCCGACCGCTCACCAACACTAGGTCTTTCAACTGTCCTTGAGCCTGATTCCACTGACGTGCTAAGCACTCCTGAAGCGGGCGCATATGTAGTCTCGCGTGTGGGACTATGAAGATGCAGGAGGCCATCATGCCTATCAACTGCATGAACACTCGCGCCGAAAGGGAGGTTTGAATTTTGAGATCAGCAGTTGCATGCTGTTGATTCTCACTAAAGTTGGCTGAGCTGTGGCAGCCAGAGTGTTGATTGTCGCGCCTAAGTACTGTTGTACGTGCGCAGGTTGGAGACTTGATTTTGGGTAATTTAGTGAGAATCCCAGATCGTGAAGAAGGTGAATGGTGTGGGACATGTGGGCGGCACATTGTTGTGCTGATTTGGCCTGAACTAGCCAGTCGTCCAAATAAGGGAAGACGTGAATATTTTGTCTTCGTAGATGCGCGGCCACTGTCGCCAGGCACTTGGTAAAGACCCTGGGCGCTGTTGTTACTCCGAAGGGGAGAACTTTGAACTGATAGTGATTCCCTTGAATGGTGAATCTGAGGTATTTCCTGTGTGAAGGGTGTATTGGTATGTGGAAGTATCTAGTGTAGCTAGGAAATCCCCCTGAGTGAGTAGTGGGAGAACCTGTTGGAGGGTGAGCATATGGAAATGCTCCGACAGTATATATAGGTTTAGGGGTCGCAGGTCTAGGATAGGTCGGAGCGAGCCGTCCTTTTTTGGGATCAAGAAGTACAGAGAGTACACTCCTGTGCCCTGCTGGGTGGTGGGCACTACTTCTATGGCCCCTTTTGCGAGCATAGCAAGCACTTCTTGCTGGAGTAAATGTAAGTGTTCGGCTGACATAGGACGGTGCTTTGGTGGTATATTGGGTGGAGTGGAAGTTAGTTCCAGACAGTACCCATGTTGAATGATGTCCCTGACCCACCTGTCCGTGGTGATGTTCTTCCAAGCGGGCAGGAACAGCTGGAGTCGCCCCCCGACAGGTGTTAACTGGTCGGGGGGTAGGGAGAGGGCGTCACTGTTAGTTTTTTGGGGAGGACCTGGTGTTGCCATATCCACGTCCCCTGCCTTTGGCGCTGGATCCACGGTATCCACCCCTGTTGTTTTTGTCGTAGGTGGTTTGTGTGCCACCTTTGGCATACTGTTTTTTTTTTTTTTTTCAACAAACTTTATTGGTTTCTTCAGGATTACAACTTTCGGCATCATCAGTACACCGCATAGCAAATCAATATCGACAGATGCTTCAAAGAGGCTCCGACATAGGAAGCCGCGAGAGCGATATCTACCAATTACCAATGGGCCAATCTAACACGTGTCACCTGGAAGTGTTCCGGTTGTGGCGTCATCCATAATCCCATTATTGGGCCTTCAGCCATCGTGCCGCACCCCTCTCAACCATCAGTTCCTTAGTTAGTGCACCTCTGTCAAGGCAAGGAACCGCACAGTACGAATATCGAAAAGCAACAATGCGTGGGTGCGACACCTTGGAGCGTCCATTACCTTCAATATTTTACAATCGATATCTCCGTGAATTCACTGTATCCAAACCAATCTTAAACAAAACAACCAAAACAACAATTCCCCCCCACCCCCCTCCCAGCTGCTTCCCCCAACCCAACTGCCCCCCCCTATCCCTCCCCCCTCACTGCCGGGTCACTGGCACTCAAAGTTCGTATATCTAAGTACTCACACGGGGCCACCTGAGATCTCCCTCTCTGGACCTGGGGTTTCCCCCACTTCAATGGACATTCCAGCTGTACTGGGTATCGTGATTTGGGAGGCCTGTCCCGCTATTTCCTGCATCATTACCCCCCATGCTAGTAGCACCTCAGGCAACTTGGGGTCTCTCCTGGTGTTCCGTATGTGTCCTTCTTCAGCTAGGGCCCATTCCCTTAAATCTGACCTCCACTTTGCCAATACAGGTCCTCGCTGCGTCAACCAGTGGATTGCAATACGCCTTTTGGCTATCACTAACCCCAGGACCAGAAACCGCCTGCTTATCTTGCGCTTCGGGTCTCGCGGAATCAAGCCCAGTAAACATACACGGGGATCCAATGCAATCGTCCAACCGGTTATCCTAGTCAGTTCACCAATAACCGCTCCCCAGTACGTCTGGATCACTGGGCACGTCCAAACCATATGCAGGAAATCTGCTGGAACACCACGACATCTGGGACAGTGGGGGTCCCTGGAGCCATCAATGGCGTGCAACCTTCTAGGGGAGAGGTATGTCATGTGTATTATGTTGTACTGAATTTGCTTAAAGCGATTGCTCACTGCCACCTTCCGCACACTTTCGTGGATTCGCACCCAGTCGCGTGGTGCAAACTCCTGCGGGCACACCTGCTGCCATTTTTCTTCAATTTTTAGGGGGCCGGTCTTTTTATCATCCCTCAACGCCTTATAGAGATGTGTAACACAGTTTCGCCCTCCCCCCACGGCGATCATAGTGACCAGAGTCCGGGTGTAACCCGGGGCTTCCGGAAACGTTGGCCACAATTGACGTGCCGTTGCTGCTATTTTTGCATAGTGTAGAAACTGCCCTGCCCCCAACTCAAAGGCGGTCATTGCCTCCTGATACGTAATAAATTTATCTTCTGGGTACAGGTCGGCCAACATCAGGCAGCCCCCTGACCTCCACGCCTCCGTTGACATGACTTGTTCAATCTGCGCAAAGGGCGGCATCTGCCAGAGGTCCGCCTCCCGGGCAAAAGGTCTATCTTGAATAATTTTACGTACCACTCGGTTCCAAATTGCAGCCCCAAGCTGCACCAGAGGCGGGTCCAGCCCCCCAGCCCGCCACAACAATGCCCCGAGCTGTCGGTCCCCATACGTACCCGCCAGCAGGGACCTCTCCCAAGAGGGATCCACGTCCAACCAGGCGATGGCATGTTGTAATTGCGATGCAAAGTAGTAAAGCTCTAGATCCGGGATCTCCAAACCCCCTCTACCCCAGCTACGTTTCAGGACCTCCAAACTAACCCTGCATCGCTTCCCGTTCCATAACAGTTGGATCAGGAGCGAATCGAGTTCCCGAAAAACCCGGTGTGGGATTTCGAAAAACGACCCTTGCATAGTATAGAGACATCGGGGCAGGACTACCATCTTTATGAGTGAAATCTTTCCCATCAGGGAAAGGTTAAGAGTATTCCAAAAGGTAATACTACCCTGTAACCCCCGGATAATCCTCCCCATATTACGTCGATAGAACCCTTCCTCGGACCTAGCAAGCCATATCCCTAAGTATCGGATCGTGTCCTCCGCCCAAGGAAGTTCCAGGTCCGGTCGCTGGTCCGCCTCCCAGTCAATCTTGGATTCAATCGAGTAGAGCTGTGACTTTGCTCTGTTAATATAGAGTCCGGAGGCGTCAGCGAATTTGGCCAGCGCTGTTAACAATATCGGCAGAGATTGGGTCGGTCGACTCAGATATATTAACGCATCGTCGGCATACATTGACACCACATGCTCCGTGTTCCCCACCCGTATGCCCCGCCCCTCAAGTATCCTGCGCAAGTGGCACGCCAACGGCTCCATTGCCAGGGCAAACAGCAATGGGGAAAGCGGGCATCCCTGCCGCGTTCCCCTCTCTATGGTAAATGTATCCGACACGTAGCGACCCGTGCGGACCCGTGCCATCGGCCGAGCATACAATAACTTGATCCAATTGACAAATCCTGTCCCCAAGCCCATCTTAAGCAGAACCTGCCAGAGATAATTCCATCCCAATGAATCGAACGCCTGTTCGATATCAAGGAATACTAAAGTGTTCCGCTGGGCTCGTCCCTCCACCGATTGCATAACGTGCGCCAGGCGTCTGATATTCCTCAGAGTATTTCTACCCGGTATAAAGCCGGACTGGTCATCATGGATCAGCCGCCGAAGATAAGGGAGGAGCCTGGACGCCAACACCTGACTGATAATTTTAAGATCCACATTCAGCATGGAAATGGGCCTGTAAGAGCCGGGAAGGAGGGGGTCCTTCCCAGGTTTGGGGATCATTACAATCAACGCTTCCCGCATGGAGTCCGGGAGCACGCCGCGTGTCCCGGCCTCCAGCGTGATTTCTAGTAATTTGGGGACCAGCAGTCCACCAAACTCTTTATAAAGCTCGGCGGATATGCCGTCCATTCCCGGGGATTTTGCAGTTTTTAGGTGGGCGATAGCTGCCCGTATTTCTTCCCCCCTGAGGGGGCCTCCCAGTGCGTCCCGGTCTTCTACGTCTATGCTGGGCAGGTCGATCCCGATCAAATAGGCCTCCGCCACCTCAGGGGCTGAGGGAGATCGTGACTCAGAGTATACTTTACGTAGGTGGGCCACGAATACGCTATTTATGTCATGTTGGGTATACACCATCTGACCCAGATCGTTTTTAAGGGCCAAAATCGGGCGTGGCTGAGTCTCCGTCCGAATCAGGCGCGCCAACAACCGCCCTGCCTTATCTCCCTCCGTGTACCAACGCCGCCTACTCTCAGTTCTAATATATTTGCCTAACGAATCCCATAGGTCTCCTATCCGCCGCCGCACTTCGTCCCTTTCAGTCAACCTCTCCTTATGCATGGGGAGTTCCGATTCCAACTCCTCCAACCGTACCTCCTGCCGCCTTAGGTCACGTTCCAACACTTTTTTGACCCCAACCTCCGTAGACCGACATATCCCCCTAACCACCACTTTCATTGCGTCCCATTCAGACGATCTGGTGCTGGCGGAGCCCCAGTTGATCTCCATATATTCATTTAACCCAGTCAGAATAGCGTCTTTGTAAAGCGGGTCGCCCAAGGCTTCCGTATTGAGCCTCCAAAGTGGTATCTTCGATCTCGGTCGGGCCAACGAGTAGGTGATCAGGAGCGGGGAATGGTCCGACAGATAGCGGGCTAGATATTGCGTCTCCGTTACTCGGTAGATCGCCGTCCGTTGGATGAAGAAGTAGTCTAATCTGCTAAAGGTGTTGGCAGCAGGTGTGTGGCACGAGTACACTCTGCGACTAGGGTTGTGGTGGCGCCACACGTCCAATAGGTCATAATTGAGTAACATGCGGCTCATAGCCTCTCTGACATGAGGCTTGGCATCCGGCTTGGGGGGGAACCTGTCGAGCTCCCCATCCAGGGCACAATTGAAGTCCCCAGCCACCACCAATTCCGTATCCGGGTCCAGATCTAGCACTCCCAGTGCACGGCCTAGAAACCCCCCGTCGTCGCTATTCGGGGCGTAAACGTTCACCAGGCATATATTGCATCCATCAAGGGTCCCCTTCACCGCAACGAATCTACCCTCTGGGTCCTGCGTAACATGGAGAGCCTGGAAGGGGACTCCCGGAGCCACCCATATTAGTGCACCCCGGGCAAACCCTGAGTAGGATGTAGCAAAGAGCTGACCCCTCCACCTGCGTTGAACAAACTTAAGACAGTCTCCCCATAAGTGGGTTTCCTGGAGTAGAGCCAGACTGACCCCATATCGCCTTAGGTATGACGCCACCCGGATCCGTTTCACCCTATTATTGAGCCCCCGCACGTTCCACGTAATTAGTTTGTACCTCTGAGTATCCCCTGTCATAAGTGAACATTTGTCGGCATCCTAGCTCCCCGCCTGTATTGCGCGGACCCCCCATCAATGCCATACCTTGCCCCCGCCCGAGACCCAGGACTTTGATCCCCTGTGTGCCAACATGAACTGGACCCGGCAGCAACCCCAACAAACTCCCAACTGTAAATCCCAACCCCCCCCACCCACAGGCGGTAGCCCGTCATTCTCGTAACCGATCTCGGTCTGAGGACTCAGAACCCCGCCCCAAAGCTCCTCCCACCCCTCAAGATATCCCTCTCAGCTTAACAGAACAAAAGCAGTTACCACGTCACTTGGTCAACCAATCCCTCTTGACCTTCTCACCCTCCAATAACTCTGTGAGTCAGCCGACTGCCTGGCACCGTGCAACCCCGCCCGACCAAAGTCTAGCCAGGCCGCCTCGGCACTCCACAGCCGGCACACCTAACCAGCGCGGAGGCGGAATACAGTACCTCCCTCCAACAAGTCTCAACCCCCCCCCTCCCACTCGTTCAGAGGGCTCAATGTTCGTGCTTCAACGTCTCCCAGGAAAGCCAAGTGCCCTGCGGGCCAAACTCAGTACTCACAGTATCCATATTGATCAGAGGCACAGCGTCAGGGCTCTCCCTCACTCGTGTGCGGAGCCTACCATGTCCGGGCCGGTGGCCCCCTCCAGGTCCGACTGTGTTTCCTGAACCAGGCAGAGTGGGGAGAACTGGTTCTGCGTCTGGATGCCCACTCCCTCCGTGAGGAGCGTGCCATCCGGTCCCACCACAATACGCCCCTCATCTGCACGATCTTGATCGCGCCTCTGTCGTCCGTCCCCTCGGCGTTGCCGGCTCCGCTGTCGATTACTCCGACGTCCCTGCTCCTGCCATCCTTGATTTTGGTCCGGACTGGCCAGACCCAGCGAATCCATCCAGTCGGCAGCTTCCAACGGAGTACCAAAGAAGTGGACTTTATCAGCGTGTTGGACTCGGAGCCTGGCTGGGAACATCAGGCTGTATTTGATATTATGGTTATGCAGCCGTCGTTTGACACTCAAGAAATCGGTCCGTAAGTCTTGCACTTTTTTAGTGTAGTCGGGATAGATGTGAATGTCATGGCCTTCGAATCGAGGAGGGCCTTTAGCCCGAATATACTGTAGGATCATGTCCCGGTCCCTAAAATTGAACAGCCGGGCGATCAGGGTTCTAGGCGGGGATCCCGGTTTTGGGGGCGGCCCCAGTGACCTATGCGCCCTTTCCACCGCAAACATTTTGGACAGTTTCAGCTGGGGGAACGCTCTACCAATCCAGTCCTCCAGAAAGAGGTCCGCAGCCGGTCCTTCTGCCTTTTCGGGAAATCCCAGAAAACGGAGATTGTTGCGCCGCGAGCGCCCTTCAGCGTCTTCCGCCCTGTCCTCCAGCCGGGTAGTATGGTCCCGGAGGGCCGTTACCGTCTCCCGTAGCTGCCTGACCTCCGACTGCAGCGTAGCCAGATCTCCCTCTGTCGTGGTAACCCTGTCCGCCACCTTTCTGAGATCCAGGCGTAGATGATTAATGTCCATGGCCATCCCATCCATTTTGGTTTCCAACGCCACCCTGGAGTCTCGGATCGCTGCCAGTATATCCGCTTTATCCTGTGCGGCCGCCTCCAGGCGGACTCCTCGGTCCATCTCCGCCCGCGGGCGATCCGTCACCGTCTGCCCCGGGACTGTGTATTGGTCAATTTTGTTCGTCTGGGCGCCTCTCAGGGCCCGGTCCTTCCCCATTTTCCGTAGGGCCGTCCTCTGGGACACCGTCGCGGCCCTTCCACCCAGCCAAACCAGGGATAAGAGTCCCTCAAGCAGGTCACCTTCGCAGTAGAGGTTCCGAGTCGTCTATACCGCCATCCCCCAGGCTCTCCGGACTGGTCTAAGGGGGGGGTAGCCCTGCGAGTTTGACCCGCTTGCAGACCACTTGAAGGCGGGAGGCCGCTCACCTCATCCCCCAGGGGGCACCGCTGCCAGGCGCTCAGCGCACCGCTGCCCTTCACGTCGTCTTCAAGGCTCGGTGTAGAGACCCCGCGGTTGTGGGAACCAGCCGGACCACGCCTCCCTCGTCTCGATCTGGGCCTATCTCCGGCCGCGCGGTTCAGCAATGCCGGGCTGCCGAGAGGCCGGCCGGTACGGGCAGCGCTCCTCCGTCACCGAGATGGAGATGGAGACGTCAGGTCTCCGGGGTCCAGGACCGGCTCCCCAGGCTGTGTTCACTCTTTCTCAAATCCTGCAGGCCCCGGCGTCTCCCTCCTAGCCTGCAACTCTTCCTCATCGGGGCCCTGCAGTGGAAGCGCCGTTACACCGCCCGTTAGTTAGGGCTGGAGCACCATCTGTCCTCGTCCACTTCACCAGCCGGGCCAAACCGATAGGCCCCTCCTGCCCCCTAGGTCCATCAGGGCCCAAACGCCAGTACCTGGAAGTATCCCCGTCGGTGTAGGCACCTCATGCCCCAGGGCTGAACAGTCCTCCGGCCGCTGTCCCCTCACCACGAGGCTAGCCAATGGTCTCCCCGGGTCTCCGTTTGGGGCCAGCCGTCCGTCTTCTTCAGGCCTCCGGCCGGGCCTCACTCTTCCTTCACCTCGCAGGGAGGACCGCCAGAAAGCGACGACCCGGATCGCCGTGACCTCTGGGTGCCCGCGGGGGTGGTCCATCAATCCTTGAGCCCAAGCCCCCAAGCTAGACTCTGCCACTCCGTTCCACCGTCGTAGCTCCGCCGCTATCCCAGGCGAATTCAGGCTCCTACCGCAGGATAATGATAATCCTTTTGCAGCGGTTCTCCGGAAATGCGTGGAGCGCACCCCCGGTCTCCGAATTCAGAGCGGCCAGCAGGGCTGCCACAGTCACTCTCCTCCGACGTCCACCTCCAGGAGGCTCCCGGGGACAATGGCACCACCTGGTTCCCCACTTCGGGTCTCCGCCGCAGGAGCCCGTGTAGGCGGCCTCACTGCAACTGTTCGAACCCCCCGGTCGCGGTCAGCGCCGCCATCTTGGGCTCAGGCAGCCCGGCGCGTCTCCGGGTTTCTAGAAGCATTTCCCCCGACTTCGGACCGGCATCCCCCGTTACATCAAGGACCCTCGGGGGCCAGGGGGGGGTACCGATGACCGCGGTTTCAAAATTAGTCCGCTTCCGCCAGGATTTCTGCAGGAGTTTTACATACGGGGCAGGAGCTGCGCTGAGATGCGTCTAGCTGGCCATGCTGTCAGGCCACGCCCCCACCTTTGGCATACTGTTGTTGTGACCCCTGGCCTCTTGATGTTCCCCTATTTCCAGTGCGACGAAAGGAGCCACTACGAAATTGTTGGGTTTGTAGTGCCCCCATGGATTTGGCAGTACCTGTGTCTTTTTTTATTTTCTCCAGGGTAGTGTCAACGTCTGGGCCAAATAAAAATTCCATGTTAACCGGTAAGTTGAGGATATTGTTTTGTATCTCGGGTTTGAAGCCTGAGATGCGTAACCAGGCATGGCGTCGTAGCATGACACTAGTGTTTATTGCCCTGGCCGCTGTGTCAGCTGCGTCTAGGGCGCATTTTATGGACGCGTTAGTGAGGAGTTGTCCTTCTCTAATGAGGAGCTCCGCTGACTCTTTATACTCCTCTGGTAGGTGTTGGAGCAGTGACTCTAGCGTGTCATAATGTGACCTGTCATAACGTGCCAGGAGTGCTTGTGTGTTGGCAATGCGCAGGATATTGGCTGCTTGCGCTGCCACACGTTTGCCAGATGTTTCAAGGACCTTAGACTCTTTGTCTGGGGGAGGAGCATCACCAGTTGTCTGTGAGTGGGCTCTTTTGTGAGCGTTGGCAACCACCATAGAGTCTAATGGCAACTGACCCCTAATGTATTTAGGGTCACCAGGTGCAGGCTTATATTTCTTTTCAATCCTGGGGTTTAAGACTCGGGCTCTTGTGGTGTCTTTGAAAATGTCTTTGGCAGGCTTCAGAACCCCTTTAAGCATGGGTAGGGTCTTGACAGTTCTTTCCGAAGATGCGAAAGTGTCAAGCAGGAAGTCCTCCTCAATGGCGTCAGAGTGCAGTTCCACCCCATGATGAGCAGCAGCCCGTTCAATAAGGGCATTAAATGCGGCCGTGTCCTCTGTGGGGGAAGTTTTAATATTGTAGAGTTGTGCGTCCTGAGCATGTGGCGTGACACTTGGGTCTGTGGGGTCATCCCATGCCTGATCAGGATCCTGTGTTTCATAGGGATCTGCGTCCCCGGGGTAGATGGCATCGTCCCCGCCATATTCCTGCATTGGGTCCGATTCAGAAGGGGTAGGAGAAAAGGACTGCGGATCTAAGTGGAGGGGATGGAGGTGCTCTTGTAGCACTGGTTCCTGCTCCGCCGGTAGCTTGCGTTTGAGAGGAATTTTGTATGGCACCTCTTCCCTGACTGGAGGGATCTTGCGCTTGTGGAGCATGAGCCTGCCAGTGTCGGCGTCGATAAACTGTGGCCCTGAAGGTTCGTGTTCTGGTAGGCCAGAGGTGGTGGACTGTGTGTAGAGGACACGTGTCCGAATTTGAAAGAGTTTCGGTGCCGATGTCGGTGGCAGCCCAAAGGTAATGTTGGTGGGCTCCGAGTGCACTGTACCGTGTGAGGTAGTGTGGGGACCCGAGGTAGAGTGGAGGGCTACCTGGTCCCGGATACGTTGGAGAGATGCAGAGACCTGTTGCACAGCAAACTGAGATGGTGGTTTGGTGGGCATCTTGGTAGTACGTGTGGAGGCCGACCCCGACTTTTTTGTCGGAAGGGGGTCACTGGCTTGAAGGGATGCATCGATAGTCGAGGTAGTCGAGGACTTCTTCGGCATCGGTGCTTTAGGCGTCGACGTAGCCGAGGCGGCCATTTTGACTGCGGAGGCGACGGGCTTCGGTGTCGGCGCCGAAGGTGTCGGTGCCTTGTGGTGCACGGGGGCGCGCTTCTTCAATGCGTCGACCGCGTCTGCTGCGGTGAGCTCGGCCGAGGCAGTGGACTGTTTCGACGCCTTTGATCCGACCAACACCAGTTTCGCTTTCGAGTTGGAAGGGACTGGAGCGATGGATGTTTTAGGGTTTAACAACCCGGTCGTCTTGGGTAATATTGGCTCTTGCATAGTGTTCAGTGCCGGGCCGGAAGGCGGGGCCGAGGAACCATGGATTAGGTCTTGGGTAAGGCCTGAAGGCAATCCCTCGACCGGAGCCTGACGACTAATTTCGGCCTCCGTTTCGACGGATTGGCCTAACTCCTCGGGAGAGCTGTCTTCTTCAGCCCCATAGGCTTCCTCGATGTCCCCTACCTCGTCGACGGCTTCTTCACGTCGAAAGAGTTCTTCGTCATCGTCGTCCGATTGGGAACCATGCTCCGAAGCGGGGCTAGATAGTATTTCTTCCACGCTCTCGGCGTCCTCGTCCTCGGTGCTGAATATGTTGGTGGGTGCGGGCGCTGCCTGCTGCGCCTCGAGCCTCGCTGCCCGTCGGTTCCGTAGAGTTTTCTTGGATCGGAACCGCGCGCAGGCCATGCACTTTGATTCGTCGTGATCCGGTGAGAGGCATTTATTACAGACCGGGTGGACATCGATGTGAGGGTACTTGGCGTGGCACAACGGACACCTCTTGAACGGAGTTCTCGATTCCATCGTCGATGGAGCGTCGAAGTTTGGACCAATTCGATTCGAAATTGTCAAAAAGGGTGTGGAGAACTAGTAGTCGACACCGAACGGTAACTGTACCGACGAAAACTATAGGCCTTTTGGCCTAAAACTAAGTATTCCGAAGTTGAGCTAAGATAGTTGCATCCGAACCCAATGGCGGAAAAAAACAATCTGAGGATGGAGAGGATGCCCATGCGCACTGTGGTCCAGGGGAGGAGTCACCCATCTCAGGATACTTCGAAGACTCTTCCAGGACAACAATGTGCAATCATCCGGACCCAACACTAGGCGGCGATCTATGCACAGATATGAATTCAGCAGCCCACATGCCTCGAACTCACACATTATCTCTGTGGGGACCTGGCCATCACAATAATCACACACTATCTTTGTTTGGACCTGGGCATCTATATAAACAATCACGTGCTATCTCTGCAGTAGGACACTGCACCTGCCTTCTCTATGGGGAACCTGGTAACACCATTCTCACACCATCTCAGTGAGGACCTAGACATCCTCAAAATCACACACTATCTCTGTGGGGAGCTGGACATTCCTACAATCGCACACTATCTCTGTGGGGATCTGGACAACAATATCATTCATCACACACTATCTTCTTGAGGAATTTATCATGGCTATCATCCCACACTATCTCACTGGTGACCTTGCCGTGTGTATAATCACACAGTGTCTCTATTGGGACCTGGGCATCAATGTAATTACACTACTGCTTTGTGGGAATTTGAACATTATCATCATCACACACACTATCTCTGCAGGGACACGAGTGTGTCTCTCATATAATTTTTCCATAGAGAGACTTGTACTTGACAGGTGTCACACACTTTTGCTGCAGGTCTACAGTCACTATTGTGGGGATGTGGGCAACCCTATTATCACACATTACCTCTATGGGAGCCTAGGCTTCATTATAATCATACAACACAACAATCCCTGCAGGACTTGAGCAAGACTATAATCTGTGCACGCAACTGGGTATGACTATAATAACCTACTATCACTACAGGGACCTGAGCATTACTATTATAACATTCTCTATGTGGGGACTTGAACATAACTATGCTCACTCACTATCTCTGTGGGGTTTTGAACATAACTGTAATCACACAATATATTAGAGGGACCTTCAACATGAATATAACCACACACTATCTCAATATGGTCTTAAAGGTGAGTATAATTAAGCGCTTTATTTGTGGGGACCTGAGCATTAATGTAATGACACACTATTTCTACATGAACATCAGTATGACTATTATTGTATCCTATCTCTACAAGGACTTGAATATGACTATAACATTTTCTATGTGGGGACTTGAATATAATTATGACACTCTCTCTGCACGAACCTGAACCTGACAATCTCACACTATCTCTGGGGGAACTTGAACATGCCAATAATCACGCACAATCTCTTCGGGGACTTCAGCATGACAATCACACACTATCTCTGAGGGGACTTGAACGTGACAATAATCACACACTATCTTTGCGGGGACTTGAACATGCCAATAATCACACACTATCTTTGCGGGGACTTGAACACACCAATAATCACACACTATCTTTGCGGGGACTTGAATACACCAATAATCACACACTATCTTTGTGGGGACCTGGGCACTTCTTGAATAACACTCTAGATCTGCATGAATTGCAGCATGACTGTCATTGAACACTATCTGTAGAGGGACCTGAACCTGACTATAATCAAACATGATTAAAATCCAACACTTTTTTGGAGGATTTGAACATGTCTATAATTACACACTATCTGTGTGAGAACCTGGCATCCCTATAATGACAAACTATCTCATGTGACTAACATGGAACTAGCATCAAATACCACCTCATTGGGGACTTAAGCATTAGTAAAACCACACATAATCTAGGCAGGACTTGAACATAAATATAAACACACACTATGCCTATAGGAACTTGGGACTGACTACATTGAAACACAATTTAAAAAAAATCACGCCCTATCTCTGCAGTGGCTTAAAAATTATTATCATCAATTACTCTCTCTGTCAGCTGTAAACATACAAAATCTTTGGGGCTTATCATCGCATAACATGCAAAGAAAATGATGCCTAGTGGTGAGGTTGATGAAAATGAACTAGGTAATCTCAACTTGACTTTCCTATCCGACCACATTTCAGGATGTTTGGCCTCTAAATAATCTTAACGTTGTGTTGTTTACTTATTCTTGAAAGTTTTTGAGCACTCAGTAACAGGATAAATATCTGTAAATCTCTTTCCAGGGACTTCATATGCTATTGGCCTCTGCTGAGAAATTCATTATCATCACAGTCCATGTTCTGTGTGCTCGTAGGACACAATGAGCTATTTATATATGACTAAACTATCATGTAATTTAAGTAGAGCATTGAAAAATTACATTTAGCCATTTGTTTATGAAGGCATTCAATCACAAATGATAATTATTGAGTAAGTCCCCACAAGGATGGTAACACATGTTCAAGACCCCACAAGGATGGTTCTGTGCGCACGATTAAATATATTTTTGCAAATTTGAAGCAGGAGCCTGTATTATTTCTTAACATATTTCTGTTATTGGCATATGGGGAAGGGTGTGTGTCTGTCTGTCTGTCTGCCTGCCTGCCTGTCTGTCTGTGTGTGTGTGTATGTGTGTGTCCATTAAGGGTGGCACAATGAGTGCTGCAGCCCTTAGAGGCATTCCCTGGTCACAAGGCCCTGGGTACCATTTACCAGGGGCTGACATGTGGCCAGGGTTTGCCAATTTGGGATTTGAGTTTTAGGGAAGGAAGATAGGCCCTGGGCACCTGATTGGCAGGAGTCCAGGGCACACTCAGTCAAAGTACATTCAGCAATTCAGCAAAAAGTGGGGGCATACCATGCAAGAAAGATGGCACTTTCTCACAAGGTATGAATGACAATATGAAAGAAGGCGTCCTTGAGATCTAAAGTGGCAAGGAAGTCGCCTTGTGAGAAAAGAGGAAGGACCTGTTGAAGTGTGACCATGTGAAAATGGTCTGAGTGTATGTAAAGGTTTAGGGGTCTGAGGTCTAGTATAGGTCTCAGAGACCCGTCCTTCTTTGGAATGAGAAAGTACAGGGAGTAAACGCCTGTCTTTTGTTGATGCAGTGGAACTGGTTCTATTACATGTTTTTGTAGGAGGGAGATTACCTCCTGCTTTATCAGCGATGTGTTCTGGTGACATTGGGCGCTGTTTGGGTGGCATGTTTGGGGGGGCAGATGTGAGTTCTAGACAGTAACCGAACTGAATTATTTGTCTCACCCACCTGTCTGTGGTGGTGATGTTCCAGACAGGAAGGAACTGTAGTAATCTTTCCCCGACCGGAGTGGAATGGTCTGGGGGGAGCGGAGGGAAGTCATTGGGTAGTGGTGGAGGCAGAGCGGGTATTGTTGGTCTTGCCTCTGCCCTCGTCATTTTGCCTCTGTAGCCTCCTCTTTGGTAACCTCTGGTGAATGTAGTTTTGGTGGGAGTTTTGTAAGATGTTGATGGGTTATCTGAGGAGTAGCCTCTGGAGATGCCCCTGTAAGAGGAGCGACGAAAGGAGCGTCTGGCTACATTGCTTGCGATTGCAAGGCTACCATTGATTCAGCCGTGTCAGTATCTTTCTTCATCTTTTCTAGAGATGTATCCGCGGTAGGTCCAAACAAGTGATGCTGGTCAAATGGCTGATTAAGAATGGCAGCCTGGAGTTAGGTTTGAAACCTGAAATGCGTAGCCAAGAATGTCTACGCAGCAGTAAACTTGTGCTGATAGCTAGTGAGGCGGTGTCTGCTATGTCTAGAGCTAGTGACTTTGTGTCACTCGACTTCATGCTGCCCGAACGACTGCTGTACTATTGCCAGTATTCTTCGAAGGAAGACACGTATACTCTACGAAGAGATTTGTCCGGAACCTTGCTTGGAATCTTAAGCCACCCGACTAATAAATCTGTCGAAATGTTCGTTTAAAATAAGTAACACTTCAAATTAAATTTGTACGCCCCGAAGGCTGATTAACATATGACTAGTTTCCTGTGAATTAAAAAGACACGTGTCTATTTGATTCGTTTAAATAAGATCAATCTACCACTAACTATTGTAAGCGGAGATTGGAAATATCTACTCTGGATTTGTACAAGAGTATACCTCCAGGGGTCAACTTTTAATCCACTTGTCCTGAAGATGGTCTTACAAATTGAAACTTAAAGACCGAAACGCAGACTTTCACACTGTTTTCTATATAATTATTGAGTATTGTCGAGAAAAAGTGTTTGATTTATTTTTGAGTGAAGGAACTATTGATTGTATAATTTCCTTCCGAATTTATGTATAGCTGTCTACATTTTAGGTACCCTAATAACATTCATTGATATAAATTTGTTTTTTTCTACACACCTTTTGCTTCTTCTGATTATTTGATTATTTGATTATTTATTTTGAGGTGATGCACATTATATGACTAATGCATAGTGTACAGCCTACAATACTTTAACTCCAAGAGAGATTTGGTCTTTGGGTATATATTTATCCTATATTGAATAATCATACAATTGAGTATTCAAAAAAAAACCCTTGAAGGCACTCTTCTACCAGTACATGTCTAGAGCGCAGCAGATGGAGGTGTTGGTAATAAGATTACCCTCCTGTATTAGGTCGTTTGCCTTAGTTTTATATTTTTCTGGAAGATGCTGTAGTAGTGTCTCTAGCTCGTCATAATGAGCCCTATCATACCTCGCTAACAATGCTTGAGTTTTGGCGATATGCCATATGTTAGCTGCTTGAGACGCTGTGCGCTTACCAGAGGCGTCTAAGAGTTTAGACTCTTTGTCGGGAGGTGGAGCATCTCCTGAGGTTTGAGAATTAGCCCTTTTTCTGGCATTGCATACTACCAAGGAGTCTAACGGTATGTGGCCCTTGATGTATGCTGGGTCTGCTGGGGCAGCTTTATATTTCTTTTCAGTTCTGGGGTTAATCACTCTAGCCCTAACAGGATCTTTAAACACCTCTGCTGCGTGTTTAATTACCCCTTTCAGCATGAGTAAGATGGAAGTGGACTTTTGTGAGATATCAAAAGTATCCAATAAGAAATCTTCCTCCACGGGGTCTGTGTGTAAGTCAACCCCGTGGTATGGTGCAGCTCTGTGGACTAGCTGCTTGAAACCCATGGTATCCTCTGGAGGGGAAGATCTAGGAGGGATAGATGTCATCCTGTGGCACATTAGGGACATCTGGTGTGTTATAATCATCCCAGGGGTCTGGGGTAGAAGCTGGGCTAGGATTCCCATAGTGGCTCATCGTCTGCATCATTCCCAGTGTGATTAGAGGTATCATCATCGTCCAGTGGTGGAGAAGATGGTGTAGGAGAGTGGTGTGGTGGAGGAGGCGGAGGAGGAGGTGGAGGAGGAATCCTGAGAGGAGATGTTGCAATATCTCTTTTTAGGTGGTGGAGCCGGTGTAGGTGTGTCCAGTGGTCGTTTCTTGGAGCTAAGAATGAGTTGACCAGTCTTTGGATCTCTTAGAAGAGTTTTTTGGGTGGGGTCCGGTTTAAAAAGCTCTTCTGTTGGGAGGCTAATCTTTAGCGGCAGATTTTTTCGGTTCCGAAGACATGTGCGGCACCGAGGCGGGTTTGTGTTCTTTAGGCTTGGAACCATGAGGTTTTAAAGTCTCTGTAGGAGCGTGCGTGCCCGGTTGTTTTTTTGGGTCTGGCGGCTTTTGCGGTTCTGAAGGTTGTGTGTGTGAACCTTTCGGGAGCAGCTTTTTGTTCGGTTCCGATGTTTTCTTCGGAGTCGAGGGGTTGGTTGTAGTCTATTTCGGTGCCGAGTGCGTGGATGTGGAGGCAGTAGTCGGCACCGAGGCGGAGGACGACGGTTTCTTTTTCAGTGTCATTTGGGTTTCGGCACCAATGGTAGGCTGACTCGAGCTCGGGTGACGGAAGGCTTAGATGTTGGCTTCTTTGCCGGGCCCGAAGGTGGGGCGTGAAGCGCTTTCTCGGTGTGCACCTGAGCCCGAAGGTGAAGGTGTGACCGAAGACTTTTTCGGTGATGGGGGGAGGGGGTCGGGGTCGACGTCTTTACTTACGACCTGCTGCCCAGGAGTGATGTCATCGGCTTCGGAGGCGCTGACGAGTCCTTCAGCCTGCACTTGCTCTGGAACATCGACACCCTCGTGGAATATGTTGGGGATGGATGTAGACAAGCGAGCCATTGTTCGTCGAGCTCGACGATCTCCAATAGTCTTTTTGGAGCAGAAAGAGGCACAAGCTGGACAGTCTCAGGCCTTGTGCTCCGGGGAGAGGCAGAGGTTACACACCTCATGCAGATCTGTGTGGGGGAACTTCGACCCACATTGAGGACACTTCTTGAATGGAGTCCTTTCCATGAGCAAATAGTAAAAACGATACCGGAGAAGGGTGAAGGATTGCACGTCGAAAGTAGGATCGGTATCGGTACCAAACTGGAGCGCGAGAAACACATCCGAGCCCAATGGCAGAAAAAAAATATCTGAAGATGGAGCCGATGCCCATGCGCACTATCATCCAAAGGAGTCACCACCTATTTCGTGACTTCCAAAGACTTTTCCAAGACAAAAACAAGTGCAAACATCCGGGCCCAACATCAGAAGGCGATCTATGCATAGTGTGTGATCTGCAGCTCATATGCCTCGAACATGATATTTTGAGTAGAAGCATCAAGTGGATTGACATGGTTGTTATTACAATAAATAACAAAAAGTTTCCATTTTGCTTCATAACAAGCTCTTGTAGTATGTCTTCTAGCGTCTTTAATAATATTCATACAGTCCGATGGAAGATTTAGATAACCAAACTGTGACTTAAGGTGCCAAAGCGCAAGATTGAGAGGTTGGGATCTGGGTATCTTTTCTCTCCATGGCTCTGCGTGAGGAGACTGGATGTGAGATGTAGTTTTTGATGAGGAACTACTGATAGCTCTAAGAGGGTAGTGAACCAAGGTTGGCAAGCCCATGTCGGAGCTACTAGGATTAGTGTGAGGGATGTTTGCCTGAACTTCTGAACCACTAGTGTTATGAGAGTGGAGAGGCGGAAAAGCATAAGCAAATATCACTGACCAGATCATCCATATAGCATTGCCCTTGGATAACGGGTGTGGATACCTGGAGGTGAAGTTAGGGCATTTTGCGTTTTGGTGTGTTGAGAACAGATGTCTGGAAAGCCCCACATCTGAAAGAAGGGGAGGAGAACTTGAGGGTGAAGTTCCCATTCGTGAATTTGTTGTCTCTGTCTGCTGAGGAGATCTGCAATCTGCTTGTCCACTCCTGGGAGATGTTCCGCTAGGAGATAAATCTTGTAATGAATGTCTTGTGCAAGGTGTGACAGTTGGGGAGTGTGTTCCTCCCGGTTTCTGTATGTAATACATTGCTGTCATCTTGTCTGTGCGTATCAGGACAGCTTTGCCTAGAAGGTGAGTTTAGAAAGCTTTGAGTGCTAAGAATAGTGCTAACAGCTCCAGATAATTTATGTGGAGAAGCTTTTCCTTTTGACACCACAATCCTTGAACTGTGTGAGTTTGGAGATAAGGTCCCCAACCAGTGAGCAATGCGTCTGCTTTTAACACTGTCCGTGGAATCGGGTCGATGAAAGGCCACCCTTTTGTAAGGTTGTGTGGATTCCACCACTGCAGAGAGCAAGGAGTGCGGCCGTCCACCAACACCAGATCCGTCAATAGACCGTGAGACTGATTCCACTGACGTGCTAAACATTCTTGAAGGGGACCCATTTGCAGTCTTGCATAAGGAACTATCATGATGCAAGAGGTCTTCATTCCAAGTAGTTGCATGAATACCCGAGCTGATGAGTGATTGGGTTAAAATTTGGAAATGAGAGCCTGAATATTGTGAATTCTGGTTGGACTGGGATAGGCTAGAGCTTTTGCGTATCTAGAGTGGCCCCTAGATTTGCTTGGGTATTGGAGGCCTGAAGATGGGATTTTGCCAGATTGACTGTAAATCCATGGGTGAGCAGTAATCGTACTGTTGTTTGAGTGTGCTGCAGGCACTTAGAGAGAGTGCTGGCTTTGATAAGCCAGTCATCTAAATATGGGAAGACATGAACATGTTGTCTTCGCAGATGCGCAGGGACTACTGCTAAGCATTTGGTGAATACTCTGGGAAGCAGTAGTTACTTCGAATGGAAGTACCTTGAATTGATAGTATTGCCCCGCTATTACAAACCTGAGGTTTTTGCGATGAGCGGGCTGTATTGGAATATGGAAGCATGCATACTTTAAGTCCAGAGTGGACATAAAGTTGCCTTGTTGTAACGGAGGAAGTACCTGTTGTTCAGTTACCATATGGGAGTGATCTGATTGAATGCAAAGGTTTAATTCTCTGAGGTCTAATATAGGCATCAGAGAACCGTCCCTTTTGGGGATTAGGCCATAAAGAGAACACCCCTGTCCCCTGATACTGTAGTGGGACGGGTTCTATAGCTCCATTTTCCAGAAGAAATTATACCTCTTGTTTGAGTAGGTGTAATGTTCTGGAGACAGTTTGTGTCTTCGTGGTTGAGTGTTTGGAGGGTTGCTTGTAAGATCAAGGCAGTAACCAGATTAAATAATCTGTAAAAACCCATTTGTCTGATGTGATTGAATTCCCGACTGGGAAAAAATGAGAGAGAGACATGTCGCCCGACAGGTCTGGGATGATCGGGGGAAAGGGGAAACAAGTCACTGCTTATTTGTGGCTGGGGAAGTACAGGGTGTATTACCTTTCCCTCTTCCTTTGCCATTGTTTCCACAAAATCCACCTCGAAAATATCTCTCTGGTAGAAGGTGATGGACTATTGCCTCTAAATGAGGTAGAGGAATGGTTAGTAGAAATAGACTTTGAGCCTCCCCATTAAAAGGATCGGTGAAATGATCCACAATTGGATGGTGTTTGTAGCACTCCCATAGATTTGGCTACTTCAGTGTCCTTCATTTTTTAGGTCTCGCCTAGCTTAGCAGCGCATGTGCTGCTCCCTTTGCGAGGCATATTGTAGTAGGGTATGTTTTAGAAGTGGTGTGGAAGCCCCGCCCATATTTTTCATTGGCTGGCCTCATCTTCCATGGTAAACGTTGGCTTCCGATTGAGAATGAGGCTTCACAGTCCCTCCTTTTGGCACCGCCCATCAGGACTGGATCGTTTACTTGCAGCGTTACATCGTCTCCATCGTCTCCATCGTTTAGTCAATAAGCACTTTTTCTTTTCCATTAGGGGCTTTGGCAATGGCGGAACGTATTTATTTTTGCATCCCGCTTTCACTTTAACAATAGCTGCAGGCCAACCCCTTGAGTGCTGTGTGGGGCTACAGCTATTGTTAAAGTGAAAGTGTGATTTAAATATAAACAAGCCGTTGCCTTTGCGCAATGGCAACAGCTTGCTTTTCTCTATCCTGCGCCCTCTGATGGTGACTGTGCGTTCCATGGAGTCTGCCCGGGGCGAGGAAGCGGCCCGCGCCGGATACTTAGTGAGTACTGGGGTCCAACAGAGGGAGGGGCCGCGGTCGGACTGTGGCCTTGTTTAGGGCCAGCTCCTTGCCTGCCCGGTTTCCAAACACTACTTCCTTAACTCTGCCCGAGTTACTGCTAAAGTCCTACAGAGTGTCCACTCACTGACTGCTTAGTTTCCTGCCTGTGTATGGTCCTTCTCCCAGGCTGCTGACTGCCCACCTCAGTGCTGCTTGCTGAACGGCCAGTCTGCTTCCTAAGCATTCACGCACTACACTCTCTACCTGATAAGCGAGAGCTCGCTGCCTCTTTAGCTCCCGCTCACTGCCTGATCGCCTACTCACTGCGTTCTGAATGGCCACTCACTATCTAATGAGCTCGTGAGCACTGCATGTTGAGCCTTCACACTGCCTGCTGTGCTGAACATCCACTAACTACCTCTTCTAAATGCTTCCTGAACATCCAGTCTATCGGGCACGTGAATGACTCAACCCCATCCCAAAACACCTTACAGATGCACGCGCTTGTCGACAGCTCTCTTCCCCCCCTCGTCCACGCCGGCCCATCTTTGCTGGGACATCTGACAGATAAGACCCCCAGGTGAGCCCTTTCAGCACTTCACTCGGTGTGCGAGGAAAGCTTTTCATAGTCTCGGACGGTCAGGGTATGCGCCTCTAGCCGTGGGCTCTCGGCAGTGACCCAGGAGCAGCTCTCCTCACTGGGCTCCGCATCACTGGGCTCCACATCAGGGTGCGGTTCATGGATTTACTCGGCTGGCACTGCAGTGGTGGAGGGCCCAGTTGGCCTGTTGGTGCCTCTTCTGTGCTTGGAAGCAAACTCACAACACTGCTCCGAGTTGTGCCTGACGAGTCTGCTGTGGCTGCCAGTAGTGGGGTAGGGTAGGTCAGTGCATTTGCGTTCGCCTCATATCTGCACATCACAGGTCCGGATCAGTGCTTCATCTTTTCGAGGCCGATTAACAGAATACCATTGAGGTAGCACCTTCTACTAAAGTGTTACAAACGTATACAACCCTTGCAGCAAGGGCCACATGGAATGCAAACCAGGCATATTCTGAAAACAGGCCTACTGAACACAAAACGGGTAAAAATAAATAAGAAAAAGAAACACCATCGTACTTCAATGGATGACAAGACAGCTTAGCTGGTTAATGAATCTGCTACAAAGCCTTGCTTGTAACCGGTTTGTCACTGGTTACAATTCCAGTAGAATGGACTCTGCCCTTCACCTATCTGAGGTTAATAAAATGAGTACCATTGAGAGGAGGAATGGTGTACTGCAGGGTCAGACTGGGACAGAAAATAAGCCTGAGCAATAGTTAGCGAACCAGATAGCTGAAAAAAGTAGCCCACATTTTCAAATCAAGCAAGTTGAGCGCTTGTAAAGTCACGCTGTATGAGTATCTTGCAAGGCGTGTGAGACCATGTATTTGTGTTTACAGGTCTTTTTTTTTATTATTTTATTTTGCATAGTTTTATCAACAAACATAAAAACAATAACTTACCATAAAACATGAGTATATCGTAGGAAGGTGCACCAGCACAAGAAATCCCATCACTACAGTTAGCTGCAGGCAATGGTTATGGTAATATCAGGGAAATGAAGAGTAAAAAGTGGTCCACCTGTCCATAAAACAGGACCACAAACTGGTAAAACACCAGTCCACACACTGACCTGTGAGTCCAGTCAATCAGCCACTGTCAGGGTGCCCTATTGGTCAGTCTGATCCTGGTGTACAGTAACAGCTCTGGAGAAGCAGTGGGACACTTTACAAAGCTGTTTTTTTTTCTTCTTTGGGGGGGGTCGGGGGGAGTAACAGGATGTCTCGAAATTAAGGTGCTGTACAAAGAACCGCAGGTGAAACCTAAACCAGCATGTGGAAATCTGTTTGTTTATTTTTTCATTTCAAGAGATTGGAGGGCAACATTATATGTTGGGGTGAGTGGTAAAGCTGGGATAAACACATTGTACTCACTAAACCTTTCCCAGTCTGTGCACCTGCTGGAACAGAGGGCTTGTTGGAACAGTGATATTTTCTTGCAGACATTACTTTTACCCATTCTGCTCCAGTTCTCTATACATCTCCTACAGCAGTGCGTGTGGAATCAGCCCACTGGAGAATGTTGTTCGTAAAGCGCTTAGGCACCTCTGGGTAAATGACACGCTTTATAAAAACGCATAAATGAATACACGTTGCTTTATATTAGACCAGACCCTGCAACTGATCACTGAGCATTACAGAAAGCCGCACCAGGAACTGTTTTTTTTTTTGGTTTTCCCCCTTGTGCCCATTTTACACTTGTCGCTTGCCTGAACCTGTGAGTGTAGGGGTGTGGGGGGCACTTGCATTGAGAACTGCATAAAGATAGATGCGAGGTTGACAACAGTTGTCAAGGAACTAGATATATTTGGAGCCTTGCAGGGAGAATCTCTTTGTATCCTAGTTGCGGGTGGGCGTATAAGCAAATGGACACCGAAGGGGAACAGACGGGGTAATTCCAGATGAAGGGAATCTCGAGATGAGACTGAGGAGGAAACTCCAGGGTGACAGACACGGGCTCTTAGCAGCAAGCTGGTGGTTGGGCACTGCCTAATCCTACTGGGCGCTGTGGGGGCAGAGTCTGGCAGAGTTCCTATAACTTGACAGTTATTGTTTTTCGTTGTGTTAATTGAATCTTCAGCTCAACACCATGAAAACTTCTGTTGTCAAGATTGAGTACAAATATGTGTCACGTATCTGTTGTATATGACTAATATGTAAAACTGCAATAAAAACATTCTAAACAAGCATTTGCAATGCGATAGGTCTCGCATTTACGCGAGTTTAAGCTATTGGCATTGTATTTTATTTATGTTTCAAAAACCAAAACATAAATAAAAGGAATTGTTATTTACAATGCCAATAGTTCGAACTCGTGTAAATGTGAGACCTGTTGTATTGCAAATGCTTGTTCTAAGGAAGTGTCCACTGTTGGACCAAATAAATGCTCCTTATCAAAAGGTGCTTTTAAAATGGATATTTGCACTTCTGGTTTAAAATCTGATACTCTAAGCCACGCGTGGCATCTGAGAAGAATGCTGGTGTTAATAGCATGTGAAGCAGTGTCTGCTGCATATAGAGCACACTTGATTGATGTTTTAGAAATAAGTTTCCCTTCCTGAATGAGATCATGAGCCTTGGATTTATGTTCCTCTGGCAGATATTGCATTGGTTGCTCTAGCAAAGAGTTCTTGTGTGTTAGCTATGCACCAATGATTGGCTGCTTAGGGTGCTACCCTCTTGCCTGAGGCCTCTATTAATTTAGAATCCTTATCGGGAGGCAGATCGTCTCCCGTTGACTGAGAATTGCTTGTTTCCGAGCATTTGAAACCACTAACTAATCTACTCGAACCGGACTCCTAATAAAAATTGGGTCTGTAGGAGCCTCTTTGTACTTTTTGTCCACTCAGTGTGAGTATCCTAGCTCACACTGGATCTTTGAACACCTCATCTGCATGTTTTAACATACCCTTGACAACAGGTAGTGTATGTGTAGTTTTTTGTGATCTCAAATAGTAAATCTTGCTCAAGAGGCTCCTTACGGAGTTGCACCCCATGATACTGTGCAGCTCTATTAAGCAATTCTGTAAACCCCATATTATCATCTGAAGGAGAAGGCCTAGATGGGTAGCGATCTGTATCTTTGTCGTTATTAGGATTCTTGTTCGTGTCTACCCAGGGTCTGGAGCATAATCTTGTGGTATATCCCCGTGTGCGGCATCATCGAGGTCCTCATCCACATCATCCTGTTGAAGTGGAGATTGTGGCTGAGAGGAATTTGTGGGTGTTATACGGTGGTTAGGGTCAATAGGTGGAGGAGGTGAGGCAGGGGAAAGAGGTGGAGGAGAAGTATTAGTCTCCATATTCTCTCTTTAAAGGGATATGGTAAGATTCCTCAATTTCTGTTTTCCTTTTCTGTGGCAGCTTTTTAGAAAGTTGTCCTGTTTTCGGGTTAATAACCAGTTCCTTTTGTTTGGGGTCCGTGTTAGCAGGCAGAACGTCTAAAGAAAGCTCCTTGGGTGGAGGAGGAACAGACTTTTCTTTTGGGGTCATAATTTGACGTCGAAGATTTTGGTGTCAACATTTTCGGAGCTGAGGATTTTGGTGCAGAGGATTTCGGCTCTCATGATTTTGGATCAGAGGTGTGTTTCAGTGCCAAGGTTTTGGAGGGAACAGTTGGCTTATGTTTCGGTGCCAAAGTCTTGGATTCAGGCCCTAAAGGAGGTCACCTCGGTCCTGAGCCGGAAGGCTTTACTAGTTATTTCGGTGCCGAGCCCGAAGGCGGGGTGTTGGAAACTATCTCTGTGCCGACCTTGCCTCGAAGGGGGAGGAGGGACCGCAGACTTTTTAAAGGGTACTTTTGTGGGCAGAGGAGTATCTTTACTCATGGTACGCTGACTGTGAGAAAGTGGCTCTGTATATACTGTTCCTAAATAGGTACAGTGTGTGCAGAGTCCACAGTCCCCAGAGGTTTGGCAGAGGCTAAAGTTAGATATAACCTTACTCTTTAAAGTGGTAGCTTGGTCGAGCAGTAAGGCAGTACCAGAGGACAGTGTAAAGCATTTGTTGTACACAATCAGTCAGCAAATGGTCTCACACACTCAATAACTGAACTCTAGGCCAATGGTTTATATATAAAAAATATATGGTTGTTTTATTTTAGAACCAACATTAGGTATCAAAATATACTTTCTCAGAATGAGATGCTTTAGTTAAAGACTTCGCAATAGGCAATTGACTTTTGAATGCAATAGTTACAGTGTGTTGCAATACGCAACACAATTTCAAACACAATAATACATTGAGCTCAATGGGAATTTCAAGTTAAATGCAATTGATTACTTTTAGGATTACTTTTCTAACGCCAGGACTGGATCCTAGATTCAGTCCTGGGACAGTTCCTTGAAACAGGTGAGTAAATACGATTTAGTTACTGTTGTGATTTTTAAGCAATATTTTGGTATTTTAAAAGTTGACACTTAGAAACTTTTCTCCATTAAAATCACCAATGTTATCCTATGGGAGGAAATTCACATAGCAGGTAAGTGGGATTATTGTTACTTTTTCTAGCTCAGTGTTGGACCCTGGATCCAGCACTAGTGTACCACCTGTAAGCAGTTGAGAGAATGCGTTTAGGTTATACAGGCGATTTTTCACGAATATTTGTAAGTTTGCAAAATTGACACTTAGAAACTTTTTCAGCAAAAACCAGGCAATGTCCTATGGAACGAGATTCAGGTTGCAGGTAAAGTATGTTCTCGTTAATTTTGTAATCCAGTGCTGGGCTCCTAGGCTCAGTACTGGGACTTCTATCTAAAACGGGTAAGTAATCACGTTTTCACAGTTGGTACGATTTTTTTTTTTTTGAAAGAATTTTTATTATTTTCAGGACAGGCAAAAACAACAAGACACCTGAACAGACATTGTGCACAGATCATTTGATATACCAGCATCCCAACAAACAGTACAGTAGTAAATCCCCCGTCTGCTGTGCCAACACAGCCGTTATCAGCCCATCTCTTCGCGCCCCTGTAGACCACCTCAATCATCTGAGTCCGAGGAGTCCTCATGGGATATTGGTGGCGGGACTCATATTCCTCCTCTAAATTTGTTCCATGGCCCCCATACCTTGTCCCACTTGCGAGGGCAGCCCCGCCTAATAAATGCCGATCGCTCCGCGAACATGGTGACATCCATATCTCCTCTCCATGCGGACAACAATGGCACCCCCACCGCTCCCCATTTTTGGGCTATGTTCCGTTTGGCCGTCATTATCCCCACCGTTACCCAGCCCTAAGGCTGAGATCATTGGGCTCCCACACATTTAACAGACAGCGCCGAGGCTCCGGCACCAGCGATACTCCACACACCTGCGACATTGTCCGCATCACCCGCCTCCAGTAATCTTGGATGACCGGGCACTCCCAGATAGTGTGGTAAAAGGTTCCTTCCTCCCCACAACCCCGCAAGCAGAAGAGGTGTAATGCTCTGCCCATCTTATGTAGTAAGTGCCTGGTGTAGTAAGAGCGATGCAAGATGCGAAGCTGCACCAGCCGCGAAGGTATACCCGCCTCGCGAGGCCAGCGCCTAACGCCACTCCGGGTCATCAAAGTCGCCGATCTCAGCGGCCCACTTCTTCACCACTTCGAGAGGCAAGTTGGGTAGTTGGAGGATAGGTAGGTACCCAGGAGTCAGGCACAGGGGGCCGCAGAGCGCCGGGTGCAGGGGTGCCTTTTGGTGTCGGAAAATCTTACCCTCTGTTGATCACGGTTGGGGGGGTCCCTGGTTCTGAGGCTGCAGGCGTCGTCAGGAGCGTCGAGGTGAGTCCTTGGGTGCCAAATTCAGGGTCACAGTCGCCGGGGGGACGTCCTCGGGGTCTCTGTCCACTCCGGCACAGGCCAGGCTTGGCGGGTGCAGAGTGTGCAGGGTTCGTGGTTCCGGGCTGATGCCAGGGGTTAGAAACTTGCTTTGAGCAGAGCCACTGCTCATGGGAGTCCCAGATGCGCAGTCATAAGGTAGCCAGGTCCTCCAGGGTTTGAGAGGTTGCTGGCCACAAGAGGTGCCGGGATTTAGCAGGAGCAGGTTCGAGGGTCGACAGGCCGGTAGAGCTGGGGCCAAAGCAGTTGGTGTCTTCTTTCTTCTAGCTCTTCTTAGCTTTTTCGGAATCTGAAGAAAGAAGGTTCAGGGTGCCACTAGATTTAGGGGCGTTACAGGTAGGTAAAAAGCAGGGACCAATGGGTCCCTGCCCTGGGGTGGGTACACCCCCTATCCTGCCATGCTCCTGTGGGAGGGGGGCAGTAGCCTAGTTCTGATTGGGCAGGGCTTCCCATCTTCAAGATGGCGAGTGCCCGGAGATGTGCTTCACCTCGTCTCCCCCACCTGAGGGGTGGGGTTGGCAGAGGCTGGCACTTCCCCTGTCCTTACTTGGGGTTTCCGGCCAGTCTTCCCGCCAGAGTGGGGGTCAGAAACGGTGGGGGGCAGTTTGCTGGGTACAGCAAGTGGCCTGGAGAAGCTCACAAAAGTGGCATGCCTTTGAAGCTTCCCCCTGCCCACCCTGGGGGAGGAGACCTAGCACCTCGCCCAGGATGTGCATTGTTGCAGGCCCAGGAGAGCGGGGGCTCTCCGCTCAGGGGGCCAGCAACATGTGTGCTGTGTGGCAGCCTAAGCAGCCTCAGAGCAGACGTGGATTGTAGGTTAGGTTTCAGGGGGCATCTCTAAGATGCCCTCTGTAGTGCTTTGTACATTAAATCCCACACTGGCATCAGTGCGGGTTTAATGTGCTGAGAAGTTTGATACCAAACTTCTCAGTCTTCAGTGTTGCCATTATGGTGCTGTGGAGTTCGTGTTTGATGGGCTCTCAGCACCATGTACTCTTAAATAGCAGCACTGCACTTACAGTGCCCACGAATGGACCTGGGTACTGTAGGGACACAGGGCTCATGCTCCAGTGCCCACACCACTGGCATAGGGCACCCAGCTAGAGGGGTGGCTGATGTATGCCAGGGCAGTGTAGGTTGTGGGCATGGCACACAGGGATGTGTGCCATGTCAACTCTTTTGTCTTGTACCCAGACACTCAACCTGCAAGGGCAGTGTGTGTGTGTTAGGGTACAGTGTGCTGAAGCCCATAGGGGCCTTCCCTGGTCACAAGGCCCTGTGTACCTAGGGTACCATTTACCAGGGGCTGACATGGGGCCCGGGTTTGCCAATTTGGGGTTTTAGGGAAGGAACATAGGCCCTGGGCACCTGCCAAAGTACATTCAGCAAAAAGTGGGGGTAACCATGCAAAAAGAGGGCACCTTCTTAAAGGTGTCTAAATTTATATGAAAATACAGTCTATTTTTTATAAATTGGTGTCGGATTTGTTGAGCGTCATTGCTGCTCACTGCCACAGCTACCCACGGTTGAACTGAGGGTTTCACAGACTAAATCTACTGGACCTTAATGGGTAGTTGGAAAAAGAAGGATAAGTTACTTACCTGTAATCCTAGTTCTCTTCCAGGGGTATCCTCATCAAAGTCATAAGCACTGAATATTCCCGCCCATGTGCGGGGACCCCGGAAATAATAAAAATTATATATGAAGAATATATAGATATATTATATATATATATATATATATATATACAGCTCTGTATATGTATACACATATATTATTTTTTCCCAAGCAAATGCAGCCCCCATAGAAGGCTAAACAATGTATATACAATTATCCAATAATGCATCATAGGTATAAAATACACCTAAATCTTTTTTATTGAGGTAACACTCATAACAAAGGAAAAAAGAGCACTGTGCAAAACACAGAACCATCAAACATTGTTAGCCTGCAGGCTGCATTGCAATACAATACCATAGAGACTGAAAAGCCTTGTACAGGTAAAAACTGGCACCGTGCCTTTAAGGCAGCCCTGACTCCAATATCCCATCATGCCTCAAGGGCGACAGTTGGGTCAGTTGTTCTTTGCGGACTGTAGTCCTACATACAAAGATATATTTCCTCCATGTTAAATAATACAAAACTCAGAATTGCCTGGGGAGGCGGGTGGGTTGCTTATGACTTTGATGAGGATACCCCTGGAAGTGAACTGGGATTACAGGTAAGTAACTTATCCTTCTCTTCCAGGGGATCCTCATCAATAGTCATAAGCACTGAATAGAATAGCAAGCCCACCTTCCACCTGCAGGCAACTGAGAACTGCACTATACATGGAGAAATAAACCATTGACAAATTCAGTTATTGAACAGATTCCTCGAGGAGGCTTGCCCCACTTGAGTGTCTGCTTTGGTGTCCGAATCCAGACAATAATGCCTTGTAAATGTTTGGACAGATCTCCAAGTGGCTGCCTTGCAGATCTCGGCGAGTGGGACATTATTGAGAAAAGCAGCAGTAGCCGCTTCCCTCTTGTGGAGTGCGCTTTAGGCCGAGCAGCCAGTGGCTTCTGCGCTAGCTGATAAGCCAATTTAACGGCTGACACAATCCACCTAGCAATGGAACGCTTAGATGCAGCAAAACCTGTGCGGACAGCACCATAGTTAACAAATAAGTGGTCAGCCTTCCTGACAGCCTTAGTCCTATCTAGGTAGAATTTAGAACGCGCTTGACATCTAAAGAGTGCAACGCCCTCTCAGCTGGCGATGAGGGGTTGGGAAAAAAGGTAGGTAAGGAGATAGTCTGGTTAACATGAAACTCTGACACCACCTTCGGTAAAAAAGATGGATGAGTTCTCATCACTACCCTGTTCAGATGAAAAATAGTATAGGGCTCTTTAGAACAGAGGGCCTGTATTTCGCTCACCCTACGTGTTGAAGTGATAGCTATCCAAAAAGCTGTTTTCCACGTAAGGTGCTGCAAAGTAGCTTTATGTATGGGCTCGAAAGGTGAACTCATAAGTTTTGATAGAACCAGGTTCAGCTCCCAAGAAGGCGAGGGAGGCCTTACTGGGGGGTAAACCTTTTTGAGCCCCTGCAAAAAATCCTTAACCACCTGCAGCTTGAAGAATGACTGCTGCGAAGGGGAGCGCCTATATGCTGTAATGGCAGCTAGGTGAACCTTAATGGAAGAAAATTTCAACCCCAGTCTGGCTAAGTGAAGGAGAGAAGGCAAAATCACTTCCTCCTGACATTTTGTAGGGTTATACTGATGTTGCATACACCATACATAAAACCTCTTCCACTTACAGAAATAAGAGTGTCTTGTAGAAGGCCTCCTAGCCTCCTTCAGTATGGTCATACACTCCGGAGAAAGGTTTAAATGGCCATACTGGAGGACTTCAGGAGCCATGCTGTTAAGCTCAGCGAGGGAAGACTGGGATGGTAAATCTTCCCCTGCATCTTGGTTAACAAGTCCGGTCTGCACGGCAGGCGCTTGTGAGGTCGGATCGACATGTGGAGGAGATCCGTGTACCACCACTGCCTCGACCAGTCCGGTGCTATGAGGATCATCTTGCCAGACGAGTGTTGCAGCTTGGTCACCACCTTGGGGATCAGCGGGAGCGGCGGAAAGGCGTACACAAATGTCATTGACCAATCGATCAAAAGGGCATTCCCTATGGATCCTGGTCGATGGTATCTTGAGGCGAAGCCTCGGCATTTCGCGTTGTGTTCGTCCGCGAAGAGATCTATTTGCGGACGTCCCCACTCCTTGAAGATGCCCTCTAGTACCTCGTCGTTGAGTACCCAGTCGTCTGGATCTTGAAAATGACGACTGAGCAAGTCCCCTTTTACATTGAGCTCTCCTGGCAGGTGCACCGCCTTTATTGAAATGTTCCTTGCTAGGCTCCAGTGCCACAGGGACTGAGCCTCCAGCGAGAGCGTCCTGGATCGAGTACCCCCTGTTTGTTCAGGTAGTACATTGTGGTGGTATTGTCCGTTTGTACTAGAATGGGACTCGTCCTGATAGCTGGCAGGAATGCTTTGAGGGCTAAGTGGACTGCCCCGAGTTCTAGCATGTTGATGTGGTACAACCTTTCGCTGCTTGACCACCGTCCTGGAGTCTGTAGAGATCCCAGATGCGCACCCCAACCCTCCAGGGATGCGTCGGTGATCAACGTCTGAGATGGGGGTTCTTGATGAAACTGAAGCCCCACCTGTAGATTGAGTGGTTTCAACCACCACTTGATTGATTGCCTGGCCGCTGAGGAGAGACAGACTGGTTCCTCCCACAGTGAATTCCGTTGGTCCCATTTGTCTACCAGATCTTGTTGGAGGACGCATCCTCAACCTGGCATTGAGCACCAGGAATATGCAGGATGCCATGGCCCCCAGCAGAGACGAAATCTGCCGCGCTGTAGAGAGCTTGTTGGTCATAATCTGTTTTCCTTTGTCGATCAGGGATGACCGTCTCTCCTCCGAAGGAAACACTTTTCCTACTGCGGAGTCTATAGTTGCACCGAGGTAGTGTATCCTTTGGGTTGGTGTGAAGCTGGATTTCTTGAAGTTCACCCTGAGCCCCAATCTGTGACACAGGGATAGGCAGCGTCCTAGCCGTGAGTGCACACTCTGAGGCGATGGTCCTTTTATCAGCCAATCGTCGAGATAGGGATAGACGAAGACTCCTGCGCACCTCAGTGCAGCCGCTACTACTGCTATGCATTTTGTAAATACTCGAGGGGCCGATTTCAGGCCGAATGGTAGGACCTTGAATTGATAGTGAGAGGTCCCTACCATGAACCTTAGGAATTTCCGATGAGACTGTAGTATGGGAACATGAAAATACACGTCTTGCAGATCCAGCGAGCACATCCAATCAACTTGCCGGAGATGCGGATATATCTGGTGAAGCGCAAGCATGCGAAACTTTTCCCTTTTGATATGGTGTCCGTAAGTCCAAGATGGGTCTGAACTCTGCCTTTGCATTTCTTTTTTGGATCAGAAAATATCTGGAGTAGACTCCTCTTCCTCTCTGCGCCCTGGGGACTTTTTCTATTGCTGATTTGAGCAACGGGGTCGCTACTTCTTCTCTTAACCTGTTGAGGTGCTGAGATGATTGTACCGGGTGGATCGAGGGAGGAGGACTCCGGAAACGAAGCGAGTATCCATGTCGCAGTATATTCAGAACCCATTTGTCCTTTGTGATGGATTGCCACTCTGGGAGATGGTGTGCAGTACTTCCTCCCACCGGAGCGGTGGACGGCATTGGAGGAAGCAGGCTCTCATTGCTTTCCTTGAACCTTGTTTCCACCACCGGCCTGGCGGTTATTTCCACGTCCCCTGGATGATCTACGGGACTGAAATTGCTGTTTCTTTTGCCCTTGTTGATCTTGGTTTTTCTGCCAGTGAGGGGTTTGAACCCTCTTCTGGTAGCTACGCCTGTCAGTTCCCCTACGGCGACGAAATTCTTTCCGTTTCTCTAAGCCCACGGCTTTCATGGTGTCGAGCTCTGACTTCATCCGAGCCATCTCATCGTCCGCATGAGAACCGAAAAGCGAACTACCCCAGAAGGGCAGATTTAGAATCCTTGCCTGTGCTTCCGGTTTCAAAGCTGTCAGCCTCAGCCAAGAGGACCTTCTGGCGGAAATCCCGTGAGCATATGAGTGCGCTGCCAATGTTGCCCCATCCGCTGCCGCGCTGATCACTTGGTTTGAAACGAGACTGCCCTCGTGCAGGATCTCTTCGAAGTCCTTTCTGTCTTCGGAAGGCACTTTTTCTATAAATCGCTGCAGGGAATCCCATAGTGATCTGTCGTAGCGCCCCAGAAGCGCTGAGGCACTAGCCACTTTCAGACTCGAAGCCGCCGAGCCACATACTCTTCTGCCCCAAGAGTCTTGCGATTTACTGTCTTTATCCGGCGGCACTGTGGATGATGATACCACTGAATGCGTTTTTCTGGCAGCAGCTGTAATCACTGAGTCCGGTGGAGGGTCCGCCTTGAGAAACAGAGGATCCTCGGGGGCTGGCCGGAATTTAAGAATCCACGCCGGCGCGGATTTGATAGACGCTGGCGTTAGGAAGATGTCCATTACTGGTTTAAGCAACCCAGGGACTAGAGGCAACACTGGACGAGACACCGCTCTCTCATGAAGGGTCTCGAAGATGACCGAAGCGGTGGTTTCTTGAACAGGCAAGGGAATGTTCAACTTAGTCGCCCCTCTGCACAGCACATCCTGAAAAGTGGTGATATCGTCCACTGGCGACACTCTAGATGGTGGAGTATCTGTGAGTGTAGGTGAGTAATCCCTTCTGGACGAACGGCTTGACAAGGAAGATGAAAGAGACCTCCGTCGCCTTCTCCCCGATCTGATTGATTCTCTTCTCTGAGAGGTAGACCTGGATCGCCTTCTGGACGAGCGTGAGCGCCCTCGCAATTCTCTTCCTCGAGAATGGGATCTTGCTGGTCGTAATGTTTGATCCAGAGTCCTTAGTCTTGTTAAGGACTCCTTAACAACCTGAATCATGCAAGGATTCGGAGGCATTTCCCTGACGGGGCTCTGAGGTAGAGCATGGCCCTCGTCTTGAGATGTATGCTACACCGGAGGAACTGGAGAGACACCCAACAGTTCTGGTGATCCGGATCTTGAATCCTGAGAGGCTGAAGGGGAAATGGAGATCGGACGCGATGAATCGTGCTCCGATGTGGTGTATATCACCCTATGAGGAGACTTGCGTCTTGATACTTTCCTGAGCGTCAGACGAATGTGTGACGTCTCCTGGTATCCCATCTCGGGGGACCGTCTCGACGGTGATAGGCCTATCACTGGAGACCTGGACTTGGACGCCGAATGAGTCACCGGCGATGTGTCCTGCCTCGACGTAGAGAGCCTGGTCTTCGACGGAGGGCTTGTCCTGGACGGAGGTCTAGAACCCAACTGGGAATCTGGCCTCGACGTCACCATCTTCTCCGGTCTGGAGAACTTAGACGACAGAGGCTCCTGCCTCGACGCCGACCTCGACGGAGGCTCCTGCCTCGACGTAAACTCCGACGGAGGCTCCTGCCTCGACGTAGACTCCAACGGAGGCACCCGCCTCGACGTAGACTCCAACGGAGGCACCCGCCTCAAAGTCGACTGATGCGACGATGATCTGTGCCTCGGCGTCGATGGCACCTTCGAAGAGGATCGCCTTTCTCTTGACGGCGAATGATGTCTCGACGTCGAGGATCTTGCAGGATCTTTTGACACCGATCTTTGCCTTGGCGTCATCGTTGATTTCGACGTCGAACGCCTGTGGTGTTCCTGCGACGTCGACTTCTCTCTTGGCGTCGATTTTGACGTTGAGCGATGTCTTGATGTCGACCGGTGTTTTCTCGACGTTGATCGGCGTTGAGCCTCTTTCGACGTCGAAGGATGTTTTCTTGACGTCGAAGTAGCCGATGACTAACAAATGCGCTTCGCCGCCGGATCGAGCGTCGACGTGGACTTTCGTTTGGAAGCATGACTCCCCCTGGACTCCTCACCTCTCAGTGACGATCCCGCCGCTGGAGTCTTCGACGCCGAGCCCGACGCCGATGGAGAACAGACAGGGACCAGCTGCTTCGACGTCGACCGCTCCGAAAGGCCATAAAGTCTAATTCTCTCTCTCTCTTTCAAAGTCCTCTTTGAAAGGTCCTTGCAGTGACGGCAGGATGCAGGAGAGTGAGACTCTGGTAGGCAGACAATACACACCTCGTGATGAATGAAGAGGCCTTCTTTTTGCCACAGGATGGACACGGCTTGAATAAAGAAGGCATTTTTCTGACAGAAAAAAGTTGTTAAACTTAGTCAGAAACCACAGATAAACGCTTCCCTGAAAGAGTATACCAGAGGAAGCCAAAAAATTACTAAAAAAGTAACCAATTCTTGACTGAAAAGTCAAAAAAGAAGAGCTGAATTCCAGGGTCCTGACAGAAGAAGCCGGAAAGAACAACTGACCCAACTGTCACCCCTGAGGCATGATGGGATATTGGAGTCAGGGCTGCCTTAAAGGCACGGTGCCAGTTTTTACCTGTACAAGGCTTTTCAGTCTCTATGGTATTGTATTGCAATGCAGCCTGCAGGCTAACAATGTTTGATGGTTCTGTGTTTTGCACAGTGCTCTTTTTTCCTTTGTTATGAGTGTTACCTCATTAAAAAAAAAAAAAAAAAAAAAAGATATAGGTGTATTTTATACCTATGATGCATTATTGGATAATTGTATATACATTGTTTAGCCTTCTATGGGGGCTGCATTTGCTTGGGAAAAAATAATATATGTGTATACATATACAGAGCTGTATATATATATGGTCTTCATATATAATTTTTATTATTTCCGGGGTCCCCGCACATGGGCGGGAATATTCAGTGCTTATGACTATTGATGAGGATCCCCTGGAAGAGAACAAAAGTTACTTACCTGTAAACTGTGGTTCTCCAGTATTGGTGTCTTTCATAGATTCACATGCTTGAATATTCGTCGAAGTGGGAGTCCCACGGTACATAACATAGCAATGTAGCAATAACACAACCATAGATAGGTAAGAAAAGAACCATAGAGTAGCATTGAATCATAGAGCTTTTAGATAGAAAAAACTTGTCACTTTTATAACATATTACAGTCATCGTGAATAGGCCAATCAGGCGCTAGCACCCTCCAGAATGTTCTCCTCAGAGGCTCAGGCCCTCAGATTTTCATAGTACATGAGTAACAAAGAGTCAAGGAGAAGAGGAGAGCCTTTGAGGGGAGAAGGGTGGGTCGCATGTGAATCTATGAAAGACACCAATACTGGAGAACCACAGCTTACAGGTAAGTAACTTTTGTTCTTCTCTGGTATTGGGGTGTCTTTCATAGATTCAAATGCTTGAATAAGAGTAGTAAGCAGTGATGCCAAGATAATGCAAGGTACATATAAACTCATCATAATACACAGTACAACGAGATACTGAAGCATAAAGACAAAAATTGTACCTTGTATACAAGAGGAGGGAAGCAACAGAGGCTCACCTTACTTAGAGATTACGAAGACGCTTGACCCACGGCTGAATCAGCGTCGTCAGCAGCATCCAGACTAATGTTTGGTAAAGGTGTGCATGCTGGACCATGTTGCAGCCCTGTAGATGTGTTGAAGAGGTACACCAGCAAATAGCGCAGTAGAAGAGGAAACTTGTCTGGTAGAATGCGCTCGAACATTTGCAGTAAGTGGCTTCCCAGCTAGCTGATGGCAAAGGGCATTTGTAGTAGATATCCAGCATGCAATAGTCTGTTTGGTGACTGGATGTCCCTTTCGCATCCGTCCGTAGGCCACAAAAAGCTGATCAGACTTACGGATACTAGCTGTCCTTTCCAAATACAATTTCAGACATCTCTTGATATCTTAAGAATGGAGAGTCCTCTCTGCTGACGTTTGAGGATTAGGAAAAAACGTTTTTAAAATGACTGGCTCATTAAGATGGAAATCCAATGGCACTTTGGGGAAAAAGGCCGGATTTGTGCGGAGCAATACAGAGTCCTAGGTGAATTGAAGAAAAGGCGGTTTAGTAGTAAATGCCTGTATGTCACTGACTCAACGTGAAGAAGTGAGAGCCAACAGCAGCGAAGTCTTCCACGTAATAAATTTTAAATCGACTTTATGGATGGGCTTAAACGGTGGCTTCATGAGTTGAGCCAATACAATGTTCAAATGCCAAGGAGGAGACGGTCAACAAATTGGAGTTAACATCCTAAAAAGACCCTTGAAGAACTGCTGAATTACTCTATAAGAGTAAAGAGAGGTGGAACCATCCTGTTGAAATCTTGAGATTGCAGCCAGAAAAGCTTTAAGAGTAGAATGCGAGAGGCCAGATTTTGCTAGATGTAAAAAGAAAGGCAAAAGTTGGTCTGGTGTGGAATGAACAGGATATCCCTGAGCAGCGTCGCACCACAGACAAACGTTTCCATTTGAGCTTGTATGTTTTCACAGTGGAGGCTGCTCTAGCCTTACCAACAACTTCCCTGCAGTCGGAAGGAATGTTTAAAGTGGCAAACTCATAGTGCTCAGGTTCCATGCTGCTAAGCGAAGAGAGGCTGGGTCGGAATGACAAACCTGTCCCTGATCCATGGCCAGAAGGTCCGGAAGTGGGCGGAGCAGAATCGGATCTCACTGCGATAGGAGCAGGAGTTCCGTAAACCAGACTTGTTGAGGCCACCTGGGAGCTATTAGAAGAATGCGGCAAGGTTCTTTCTTCATTTTCCGAAGAACCCTGGGGACCAGAGGAATCGGCGGAAAAGTGTAGGCATATATTTTTTACAAGTTCATCAAAAAGGCATTCCCGCACGACTGGTTGGGGAAGCCAACTTGGGTAAAATGGGCATTTTCGGTTCAGATGGGTTGCAAACAGATTCAGATTCGGAGGGCCCCATAACCGAAAAATGCGATCCAGTGTGGGTTGATGCAACTCCCCCTCTTGATTGGACGAGGTTGACCTGCTTAAGAGAGTCCGCCAGAATGTTGGACGCTCCCGGAACATGCACTGCCATCAGTGTGACTTGATGCTGGATTGCCCAATCCCAGATTTCGGAGCTTGAAGAGATAGCAAGATGGACCGTGTGCCCCCCTGTTTGTTTATATAGTGCATGCATGTTGTGTTGTCCGTCCGGATCAACACCGAAGCTCCCTGGATGATGGCGCAAAAAGCCTTTAGCGCCAGAAAAATGGCAAGTAACTCTAGAAGGTTGAAGTGCCAGGTTCTTAGGTGGGTATCCCACTGTCCTTTTACTGTGAGGTCCTGAAGGTGTGCTCCACACCCTTCGAGAAATGCGTCCGTTGTGGGAGTGAAACTTGGAGTGTCCACCAGAAATGGAGGAATCCCTTCCTCTATAAGAGGATTTACCTATGTACTGTCGATAAGAGGCGGCTGGCAGTTGTCTGTACGACTGTTGATTCTGGGAGTAGTAACGTTGTTGGCTTTGAGAAGAATGGTATTGTCTATACTGATTGGAACCTCCCCGAAAGGAAGAGGAGGAGCCACGACCCCTCGCACCACGAAAGGGCTGTTTTTTTAAACCGAAGTGTACAGAGAGCACGAGCAGCGTCGGTGTCCTTTTTGATCGTCTCAAGGGCATCATTGATGTGTTGACCAAACTGCGACTTGCCGTCATAAGGCATGTCTAATATTTTCGTCTGCACCGCTTGACGGAAAGAAGAGGCTTTTAACCAGCACTACCGCCTGAGAACAGCAGCACCCGCCAGTTGCCGGAAACCAGAAGAAAACACGTCAACAGTACAATCAATAATCTCCGAGGAAATCCTTTCCCCTTCTTGAAGAATCTTCAGCGCCTCTGCTTAGAAGGTTCTGGTAGTAAATCTACAAGGGGAGCAACGTCCGACCACATTTGTCGGTAATAACTGCCGACGATAGCTAGAGAATTGGCCGCTCAGCTGAAATCCTGATTGCACGAGGCCCCGGTGTCTCGGGGTGCCCCGGAGGGCATCCTTGCCCAGCACGGACCCCGGAGTAGGCTGAGTGACGTGGAGCAACAGAGGCCCGTACCGAGGTCGAGGGCTGGGGAAGGCTCGCGCCGGCCATCTTGCACGGCCTACCCGACTCAGTGCAACCACGGCCTGCGGTGACTCGGCAGCCGCCAGGAAGCGAGACCCGTCCGGCGGGGGAAGCCGGAAGTGTCGGACCCCCGTGATCGGAGCCGGACCATCGCGGACCCATACGGGAATGCAACGGACCCGTACCACAGTGACCCCCACGGACTGCTGGCCCTAGGGGGATCCCACCGCTGCACACCCGGAGGTGTGGAGGGTGGCTCTACGGTGTTGCTGGCCCGGCGGAGGAGTGTGGTCAGCGGTATTGCGGGCGGAGGACCCGAGGGCGTGGAGCATGCTGTGACCCCCGGTCACCGGACTGTGGCCGGCGGGAGGACGAACCGCTCTTTCGGGGCCGCGGGAGACGTGGGCAATGCCAGGACCCGGCCTGCACCTCCTTGGTTCTCTGGGGTGGATCACGCGGCGGGGAGCGGCGGCTCACCGCAGACGTTTGGAAGGAGGCGACCGCGCAGGTGGCGCGGTGACAGCGGGGGAGCAGCGATTTGAGGTGGGGCTGCTTGACCCACACCACTTCGGCCTTGTGGATTACCATCGCCAGGAGGAGCGGGTCTTCGTTGACTGGGGCCCCGGGGAGTGAGGAAGCCACGGAGCGCCGGCGCCATCATAGACCGGTGGTGGCAGAGGGCGTGTCGGGTCCTGCTGGCGGTAAGGCGGGCCTCGGTGCCCCACAGCAGCAGATACCACGAGGGGTTGCCCTGGGGGACGGCCGAATTGCGACCCCCTTGTGCATATCTTCGCCTGGAGTCATGGGCAAAGCACAACCTAAGCCGGGGGTGAACCCGGCGGACCCCGTGGGGGACCCTGCTGGCGGCCAGGAGGGGGGGTCCCGCAGTGAACCTGCAGCTGGCCTCCAACAGCGCCAGCTAGATCAAATCCTGCAGGCCATTTCGGACACGAGAGCCGCATTGCAGAACGATATCGCGCGGGTGTCCACGGACTTGGGTTTGCTCCGGGCGGACCATCGGAATTTGACAGACAGGGTTAAGCAGGCGGAGGACACGCTGGACCTGGTGATTCCGGCACAGAAATCGTCGGAGGCCATGACAGCGGATCTCTTGCGGAGAGTACAGCTCCTGGAAAAGAGGGCTGAAGACGCAGAAGGGCATAACCGCCGCAACAACATCCGAGTGGTGGGTCTGCCCGAGAAGGTTGAAGGGGGGGGACATGCTTGCCTATCTGGAAACCTGGCTGCGAGAGGTGGTGGCGCCGGAGGGGCTCACGCAGTTTTACACCTTGGAGCGGGCGCATAGGGTCCCGGCTCGCCCTCCGGACCCGGGGTGGCCCCCCCCGACCGGTGGTGGCACGCCTTCTACGTTATAAAGACCGAGACATTATCCTCCGGAAGGCTAGAACAATGGGTCCATACCAAGTTGAGAATGTCTCAGTCTCCATCTACCCAGACTATTCCTTTGAAGTCCAGCGCAGGCGCTCCACCTTTCAGGCGGTGAAGAAAAAGTTACGTGAAGAGGGCCTGCAGTACTTGTTGCTGTTCCCGGCTCGTCTTCGAGTCGTGCAGGACGGTAAAACATCCTTTTTCAATGATCCCGAGGCAGCCTGGAGTTGGTTGGAGTTATCCCGCACTGGAGCTGCGACCCACGTGGATAGGGGGGAATCGTCGGGGACCCCGGCGAGGCCCCGCCGCAGCCGGCGTACCAGGAAACGGACTGCGGGGATCAGATCCCCGGTGTCATCCCAGACGGCGCTGGAGAGACAGGCTGCATTGCGGGCAGTATCTATCATTTCTGGTGCTGCAGTTTCCAAGCCTAGCGAGGAGTCGGGGTCCCAGGAGGGGTCTGAGACCTCCCTTTCTGATGGAACTGAGAAGGACACGGGGTTGTTGCCTGATGTTACCCCAGGGACGGCGGATGAAATATTGGACACTTGACTCTTCCGGGCTCCACCTGTGTCCCGTAAGGAGGGCAAGAATAGGGCGGGAGGCCTATGAGGAGGGGGGGGGTTTCACCCTGTGCTAACCGGGGCGCTGCAGGTAGATAGCAGCAGACTGCGGGTGTAGTTTGTTGAGGGGGTCTGGATGCTGGGGCGGGCGGCCTGAGGGGCGCGGGACGCCAGGGGCCGTTTCACAGACACTGGGCATGGATGCATACAGGGAACTGTCGACAAGCCCGTCGGTCACAGAGCCGCCACCTCACCCTCACGGACGTTGTGAGACCCTGGAGGCTACCAGAGTGTTTGGTTAATTGGGGTGGTATTTGGATGGGTAACTGCGGTTTAGCACCTGTTCTGGGGGAGGGAGGGAGTACGGGGAGTTGGGTAGTTAGAAGGTTTGTGGGTGATGTCAGTGTGCCTAGGAAGGTCAGGAAATGGCGGATTTTTGACAGGCTACTCGATGGGGACCCCACCTGAATTGAGATTTCTAACCTGGAATGTGAGGGGGCTCACCTCTATGGCGAAGAGATATAAAGTCCATGCTTATCTGGTGCGGAGGGGGATACAGGTGGCCTTCCTACAAGAAACCCACTTAGATCAGGCAGAAGGGTGGGCATTGCATCGGCGCTGGAGGGGCCAATTGTTTTACACTACATTTTCGAAGTTTGCACGAGGGGCCCTGCTTTGGGTTAGGGTCCCTTTCCAACCATTGACATCGCTGGTGGACCCGGAGGGGAGGTTCGTAGCGGTGCAGGGGCGACTGGACGGGAGGGACGTGGCATTCTGCAGTGTCTATGCACCCAACATAGAACAGGCCGCCTTCTTTTCACGACTGTCGGGGAAGCTAGCATCATATTTGACGGGTACGGTTGTTGTGGGTGGTGACTTCAATTCGGTAACTGACGTCGGTTTGGATAGGTCCCACCCGCCCCTTGCTCAGTCAATTGTCCGTAGGGTGGCCAACAGTAGACGGGCCTGGCAGGACACGTGGGGGTTGGTGGACACTTGGCGGACCCACCACCCAACAGACAGGGATTATTCTTTCTACTCCGCCCCGCATGAGTTGCATGTACGGTTGGATAGTATATTGTGTTCTCCGGATGCTCAGGCATTGATGCGGCATAGCGAGTATCTGGCAAAAACTATTTCAGACTATAACCCTTGCCTGGTGACGCTACAATGGACCAGGCAGCGGCAGGTGATCCCGAATTGGCGTCTAAACCCCATGCTACTGGAGGATCAGGTGTTTCGGACCGAGGTCAGCGGTTGCATAGAACAGTATTTTGCGGCTAATACAGGAACAGCGTCCAGTAGGGCATTGGAATGGGACGCGCTTAAGGCGGTCATTAGGGGGGTATGCATAGCATCCACCACTGGGGTTCGGAAGACGTTGCTAAGGGACATAGAGGGAGCGGAGGCCCAACTGCGTACGGCCGAACGCGCGAATCAGGCAGGGGAGGAAATGTTAGCTGCGGTTGTTACGGCACGTGAGGGAGTAGCCGCACGAGTGGAGAGGCTTTGCTGCTTTGATCATAAGGAATACCTTACCCGGGCGCATGCGGAGAGTGATAAGGTGGGATCCCTCCTGGCCTGGTTGGCGACTCCGACAGCCCGAGGTACGCCAATACTTTCCTTGGCCGTGGCAGGGGGGACTCCGGTCTACTCCCAGAAAGAGATTAATAGGCAATTCCTCAGTTACTATGAGGGGCTGTATGACAGCACAATGCAGGATGCGCCTGGAGAGTTGGATGAGTTTTTATTGGCGGCTCGGCTGCCCCGCTTGGACCCGGAGCAGGAGAAAGATTTAGGGGACGCCATATCATTGGGCGAGACCCGCGCCGCGATTAAGCATATGGCTCGTAGGAAGACCCCAGGTACGGACGGGCTGCCCGTCGAGTTTTACGCGGCATATGTGGAGTTGCTGGCCCCGCAGCTGCAAGCCCTTTATAGTGAGGCTTGGAGAGTTGGGCGCCTGCCCACCTCCGCACGGGAGGCGATGGTGGTGCCCCTGTTGAAAGCCGGAGGAGATTTTAGTGTTCGGGCAGCATATCGCCCGCTTTCCATGTTAACGGTGGACTACAAAATTCTGAGTAAAATATTAGCGACACGCTTGTTGACCCACATGACCGCCTTGATACACCCGGATCAAGCGGGCTTTATTCCTCGACGTAGCACGGCAACTTCTGTTCGACGCCTGCTGCGGGTAATGGGGGTGGATCGAGAAGAATACCCAGAGGCCCTAACGCTTTCTGTCGACATAGAAAAGGCCTTTGATAGCGTAGAGTGGCCATACCTATTTAGAGTGTTGCAGGAATTTGGCCTAGGGGAGGGCTTTGTGCGCTGGACCACCTTGCTCTATACTGACTCCACAGCCCGCGTGAAGACGGGAACTACCATCTCCGCTCCCTACCGGGTGCGACGAGGGACGAGACAGGGCTGTTCGCTGTCCCCCTTGTTGTTCGCCTTGGCCATTGAGCCACTGGCAGCCCACGCCCGACTGGGGCGCTCATATGCTGGATTATGGCTCCGGGGGGAGGCCCACTATATATCCCTTTATGCAGATGATCTGCTGATGTTTTTGGCAGACGCAGATGGCGCACTGCACGGAGCGACCGCCTTGTTGGATGCCTTCGGTCGCCTGTCGGGGCTCAAAGTGAACTGGGGCAAGACATGCTTGTTCCCGCTGTCGCCTAATGGACAGGCCCCCCGATCGCTGGGAGTGATACGATGGGAGGGCCGCTGTCTGCGTTATCTGGGAGTCAATATCTATCATACCCAGCTTGATTTGCTGGAAGGGAACGTGGGTAGAGCAATCCGGGGCTTGAGTGGCAGCATAGATTTCTGGAGCACGCTCCCACTTTCGAGTGCTGGGCGAGTAGCGCTGCTGAAGATGGTGGCGCTGCCGCGCCTACTGTATTTTTTTCGTACATTGCCCATATGGATACCGGCATCGTTTGAGCGGCTTCGAGCGATGTCCTCGGGCTTCATATGGGGCTCGGGTAGGCGGCGGGTAGCTTTGTCCACACTACGGCGGCCAAGAGTGGAGGGGGCCCTGGCGGTCCCGGACTTCGAGTGGTATTATCTGGCAGCACAATTGCAATGGCTCACGCAGGCGGTGGCACGGGAGTATAGAGGCCCAGAGGGCCCGCAGGGTAGGTTAATTCCTCGCCATGTGCTTGCTTTTATCGTCCTCCAACAGCGGATGGACCTAGCCCAGCTCACTCTTGAGGAACGCACCCTCAGGTTGTACTGGAACCGGTGTCAGAGGAGGGCAGCCATTGTCCACCCCTATGCCCCGGAGATCCCCCTTGGAATGTGCACGGCGCTCCCTCATGGGGGTGATTGGTCGGGACTGGCCGCATGGGAGGATCTTGGCATACAAGTGGTAGGCGACCTATACAGGGAGGGGGTGCTCTTGCCCTTTCAGGACCTGCAGGACTCCTATGGGCTCCCACGGGGAGATTATTTACTTCACGCTGCCCTCGTAGCGGGCCTCCAGAAGCACTGGAGTGCGGGGCTCTCGGAGCCGCCAGTCGCCGCGGGCTGCCAATATGTGGTTATGGCCGCGGGTACGTCCAAGGCTATTACCTGCCTATATCGAAAGCTGTCGACGGAGCGCTTGCTTCCCCTAGTCACGTTGAAAGATAAATGGGAAGCGGACCTTGGGACGCCCATCCCCGAGACGACATGGCCTGCGTTGGTGCGGCGGGCCTGGAAGGGTACGCGTAATGCCCGGTTTCAGCTAGTACAGTTCTTTACACTGCACAGAGCATACCTAACGCCAGTTAAGATATTGCAATATTTTGGGGGCACGCATTCTCAGTGCCTGAGGTGTGGGGGAGATGGGGCTGATTTTCGCCATATGTTTTGGTCTTGGGCGGCGCTGGGTAGTTACTGGGAAGACGTCACGGAATGCCTGAACCAAGTGACAGATCGCAACATCGAATTTGAGATGGGGGCCTGCCTGTTGCTTTGGTTCCCCCACACCCGCCGCACGAGGGTTACTAGCAAGTTCTGTGACTTAGGGTTGATTATGGCCAAGAGGGAGCTCACCATGCGCTGGAAGTCAAGGGCGGGGCCTAGCTTTCTGAGGTGGAGGAAAGCGTTCGCGAAATGGGCAGGCGCGGAGGGCACACTTCGCTTGCAATTAGCGCATAGGAGGAACGACGAAAAGGCGTTAGCGACGGCCCGTGCATGGGAGTCACTGGTGGTTGAACTTCAGGGGCTGATGTCAGAAAACATAGGAGAGGGGAGCATACCCGACCGACAGGAGGAAGCGATAAGCGGGGAGTAGGAAGGGGGTCACGGTGGTGGGTGGACACATTCCACACGGCTGAACCCGGGGGAACGCCCGAGCTGATAGCGATAGGTTTGAATACCCCTACATGCGTCATGGTAATGGGGGGGGGGGGGGGGTCTCTCCAGGGGGGGGGGGGACAGGAAGACGGGGGCACACTGACATGGGTCGAGGAAGGGAGTGGGAGGGGGGAGCCCACGCGGGAAGTGTAACTTGCCCACTGCATAACTGGCTGAACTGTCGTATGTACTACTCTCCGGTGAGTTGCTGGTGCTCTTGTGGGAATTGTTTTGGGAGGTTGGTAAGAAAACAATAAAAAAATGTTTAAACAAAAAAAAAAAAAAAAATAGAGATTTGGCCGCTCTGACCGTAGTTGCCGCCATAGTGGAGAATTTTACACCAATGGCGTCAAGGCGTCTCCCCTCACGACCCGGAGGAGCCGATACTGGAGACAAAGGATTCCTGGCACGACTTTGTGCTGCCTGAGTAATAATGGAATCAGGTTTCGGCTGTGCAATAAGAAGCAGGCAAATGTATTTTCCAGGGCCTTGTATTTTTTATCTAGTCGTGGCAGGACAGCAGGAATGGAATTAGGGTGTTGCATGAGCTTGGCAAATAAAATCGATGATGGGAATAGCACGCACTTGTTTCTGTGGCTTAGCCTTGAAGTCGTACATGAAACAATCCTCCTCTCGAGAGACCATCGGGAGGTGAAATCTCTTTGCCACCCTTTCCATGAGGACATGAAATCCACCTATGTCCACCAGTGGAGAATCAAGAGGAGCTGGAGCGGTGGGGTGGGAAGGCGTTTGAATCTGATAATTGTCCCATTCCGTGAACAGGGATCTATCATCTAGCTCACCCTCCCTCTCTGTCATCAACATCAGCATCCTCCTCCTCCTTCCTCAAGGACATGAGGAGCGTCTTGGTGTGGCAACCTGGATGCCGAAGTAGGAGGCATAGAAAACGGTTCTGTCGGAAGTGGAGGTGTAAGAGGTGCTTGTGGTGCTGGAGAAGCCTGGACCGAGTTCGGAAATGTCTAATAGTCATGCAGCATGAATTGAAGGTTGGATATAAGGGACATAGGCATCTGCGCAATAGGAAAATCCGGTGCAGGCTGGTTGGCACAGTCTGAAAAGTCCTCATACTCCTGGTCGTCATCAAAATCCTGACATTTAAATAGAAGCTCAGAGGGACTGTGCGTAGCCACCGCCGCCGACGAAGCCACCGCCGCCGAAGCCACCACCGTCGACGATGAAGCCACCACCGACGACGACGAAGCCACCACTGACGACGACGAAGCCACCACAGACGACGACGAAGCCACCACCGACGACGACAAAGCCACCACCGACGACGACAAAGCCACCACCGACGACGACAAAGCCACCACCGACGACGACAAAGCCACCACCGACGACGACAAAGCCACCACCGACGACGACGCCACCGACGACGACGAAGCCACCACCGACGGCGACGAAGCCACCACCGACGGCGACTAAGCCACCACCGACGGCGACTAAGCCACCACCGACGGCGACTAAGCCACCACCGACGGCGACTAAGCCACCACCGACGGCGACTAAGCCACCACCGACGGCGACTAAGCCACCACCGACGGCGACTAAGCCACCACCGACGGCGACTAAGCCACCTGCGACGGCGACTAAGCCACCACCGACGGCGACTAAGCCACCACCGACAGCGACTAAGCCACCACCGACAGCGACTAAGCCACCACCGACAGCGACTAAGCCACCACCGACAGCGACTAAGCCACCACCGACAGCGACTAAGCCACCACCGACAGCGACTAAGCCACCACCGACAGCAACTAAGCCACCACCGACGACGAAGCCATCGCCGTTGACGCCTTCGTTGATGTAGCCACAGAAGGAGACGCCCCTCCCTGTCCGTAAGGGTCTTCTGAGAGAAAGTCCTGCAGATTTTACAATCCTTTACCTGGTGTTCAGGGTAGAGGCAATAAATGCACTTCTGATGAGGGTCCTCAGAATGAAGTCGCTGCTTTCCACATGTCCCACAAGGTCTGAAGAGGGACTTCTTGGTTGAAGACATGACAAAAAGCTTTCCTTTGAGAAGAAAAAAGAGAAAAAACTGACCAGAGCTCAGGGACGACGTGCAGAAGAAAATCTGAGGGTCTGAGCCTCTGAGGAGAACATTATGGATGGTGCTAGCGCCTGATTGGCTGGAGTTTGGACTATTCACAATGACTGAAATATGTTATAAAAGTGACACGTTTTTTCTATCTAAAAGCTCTATGATTCAATGCTACTCTATGGTTTTTTTCTTACCTATCTATGGTTGTGTTATTGCTACATTGCTATGTTATGTACCGTGGGACTCCCACTTCGACGACGGGGAATATTAAAGCATGTGAATCTATGAAAGACACCCCAATACTGGAGAATGCTACTTACCAGTATGCATCTGTTCTTGGCATGTAGAGCTGCAGAAAGACATACTTGTGCATAGATTGCCATCTGGTGTTGGGCTCGTATGTTTGCAGTTTGTTGTTGTCTTGGAAGAAGTCTTTGTAGTCACGAGATAGGGGACTCCTCCCTTGGACTATGGTGCGCATGGGCATTGACTCCATCCTCAGATTGTTTTTCGCCATGAAGGGAAATTATTGAGTTTGTAAGAAACAGAAAAGATGTCCATGTGTAATGTATCCAAGTAAGATAACACTGGAAACAGATAGAGGCACCGGGGAGGCGGGTGGGCGTATGTCTGTGAGAAAGTGGCTCTGTATATACTGTTCCTTAATAGGTACAGGGTGTACAGAGTCCACAGACCCCAAGGGTTTAACAGAGGTTAAAGTTAGATATAACCTTACTCTCCAAAGTGGTAGCCTGGTCTAGCAGTAAGGCAGTATCAGAGGACGTGTAAAGCATTTGTTGTACACACTCAGTCAGCAAATAGTTCCACACACTCAATAACTGAACTCTAGGCCAATGGTTTGTATATATAAAAAAATATATGCTTGTTTTATTTTAGAACCAACACTTGGAATTAAAATATACTTTCTCGACAAGAGATGTTTCATAAAAATACTTTTGTATATGCAATAGACTTTTTAGTAAACAGTTACAAATAGTTGCAGTAGGCAACTATTTCTAAACACAATACATGGAGCTCAATGATAAATTCAAATTATGTGCAACAGATTACTTTCAGATTACTTTTGTAATTCCAGGCTTGGATCCTAGATCCAGTCCTGGGTCAGTTCTCAGAATCAGCTGTTGAAAGTCGATTTTGGTACTGTACTGATTTTTAACTAATATTTAGCTATTTCAAAAGTGAGCACTTAGAAAATATTTCAGAGCAAACAATCAATGATTCCCTATGGAAGGAAATGTAGGTTACAGGTACAGTAGGTTATCGTTACTTTTGTAATCCAGTACTGGGTGTCTGGACTCAGTACTGGGACATTTATCCAAAACAGGTAAGTAATTACGTTTCCAGATGTTATACGATTTTTGAGGAATATTTAGAAATTGCAGAAATCAACACTTAGAAGAAATTTCACAGAAAAGCAGTCAGTGGTTTCCTATGGGAGAAAATGGGGTTACTGGTAAGTATAGATGCGAGTATTCTTCCGAGCCAGTGCTGGGCACCAAGATCCAGCACTGTGAGCCCACCTGAGAACAGGTGAGTTTTTGCGTTTTTGTCGCTCGGCTGATTTTTAGTGAATATTTGAAGATTTGAAAAGTCCACACTTAGAAGTAATTTCAGGAAAAAGCCAGTCAATGTTACCCTATGAGGAAAATAGAGTTAGCGGTTTTCAGGTAAGTTCTCGACTGGCAAAGGTGAGGTTCTGGGCATAGACTCAGGGGTCCCCCAAGGTCAGATAGGCACAGTTAGTTCACCCTCAGCGGCTCTAGGGCAGCCGGGTGCAGAGAGTTAGGCCCAATGTTAGCCTATGAGGAATAGGGGGGCCTGGTTTGGTGGCTGCTGACTAGCAGGCCACGCGGCTGTGGGAGCTGGGCTCCTGGTCACTCACTCAGGGCAAGTGGGGAAGTAGGCTAGTGTAGAGATTGCACTGCCAGGGCCACTCGGGCGGCTGGGTGCAGGGTGCTTTTGAGCTGTCGGGCGCTCAATGGAAGTCAATGGGAATGTTCCGGTTAGGAAAAAGGCTGCAAGCTCGGGGACGAGGATGCTTCAGGTGCCACCACCACTTCGAGAGGTAAGTTGGGTAGTTGTAGGTTAGGTGGGTACCCCGGGATTGGGCACAGGGGGCCGCGTGCAGGTGTGCCTGTTGGTGTCGGGAATTCTTACTCTCTGATGATCGCGGTTGGGGGGGGCACCTTGTTCCGAGGCTGCAGGCTTCTTCCGGAATGTCGAGGGGGGTCCTTGGGTGCCGGACTCGGGGTCACAGTCGCCGTGGGGTCGTCCTCAGGGTCTTTGTCCACTCCGGCACTGGCCAGGCTTGGCTGGTGCAGAGTGTGCTGGGTTCGCGGTTCCGGGCTGCTGCCAGGGGTTAGATATAGGTTTCTGAGTAGAGCCTCTACTCAAGGGAGTCCCAGGGGCTTGGAGCCAAAAGGTAGCCAGGTCCTCCGGGGTTGGTGAGGTTGCTGGCCACGAGAGATGCCGCGCTGGTGCAGGTTCAGGAGTCGACAGGCCGGTAGGGCTGGGGCCAAAGCAGTTGGTGTCTTCTTCCCTTTTTAGCAGCTGCAGGGCAGGTCTTTGTTCTTCTTGCTCTTCTTGTAGTCTTTTGAATCTGGAATCTGGGGAAGGAAGGTTCAGGGTGCCCCTAAATACTAGATTTAGGGGCGTTACAGGTAGGTGAAGGCCAGGGACCAATGGGTCCTTGTCCTGGGGTGGGTACACCCCCTATCCTGCCTCTCTCCTCTATGCATACACATATCCAGTGTGATATGTTTTCTTTGTGTTAACAATTGGACTTGATGTATGACTCATGGTGTAGCAATTTCAAGGTCACTAGACTACTTTAGACTCACAGTTTTCTTTGTTTGGTATATCTAACTTTAGCCTCTGCCAAACCTCTGGGGACTGTGGACTCTGTACACACTGTACCTATTTGGGAACAGTATATACAGAGCCACTTTCTCACAGGAACTACAGAGAGTTCCAGGAGTGTTGTGAACCATGGTTGCCTGGCCCATGTTGGAGCAACTAGGATCATTTTGAGAGACTGTAGTTTGAGCTTTTGTACTACTAATGGAATGAGTGGGAGGGGCGGAAAAGCATATGCAAATCTGCCTGACCAATTCATCCATATCGCACTGCCCTTGGACAGTGGGTGTGGATACCTGCCGGCGAAAGTTGGGATTTTGCGTTTACATGTGTGGCCAACAGATCTGTGTCTGGGTGGCCCCACATCTGAAAAAATGGATGAAGAAATTGTGGATGAAGTTCCCATTTGTGTATCTGCTGTGTCCGACGACTGAGCAGATCCGCAATCTGATTGTGTACGCCTGGAAGGTGTTCTGCTAGAAGGTGTATCCTTTGTGGGATGGCCCATCTCCATATGTTTTGCGCTAGCTGGTAGAGTGTTGGGGCTGAAAGTTTGTTATGAGGTTTTGTATACTGGCTATCCTGAAAGGATTGGGGTATACAAGGGCTTTGGCAGTGTCAATTGTGGCCCCTAGACACTGAGGTTTGTGGGATGGCTGGAGATATGATTTGGTGAGGTTTATTGTGAACCCCAAGTTGTGAAGCAGGTTAATTGTTCGGTAAGTGTGGTGAACACACTGACTGTATGACTTAGCTTTTATTAGCCAGTCATCCAGGTATGGAAACAAATTAATTTGTTGTCTTCGCAAGTGGGCGGCTACTACCGCCAGACATTTTGTGAAGACTCTGGGTGCTGTGGTCACTCCGAATGGGAGTACCTTGAATTGATCGTGTTGACCATCCACTACAAACCTTAGATATTTCCTGTGCGCAGGGTGTATAGGAATATGGAAGTATGCGTCCTTGAGATCTAGAGTGGCAAGGAAGTCGCCTTGTTGGAGCAGTGGGAGGACCTGTTGAAGAGTGATCATGTGAAAATGATCTGATTCTATGTAGACATTGAGTGGTCTGAGGTCCAGTATCGGTCTGAGGTCCAGTATCGGTCTGAGTACCGTCTTTCTTTGGGATGAGAAAGTAAAGGGAGTAAACCCCCGTGGCTTGATGCTGGAGGGGAATTAGTTCTATTGCATGCTTCTGAAGAAGTGATAGATCTTGTTTGAGTAGCGTTCGATGTTCTTTGGACATTGCATGTTTGGGTGGTATAGTTGGGGGAGTTGCGGTAAGTTCCAGGAAGTAACCATACTGGATAATTTGTCTTACCCACCTGTCTGTAGTGATGGAGTTCCAGACAGGTAGGAACTGTGATAGTCTTCCTCCGACCGGAGTGGAATGGTCTGGAGGGAGCAGAGGGAAGTCATTGCTTGGTAGTAGGGGAGGTTCGGTTGTTGTTACCTCGACCTTTGTTATTATTTCCTCTGTACCTCCCCTAAAATATCCCTTGTTGGGGGATGTTTGTGTAGGAGTCTTGTAGGAGAAATTAGTGTCTGTGCCAATGTTCTTGGATCCGTCCCTATAGAAAGAGCGACCAAAGGAACCTTGTGTGGTCTGAAATTGTAATGCTCCCATAGATTTTCCAGTGTGTCTCTTTTCATTTTTTCTAGAGCTGTGTCCACAGCTGGGCCAAACAGGTGTTCTTGATCAAACAGCCGATTTAAAATAGTTGTTTCCACTTCCTGTTTAAACCCAGAAATGCGTAACTATGCATGTCAGCGGAGTAAGACACTGGTGTTAATAGATCTAGATGCAGGGTCTGCTGCATCGAGGGCACATTTGATGGATGCATTTGTAATTAACTTGCCCTCCTGGACCAGATCGTTGGCTTTGGCCTTGTATTGGTCAGGTAAGTGTTGGATAAGATCTTCAAGCTCATCGTAGTGAGCACTGTCATATCTGGCAAGTAGCTGCTTGGGAGGCAACTTTTTTACCTGATGCATCCAGCAGTTTGGACTCTATCTGGGGGTGGTGCATCACCAGAGGTTTTGGAATTTGAAGTTTTCTTGCATTGGACACTACTAAAGAATCTAAGGGGAGTTGTCCTTTGATGTATACTGGATCTTTAGGGGCAGACGTATATTTTTTTTATCAATCTGAGGATTGAGAATGCTGGCCCTGACAGGGTCTTTAAATATGTCAGGTGCATGTTTAATCACACCTTTGAGCATTGGCAATGTGTGTATTGCTTTTTGTGACTGAGAAAAGTGTCCAGTAGGAAGTCTTCCTCCATATTGCGCAGCCCTATTAATGAGCTGACTAAATCCTATACTGTCATCTGTGGGGGGGGGATGGCTTAGCTGGGTATGGGTCTAAATCAGGAAGGTCTGGAGGATCTGTGGGATCATCGTAATCGTCCCATGCATCCTGTGGTGGGGTAGTGTCATCATCTGGGTCATCTAAGGGATCCTTACCGTGTCCAACCCCCATCCCCTAAATCATCCTCATCCTGTGGTGGTAAGGGTGAGCATGGAGAGTGTATAAGAGAGTGTACAGGAGACAAGGGTTTAGTAGGAAGAATAGGAGAAGAGGGTCTCAGGGGTGAAGTTGCAAAGTCTCTTATTTACAGGTACCGCAGAGGTGTGTGTGAGGTATTGGATTTCCTCTTTATTGGAAGACTAACAATATGGCCAGTTTTAGGGTCCACATGTAATGTTTCTTGCTTTGGATCGACAGGATCTGGGCGAAACAATTCTTCCTGCTTGTCTCCTTTCAGTGCCGATTTTTTCGGTTCCAAGCGTGGCTTTGATTTGGTCTCTGTAGCCGTAGGAGGAGTCTTGTGCTCCTTTGGCTTTGAAGTCTGTGCCGAGACAGAACTTTTCTTTCGGTGCCGAAGGGTTGGATGCCGAAGCCTTTTTGGACGTAATGGAGATGTGTATCCCCGATTTCGGTACCAAAGGTGTTTTCTGGGTACTGATATGCGACTTGCTCAGTCCTGAGCTGTTGGAAGGCTTTTCCTTTGTTTTCGGAGCCGGGCCCGGAGGCGGGGCTTCTGAAGTTTTCTTTCGGTCTCGACTAAGGCCATCAGACAAAGTTTTGACCGGAGCCTTCTGTTTTTCGGGTGGGGTAGGGACGTTTGTACTCGCTCATTGACTTGGAGTGATGTGGTCATCGGAGTCGGAGTCCTCAGCTTCGGGGACTATGTCGAGCTCCTCCGAATCCTCTACCTCTGGAACATCGAGCCTTCATAGAAAATGTCTTCTGGCACCGGTGCAGCCTGTTGCGCCATAACGTGTCGTCGAGCTCAACGATCACGGATGGTTTTCTTGGATCAAAAAGAGGCGCAAGCTTGGCAATCCTTTTCTACGTGTTCTGGCGATAGACAAAGGTTGCAGACCTTGTGGTGATCACTGTGTGGAAATTTAGCTCCACACTGGAGCCATTTTTAAAATGGAGTCCTTACCATTAGCCGAAGGCCCGAATGGTGTCGATAGGCCCAGCAGCCCGCGTAGACTACCAGAATCGAGGATTTACGAAACAATACCATTGAGTGGTGGTTGCGCGTCAAAAAACGTTTGGAAACCCGGCACCGAACCAGAGCGCAGCAAGTCACATCCAAACCCAATGGTGGAAAAAAAACAATCTGAGGATGGCGTTGACGCACATGCTCACACCTATCTCATGACTACAAAGACTTCTTCCAAGACAACAACAAACTTCAAACATCCGAGCCCAACACCAGATGGCTATCTATGCACAAGTATGTATTCTGCAACTCTTATGCCTCGAATAGTATATTACATGGTGAGGTTGCACAACCACACCATTTCCTCACAATTCCCATTCTGACAAAAAGGAATGATTCCACCATGTGAATATGAAAGATCCCAGGTCGGAGAACTGAAGTAAACCTCACCACACGGGAGGTGGGGGAGGGCTTGTGTATATGCACTGAATGAAAATGGAGACTATATTCACCTCTCACTTTGACCATGGGAGAGCTAGAAGCCAAACTATGTTTTGATGGAAAATACAACATACACCAAACTTTCCCTCCAACACAGCAAAAGGAAGGTCTGTCCAGAGCTCAGATACATTGGTGGTGGCAGGAAAGTGATGGGCACAAAGATCAACAAATTTAAAATAAAGACGTGCATAAATGCAAAGTGCAGGAGACAACCCATGCTTACCGTTACATAACAATGTGATTTGATTTTGTCAATCCAGAATCCTTCCTCAATAAATGCACCTGTCCTGCCAAGAAGCTCCATCAGTTGGCCGAGAGTAAAAGGTCGCACCTGTACAAAGAAACACCCAACAATAAATTATCAACCGCCGCTTATCTGGAGAACACAGACAACTAGCCGAAACTCAAAATAATGCAGGACTGCTGGCCTAACAACATAAGATTGTTCATTTACCAACAATGTTAGTACTGAATATGTAGTCAACAACTATGTACTTAGCCACCAAAAACTCAACTTGGGAAAATATGGAGACAAACATTCATCAACGAGAAACATTTACTTACTTGTAAGTACAGTTCTCAATCATTGGTTTCTTTTATAGATTCATAAGAGGTTTTCAACAGTCCTTACACTGCGATATCCCAGAACATTTGTGCACAATGCATGAAAACTCAGGGCCTTATAGCACCTTATGCTCAAATTAAAGCTTGTTTAATCTAATTTCTCTAGGCCAAGTTTAAAAGGCTTTAATTTCATGCCAGATTACAGGCAATTAATTAGTAGTGCAAGACAAAAAGCCCTGGTATCTAACTTGATATGAAATGTCTGCTATCTGCTCTAGTGACATTTGCTCTGGATGTAATTCAGGTTGTTTGAGTTTGGTTAGCAGCAATAAAGGCGGGGAAATTATACCTATAACCGCCCCACTGTTCGGCCCATGCATGATCCAGCAATTGTTACAAAATACATATATAATGAAAACTTTAATCTTCTGACAGCTTAATGTAGGCTATATTGGCCACATCTCATTCAAGGATGTTACATACCCAGTAAGCATCTGTTCTTGGCATGTAGAGCTGTAGATTCACAGGCTTTGCATACTCCTGCTTCTAGTGTTGGGTCCGGATGTTTGCAAGTAGTTTTTCTTCGAAGAAGTCTTTCCAGTCACAAAGTTAGGTGACTCCTCCTTTCGGTGATAGCGCGCATGGGCATCGGCTCCATTGTTAGATTGTTTTCCCCGCAGAGGATGGAGTTTGTAAGTGTAGAACAGAGATGTCCATGCGTATGAATGTAAATTAAGAACTGCAACAACTCCAGGTGACCGGGGAGGCGGGTGGGTGCATATGCATCTACGGCTCTAAATGCCAAGAACAGATGCTTACTGGGAAAGTAACATCTGTTCGAGGGATGTGAGCTGTTTATCACCTGCTTTGCATAGACTATACAGCAGTATGCTCTCAGAGCGGTGGCTAACCTGTAGTAGTTGTCAAACAGTGTTTTGAGTACTGCCTGGCCTACATTAGCTTGTTGCCTCGCTAACACATCTACACAATGTTTGGTGAATGTGTGCGGTGTAGACCACGTTTCTGTCTTACAGATGTCAGCTAGGGGAATATTCCCCAAGGCAGCCTTAGTAGCCCCTATTTTACGACTGGAAATCCGCTCTATGGGGTATTATCAAAGTTCTCTTTGCTTTTGTACAACATTTCTGGATACATTTTGCAATCCATCTAGCAATGCCTGATTTAGATATGGGATTGCCTTTGTGTGGTAGAGCAAAAGCAACAAAGAGTTGCTTTGACATGCAAAATTATTTTGTTCTTTCAACGTAATATAGTAAAGCTCTTCTAACATCAAGGGTGTGTAGAGCTCGTTCCACTACAGAATCAGGTTGAGGAAAGAACACAGATAACGGATTGGTTGATATGAAAGGCAGAAACTACTTTAGGGAGAAACTTAGGATTCGTGTGAAGAACCACTCCTTCTCTGTGAAGCTGAAAGAAGGCCTTTTGTATAGTTAATGCCTGGAGTTCACCAACTCTCCTCAGTGAAGTTATTGCAAGGAGGAAAGCAACCTTCCATGAGAGGAATTGTAATTGGCACCTATGCATTGGTTCGAATGGTGGACCCATTAACCTTGTAAGTACTATATTTAGGTTCCACACTGGTGCAGGTGGGACTCTTGGTGGTATCACTTTTTTTTAACCCTTCCATAATGGCTTCAATCACTGGTACTCTGAATAAAGGTAAGTGTTGTCTGTTTTGTAAGTATGCAGCTACTGCTGTCAGATCGAAGCGAATGGATGAGTAGGCTAGTCCAGATTGCTGTAAATGTAACAGGTAACATGATGTTCTGTACGGAAGCATAGAGAGGACTGATATTGTTATTGTTACAATAGATAACAAAACACTTCCATTTTGCTGCATAACATGCCCTGGTAGTAGGCTTCCTAGCCTCTTTTAGGACATTCATACAGTCTGGTGGTAGGTGTAAATAACCAAACTATGACTTCAGGAGCCAGATCGCCAGGTTGAGTTCCTTGGTGTTTTGGATGCCTAATTTCTCCATGGCTCTGAATGAGGAGACTGGAGGTGAGATGCTTTGGTGTGGAACCTTTGACAGCTCCAGTAGAGTGTGGAGAGGTGTGGTGCAGCGGCTAGGGCAGCTGACCTCGGAACACTGGGTTTACGGTTCGATCCCTGGCTCCGCAGCAGCTCAGCACCAGGTGACTCTTGGCAATTGCTCACTTAATTTCCATGATGGTCCCCAGCGCCTTGAGACCCGTAAGGGTGAGTAGTTCGCGCTTTACAAATACGGATTTATTATTATTTATTAACCAGAGTTGACGGGCCTATGTGGAAGCTATTAGAATTAGTGTGAGGGATGTTTGCCTGAGCTTCCGAACTACCAGTGGAATGAGTGGGAGAGGCGGAAAAGCGTAGGCAAATATCCCTGACCAGTTCATCCATAGGGCATTGCCTTTGGAGAGCGGGTGTGGGAACCTGGAGGCGAAGACTAGGCATTTTGCGTTTTCTGCTGTGGCAAACAGGTCTATGTGAGGAAATCCCCATTCCTGAAAGTAGGGGAGGAGAACCGGAGGATGAAGTTCCCACTCGTGGATTTGCTTTCTCTGTCTGCTAAGAAGGTCCAAGAGATGTTCTGTCATGAGATAAAATCTGTGGTGAATGGCCCATTTCCAAATGGCTTGTGCTAGGCGTGACAGTTGGAGTGTGTGTGTCCCCGTTTTTGTATATAGTACATAGCTGTCATTTTGTCCGTGCAGACTAGGACAGCTTTGCCTACAAGGTGAGTTTTAAAGGCTTTGAGCGCTAGAAAAGCTGCTAGCAGTTCTAGGTGGTTTACATGGAGATTTCTGTGGTTTGGGCTCCACAAGCGTTATATTGTATGATCCTTTAAGTGAGCACCCCAACAAGTGAACGATGCGTCTGCCATTAGCACTGTCTGTGGAACAGGGTCGATGAAGGGTTGCACTTTGGATAAATATTGTGGATTCCAACACTGCAAAGAGCGATGAGTGAGGCCGTCTATCAACAATAGATCGGCTAATCGACCCTGCGACTGATTTCACTGACTTACTAAGCATTCTTGAAGGGGACGCATGTGAAGTCTTGCATGGGGGACAATTATGATGCAAGACGCCATCATTCCCAGCAGCTGCATGAAGACTCTGGTTGGTAATGAGTGTTTGGGCTGAGTGAGGAGAGACGGAATACTATGAATTCTGGCTGCACTGGGAGAGGCATGAGCTTTTTGTGTGCCTATGGTGGCTCCCAGATAAGGCTGTGTGTTTGAAAGCTGCTGATGGGATTTCAAAGCATTCACTGTAAACCCTAGTTGATGTAGTAGGTGAATTGTGGATGGAGTGTGTTGGAAACCCTTCTAGTAAGCACCGGCTTTGTTGAGTCAGTCGTCCAGGTAGGGGAAAACGTGGATGTGCTTTCTTCTCAGCTGAGCTGCAACTACTGCCAGGCATTTGGTAAATAATCTGGGAGCAGTGGTGACTCCAAACTGTAGTACTTTGAATTGGTAATGTTAACCCGCTATCACAACTGGGATATTTGCGATGAGCAGGATGAATTGGAATGTGGAAACATGCGACCTTTAAGTCGAGAGTAGACATGAAGTCGCCCTGTTGTAAAAGTGTGAGCACTTGTTGAAGTGTCACCATGTGGAATTGTTCGACAGTATGTAATAGTTCAGTTCCCGGAGGACCAGAATAGGTATTCATGAGCCGTACTTTTTGGGAATTAGAAAATACAGGGAGTTAACGCCTGACCCTTGATATTGTAATGGTACTAGCTCTATGGCTCCTTTAAGCAAGAGAGACTGGGCTTCCTGTAAATGTTCTGGTGACTGCTTGTGAGAACGAGGTGGAATGTTTGGAGGATTGGTGGTAAGCTCCAGGCAATAACCATGTTGGCTAATTCCTAGCACCCATTTGTCTATTATGGATTGCCAAATGGGGAGGAATTGCAGAAGACGCCCCTGACAAGTGTTAAATGATCAGGGGAATGGTAGGTAAGTCCCTGCTCGTTAGGGGGAAGGGGAGTTACGGGGTGTGGAACCTCTGCCCCTACCTTTGCGGTTTCATCTGTATCCTCCTCTAAAGAAGCCTCTTGTGGAGGAAGATTGATTGCTGCCTTTATACGAGTAAACATTGGTGCCTGAGGATGTGATCTTGGACCCCCCATGGTAAAAGGAGCGACGAAAGGAGCCCCAGTTTAAAGGAGATTGTAGAGCTCCCATAGATTTAACTACCTTGGTATCTTTTTCCATTTTCTATAATGCCTGCTCTACCTCAGGCCCGAAGAGATGCTCTTTATCAAATGGCGTGTTTAAGATGAATTGCTGGATTTCAGGTTTGAAACCAGAAATCCTCAACCAGGCGTGTCTTCTAAGTAACACAGTGTTAATTTCTCAGGCTGCGGTGTCAGCCGCATCTAAGGCAAATCTAATAGAGGAATTAGAGATGAGCTTTCCTTCCTGTATTAAATCCTGTGCTTTAGCTTTGTTCTCATCTGGGAGATATTGGAGCAATTGCTCCATTTCGACCCAATGCGCTCTATTATACCTAGCAAAGCGGGCCTGGGAGTTGGCAATGCACCAATGATTTGCCGCCTGGGCAGCTATTAGTTTTCCCAGAGGCATCTATTAGTTTTGACTCTGTCAGGAGGGGCAGTATCCCCAGAGGTTTGTGAATTAGCCCGTTTATGGGCATTAGACACAACAAGCGAGTCTAGGGATAGCTGCCCCTTAATGAAGACTGGATCAGACGGAGCAGGCTTATACTTTATCTATTCTGGGAGTCAGCATACGAGCACGAAAAGGGTCCTTGAAAATGTTATCAGCATGTCTCATCATGCCTCTGAGCATAGGGAGAGTCCAAGTAGAACTGTGTGTACTACTCAAAGTGTCACACAAGAAATCCTCTTCTATGGATTCTTTGTGTAGCTGTACCACGTGATATTGTGCAGCTCTAGCAAGTAGTTCTACATAACCTACATTTTCGTCAGGAGGGGAAGACTTTGCAGGGTAAAGGTCTGGGTCATTATCTGTAGGTGGATCGATAGTATAGTCTTTCCAAGGATCTACAGGTAATTGAATATCCCAAAATCGTCATCAGGTTGAGAGTGTGGAGAGATTTGTGGTGTGATAGGTAATGTTTCTAATGTTGGGGAAGGTGTAGGGGAACTTGGTGGAAGAGGAGGAGAAGGGTTAGTTCCGACCTTCTTTAAGGAAATTTTATATTTTAAGTCCTGACTCAAATTTGCGTTCGCGAGGCAGTTTAAGAAGATGTCCTGTATCAGGATTAATGTAAAGTTCCTTTTGTTTAGGATCCGATTTGGAAGGTGAGAAGTCAAAAATAGGATCCTGTGGCTTGGAAGGAGCATCTTTTGGTTTCGGCACCTACCATTTCGGTACCGGATGGAATGACTTTTCGGTGCAGAAGGTTTCGGCTTCAAAGCGGTTTTCAGTTTCAGTGTCAAGGGTTTCGGCTCCGAAGCAGACTTTAGCTTTGAGCTCAAAGGCGTTGCGCACTTTGGCCAACTCAATCCTGAGTCGGAAGGCATCCCAATGTATTTTGGTGGCGAGGCAGGAAGCGGCCGTCAGAAACATCATCTCAGTGCCCACCTTGGTCCGGAGGTGGAACCAAAGCCTTATGCTTAGTTTGAGTTGGAATTCGGGGCAAGGGTGTTCAGTACTCACGGGACATTGCAGTATGTCCTCTTCCGACTCAGAGTTCCATTCCGGCAAGGATAAGGCCTGCTCTTCCTGCTCCTCTTCGGCCACTTGTGCATCGAATTCTCCATGCTCAGATCCTTCACCGAAGATGTTCAGCGTGTATTCGATGTTCTGGCTTTGCATTTCACGACCTCGAGCCAGACGAACGCGGAGAGTTTTCTAGGATCAAAACGGTCTGCACGCCTTGCAGTCCTTTTCGTTGTGCTCTAGAGATGACAAGTTGAATACTCTGTGTGAGTCGGTGCACGGATACATTGCGTGGCACAGAGGACAGAATTTAAATGGAGTCAGTTCCATTGACTGCGAGGTGGACCGACGTGGCTAGGCCGGACAGCCTTCCACGAGTTTTACAGACTAAATAGAAATTTTCTTCGACCGACACGATACGCGGAGAAGTGAGATACGGGTACAAAACAATCAAAACGCAGGTAGAGTGGATTGTGCACCAAGGGGAAACCGAAGAAAAGTTTTGAACCGGAGCGCAACAATACACGTCCGAACTAGATGGCGGAAAAAAAACAATCTAACAATGGAGATGATGTCCATGTGCACTATCACCGAAAGGAGTCACCTTACCTCGTGACTGGAAAGTCTTCTTTGAAGACCAGCAACTTGCAAAAATCAGGACCCAACACTAGATGGCACGAGTAAGTAAAGCATGTGATCTACAGCTCACATTGTGAGAAAGTGCCATCTTTCTTGCATGGTATGCCCCCACTTTTTGCTGAATTGCTGAATGTACTTTGACCGAGTGTGCACTGGACTCCTGCCAATCAGGTGCCCAGGGCCTATGTTCCTTCCCTAAAGACCTAAAACCCAAATTGGCAAACCCTGGCCACATGTCAGCCCCTGGTAAATGGTACCCTAGGTACCCAGGGCGTGGTGACCAGGGAAGGCCTCTAAGGGCTGCAGCACTCATTGTGCCACCTTTAGAGGCCCTGTACACTAACACACACACTGCCTTTGCACGCTGAGTGTCTGGTGTGAGAAAGTGGCTCTGTATCGAATATGCTACTTAGCAGTATGCATCTGTTCTTGGCATGTAGGGCTGCTGACATTCATATCTGTGCATAGATCGCCGCCTAGTGTTGGGTCCGGATGATTGCACATTGTTGTCCTGGAAGAGTCTTCGAAGTATCACGAGATAGGTGGCTCCTCCCCTGGACTACAGTGCACATGGGCATCCTCTGTATCCTTAGATTGTTTTTCGCCATTGTGGCAGTGATGGAGTAGATACAGGAAGTGATGACCGTGCTATACAGAAATTCTGAGTACTGCAGCCGCTACAGGCGCCGGGGAGGAGGGTGGGCGATATGAATGTCAGCAGCCCTACATGCCAAGAACAGATGCATACTGGTAAGTAGCATATTCAGTTCGAGGCACGTGGGCTGCTGAATTCATATCTGTGCATAGATTATATAGCAGTCCCTCCATTAGCGGCGGCTGCCCGTGTCAGCTGCAGCAGTCTGAAAAAGGGTCTTAAGAACAGCCTGTCCTACAGCTGCCTGCTGTTTTGAATGTACATCTACACAGTAATGTTTAGTAAATGTATGTATAGTGGACCATGTGGCTGCTCTACATATTTCCTCTAAAGGAATGTTACCTAGGAAAGCCATGGACGCCCCTAACTTTCGTGTTGAGTGGGCTCTTGGGGGAATCGTTAATGTGCGTTTAGCCTTCTCATAGCAAATTTGAATACATTTAACGATCCATCTGGCTATCCCTGCTTTGGAAATGGCGTTGCCCTTGTGTTGTGGAGAAAAGGCAACGAACAGTTTTGTTTTCCTAAAATCCTTTGTCCTGTCTATATAGTACATGAGGGCCCTCTTTACATCTAGTGTATGGAGCATTCTGTCTGCGACATTTTCTGGATTTGTAAAGAAAACCGGCAGTTCAATACTCTGATTCATGTGGAACTGCGATACCACTTTAGGCATGAATGTGGGGTTGGTACGTAGTACAATTCTGTTTGCGTGAACCTGTATGAATGGCTCTTGAATGGTTAGTGCCTGGAGTTCACCAACTCTTAACAAAGTGATTGCCACTAAGAAAGCTACTTTCCAGGTGAGGAATTGAATCTCACATGAATGTAGAGGTTCAAAAGGTGGACCCATCAATCTGGTGAGGACCACATTCAGGTTCCACACCGGTGCTGGTGGGTGTGTCGGAGGAATCACTCTTTTGAGTCCCTCTAAGAAGGCTTTGATGGCAGGCACTCTGAATAAAGAGAGGTGCTGCCTGTTCTGAAGACAGGCTGCTATTGCGGTTAGGTGTATACGGATGGAGCTGTATGCCAGATTGCATGCATCGGTATAAGTTTAACAGGTAACAGATGATGTTCTGAATGGATGCATCCAGTGGGTTAATGTCATTGTTTTTACAGTAAATGACAAACCTTTTCCATTTAGCCGCATAGCAAGCTCTGGTCGTGGGTCTCCTGGCCTCCTTGATGATATTCATACATTCTGGAGGCAGGTTCAGGTAGCCAAACTCTAAGACTTCAGGAGACAGATCGCCAGGTTCAGCTGTTGCGGATCTGGGTGCTGAATTTCGCCATGGTTCTGTGTTAAAAGTTTGGGCGTTAGCCGTAGTCTTTGATGCGGTACCACGGAAAGTTCTAGAAATGTGGTGTACCATGGCTGGCGTGCCCATGTTGGAGCAACCAGGATGAGTGTAATCGAGTGTTGCCTTAGTTTGCGTGCCACTAGCGGTATTAATGGCGCTGGGGGAAAAGCGTACGCAAATCTGCCTGACCAGTTCATCCATATCGCATTGCCCTGCGACTGTGGATGGGGGAGCCTGGCGGCAAAGCTTTGGCATTTTGCGTTCTCCCTTGTGGCGAATAGGTCTATCTCTGGATGACCCCACTGCTGGAAGTACGGTTGGAGTACTGACGGATGTAGCTCCCACTCGTGCATTTGGTGGCTGTGTCTGCTGAGCAGATCCGCCATCTGGTTGTCCTTGCCCGGGAGGTGTTCCGCCATGAGGAATATGTTCCTCTGAATAGCCCACTTCCACATGCTCTGAGTCAGATGAGACAACTGTGGAGTGTGTTCCTCCCTGCTTCTGTATGTAGTACATGGCAGTCATGTTGTCCGTGCGATCAACACGACTTTGTTGCACAAGTGTAGTTTGAATGCCTTCATTGCCTGGAAGATTGCCATCAGTTACAGAAGGTTGATGTGCATCTTCTTTTGCTGTGTTGTCCATAGTCCCTGCACTGTGTAATTGAGTACATGAGCTCCCCATCCCTGGAGAGACGCGTCCGCTGTCAGTATTATTTGTGGAACAGGCTCTTGGAACGGTCGGCCCTTGCAAAGGTTTTGTGGATTCCATCAATGCAGAGAGTTGTATGCCCGACCGCTCACCAACACTAGGTCTTTTAACTGTCCTTGAGTCTGATTCCATTGACGTGCCAAGCACTCCTGAAGCGGGCGCATATGTAGTCTTGCGTGCGGGACTATGAAGATGCAGGAGGCCATCATGCCTATCAACTGCATGAACACTCGCGCTGGAAGGGAGTGTTGAGGTTTGAACTTTTTTATCAGCAGTTGCATGCTGTTGATCCTCACCAAGTTTGGCTGAGCTTTGGCTGCCAGCGTGTCTATGGTCGCGCCCAGGTACTGCCGTACGTGGGCGGGTTGAAGGTGTGACTTTGGATAATTTAGTGAGAATCCCAGACTGTGAAGAAGGTGAATGGTGTGGGAGACGTGGCTGGCACACTGCTGGGCTGACTTTGCCTGAACAAGCCAGTCATCCAGGTAAGGGAAGACGTGAATGTGCTGTCTTCTTAAGTGTGCAGCCACTGTCGCTAGGCATTTGGTAAAGAGTCTGGGCGCCGTCGTTACTCCGAAAGGGAGTACTTTGAACTGATAATGCTGATCCTGAAGAGTGAACCTGAGATATTTTTTGTGTGATGGGTGTATGGGTATGTGGAAATACGCATCCTTCAAATCCAGTGTTGCTAGGAAGTCTCCCTGACTGAGTAACGGTAGAACCTGCTGGAGGGCGAGCATATGAATATGCTCTGACAATGTATTGGTTGAGAGGTCGCAGGTCCAGTATAGGTCTGAGAGACACGTCTTTTTTTGGGATCAAGAAGTACAGAGAGTACACCCCTGATCCTTGTTGGTCTACGGGCACGATTTCTATGGCGCCTTTTTGCAGCATACTTAGTACTTCCTGCTGCAATAATGCCAAGTGCTCTGCGGACATAGGACGGTGTCTTGGGGGTATGTTGGGTGGATTGGATGTTAATTCTAGACAATAACCCGACTGGACAATTTCTCTGACCCACCTGTCTGTGGTGATGGATCTCCAGACTGGCAGGAACTGTTGGAGTCTGCCCCCGACCGGTGTTATGTGGTCGGGGGGCAGTGACAAGACGTCACTGTTTGTTATTGGCGGAGGACCTGGTGTTGTTGTGTCCTCGTCCTCTGCCTTTAGTGCTGGATCCACGATATCCACCCCTATTGTTTTTATTATAGGTACTCTGGGTACCTCCTTTATTGTACTGCTGCTGGGACCCCTGACCTCTAGCTGCTCCTCTATTCCTGGGGCAACGAAAGGAGCCACTCCGAAACTGCTGCGACTGTAGAGCCCCCATAGATTTCGCAGTTTGTGTCCTTTTTAATCTTTTCTAGGGTAGTGTCAACCTCAGGGCCAAATAAGAAGTCTGGGTTAACTGGTTGATTTAAGATATTGCTTTGAATTTCAGGTTTGAAACCTGATATTCTCATCCATGCGTGCCTCCGCAACATCACACTAGTGTTGATTGCCCTTGCTGCAGTGTCCGCTGCATCTAGTGCGCATTTGATGGACGCATTTGTAATGAGTTGCCCCTCTCTGATGAGGAGCTCTGCTCCATCTTTGTATTCATCTGGTAGGTGTTCTAGCAGTGTTTCTAGGGTATCGTAGTGTGACCCGTCATATCTGGCCAGGAGTGCCTGAGTGTTGGCAATGCGCCAGAGGTTTGCTGCTTGTGCCGCTATCCTTTTCCCAGATGTTTCTAACACTTTGGACTCCTTGTCCGGAGGTGGAGCATCCCCGGTAGTTTGTGAGTTAGCTCTCTTGCGAGCATTGGAAACTACCATGGAGTCATACGGCAACTGACCCTTAATGTACATGGGGTCTCCTGGTGCAGGTTTGTATTTTTTCTCTATTCTTGGGTTCAATACCCATGCTCTGGTTGTCTCCTTAAAGATGTCCTTAGCATGTTTAATCACCCCTTTTAACATTGGTAGAGTCTTGACCGTTCTTTCTGATGTGGAGACGTGTCCACCAAGAAATCCTCCTCCACAGAGTCAGAATGAAGTTCCACTCCGTGATTGGCAGCCGCTCTTTCAATGAGCGTGTTAAAAGCAGCAGTATCTTCAGTGGGAGATGGTTTGACATTATAAAGATGAGTGTCAGGAGCATCTCACGGGTCTCCTGGGTCATTAGGGTCTCCCCATGCCTGATCCTGGTCTAGCTGTTGGTCATCAGGGTCAGTATCCACAGGATAAGTGGTATCTTCAGTATAACCCTCTCCTGCATCCGCCTACGAGTTTGTGGGAGAAAAGGATGGTGGGTCCTGATCATATGTGTGGTAATGTTCTACCAGCACTGGTGTCGAACCTGAAGCCAGTTTCCGTTTGAGTGGAATTTTGTATGAGTCCAAAGACTTTTCTGTTATAATTCTCCGCTTGCGGAACAGTCTACCAGTGTCGACGTCGATAAACTGTTCCTGAGAGTCTTCGACATCAGTTCTGTCCGTGGACACTGTTCGTGGTGTGTCGATACTTTTCCGAAGTTCGAACATCTTAGGTGCCCCCGGTGGTGGCAATCCAAACTTGATCGGTGCCGGCGCCGAGTGAATCTTGGCGGCCTTGTTCGGTTTGGGACCCGTTTTCGGTTGGAGAGTGAACCAGTCCCTGATGCGCTTCAGGGACTCCGACACCTGTTGTAACGTGAATGCCGACGGTGCTTTTCATCCGACAGACTCTTTGGAAGCAGGCCTCGACGCGGTCTCCGGCGTCTTGCCAGTCTTCGGGGCTTCGGTCCGAAGTTTTGGATCGACGCTCTGCCGATCTGGAATTTTGGCAGTCTCAGCACTCCTCGGTGTTGACGTAGTCGGACCGACCGCCTTGACCTTGGTTGGTGGTGCTCCAACCTTCGGTGCCATAGGCCTCTGCGTCTTCTCGGGACCGAGGGCCTTCTTTTGTTTCTCGGTGCAGAGGTCCTTTTTTGGTTTCTCGGTACCGAAGTCCTTCTTCGTTTGGTCAGTTCCGATGTCCTTCTTCTGTGTCGATGGATCGGAAGGTTTCGACGCCTTCGATCCGACCTGAACCAGTTGCACTTTCGGTTTTGATTTGACCGGTGCAGGTTTTGGTTTCGATGTCACGGAATCGACTCCAGTCTTTTTTGATAATTCTGGCTCTCTTGAAATGTTCGAAGCCGGGCCTTTAGGCGGGGCTGTAGAACGATCCGACCGATCTTGGGTAAGGCCCGCAGGCGATCCCTCGACCTGAGCCTTATTAAGACTATCTGTCACGGCCTCCGCCTCGACGGGTTGGCCTAGCTCCTTGCCTGAGGTATCTTCCTCGGCCCCAAGGGCCTCATCGTCGTCTCCTACCTCGTCGACGACGTCTTCCTACTCTAGGATCTCCTCATCATCGTCGTCGTATTGGGATTCCTGCTCCGAAGCAGGGCCCGAGTCTACCTCTTCGACGCTCTCGACTTCTTCATCCTCGGTGCCGAATATGTTAACCGGGGTAGGCGCAGATTGTTTGGCCTCCAATCTAGCCGCTCGTCTATTCCGAAGGGTCTTCTTTGACCGGAACCGGGCGCAGGCCATACACCTGGACTCATCATGATCCGGTGATAAACATTTGTTGCACACCGGATGGACATCGATGTGTGGATATTTAGCGTGACATAGAGGACATCTCTTGAAGGGAGTCCTCGATTCCATCTTCGAACGTCGATCGCTGGTCGGACAGAAACTCGGCCCGAGAAGGGTGAATAAATTTAAGTAACAAGTCTAAGAAGGTATCGATACCGAACGCAAACAATACCGTCGATACCTAAAGGCTGTCGGACTTAAATAAACTTTTCCTAACTTGAGCTAAGATAAGCACATCCGTACCCAATGGCGGAAAAAAACAATCTGAGGATGGAGAGGATGCCCATGCGTACTGTAGTCCAGGGGAGGAGCCACCTATCTCGTGATACTTCGAAGACTCTTCCAGGACAACAATGTGCAATCATCCGGACCCAACACTAGGCGGCAATCTATGCACAGATATCAATTCAGCAGCCCACATGCCTCGAACATACTGTTCCCAAATAGGTACAGGGTGTACAGAGTCCACAGGCACCAGAGGTTTGGCAGAGGCTAAAGTTAGATATAACCTTACTCTCTAAAGTGGTAGCTTGATCGAGCAGTAAGGCAGTATCAGAGGACAGTGTAAAGCATTTTGCTGTACAGACTCAGTCAGCAAATGGTTTCACACACTCAATAACTGAACTCTAGGCCAATGGTTTATATATAAAAAACATATGCTTGTTTTATTTTAGAACCAAAAATAGGTATTAAAATATACTTTCTCAGAATGAGATGCTTTAGGCAAATACTTTTGCAATACGCAATTGTCTTTTGTAAATAATTACAAGTGGTTGCAATACGCAACACAATTCTAAACACAATAATACATTGAGTTCAATGGAAGTTTCAAGTTATTTGCAATGGATTACTTTTAGGATTACTTTTGTGATTTCAGGACTGGATCCTAGATTCAATCCAGGGACAGTACTTAAAAACAAGTGATAAAAGTAGACTTAGTTACGGTTATGATTTTTAGACAATATTTTGCCATTTTAAAAGTTGACACTTAAAAAATATTTCATAGAAAACAGTCAATGATTCCCTATGGAAGAAAATTCAAGTTGCAGGTATAGTATGTTCTCGTTACTTTTGTAATCCAGTACTGGGTGCCTAGACTCAGTACTGGGACCTTTATCCAAAACAGGTAAGTAATTACGTTTTCAGATATTATACGATTTTTGAAGAATATTTAAAGATTGCAGAAATTGACACTTAGAAGAAATTTCACAGAAAAACAGTCAATGATTTCCTATGGGAGAAAATTGGGTTACTGGTAAGTACAGTTGTAAGTATTTTTCCAGAGTTAGTGCTGGGCACCAAGATCCAGCACTGGGAGCTCACCTAATAGGTGAGTATTTTCGTTTTCGTTACTCACCTGATTTTTGGTGAATAATTAAAGTTTTGAAAAATCCACACTTAAAAGAAAAAAACAGTCAATGTTACCCTATGGAGAAAATTGAGTTATTGGTTTAAAGGTAAGTACTAGACGGGCAAAGACTCGGGGGTCTCCCAGGGTCAGGTAGGTACAGTTGGTTCACCCTCAGCGGCACAAGGGCGGCCGGGTGCAGAGAGAGTTAGGTCCAATGTTCTCCTATAAGAGGTAGGGGGGCCTTGGTTGGTGGCTGCTGACTAGCAGGCCACGCGGCTGTGGACGCTGGGCTCCTGGTCACTTACTCAGGTCAAGTGGGGAAGTAGATAGGTGTAGAGGTTGCACTGCCAGGGTGTGTGAAAGTGGCTCTGTATATACTGTTCCATAATAGGTACAGGGTGTACAGAGTCGACAGTCCCCCAGGGTTTGACAGAGGTTAAAGTTAGATATAACCTTACTCTCTAAAGTGGTAGCTTGGTCGAGCAGTAAGGCAGTACCAGAGGACAGTGTAAAGCATTTGTTGTACACACTCAGTCAGCAAATGGTCTCACACACTCAATAACTGAACTCTAGGCCAATGGTTTGGGAAATCTTCGGTTTAGAAAAAGACTGCAAGCTCGGGGACGAGGATTCTTCAGGTGCCACCACCACTTCGAGAGGTAAGTTGGGTAGTTGGAGGATCGGTAGGTACCCCGGGATTGGGCACAGGGGGTCGTGGGGCGCCGGGTGCAGGGGTGCCTTTTGGTGTCAGGAAATCTTACCCTCTGTTGATCGCAGTTGGGGGGGGGCACCTTGTTCTGAGGTTGCAGGCTTCTTCAGGAGTGTCGAGGGAGGTCCTTGGGTGCCGGACTCTGGGTCACAGTCACTGTGGGGTCGTCCTCGTGGTCCTTGTTCACTCCGGCACAGGCCAGGCTTGGCTGGTGCAGAGTGTGCTGGGTTCGCGGTTCCGGGCTGTTGCCAGGGATTGGAAGTAGATTTTGAGTAGAGCCTCTACTCATGGGAGTCCCAGGGGCTTAGAGTCAAAAGGTAGCCAGGTCCTCCGGGGTTTTTGAGGTTGCTGGCAAAAAGAGATGCCGGGTTGGAGCAGGAGCAGGTTCGAGGGTCGACAGGCCGGTAGGGCTGGGGCCAAAGCAGTTTGTGTCTTCCTCTTCTTAGCAGCTACTGTGCAGGAATTTTGGAATCTGGAATCTGTTGAAGGAAGGTTCAGGGTGCCCCTAAATACTAGATTTAGGGGCGTTACAGGTAGGTGAAGGGCAGGGACCAATGGGTCCCTGTCCTGGGGAGGGTACACCCCCTATCCTGCCTTTCTCCTGTGGGAGGGGGGCAGTAGCCTAGTCCTGATAGGGTAGGGCTCCCCATCTTCAAGATGGCGAGAGCCCAGAGATGTGCTTCACCTCGCCTCCCCCACCTGAGGGGTGGGGTTGGTAGGCTGGCACATCCCCCGTCCTTATTTGGGGTTTCCGGCCAAGCTTCCCGCCAGAGTGGGGGGTTGCAGTGGCCTGGGGAAGCTCACAGAGGCTGCATGCCTTTGACGCTTCTACCTGCCCATCCTGGGGGAGGAGATTTAGCACCTCGCCCAGGATGTGCATTGTTGCAGGCCCAGGAGAGCAGGGGCTCTCCTACCCAGGGGTCCAGCAACATGTCTGCTGGGTGGCAGCCTAGGCAGCCTCAGAGCAGACGTGGATTGTAGGTTAGGTTTAAGGGGGCATCTCTAAGATGCCCTCTGGGGTGCTTGGTACATTAAATCCCACACAAGCTCTCAGCACCATGTACTCTTGAATGGCAGCACTGCACTTACAGTGCTCAGGAATGGACCTGGGCACTGAAGGGGCACAGGGCTCCTGCTCCTGTGCCCACACCATTGGCATAGGGCACCCAGCTAGAGGGGTGGCTGATATATGCCATGGCAGTGTAGGTGATGGGCATGGCACACAGGGATGTGTGTCATGTCGACTTTGTTTTGTCTTGCACCCAAACACCCAGCCTGCAAGGGCAGTGTGTGTGTGTAAGGGTACAGGGCCTCTAAGGGTGGCACAATGAGTGCTGCAGCCCTTAGAGGCCTTCCCTGGTCACAAGGCCCTGGGTACCTAGGGTACCATTTACCAGGGGTTGACATGTGGCCAGGGTTTGCCAATTTGGGTTTTGTGTTTTAGGGAAGGAACATAGGCACCGGGCACCTGATTGGCAGGAGTCCAGGGCACACTCAGTCAAAGTACATTCAGCAATTCAGAAAAAAGTGGAGGCATACCATGCAAGAAAGATGGCACTTTCTCACAACTGTTTTCAAGAAATGTCCCAGTGCTGGATCTAGACACCCAGCACGGAGTTAGAAAAAGTAACGTAAAAGTAGCTTACCTGCGATTTGTTAAAAAAGCCTATTCATTCTAATGTACTATACCTGCTGAGTGTTGCAATCTACTACATTATCTGTAAATCAAAGCCAGTACAATTTCTACTGCATTTTCGAACAGTATTCAATCAAGTAATTTATTACTGCAAAGTATTTCTATGCTTACCTGTGCCAGGCTTGCTTGGTTCTAGAAATAAAAGTGTATTTTTGTATAAAAAAACAATTGGCCTAGAGTTCAGTTCTTGAGTGTGTGAATTGATTTGCTAAGTGTGTACATCAAATGCTTAACACTGTCCTCTGATACTGCCTTACTGCTCGACCGAGCTAACACTTTAGAGAGTAAGGTTCTATCTAACTTTAACCTCTGCCAAACCACTGGAGACCCTTGGACTCTATACACACTGTACCTCCCTTTGGTGCAGTATATGTAGAGTCAGTTTCTTACACAGTCTCACTGATGCTAAAGTCAGAGAGTACTTTGGGAGGAAACTACAATGAATCACCATGACAGCTTTATCTTAGAGGAAGACATAAAGCTCATTATAACAAAGTGATCAATGATTCCCCGGGTAGCTGGGAGAGCTACATGGTAGCTGCTTTCCAGGAAGATTGCTGCAGAGTAGCTTTAAGGATCAGTTCAAAAGGAGAATCCATTAATTTTGAAAAAAAGAACTACCATAAACTCCCACGGAGGCCCCATTTTGCTAAATAAGGAAAATAAGAGAACCTCCTCATACTGCCATATGGATAGGCCAATGCTCTTCCTTATGCACCATATGTAGAGCATATTCCATTTGAAAGCATAGGCTGCCTAGCCTACCTCCACATGTAGGTACTTTCTTGCAGAAGATTACAATGTCAATACTTTAAGTGTTATGGAGCCTGGCTGTCAAATTAAACAATGGAAGGTTGGATATGGGCCCCAAATTGGAAAAGGTGGCCCTTCTCCACAGAGGCCTCTTGTGTAGACAGTCAAAGGCGAAGGCCTGTGAACCACCACTGACATTCCCACTTCTGTCTGGGCTCCAGTCAGAAAACACGAACACAAAGTTCTTCACCAGCTATATGCAAAAGGGCATTCCCCAGGGTGGCAGGTTAGTAAAACCTGGAAGCATAGTTTGGGCATTTTTGGATGTTTGCATTTGAAAACACATCTAGGGGAAAGGAAAATGCTACTTACCAGTATGCATCTGTTCTTGGCATGTGGAGCTGTAGATTCGTATACTTGTGCATAGATCGCCATCTGGTATTGGATGTTCGCAATTTTTTTGTGTCTTGGAAGAAGTCTTTGTAGTCACGAGGTAGGCGACTCCTCCTTAGGACGATAGTGCGCATGGGCATCGACTCCATCTCCAGATTGTTGTGACATGAAGGGTTATGATGGAGTAATTAAGAAATAGAAATGGATGTCCATGTGTAATGTATCTAAGGAAGATAGTACTGGAACAGATAGAGGTATGCGGGGAGGCGTATACAAATCTACAGCTCTACATGCCAAGAACAGATGCATACTGGTAAGAAGCATTTTCCGTTCAAGGCATATGAGCTCTAGATCGTATTCTTGTGCATAGACTATACAGCAGTTACCTCCTTAGCGGTGGCTACCTGTAACTGTTGCGGTGGTTTCAAAAAGCGTTCTTAATACAGCCCGGCCCACACTAGCTTGTTTTGCTTGCATGTCTACACAATAGCGTTTTCTGAACGTGTGTGGTGTAGACCAAGTTACTGCTTTGCAGATGTCATCTAGGGGAATGTTACCTAAGAATGCCATAGATGCCCCGAATTTACGTGTGGCGTGAGCTCTAGGGGGAATGGTTCAGGTGTGTTTGGCTGTAGCAGAGCATATTTAGATGAATTTAACAATCCACCTTGCAATCCCAATTGTTTAGTCTTTTTAAAGGATTTTGTTCTTTCAATGTAGTAAAGTATCGCTCTTTTTAAATCTAGTGTGTGAAGAGATCATTCTGCTACTGAGTCTGGTAGAGGAAAAACCACTGGGAGTTCTACAGACTGGTTGAGGTGGAAAGCAGAGACAAGTTTGGGTAGACATTCTGGGTTAGTCCTAAGAACCACTTTGTTATGATGGATTTGGAGAAATGGTTCTTGTATGGTTAAAGCCTGGAGTTCACTGACTCTTCTAAGAGGTGATCGCAACCAGGAAAGCTACTTTCCAGGTGAGAAATTGTAGAACAAGTTACTTACCTTCGGTAACGATATATCTGTAAGAAACATTAGTTTGTGCTATACCTCTCACGCAAGCATCACTCAGAACCATGGAGAGATAAGGCATCCAGATCCCAGTCAACTCAACCTTGCGATCTGGCACCTAAAATCTTAGAGATTAACTACCTTAATCTCCCGCCAGACTGCATGAACATCATTAAAGAGGCTAGACGTCCTACCACTGTATGTATGTATGTATGTATGTATGTATTAAATTCTTATTGAGCGCTTCTGCCACCCCAAGGGTATCCTGGCGCTTGACCTTACTTAAGTCATCAGATCAAATACACTACATTGCTCTTGGAAAGAGATAGGTCTTCAACTCTTTTTTAAAGGAGATTAATTCTTGCTTACTCCTTAGCAACAGAGGAAGAGTATTCCACAGCTTAGCTGCTGCAAAACCAAAAGCACGTCCGCCCATCCTCACTCTGACAAATTTAGGGACTATAATCAAAAAAGCCGAGGAGGATCTTAAGGGTCTAGCAGCCTGGTACCAGGAAAAGAGATGTTGGAGTGGCAGAGGTCCCAGACCATGCAGCGCTCTAAACACAATGCAGGCAGCTTTAAAAAGAATACGCTGCTGGACAGGCAACCAGTGAAGGTCCGATAATGCTGAGGATGACGCGGAGCATGGTCGAGCCAATGCCAACTTGGCTGCCATGTTTTGAACCCTCTGCAGCCTAGATACCAAATACTTAGGTGCCCCCAGAAGTAGTGTGTTGCAGTAGTCTAGTCTACGGAGTATAGTACTGCGCACCACCTCTGCTCGAGCTTCTAGGGGAAGCAACGGCAAGATTTTACGTAGGGCTCGAAGTAGGCCCATGCACGTTGCTATAGTCTTATTTACCGAGGCATCCAGCTGCAGACTAGGCTCAAACATGATCCCCAAGTTACGGGCCGACTCGGCAGCTGTCACAGTACCCAAGATGGATGCCGGCCAGAAATCTTCTGGCAACGGGCGAGAGGGCTGATCCAAGGAGCAATGAAGCACCTCGGTCTTTGCCCCATTAAATTGGAGTGAATTGAGGCGAAGCCACTCTGCTGTTTCCGACATACACTGATAGAAAATATCCCTCGAGACCGCCTCCTTACCCTCAAAGGAAAAAATCAGTTGTGTATCATCGGCATAATTAATAACTGAGATGCCGAAGGATTTTATCAGACTGATTAGGGGTCGGAGGTAGAGGTTGAAAAGGATCGGACTAATCGCGGACCCCTGTGGCACACCCTGCTTCACCTGGCGTATATCTAGAGCTTACTATGCCGCAAAGTGGAAAGATTTGTAATTTACTGTACAAATAACAAGATAAAGCCACTAGTTGCTTCTATTTAAAACATCTGTTAACTTTTTCATCTACAACAATGTAACCTAGCGTATACATCCATTAGACTACATCTCGCTGTAATAGCATATCTTCAAAACAGCTAACAAAGCATTTATGGAAGAACTTACAAGAATAATTCCACCCTCTCCAGTATGGAACTTAAATGTGGTACTTACCAGACTCATGGGTCTCCCATTTGAACCTATGCATAAATGCGAATATCTGAAAGAAACACGTTAGTGTTAGATTCCTTATCCTTAGAATATCCCCAGGCGTCAGACTGGATCCGGAAAGTTTTCGCTAGCAGTACCTCTGCGCGTCAGTAGGTGGCGTTGTGCGGCTCTGTGTCCGTTGCTGGCGTCGTATGCGCCGAGATGACTTCACGGAGACTACGTATGCGCCACCCATGCGCACCGACGTCAGTTCTGTACACGACTTTCCGCGCCAGAAACGCAGAGCCATGCAAGACACTGACCACTGGTGCATAAAACTAGAAATCAGTTCGCAGAACGGGGAGGATGGGCGGGGCGGTAAGGAATCTAACACTAACTAATGTTTCTTACAGATATATCGTTACAGAAGGTAAGTAACTTGTTCATCTGAAAGAAACACGTTAGTGTTAGATTCCTTATCTTAGAATAGATACCCCTGTAATACCAACCCCGGTGGTGGGTCTGCGAACCAAAATCACACCAGAAAGTCCTAGAAAACAGAACGGCCAAAGAAGCCGTCTCTCCGGACTTGGCTGTCAAGGCAATAATGCTTGGTAAAGGTACGCAGCGAGGACCACGTAGCTGCCTGACAGATATCCTGCAAAGGGACTCCCCGTCCCAGAGCGGTAGTGGTTGCCGTCGCCCGAGTAGAATGGGCACGCAGGAGGCTCCTTTTTAGCCAAGGAGTAACAGGCTTTAATACACAGAAGGATGCGGAGACGGAAAGAAGGTGGGCAAAATGATGGTCTGCCTGATGTGGAAGGGCGTGACAACCTTGAGCAGAAAAGAAGGACGGGTCCTTAACACCACCATGTCCGGATGAACAGAAAGGATAGGAGGTTTAGAAGAAAGAGTCTGGCACTCACTCACTCTTCTGGCAGAGGTGATAGAAACCAGGAAAGCAGTCTTTAAGGTGAGAAGACGTAAAGGACAGCTGTGAAGCGGCTCAAAGGGAGCGCATATCAAATAAGTCAACACAAGATTCAAGTATCACAGAGGCACTATAAAGGGGACCCTTATGGAACGTGTGTGTAATGCCTTTCAAGAAACGACTAACAGGGAGACTCGAAAAGAGAAGGCTGATCTGGAAGCCTTAAAAAGACGGAATTGGCCGAGAGATAGCCCTTGATAGTGCCCAGAGCAGAGCACCGCTGGGCCAGAGAAAGGAGGAACCGGAACAGAAGAGCTTCTGAAAGAAGGCCAGAAAGGGGATCCACAGCCTTCGCTGTGCACTATGCCACAAGTTTATTCCACCGGCAGGCGTATACTGTTTTAGTGGAGGGACGCCTGGCTGCCAAAATAACATCACAGACTTCGGCAGGAAGGTCAAAAGCGGTCAACTGTCGCCGCTCAATCTCCACACTTGGAGGTGGAGGCTGGACAGGTTCGGGTGAAGGATCGTCCCCTGCTGTTGCGACAGAAGATCCTCCCAAAGAGGCAGTCGGATCAGAGGACAGATTGCCAGACTGCGTAGCTCAGGATACCATACTCTTCTTGCCCAATCCGGAGCCACAAGAATGACTTGGGCCCGGTCGCACCTGATCTTCTTCAGCACTCTGGGCAGAAGTGGTATAGACGGAAAGGCGTACTACAGACCGCAACTCTACTCGCGACGAAAAGCGTCTCCGAGCGAGTGCCGCCTTGGAAATTGCAACGTGCAGAATGGAGGACATTGTGCGTTCTCTTCGGTGGCGAATAGATCTAACCAAGGCTCTCCCCACTGCAGAAAGAGACCTTGCACCACGTCCGAGGTCAGACGTCATTCGTGATCCAACATGCATCTGTGGCTGAGTTCGTCTGCCCTGGCGTTCAGGGAGCCTGCTAGGTGTTGAACCACCAGAGACATGCCCAGATGTTCCAGCCATGTCCAGAGGCGCAGAGCCTTCTGACATAGGGTCCACAACCCCACCCCGCCCTGTTTGTTGAAATACCACATGGCGGTGATGTTGTCCGTGAACACCTGCACTACCTGTCCCCGGACAGAGGGAAGGAAGGCTTTCATAGCAAGTCGGATCGCCCGCAGTTCCAGAAGGTTGATATGGAGCAGATATTCCGCCGGCGATCACAGGCCCCTGATCTCAGCCTCTCCCATGTGGCCACCCCATACCAGGAGGGACGCATCCGTCACCACTGTGAACTCTGGTTGGGGAAGGGAGAGGGATATGCCATTGACCCAATCGCGATTCGTGAGCCACCACTGCAATTGACGGGCAGTGCCCTCCGAGATCTGGACGTGATCGGACAGGTTGCCCTGATGCTGTGCCCACTGAAACTTCAAGTCCCACTGCAGAGCCCGCATATGCCGTCTGGCATGTTGCACTAGCAGGATGCAGGAGGCCATCAGGCCCAGGAGCCGGAGGGTCATCCTGACTGAAACCCGAAAGAAGCTGAAAGATCAGAATCATAGCCTGAATTTCCTGGATCCGCAGTTCGGGAGGATAGACCTGAAACTGCGCCAAATCCAGAATCGCCCCGATGAATTGGAGCTTCTGGAGGGACTCAGGTGCGACTTCGACACATTGATGGAAAACCCCAGCAAATGCAGAAGGTCAGCCGTAGTCTGGAGGTGGGAGACGGCTGTTTGGGGCAAGCCCGCCTTCAACAACCAGTCGTCTAGATAGGGGAAAACTGAAACCCCCCCCATCTGCGCAGATGAGCTGCGACCACCGCCATCACTTTCGTGAACACACGAGGGGTGCTGGTAAGGCCAAAGGGGAGCACGGTAAACAAAGATCGTGGCCTACAATGAACCACAGGTAACGCCGGTGGGCCGGCAGGACGGGAACATGAAAATAGGCGTCCTGCAAGTCCAACACTACCATCCACCTGGATCGAGAGCAGACAAGCCCTGAGCCAAAGTCAACATCTTGAACTTCTCCTTCCGGAGGAAGCGGTTGACGTTCCGGAGGTACAAGATGGGACGCAGACCCCCTTTGTCCTTCTTGGGGACCAGAAAGTAGTGGGAACAACCACCACTTACTACTTCTGGCCTAGGAACGCACTCAATAGCCCCCTTGGCCAAGAGGGCCGTGACTTCCTGCTGGAGAAGTGCCAAGTGTTCCCCCGACATGCGGAAGTACTGAGGTGGCATGGCTGGAGGGGTGGATTGAAAGGGAAGGGAGTAACCCTTGCGGATGATCTGCAACACCCATAGCCTGCCAGTGGGGGAGGTGATGGCGGATCCTGCCACCCACTCGCGTGGGGTGCCCACCAAAGCTCGGATTAGGAAGGTTTGGAGGCAGAAGCAGCGGGGTCGGAGGTGGACTGACCCCCACGCTGATTCCCAGACCCGCCCCTGCAGAAACCGCGGCCTTGCTGATGCTGGGTCTGCACAGGCTTGCTGAAGGACCGTGCCTGGGCTCCCCTTCCATGGCCACGAAAGGAACGAAAACCAGGAGTGGCTGGGCTTTTCGTGGAAAGACCTAAGGACTTGGCTGTGGCCCGCTCCAGCGCAGTGTCGGCTTTATCGCCAAACAGGCGAGTGCCATCAAAGGGCATGTCCATGAGTGAGCTTTGGACATCTGGCAAGAACCCGGTAGATCTCAACCAGGCGTGGCGACGAAGCGCCACAGTCATAGCAACTGCTCTACCTAGTGAGTCCGCGGTGTCCAAACCACGCCGAATGGCAAACTTAGCCACATCTTTACCCTCGGCAACAGCTTGGGACAGCACAGCTTGGGTCTCTTCAGGACACTGAGGCAACACCTGTGCGACTGTATCCCACACCGCATGGGAATAGCGGCCCAAGAGGCAGACTGTGTTCACCGACCGCAGCTCTAAGCTGGCCGAAGAGAACAACTGCTTGCCGAACTGCTCAAACTTCTTAAAGTCCTTATCCGGCGGAGCCGTGGGAAAGGCACTCTTGAATGACCAGGCTCTTGGGCGTAGGATGAGTGGTCAGAAAGGAAGGGTCACCCGGCACCGGGCGATGTCGCCGGGCGACGTTCTTATCCACAGGGGCCCCTGTGGCTGGCCGCGACCAAGTGCCCAGTAAGACGTCAGTGATGGCGTCATTAAATGGCAGCAGGGGCTCCGACGAAGCAGACGCCATCTGGAGCACCTCAGTGAGGAGATTAGTTTTTAGGGCCTCAGTAAGGGAGATAAAGGTTGAGGACCTTAGCTGCCACACAGAGCACCACCGTGTAAGAAGCGCCATCCTCCATGGTAGGGGGGAGGAGAGTCAAACCCCAGGTCAGAGGAGACATCAAGGCCGCCGGTCTCCTCTCACTCATCCGCCCAGTCCTGCTCAGAGTCACACTGATGAGCAAGAGGGTCCTCGGACCCCTCCCAGTCGTCCTCCACCACTGCCGTATGTGATACAGACTGCGGGGGCAGGGACCGGGGAAGGAACAAACGGTGCTGGGAACGGCGCCGGACGGGGCCGAACCGGCGCAGTGTCCCTATGCGGATCCCAGTTAGGGACAAAAGTGTCCTGGAACCTGGGCAGGGGCGGAACAAATAGCATCCACTGCGGCGCCGGAGGCGTAGCCGAGGGTGGCGCTGGAGCCGGAAGAGCAGGACCTTGTGGCGTCGTGGCCGGAGCCAGCGGCGCAGGATCCTGCGGCGACGACAGGATCTTGACAAGGGGCCCAAGGGTGCGCCGGCAGGAGCCTGAGACCTAAACAGGCGGTCCACGGTAGCAAGAAATTCTAGCACCTGTGCGGGAGTCGCCGTCGGACCCGGATAAGGTGGGTAGGCCACGGGACTCCCGGGCTCCAAAGGAGCTGCAGGGGCAGAACCCCTGTGCCCCTCGTGCGCATTCTTTTTGTGTCATCTCTTACCCGATTCAGAGGGTGTAGACTTGGAGCACGAGGAGTGATGATGGTGGCCCCACGAGCATTCTCTGGAGCGGCTCCTGCACCGTGAACAGCGTGGGGACAAGTGCCGGACCTCAAGCAGCGTCCGGCGTCGCTCCCGCAAGGCCTTCGGGGCCATGGCCAGACAGTCCATACAGGACCGGGAGTCGTGGTTGCTCTCCAGGCAGTAGAGACCGACGTCGTGGGGGTCTGCCACCGACATATTGCGACTGCAAGCACCACAAGACTTTACACCAGGCATCCCTACGTGCACCAGAGTAGACTCAAACTTGCAGGAGACAAAAAGTCTCAAAAAGATAGTCAAAAAGTGACTAAGGTACATGCTCTAACCGTATCTGCGCTTACTGGCACGGAAAAATAAAACTGACGTTAGCGCGCATGGGTGGCGCCTAAGTAGTCTCCCCGACGTCATCTTGGCGCATACGACGCCAGCAACGGAGGCAGAGCCGCACCATACCACCTACTGACGCGCAGAGGTACTGCTAGCGAAAACTTTCCGGATCCAGTCGGATGCCTGGGGATATTCTAAGGTAAGGAATCTAACACTAACGTGTTTCTTTCAGATATTCGCATTTATGCATAGGTTCAAATGGGAGACCCATGAGTCTGGTAAGTACCACATTTAAGTTCCATACTGGAGAGGGTGGAATTATTCTTGTAAGTTCTTCCATAAATGCTTTGATAGCTGTTTTGAAGATATGCTGGTATTGCAGCGAGATGTAGTCTAATGGATGTATACGCTAGGTTACATTGTTGTAGATGCAAAAGGTAACCGATGTTTTAAATAGAACCAACTAGTGGGTTTATCTTGTTATTTGTACAGTAAATTACAAATCTTTCCACTTTGCGGCATAGTAAGCTATAGTGGTAGGACGTCTAGCCTCTTTAATGATGTTCATGCACTCTGGCGGGAGATTAAGGTCGTCAATCTCTAAGATTTTAGGTGCCAGATCGCAAGGTTGAGTTGACTGGGATCTGGATGCCTTATCTTTCCATGGTTCTGAGTGAAGCTTGGGTGAGAGGTGTGGCTTTTGATGAGGAACTACTGATAGTTCCAAGAGGATTGTAAACCATGGCTGTGGGGCCCATGTTGGAGCAATCAGGAATGCTGTTTGAGCTTCCAAACCACAAGCGGAATGAGCGGGAGAGGCGGAAAAGCGTAAGCAAATTTGCCTGACCAGTTCATCCATAGCGCATTGCCTTTGGACAATGGATGTGGATACCTGAATGCGAAGCTTGGGCATTTTGCGTTGGTGTGTGGCAAACAGGTCTATTTCTGGGTGGCCCCACATTTGAAACAACAGAAGCAGAACTTGAGGGTGAAGTTCCCATTTGTGGATCTGCTGGCTTTGGCGACTGAGTAGATCTGCAATCTGATTGTGTACTCCTGGGGGGTGTTCTGCAAGGAGATGCACGTTTTGAGGTATGGCCCATCTCCATATGCTTTGAGCTAGGTGTGAAAGCTGCAGAGTGTGTCCCCCCCCCCTGTTTTTGTATGTAATACATTGCTGTCATGTTGTCTGTACGGACTGGGACAGCTTTGCAAACGAGGTGGAGTAGAAAAGATTTTAACACTAGGAAGATTGCCAACAATTCCAGGTAATTTATGTGGAATTGTTTTTGTTAAGGGGTCCATATGCCCTGAATGGGATGGGTTTGAAGAGGCGCTCCCCAGCCAGTGAGCAATGCGTCTGCTGTTAGCACTATCTGTGGAACTGGGTCGAGGAACGGCCACCCTTTGGAAAGGTTGTGTGTGTTCCACCACTACAGAGAGCGATGGGTGCGGTCGTCTACCACCACAAGATCCGTTAGCTGACCTTGAGCCTGGTTCCACTGACGTGCCAAACACTCCTGTAAGGGACACATTTGGAGTCTTGCATAAGAGACGATGAGAATGCAAGAGGCCATCATCCTGATTAGCTGCATGAACACTCGCACTGGTAATGAGTGTTGAGGCTGAAATTTTGCTATTAGAGCTTGTAAGGTGCTTATCCTGACTGAGTTGGGGTATGCTAGAGCTTTTGAAGTGTCTATTGTAGCCCCTAGATACTGTTGTATGCTGGACGGTTGGAGGTGGGATTTGGTGAGGTTTACCGTGAATCCGAAGTCGTGAAGCAGTTGAATTGTTTTGTGTGTGGGTTGCACACATCTGCTGTGTGACTTGGCTTTTATGAGCCAGTCGACCGGATAAGGGAAGACATGAACATGCTGTCTTCGTAAGTGGGCCGCACCTACTGCAAGACACTTGGTGAAGACTCTGGGTGCTGTAGTCACCCCGAATGGGAGGAACTTGAATTGGTAGTGTTGACCATCTAAAGACAGAAGTGCTACAACTAATAAACTAGTGTCCCCCTTGGAAGGTAAAGGACATATGTCCTTCGTTGAACTTCCAAAGGGTAGACTACAAAGTAGAACAAAGGGCAAAGGGGGGGGGGGGGGAGGAAAAGACATTGCTCATCTTAATACTGTCCTCACACACTTTGCAGTGTCATGCTTCATTATAGGGTCGCATCAGACGTCCAGGCGCAGACCAAAAAAAAATGGCGCTCCGTCCGGAGTGTTGGTCTGCGCCTGGACGTCTGAAGCGGCCCTATGATGTAGCATGACACTGCAAAGTGTGTGAGGGCAGTATTAAGATAAGAAATGTCTTTTCCTTCCCCCATAATGTTTTATTTTGTAGTCTACCCATTGGAGGGTCAACGAAGGACATATGGCCTCTCCTTCCAAGGGGGACACTAGTTTGTTAGTTGTAGCACTTCTCTCTTTAGTGAGTTAGCAGGTTTGGTAGGGGAGTCAGAGAAGGCTTATTCCCTTGTCTCTAATTTTTGTGAGATATAGTGTTGACCATCTACCACGAACCTGAGATATTTCCTGTGAGCGGGGTGAATCGGAATATGAAAGTAGGCGTCCATTAAATCTAGAGTGGAGAGAAAGTCGCCTTGCTGAAGCAGTGGGAGCACCTGTTGGAAAGTGACCATGTGGAAGTGATCCAACTGAATGTAGAGGTTTAGCGGTCTGAGGTCTAACATGGGCCCAAGAGAGCAGTCTTTTTGGAATTAGGAAATAGAGGGAGGAAAACCCTTTGCCTTGATGAGGCAAGGGGACTGGTTCTATTGCATGTTTTTGTAATAGAGAGAGAACCTCTCGTTTGAGAAGTGTCAGATGTTCTGAGGAATATTTGGGGGAGTAGAGGTGAGTTCCAGGCAGCAACCATACTGGATAATTTGTCTTCCCCACTTGTCTGTTGTGATTGAATTCCAGACAGGCAGGAACTGTGAGAGACATCCCCTGACAGGGTGGGATGATCGGGGGGGGGGGGGGGGGGGGGGGGGAGAGCAGGGAAGAAAACAAGTTACCTGTAACTTTGGTTCTCTAGTATTGGAAACTTTCATAGATTCATATGCCTGTATCATTCCCCGTCGTCCCCGGTATACATAAAATAGCAATAGAAACCATTACCAAAACAGAAACTAGGCCTAGGTCCATTCTAGTTTTGTAACATATTCACCGCTTTTTGAAAAAGAGACCAAATAAAGTGACCAACCAATCAGATTAGCCTTACCCCTTAGAACCCTCCTGAGAGAAGATCAGAGCCTCAGATTTTCGTGCCCGTTACGTAACCATCCTACTGAAGGTGCTGAAGGCCGAGCTTTCCCAGAGGAGGAGGGTGGGTTGCATGGGAATCTATGAACATTTCCAATACTGGAGAACCAAAGTTACAGGTAAGTAACTTGTTTTCTTACTCCAGTAATGGATATCACACTACTCTAAATTGTATGAAAATTCAGCAATAGATGCCCAAGGCACTGTGTCAAACACGACCGACATTATAACTTTGCTTGAATCCAGGGGATTATTACACGATTTTACTCTTAGTGAGGTTAATACAGCAATAAACTCAAGTCTGGGAGGTAAAGCCCCAGGCCCTGGTGGTATTCCGGTGGACCTTTTTAAAACCAACTTAGAACTATGGAGGCCACTTTTAACGCAGGTTTTTAATGCATGTTGCAGACGAGGTCTACTATCAACCTGGTACGAATCGGTAATTGTGCCAATTTTTAAAAAAGGTGATAGGATGAATCCAGCCTGCTCTCGATCCATCTCGCTGCTGGACTCTACAATTAAGGGTATTGGGCAAGTTTTATTGGATAGAATGCAGGCGTGGGCGGAGGAACAGGATATTATAAGGGACTTGAAATATGGCTTCCGTAAGGGCATGGGCACAGTCGAACAGGGCCTAAATTTACATATAGTTCTAGACACATACTAGAACTAAAGTGGGCAGATTATTTATGACCTTTGTCAACCTAACGGCGGCGTTCCACTGTGTCATCCATGATAAGCTATGGCTTATTTTAGAGGGTATGGGCATGGATGTTTTAATAATCACTTTTCTGAAGCAGCTTTATTCAGGGGCAAGGGTGAGGGTTCGGTACGGGAAGGGCGGCGAATGCACGAGGCACTTTAGTGTGTCAAGAGGAGTGAGGAAAGGCTGTGTCCTTGCCCCGTTCCTCTTTACTTTATATATAAATAAGGCTCCCGGTTTTCCGTTTAAACGGATTTTTACTTATAAATGCAGACTGAAAACTTTTTGTCCTTCGTCTGTATTTATAAATAAAAACGGGAAAATACTGACAAAGTGCTTTAGCTCAGGGTTGCCTGATCTGATGCATAGAATGCAGGCTGCTCTCTGCACATGAAAGGCGCGCCCTACTTAGAGGGCGGACTCTTAGCGCAGCATTTGGCACTCTCCCTTCACAGGTCAGAACCCCCGGGGGGAGCCCAGGATAATCATCCCCATCCAGCATGCTCTCACTTCTGGGCAAAGGCACAATACAAATTTCGTGGGGGGGGTCTAATTCTTCGGAGTGAAAAAAACAACAAAGCCTCGCTAACAAGTGAAGTAATGGTCTTTCAAAGACCTGTGAAGTACCCGGGTGCGGCTGTGTGTGCCCGGGAAGCGTCTCAGCCCGAGCAGACAGCAGACACACACGACAGGGGGTTGGGGGGGGGGGGGGGGGGGGTTTATGCGCGCCTGCACAGGAGAGATAAGATCGGGGAGTAAAGAAAAATGACAACGCCCAGAGACGTGGTGACTGCAGTGAAGGAGACCAAGGTTAAAGGGTACGGAAAGAGAAGTGAGGGTGGGTAACGGCCGAGGGTAAAGACACGGGGTGAGAGTAACGGGAAGAGATGAGAGATGGTGTAATGGGAAGGGTAGAGAGTAAATGGGAGGCGCTGGTTCCAGCAGAGGCAGTGAAGAGGGCACAGCCAGCAGAATCCAGATCCCGCCCGCTCGCTACAGTCCCTCAGCTGTACCCTGCTCAGTACTGTATGTTACCTTTGCTAGGCCAGTACATGCTATGGACTCGGAGCCGCGGGGAGGGGTGAGGGACCGAGGACTCGTGTCAATGGCACATTAGGTACTCGGTGATGTGGCGCCCCCTTGGCTCCTATCTGGCCGCTTTTGGGGTCGAAGAGCCTCTCTGGAGAGGGGCCTTTTCGACATCCTGGCGCACAGATGGGGGGATGCTTGTCTCTTGGTCATTTGGAGCATGTTTATGCCCCTGAAGGCCCCCCCCCCTCGACTTCCAGAGGCTTTCATCCACTCTCAGCCTTACACCCCACTTCTCCTTGCGTTCCCTGACTTCACTCATGCACAGCTGGCACAAACATGGTCTTACAGCTTCTAGTCACAGCAAAGAGTCCTAGGACTAAATGGGCATGGAGTCTGATGGGCAGTGTCTGCTATTGGCATACGTAAACAATGTGATGAACTGACCCTGTCAGGCAGTGTGAGATGCTGTCACTGATAGACAGCATGAGGGACCTGCAATTGGGGGCATGTGAGGATCTCTCCAAGTGGGCAGTATAAAGAACGGGTAGTGGGGGCAAAATGTGTAGTTGCAAGTGATGGGCAGTTTAAGAAGCTGCACAATGAAGACTGTGAGAAAGAGGCTGTGGGGTTCAGAATAGTAAAGTTACACTGGTGAACAGTGTTAGAATGTGGCACTGTTGGGTAATGTGAAGAACTGGGGTGGGCAGTGTGAATATCTGGCACTGGTGTCCAGGGTGAGGAAAAGACAGTGATGTGGGAGGGAGCGGGGGGGCTGAAGCCAGTTGAGCCCAATGGGTGTTGCGCGCCTCCTTCCGGGGAAAGTCTGTTTCCGATGTAGACACAAAGCATTTTGCACCCTCCTCCCCTCAAAAATATGAACAGTCACCTTGCGTTTTAGCAAGTTATACATAGATAGTTATCATAGTGTACGCTGGAAAATTATCTCCTCCGTTTAAAAAAAATAGAAGAAAAATCTGTCAAAATAATTCCTATGTAGGCCTAAATAATCCCAGGGAAATTGTTCTGCAATGAAAAAAAAGAATGGGTTGCTCCCTCAAAGACACAGCTTGACACTGTACCTCTGTCTTTGAAGGCACATCAAATGTGACAAGAGAAGAGCAGGATTTAAAGGTCCCTAGGTTGTATAGCCCGCAGTAAAGGCTTCCTCATGCAAGTTACACAAGGTATGTTTAGGCCTATGTTCTCTTTAAAATATTTTGGCAAAGTTTTCAGATGACTATATTGTGTTTACTTAATTTGATGTATATATACATATATCTAAACCTATTACAACTGAGTGCAAGTGTGCAGTGCCTAATCAAATAAATGTGGAAAAATACTGGCTGCAGCGTCTTCTTTTGCTTGCGACAAAAATAAATGTGGATAAATACAGATAAAATGACCAAAAAATAAATATGGATAATACAGACGGAAATGTCAAAAAAATAAATACCATAAAACCGGGAGCCCTATATATAAATAACCTAGAAACTACCCTAGTCAAGGAGTGCAGGGACTTGCCGACAGCTGCAAAGCGCCCTATCCCTGAACCCCTACATGCGGATGACAGGGTTTTAATGGCCTGCACGCCGCTCGGTCTGCAGAAGGTTGTCACTTCCTTCTCAAATTTTATGTTAAATCTGGGGCTTAGGATTAATTGCTCCAAAACGTTCACAATGAACTGTGGGGTGGGTTCTAATAAAAAGATTAACACTAATTTTATAGACTCAAGGCCCATCGACTGTACCAAAACATTTTCCTATCTGGGGATCCTATTTGAAAGGGCAGGAACCCGGACCCAGGCACTTAAAACTAGACGGCTGTTTACCAAATCATTGATGGCAATTTTTTAATTTTAGTCGTAAATTAGGTAGACGACCCCCTGTGGAATTGCTACGCATTTATAAAGCAAAGTGCGTGGCAATAGCTACACACGGAGCTGGAATCTGGGGCTATGCGGAGGTAAATGCTCTGCAGATTGCGGAAAATTTGTTTTTTAAATTTCTTTTGGCAGTCCCAGACAGCACTTCAAATTACATCTGCGATTCGGAACTGGGTATGCCATACTTGGAGGACATGATTAAGATTCAGCCTGTTCTCCTGTGGCACAAAATTCGGACCACAGATGAAACGGCTTTTAACGTCAAATTTTAACCTATGCCACAGGGTTGGATGATGTCAAACACACAAGATGGTTAGAATATGTTAAAATGTTTTTAAATAAACTTGGACACAGAATATTTTAATGAGCCATACACTATGCGCAATGTGCCTAGGAAAGATTTTAAAGCTAGCTGTATCGGTTATATGAGTGATACTAGAGCCATAAATGAAATGAAAAAAACATCAACGGTTCAAGCCCATCAACTTACTTTGCTGACGTTTAGTATTCAGCCTTATAATTTTATTTTTTTTAACTATGGGTGACTATGACCGATTTTTGTTGACACGTTTCAGACTGAATATCTTATTTGGATCTTTAAGTTTTCCTGAATTAAATGATTGGTCTAAAGATTTAAGTAAACGTCAGTGTGACGATGTCTCAGTAAATACTATATGAGACCAAGAAGGAGATGGATTATCCCGGTACTACAGAAACTTGGACTGAGACAATGTCGCCCCACACTATTGGCTTTGCAACTTTTGGATGAAGTAGGTCGTTGCTGCTGTCACTGCCTTTTTAAAAAGTGATTTTAATTATTGTAAATCGATTATTATGTGATTTTATTTAGGTAATAAATATGAGTAGTTTTTATCATTGGTCATTTGCACTGTGCTTTTTTGGTTATTTTTATGGTAACCGCATAAAGATCTTTGAACTTGTTTTCTTACTCCAGTATTGGAACTTTCATAGATTCCCATACTTGTATCAGAATAGCTAGCAGTTATGAGCACATTTTTAGAACCATGACCATAATAAAATCAAAAGCAAAGCAACAGCAAATTCACCATAATGACAACTTCAAAGATCAATAAACATTCTAAGAAACATTAGTAATTATAAACACAAGGTTAAAAAATGAGCAAAGAGCTGAAAAACAGTATAATGGAAGGAGGGATGAAAGGGAAAGCTCACCACTACTGAAAGAGGTTCTTCAGGACTGCATGGCCAACTGATCTGAAGAATCCAGGCAGTAATATCTTGTAAATGTAGGAGTACTGGATAGGACCCCCAGCAAAAAGGGCTGTCGAAGAAGAAACTGCCCTAGTGGAGTGAGCACGGACCAAACCTTCAAGAGGCTTGCCCGCTGCTCGGTGAGAATACTGGATAGGACTAGTAATCCAACGAGCAATCCCCTAAGGGGAAACCCCTTATGAGGGGCGCTAAAAGCCACAAAGAGTTGAGGTGACTTCCTGAAGTCCTTAGTACGTTGCAGATAGAATTTTGAGCACTGGTAAATGTCCAGCGAGTGGAGTGCTCTCTCTGCTGGAGTAGTCGGTTGAGGAAATTTTTTTTTGAGTATAACCGACTCATTCAAATGAAAGTGTGAAGGAACTTTCAGTATGAACTTTGGGTTGGTACGGAGTATCACTGTCCCTTTTTAATACTGGAGAAAGGGTTCCTCAATGGTGAAAGCCTGTAATTCCCCTACTCTCCTAGCGGAGGTTAGGGCTAGCAGAAGAGCCACCTTACAGGAGAGGAATTTCAAGTCCGCCTGATGAATAGGTCCGCCTGATGAATAGGCTCAAAGGGATGCTTCATGAGCTGGGTGAGAACCAAGTTAAGGTGCCAAATAGGAGGCGGAGGCTTGACTGGAGGGAAGACTCTAAAAAGGCCTTTGAGAAACTGCTTAAATATCCTTGCCGACCAGAGGGAAGGACCAGAAGATGTACGTCTGAAGTGAGAGATAGCGGCCAGATGAACTTTGATGTATGAGTGAGCCAGCCCTGCTTATGCCAATGAAAGAATGTAAGGAAGAACTTCATGCGGTGCCGAAGAAAGAGGATGGATACTCTATTGCTTGCACCAAATGCAGAAACGCTTCCATTTTAACCGGTATGTCTTGTTGGTACTTGGGGCTCGGGCCTGAGAAAGTACATCTCTACATTCTGCTGAAAGGTTCAAACCAAGAAGTTCTCGGTGCTCAGGAGCCATGCCGATAACTGTAGGGATTGAGGAACCGGGTGCCAGACTTGTCCCTGGGACATTGTCAACAGCGAGGGAATCAGCTGCAACGGAAGTGGACTGTCCAGGAAGAGGAGCTGCAGCTCTGTGAAACAAAACTGTCAGGGCCACACAGGAGCTATCAAAATCATCTTGCAAGGTTCCGTCTTGAGCTTTCCGAGAAGCCTGGGGGATCAGCGGAATGCGGGGAAAAGCGTAAACAAATGCGCTTGACTAGGCCATCGAAAGCGCATTCCCCAATGATCCCGGATGAAGCCTGCTTGAGTAAAATTGGCATTTCTTGTTCTCTGGCGTGGCAAAGAGGTCTATGGAGGGCCTGCCCCATAGGCGAAAAACCTCCAGAGTGGACTGGTCGAGTTCCCATTCGTGGCTGACCGATTTCAGTCTGCTCAGCGTGTCCGCCGTCTCGTTGAGAACACCTGGAAAGTGCTCCGCTTTGAGAAATATCCCCTGCTGGATCACCCATTCCCAAATTGTCTGGGCTTCTTGTGACAAAAGACGAGATCTGGTGCCGACCTCCTCGTTTATATAATGCATGGCAGTCGTATTGTCTGTACGTACTAGAACTGCAGGCTGCTGTATTCGCAGAAGAAAAGCCTGCAAGGCCAGGTGAATCGCTCTGAGCTCCAGCAGATTGATATGAAGAAGACTGTGTTGGGGCAGCCAAACCCGCTTACGTAAAGGTCTTGCAAGACCGCTCCCCAGCCCTCCAGCGAGGTGTCTGTAGTTGTTAGGAGGAGCTGGGGAGATCCTGAAGGAGAGGCCCTGAGAAATGTTTTCCTCGTTCGTCCACCATGATGCGGCGTTCCTCATGGATACTGTAACAAAGATTTTGTCTTCAAAGGATCCGTCGACTTGGCGCCACTGCAAGTCCAACTCCTCCTGGAGAGGACGCATCCGCAACCTGCAGTGAGGAATCCGAGGAATGCAGGAGGAAATGGACCCTAGGAGGGACTTGTAAAGGCAAACTGAAAGGGACTGTCTTTTTAACAAGACGGGCCATAGCCATCAGCTTTTCTAGCCTCTCCAGGGTCGGGAAAGCTTTGTTGAGGGACGTGTACAGAATGGCTCCCAGGAAACGGGCTGTTCTGGATGGACTGAGAGCCGACTTTTCTGTGTTGAGAGACAGCCCAAGATTGTCAAAAAGGCGTGTGCACGCTGCGACTGATTCTTCTGCCACATGCTTGGTAGAAGTCTTCAACAACCAGTCGTCTAGGCATGGGAAAACTTGATGCGGTTCGTAGAAAAGCTGCTATAGGAGCCAATACTTTTGTAAAGTTCCGCGGAGCAGATCGGAGTCCAAAAGGTAGGACCTTGAACTGAAAGTGGCTTGTGCCTACTGTGAAGCGAAGGAACCTCCTGTGCGCTGGATGGATGGGTACATGAAAGTATGCATCCTCTAGATCCAATATGGCCATGTAATCTCCTGAGTTGAGAAGACGAAAGATGTCCTGCAGAGAAACCATTCGAAATGATTGTTTGATGAGATGGGTGTTGAGCTCCCTCAGATCTAGAATAGGGCACCACTTTTCTAAAGTCTTACGGACCAGGAAGAACCGGGAGCAGAAACCCTCCCCTCGCTGACAGAGAGGAACAGGCTCTACTACCCCTTTCAGGAGCATTTGATGGACTTCCAAACAGAGAAGACGGAGATGTTTAGACACAGTGGTGCGAGGGGGCTTGGAAGGTGGTGAATGGACAAATTCTAGAGTATGGCCGCATTGAATGATCTTTAGAACCCAACGATCCAATGTTATTTGCTGCCAGTTGTGGAAGTAATTTGAAATTCTGCCTCCCACTGGTGTAACAGGAGGAGAAGGGACAGTATAAGCAAGCCGCTATCGACGCTTAGAGGAGTCCCTCCTCTGGTGTCCCGGTTTTCCTCTGTCGTTCGATCTAGAGAAAGAGGATGAATGATTTTGCCGCTGGTTATAATTCGGCCTGTAAGACAGAGTTCGATCCATATGAAGAATACCGTTGTTGCTGGCATTGCCTCTACCTCTGGCTCCACGGAAGGGGACCTTGCGGTACTGCAGAGTCCCATAGGATTTTGCTCTTTCCGTGTCCTTAATGCCCTGGAGCACATCGATATGTTTTCCAAAGAGCGCCTCTCCATCAAAGGGAAGAGCCAAGATTTTGTTTTGGACCTCCGGACGAAACCATGTAGCCCGCAGCCAGCCTTGGCGACGGACAGCAGCGCCCGCAAGGGAGCGCAACGCCGTCTTTGCAATGTCCATTGCACAATCAATGACTTCAGCAGATGTTTTCTCTCCCTCTTGAAGAATCCTCTTTGCTTCCACTTTCGCATCCTTCGGCAATTGATCCAGATGGGGGAAAAAGGTTACACCACATCTAGCGATCGTAGCGAACAAGTATCGCTAAGGCGTTGGCCGCCCTGACCAAAAGGCTGGACATGGAGGAAATCCTCTTCCCGCATTATCAAGGAGTCTGCCCTCTTTATCTGGAGGTGTCGTGAGGGGGGCAGAAGGATTTCTGGACTTTCTCTGGGCAGCCTGTGAAATAACAGTGTGCAGTTTAGGCTGACTGACCAATAACGCCGGGCTATCATCAGGAGCTTTATATTTCTTCGCAAGGCAGTACCGGAATCACCGTGGCTGGATTCGGCATAACTTTCAAGCTCTCATCCCAGACGTGACCAACTATCGGAACGAACCGCACTGATTTCTTGTAAGGCTCCTTGAAATCATAGAGGAAACATTCAGACTGCACTGTAGGCATGGGCAGTTCAAATCGCTTATAGGCCCTTTCCATTAAATTATGGAAACCCCTAGGTCTCCGGGGTTGGGGTGGAATCAACAGGCGCTGGTGAAGGAGAAGCCGGATCAGGAATTACATAGTCATCCCACTCTGCGTCCGGATCTGGAACCGTGACATTGCCCTGGTCCTCATCAGAGGTATCATCCTGAATGAGAGGGACGATTGGTGGCGCATCCTGAGCCACGGGCAGTGGTTGAGGCAGTGGCAATAAAGGGGCAGAAGGCAATGCAGGCGGAACAGCAGTAACTGGGAATGCAACTGGAGCCGGAGATTGTGTTGGGAATCTCCGTCTATAGTAGAATAGCATAAACTGCAAGTCCGTCAGTAGGGAGGAAGGCATAGAGACCATCTCTTGTCGGTAGTCCTCTTGAAAATCTAAGGGGGGGATCATATTGCTGTTCCTCCCCGTATTCCCCTTCAGAATCCGTGTCCTGGCACTTGACGTGCAATTGTGAAGGGCTATCCACATAGCCATAAGGACCGTCATCCTCTTCAGAACCCTCTTCTTCGAGTAGGAGTGCAGGAGGTAAAGGAGTCACCCTCCTAGAGAGGGGGGGGCGGAGTCATGTCAGGTGTAATCTGGCGCTTCCTTAATAGTAACGACAATTTTTTCCCTCGTCGTCGACGAAGATAAGGAAGTAGTCGACGCAGCCGTCGTCGAGACAGACGTCACCACAACCGCCATCGTCGTAGTTGTAGACATGGTTGCAGTCACCATCATCCTCGTCGACGACAAAGCCACCACTGGAGTCAAAGTCATCGACACGGAACCCTGAAGCGTCAGCGACGAGGAAATCACCGTAGACGAGCCAGAATTGAAGGAGCAGACTTAGACTGTGCCTTTGACTATCTCGTCGACGGAGTCGTTGACAACATCGTTGAGTGCACTTTCTTCACAGATTTTACCTCCGAAGATAGAGGTGAGGGCTTTTTAAAAGCTTTTGGAGCCGCTGGGGGAGAAGATGGAGGAACAGAGCTGGATTTCCTCACAGATATCACTCCTGCTCACAGTCCTTCTCTCCTTTACACCTCAGTGAGGAGATTCGCCAGGACTACTCCCTTCAGGCCTATGAGAGGTCTTTTTCAACGCCTTACCAAGACGTTCTTCAGAAGGTGAAGGAGAAGCTCTACCCCTTTTTACAGACCTCCTGGAAGATGTAACAGAGGATGCCTCATCACTGTCACTGGAAACAGGTTTCTTCCTTGACTTGAGCTTCTGGAGCCAGGTCAAGAGACGCCCCTCACGGTCTCGCAGTCTTAGTAAAAAAACGTGCGGCATATTTTACAGTCTGCTGCCTTGTGGTCTGGGTACAGACAGTAAATACAATCCTTGTGCTTGTCCTTCACATACAACCTCTTCTTAGCACAAGTTGCACAAGCTTTAAAGAGCTTTCTTCTCCGTATCAGAAATCTTGACACGAAGTCCAAGCAGGTCTTGGAGAAAAACAGGTGAAAAAACTGTAGAAGTAAGATTAACAGGAAAAAACTGAGCAGAGTTCAGTGGAGACTCCCTTGCACAACGTGCGGTAGAAAATCTGAGGCTCTGACCTTCTCTCAGGAGGGTTTTAAGGGGTGAGGCTAATCTGACTGGTTGTTCACTTTATTTGGTCTCTTTTACAAAAAAGGAGGTGGCTATGTTACAAAACTAGAATGGGCCTAGGCCTAGTTTCTGTTTTGGTAATGGTTTCTATTGCTATTTTATGTATACCAGGGACTCCCATTCCGACGACGGGGAATGATACAAGCAAGGGAATCTATGAAAGTTCCAATTCTGGAGTAAGTCACTGTTTGGTGAAAGGGGAGTTGTGGTTATTGTTGCTGCGACCTCTTCCCTTACCATTTTTGCGTCTGTAGCCTCCGCGAAAGTATCCTTTGGAGGACGTTTGAGTTGGGCACTTATATGAAGAAGAGGGATGTTCGGAGCCAATGGTTTTGGAGCCATCTCTGTAGAAGGAGCGGCGAAAAGAACCTCTAGGGAAAGTGGAACTGTAAGGCCCCCATGGACTTAGTGTCCGTATCTTTTTACATTTTTTCAAAAGATGTGTCAACTGAGGGTCCGTAAAGATGCTCTTGATCAAAGGGCTGATTTAGAATAGCGGATTGCACCTCCTGTTTGAATCCGGAGACTCGGCCTGTGCAACAAAACACTAGTGCTAATGGCGCGAGATGCGGTATCAACCACGTTAAGCGCACATTTAATTGAGGTGTTTGTGATCAATTACCCCTCTTGTAGAAGGTCGTTGGCTTGGTTTGTACTGGTCAGGAGGGTGTTGCATGAGCTTTTCAAGCTCGTCTTAGTGAGCCCTGTCGTACCTGGCCAATAAAAATTGGGCATTGTCAATCCGCCACTGATTCGCAGCCTGTTACGCAATACGTTTACCAGATGCGTCTATTGCTTTGGACTCCTTATCAGGAGGGGGTGTGTCGCCTGTACTATGTGAGTTTGCCCTCTTGCGTGCATTAGACACCACAAGAGAATCCAAAGGGACCTGACCTTTAATATAAATTGGGTCATTGGGAGCTGCCTCATACTTTTTATCTATCCTGGGGATTAGAATCATGGCTCTGACAGGGTCCTTAAAAACTTATGGGGGATGTTGGAGCATGTCTTAACATTGGCAGGGTGTGCGTGGACTTCTGCAAGGGTGCAACGGTTTCAAGTAAAAAATCTTCCTGTAAGGGATCAGAATGAAACTGTACCCAGTGTGTGAGAAAGTGGCTCTGTATATACTGTTCCCCAATAGGTACAGTGTGTACAGAGTCCACAGTCCCCAGAGGTTTGGCAGAGGCTAAAGTTAGATATAACCTTACTCTCTAAAGTGGTAGCTTGGTCGAGCAGTAAGGCAGTATCAGAGGACAGTGTAAAGCATTTGTTGCACACACTCACAGTCAGCAAATGGTCTCACACACTCAATAACTGAACTCTAGGCCAATGGTTAATATATAAAAAATATATGCTTGTTTTATTTTAGAACCAACAATAGGTATTAAACTATACTTTCTCAGAATGTGATGCTTTATATAAATACTTTTGCAATATGCAATTGACTTTCGTAGAAAGTTACAAGTGGTTGCAATAGGCAACACAATTTTAAACAATCATGCATTGAGTTCAATGGAAGTTTCAAGTTATTTGCAACAGATTACTTTTAGGATTACTTTTAGGATTCAAGGACTGGATCCTAGATTCAGTCCTGGGTCAGTACTTAGAATCAAGTGATAAAAGTCGACTTAGTTATTGTTATGATTTTTAGACAATATTTTGCTATTTTAGAAGTTGACACTTAGAAAACATTTCATAGAAAACAGTCAATGATTCCCTATGGATGAAAATTCAAGTTGCAGGTATAGTATGTTCTTGTTACTTTTGTAATCCAGTACTGGGTGCCTAGACACAGTACTGGGACCTTTATCCAAAACAGGTAAGTAATTAGGTTTTCACAATTCATACGATTTTTAAAGAATATTTAAAGTTGGCAGAAATCGACATTTAGAAGAAATTTCACAGAAAAACAGTCAATGGTTTCCTATCTGTTGTTCGCGGTTGGGGGGGGCACCTGGTTCTGAGGCTGCAGGCGGCGTCAGGAGCGTCGAGGGAAGTCCTTGAGTGCCAGACTCGGGGTCACAGTCGCCGTGGGGTCGTCCTCGTGGTCTTTGTTCACTCCGGCACAGGCCAGGCTTGACGAGTGCAGAGTGTGAAGGGTTCGGGGTTCCGGGCTGATGCCAGGGATTAGAAGCAGATTTTGAGTACAGTCTCTACTCATGGAAGTCCCAGGTGCTTAGAGCTAAAAGGTAGCCAGGTCCTCCGGGGTTTGTAAGGTTGCTGGCCACAAGAGATGCCGGGTTGGAGCAGTAGCAGGTTCGAGGGTCGACAGGCCGGTAGGGCTGGGGCCAAAGCAGTTGGTGTCTTCCTCTTCTTAGCAGCTGCAGGGCAGGTCTTCTTTCTTCTTGCTCTTCTTTGTATTTCGGAATCTGGGTAAGGAAGGTTCAGGGTGCCCCTAAATACTAGATTTCGTGGTGTTACAGGTAGGTAAAGGGCAGGGACCAATGGGTCCCTGTCCTGGGGTGGGTACACCCCCTATTCTGCCACTCTCCTGTAGGAGGGGGGCAGTAGCCTAGTCCTGATTGGGTAGGGCCTCCCATCTTCAAGAAGGCGAGCGCCCGGAGATGTGCTTCACCTCGCCTCCCCCACCTGAGGGGTGGGGTTGGCAGGCTAGAACATCCCCTGTCCTTATTTGGGGTTTCCGGCCAGGCTTCCCGCCAGAGTGGGGGTTGACAGTGGCAGCTCACAGAGGCGGCATGCTTTTGAAGCTTCCCCCTGCCCATCCTGGGGGAGGAGATTTAGCACCTCGCCCAGGATGTGCATTGTTGCAGGCCCAGGAGAGCAGGGGTTCTCCTACCCAGGGGTTCAGCAACAAGTCTGCTGTGTGGCAGCCTAGGCAGCCTCCCAGACCAGATGTGGATTGTAGGTTAGGTTTCAGGGGGCATCCCTAAGATTCCCTCTGGGGTGCTTGGTACATTAAATCCCACACTGGCATCAGTGCGGGTTTAATGTGCTGAGAAGTTTGATACCAAACTTCTCAGTCTTCAGTGTTGCCATTATGGTGCTGTGGAGTTCGTGTTTGACGAGCTCTCAGCACCATGTACTCTGAAATGGCAGCACTGCACTTACAGTGCCCAGGAATGGATCTGGGTACTGTAGGAGCACAGGGCTCCTGCGCCCACACCACTGGCATAAGGCACCCAGCTAGAGGGGTGGCTGATGTATGCCATGGCAGTGTAGGTGATGAGCATGGCACACAGGGATGTGGGTCATGTCGACTTTGTTTTTGTCTTGCACCCAAACACTCAGCCTGCAAGAGGGGGGGGGGGGGGGGGATGTGTGTGTGTGTGTGTGCGTGTGTGTGTGTGTGTGTGTGTGTGTGTGTGTGTGTGTGTGTGTGTGTGTGTGTGTGTGTGTGTGTGTGACTATCCTTGTGGGGACTTGGGTGTGGGGCTATTGGCTTTGGCAATGTGTTTTAGCCGTGTTGTACACCACTGCGGCTGCTGTTCAGCAAGGCTAAAAGTTCAAGGGGTGGGGTAGGATAGACTGGAGAGGGGTAGATTGGGGTATAGTGGAATAGGCCAGATTGGGGTAGAGTGGAGCATGGTAGACTGCCATACATTGGAGTGGGGTAGAGTGGGTAGAATGGAGTGGGGTGGATTAGGGTAGATTGTAGTGGGGTGATTGTAGTGGGGTAATTTAGAGTGGTGTAGTTGGGTAGATTAGCGTTGTAGATTGGAGTTGGGGCAGATTGAAGTGGGGTAGGTTGGGGTGGAGTGGGGTAGATTTGAGTGGAGTGTGGTGGATTGGGCGGAATATTGTAGACTGGGGTGGAGTGTGGTTGATTGGAGTGGGGTAGATTGGAGTTGAGTAGATAGGAGTGGGGCAGAATGGAGTAGGGTAGATGTGGTAGATAGGGTGAATTGGAGTGGGTAGATTGGACTGGAGTTGGGTAGACTTGAGTGGCATGTGGTAGTATGGAGTGAAGTAGAGTGGGGTAGATTGGCTGGAGTAGAATAGAATGTGGTATATTAGGGTAGACTGGTGTCAAGTAAATTGGGTGGATTGTAGTGGGTAGATTGGACTGAAATGGGGTAGATTACAGTGGCATTTGGTAATCTGGAGTGAAGTGGAGTATGGTAGATTGGGTAGAGTAGAATTGAGTTTGGTTGGTTATGGTAGAGAGGACTGCAGTGGGGCAGATTGGATTGGACTACATTGGACTGGTGTGGGGTAGATTTGAGTGGCATGTGGTGGTATGGTGTGAGGTTGAGTGGGGTAGAGTAAACTTGAGTGTGGTTATTGGGGAAGAGTAGAGGGGGTGGATTGAGGTAGATTGGAGTGGAGTTGGCATGTGGTAATATGGAGTGTGGTAGATTGGGGTGGAGTTGAGTGGAATAGATTGAGTGGATTGGGGTGAGTAGATAGCATTGGAGTGGGGTAGATTTGAGCGGCATGTGGTATTGTGGAGTAGATTGGGTGGATTGGAGTGGGTTACATTGGACTAAAATTCAGTAGATTTGAGTGGCATGTGGTAGTATGGAGTGAAGTGGAGTGGGGTAGCTTGAGTAGAGTGGACTGGAGTGTGGTAGATTGTGGTAGAGTGGAGTGAGGCAAATTGGATGGATTGGAGTGGGGAAGACTGGACTGGGGTAGAGTGGAGTGGGGTAGAGTGGAGTGGTATAGATTACAGTGGGGTGGAGTGGAGTTGGATATATTACAGTGGAGTGAGATAGGTTGGGGAAGAGAGGAGTAGAGTAGGATAGATGGGAGTGGAGTGAAATGGGATAGATTAACGTGGAGTGGGGTAGATTGGGTGGATCAGAGTAGGGCAAATTGGAATGTAGTAGGGTAGATTAGAGATTGCCAGACCTTCACTTGACCAAGACTGGTCCTACCCATGCAGTGGGACACACACTGGACCTCATTTTCTCTACTCTCCACTCTCTTCAAGCTAACACCCCAATTTCCCTAATCTGGACCGACCATTTCCTGATAATTTTTCAGATTCCTACCAGGATTAACTCACAGGACATAAACGCAGCTTTAGCCCTATTTCATGACACCTTTTCAGGAGGCACTTGATATCGTTGCCACTTATAAGTAACTTCCCGCAATAATGTCTAGGCCTAACGCTTCGTGATACACAGCTGATCTGAAAAATGACAAAAAAATGCACGTAAATGGAGAGCTACTAAAACAAATACAGACAAACAAACATATAAATCTGCCCTTCGAACCTACCACTGTTAAAGATCAGCCTGAAGGCATTTCCTTGTCAACCAAATAGAACAAGCAGGCAATTCCTCCAAAGATTTATTTAAAATCTTAAACAACTTTGCTAAACCTCAAGCCTGCTTCTCGGCCATCCCTGCTTCTCAACTACCCTGTGACACCTTGCAAGACATTTTCACACTAAAATGGGCAATATTCACAATAGTTTTAATTTACTGATGAATGCACCAGACCTTTCTCTAACCAATGGGTCACCTCAAATGACTGCATCAGTAATATTGGAAAGATTTAACCCTATCTCTAATACACACACGCATGACCTGCTGCATAATGCAAAATTTGATTCTCCTTCTGACCTCTGTCCCCCTTATATCATTGCCACTCTCTCTTCTCTTCTCTTCTCGCTCCAGTTATCACAGTCCTATGCAACCAGTCCCTGACTCAAGCCTCTATTCTGCGACATTGGGAAGCAGTCCAGGTTACATAAATTCTGAAAAAAATAAATGCAGACCCGAGCAATCCAGCCAACTATTGCCCAAAATCCTTCCTCCCTCTATTGGGTAAAGTTCTGGAGACCCACGTCAACAAACAACTGTCCTCGTATTTGGAGACTTATGGGCTGTTGGATGCTTCTCAAACAGGTCACAGACCTTCCCACAGCAAGGAGACGACCCTTCTTGCCTCAGCAGATACTATCAGGCTATCCCTTAATGCTGGAAATCCAACCATGTTGGTTTTGCTTGATCTGTTGGCGGCATCCAATACCATCTCACATTCCATGCTCACACAAAGGTTTTGAACAGATTGGCATCAAGGGCGCCGCACTCAACTGGCTGAAGGACTTTCTTATGACAGGGTCTAGACTGTCTCTATTGGCCCTTATCACTCTAAACCACCTGCTTGGACAAGAGGTCCCTCAGGACTCCTCCTTGAGCCCCTCACTTTTTCACAATCAATGTGGTCCCATTAGCAAATTTTGTAAATTCCTGTGGGTTTGAAATACTCTCTTTTGCTGATGAAACCCAACTAGTTATCTGATTTGGGTACGACATCAAGAATGTCAAACAGCAATTTGTTACTTGTATGAGGAAAATAGCAATTTGGATGTCCCATAATTGTCTCCAACTGAATAGAGGCAAAACTGAGATTCTTTTGTTTGGTAAAGCCCAACTTTATTGGTCGAATGACTGGTGATCGGCTGAACTTGCTACGCCCCCTGTGCCCAGCAGAACAGCTAGGAATTTGGGTATCCTTTTGGATGACACTTTGTCCATGAAAGACCAGATCATCTCCATCTACAGTACCTGCTTTGGTACACTGCTCCTTCTTAGAAAAGTCTTCCAATGGCTTCCTATGAATTCTCAGAAGGCACTCGTCAGGCATTAATCATCAGTCACCTAGATTACGGCAATTTGTTCCTTTGCATAAACGAATCTCTGGTAGCTAAAATGCAGGTGGTTCAAAAAATCACTGTCTGAATGGTTAACAACCTGCCTCCACACACTCCGTCAGCCCTCACACTTAGAGCACTCCACTGGCTAACCATAAAAAAGAGCACTGTTCAAACTCCTTTCCCTCACCTATAAATCTAGGTCAGGATTAGGCCTAAAATATCTCCAGGATAGACTTACCCCATACCTCCCTGACAGTAAACTAAGATAACAAAATCAGCTTCTGCTACACCCTCGATGCATTCACACGTAAAATATGAAGACCAGGCATTTTCCGCTTCACTGGATGAAACACCCGCTGTTTATTTGTAAGTTTTAAAAAACATCTTAAATGTGGGTGTTCTATCAAACTGATCTTACAACGCCCTCTCATTTCCTGCCTGTTAAAGGGCTGAGATGTCCCTTCTCGGACAAGTTGCACACTATATCAAAACATAACATAACATAGATTGAAGAGGGATGACTGGAGCGTGGTAGTTTGCAGTGGGGTTGATTGGAGTGGAATAGATTGTAGTGGAGAGGATTAGAGTGGGGTGGGGTTGGGTGCGATGGAGTGAGGTTGGGTAGATAGCAGTAGGATGGGCTGCAGTGGGATAAAGTCGGGTAGAGTGGGGTAGATTAGAGTGGAGTGGATAACAGCTCTACTGTCCCGTACTTGCTACAGCATGTCCACTTGGGAGGCCCTGCCCCTTGCAGTGGCTAGCACAACAAGATGATGGAAAGAGTGCTGAAACTTTTCTAACACCCACTCCCAGTCATGAGCTCTGGGTTGAATCCATCGTTCTTTTTCTCACCATGCCATCCCAGTTTGGACACAGCCATATGCAAATCAGTCTTGATCCTGCTCCCGATGGGAACAGTTCATTCTGAACTAACAGGCCAGGTCCTCCCTAACCGGAATCAAGCACCCTGGGACCGGTTTTGGAGTATTACCCCTCATCTGCCAGGCTAGCTTGAATCCAGTGGCACAGCAAGCAAGGGATCCACATCTGGGCATACCCATGGGCCATCTGTGCATTTCAACACCTTGCTGCCACATATGACATGCATAGAATACATATCTATCAATGCTTGCTGTTGTGTCACGCCCTCAAAACACACCTAGTGCAACAGCACACCTTACCTGATTACAATCCTATAGAGGCACGCATCACTATGGAAACGCACAACAAGAAGGGGATTTTTCAACTGTTCTCCATTTTGATCAATAACACTATTGACTGCATGCTAATGTTTGTGAGCCTTTTTATAAGCCGGTTCTTTACATTATAATGGTCTTCATTTTCTTATAATTCTCGTTCCCTTTATAAGATCACCTCATGAGCAGCGTTTCATTTAGTTAAAAAATTTTCAGTGGACTGGTCTTTCCATATCTCATGGTGAACTTCTCCCAAGTCAGTGACATAATTGTACATTAATAGGCAGTTTCTCTGTAAAAAGTGGTGCATAGCAAAGAGTGCCTGCCTATATCCCACTTGTGACTACAGACCAGATGAAATCTTATCTATATTTTCCTCTGCAGCACTCACAGAGAATTAATTAATTACGGTCCAGATTTAATATAGTGCACTTCCTGGTCTCATATCCTAGCAAAACTTTTCAGGAATCTGAGCTTGTGTCCTTGTGACTCAAGCTCTCCCCATAACACACTTAATGTATTTTTCTTTTGCTAGCAAGGTTTTTACTCCCACTCTTGAGCGCCTAAAATGTCAGATTATGTCGACCCGCTCTGCACCAACTGCAGATGCTATCATCCCAATACACCTGTTTGATGGTGTATAAATTCCTCTCTGCAGCTTTTAGACTATGAAAAATGATGGGGAAATTAACTGCCTAGTATACTCTGGTGCTATGTGTGTGGGGGGATGTGGATTGGTTACCAGTGAAACGCGATCAAATTGCAACTTTTTGTATAATAATGGTGGTATTTTTAACATTTGCACAAGCATGTTTTAATGGAAATTTCTTTTAGGTTGTATACTGTATCGTATTCTGTATTTTAAACCTGAATCATGGCTTTCGGTGTCTTCGCTTTTATGCTCATATGTTTTTTTTCTATCAATCTCTTATTATGACTATGAAGAAGTGACACACTTCTGCTCTTTCCCTGCACTGGCACAATTTCAGCAGGTATGCACCAATGCAGACAACCTAACAGTGCAAGGGTGTCTGCGTTGTGGTCAGCATAGTTTTTTGTGCAGGAAGGGGTCCCTTTCTGCAGAAAAAATATGCCTTAAGGCAATTTTCTCTTTGTATGTGTGCTGCAGAAATATTTCAAGAGACAGTAACTCATTATATTCTTTTTTTTTACAAAAAGGGCACATCGTTTCATTTATAAGATCATTTTGTGCTAACAGCGCACACCAGGTACTTAACAGAAAATAGTAACGTTCTGTATGTGTTGCTCTCTAAGGATGGCACTAGTTGAGAAGGATAGAGTAACATTACCCACAGTTAACTGAGTTGGGATTAACAACGAGCAGTTTTCTTTTATTGTGAATATGTGAATAGAAAATATAAATAAATACACTGATCCTACCTACAAAAATGTAATGTGCACTTAAGGATATTCTCCAATATCATTATTTTCATACAAATATATATGCACGCTCTCTTTCTCGGGTGCCGTCTAAATGTTTGCACTCATTTTCTTGTTTCGTGTCAATCACTTTGCCTTGTGAAAACTTCATAGAACTTCGACACATAAAATTGGGTTATCCATACTTTGAAATCAGGTTGGCGTTATGGGTAACAACCAAACAGGCATAGATAAGGAGGTGCAGAGCCTGTGTGGGCTTGGGAAGGCTCTCACTGCCTGACATCTTTATGAATGGAATCCATGGTAGGTCATGAATGCACTGCAATGCAGAGATGGGGAAGCTGCCATGCCTTGAACCAGAAGCAAAGAAGAAGCTGTGTCAGACACAATACTGAGCGGTTCTTGTTTGATAACAGTAAAACAAGCTGCCATGCAGTGCATCCTGCATGTTCTCCAATACAGCAGTGCATGCATCAGTCTGCTGCTTTGTTGCTTTCTGTTCACTACAGGCCGAAGCAAAAGGGCGAGGCTTAGTCGAGTGCTGGATAGGTTTATTAGCACTCTGCTGTAGTTGTCTAGGATGCTATCTTACCTTTTATGCCTGCTTAATGCCTCAACTTTAGAATGCGGCCACCCAATGAGAATGAGATAGAAATTTTAACTAAAGCAAAAACAGCAGTTCTGTACAGTTCAGTACAGCTGAATATGCAGGCCAGACCGATTTGCTTTGCCAATGCTTGTTGCATTCTAAGGCTTATTGTTCTGCATTTAAAATTGGAAATGCTAAACTACAACTTACAAAACTTTAAGGATAATTCCAGAAATTTATAGGAGACTTTATGAAAGCCCAGCGTGTCTGCACTCAGCTTTCCAATTCAAAGGGAGACTTGCTACAACCCAGTGCTGAATCACACAGACAGCACAGAATAAAAGCCAAATATTATCGGAGAGAAAATTCAAGCCAGAGAAAAATTGCAAGCTCATCCAAAGTGTGTTGTAACCTCTTGCAATAATGCATGGGTATAGATTGTCTTTTAAAAAAAAAAAATATCTACAGATTTGAGATGAGACATTTTGTATTTCGCCCGAAATGTAACATTTTGACACAGATGGACTGCAGTCGTTGTTAAAAAATCATTTCTAAGAATGTGGTGAAATGACGCTTTTCAGAGACCTGAGACGGGGGTCCCCTTTCTCCATCTCTGCATACAGGAAAGTATTGTATTCCCAACAGTGGTCGAAGTGGGGAAAAAAAAGTAGGGGAACTGTGGGTGGAGACTAAGAGGGCGGGACTAACCAGAGGATGGAATCAGTTGGCGGAGTCAGAGGTGTGACCAGAAAGCACAAAACATATCAATTTTTAGTATTTGTTTAGCATTTCACTGCTCAGTTACAGCTTATTATGTTATTTAATTCAACCAATGGATACACATGCTACATAATCTGACAATTTTATCTAATAAACTATTTGTAGCTCAAACGGATCAAAAGTTACTAAAACATGTGCCATTTGTTGCTGTGAAGTGGAGGGCTCTTTGCAAAGGTTGACTGATCACTTTTGTCACTGCTGCATTTGTATGTTACACTGGTGCTAATGAGGCAAAATCTTTCCAGAGACTGCCCAACAAAACTGGCCAACACAAAAAAATAAAATGAGAATAACATTGTGTTATTATCATTTAAATTTTCCTTTTTTGCCGTGTTGAAAGGCAGTGGGGCGACGCTCCTCCCCCTTAGCAGAGGAGCCGCCACACAATACATTGAGACAATCAATTATACATGTGTAAATCACTATTAGGAAAGGTTACATAAGCCTAAGGGCTACAGGGTGTAGGAGTCACATGACAACTAGTAGGCAGTATAGTTTAATAGTGACTGATCTGGAGAAACACAAACTCAGAATTTAAAACATAATACCATGGTTGGGGGTTCTCTTTAATAATCAGAATTGATTTCTTTCCAAATTAACACTTTTTGCAACATTAGGATAATCTAAGACTGGGGAAAAAAACACAACGCTCTAATTTATACCTTGCAGTTTGCGTGCAACTCTAAAATGACAGTTAATAGCTCACTGTGCTATGTTAGAATTTTGACTTATAAACTGCAAGAAACAAAAGGATCTCTCTTACAAAAGCAGTAACCCACAGACCTATTTACAATATGTGCACTTTGTGATTGGCATCGTAGATGTTCTTTGCAGCAGGCACATCAACCCTCTGCGCTACCTTTCTATGAACCAAAACTTCCACTAGACAAATCTTGGATCTTTCTCTAGGAAGAACATTAATCACTGGAGTTATTTTGACATTTTTATTGTTGCTGGTGCCCCCACCCAAAGTCAGCACCCAGTGCAGTCACAATGATCGCACTGCCCTAAAGCCGGCCCTTCTCAAGGGTCTTGTCACCTCAGTGACAGAGTCACTGTCACTGTAGGGTGTGCTGGTTCATAGGCCTTCCCGCAAGAATGGAGGTGAACTTCAGTATGGATTTGTGGTGGACAGGCCTTCAAGGTTAACCCACACTTGCCCCACTAGGGTCCACCTCCTGGTGCTAATATACCAGGGCTTCTAAGGTGCTGTGGGGCGTTCTAAGGTCTAGCATGGGAATGTGCTCCCTCAGGAGAGTGGTCTGGGGGACTGGTCATGAAGGCTGAACCCAGTTCCCCAGTTCCAAATTCGGTAGCTCTGACCATAGTGCCACATACTCTCCCCCACTGAACACCATACTGCTCCACTAAGAGAAACAAACTTGCACTGCCTTCAACTACAACCCAATTGTGCCCCACTATAAACACTTGGATGCGACTCAATTCAAATTACGCATTAGACGAGAGTAAAATGCTGCGTAAAACAAAAAGTAACATCATCCTGGAAATACCGAACACCCATAGGGAATTATGTAAAGCATGTAAATGTATGCTGGAACAACATGGCTACCTTAACGCTTTTACACTGACTATTCTGAAATCAGTGGAAGGTTTTGCCTGAAAAGTTAAGGACATAACTACAGGGCCCCGAAGGGACCCATTTCAATGTCCAGTCCAGTGCTTATATTGTGACAAAACCATACATGCCAACATTTCAGAAGAGCAAAGTGGGAGATTCTTTAAAAGAAATCGGGAGAAAGGGGCCTTGATTCGGGTTACTGTCATGTATGGGCTTTGGAAGTGTCCTGCTGCAAGATCTGACATTTGAAACGCAAATGCACGTTTTTTTCTTACCTTTCAGAAGCATGGAGCGCAATGGCAGGCAGAGAGAGGGTGATGCAAGTGTTGTGCACTGGCCTGGCAGGTTGCTGGCAGTTCATATACACCCCCCCCCACCCGTGTGGCAGCCCAGGCACACACACAGCCGCCCGAGTACTTCACAGGTCTTTAATAGACCATTCGCTTGTTAATGGGGCTTTTTTGGTTTTTCACCCCTTCTAGAGCCCCTGAATCGCCACTCTGCCTATTGCTGGAAGAATTAGGAATCGGGTTTTTGCTTGTAGGAATCGGGAGGCGGGAGACTAGCCTTGAAATCGGTAGTCTCCCGCCTGAATCGGGAGGGTTGGCATGTCTGCAAAACCAGTGCTTTAAATGGGAAAAAATAAGTGCAGGTACTCATTAAAATGAGCTAGCGGTGTAGTGAGTGGGCGGGGCTAAGGGCAAAAAATGATGATACTTAACGACTTCTTTAATAGTTGCAGCGCACACCAAAACACATGATAAATGTGTTTATATAAACAAAGCAGGTTAACTCATTACACAAAATGAAAGAGAAATGCGAAAATATGGTAACATTTCCTTTATTTGCAATAGTTGCACCTTCTTAATGCCATACTGTTAATTGCTGTTTGGCACAATACTATATATTTTTGAGCATGTGAGTAGGAAGAGACTGAAAACACCCCCACTTCGAACCAAAGCTCTTATGGCACCAAGCAAATGAAGCAAATCATCATGACCCTCCCAAGAAGATGTCTCTTGTCTCTTCCATCAATCTATCTATTCACCCTTTCATCCTACCATTTACCTGCTAATGTCCACCATTTACCATTTGCATTCTGTTGTCTATTCAGTTTTTCATCCATCATTCAGTTTTTCACCGTTCCGTCTGTCCACCCTTCATATTCAAACATATCCATCTGTCCATCTTTAAACCTATCCATTCATCCTTTCACTCATCCATCTCTTTATCCTCCCTTTCACTCATCCATCAATACTTTTGCCCATCTATCCGTCAACCCTTTCACTCCTTTATACCATCCACCCTTCATTCCATCCACCCTTTCACTCAATCCCTCCTTTCACTCATCCATCATCCACCTTTTCATCCATCCTCCCTCCCATTCATTCATTCATCCATCCATCTAATCTTTCACATATCCACCCATCATCCACCCTTTTATCCAATCATCCACTCTTTCACCCATCCATTCACTCATCCATCCATCCACTCATCCATACATTTATCCATCTATACATCCACCCTTGCTCACTCATCCATCCACTCACTCACCCACCCACCAACCAACCCTCCCTACTATGTTTATTTATGAACCTGTGTCACCGAGCAAACATGTACACAACAAGTGCCACCCATTTTCTTTAAAATACCTCCTGAGAGTGTCTTGATTCTCTCTCTCGCTTTTTTCTTACAAAAAACAGGCATACAAATGCAGGCAAACACACAAACATAAGCAGACACACAAAAGACTCCGGTATGTTAAAAGCCATGTTATACTCTTCACCATGGCTTTTTTAATTGCCACTGCCTGGGGACTGCCATGATTCCTGTGTTTGCGCAAATGCAGAGGATAGTGTGAATGTGGTTGACAGCACAGGGCCTGAATGGACCCTGCTTCTGTCAAGCACAGCGTGATGGTGAGCACCTGGACAATTTTCAAATGAGCCCTGCTGACTAGCTCAGCTGGGGCTCAGATCGGGGATACAAAAGCGGCGCCTTCGCTGCCAGACACGCTCCACTCCTGCTCATTAGCAGTCTCAGCCTTTGAGCCTACCTTTTCGTGAGTACCGGTACTCTCCTGGGAAGTAGAGAAGTGCCGGTACTCAGAGTGATGAATTTAAGAAGTGCCGGTACTCAGTACCGGTGAGTACCGGCCCATTTAAAGCACTGTGCAAAACGTAAGCACTATGGTTGAAAAACACCACATCCGTGAACACAAAGCCGCGGTACACATTTTGTTTTCCGATCCGCCCATCAATTAGGTGCTTCACTGGCAAACTCTGTGAAGTGGCGCAAATGTGATTGGGAGAAAAGAAAACAAATCTGGACATTTTGCAACCACTCTTTCTTGCGTTATTTAGTTATTTATTTTCCATATTTTGAACTTTGTATTCTCTAGGCTGCTGTCTGGAATAGAAAAATATCAAAAAAGACGACATTTCCAGCACAAGTGTTTTTTTCATTTTATGGATCCATTTCACAAGGGAACAAATAAAAAAGAAAGGAGAACAGAGAGGATGAGAACCATTTCTTGAAGTCACGGTTTTCAGAAAGTGAGGAGGAGCGAGGCAGAAAGAGAGGGAATAAGAGCAGGAAAGAGAGGAGGGGGCAGCTGAAGGTACACTGTCCTGGTCCTCTCTGGGCAAAGAAAAGACAGAATCCTTTTCCTTCTCTGCCCGTCTGGCCGTCACCTAACAGTCACAAACGCCGAGCCATATCTGTAGGCCTTGGCTATTCATGCTGTCCTGGAATGCATGTTGAATATAAAAAAAAAACTAGGGGAACGGTATCTTTGGATCTAAAGAAGTAGGGGCACGCCGTGCCCTGCCGATCCCACCAACTTCGATCAATGACTTCCAAAGAGAAGAGCTGTATCAGTACTTCATTCTCTGAAACAGCCCCTTCCCCCTCCTGTTGACGTGCGACTGCCGGGCTTCTTTTGTAATGCCTAAAGCAGAGGAAGAGGTGTGAATGCGCGCCGTCCCAGGCAGCTCTGAATGTCAAAGGGCCTAGACCTTGACACTCCCAGCTCCAGCCGAGGCACGTTCACCCACTGGCACCGGTGTATGTGCATTTCTATTGAGCAGCAGCACTTCTCAACAATCTGGAGTCACTGTCTTCGAAGTCAGCACAGCGCACAAGCTTAAAGCAAGCCATTCTGTGTGAAAATCATTTTAGAAAATGCTAACATTTATCATCCTTTAATTTATGTGAAAAGGCTGCCACACCTGCTACAAAGACAAATATCCTACAAAAGAAAAGTATATTTTAATACGATGTGGTGATTTCTTTCCAGATTCAGTGGCAAAGCCAACAGTCCTGACCTTAACATGCATCCATGCGCCGATGCTAGCTGCATGCCAATGTTTGTGCTATTTCGAAGCAAGTACTTCATGGTTTAATGTTCTTGTTCTTCATTAAAACATACCCTTACAAGATCCTTAAATATGCATTTATTTTAGTGACGGATTTTTTAGTTGAACTTTTCATAGCTCATGGTGTTCTGCCTAAAGTAAATGAGTATGATTTCACAGTAGTAGACAGAGGAATGTAGTCTTTACCCGCAGGACGGCTTTACACAGTTAAGTACTATTCAAGACATTTTTGGGAACTTTCCCACACAATAGTTTATCACGAAGATAATTATTTTTTAAATGTCACCAATATTAGGTGATTAAAAAAGGGGGATTTTAGGGAAATGGAATGGGTAAGTGTTCAGGGTGATAAAAGTCTTAAAGGGGCTTTTAGGGTCCCAGGGTGGGTTAAGGTACAGGATAGTAAGTATAGTAAAAGGGTTTTTAGGGTTCAGGGTTGGGTAAGAAAACAGGGAAATAAGTTTTAAAGTTTTTTTGGGGTTCTATGGCGGGTAGAAGAAAGGGGATAGGTAGAGGAAATGAGAGGTAAGGGTTTTTAGGGTTCAGGGGCAAGTAAAAATACATTGAGGTAAGTGTTAGGGTTCATGGGCGGTAAGAAGTAAAGGGAGGTAAAGGGCTTAAAAAAAAGAAGGGGTGAGGGATTACCCCAAAAAAGAAAACATAAAAAAAGTAACAAAAAAGAGGATGTTGGGGGAGTAACCCCCAATATAAAAAATCTTTACATATTTTCCCCAATGGAAAAACAAGTGTGTGTGTGTGTGTGTGTGTGTGTATATATATATATATATACAAACCCATGTTGTTAAGGCCAATGCATTGTAAAGCTTGCAAGATAAAGGACTGTGTGGTAAAGAATGTTATTTGCAGGAAGTTTCCCTGCCTTTACATGAGCAATGGCAAAGCCAATAGATCCAGCATTCAGTGGCAGCCTTTTAGCTTTGTCAAAGCTTGTTTTTTGGGAAACCCATTGTTGGGGTAGCTGCTAGGCACTGTCCTTCATTTAAAAAAAAAAAAAAAGGCTAACAGTAGAATGAACAGATTTTGAAATCCAAAAGCTGGGGATTACACAAACAAAGAAGAAGGACTACAGTTCTACATCGGCCACGCAACATAGAATGACTTATCTGACAGTGCTCAACAACACAGAATGTAGCACCAAGGGAACTAACTGGGATCTTTAAACATAACATTATCTATGTTAACTAAATTGATTTCTGCTTCGGGCTTCTTCACTTTCTGTACTGCAACACAAGAAACATTGTCTCCCTCTGAGTTCTGCTAGCCCTGTCTGAAAACAGGAGCAAGTGGTATATTTAGAGAATTTTACCTGGACAGGTCATAATTCTTACTGCATTTGCCACGTTATCCATCATCTGCTGCATAATCTGCAGATTTTACCCCCTCAAGTTGCTCTGCACTGAGCACAAGAAAAGATAAAAGTACCTTACTGGTTGCTCATGGACAACACTGAAACGCTTCCACATAGGATCATAACAAATACAGCACTCTGTCAACCACACACACTGTGTAGCATGCTGCCATCTAATAATGTGCTTCAGCACCCCTTATAGGATATGAAGCACTATCTACGTGTTATAATACAATACAACAATAGCAGCACCCCAGTGCTTTGTGCTGGGAGCAGTCTGCAGTTGGCTTTTCATTCGTTTGGGCAGTATTCCCACTGTACCAGCTGTACTAATGTTAGCAATGCTCCTGTGCTCTCTTCTGAGAGCCTATCTCACAGAATACTAACCCTTATGTAACCTAGGAGCAGTTTGCAATGGGTCCTCCGGCCCATGTGGCCTCGTGGAGTGCTCCTGGAGCACTAATGGCTGCTGTGGTCTTGTGATCCATGCTGGGAGGAGGATGCAGTGGGCTCCTGAAGCATATGAATCCCTGTACTCCCTGCACCTGCTCAATCCTCTTTTCTGGATTTTCCAAGCATTTCTCTCAGTAGAATATATTTTAGTACATTGAGCAAGTGAGTATCTTTACCCTGTGCAATGCACTACAGCATTATAACGAAGCCCAATCGCACCTCCAGTCAACAACTGGAAGATGAGAGTAAGCCACACATTGGCCATGCATTTCACAGTTTTCATTACAACACTGGAGTACACAATATCATAAAATTCGCTAGTTGAGCATCTAAATTCAATATATGGTGACCATTGTGACTGTGTGACTAGCTAAAATGACTGTCTGCTTATTATCACTGATCCATTTTATAGCTTATTGTGGAACACTGCCTCTGGTCTTAAAACCACCAGTGATGGATGGCAGGTCTAACTTGGTTCCACTGTACACAACAACAATTTACGCCACTCTAGGCTGTTCCACTCTATCCCGCTCCACTCAGAGCTGTTCCACTCTACGTCACTCCACTGTACGCCTTTCTAATCTACGGCACTCCATTATACCCTACTCCACTATATGCTATTCCTCTGTACGTAACTAAACTCTGTCACTTCACTCTATGCTATTCCACTCTACGGGACTCCACTCCATACCACTCCACTATACTGTATTCCACTGTACGCAACTACATTGTATGCCACTCCACTGTATGCTATTCCACCGTGTGACACCCAACTCTATGCCACTCCTCTGTACACTATTCCACCGTACGCCACTCCACTGTGCCCTAGTTTGTGCCACTACACTTTACACCGCTCCACTGTACAACATAGTAGTGTACACCAATCCACTCTATGCCACTACACACTATACCAGCTCACTCCACGCTACACCTCTAAGCCACTCCACGGTAGGCCGCTCCATTCTACACTGTTCTACTCTACACCACTCCACTGTATGCCACTCTACTGTACGCCACTCTACTGTACGCCACTCTACTGTACGCCACTCTACTGTACGCCACTCTACTGTACGCCACTCTACTGTACACCACTCTACTGTACACCACTCTACTGTACACCACTCTACTGTACACCACTCCACTGTACACCACTCCACTGTACACCACTCCACTGTACACCACTCCACTGTACACCACTCCACTGTACACCACTCCACTCTATGGCCGTCTCTCTATGGCCCTCTTCTCTATGCTATTCCACTGTACACCACTCAACCGAACGCTATTTGGTTCTACGCCACTCCACCTAGGGCACTCCACTCTAGCTTATTCTACTCTATGGCACTCCACTCTAGGTATTCCACTCTGTGCGACTCCACGGTATGCCACTACACTCAACTCTATTCCATTCTATACCACTCCACTCTACGCCACTCCCCTCTATGATAGGTCACTCTAAGCTACTCCACTATATAATATTCCTCTCTACGCCACTCCACTCTACACCATTCCACTCTGTCATTTCACTCGATACCACTCCACCCTACAATACTTGACTCTACTCCACTTCACTCTACAGTAATTCCCTCTACCCTATTCTGCTCTACGCCACTCCACTGTACGGGATTCCACTCTACTCCACTCCACTGTATGTCACTCCATTCTATGCCGTTCCACTCTTTGCCACTCAACTTTACACTATTCCACTCTATGCCACTTCATTCCACACTATTTCACTCTTTTCCACTTGCCTTTACACCACTATTTCTGGGGGGAGGGCTTGACTGCAAATATAATCCCACACTATCGCTGTGAAGACTTGAACATGCTATATTCACACACTATCGCTGCAAGGACTATCTTAATACACTATCTCTACGGGGACTCGAACATGACTATATTCACAAACTATCTCTGCAGGAACTTGTACACGACTTTAATCAGACACATTCTCCTGGGGGGTTGAACATGACTATAATCACACACTATCTTTACGGTACCTGGGCATCAGTCCAGTGACACATTATCTCATGTTACTTCTTTCTGCATGGACTTGAATATTAGTATAATCACAGCCATATCTTTGGGGATTATTATTGCACAGCCATATGAAGAAGATGATGCCTAGTGGTGACAGTGATTAAAAATAACCAGGTAATCTCAGCCTGGATTCATCATCTAGCCACATTGCAGGTTCTTTGGCATCTAAATGAACATGTATTTGCCATATCCCTTAGCTCAGCAACAGGTTAAATATCTGAGCATGGCCATCCATGCATCCAGTATGCAATGGTGTTCGAGTTATAAAATATACTTATTTTGAGCTCTTTTTAAAGCATAGCTATTGGATGCAGTTTATTTTATTACCTATACGTTTCAGTCACTGTATTAAATCCCAAATTGGTTCACGATTGCCCTTTATTAGTTGTCTGCAGCCAGAACATTGCAACCAATGAGGTAACTTTTGCCCAGAATAACTATTTCTGGTGTTTTCTTGCAATACATCCACATTTCTATGGCATGCTTTCAGATTTGTATGCCATTATAAGGAATGCAGAGACCTTTTCTTAATAAGAGTTTACTCATATTATGTTATGCAACATATAGTGTGTTTCCTTTGCATTTACTGTACAATGTCTACTTGAGCGATTGCTAAAGGCTTAGTAAAGCAAAATAGACCTTGTTGCAGGCACCTAATTGGAAATGTTTTGTTTGCACAGCACCAATTTAATATTTTGCAAAGATTAAAAAAGTCCCCAAAAATAAATACATTGTCAACAGCAAATGCTACCTTAATATGTGGGGTGAAGGTCATTTAATTCAGTAAGATAGTATTATCAAAGGCTCATTTAGGGAACAACCATTCAAATACTAAATCGAAAGTTACAAATTCAGTTTTGATGCTGAGTAGGTAGCATAGTATCACTTTGATTTTCAAACAGAGAAACAACTGACTGTAGCCCAGAACTGCAGCTGAGTGCATGCAGGAGGCGTGTGTGGAAATGCACATCTGAGTAACTGATCCCTCTTCTCTTTGATCATGCACTCAAAAGTTGATTTTTCCCACCTGGTTAACCACTCTTCTGCTATTATATGTGTCTTCCGTAATTGTTCTGTGTTGCTGTCCTGGTTGCCTTACGCTACATACATTTAAAACACAGGTATTAACGTGTGAATGTTGGAAAAATGGTGGATGTTTGGAAATGCAAAGCAGAGAAAAACTGTGCCTTCACACAAGTTGCTTAATGCACAATACATAAGTACATCCAGGCATGTTGTTCACTCTGCAGAATTGTCAATTGCTGTGATTACCAGGATATGTGATGTTAATACTACAAGCCTACGAGTAATTTAGCAAATATCTCTGTCAGTTTAAATCTGCTGGATGTTTAAACCACACAAAATGTTGTGACAGTTTCAGAATTTGGTGGAATTGTGTGGTTTTCCACAAAGCCCAAGAAACTCCAAAAATGCCAAACATACACAAAATGTCCCGGAAAAAATTGCAAAATCCATGCCCACTTGTTCCTGTGTGCAAAATCCATTAACAGGAGGATTTTCTATTTTGCGTTTCACAAGAAAGTTTCACTTAACTCTTATTAGGAGTCTTCTTATAAATACCACATTAATGCCTGCAGTGATGTCAGTTTTACTGATAGTGATTACCCATATTTTAATAGATAAATAATGCAATCTCCCTTAGCATTCTTGGTGGAGGAAGCAGGCGTCAAAACTGTCTCTTACGCTGACGACACACAGCTCATCTTCTTGTGTGATAAAGGCTCTGACTTTAATGGGGCAATGATTAATTCCTGCCTCTCAAAGGTTTTTAATTGGCTCAAAGTAAACCAGCTGAAATGCAATCCAGACAAGACGGAAGTGGTTTTCTTTGGTGGTCATGAGACACCTGACTGAAGCTCTTGGTGGCCCAATGATTTGCCACCTCAGCCCGTTGAAAAAGAGAAAGTAAAAAATCTAGGAATAATCATTGACAAATCATTGTCCATGCGTCCTCAGATTCAGCACCTCTCAGGCGTTTGCTTCGGTTTACTCCGAATGTTGAAAATAATTTTGCCGCTCCTACCACTGGAGAGCAGAAGGATCGTTGTGCAGGCTCTTGTGACATTTAAGCTCAACTATGTCAATTTTCTATACCTTGGTATCCCTAAATCTCTGACCCAGCGTCTGCAAGTGATCCAAAATGTGGCTGCCAGAGCCATCACGCGATCTAGTCCTAGAACCTGCATGACCCCGGTTCTTAAATCTTTGCACTGGCTCCATATCAAAGAGGATTTAAGGCCTTGACCATCTTTTTTAAAGCTTTACACAAGGTTGGTGCTGAGTACCTTAATAAACGTGTCAACCGCTATTCAATATCCAGACCCTTGCCACAGAGAGAGGGTGGTCACAGAATGGCAGCCATCAGAGAGGTGGGGGCATTTTCTTTTTTTTTTGGTGGAGATCTTGAAATCACAAAACCTTACAGGATCAACATAGGAGTTAATATCTAAGGACGTGGCTCTCCCCTCTCACCTTCTCCTACATCCATGTGCCATACCATGAGTGTGTTGCTGCTGACTAAATCCCAAGGACTGCGACCTTCGCTTAAAGAATTGCTTCACTGACTGCGTAGGAAAGAGAAACAGCTCTGTTGGAGGTGTCGACCCACTTTGTGAAGGCCTGTGAGTCTTCAGACATTCATCCCACTGGAGTACTATCTTCTTGCTGTGACTTCAGATGCCCAAACTATGAGAGTCCGTCTATCTGTCTACTCCACACCCATTGATAGCGCCCGTCCCTTCCCAACCCAAACTCATCCCATTATTTCCAGGAGTAAAAAACTCTCTATCCCCTGGAGACGTTCCAAAAGGTCGAACCAGATGGAATTTAACAGGGGTAAAATTATTTGTGATTAGCACTGGGACATGTGGCATTTTGGGTGGACTAAGCTTCAAAATCCACACGTATTTCCTGATTATTTTGGAGGGCGAAACTTGTAGTAGGAGATAATTTTCCAACTTAGTAAATACCAAGCCCTGCTTTGTTTTATATCATGCAGTATCTCCAAACACCTTAAGTCAGTTAGAAAGACGATCTAAGACTGTACTATGAAATCGTGTGCCCATAGGAAACCGATACTGCACTTTGACCTATTTTGATTTTTGCTCCCAAGAGCTACATAGCCCCTTGAGAAACGCTTGTCGACCTTGAACAAAGTATAGAGATAGTTTATCCACAGACTCTTAAGTGGCAATTCTAATGTGACCTCAAATACAAAATATTACTAAACATTTTTATTTGATATAGGGAAGGTCTCTTTATAAATGCCATAACACTAAATGAGCATTTTAATTATTAAAAGTGCTACATTGTTAGCTGAGCCTAATCATTCTTCACTTAAACCAATATTCAGGAATTAGGCTTTGCTGGTTGACCTTGGTACCCCTTGAAAGTCAAAACCCTAAACACAAGGGTGCTTATTTATGAGCCCTTGCGTCACTATTGTGCCATCAGTGGCGTAAAAAATGTTCCATGTTGTGACATATTTACAAAGTGACGCATCTAGGTAGATGCGTCACTTTGTAAACCCCTGCGCCACATTATACCTGCGCCAGGTATAATGTATGCAAGGGGGCGTTTTGACGCAAGAAAGGGTCGCAGAAGTGACACAGTGAAATCTCTAAGATTTCACTGTGCCATTTCTTCGACACTAATGCGTCAATATCTTACGCCTGCCATAAGACAGGCGTAAGACTGATGCAGGCACTATCAACATGGGGCTTGCCCATGTGTAATGACCCATTGCTGAAGTTGCGTCACTTTTGGGACACACTCCAGCAATGCGTAATTTTTGCGCCTACAGATTCTGACGTTTCTCCTTGCGACATGATGAGTCATACTGTAAATATGATGCATCATTGGTGTTGCAAAGAGGGCGCAATGAAAAGTGACGCATCGCTGTTTTGATGCAGCGATGCGTCACTTTTCATAAATGAGGCCCAAGATATTTCAGTGATCTTGCAGTAGTCTGGTTTCTGCAGTTCCAAAGGTTGTGTGGTTGCCCCGAGGTCACCAGAACGGGGAGACCCCACCTCACAGATGTCTTGAACCAGCTCCATATACCATAACACTGTTGCTGTATACACAACGGTAAAGGCTTTTCCAATAGGGTGCATCTGAACTCGCTTTGTTATAACTGATCAAGGCGGACTACTCTCAGGAACTGCTTATCTGAGATTGTTTTGTATATTCGAAAATAAGTCTCTTTTAATCAGCTGTCAAACAGGCAACCCAACAAACTGGTTTTGCTAGAACTTATTTTTTTTGTTTTTTTTCGCATTTTGGCTCTTGTAATCCTATGTGTGAAATGAAAAAACAAAAATACATTTTCCAGACGCATTTATGTGCTACTCTAAGCCAATACAGAGAAGTTATGCCTGCAGCAGAAGATGGAAAATCACAAATATTTTACCTATAAAATTAAACTTATGTAAAAAGTTCAAACTCACATAAAGTACTTTACATTGAGTGCATTTAAAAAATACTGCTGCGTTAGTGCATGAATAGAAATAGATTTGTTTTTGGAGAACTGTGTAGGGAATTTAATATAAAATATGTCTCTTTCACTCAGAATAGGCAATTAATTTTTATATGGGAATTTCATTATATCCTTGAAATTTTCGTACAGATGCTAGTAGAATTTTGCGTTGGGTTTACAAGTCAAGCCATTAAGTTACTGAAACGCCCAGGAATGTAGGTCCCTACTCTTCATTCTCGGCTAACTCTCCTAACCTGAAATATGCAGGCGCGTATTCATTGCGCCAGCCCTCCCAGCTCACCTGTCATATGCAAGTTGGGAGCCTCTCCTCGGCCCTTTGTTGTCATGGCGATGGCCCAGGGTTAGGTGCGAATGCCTCTGACCCGAGTTCAGCATTACAAAGGACCGAGCGCTTGACGCTCTCGGCTCCATTCAGGCCTGTTCACAACCTGGCACCTGCGCCAAAAGTGAGCATTCCTGGGGTACACCTGCTGCACGGGGCTCTGGTAGTGGGGGAAGAGAGCCAGTAGGGCTGTGTTGTGCTGATTTCTGCCTCTCAAACAAACCTGTCTGTAGACTAGCTTAGCAGACAATATATTGGCTTTTAACTAACTGGGATGACCTTGAATTAAGTAGAGCATACAAGTTTACAGCATGTGCTTTAGTGAAAAACGAACTTTTTCAGAACTGCATCTCTTCAAATCTTTATACTTTTATTATTAGAAAATAATATGCGTACTTCAGACATAAATTTTCAAGGAGAGGAAGGGAGGTGTTCACACGTATACAATACTATATGATGTTTTTCTGTCTTGTGACAAATGTTAGCATTTTTTCTCCACTTGTAAAAGGCTTTGATTTTGCAAGCCGCTGCTATCAAACTTTAAATTTTACAATAAATATCATAAAGTAGTAAAGTGTTTATTGATCTGCTGATGGGCGATGACAGCAGCAATTTTAATTTAATAAACCCATATCAGATCAGTTGCAAGCATAGCATACGTAATGATTTAGCAAAAACAAGTGAATTCATTTGCAATTCTATATGTCTTTAAAAAGTCCAGTAAAACTAAGCATTCAAAGCTGGAAATATAGATGGTGATGGGTGATTTTTAATTTTGTATGGAAAATTTAAGTTAATCGTTTTGAACCACAACACTTTGGGACTCATTTATGAGAAAGTGACGCAGCGCAGCAAGTCACCTTGATACACTGCACTGAGCGACAGGGAAAGGACAGGAATGGCCATATTTAATCCAATACGGTGCATTCCTGTCCTTTCCCCTGCATTGCCCCTCTTTTGGCAGTCTAACACCAATGCAGGCACCCTTGCACCATGGAGCAGGACACCTGACTTCCCAGCCAGGGACCCATTCTCTCCCTCCGCAGCTCTGCTGTTGAGCCTCCACCGCCGACCCCACGTCTCCTCTGCCGGTGGGTGTTCAAGGCCACTGCCTGCCTCACTGCTAGTGCCCGTTTTGTGTGCAAGACCTGTCCGTGTCCTGGTATTGTACCGTTATTGTCCTGGTATTTGTGCTTTTCATTTTTGTAATTGTCTATTTGTGCATTCCATTTTTGTAATTGTCCTGGTACTGTGCCTTCATTTTTGATTTTGTTATTGCAACCTGTTATTGTGCCTTCAACTTTTTGTGCCTCTCTCCCTGTTTGCTGGTTGCTCTTACTACCGGTTGCATGCCAGATTTTCCCGCCCGCCGCTGCTGCCCCCACGGCCCCTCCCCCCTACCAGTTTACCCGCTACTGCCTCCCAGATTAGCTTCCTTCCCCCGTCCCCTATTTAATATAGATATTTGCCCTTGCTGTTCCTCCCCTGGAAAGGCATAATGTTTTGGTGCATTCCCAGGTTTACCAGTTTTGGTAAATCTGGTGATGCATCAAAAACCATGGGAGTTGCATGGGAACATCCATGCAACTCCTTCGGTGGGCAGAGTAATGCAACGCAGCTATTCGCAATTTGCGTTGTTATTCCAGATTTTTGGAACCACTCAGAGCCATGCAAAGTGGCTTTGCGTGGCTTAAAAAATCTGACGTAGAAGTTTGTGTCATGCATGTACCATGTTGCGTTGTCCAAACGCAATGCAAGCCTCACATAAATGTGCCCCATTTGGTTTTAACAGTACCTTCTGTGCCAGACAAAAACATTTTGCAGATCTGAGGAAGTCTCTTTTTTCCCAATGGTGACTGTCCTTATGTTCTGCAAGTTCCTATCACATCCTTGTTTCTGTAATAGTCACTACTGGAGATGTACACATTTTATTGTGTGCAGCACCTCATATTTGAGATGCTCCTGCCAAAATAAAAGTGTTTCCTGTATATTGTCCTGATTTTCCTGAAAATTATAGGTCTGCGCTTCATTGAAGACAAAAATCATGCAACGCCGGAAAGCTTCCTTTTGCTGATGTTTTCTATTCAACCACTGCAGATAGACACATAGGCAGAGATCAACCGTCTCTGGGGGATATATATATGAGGAAGTGGAAGAGTGGGGCTGTCTTGGCATAACGCCTCACTCTGTCACTTCAGAAACGCAAGTCTGCACCATAATTACAAGGATATGGTGCAGCCTTGCGTTTCCCCCTGCTGCTTGCACTAAACTTAGCATTGTAGCACCAACGCAGGCACCATTGCACTATAGTGCCATTGTGTCACTTTTATGTGTGCTGCTTCATGCAGCACACATGAAAGTCACAAAATGGCATTTTATTTTTACAGATTGTTTATGTACAGGGGAACCTTCTTGGACATAAACAATCCATGGCTCTTTGCTTTATCCATGTGTGCAGCACAAGGAATATTGATTATTAATTCCTGACTCAGAAGTCCCTAACTATAGCCTTTCTGGATTTTAAATGTACTGGTTCCTATTAACTCTATTTTGACTTTATTACTCTCCTAGTGGCTAGTTGGTTATATGTAAAATTCAGACTTGGATCTCTTTAATTCAGTGGTTTTTGTTCCAAACGGTAGAACGTATACCGCGTGTCCAGCGCTTTGCCAGCATGTCATTTGCCAGATGAAAGAATGGCTCATCTTCTATTCTTTTATGCAGCGTATAAAAATCCCAGGAGGAGGTAATAATATGGGGTAACGCAACACGCAGAGGCATTAAGGCTATTGAGATAAGACACCAGTGTATGAAGTCCGTCAAAGTATCTCCAATGGTTTGATGCATGAGGCGAAAGATCATTGACAGGTTGGCTGTTCAAGAATCATGTTAAAACACATTAAAACTGGTCCACCAGGTAATGGAGAAATTTCTGAAATGGGACGAATATTATCTTATGTTTATATTTATGTTTTATCAGTAGAATGAGTAATCAATTTGTAAATTTGAAAGTGAAAAATAGTGCCTAAATGTTCAAAGCACCAACTGTGGGCATCTAGTCGTGCAAGACAGGCTCAAAGTAAAAAGTTAAGGCTGACCACAATGGACCACAGTTCGGATACAAGAAGTGGATTGGGCTGCGTCTCAACTTACCTTCGGATTAAGAAGAATTTTTGAAGAAAAATGTCTGAGAAGTTAAAGCTCAGCTGGGCAAGGCAGCCAAGGGTGCCCAAAGAGGAGGCGTCGTTTTCGTGGAGCCGTTGGACGAAGTCACAGTGAAGATTCCTACTTTCAGACTTGGGGTCAAATTTATCAAGATTTGACGTAGCGCAAAGAAGCAAGACAACATGCTGCACTGCATCAAATGGAGAGGGCAGGAATGTGCCATATTTATAAATACTTTGCGCATTGCTGCTTTCTCACTGTGCTGGTGTATTATGTGTAAGGCTACCTGTTTTCCGTTTTTACTGATTCTTACAGATAAATACAGACTGAAAACATTTATTTTCTTCTCTGTATTTATTTTTAAATGTGGATAAAAACAGAAATTGCGTTACTTTTTGAGTAATTCTAAATACTGTCTGCCATGACTGCCAGGTGCAGAGCTGTGTGGATTGATAGGTAAGGGGGCTAAAAAAGAAAGGAATTTTAGTAAAGAGGCTTTAACAGCAGGTGAAATGCACAAGGTTGATACTGAAATGTGCATATTTTCTTAAAAGTGCATTAATTTATCTTCTGCGGGTGTTCACAGCACTGAAACCTAGTAGGCATTCAAGCATGAGTGCATATTTACCAGTTAAATAAATATGGAAATATACTAATGTCAGCTTCATATTTCCACAAAAAACGAAATTAATATGGATAAATACTATAAAATTAGCACAAAAATAAATATGGACAAATACAGACGGAAATGTCCAAAAATAAATACCATTAAACCGGGATTATTTTATGTGCTACCTAGCGCCAACGCAGGCACCTTTGTGCCATAATGAAAGGGTGCCTGTGTTACTGGAAAGATTGTTTTTATTGAGGAAGGGAAACATTCCCGCACAGAGGCAATCCTTGGATGCATTTTCCTCTTTCTAAGTGTGCTGTATTCTGAACAAACAAGGAGAAATAAAGATATTTCTCCATGTTGTGCCTCTAACTCGAAGGCATACAATGTTTACGCATTCCCAGGTTTACTTGTAGTAAATCTGGGAATGCACCAGAATATATGGGTGGAGTATGGGAACACCCAAACTCTACCCATAAAACACCTTTCTGGCACTGACTTACGCACAGCAGTGACTTACACAGCTTTGCATTACTCCAAATTTACCAAGCCACTTAGGGCCATGCAAGGTGGCCTTGCATGGCTTGTTAAATCTGACTCAAGGATTGTATTGCCCTTTCGTTGCCTTTGAGTCACCCTGCATGACGGGAAGGCAAGCAATTCTTTGGCAAATCTGGGCCTTTATCTCTTTTTTGGAATTCGAAAATCTACAGCAGACGAGGCTGCTGCTGGGTCAGATGAGGGCTCCAGGAAGTTGGATACCGCTCCAGTGTGACCACTGAACAAGTTTTGCAGCAGTGGAGAAGAATGTAAGGGAGCTCCCTCAAAGTCAGGCTGACCGTAAATGCACCTTGGGTGGATCAGTGAGAAATGCATGTTGGTCTTCTCTCAGTCCTCAGGGCACTTTTGGGCAGAGAATGTTTTAAGTCCCAAGTTTTAGATTTGAGGCATCTGCTCACCTTCAGCACCACTTCTAAAGATCCAGGGCTGGAGGAGAACCACTCTGGGGGTCACGACTCACTCAGGCTGGGCCCAGGTCCAGGTTCAAGATGGTTCTCATTGGGTCATTTGAGTGCATGGTCAGTCGGAGGGTGTCCTTGTGGTTGATGGCGATACCTCCTCCTGGTCGGTCGGTGCAGTCCTTGTGAGTGATTTTGTAGTCGTCGGGGGTGGTGATGTTCGGTCCGGATCAGGGGTTGATCAAGGTTTCTGTGAAGAAGGTGATGTCGGGAGAGACAACGTCGAGGAGGTCCCAGATTTCTGTGGTGTGTTTGTGGAGGAATCGCACATTGAAGAGGATGCAGATGAGTCGGTCGAGTGTGCTGTTGGTCGGTGAGCGAATCTGGCATGCTGGCGTGGGTGAGGATGTGGCTGCAGTTCTGGCATGAGAAGGGTCCTTGGGTCTTCTTCGGTGACGCGAGGTGGCAGGTGGTATGGTGTCCTGAGTTGTGGGTGAGGAGGGTGCTGGCGTCTTAGCGGTGGAAGGTCCGAGAACCAGGGTCTCTGAAGCTGGGCATGGTCCAAGCACGGACGGGTGCTGACAGGCCTGCTTTTGGCGCGCCAGCAGTGCAGCCGCACAGTGGATGCCATTAAGTAGTGCTGGGGGGCTGGACATCTGGGAGGCAGGAAATGTGGGAGCGGGAAGGGTCACAGGAGGGGGCAAGCCATGGGGATCACAGCAACAGGGACAAGGGTGGCAAGCAAAGGAAATAAAAAGGTAAAATGGAAAAAGCTGAATAAATGCAGACAGGCAGAAATCAGAAAAGAGAGGAAGAGGGACAGCGCAACAGCAGAGCAGTGACGCTCTACAACTAGACCACCAGATATGAGGCATAGGCAGGGGCCTGCGGGTGGAGGTGGGCCTCGACCAAGGGTCAGCAGCACCAACAGGGGCAGCAGCAGCTACCAGTCGGAGCTTCGCTGTGAAGGGAGCAAGTCCACTAGAAGGTTAGTGTTTGCTACTTTCACTCCAATCTAAGTAACAGTAGGGAAAGTATTGGACTTCAGATGGGTTCAAATGGCCATTTCCACTCCAGTCTAAACAACAGTAGGGAAGGTGCTGAACCTCTGAGGGGATCACATTTACTATTCTCATTCCACCCTAAGCAAAAGCAAGGAAAGTGCTGAATTTCGGAGAGGTTAGATTTACAATTCCCACTGTAATGTAAGCAACAGCTGGTAAAGGATTGGACTTATATAGTATAATTAGTTATGGCTAATTTAGCAGCATGATCATACTGTAGGGGAATAGGGTGAGACATTATTTAAATGAAAATAGTTTTCTTCATTAATTAATTAATTCATGAAGTGTTGGACCTCAGAGGCATTAGATTTGCTATTCCCACCTCAATATATACAAAACAGACGTAATAGTATTGGACTTCAAAGGGGTTATATTTACTATTCTCACTCAATACTAAGCAACAGTAGGGAAACTGTGGGACTTTGTAAGGGTTATATTACCTATCCTCACCCCAATTAAGCAATAATAAGGAAAGCATAGGAATTGGATGGACTAGATTTACTGTTCCCCCTTCAATTTAAGTAACAGTAGGGAAAGTGTTGGACTTCAGAAAGGTTACATATACCATTCCAATACAGTCATTTCAAAAAAATATTTAAATACCTAAAAACATAAAATGATTAACCATAGTTAAACTAGAAAATATATATTGTATAAATTTAAATAAAATGCACAATTTCTTATAAATATACAAAATAAACGTATAATTAAATAAAATATTTTAATAACCATACGTAGAATTCACTTCTATCACTACTACTGAAAAAACCACAAACACCAAGAAGATAAATTAAAATATGAATAAAACAATAGTAAAATTAAAATAAATGAAACATATAAAAATAATAAATATAATATACACTTGCTGATATATATTACTAATTATTTCTTGCATAGTCTAAATAAAACAATTTTTTCATTTAAAATATTCAAAGAAAAAATTATGATTTATAAATTAAATATAAAAAAATTAATGAAGAAAACTATTTTCATTTAAATAATGTCTGACCCTATTCCCCTACAAAATAAACATGCTGCTAAATTAGCCATAACTAATTATACTATACAAAATATAAATAAAAAAACTGAAATTAAACCCAAATAAATGAAAGAGCAATTAAACAATTAAAACATTACATACTAACCATTTATATATTGATTTTACCTTACATTACTTAACATTAAAAAATAATTAGTTAAAAAGTAATTAACCTCCCACCATATGCCCCCAAAAACCCAATATCCCGCTACTAAATTATAAACTACTTAACATAGGTATTTGTAGATCTCACATTAACTCTCAGGCATCTTAGCACTAACAGATGTTTATTTTTACCCAACAGTACTCATTTTATCGACCTCAGATGGTTGAAAGCCTGAGTGGACCTGCTGGGATTTGAACCTATGACCATGAGATTGAACACAGGACCCCGCAGTGGACAGATTAGTCCACTGAGCCACCAGACCCATCTAAATGCCTTTTAAAAATTCAATTACACATGTAAAATTGCAAACTATATTTAAAAAATACAATTTCACTATTATTATAAGTATATATATATATATATATATATATATATATATATATATATATATATATATATTTAATAAAAGCAATGGTTATTACACGTATACTAAAGTACACAATATTAATTACAATTGTCTTCATTACCATATTCTATACAATAAAACCTGCCTTCTGATATTTGATATTCTGTTCCACTATATCTTTGCAGTGGTGATATTTTTGACAACATATTTATGCCATATGATATTTTGGAATTTATATTTGTTTTATTCACCATATTCAACATGTACCCATTTTGAAAATGTCCCTTTTCTCATGAAAAGAGTAGTTACAGAACTATTAGTCCTTTTCTCTACTCCGGCACAAAGGGACCACAAACATAATTGCAAAATGAGGAGATTATTTATGAGCCCTTGTGACACTTTTGCCCCGGTGTTGCATCACTTTTTGTGAGGCTGCAACAGCATAAATAATGCACCATGTTGCACCCTATTTACAAAGTGACGCTTCTAAGCAGATGTGTCACTTTATAAAGCCCTGCGCCACATTATACATGCGTCAGGGATAATGTATGTAGGGTGGGTGTTCCCCCGCAAAAAGCCTTGTAGAAGTGGCACAGTGAAATCTATCAGATTCTAGGACGCTACTGCGTCACAACCGTATGCCTTCATCACAGCAGGCATAAGGGTGATGCAGTGCAAAGGAAATAGGCTTCCCACAAGCATTGCTGGAATTGCATCATGCTTACGACACAACTCCAGCAATGCGTGGGTTTTGTGCTGACAGATACGTCAGGATTCCTTACATATCTGTCATTTCTTGCAACATGGTGCGCCATTCAATAAATGCGACATCCATCATGGCGCAAGGAGGGCGCACTGAAAAGTGTTGCGTTGCTGCTTTCACGCAGCGATGCAACACTTTTCATAAATTAGGCCCTTAGTGTTTAAGACAGTATGTATAAAATGCCCACTGCCAAAAACTCGTCTTTTCAACTTTGTGAAGGATTCCTATCTTTAACATGGGCACATTTTAAGGCTTCCTTTCTAATAAAAACAGCTGGTGCATGACTATCAAATTGTCCTTCTCTATTCCTGAACAAAGGATTAACCGGCTCCTTTTAGGAAGCCTGGTTTTATACCCCACACACACTGAAGAACAACATTTAGGCTCACTCCTCAAAATTATTTTTGTTACCATTGTGAAATATTCCTATAATTAAAGTAGGCACATTCTGAGGTTTTTATTCCCATGAAAAAGAGACCTGTATGTCAGCCAAAGTGACTTTCTCTACATTATGAGCATACCAGCTCAGTTCAGGAATATAATTTGTAAGACTCTTGTATATGATTTGCCCTTCAAATAACAAGACCATCAACACTGAGAAAGTCTCTTCTAGCTGATATTGGCACTTTTGAGAATGTTTAAGCCTTCTTTAATAATTTCTATTTTACACTCCAAATATAAAAGGCTGAACAAATAGTTGTTACAACTTTGTGAAAGTTTCCCATGTTTCATCTGAGCACATTTTGAGAATGTGTCTTCCCATAAAAAGGCGTGATGTACCACTGCCAAATTTGTGCTCCCAAACACAGTAAATGTTTAAAGTTTGATAAACAAGGTTTATGTGCATATATATATATACATATTGCAACCTGGGTTTTGTGGATTCTGGAGTGCTTCCTAATCGCCAGTGATGCTGGTTTGAGGCGATGCCACATCACGCTTCTAACAATCTAAAAATCCCACTTCTCACTGGAAAAATGGACCAGCACTCAAATCTCTGGAATTATCCAATTTAATTCAAAGGCAGCGTTCATGAGAACATCTATCTATCTATCTATCTATCTATCTATCTATCTATCTATCTATCTCTCTCTCTCCAAGAGCAGGTAGAAGGAATACTTTGAGAGAAAGAAGAAATTTGTGAGGAAAGGACCGTTTCATTCTTGAATTATAGAGACAAAAATTATAAAGATGTGCCAGTTCTTAAATCAAATTCTTTATTGTTATAATCCCAAAGCGTTAGAACGAATCAGTATGGGGAGTTTATTGCAATCAGAAATACAGTTTTATCTTTTTAATGGAGACTAGAGTTGATAGATGGGGGCTAGAAAAGAAAATGAGAACTCAGATACTTGGATTTTTAAGGAAGTGTGAACCTTCCTGAATGAACACAGTTTAAATCAGTTAATGCTGCATTTGAAGTTGGATTCATAGATATGGGATAATTCCAGTCTCTCTCTAGTGGTGGCTTGAGTACCACTATTACCACACCATATCATCTCATGTGCATATATAAAGTGCACATTCACACCTGAGGGTATCTTGTTGCTGAATGCCATATGTTTTTTGTTATCCAAGTACATGGTACTTATTGTATAGACCTTGGAAGGAATAAAGTCTGAGTGGTAGTACCAGGATTCAAACATGTGAGAAAGTAGTCAAACACATATCCCTCAAGTGTATTCATTCATTCATTTAATAAGCCACCAGACTAATATGATCTGTATGGGTTCTTCAGCATACCTATCATTACCCACATCACTGTGGAGACTTGAATATGACTGTAATCACACATTATCACTGTGGGGACTTGTACATGACTATAATCATGCACTATCTCTGTGTGCTATCCCTGTGCATTCCATTAATCACACACTATCTCTGTGGGGACCTGGGCATGTCTATAATCACACACATTCTCTTTGGCTACCATGGTAATACTATAGTCACACACCATCTCTGCGGCGTTTATCACATCTCTATAATCACACACTATCTCTCTGGGGACCTGGGCATGTCTATAATCACACACTATCTCTGTGGGGACCTGGGCATGTCTATAATCACACACTATCTCTGTGGGGACCTCGACAACTCTATAATCACACACTATCTCTGTGGGGACCTGGGCATGTCTATAGTCACACACTATCTCTGTGGGGACCTGGGCATGTCTATAATCACACACATTATCTTTGGCGACCGTGGTAATACTATAGTCACACACCATCTCTCTGGGGACTTGAGCATTCCTATAGTTACACACAAGCTCTGTTTTGGCTTGAGCATCATCAGCTTTGCATTCTCTGTATGGGGCTTTGTGAATACTGGAAAGTAGTAAAGTTAGACTTTTGGTCTAAGTTTACATTTGTGAAACTGAAAATTACAAAAGTTAGATTTTTTTGTCTAAGTTCACCATTGTGAATCGGACCCTATTTTAATGAGGACTTAAACACAATCATCTTCATGCACTATCTCTGTGGGGACTTAAACATCGCTATAATAACACACTATCTTTGTGGGGACTTGAACATCACCATAAAAACATACTATCTCTGTGTTGGCTTGAGCATTCCTGTAAATAAACGCAAGCTCTGTTTCGACTTGAAGTACCAGGGGGTGCCATCAGGCACAGGGTTAAGACTGATTTGCATGTAGCTGGGTCTCAACTGGCGTGGCAAAGTGAGCTGATGGATTCAACCCAGATCTGTGACTGGGGGTGAGTGACTGAAAAGTTGCAGCACTCAGTCCATCATCTTCTTGTGTTTGCTTTGTTCGCCCTAAGTTGGGACCCAGGCGTGGGGGCCCTTGCTCATTTTGCCACTGGATTCAAGCTAGCCTGGCTGATGAGGGGCGGTTACCCTGGAACCGGTCCCAGGGTGCTTGTTTCTGGTCCAGGGAAGACCTGGCTTGGCATTTCGGGCTGGACTGTTCTCATGAGGCACAGGGTCAAGAATGAGTTGCACATAGCTAGGTCTGAACTGGGGTGGTGAAGTGAGCTAAAGAACGATGATGGATTCAACCGAGATCCGTGACTGGGGGTGAGTGATTGAAAGGTTTCACCACTCCATCCATCATCTCCTTGTGTTTGCTTCGACTTGAACATCATCAGCTTCACATTCTCTTTATGGGGTTCTGTAAATACTGAAAAGTAGTAAAGTGAGACTTTTTGTCTAAGTTTACCTTTGTGAATCGGGCCCTATTTTAATGAAGACTTAAACACAATCACCTTCATGCACTATATCTGTGGAGACTTAAACATCACTATATTAACACACTATCTTTGTGTGGGCTTGAAAAAAACTACAATAAAACACTATCTCTGTGAGGACTTGAACATCACTATAATAACACACCATCTCTGTGGGGACTTAAACATCGCTATAATAACACACTATCTCTGTGGGGACTTAAACCTCACTATAATAACACACCATCTCTGTGGGGACTTAAACCTCACTATAATAACACACCATCTCTGTGGGGACTTCAACATCTCTATGATAACACACCATCTCTGTGTGGACTTCAACATCTCTAGGATAACACACTATCTCTGTGTGGACTTGAACATCATTAGCTTCACACTCTTTATTATGGGATTCAGGCTTTGAATGTTTGCACTATTTCTATGGAGACTTAAACACAATGATCTTCACCTACTTTCTCTGTGGAGACTTGAACATCTATTTTGGTAAAAATGTAAGCAGCTAATCAAGCTCTGGTTTCCACTTGACCATATTCCATGGTTCCATATGTTAATTTCTTTATGTGTTAGTTCCCTAAGCACCAATAAATAGGTTAAATGCAGCTTTAAGTGTCTTTCTTTAAGCATGATATGATATTTGCTGGCACATTAACATAATCTGTCTTTAATGTATACCCCTAGTATATATGCAGCAATTCATATATAAATAGATCATAATGTTTGTGTATATTGTTGATAAAATATACATTTAGCCATGTGCCTTCGACTGTATTCAATCACAAATAATGTTACGGACTAGGTCCCCACAAGGATGGTAGCACGTGTTCAAGTCCCCACAAGGATGGTGCTGTGCGCACGATTTAATAACAATATATTAGCAAATTTGAAGCAGGATCCTGTATAATGAATTTTCTCTTAACATTTTTCTGTTATTAGTGTGTTTTAAAAACATTGGGAAAGCTTAGTCCCCACTAGGCAGGTATTCACACATAGTCCCCACAAGGGGGGGGGGGGGGGGGGGGGGTGGGGCACACCTATAACCCAATGTTAAAACCTATTTTAATGCATATTGACCTTTTTTCTAATTATCACATTAAAACTTTGTTTACATTAAGCTGTTAAATTTAGATTAATTGTTTCTGAAAATTAGTTTGTTTGTAAACATTGCTAAAAACATGTTAAGGCTCCCAGTTTTCTGCTTTTACTGTTTCATGGCAGATAAATACTGACAAAAAAAGATGTTTCCTCTCTCTGTTTATTTTTACAAATTAATTAATTCTGAAAACATGTTTAAAACAAATCCATAGTTAAAGTAAATGACCAATAGAAAAAATAAACCAGATGTCGAGAAACTGTAATTTAACAGACTGTGAATGGTTTAAAAATAACAGGCCCTTATTGTGCAGCTGATTTAACCTTCCGTGTAAATGATTGACCTATGCCTCTAAATGTATTCGGTTATTTGATCTGTGCTAACATTTAGTTTAAACTACGTGGTTGTTTTAATTCTTTTTAAAATAATCACTGAAGCACTGGCCAGTGTTCCTGTGCTAAGCAAAATTAAAGCGCGCCCGGACAGGACATTTCCTTTCTGCTGCCAGCCAAAGAAGTGCAAATGCAGGCATCTGCATAACAAGGCTCCAAGTAGCCAACCTTGGTTTTGACAGCTCCAGGCCGTGACTGTTAGAGACAGGGGGGATGGGCTCTCCTGCATCCTAATGCACACACCTTGGTGAAGGGAGCAGGAAGCCAGGAGTAAACAGCAGCAGGTCTGACTCGCCTGAAAGGCTGAAGGATTAAGATCTGACAAAGCGTGTTTGAGACTGTGCTCACAGCTAAAACTTGAAAAAAGTATCGTTTTTTTAGTTTGCAGCAAATGCAGAGCAGCATTATTCCTATGCAGGGCAGAGCAGCTGATTTTGGAAGTTATACCTTAGATAAAATTTGGGGAAATCAATGTATCTAACTTTGCTTTAGAAAAAAAACAGCGCAGCGATGTTATGCTCTTTGGTCAGGTTTGCACTATAGCCAAGGCAACCGCACGAGTTAATGATAGCTGAGCATCCTGTACAGACAGTGTAATGCTCGTTTTGTTTTATTAAGGAAAACTCCTTTAAATTCATATTTTGGCTGCTAATCAATATTTGTTCCTTGATCATTTCAGTCATCACCATAGTCTCTTTGGGTCTTATTGAGGTGGGATGCGCTTCTGAAAATTAATCAACCACCTACTTGCAAAAAGCATCAGCTATTTATAAACAAGCATTGGTCTGGCCTAAAGGGGATCGTTTGGCTTTGCCAATAGTTTTTAGCCATGTGCAAGAGGCTCAAAGTTAAGGAAAAAAAGCTTTTTGACAAACCTAGCGTTAACTGCTTTATAGCTTTTTCTTTTTTTTTTTTTTTACTTGCATCTGTGCTGCAGTGTAGCCAGCGCTGCTGTACAATTTGTACTATATCTTCCCATCAGATGTATAGTCTGGGGGCTGCAAGCGCACTCCTGACCTTTTAATGTGGCCCCCTGTTCAATTCGGGCAAGCATTTATTTACAAGTTAAGTGGTGTGAAAGAAAGCAAGTAACTAGGGAGCCCTGCACTGTTAACTTTTGGGCCACCTTTATTTTTAAAGCCATTCTAGCACACGTGTAAAAGAAATTTGAAAAAGTGTCCTAAAAATCTCAAAAATGTTTGTTATTCATGTGCAGAACTGTTTCATCATAGTAGTAGTACTGCACCAGACTAAATCAGTGCTAGTATTTTTAAGAACAGTCTTGACGCATGAATTTTGAAACTCTCATGCTTCCACCCACCCTGACTATTCCAATAGTAAACTGAGAGGCAAGTCAGTTATGTGCACCACTTGGATGGCCTGGGATGCTATTCTACAAGGACAACATTTTAGAATAACTAAATGTTGGAGATGTTTTCATACAGCGCACATTCTGAAGTTATTATTTCAAGATCGTATTATATGTAATAATGAAGAACAAGCATCGGCAAAGCCAATATGGTTTGGCCTATGCGAAATTTATTGTCATTGTCAATGTTTTTTGTACATATTGTAAATGACTATAATAAAAATGTGAAATAACAGAGAGAGCTGCCGAACTGGGGAATTGAGTTCAAGTCTCGATGTCGGCTTAACATCCTGTGATTCTGGTCAAATCACGTAATCTCTCTAGTGCCATAAAAAATTATCTTCGTGCAGTACACCTGGTGCTCATATAAAGGGCAGGAATACTTTATTGAACTTTTAATTTGTTTTGTTTTTTTAAAAAGCTGCCCGTACTGTGAAAAATTATGATCCATTCACTTTTAAGGTGGGCCACTATCCTAGGTGAGGAGAAGAGGAAGCCTGCGAAGTAGGAAGCCCGAGAGGGTATAGAGGGTGCATCAGGAAGAGCAGTGGCAGTAGAGAAGGCGTGCGCCACAGGGAGCAATACAATGGAAGACCGTTGGCAGGGAGACATCAGCCAGAGCTGGTTCTGAGTTGGGGGTAGTAGTAAAATATGGCAATAAACGGTATTCAGTGGGTTTCCTAGGCTTCTTAGCCCTTGTGCTAGTGCACCTGTTGCACCATTCAAGTCATTACACTGGTGCCTGCAAGGTAATTTCACTTGTGAATGCTTATTTATTAGTAAAATGTAGAAGTTATCAGTGCTCAGTGTGTTTCCTAGATCTTTGGGCCATGTGTCACTGCACCTGCTGCACCATTAAAATCATGACCCTAGTGCCTGGAAGGACAAATGAGGAAATTGTTTATATGCAGTAATATATGTGTTCCGAAAAAGGCACAATTGCAGACGGAATACATAATTATTGTATAGCTAAACATAAACACAAGAGGTTACAAAAGAAAGTACCTTCACAATTGAGTTTGGACTTAATGCCAGATCTGTTCCATGACAATATCTTTAATTTTACAAGGTTCCAAAGGAATACAAATTGTGTGTGTCTTAGGGATTGCCTCCCGTCTTCACTAGCCTCATTGGGGTTGATGTGTGATTCTCTTACTACAGATACATAAGAACAACCATCTCCCCTGCCAAGCTGAGCTTATTACTTTGGTAGACAACTCCTTTTTCCATCATGTACTACCAGCTCCAGACTTACCTCTAGCTAGTCCCTCTCATCATATTTGTTGGACAAGGGTGAAAATGTAGGTATATTTACCATAAAAGTTGTATTTAAATATAAAATAATATGTAGCACACCCTTCTTGGCCAATCCGGGGCAATCATAGAAAATATGTGGTAACGCTCATTTTGTACCCACTCCTTTTTGCGAGACGCTAACCCCATTTTGTAGTTTGAAAAAGCTTTATCTTTACCACTTTTGCAGTCCATGGGTGAGTGAGCTGTTTGACGGTGTTGGGGGACTGCCAACGACAACTAAGTGGTCTGGTAAGCCTTAGTAACCCACTGTGTACAGCCTTTCTCCGGATTTATTTGGAGAGAAATTGTTCCGAGCATGCCTGTCCCATCTTGCCACACCGGTTCTTAGTAGATATTGGGAATAGCTGCTTTTAGATTGCCCAAGGAGTTGGGCAGCTGTTCTAGGCTGACCTTTTCTTCTTTTACATAGCCTTTAGCCTTCTCTCTTGGTCGTCTACCTGATTCACTTTGTGTACATTTCTGTTGTGTGCCTTTTCTCTCTGCGCTATTTCCCCCGATCGTTGAAGGGCCCAAGCTTGAACATTAGTTGGAGCTCTTACACATAGTTTACTCTTCGCTGAGGGCTCTTGATTGTCTATAGTAATACCCTTATCAAGTTTTTTTGGAAAGGACACTACTAATAGAAACAGTTGACATATCTTGGGTTGCTCTCGTTGTGATGTTTGGGAGGTGGTTGATTTCAAAATGATGTCTGTGATTGATCAAGATGTAGAAAGGGGATGTCCTTGACTCTATAAAATTTTGTTTCACAGTGGAAATAATGCTCCACCACGCACAGCTACTTTTTCGTTGTTGCTTTGTTGAAAGGCTTGCATGCCTCTATGCTGTTGTTTTCCTTGGAGATGTGTGATGCTTCCAGTTGTCTGGAGCATGGGTAATCTCAAACATTTTTTGAGGGGCTAAAACGTTTGGTCTGTGATGTGATTAATGCCAAGTGGGGGTAGGGGAAACAAGTCATATACATCTAATGGCTGAATTGAACAATGTGAAATTGGAACGCCTGGGATTTATTCTGGCTCCAAATCATTACCAATCTGTGTGACTCTAATCAATTGTTTTATTTCACTGTACTACCATTTTTCATTATAAAAAGGCCTTGAAATACATGACTTCAGGATCTACATTCTACAAAACCTACTCCTGTGTTTTTTTTTACTAAACTGATATTGTTCAAAGAGTGCACATAACAGCTGACTTGCTTCTATATATCTATTGGCTTCGTTTTCAGGGTGGGAGGGGAAAATATCTTAAAAACAGAAAGTGATCCTAAAGTTAGGCGGGCCAGGACTGCTTAGTTACTTCCTCTCTTTAACACCAACTAACCTTTGAATAAATGCTGCCTGTTTATTTAACCTCTTTTTATTGTTTGTGCTGAGTGGAGTGAACAGGAGCGCTGTGCTGCTTTTGACCAGTGGGGTGCATTTAAATGTCCGCAGGGCAGCATGCAGCCCCTGGGCTGCACTTTGAGTATCCGTGTTTTAGAGTTTTTCTTGATCTCCTTTACCAAGCTGCTTAAGAAATAAGGCACAGTACTTAACTTTTCCATGATTTGGGTACAGTCACGTAATGAAATTAGCTTCGGGAGCTCTCTGCACCCTGGTTATTGGGCTGTTTAGTGCCTGAAACTTGGTGTTCATTCACAGGATGAATACTGCAATAGTGTTTAAAAGGTTAACCTGTATATCGAGTTTGGATGAATGAAAGTTCATAGCTTCAACGGCTGCTTGTAGTGTGTCTAAAAGAGTGGGCCAACATTTTGGATGATTTAAGTTTTCTTTTGCTCAGGTTTTAGGGCCTTTATCAGTGCTAATTACATGCTCAATGCACGGATCAGGTGTGGACCTGAAAGCACTTAAATATGAGCCTGCACATTTTAATTGTGGGCTTGATAGTTTGTGGAGTTGAGAGAAGTTTACTCCACACTTATGAAGGGCCTCTTAGGGCTGTTGGAGACCTTCTCTTGCTGTTTGCTTGCATGCAAGATCTCGGTGAAAATATAGTCATTATTTAACATTATTTCTATTAGGTATTATATTATTTCCCCACCTCTATTATTTTCAATGAGAATGTGTTACAGTGCCTGTGAGTGGCAATGTGTGTTGTTAGACTTGTTCCAAGTCTAGTCCTGAGTAGACCACCTGCTGTTCTGTGAGTTTTTGGCCAGAGATAACTTTAGTAGTGTTGTTTGTGAATGCCAATGGTCTTGCTGTTTTGTGAGCTGTGTTTGCATTTACATGCCCCTCCTGAAACTCCCTCGTCACTTTCTATACCCCTAATTTTCCTTCTCTAAAACACTCCCATTTACTAGTAGATATTCCCAAATTTTCCAACCATTCCCCTTGTTCTCTCCTAAATGTAGTACTAAGTTGTAAATAAATATGTGCAGTGTTCTCTGCATAGAAAGGACAGCTGAGGTGGCTCTCTACTCATGTAGGATTGTGAATTGTATTTAGTAATAAATAGGTAGAACTATTTTTGTATTACTTTACGTACAACAAAATAATGTTTGTTAACCGGGCTCACCCCCTGTATAAGTGGGAACTTTAATCCGACTACCATAACAAAATGCCACTGTAAGCACTATTTCTGAAGAGGCCTGGGCATCACAGTAATGACACATTATCTCTTGACTTAAACCTAATAATCTTCTCGCACTATATTTTTTTTGACTTTAACACCCCTATCTTTGTGGGCACTTGAAATAGTCACTCACAATCTTTGTGTTTCTTCACACACTATAACTTTTGTTTGGAATTCAACATGATTATCTTCACACACTACCTGTGTTGTGACTCAAACATCTGTTCATATTACCACTCTGGGGATGTGGCCACGATTATCTTCACATACTATCTATGTCAGACCTTGAACATTATCTGTACACACGATCTCAGTAGGGAGTAGAAAAAAAATGTAGTTGCACATTATGTGGAGGCTTGAATGGCCCAATAATCACACATTACCTCTCTGGGGACTTGGGTATCATTATCTACACACACTGTCACTGAGTGGACATGACCATGAGAGCCGCCATACACTATCTTGATTGAAATTGAACACCATTGTAATCACAAACTAAGTGGATGCTCGAATTTGCCTATAATCACACATTTTTTGTGTGGAGACTTAAACATTATCTTCACACACCATCTTTGTGGTGACTTGAACTTGATCACCTTCAAACACAATCACTGTGAGGTTTTGAACTTTCCTGTAATCACTATCTCTATGGGGACTTGAACATCATTATCTACACAATGTGTCTGTGTGGAGACTTGGACATCAACTTTCACGCACTATCTTTGTGGGACCATGATCATCATTACCTTCTACCACCATCTCTGTTAGGTCTGGAACCTTCCTGAAATCACACACTAACTTTGTGGGGACTTCAACCTTATTATCTTCACATGCAATCTTCATAAGACTTAAAATCCCTATAAACACATACTATGTATGTGCAGATGTGAACATGCGTATTATCATATACTGTCCCTGTTTGAATGTGAACATCATTACCATCATCTGTCTGGGGACTTAAAGGTTACATTTAAACACTATCACTGTAGGGATGGGAAGACTATAATATTTGCCCACTATCTTTGTGGAAGCTCGAACATCCTGATAAACAAACAATAACTTTGTGACAGATTGTGCATCCCAGTAACCACACACTATCTCTGTTGCAACTTGAACATCCCTGTAAACACACGCACCCTTTGTGGGTACTTGAACATATCAATAACCACATTAATTGCAGGGAGATTTAAACATTATATTCACATATTATCATTAACGCGACTTGAACCTGATCTTCACACACAATTTGTATATGGTCTTAAACATTCCTATAGTCACTCCCTATCCCTGTGGGGACCTAAACTAAACACCCTTTACTTCACATGCAATCTTTTTAAGACTTAACCATCCCTATTATCACAAACTATGTATGTGCACATTTGAAGATGCCCTTAATTCCAGTTTGAATATGAACATCCTTACCATCACACTCTGTGTGTAGGGACAAGAAGATTATATTTAAACACTATGGCTGTGGTGACTTGATCAACCACATAACCACACACTATCTTTGTGGGGATTTGACAATAACAGTCAATTCTGTATTTAATGTACTTGAGAAATCAAACAGTTTACAAATGCTGTCCACTGATCTGATAATGCAGAAAGGGAGACTTCCTACGGAATGCACAGATATGCACGTTAAGAAAAAGCAGACCAATACTAGTAGAAAGCACATGTGACCTCTGATACCGATGGACAATGCTTTGTTTTATGCTTCCTTGGACAGTGTGATTGTGATAAAGTGTCCGAGTTGGGGGTTAGGAAATTGTGATGCTAAGATTACTATAATAGGCAAATTGTATCCCTCATTACAATTTGTGGTCAATGCTTTATGGGAATATTGCCTAGAGAAATACCAATACTGCAGGAATACGCTTTAATCCAGTGAGGTATTACCCCCCTAAAACAGCTTATTTTTCTAAGAATGGGAGGAAACACAGCAATTGTGTACATTTGCCCCCATTGCCATCTGCAAGATTCAGAATATTGGATTCTTCCATCACAAATGTTGCCAGAATTTAGCTGGCAAAACATGTGCAATTATATATCTCAGGACTGATGGAAATGTAGCCCACAGGGTAAAATTAAAAGCTGGGAACAAACACAGGTTCACAGTCAAATAACTGAACATTCTGAATGAGGTTCTTGAGAGTTTGCCGGTGGAATTTCCATTCAGCAGTTTAGTAGATGTACATCCTCTGACAAAGTAACAGTTATAGAAAACTAATGCATCAGAGTTTGACACTAAAGTGGCAAACTTTGTGGGCGAGTAGCCACTTTGGGGAAAGTCATCTCCCATTTCATGGCATTCTCACAGCTCAAACTCTAAGCATATGTGGGGGATCTGATAATGCAGATGCTGTGGGCGAACCACCACCAACTGCAGTTTTTTCTAGAACCCAATGTAGTGGTATTCAGTTATCGACCTCCGAAGACAGAAGGCTGAGTTGCCCTTGACAGAACTCAAACTGAACAAAACTACCATTCTCTGCATAACTCACCCTTGTGCGGATAACTCAGTGTCCCACTTTACCAGTAGTGCCTGTTTGGTTATTTTCAAACCTTGGGGTTTCATATGTGCTTTTAGCTAGGTATGCAGCAATGCCTTCACTTTTACAGACATTGAAAGATATCTTCATAGTTCATCTACTATAAACTTTTAGGCAGACACTTATGATATGCTGAATACCCAGTAATTTGAAGTACATGTATGTTCATTGCGGTTACTTCAGAAATGCTTTTGGGTTTGTCTGGTTAATGTGAATACAGAAATGAAGTTAATGAATATAAATGCTCATACACTTTACCACCTAAATATTTAGTTTCGAATATTGTGGGCAAAATATTGTCAAGACAAAGACATTGGGAGCCATAATATTGTTGCATCATCAGATTACCATTAGAATAAGTATTAGGTAAGGTTTAGGATTAGGTTGAGGACAAGGGATAGTTTCACAGTCATTGCAAAGCTTAAGGTCAGGACTATGGTTTCATTCAGGATGCTGCATTTAGGCTCCTAGCTTCAGAGCTAGGTTTAGTGCTAGAGTTAGATTGAGGGTTACGTTATGTGGTTATATGTGGCAAGAAGGTGAAATGTGTCTTTGCTATGCACACTTGCAGCATGAGCTCTGATCACCATGAAATGACTTACTTTAGTGTCCAAAAAGCCATAGAGAAATGTTAATATTCATCCTGTAGTGCATAGTTTACAGTAATTTTCACTTAACATCTTTTCAAGAAAGTTTGCTCAAACAATACTAGGAGTGGCCTCTCTGCTCTGGGAGACCATATTATGGAAAATACATCTTCTCTAAAAACAGATTCACAATTCTTAAATAGTATTAGATTCATATTTTGTTTAGCAGTATTCACTGTCCTGGGTTGATGCGGTTAAGCAGATGTGTTTGTCAATGTGAGATTTAGGCAAGCTGATTGTATGATGGGTGGCTACAGTAACCGGGCAAGTCTTCCTTTTGCAGGATTCTCTACCAAGGGAGCGTCTAGCTGCTTGATTATCACTGCCATAGCAGCTTTAGTACCTGGTTAGGAGTTGTGTAATAGTAAAGAATCCTTGCATTAGAGCATGCACTAAATGTGGATGAAACCTCTCCCTTGGTAGGTCCTCAACCATAGCCACGGTTTAGTGGATTGTATTCTACTGGAGATTTTCATCTAAGTTCAGTGCCTTCTACAAACATTGGAGGATTTCCCATCATGACCCAAGCCTATATCAAACCATTATTTTCTATATTAAGGCTATATTTAATTTCCTGATGAGATAAGTAGATTTTAGAGCAGGGAAGTAATGGGATATCATCCACGTTGTAATATGCGCTTGATTCTTGGACTGTGGAGGGTTTTTGTCATCTAGGTATAGCATGACAAATGGTGAGGCCCTGCGGGACTTGGAAGCGATAGTCAGAGAGTGGTGACAAGCTGGTATTTGGGCCTAGACAGCTTGGCGGATCCAGGCGGCGAACTTATTACGAATAGCGCAGAGGGTGATAACTAGACCCAGAATATTGGTGACTACAACTAGCACCAGGAGTGCGCGTGATAATCCATTCCGACCAGACCGGATACCTGCAAGATCGACGTGGCGAGACAGGGTTGCCAAGGGCATGATGGGGAAAACCCGACCCAAACAGGGCGGGGGACAGTCGGCCCGGGACAAAGAGGCGAGCCCACCGGCAACGCAAGTGCTGCAGCATTCACCGGCTGATGGACTTCCGCAGCAGCAAGTCGACCAGATTTTGCAGGCTATAGCGGCCACGCGAGACACACTGCAGGCGGATATAGCGCAAGTGACGCAGAGCTTGGGTCTACTCAGAGCGTATCATAGTAAGTTGGCAGACAGAGTGAAAACGGCTGAAACTGCCCTGGAAGGCATAGAACCGACTACCAAGGAGTTAACGGCCCAAATGAAAGAAGTGCAGAGTCGTCTACATACATTGGAACAGAGAGCGGAGGATGCAGAAGGGAGAAACCGGCAAAGTAACATTCGCGTAGTGGGTTTGCCGGAAGAAGTGGAGGGAAAGAACATGCTGGACTATTTAGAAACCTGGCTGAAAACAGCAGTAGCTCCGGAAGGCCTGTCCCCCTTTTACACGCTAGAAAGAGCGCATAGAGTGCCGGCGAGACCGCTGGCGCTGGGGCGCCCACCCAGACCGGTGATTGCTAAATTACTGCATTATAAAGATAGAGACTGGCTCTTGGCCCAGGCGCGCACAAAGGGGCCGTTCAAAGTGGAAAATGCTTCTGTAACACTATTCCCGGACTATATGTGGGAAGTCAGCGCAAAAAGGGCATCATACCTGGCGGTGAAAAAGGCGCTGCGTGAGAAGGGTCTGCAGTATGCTCTAATGTATCCGGCGCACTTAAAAATCCTACTTTCACAACAACCCGGAGGATGCGTGGGACTGGCTAGAGCGCTATAAGGCTGGAGCTGAGCAACCATCTCAAGATGGAAGGAGGATCCCGACACAGCCTAAACCTAGACGAGTTCCGAAGTATTGTAGTCGACGACCGAGATCTCCAAGGCTGACATTGCAGCAAGCGGAAAAGGAGAGATCGGCAGCGGTAGAGGCAGTAGCGGCGTTATCCAAGACAGGGATGGACTCGCATAGCGACAAAGGGGACTCGGAGCTGGGCACAGGTGAATCGGACACAGATGCCTCACAAGCGGACAGTGTGCGGCTGCCACATGTGACAGCGGGTACAGCTGACAAGCTGGTGGACTTGTGAATAGTTCCTCCTGAGCATTTGAGGCTCATTCCTCATTAAATGGTCTGTATATTGCTGGACGGGGGGGGGGACATAGCTTACTGAGGCTGGGTGACGGCGAGTGCCGAGCAATACGAGGAGTCAGGGGGAGTATGGAGTTCTGGACCACCTTGAAGATGTCTGTAGCAGGGCGATTGGCACTGTTAAAAATGGTAGTGTTACCGAGACTGCTATACTATTTTAGGACCCTCCCAATATGGATACCTGGAGCAATGTTCCAGCAGCTAAAAACGATGGTGGGAGATTTCATATGGGGAAATGGTAGGAGACGGGTTGCTCTGGACACAATGATGCACCCCAGGGTGGCGGGAGGTTGGGCAGTGCCTGATTTTGAAAGGTACTATCTGGCAGCTCAGCTCCAGTGGCTCACACAGGCAGAGGCAGCGACGTTTCAAGGGCCATATCCAGGCAACAACTGCTGGGTGCCTTGGCATGTGCTCTCCTATGTCTTACTAGGGCAGAAGCTGCATAGAGACACCATTACGAATGAAGAAAGAACGCTGCAGCGGTGCTGGGTCAGGAGTCATAAAAAGCATGGAGTGGAGCGCCCTTATGCGCCTGAGCTCCCGATAGGGGCATGCACGGCGCTACCCCACGGAGGAGACTGGTCCGCTCTGGGAGAGTGGGAGGAGAAGGAGGTATTTATGGTGGGCGACCTCTGACGATGGTGCCTTGCTGTCGTTCTCGATCTTACGAGACAGATATGACCTACTGCGGGGACACTACTTATTGCATGCAGCGCTGGTGGCGGCTATTCAACGCAGGTGGAAGACAGGGCTGATAGGACCAGAGACGTCTTTAATCTGCCAGTATGTGGCTATGGCGGCTGGCACGTTTAAGGCCATCACATGCCTTAATAGGAGAATGGAACAGGAGGGGAGGCAACCAATGTATAAACTAAAGGGGAAGTGGGAGCGGGACCTAGAGAGGGACATCCCAGACGCTACTTTGCTTAAACTAGTTGAAAGAGCATGGAAGAGTACGCGGAATGCGAGGTTTCAGCTCATACAATTTTATGTGTTACATAGGGCATATATGACCCCGAAGCATATTAGGCAGATCTTTAAGGTAGAAACGGCTGGCTGCCCTAGATGTGGGTCAGAAGGTGTGGACTTTCGGCATATGTTGTGGTCCTGCCCGAATATGACAGCATATTGGGGAGAAGTACTTACGGCACTGGAGTTGGTCACGGAGCGAAAACTTAACAAGGACATGGGAGTGAGTTTATTGCATTGGTTTCCGCATACAAAGCCCAACAAAGTGACCAGCAAATTTCTAGATCTGGGACTGATACTAGCAAAAAGGGAGATAACTAGCCACTGGAAACACAATCAGGGACCTAGCGTGCAAGGATGGAAGCATGAATTTCTTAAGTGGGCAGTGAGTGAAAGTGTGATTAAACTGCGGTTGGCGCATAGGTTGCAGAATAAAAAGATGTTGGAAACGGCGCGCGCCTGGGAGGCGCTGGTAGAGGCATTGCGCAGGCCCGATAGAGACCTGGAGGATGAAACTGACCCTCCGCTAGACTGCTGAACGTTGGGGGCTGGAGAGGAGGCGTGGAGATTGGAGGCGCTATGGCCGTGGGGAGTGGCAGACAACATGGTCGTCTCATAGAGATGGCATATTTTAGGCATAAAACATATAGATTAGACTATATTGAAAATGGTACACTGAAGCGGAGCACACTGGAGGGTGGGATAGGGGGGAAGGGGGAAGTAGTTATGTTGCTGGGGAGGGAGGAACACTGTTGGAATTAATATGCAGTAACTGTTATTATGCTGTGAGATCCTGTGAAGGGCTGTCCAGATACCATTATGTAACACTATGTTTGGAAGAGATAACTCTGAAATTCATGGACAGCAGGCAATTAGTGAACATGTAATATATGCCAAATGTGGGGTTGTTATGTTGACGATGAATACAAATAAAAAATGTTTAAAAAAAAAAAATAGGTATAGCATGACAGATGTAAATTTGATGACAGATTTGTAACAGGTCCAGTCTTCTCAAATAAAAGAACTTTAACTTCTATGTCATGTATGAATGTATTGTGTCTGATATTCCCATACCTCACACCAAGCCCAAGAGCAGTGGAATGCCTGAACAGGACCAGAAGTAAGCATAAAGTCAATAAGTACGTGGAAAAGAAGCTGGGTTGGTTATGGTTAGTGCATTGTGATGTAGTGTTCTTAAAAGAGGTGATTCTTCAACTCTTCTCTAAATTAAAGCTGCGTTGGGGCAGTCCTGATGGATACAAGGATTGTTGTTCCCGATTCTAGGTGCGGAGATGGAAAAGGCCTAATGTATGGTCTTTTTTCCAAATGTGATTGTGACTTTGCTGCAGGTATGCCAAGGTTCACCCGAGGTCATGAGCTTGTCTGCAGCATAAGGTTTGGTGCTAGTCATTAAGAGCAGCCAATGGGGTTCCATCAGGATGGGGATGATGGGTTCATATTTCTTCATGCACTGGATGAGACATGCTGCATTAAGTAAACTCACCTAAGGGATGCCATTGTGGAGTCCGGGAGGCCATGCAGTAGGGCACTACCACCATCACATTTTGGTGAATGTGGCGTTGAACAGTAGTGCTCAAGTCAATTTCTGGAAGAAATGGGTTAACTTTTTAAAAAAGTGAGCACTGGCATTAGGTGGGCTTTGAATTTTTGGGGAAATGTGTTTCTAGAGGGCGAGGTTGGTGTCTAGAGTGAATCCAAGTCACTTCGCATTTGATCAAAGTTGCAGTTCGAAGCCGTCAATGGTCATGTCATTGAGCTTGGTTTGTGCTCTATTTTGTTTATTGTTCCTAGCAAATAACCTGAATTCTGTCTTTGTATAGTTGAGCTTTAGGTAGGCTCTGTAATTCCGGGTCTGGGTGATGTGCAAGCAGAGTTTAAGGCATTGGATGTCTAAAGCAGAGGACTGACATTTAATGTTACCACTCAACTCTAAATGAGCCAATGTAGAGTAAAGCAAAATCCTTCTTGCGAATTACGTGCTAGAAATCGAAAAATCCACTGGTGGAATTTCCAGATCCAGAGGGGTGGTATGGATAATGCATGAGATTATTAGTTTGAAGTATTCAGATTTGCTGTTTCCATCACACTATCTATATGCTGTAAAGAAAATCAGCTGGCAGGTTCACCTAAAACATTAGTCCTGTAAACAGCAGAAATGTCTGCAATCTCGCAACTCTAAACCGGCTATTTCGTGCAGATTTTCATTTTTACAATTTTGGCTGATAATGGAAGAAAGTTATAAGGCTACCATTGGAAAATACGCAGCTGATTGAGGAAGCAGCAGCAGAATTACCAAGACATGATTCCAAAGACAAACTTAATTTCACTTACAGATTCTCTGCTGGCAGCCAGTTACCAAGGTGCGTATGAACTGGGTCAAAAGAGAACATTGCATATGCGTCTTTGCTGCACTCAACAGCTTTTACCCCCTATGCTTACCCCCTTCATAAGAAAACTCAGCACAAAAGGTGAACAAACACTCTGTTTACAGCACAGACAAAAAAAAATCAATGATAGTGGTGATACAATGACCTCGAACAAGGTAAAATAACCATTCAAACTGAAATTATATTTATTTGAATTTTAACATAGAATGTAGCAATTTTAAAGACGTTTAAAACAAATCCATAGTTAAAGTAAATGACCAATAGAAAAAATAAACCAGATGTCGAGAAACTGTCATTTAACAGACTGTGAATGGTTTAAAAATAACAGGCCCTTATTGTGCAGCTGATTTAACCTACCGTGTAAATGACTGACCTATGCCTCTAAATGTATTCGGTTATTTCATCTGTGCTAACATTTAGTTAAAACTACGTGGTTCTTTTAATTCTTTTTAAAAGAATCCCTGAAGCACTGGCCAGTGTTCCTGTGCTAAGCAAAATTAAAGCGCGCCCGGACAGGACATTTCCTTTCTGCTGCCAGCCAAAGAAGTGCAAATGCAGGCATCTGCATAACAAGGCTCCAAGTAGCCAACCTTGGTTTTGACAGCTCCAGGCCGTGACTTTTAGAGACAGGGGGGATGGGCTCTCCTGCATCCTAATGCACACACCTTGGTGAAGGGAGCAGGAAGCCAGGAGTAAACAGCAGCAGGTCTGACTCGCCTGAAAGGCTGAAGATCTGACAAAGCGTGTTTGAGACTGTGCTCACAGCTAAAACTTGAAAAAAGTATCGTTTTTTTAGTTTGCAGCAAATGCAGAGCAGCATTATTCCTATGCAGGGCAGAGCAGCTGATTTTGGAAGTTATACCTTAGATAAAATTTGGGGAAATCAATGTATCTAACTTTGCTTTAGAAAAAAAACAGCGCAGCGATGTTATGCTCTTTGGTCAGGTTTGCACTATAGCCAAGGCAACCGCACGAGTTAATGATAGCTGAGCATCCTGTACAGCAGAGTGACTTCACCTGCACAAGCACAGACAGTGTAATGCTCGTTTTGTTTTATTAAGGAAAACTCCTTTAAATTCATATTTTGGCTGCTAATCAATATTTGTTCCTTGATCATTTCAGTCATCACCATAGTCTCTTTGGGTCTTATTGAGGTGGGATGCGCTTCTGAAAATTAATCAACCACCTACTTGCAAAAAGCATCAGCTATTTATAAACAAGCATTGGTCTGGCCTAAAGGGGAACGTTTGGCTTTGCCAATAGTTTTTAGCCATGTGCAAGAGGCTCAAAGTTAAGGAAAAAAAGCTTTTTGACAAACCTAGCGTTAACTGCTTTATAGCTTTTTCTTTTTTTTTTTTTACTTGCATCTGTGCTGCAGTGTAGCCAGAGCTGCTGTACAATTTGTACTATATCTTCCCATCAGATGTATAGTCTGGGGGCTGCAAGCGCACTCCTGACCTTTTAATGTGGCCCCCTGTTCATTTCGGGCAAGCATTTATTTACAAGTTAATTCATGTGAAAGAAAGCAAGTAACTAGGGAGGTGTGCACTGTTAACTTTTGGGCCACCTTCATTTTTAAAGCCATTCTGGAACATGCGTGTAAAGAAAATTAGAAAAAGTGTCTAAAATCCTAAAAATGTATGTCATTCACATGCAGAACTGTTTCATCATAGTAGTAGTACTGCACCAGACTAAATCGGTGCTAGTATTTTTAGGAACAGTTTTCACGCATGAATTTTGAAACTTTCATACTTCCACCCACCCTGACTATTCCAGTAGTAAACTGAGAGGCAAGTCAGTTAAGTGCACCACTTGGACGGCCTGGGATGCTATTCTACAAGGACAACATTTTAGTAAAACTAAATGTTGGAGAAGTTTTCGTACAGCGCACATCCTGTAGGTATTATTTCAAGATCATGTTATATGTAATAATGAAGAACAAGCATCGGCAAAGCCTATAGGTTTTGTCCATACAAAATGTGTTGTTGTTCTCAATGTTTTTTTTGCATATTGCAACTGACTATAATAAAGATGTGAAATAACAGAAAGAGCTGCAGAACTGGGGAACTGGGTTCAAGTCTCGGTGTCAACTTAACATCCTTTGATCCTGGTCAAATCATGTAATCTCTTCAGTGCCATAAAAAAAGTGTCTTCGTGCAGTATACCTGGTGCTCATATAAAGGGCTGGAATACTTTATAGAACTTTTAAGTGTTTTTTATAAAAGCTGCCCGTGGTGTGAAAAATGAAGATACATACACTTTTAAGATGGGCCAGTATCCTAGGTGAGGAGAAGAGGAAGCCTGCGAGGGAGGAAGCCTGTGAGGGTATAGAGAATGGATCAGGAAGTGCAGCAGCAGTAGAGGAGGTGGCGTGTGCACTGCACCACAGGGAGCAATGAGACAGCAGACAGTTGGCAGGGAGCAGGGAGACATCAGCCAGAGCTGGTTCTGAGTTGGGGATAGTAGTAAAATATGGCAATAATCGGTATTCAGTGGGTTTCCTAGGCTTCTTGGCCCTTGTGCCAGTGCAAAACCAAAGGGGATGATGGAGTGTTGAACATTGCAAGCACTCACCCCCAGTTAAATTATCTGGGTTTAATCCATCATCATTCTTTAGCTCACTCCGCCACCCCAGTTCAGACATGGCCATATGCAAATCAGTCTGACCCTGTGCCTCATGGGAACAGTCCAGCCAGAACTGCCAAGCCATGTCTTCCCTAGACCGGAAACAAGCATCCTGGGACCGGTTTCTGGTTAATCAGCCGTCATCAGCCAGGCTAGCTTGAATCCAGTGGCAAAGTGAGCAAGGGACCCACGTCTTGGAATACCCTGCCAACTTAGAGCGAACAAAGAAAAAACAAAGGGGATGATGGACGGAGTGTTGAACATTGCAAGCACTCACCCCCAGTCAAATGGGTTTAATCCATCATCATTCTTTAGCACCTGTTGCACCATTCAAATCATTACACTAGTGTCTGCAAGGTAATTTCACTTGTGAATGATTATTTATTAGTAAAATGTAGCAATAATCAGTGGTTAGTGGGTTTCCTAGACCTTTGACCCATGTGTCACTGCACCTGCTGCACCATTAAAATCATGACCCTAGTGCCTGGAAAGACAAATGAGGAAATCGTTTACATGCAGTAATATATGTGTCCAGAAAAAGGTACAATAGCAGACGGAATACATAATTATTGTATAGCCAAACACAAACACAAGAGGTTTAAAAAAAAAAGGACCTTCACAATTGAGTTCCAAGACAATATCTTTAATTTTACAAGGTTCCGAGGGAATACAAATTGTGTGTGTCTAAGGGATTGCCTCCCCTCTTCAGTAGCCTCATTGGGGTTAATGTGTGATTCTCTAACTACAGATACACAAGAACAACCATGTCCCCCGGCCACGCTGAGCTTATTACTTTGGGTGACAACTCCTTTTTCTCTAATGTACTACCAGCTCTAGCCTTCCCTCTAGCTAGCCCTCTCATCATTTTCTTTGGACAAGGGTGAAAATGTAGGTATATTTACCATATAAATTGTATTTCTGTTGCCTTCTAGATGATTCTCAGGACTTAGTGGAGGGTTCCCTTGCATATGCCCTGTACGCTCCCTCAAGGCCTGTTTTTCCCCCCGGGGGTTCATTCCCATTCTCCCGCCTGCTACCCCTAGAGAGTGAGGGAAAAATGACTGTGTCCTAATACCCTCCAGGGAATGTCCTATACCATGTTTTGCAAGGGTTCATGATGCTAGACTCCAAAGGGGCATAGGAGGTCTCCCTTGATAATGTGCCTCTAAAACAAGACTGCGTATAATCACTGGATGTAAAAGAAGATGTGTACTCCAGGACTTTATTAGGACCCGCCACTAGGACAAGCTGGTGTGAGGTGTATATCCCAGTGTTTTCTGAAGTCGTGACAGTCTGTGGTCTCCTATTTCCTTGAAACCCAAGTACCTCTTTACTTTTTCCATATGAGTTGATCGTCTTAATGTGAGTGTGCTCAATTTCTCTCTTAATAGGGAAACTTCATCAATTAATTGTTTAATGATTTCTTGGAGCTGACTTAATTCACTCTGGCTTGTGCAAATAGTACCTACATTGTTGTTTCCAAACGCTCTCTTAGCTCCTGCTACGGCAGAGCCGCATGTATCAACATTTTCTTTACAAACACTTAAATGTGCTAAAGGATAAAAAAACATTTGTGCATGTAATTTCTGGTGCCACAACTAGGCTCAGAGTATTCGCCCCACTCTCATTAGTTGATGTATTGCCTGACAATGTAACACCAGGGTTCCATACCCCAACATTGCTACCTTCAAAATCTGCATGGCCCGCAACTTTATTATCCACAGAGGCTGGAAGCATAGAAGAAGCTTTCCCTAGTGCAGGTGGGTCACAGGATTTTTCTTTTTAAAAATGTCCAGGACTTTTTGGCCTAAAGCACTGGGTTTGGAGGAGTTCCTGCTGTTAAGTAAAGTCTCCACCTCTTCAATTAAGTTAGATATATTCAACATACAGTTCCTTGCTGTATTGGGCACTTACAATTTGGCCTTCTTGATGGTTCCGTGGGGGCTCCTTTTAGCTTTCCTTTTACCAATGATAAGAAAGATGCCTTACCCTGTAGTTTCCTGGGCTTGAATGTCAGGAGAAGGAGGTGGTCAGACCTTGAACACTGGATGGAGGCAAAGACAGTTGATGTTAATGTGCTGTCCTGCCTCTTCCTGTCTCAGACGGGCCCGTCTGTGTCCGGTCTTTACCTGTGCGCAATCCTGGGGGTGCACCACACTATAGGATAGCTCTGGCTAATTACATGCTCAATGCACGGATCAGGTGTGGACCTGAAAGCACTTAAATATGAGCCTGCACATTTTAATTGTGGGCTTGATAGTTTGTAGAGTTGAGAGAAGTTTACTCCTCACTTATGAAGGGCCTCTTAGGTCTGTTGGAGACCTTCTCTTGCTGTTTGCTTGCATGCAAGATTTGGGTGGAAATCTAGTCATTATTTAACATTATTTCTATTAGGTATTATATTATTTCCCCACCTCTATTATTTTCAAATAGAATGTGTTACAGTACCTGTGAGTGGCAATGTGTGTTGTTAGACTTGTTCCAAGTCTAGTCCTGAGTAGACCACCTGCTGTTCTGTGACTTTTAGGGCAGAGATAACTTTAGGAGTGTTGTTTGTGAATGCCAATGGTCTTGCTGTTTTGTGAGCTGTGCTTGTATTTACATGCCCCGCCTGAAACACCCTCTTGTCACTTTCTATACCCCTCATTTTCCTTCTCTAAAACACTCCCATTTACTAGTAGATATTTCCACATTTTCCAGCCATTCCCCGTTCTCTCCTAAATTTAGTAGTAAGTTGTAAATAAATATGTCCAGTGCTCTGTGCATAGAAAGGACAGATGAGGTGGCTGTCTCCTCATGTAGGATTGTGAATTGTATTTAGTAATAAATAGGTAGAACTATTTTTGTACTACTTTACGTACAACAAAATAATGTTTGTCAATCGGGCTCACCCCCTGTATAAGTGGGAACTTTAATCCGACTACCATAACGCAATGCCACTGTAGGCACTATTTCTGAAGAGGCCTGGGCATCACAGTAATGACACACTATCTCTTGACTTAAACATAAATCTTCTTGCACTGTCTTTTTTGACTTTAACACCCCTATTATCTTTAAGGGCACTTGAAATAGTCACTCACATTCTTTTAGTTTCTTCACACACTATGACTTTTGTTTGGAATTCAACATGATTATCTTCACACACTACCTGTGTTGTGACTCAAACATCTGTTCATATTACCACTCTGGGGACGTGGCCACGATTATCTTCACATACTATCTATGTCAGACCTTGAACATTATCTGTACACACGATCTCAGTAGGGAGTTGAAAAAAAATGTAGTTGCACATTATGTGGAGGCTTGAATGGGCCAATAATCACACATTATATATCTGGGGACTCGGGTATCATTATCTACACACACTGTCACTGAGTGGACATGACCATGAGAGCCGCCATACACAATCTTGATTGGGATTGAACACCATTGTAATCACAAACTAAGTGGATGCTTGAATTTGCCTATAATCACATGTTTTTTGTGTGGCATCTTTGTGGCGACTTGAAATTGATCACCTTCAAACACAATCACTGTGAGGTTTTGAACTTTCCTGTAATCACTATCTCTATGGGGACTTGAACATCATTATCTACACAATGTATCTGTGTGGAGACTTGGACATCAACTTTCACGCACTATCTTTGTGGGACCATGATCATCATTACCTTCTACCACCATCTCTGTTAGGTCTGGAACCTTCCTGAAATCACACACTAACTTTGTGGGGACTTCAACCTCATTATCTTCACATGCAATCTTCATAAGACTTAAAAATCCCTATAAACACACACTGTGTAAGTGCAGATGTGAACATGCGTATAATCATATACTGTCCCTGTTTGAATGTGAACATCATTACCATCATCTGTCTGGGGACTTAAAGGTTATATTTAAACACTATCACTGTAGGGATTTGAAGACTATAATATTTGCCCACTATCTTTGTGGAAGCTCGAACATCCTGATAAACAAACAATAACTTTGTGACAGCTTGTGCATCCCAGTAACCACACTGTTGCAACTTGAACATCCCTGTAAACACACGCAACCTCTGTGGGTACTTGAACATATCAATAACCACATTAATTGCAGGGAGATTTAAACATTGTATTCACATATTATCATTAACGCGACTTGAACCTGATGATTTTCACACACAATTCGTATATGGTCTTAAACATTCCTTATAGTCACTCCCTATCCCTGTGGGGACCTAAACTAAACACCCTTTGCTTCACATGCAATCTTTTTAAGACTTAACCATCCCTATTATCACAAACTATGTATGTGCACATTTGAAGATGCCCTTAATTCCTGTTTGAATATGAACATCCTTACCATCACACACTATGTGTGTAGGGACAAGAAGATTATATTTAAACACTATGGCTGTGGTGACTTGATCAACCGCATAACCACACACTATCTTTGTGGGGACTTAACAATAACAGTCAATTCTGAGTTTAATGTACTTGAAAAAGAAAAAAAAAAAGTTTACAAATGCTGTCCACTGATCTGATAATGCAGAAAGGGAGACTTCCTACTGAATGCACAGATATGCACGTTAAGAAAAAGCAGACCAATACTAGTAGAAAGCACATGTGACCTCTGATACCGATGGACAATGCTTTGTTTTATGTTTCCTTGGACAGTGTGATTGTGATAAAGTGTCCGAGTTGGGGGTTAGGAAATTGTGATCTACACAATGTATCTGTGTGGAGACTTGGACATCAACTTTCACGCACTATCTTTGTGGGAACATGATCATCATGGCCTTCTACCACCATCTCTGTTAGGTCTGGAACCTTCCTAAAATCACACATTAACTTTGTGGGGACTTCAACCTCATTATCTTCACATGCAATCTTCATAAGACTTAAAAATCCCTATAAACACACACTTTGTAAGTGCAGATGTGAACGTGCCTTCTTGATGGAACCAAAGTACACAAGCATTGAAAATGCAATAGGTCTCGCCCTCGTTTAAGTTAAATCAATTCTGTTTGTAATTAGGTGGCTTTTTAGCTTTGCTTTTATTAGTGTTTTTCAAAATTTCATGTACATAACATGCATGCATATATGTATATGTATGCATGCATTTATATTTGTATTTATATAGATATGCAGATTATATCTGTTTATGTATGTATGTATATATATATATATATATACACACACACACACACATGGATATATATAAATGCATATGCATATATATGCATCTAAATATGTGCATATGTGCGTGTAGAGAGGTATAGAGAGGTATAGAGAGGTAGAGGTGTAGAGGTAGAGGGTAGTAGTGAGAGTGGTAGAGAGGTAGAGAGTAGAGGATGAGTAATAGAGAGTAGAGAGTGAGTAGTAGAGAGTAGCAGAGAGTGTCTAGTAGAGAGTAGTAGAGAGTGGGTAATAGAGAGTGAGAAGTAGAGAGAGTAGTAGAGAGTGAGTAGTAGAGGGTAGTAGAGAGTAGCAGAGAGTGAGTAGTAGAGTGAGTACTAGAGTGAGTAGTAGAGAATAAGTAGTAGAGAACGAGTATAAGAGAGTAGTAGAGAGTGAGTAGTAGAGTGAGTAGTAGAGTGAGTAGTAGAGAGTGTAGTAGAGAGTAGTAGAGAGTGAGTAGTAGAGAGTAGTTGAATGAGTAGTAGAGTGAGTAGTAGAGAGTAGTAGAGAAGTAGAGAGTGAGTAGTAGAGACTGAGTAGTAGAGAGTAGTCGTGAGTAGTGGAGAGTGAGTAGTGGAGAGTGAGTAGTGGAGAGTGAGTAGTGGAGAGTAGTAGAGAGTGAGTAGTAGAAAGTGAATAGTAGAGAGTGAGTAGTAGAAAGTGAATAGTAGAGAGGGAGTAGAGAAAGTAGATGGGAGTGAGTGGTAGAGAGTAGTAGAGAGTAGTAGAGTGAGTAGTAGAGTGAGTAGTAGAGTGAGTAGTAGAGTGAGTAGTAGAGAGAGAGTAGTAGAGAGTAGTAGAGTGAGTGGTAGAGAGGGAGTAGTAGAGAGAGAGTAGTAGAGAGTAATCAGTCAGTGTCAGTCAATCAGTGTCAGTCAATCAGTGTCAGTCAGTCAGTGTCAGTCAGTGTCAGTCAATCAGTCAGTGTCAGTCAATCAGTGTCAGTCAATCAGTGTCAGCTAGAGCAGCTCTGCTGACCTGGTTCTCTGGCTTTAAAGCAGCTCTGCTGACCTGGCTTCTCTGGCTCTACAGCAGGTCTGCTGACCTGGTTCTCTGGCTCTAGAGCAGCTCTGCTGACCTGGTTCTCTGGCTCTAGAGCAGCTCTGCTGACCTGGTTCTCTGGCACCACAACAGCTCTGCTGACCTGGTTCTCTACCTCTACAACAGCTCTGCTGACCTGGTTCTCTGGCTCTAAAGCAGCTCTGCTGACCCGGTTCTATGGCTCTAGAGCAGCTCTGCTGACCTGGGTCTCTGGTTCTAGAGCAGCTCTGCTGACCTGCTTCTTAGGCTCTAGAGCAGCTCTGCTGACCTGGTTTCTCTGGCTCTACAGCAGCTCTGCTGACCTGGTTCTCTGCACTCACGATGCACGCATCCGACTTCGCGAAAATATATTTAAAAATAATATAAGTTTATTATAAGTACAAATATATTATTTTTATGAATATCTTAGATAATCTCTTGCCCTAATATGTATATTAAAGACACATACATATCATTTTGGAACATAATTTTTTTGTGGGAGTCACGCACCCAGCGCGCCCCAGCACGTAAATGACGTCACGCGAGACCCGCAACCGCGCAAGCATCTCTTACCATAATGTGCATGTTGTCACCCAAAAACCCATACCCACCCTTAACCCTGAAAAATACCTTGCCACCCAAAAATCCATACCCACCCTGAACCGTAAAGATTCCTTTGCCACCCAAAAACCCATATCCATCCTAAACCCTAAAAAATTCCTGTGCCACCCAAAAACCCATACCCATCCTAAACCCTAAAAAATTCTTTACAACTCAAAAACTTATACCCACCATAAACCCTAAAAATTCAATTACCACTGAAAACCTTATACCCACCATAAACCCTAAAATATCCCTTACCATTCCAAAACCCATACTACGTCTATAATCACACACTATCTCTGTGGGGACCTCGGCATCTCTAAAATCACACACTATATCTGTTGGGACCTGGGCATGTCTATAATCACACACTATCTCTGTGGGGACCTCAACATCTCTATAATCACACACTATCTCTGTGGGGACCTGGGCATGTCTATAATCACACACATTCTCTTTGGCGACCGTGGTAATACTATAGACACACACTATCTCTGTGGGGACCTGGGCATGTCTATAATAACACACATTCTCTTTGGCGACTGTGGCAATAATATAGTCACACACCATCTCTGTGGGGACTTGAGCATTTCTGTAATTACACACAAGCTCTGTTTTGGCTTGGGCATCATCAGCTCAGAAAAGTAGTAAAGTTAGACTTTTGGTCTAAGTTTACATTTGTGAAACTGAAAAGTATAAAAGTTAGATTTTGTCTCTAAGTTTACCTTTGTGAATCAGGCCCTATTTTAATGAGGACAATCATGTTCATGCACTATCCTTGTGGGTACTTAAACATTACTATAATAAAACACTATCTTTCTGGGGACTTGAACATCACTATAAAAACATACCCTCTGTGGGAACTTGAGCATTCATGTAACTAAACGCAAGCTCGGTTTCAACTGGAAGCATCAGGGGATGCCATGAGGCACAGGGTCAAGACTGATCTGCATATAGCTGTGTCTGAACTGGGGTGGCGAAGTGAGCTAAAGAACGATGATAGATTCAAGATAGATAGATAGATAGATAAGAATAGATAGATAGATAAGAATCTTTATTCGGATAGATAATATCCATAAAAGCACAATACATCACTACCAGCAACAATACAATACAGTTTTTTAAAACTTATGAATATACCGTGTCATCCAATACAAGATCAAAATTACAATTTATAAAAACGAGATAAAAAGGTTGGACGGGCTATGAAATGTAGTAGCGTTATTAGCGAGTTACGAAATTTATAGACCAATGTGCAAATTCAGCAATATATTACAAATAAAGTGCAATAACGTGCAAAATTCAGACAGAAGTAATGCAAAAATTGTAAAGCATTTAAAGTTCATTCATAGAAGCACGTGAGCGAACTGCAGCTTGTAGGAACGTGCTTACCCGGAAGATCAGATCATCGTTTCCTAGCCATAAAAATTTCAGAGTATGCTAATTGAAGTCAGAAATAGCCCACGCTTTAAAATAGGGGGTTAGATACAATTTTGTGTGTCTATCATAAAATTTGCAAAAAAGTTAAAAATGTAGCAGTGTTTGTTTACTACCAATGCCACAAGGGCAGCACAGCTGGTCAAGGTTATTATTAAATCCTATCGGGAAGCATAGTAAGTATTTTATGCTACCTTCCCTAAGGCAGAAGAGTAAGCTTCTTTTCCATCTTCCTATGTTCTTCCTAAGATAATTCTGTGGCATATGATGTTGGATGCTCGGTGCCTCCAGAAGGGACAGGTATTTAACAATCGATGGTTTATAATAATCAGTGTTCTGTCTTTCATTATGGTACAAATCATAAAGCACCCCCCTGAGTGATTTTACACATGTGCCTTCCAGTGCTAGTGGGCTTAGGAAAATATGCTCCAGCTTCACACTGGCAAAACTATTTTTAACTGCGGCAAGCCAAGGTATACTGCCACCTTTGTCACATTTAAGGCAGTCTGATATTATCTCTTTTGTTAAGATCGCAGCGGGGTTCTGCCATATTTTTAACCAGAATATAGCTGGGCGAGACCTGATGAAATCCTGCACGTAATGTAAATTTAATTCTTTGTGGCATATATAAGCTGGGGAACAGATTTGAGCCCCGAGAATTTTTCTGCAAAATCTATTCTCCTCAATTTGGATCCCGCTACATTTTGAGTACCCCCAAACTTCAGCACAGTAGGTGGCCGTTGGTACACATTGCGATTTGTATATCTTGATTAAAGATAACACCACCTCTACTTCTTTAGGCTGCTGAAGGCCAATTATAGAATTGACCGCCTTGAATAATTTATTTCTGCTATGGGCTGCGTGGGCCTGCCATGAACCTGATTCTGAAAAGACTAAACCCGGGTAAGGAAAAGTGCTTGTGCATATTAGTGATTCATTACCCGACGATATAAAATTAATGCTGTGTTTCTTCGGCCCACACGTCATAATATAAGTTTTTTTAAATTAGTGCAAAGGTCCAATTCGGCCATAAAAGACACAAACCCCGAGACTTAAGTGCGGAGTGCATTAGGGGTGCGGCTCATGAGTACCGCATCATCAGCGTATAAAAGCACGGGTAGTAATTTCCCATTGATTTTGGTACGTCATTAGACAACCTGGACAGAGAGTTATGTAATTCGTTTATGTAGAGAATAAAAAGTAGAGGGGCTAGAACACACCCTTGTCTTACCCATCTGCCAATGGCAATATCTCCAGCAACCTCTGCATCATTATTTATCCTTACCCGTGCCTTCAGATCCCTGTGCAAATATGCCAAAAAATGAACCAAAGCCTCGTCTGACCCATAATTTAAAAGAACCTCCCATAGGCGTGATCTGTTAACGAAATCAAAGGCTGAGGTTAAGTCCATAAAACCCAGGTAAAGTGGAACTTTTTGAGCAATCGTATATTTTCCTAAGATAAGATTTAAATTCAAGCACTGTTCGACCGTTCCAACATTGCTTCAAAAACCCAGCCGGCAATGATTTAGGATTTGGTTGTCTTCCGCCCAATTCCTAATCTTGTTGAACACGACTCTGCCCAAGATTTTCAGGGTGTTATCTATTAGGGAAATTGGGCGGTAGCAGCTGGGATTGGATCGGTCGCCTTGTTTAAAAATGGTCGCGCTGATGATAGTCGACAAGGTACTTGGGATAGCCGTATTAGTCAAATTATTAAAAACATTGCATAAAAGGGGGGCCCACAAATCTGGTTCATGTTTTATAAGGTCAATCGGTAGCCCGTCCAGACCTGGCGCTTTGTTCCCTATGCTTTGTTTTATAGCATCCTCAACGTCGGTCACGCTTATAACAACATTTGGGATTGATGAGCTGGAGCAGCTATTAGGGATCTTTATGGGGGCTGTATAAATTCTGGCAAAGTGCTCCTCCCATAGTTCGCTAGATATATTGCAGCTTATGGGAGTAATATTTGAGCCCATAGACCTCATGGCTTTTACTTCTTTCCAAAAGCCATTGGCATCCTTAAGTGAGGCAGCTCTGGCAAGATTATCCCAGCATTCTCTCAATATCTCATCTGAGCGTGTTTTAGTTGCTTTCTTGTAGCAAGCTCTCAGAGATCTAACTCGGGTTATGTCCCTGGGTGTAGCTGCTAAAGCTTCACGGAGGTCTCTGTTGGCCAGTGAGCATATGCCATCAAACCATCTAGGATTCTGGTTTAGATTAGTGGCCGGTCTTGAGATTGTGTGTTAAATGGCAGCACATAAGCCACTAAAGGCCTCAATAATTTCTGCGCCCGAAATGCTACTTGATAGACAAGTCTCTACCAATAAAGGATAAGATTTTATCATATGTGCAAATAGCGTTTTGTTATCTATGCCCTTCCAAATCACTGAGTTTATCGGTTGATGCCTCCAAATGTTTAACCCCTATTTTCCTTTGAGTAATAAATTTGGGAATAAGTCTAATAGTTGTTATAATTGGGTTATGGTTACCTTGGCTAGTACATAAAACCTCAGCCTTTACTAAAAAGTTTACAAATGAGGATGATATAAAAACATAATCAATGATAGATGAACAACCGCGACCTCTGTAGGTAGGCAGTGGGCCCTTAATTGAGTCAGCTCCAGCCTTTTCCATTAGGTTAATTAGGTTTCGGTGGATGTATAATTGCGGAGTTCCTCCCCTCTTTTACATTGGTTAACTCTGGCCGGGGTGGTGGTTACATTATCAATGCCGCTGTGCAATCTGACATTAAAGTCGCCACCAAGACAGATTCCGTCCAATTTACCGCACCTGTGCTCATCTTCTAATTTATCAATAAATTCAAACAAGTTAAAAAAATTCCTATTGGGTAGTGATGTAAAATCATTATTATAAAAATATATTAAACAAATTGTGGCCCCCTGTGAATAGACCGTGGCTTGAAAGTTTTCATTGTTTGTCACCAGGGGTTTTGTGCTGCATCCAGCTGAGACCTTTATCCATGTTGATAACCCCCCGCATGGGTGACCCATTTTGGGACAGGGCACAATACTGTTATAACATACAAATCCGTCAAGGAACAGATCGTGTGTGCACCATGTCTCCTGGAACATCAGAATGTCATATTTACTGACTAGGTCAACCCACTCTCTAGAATTCAGTTTAGATCTTAACCCTGCAATGTTCCAACTTAACACGTTTCGGTTAGGATCGTGGGGTCTGGTTTCAACAACGGCTGGGCAAATTGTTGGAGGTACAACTGGGTTTGAGACAGTATTCGATGGTTGACTCAATAGTCAGTCCTGGCTATCCAGACTAGAAAGAGCGGAAAACCGGTTCTGTGTGGTATATGTCGGGAGAGTGAGGTTGCGTATGCCTGGGGAAGGTTTATAAAAAAAGCTCAGGGGTAGGGAATGTATAAGGGTTGGGGCGAAATTGTGATCGGTTTGTGCTCTTAGTAGCCATTTCACCAAAGAGGGGCGTCTGAAATTTACAACTATACAGTCACCTAAGATGTTCTTCTCTGAGGGCCCTACCCATCCTACGCGTCGCACCATTAAGATTTCATTGGCGTTCACCATCCCTAGGCCCTTCTACTTAGATTGACAGTCAATACTTTTATTTTTAAGTTGTTCCCAAGACTCTGATTGATCTTTTTTCAGAGGAGGGACACCGGCTAAGATTATAACATAAGGACAGGCTTCGGGGGGTAGGTAAAGGAGGTCTTCCGCTGGGATCTCAGCCCGTTTTTCGGTAAGAGAGGTGACATGTGGGGCAGTTGCCCTGCTTGTGGGTACCGGGGCCGATGGCACAGGGATAGGTGGTGCTAAGTTTCTGGATGAAATGCTACTATTGACCTGGCTGCCAAGTGCTGCATTTAGCGGGGGCATCATGCTGGGGGTAAGTTCAAGAAGGCAACTACTTTTGGGGTTGGCACACTTTTCGCATGCAGTGTTATCGGCGTGAGTGGGAGACATACCATCACTACTCTCCTTTGATATGGCCTTATTAGTTGTCTCCAATGATTTTAAATGCTGTTCCCCCCTATCTTTATCAGCAATGGTGACAACTTTTTTATTAGTATCCTGTTTCTTAACCAGGTTTTCCAATCTGTCCAGGCGTTTAAAAAGGGCATTAAATTGTTTGTCCAACAAATTTTTTAAACGATCGTAAACAGAGTCCATTATGGTATCAAGTAGAGTATCTCTCGGCCTTTCACAGGCGCCATGAACAGTCATATGCTCAGTCTGTGTATAAGTAGAGTTAACTGCTGCTTCTAATGCAGTCAGTTCTACAATACTGTCATTTGGTTGCTCAGCAGGGCTCACAGATACAATGGAAGAACCTCGTTTCCATAGACTCAAAGGTGTAGGTTGAGTTTTTGAGCGGGGGGGTTGTTTCCTCTTGCTACCGATAGGTTTTAACGTGCCTCTCTTCCCTTTTCCCCCGCTGCTTTGATTGCCAGTACCAAATTTCCAGTGATAACATTAGCTTGAGGCCGTGACTGGCAATTGGGTGTTACTGCGTTATCCTTATCAGTCTCAGGGCCCCCAGGCAGCATTTCTTGGTTGCTAGACCTTATAATTAGCACATTGGGTGATAATGGGAGATGATAGATTCAAGCCAGATCTGTGACTGGGGGTGAGTGTCTGAAAAGTTTCAATTCTCCGTCCATCATCTCCTTGTGTTTGCTTTGCTCGCCCTAAGTTGGCAGGGTATGCCCAGACGTGGGTCGCTTGCTCACTTTGCCACTGGATTCAAGCTAGCTTGGCTGATGAGGGGATGTTACCCCGAAACCGGTCCCAGGATGCTTGTTTACGGTCCAGGAAAGACCAGGCTTGGCAGTTCAGGCTGGACAGTTCCCATGAGTCACAGGGTCAAGACTGATTTGCATATAGCTGGGTCTGAACTGGGGTGGTGAAGTGAGCTAAAGAACAACAATAGATTCAACCCAGATCTGTGACTGGGGGTGAGTGACTGAAAAGTTTATGCACTCCGTCCATCATCTCCTTGTGTTTGCTTTGACTTGAACATTATCAGCTTCACATTCTCTGTATGGGGCTTTGTGAATACTGAAATGTAGTAAAGTTAAACTTTTTGTCTCAGTTTACCTTCGTAAATTGGGCCCTATTTTAATGAGGACTTAAATACAATAACCTTCATGCACTATCTCTGTGGGGACTTAAACATTGCTATAATAACACACTCTCTTTGTGGGGACTTGAACTACACTGTGATAACACACTCTCTTTGTGGGGACTTGAACTACACTGTAATAACACACTATCTTTGTGGGGACTTGTACATCACTATGATAACACACCATCCCTGTGGGGACTTGAACATCTCTATGGTAACACACTATCTTTGTGGGGACTTGAACTACACTGTAATAACACACTATCTTTGTGGGGACTTGTACATCGCTATAATAACATGCCATCTCTGTGGGGACTTGAGCATTCCTATAACTACACACAGCCTCTGTGTGGACTTGTACATCATGAGCTTCACGGTCTTTATAATGGGATTTAAGCTTTGAATGTACACACTATTTCTATGGAGACTTAAACACAATGATCTTCACTCACTATATCGGTGGGGACTTACACATCTATTTTAGCAAAAATGTACGCAGCTAATGAAGCTCCGGGTTCCACTTGACCATATTCCTTGGCTCCATATGATAATGTCTGTATGTGTTAGTTCCAGAATCTCCTAAGATTTTAAGCACTAATAAATAGGTTACATACAGCTTCAAGTGTCTTTCATTAAGCATGATAAGATATTTTCTGACACATTAACATAATCTGTCTTTAATGTACACCCCTATAATATATGCAGCAATTCATATATGAATAGATTATAATGTTGTTTGCGTAGTTTGTTGATAAAATAAACATTTAGCCATGTGCCTTCGACTGTATTTGATCACAAATTGTGTTACGGACTAGGTCCCCACAAGGATGGTAGCACGTGTTCAAGTCCCCACAAGGATGGTTCTGTGCGCACGATTAAATAACATATTTGAAGCAGGATCCTATATAATGAATTTTTTCTTAACATCTTTGGTGTGTGTGTGTGTGTGTGTGTGTGTGTGTGTGTGTGTGTGTGTGTGTGTTACTATCTTTGTGGGGACTTGAGTATGATAACACACTCACGCTGTGGGGACTTGATTGCACTGTGGGGACCTGAACCCAAGTCCCCACAAGGTAAAGTCTTCTAAATGATTGGAAATGACTTCAGAAACATCTGTGTCAATTTTTACAACTTTTTTAAAAAAGTGCCTTGTGGGGACCTGTGTTTCACCATGTGTGTTTATTTTTTTGCTCAGCTCTGCCCCCATAGACAGGAGGTGGTACTGCAGCCTTAAACACACTTAACATATTAAACACACTTCAGTAATTGAATCCCATCTAGCAATAGAAGATAGGGCTTTTGAAGGAGCATATCCATCACAAAACTGAATAACTGATTAGAATGGCTTTTTTAATTGTATGTAACTTTTGTTTCGAAGCAAAACATTAATCAAATGAAGCGATTGACGTTGCACTTTTATTTTATTTGCTGGTTGTTTTCTTTGAAAAGCTAAGAAATGCACAATAGATTGAATGTTATTATTTTACATTTCCTACACATGACCGATTCCCTGTTAAAGATCTCACATTACCTTATAGTTCAATTATTGATCATGACTAATGCATATCAACTAGGCCATTACTTTTGTGCGCAATATAACTTGTTTTCTTAAGGGTGCTCACAGTTAAGCTGAAAGTATATATGAGTACCTTTTCATTTGGATGTTATTTTGGTAAAAGTGGATACTCTATCGTGTAGAATTAAGGAGAACATTTCCTGCTAGAAATGTTCAATTTGTTATATGCAAAATGAAAATTTCACACATTTTATGCATTGTGAGTAGGGGTGGGCGGAATTTGCGAAAGTGACTTTCGCAAATTATCGCGAAAATGTTCAATTTCTCCGCAAACACGCGGAAATATCGTGAAGATGCGAAAGTTTTTTTCCCGCCCGTTCGCGGTATTTTCTGCGTGGTCGCGGCTCGCCAACTTACCCATGCGGTTGCTCGCGGGCGCGGCCATCTTGTTTTCACTCTTCTCGCGGTGCATGATCACGAGAAGAAAGACATGGTCGCGCGACCAATGACATTACTGCGGGCGCGAACTGTCGCGAGACAGCGCAAATGGCTACAAACAATCCAACATCTCGTGGAGAACGCGACCGGATCGGGAAAACTTGTCGGCGAACGCGGGGCTTCAGGTAAGGCGATCTCGCGCGCGAGAATGTATTATTTTACAGCGCGAGCAAGAAACAAATTATCGCTAAGCTGCGGAATGTGGAAATTTTGACATTTTCGCGCTCTCCGCAGACCGCGAAAATGTCAAATTATCGCAATTTCCGCGAGCGGAACGTAATTTAGCCCAGGCCTAATTATGAGTTTCACTAACTGAATTTCGCATGAGCCTAACAGGCCTAACATTTACGCAATGAATACAAAACTTTAAAAATAAACAATAAAACACTCTGAGTATAAAATTGACACAATCTCAGGCAAATTGTGTTTGTGCACACTCTATTACAGCACTACTGCGTTAAACACATATTGCAGAGATTTACTGACCAGCTGTAACAGTTTCTTTTCCTGGCATAGTGAAATTTGCCCAGGTCAGTAAAACGAGTAGCCGGTTAGATATGCAAAACCAACTGCAGGCACCATGCTTTCTACTTAAAATGCAACACTTTTTCCACAGTAAAAAACATAGCATTTCTTCAATCTATGAATGAGTGTTAGATATTTTTTCTAGCCGTTTATTTGTAATGGGATGAAAAACAGATATGTATTACTCTGACACTGAAGGCACATCCGCCCGTCTTTAGAGGCCTGAATAAGATGATCAAAGATTAAATGGTGAGCGCATTCATGTCAATACAATTGAACAGGTTAAAGCTAACCCCCCTGCCCTCCTCCTGAGCCATTCTAAACAAAGTGGGCTCTGCCTTGTGTGGTAAAAGTTCTGAGTCAGACGGTTATAAGCCAAAACAAATCAACTGTATTGACGGGAATGAAGTTAAGGCCTTATTAAATAGTTGTTTCTTAAACCAGGAATGTCTGCAAAATCGAGTTGCTCTGTAATTGCACTTTAGTATTGTGTTGACATTAAGAGTTATGTGTTCCAAAAAGATTAATGCTATAGTGTTGTTTATATGCTGTGATTGCAAACTCTTCATGTCACGTATACTGGATGCAGCATATTTATTTAAGTCTCCATGAGGCACTTACGCCGAGAAGTTATGCCTAACCTTCTTTTCAAAATTGTGTGATCCTTGGCAAGCAATTTTAACCCAATGTACCAAATTTGTTGCTACCTACACTTGATTAATTTCATTGCACACTGTGCAAAACCATATATATATATTGCTTATTAGGGTACAACTGTGCTGCATAAAAAACATACCCATTTTTAACCATTATCGCAAGGGGCGCAAACTTGTATGAGTGCTAACAAGGCCGTCAGGGCATTGTTTTTAAAATGTTTTTAATTTCATATTTACAAAATAGTGTTTTTTGACTATCACTTGTAATGTGTTATGTGTAACTCAAATGAAAATCAGCACTGACAAAGCCAATATGTCTATTTTTGAATCTGGATTTTTGAATCTGGAGACCTCTCTGTAATGGCAATAAAGCGGAAGGTAACATATTGAGTTGCATTGTGCCTTTCACAACCTACTGTGTGGTAGTACTATGTTTGGAAGAGTGTGAGTTTGTCAAGGGGGGTACATGGGTAGTGCTTTGATGTCATGCCTGAGAACAGTAGATGACCTATACTCATATTCCGTCATTAATCCTATGTGGCAATTCATAGTGAAAAGGTATGGTCCCAGGATGTCTTGGCATTACATGCTGGTAAATGGATGGACTGAAAGTGTGTGAATCTGTATGGCCTATCAGTGGAGCGTTATGGCATTAGGAGAGTATGAAAGAGGATGCTCAAATTGTCACAGCAAGTGCAAAGTTGCGCAACCACAATGTGATGCAGAAAAGTGTGAGAAAAGACACCATTGTTCATGCGAACATGTGCAAACCAGCCTAACATCTGATGCAGAAGCCTGCACTAGTGACTTTTAGGTGATAGGTGAGCTCACAGAAACAGCAACACATTACAACCAGATGTGGTCTTGATCACTGTGATTAAGACCAGACCTGGACAAAACACAGAGTTTTCTCTTTGATTTGTCATAAAATATTTTTTAGGACTCCATAGAGTGCAGCCGGTTTCTCCTTCTAGTGGGATTTTTATATATATTGTGCTGACCTTCAGCATTGGTTAGTGTTCCCAACCTTTCAGTTGTTGCCATGACTGTGGCTCTTGCAGTGTTCCCTAGATGTGCCCAAGCTTGTCCACGCTTCTGAAGAAGAACATTGGGTGCCCAGAATGGACTACACATAGGCCTACCTCCAGCATTTGCAAAGTGTCTGCCATGTGGACAATGCAGCCAAAGAGAAGAAACTGCTGAGTTAAGGCACTTTGTCCCTGTCTGTCAAAGCACTCATTGGCTGCCCGTGGGGCATTCAGCATGCTCAATTAGAACCACCTGTTGCTGCAAAAGTGCATTGAAGCTACCAACTCACCAGATCGGTATCTGAAGGAAGAGTCCATCACTTCATTGTCCAGGGAGACCCAGTAACTATCACCAAGACTCACCAGATTAAGTGGACCTGCTGCAACCTCGGGGTCCATTTCCTGTTGACGCTGTCTCTGTCTGAAGATAGCTGCCGCCATTGCCTCCAGGACACTGTCATGGAGACTGCACCAGCCCAACTTGAGCAGGGCAGCAGCATAACTTCACTACAACCATCAAGTCTCCAGTGAAAAAGGACTCTGTGCTGGAGACCAATCTGAGGCCTACCACAGCCCAGAGAACAGGTGAGAGACTGAACACTGCTATAGATTCAAAAAGACTGATATCTAAAGTTGGGAAGCACTACACTTGTACTGTTTTCTGTACCTGAAGCACCCTAGTACATGAGAAGGGGAGAAAGAAGAAGAGTGGAGAAGCAGCTTCCTAGCTGCATAAAACTTACACCCAGATATTCCAACTTGGTGCCAGCACATCACCAAATAAGCTAATCCTATGTCCCATGCCTGAAAGAAATATTCATGTTTTCTGGATCTTGTTTTAAAGTGGTCACTAGTGGTTCTATTGGTAAGGCAAATAAAAGTGGAGACATAAGGTATCCTTGTGGAGTTCATGTATGAATCCCTTTCAGATTTCCACGGGGCAGGCATGGGTTACAGGGCCCAACTGTGGTGGTTGAGGCCTGCTAATCCTGGTGTCGGGGGACCCGACCTACTATGTGGATTCTGAGTAACTGGGCCAAGCACTCTTTCTGCACCTGGCTCTCAGTGGTAGCTCTTGTCAAGCAGTCAAGTTTCCCTTGAGGGGGGGGGGGGGGGGGGGGGGGGGGTTGCTACTGGTCAGTGAACAAAACTCACAACTCAAAGTGAAAACAGTGTGAACAATAAATCAATGTCCTGCCAAATACTTGAATTTATAGGAAAAAGTAGTATTTTATTTCTAACTATACACATGCAAAGGAATATGACATTCAGAGGCAACAACACAATTCCTCTTGGGGTCGTGGCTGTGATAGTTGTGAGGCAAATCCCTGTCCCACCTTCCTGTGTGTAACCAGTTCAGAGTTATTTCCCATTCATTGGTGGCTGAATCAGGTAATGCAAAGTATTAGTTCATAGTCAAGAGTTCTCCCTTCTGATTCCTCAGGATCTCAGTCAAAAGTATCTATGGTGCTGCAGCACCTTTAGCAGCAAGTCCCAAGGTGCCCAACAGGCCCATTTCTTGTCTTAATAGCTCTTGCAGCACAGCAGAGTTCAGTGATGCAGCGAGTACCTCCGACTCGCACACATTGGTCCTTAACTACCCAGAGAAGTTGGGCTGATTTTCCCCTTCACTGCAGCACTCGGCAGCACAGGCACTCTGAGCAGAGTGGCCTGGCCAGAGGTCATCCCGATATCAGAGCGGCCCCTTGCTGTTGAGGGAGCACGAAGATGACTTGGTACAACAGGGGTGAGGAATCCTTCCTTAGAGCTCTCAACTGGAGCCAGCAAGGATGCAACGTCCTCCATGGCAACTCCAGGAGTCCTCCAAGGTTCGCCGGGGGCAGCACCCTTGCAGCATGGATCAACCCACAAGTCGTAGCCTCAGTCTCTCCTTCGATGAAGTTGGTACCGGCAGCCCCTCATGGTAAATTAGATTGCACTCTCTTCCAGCCTCAGCACCGGGGCCCAGACAGTCACAAGCCTTGGCACTCATGTAAATACTTTTTCCGGTGTCGCACTCTGGCATATGGGGTCATCGCTGGGTGGCGGTGGAGATGTAACAAGAAACGCATATTGCTCAACACAAGGCTCACTCTACGGTCGCCCTCTTCTGGCATACGAGGGTCACTGAAAACTGTCCCCCACTTGGACTATGGCCCGATTTGTGCACAGCTAAATCCTCACACCTCCACGGGAAGTCCTCATGGTAGGTCTCCCCACTGGACCTATCTCCCTCCAATGCTCTCCTCACAGAGCACAATAGTCTTTGCAAGCAGGCAGGCACTGGTGCTTCACACTCCAAGGCAGGTAGTCTTGGTTTCCCTTAGTGATGTTCTCTCACTCAGCATGGAGAATAGCAAGCCTTGGCCCCCAGTCCTGGTCACAGGCAGAAGTCTTGCATTGTTTCTCCTTCTCACAGAGCCCATGTGGCTGCTTGGCAGTTTTGGGAACTCATCTTCCACGTCTTATAGTTTTTCCTGAGACCAAATGTAATTTAGGGTCTTTGACTTTGGAGTTTTATACTGGAGTTCTGCTTCTTTTGAAATGGGCACTCCTCCATTTCATCTTCTTTCATAAAAGAGATCTGCCACAGCAGGCACAACTCTGAAGCTGAATGTCCATAACATTATTCATGTGAGTGACCAGAGTTTATACCTGGATGTCAGTCACAGTGATATGTGCATCAGGGGTTAACGCCAGACCACCCAGTTCCACTCTTTGTGATTCTCATCTCCTGAGTAACATTTAGTGCTATTTTCACAGTGCAAAATGCATCCTATGGACCATTTTAGACGCAAGAGTGCATATTGAGCTAAGAAAATAGCACTAAATGCTGGATTACGCCTCTCACATAATTATGACTAATTATGAGTAATTTTGTGGTATTTAGCCTGGTTATGCCAGTTATGCTCACCCCTGTTTTAAATCAAGATGTCATATTTTACTTTAATGGATGGCAGAAAAAAATATTTTTGCTTTTAAATTATTAATGCTTTTTGTATATTTTTCATTATCAATGACTGATGGTGATCATTAATCTTTTTCATTTCTGTAATCAAAGCCTATCAGAGTGTCATGTAAACAACTGCTTTTATTTCTTTTTGGGTTGAAATTTATTTTATAAAGAATATATTTTGTTGCTAGGCTTGGGCTGCAACCCAAAATGAATAAAGGTAAATCTGATCTGAAAGAACAGTTGAGGCAGTATGACGGTACTCAAGATGCCGAATCCACTCTTACGCGCAGATTTATCAATATTTTACTGTGCCCTTGCATGGTCATGCTGGGCGATGCAAAATTCAAATTTACCAAGCCATGCAAGGCCACCCTGCGTGGCCCTGCATGGCTTGGTAAATCTAGTGTAACGCAAAGCAGCACAAGTTGTAAATTTGAAAAAAAAAAATGTAAATTTGATACTTGTATAGCGCACTACTCACCCGCAAGGGTCTCAAGGCGCTTGTACGAATACCGCTGTGGAACCCATCCTGGCTTTCCCTGTGAGGCGTCCACTCCTAGGCACCCCCAAGGTGGAGACCAGGCATCCTTAGCGTTATGGGGGCCGTTGTGGAGATTAAGCAAGCTATTGCCCAGAGTTGCAGAGTGGGACTCCATGATTGGAATAGGCACCGAGGCGAGAAATATCAGGTCCATGGAATTTTCTGTTCTTTTTTTTTTTTTGAGCCCAAGACCCGCCGAGGCGGGGAATTGAACCCTGGTCCCGGGCTAGACCTCTGCATCAGGGTCTGCCGCTCTAATCATTGAGCCACACTTCTCCAGTTGCTGCCTTGTGTTACACTGTGTGGTGGCAGCAGTACATTAGTGGAGTGTGGATGTTCCCAAGCATCCACCAATGCATGCTGATTAATTCCCAGATTTTCCAAAACTGGTAGACCTAGGAATGCATCAGAATTGTACACCTTTCCACCAGAAGTGTAACAAGGAGAAATATCATTCTTGCTCCTCATTGTTTCCTCTTTCCAAATGTTCTGCAGCACAAGAAGGAACTGCATTTTAGGATTGTTTTTCGTGCAGAAATGTGTCCTTTCCTGGACAAAAACAATCCTCCCTGTAAAGTAGGAACCATGGTACAAGGGTGCCTACATTGGTAGTATGCGCCACTGAGTGTGACAGTGCAAGAAGAGGACAGGAATGTGCCATGTCTTGATAGATATGGCACATTCCTGCCCTCTCCCTTTCATGCAGTGCAGCACAACAAGGTGTCTTGCTCCTTTGTGTTGAATGAAAAAATGATAAATCTGCCCCCTACTGCAGATCCATAAATAGAGAGCGCTGGCACAGGCCTTGAACTCCAACGACATTGAAATGGATATGTCCCCAAATTTGAAGTAAATGCATAAAAAATAGGACTGGAGCAATATCGGTTGCTTTGGAACCTTAGTCAATGGAGAAATGGAAAAAAGGTCTTATGTCACCAACAGCTGAGTTTCCTTTATACCTAATGTATGTCACTTTCCACTGAGTCACAAGACTTTTTTTAGAGTGTCAAGTGCCCCAACTGATATTGGTGTCTCTGAACCGCTACAAAAATATTTTGAAATCCACTCTGGTGTCTGAGGAAGTACACTAAAGGAATCTACAGAGCAGTATCCATTAGAAACCTACTTTAGCTGGAGACGTTGATGCCAAATTTGTTTTTATGAAAGCCCTCTCATGGGGGATAATGATTCCCAAGATAAATATGTATCTACAACTCTTTTGGTGGAAATATTCACCTTTTTCCCAAAGCTGTTGAAATCCGAAAACTTTGCAAAGTCGTTATATGGTTATCTATGTATTTCCCCACCAACAGAAAAATGAATGTGCGCCACTAAATAATAGGCCGAGAAGAAACCCGTAACCAATGCATACTTCAATTACAATTTTCTTTCAATAGTTGGGCTGAGGCAAGAGGAAAATACTATTAAAGGAGTGTAATTGAAGGCCTTATTGTAATGGTGTTAGAACTGTAAAAATGAATGGGACCTTCTGTTCAATCTGAAATCCGGGAGAACAGGGCTTCAGATGCCAAACCAGTGCATCAGACTGTTTCAGACTTTCAGCGCTCTTCTGGGTTATTGTCAGTCCCCCTAAGCTCAGGTTCTCCAATCCCTGGTGCAGCTTCTCACAAGCTCAGTAGCTCTTATCAAGAAGTCCCTTGTTACCTCAGATTCTTAAGAGACAGAACGTCTGCTTATTTGTCCAGCTTGTCAGCCTCTCTCTTAGGCGTTTGCATTTCCTTACTGTAAACATTGACACACTTCTGAGCTACACACCCATTTTATCACTGGGAGAAAGAACTCTTGGGACACTTCGATAGTATTTTACAGCCAGAAGTTTTAATGTACCCAATATTGGTCAGGGCATCAAGTAACATAAAAACATTTTCTGTTGCTTATCACATAAATAATTGCAGGATCTTTGCCGGATTAGTTGTAGCCTTCGCTTGTGCTACTCAGATCCTCCTCTTCAAATGCCTAGCCATAACATTTTTGTTGAAATGAAAAACAACATTTAGGGGCAGATTTACAAGAAACTGACGCATCTCTGCGTTATAGCAGGGATGTGTCAGTTTACTTGCGTCACTCAAAAAAACCCTTGCGCCACCATGGATGCGTCACATTTACAATGCAGCGCACCATGGCGCAAGGATTGAAAGGTGTGTCAATCATCTGTTGGCGTAAAGGTAACACATTGCTGGAGTTGTGTCGCAAGCTTGACACAACTGCAGCAATGCTCAGGAATGCCTATTCCTACTGTGCTGCGTCACTCCTTACGGCTGCTTCAAGCAAGAGTAAGGTTTTGACGCACTGGCGTCATAGAAGTTGCGCCGTGAAATCTTGTAGATTTCACTACATCACTTTTACGAGGCTTTCTTGCGTCTGAACGCCCACCCTGCATACATTATACCTGACGCAGGTATAGTGTGGCGCAGGGCTTTACAATGTGACGCATCTCCCTAGATGCGTCACATTGTAAATGTGGTGCAATGTATACGTCCCGTCACAACAGTGATGCAACAGCGAGGTAAAAATGTCGCAAGGGGCTTGTAAATCTGCCCCATAGTTTGTACTGTGTGCTTTACAGTACAGCCGTTTAATATTAGCTAGTGACTAAACGTGATTCCAGGGGACAGTAAGAATGTATTATATTTTCTGCTTGGAGAAGGCCTGAAGTGATGCTCAACATGTCCAATAAGGAGCTCATCTATCAGAGCAGCATTAGACAGAACTGCATGCTGAATTAATGAGCACAGTGTAAAGAGCAGATGATCAGGGCCACCGAAGGAAAGGTACTGTGGAGGAAAGAATCCTTCCAGGTTTCACCAAAATATGTGCCATAAAAAAACAAAATAATGAAGCAACAACAAGGCATATTATGCAATTTAAGGCAAACTATGCAAATCGTTCTATGGCCTTATTATTTAACAATTTTTACACTGTAATTCACAATACAGTGTATATAGAAAATCCACTGTATACTCAGCAAATTCTTTTAAAAATAATGGGTTTTCTTGTATGTGTTACACGAACACCGTTTTATACATGCACACCATTTTATTAATGCTGGTCTTTCTACCTCTAAGATTAAAATAATCTTCGTAAAACATTTATGTTGCACACGGAAAACATACCTGCGAGAATATACATACCTGTGAAAAAATGTGCGCTTATTTTATTCTGAACATCCTGTTTGTGTTTAAAAATGTATCTTGAGTTTATCCTGTGCTCACGCCATACAGCCGCTGGATATACCTGTTTCCTATTTTCACCTGTTTCCTATTGTTCTATAACATATTTAGGTGTTTTATTAGGAGGCACCATGACACTGAAGCCGTAAATCCTTTCACAGAGATGTGATAAAATAGATCTTATTTTAAAATCTGAGTACCCGTTTTTCTGTGTCATAATTTTTTATCGTAATCGGAGTGCACTCTTGAAATAACTAACAGATTCAAAAGTGCCTGTAAACTAATCACCGCTTTGAGAATAGTGCATGTGATATAATCTTGAATGCACTTCAGTAAAAAAACGAACTATTTCAAGTGTAAGAAGGAAAAAAAAAAATCACATTGCATTTGAGGAGCAATTTAAACTAACTCTACTATCCTCAGCCTGTAAATAAAGCCTCGCCCTCAGTCCACCAGCAAGGATGTTGAATGTATCTGGCTTGAGACAAGACACCAGCCACAGTCATGCAGACACACCTATGCATAACAAAGGGCCCATTAGCACGTCAAAAGGCCCGAGTGCTGGAAGCCGGTGAAGTCACTTTACTTCCCAGATTGGGGGATGGGCCCTGCTTCCAAGAGCACACCTTTAAAGGAATAAGGAGCTTCTGATGCCGCGGATCTGACACCCGGACAGCAGCAAGGGTGGGGCTCGGGCATCTAAAAAGAGGCTATCTCTAATCTCAGACTCGAAATTTTAGCTACTTTACCAACAACAGTTGTAATTTTAAAGTGCATTGGACATTTAAATGCGCTGGTGTTTTTATTGTAATTCACAGAGAATTCCTTCTGTCCAGAGGTTTGTACTCAGTGAAAGTGAAAAACATCTCGATCTCTTCACAAGCTATATTACAGTGTTTTGGGGCTTTTTCTTAACATCCTCACATTGAAAGTTAATGTGCATTACAAATGGAGAGATGAGAAGAAGGGCAAAATGGCAGGACCGGGGCAAGAGAGGGAGAACGTCGAACTTTGAAGGATCTAAGAAATGAGAGTTTGGAATTTTGGGGAAGTTTAATATGAGGAATGAAAAAACATAGGACGTCGGTCTCACAAGGAAGACGAGGGAGAAAATTAACAGATCCGAGGAAGGAAATTATGAAAGAGCTCAGGTGGAAATGGGATGAGGGAGAGAAATAGACAGGGGTCTGATATATGGAATATGTGCAAAGGAAGAAATAACGAGAGTTAGTGTGATGAGAGCAGGGAGAGGGATGCCTTAAATCAACATTAGTAAACACTCAAGAAGTATAATGATTGAAGAGATTGAAGTGTCTACTGTTCACGCAGATGTGAGGGAAAGTGCACTCAAGTAAGACTCATGCTCCCACAAATCCTGCCTACACTGGTCACATGGGGAATTATTAAGAAGAGCCATCACCAATCAATGAATTTCAGAGCTTTTCAGTTTGCATAAGATACAAATGTAATGCGTTGGGCACTTTATTGTTTATAATTTGTACAAGATAATAAGACAGCACTAGGACAGATAAGAGATGGGGAGCAGGGGCGTAGCTTACATTGGTACAGCAGGTGTAGTGCACCAGTGTCCAGAGGACTGAGGGGCACACTGAACCATGATTCGTTCTGAATTTCATAATTCAGACAGCAGTCAGTAGGTATATTTCCTCCTTTGCACCAGGGCCCATGACACAGTAGCCACTGTACTGATGGGGAGAAAGACAAAAAAAGGAGATGGGGACAGAGAAACAAAAAGAGAAGGAAAGGCAAAGATAAAGAGCGACTGACAAAGTCAGAGAAAGGAAGAGATGTGGAGCAGGAGAAAGAAAGACACAGGGAGAAAGTGAGAGACTATAGAGATAGAAAGACAGGAAGAGACAGACAGAAACAGTGATTGGGAGAGATAGAGGAGAGAAATGGTAAACAGCCATTACAATGAGGCTGTTACCACGCAAGTTGTTACATCTCATGCGTAAAAACGCATGCGAAGTAATAACGACTAACATTACAACGCAAACCATTATATTGCATGCGCTTTTAAAACGCATGCAATGTAATGGTTATCCACATCGTTGTGAGAAAATTGGGTTGTTCCGTTTCCTCACGACGTGCACCGCCCCTCTGTCGACGCTGGAACCAGGAGAGAGGAACCACGAGGAGAGAGAGGTAAGGGGGATTGTGCTTGGGGTGGGGGTTAACATTTTAAGGGTTTAGGGTAGTGTCAAAGTAGTTTAGTAATGTTTGTGTAGTGTATGGTTGGACGTAGGGGAGGGTCATGCTAGGGATAGTGTTTTAGGGTTTAGGGTAGTGGTGTGGTGTTTGTGTAGAGTAGTGTTTTAGGGTTAAGGGTAGTGTAGGGGGGGCATGCAGGATAGTGTTAATGTGTAGGGACAGGACTGGGGGAAGGTGGAGGGTCGTGCTGGGGGTAGCGTGTTAGGGTTTAGGGTAGAGTTGTGGTGTTTGTGTAGTGTAGGGTAGTGTTTTAGGAATTAGTATAGTGTCGGGGGGGTTGTGCAAGGTAGTGTAGTGTTATTGTAGGGATAGGACTGGGTGTCGGAGGAGGGTCGGGGAATTAGTATAGTGTCGGGGGTTGTGCAGGGTAGTGTAGTGTTATTGTAGGGAGAGGACTGGGGGTCTGGGGAGGCTGGTACAGTGGAACTACATTAGGGATTAGGGTAGGGTAGGTTGGAGTCACTTACCTTGCAAACGTTTACCATGAGTATACCTTTACCACACATGCCTTGGCGTAGAAATGGCATGCGTGGTAAAGGTATGGTTGTGGTAAAATGTTGCATTGTAATGGTACTCGTTGTAATTGACATCGAGTAGTAATACCCGCTTTGTAAAGGCATGCATGGTATTTCTATGCGATGTAACGAGTGCTATTCGAGAGAAATGTTTGCGAAGAGAGAGAGAAAGATCTGGACAGACCTAGAAAGACAGAAAACCCCTGGAGGAGAGTCCACAAAAATACAAGGATGCACTGAGAGAGACAGAGAGAAAAATAAAGGCGGACAGAGAAAGTCAGAACAAAAAAATAGAGAGAGGGTGTAGAAATCGAAATAAATATGTAGAGAAAAAACATTTGAGCTAGATAAAAGCCATGAGATATGCTGGGAAAGGGAGGATGGATAAAGACAGCAAAAAGATAGGCAGAGATAATGACATGGAGAAACTAGGGAAGAGAAAAACGGAGAGAAAAAGAGCAAGAGAGACAGAGCGAAGCAGCAAGGGAAGATAAAGACTGAGGAGTATAGGCAAATGCAGAGGGAGAATGGAAGTGAGATACAGGAAAAGGCAGAGTGGTGGAGTCAAGTAGAGAAAGAGCAGGAGAGACAGAAACACATGCAGACACACAGAGAAACAGGGGTGATAAAGTTATAAGGAAATATACAAAAATGACAGGAGGAAAGAGATATAAGAGGAGAGGGAAGACATGCACACTCTGAAATCAATCTGCATCACTTCAAATCCTATCTATCTATCTATCTATACTTATGGCTATCCACCTTTTACCTCCCTCTCTGCCTCGCTATCTTTCTCACTGTTTGTGTCTTTCTCTGTGCCCCTGTCCCTCTGTAAGTTTCTCTTTTTAAATTCCCTCCTGCTGCCCCCAATCCTGTCTCCCTTAATCTAAGTCTGTTTAAATCACAATCCCTTCCAGCATCTGAGAGGACCCAAGTGAAACCTGGGCACAATCTGACCCCACATATTGTGGAAAGAATTGCATCCTAGGCAAAATTGGAACCTCACATCTGCATGGACAGAAGTCTTACCACCAAGAGTGAGAAGTAAAGGTGAATTGAATCTCAGTGTGTATTATTATTTAAAGTGAGAACACCTGGAACAATATCACATTTTACCACAATCAATATAGAGAGCTGTCATCTATGAATTTGGTAGATCTGTGGAAGAAGTAATAAAGTTTCTCTTTTGGCGAAAACTGAAGGCTGGGTTGAAAACAGATAGGGTAATCTCAGGGAGGGGAAAATGGATGACCCAATCTCAGCTGGGGCATGATTTTCAAGTTCAGCTTTTCTTTCAATAAACCATTCTAATCTAGATTTCTGGTTCACAACATTGAAATGAAGTTGATATGCACTGCAACTCTGTGAAAGTATTAAGAAGATGTTGAATGAGAGCTCAGGAATGGAAGAAGATGCCCCAGATAACAAAGCCATCTGGAAGCTTTATGATCAAACTGAATCACATCTGGATAGTGAAAACCTGTAGATATCGGTGAGAGACAAAATAATGAAATCTGAAGCAAAAGGAAAAATCTGCAGAGAAGAAAATGATGAAATTGAAGAATTACCACATGACTCCATGTTACCAGGAAACAACTACTTGAGTCAATGCCACTACATTATATCAAGTGATGAGAAGCAGGACTACAATTACTAACCCTGGGCGTAGCTCGCGAAGTAGCACTTCGCAAAGCTACGCAAAGTGCACTTCGCACTACGCGAGCTACGCGTAGCACTTCGCGAACTGCGTAGTACCTTGTTCGCACTGTGCCAGATGTCGTTTTCAATGATTGCACAGTGCGGACAAGCAACCGGCACTGTGCAATCATTGAAAATGGCATCTTGCACAGTGCGAGCTGTAGTTTTCTGCTGCTCGAGTAGATTTTTACTCGAGAGGCAGCTTTCTCAACGCGAACTGGTAATTTCTCATCGCGAGCGGTCGCGAGCATACGTGACCACTCGCATTGAGAAGCCTGACCTCCTCGCGTTGGGAATCTCGCCGGGAGGTTTATTTTCCATGCTCGCGATCACCAACTTGATGTTGCTGATCGCGAACAAGGAAAAAGTCTCGCCGGGATGTCATTTTGCTTGCTCGCGGTCGCCAACTTGACGCTGAGGACCGCAAGCAAGCAAAAAATGACCGCAGCACTACGCAACGTGTGTTCGCACTGTGCTACGTGCAGTTCGCGTAGTGCAAAGTAGCGCGAACTTCGCAAACTACGCGAGCGTAGCGCTGTGCCCAGGCTTAACAATTACCAGAATACAGTGATTTTGTTTTTTCATTAGAAGGTACAGGACTGGAAAATAGATTTCTTGGTGGCATGACAATGTTAATTAAATCTAGTAACCATATGAGGAATGAGGAAGAGTAAGAGAAATTAAGGGGATGAAATGGAGAGATATCTGGGAGAAAGGTATAGGCACAGTAAAGAAGTTATTACGCTGGGGTAACTCAATGGTCTCTCTTTGCCAGGACTCAAGTTTTTAGGTCTGAGCCTCACGTTCAAAAATCATTGTAATCAGATGCATTAATCCAGTTTGGTAAATTGAATAAAGATTAAACTTTCAAAAATGCAATGATTTGCTAACCTAAACTGTGAACTGGATGGGTGTCTCAGCATAAAGTCATCCGGTAAGCAAAGCTTATTCACCTCAGTTACTGCTGCACTTTATTGAAAGGCATGCACATTAAAAACAATGTCCCCTTAAAGAAGGGCAACATTTTGCATCTTCCCCATCCTCTTTATTGCAACCACAGATACAGGAGACTGCAGGATATTACTTTGCCATTGACCAGTCCTAGGCGACAGTCGAGAAACACAATGGCTACTTTCTGGCAAGTTGCTTGGTTGGTATTTTCCCCTGCCAGGATGCCCACCTTCAGACTTTTTCTTTTGGAGAATCTTTGTTGCATTCCCCATCTAAAACCATTTACCACAGACATGAGTAGCATGAAGGACATTTCCATTTAATGCTGCTTTCGTAAAATAAAATAAAATAAAAACCATGCCAACTGGTGAGATTTAAAAAATGTTAAGTTGCCCAAAAAAGGGTTTGTTGCTTCCAATTTGACACCTGCAGCATAAGCTATGAACCCATCCATACAATTACTTTGGTTTTCAGAGATGATGAATGCAGATTTCACAAAGGTCTAGTAGATGAACAAGGAGTTTAGATATAGAAATAAGAATCACTTATATCAGTACCATACATCCACTCCTATACCCCAATGACCTCCATCTCCATGCAGATATGATTCCCATGCATTCCAAATCCCAAAGGGAGTCCTGTGACTGTCAAGGAAGGGTCTAAAAGTTTACCAAACATAATGTCAAACATGGCCCAACTATCGTTATCATTAGCTCTAAACAACCACAGTGTTCATAAAATCTAAACACAATGTTTATAAAAATGAATTGAGAGTAGCACATGTACCTGCTTTGTGTATTACTTTCAGAAGCGCATGCTGCTAATCACTGGCTAAGCATTGGCACACCCTTTTATCTTGTTGCTGGTTATGTGAATACGACCCCAAGGAAGCAGAACCCAACTTGTGAAAGATTTCAAATGAAGTCCAAGCAGGCAATATAGGAGGGCCTGTCTGACAGAATTATAGTTTTGTCAGGAACAGAAGCTTATTTCATGCTTTCACATTTAATCTGAGCATAATCTAAGGGCACCATAAGCATGGCCCTGGGAAATGGGACCGCCCGCAATGCATGCAGCGGTCCCGCAGATACAATTAGGATGCGCCCGCCACACTGGCAGGCGCATCCCATATTTTTAACATTGCGGTGGGCGGTGCAGAAAGCACCCCCCGCCGCAATGCCAAAAATGCAAGTTGTGCATTTGCATGAACAACGTGACGGGCACAGCGCTGTGCCTGCCACGTTGTACATGCAAATGCAGGGGGCGGGGGTACCATAGGTACCCCCATGTGCACCCCCCACCCCCCAAAATTACCTGGGGGCCCACTACGGGCCCCCAATGTGAAAGACTGCATGCCTTTCCGTGGCGGCAACGGCAAATCCCCGCATGCATCCTGATATGGATGGTGGTGTCTAACAGACACCGCCACCATATCAACAGCTTTTCCGCCCGGTAGGCAATCGGGCGGATTGCCTACCGGCGGAAAACCGGCGGACGGTCTTTCCGTTTGCTGGGGTCCCCCCCCGCCATAGTAATATGGCGGGGGGAATTGGCCGGCGGGCAGGAGAAAATGTCGGGCGGATCGCCACCGCCATGCTGGCGGTGGCGATCCGCCCGACATACTAATGGGCCTCTAAGTGAGGTGTTGATACCAAGATGGTGAAGGAATCGCTCCTTAGACAAAGATTTGAGAAGAAGCTTGAAAGATTTCCAGATTCTTATGAAAGTCTGACAGTTTTGTTTATTAAAACCGGTTGAAAATGGGGAGATCCTTCAGAGCTAACTTAATCCAGAATAAAGAGTAGTATTTTACCTTTAAATATGAGAGATTGTGTCTTGTTTGTCAAGATAGTGAGGTTGACGATGAAGGATGTCACCTGGTGAGGGGAACCAGAGGCATGCTAAGGTGTTGACACTTCCAAAGCCAATATTTTTAACAGCTGTATATTTGCAAACCTAGGCCCTCTCAAGTACTGCAAGACAGCTGACATTACCTTGGTGAATCCCTGCAGATCTGATCTCAGGTTGAGGGTTGTGTTGAGTGCTAATAGCAGACCCTCTCCTGTGAAAAAGTAATGGCACTTCTTGTGGTACAGGTATTGCAGCACACTCCCATAAAAATATTAAAGGTAGTGATTTAAAATAAAAAACCCAAGGCCTAATCTTAAAATAAAGAACAGTATTTAATTATGTAAAGAGTTTAAAAATAGTTATATTTAATTTATTATTTTAAAAAATCTAAAACAAATAGATAATTATTAATGTTTTATTGCATTAATCTTTTTTTAAATATAAAAATTAATCTAGCATTAGTATTTATGAAAAAAATTATCAAATTACTATTAATTCTATACGCCACTTCTAATACTTTTAAATACTTAACACAAATATATATTTTTACTTTAGATGAGAATTTCTTTCCAGTTAACCGTCAGCTAAATTATTTTAAATGGTATACAGTCAAAATAACAATTTTTTTAAAAATTCATTTAGTAATGCAGTATTTTTTTTGTCACTCTACATTTACAATAAAGTTATTTCAAAGTTTAATAAAGTTTTAAATCTTCCCATACGCTTTACCATTGAGAGTTTTCTGCCCTTGTAGTGGAGATCCTTGCCAAGGTGTGGAAAGTAACATGTTGTAACTTCAAGCTCATAAATTAGGCTCCTGCCCCTAAATTCAGGGGGTGGGGACACGTAAGGATAAACTTTTCAGTAACTTTACACTTGTAAATGGTGAGCAGTCTGAAGTAGTAAAGTTGCTCAAAAGTGTAACTTACACTTGTAGATATACTTATATGTAGGTTTACATTTGTGAGTACAACTCATATGTTTGTGAACTGTAGTCCTACTTTATGTTCTACGAATGCAGTTTGTGAATCAACCCCTATATCTTTGGGAACTTGAACATGACTATTGTAACAAAAAGAGTCTGCAGGGACTTCTTTTGTATAAGTAAAACTACACACTAACTCTGGGGAGACCTGAGCAGCATTGTAATCACATACTATCTTTAGACTTCATAATCTTTACACACCATCTTTGTTTGAGTTGAATATCCCTATAATTCACACATTATCTCCGTGACCACTTAAACCCCAGTCGGTCGATTTTTCCTCTTTTTATTTGTGCTGCATTCTTCAGCACACATAGGATGAGGAAAATGACTCAAAGTATTGTTTTTGTGCAGGAAGGTGCCCCTTCCTCCACAAAAACAATCCAGATTACAACGCAGGTACCTTTGCACCATGGGTCAAGAGTGCCTGCATTGGTGCTAGGCAGCACATTGTGAGCCAGCACTGGGAAAAGGCAGGAATGCGCCATATTATGTCAAATGCAACGCATTCCTGCTCTTTCCCTTTCATCCGGCGCAGCACGATGACTTGCTACACTGGATAACTTTTTGATAAATAGGCCCCTATGTTGGTAGGACTGGAATATCACTATAATCACATGTTATGCAGATTCTTGAACATGCCCATGGTCACACAGTATTTCTGTGGAGACTTCATCATCGTCACACACTAACTATGTAGGGACTTGAAAATGTTTATCTTCACACCATCTCTGAGAGGTCTTGCACATTCCAATAACCATACACTATTGTTGTGAAGATTAGAACACCTCAGATACTACACATTTTTCTTGTGGGGAATTGAACATCCCAATACCCACACTCTATCGCTGTGGAGAATTGACCATCACTATAATCACACACTATCTCTGTGGGACTAGCATATCATTATCATTTCACACTGTGTTAAGTTATGCAGATATGTAAAGTGCACTATCACCAGAGAGGGTATACTGGCTGTCACTTTATGGACTTGATCATGATAGTCTCCACAAAGTATGTTGGAAGAGACTTGATCACAACTTTAATCACATACTACGTGAAGGCCTAAGCATGCCTATATTCACATACCAACTCTGTGGGACTTGAATATCAGTATTTTTATGCATTTCCACTGTAAGGACGTGACCATGATAATCTTCACACACTGAATCGGTAGGAACTGGAACATCACAATTATCACACAGAAAGAGTTATTGAACATGCCCATTATCACACGCTATCTTTGTGGGAACTTGACCATCATCATCTGCACACATTAGCAGTGTAGAGACTTGAACATTATCTCCATACACTATCTTTGTGAGTACTTGAAAATGCTTACCTTCACACACTATCTCTGCAAGATCTTGAATATCATTTTATTTTCATATTAAGTTGTGCTATTTATGCAAATTTGAAGAGCACACTATCACCTGGGAGGGTATCATGTCTATTACTGTATGGACTTGACCATGAGACTTTTTACACACAATGTCAGTAGAAACCTGAGGCCACCTATAATAACACACTATGCTCCAGCTTAAATGCCTATGATCACACAATATATTTGTGGGGACTTGAATATCATTATCTTTTAAACACCACGTTATGTTGTGCAGATTTGTAGGGTGCCCTATCATCCAGAGGGTATTCTCGCTACCACTATATGGACTTGACCATAATAGTTTCAACACAGCATATCAGTAGAGACTTGAAACCTTGCTGACAGGTTCCATTTGTTTTCCTCAGCGTGTTTTTTATTGAAACTAATGAAATTGCACATGAATGTACTGTATTTCTCTGCCTCACTTCTGAGAACGTATGCTGCTTTTATCAAATTGAACATTGCCACTTTGCACAAATATTTTAAACTTTGATTGTTGTTACGCTATTTTTCGAGCGGCGGCCATTTTCAGGGTGCCACACGCTTTCCCTGGTCAGCGCACTAGTCTTTGCACGCCGCACTGCCTCATTTCTTATTAAATGAGTAGATAGCGGACGCGCAGCGCCTGACAGGTTCTATTTGTTTTCCTCAGCGTGTTTTTTTATTGAAACTAATGAAATTGCACATGACTGTACTGTATTTCTCTGCCTCACTTCTGAGAACTTATGCTGCTTTTATCAAATTGAACATTGCCACTTTGCACAAATATTTTAAACTTTGATTGTTGATATGCTATTTTTCGAGCGGCGGCCATTTTCAGGGTGCCACACGCTTTTCCTGGTCAGCGCACTAGTCTTTGCACGCCGCACTGTCTCATTCTCTATTTAAATGAGCAGTAAGCGGACGCACCGGCGGCGCGCCAAAGGCGCGCCAAAGGCAAGCCCATCTGCGCCCGTCCGCGCCCTTCCGGGACCAGAGGCCATGAACCCTGGCCAATTATTACCTAATTTGGCTGCTTCATTGAGGTATTCACCCGAACAGCTACTGAAATATCGCCCATGCATAGATTTAAATTGTAACATTAGCTCTGTTTTAAACAATGTTTTCTGCTGTCCTTGTTGCAATTTCTCGTTTTGCTCGGCACTCCCTAAAGATAAGAGCTACAAAACTTTGACTAGTTCCCCCTCCCCCCTTCTTTAAGAAAGACTGTTTTGTTGTCAGGTAAGAATGCTGTTAGTAAAGTTTTTACATTCTGGAACGTGAATTGTCGTTCACTGCCCAAACATAAGATGGATATATTTAACCTCTTAAATAGTGAACATCCTGATGCGATCTTTCTTACTGAAACCTGGTTACATTCCAGTTCAGGTCCTGATGTTGTCTTGGCTTTACCATCTAATTATACCATAGCCAGAAGGGACAGGGTCAGCGGAAAGGGTGGAGGAATTGCTATAATTTATGATAAATCTTATCAATGTAAATTGGAAGATGTAGCTATTTCAAATTCTGAGGCAGCTTTATTTAAAATTACATTGACACCGCAAATTACTTTTTCAGGTACTCTTGTTTATCGCCCCCCTGGACCCTCTAACTCCTGGGCTTTGTTACTGCCAGAGCTAGTTGCGCCATACCTTCCCAAAGCGTCAAATTTCACCGTACTGGGGGATTTCAACTTGCATCTTGAAAACTTGGATTGTATGATTAGCAGTACACTGAATGCGGACCTTGTAGCTTTAAATCTTTTACTTGGTAATAGCGTCCCCATGCATGTGGCCGGGCATTTGTTGGATCCTATTTTTTCTAATTTGACTTGCCTTCACTGTGATCCTGCTCTCCCTTTATGCTGGTCTGATCATTTTGCTACCAAATTTCAGTGCACTTTTTCACTGACTCCAATCACAGCTTCTGCAAGTAGTCCTCAAAGTACTCGGAATTGGAGTAAATTGGACCTTGAATTCTTTAATAGGACTCTTACTGATAACGTCCCTACTATTGAACAAACATCAACTGACTCATCTAGTATGATACATGAATGGATTTCGGATACAGTTGAATGTTGTCTTCCATTAAATACAAAAAAGAAATATAACCATCGTCCCCCTGCTACCTGGTTTATGGAACAATTAAGAGTTGAGAAAACCAAATTTAAAACTCTGGAAAGGATCTGGAGGAGGAATTACTCACAGGACTCTAAATCCAACCATAAGTTAGTCTTAAAACAGTATCAAGCCCTTTGTAAATTAGCCAGAAAGTAATATGTATCCTCCACTATCTCCAATGCCCAGAACTGTTCACATATTCTGTTTAGCATGGTAAAAAAACTTGCTGGTTCGGACACACAGTCAATGCCACCTATCCTTAATGAACAACAGTGCGATAACCTCGCAATTTATTTTGTGAACACAGTTGAACAAATATACTCTGCATTACAAACTACTCAGACAGTGGCATCTGGTATGTCATCTCCCATGATTGAGTCTGACCATGGAGCGAGTTATTCCATGAAACTTGAAACCTGGACATTATTTGATTTTAATTCTTTAAAAAAAAATCCTAAATAGTATTAAATCTGGCTCTCCTCGTGATCTCATCCCTGCTTCTGTGCTGCAGCAGTTGGATTCATCCTCTTTGATGCTCATTATGCAGTTACTAAATGCCTCTATCCAAGAAGCCGTTGTCCCCTCAGATTGGAAGCATGTGATGGTCCTTCCTCTCTTGAAAAAGGCCAATGCGGATCCTTCCCAGCTGTCAAATTTTAGGCCTATTTCCTTGCTTCCCACTTATTCCAAAATTTTGGAAAAACATATTAATCAGCAACTTATTCGTTTTGTGGATTCAACTAGCCTTTTACATCCCTCTCAGTCCGGTTTCAGGGCAGGTTTTTCTACTGAGACAACTCTGCTTGGAGTATCAGAGGTGCTACGACAGCGACTGGATGCTGGCTATACTGTAGCTCTTATATTGCTCGATTTGAGCACTGCATTTGATACGGTATCCCACACCGTGTTATTAAACTCCTTTCAATCCTTTGGTATTACTGGCACAGCACTTGGCTGGCTCGCGTCTCTTCTTGTCAAGCGGACATTTCAAGTTTTTTCATCCAGAGCCACCTCTAAAATGTACCCCTCTTCCTATGGGGTGCCTCAGAGCTCTATTTTGAGTCCCCTTTTATTTAATTTGTACATCAAACCCCTGGCAACGATGATAGAGGAATCAGGGTTGTGCCTGTTCTCTTATGCTGACGACACCCAGATCATCTTTTCCCTTTCCACAGGACAGTTGTGTGGACCTTCAGTGCTTCAGACTGGTCTAAGAAACATTGCATCGTGGATGCAAGGTAATCTTCTTAAGCTTAACGGCGAAAAGACCGGAGGTCCTCATCTTGGGGAAAAATAAAAATCTCTGGGGCCCTCAGCATTGGCCATGTGAAATGGGCGCTTTCCCTCAGCCCTCTGCCTATGTCCGCAATTTGGGAGTCTTGATTGACGATAATCTATCTATGAAGCAGCAGGCTGTAAATGTAGCTGCCACTTGTTTTACCATCTTAAAATGGTTGGAAAAAATCATTTGGATGCTTCCGGTTTCCGCCCAGAAAACCGTAGTCCAGGCGCTTGTGACCTCGAGAATGGACTATGGAAACATCCTCTATCTGGGTTCTAATAAGGATGTTATACGGAAACTACAAGTGGTCCAAAACTCTGCTGCTAGGTTATTATGCCGGCTTCCCAAACACTCTTCAACTTCCAGTGCACTGCATAAACTTCATTGGCTTAAGGTTGAAAACCGTGTGAAGTTTAAAGCCATGAGTTATATGCACAAAATTAAAATTGGTTCTTCTCCAAAATACTTACAAACTTTGGTTCACCCTTACCTGCCTACTTGTGTGCTTCGCTCAGCCACTCAGGGTAAATTTGTGGTGCCTAGTGTCAAACTTAAAAGAATGGGTGGTCGTTCCTTTGCCTATCTAGGTCCAGTGCTCTGGAACTCTCTCCCCACTGTCATTCGCAATGAAACCTCATTTCCGAGCTTTCGTAAACTTTTAAAACCATGGCTATTTAATCAATAATTTTAATTCTTTGATTCCATCTTACTGCTTTTGGTCCTCTGCCAGGTTTAGCGCTGGGAAACCCTAGTTTGGGTAGCTGTGCGCTCTACAAAATTTACCTAACATAACATCACATACTATGTGAAGGTTTAAACATGCCTATAATCATATTCTATCCCTGTGGGGACTTGAATATCATTATCTTTAACATTAACATTATATAGACTTAACTTTGATAATCTCTAAGCTCTCTGTTGGTGGGGACTGGACCACCTCCATAATAACATGTTATGCAGATTTTTAACATGCCTATGGTCACACACTATCTCTTTGAAGACTTCAACATCATTATCTTCTCTCACTATCTGTGTGCTGACTTGAACATTATCGTCACACAGGGAAGAGGTGTTGCGCAGCGGCCAGGGCAACTGACGCCAGACGCTGGGGAACATGGTTCGATTCCTGGCACCGGCGGCAGGTAAGCCCAGCACCATGTGACTCTGGGCAATAGCTCGCTTAATCTTCCCGATGGCCCCCAGCGCCAGGATGCCTATGGGTAGCTGTGCGCTTCACAAATAATAGATTTACATTTTACACTATCTATGTAGGGATTTGAACATGTTTATTTTTACGCACCATCTCTGTGAGAGTGGTGAGTTATAGTCCATTCAATGTGGCAAGTGAGATGACAAGACTGTGTAGGTAGGTGCATGAATTCTAGAAATGTGAAGGTGTTGCATAAGTATAAATGTGAGTTATAACTATGACATAGTAATTTGAAAGTGGTGCGCAAATTATAAATTGAAGTTATAACTCTAACTTTAGAATTTCTAATGTTTGTGTAGTTTGTTTGGTTTGTGTACAAAGAAGAAATAAAGTTTTCCTAACTATATCTTATCCTTAGTTTATTTCATGTGATTTCAATGGTTTTTAAAATTGTAATAAAATGTTGTTTAAAAATGCATAGTTTACTGTTGTCAAGTGGAGTTTTATTAAATGGAGTGTGGTACAAAACAGTGGAGGATAGTGTTGTAATGTATACTGTCATACAGCATAGTGTCCTAGATTGGAGTTGAGTAGAGTGGCATGAGGTTCACTCGAGTGGCGTAGAGCGGAGTGGCGTAGAGCGGAGTGGCGTAGAGCGGAGTGGCGTAGAGCGGAGTGGCGTAGAGCGGAGTGGCGTAGAGCGGAGTGGCGTAGAGCGGAGTGGCGTAGAGCGGAGTGGCGTAGAGCGGAGTGGCGTAGAGCGGAGTGGCGTAGAGCAGAGTGGCGTAGAGCAGAGTGGCGTAGAGCAGAGTGGCGTAGAGCAGAGTGGCGTAGAGCAGAGTGGCGTAGAGCAGAGTGGCGTAGAGCAGAGTGGCGTAGAGCAGAGTGGCGTAGAGCAGAGTGGCGTAGAGCAGAGTGGCGTAGAGCAGAGTGGCGTAGAGCAGAGTGGCGTAGAGCAGAGTGGCGTAGAGCAGAGTGGCGTAGAGCAGAGTGGCGTAGAGCAGAGTGGCGTAGAGCAGAGTGGCGTAGAGCAGAGTGGCGTAGAGCAGAGTGGCGTAGAGCAGAGTGGCGTAGAGCAGAGTGGCGTAGAGCAGAGTGGCGTAGAGCAGAGTGGCAAACAGTGAAGTGGGATAGAGTAGAGTGGTGTACAGCAGAGTGACATACAGTGGAGTGATGTACAAAGCAACAGCATATGGTAGAGTGGCATACAGTGGAGTGGTGTATGATGGAGTGGTATAGGGTGGGATAGCATACAGTGGAGAGTGGTACAGTGGAGTTGCATACAGTGGAATAGTGTAGAGCGGGTTTGTGTACAGTGTAATGGCATACAGTGGGGTGCTATAGATTGGAGTGTTGTACAGTGTAATGGCATACATTGGAATAGCGTAAACTGGAATTCCATACAGTGCAGTAGCATGCAGTGAAGTATGGTTGAGTAGACCTGCATACAGTGCAGTGGCATAGACTGGAATTGCGTAGAGTAGAGTGGCATAGAGTGGCAGGGCGTACAGTGGAGTAGTGTAGATTGGACTTGCATAGAGGGTGGTGAGGTACGGTGTAGTGGCATAAAGTTGAGTAGCATAAAGTGGCGAGCAGCGGAGTGGCGTACAGCGGAATAGCATACACTGGAGTGGGGAAGAGCGGAATAGCGTAGAGTACAGTTGAGTACAGTGGAGTAGCATAGAGTGGAGTGCCGTACAGTGGAGTAGTGTTGAGTTTAGTGGCATTAAGTCCAGTGATGTACAGTGGAGTGGCATGTAGTGGAGTAGCATAGCTTACAGGGTCATACATGGGAATAGCTTAGACTGTAAAAGCGTAGAGTGTAGTGACATACAATGAGGTGGCATACAATGTAGTGTTGTACAGTGTAGCAGGATACAATGGATTGTAACAGAGTGAAGTGTGGTATACTGCTGTTGATTATAGTAGAGTGCTGTTGAGTGGAGTGGCATCTAGTGGAGTAGCGTAGAGTGTAGTGATGTACCATGAAGTAGCACAGAGTGTAGTGGCACAGAGTAGCATAGAGTGTAATGTCAGAGTGGAGTAGCATACAAGGGAATATCATACAGTGGGGAGTTGTACAGTGGAGGGATATACAGTAAAGTGACATAGACTGGAGTATAATAAAATAGAGTGGTGTATAGTATAATATCATAAAGTAGAGTGGTGTAGCATAGAGTGGCCTAAAGTGGAGTGAGGTGGAGTACAGAGGAGTGGCATCCAGTAGATTAGCGTACAGTGCAGTGGTGTTTAACGGACTGACGTAAAGTGGAATGGTGGAGAGAGGAATAGCATAGAGTGGAGTGGTGTAAAGTGAGATGTCAGAGTGGAGTGTGTTAATTGAAACAGACGTAGCATGAATGTGTGTGAATGAATGTAAATGTCATGTGGCAGGAATATACATTATGATGTTCATTTTTGGTTGTGGCCTAGAGTGGAGTGAGATGGAGTACAGTGGAGTGGCGTATAGTGGAATAGCGTACAGTGTAGTTGTGTATAATGGACTGACAAAGTGGAATGGTGTAGTATTTGTAAATAGTGTAAGTAATGCTAAACTTATAACTTTAAAAAAATATACTTATATATTGTGCCTCGTTATACCATGGTATGTTCATGGTATACATGGGGCTTTGAAGTGAATATGTGATTTGCTAATTGCTCTGCTTACCAAAGGTAAAAGGCAGTCATGTAGCTTTTATCATAATTTTTCTGGTTTCTGGTCTATGTTTCGCTGCATTTTGGTTTAGGGTGTTACTTATAGGTTAGTATTAGGTTTAATGGTTGTTCACTATCTATTACTACTTTATTTAAGTGGCAATAGGTGGAGATTTTTACTTATAAATTTCTATATATTTTATAGGAGTTTAGGGTGAACTGCACTTTTAAGTAACAATAATTTGTAGGTACATGAATAATATTAACATTAATGAAAATAATTGTAGAAAAAATAATAAAGACATAACACAATTGGGTAAATAAAGACCACTAATATAAAAATATACATTTAAAATAAATATGGATTTTTTTAAACAATAACATAAAAAGATATATAATTTAAACATTTATATGAGCAAGTAAAAGAAACAGCAAAAAAATTAGCGAACTCGAATTAAAATAAAAGTATGAAAAGTGTTACACTTGAAAGGTGTCACATTTACTATTCCTACTCAACATAAACACACTCATTGAAAATATTGGACTTCGGACTCCGATCTAAGCAACAGTACAGTAAGGTTTGGATTTTGGAGAGGTTAGATTCACTATTCCCACTCTTATTTAAGCAACCCAAGAAAAAACTTTTGACTTCAGGGAGGCTACATTTACTATTCAACTCCAATCTAAGCAAAAGTACGGAAAGTATTGGACTTCAGAAGGGTTGGAATTACTATTCCCACTCTGACCTATGCAACAGTAGGGAAGGTTTTGGATTTATGAGGGATTAGAGTTACCATTTTCACCCCAGTCTACGCAACAGTAAGGAAAGTGTTGGACTATGACAGGTTACATTTGCTACTCTCACTCCGATCTAAGTAACAGTAGGGAAAGTGCTGGGCATCAGAGGGGTTCAATTTCTATTTTCACTCCAGTCTAAGCAACAGTAGGGAAGGTTTTGGAATTCTGAGCGGTCAAATATACTGTTCCCTTTCCACCCTAAGAAAAAGCAAGAAAACTGCTGAATTTTAGAGAGGTTAGATTTACTATTCCCACTGCAATGTACGCAAAGCTTGGAAAGTGTTGGACTTCCGAGGGATTAGATTTTCTATTTCCACCCCAATATATACAATAGAAGGAAAAGCATTGGACTTCAAAGGGGTTAGATTTACTACTCTCACTCCATCCTAAGCAACAGTAGGGAAAGCGTTGGACTTTGAAATTGTTAGATTTACTATCCCCACTCCAATTAAGCAACAATAAGGAATGCATTGGATTTGCATCGGCTAGATTTACTATTTCCAATCTAAGCAACAGCAGTGAAAGGGTTGGACTACAGAAAGGTTCCATATACCATTCCAACACAGGCATTCAAATAAATATTTAAATATCTAAAAACATAACATGATTAACCATATTCAAACTAAAAACTTTATCTTGTATAAATTTAAATAGGATGCAAAATGTATTATAAATCTGCCTGTTTTCCGTTTTTACTGATTTTTACACATAAATACAGACAGAAAACATTTATTTCTTGTCTGTATTTATTTTTAAATGTGGATAAAAATGGAAATTGGGTTGCTTTTGGAGTAATTCTAAATACTGTCTGCCATGACTGCCAGGCCAATAGCTGCATGGATTGATAGGTAAGGGATTAAAAAAGAAAGGAATTTTAGTAAAGAGGATTTAACAGCAGGAGATATGCACAAGGTTGATACTGAAATTGATCATATTTTCATATAAGTGCATTGATTTATCTTCTGTAGATGTTCGCAGCATTGAAACCTGACAGGCATTCAAGCATGTGTGCATATTTATCGGTTATATAAATGGGGAAATATACTAATTTCAGCTTAATTTCTCCACAAACACAAAAGAAATATGGATAAATACAGATAAAATTAGCAAAAAATAAATATGGATAAATACAGATGGAAATGTAAAAAAAAAAATACCATAAAACCGGGAGCCCTAATTATAAATATACAAAATAAATGTATAAATAAATTAATATTGAACTAAACATACATGGAATTCATTTCACTCGCTACTACTGAACAAAAACCACAAAACCAAAAAGATAAATTGAAATATAAATAAAATAAAAATAAAATTAAAATAAAAGAAACATAAAATAATAAATGGTAATATAATATGCACTTGTTTATAAATATTATCAATTATTTCTTACACAGTCCAAGTAAAAGAACAATTGTACATATTAAATAATCAAGGAAATAATTATATAATAATTTATAAATTAAATATTTAAATAGCTAAAACAAAGAACACAATCTTAATTAAATTATTATCTCACCCTACTCCCCTACAAACCATACAACATGCTACTAAATTATAGATGACTAATTATACTATACAAAATATCAATTAAAAATGCAAAATGAAACCCCAATAAATGAAAGAACAATTAAAACATTTAAACATTTACATAAGAAAAAAATTATTATTTACTTTACCTTATATCACTTAATATTAAAAACTACTATTTAAAATGTATTTAACTTGCCACCATATTCCCCTACAAACAAAATGACCGCTACTAAATTATAAACTACTAATTACATTATAAAAATTAAATTACTCAATGAAAATTACAAACTATATTTAAAAAAAGATGATTATACTAATATTCTTAGTATGTATATATATATATATATATATATATTTAATTAAAATCAATGTTTAATACAACTATATTAAAGTACAGAATATTAATGACAACAATTTCCTTCATGTAGATATTGCATAATATAACCTATATTCTTACTTTTGATATTTAGTTCCACAATATTTTTGCAGAGGTGATATTCTTGACAACATGCTTATATCACATTTTGGAATCAATATGTGTTTCATTGCCATATTTAACATGTGCCCATTTAGAAAATGTCCATTTCCACATGAAACGTGTTACACAACTGTAAGTGAATTTCTGTACTCCGGCACAAAGGAACCACAAACCTAATTGAAAAATTAGTGTTCGAGACTATGTACAAAATGTCCCCTGCTGAAAACATGTATTTCAATTTTGACATGGGCACATTTTAGGGATTCTTTTAACACAAAAACAGCTAGCGCATGACCATCAAATTATGTTTCTATATTCCTGAACAAAGGATTCACCGGCCCATTTTAGTAAGTCTAGTTGTATACCCCACACACACCAATGTACAACATTTGGCCTCACACCTCAAAAATGTTTTTGTTAACATTGCAAAAGACTTCTTTAATTACAGTAGGAGCATTCTGAGGTTTTTATTCCCATGAAAAAGACCACTGTACATCAGCCAAAGTAACTTTCTCTACTCTTACACAATGAGCATACCAGTTCAGTTCAGGAATACAATTGGTAAGACTCTTGCATATGATTTGGCCTTTAAATAAGACCGTAAACACTGAGAAAGTCTATTGTAGTTGACGTTGGCACTTCTGAGAAGGTACCTTTTTCCATGTAGAAGGCTGTTGCACCGCGTGGCCAAACTATCCTTATCTACTCTTCTACAAAAAAACACAAGCCTGGCTTAAGAATTTCTATCCTATGCTCCAAACATAAAATGTTGGTTCTAAAATGGATGTTTCAACTTTGTGAAAGTTTCCCATGTTTCACCTGGGCACATTTTGAGAATGTATCTTGTCCAATAAAAAGGCGGATGTAACACTGCCAACTTGACTTTTATCTACTCTTGCACAAAGGACAACTAGCCCCATTGTGGAAACCCAATTACAGAATTTGTGCTTCAAACACAATAAATGTTTTACGTTTGTTAAACAAGGTTTATGTACATTTATACATATTTGAGTGTGAATGAGCCTGGGTAGCTAGAAAAAGCCCCAGGTAGAAGAAATACTTTGAGAGAAATAAGAGCTTTATGAGGCGAGGACAATTACATTCTTGAATCATAGAGACAAAAATTATAAAGATGTGCCAGTTCTTAAATCTATTTCTCTATTGTAAGAATCCTAAAGGGTCAGGAAGAATCAGCACGGGGAGTTTGTTGCATTAAAAAAAAAAAGTTTTATTTTCCTGATGGAGACTAGATTTCTTAAGACGGTGGCTAGAAAAGAGAATGAGAACTCAGATACTTGGATTTTTAAGGAAGTGTGGAACTTCCTGGAGGGACACAGTTTAAATCAGTTAATGCTGCATTTGAAGTGGGATTAATAGATATGTCATAATTCCAGTCTATCTCTGGTGGTAGTTTAAGTACCACTATTATCATATCACATCACATCTCATGTGCATATATAAAGTACACATTCACACCTAGGGGTGTCTTGGAGCCGACTTCCATATTTTTATTGTTATCCAAGTAAATGGTACTTATTGTATGAATCTTGGAAGTATGAAAGGCTGAGTGGAAACACCCGGATTCAAACATGTGAGAGAGAGGTGAAACACATATCCCTCAAGTGGATTAATTAGTTTAATAAGCAACTAGACTAATATGATATGTATGGGTTCTTCAACATCCCTATAATTACACACATCACTCTGGAGACTTGAGCATAACTATAATCACACACTAACTCTGTGCAATCTCCCTGTGCATACCTATAATCGCACGCTATCTCTGTGGGGACCTGGGGATGTCTATAATAACACACTATCTCTGTGAGGGCTTGTACATCCCTATAATCACACGCTATCTCTGTGGAAACCTGGGCATGTGTATAATCACACACTATCTCTGTGGGGACCGGGGCAGGCCTATAATCACACACTATCTCTGTGAGGACCTATAATCACACACTATCTCTGTGAGGACCTGGTCATATCTTCAATCACACACTATCTCCGTTGGGACCTGGGCATGTCTTTAATCACACATTATCTATGTGGGAACCTGGGCATGTGTATAATCACACACTATCTCTGTGGGGACCAGGGCATGTGTATAATCCCACACTATCTCTGTAGGGACCTGGACATCCATATTATCACACACTATCTCTGTGAGGACCTGAGTATGTATTTAATCACACACTCGCTCCGTGGGAACCTGGGCATGTGTTTTTTCACACAATATCTCTGCGAGAACCTCGGCATGTCTCTAATCACCCACATTCTCTTTGACAACCATGGTAATACTATAGTCACACACCATCTCTGTGGGGACCTGGGAATGTGTATAATCACACACTATCTCTGTGAGGACTGGGCATGTCTATAATCACACACTATCTCTGTGGGGACCTGGACATCCCTATAATCACACACTATCTCTGTGGTGAACTGGGTACATCTTTAATCATACACTATCTCCATAGGGACGTGTCTTTCATCACACACTATCTCTGCTGGAACCTGGGCATGTCTATAATCACACACATTCTCTTTGACAACCATGGTAACACTATAATCACACACCATCTCTGTGGGGACCTGGGCATGTGTATATTCACACACTATCTCTGTGGGGACCGGGGCTTGTCTCTAATCACACACTATCTCTGTGGGGACCTGGACATCCCTATAATCACACACTATCTATGTGAGGACCTGGGCATATCTTTAATCATACACTATATCCATGGGGACCTGGGCATGTCTATAATCGCACACATTCTCTTTGATGACCATGGTAATATTATAGTCACACACCATCTCCATGGGGACCTGGACATCTCTATATTCACACACTATCTCTGTGGGGACTGGGGCATGTCTATTATCACGCAGTATAGTATCTCTGTGGGGACCTGGGCATGTCTATAATCACATACTATCTCTTTAGGGACAGTGGTAATGCTATAATAACACACTATCTCTGTGGGGATCAGGACAAATCTTATAATCCATCGCACACTATCTTTGTGGGGGATTAAACATGAGTGCTATCACACACTATCTCTGTGGGGACATGTGCTTCACTATAATCCCACAATACCTCTGCAGGGCTTGAGCATGACTATAATCACACACTACCTGTGACTCCACATAAACATCACTATAATCAAAGATCATTTTTGCAGGAATCTAAGCATGACTAATATAATACACCATTTCTCCAGGAACCTGAATATTTATATCCTAATCCTATTTATATAGTGAGTTGAACACGACTATCATAACACTTTTTATATGGGGACTTGAATATGAGTGTAACCATGCATTTACTCTGTGAGGACTTAAACATAGCTATAAATATACCCTATACCTGAGGGTAACTTGAATATGAATATACGCACACTCTTTCGGAACTTGAGAGTGATTATAATTAAATGCTATATCTGTGGGGACCTGGGCACCACTGTTATGACAGAATGCTTATGCATGAACATCAGCATAAATATCATCGTATACTTTGTAGGACTTGAACATGACTATCACACTACTCTTTATGTGGGGACTTGAACATGACTATAATCACACACTATCTATGCAGGGACTTGAACATAACTAATCCTACACTATCTCTGTGGGGACTTGGGAATTATTGTAATAACACACTGTTTCTGCATTAACTGCAGCATCACAATCATCATACACTATCTCTAGGGGTACTTAAACATGACTATGACCAAACGCTATATCTCTAGGGACCTGGGCACGACTATAATAATCATACCCTATCGTTTGGAGGATTTGAGCATGACTATAATGACATGCTATCTGTGAAGCAACCTGGGCATCATTCTGACACACCATCTCATGTGACTTCAACACAACTATCATCACACCCTATCGCTACAGAGAATTGAGTATTATTATAATCACACACCATCTCTGCGGGGGCTTTAACATAAATATAATCACACCCGGTCTATGGGGACTTGAGAGTGACTATAATTAAACACTATATCTTTGGGAACCAGGGCATCAATATAATCATGCACTGTCTCTGAGGGGGCTTGAAAATTACTATCACAGCACACCATCTCTGATAGCTATATAACATATCACATGCTATATCTTTGGGGACTATTATTGTACATCCATACCTAGACAATGGTGGAGTTCATGCAAAAACAAAGTAACCTCAACTTGGCTTTCCCATCTTACCACAGTGTATGCTCTTTGGCATTTACAGGAATTTAACTAATCACTATGTCCTTATCCCTCAGTTTTTGTGAGAAGTCAGCAATAGACTAGATATCTGAAAATCCCTTTCCATTTACTTTATATACTATAATTCTCCACTGAGAAATGCATTATCTTCAAACTATATCTGCTGGATGGTCCTAGGACACAAATAGATATTCATATATGTCTAAACTATCATGTAATATAGGTAAAGCAGAGAAAAACAACATTTAGTCATTTGTTTGTGAATGTATTCAATCAGAAATGATAATTATTGAGTAAGTCCCCGCAAGGATAGTAAGACACGTTCAAGTCCCCACAAAGATGGTTCTGTGCGCGTGATTAAATAACAATATATTTGCAGATTTGAAGCAGGATCCTGTATAATGAATTTTTTCTTAACATTTTTCTGTTATTGGTATGTTTTTAAAACATTGGGAAAGGTTAGTCCCCACAAGGCAGGTGTTCACACATAGTCCCCACAAGGGGGGGGGGGGGGGGGTGGTGTGTGTGTGTGTGTGTGTGTGTGTGTGTGTGTGTGTGTGTGTGTGTGTGTGTGTGTGTGTGTGTGTGTGTGTGTGTGTGTGTGTGTGTGTGTGTGTGTGTGTGTGTGTGTGTGTGTGTGTGTGTGTGTGTGTGTGTGTGTGTGTGTGTGTGTGTGTGTGTGTGTGTGTGTGTGTGTGTGTGTGTGTGTGTGTGTGTGTGTGTGTGTGTGTGTGTGTGTGTGTGTGTGTGTGTGTGTGTGTGTGTGTGTGTGTGTGTGTGTGTGTGTGTGTGTGTGTGTGTGTGTGTGTGTGTGTGTGTGTGTGTGTGTGTGTGTGTGTGTGTGTGTGTGTGTGTGTGTGTGTGTGTGTGTGTGTGTGTGTGTGTGTGTGTGTGTGTGTGTGTGTGTGTGTGTGTGTGTGTGTGTGTGTGTGTGTGTGTGTGTGTGTGTGTGTGTGTGTGTGTGTGTGTGTGTGTGTGTGTGTGTGTGTGTGTGTGTGTGTGTGTGTGTGTGTGTGTGTGTGTGTGTGTGTGTGTGTGTGTGTGTGTGTGTGTGTGTGTGTGTGTGTGTGTGTGTGTGTGTGTGTGTGTGTGTGTGTGTGTGTGTGTGTGTGTGTGTGTGTGTGTGTGTGTGTGTGTGTGTGTGTGTGTGTGTGTGTGTGTGTGTGTGTGTGTGTGTGTGTGTGTGTGTGTGTGTGTGTGTGTGTGTGTGTGTGTGTGTGTGTGTGTGTGTGTGTGTGTGTGTGTGTGTGTGTGTGTGTGTGTGTGTGTGTGTGTGTGTGTGTGTGTGTGTGTGTCTATCCTTGTGGGGACTTGGGTGTGATAACACACTCACGCTGTGGGGACTTGAACCCAGGTCCCCACAAGGCAATGTCTTCTAAATGATAGAAAATGACTTCAGGAACATCTGTGTAAATTTTTACAACTTTTAAAAAAATTGCCTTGTGGGGACCTGTGTTTGGAAAAGTGTGTTTATATTTTTGCTCTGCTCTGCCCCTGTAGACAGGAGGCGGTACTGCAGTCTTAAACACACTTTGCATTTAAACACACTTTGCTCATTAGGAACACATGCTAGCAACAGAAAGCACACCTATAACCCAATGTTAAAACCTATTTTAATGCATATTGACCTTTTTTCGAATTATCACATTAAAACTTTGTTTACATTAAGCTGTTAAATTTAGATTAATTGTTTCTGAAAATTATTAGTTTGTTTGTAAACATTGCTAAAAACATTTTAAGGCTCTCAGTTTTCTGCTTTTACTGTTTTTTGGCAGATAAATACTGACAAAAAAAGATGTTTCCTCTCTGTTTATTTTTACAAATTAATTAATTCTTAAAACATGTTTAAACCAAAACCATAGTTAAAGTAAATGACCAATAGAAAAAATAAACCAGATGTCGAGAAACTGTAATTTAACAGACAGTGAATGGTTTAAAAATAACAGGCCCTTATTGTGCAGCTGATTTAACCTTCCGTGTAAATGACTGACCTATGCCTCTAAATGTATTCGGTTATTTCATCTGTGCTAACATTTAGTTAAAACTACGTGGTTCTTTTAATTCTTTTTAAAAGAATCCCTGAAGCACTGGCCAGTGTTCCTGTGCTAAGCAAAATTAAAGCGCGCCCGGACATTTCCTTTCTGCTGCCAGCCAAAGAAGTGCAAATGCAGGCATCTGCATAACAAGGCTCCAAGTAGCCAACCTTGGTTTTGACAGCTCCAGGCCGTGACTTTTAGAGACAGGGGGGATGGGCTCTCCTGCATCCTAATGCACACACCTTGGTGAAGGGAGCAGGAAGCCAGGAGTAAACAGCAGCAGGTCCGACTCGCCTGAAGGCTGAAGATCTGACAAAGCGTGTTTGAGACTAAAACTTGAAAAAAGTATCGTTTAAGTTTGCAGCAAATGCAGAGCAGCATTATTCCTATGCAGGGCAGAGCAGCTGATTTTGGAAGTTATCCCTTAGATAAAATATGGGGAAATCACTTTATCTAACTCTGCTTTAGAAAGAAAAAAATAACGCAGCGATGTTGTGCCCTTTGGTCAGGTTTGCACTATAGCCAAGGCAACCGCACGAGTTAATGATAGCTGAGCATCCTGTACAGCAGAGTGACTTCACCTGCACAAGCACAGAAAGTGTAATGCTCGTTTTGTTTTATTAAGGAAAACCCCTTTAAATTCATATTTTGGCTGCTAATCAATATTTGTTCCTTGAACATTTCAGTCATCACCATAGACTCTTTGGGTCTTATTGAGGTAGGATGCCCTTCTGAAAATTAATCAACACCCTACTTGCAAAAAGCATCAGCTATTTCTAAACAAGCATTGGTCTGGCCTAAAGGGGATCGTTTGGCTTTGCCAATCGTTTTTAGCCATGTGTAAAAGGCTCAAAGTATAGGAAAAAAAGCTTTTTGACAAACCTAGCATTGACTGCGTTATAGCTTTTTTTTTTACTTGCATCTGTGCTGCAGTGTAGCCAGCGCTGCTGTATAATTTGTACTATACCTTCCCATCAGATGTATAGTCTGGGGGCCGCAAGCGCACTCCTGACCTTTTAATGTGGCCCCCTGTTCAATTCGGGCAAGCATTTATTTACAAGTTAATTCATGTGAAAGAAAGCAAGTAACTAGGGAGCCCTGCACTGTTAACTTTTGGGCCGCCTTTATTTTTAAAGCCATTCTAGAACACATGTGTAAAAGAAATTTGAAAAAGTGTCCTAAAAATCTCAAAAATGTATGTTATTCATGTGCAGAACTGTTTCATCATAGTAGTAGTACTGAACCAGACTAAATCAGTGCTAGTATTTTTAGGAACAGTCTTGACGCATGAATTTTGAAACTTTCATACTTCCACCCACCCTGACTATTCCAATAGTAAACTGAGAGGCAAGTCAGTTATGTGCACCACTTGGATGGCCTGAGATGCTAATCTACAAGGACAACATTTTAGAAAAACTAAATGTTGGAGAAGTTTTCATACAGCGCACATTCTGAAGTTATTATTTCAAGATCGTATTATATGTAATAATGAAGAACAAGCATCGGCAAAGCCAATATGGTTTAGTCTATGCGAAATTTATTGTCATTGTCAATGTTTTTTGTACATATTGTAAATGACTATAATAAAAATGTGAAATAACAGAGAGCTGCCGAACTGGGGAACTGAGTTCAAGTCTCGATGTCGGCTTAACATCCTGTGATTCTGGTCAAATCACTTAATCTCTCTAGTGCCATAAAAAATTGTCTTCGTGCAGTATACCTGATGCTCATATAAAGGGCTGGAATACTTTATTGAACTTTTAATTTGTTTTTTTTTTTAAAAAGCTGCCCGTACTGTGAAAAATTATGATCCATTCACTTTTAAGGTGGGCCACTATCCTAGGTGAGGAGAAGAGGAAGCCTGCGAAGGAGGAAGCCCGAGAGGGTATAGAGGGTGCATCAGGAAGAGCAGTGGCAGTAGAGAAGGCGTGCGCCACAGGAAGCAATACAATGGAAGACCGTTGGCAGGGAGACATCAGCCAGAGCTGGTTCTGAGTTGGGGGTAGTAGTAAAATATGGCAATAAACGGTATTCAGTGGGTTTCCTAGGCTTCTTAGCCCTTGTGCTAGTGCACCTGTTGCACCATTCAAGTCATTACACTAGTGCCTGCAAGGTAATTTCACTTGTGAATGCTTATTTATTAGTAAAATGTAGAAGTTATCAGTGCTCAGTGTGTTTCCTAGACCTTTGGCCCATGTGTCACTGCACCTGCTGCACCATTAAAATCATGACCATAGTGCCTGGAAGGACAAATGAGGAAATTGTTTATATGCAGTAATATATGTGTTCCGAAAAAGGCACAATTGCAGACGGAATACATAATTATTGTATAGCTAAACATAAACACAAGAGGTTACAAAAGAAAGTACCTTTACTATTGAGTTTGGACTTAATGCCAGATCTGTTCCATGACAATATCTTTAATTTTACAAGGTTCCAAAGGAATACAAATTGTGTGTGTCTTAGGGATTGCCTCCCGTCTTCACTAGCCTAATTGGGGTTAATGTGTGATTCTCTTACTACAGATACATAAGAACAACCATCTCCCCCTGCCAAGCTGAGCTTATTACTTTGGTAGACAACTCCTTTTTCCATCATGTAATACCAGCTCTAGCCTTCCCTCTAGCTAGTCCCTCACATCATATTCGTTGGACAAGGGTGAAAATGTAGGTATATTTACCATGAAAGTTGTATTTATGTTGCCTTCTAAATGATGCTCAGGACTTAGTGGAGGGTTCTTTCATATGCCTTGTACGCTCCTTCAAGGGCTGTTTTTCCTCCCGGGGGTTCATTCCCATTCTCCCGCCTGCTACCCCTAGAGAGTGAGGGAAAACTGACTGTGTCCTAATACCCTCCTGGGAATGTCCTATACCATGTTTTGCAAGGGTTCATGATGCTAGACTCCAAAGGGGCATAGGAGGTCTCCCTTGATAATGTGCCTCTAAAACAAGACTGCGTATAATCACTGGATGTGAAAGAAGATGTGTACTCCAGGAGTTTATTAGGACCCGTCACTAGGTCAAGCTGGTGTGAGGCGTGCATCCCAGTGTTTTCTAAACTCGTGACAGATTGTGTTCTCCTATTTCCTTGAAACCTAAGTACCTCTTTACATTTTCCATATGAGTTTTAACAGTGAGTGTCCCCAAGTTCGGTCTTAATAGGGAAACTTCAATCAACTCATTTGTTAATGATTTCTCGGAGCTGACTTAATTCGCTCTGGCATGTGCAAATAGTACCCAAATTGTTGTTCCCAAATGCTCTCTTAGTTCTGGCTATGGCGGAGCCGCATGTATCAAAATTTTCATTACAGACACTTAAATGTGCCAAAGGATAAAAAACATTTGTGCATGCAATTTGTGGTGCTACAACTAGGCTCAGAGTATTCGCCCCACTCTCATTAGTTGACGTATTGCCTGACAATGCGACAACAGGGTTGCATACCCAAAATTGCTACCTTCAATATCTGCATGGCCCGCAACTTTATTATCCACAGAGGCTGAAAGCATAGAAGGAGCGTTCCCTAGTGCAGGCGGGTCAGAGGATTTTTCTTTTTAAAAATGTCCATGACTTTTTGGTCTAAAGCACTGGGTTTGGAGGAGTTCCTGCTGCTAAGTAAAGTCTCTACCTCTTCAATTAAGTTAGATATATTCAACACACAGTTCCTTGCTGTATTGGGTACTTACAATTTGGCCTTCTTGGTGGTTCCTTTGGGGATCCTTTTAGCTTTCCTTTTACCCCATGATAAGAAAGATGCCTTACCTGTAGATTCCTGGGCTTTAATGTCAGGAGAATGAGGTGGTCAGACATTGAACACTGGATGGAGGCAAAGGCAGTAGATGTTAATAGTGCCCATCCTGCATCTTCCTGTCTCAGACGGGCCCATCTATGTCCGGTCTTTACCTGGGTGCAATCCTGGGGGTGCACCACACTATACGATAGCTTTGGCATTTTTTAGCCCGTCCGCTGATGGTGGGCCCTCCTCTTTTCCTGTGAAAACCGAGGGACGTAGTTCTACTCCAGTTGCAGGGCTGCAGAGCATCTCTGTGTGGAGTGCAGACACCCAGAAACTGCCGATAATCAACGCATACTACTGGACATCTGTGGCATTTTTTGAGAGAGCCACCTGCTTGTTGCCCTTCCTCTTTCCCCGAGGAAGCTGGGGGACCTAGTCCCAACTCTGCTGCAGGGCTGCAAAGATACTTAGAAAAGATATATTCTGAATGCAAGAGTTCTCCTTCATTCAAAAGTTATAAAATTGTGAAATACCCATTTCCTTCCTTTCACTTGGGCCCATGACACATTGCCTACACTACTGCAGGCATCGTAACAAAGGCCCAGGGGCGTAGCTTCAGAAGGAAGTGTTTAAGTTATTACACTCCCCCTAATAATTGTATTTTGTGAGAAATAGTTGGGTACAGTTGCTTTCAGTCTAGTATTATGAGGTGTCTGCCGGATTTCACCAGTAATTTTTACACACACAGACTACATCCGCACACACACAACACAGAATGAATAGAGGGGCTGGGGGCAACATGGACAGCAAAGGTGAGTGAGTGAGAGGGCAGAAGGAAGCACACAAACAACGGAGGGTGGAAGAGACTGGCAGGGGTAAGCAACAACATGGACATCAAACCAAGGAGGGAAGGGAGGAAGTGTAGGAGGCACATGCAACAACACTCATCAATAGATGGAGAGCGCATGGAGCCAAGCAACACAGAGAAGAAAGGGACAGGGAGGGAGAAGAAGTACACGAGGGACCCATCTGAAAAAGCCACAGTCTACCAGTGTGCTTAAACCGAAAGGAAAAGTGTCTAAAAGAATAAAGCAGTAGAAGTACACAAGTAATGTTTCCATGTTCAGAAGAGGGACAACCGTATGAGGAGGAAGGAAACCTGCCTCAGCTGGCAAAGAAAAGGCAAGAAAGTGAGAGTAACAATAAAGCCAATCACCGGTAAGCATTGGACGGCCTACGAGCACACTGATCGTAAACTAGATGCCCCAAAGAACCAGTGCATGCACTGTCTTGGAGGGACTTAAAAAGGAGGAAACAGTGACTGCTGGAGACTCCAAGTGTAAATTGTACTATTGCATTTTGCAAAGATTTTCCATGTTCAGCAGATTACATTTTGAATTTCCTACACTTATTTTGCTTAAGGTATATGGAAAGGATGCATTGCAAATGCATGGTTTATTCATCAGAAATTATTTTGTTGTTTAACTATAAAGCAGTTGAGTTTTTGATTCTCATTTCTTGATCTGTTGACAAATGAGAAACAGAATGGTCCCATAAAGTGGCTGTACATCGTAATTGCAAGCCATCAATGCTTTTACAACAAAGCAAATAGAACATATGTGGTAACGCTCATTTTGTACCCACTCCTTTTTGCGAGACGCTAACCCCATTTTGTAGTTTGGAAAAGCTTTATCTTTACCACTTTTGCAGTCCATGGGCGAGTGAGCTGTTTGACGGTGTTGGGGGACTGCCAACGACAACTAAGTGGTCTGGTAAGCCTTAGTAACCCACTGTGTACAGTCTTTCTCCTGATTTATTTGGAGAGAAATTGTTCCGAGCATACCTGTCCCATCTTGCCACACCCGGTTCTTAGTGGATATTGGGAATAGCTGCTTTTTGATTGCCCAAGGAGTTGGGCAGCTGTTCTAGGCTGACCTTTTCTTCTTTTACGTAACCTTTAGCCTTCTCTCTTGGTCGTCTACCTGATTCACTTTGTGTACATTTCTTTTGTGTGCCTTTTCTCTCTGCGCTATTTCCCCCGATCGTTGAAGGGCCCAAGCTTGAACATTAGTTGGAACTCTTACACATAGTTTACTCTTCGCTGAGGGCTCTTGATTGTCTATAGTAATACCCTTATCATCAAGTTTTTTTGGAAAGGAAACTACTAATAGAAACAGTTGAGATATCTTGGGTTGCTTTCGTTGTGATGTTTGGGAGGTGGTTGATTTCAAAATGATGTCTGTGATTGATCGAGATGTAGAAAGGGGATGTCCTTGACTCTATAAAATTTTGTTTCATAGTGGAAATAATGCTCCACCACGCACAGCTACTTTTGCGTTGTTGCTTTGTTGAAAGGCTTGCATGCCTCTATGCTGTTGTTTTCCTTGGAGATGTGTGATGCTTCCAGTTGTCTGGAGCATGGGTACTCTCAAACATTTTTTGAGGGGCTAAAACGTTTGGTCTGTGATGTGATTAATGCCAAGTGGGGGTAGGGGAAACAAGTCATATACATCTAATGGCTGAATTGAACAATGTGAAATTGGAACGCCTGGGATTTATTCTGGCTCCAAATCATTACCAATCTGTGTGATTCTAATCAATTGTTTTATTTCACTGTACTACCATTTTTCATTATAAAAAGGCCTTGAAATACATGACTTCAGGATCTACATTCTACAAAACCTACTCCTGTGTTTTTTTTTACTAAACTATGATATTGTTCAAAGAGTGCACATAACAGCTGACTTGCTTCTATATATCTATTGGCTTCGTTCTCAGGGTGGGAGGGGAAAATATCTTAAAAACAGAAAGTGATCCTAAAGTTAGGCGGGCCAGGACTGCTTAGTTACTTCCTCTCTTTAACACCAACTAACCTTTGAATAAATGCTGCCTGTTTATTTAACCTCTTTTTATTGTTTGTGCTGAGTGGAGTGAACAGGAGCGCTGTGCTGCTTTTGACCAGTGGGGTGCATTTAAAGGTCCGCAGGGCAGCATGCAGCCCCTGGGCTGCACTTTGAGTATCCGTGTTTTAGAGTTTATCTTGATCTCCTTTACCAAGCTGCTTAAGAAATAAGGCACAGTACTTAACTTTTCCATGGTTTGGGTACAGTCACGTAATGAAATTAGCTTCGGGAGCTCTCTGCACCCTGGTTATTGGGCTGTTTAGTGCCTGAAACTTGGTGTTCATTCACAGGATGAATACTGCAATAGTGTTTAAAAGGTTAACCTGTATATCGAGTTTGGATGAATGAAAGTTCATAGCTTCAACGGCTGCTTGTAGTGTGTCCAAAAGATTGGGCCAACATTTTGGATGATTTAAGTTTTCTTTTGCTCAGGTTTTAGGGCCTTTATCAGTGCTAATTACATGCTCAATGCACGGATCAGGTGTGGACCTGAAAGCACTTAAATATGAGCCTGCACATTTTAATTGTGGGCTTGATAGTTTGTGGAGTTGAGAGAAGTTTACTCCACACTTATGAAGGGCCTCTTAGGGCTGTTGGAGACCTTCTCTTGCTGTTTGCTTGCATGCAAGATTTTGGTGAAAATATAGTCATTATTTAACGTTATTTCTATTAGGTATTATATTATTTCCCCACCTCTATTATTTTCAATGAGAATGTGTTACAGTGCCTGTGAGTGGCAATGTGTGTTGTTAGACTTGTTCCAAGTCTAGTCCTGAGTAGACCACCTGCTGTTCTGTGAGTTTTTGGGCAGAGATAACTTTAGTAGTGTTGTTTGTGAATGCCAATGGTCTTGCTGTTTTGTGAGCTGTGTTTGCATTTACATGCCCCTCCTGAAACTCCCTCTTGTCACTTTCTATACCCCTAATTTTCCTTCTCTAAAACACTCCCATTTACTAGTAGATATTCCCAAATTTTCCAACCCTTCCCCTTGTTCTCTCCTAAATGTAGTACTAAGTTGTAAATAAATATGTGCAGTGTTCTCTGCATAGAAAGGACAGATGAGGTGGCTCTCTCCTCATGTAGGATTGTGAATTGTATTTAGTAATAAATAGGTAGAACAATTTTTGTATTACTTTACATACAACAAAATAATGTTTGTTAACCGGGCTAACCCCCTGTATAAGTGGGAACTTTAATCCGACTGCCATAACGCAATGCCACTGTAGGCACTATTTCTGAAGAGGCCTGGGCATCACAGTAATGACACACTATCTCTTGACTTAAACCTAATAATCTTCTCGCACTATCTTTTTTTGACTTTAACACCCCAATCTTTGTGGGCACTTGAAATAGTCACTCACAATCTTTGTGTTTCTTCACACACTATGACTTTTGTTTGGAATTCAACATGATTATCTTCACACACTACCTGTGTTGTGACTCAAACATCTGTTCATATTACCACTCTGGGGACGTGGCCATGATTATCTTCACATACTATCTATGTCAGACCTTGGACATTATCTGCACACACAATCTCAGTAGGGAATTGAAAAAAACTGTAGTCACACATTATGTGGAGGCTTGAATGGGCCAATAATCACACATTATCTCTCTGGGGACTTGGGTATCATTATCTACACACACTGTCACTGTGTGGACATGACCATGAGAGCCGCCATACACTATCTTTGATTGGGATTGAACACCATTGTAATCACAAACTAAGTGGATGCTTGAATTTGCCTATAATCACACGTTTTTTGTGTGGAGACTTAAATATTATATTCACACACCATCTTTGTGGTGACTTGAACTTGATCACCTTCAAACACAATCACTGTGAGGTTTTGAACTTTCCTGTAATAACTCTATCTCTATGGGGACTTGAACATCATTATCTACACAATGTGTCTGTGTGGAGACTTGGACATCAACTTTCACGCACTATCTTTGTGGGAACATGATCATCATTACCTTCTACCACCATCTCTGTTAGGTCTGGAACCTTCCTAACATCACACACTAACTTTGTGGGGATTTCAACCTTATTATCTTCACATGCAATATTCATAAGACTTAAAAATCCCTATAAACACATACTATGTATGTGCAGATGTGAACATGCGTATAATCATATACTGTCCCTGTTTGAATGTAAACATCATTACCATCATCTGTCTGGGGACTTAAAGGTTATATTTAAACACTATCACTGTAGGGATTTAAAGACTATAATATTTGCACACTATCTTTGTGGAAGCTCGAACATCCTGATAAACAATAACTTTGTGACAGATTGTGCATCCCAGTAACCACACACTATCTCTGTTGCAACTTGAACATCCCTGTAAACACACGCACCCTTTGTGGGTACTTGAACATATCAATAAACACATTAATTGCAGGGATATTTAAACATTATATTCACATATTATCATTAACGCGACTTGAACCTGATCTTCACACACAATTTGTATATGGTCTTAAACATTCCTATAGTCACTCCCTATCCCTGTGGGGACCTAAACTAAACACCCTTTACTTCACATGCAATCTTTTTAAGACTTAACCATCCCTATTATCACAAACTATGTATGTGCACATTTGAAGATGCCCTTAATTCCAGTTTGAATATGAACATCCTTACCATCGCACTCTATGTGTGTAGGGACAAGAAGATTATATTTAAACACTATGGCTGTGGTGACTTGATCAACCACATAACCACACACTATCTTTGTGGGGACTTGACAATAACAGTCAATTCTGTATTTAATGTACTTGAAAAAGAAAGAAAACAGTTTACAAATGCTGTCCACTGATCTGATAATGCATAAAGGGAGACTTCCTACTGAATGCACAGATATGCATGTTAAGAAAAAGCAGACCAATACTAGTAGAAAGCACATGTGACCTCTGATACCGATGGACAATGCTTTGTTTTATGCTTCCTTGGACAGTGTGATTGTGATAAAGTGTCCGAGTTGGGGGTTAGGAAATTGTGATGCTAAGATTACTATATTAGGCAAATTGTATCCCTCATTACAATTTGTGGTCAATGCTATATGGGAATATTGCCTAGAGAAATACCAATACTGCAGGAATCCGCTTTAACCAAGTGAGGTATTACCTCCCTAAAACAGCTTATTTTTCTAAGAATGGGAGGAAACACAGCAATTTTGTACATTTGCCCCCATTGCCATCTGCAAGATTCAGAATATTGGATTCTTCCATCACAAATGTTGCCAGAATTTAGCTGGCAATACATGTGCAATTATATATCTCGGGACTGATGGAAATGTAGCCCACAGGGTAAAATTAAAAGCTGGGAGCAAACTCAGGTTCACAGTCAAATGACTGAATATTCTGAATGAGGTTCTTGAGAGTTTTGCCGGTGGAATTTCCATTCAGCAGTTTAGTAGATGTACATCCTCTGACAAAGTAACAGTTATAGAAAACTAATGCATCAGAGTTTGACACTAAAGTGGCAAACTTTGTGGGCGAGTAGCCACTTTGGGGAAAGTCATCTCCCATTTCATGGCATTCTCACAGCTCAAACTCTAAGCATATGTGGGGGATCTGATAATGCAGATGCTGTGGGCGAACCACCACCAACTGCAGTTTTTTTTAGAACCCAATGTAGTGGTATTCAGTTATCGACCTCAGAAGATAGAAGGCTGAGTTGCCCTTGCCAGAACTCAAACTGAACAAAACTACCATTCTCTACATAACTCACCCTTGTGCGGATAACTCAGTGTCCCACTTTACCAGTAGTGCCTGTTTGGTTATTTTCAAACCTTGGGGTTTCATAGGTGCTTTTAGCTAGGTATGCAGCAATGCCTTCACTTTTACAGACATTGAAAGATATCTTCATAGTTCATCTACTATAAACTTTTAGGCAGACACTTATGATATGCTGAATACCCAGTAATTTGAAGTACATGTATGTTCATTGCGGTTACTTCAGAAATGCTTTTGGGTTTGTCTGGATAATGTGAATACAGAAATGAAGTTAATGAATATAAATGCTCATACACTTTACCACCTAAATATTTAGTTTCGAATATTGTGGGCAAAATATTGTCAAGACAAAGACATTGGGAGCCATAATATTGTTGCATCATCAGATTACCATTAGAATAAGTATTAGGTAAGGTTTAGGATTAGGTTGAGGACAAGGGATAGTTTCACAGTCATTGCAAAGCTTAAGGTCAGGACTATGGTTTCATTCAGGATGCTGCATTTAGGCTCCTAGCTTCAGAGCTAGGTTTAGTGCTAGAGTTAGATTGAGGGTTACGTTATGTGGTTATATGTGGCAAGAAGGTGAAATGTGTCTTTGCTATGCACACTTGCAGCATGAGCTCTGATCACCATGAAATGACTTACTTTAGTGTCCAAAAAGCCATAGAGAAATGTTAATATTCATCCTGTAGTGCATAGTTTACAGTAATTTTCACTTAACATCTTTTCAAGAAAGTTTGCTCAAACAATACTAGGAGTGGCCTCTCTGCTCTGGGAGACCATATTATGGAAAATACATCTTCTCTAAAAACAGATTCACAATTCTTAAATAGTATTAGATTCATATTTTGTTTAGCAGTATTCACTGTCCTGGGTTGATGCGGTTAAGCAGATGTGTTTGTCAATGTGAGATTTAGGCAAGCTGATTGTATGATGGGTGGCTACAGTAACCGGGCAAGTCTTCCTTTTGCAGGATTCTCTACCAAGGGAGCGTCTAGCTGCTTGATTATCACTGCCATAGCAGCTTTAGTACCTGGTTAGGAGTTGTGTAATAGTAAGGAATCCTTGCATTAGAGCAAGCACTAAATTTGGAGGAAACCTCCCCTTTGGTAGGTCCTCAACCATAGCCACGGTTTAGTGGATTGTATTCTACTGGAGATTTTCATCTAAGTTCAGTGCCTTCTACAAACATTGGAGGATTTCCCATCATGACCCAAGCCTATATCAAACCATTATTTTCTATATTAAGGCTATATTTTATTTCCTGATGAGATAAGTAGATTTTAGAACAGGGAAGTAATGGGAGATCATCCACGTTGTAATATGCGCTTGATTCTTGGACTGTGGAGGGTTTTTGTCATCATAGGTATAGCATGACAAATGGTGAGGCCCTGAGGGACTTGGAAGCGATAGTCAGAGAGTGGTGACAAGCTGGTATTTGGGCCTAGACAGCTTGGCGGATCCAGGCGGCGAACTTATTACGAATAGCGCAGAGGGTGATAACTAGACCCAGAATATTGGTGACTACAACTAGCACCAGGAGTGCGCGTGATAATCCATTCCGACCAGACCGGATACCTGTGAGATCGACGTGGCGAGACAGGGTTGCCAAGGGCATGATGGGGAAAACCCGACCCAAACGGGGCGGGGGCAGTCGGCCCGGGACAAAGAGGCGAGCCCGCCGGCAATGCAAGAGCTGCAGCAGTCACCGGCTGATGGACTTCCGCAGCAGCAAGTCGACCAGATTTTGCAGGCTATAGCGGCCACGCGAGACACACTGCAGGCGGATATAGCGCAAGTGACGCAGAGCTTGGGTCTGCTCAGAGCGGATCATAGTAAGTTGGCAGACAGAGTGAAAACGGCTGAAACTGCCCTGGAAGGCATAGAACCGACTACCAAGGAGTTAACGGCCCAAATGAAAGAAGTGCAGAGTCGGCTACATACATTGGAACAGAGAGCGGAGGATGCAGAAGGGAGAAACCGGCAAAGTAACATTCGCGTAGTGGGTTTGCCGGAAGGAGTGGAGGGAAAGAACATGCTGGACTATTTAGAAACCTGGCTGAAAACTGTAGTAGCTCCGGAAGGCCTGACCCCCTTTTACGCGCTAGAAAGAGCGCATAGAGTGCCGGCGAGACCGCTGGCGCCGGGGCGCTCACCCAGACCGGTGATTGCTAAATTCCTGCATTATAAAGATAGAGACTGGCTCTTGGCCGAAGCGTGCACGAAGGGGCCGTTCAAAGTGGACAATGCTTCTGTAACACTATTCCCGGACTATACGTGAGAAGTCCAGCGCAAAAAGGGCATCATACCTGGCGGTCAAAAAGGCGCTGCGTGAGAAGGGTCTGCAGTATGCTCTAATGTATCCGGTGCACTTAAAAATCCTGGTCGACAACAAGTCCTACTTTCACAACACCCCGGAGGATGCGTGGGACTGGCTAGAGCGCTATAAGGCTGGAGCTGAGCAACCATCTCAAGATGGAAAGAGGATCCCGACACAGCCTAAACCTAGACGAGTTCCGAAGTATTGTAGTCGACGACCGAGATCTCCAAGGCCGACATTGCGGCAAGCGGAAAAGGAGAGATCGGCAGCGGTAGAGGCAGTAGCGGCGTTATCCAAGACAGGGATGGACTCGCATAGCGACAAAGGGGACTCGGAGCTGGGCACAGGTGAATCGGACACAGATGCCTCACAAGCGGACAGTGTGCGGCTGCCACATGTGACAGCGGGTACAGCTGACGAGCTGGTGGACTTGTGAATAGTTCCTCCTGAGCATTTGAGGCTCATTCCTCATTAAATGGTCTGTATATTGCTGGACGGGGGGGGGGACATAGCTTACTGAGGCTGGGTGACGGCGAGTGCGGGGCAAACTGGGCCTCTTTGGACCTTTGAGCCTACCCCCAGTGTTATAGGGTGTTTGAGATTCCTTGGGGTCTGAACACTCTGGTTGCTTTACTAGTTTGGATGGGTGTGCAGTTTGGGGCATCTGTCCTGGGGAAGGGATGTTGGGGTATGTTTAGTTTTGTTGAGGGATGCCAAAGGGGAACCAGTGTGTCCAGTTGAATCACTTTCTCTCCTGAGGCACAGCCGGGAGCCACGCTACTCTGTTCGATTTTAAACTGCTTATTTGTGTGATTTTAATACACTGTTTACCTACCTGTGTGTAACGAAGGATTCATCTTGGCCACTCCCTGACCCCCTAAACAGCCGATTCAGCGCTGCAGCGGGCGGGCGAGACCAGCCTTGATTGTAATTACCGCCTCTCTCGCCTGAGCAGGCCACGCCCACTTATTTAGGCCACGCCCCTTTCCAACCTCCCTTTCACCTGTATATAGGATGTGTCCATACCGGAAGCGCAGCGGACGTGCGCAGCGGGCGCGCCGTTTGCGCACCAAAGGCGCGCCTAAGGCAAGCCCGTCTGCGCCCGTCCGCGGCCGGACGGGGCCCGGGCCATGTCACTCTGCCCAAACTACTACCTTCACTCCCAGGGACCTGATTGCTCTACACTCACTGAGGTCACTGGACACCACCAGCTCCACATGCCTGCAACAACTAGGTATTTATCAACCTCGGAGTACCTTTCCTGAGTTACAGTCCCTCCCGTCCCTTCTCACTTCTGAACCCTCAGTTCTTCCTCCTCCTCCTAAACCCCCACTCGCTGAGGTACCCGCTAATATGGAATTAGCGGTTATCTACCTTAATACTCGTTCACTTGTCAGACACCAACCTGACATTTTCCACCTCCTAGACTCGGACCGACCCGACGTTCTTCTCCTAACCGAGACTTGGCTGAATGAGGATTCCTCCCCCGACATTCTAGCAGCCATCCCTCCGGGGTATTATATACTCCACGCCAATAGGCCCGCCGGCAAACTAGGAGGCGGCGTAGCCGCCATTATCAATCTCTCCCTCAGGTTCACTTCCCTCTCCCTCCTCACCATTCCTCAGGTGGACTGTCTGGGAATTAGACTCGAATCTTCTGTCTCCCCTCTTACCTGTGTTCTGGTATACCGTCCCCCACAATCTATGCCTAATTTCTATTCGAATTTTGGTGACCTACTCTCTCAGCTTACCATCAACAATTCTAAACTCCTAGTCCTGGGAGACTTCAATTACTGGCCGTCAGACACCCATGAAAGCCCCCAATCCCTGGCTTTCACTGATCTTCTAACTGGGCTTAATGGTATCCAACACATTCATCTACCCACTCACCCCAAGGGCCATATCCTTGACCAGGTGTGGACCTACAACCTCGAAATCAAGTCGCTCACGATCTCACCCTGCCACTGGTCCGACCACCATTTAATTTCTTTTCTCCTTCTGGTCCCTCCCCCGCCCCCTCTCAGCCCAGGCCCCAGCCTCCACGCTCGTAACTGGAACAAAGCTGACGTTGATTTATTCATCACTTCTTTAACATCTTCGGTCTCGGCCACTCTTGGCCCCATCGACTCCCAAGAAGTTGCACTAGTCGACTGGCTAGAACATGCCAGCGACAAGGTTGCCCCCCTTAAATTAATAAGATCCAAGCGCCCCCACGACGCACATCGATGGTTTTCCGATAGTCTCAAAACCTTAAAACTAGGTCTCCGCCAGGCCGAGCGCCGCTGGCGCAGAAGCTACGATCCTGCAAAGAAACTACTCTTTCTAAAATTATTGGGAGAGTACAAACTAGCTATATCAGCTGCTAAAACCGCCTACTTTTCCACCAAAATCCTCAACTCTGCGCAGAAATCTAAAGATATCTTTGCAATCGTAGACGAGCTTTCACACCCGGACAGGGTAACTCTTAAACCTCTTCCGTCTCAAGCACTCTGCGACTCCCTCAACTGTTTTTTTATAGAAAAAATTATCAAAATCAAAAATAGCATCTCCTCCACTCCCCCGGCTATACCCTTCACTGAGGCTGCACCTTATGTCAACCCTCATCTTCTGACTCAGTTCCCCCAGATATCAGAAGAAGTCTTCATCAGTCTGCTTAACAAAGTCTCCTCTGGTTCCCCCACAGATTGCTGCCCCCCGCGATTCTCCGGGCTGCCTTCTCAGCCTGCCCCTTCCCTCCACTGGCCCTCCTGAACAACTCCCTTCTGCTTGGTGAGGTTCCCAGTCAGTTTAAGAACGCGGAAGTAGTACCTATCTTGAAGAAACCCAGCGCCGACCCTACGATCATGGCCAACTTCCGTCCCATTTCCCTCCTTCCCTACCTTAGCAAAATACTTGAGTCATATGTCACCAGCATCCTCAGTTCCTTTATTGAGGACTCCAACTTCCTGGACCCTCAACAGGCTGGGTTTAGACCAGCCCACTCAACCGAGGCGGTCATTCTCTCTGTAATGGAGGAACTCCGCAGAGGTGCTGACTCTAACACCAGCCAAGCCTTAATCCTTTTGGACTTGTCGGCAGCCTTTGACACGGTCGACCACTCCATCTTGGTCGACCGTGTCAAGGAGGCTGGTACTGGAGGGACGGCCCTCGACTGGGTTCGCTCCTTCCTGACGAACCGCCACCAATCTGTTCGAATCTCCCAATTCTCGGCGGATAGGATGAAACTCACCTGCGGAGTCCCGCAGGGCTCGTCTCTGTCTCCGCTCCTTTTTAATTTATACCTTACCCCCCTGATTCGCTCCCTCCGGGGAAGGAATGTCACTGCATTTAACTATGCAGATGACATTCAGCTCATCTTCAACCTTGACTCGCAGGAAGCGGCCCAGGACTTCCAGTCCACCCTTTGTCATATCAGCGACTGGATGGGCGCTCATCACCTCAAGCTTAACCCCGACAAGACGGAGCTCGTTCTTGTCGGAGGCTCAGCCAATCCCTGGAACTCCACCTTCTGGCCCCTTTCCCTTGGCCCCCCCCCTAGTCCCGCTGATAAAGTAAAAAGCCTAGGGGTCTACATCTCACAGGATCTTTCCATGAATCATCAGATCAGCGCCACAGTTTCCTCCTGCTTCCATCAGCTCAGAAAAATCCGAAAAATAGCTCACTTCCTGACCACTGAAGCTCTCACCCTGGCGTTGTTGGCGCTAGTCATCTCCCGGATTGACTACGCCAACGCCCTATACGCAGGCATTCCGCAATACCAAATAAAGAGACTTCAGTTAATCCAGAATCAGGCCGCCCGTCTAATCTACCGTCAGCCAAAACATCACCACGTCCGTCCCCTCCTCAAAGCCCTTCATTGGCTTCCTGTGTCGGAACGCTGCAAGTTCAAACTTGGCTGCCTAACCCATAAATCCCTGGCCGGCATCGGCCCCTCTTTCATCTCCTCTCTTCTCCATCCGTACGCCCCCCCCCCCAGACACCTCCGTTCCTCCCGTCACGCCCTCCTCCAGACACCTAGGTTCAGGGGTAAAAAGCACGGAGGCCTTAGATTCTCCTTTCTGGCCCCCTCACTCTGGAACTCTCTACCTTTGGACCTCAGACTCTTCTTCCTACCCTCACTTTAGGTCTCTCCTAAAAACTCACCTTTTCCGCGGTGTCTATACATAAAGTTTCTCTTTCTCCCCTCTCTGCCTCCTCCTGGGTTAGTGATCAGCGCCAAGAAACCGTCCGGTGAACGCAGCGCTCTACAAATCCTTTTTACATTACATTACATTACATTACAAGCTGAAGATAGATGGGGATAGGGGATAAGATAATGACCTCCAACTCTGCCTTTAAGTGCATAACCTGGAATGTTAGGGGTCTCCACACTATGGCCAGGCACCATCAGGTGCATGCCTACCTGGTACGCAGGGGAGCACACGTCGCTCTGTTACAAGAGACGCACCTCACGTTGGCAGAGGGGAAGGCGCTCCAGCGCAGATGGCGAGGGCAGGTATACTACACTACTTATTCGGCATACGCAAGAGGTGCGTTAGTATGGATCAGGGTGGGAGTGCCATTCCAATTGACGAATAAGATGATTGACCCTGAGGGGCGCTATGTCCTGCTGGTGGGGCACCTGATCGGGGTGGATATCATGATAGGGAGCATATACGCTCCAAATGTTGAGCAAGGAAGTTTCTTTGACCGTCTGTCTGGAGTCATGGCTGCGCTTGCGCCGGGCTCGTTGCTTTTGGGGGGAGACTTTAATTCTGTGCTGGATGTAGCCATAGACAGGTCTCACCCACCGTTACCTGGGTCGGTGAGCGCGAGACTGGCAGATAAGAGGCGGGGATGGCAGTCAAACTGGAACTTAGTAGATATATGGCGGGAGCAGCACCAACAAGAGCGAGATTATTCATATTATTCTGGTCTGCATGATCTGCATATTCGGTTGGATGCGATGCTGGGAACGCCCGATGTCTGTATTAAAGTGCAACACAGTGAATATTTGGCCAAAACATTGTCAAATCATAACCCCCTGCTGATCCACTTGGGGTGGCACAAAGAGCGGGCGTTGATACCAACTTGGAGATTGCGCCCTGAAATACTAGAAGACCCGGTGTTTCGGGAAGAGCTCCAACAGGGGATCTCCCACTATTTTAATGAAAACGAAAATACAGCGACAACAATAGCGATAGAATGGGAGGCCTTCAAGTCAGTGGTCCGAGGGATGTGTATTTCTAAGAAGGTGGGGGTAAGGAAAACTTTACTGGATGATATACAGAGGGCGGACGAGCGATTGCGAGAAGCAGAAAGGCGTAGTCATACATTGGAGAGGGATCAAAAAGAGGTGTTGGGAGCGAGAGAGGAAGTAGCACGGCAAGTTGAGAGCCTCAGGGCGTTTGCTTATAAAGCGTATAATGCGCGAATGCATGACGAGGGGGACAAAATGGGTACGCTTTTGGCGCGACTTGTAGCTCCTGATAATAGAGGAGCGCCAATACTAGGGTTTCGAACTTCGACAGCTAAGATGGAATATACCCAACTGGGAATAAACGATATGTTCGCGTGCTATTATGAAACGCTATATCGTAGTATGGGAGCAGAGGATGGCGAAGAAATGGAGAGTTACTTTGGTGGGTTGACTTGGCCCCAGTTGGAGAAGGAACACTCGTTAGCATTGGGACAAGAGATATCGCTAGGTGAAATCCGGTCAGCAATTAAGCACATGGCCCGAAATAAGACCCCGGGAGCTGATGGGCTACCAATAGAGTTCTACGCCACTTTTGTAGATATACTGGCGCCCCGGCTGCAAGCGCTGTATAAACACGCCTGGATGGCGGGAACACTGCCAACCACGACCCGGGAGGCCATTTTTATTCCCATTCTAAAACCAGGCAAGGACCCCGCTGAGCTGGCAGCGTATAGACCGCTGTCAATGTTAACAGTGGATTTTAAAATCTTAAGCAGGATACTAGCGACGCGACTACTCCCTTATATGACATCCCTAGTCCATGGAGATCAGGGGGGGGTTTATCCCGAAACGAAATACGGCTGGCAATATTAGACACCTCCTGCGTGTCCTAGAGGCACAGCAGGACTCTACGACGGGAGCGGCGGTGTTGGCTGTAGATATTGAAAAGGCCTTTGACAGCCTAGAATGGTCTTTCTTATATTATGTGATGGGGAAAATGGGCATAGGAGAAGATTATGCGAGATGGACGCGGATCCTCTAAACTGAGGCCATGGCTAGAGTGCGAACGGGCACGACGATCTCTCGGGGGTGTAAAGTAGAGCGAGGGACGAGACAGGGTTGTCCTCTCTCCCCGCTGCTATTTGCAATAGCAATAGAACAATTAGCCATGTTGGCGCGCACGGGAGAGCATTACCGGGGCCTAGCACTGCAGGAGGATGTGCAATATATCTCGCTGTATGCAGACGATCTATTAATGTTTTGGGGGACGCCGGAGAGGCGAAACAATTGCTGACTGGATATGGGAATAGATCGGGGCTGCATGTTAATTGGTCAAAGACTTGTCTATTCCCGTTGAGGCCGAGCCTACCTGCGCCGGCCCAGGTGCAAGGGGTCCGATGGGAGGCGCAGTGCCTGCCCTATTTGGGAACACTAATTTACCATACTCAGGACGGGCTCCTGGAGGGCAACATTAGCCGAGCAATACGAGGAGTCAGGGGGAGTATGGAGTTCTGGACCACCTTGAAGATGTCGGTAGCAGGGCGAGTGGCACTGATAAAAATGGAAGGGGCAGATTTACAAGAAAGTGACGCATTTGTAGAGATGCGTCACTTTCCCTGCGCCAACATGCCAAATCCTTGTGTCACCATGGATGCGCCGTATTTACAATACGGCGCAACATGGTGCAAGGATTGACAGATGCGTCAGAAATTCTGACGCATCTGTTGATGGCAAAGTCACGCATTGCTGGAGTCGTGTCGCAAGCATGACGCAACTCCAGCAATGCTCAGGGGCGCCCTATGCCTAACATGCTGCGTCAATTCTTAAGCCTGCTTCAAGCAGGCGCAGGGTTTTGACGCAGAATGTACGTAAAAGTGACTCAGTGAAATCTTGTAGATTTCACTGCGTCACTTTTACGGGGCTTCGTGCGACGGAACACCCACCCTGCATACATTAAACCTGATGCAGATTTAATGTGGCACAGGTCTTCACAACGTGACGCATCTCCCTAGATGCGTCACGTTGTAAATAGGCCGCAACTTTTACGCTGCTGCTGCGTCACAAAAGTGACGCAACAACGGTGCAAAAGTGACGCAAGGGGCTTGTAAATCTGCCCCGTAGTGTTACCGAGACTGCTATACTATTTTAGGACCCTCCCAATATGGATACCTGGAGCGATGCTCCGGCAGCTAAAAACGATGGTGGGAGATTTCTTATGGGGGAATGGTAGGAGACGGGTTGCTCTGGATACAATGATGCGCCCCAGGGCGGCGGCAGGTTGGGCAGTGCCTGACTTTGAAAGGTACTATCTGGCAGCCCAGCTCCAGTGGCTCACACAGGCAGTGCCAGCGACGTTTCGAGGGCCATACCCAGGCAACAACTGCTGGGTGCCACGGCATGTGCTCTCCTATGTCTTGCTAGGGCAGAAGCTGCGTAGAGACACCATTACGAACGAAGAAAGAACGCTGCAGCGGTGCTGGGTCAGGAGTCATAAAAAGCATGGAGTGGAGCGCCCTTACGCGCCTGAGCTCCCGATAGGGGCATGCACGGCGCTACCCCACGGAGGAGACTGGTCAGCTCTGGGAGAGTGGGAGGAGAAGGGGGTATTTATGGTGGGCGACCTCTATGACGATGGTGCCTTGCTGTCGTTCTCGATCTTACGAGACAGATGGGTAAGTTACTTACCTGTAATCCTAGTTCTCTTCCAGGGGTATCCTCATCAAAGTCATAAGCACTGAATATTCCCGCCCATGTGCGGGGACCCCGGAAATAATAAAATTATATATGTAAAAAGCATACATATATACAGCTCTGTATATGTATAAACATATATCATTTTTTCCAAGCAAATGCAGCTCCCATAAAAGGCTAGGCAATGTAAATATACACATCCAATAACACATATATATATATATATATATATATATAAAGGTATAACAATACACCTAAATCTCTTTTTTTTTTTTTTTTTTTTTAATGAGGTAAACACTCATGAGAAAGCAAAAAATAAAGAGAACAAACTGTGGAAAAACACAGATGCACAACACATTGCCAGCCTGCAGGCTGCATTGCAATATAATACCATAGAGACTAAAAAGCCCTGTACAGGTAAAAACTGGCACCGTGCCTTTAAGGCAGCCCTGACTTCCATATCCCATCATGCCTCAGGGGTGACAGTTAGGTCAGTTGTTCTTTGCGGGACCGTAGTCCTAAACACAAAGATATATCCTTTCCATAATGAATAATACACTTCTTCTCATTTGCCTGGGGAGGTGGGTGGGTTGCTTATGACTTTGATGAGGATACCCCTGGAAGAGAACTAGGATTACAGGTAAGTAACTTACCCTTCTCTTCCAGGGGATCCTCATCAATAGTCATAAGCACTGAATAGAGTAGCAAGCTCCCCTTCCACCTGCAGGCAAATGAAACTAAGGTTGTATCACCCATGGAGAAAGAGAATCATGAAAATGATTATGCATGGAACAGATTCCTCAAGGAGGCTTGTCCTACTTGAGTGTCTGCTCTGGTGTCCGAATCCAGACAATAATGCCTGGTAAAAGTGTGGACAGATCTCCAAGTAGCTGCCTTGCAGATCTCGGAGAGTGGGACATTATTGAGAAAAGCCGCGGTAGCCGCTTTTCCTCTTGTCGAATGCGCTTTAGGGCGCGCCCCCAATGGTTTCTGAGCCAGTTGGTAGGCCAATGTAATACTTGAAACAATCCACCTAGCAATGGAACGTTTGGATGCAGCAAAGCCCATACGGACAACCCCATAGTTCACAAACAATTGATCAGATTTCCTGACATTCTTAGTCCTATCTAGGTAGAATTTTAGGACCCTTTTGACATCTAGAGAATGCAACGCCCTCTCTGCCGGAGAGGAGGGGTTGGGAAAAAAGGTTGGTAAGGAGATGGCTTGGTTTACATGAAACTCCGATACCACCTTGGGTAGGAACGAAGGAGGAGTTCTCATCACCACCCTATTTAGATGAAAAATTGTGTAGGGTTCTTTAGAACAGAGGGCCTGTATCTCACTGACCCTCCGTGCTGAAGTGATGGCTATTAAAAATGCTGTCTTCCATGTGAGGTGCTGTAGGGTAGCCTTATGAATAGGTTCAAAAGGCGAACCCATGAGCTTTGACAGAACCAAGTTTAGCTCCCAGGAAGGAGAGGGAGGTCTAACAGGGGGATAGACTTTGAGTCCTTGCAAGAAATCCTTCACTACCTGCACTTTAAAAAATGACTGCTGTGAAGGCGAACGCCTGTATGCTGTTATGGCTGCTAAGTGAACCTTTATGGATGAAAATTTCAACCCTGCCCTTGCTAAATGTAGAAGATAGGGCAAAATTACATCCTCCTGGCATTTAGTGGGATCATAATGATGCTGAGCACACCATATATAAAATCTTTTCCACTTACAGAAGTAGGAGTGTCTTGTCGAAGGCCTCCTGGCTTCCTTCAGTATGGACATACACTCTTGAGGGAGGTTCAGATGGCCATACTGGAGGACTTCAGGAGCCATGCTGTTAAGCTCAGCGAGGGAAGGCTGGGATGGTAAATCTTCCCCTGCATCTTGGATAACAAGTCCGGCCTGCACGGCAGCTGCTTGTGGGGGCGGATCGACATGTGTAGGAGATCCGTGTACCACCACTGCCTCGGCCAGTCCGGTGCTATGAGGATCATCTTGGCAGATGAATTCTGTAGCTTGGTCACCACCTTGGGAATTAGTGGGAGAGGCGGAAAAGCGTACACAAATGTCATTGACCAATTGATCAAAAGGGCATTCCCTAGGGATCCTGGTCGATGGTATCTTGAGGCGAAGCCTCGGCATTTTGTGTTTTGCTCGTCCGCGAAGAGGTCCACTTGCGGGCGCCCCCATTCCTCGAAGATGTCTTCTAACACCTCGTCGTTGATCACCCAGTCCTCTGGTTCTTGAAAATGCCGACTGAGCAAGTCTGCTTGCACGTTGAGTTCTCCTGGTAGGTGCACCGCTTTCAATGAGATGTTCCTTGCTAGGATCCAGTGCCACAGGGACTGAGCTTCCAGCGAGAGCGTTCTGGATCGAGTACCCCCCTGCTTGTTCAGGTAGTACATTGTGGTGGTATTGTCCGTCTGTACTAGAATGGTACTCGTCGTGATCGCAGGCAGGAACGCTTTGAGGGCTAGGTGGACTGCCCTGAGCTCCAGCATGTTGATGTGGTACAACTGCTCGCTGCTGGACCACCGTCCCTGAGTTTGCAGAGTCCCAAAATGCGCACCCCATCCCTGAAGGGATGCGTCGGTGATTAAGGTCTGAATTGGGGGCTCTTGATGGAAGGGGATCCCCATTTGTAGATTCCTTGGCTTCAGCCACCACTTGACTGACTGTTTGGCTGCAGAGGAGAGGCAAACCTTTTCTTCCCACAGGGAGTTCCTTTGATCCCATTTGTCCTCGAGATCTTGCTGGAGAGGACGCATCCTTAGCCTGGCATTGGGCACTAGGAAGATGCAGGATGCCATGGCCCCTAGCAGAGATGAGATTTGCCTTGCCGACGACAGATTGCTGGTTATGATCTGTCTGCCTTTTAGCATAATGGATGACTGTCTTTCCTCCGAAGGAAACACTTTTCCTACTACGGAGTCTATAGTTGCACCCAGGTAGTGGATCCTCTGCGTTGGTGAAAAATTGGACTTTTTGACATTCACTCTGAGACCCAACTTGCGACATAAGTTCAGGCATAGCGACAGCTGTGACCGCACATTCTGTGGTGATGAGCCCTTTATTAGCCAGTCGTCTAGGTAGGGATAGACGAAGACTCCTGCGCGTCTCAGAGCAGCCGCTACTACTGCCACGCATTTTGTGAATACTCGAGGAGCTGACTTCAGGCCAAATGGGAGGACTTTGAACTGATAGTGAGAGTTGCCTACCACAAACCTGAGAAATTTTCGATGATTCCTTAGGATGGGAATATGGAAATATGCATCCTGAAGGTCCAGTGAACACATCCAATCGCCCATCCGGAGAAGAGGATCTATTTGGTGGAGCGCCAGCATGCGAAATTTTTCCTTTCTTATGTGCTTGTTCAGTATCCGTAGGTCTAAAATGGGTCTGAACTCTACCTTCACACTCCTCTTTTGGATGAGAAAGTATCTGGAGTAAACTCCCTTTCCTCTCTGGTTTATGGGCACTTTCTCTATTGCAGATTTGAGTAGTAGCGTCGCTACCTCTTCTCTGAGCTGCTTTAGATGCTGGGATGAATTGACAGGAGGAATCGATGGGGGGTGACTTTTGAAACGAAGCGAGTACCCATGACGCAGTATATTCAGTACCCACTTGTCCTTTGTGATGGATTGCCACTCTGGAAGATGATGTGCAACACTTCCTCCCACCGGAGCGGTGGACAGCATCGGAGGAAGCGGCTTCTCATTGCTTCCCCGGAGCTTTGTTTCCAGCATTAGACTGCCTGTTACCTCGTCCCCTGGATGGCTTGCGGGACTGGTATTGTTGTCTCTTTTGACCTTGCTGGTCCTGGTTCTTTTGCCAATGAGGGGTTTGAACCCTCTGTTGGTAACTGCGCCTGTCATTTCCCTTGCGGCGTCGAAACTCTTTTCTCTTTTCAAGCCCGACAGCTTTCATGGTCTCCAGCTCTGCCTTCATACGGGCCATTTCTTCGTCTGCATGGGACCCAAAAAGAGAACTACCGGAGAAAGGCAGATTTAAAATTCTTGCCTGCGCTTCCGGTTTCAAGGCCGTCAATCTAAGCCAGGATGATCTTCTGGCTGTGACTCCATGTGCATATTCATGCGCTGCCAGTGTTGCCCCATCTGCCGCTGCACTTATGATCTGGTTAGAAACCAGACTCCCCTCATGCAAAATCTCTTCAAAGTCCCGTCTGTCCTCTGATGGAACTTTGTCAATGAACCTCTGCAGAGAGTCCCATAATGACCTATCATAGCGCCCCAGAAGAGCCGAGGCACTCGCCACCTTAAGGCTTGAGGATGCTGAGCCGCAAACTTTTCTCCCCCAGGAGTCTTGTGTCTTACTGTCTTATCTGGTGGCACCGTTGAAGACCCAGCTACTGCATGTGTCTTCCTGGCAGCGGCGGTGATGACAGAGTCCGGTGGAGGATCCGATTTAAGGAATAGAGGATCCTCCGGAGCTGGACGGTACTTTTTTAGAATTCTCGCCGGCGCCGTTTTGGTGGTTGCTGGTGTGAGAAAGATATCCATTACCGGTTGTAGCAAACCGGGGACTAACGGCAATAAAGGGCGTGACACTGTGCGTTCATGAAGAGTTTCAAAAATTATGGATGAAGTGATCTCCTGAACCGGCATAGGGATATTTAATTTTGTAGCTCCTCTACACAACACTTCTTGAAACGTAGAAATATCATCTACCGGAGATACCCGAGAGGGTGGCGTCTCCGAGAGTGTCGGTGAATAATCCCTTTTGGATGATCTGGAAGAAGGGGAGGTAGAAGGGGTCCTACGGCGCCTTCTCTCTGATCTGGTCGACTCTCTTCTGCGGGAGGGAGACCTGGATCGCCTTCTTGGTGCTCGAGAGTGACTTCGGGATTCCCTTTCTCGAGATCTTGGTCTGATCGGTGTCGCTGGGAATACCACGCCCCTTATTCTTGTTAGCGATGCCTTTATTGCGTCTGGCATAGCAGGGTCCTGAGGCATCTCCCTTACGGGACTTCGAGGTACAGCATTGTCCTCCTCCTGCGAACTTTCTCTTGCAGGTACTGGAGATTGATGCACAAGCTCTGGTGATTCTGATCTTGAACCTGAGCCCTCTGATCCTGAAGGCGAGATAGATATGAGACGCGGTGATTCAGGAGTCGTATATATCAGTCTATGAGGAGATTTCCGCCTTGAGACTGGTCGAATCGTGAGGCGAATATGTGACACCTCCTGCGTACCCTCAACAGAGGGCTGTCTCGACGGTGATAGGCCTATCACCGGAGATCTTTGACTCGAATCTTCGAGGCTCCGAGCTTCTTGTCTCGACGTCGAGATTATCTTCGACGGAGGCTTCATGTACCTCACCAAAGCTTTGGAGACCTGTGAGGACGGAGGCACCTGCCTCGACGTCGACTCCGACGGAGGCACCTACCTCGACGTCGACTCCGACGGAGGCCTTTGCCTCGACGTCGACTCCGACGGAGGCCTCTGCCTCGACGTCGACTCCGACGGAGGCTCCTGCCTCGACGTCGGCCCTGACGGAGGCGTCTGCCTCGACGTCACTCCTGACGGAGACTTCTGTCTCGACGTCGAATGCTCCGACGACGTCGAAAGCCTCTTCGCCGTCGAACGATGTTTCCTCGACGGCGATCTTGATCTTGACGGCGATCTTGGTCTCGACGTCGACTGTGGAGATCGTCTACGTACTTCTTGCGACGTCGAATGATGTCTCGCCGACCTCGACGTCGAACGATGTCTTTCTTTCGACGACGAACGATATCTCTGTGCAGACGTCGATCGATCTCTTGACGTCGACAGATGCTTTTTCGACGTTGAACTATGGCGCCGAGTCCTCGACGCCGAGCTCTTAGACGCCGTCGACGTCGAACGCATCCGCTTCGACGCTGAATCTAAAGTCGACGACGATTTTCTCTTTGCAGCACGACTTCCCCTTGACTCCTCACCTCTCAGCGACGATCCCGCCGCTGGAGTCTTCGACGCCGAGCCCGACGTCGATGGGGAGCAAACAGGGACCAACTGCTTCGACGTCGACCGTTCTGCTAGGCCATACAGCCTAATCCTCTCCCTCTCCTTCAAAGTCCTTTTGGAAAGGTCTTCACAATGATGGCAAGTTGCTGGAGAGTGAGAGTCCGGCAGACAGATAATACACACCTCATGTGTGTCTGAAGCCGCCTTCTTTTTTCCACAAGATGGACATGGAACAAATAAAGAAGGCATTTTTCTGACAAAATAGCAAAAAAAATCAGTCAGAAAAACACAGGATACAGACTTCCTCAAAGAAATTCTAAGAAGAAGTCCAATAAATCTTAAAGTAGTAATAATTCTTGACTAAAGAGTCAAAAAAGAAGAGAGCTGAATTCCAGGGTCCTGACTGAAGGAGCCGGAAAGAACAACTGACCTAACTGTCACCCCTGAGGCATGATGGGATATGGAAGTCAGGGCTGCCTTAAAGGCACGGTGCCAGTTTTTACCTGTACAGGGCTTTTTAGTCTCTATGGTATTATATTGCAATGCAGCCTGCAGGCTGGCAATGTGTTGTACATCTGTGTTTTTCCACAGTTTGTTCTCTTTATTTTTTGCTTTCTCATGAGTGTTTACCTCATTAAAAAAAAAAAAAAAAAAAAAGAGATTTAGGTGTATTGTTATACCTTTATATATATATATATATATATATATATATATATATATGTGTTATTGGATGTGTATATTTACATTGCCTAGCCTTTTATGGGAGCTGCATTTGCTTGGAAAAAATGATATATGTTTATACATATACAGAGCTGTATATATGTATGCTTTTTACATATATAATTTTATTATTTCCGGGGTCCCCGCACATGGGCGGGAATATTCAGTGCTTATGACTATTGATGAGGATCCCCTGGAAGAGAAATGACCTACCGCGGGGACACTACTTACTGCATGCAGCGCTGGTGGCGGCTATTCAACGCAGGTGGAAGACAGGGCTGATAGAACCAGAGACGTCTTTAATCTGCCAGTATGTGGCTATGGCGGCTGGCACGTTTAAGGCCATCACATGCCTTAATAGGAGAATGGAACAGGAGGGGAGGCAACCAATGGATAAACTAAAGGGGAAGTGGGAGCGGGACCTAGAGAGGGACATCCCAGACGCTACTTGGCTTAAACTAGTTGAAAGAGCATGGAAGAGTACGCGGAACGCGAGGTTTCAGCTCATACAATTTTATGTGTTACATAGGGCATATATGACCCCGAAGCATATTAGGCAGATCTTTAAGGTAGAAACGGCTGGCTGCCCTAGATGTGGGTCAGAAGGTGTGGACTTTCGGCATATGTTGTGGTCCTGCCCGAATCTGACAGCACATTGGGGAGAAGTACTTACGGCACTGGAGTTGGTCACGGAGCGAAAACTTAACAAGGACATGGGAGTGAGTTTATTGCATTGGTTTCCCCATACAAAGCACAACAAAGTGACCAGCAAATTTCTAGATCTGGGACTGATACTAGCAAAAAGGGAGATAACTAGCCACTGGAAACACAATCAGGGACCTAGAGTGTAGAGATGGAAGCATGAATTTCTTAAGTGGGCAGCGAGCGAAAGTGTGATTAAACTGCGGTTGCCGCATAGGTTGCAGAATGAAAAGATGTTGGAAACGGCGCGCGCCTGGGAGGCGCTAGTAGAGGCATTGCGCAGGCCCGATAGAGACCTGGAGGACGAAACAGACCCTCCACTAGACTGCTGAACGTTGGGGGCTGGAGAGGAGGCGTGGAGATTGGAGGCGCTATGGCCGTGGGGAGTGGCAGACAACATGGTCGTCTCATAGAGATGGCATATTTTAGGCATAAAACATATAGATTAGACTATATTGAAAATGGTACACTGAAGCGGAGCACACTGGAGGGTGGGATAGGGGGGGAAGGGGGAAGTAGTTATGTTGCTGGGGAGGGAGGAACACTGTTGGAATTAATATGCAGTAACTGTTATTATGCTGTGAGATCCTGTGAAGGGCTGTCCAGATACCATTATGTAACACTATGTTTGGAAGAGATAACTCTGAAATTCATGGACAGCAGGCAATTAGTGAACATGTAATATATGCCAAATGTGGGGTTGTTATGTTGACGATGAATACAAATAAAAAATGTTTAAAAAAAAAAAATAGGTATAGCATGACAGATGTAAATTTGATGACAGATTTGTAACAGGTCCAGTCTTCTCAAATAAAAGAACTTTAACTTCTATGTCATGTATGAATGTATTGTGTCTGATATTCCCATACCTCACACCAAGCCCAAGAGCAGTGGAATGCCTGAACAGGACCAGAAGTAAGCATAAAGTCAATAAGTACGTGGAAAAGAAGCTGGGTTGGTTATGGTTAGTGCATTGTGATGTAGTGTTCTTAAAAGAGGTGATTCTTCAACTCTTCTCTAAATTAAAGCTGCGTTGGGGCAGTCCTGATGGATACAAGGATTGTTGTTCCCGATTCTAGGTGCGGAGATGGAAAAGGCCTAATGTATGGTCTTTTTTCCAAATGTGATTGTGACTTTGCTGCAGGTATGCCAAGGTTCACCCGAGGTCATGAGCTTGTCTGCAGCATAAGGTTTGGTGCTAGTCATTAAGAGCAGCCAATGGGGTTCCATCAGGATGGGGATGATGGGTTCATATTTCTTCATGCACTGGATGAGACATGCTGCATTAAGTAAACTCACCTAAGGGATGCCATTGTGGAGTCCGGGAGGCCATGCAGTAGGGCACTACCACCATCACATTTTGGTGAATGTGGCGTTGAACAGTAGTGCTCAAGTCAATTTCTGGAAGAAATGGGTTAACTTTTTAAAAAAGTGAGCACTGGCATTAGGTGGGCTTTGAATTTTTGGGGAAATGTGTTTCTAGAGGGCGAGGTTGGTGTCTAGAGTGAATCCAAGTCACTTCGCATTTGATCAAAGTTGCAGTTCGAAGCCGTCAATGGTCATGTCATTGAGCTTGGTTTGTGCTCTATTTTGTTTATTGTTCCTAGCAAATAACCTGAATTCTGTCTTTGTATAGTTGAGCTTTAGGTAGGCTCTGTAATTCCGGGTCTGGGTGATGTGCAAGCAGAGTTTAAGGCATTGGATGTCTAAAGCAGAGGACTGACATTTAATGTTACCACTCAACTCTAAATGAGCCAATGTAGAGTAAAGCAAAATCCTTCTTGCGAATTACGTGCTAGAAATCGAAAAATCCACTGGTGGAATTTCCAGATCCAGAGGGGTGGTATGGATAATGCATGAGATTATTAGTTTGAAGTATTCAGATTTGCTGTTTCCATCACACTATCTATATGCTGTAAAGAAAATCAGCTGGCAGGTTCACCTAAAACATTAGTCCTGTAAACAGCAGAAATGTCTGCAATCTCGCAACTCTAAACCGGCTATTTCGTGCAGATTTTCATTTTTACAATTTTGGCTGATAATGGAAGAAAGTTATAAGGCTACCATTGGAAAATACGCAGCTGATTGAGGAAGCAGCAGCAGAATTACCAAGACATGATTCCAAAGATGAACTTAATTTCACTTACAGATTCTCTGCTGGCAGCCAGTTACCAAGGTGCGTATGAACTGGGTCAAAAGAGAACATTGCATATGCGTCTTTGCTGCACTCAACAGCTTTTACCCCCTATGCTTACCCCCTTCATAAGAAAACTCAGCACAAAAGGTGAACAAACACTCTGTTTACAGCACAGACAAAAAAAAATCAATGATAGTGGTGATACAATGACCTCGAAAAAGGTAAAATAGTAGAATGTAGCAATTTTAAAGACATTTAAAACAAATCCATAGTTAAAGTAAACGACCAATAGAAAAAATAAACTAGATGTGGAGCAACTGTAACTTAAATAACAGGCCCTTATTGTGCAGCTGATTTAACCTACCGTGTAAATGACTGACCTATGCCTCTAAATGTATTCGGTTATTTCATCTGTGCTAACATTTAGTTAAAACTACGTGGTTCTTTTAATTCTTTTTAAAAGAATCCCTGAAGCACTGGCCAGTGTTCCTGTGCTAAGCAAAATTAAAGCGCGCCCGGACATTTCCTTTCTGCTGCCAGCCAAAGAAGTGCAAATGCAGGCATCTGCATAACAAGGCTCCAAGTAGCCAACCTTGGTTTTGACAGCTCCAGGCCGTGACTTTTAGAGACAGGGGGGATGGGCTCTCCTGCATCCTAATGCACACACCTTGGTGAAGGGAGCAGGAAGCCAGGAGTAAACAGCAGCAGGTCCGACTCGCCTGAAGGCTGAAGATCTGACAAAGCGTGTTTGAGACTAAAACTTGAAAAAAGTATCGTTTTTTAAGTTTGCAGCAAATGCAGAGCAGCATTATTCCTATGCAGGGCAGAGCAGCTGATTTTGGAAGTTATCCCTTAGATAAAATATGGGGAAATCACTTTATCTAACTCTGCTTTAGAAAGAAAAAAATAACGCAGCGATGTTGTGCCCTTTGGTCAGGTTTGCACTATAGCCAAGGCAACCGCACGAGTTAATGATAGCTGAGCATCCTGTACAGCAGAGTGACTTCACCTGCACAAGCACAGAAAGTGTAATGCTCGTTTTGTTTTATTAAGGAAAACCCCTTTAAATTCATATTTTGACGGCTAATCAATATTTGTTCCTTGAACATTTCGGTCATCACCATAGTCTCTTTGGGTCTTATTGAGGTGGGATGCGCTTCTGAAAATTAATCAACACCCTACTTGCAAAAAGCATCAGCTATTTCTAAACAAGCATTGGTCTGGCCTAAAGGGGATCGTTTGGCTTTGCCAATAGTTTTTAGCCATGTGTAAAAGGCTCAAAGTATAGGAAAAAAAGCTTTTTGACAAACCTAGCGTTAACTGCGTTATAGCTTTTTCTTTTTTTTACTTGCATCTGTGCTGCATTGTAGCCAGCGCTGCTGTATAATTTGTACTATACCTTCCCATCAGATGTATAGTCTGGGGGCCGCAAGCGCACTCCTGACCTTTTAATGTGGCCCCCTGTTCAATTCGGGCAAGCATTTATTTACAAGTTAATTCATGTGAAAGAAAGCAAGTAACTAGGGAGGTGTGCACTTTTAACTTTTGGGCCACCTTCATTTTTAAAGCCATTCTGGAACATGCGTGTAAAGAAAATTAGAAAAAGTATCTAAAATCCTAAAAATGTATGTCATTCACATGCAGAACTGCTTCATCATTGTAGTAGTACTGAACCAGACTAAATCAATGCTAGTATTTTTAGGAACAGTTTTGACGCATGAATTTTGAAACTTTCATACTTCCACCCACCCTGACTATTCCAATAGTAAACTGAGAGGCAAGTCAGTTATGTGCACCACTTGGATGGCCTGGGATGCTATTCTACAAGGACAACGTTTTAGTAAAACTAAATGTTGGAGAAGTTTTCATACAGCGCACATCCTGTAGGTATTATTTCAAGATCATGTTGTATGTAATAATGAAGAACAAGCATCGGCAAAGCCTATAGGTTTTGTCCATACAAAATGTGTTGTTCTCAATGTTTTTTTTGCATATTGCAAATGACTATAATAAAGATGTGAAATAACAGAAAGAGCTGCAGAACTGGGGAACTGGGTTCAAGTCTCGGTGTCAACTTAACATCCTTTGATCCTGGTCAAATCATGTAATCTCTTCAGTGCCATAAAAAAAGTGTCTTCGTGCAGTATACCTGGTGCTCATATAAAGGGCTGGAATACTTTATAGAACTTTTAAGTGTTTTTTATAAAAGCTGCCCGTGGTGTACATACACTTTTAAGGTGGGCCAGTATCCTAGGTGAGGAGAAGAGGAAGCCTGCGAGGGAGGAAGCCTGTGAGGGTATAGAGGATGGATCAGGAAGTGCAGCAGCAGTAGAGGAGGTGGCGTGTGCACTGCACCACAGGGAGCAATGAGACAGCAGACAGTTGGCAGGGAGCAGGGAGACATCAGCCAGAGCTGGTTCTGAGTTGGGGATAGTAGTAAAATATGGCAATAATCGGTATTCAGTGGGTTTCCTAGGCTTCTTGGCCCTTGTGCCAGTGCAAAACCAAAGGGGATGATTGAGTGTTGAACATTGCAAGCACTCACCCCCAGTTAAATTATCTGGGTTTAATCCATCATCATTCTTTAGCTCACTCCGCCACCCCAGTTCAGACATGGCCATATGCAAATCAGTCTGACCCTGTGCCTCATGGGAACAGTCCAGCCAGAACTGCCAAGCCATGTCTTCCCTAGACCGGAAACAAGCATCCTGGGACCGGTTTCTGGTTAATCAGCCGTCATCAGCCAGGCTAGCTTGAATCCAGTGGCAAAGTGAGCAAGGGACCCACGTCTTGGAATACCCTGCCAACTTAGAGCGAACAAAGAAAAACCAAAGGGGATGATGGACGAAGTGTTGAACATTGCAAGCACTCACCCCCAGTCAAATGGGTTTAATCCATCATCATTCTTTAGCAACTGTTGCACCATTCAAATCATTACACTAGTGCCTGCAAGGTAATTTCACTTGTGAATGATTATTAATTAGTACAATGTAGCAATAATCAGTGGTTAGTGGGTTTCCTAGACCTTTGACCCATGTGTCACTGCACCTGCTGCACCATTAAAATCATGACCCTAGTGCCTGGAAAGACAAATGAGGAAATCGTTTACATGCAGTAATATATGTGTCCAGAAAATGTACAATAGCAGACGGAATACATAGAAATTGTATAGCCAAACACAAGAGGTTTACAAAAAAGGACCTTCACAATTGAGTTCCAAGACAATATCTTTAATTTTACAAGGTTCTGAGGGAATACAAATTGTGTGTGTCTAAGGGATTGCCTCCCCTCTTCAGTAGCCTCATTGGGGTTAATGTGTGATTCTCTAACAACAGATACACAAGAACAACCATTTCCCCCGGCCACGCTGAGCTTATTACTTTGGGTGACAACTCCTTTTTCTCTAATATACTACCAGCTCTAGCCTTCCCTCTAGCTAGTCCCTCTCATCATTTTCTTTGGACAAGGGTGAAAATGTAGGTATATTTACCATATAAGTTGTATTTCTGTTGCCTTCTAGATGATTCTCAGGACTTAGTGGAGGGTTCCCTTGCATATGCCCTGTACGCTCCCTCAGGGGCTGTTTTTCCTCCCGGGGGTTCATTCCCATTCTCCCGCCTGCTACCCCTAGAGAGTGAGGGAAAACTGACTGTGTCCTAATACCCTCCTGGGAATGTCCTATACCATGTTTTGCAAGGGTTCATGATGCTAGACTCCAGAGGGGCATAGGAGGTCTCCCTTGATATCGTGCCCCTAAAACAAGACTGCGTATAATCACTGGATGTAAAAGAAGATGTATACTCCAGGACTTTATTAGGACCCGCCACTAGGACAAGCTGGTGTGAGGTGTATATCCCAGTGTTTTCTGAACTCGTGACTGTCTGTGGTCTCCTATTTCCTTGAAACCTAAGTCCCACTTTACTTTATCCATATGAGTTTATCGTCTTAATTTTAACAGTGAGTGTACCCAATTTCCCTCTTAATAGGGAAACTTCATCAATTAATTGTTTAATGATTTCTTGGAGCTGACTTAATTCACTCTGGCTTGTGCAAATAGTACCTACATTGTTGTTCCCAAACGCTCTCTTAGCTCCTGCTACGGCAGAGCCGCATGTATCAACATTTTCTTTACAAACACTTAAATGTGCTAAAGGATAAAAAACATTTGTGCATGCAATTTCTGGTGCCACAACTAGGCTCAGAGTATTCGCCCCACTCTCATTAGTTGAGGTATTGCCTGACAATGTAACAACAGGGTTGCATACCCCAACATTGCTACCTTCAATATCTGCATGGCCCGCAACTTTATTATCCACAGAGGCTGGAAGCATAGAAGGAGCTTTCCCTAGTGCAGGCGGGTCACAGGATTTTTCTTTTTAAAAATGTCCAGGACTTTTTGGCCTAAAGCACTGGGTTTGGAGGAGTTCCTGCTGCTAAGTAAAGTCTCCGGGCCCGATTCACAGAACTAACTTAAGACAAAATCCTAAACTTACTACTTTTGGTATTCACAGAAGTTAGGATTTTGTCTTAAGTCTGTCTTAAGTCTGTCTTAAGTCTGTCTTAAGTCTGTCTTAAGTCTGTCTTAAGTCTGTCTTAAGTCTGTCTTAAGTCTGTCTTAAGTCTGTCTTAAGTCTGTCTTAAGTCTGTCTTAAGTCTGTCTTAAGTCTGTCTTAAGTCTGTCTTAAGTCTGTCTTAAGTCTGTCTTAAGTCTGTCTTAAGTCTGTCTTAAGTCTGTCTTAAGTCTGTCTTAAGTCTGTCTTAAGTCTGTCTTAAGTCTGTCTTAAGTCTGTCTTAAGTCTGTCTTAAGTCTGTCTTAAGTCTGTCTTAAGTCTGTCTTAAGTCTGTCTTAAGTCTGTCTTAAGTCTGTCTTAAGTCTGTCTTAAGTCTGTCTTAAGTCTGTCTTAAGTCTGTCTTAAGTCTGTCTTAAGTCTGTCTTAAGTCTGTCTTAAGTCTGTCTTAAGTCTGTCTTAAGTCTGTCTTAAGTCTGTCTTAAGTCTGTCTTAAGTCTGTCTTAAGTCTGTCTTAAGTCTGTCTTAAGTCTGTCTTAAGTCTGTCTTAAGTCTGTCTTAAGTCTGTCTTAAGTCTGTCTTAAGTCTGTCTTAAGTCTGTCTTATGTCTGTCTTATGTCTGTCTTATGTCTGTCTTATGTCTGTCTTATGTCTGTCTTATGTCTGTCTTATGTCTGTCTTATGTCTGTCTTATGTCTGTCTTATGTCTGTCTTATGTCTGTCTTATGTCTGTCTTATGTCTGTCTTATGTCTGTCTTATGTCTGTCTTATGTCTGTCTTATGTCTGTCTTATGTCTGTCTTATGTCTGTCTTATGTCTGTCTTATGTCTGTCTTATGTCTGTCTTATGTCTGTCTTATGTCTGTCTTAAGTCAAACTTAGGACAAAATCCTAACTTCTGTGAATACCATAAGTAGTAAGTTTAGGATTTTGTCTTAAGTTAGTTCTGTGAATCGGGCCCTCCACCTCTTCAATTAAGTTAGAAATATTCAATATACAGTTCCTTGCTGTATTGGGTACTTACAATTTGGCCTTCTTGATGGTTCCGTGAGGGCTCCTTTTAGCTTTCCTTTTACCAATGATAAGAAAGATGCCTTACCCTGTAGTTTCCTGGGCTTGAATGTCAGGAGAAGGAGGTGGTCAGACCTTGAACACTGGATGGAGGCAAAGGCAGTTGATGTTAATGTGCTGTCCTGCCTCTTCCTGTCTCAGACAGGCCCGTCTGTGTCCGGCCTTTACCTGGGCGCAATCCTGGGGGTGCACCACACTATAGGATAGCTCTGGCATTTTTTAGCCTGTCAGCTGATGGTGGGCCCTCCTTTTTCCCTGAGCAAGCTGAAGGACGTAGTTCTACTCCAGTTGCAGGGCTGCAAAGCATCTGTGTGTGGAGTGCAGACACAGGGAAACTTCCGACACACACTACTGGACATCTCTGGCATTTTTTGAGCGTGCCACCAGCACGTAAATGACGTCACGCGAGACCCGCAACCGCGCAAGCATCTCGTACCATAATGCGCATGTGTCGCGAAAGCGCGGGAGCAGGACTCACGCACTGGTCGCATACCAATCGCGCACATCACGTAATATTAAATATATATGATGTAACTGAAAAACACGCAGCCGTCGCACACCGTACGCAGATCCTTCACGACTTTTCTAAAATGGCGGCTACAATGCGTGCATCCACCATGATGTGTACACTTTCAGTGCGCGTCTCTTGGAATTTTTTTTTTTAAAGAAAATAATATAAATATATTAAAATAAAAAATGAAAACAAGAAAATTAATCAATATTTCAGTTTGAATTTTCTTTAAATGTTTTTTTTTGCAATTTTCAGAAAAATATATAATGTTATTTAATGAATAAAATATTTATAAATAAACAGTTAAAAAAACTGTAGAAAATCTTTAAAAAAAAATAGGTATAACTACTATCACACTTAAAAATTAGCATTTAAAAAACCTTTGAAATTCTCTGAAAAAATATAGGTTTCAGAGATGTTATAGTTAGAAATTAGCATTTAAAAAAGCTTTGAAATTCACTGAAAAAACCATAGGTTTCAGAGACGTTATAGTTAGAAATTGCTTTTGAAAAACCTTAGAAATTCACAGAAAAAAACATATGTTTCAGGGGTGTTATAGTTAGCTGGCCATTTCACTCATGCAAAACAAAAGAAATTCCTCCGTTATAGTTAGTTCTGCTAACTATAACTCGCGCGCCCGCAATGTACTGCTAATGATGTCACATATTCCATCATTCATGACATGGTCAGTGACATATATATATACACAACACTATGCTACTCCTCTCTATAATATTATATATATATATATATATAATATTATAGAGAGGAGTAGCATAGTGTTGAATAGCATAGAGTGGAGTGTTGTTGAATGAAATGTCATAAAGTGGAGTGGTGCAGACTAGAGTGGTGCAGAGTTGAGTGGTGTAGAAGTGAATAGCATAGCATGAAGTGTTCTAAAGTGGAGTGGCATTGAGTGGAGTGGGGTAGACTGGCATGTGAGAGAGTTAAGTAGAGTAGAATGGAGTGGCGTATTGTCAAGTGGTGTAGAGTGCAAAAGCGTAGTGTGAAGTGGTGTTGTCTATAATAGAGTGGCGTACAGTAGAGTGCCATACTGTGGAGTAGTGTAGAGTGGAGTCTCCTATAGTGGCGTGGTGTACAGTGAAGTGGAATACATTGAAGAGGCGTAAAATAGAGAGGTGTACACTGGAATTGAATGGAGTGGACTGGAGTAGACAGGAGTGGTGTAGACTGGAATAGCATACAATGCAGTGGCGTATAGGGGAGTGGCATAGAGTGGAGTGCTGTACACTGGTATAGTGTAGCATGGAGTGACGAAGAATGAAGTGGCTTGGAGTGGAGTTACATGGAGTGGAATAATGTAGAGTGGAATGGTGCAGGGTCGAGTGGCATGCAGTTGAGTATTGTAGAGTGAAACAGAGTAGAGAGGAGTGGCACAGAGTCGAGTGGCATAGAGTCGGATGGGGTAGAGTAGAGTGGCACAGAGTGGAATGACTTAGACTGGAGTGGCGTAGAATAGAGTGGCATAGAGAGGAGTGGCATAGAGGCAAATAACAGAGTGGAACGGCATAGAGAGAAGTGGCATAGAGTGTAGTTGAGTCTAGTTTAAACAGACGTAGGATGAAAGTGTCTGAATGGATGCAGATTCAATTTGGCAGAATATAGAATATGGGGTGGAAAGGGTAATTTTGGAAGTAGCTCTAAATTACTTAAGTGGGTTACGTGTTGGGCCGCATATACTGCTGTAACTTCATGGTATACCCCACTATATGCCAATCACAAGGCCAAATGCCACTGGCAAGTGAGATGGCAGTGCATCACAACGGACCCTTGAAAGCATTAGGGAGTGGACCGGGCACACAACAGAGAGGAAAGATGCAACAGCCCACCCCCACCCTAAACTCTAATTATTCCATTGCCACCCAAAAACCCATACCCACCGTAAACCCTAAGAAATCACTTACCACATAAAAACCCAGACCCCCTCTAAACCCTAAAAAATCCAATACCACCCAAAAACACATACACCTTAAACCCTAAAAATCCCTTGGCACCCAAAAACTAACACAAATGTTTAACTGTAACAAAACCCTCACCACCCAAATACCCATATCCACCCTAAATTTAATAAAATCCATTCACACCGATAAAACCCATTCCCACCTCACCCAAAATACAAAGCCCACACTAAACCCCCAAAATCCTTTGCCATCCATAAACACATACAAATGCTAAACCCTAAAAAAACATTACCACCCAAATACCAATACCCACCCCAAACCCGAAAGGTTCCCTTGCCACCCAAAACACATACCCACCCTAAATCTAAAAAATCCCCTTCCACCCAAAAAACCATACACACCCTAAAACCTAAAAAGCCCATATCACCTAAAAACCCATACCCAACCTAAAAGTTAAAAAAAAATCCCTTGCCACCCAAAAACCTATACACACCGTAAACCCTACAAAATCCCTTGCCACTAAAAATCCTACACCCACCCTAAGCTAAAAATTCCCTTGCCACCCATATACTCCTTAAACCCTAAAACATCCCTTACTACTCAAAAACATACACCTACCCTAACCCCTAAAAATTCACTTACCTCCCAAAAACATATACCCACACTCAACCCTAAAAAAAATCATTGCCACACAAAAACCCATACTCCCATAAACCCTAAAAAATCCCCTGCCACCAAAAAAACATACAAACACTAAACCCTAAAAGATTCATCACCACCCAAAAACCCATAGCCACCCTAAACACTAAAGGTTCCCTTGCCACCCAAAACCATTGCCTACCCTAAACCCTAAAAAATCCCTTGCCACCCAAATACCCATACCCACTTTAAATCTAAAAAATTCAGCCATCCAAAAACCCATACCCACTGAAATCCCTAAGAGTTCCTTTGCTACCAAAAAATCGATACCCACCCTAAACCCTAAAAAATCCCTTACCATTCAAAAACCCATACCCACCAAAACCCTAAAAATTCTCTTGCCACCCTAAAACCCATACAAATGCTAAGCCCTAATAAAATCATTATCGCCCAAAAAGCCATACCCAACCTAAACCCTAAAGGTTCCCTTAACACCCAAAACCCATACCCACCCTAAACCATAACATTTCCCTTGCCCCACAAAAACCTACACCCACCAAAAACCTTAAAAATCCCCTTGTCACCCCAAAGCCCATACCCACTGTAAATCCTACAAAATCCCTTGCCACCAAAAATACCACACCCAAATTAAATGATAAAAATGCCCTTTCCACCCATATAACCCATACCACCATAAACCCTAAAAAATCCCTAACCACTCAAAAACCTACACCCACCCTAAACCCTAAAAATTCACTTGCCACCCAAAAACCCATACCCACCCAAAAACCCCAAAATACCTTACCATCCAAAAATCCATATCCATCCTGAACCCTAAAAATTCTCTTGACACCCACAAACCCATACCCACCCTAAAACCTAAAATTTCCCTTGCCACACATACTCACCGTAAACTCTAAGAAATCCCATGTAACCTAAAAATCCATACCCACCCTAAGACCCAAAAAATCCTCTACCACACAAACTTATACCCACCCTAAACCCTAAAAATTTAGATGCCACCAAAAACCCATACCCACCCTTAACACTAAAAAAGCCCTTATTACCTAAAAAACCATACCCACCCTAAACCCTAGAAATTCCCTTGCCACCCAAAAATCCATACCCACCCCAAACCCTAAGACAAACTTCACCACCCAAAAACCCATAACCACCGTAAACCCTAAAAATCACTTCTCACTGTAAAACCCATACCCAACCTAAACCATAAAATTTCCCTTGCCCCCCAAAAATCCACTCACTCTAAACCTTAAAAATTATTTTGCCACCCAAAAACCTATACCCGCCCTAAAGCCTAAAAATCCACTTGCCACCCAAAAACCTATACCCACCCTAAACCCTAAAATATCCCTAACCATTCAAAAACTCATACTCACTCTAAAGCCCAAAAATTCCCTTGCCACTCGAAAACCAATACCCACCCTAAACAATTCTTTGCCACCCAAAAACCCATACAAACACTAAGCCCTAAAAGATTCATTACCACCCAAAAAACAATACCTACCCTAAACCCTAAAGGTTCCCTTGCCACCCAAAACTCATTCCCATCCTCAAACCTAAGGCAAACCTTACAGCCCAAAAGCCCATAACCACCCTAAACCCTAAAATTTCACTTGCCCCCAAAACACCCACCCTAAAACGTAAAAATTCTCTTGCCACCCAATAACCCATGCACACTGTAAAACAAACAAAATTCCTTCCTGCCAAAAATCCCACACCTATTCTAAAAAATAAAAATACCCTTGCCACCCAAAAAATCCATACCCATCCTAAACTCTAAAAAAATCCCTTACCACTCAAAACCCACACAAACGCTAAAACCTAAAAGATTAATTACCACCCAAAAACCCATATCCACCGTAAACCCTAAAGTTTCCCTTGCCACCCAAAACCTATGCCCACCCTAAACCCTAAAACATTCCCTTACCACCCAAATACCCATACAAACCCTAAACCCCAAAATATCCCTTACCACTCAAAAATCCATACCCCCAAACCCTAAAAATTGGCAAACAAAAACCCCCAAAAATGCTAAACCCTAAAAAAATCCCTTGCCAACCAAAAACCCATACAAATGCTAAACCTTAATAAAATCATTATCGCCCAAAAACCCATACCCAACCTAAACCCTAAAGGTTCCATTGCCACCTAAAATCTCATACCCACCCTAAAACATAACATTTCCCTTGCCACACAAAAGCCCACACCCACCCAAAACCTTAAAAGTTCCTTCGTCACCCAAAAACCCACACCCACCACAATTCTTACAAAATCCCTTGCCACGAAAAAACCCATACCCACCCTAAACCCTAAAAAAACCATTACCACACAAAAATCATCCCCATCCTAAATCCTAAAAGAGCTCTTACCACCTAAAAGCCTATACCCACCCTAAACCCTAAAAACATCCCTTTTCACCCAAATATCCCTACCCACCCTAAATCTAAAGTTCAGTTGTCACCCAAAAACCCATACCCACCCTGAACCGTAAAGATTAATTTGCCACCCAAAAACCTATGCTCACCCTAAACCATACAAATTCCCTTGCCACCCAAAAACCCATACCCACCCTAAAACCTAAAAATTCCTGTGCCACCCAAAAGCCCATACCCATCCTAAACCCTAAAAAATCCCTTACAACTCAAAAACCTATACCCACCATAAACCCTAAAATATCCCTTACCATTCCAAAACCCATACTACGTCTATAATCACACACTATCTCTGTGGGGACCTCGGCATCTCTAAAATCACACACTATATCTGTTGGGACCTGGGCATGTCTATAATCACACACTATCTCTGTGGGGACCTCAACATCTCTATAATCACACACTATCTCTGTGGGGACCTGGGCATGTCTATAATCACAAACATTCTCTTTGGCGACCGTGGTAATACTATAGACACACACTATCTCTGTGTGGCCCTGGGCATGTCTATAATAACACACATTCTCTTTGGCGACTGTGGCAATAATATAGTCACACACCATCTCTGTGGGGACTTGAGCATTTCTGTAATTACACGCAAGCTCTGTTTTGGCTTAGGCATCATCAGCTCAGAAAAGTAGTAAAGTTAGACTTTTGGTCTAAGTTTACATTTGTGAAACTGAAAAGTATAAAAGTTAGATTTTGTCTCTAAGTTTACCTTTGTGAATCAGGCCCTATTTTAATGAGGACAATCATGTTCATGCACTATCCTTGTGGGGGCTTGAACAAAACTATAATAAAACAGTATCTTTCTGGGGACTTGAACATCACTATAAAAACATACCCTATGTGGGAACTTGAGCATTCATGTAACTAAACGCAAGCTCGGTTTCAACTGGAAGCACCAGGGGATGCCATGAGGCACAGGGTCAAGACTGATCTGCATATAGCTGTGTCTGAACTGGGGTGGCGAAGTGAGCTAAAGAACGATGATAGATTCAAGATAGATAGATAGGTAAGAATCTTTATTCGGATAGATAATATCCATAAAAGCACAATACATCACTACCAGCAACAATACAATACCGTTTTAAAAAAATTATGAATATACCGTGTCATCCAATACAAGATCAAAATTACAATTTATAAAAACGAGATAAAAAGGTTGGACGGGCTATGAAATGTAGTAGCGTTATTAGCGAGTTATGAAATTTATAGACAAATGTGCAAATTCAGCAATATATTACAAATAAAGTGCAATAACGTGCAAAATTTAGACAGAAGTAATGCAAAAATTGTAAAGCATTTAAAGTTCATTCATAGAAGCACGTGAGCGAACCGCAGCTTGTAGGAACGTGCTTACCCGGAAGATCAGATCATCGTTTCCTAGCCATAAAATTTCAGAGTATGCTAATTTGAAGTCAGAAATAGCCCATGCTTTAAAATAGGGGGTTAGATACAATTTTGTGTGTCTAGCATAAAATTTGCAAAAAAGTAAAAAATGTAGCAGTGTTTGTTTACTACCAATGCCACAAGGACAGCACAGCTGATCAAGGTTATTATTAAATCCTATCGGGAAGCATAGTAACTATTTTATGCTACCGTCCCTAAGGCGGAAGAGTAAGCTTCTTTTCCATCTTTCTATGTTCTTCCTAAGATAATTCTGTGGCATATGATTTTGGATGCTCGCTGCCTCCAGAAGGGACAGGTATTTAACAATCGATGGTTTATAATACTCAGTGGTCTGTCTTTCATTATGGTACAAATCATAAAGCACCCCCCTGAGTGATTTTACACTTGTGCCTTCCAGTGCTAGTGGGCTTAGTAAAATATGCTCCAGCTTCACACTGGCTAAACTATTTTTAACTGCGGCAAGCCAAGGTATACTGCCACCTTGGTCACATTTAAGGCAGTCTGATATTATCTCTTTTGTTAAGATCGCAGCTGGGCGAGACCTGATGAATTCAAGCACATAATGTAAATTTAATTCTTTGTGGCATATATAAGTTGGGGAACAGATTTGAGCCCCGAGAATTTTTCTGCAAAATCTATTCTCCTCAATTTGGATCCCGCTACATTTTGAGTACCCCCAAACTTCAGCACCGTAGGTGGCCGTTGGTACACATTGCGATTTGTATATCTTGATTAAAGATGACACCACCTCTACTTCTTTAGGCTGCCGAAGGCCAATTATAGAATTGACCGCCTTGAATAATTTATTTCTGCTATGGGCTGCGTGGGCCTGCCATGAACCTGATTCTGAAAAGACTAAACCCAGGTAAGGAAAAGTGCTTGTGCATATTAGTGATTCATTACCCGACGATATAAAATTAATGCTGTGTTTCTTCGGCCCACACGTCATAAGATTTTTTTAAATTAGTGCAAAGGTCCAATTCGGCCATAAAAGACACAAACCCCGAGACTAAAGTGCGGAGTGCATTAGGGGTGCGGCCCATGAGTACCGCATCATCAGCGTATAAAAGCACGGGTAGTAATTTACCATTGATTTTTGGTACGTCATTAGACAACTTGGACAGAGTGTTATGTAATTCGTTTATGTAGAGAATAAAAAGTAGAGGGGCTAGAACACACCCTTGTCTTACCCTTCTGCCAAATGCAATATCTCCAGAAACCTCTGCGTCATTATTTATCCTTACCTGTGCCTTCAGATCCCTGTGCAAATGTGCCAAAAAATGAACCAAAGCCTCGTCCGACCCATAATTTAAAAGAACCTCCCATAGGCGTGATCTGTTAACGAAATCAAAGGCTGAGGTTAAGTCCATAAAACCCAGGTAAAGTGGAACTTTTTGAGCAATCGTATATTTTCCCAAGATAAGATTTAAATTCAAGCACTGTTCGACCGTTCCAACATTGCTTCTAAAACCCAGCTGGCAATGATTTAGGATTTGGTTGTCTTCCGCCCAAGTCCTAATCTTGTTGAACACGACTCTGCCCAAGATTTTCAGGGTGTTATCTATTAGGGAAATTGGGCGGTAGCAGCTGGGATTGGATCGGTCGCCTTTTTTAAAAATGGGCTCGATGATGCTAGTCGACCAGGTACTTGGGATAGCCGTATTAGTCAAATTATTAAAAACATTGCATAAAAGGGGGGCCCAAAAATCTGGTTCATGTTTTATAAGGTCAATCGGTAGCCCGTCCGGACCTGGCGCTTTGTTCCCTATGCTTTGTTCACTAGCATCCTCAACTTCGGTCACGCTTATAACAACATTTGGGATTGAGGAGCTGGAGCAGCTATTAGGGATCTTTAAGGGGGCTGTATAAATTCTGGCAAAGTGCTCCTCCCATAGTTCGCTAGATATATTGCAGCTTATGGGAGTAATATTTGAGGCCATAGACCTCATGGCTTTTACTTCTTTCCAAAAGCCATTTGCATCCTTAAGTGAGGCAGCTCTGGCAAGATTATCCCAGCATTCTCTTAATATCTCATCTGAGCGTGTTTTAGTTGCTTTCTGTAGCAAGCTCTCAGAGATCTAACTCGGGTTATGTCCCTGGGTGTAGCTGCTAAAGCTTCACGGAGGTCTCTGTTGGCCCGTGAGCATATGCCATCAAACCATCTAGGATTCTGGTTTAGATTAGTGGCCGGTCTTGAGATTGTGTGTTTAATGCCAGCACATAAGCCACTAAAGGCCTCAATAATTTCTGCGCCCGAAATGCTACTTGATAGACAAGTCTCTACCAATAAAGGATAAGATTTTATCATATGTGCAAATAGCGCTTTGTTATCTATGGCCTTCCAAATCACTGAGTTTATCGGTTGATGCCTCCAAATGTTTAACCACTATTTTCCTTTGAGTAATAAATTTGGGAAGAAGTCTAATAGTTTTTAAAATTGGGTTATGGTCACCTTGGCTAGTACATAAAACCTCAGCCTTTACTAAAAAGTTTACAAATGAGGATGATATAAAAACATAATCAATGATAGATGAACAACCGCAACCTCTGTAGGTAGGCAGTGGGCCCTTAATTGAGTCAGCTCCAGCCTTTTCCATTACGTTAATTAGGTTTCGGGAGGATGTATAATTGCGGAGTTCCTCCCCTCTTTTACATTGGTTAACTCTGGCCGGGGTGGTGGTTACATTATCAATGCCGCTGTGCAATCTGACATTAAAGTCGCCACCAAGACAGATTCCGTCCAATTTACCGCACCTGTGCTCATCTTCTAATTTATCAATAAATTCAAACAAGTTAAAAAAATTCCTATTGAGTAGTGTTGTAAAATCATTATTATAAAAATGTTTTAAACAAATTGTGGCCCCCTGTGAATAGACCTTGGCTTTAAAGTTTTCATTGTTTGCCACCAGGGGTTTTGTGCTGCATCCAGCTGAGACCTTTATCCATGTTGATAACCCCCCGCATGGGCGACCCATTTTGGGACAGGGCACAATACTGTTATAACATACAAATCCGTCAAGGAACAGATCGTGTGTGCACCATTTCTCCTGGAACATCAGAATGTCATATTTACTGACTAGGTCAACCCACTCTCTAGAATTCAGTTTAGATCTTAACCCTGCAATGTTCCAACTTAACACGTTTAGGTTAGGATCGTGGGGTCTGGGTTCAACAACGGCTGGGCAAATTGTTGGAGGTACAACTGGGTTTGAGACAGTATTCGATGGTTGGCTCAATAGTCAGTCCTGGCTATCCAGACTAGAAAGAGCGGAAAACCGGTTCTGTGTGGTATATGTCAGGACAGTGAGGTTCGTATGCCTGGGGAAGGTTATAAAAAAAGCCCTGGGGTAGTGAATGTATAAGGGTTGGGGCGAAATTGTGATCGGTTTGTGCTCTTAGTAGCCATTTCACCAAAGAGGGGCGTCTGAAATTTACAACTATACAGTCACCTAAGATGTTCTTCTCTGAGGGCCCTACCCATCCTACGCGTCTCACCATTAAGATTTCATTGGCGTTCACCATCCCTAGGCCCTTATACTTAGATAGCCAGTCAATACTTTTATTTTTAAGTTGTTCCCAAGGCTCTGATTGATCTTTTTTCAGAGGAGGGACACCGGCTAAGATTATAACAAAAGGACAGGCTTCGGGGGGTAGGTAAAGGATGTCTTCCGCTGGGATCTCAGCCCGTTTTTCGGTAAGAGAGGTGACATGTGGGGCAGTTGCCCTGCTTGTGGGTACCGGGGCCGATGGCACAGGGATAGGTGGTGCTAAGTTTCTGGATGAAATGCTACTATTGATCCGGCTGTCAAGTGCTACATTTAGCGGGGGCATCATGCTGGGGGTTCAAGAAGGGAACTACTCTTGGGGTTGCCACACTTTTCGCATGCAGTGTTATCGGCGGGAGTGGGAGACATACCATCACTACTCTCCTTTGATATGGCCTGATTAGTTGTCTCCAATGATTTTAAATGCTGTTCCCCCCAATCTTTATAGGCAATGGTGACAACTTTTTTATTAGTATCCTGTTTCTTAACCAGGTTTTCCAATCTGTCCAGGCGTTTAAAAAGGGCATTAAATTGTTTGTCCAACAAATTTTTTAAACGATCGTAAACAGAGTCCATTATGGTATCAAGTAGAGTATCTCCCGGCCTTTCACGGGTGCCGTGAACAGTCATATGCTCAGTCTGTGTATAAGTAGAGTTAACTGCTGCTTCTAATGCAGTCAGTTCTATAATACTGTCATTTGGTTGCTCAGCAGGGCTCACAGATACAACGGAAGAACCTCGTTTCCATAGACTCAAAGGTGTAGGTTGAGTTTTTGAGCGGGGGGTTGTTTGCTCTTGCTGCCGATCGGTTTTAACGTGCCTCTCTTCCCTTTTCCCCCGCTGCTTTGATTGCCAGTGCCAAATTTCCAGCGCTAACATTAGCTTGAGGCCGTGACTGGCAATTGGGGGTTACTGCATTATCCTTATCAGTCTCAGGGCCCCCAGGCAGCATTTCTTGGTTGCTAGACCTTATAATTAGCACATTGGGTGATAATGGGAGATGATCGATGCAAGCCAGATCTGTGACTGGGGGTGAGTGTCTGAAAAGTTTCAGTTCTCCGTCCATCATCTCCTTGTGTTTGCTTTGCTCGCCCTAAGTTGGCAGGGTATGCCCAGACGTGGGTCGCTTGCTCACTTTGCCACTGGATTCAAGCTAGCTTGGCTGAAGAGGGGATGTTACCCCGAAACCGGTCCCAGGATGCTTGTTTACGGTCCAGGAAAGACCAGGCTTGGCAGTTCAGGCTGTACAGTTCCCATGAGTCACAGAGTCAAGACTGATTTGCATATAGCTGGGTCTGAACTGGGGTGGTGAAGTGAGCTAAAGAACAACAATAGATTCAACCCAGATCTGTGACTGGGGGTGAGTGACTGAAAAGTTTATGCACTCCGTCCATCATCTCCTTGTGTTTGCTTTGACTTGAACATCAGCTTCACATTCTCTGTATGGGGCTTTGTGAATACTGAATACTGAAGGAATTGGTTTTATCTGATAATTTGACCTGGAAATTGGGACGTCACACAAATTGTAATTCAAAGAATTGCATCTATCTATTACAATGCCCTTGCGCTTTGTATTACATAGGGATGACGACACGATCAATCAAGACACGCATCACAGAGCACAAAAGTAACATCAGATGCTCTAAGGAGACCACAAAATTGTATTGTCATTTCAAAAATCTCCACCACACAGCAGACTCCTTAAGATGGGTTGTTCTTGAATCACATCCAGGCATGCCACCACAAACTTTGTTCAGACTGGAACAAAGATGGGTCCACAAACTGGCTTCGGATACACGGGGTCTAAATGATGACATACCATGGGTTTCTTTAACTCACTGAAACCTAGATGATACCTACACTTCATTATAGTCCCTATTAGCAAGTTAAACCCAAGCAAGGGAGGGACATCATCCCATAATATTGATAGTGATTGGGCATATCCCTAGACTCTTATGATACCTACACTTCACTGTAATCCCAATCAGTAAGTAAAACCCAAGCAAGGGAGGGGCACCATCTCCTAAATAGTGATAGTGACTGGGCATATCCAGCAACCCTTACTATACTTTTCTGGCATACACCGACATGTCGGAGTCACCTCACATGTTTTTCTAAGCGCTTTCCTCCCATGACATTAGTACACTAGTCGTGAGTTTTATATCGGAGAACGACGTCCTGCAGCCCCTTGCTACTTTTCAGGACTATCACATCACGCATTTTCCCATCTCAAGATGGCGCCTATAATCAACCTCTATGATGAGACTGCCGTCGGTAGCATTATGTCAGTCCCTAATACACTTATCATTACTTTCAGATCTGACGGTATTGGCATCTAGATGATAAGTGGTAATTAAACCCGCCACACCTCCTACATCACTTTGTTATAAGACGCATTCCCATATATGTATCTGAGTCTCATCCATACGACCATACATACGAAACATGACTATTCAAGGCTGTTGATAGGGACACATTAGATGATTAATTTTGTCAGCACATTGTTATCTTTAAAGGACCCCTTGACCCCCTCATGCCCAATACACTATCCACCACATAGTGATATACCCCTCTCCAAGATGGCACCCATGATCACCCTGGAAACAAGACTGCCTGTCTAAACTTTCTCGCCGGTGTCCAGTGACCAATCAGTACCCGCCTAGCCTCATAGGATTTACTCTTAACTGAGCAGCGGGAAGCAGACCTCACTTCCCGGTTTCGGCGGAGCGGGGTAGGTCTACAAACCACCCTTGGGCGACAAAACTGTGAGTAGTTGCATCCCGTTCTTAAGACTCCACTTCTTGAGCTGAGACTTACTCGGTCTCGGTGATCGGCGTACCGCGGCTGTGGAAGCGGCCCGGTCCCTAGACTCCTTCCTGTCTCTCCCTTGAGACACTTGGGACGGGGGGACGGGGCGTTCTACGGTCGTTGGTTCTCCTGTCACGGGCCCCAAGGGGTATTTTGCCACCTTTTGTCCTGATTGGACATAGCGATTAGGAAGTATGCATCTCCTTCAAGCATGAGCCTCTCGCTTGTCACGGGACCTGAGGGGTATTTTGCCACCTTTTGCCCTGATTGGACATAGCGAATAGGGATTATGCATCTCCTTTAAGCATGAGCCTCTCGCCTCTTTACTCTGTACCATTATTTACAGTAGGCTATCACGCATCCCCAAGAGGCTCGCCAAGTACCGACTGGAGTGGCACTTTCTAATACGTTGGGTGAGCATAACCGCATTTAACGTAAGATTCTGAGTGTTTCATAATTTTAGATTTGATCACCTGACACGTACCTGCACCATGCATCCACCTGTGCATGATCACCAGTATGTAGTGTAAATTGTTTTCCCAGTGAAGATGCATATGAGGAGTCTCAGGCTCCTGTCTTTGTAATGTATAGTTTTGACTAAGTGTGCGTCTTAATGTACGCTGGTGCCTGTTTTGTTTCCTTTTTCCCTTTTCTATAGGCCAATCCAGCAAGTAAGAGTCTAGTTTTTCCGACACTTACTTAGGGTAGTTTTATACATCACTGTAAATAATTAGTAACACACCCTCACAATCTTGTAGATAGTTGAAATCACTGGTCCTGATGAATTGCCGCTGGATCCCCCTGACCTTGTAGGCATGAAACATGTTGACCACCTGAGCAGAGTAGAGTAGTCCCTGACCCATTTAGTCAAGACTACCGCCTCTCATTTCATTTTTAACAGGGTGGTTTACTGACCGAATAAAATCATATATTCAGACTAACCAACCCCTTTTTAACCACACTCTCAAACATCTACACCTACCTGGCCCTCACTTGCACTCACCCTCGGCAAGGAACAAAAGATCTCCGCCAAAGAGCCCCATCCCTGGGTGCCCGTCGGGAATTGCAGCGCCGACCCGACGAGGAGCAAAACCCAGATGATGAAGCATGACACCTAGCTTGCTGGGTGTGTGAGGGTTTTAGTTCCACCAATGTGGGTTCCCCCACCCCACACAGTCCTATACCCTTCAGGCTTACTAAACATTACCCCCCACTTAGTCTAAATTCCAAGGAGAGTGTGCTCTACACTCTCCTATACAAATAGAGGAACTGTATACCCTTTCCGTTTAACAGGCTGTACAGTTCCCATGAGTCACAGAGTCAAGACTGATTTGCATATAGCTGGGTCTGAACTGGGGTGGTGAAGTGAGCTAAAGAACAACAATAGATTCAACCCAGATCTGTGACTGGGGGTGAGTGACTGAAAAGTTTATGCACTCCGTCCATCATCTCCTTGTGTTTGCTTTGACTTGAACATCAGCTTCACATTCTCTGTATGGGGCTTTGTGAATACTGAAAAGTAGTAAACTTAAACTTTTTGTCTCAGTTTACCTTCGTAAATTGGGCCCTATTTTAATGAGGACTTAAATACAATCACCTTCATGCACTATCTCTGTGGGGGCTTAAACATTGCTATAATAACACACTCTCTTTGTGGGGACTTGAACTACACTGTGACAACACACTCTCTTTGTGGGGACTTGAACTACACTGTAATAACACACTATCTTTGTGGGGACTTGTACATCACTATGATAACACACCATCCCTGTGGGGACTTGAACATCTCTATGGTAACACACTATCTTTGTGGGGACTTGAACTACACTGTAATAACACACTATCTTTGTGGGGACTTGTACATCGCTATAATAACATGCCATCTCTGTGGGGACTTGAGCATTCCTATAACTACACACAGCCTCTGTGTGGACTTGTACATCATGAGCTTCACGGTCTTTATAATGGGATTTAAGCTTTGAATGTACACACTATTTCTATGGAGACTTAAACACAATGATCTTCACTCACTATATCGGTGGGGACTTAAACATCTATTTTAGCAAAAATGTACGCAGCTAATGAAGCTCCGGGTTCCACTTGACCATATTCCTTGGCTCCATATGATAATGTCTTTATGTGTTAGTTCCAGAATCTCCTAAGATTTTAAGCACTAATAAATAGGTTACATACAGTTTCAAGTGTCTTTCATTAAGCATGATAAGATATTTTCTGACACAATAACATAATCTGTCTTTAATGTACACCCCTATAATATATGCAGCAATTCATATATGAATAGATTATAATGTTGTTTGCTTAGTTTGTTGATAAAATAAACATTTAGCCATGTGCCTTCGACTGTATTTGATCACAAATTGTGTTACGGACTAGGTCCCCACAAGGATGGTAGCACGTGTTCAAGTCCCCACAAGGATGGTGCTGTGCGCAGAATTAAAGAACAATATATTTGCAAATTTGAAGCAGGATCCTGTTTCATGAATTTTTTCTTGACATTTTTCTGTTACTAGTGTGTTTTAAAAACATTGGGAAAGGTTAGTCCCCACAAGGCAGGTATTCACACATAGTCCCCACAAGGATGGTAACACGTGTGTGTGTGTGTGTGTGTGTGTGTGTGTGTGTGCGCGCGTGCGCGTGCGTGTGTGCAGGGCCTCTAAGGGTGGCACAATGAGTGCTGCAGCCCTTAGAGGCCTTCCCTGGTCACAAGGCCCTGGGTACCTAGGGTACCATTTACCAGGGACTGACATGTGGCCAGGGTTTGCCAAATTGGGTTTTGGCTGTTAGGCAGTTTTTAGGGAAGGAACACAGGCCCTGGGGCACCTGATTGGCAGGAGCCCAGGGCACAACAAGGAGAAGTGCATCAGCTATCAGGCAAAAAAGAGGGGGGTTACTGCAACAGTAACCCACTTTTACACCGTGGTATTGGGCAGCCCTATTGATTAGTTGCGCAAAGCCAATATTGTCATCTGGTGGTGATGGCCTAGATGATAAAGGTCCGGGTCATTTGCGGGTCGGGATCTGTGTTGTAGTCATCCGAAGGGTCCCCATCGTGTGGGATGGTATGTGCATCATCATCCCCCATGTGGATCTATATTCCCACCCCTATCGGTATGATCATCCTCCGTATCCGATGTTTGAGGTGAAAAAAATGTTGTGGGAAGTGTGGTGGAGAAATTAGAAGATTTGAATCAGCTGAAGGAGGTAGGGAGGTGTTAGTACTCCTCTCCTTTCGTTTCAAGGGTATTTTAGATTCCTCGGAAGTGTCCAGTTTCCTCTTTTTGGGAGGCTTGGTGATGACTTTGCCAGTCTCTGGGTCAATAAAAAGAGTTTTTTTTGTTTTGGATCTGAAAAATCAGGTACAAGCTGTGTGGGTAAAATGTCTTTTTTCAGTGCCGAAGATTTTGGTCCAGAATGTTCTTTGGAGTCTCTCTTTGGGGTCTTGTACTCCTTAGTTTTTGTTCTAGGAGTTTTTCGGCTCCGACGATTTTTTAGGGTCTGAAGCAATTTTTGGCTTTGAAGATTTTTTCGGTTCGGAATGTTTGTTCTTGGTATGTTTCGGTACAGAGGCTGTCTTAGGCGTCAACGAAGAGGGGCGTGGCACATCTTTGGTCCGGTGCTTCGGTGCCAAAGGCACCAGAATGCGGCAGGCTCGAGCCCAAGCCGGAAGGCTTATCTTTAGGTTCCATAGCCAGGATTGAGGGCGGGGCGTCTGAGACATGTTGCCGGTGTTGACCCGAGGGCGAGGGTGTTACTGAGCCTTAGGTTTGGTTTTTGGGAGAGGGGTTTTGGTACCCACGGACCGCTGAGGTGACTGTCTCCTCTTTGACGTCGGAGTCGTCTGCCTCAGAGACGGAGATGTTTTCTTTATCACCTTGTTGCGCCGGACATTGGGATCTCCTCCGAAGATGTCCGGAATCGAGCTACTTCCGAGAAACATTTCGTGACGTCGAGCCCGACGATCACGAATGGTTTTCTTTGACCTGAACGATGCACAGGCCTTGCAGTTCTTGTGTTTGTGCTCCGGGAGAGGCAGATTAAAAGTGCGAGTTACTTACCTTTGGTAACGATGTATCAGGTAGAGACGATTCTAGCAGCAGATTCCTACACGTAGAATTATCCCCAGGCGTGAGACTGGATCCCGAAACCTTTTTGCCACAGCATCCCTGCGTGCCGGGGGAGGTACGACATCAAGCGACTCCGACCTGGCGTCGTCCGTGTATGTGACGTCAGCGAGGTCACATAAGACCTGCCCGGCGCGCCTATGTCCGTTTTTTTCGGAGAGCTTTTCCGCACCACAACGCGGAACCACCAGATAAAAAACTGTGGAAGCATGGGAACAGTGTGCGAAGAGCAGAAACCTGCGCAGTCACCCTGCCAGCACATAGACAACCTCCCATCCCAGTGCCCCGGAGGCAAGGAACATGCGTAAAAGCCATGGCACACGTAGTAAACCCACCCCCCCCCCCCCCCCCCATTCTGAGCAAGGAATGGGACCAGTCCAAAGACAGACAGGGACAACAAACCTCCAAGTTAACCCAACCTAGAGGGCAACTGTGTGAAAGTGCCATCTTTCTTGCATGGTATGCCCCCACTTTTTACATAATGTACTTTGAGTGTGCCCTGGACTCCTGCCAATCAGGTGCCCAGGGCCTATGTTCCTTCCCTAAAATCTAAAACCCAAATTGGTAAACACTGGCCACGTGTGAGCCCCTGGTAAATGGTACCCTAGGTACCCAGGATAGGGGGCGTACCCACCTCAGGACAGGGACCCAGTGGTCCCTGCCCTTTACCTACCTGTAATGCCCCTAAATTTTATATTTAGGAGCACCCTGAACCTTCCTTCCTTAGAATCCAGATTCTAAACCAGCAAAGAAGATCAATAAGAAAGAATACCTGCCGTGCAGCTGCTAAGAGGAGGAAGACACCAACTGCTTTGGCCCCAGCGCAACCAGCCTGTCGACCCTCGAACCTGCTCCTGCTAAATCCCAGCACCTCCTGTGGCCAGCAACCTCACAAACCCCGGAGGACCTGGCTACCTTGTGACTGAGCACCTGGGACTCCCAGGAGCAGTGGCTCTGCTCTAAGCAAGTATCTAAACCCTGGCATCAGCCTGGAACCGCAAACTCTGCACACTTTGCACCCGCCAAGCCTGGCCTGTGCTGGAGTGGACAAAGACCCCGAGGACGTCCCACCGGCGACTGTGACCCCAAATCCGGCACAAAAGGACTCACCTCGACACTCCTGACGACGCCTACAGCCTCAGAACCCGGGACACCCCCCCCCCAAACTGCGATCAACAGAGTGTAAGACATCCCGACACCTAAAAGCACCCCTGCACCCGGCGCCCTGCGGCTCCCTGTGCCCAACTCCTGGGTACCTACCTATCCTCCAACTATCCAACTTACCTCTCAAAGTGGTGGTGGAACCTGAAGAATCTTCGTCCCCGAGCTTGCAGCCTTTGTTCGTCCTTGAGCTTTTCCATTGCAATCATTTGAGCGCCCGAAGGCTCAAAAGCACCCTGCACCCAGGCGCCCGGGTAGCACTGGCAGTGCAACTTTTACTCCTATCTACTTTCCCATTTGCCCTGAGCAAGTGACTAGGAGCCCAGCTCCCACAGCCGCTTGGCCTGCTAGTTAGCAGCCACCAACCAAGGGACCCCTGCCTTCCATAGGATAACATTGGGCCTAACTCACTCTGCACCCGGCTACCCCTGTGCCACTGAGGGTGTAACAACTGTACTTACTTAACCCTGGGAGACCCCTGAGTCTATGCCCAGAACCTCAACTCTGCCAGTCAAGTACTTACCCAAAAGCCGATAACTCACCTTTCTTCCATAGGGTAACATTGACTGGTTCCTCTTGAAATTTCTTCTGAGTGTGGAGTTTCTAAACTTTAAAATATTCACCTAAAATCAACCAAGTAACGAAAACGGAAACTCACCTATTAGGAGAGATCCCAGTGCTGGATCTTAGTGCCCAGCACTGACCCTGAAAAATATTTGCAACCGTTCTTACCAGTAACCAAATTTTCTTCCATAGGGAATCATTGTCAGTTTTTATGTGAAATTTCTTCTGTCGATGTTTGAAAACTACAAATATTCTTTAAAAATCGTACCAACTGTGAAAACGTAATTACTTACCTATTTTAGATAGATGCCCCAGTACTGAGCCTAGGAACCCAGCACTGGATTACAAAAGTAACAAGAACATACTTTACCCGTAACTTGAATTTTCTCCCATAGGAAACCATTGACTGTTTTTCTGTGAAATTTCTTCTAAGTGTCGATTTTGCAAACTTATAAATATTCCTTAAAAATCGCCTGTATAACTTAAACGCAGTTTCTCAACTGCTTACAGGTGGTACACTAGTGCTGGATCTAGGATCCAACACTGACCTAGAAAAAGTAACCATAACCCCACTTACCTGCTAAGTGAATTTCCTTACATAGGATAACATTGGTAATTTGATTAGAATAAGTTCGTCAACTTTCAAAATAGAAAAATATTACTTAAAAATCACAACAGTAACTAAAACGAACTTACTCACTTGTTTCCAAGAATTGTCCCAGGACTCAATCTAGGATCCAGTCCTGGAGTTAGAAAAGTAATCCTGAAAGTAATCAATTGCACATAACTTAAAATTCCCATTGAGCTCAATGTATTATTGTGTTTGAAATTGTGTTGCCTATTGCAACAAACTGTAACTTATCTGCAAAAGTCAATTGCCTATTGCAAAGTATTTAACTAAAGCATCTCATTCTGAGAAAGTATATTTTGATACCTATTGTTGGTTTTAAAATAAAACCACATATTTTTTATATGAACCATTGGCCTAGAGTTGAGATCGAGTGTGTGAGACCATTTGCTGACTGAGTGTGTACAACAAATGCTTTACACTGTCCTCTGATACTGCCTTACTGCTCGACCAAGCTACCACTTTAGAGAGTAAGGTTATATCTAACTTTATCCTCTGCCAAACCTCTGGGGACTGTGGACTCTGTACACACTGTACCTATTTGGGAACAGTATATACAGAGCCACTTTCTCACAGCAACCACCCAAAAGGGACAAGGCCAGATGACCCTTAATCAGAGGAGAGCAATGGAAGGAAGGGAGGGGAGGGAGGGAGGACAGGGATAGAAATCAATCCACCCCCCTCACCCCCCCAAACCTGGAGTAGCCAGAGCAGCAGGGCCCCGGAGCACAGGAACCCCATCCTCAAAGGACCAAAGGAGGAATGAACCGCCCCCAGACGGAGCCACCCGTCAAGAACAAGGAAGGCACTCACCGGAGAGACCGACCCCCACCGGGAGGCGAGTACCGAAGACCAACCCAAGGGTCCTCGCAGAATAGCGGAGGAAGGACGGGCCGTTCAGGAATCTGTGGCTAGAAACGTCTCTACCAAATACATCGTTACCGAAAGTAAGTAACTCGTACATCTTATAGAGACTACTAGCCGCAGATTCCTTCACGAAGAAAAGATAACCTAGCAATACCCTCTGGGAAGGAGGGTCTGCGAAAGGACCCCACCAGCCAATGCAGAACAGAGGGCCCCCACAGGGGACCAGATCTGTGGACCAGGTAGAACCTCACCCCTGCCAGTCCAAGGGAACCCCCACAAGCAGGACCCCCACCAACCCCAAGGGGATGTAGGAGGGAAAGAAGGCTGAAGAGGCTCGTACACTCACAACAGAGGAACCAAAAGCAAGGACTGAGAGGCTGAAGCACCCCACTCCCCCACAAGGCAACATAGCTTCCGTCCAATGCCAAGACAGGAAAAGCGGAAGAAAAAGATCTCCATCACACATTTACTCTTTGCAGGCACTTTTCACCCTCCTCTGCATGCGGACACCAATAATGTAGAGAAACGCCTTGCCTCCTTCAATGCCAGCCTAAGGGCAACATTAGAATTTTTAGCCCCCCTGAAAAAATGTCCTACTATCATTAAACGCCGTCAGGCCCCATGGTACTCGGCTAGAAAAGAGCTCATGTAGAAAACTCGAACGCCATTGGCGTAGTTCCCAAAACCCCTCTGACAAAGAAAAATTTAAGATGGCTCTTAGCCGCTACCATCGATATCTAAAAAATGCAAGAAAAACCCATATCGGTGCCTCTCTAGAACGAGCTAGAACTTCCCAGAAATGCCTTTACCAGATTTTAAAAACCTTAACTAACCCCTCGGCTTGCGACACTGCTTTCGTACCGTCCCAAACTCTGTGCAATAATATCGCTGAACATCTCACCCAGAAATTTGACACGATCTAGAATAAAAACACCTCGTCCACATTTCCTCTCCCTAAATTAGAACTTTAAGTTCCCCGCATTATTCCGGCAACCAGCTTTTTAGAAAGTTTCCCACTTCTCACTGAACAAGATACCGAAGCCCACTTAAAAGGTGCTAAATCAGGATCCCCATTAGATCTAATACCGGCTAAACTTACAACAACCTTGGCCAAACAGCTTACCAACCCCATATGTACTATTCTCAACAGCTCCTTGAGGGATGGAGCTCTCCCCTCAGAATGGAAAGCAGCACAGATACTTCCAATCAAAAAGAATATCAAAATTGCACCAGATGATGTCACTAACTATCGACCAATCTCGCTCCTTCCCCTCCTCACCAAAAGCTTAGAAAAACATATCAATACACATCTTTCACACTTCATTGAATCTACTAACAGTCTTGACCCCCCACAATCCGGTTTCCGTCCCAGACACAGCACTGAGTCCACCCTGGTGGCAGTCAGACGACATCAGAATGCTGTTGGATAAGGGTCAGGCAGTGCTCTTGGTGCTGCTTGACCTTTCCGCAGCATTCAACACCATATCCCATTATATTTTACTCAATCGACTGGAAGACATAGGTATCACAGGGAATGCTCTGAAATGGCTTACCAACTTCCTATCTGATAGATCACAGACAGTCAACCTAGGCCCCTTTCACTCTAAGACAACCAAGGTTACCAAGGGAGTACCTCAGGGCTCATGCTTGAGCCCTACCTTATTTAACGTCTATGTTGCGCCCCTAGCTAGATTGTTGAGAAAACTGGGGTTCATTCCTATATCATACGCAGATGAGACACAGCTACTCCTTTCATTTGATGAATCCTGCCCGAACATTCAAGCCATCTTTAGCGCAGGTATGAAATCTATAGCTGAATGGATGAAATTGAATTCTGTCCCACCCCTTGCCCTAAACTTGTGGTAAAAAACCTTGGAGTCAGACTTGACCAAAAACTTACTCTGAGAGACCATGTCTCCTCCACTATTGGAGCTTGTTTCCATAACCTTAGCATGCTCAGAAGAGTCTTCCCTTTTCTACCTATGTCCTTGTGAGAAAGTGGCTCTGTATATACTGTTCCTTAATAGGTACAGGGTGTACAGAGTCCACAGTCCCCCAGGGTTTGACAGAGGTTAAAGTTAGATAAAACCTTACTCTCTAAAGTGGTAGCTTGATCGAGCAGTAAGGCAGTATCAGAGGACAGTGTAAAGCATTTTGCTGTACAGACTCAGTCAGCAAATGGTTTTACACACTCAATAACTGAACTCTAGGCCAATGGTTTATATATAAAAAAAATATATGCTTGTTTTATTTTAGAACCAACAATAGGTATTAAAATATACTTTCTCAGAATGAGATGCTTTATATAAATACTTTTTCAATATGCAATTGGCTTTTGTAGAAAGTTACAAGTGGTTGCAATAGGCAACACTATTTTAAACACAATAATGCATTGAGTTCAATGGAAGTTTCAAGTTATTTGCAATAGATTACTTTTGTGATTCCAGGACTGGATCCTAGATTCAGTCCAGGGACAGTAGTTAGGAACAAGTGATAAAAGTCGACTTTGTTACTGTTATGATTTTTAGACAATATTTTGCTTTTTTAAAAGAGGACACTTCGAAAATATTTCCTAGAAAACAGTCAATAATTCCCTATGGAATAAAATTCAAATTGCAGGTATGGTACGTTCTTGTTACTTTTGTAATCCAGTACTGGGTGCCTAGACTCAGTACTGGGACCTTTATCCAAAACAGGTAAGTAAGTACGTTTTCACAATTTATACGATTTTTAAAGAATATTTAAAGTTTGCAGAAATCGACACTTAGAAGAAAATTCACAGAAAAACAGCCAATGGTTTCCTAAGGAAGAAAATTGGGTTGTGAATATTTTTCAGTCAGTGCTGGGTACCAAGATCCGGCACTGGGAGCTCACCTAATAGCAGGTGAGTATTTTCGTTTTCGTTACTCGGCTGACTTTGTGAATATTTTAAGTTTTGAAAAGTCCACACTTTGAAGAAATTTCAGGAAAAAACAGTCAATGTTACCCTATGGAGAAAATTGAGTTATCAGCTTTAAGGTAAGTACTCGACTGGCAGAGTTAAGGTTCTGGGCATAGACTCAGGGGTCTCCCAGGGTCAGGTAGGTACAGTTGTTACACCCTCAGCAGCACAGGGGCAGGCGGGTGCAGAGAGTTAGGCCCAATGTTATCCTATGGGAGGCCTTGGTTGGTGGCTGCTGACTAGCAGGCCACGCAGCTGTGGGAGCTGGGCTCCTGGTCACTTGCTCAGGGCAAATGGGGAAGTAGATCGGTGTAGAGGTTACACTGCCAGGGCCACTCGGGCGGCTGGGTGCAGGGTGCTTTTGAGCCTTCGGGCGCTCAATTGGTTTCACTGGGAAAGCTCCGGTTTAGAAAAAGACTGCAAGCTCGGGGATGAAGATTCTTCAGGTTCCACCACCACTTCGAGAGGTAAGTTGGGTAGTTGGAGGATAGGTAGGTACCCGGAGTTGGGCACAGGAGGCCGCGGGGCGCCGGGTGCAGGGGTGCCTTTTGGTGTCGGGAAATCTTACTCTCTGTTGATCGTGGTGGGGGGGCACCTGGTTCTGAGGCTGCAGGCGTCGTCAGGAGCGTCGAGGGAAGTCCTTGGGTGCCAGACTCGGGGTCACAGTCGCCGTGGGGTCGTCCTCGTGGTCTTTGTTCACTCCGGGACAGGCCAGGCTTTGCGAGTGCAGAGTGTGAAGGGTTCGCGGTTCCGGGCTGATGCCAGTGATTAGAAGCAGATTTTGAGTACAGCCTCTACTCATCGGAGTCCCAGGTGCTTAGAGCCAAAAGGTAGCCAGGTCCTCCGGGGTTTGTGAGGTTGCTGGCCACAAGAGATGCCGGGTTGGAGCAGGTTCGAGGCTCGACAGGCCGGTAGGGCTGGGGCCAAAGCAGTTGGTGTCTTCCTCTTAGCAACTGCAGGGCAGGTCTTCTTTCTTCTTGCTTTTCTTTGTATTTCCGAATCTGGAATCTGGGGAAGGAAGGTTCAGGGTGCCCCTAAATACTAGATTTAGGGGCATTACAGGTAGGTGAAGGGCAGGGACCAATGGGTCCCTGTCCTGGGGTGGGTACACCCCCTATCCTGCCTCTCTCCTGTGGGAGGGGGGCAGTAGCCTAGCCCTGATTGGGCAGGGCTTCCCATCTTCAAGATGGCAAGAGCCCGGAGATGTGCTTCACCTCGCCTCCCCCACCTGAGGGGTGGGGTTGGCAGGCTGGCACATCCCCTGTCCTTATTTGGGGTATCCAGCCAAGCTTCCAGCCAGAGTGGGGGGTTGTAGTGGCCTGGGGAAGCTCACAGATGCGGCATGCCTTTGAAGCTTCCCCATGCCTATCCTGGGTGAGGAGATCTAGCCCCTCGCCCAAGATGCGGATTGTTGCAGGCCCAGGAGAGCGGGGAGCTCTCGACCCAGGGGTCAAGCAACATGTCTGCTGTGTGGCAGCCTAGGCAGCCTCTCAGACAAGACATGGATTGTAGGTTAGGTTTCAGGGGGCATCTCTAAGATGCCCTCTGGGGTGCTTGGTACATTAAATCCCACACTGGCATCAGTGTGGGTTTAATGTGCCGAGACGTTTGATACCAAACTTCTCAGTCTTCAGTGTTGCCATTATGTTGCTGTGGAGTTCCTGTTTGACGAGCTCATAGCACCATATACTCTTAAATGGCAGCACTGCACTTACAGTGCCCAGGAATGGACCTGGGTACTGTAGGGGCACAGGGCTCCTGCTCCTGTGCCCACACCACTGGCATAGGGCACCCAGCTAGAGGGGTGGCTGATGTATGCCAGGGCAGTGTAGGTTGTGGGCATGGCACACAGGGATGTGTGCCATGTCGACTCCGATTTGTCTTGTACCCAGACACTCAGCCTGCTAGGGCAGTGTGCGTGTGTTAGGGTACAGGGCCTCTAAGGGTGGCACAATAAGTGCAGCAGCCCATAGAGGCCTTCCCTGGTCACAAGGCCCTGGGTACCTAGGGTACCATTTACCAGGGGCTGACATGTGGCCAGGGTTTGCCAATTTGGGTTTTAGGTTTTTAGGGAAGGAACATAGGCCCTGGGCACCTGATTGGCAGGAGTCCAGGGCACACTCAGTCAAAGTACAGTCAGTAATTCTGCAAAAAGTGGGGGCATACCATGCAAGAAAGATGGCACTTTCTCACATCGACCCCGTGGTATTGTGCAGCTCTGTGGACTAGCTGGTTGAAACCCATAGTATCCTCTGGAGGGGAAGGTCTAGAGGGATAGATGTCGTCCTGTGGCACATTAGGGACATCTGGTGTGTTATAATCATCCCAGGGGTCTGGGGTAGAAGGTGGGCTAGGATCCCCCAGTGGCTCATTGTCTGCATCGTCCCCAGTGTAATTAGAGGTATCATCGTCCAGTGGTGGAGGAGATGGTGTAGGAGAGTGGTGTGGTGAGGGAGGTGGAGAAGGAATCCTGAGAGGAGATGTTGCAATATCTCTTTTTAGGTGGTGGATCCGGTGTAGGCGTGTCCAGTGGTCGTTTCTTGGAGCTAAGAATGAGTGGACCAGTCTTTGGATCTCTTAGAAGAGTTTTTTGGGTGGGGTCCGGTTTAAAAAGCTCTTCAGTAGGAGGCTGTTCTTTCGGTTCCGGCGGCTTTTTCGGTTCCGAAGGTTGAATGTTTGAACCTTTCAGGAGCAGCTTTTTGCTCGGTTTCGATGTTTTCTTCAGAGTCAAGGGGTTGGTTGTAGTCAATTTCGGTGCAGAGTGCGTGGATGTGGAGGCAGCAGTCAGCACAGAGGCGGAGAACGCCGGTTTCTTTTTCGGTGTCGTTTGGGTTTCGGCACCGATGGTAGGCTGACTCGAGCTCGAGTGGCCAGAAGGCTTAGTTGTTGGCTTCTTTGCCGTCCCGAAGGTGGGGCGTGAGAAGCGTTTTCTCGGTGTACATCTGAGCCCGAAGGTGAAGGTGTGACCGAAGCCTTTTTCAGTGGTGGGGGTCGGGGTCGACTTCTTTACTTACGACCCGCTCCCCAGGAGTGATGTCCTCGATATCGGAGTCCTCGGCTTCGGAGGCGCTGACGAGTCCTTCAGCCTGCACCAGCTCCGGAACATCGACACCTTCGTGGAATATGTCGTCGGGGGTGGATGTAGATGAGCGAGCCATTGTTAGTCGAGCTTGACGATCAAGAATAGTCTTTTTGGAGCGGAAAGAGGCACAAGCTGGACAGTCTCTGGCCTCGTGCTCCGGGGAGAGGCAGAGGTTACACACCTCATGCAGATCTGTGTGGGGGAACTTCGACCCACATTGAGGACACTTCTTGAATGGAGTCCTTTCCATGAACCAAAAGTCAAGGCCCAGGTAGGCCCGAAAGGCCTTCGTCGACGGCCGGAATCAAGGACTTCGATGTTGAAGAGATGCGCGACAACTAGGGATCGCGATCGAAAACAATACCGGAGAAGGGTGAAGGATAGCGCATCGAAAGTAGGAGTGGAATCGGTACCGAACTGGAGCGCGAGAAACACATCCGAGCCCGATGGCGGAAAAAAACAACCTAAAGATGGAGCGGATGCCCATGCGCACTATTATCCAAAGGAGGAGTCCCCTATCTTGTGACTTCCAAAGACTTTTCCAAGACAAAAACAAGTGCAAACACCCGGGCCCAACACCAGATGGCGATCTATGGATAGTGTATAATCTGCAGCTCATATGCCTCGAACATAAGAGCACCAGTCTTTTTTTTTTTTACTATACAGCACAACCTTGAGAAGATGTTTGACAGACATCCGCAATGTCATGATGTATTGCGCTTTCTAAGACATACTATTACAATAAAGCCTTGGCTGCTAGACCCAGCTGCTGCTTCTGAATCAAGTGCTATTGATGGCTCTGGCAAAATCCCTGCCCCCCACAAGCAATATTCCACAGAAACCCATACACGCCAGAAAAGGCCTTGCAAATTCTGCATCCTCAAAGGTCAACAATAAAATAAGTATAGGAAGATCTGAATATTGCTGAACAAAATGAGCACTTCAAGGTCTTGTAGCCAATCTTGGCACAGATACAGGAACAAGGCTCCATACAAATGCAACAATTCAAGGCATTCAATCTTAAGAACCTCAACCAAAACTGAAGCACGCTTTAACTTACCAGATTGGAAATGTGAACAATGGTGCTGACTTTGAAGCGTGGTGGAGAGGGGACTTGAGATGTACGCACTGGGTCATCTATAGTGATGGAAACTCCAGTCTTCTGTTGACTAATGGACCTCCGGATCAGAGTATCTGTAAGGGTCACTGAACAGAAAACAGCGATATTCACATTAGAATTTTGAAGAATAGGCTAGCTTGAATAGGTCTGTCCTCCCGTGTGTAGTATTCGCCTCAGAGTGAACACCTTAAAACCCACCTATGTCATCCTCAGCAGTGTGAGAAAGTGGCTCTGTATACACTGTTCCCAAATAGGTACAGTGTGTGCAGAGTCCACAGAGGTTTGGCAGAGGCTAAAGTTAGATACAACCTTACTCTCTAAAGTGGTAGCTTGTCAATCCCCCCCGTTCCATGTCCACTCCACAGCTCCCCCGAACCCCTTAATTTGGCCCCTCACTTCACCGTCTGAGGTGTCTGCTAGGCGTAGTAAACATAAGTAACGTGGGCAGGTGGCCACTCGGAATTCAGTAGCCAAAAGAGCCAGAAACGGCTGCCACAACTCCCGGTACTTGGCGCCCTCACCCGCCATGGTCAACGTGAGTTTCTCCATTCCCAGGACGTACCACAAACGGTACAACCACCCCGTAAAGGTCGGGACGGTGGGGTAGCGCCAGTGAATAAGGATGTTCTGTATCGCCGATCCCAGCGCTATTGCCATTTGCCGACCTCTGCGTGATCGAAGTAGGTACGTTAAAGGGTTGGGAAGACCAAGCAAGATGTACGCTGGGAATCGAGGCAGCACTGTGTGAAAATGTTTATCTACCTCATCCAGCACCTGCGTCCAATACGGCTGAATGTGGTCTCACTCCCACAGCAAGTGTGTCAATGTACCTATCTGATCACACCCTCTCCAACACCGCGCCTCCCTCGTGTGGTCTATGGAATGTTGACGTTCTGGAGTGCAATACCAATATGTTACCACCTTCGTGAGAGTCTCGGTGAGTTGCTACTTTCACCCTTCCACCCTTGTCACAGCCGGCTCGGATATGGCGACTTAGAGAAATGGGACGATACGCACCACAATGAGTCCTATCCTTCCCTGGCTTTGGGATGACCGCCATTGAAGCGTCTAAGAGATCCCGAGGAATCGCCCCGGGTTCGGAAAAGGAATTAAAGAGTTGGGTGAGGAGAGGTGTGAGCCCGGTACAGAACTTTTTATAGAAGATGGCTGGGAAGCCGTCCGGCCCGGGGGCCTTTGCAGGCTTCAGCCGCGCTATGGCCGCAATTACCTCCTCTACCCGTATGTCCTTATCTAAGAAATCGGCCTGCACCTGAGTCAGGGCTGGTAGAGTGACAGAGTCCAAAAAGTCCGCCCCTTCCGCCTCGTTCAATGGGGAGGCGGTATAAAGTGTGGCATAAAAATCGCGGAACGCCTCCGCTATGGCACCGTTCTCTGAGACTCGCGTGCCATCTTCTCTACGGATCTCGCGAACCCCCTGTATCTGTCGGGCTTCACGGAGCTTGTGAGCAAGAAGGCGCCCGCACCTGTCTCCCCCGGTGTAGTAGGGGTGTTTCAATCTCAGGGCCGCAAACTCCGCCCTATCCTGATCTAGGGCTGCCAGTTGTTGGCGCATCGCCTTCAACTGACGCCACACACAGGGAGCTCCCGTTCTCTGATGCATCTGCTCAAGTTCTCTTGTCCGGCGTGTGAGCTCGTCTCGCTTACGCCTGCGCTCTACATTGTCGGCCGCCGATATGGCAATAAACTCTCCTCGGAGGACTGCATTTAGCGCCGCCCACTGGGTAGCCAGAGTCGTGTCAGTGTTAGCGTTATGTGACAGGAAATCAGTAATGGAACCTTGTATGTGTGTAACCACATCCGCTCTGTGTAGGAGGGTGTCTCTAAGTCGCCATATCCGAGCCGGCTGTGACAAGGGTGGAAGGGTGAAAGTAGCAACCACCGGTGAGTGATCGGAGAGTGAGGCAGCCCCCATCTCAGTGCCCTTCGCCATCTCTCGAACTGAGGTAGACACCAAAAAATAATCCAGTCTGGCATAAGTCTGGTGGGCGTGCGAGTAGTTGTTCTTCCGACCCTGCGGGTGGAAGCTACGCCACAGATCACAAAGTCCCAGATCCCGCAATCGTCCCATCCCTGGTGCCGAGAGCGCTCCGGCTTGGTGCGCCGCTGACAGGATCTGTCCAATGCATTATCAAAGACAAGATTCAGATCCCTGCCAATGATAATATGGCGGTCTGCCGTTGCCGTGATGTCAGTCAGCGCGGAGTGGAGAAATTGTTCCTGACCCTCATTTGGCCCGTATATGGAGCCTACGGTACATGTCATGGTGCCCAGGGCAATTCTGTAGGCCAGTAACCGACCCTTGATTTCTGCCTCCTTCCGCAGGACCTCTCCAATAAATCGCTGCGCCACCAGTATCGCCACCCCCGACGCCTTGGTAGGGCCGGAGGAAAAGAATTGCACCGGGAATTTCCGTGATCGGAGACGGTGACGGTGTGAGAAAGTGCCAACTTTCTTGCCTGGTATGCCCCCACTTTTTGCTGAATTGCTGAATGTACTTTGACTGAGTGTGCCCTGGACTCCTGCCAATCAGGTGCCCAGGGCCTATGTTCCTTCCCTAAAACAAACCCAAATTGGCAAACCTTGGCCACATGTCAGCCCCTGGTAAATGGTACCCTAAGTACCCAGGGCTTTGTGACCCAGGAAGGCCTCTAAGGGCTGCAGCACTCCTTGTGCCACCCTTAGAGGCCCTGTACCCTTACACACACACACTGCCTTTGCAGGCTGAGTGTTTGGGTGCAAGACAAAAACAAAGTCGACATGGCACACATCCCTGTGTGCCATGCCCATCACATACACTGCCATGGCATACATCAGTCACCCCTCTAGCTGGGTGCCTTATGCCAATGGTGTGGGCACAGGAGCAAGAGCCCTGTGCCCAGGTCCATCCCTGAGCCCTGTAAGTGTAGTGCTGCCATTTAAAGAGTACATGGTGCTGGGAGCTCGTCAAACACGAGCTCCACAGCACCATAATGGCAACACTAAAGACTGGGAAGTTTGGTATCAAACTTCTCAGCACATTAAACCCACACTGATGCCAGTGTGGGATTTAATTTACTCAGCACCCCAGAGGGCATCTTAGAGGTGCCCCCTCGAACCTAACCTACAAATCCACGTCTGCTCTGAGGCTGCCTAGGCTGCCACCCAGCAGACATGTTGCTGGACCCCTGGGTAGGAGAGCCCCTGCTCTCCTGGTCCTGCAACAATGCACATCCTGGGCGAGGTGCTAAATCTCCTCCCCCAGGATGGGCAGGGGGAAGCTTCAAAGGCATGCCGCCTCTGTGAGCTTCCCCAGGCCCCTGCAACCCCCCAATCTGGCGGGAAGCTTTGGCCGGAAACCCCAAATAAGGACAGGGGATGTGCCAGCCTGCCAACCCCACCCCTCAGGTGGGGGAGGCGAGGTGAAGCACATCTCCGGGCTCTCGCCATCTTGAAGATGGGGAGCCCTACCCTATCAGGACTAGGCTACTGCCCCCCTCCCACAGGAGAGAGGCAGGATAGGGGGTGTACCCACCCCAGGACGGGGACCCATTGGTCCCTGCCCTTCACCTACCTGTAACCCCCTAAATCTAGTATTTGGGGGCACCCTGAACCTTCCTTCCCCAGATTCGAAACTACAAGAACAGCAAGAAGAACAAAGACCTGCCCTGCAGCTGCTAAAAAGAGGAAGACACCAACTGCTTTGGCCCCAGCCCTACCGGTCTGTCGACCCCTGGGACTCCCATGAGTAGAGGCTCTACTCGAAACCTATCTCTAACCCCTGGCAGCAGCCCGGAACCGCGAACCCAGCACACACTGCACCAGCCGAGCCTGGCCAGTGCCGGAGTGAACAAAGACCCTGAGGACAACCCCACGGCGACTGTGACCCCGGGTCCAGCACCCAAGGACCTCCCTCAACATTCCTGAAGAAGCCTGCAGCCTCAGAACCAGGTGCCCCCCCCAACCGCGATCAACTGAGGGTAAGATTTCCCGACACCTAAAGGCACCCCTGCACGCGGCGCCCCGCGGCCCCCTGTGCCCAATCCCGGGGTACCTACCTATCCTCCAACTACCCAACTTACCTCTCGAAGTGGTGGTGGCACCTGTAGAGTCCTCGTCCCCGAGCTTGCAGTCTTTTTCCTAACCGGAGATTTCCCATTGACATCCATTGAGCGCTCGAAGGCTCAAAAGCCCTCTGCACCCAGCCGCCCGAGTGGCCCTGGCAGTGAAACCTCTACACCTACCTACTTCCCCACTTGCCCTGAGTAAGTGACCAGGAGCCCAGCTCCCACAGCCGCGTGGCTTGCCAGTCAGCAGCCACCAAACAAGGCCCCCCTATCCCTCATAGGATAACATTGGGCCTAACTCTCTCTGCACCCGGCCGCCCTAGAGCCGCAGAGGGTGAACCAACTGTACCTACCTGACCCTGCCTTACTGCTTGACCAAGCTACCACTTCAGAGAGTAAGGTTATACCCAACTTTAACCTCTGCCAAACCCTGGGGGACTGTGGACTCTGTACACCCTGTACCTATTAAGGAACAGTATATACAGAGCCACTTTCTTACAGACAGTCCCTAGCTAATAGGTGCATTTCCTGCAAGAGGCATAGATCGGCCTGGGAGTTTAAGACATGATAAGACCGCCCGACGCTTAACAGGGTTGTTGAGGCCCCGGACATTGAGAGTTAGGATTGTAAGAGTGTTAGCCGGCATTTATGGAATCTTAAGGACCCAACTTGCCCCATCGAAGCCCCTATGACTACCTAATGGAGATGTAGAGTGAGGAGCCTGCATGCATGAAATCATCTGGCGGAGCTTCAGTAGCCCCCCTCCCCCCCCCAATAGCGGACATGGAAGCCCAAAGCCCCCAACCCTAAAGCAAAAAATTCAACTAAGACGAAAACTGTCGCAACCCATTGCCCTCCACCTCTCGGTGAATGGAAGGATGACATCGTGGAGTAAGTAGCCTGCAGCAGGATGGCTGCCCCCCGCCAACGGCCTGTGTATTAAACTATAAACTAGCCCGACCCTCGCCGCTTCCGGTGTGTATGCCCGGGTGTGGCCAGGCCTTTTTACATTGATTTGTGTAGATGCACACCCTATGTACGTATAGTTGCGATAGCATACCCGGTTAGAAATACTTTGAGAGTTCTGTTTCTTTTGAAAATTCAAGAAAGACCTACACTGACACGGGGAGCACGTACCGGAACTTATAGATCTTAGTGGGGCACATCTGGGGGACAGGGATGCAGGGCACCCTGAGTGTCCTGTCCGTCTGCTCCTAAACCTATTTTGCTAGTCCATTCCCCTTTCCCCATTTTATTAGACGCGGCCGGCACGGATGGGTTGTAGGCGGCATGCTGTGTTTAAAGTTGGGAATGTATGCTCTGCCTCCCATTTACCTTTGCCTGGTTGATATCATTGGGTGTAGCAAGCCAGCCCGCAGGGTTGTAGGCGCTAAGCTTTTGTATAGCGGATGGTGTTCTTTCAATAAAACAGATTTAAAATTAAAGCGGTAGCTTGGTCGAGCAGTAAGGCAGTATCAGAGGACAGTGTAAAGCATTTGTTGCACACAATCAGTCAGCAAATGGTCTGACACACTCAATAACTGAACTCTATGCCAATGGTTTATATAAAAAATATATGTCTGTTTTATTTTACAACCAACAATAGGTATTAAAATATACTTCCTCAGAATGAGATGCTTTAGGTAAATACTTTTGCAATATGCAATTGACTTTTGTAAATACTGGTTACAGGTTGTTGCAATAGGCAACACAATTTCAAACACAATAATGCATTCAGCTCAATGGAAGTTTTAAGTTATTTGCAATAGATTACTTTCAGGATTACTTTTGTAACTACAGGACTGGATCCTAGATTCAGTCCTGGGACAGTTCTTAGAAACAAGTGATAAAAGTCGACTTAGTTACTGTTGTGATTTTTAGGCAATATTTAGCTATTTTAAAAGTTGACAGAAGAAATTTCAGAAGAAACCAGTCAATGTTACCCTATGGAGAAAATTGAGTTATCGGCTTTTGGGTAAGTACTTGACTGGCAGAGTTAAGGTTCTGGGCACAGACTCAGGGGTCTACCAGGGTCAGGTAGGTACAGTTGTTACACCCTCAGCGGCGCAGGGGCTGCCGGGTGCAGAGTGAGTTAAGCTCAATGTTATCCTATGGGAGGCAGGGGGCCTTCGGTTGGTGGCTGCTGGAGAGCAGGCCACGCGTCTGTGGGAGCTGGGCTCCGGGTCACTTGCTCAGGGCAAATGGGGAAGTAGGTAGGAGCAGAGGTTGCACTGCCAGGGGCACTCGGGCGGCTGGGTGCAGGGTGCTTTTGAGCCCTCGGGTGCTCAATGTTATTCAATGGAGATCTTGGAAAGTGAACAAAGGCTGCAGGGGGGCCTTGGTTGGTGTGCTGCTGACTAGCCACTCGGGCGGCAGGGTGCAGGGTGCTTTTGAGCCTTCGGGCGCTCAATTGATTTCAGTGGGAAAGCTCCTGGTTAGAAAAAGGCTGCAAGCTCGGAGACGAAGATTCTTTAGGTGCCACCACCACTTCGAGAGGTAAGTTGGAAAGTTGGAGGATAGGTAGGTACCCAAGAGTTGGGCACAGGGGGCCGCAAGGCGCCGGGTGCAGGGGTGCCTTTTGGTGTCGGGAAATCTTACCCTCTGTTGATCACAGTTGGGGGGGTACCAGGTTCTGAGGATACAGGCGTCGTCAGGCGTGTAGAGAGAAGTCCTTGGGTGCTGGCCCGGGGTCACAGTCGCCGGGGGGTCCTCCTCGTGTTCACTCCGGCACAGGCCAGGCTTGGCGGGTGCAGAGTGTGCAGGGTTCGCGGTTCCTGGCTGGCACCAGGGGTATTGCTGTTTGAGCAGAACCACTGCTCGTGGGAGTCCCAGTCTTGGTAGAGTCTCAAGGTGGTCAGGTCCACCGGGGTTTTTGGGGTTGCTGACCACTAAAGGCACCGGAGTTCCACAGGAGCAGGTTCAAGGATCAACAGGCCGGTAGGGCTGGGGCAAAGTCAGTTGGTGTCGTCCTCTTTTTAGCAGCTGCGCGGCAGGTCTTCTGGTTTCTTGAACTTCTTGCTTGTTTTCGAATCGGGATCTGAGGAAGGAAGGTTCAGGGTGCCCCTCAATACTAAATGTAGGGGCGTTACAGGTAGGTGAAGGGCAGGGACCAATGGGTCCCTGTCCTGGGGTGAGTATACCCCCTATCCTGCTCCTCTCTGGTGGGAGGGGGCAGGGCTCCCCATCCTCAAAATGGCCGGAGCCCAGAGTTGTGCTTCACCTCGCCTCCCCCCACCTGAGGGGTGGAGCTGGCACACCCCTTTTCCTCACGTAGGGTTTTCCGAACGTCTTCCCGCCGGAGTGGGGGTCAGAACCACGGACTTAATAAATAAAATCCGCCTATTGTATACGATGCCTTGTGCCAGAGTTAAGGTGAATGGTATGATCTCGGACCCGTTTCCGATATCGCGGGGTACGCGTCAGGGTTGCCCACTGTCCCCGCTCCTTTTTGCCATTGCGATGGAGCCGCTAGCGGCACGAGTTCGGCAACATCACACGGCGCGTGGAATCGGGCTTAGCGCGCGATGTCTGTTGATATCACTGTATGCAGACGACGTAACGCTTTATCTTACTAAGCCTGAGGAGAATCTGGACGTGGTACTGCGAGAATTCATCTGCTTTGAAGGGTTGGCCGGTATAGCGATAAACTGGTCCAAGTCGGTGGTCTTCCCGTTGACGGAGAGTACCCCGAGGCGGCTGTCGGAGTACCCCTTGCGGTGGGAGATGGATGCGGTTAAATATCTTGGCATCTGGGTGAGTCGTGTGCCTCAAGACCTTTGGACTCTTAATTTTGGGAGGGCAGTTGCGTGGCTGGAGGAGAAGGTAAAGATATGGGGGCGGATGCCCCTATCGCTGACAGGAAGGATAGCCCTGGTCAAGATGGTGGTTCTGCCCAAATTTCTATATCTGTTCGCGAATATTCCGATCCCTCTGACGTCGCAGTTTTTCGCCACACTGCGGTCACACCTGATTGAGTTGGTGTGGGCTGGTGGCCAGGCGCGCGTTTCTTGGGACATGCTGACGCTGCCGCTCACGCAAGGTGGGCTGGGGGCGCATGATATGCGGTTATATGCGTTGTGCGCCCAGGCCCAATATCTGCACTTTTGGGTGCATCCGACGCCCTTTCAGCCGCATGTGGCTGTAGAACAGGACACTAGCGCCGGTCCCGCTCAGAGTAGCCATCTGTGCGAGGGCACGCCGCCCCCGGGGAGATGTGGACACAGCGGAGATGCTGCGCTGGGTCTGGGCGGAGCTCGGGCGCAGGGCGGGTGTGCCTCTCCTCTACGCTCCGTCCTTGGCCCTGGAGCGCAACCCGCTGTTGCCCTGTGCCTTTGACGGAGCTAGCCCACATTTGATGCGGCGGATGCATTTGCGGATCTTTTTCCGGGAGATGTCTTCATGCAGCCGCCGGTGGCAGCGGAGGGACAGGCGGTGACCTTTTCTGAATTATTTTTTTATCACAAGCTACGGGAGACATGCCGAGCGTTAAATGGGGATTTTCCGGCGGCCCCACCGGTGTTCAGGGCGCTAGTGGACGTTGTGGGTTCCCCGTCTCCCCGGCGATTGGTAACTAGACTATATAAATCCATGCAGACTGACGCGCCGGTGGTGCGTCCTCAGTCTCTCCAGCACTGGAATGAGGAGCTCGACTCTCCCCTGTCGGAGAAGTGGGCCTTCTGTTGTGGGCAGCTGGCTGAGCTCTCCCCCAACTACAAGCTGCGGCTCATACATTTCAAGTATCTGCATAGGTTCTACAGAACTCCGATTGCACTGCACAAAATGGGATTGCGGGAGAGCGCCGGTTGTTTGAGGTGCGGGGGCGAACACGCCTCGTTTTTACACATGGCGTGGTCATACCAAAAACTCACGGAGTTTTGGTCCCGGGTATATGAGATAACCAACCAGATGTTGGATCGCGTTGATGCTCCTGCGCCTGAGCTGGGGATACTGGGATATGTCAAGAGCACGCCCCCTGCGACACGCAAACTGCACGCCATGCTTTTTTTGTTTGCTAAACTACAGGTGGCAATACACTGGGGTAGGAGTCGGGTGCCTTCGGTGAAGGGATGGCTGTCAGATGTGGCATATGGTCATGAGCAGCTGAGCGTGTTCTGGGATTTGATGCCGTCCGCCTCCCGTCCTCGGGATATTTGGGAACCCTTTGTGAAATGGACTCAGGAGCAGCGTGCGACAGAGACTTCACTGGATGACTGAATGTGGATGGTCCGGCGTGTGCCCCGGGGGAGGGGGGAGGGCGGAGTGCCTGGGTAGGAGGGGAGAAACTTTGGGTGGTCCCTTGGTCCATGTTCGCCCCACTGAGGATACGAGGACTTGGGCCTGATACTGTACATTACTGGACGGGCGCACTGGCAGGCCTGGCTTTATGTGTGGATGTCTTTTTCCATTGTTGGTAGACCAAGATGTTAGAAATACCACGAGAGATGGATGTACATGAGCGACCGCATGAGCAAGTATCACCGATATACTGAAACTGTAATGGTGCTGGCTTTTGTTGTTGGTTGTTGTTCTACGTTGTATCAACTTCAATAATGACTTAATAAAAATTAAAAAAATAAATTAAAAAAAAAAAAAATCAGCCGATTAACCAAAACGCTTTTTCTGAACTGTTTTTAGGAAATGTCTCAGTGCTGAATCCAGGATCCAGCACAGAGTAAGAAAAAGTGACGATAAGGAATATGCTACTTACCAGTATGCATCTTTTCTTGGCATGTAGAGCTGCAGAGCCACACACTAAGGATAAGATCGCCATCTGGTGTTGGGCTCGGATGATTGCAGGTTGTTGTTGTCTTCGGAAGAAGTCTTTCTGGTCACGAGATAGGTGACTCCTCCTCTGGACAACAGTGCGCATGGGCATCCACTCCATCCTCAGATTGTTTTTCGCCATGATGGGAAATGATGGTGTATAAGAAATGAAGAGAAAGGATGTCCATGTGTAGTGTCTAATTAAGACAATGCTGGAACAGATACAGGTCCCGGGGAGGCGGGTGGGCGTGTGTGGCTCTGCAGCTCTACATGCCAAGAACAGATGCATACTGGTAAGTAGCATATTCCGTTCGAGGCATATGAGCTGCAGATCACACACTAAGGATAGACTATATAGCAGTGTCTCCCCTAGCGGTGGTCACCTGTATCGTTTGCAGCAGTTTGGAATAGAGTTTTTAGGACAGCTTGGCCTACTGAAGCTTGTTTGGATTGCACATCGACACAATAGTGCTTAGTGAAGGTGTGTGTAGTAGACCATGTGGCTGCTTTGCAAATCTCTAAGGGGATGTTCCCTAAGAATGCCATAGAAGCCCCTATTTTACGCGTGGAGTGCGCCCTAGGGGGAACTGTAAGAGTACGTTTAGCTTTTTGGTAACATATTTGGATACATTTAACTATCCACCTGGCTATACCCGATTTGGAAATAGGGTTGCCCTTATGTGGTGGAGCGAAAGCAACAAACAGTTGCTTGGTTTTTCGAAAAAGTTTGGTTCTGTCGATGTAATAAAGCAAGGCTCTTTTAACATCTAAGGTATGAAGTGCCCTCTCAGCTACTGAGTCTGGATTAGGGAAGAAGACTGGCAGTTCGACTGACTGGTTTAGATGGAAAGAGGAGATGACTTTAGGGAGGAATTTCGGGTTTGTTCTAAAAACCACTGTGTTACGATGTAGTCGTAGGAAGGGTTCTTCAAGAGTAAAGGCTTGTATTTCACTTACTCTTCGCAGGGATGTGATTGCGACGAGGAAAGCCACTTTCCATGTTAGGAACTGCAGTTCGCATTTGTGCATTGGTTCAAATTGGGGACCCATGAGCCTTGTTAGAACAATATTAAGGTTCCACACTGGGGAAGGTGGTAACCTTGGAGAAATAATTCTTTTAAGACCTTCCATAAATGCTTTAATGGCTGGTACCTTAAAGAGGGACAGGTGTTGTCTATTTTGCAAGTAGGCTGCCAATGCCGCTAGATGTAGACGTATAGAATAATACGCTAAATTGCATCTTTGCAAGTGTAGTAAATAGCAAATTATGTTTTGGATGGAAGCATCCAGTGGTTTTATGTCATTGTTAGTGCAGTAAATGGCAAATCTTTTCCATTTTGCAGCATAGCATGCCCTAGTAGTAGGTCTTCTGGCTTCTTTTATGATATTCATACAGTCTGGAGGAAGGTTGAGGTACCCGAACTCTAAGACTTCAGGAGCCAGATTGCCAAGTTCAGTGTTTGAGGATCTGGGTGTCTGATTTCTCCATGGTTCTGGGTTAATAGATCCGGGGAGAGACGCAATTTTTGATGTGGAACTAGAGATCGTTTCAGAAGTGTGGTGAACCAGGGTTGACGTGCCCAAGTGGGAGCTACTAGGATGAGTGTTAGCGACTGTTGTTTCAGTTTGCGTACCACAAATGGAATGAGTGGGAGAGGCGGAGAAGCATACGCTAATCTGCCTGACCAGTTCATCCATATTGCATTGCCCTTTGACTGTGGGTGTGGAAACCTGGCGGCGAAGGTTGGGCATTTTGCGTTTTTTTGTGTGGCGAACAGGTCTATGTCTGGTTGTACCCACTTTTGGAAGAATGGGAGTAGGACTTTGGGGTGTAATTCCCATTCGTGTATTTGCTGTGTGTGGCGACTCAGGAGGTCGGCCACCTGGCTCTGAACCCCTGGGAGGTGTTCTGCTAGCAGGTAGATGTTTTGGGGAATTGCCCATCTCGAGATTTGTTGTGCAAGTTGGGACATTTGTAGAGAATGTGACCCCCCCCCTGCTTCTGTATGTAATACATTGTGGTCATGTTGTCCATGCGGATGAGGACAGTTTTGTTTTTTAGATGCAATTGGAAGGATTTGAGTGCTAGGAACACCGCCAGAAGTTCTAGGTGATTGATGTGGAGCTGTTTTTGTTGAGTGGTCCACCTGCCCTGAGTGGTGTGTTGAAGGAGGTGGGCTCCCCACCCTGTGAGAGATGCGTCGGTGGTCAGCACAATTTGTGGAAGAGGCTCTAAGAACGGCCGCCCTTTGGACAGGTTGATGGTGTTCCACCACTTCAGTGAACGAAGTGAGCGGCTGTCCAACACCAGATCGGTAAGTTGTCCGTGGGCCTGGTTCCACGGTTGTGCTAGACATTCCTGTAAGGGACGCATTTGAAGGCGTGCATGGGGTACTATGGAGATGCACGACGCCATCATGCCTAAGAGTTGCATAAACACTCTTGCTGGAAGAGAGTGTTGTGTGTGAAATTGTTTGATGAAATTTTGTATGTTGGCTATCCTGGCTGTGCTGGGATAAGCTATGGCCGTGGATGTATCTATGGTGGCTCCCAGGTATTTATGTACGTGGGAGGGCTGTAGTTGAGATTTGGGATAGTTGATGGTAAATCCAGAGTTGTGTTGGGTTTGAATAGTGCGGTGGGTGTGGTGAACGCATTTGTCTAGAGTATTGGCTTTTATGAGCCAATCGTCCAGATAGGGGAAGACATGGATTTGTTGTCTCCTGAGATATGCTGCCACAACTGCTAAGCATTTGGTGAATACCCTGGGTGCGGTTGTTACTCCGAATGGGAGAACTGTAAACTGATAGTGCTGACCGTCTACCACGAATCGTAGATACTTCCTGTGAGCGGGATGCATAGGGATGTGAAAATATTCGTCCTTGAGGTCTAATGTGGCAAGGAAGTCGCCTTGTTGAAGTAATGGAAGGACCTGCTGGAGAGTGATCATGTGGAAATGATCCGATTGTATGTACTGGTTTAGTAGTCTGAGGTCTAGTATGGGTCTTAAAGTCTTGTCCTTTTTGGGAATGAGGGAGTATAGAGAATATACTCCTGTGCCCGGATGTTGGAGTGGAACAGGTTCTATTGCGTGTTTTTGAAGCAAAGACTGAATTTCCTGTTTGAGGAGCGTGAGGTGGTGAGACGACATGGGACGGTGTTTGGGTGGTATGTTTGGGGGGGGTGTTTATGAGTTCGAGGCAGTAGCCAGACTGGATAATTTGTCTTACCCACCTGTCTGTTGTGATGGAATTCCAGACAGGTAGGAACTGTTGGAAGTCTTCCCCCGACCGGAGTGGAATGGTCTGGGGGGAGTGGTGGCAAGTCACTGTTTAGTGGCTGGAGAGGTGCGGGTGTTGTTGTTGCACCGTCCTCTGCCTTTGGTATTGTTTCCCCTGTAACCTCCTCTAAAATATCCTCTGTTAGGGGATGTTTGACCTGATGTTTTGAAGGTGGAAGAGGTGTCTGTTCCCACATTTTTGGAGGCCCCTCTATAAAAGGAGCGACGAAAGGAGCCTCTGGGATGAGTAGACTGTAATGCTCCCATTGATTTGGCAGTCTCATTATCTTTCTTCATTTTTTCTAACGCAGTGTCTACTGCAGGTCCGAATAGTTGCCCCTGATTAAAGGATTGAGCAAGAATGGTTGTTTGTACTTCCGGCTTCAAGCCGGAAATGCGGAGCCATGAGTGGCGTCTAAGCAATACGCTTGTGTTGACTGCCCTAGAGGCGGTGTCCGCTGCGTCTAATGCACATTTGATGGAGGCATTTGATATTAGTTTGCCCTCTTGGATGAGGTCATTGGCCTGGGATTTGTATTGATCAGGCAGGTGTTGCAAAAGGTCCTCCAGTTGATCATAATGAGCCCTATCATAGCGAGCCAATAGGGCTTGCGTATGGGCAATACGCCAGTGGTTAGCAGCTTGTGCGGCAACCCTTTTGCCGGAAGCCTCCAAGAGTTTAGACTCTTTGCCTGGGGGCGGTGTGTCTCCGGTTGTTTGGGAGTTCGCCCGCTTTCTGGCATTTGACACGACTAAAGAGTCTAAGGGGAGTTGCGCTTTGATGTACGCAGGATCCTGTGGTGCCAGTCTGTATTTCTTTTCGATCCGGGGGTTAAGAACCCTGGCCCTAACAGGGTCTTTAAAAACCTCAGTTGCGTGCTTTATCACTCCCTTAATCATGGGTAGAATGTGAACGTTTTTTTGCGACTGCTCAAAGGTGTCGAGGAGAAAATCTTCCTCAGGTGTGTCTGTGTGCATGGTGACGTCATGGAACAGTGCCGCCCTGTTTATAAGCTGACCAAACCCTAAATGGTCATCAGGAGGGGAGGGTTTTGAGGGGTATGGAGTGGGATCAGGCATGTCAGGCATAGGGTAAGCCCAGTCATCTATGGGTGCCGTGTCCGGGAGTGTAAAGGGAGCATTAGGATCAGTGGGATCATTAAGGAAATCTGGGTCTCCCCCTCCCCCTAAATCGTCATCATCCTGTGGAGGTGGTGTGTGAGAAGGAGATGGTCGAGGTGAAGGCGGTGGAGGGGGATGGGATAGGAGGTAAGATAGGAGAGGAAGGACGTATGGGTTAAGTGGCACAGTCCTTCTTTAGAGGAGCTGGAGGAGGTGTTGTGTCCAGCTTCCTTTTCTTGTATGGCACCGCTGTGACATGTCCGGTTTTAGGATTAATGTAAATTTTTTTTTGTGTTGGATCTGGCCGAAAAAGTTCCTCAGTGTCCGAAGTTGGCTTTGGCGCCGACTTTTTGGGTTCCGATTTGGATTTTGTGAGATCGGTAGGTTCTTGGTGGACCAAGGTGCCGAAGAACTTTTCGGTTCCGGTGGATTTTTCGGTGCCGAAGGACCTTTCGGTGCCGAAGGACCTTTCGGTGCCGGTGGAGACCTCGGTGCCGAAGAACGTTTCGGTGCCGGTGGAGACGTTGGTGCCGAGTGACGTTTCGGTGCCGAAGGTATTGTAGGCACAATAATATGAGGTTTGCTCGAGCCCGAGCCACCTGCAGGCTTAGTTTTCTTTGGAGCCGGGCCCGGGGGCGGGGCTTCTGAAGGTGATTTTGGATCGCGACTGGGCCCAGCTGGCAGAGTCTTGACCAATGTCTTTTTTGGTGGGGTTGGAGTAGGTGAGCTGGTACTCACAGGCTGCCCCGGATCAGAATCGGCGGCCTCGGACACGATCTGGAGGTCTTCGGAATCGTCGTCAGGGACATCCTGTGCAAAGATGTCTTCTGGTTCCGGAACCGGTTTGGCCATGATATGGCGTCGAGCTCTTCGGTCCCGGATAGTTTTCTTCGAACAGAAAGCGGCGCAGGCTGGACAGCTGGATTCGTTGTGGTCTGGTGAGAGGCACAAATTACAGACCTCGTGGTGATCACTGTGGGGGAACTTTGCTCCACATTGGGGGCATTTTTTAAAGGGTGTCCTTTCCATCAGCCGCATCCGGAGCCGGTCCGATGGTATTTCGACGTCGAGTTGTACATTTTTAGAGAGTTGTTGTGATTGCTAGAAGTTCTGCTGGGGCGGAAAAAAGTTCATCCAAACCCAATGGCGGAAAAAAACAATCTGAGGATGGAGTGGATGCCCATGCGCACTGTATTCCAGAGGAGGAGTCACCTATCTCGTGACCAAAGACTTCTTCCGAAGACAACAACAACCTGCAATCATCCTAGCCCAACACCAGATGGCGATCTGATCCTTAGTGTGTGATCTGCAGCTCATATGCCTCGAACCCTAACTTACCTGCTAAGTGAATTTCCTCCCATAGGATAACATTGGTGATTCTATGTGAAAAAGTTTCCAAGTGTCAACTTTTGAAATACAATAATATTCCTTAAAAATCACACCTGTAAACAAAACACATTTACTCACCTCTTTTCAGGAAATGTCCCAGGACTGAATCTAGGATCCAGTCCTGTAGTTAGAAAAGTAATCTGAAAAGTAATTAACTGCATTTTACTTGAAAAGCCCATTCAATTGAATGTACTATACCTGCAATGTGTTGCAATCTGCTTTCTTAAACCTGTAATCAAAACCAGTACCAGTTGCACTGCAATTCTGAACTGTGTCCAAACAAGTCAATTACTTCTGCAAAGTATTTATATGCTTACCTGTACCAGGCTTGCTTGGTTCTAGAAATAAAACAGTATTTTTTTTTACAAAAAAATTGGCCTAGAGTTCAGTTCGAGTGTGTGAGACCATTTGCTGACTATGTACATCAAATGCTTTACACTGTCCTCTGATACTGCCTTATTGCTCGACCAATGTACCACTTTAGTGTAGGGTTCTATCCAACTTTAACCTCTGCCAAACCTCTGGAGACTCTTTGACTCTATACACATGGTACCTCACTTTGGTGCAGTATATATAGAGCCAGTTTCCTACAAGAGGGCACCTCAGAGGTTCCCCCTGAAAACATAATCAACCGTTACAGTATAGCAGACTGGTCTGCACCAGCCTTCCACTTACAGACATGTTTGACCCCCCCCCCCCGAGGGGGGAGCATTGTGCTCTTGTGGGTCGAACAAAGCCTGCTCTGGGTGGAGGACCTCAACACCTACCCCCATGGAACAGCATTCAAGGGCAGTGAGCATCTAAGGTTTCCTTCCCTTTGTTATGCTGGTCAGGGCCTCTCCAGCTAGTGGAGATGCCCGCCGTCCTGACCAAGTCCTACTTTTTAGCAGCAAGATCGGCTGGAAAATTAGTGAGCAGGAAAGGTGTCTCCGCTCAGCCAGAACCACCCCATGGTGTCCTAAGCTGAAGTGACCCCATGTGAGAAAGTGGCTCTGTATATACTGTTCCTTAATAGGTACAGGGTGTACAGAGTCCACAGTCCCCCAGGGTTTGACAGAGGCTAAAGTTAGATATAACCTTACTTTTTAAAGTGGTAGCTTGGTCGAGCAGTAAGGCAGTACCAGAGGACAGTGTAAAGCATTTGTTGTACACACTCAGTCAGCAAATGGTCTCACACACTCAATAACTGAACTCTAGGCCAATGGTTTATATATAAAAAATATATGCTTGTTTTATTTTAGAACCAACACTTGGATTTAAGATATACTTTCTCAGAATTAGATGTTTCATATAAATACTTTTGCAATATGCAATTGACTTTTGTAAACAGTTACAAGTGGTTGCAATAGGCAACTCTATTTTAAACACAACAATGCATTGAGCTCAATAGAAAATTCAAGTTATTTGCAACAGATTACTTTTTGGATTACTTTTGGAATTCCAGGACTGGATCCTAGATTCAGTCCTGGGTCAGTACTCAGAATCAAGTGATGAAAGTCGACTTAATTACTGTAATGATTTTTAAACAATATTTAGCTATTTTAAAAGTTGACACTTAGAAAATATTTCAAAGAAAACAGTCCATGATTCCCTATGGAAGAAAGTTCAAGTTGCAGGTACAGTATGTTCTCGTTACTTTTGTAATCCAGTACTGGGTGCCTAGACTCAGTACTGGGACCTTTATCCAAAACAGGTAAGTAATTACGTTTTCAGATATTATACGATTTTTGAAGAATATTTAAAGATTGCAGAAATTGACACTTGGAAGAAATTTCACAGAAAAACAGTCAATGATTTCCTATGGAAGAAAATTGGGTTACGGGTAAGTACAGTTGTAAGTATTTTTCAGAGTCAGTGCTGGGCACCAAGATCCAGCACTGGGAGCTCACCTAAGAGCAGGTGAGTAATTTCGTTTTCGTTACTCGGCTGATTTTTGGTGAATATTTTAAGATTTGAAAAGTCCACACTTAGAAGAAATTTCAGGAAAAAGCCAGTCAATGTTACCCTATGAGGAAGGAATATGCTACTTACCAGTATGCATCTGTTCTTGGCATGTAGAGCTGCAGAGTTGTACACTTAGCATAGATCGCCATCTGGTGTTGGGCCCGGATGTTTGCAGTTTGTTTTTCTTCTTGGACAGTCTTTGGAAGTCACGAGTTTGGTGACTCCTCCTTCGGTCCGTACTGCGCATGGGCTTCGGCTCCATCCTCAGATTGTTTTTCGCCAACAGGGAAATGATGGAGCTTGGTAATCACAGTGAGAAACCCATGTGTGTAGTATCTAAATAAGATGTACTGGAACGGATACAGGTAGCCGGGGAGGCGGGTGGGCGTGTACAACTCTGCAGCTCTACATGCCAAGAACAGATGCATACTGGTAAGTAGCATATTCCGTTCGAGGCATATGAGCTGCAGATTGTACACTTAGCATAGATTATATAGCAGTACCCAACCCTAGCGGCGACCACCGGTATCCGTTGCAGTGGTTTGAAATAGTGTCTTTAGTACAGCCTGGCTTACTCTAGCTTGCTGCTTGGAATGCACATCTACACAGTAATGTTTTGTGAAGGTGTGCGGTGTAGACCATGTGGCTGCTTTGCAGATGTCATCTAAGGGTATATTCCCTAGAAAGGCCATAGAAGCCCCTAACTTTCTTGTAGAATGGGCTTTAGGCGGAACAGATAATGTTCTTTTAGCCTTTTGGTAGCAAATCTGTATACATTTTACAATCCACCTAGCTATCCCTGATTTAGAAATAGGGTTGCCTTTATGTGGTGGAGAGAAGGAAACGAACAATTGTTTAGTCTTCCTGAAGGGTTGCGTTCTTTGTATGTAGTATAGCAACGCCCTTTTCACATCAAGTGTGTGTAAGGCCCTTTCCGCAACAGATTGGGGTTGCGAAAAGAAGACAGGTAATTCCACTGATTGATTGAGATGGAAGGGGGAAATGACTTTGGGCAGAAACTTCGGATTTGTGCGAAGTATGACCTTGCTGTGATGCATTTGTATGTAGGGTTCCTGTATGGTGAAAGCTTGTATTTCACCAACCCTTCTAAGGGAAGTGATAGCTACAAGGAAAGCTGTTTTCCAGGTGAGAAACTGTAGCTCACATTTGTGCATTGGTTCGAAGGGCGGACCCATTAGTCGTGTGAGAACTAAATTTAGATTCCATACAGGGGAAGGTGGTGCCCTGGGAGGAATTACTCGTTTAAGGCCTTCCATGAAGGCTTTAATAGCGGGCACTCTGAAGAGTGATAAATGCTGTCTGTTTTGTAGATAAGCAGCGATCGCTGCTAGGTGTAGGCGTATGGATGAATATGCCAGGTTACACCTGTGAAGATGGAGCAGATAGCATATGATGTGCTGTATGGATGCATCTAGAGGGTTGATTGTATTATTACGGCAGTAAATTACAAATCTTTTCCACTTTGCGGCATAGCATGCTCTAGTGGTAGGACGTCTGGCTTCCATGATGATGTTCATGCAATCAGGGGGAAGGTTAAGGTATCCGAATTCTAAGATCTCAGGAGCCAGATCGCCAGGTTGAGCTGAGCTGGGTCCGGGTGCCTGATTTCTCCATGGTTCTGGGTTAGGAGGCATGGGGATAGGTGCAGTTTTTGATGTGGCACCACTGATAGTTGTAGTAGCGTGGTGTACCACGGCTGCCTGGCCCACGTGGGAGCTACCAGAATGAGTGTGAGGGAGTGGTGTTGTAGCTTCCTGACCACTAATGGAATTAGTGGGAGAGGTGGAAAGGCGTATGCAAATCTGCCTGACCAGTTCATCCATATCGCATTGCCCTTGGACAATGGGTGTGGGTATCTGGCGGCGAAGCTTGGGCATTTTTTGTTTTCGTGGGTGGCGAAGAGGTCTATGTGAGGATGCCCCCACTGTTGGAAGAATGGGTGAAGAACTTGTGGATGCAGTTCCCATTCGTGTAGTTGTTGCGTTTGTCTGCTGAGCAGATCTGCCATGGTGTTTTGTACGCCTGGAATGTGCTGTGCCAGGAGAAAGATGTTTTGGGGAATTGCCCATCTCCATATGCTCTGGGCTAAGCGGGAGAGCTGGGGAGAGTGTCCCCCCCCCTGTTTTTGTATATAATACATCGCAGTCATGTTGTCTGTGCGAATGAGGACTGCTTTGCCCGAAATCTGTTTTTGGAAAGATTTTAGGGCTAGAAAGATCGCCAAGAGCTCCAGATGGTTGATGTGGAGCGATTTTTGCTGTGGCGTCCATAGACCTTGCATGGTGAGGTGTAGGAGGTGCGCTCCCCAGCCGGAGAGCGATGCGTCCGCTGTTAGAATCACCTGAGGAACCGGGTCCAGGAACGGCCGCCCTTTGGAAAGGTTTGTGGTGTTCCACCACTGCAGAGAGTGATGTGTGCGGCCGTCCACCAACACCAGATCCGTCAGCTGACCCTGGGCCTGGTTCCACTGTTGTGCTAGGCACTCTTGAAGTGGACGCATGTGGAGTCTTGCATGGGGCACTATGAAGATGCAAGACGCCATCATTCCTATGAGCTTCATAAACACTCTTGCTGGAAGAGAGTGTTGAGGAAGGAATGTTTTACGTAAGGCTTGAATGCTTGTGATTCTCGCTGAGTTTGGATAGGCAATACCCTTGGAGGTGTCTATAGTGGCCCCGAGATATTGCTTTGTGTGAGATGGTATGAGGTGGGACTTTTGGTAGTTCACCGTGAAGCCTAGCTGGTGGAGCAGTTGGATGGTGCTGTTTGTATGTTGCACACATTGGTGGTAGGACGCGGCTTTTATCAGCCAGTCGTCTAGGTAAGGGAAGACGTGAATATGTTGACGTCTGAGGTGTGCTGCTACTACTGCTAGGCATTTGGTAAACACCCGTGGTGCGGTGGTGACCCCGAAGGGGAGAACCGTGAATTGGTAATGTTGCCCGTCCACCACGAACCTGAGGTATTTCCTGTGAGAGGGGTGTATTGGAATGTGAAAGTATGCGTCTTTCAGATCCAAGGTTGTGAGAAAGTCTCCCTGGCAGAGGAGTGGGAGGACTTGTTGTAGGGTGACCATGTGAAAATGGTCTGAATGTATGTAGGCATTTAGAGGCCGGAGGTCGAGAATGGGTCTGAGGGTCCCGTCTTTCTTTGGTATTAAGAAATATAGGGAGTAGACCCCTAGATTTTGTTGATTGACGGGGACCTGCTCTATAGCGTGTTTTTGGAGGAGTGAGAGTACCTCTTGTTTGAGCAGTGTGGAATGTTCTTGAGACATTGGACGGTGCCTTGGTGGGATATTGGGTGGGGTAGATGTTAGTTCGAGACAGTACCCTGACCGAATGATTTGGGTCACCCATTTGTCCGATGTTATGGACTCCCATGTGTGGATAAAGTCTTGTAGTCTGCCCCCGACCGGAGTGGGATGGTCTGGGGGGAGCGGAGGGGAGTCATTGTGCGGGTGGGGTGGCAGAACGGGTGTTGTTGGTTTTGCCCCTGCCCTTATTGTTGTTGCCTCTGTAACCACCCCTTTGATTGCCCTTTGAAAAGGTATTTTGAGGAGGGGACTTGTAGGAGGTAGAGGCGTTATCGGTGGAGGAGCCTCTGCCTGTGCCACGAAAGGACGAGCGTCGAAAGGAACGTTTAGAGGCTTGTGTTTGGAGTGCCCCCATAGACTTTGCTGTGTCTGTGTCCTTTTTCATCTTTTCCAGCGCTTCGTCTACCTTTGGCCCAAAGAGAGTTTGTTGGTCAAAGCGGTGATTGAGTATGGACGCCTGGACTTCAGGCTTGAACCCTGAGATCCTGAGCCAGGCATGGCGACGAAGCAGGACACTTGTATTTATGGCTCTAGAAGCAGTGTCGGCTGCATCGAGGGCACACTTAATGGAGGTGTTTGTAATTAGTTTACCCTCCTGTATCAGGTCATGAGCCTTGCGCTTGTGTTTTTCTGGAAGGTGCTGCATAAGAGCCTCTAGTTCGTCATAGTGTGCTCTGTCATATCGCGCAAGCAGTGCTTGTGTGTTTGCAATGCGCCATATGTTTGCAGCTTGGGAGGCGGTGCGTTTACCAGACGCGTCCAGAAGTTTAGATTCCTTGTCTGGCGGTGGGGCTTCTCCTGAGGATTGGGAGTTAGCCCGCTTTCTAGCTGTGGAGACAACTAGGGAATCTAGGGGAGCAGGGCCCTTAATGTATGCAGGGTCTGTGGGTGCCGCTTTGTACTTCTTCTCTATTCTAGGGTTCAGTACTCTGGCCCTGACAGGGTCTTTGAACACCTCTGTAGCGTGCTTGGTGACACCCTTAAGCATGGGTAAAATAGAAGTGGATTTGTCTTGTATGTCAAATGTGTCCAGTAGGAAGTCTTCTTCCACTGGTTCACTGTGCATGTCCACCCCATGGTAGTGTGCTGCTCTCTGCACTAAATGATGAAACCCTAAGGAGTCCTCTGGAGGAGACGGCCTGGATGGGTATAGGTCGTCCTGAGGTATATCTGGTATATCAGGGTTATTGTAATCCTCCCATGGGTCTGGGGTCCCTGGTGGAGTGGGATCCATTGGGACGTCCGCCGGGTAATTGTCCGGGTCCCCATCATCCGGATCTGGGGATGGGGCCGGATCGTAGTGAGGTGGAGGTGGCGGAGACCTGGGAGGGGGAGGGGGTGGAGGTGGTGGAGGAGGTAGGGGAGGCGGTAGTGGGGAGGGCACTCTGAGGGGAGAAGTAGCAGAGTCCTTCCTTTTGGGTGGTGGAGGAGGAGCCGGAGTATCAAGGCGTCTTTTCTTGATAATTAAAGTCAATAGTCCAGTCTTTGGATCTTTGGACAGAGTCTTTTGTAGAGGGTCTGGTGTAAACAGAGCCAGTGGCGTCGAATCGTCCGTCGGCACCGGTGATTTCGGAGCCGAGGACTTCGATGGTTTGTGTGCGCCATGCTTTTTTGGGGCCTCCTGTTTTTTCGGCGTCGAAGGAGTTTTCGGCGTCGGAGCCGACAGATTTATGTTTGTGTTTGGTCGGCACCGAGAGTCCAGGCTTCGGCACCGGTGGCTTCGGAGTCGAGCTGGATATTGCTTTCTTCGGTGCCGGATGCTGTTTTTCGGCACCGGGCGTCGGCTGGCTCGATCCCGAGCTGCCGTGAGACTTTGGATGCTTCGACACCGAGCCCGAAGGTGGGGTGATCGAAGCTTTGGTCTTGGTTTTGCCCAGGCCGGCAGGCGAGGGAGTAACCTGAGTCTCTTTGGTTTTGGGCGCGGGGGTGGGAGGGGGCACAGTACTCACGGCCCGCTGCGCCGGTGTGATGTCCTCCACGTCGGAGTCGTCGGCTTCGGAAGCGCTGACGACGTCTTCTTCCTGCTCGGTGTGTGTTTGCCCCGAAGCTTCGGCGCCGTCTCCGAAGATGTCCGGTGGAGCTGCAGTCGATGAGTGCGCCATGGTGCGTCGAGCTTTTCGATCCCGGATGGTTTTCTTCGATCGAAAAGACTTACAGGCGGGGCAGTCTCTGGCCTCGTGTTCTGGAGAGAGGCAAAGATTACACACCTGATGGAGGTCGGTGTGAGGAAATTTAGACCCACATTTTGGGCACTTTTTGAACGGAGTCCTTTCCATCGGCCGGGACCGGAGTCGAGGAGGGCCCGAAGGCCGGTGCCGATGTACGGGATGGAGAAAAGTGCCGCTTCGAGAGATGAAGATGATGATGAAGAAACTCGAAGATACGAGGATTTTCCGTCGAGGCTGGAACCGTAGAAGTTCGAAGCCGGAGCACGAAGTATCACATCCGAGCCCGATGGCGGGAAAAAACAATCTGAGGATGGAGCCGAAGCCCATGCGCAGTACGGACCGAAGGAGGAGTCACCAAACTCGTGACTTCCAAAGACTGTCCAAGAAGAAAAACAAACTGCAAACATCCGGGCCCAACACCAGATGGCGATCTATGCTAAGTGTACAATCTGCAGCTCATATGCCTCGAACATGATGTTCTGTATGGATGCATCCAGTGGGCGTATATCATTGTTATTGCAGTATATGGAAAATCTTTTCCATTTTGCAGCGTAGCAGGCTCTAGTGGTAGGTCGTCTGGCCTCTTTTATAATATTCATACAGTCTGGTGGTAGGTTGAGGTATCCGAACTCTAGGACTTCAGGAGCCAGATCGCTAGGTTCAGTTGACCTGGATCTGGGTGTCCTATTTCTCCATGGTTCTGGGTTAGTAAGGACGGGGAGAGATGCAGTTTTTGGTGTGGAAGTAGGGAGAGTTCCAGCAGTGTTGTGAACCAGGGCTGGCGTGCCCATGTGGGGGCTACTAGGATCAGTTTGAGAGACTGTTGCCTGAGCTTGCGTACCACGAATGGAATGAGCGGGAGAGGCGGAAAAGCGTACGCAAATCTGCCTGACCAGTTCATCCATATCGCATTGCCCTTGGACTGTGGGTGGGGAAACCTGGAGGCGAAGGTTGGGCATTTTGCGTTTGTGTGTGGCGAACAGATCTATGTCTGGTTGGCCCCATTTTTGGAAAAAGGGGAGTAGGACTTTTGGATGTAATTCCCATTCGTGGATCTGTTGAGTCTGTCGACTTAACAGGTCGGCAATCTGATTGTGAACCCCTGGAAGGTGTTCTGCAAGCAGGTATATGTTCTGGGGAATGGCCCATCTCCAAATGTTCTGTGCTAGTTGGGACAGCTGGAGAGAATGTGTGCCTCCTTGTTTTTGTATATAATACATGGTTGTCATGTTGTCCGTCCGGATGACAGTTTTGTTTTGGAGATGCATTTGGAATGATTTCAGTGCTAGGAATACTGCCAGTAGTTCAAGGTAATTGATATGGAGCACTTTTTGGTGAGTGATCCATTTGCCCTGAGCGGTGTGTCCTAGGAGATGGGCTCCCCACCTCGTGAGTGACGCGTCCGTTGTTAGCATCATTTGTGGAAGAGGCTCGAGGAACGGCCGCCCTTTGGACAGGTTTATTGTGTTCCACCATTTCAGAGAGCGATGTGAGCGGCTGTCCACCAACACCATATCTGTTAGTTGTCCGTGAGCCTGATTCCACTGATGTGCTAGACACTCTTGCAAGGGACGCATTTGAAGTCTTGCATAAGGCACAATGAAGATGCATGACGCCATCATGCCTATCAGTTGCATGAACACTTGCTGGAAGAGAGTGATGGGTTTGAAATTTTACGATGGGAGCTTGTATATTGGCTATCCTGGCTGGGCTGGGATATGCTAGGGCTTTGGAGGTATTTATGGTGGCTCCCAGATATTGATGTATGTGGGAGGGTTGGAGATGAGATTTGGGGTAATTTATTGTGAACCCCAAGTTGTGTAAGATTTGAATAGTTCGGTGAGTGTGTAGAACGCATTTGTTGAATGAGTTGGCTTTTATTAGCCAGTAGTCTAGATAAGGGAAGACATGAATTTGTTGTCTTCTGAGATGCGCTGCTACTACTGCTAGACATTTGGTGAAAACTCAGGGCGCAGTTGTTACCCCGAATGGAAGGACTGTAAACTGATAGTGTTGTCCGTCCACCACAAACCTTAGGTACTTCCTGTGAGCAGGATGTATGGGAATGTGGAAATAAGCGTCCTTGAGATCTAGAGTGGCAAGGAAATCACCTGGTTGTAGTAGTGGGAGCACTTGCTGAAGAGTGATCATATGGAAATGATCTGAGTTTATGTACAGATTTAGGAGTCTGAGGTCGAGTATTGGTCTTAGAGTCTTGTCCTTTTTGGGGATTAGGAAGTACAGTGAGTATACCCCTGTACCCTGATGTTGTAAGGGAACTGGTTCTATTGCGTGTTTTTGAAGCAATGAGAGAACTTCTTGTTTGAGGAGCGCAAGATGGTCTGGTGACATGGAACGCTGCTTGGGTGGTATGTGTGGAGGGGTAGTTGTGAGTTCCAGGCAGTAACCATACTGGATAATTTGTCACACCCACTTGTCTGTTGTGATGGAGTTCCAGACAGGTAGGAACTGTGAGTCTTCCCCCGACCGGAGTGGAATGGTCTGGGTGGGAGTGGAGGAAAGTCACTGTTTTGTGGCGGGGAGGTACGAGTGTTGGTATTGCCTCGACCTAGTCCCTTGCTGTTGTTTCCTCTATATCGTCCTCCAAAATATCCTCTACTAGGAGATGTTTGTGTAGAGTTTTTGAACGTAGAGGAGGTGTCTGCTCCGATATTCTTAGAGGCTCCTCTATAGAAGGAGCGTCGAAAGGAGCCACGTGGTTGTGGAGACTGCAATGCTCCCATGGACTTAGCAGTCTCGGTGTCTTTTTTCATTTTTTCGAGTGCAGTGTCAACTGCTGGCCCAAACAGCTGTTCTTGGTTAAAAGGTTGGCTAAGTATGGTACTTTGTACTTCTTGCTTAAAGCCTGAAATTCATAGCCAGGCATGGCGTCTAAGGAGTACACTTGTGTTTAGTGCTCGAGAGACAGTGTCTGCGGCGTCAAGTGCACATTTAATTGAGGCATTTGAGATAAGTTTTCCCTCTTGTATAAGGTAATTTGCCTGGGTCTTGTATTGGTCTGGCAGGTGTTGTAGCAGATTCTCCAACTGATCGTAGTGAGCCCTATCGTAGCGTGCTAATAGGGCTTGGGTGTTGGCAATACGCCAACGATTAGCAGCTTGTGCTGCTACCAGTTTGCCCGAGGCTTCTAATAGTTTGGATTCTTTGTCCGGGGGTGGTGTATCTCCAGTGGTTTGGGAGTTGGCGTGTTTCCTTGCGTTGGAAACGACCAAAGAATCCAGAGGGAGCTGCCCTTTGATGTAACAAGGATCTTCTGGGGCAGGTCTATATTTTTTCTCAATTCTTGGGTTAAGCACCCTGGCACGGACGGGGTCTTTAAATACTTCTGTGGCGTGTTTTATCACCCCTTTAAGCATAGGTAAAATTTGTACCGACTTCTGAGACTGTTCAAAAGTGTCTAAGAGGAAGTCTTCCTCGGGTGCATCAGAGTGCATGGTGACGCCATGATAAAGTGCTGCTCTGTTTACTAGTTGTCCAAACCCCAGGTGGTCATCTGGAGGTGATGGTTTGGAGGGATATGGTGTAGGGTCAGGTATATCTGGTAGAGGGTATGCCCAATCATCCAATGGTACGGTATGTGGATCCATGAACGGATCATTAGTTTTATAAGGATCACCCCCTCCCCCTAGGTCATCATCCTGTGGAGGTTGTGTATGTGATGGAGAGATGGTAGAGGTAAGGGTGGTGTAGGCAGAGGGGATGGGGTAGAAGGTTGTATGGGAGAGGAAGGAGGAATAGGTGATGTTGCAGAGTCCTTTTTTATAGGAACTGGGGCAGGTGTTGTGTCCAGTTTCCGTTTCTTACATGGCACTGCAGTGACATGTCCAGTCTTTGGATTAATATAGATCTTTTTGTGTTGGATCTGGATGGAAAAGTTCTTGTTCTTCAGGAACAGATTTTGGCGCCGATTTTTTCGGTTCCGATCGAGGTTTTGGTTGATCGGTAGAGTCTTTGGCTTTAGGATGTGTATTATAGTCCTTAGCCGGTAGTTTCGGTGCCGATGAAGGTTTCGGTGCCGATGAAGGTTTCGGTGCCGATGAAGGTTTCGGTGCCTAAGTTGAGTCTTTCGGCTTGGGAACTTTTGGTGCCGGTTTATCTATGGGCCTCGATGTTTTCGGTGCCGAAGGTGTCGGATCCGATTTCGGTGCCGAGGGGTCTTTTGTCTTCGGTGCCGAAGGTGCCGGGGGTACAATTACATGCGGCTTACTCGGGCCCGAGCCACCGGAAGGCTTATGTTTCTTCGGAGCAGAGTCCGGAGGCGGGGCTTCTGAAGGGTGTTTTCGATCTCGACTGAGGCCAGCTGGCGAAGTCTTGACCAATGCCTTAGGTTTTGGAGGGGTTGGGACAGGGGCAGCGGTACTCACGCGTTGCCCCGGAGTAATGGGGTCGTCTGCTTCTGAGATGATTTGAAGTTCCTCGGAATCCTCTTCCGGGACATCGGGACCCTCGAAGATGTTTACTGGTTCCGGAGCTGGTCTCTGTGCCATGATATGGCGTCGAGCTCTTCGATCCCGAATGGTCTTTTTGGATCAAAATGCTGCGCAGGCTGGACAGCTGGCTTCGTTTTGTTCCGGTGATCGGCACAGGTTGCAGACTTTGTGATGGTCACTGTGCGGAAATTTTGCTCCACACTGGGGGCATTTTTTAAACGGAGTCCTTTCCATGAGCCGTAGGCCTCGTGGCGTGGATAGGCCCAGCAGCCCACGTCGACGTCCGGAATCGAGCCGATGAATTCGATGTCGAGTGAAGGTGCTTCGATGTAGTTGTAGAAGTTTTTTCGCTTGGAAAAGCTTGTATTTGAGATTAGCAACCGGAGTTGGAAAAGTTACATCCGAACCCAATGGCGGGAAAAAACAATCTGAGGATGGAGTGGATGCCCATGCGCACTGTAGTCCAAGGGAGGAGTCACCTATCTCGTGACCAAAGACTTCTTCCGAAGACAACAACCTGCAAGTATCCGAGCCCAACACCAGATGACTATCCTAAGTGTGTGATCTGCAGCTCATATGCCTCGAACCTTATTTTACTGCAACGAAGTATCTTTCCCTCCAAGAAATAAACATGCAAAAAGATATATTTTACAAATCGGACTTTGATTTAGTAATTGTGTGCAATCATTTCTTGCTTTAGTGTGCACAACAAATTCTTAACATAGCTCTCTGATATGCATAACTGCTCAGACCCCACTACTACAAAAGAGCATTTGTATTATCTACTTTAGCCACAGTAAAGCCTCTGGGGATCCACTGGACTGTGCACACTATACCTTACTTTGGTAGCGTATATACAGAGCCAGCTTCTTACACTTTGCAAGTGTACCAATGCAGTGTATATTTCTCCCACAGGATAACATTACCACGTTCAATGCACAAACCAGTTATAAAATTGTATTTTTCAAATAGCGCAAAAAATCTATAGCTCTGAAGTACTTACCAGATTCCTATCTTTGTGTCTAAAATTATATAAAAATCTGTGTTATTTTTCTGAATTAGTCTCAAGTTTCTCTTGACTGTGAGTCTCATTAATTCACAGTGTGTATAACTAATGCTCAACACTACCCTCCGATAAACTTAAACTATGGGAAATAGAGCACTTGGGATTATTAATTTAAACCCGGTAAACCAATAAGAGTGGTCTGTACTTTTTGCATGGTGTGCCCTTACACTGACACTTCCACAGAAAAAGCCAGCCTCCTACAGTCCCCGGGGCTTGCAGCACTGATTGTGCCACCGTGGAGGTTCCTCAAGCAAAACAATTCCCCAGTCTGCTACGGAAGACAGGTAGACCAGTCATGCACTGCTAGCCCAACATTGCCATTGAAAGAAATGGCAAAGCCACCACTTTCCCTGGACATGTGTGTAAATCAACCCTCTGGCAGGCACACCAAACCCTATGGGCAGGATGCAATATATGACACAGAAAGGACATGTGTGAGAAAGTGCCATCTTTCTTGCATGGTAAGCCCCCACTTTTTGCTGAATTGCTGAATGTACTTTGACTGAGTGTGCCCTGGACTCCTGCTAATCAGGTGCCCAGGGCCTATGTTCCTTCCCTAAAACAAACCAAATCCAAATTGGCAAACCCTGGCCACATGTCAGCCCCTGGTAAATGGTACCCTAGGTACCCAGGGCCTTGTGACCAGGGAAGGCCCCTAAGGGCTGCAGCACTCATTGTGCCACCCTTAGAGGCCCTGTCCCCTTACACACACACACTGCCTTTGCAGGCTGAGTGTTTGGGTGCAAGACAAAAACAAAGTCGACATGACACACATTCCTGTATGCCATGCCAATCACCTACACTGCCCTGGCATACATCAGCCACCCCTCTAGCTGGGTGCCTTATGCCAATGGTGTGGGCACAGGAGCAGGAGCCCAGTGCCCCTACAGTGCCCAGGTCCATTCCTGAGCCCTGTAAGTGCAGTGCTGCCATTCAAGAGTACATGGTGCTGAGAGCTCGTAAAACACGAGCTCCACAGCACCATATTGGCAACACTAAAGACTGGGAAGTTTAATATCAAACTTCTCAGCACATTAAACCCACACTGATGCCAGTGTGGGATTTAATGTACCCAGCACCCCAGAGGGCATCTTAGAGGTGCCCCCTTAAACCTAACCTACAATCCACGTCTGCTCTGAGGCTGCCTAGGCTGCCACCCAGCAGACATGTTGCTGGACCACTGGGTAGGAGAGCCCCTGCTCTGCTGGGCCTGCAAACATGCACATCCTGGGCGAGGTGCTAAATCTCCTCCCCCAGGATGGCCAGTGGGAAGCTTCAAAGGCATGCCGCCTCTGTGAGCTTTCATAGGCCCCTGCAACCCCCCACTCTGGCGGGAAGCTTTGGCCAGAAACCCCAAATAAGGACAGGGGATGTGCCAGCCTGCCAACCCCACCCCTCAGGTGGGGGAGGCGAGGTGAAGCACATCTCCAGGCTCTCGCCATCTTGAAGATGGGAAGCCCTACCCTATCAGGACTAGGCTACTGCCCCCCTCCCACAGGAGAGAGGCAGGATAGGGGGTGTACCCACCCCAGGACAGGGACCCATTGGTCCCTGCCCTTCACCTACCTGTAACGCCCCTAAATCTAGTATTTAGGGGCACCCTGAACCTTCCTTCCCCAGATTCCAAAATCCAAAGAAGAACTAGAAGAAAGAAGACCTGCCCTGCAGCTGCTAAGAAGAGGAAGACACAAACTGCTTTGGCCCCAGCCCTACCGGCCTGTCGACCCCCGAACCTGCTCCTGCTCCAACCCGGCATCTCTTGTGGCCAGCAACCTCACAAACCCTGGAGGACGTGGCTACCTATTGACTCTAAGCCCCTGGGACTCCCATGAGTAGAGGCTCTACTCAAAATCTACTTCTAATCCCTGGAAGCAGCCCGGAACCGCGAACCCAGCACACTCTGCACCAGCCAAGCCTGGCCTGTGCCGGAGTGAACAGAGACCACAAGGACGACCCCACAGCGACTGTGACCCCGAGTCAGGCACCCAAGGACATCCCTCGACACTCCTGAAGAAGCCTGCAGCCTCAGAACAAGGTGCCCCCCCAACCGCGATCAACAGAGGGTAAGATTTCCCGACACCAAAAGGCACCCCGGCGCCCCGCGGCCCCCTGTGCCCAATCCCGGGGTACCTACCTATCCTCCAACTACCCAACTTACCTCTCGGAGTGGTGGTGGCACCTGAAGAATCCTCGTCCCCAAGCTTGCAGTTTTTTTCTAAACCGGAGATTTCCCATTGAAATCAATTGAGCGCCCGAAGGCTCAAAAGCACCCTGCACCCAGCCGCCCGAGTGGCCCTGGCAGTGCAACCTCTACACCTACCTACTTCCCCACTTGCCCTGAGTAAGTGACCAGGAGCCCAGCTCCCACAGCCGCGTGGCCTGCTAGTCAGCAGCCACCAACCAAGGCCCCCCTACCTCTCATAGGATAACATTGGGCCTAACTCTCTCTGCACCCGGTCGCCCTTGTGCCGCTGGGGGTGAACTAACTGTACCTACCTGACCCTGGGAGACCCCTGAGTCTATGCCCAGAACCTTAACTCTGCCAGTCGAGTACTTACCTTTAAACCGATAACTCAATTTCTCCATAGGGTAACATTGACTGGCTTTTTCTGAAATTTCTTCTAAGTGTGGACTTTTCAAAACTTAAAATATTCACCTAAAATCAGCCGAGTAACGAAAACGAAAATACTCACCTGCTCTTAGGTGAGCTCCCAGTGCTGGATCTTGGTGCCCAGCACGGACTCTGAAAACTACTTACAACTGTACTTACCAGTAACCAAATTTCTTCCAAAGGAAATCATTGACTGTTTAACTGTGAAATTTCTTCTAAGTGTCAATTTCTGCAATCTTTAAATATTCTTTAAAAATCATATAATATCTGAAAACGTAATTACTTACCTGTTTTGGATAAAGGTCCCAGTACTGAGTCCAGGCACCCAGTACTGGATTACAAAAGTAATGAGAACATACTATACCTGCAACTTGAATTTTCAGCCATAGGGAATCATTGACTGTTTTCTATGAAATATTTTCTAAGTCTCACCTTATAAAATAGCAAAATATTGTCTAAAAATCATCACAGTAATTAAGTCGACTTTTATCACTTGATTCCAAGTACTGACCCAGGACTGAATCTAGGATCCAGTCCTGAAATTCCAAAAGTAATCCTAAAAGTAATCTGTGGCAAATAACATGAAACTTCCATTGAACTCAATGCATTATTGTGTTTAAAATAGTGTTGCCTATTGCAACCACTTGTAACGGTTTACAAAAGTCAATTGCATATTGCAAAAGTATTTATATAAAGCATCTCATTCTGAGAAAGTATATTTTAATTCCAATTGTTGGTTCTAAAAATAAAAACAAGCATATATTTTTTATATATAAACCATTGGCCTAGAGTTCAGTTATTGAGTGTGTGAGACCATTTGCTGACTGAGTGTGTACAACAAATGCTTTACACTGTCCTCTGATACTGCCTTACTGCTCGACCAAGCTACCACTTTAGAGAGTAAGGTTATATCTAACTTAAGCCTCTGGGGACTGTGGACTCTGTACACCCTGTACCTATTTGGGAACAGTATATAGAGAGCCACTTCCTCCCAGTGAATGAAAAGGAAGGGAGGTACACGGTGGCAGGAGCCTTGGACGGTACCGCAGTCCTGAGCAGCAAGGGAAACAGCCTTTACAACGAGGTTTTTACCACGGTGTACCTTTACCACGCATTTATTTTTACCACACATGGTTTTATAACGCATATACTTTTACAACTGATACTACATGAATAGTGAAATTATGAATTGAGCCCGGTGGTGCCGCTTGGTTCTTCCACTTCATCAAGAACAGCAGGAAGACATTTTGGATACATATATAAAAACAAACACGTGGTAAAGGCATACATTCTAAAAGCATATTCGTTCAAAAAAACATGCGGGGAGAAAAATGCGTGGTAAAGGCATGCAGAGTATTTCCCTGCGTTGTTCCGTCATACAACCGAGCATCATTTACTCTCCCAACATGGTACAATCGTCGTTTCTTGCAGAGCTGTCACTGCGCCTCGCTCATTGGGTACATATCCCATAGATACGAGGGTACTTTAATTGTGTGCTGGATGTTTATTTAGATAGGTCGCACCCTCCTCTACCACACAAGCCAACCGCTGAAGCTTACTTCTCAAAAAGACTATCGCAATGGACAATAACTGATACTTGGAGAGCCTCCTTTAGGATAGCTCGCTTTTTATGTAGTGGGCCAATGTAAGGGCACAACATGCAAAAAAAGTCCAGATGACCCTTATTGGTTTACAGGAGCTTACTTTAATAATCCCAAGTGCTCCACTTGTGGTAGTGTGGTCTAGCAGTTAAGGCTTATTAAAGGGTAGTATTAAGTAATTTTTGTACCCACGAGTCAATAAATGAGAGAGACTCGAGAAGAAATCTGGAACCAATTTATAAAAATAACAGATTTTTATAAGAATTTACACTCCAAATTCATCAGAATTAGGAAAGGACTTTCGGAATTAGAGTGTATAAGAAAACAGTAAAAATTATTAAAACAGTTTTTGAAGTATGAGCCTCAAACGCGGTCATGTGATCCTATGAGAAGAAAAACATACACAGCAAATATATTTGCCGTCGGTATTCGGGGGTGCCCTTTAGAAGTCAAGTGGCTGAGGGGCCAAGGTTAAAAGTACCACCAGCAGTTTGGCCTTACCTGTCCTGAGATGTATGGGTGCAGAGGTGCTGGTCGGGATGGTAGCGTCGAGCGCTACAAAGTTAGAGACAATGGTACCTGAAACAAGGAGGCTGCAAGGGGAGACTTGGGGACAAGTCTGGGAGAACTCAAAGGGAGGTGTTGAGGTCCTGAGAACTGATGTAGCTCCGTTTTTATCTGGAGTCGGGCATTGCTTTATTTTTTTGCTTCAGACAGACTACATTAAAAATGACACGCAAATTTTGGCGCAACAAAATGAAAACATGAAATGAGTCAAATGTTTTTTTTAAGTGGCAGATTTTGGTGCATGCAAATGAAAACATGAAAGAGGCCTGCAAATGAAATCATGTAAAACCATGCTCATTTAATTTATCATGGTTGTTTTAATGTGTAGTTTAGATTTAACCTCATTATAGTTTATATATTTAATTTAGAAAATGTGTCTTGAATTAGCATATTTGTGCTGAATTAACACGCATTTTTGCAATGTAAAAATAAAAGCGCGTGATTAGTTTCCTTCCGAACGTTTACTGTGGCAGCCTTGAGATAAGGAAATGGAATGTGTGTTCTGTTTTCTGCCAACTTTCAATGAAAGGGCTTTGTTTATAAATCACTCTCTCCTCTTTCAGTCTCTTCTACCTTCACTATGTTGCATATTTTTTTTTTTTTTTTGTAGCCAGTTTAAACAGTGGACTGAAGAGAAACTGCAGAGCACACATTTCTTATAAAATGTATTTTCTGTTTCCTCATAAATAATACATTTTGTTACAGAAAATGTAATTGTTTTAAAATGTAAAAGGATGTGAAGTCATGTAATGAGGAACACGCCTGATTAATGACGTATCCAGTCGGCCCATGGGGAGACGATGTGTCTTGAAGTTCTGAATGGACCCGCTACGAGGACCAAGCATGTGGACTTTTGCTTGAAATATGGCTTACAAGTGGGAGGGGAGGATTTTTGCAAATTTTTTCCTGAACGCCAGGCAGGACAGTAGTCAGATAACTGGAAGCCTTAGAGAGAGAAGGAGGGGCTGCGTCTGTGGGGGCTATTTTGCAGCTCCTGAGACAGCGAGACAGATGAACAGCACAGCGAGGCAGAGAGCCGAGAGGATCAGAACAGGTTTAGATTTTAGGTGCCAAATTTTCAATTTCATGCTTTGACTATCTGCTTTTGAAAACAAATCCTTTGCATTTATTTCCCTTTATGGGAGATTTTTGCCATTATTAGCCTTGCAAGACTCATTCTTTTCTTAGAAACTCTAAGAGTTTTGACTGGTATTCCGACAGGGCACACCAGGGGGCGGGGTGGCGGCAGGGCTTACCAGGGGGTGGGGAGCGGCAGGGCACACCAGGGGGCGGGGCGGCGGCAGGGCACACCAGGGGCCGGGCGCGGCAGGGCACACCAGGGTCCGGGCGCGGCAGGGCACACCAGGGTCCGGGCGCGGCAGGGCTCCGTCCATCATCTTCTGTTTGCTTTGTTCGTCCGAAGTTGGTAGGATATGCCCAGACGTGGGTCCCTAACTCACTTTGCCACTTGATTCAAGCTAGCCTGGCTGATGAGGGGTGTTACCCCAAAACCAGTACCAGGATGCTTGTTTCCAGCTCAGGGAACACCTGGCTTGACAGTTCGGGATGGACTGTTCCCATGAGGCAGAGGGTCGAGACTGATTTGCATAAAGCTGGGTCTGAACTGAGGTAGTGAAGTAAGCTCAAGAACGATGATGGATTCAACACAGATCTGTGACTGGGGGGGGGGGGGGGGGGGGGAGTGTCTGAAAAGTTTTAGCGCTCTGTCCATCATCTCCTTGTGCTTGCTATGGAAATGGGTGGCAGTGGGGAGAGGAAGGGAGGAGTAGTCAAGATCCTCAAAGACACATGAAAGGATGCCCAGAGGGTGCCAAAGTGGGCTTCAGCTCGGTGGGTCTTACCTCCAAGTGCATTCGGGTCAGGGTATCTCGGTTCTGAAGTCTCCACTGCTGAATATCTCAGGTCCCACGATATACAAGAGTCAATCTTTGGCTCTGGCACCCAGGCAGTGGTCGATGCGCAAGACTTCGGGGACGACTTTGGCACCAATTGTGATGAGAGCATCTGGTCCAACTCAGAAGTTCGGTACCGACCAAGGCCGTAAGGCAGTGGCCAACCGGAGGCCTCTGATAAAGAATGGGAGCTAGAAGCTAGTGCTTCCTTGGGGTGGGATGCTTGCTTGCGGGAGAGAAGTACAGCAGCCTTAATTGCTGGGTTAGCGGGCTGGTCTGCTTCAGCCTCTAAGTCAACGCTTTCCGGCAAAAACGTCTTTGATCTCTACGCCCCACACACCTAGATTCTGGGTATGTTCTTCCTCATCTCAGTCCTAAAAAGGTCCAGAGTATCTTCTCCTCTCAGCGATGTAACCGATCACAAGCGCCTTTGTTGCAGAGCAGGCGGAATGCCTCATAGGAGTCCTTTCAAAGTTTGAGGGAAAAACAGAGGTTACAAACCTCCTGTAGGTCTGTCCTCTGGTACTTTGCATGGCAAGTAGGGCAGATTCAAAATAGAATCCTTTCCATCACATGAACATTCTTGGATGTTGAAGTGGTGGTAGATCAGAAGGACTGAGCCCCGAACGGTAGAGACTGTCAACTGTGCGACAGAATCGAAGAGGTTAAACGATGGTGAAGTCAGACACAGGCGAGATTGAAGAGTCAACCAACAAGAAATGGATCAGAGGGCCCAGAGAGACCACTGTAGGAAGCTGGCTCTGTATAGAATATGCCAGAGTAAGGTATAGTGTGCACAGAGTCCAGTGAATCCGCAAAGGCTTACAGAGGTACAAGTAGAGAATACCTTACTCTATATTTGTGTAAGTGTGAGCAAGCAGTAAGACTTTATCAGAGGGTAGTGTTAAGCATTTATTGCACACACTCGGGCAAGAAATGATGTCACACCCTCAAATACTGAACTCAGACCAACTGTTTGTATAAAAAAATATTTCTTTAGTTGCCTTGCATAAGTTACTTACCTTCGGTAACGATATATCTGTAAGAAACATTAGTTAGTTAGATTCCTTACCTTAGAATATCCCCAGGCGTCAGACTGGATCCGGAAAGAGTTTGTCAGCAGTACCCCTGCGCGTCGGTAGGCATAGTCTGCGGCTCCGCGTCTGTCGGCGTCGTGATGACGCTGCTGGAGTACTTAGACGCCGCCCTCGCACGATGTCAGTTCTGTACATAGCTTTCCGCGACAGGAGCACAGAGCCATGCAAGAAACTGATACTGGTGCCATGAAACTAGGGCCCTCAAAGGTAAATACCTTAACACTAGATATCGGTTCGCAGAACGGGGAGGATGGGTGAGGCGGTAAGGAATCTAACTAATGTTTCTTACAGATATATCGTTACCGAAGGTAAGTAACTTATGCATCTGAAATAAACACGTTAGTTAGATTCCTTACCTTAGAATAGATACCCCAGCAATACCAACCCCGGTGGTGGGCCTGCGAACCAAGATCACACCAGGAAGTCCTGGAAGACAGAACGGCCATCCCTCCGGACTTGGCTGTCCAGGCAGTAATGCTTGGCAAACGTGTGCAGCGAGACCCACGTAGCTGCCTGACAAATGTCCTGCAAAGAGACTCCCAGCCACAAGGCAGTAGTAGCCGCTGTGGCACGAGTGGAATGGGCGTGCAGCCCCACAGGAGGATCCTTTTTAGCCAAGGAATAACAGACTTTAATGCACAAAACGACCCACGAGAGATGGTTCGCTTGTGCACCGCCCGTCCCTTCTTAGCGCCACGTAGCCAACAAAGAGTTGGTCGTCCACCCGGAACTGTTTTGTGCGGGCCAGATAAAAGGAGAGCGGACGTTTTGGGTCCAGACGGTGGAGCCTCTCTTCCTCCTTTGAGGGATGCGGAGGCGGAAAGAAGGTGGGCAAGGTAGTGGACTGCCCGATGTGAAAGGCAGTAACCACCTTAGGAAGAAAAGAAGGACGAGTCCTCATAACAACCTTGTCCGATTGGACAGAAAAGAAAGGTTTAGATGAAAGAGCCTGGAGCTCACTCACTCTTCTGGCAGAGGTGATGGCAACCAGGAAAGCGGTTTTAAGAGTCAGAAGACGGAGAGGGCACTTATGAAGTGGCTCAAAGGGAGTGCACATCAGGCACATCAGGAAAGTAAGAACCAAATTCAAGTCCCACTGAGGCATCACAAAAGGAACTGGAGTAAACATGTGCGTGATGCGTTTCAAGAATCTATTGACAACAGGGGACTTGAAGAGGGCAGGCTGATCAGGAAGCTTCTAGAAGGCTGAAACAGCTGAAAGATATCCCTTGATGGTGCCCAGAGCAGAGCCCTGCTGGGCCAGGGAAAGAAGAAAGAGGAGAACCTCAGAAAGAGGGGTGGAAAGGGGATCCACAGCCTTTGCTGTGCACCATGCCACAAACTTGTTCCACCTGCAGGCGTATACAGTCTTTGTGGAGAGATGCCTGGCTGCCAGAATAACATAACAGACTTCAAGAGGCAAGTCAAAAGGCATCAACTGTCGCCGCTCAATCTCCAAGCATGGAGGTGGAGCCTAGACAGGTTCGGGTGGAGGACCATCCCCTGGTGCTGCGACAGAAGGTCCTCCTGAAGAGGCAGTCGAATCGGGAGATCGATTGACAGACTGAGTAGCTCGGGATACCAGTACCTTCGTGCCCAATCAGGAGCCACAAGGATGACTTGGGCCCGGTCGCGCCTGATCTTCAGCACTCTGGGCAGAAGTGGAAAGGCATATAACAGACCGCAACTCCACTCGCGACGAAAAGCGTCTCCGAGCGAGTGCCGCCTTGGAAATTCCAACACGCAGAACTGATGACATTGCGCGTTCTCTTCGGTGGCGAATAGATCTAACCAAGGCTATCCCCACTGCCGAAAGAGGCCTTGCGCCACGTCCGAGTTCATTGGCCCCTCGTGATCCATCATGCACAGACGGCTGAGTTAGTCCGCCCTGGTGTTCCGATAACCTGCCAGGTGTTGAACCACCAGGGCGATGCCCTGATGTTCCAGCCAAGTCCAGAGGCGCAGAGCTTGACAGAGGGTCCACGACCCCACCCCGCCCTGTTTGTTGCAATACCACATGGCGGTGGTGTTGCCCGTGAATACCTGCACTACACTTCCCCGGACAGAGGGAAGGAATGCCTTCAGTGCAAGTCGGATCGTAAGCAACTCCAGAAGGTTGATATGGAGCCGGGATTCCACCAGAGACCAGAGGCCTCTGATCTGTCTCTCCCATGTGGCCCCCCCATCCCAGGAGGGACGCATCCGTCACCACTGTGTGCTCTGGTTGGGGTAGGGAGAAGGATCTGCCGCTGACCCAATCACGGACCGCGAGCCACCACTGCAACAGTCTTGCAGTGCCCTCCGAGATCAGGACGTGGTCGGACAGGTTGCCTGATGTTGAGCCCTACTGGAAATTCAGGTCCCACTTCAGAGCCCGCATCCGCCACCTGGCGTGATGCACCAGCAGGATGCAGGAGGCCATCAGACCCAGCAGCCGTAGGGCCAACCTGACCAAAACTGGGGATAAAGGCTGAAAGATCGGAATCAGAGCCTGAATATCCCGAACCCACTGTTCGGGAGGATAAACCCGAAACTGCGCAGAGTCCAGAACCGCTGCGATGAAGAGGAGCTTCTGGGAGAGACTCAGATGCGACTTCGGCACGTTGATGGAGAACCCCAGCGAGTGCAGGAGGTCGGCCGTAGTCTGGAGGTGGGAGACTGCTTAGGGCGAGCCCGCCTTCAACAACCAGTCATCGAGATAGAAGACTGGAATCCCTAATCTGCGCAGATAAGCTGCGACCACCGCCATCACTTTCGTGAAGACCCGAGGGGCACTGGTTAGGCCGAAGGGGAGCACAGTTAACTGAAAGTGCTTGTGGCCCACTGTGAACCGCAGGTAACGCCGGTGGGCCGGCAGAACGGAAATATGGAAATAAGCGTCCTGCGGGTCCAACGCTACCATCCAGTCTCCAGGGTCCATGGTTCAAGGCAGCCAAAACCTCAGCCAACGTCAGCATCTTGAACTTCTCCTTCCGGAGGAAGACGTTGACGCTCCTGAGGTCCAAGATAGGGCGTAGGCCCCCTTTGCCCTTCTTGGGGAACCAGAAAGTAGTGGGAGTAACAACCCCGTCCTACTTCTGGGCCAGGAACGCGCTCGATGGCCCCCTTGGCCAGAAGGGCAGTAACTTCCTCCTGCAGAAGCTGCAAGTGATCCCCCGACATGCGGTGGTACTGTAGTGGCATGGCTGGAGGGGTCGTCTCAAAGGGGAGGGAGTAGCCCCTTCGGACGATTTGCAGCACCCACCTGTCCGAAGTGATGGAATGCCAGTGGAGCAGGTGATGGAGAACTCTGCATTCCACTGGCATGGAATGGGCCTGAAAGTCCGGACTAGGAAGGCTTTGAGGCAGATGCTGCAGGGGCGGATGTGGACTGACCAGCTCTTCGTCCCCCTGTTCTGCCACGGCGGAATCCACGTCCGCGTTGAGGGTTCTGCGGCCCGTGGCTGGTCGAACGTGGGGGGGCGTCCCTTCCTTGGCCACGAAAGGGGCGGAAAGCATAAGTCTGCTGGCGCAGTGCTCTGGACATCCCCTGAAAAATTTGTGGACCTCAGCCAGGCGTGACGACGAATCGCCACAGTCGTTGCAATCGCTCTACCCAGCGAGTCTGTGGTGTCAAGTCCACACCGAATGGAATACCGTGCTGCAGCTCGCCCCTCAGCAAGAGCCTGGGCGAGCCGTGTCCTGGCCTCCTCAGGACACTGGGGCAGCACTTCCGCCACCGTATCCCACAGAGAGTGGGTGTAACAGTCCAAAAGGCATGCGGTATTAATGGACCGCAACCCAAGGCTGAGTGAGGAAAACAGTTTCTTACCAAACTGTTCCATCCTTTTGGATTCCCGGTCCTGAGGAGCGGACGGGAAGGCGGTGTGGGACGCTGATGCCTGGATAACCAGACTCTCAGGGGTGGGGTGCAAGGACAGAAAGCAGGGGTCGCCCGGAGCTGGGGGGTGGCGCCGGGTCACGTTCCGATCCACAGGAGAGACTGTGGTGGGCTTGGACCAAGTGCCCATTGTGAGAAAGAGGCTCTGTATATACTGTCCCTTAATGGGTACAGGGTGTACAGAGTCCACAGTCCCCCAGGGTTGACAGAGGTTAAAGTTAGATATAACCTTACTCTCTAAAGTGGTAGCTTGGTCGAGCAGTAAGGCAGTATCAGAGGACAGTGTAAAGCATTTGTTGTACACACTCAGTCAGCAAATGGTCTCACACACTCAATAACTGAACTCTAGGCCAATGGTTTATATATAAAAAAAATATATGCTTGTTTTATTTTAGAACCAACAATTGGATTTAAAATATACTTTCTCAGAATGAGATGCTTTATATAAATACTTTTGCAATATGCAATTGACTTTTGTAAACAGTTACAAGTGGTTGCAATAGGCAACACTATTTTAAACAACAATGCATTGAGCTCAATGGAAATTTCAAGTTATTTGCAACAGATTACTTTTAGGATTACTTTTGGAGTTCCAGGACAGGATCCTAGATTCAATCCTGGGTCAGTACTTAGAATCAAGTGATGAAAGTCGACTTAATTACTGTGATGATTTTTAAACAATATTTAGCTATTTTAAAAGTTGACACTTAGAAAATATTTCAAAGAAAACAGTCAATGATTTCCTATGGGAACAAATTGGTATTTTTCCAGAGTCAGTGCTGGCCACTAAGATCCAGCACTGGGAGCTCACCTAAGAGCAGGTGAGTATTTTCGTTTTCGTTACTCGGCTGATTTTTGGTGAATATTTTAAGATTTGAAAAGTCCACACTTAGAAGAAATTTCAGGAAAAAGCCAGTCAATGTTACCCTATGAAGAAGGAATATGCTACTTACCAGTATGCATCTGTTCTTGGCATGTAGAGCTGCAGAGTTGTACACTTTGCATAGATCGCCATCTGGTGTTGGGCCCGGATGTTTGCAGTTTGTTTTTGTTCTTTGTACAGTCTTTGGAAGTCACGAGTTCGGTGACTCCTCCTTTGGTCCGTACTGCGCATGGGCTTTGGCTCCATCCTCAGATTGTTTTTCGCCAGCAGGGAAATGATGGAGCGTAGTAATAACAGTGAGAAACCCATGTGTGTTGTATCTAAATAAGATAGACTGGAACGGATACAGGTAGCCGGGGAGGCAGGTGGGCGTGTACAACTCTGCAGCTCTACATGCCAAGAACAGATGCCTACTGCTAAGTAGCATATTCCGTTCGAGGCATATGAGCTGCAGATTTTACACTTTGCATAGATTATATAGCAGTACCCAACCTTAGCGGCGACCACCGGTATCCGTTGCAGCGGTTTGAAATAGTGTCTTTAGTACAGCCTGGCCCACAATAGCTTGTTGCTTGGAATGCACATCTACACAGTAATGTTTTGTGAAGGTGTGCGGAATTGACCATGTGGCTGCTTTGCAGATGTCATCTAAGGGTATGTTCCCTAGAAAAGCCATAGAAGCCCCTAACTTTCTAGTAGAGTGGGCTTTAGGTGGAACAGGTAGTGTTCTTTTTGCCTTTGTATGCACTTGACAATCCACCTAGCTATCCCTGATTTAGAGATGGGGGTGCCTTTATGCGGTGGAGAGAAGGAAACAAACAATTGTTTAGTTTTCCTGAAAGGTTGTGTTCTCTGTATGTAGTACAGTAAAGCCCTCTTAACATCAAGTGTATGTAGAGCCCTTTCCGCAACGGATTGAGGTTGCGAGAAAAAAACAGGTGATTCCACCGATTGATTGAGATGGAAAGGGGAAATGACCTTGGGCAGAAACTTTGGATTCGTACGAAGTATCACTTTGCTGTGATGTATTTGTAAGAAGGGTTCCTGTATAGTGAACGCTTGTATTTCACTAACCCTTCTAAGGGAAGTGATAGCCACTAGAAAAGCTGTTTTCCAGGTGAGGAACTGTAGCTCGCATCTATGCAGTGGTTCGAAGGGCGGACCCATTAGCCTTGTAAGAACTACATTTAGATTCCATACAGGAGAAGGCGGTGCCCTGGGTGGAATTATACGTTTAAGGCCTTCCATAAAGGTTTAATAGCAGGCACCCTGAACAGCGACAAATGCTGTCTGTTTTGCAGGTAAGCAGCAATCGCTGCTAGGTGTAAGCGTATGGAAGAGTATGCCAGGTTACACCTTTGAAGATGGAGCAGATAGCATATAATGTGCTGTATGGATGCATCTAAAGGGTTGATTGTATTGTTACGGCAGTAAACAACAAATCTCTTCCACTTTGCGGCATAGCATGCTCGAGTGGTAGGACGTCTGGCTTCCTTGATAATATTCATGCAGTCAGGGGGAAGGTTAAGGTACTTAAATTCTAAGAGTTCAGGAGCCAGATCGCAAGGTTGAGCTGCGCTGGGTCCGGGTGTCTGATTTCTCCACGGTTCTGAGTTAGGAGGCATGGGGACAGGTGCAGTTTTTGATGTGGTACCACTGATAGTTGTAATAGTGTGGTGTACCACGGCTGCCTGGCCCATGTTGGGGCTACCAGAATGAGCGTGAGGGAGTGCTGTTGCAGTTTCCTGACCACCAATGGAATTAGTGGGAGAGGTGGAAAGGCGGATGCAAATCTGCCTGACCAGTTCATCCATATCGCATTGCCTTTGGACAATGGGTGTGGGTATCTGGCGGCGAAGCTTGGGCATTTTTTGTTTTCGTGGGTGGCGAAGAGGTCTATCTGAGGATGCCCCCACTTGTGGAAGAATGGACGAAGAACTTGTGGATGCAGTTCCCATTCGTGTAGTTGTTGCGTTTGTCTGCTGAGCAGATCTGCCATGGTGTTTTGTATGCCTGGGACGTGCTGTGCCAGGAGAAAGATGTTTTGTGGAATTGCCCATCTCCATATGCTCTGGGCTAAGCGGGAGAGCTGGGTAGAGTGTGTCCCCCCCCCTGTTTTTGAATATAATACATTGCAGTCATATTGTCTGTGCGAATGAGGACTGCTTTGGCTGAAATCTGTTTTTGAAAGGATTTTAGGGCTAGAAAGATCGCCAAGAGCTCCAGATGGTTGATGTGGAGCGACTTTTGCTGTGGCGTCCATAGACCTTGCATTGTGAGGTGTAGGAGGTGCGCTCCCCAGCCGGAGAGCGATGCGTCCGCTGTTAGAATCACCTGAGGAACCGGGTCCAGGAACGGCCGCCCTTTGGAAAGGTTTGTGGTGTTCCACCACTGCAGAGAGTGATGGGTGCGGCCGTCCACCAACACCAGATCCGTCAGCTGTCCTTGGGCCTGGTTCCACTGTTGTGCTAGGCACTCTTGAAGTGGACGCATGTGGAGTCTTGCATGGGGCACTATGAAGATGCAAGATGCCATCATCCCTATTAGCTTCATAAACACTCTCGCTGGGAGAGAGTGCTGAGCAAGGAACGTTTGGCGCAAGGCTTGTATGCTTGCGATCCTGGCTGAGTTGGGATAGGCAATACCTTTGGAGGTGTCTATAGTGGCCCCGAGATATTGCTTTGTGTGAGATGGTACGAGGTGGGACTTTTGGTAGTTCACCGTGAAGCCTAGCTGGTGGAGCAGTTGGATGGTGCTGTTTGTATGTTGCACACATTGGTCGTAGGACGCGGCTTTCATCAGCCAGTCGTCTAAGTAAGGGAAGACGTGAATATGTTGACGTCTGAGGTGTGCTGCTACTACTGCTAGGCATTTGGTAAACACCCGTGGTGCGGTGGTGACCCCGAAGGGGAGAACTGTGAATTGGTAATGCTGACCGTCCACCACAAACCGGAGGTACTTCCTGTGAGAAGGGTGTATTGGAATGTGAAAGTATGCGTCTTTCAGATCCAAGGTAGTGAGAAAGTTTCCCTGACAGAGGAGCGGGAGGACTTGTTGTAGGGTGACCATGTGGAAATGGTCTGAATGTATGTATGCATTTAGAGGCCGGAGGTCCAGAATGGGCCTCAGGGTCCCGTCTTTCTTCGGTATTAGGAAATACAGAGAGTAGACCCCTAGATTTTGCTGATTGACGGGGACCTGCTCTATAGCGTGTTTTTGGAGGAGGGAGAGCACCTCCTGTTCGAGCAGTGTGGAATGTTCTTGAGACATTGGACGGTGCCTTGGTGGGATATTGGGTGGGGTAGATGTTAGCTCGAGACAGTACCCTGACCGAATAATTTGGGTCACCCATTTGTCCGATGTTATGGACTCCCAGGCGTGGATAAAGTGTCGTAGTCTGCCCCCGACCGGAGTGGGATGGTCTGGGGGGAGCGGAGGGAAGTCATTGTGCGGGCGGGGTGGCAGAACGGGTGGTGTTAGTTTTGCCCCTGCCCTTATTGTTGTTGCCCCTGTATCCACCCCTTTGGTAGCCCTTTGAGAAGGTATTTTGAGGAGGGGACTTGTAGGAGGTAGAGGCACTATCGGTGGAGTAGCCTCTGCCTGTGCTAGGAAAGGACGAACGCCGAAAGGAGCGTTTAGGGGTCTGTGATTGTAATGCCCCCATAGACTTTGCTGTGTCCGTGTCCTTTTTCATTTTTTCTAATGCTTCGTCTACCTTTGGCCCAAAGAGATTTTGTTGTTCAAAGGGGTGATTTAGTATGGATGCCTGGACTTCTGGCTTGAACCCTGAGATCCTGAGCCAGGCATGACGACGAAGCAGGACACTAGTATTTATGGCTCTAGAAGCAGTGTCCGCTGCATCGAGGGCACATTTAATGGAGGTGTTAGTAATGAGCTTTCCCTCCTGTATTAGGTCATGAGCTTTACGTTTGTGTTTTTCCGGGAGGTGCTGCATAAGAGCCTCAAGCTCATCGTAGTGTGCTCTGTCATAACGCGCAAGCAGCGCTTGTGTATTCGCAATGCGCCAGATGTTCGCGGCTTGCGAGGCAGTGCGTTTACCAGACGCATCTAGGAGTTTCGATTCCTTATCTGGCGGTGGGGCCTCACCTGAGGACTGGGAGTTAGACCGCTTTCTAGCTGTGGACACAACTAGGGAATCTAAGGGAGCAGGGCCCTTAATGTATGTAGGGTCTGTGGGGGCTGCCTTGTACTTTTTTTCTATTCTGGGGTTTAAGACCCTGGCCCTGACAGGGTCTTTGAACACCTCTGCAGCATGCTTGGTGACACCCTTAAGCATGGGCAAGATGGCTGTGGACTTATCCTGAATATCAAATGTATCCAGTAAGAAGTCGTCTTCCACTGGTTCACTATGTAGTTCCACCCCGTGGTAGTGTGCTGCTCTCTGCACTAAGTGGTGAAACCCTAGTGAGTCCTCTGGGGGAGATGGCCTGGATGGGTACAGGTCATCTTGAGGCACATCTGGTATGTCAGGGTTTTGGTAATCTTCCCATGGGTCTGGGGTCCCCGGTGGTGTGGGGTCCATTGGGGCGTCCGCCGGGTCATAATCTGGATCCCCGTAATCCGGATCTGGGGACGGGGTCGGGGAATGATGAGGCAAGGGTGGCGGAGACCTGGGAGGGAGAGGAGGTGGAAGAGGTGGAGGTGGAGGTGGAGGAGGAGGAGGAGGTGTAGGAGGTGGTGGGGAGGGCACTCTGAGAGGAGATGTGGCAGAGTCCTTCCGCTTGGGTGGTGGAGGAGGAGCTGGTGTGTCAAGACGTCTTTTCTTGACAGACAAAGTCAATAGCCCAGTCTTTGGATCCTTTGATAAGGTTTTTTGATAAGGATCTGGTGTAAAAAGGTCCGGTGGCGCCGAATCGTCCGCTGGCGCCGAGGTTTTCGGAGCCGAGGACTTGGGTGGTTTCTCTGCGCCATGTCTTTTTAGAACCTCCGGTTTTTTCGGCGTCGAGGTAGGCTTCAGCGCCGGAGCCGAGGGATTTGTGCTTGTGTTTCGTCGGCACCGAAAGTCCAGGCTTCGGCACCGGTGGCTTCGGAGTCGAGCTGGGCGTCACTTTCTTCGGTGCCGAACGGTGTTTATCGGCACCAGGCGTCGGCTGGCTCGAGCCCGAGCTGCCGTGAGACTTGTGAGGCTTCGACACCGGGCCCGAAGGTGGGGTGATAGAAGCTGCGTGTTTGGTTTTCCCCAGGCCCGAAGGAGAAGGTGTAACCTGAGTCTCTTTGGATTTGGGCGCGGGGGTGGGAGGGGGTAGAGTACTCACGACCCTCTGCGCCGGTGTGATGTCCTCCAGGTCGGAGTCGTCGGCCTCGGAAGCGCTGACGATGTCTTCCTCCTGCTCGGTGTGGTGTTGCTCCGAAGCTTCGGTGTCGTCTCCGAAGATGTCCGAAGATGGAGCCGCGGTCGATGAGTGCGCCATGGTGCGTCGAGCTCTTCGATCCCAGATGTTCTTTTTTGATCGAAAAGACTTACAGGCGGGGCAGTCTCTAGCCTCGTGTTCTGGAGAGAGGCAAAGGTTACACACCTGAAGGAGGTCGGTGTGGGGAAATTTAGACCCACATTTTGGGCACTTTTTGAACGGAGTCCTTTCCATCGGCCGGGACCGGAGTCGAGGAGGGCCCGAAGGCCGGTGCCGATGTGTGGAATCGAGAAAAGTTCCTCTTCGACAGATGAAGATAGATGAAGAAACTCGATAAACGAGGATTTTCCGTCGAGGCTGGAACCGTAGAAGTTCGAAGCCGGAGCACGAAGTATCACATCCGAGCACGATGGCGGAAAAAAACAATCTGAGGATGGAGCCGAAGCCCATGCGCAGTACGGACCAAAGGAGGAGTCACCGAACTCGTGACTTCCAAAGACTGTACAAAGAACAAAAACAAACTGCAAACATCCGGGCCCAACACCAGATGGCCCCAGGGTAGGTCGCTCCCCCACCTCCGCAGCGCCACCAGTGCCTGTCTGCCTCCTCTCACCACCTCTCGGCTCCGCTCCAGCTGCCGTCTTGCCCGCTGGTATCCTCCTTCGCCCGAGTGCTTTGCCCTGTGCGACTGGCTTGAGTGATTGATCTCTCCCCGTTTTCTTCCGTGTAACCTGAGTGTGAGAAAGTGCCATCTTTCTTGCATGGTATGCCCCCACTTTTTGCTAAATTGCTGAATGTACTTCGATTGAGTGTACCCTGGGTTCCTGCCAATCAGGTGCCCAGGGCCTATGTTCCTTCCTTAAACCACACAAACTCCAAATTGGCAAACCCTAGCCACATGTCAGCCCCTAGTAAATGGTACCCTAGGTACCCAGGGCCTTGTGGCCAAGGAAGGCCTCTAAGGGCTGCAGCACACATTGTGCCACCCTCAGAGGCCCTGTACCCTTACACACACACACTGCCCTTGCAGGCTGAGTGTCTGGGTGCAGGACAAAACAAAGAGTCGACATGGCACACATCACTGTGTACCATGCCCATCACCTACACTGCCAAGGCGTATGTCAGCCACCCCTCTAGCTGGGTGCATTACGCCTATGGTGTGGGCACAGGAGCAGGAGCCCTGTGCCCCTACAGTACCCGGGTCCATTCCTGGGCACTGTAAGTGCAGTGCTGTCATTTAAGAGTACATGGTGCTGAGAGCTTGTCAAACACGAGGTCCACAGCACCATATTGGCAACACTGAAGCCTGGGAAGTTTGGTATCAAACTTCTCAGCACATTGAACCCACACTGATGCCAGTGTAGGATTTAATGTACTAAGCACCCCAGAGGGCATCTTCGAGATGCCCCCTTACAGCTAACTTACAATCCACGTCTGCTCTGAGGCTGCCCAGGCTGCCACAAAGCAGACACGTTGCTGGACCCCTGGGTGGGAGAGCCCCTGCTCTCCTGGGCCTGCAACAATGCACATCCTGGGTGAGGTGAGAAATCTCCTCCCCCAGGATGAGCAAAGGGAAGCTTCAAAGGCAGGCCGCCATTTGGAGTTTCCCCAGGCCACTGCAACCCCCCACTCTGGCGGGAAGCTTTTTTGCCCGGAATTTCATCTCTGCCAGTCGAGTACTTACCCTTAAACCGCTAGCTTCATTTTCCTCATAGGGCAACATTGACTGGCTTTTTCTTCAAAAATCTTTTAAGTGGGAACTTTTCAAAACTGCAAATATTCACCAAAAATCAGCCAAGTGACAAAAACGAATTTACTCACCTGCTCCTAGGTGAACTCCCAGTGCTGGATCTTGGTGCCCAGCCCTGACCCTGAAAAGTGTTCACAACTATACTTACCTCTAACTCATTTTTCTCCCATAGGAAACCATTGTCTGCTTTTCTGTGAAATTTCTTCTAAGTGTCTATTTTTGCAAATTTGAAATATTCTTTTAAAATCGTACCATTTCTGCAAACGAAATTACTTACCTGTTTTTGATAAGGACCCCAGTCCTGGGTCTAGGTACCCAGTCCTGGATTACTAAAGTAACGATAAAGTACTCTACCTGCAATTTGAATTTCTTGCCATAGAAATCCATTGAATGTTTTCTTTGAAATATTTTCTAAGTGCTAACTTTTGAAATAGCTAAATATTACAGTTATTAACCCCTTCAGTGCCACGCCCTTTCCCCCTCCTGTGCCGGGCGTTTCATTAGTGGGTGGGATTCATGACGAGATAGTCTCGTCATGGGCACAGCGCGACCGTGCTCCATGACGAGACTATCTCGTCATGGGCACAGAAGAGGTTAAGTGACTTTCATCACTTGACTCTGAATACTGACCCAAGGCTGGATGTAGGAGCCAGACCTGGAATTCCAAAAGTAATCTGAAAAGTAATTTATTACAAATAACCTGAATTTACCATTGAGCTCAATGCATGGTTATGTTTAGGAAATAGGATTGTTTATTGCAACCAACTGTGACTGTTTACACAAATTTATTGCTTAAGACAAAAGTATTTATATTCAACCTCTCATTCTGAGAAAGTATATTTTTACCCCCTTTGTGGTTCTAAAAATAAAACAAGCATATATTTTATATATATATATATATATATATATATATATATATATATATAAACCATTGGCCTAGAGTTCAGTTATTGAGTGTGTGAAACCATTTGCTGACTGAGTGTGTACAATAAATGCTTTACACTGTCCTCTGGTACTGCCTTACTGCTCGACCAAGCTACCACTTTTGAGAGTAAGGTCATACCTAACTTTGACCTATATCAGCCTCTGGGGGACTGTGGACTCTGTACACCCTGTACCTATTAGGGAACAGTATATACAGAGCCACTTTCTCACACTGAGTGCTTGGCCCCGTGTGACTGGCTTGAGTGATTGATTTCTCCCCGTTTTCTCCCGCGTAACCCGAGTGCCTGACCCCCCGTGTGTGCCCGGTCCCCCTGCCACGTTTCTCTCTCCCCCGTTGTTTCTCTCCGGCCCCCTCGCCGTTCTCTGGCCCTCGCCTCGCTTTTTGCCTCTTTTCTCCACAGCTTTTGTCCACTTTTGGCCCCCTCGCCGTTCTCCGGCCTCGCCGATTTTTCCCGCCGTTTTTCGCTTTTCCCCGCCTACCCTCCCGCCGCCCACCTCCCAGCTGACCCCTCCTCCCCCAGCTACCCCATATATGGCGACTGCTGCGAGGCCGCGCAGCGGGCGCGCCTAAGGCAAGCCCATCTGCGCCCGTCCGCGCCCGTCCGCGCCCGAACCCCTGGCCCCCGCAACCCCTGCCTGACCTACGACTCCGCCACCCTCGCCAACCTCAACCCCGGCCGCACGCCGGGCTGCTACCGCGCCACCCCAAAACGAACCCACGGACCCTTCACCTGCAGCAACTGCCGCTTCACCTGCCAACGGACTCACACCGCTCCCGTCAAGAACGACTCCCCCGGAAGCAATCTCCACTGCATCCTGGTCAACACCCGATCCGTCCACAGGCACGCCATCGAACTGTGGAACCTCATCAACTCAACGAACCCTGACATCGCCTTCCTCACCGAGACCTGGATGAACCCCTCCTCGGCACCCGACATCGCCATAGCCATCCCCGACGGCTGCAAAATCATCCGGAAAGACCGCACCAACCGCACCGGAGGAGGCATCGCCATTGCACACAAAAGCTCCATCCGCATCTCGACCCACACCGACGACTCACTCCCCGACGCCGAACATCTCCACTTCACGATCCACAGCGACCCCAAGACCACCCTCAGAGGCACCCTCATGTACAGACCACCAGGACCTCGCACCAAGTTCAGCGAAGACATCGCAGACCTCGTCAACCCTCACGCACTCATCCACCGACTACATCCTCCTAGGAGACATCAACTCTCACCTGGAGAACCTCACCGGCAACAACTCCACCGCCCTACTGGACAACCTCGCCAACCTGGGACTGAAACAGCTAGTTAACACCCCCACCCACTACGCCGGACACACGCTCGACCCCATCTTCTCCTCCAGCAAACACATCACCTTCAGCCACACCACCAAACTCACCTGGTCGGACCACAGCTGTGTCCACTTCAGCTTCAAGAAGACCACCATGCATCACCACACCCAGCAACCACCAAGAAGACACTGGAATCGTATCACCACTTAACAGCTCGCATCAACCCTCTCCCAGAACCAACCCACCAACACCACCGACCCCAACGAAGCCGCCAACAACCTCACAAGCTGGATCTCCGACTGCGCCAACCTCCTGGCCCCCCTGAAGACTCAAGCCAACACCAACAACGACAAGAAAAACTCCTGGTTCACCCCCGACCTCAAGGACTCCAAGAAAGAATGCCGCGCCCGCGAGAAGAAGTGGCGCATCAACCAGACCGAGGAGAACATGTCAGCTCTCAAGGACGCCACCCGCCAACACCACCAACACCTCCGCGCCGCACGAAAAACAGCCTACCGGAACAGACTTGACAACGCCCACAACAGCAAGGAACTATTTGGCATCGTCAAAGAGCTCTCCAACCCGGACTCAGAAAACAACCCCATCCCTCCCTCACAAGACCTCTGCGACTCCCTCGCAACCTTCTTCCACCACAATATCACCGATATATACACAACAGCTTCACGACCACCAACGCAAACCCCCCCCCCCCGGAACCCGCCACCGACATCACCACCATCCTCACCTGGAGCCCAACCACCACCGAGGAGACCACCCGCGTCATGAACTCGATCCACTCCGGATCCCCATCGGACGCCTGCCCGCACCACATCTACAACAAGGCCGACAACATCATCGCACCGCACCTCCGAGACGTCATCAACGCCTCCCTCACCACCGCCACCTTCCCGGAGAGCTGGAAACACGCAGAGCTCAACGCCCTCTTGAAGAAACCCACAGCAGACCCCACCGAACTCAAAAACTTCCGTCCCATCTCTCTCCTACCGTTCCCCGCCAAAGTGATTGAGAAAATCGTCAACGCTCAACTCACCAGCGCCCTGGACACCAACGACTCCCTCGACCCCACACAGTTCGGTTTCAGGGCCAACCACAGCACCGAAACCGCCCTCATAGCAGCCACGGACGACATCAGAGCCCTGACCGACAAGGGAGAAACTGTGGCCCTCATACTCCTGGACCTCTCTGCAGCCTTCGACACGGTCTGCCACCGCACCCTGATACGCCGCCTCAGCAACGCCGGCATCAGGGGCAAGGCCCTGAAATGGATCGTCTCCTTCCTCTCCGGAAGGACTCAGAGAGTCCGCCTGCCCCCCTTCAGATCCACAGCCACGGAGATCTGCGGCGTACCTCAAGGATCCTCCCTCAGCCCCACTCTCTTCAACGTCTACATGACCCCCCTGACGAACATCACACGCAAACACGGACTCGACCTCATATCCTACGCCGACGACACCCAGCTCATCTTATCCCTCACCGACAACCCCACCTCAGCAAGGACCAGACTACATGACGGCATGAAGGAAGTAGCGAACTGGATGACAGACAGCCGGCTGAAACTGAACACAGATAAGACGGAGGTCCTCATCCTCGGCCCTACTCCCACCGCATGGGACGACTCCTGGTGGCCCCCCGCCCTAGGCAGCACTCCCCAACCCACCCACCACGCACGCAACCTCGGCTTCATCCTGGACTCATCCCTCTCCATGACCAGACAGGTTAACTCGGTGACCTCGGCATGCTTCAACACCCTCCGCATGCTCCGCAAAATCTTCCGCTGGATCCCCACCGACACCAGGAAGACCGTCACCCACGCCCTCGTCACCAGCCGCTTGGACTACGGGAACACTCTGTACGCCGGCATCACCACCAAGCTGCAGAGGAAACTTCAGCGGATCCAGAACGCTGCCGCACGACTCATCCTGGACATACCCCGCCACCACCACATCTCCGGACACCTGAAGAGACTCCATTGGCTCCCAGTCAACAAGAGGATCACCTTCAGACTCCTCACCCACGCACACAAAGCCCTTCACAACCTCGGACCCAAACTCATCAACAACCGCGTCTCCTTCTACACTCCTCCGCGCACTCTACGCTCTACCGGACAGGCCCTGGCAGCCGTACCCCGCATCCACAAAGCCACCGCCGGAAGATGCTTCTCCTTCCTGGCAGCGAAGACCTGGAACTCTCTGCCCAGCCACCTTCGCGCCATACCTGATCACCTCTCCTTCAGAAGACAGCTCAAGACCTGGCTCTTCGAGCACTGACCCCCCCCCCCCCACCAGCGCCTTGAGACCCTTTATGGGTGAGTAGCGCGCTTTATAAATGCGAATGATTGATTGATGGCGATCTATGCAAAGTGTACAATCTGCAGCTCATATGCCTCGAACAATAGAGTTATCGGTTTAAAGGTAAGTACTCGACTGGCAGAGTTGAGGTTCTGGGCATAGACTCAGGGGTCCCCCAGGGTCAGGTAGGTACAGTTGGTTCACCCTCAGCGACTCTAGGGCGGCCGAGTGCAGAGAGAGTTATGCCCAATGTTATCCTATGAGGGATGGGGGGCCTTGGTTGGTGGCTGCTGACTAGCAAGCCACGCGGCTGTGGGAGCTGGGCTCCTGGTCACTTACTCAGGGCAAGTGGGGAAGTAGGTAGGTGTAGAGGTTGCACTGCCAGGGCCACTCGGGCGGCTGGGTGCAGGGTGCTTTTGAGTCTCCGGGCGCTCAATTGATTTCAATGGGAAATCTCCGGTTTAGAAAAAGACTGCAAGCTCGGGGACGAGGATTCTTCAGGTGCCACCACCACTTCGAGAGGTAAGTTGGGTAGTTGGAGGATAGGTAGGTACCCCGGGATTGGGCACAGGGGGCCGCAGGGCGCCGCGTGCAGGGGTGCCTTTTGGTGTCGGGAAATCTTACCCTCTGTTGATCGCGGTTGGGGGGGCACCTTGTTCTGAGGCTGCAGGCTTCTTCAGGAGTGTCGAGGGATGTCCTTGGGTGCCTGACTCGGGGTCACAGTCGCCGTGGGGTCATCCTCGTGGTCTTTGTTCACTCTGGCACTGGCCAGGCTTGGCTGGTGCAGAGTGTGCTGGGTTTGCGGTTCCGGGCTGCTGCCAGGGATTAGAGGTAGGTTTTGAGTAGAGCCTCTACTCATGGGAGTCCCAGGGGCTTAGAGCCAAAGGTAGTCAGGTCCTCCGGGGTTTGTGAGGTTGCTGGCCACAAGAGATGCCGGGTTGGAGCAGGAGCAGGTTCGAGGGTCGACAGGCCGGTAGGGCTGGGGCCAAAGCAGTTGGTGTCTTCCTCTTCTTAGCAGCTGCAGGGCAGGTCTTCTTTCTTCTTGCTCTTCTTTGTATTTTGGAATCTGGAATCTGGGGAAGGAAGGTTCAGGGTGCCCCTAAATACTAGATTTAGGGGCGTTACAGGTAGGTGAAGGGCAGGGACCAATGGGTCCCTGTCCTGGGGTGGGTACACCCCCTATCCTGCCTCTCTCCTGTGGGAGGGGGGCAGTTGCCTAGTCCTGATAGGGTAGGGCTTCCCATCTTCAAGATGGCGAGAGCCCGGAGATGTGCTTCACCTCGCCTCCCCCACCTGATGGGTGGGGTTGGCAGGCTGGCACATCCCCTGTCCTTATTTGGGGTTTCCGGCCAAGCTTCCCGCCAGAGTGGGGGGTTGCAGTGGCCTGGGGAAGCTCACAGAGGCAGCATGCCTTTGAAGCTTCCCCCTGCCCATCCTGGGGGAGGAGATTTAGCACCTCGCCCAGGATGTGCATTGTTGCAGGCCCAGGAGAGCAGGGGCTCTCCCACCCAGGGGTCCAGCAACATGTTTGCTGTGTGGCAGCCTAGGCAGCCTCAGAGCAGACGTGGATTGTAGGTTAGGTTTAAGGGGGCATCTCTAAGATGCCCTCTGGGGCGCTTAGTACATTAAATCTCACACTGGCATCAGCGTGGGTTTAATGTGCTGAGAAGTTTGATACCAAACTTCCCAGTCTTCAATGTTGCCATTATGGTGCTGTGGAGCTCGTGTTTGACGAGCTCTCAGCACCATGTGCTCTTAAATGGCAGCACTGCACTTACAGTGCCCAGGAATTGAACTGGGTACTGTAGGGGCACAGGGCTCCTGCTCCTGTGCCCACACCACTGGCACAGGACACCCAGCTAGAGGGGTGGCTGATGCATGCCATGGCAGTGTAGGTGGTGGGCATGGCACACAGGGATGTGTGCCATGTCGACTTTGTTTTGTCTTGTACCAAGACACCCAGCCTGCAAGGGCAGTGTGTGTGTGTGTGTAAGGGTACAGGGCCTCTAAGGGTGGCACAATGAGTGCTGCAGCCCTTAGAGGCCTTCCCTGGTCACAAGGCCCTGGGTACCTAGGGTACCATTTACCAGGGGCTGACATGTGGCCAGGGATTGCCAATTTGGGTTTTGTGTGTTTTAGGGAAGGAACATAAGCCCTGGGCACCTGATTGGCAGGAGTCCAGGGCACACTCAAAGTACATTCAGCAATTCAGCAAAAAGTGGGGGCATACCAGGCAAGAAAGATGGCACTTTCTCACACCCATCAGAACGTCAGTGAGGGCCTCATTAAACTGCAGCAGAGGCTCCGAAGAGCTTACTGGCGGTTGAAGTACCTTGGTGATGTTAGTCCTCACGGCCGCTGCAGGGAGCTCAAGGCGCAAGGCTTTGGCTGCCTTGCTCAGCACCACGGCTTAAGTAGCACCCTCCTCCGTAGCCACGGAATGAGGAGAGATAAAACCAGTGTCAGGCGAAGTGTCTAGACCACTGGTCTCCCCTAGCTCATCTGCCCAGTCCTGACTTAACTGGCACGGCTGTGCCAGAGGGTCCTCAGACCCCTCCCCAGTCCTTTCCTTCATCCGTGTCCTGATAAACAGGCAGAAATGACAAAGCCGGGTCATAGGTGAATTCCCCACCCATCGACGCCGGAGACTGCGCCGAGCGGCGCCGCTCCGATGCCAAACCCGGACTGAAACCGGGGGCGGCGGTTTCCGAGGACGGCGCCGGGAGCGACACCATGGGGGTCGGCACCAGCGGAGGAGTCGTGAGGTCAATTTGTGTCGACCAGGATCCAGGCCTGGATCCCACGGGGGCCCGTCACGTCGGAACCGAAGTCATCGACGGGGCCGAAGCCGCCGGCTCGCTAGGACCCCCAGTCGGGACCGAAAGCTCGACGGCGGGAAGAGATTCCTCATGGCCACGAGTAAGTCGCATTAAGCCCAGGGACCAGAGGGTATGGGGCCGGATGCGACTCCCACAGATGCGGCGAAGCCGCGCGGGTGGTACCACCCGAACCCTCGGCAGAGTCGCGCAACCGGTGAGGGGAGTGGTTAGAGCAATGTCGCTTCTTGAACTTCTTTTTGCTGTGCCTCGACTTACCGGAATGCGAGGACTTGGAACCCGACGAGCGGTGATGACCGCGGCACCGCGACTGGTCCCTCTACTTCCTCCTCAGCCAGGACCTCAAGCGGCGCGGAGTCGACTGCCAGATCTCGAGGAGCTTGTGGGACCAATCCCGCCTAGCTTTCGACATCAAGGCCCGGCAATCGGGGCACGACTTGTCATCGTGGTCGGCCCCGAGACAGTAGAGACACCGGCAGTGGGGGTCGGTAACCGACATCAGGCGGTGACAGTCGTCACACGGCTTGAACCCAGGCATCCCTACTGGCACCAGGATTCGAAGTCGACTCAAAAAAATAGACCAAAATAGTCCAAAAAGTTAGTCAAAATATGACGAAGGGTACGCTTCTTCCTGGATCTGCGCTTGCTGGTGCGGAAAAAAGTAGAACGGACGTCAGCGCGCGAGGGGGGCGTCTAAGTACGCCAGCTAAGTCATCCCAGCGATCACGACGCCGACGACTGATGCGGAGCCTCAGACGACGCCTACCGACGCGCAGGGGTACTGCTGACGAAAAATCTTTCCGGATCCAGTCTGACGCCTGGGGATATTCTAAGGTAAGGAATCTAACTAAAATGTTTCTTTCAGATTTATTTTTTTAACCAACAGGACTTGGTACTAGTAAGTAGAATTGTACTTTTAAAAACTGTTTGTTCAAAATAAGCAAGCTGGATAAAATTGCCTTTGTAAGAGGTAGACAATCGGAATTTGCTATTGCTTTGTGATTACTTTTCACATTACTTTTGAGAATACTTTTTACATTACTTTTTCTACTCTGCGTGATATGCCTAGATATCACACTGGGACATTTCTAGATAAAAGGTAAGTAAAACAGTTTTGCATTAAAGCAGAGTTGCTTAGGTTTCCATACAAACACAACTCAACACAAGAACTTTTTTTTAAGAGGAAAACAGTCAATGCAATCCTATGGAGAAAAATCTGATCATCAGTTTGCAGGTAAGCATTCAGTCATTACGGTTGATTTTCTTGAGTTAGAACAGGGGTTCCCCCAGGGTCAAGGATGCACCCTCAGAAGCACTCAGGCAGCCAGGTGCAGAGTGCTGAGGCCCAATGCTAACCAATGGGACTAGGGGGCCGTTGGTTCGTGGCTGCTCTTGGGTAAGCCACTGGGTGAAGTGAGCAAAGCTCCTAGGGTTAAGCTCAGAGCAAAAGGGATCCAAGTTAGTACACAAGGTGCACCCACAGCAGCACAGGGGCAGCCAGGCGCAGGGATGGCATCAGGATCCCTGTTTTCAATGGGAGATCTCTGGTTGGAACAAACACTGCAGGTTTGGGCAGGGAGGCTTCGTGGAGGAGACCACTGGTTATAGAGGTAAATGAGGATGCAGAGGTTTGCCTGGACACCATAAGTTGGGCCACCCAAGGTAGTGGGGCGTCGGGTGCAGGGGTTTCTTTAGGCATTGGGTTACCTTACCAGCTCCGGTCGTGGGGGACTCTCCAGATAGAGGCTGCAGGCGTTGCGGGAGGCTTGAGGTAGGTCAGGGATCACCAGATCCCAAGTCAGGATCACTGGGGTAACCTCATGGTGTTGGGCCACTTGAACTTGGGCCGTGGGCGTCGGGTGCATGGTGGTGCAGACTCGCAGATTCAGCGGGAGCCAGAGTCTGGGGTGCTGCAGGACACGCCGGGATTCCGCTGGAGCAGGTTGAGGTCAGGACAGGCAGGGCTGGGGCCAAGGCAGTTGGTGTCCTCCTCTTCTTCCTTCAACAAGGCTCTCCTCTGCCCTTCTCGCCAGTCTCAGAAGGCAAGGTTCGGTGTTGCCCCTAAATACTAAATTTGGGGGAGTTTCAGGTAGGTACAGGGAGAGCGCGAGAGAGAGCGCGCGAGAGAGCGCGCGAGCGCACGAGCGCGACCATCTAAACTTTTACAATGGACTTGCATGTGGCCAGAGGTGCCAATTAGGGGTGCAAAGGTACTGTTTTAGGGAAAGAACACAGGCCCTGGGTAACTGATAGCAGAAATCAAGGGCTCACTTAGTCGAAGAGCATCAAACATCAGGCAAAAAGTGGGGGGCAACCACGCAAAAAGGGACACTTTCCTACAATCACCACTTAAGCATGAATCTTCTTTCTAGAGGTTTGAGTGTTGACAGGACTGTGAAGAATGTTGGGAGGATTGTTAGTCCTTCAGCATTACTCCACTCCACACAAGTGGCAGAAAAAGAAGAAGAAATAGGGAGTGCAACGTTACCATGCTCCACGGACGGACCACATGGTCCTCGGGGGTTTCGATTTTGCACCCCTAGTGGGCAAACTGGCATCAGCACACTGGTGTCCTACCTCCTGCCTCTTGAAAATCGAGTGAGCCATCTCCTGTTAATTTTCATAAATTTGTATATACATTGCTAATTTACACTGCTTCAAAGTCGAAGATCCAAATTATTAGATCTACTTCCACTGAACAATGGTTTCAATCTGATAAAACTAGATACTACACTTTATCTTAGCCAAAAGGCAGAGAAGGGATGGCCCAAAAGGTGCAAGAATTATTGCTGAACTAAGCTGAACATGCCACAAACCTTATTTCTGACAATTTCAGAAAGCTGAGAAATTTCATAGACAAATTTATTAGGGCTGGGATGAACGAGATGGTGTAAAAGCTTTAGCATCTAAAGGCATACTTCTAAAACAAGAGGCGACAGCACAGAAAGAAGTGCAACATCAATTACAGGAGGGAAAAGACTGCTGCAGCAGCATCACCCCCCCAGTCACAAGAACCTCTCACCAGCTACACTATACATTTCATAAAAAGAAGACAACCTTGCAAGCCCTAGAATACTATTTAGAAGCAAGACTACTCAACGAAGGGCACTGCCGATCATGACACATGGAAGAAAACCGGCGAAGAGAACAATGCACATTTGGGCTGAGGTTTGTGTATAATTCTTGTAACAAATTAAGATCACAGAGCTGCAATGTGGCAGATACCTGCGACCAAATCCAGTTCATCCTTCTCGTACCAATGCGGCTCTCACCTTTCTGAATTTCTGGCTCCACAGGGAGAGGGACTTCACTCTCCTTGGGCACCTCTGGTGGAGGCGGTGGTCGAGGTCTGGGCTCTTCCTCAGGTTCCTTTTCCTCCTCAATGCCCTGGCCATTCTCTTGGGATTCTGGCTGCACCACCTACCAAAAACGGGAAGAGAGCAGGCAGAGAAAGGTTGAAGCTATGTAGATATTACTTCCGTGCTTATAAGGATCACCAACTTTGCCATTTTTCAAATCCAGATGTTTTTAACTATTCCTCAACAGACTGGTAATCCTTGGAACATTAACTATACAGCATGTTTGAAATAAAATGTAAGACAGTAGCCTAATCAGATCAATGAGTGGCTATAACATAAGCTCCATCGCTGGACGCCACTTTAAACACTAAAGCACCAAGTAAAAATCACAGACACGGCAGGCGAGTGAATTTGCTTAACACTTACTTTTACAACAAAAAAGGATTTCTGCAACTCCCTAGATTGCTTGATTACTTACCTTCCCATTTTGCCCTGCCCTACTGCCTATCCACCTGGTTAGCGCCTACTCTGACCCGCAGTATGGAATGAGGCATACAAAACTAAGCAAAGTATATTGGCTTTAGCCTGTGCCCCTTTTGACATGGAGCTCCATCCAGGTGAGCTTAAAACTGCAAAGGACTAAAGTAATGTATTGGTGTACGAAAGTTTCCGTTTTTTACATGGTTACTCCCCCACACACATTTTGCGAATATCCAATACGATTTTAACAGAAGTGCACAGGGTTCCTGCTAACCAGGCCCCCAGTGCCAGATCCCTTTCCTTGAAACTGTACAATTGTTTCCCCAATTGGCAATACCTTTAGTACCCCATGTAAGGCCCCAGTAAATGGTACTGCTTAAGAGGGTCCCTAAGAGCTGCAGCATGTATTGTGCCACTCAAAGGGACCCCTCAGTGCCAACATGCAGACTGCCATTGCATTGCCATAGTGCATAGAAAAGTTCAACATGACATGGGACACCTCCGGTGTGCCATGCCTGCAGACACTGCATGCAGTATAGGAAAGGCACCACTACATCCGCCTTTACAGGCCTAAGGCAGGGTGCATTATACTAGTGAGGACATATTTGCATGAGCAGATATTCCTGTTATATCCAAGTCGATTTTTACATATTGCAAGTGAACAGGGAAATAATTTTGGACAATGGTATTTAAGAGTTTCCCAGCAACATGATGGCTTCACTAAAACTAGAGATGTTTGGTATCAAACAACTCGTATTAATAAGCGCACACTGTAGCAAGCTGGCTCTGTATTTACACTATATGAAAGTATGGTATAGTGTACACCATCCAGTGGATCCCTAGAGGCTTACTTACGTAGATAGTACTAAAAGCACTACTTGTAGTAGTGTGGTCAAGCAGTTAGGCTTATTAGAGGGCTGGGTTAAGCATTTGTTGTACACTCGGGCAAGAAATGATTACACACGCTCAGACTGAATCCAAGACCAACTGTGTTATCACTCAGTCATTTTATTTTAGAACCAAGAGGAACTCAGTTGCAGGTAAGGAATAGATTTTAAGAATTGTATTTATTTATAAGGTTTTATACAGCTAAGCATGATCCTAGTGGGTATTAGAGGGCTTTACATGAAGGGGGAGGTAGGATATAGATGTGAGATCAAGAACAAAACATAACCGAACGAGAATAGACATTGAGGATTAACAAATTAATAAACTTTTACCTCCATAGGGAATAGCAATACTACTTTTGAAGAAGCAGTAGGAATTGTTTTGCAAAGGCAGTAAGAATGCTTTACAGTACTAGAAATACTTTGGTATTGTCAATAAACAATTGTAGAAAGTAAACATTTGAGTGCAGTAGGAGAAATGCAATGCAATCCTACAGGAGGAAAACAGTGATATGCATTAACAGGTAAGTACATGACTTACTATTCCAGTCTTCGGGCAAGGTTCAGCTTAAGGTAGTACTGCACCACCTGCAGGCACAAGGGCAGCCGGGTGCAGATGTCACTGGGCCCAATGCTAGTAAATAGAGACTGGGGGTACCCAACAAGAGGTGCATTTTACAGGTAGGCATCTTCGTGGAGTCTTGGAGGTCAGCCATCGATGGAGTCAAATTCTAGATTGCTGGGAAGAAGTCAGTAACCAGGTAACTGGGGGGTGACACCTCTCTTTCCTACTAATTTTCCCACCTACCTTGCCGCCAAAAGTTGGGCTTGGTCAGGGATGCTGGCATCTACACTAGCTGAAAAGGACCTGGCTAGCATACCAAAGAGCAGGAAGTCTTTGAGGCTCACCTCCTCAAATGCTGTTCCTGCTTGAGGGTAGGTGTGAGCACCTCACCCCAAGCAGCCTTTTACCCTGACCCACCTCAGAGGATCAGAAACATGTCAGTGTGGCAGGCTGGTGCAGACCAGTCAGCTGGACACCAGTGAGTAGGTTGTTTTTCAGAGGGCATCTCTAAGATGGCCTCTGAGTGCATTTTGCTATAAATCAAATACTGGCTTCAGTATTAGTTTGTTGTGCTGAGAGGTTTCATACCAAACGCCTTATGTGAGAAAGTGGCTCTGTATATACTGTTCCTTAATAGGTAAAGGGTGTACAGAGTCCAAAGTCCCCCAGGGTTTGACAGAGGTTAAAGTTAGATATAACCTTACTCTCTAAAGTGGTAGCTTGGTCGAGCAGTAAGGCAGTATCAGAGGACAGTGTAAAGCATTTGTTGTACACACTCAGTCAGCAAATGGTCTCACACACTCAATAACTGAACTCTAGGCCAATGGTTTATAAATGAAAAAAATATATGCTTGTTTTATTTTAGAACCAACAATTGGATTTAAAATATACTTTCTCAGAATGAGATGCTTTATATAAATACTTTTGCAATATGCAATTGACTTTTGTAAACAGTTACAAGTGGTTGCAATAGGCAACTCTATTTTAAACACAACAATGCATTAAGCTCAATGGAAATTTCAAGTTATTTGCAATAGATTACTTTTAGGATTACTTTTGGAGTTCCAGGACTGGATCCTAGATTCAGTCCTGGGTCAGTACTTAGAATCAAGTGATGAAAGTCGACATAATTACTGTGATGATTTTTAAACAATATTTAGCTATTTTAAAAGTTGACACTTAGAAAATATTTCAAAGAAAACAGTCAATGATTCCCTATGGAAGAAAATTCAAGTTGCAGGTACAGTATGTTCTCGTTACTTTTGTAATCCAGTACTGGGTGCCTAGACTCAGTACTGGGACCTTTATCCAAAACAGGGAAGTAATTAAGTTTTCAGATATTATCCGATTTTTAAAGAATATTTAAAGATTGCAGAAATTGACACAAGAAATTTCACAGAAAAACAGTCAATGGTTTCCTATGGGAGAAAATTGGGTTACTGGTAAGTACAGTTGTAAGTATTTTTCAGAGTCAGTGCTGGGCACCAAGATCCAGCACTGGGAGCTCACCTAAGAGCAGGTGAGTATTTTGGTTTTCGTTACTCGGCTGACTTTTGGTGAATATTTTAAGATTTGAAAGGTCCACACTTAGAAGAAATTTCAGGAAAAAGCCAGTCAATGTTGCCCTATGAAGAAAATAGAGTTATCGGTTTAAAGGCAAGTACTCGACTGGCAGAGTTGAGGTTCTGGGCATAGACTCAGGGGCCCCCCAGGGTCAGGTAGGTACAGTTGTTTCACCCTCAGCGACTCTAGGGCGGCCGGGTGCAGAGAGAGTTAGGCCCAATGTTATCCTATGAGGGATAGGGGGGCCTTGGTTGGTGGCTGCTGACTGGCAAGCCACGCGGCTGTGGGAGCTGGGCTCCTGGTCACTTACTCAGGGCAAGTGGGGAAGTAGGTAGGTGTAGAGGTTGCACTGCCAGGGCCACTCGGGCGGCTGGTTGCAGGGTGCTTTTGAGCCTCCGGGCGCTCAATTGATTTCAATGGGAAATCTCTGGTTTAGAAAAAGACTGCAAGCTCGGGGAAGAGGGTTCTTCAGGTGCCACCACCACTTCGAGAGGTAAGTTGGGTAGTTGGAGGATAGGTAGGTACCCCGGGATTGGGCACAGGGGGCCGCGGGGCGCCGCATGCAGGGGTGCCTTTTGGTGTCGGGAAATCTTAAACTCAGTTGATCGCGGTAGGGGGGGCACCTTGTTCTGAGGCTGCAGGCTCCTTCAGGAGTGTCGAGGGAGGTCCTTGGGTGCCGGACTCGGGGTCACAGTCGCCGTGGGGTCGTCCTCGTGGTCTTTGTTCACTCCGGCACTGGCCAGGCTTGGCTGGTGCAGAGTGTGCAGGGTTCGCGGTTCCGGGCTGCCGCCAGGGATTAGAGGTAGGTTTGAGTAGAGCCTCTACTCATAGGAGTCCCAGGGGATTAGAACCAAAAGGTAGCCAGGTCCTCCGGGGTTTGTGAGGTTGCTGGTCACAAGAGATGCCGGGTTGGAGCAGGAGCAGGTTTGAGGGTCGACGGGCTGGGGCCAAAGCAGTTGGTGTCTTCCTCTTCTTAGCAGCTGCAGGGCAGGTCTTCTTTCTTCTTGCTCTTCTTTGTATTTTGGAATCTGGAAAGGGAAGGTTCAGGGTGTCCCTAAATACTAGATTTAGGGGCGTTACAGGTAGGTGAAGGGCAGGGACCAATGGGTCCCTGTCCTGGGGGTGGGTACACCCCCTATCCTGCCTCTCTCCTGTGGGAGGGGGGCAGTAGCCTAGTCCTGATAGGGTAGGGCTCCCCATCTTCAAGATGGCGAGAGCCTGGAGATGTGCTTCACCTCGCCTCCCCCAGCTGAGGGGTGGGGTTGGCAGGCTGGCACATCCCCTGTCCTTATTTGGGGTTTCCGGACAAAGCTTCCCGCCAGAGTGGGGGGTTGCAGTGGCCTGGGGAAGCTTACAGAGGCGGCATGCCTTTGAAGCTTCCCCCTTCCCATCCTGGGGGAGGAGATTTAGCACCTCGCCCAGGATGTGCATTGTTGCAGGCCCAGGAGAGCAGGGGCTCTCCTACCCAGGGGTCCAGCAACAGGTCTGTTGTGTGGCAGCCTAAGCAGCCTCAGAGCAGACGTGGATTGTAGGTTAGGTTTAAGGGGGCATCTCTAAGATGCCCTCTGGGGGCTTGGTACATTAAATCCCACACTGGCATCAGTGTGGGTTTAATGTGCTGAGAAGTTTGATACCAAACTTCGCAGTCTTCAGTGTTGCCATTATGGTGCTGTGGAGCTCGTGTTTGACGAGCTCTCAGCACCATGTACTCTTAAATAGCAGCACTACACTTACAGTGCTCAGGAATGGACCTGGGTACTGTAGGGGCACAGGGCTCCTGCTCCTGTGCCCACACCATTGGCATAAGGCACCCAGCTAGAGGGGTGGCACAAGTATGCCATGGCAGTGTAGACAAAAAAGAGAGTCGACATGGCACACATCCCTGTGTGCCATGTCGACTCTCTGGTTTGTCTTGTATCCAGACACTCATCCTGCAAGAGCTGTGTGTGTGTTAGGGTACAGGGCCTCTAAGGGTGGCACAATGAGTGCTGCAGCCCTTAGAGGCCTTCCCTGGTCACAAGGCCCTGGGTACCTAGAGTACCATTTACCAGGGGCTGATATGTGGCCAGGGTTTGCCAATTTGGGTTTTGGCTGTTAGGCAGTTTTTAGGGAAGGAACACAGGCCCTGGGCACCTGATTGGCAGGAGCCCAGGGCACAACAAGGAAAAGTGCATCAGCTATTAGGCAAAAAAAGGGGGGTTACTGCAACAGAAACCCACTTTCTTACACCCTCCCACAGGAGAGTGGCAGGATAGGGGGTGTTAAATCCCGGCACCTCCTGTGCCAGCAACCTCACAAACCCCAGAGGATCTGGCTACCTTGTGACTGAGCATCTGGAACTCCCACGAGCAGTGGCTCTGCTCAAAGCAAGTATCTAACCCCTGGCATCAGCCAGGAACCGCGAACCCTGCACACTCTGCAACCGCCAAGCCTGGCCTGTGCTGGAGTGGACAAAGACTCTGAGGACATCCCCCCGGCGACTGTGACCTCGAATCCGGCACCCAAGGACCCACCTCGATACTCCGGACGCCGCCTGCAGCCTCAGAACCAGGGACCCCCCCCAACCGCGATCAACAAAGGGTACGATTTCCCGACACCAAAAGGCATCCCTGCACCCGGTGCCCTGCGGCCCCATGTGCCAGACTCCTGGATACCTACCTATCCTCCAACTACCCAACTTACCTCTCGAAGTGGTGGGCACACCTGAAGAATCTTCGTCCCTGAACCTTCAGCCTTTGTTCGTCCTTGAGCTTTCCCATTGCAATCAATTGAGCGCCCGAAGGCTCAAAAGCACCCTGCACCGAGCTGCCAGAGTGGCCCTGGCAGTGCAACTTCTACTCCTACCTACTTCCCCATTTGCCCTGAGCAAGTGACCAGGAGCCCAGCTCCCACAGCCACGTGACCTGCTAGTCAGCAGCCACCAACCAAGGGCCCCCTGCCTCCCATAGGATAACATTGGGCCTAACTCACAATGCACCCGGCTGCCCCTGTACCATTGAGGGTGTAACAACTGTACTTACCTGACCCTGGGAGACCCCTGAGTCTATCCCCAGAACCTTAACTCTGCCAGTCGAGTACTTCAACCAAAAGCCGATAACTCGCTTTTCTTCCATAGGATAACATTAACTGGCATCTTCTGAAATTTCTTCTAAGTGAGGAGTTTCTAAACTTTAAAATGTTCACCTAAAATCAACTGAGTAACAAAAACGGAAATACTCACCTGCGACTAGGAGAGATGCCAGTGCTGGATCTTGGTGCCCAGCACTGACCCTGAAAAGTACTTACGACCGTACTTACCACTAACTCAATTTTCTCCCACAAGAAACCAATGACTTTTTTTCTGTGAAATTTCTTCTAATTGTCGATTTTTGCAAACGACAAATATTCTTTAAAAATCGTACCAACTGTGAAAACGTAATTACTTACCTGTTTTAGATAGATGTCCCAGTACTAAGCCTAGGAGCCCAGCACTGGATTACAAAAGTAACGAGAACATACTTTACCCGTAACTTGAATTTTCTTCCATAGGAAACCATTGTCGATTTTGCAAACTTATAAATATTCATTAAAAATCGCCTGTATAACTTAAACGCAGTTTCTCAACTGCTCACAGGTGGTACACTAGTGCTGGATCCAGGATCCAACACTGACCTAGAAAAAGTAACCATAACCCCACTTATCTGCTAAGTGAATTTCCTCCCATAGGATAACATTGGTAATATGATCAGACAAAATGTTTCTAAGTGTCAACTTTTAAAATGGCAAAATATTGCTTAAAAATCACAACAGTAACTAAAACGTATTTACTCATTTGTTTCCAAGAACTGTTCCAGGACTGAATCTAGGATCCAGTCCTGGAGTTAGAAAAGTAATCCTGAAAGTAATCAAGTGCACATAACTTAAAATTCCCATTGAGCTCAATGTATTGTTGTGTTTGAAATTGTGTTGCCTATAGCAACAAACTGTAACTTATCTGCAAAAGTCAATTGCCTATTGAAAAGTATTTAACTAAAGCATCTCATTCTGGGAAAGTATATTTTGAAACCTATTGTTGGTTCTAAAATAAAACAACCATATATTTTTATATACAAACCACTGGGCTAGAGTTCAGTTCTTGAGTGTGAGACCATTTGCTGACTGAGTGTGTACAACAAATGCTTTACACTGTCCTCTGATACTGCCTTACTGCTCGACCAAGCTACCGCTTTAGAGAGTAAGGTTATATCTAACTTTAGCCTCTGCCAAACCTCTGGGGACTGTGGACTCTGTGCACACTGTACCTATTTGGGAACAGTATATACAGAGCCACTTTCTCACATAAGGCGTTTGGTATGAAACCTCTCAGCACAACAAACTAATACTGAAGCCAGTATTTGATTTATAGCAAAATGCACTCAGAGGCCATCTTAGAGATGCCCTCTGAAAAACAACCTACTCACTGGTGTCCAGCTGACTGGTCTGCACCAGCCTGCCACACTGACATGTTTCTGATCCTCTGAGGTGGGTCAGGGTAAAAGGCTGCTTGGGGTGAAGTTTTCTATGCTTTCTTCTATGCCTTTGTTCTTGATTGAGCCTAACATTAGAGGCACATCTTTCTTCTTTGATTCCTCTATGGTGTGTGATGTGCACGTTCACTTCATGCTGGAACTTTCACTGCGGGGTTGCTCTCCTGTGCCAGCTACCTTGGTACCGTATTGGACCTTGTTCATTTTTATCCTTCCTTATCATCTGAAACTGGAACTGACGCGGACAGATAGATGTAAATATACTCTTCTGTGATATAAAAATGCATCAGAGTACTTATATAGTTGTTGTTATTATATATTTTGGTTCTGTTTATGTTTATGTTTATTTATCTGATTTATTTTAGGTATTGCTCATATCCCCAACTACCCTTTTGGTCCACGCCCTGATGAAGGTGGGGCCCCCCTGTGGGTCCTATACCGAAACGCGCGTTGGCGCTTGAAACACCGACCTTCTGTTTCCTATGGTATCACCTATGTACACCTTGATGATACAGTAGTTCTACCACCGACCTGAATACCACTGGATAGTTTTTACCACCTTGACCTGAATTGTTGTGGTGTTTGTTGTGTGGAATGAATGTTTGTATGCATGAACTATATTCACGCGTGGGACATTGAACAATTTATTTATATACATATGTGTGCTTCCTGATTGATTTGTAAATGGACCTATTAGTTTAAAGATTGAAAATATTGTAAATGTCTGTATGATCAAAAAACAAAATAAAAAAAGAAGAGATATATATTTTTGTATCTAATCCCATGGTTTGGTGTTTTATGTCATCTATTCTGTTCCGCGCTGTTCTAGTGTAGCCTTGTGTGAAATTCGGGACCTACCCTCTAGGCCTTAATATATATCGTTTTTTGGACAGGTACTGTCTTCTTTTTGGATTGTATTGTACCCCGCCTGTACCAGCCCTTCATTTATGCGTAGGGGTCCCCCCCTCTCGTAATTGTTTTTTTTTTTTTTTGGAGGAATTTGTGGAACAGGAATTAACCAGAGAGTCCTCGGCAGTAAGCACGAAAGTACGAAAAGCTACTGGCTCGAATTGGCAATTAAAATCACATCCTATCACCATCCTAGTGTTTGGGGAAACTAAATCAATAAGTGTAGAAAGCATGCCTAAGATCTTGGATTCCTGTGCAATGGTGACCGGACGAGAATAGATATTAATGAAAGCAATCTTAATCAAAGCGCTAAAAGTAAGGAGGGTACACTGGATATCATCCGACGAAGTGTCCAAGTGTGTGGCAACCCACGTGCCTAGCCCTCCCGATGGTCTACCTCCCATAGTAGCTAACATATCAAAAGTTGCAAAGCCCCTCATGGTGGTATCGTCTCTAGCCCAAGTCTCCTGGAACATGCACACATCATAATTTTGTACAAATTGTATCCAGTCAGGGTTAAGAAGTTTGTTTTTAGATGCCGGCAATGTTCCACAACAGCGCCCTCAACTGGAGGCCCGGAGTCGTGATGGCGTCTTGCACAGTAGGACCTGAAGAGTTCGGGACTAGCATGGGCTCCTGCTCAATCTCAAAGTCTGATGTTCCCACTTGCGGTATATAACTATTCATAGCCATAGATGTAGTTATAAATTCAGAGGAGTAGGAGACTTGATTTTGTAATGCTCCTAAGGGAACACCAACAGGGTCTTGTGGTCCCAGCTGAGATTCGTGCTGGGGCGCCATTGATGTATCGTGTGTCACACCAGCAATATTTATGGTCTGTAACCCAATAATGTTTGGATTGGGCGCCCTATTGGTCCCCTCTGGTCCCAATCTAGGGGAGTAATCAGATGAGATCGAAATACAATCCACCTCTTCAAGGGCCCCAAATCTATTAGCTACTGCAACATTATACTGGATTCGAGAAGATTGGCCAGATGTAGGATGGGGTTGGAACCAGTGTGTTGGAGCTCTTGTGCCTGAGGTCCATGGTGGTGGGTAGTTACAAGTATAGAAAAAATCCAAAGTGTGTAATTGAATCCCTGTGGGTGGTGCATGAAAGCTGGGAAACTGGTGAGTCAAAAACGAAAAGTTTCTTACCTGTCGGTGTAGTTTTGCAGCTTGAAGATCTTTCTGGATTCACTATGCTGTGCATTATTCCGCGATCTTGTGGTTGGGTCCGGATTCGTAGTCTTTTCTTTGTTTTTTTTTTTTTTTTTTTGTAGCCCAGGTGGGCGTCGACGTCCACCATTTGGTGCACCTCCCGTGACGTCGTCGTGCTTCCTGCGGAAGTCCCACCTTTGGGGCGCCATCTTCGGGTTCTTTTTTCCCTGTTTTTTTTTTTTTTTTTTAACCCTAGGCGATTGATTAATCCTTTTGTCCATATTTCTGTACGTATCCACCTATTTGATCCTATCCATTTACCCCCTCTTCCTCCAGCCTCATCTTCCTGGCGGAGGTGGGTGGGTTCGCTAGTGAATCCAGAAAGATCTTCAAGCTGCAAAACTACACCGACAGGTAAGAAACTTTTCGTTTTGCAGCGTGAATCTTTCTGGATTCACTATGCTGTGCATAGACTTTGTAGCGGTTTTCCTATTTTTGTGGTGGCTGGGTGGAAGATGATCGCTGGTCGTTGAAAATGTGTTGTAGCACCTTCTGTCCGACCTGTGCTTCCTTATTCATTTGAATGTCCACGCAGTAGTGCTTTGTGAACGTGTGCACAGATGCCCAAGTTGCTGCGAGACAAATGTCTTGGATGGGCGTGTTTGCCAGGAAGGCAACTGTGGCCCCCTTCTTCCTTGTGGAGTGAGCTTGTGGCCCCTCCGTTAGCTCCTGTCCAGCCTGTTTGTGACAGAATTGAATAGTGAGGGCAATCCACCTAGCGATGGTGCCCTTGGTCACTGGTCTACCCATGAAGCTAGTAGCAAAGGACACAAACAGCTGCTTCGACTTCCTGAGTTCCTTGGTTCTTTCAATGTAGTGCATCACCGCTCTTCTGGCATCGAGGGTGTGCAGGGCCTTTTCTGCGTTTGTAGTCGGGTTTTGGAAGAAACTCGGTATCTGGATACTCTGATTCATGTGAAACGCCGACACTACCTTGGGCATGAAGTGTGGGTCCGTCCTCAGGACTACCCTGTCCTTGTGAATTTGAATGTAGGGCTCCTGTAGCGTTAGTGCTTGAAGCTCGCTCACTCTGCGTAGTGAGGTTATGGCCACTAGAAAGGCAGTCTTCATCGTCAACATTTGTAGATTGGCCTTGTGAATGGGTTCAAACGGCGCCTTCATGAGCTCCGTCAGAACCACGTTTAATTTCCATGCCGGCGGCGGCAACCTTTTCGGGGGTGCCATTCTTTTGGCTCCCTCCATGAATCTCTTCACCACCTGCGAGCTGAAGAAACTTCCACCCTTCTCACCTCTGGTGTAGGCAACGATCGCTGCTAGGTGCACCCTTAGGGAGCTCGAGCAGAGGTTACTCTTTAGAAGGTGTGTGAGGTACCTCAGCACAGTTGAGTCTCTTGTCATTCTGTTGTGCAGGCCCTTCTTCCTGCACCACACCGTGAATCTCTTTCACTTTGCGCTGTAGCACTTTCTTGTAGTAGGTTTCCTTGCCTCCCGTAGCACTCGCATAGTGCTCTGAGGTAACCTTAGGTGTGCGAACTCTAGGTCTTCAGGAGCCATGCTGCTAGGTTGAGGGTCTCTGGCTCTGGGTGCAGGACCTCCCCGCTTTGCATTGAGAGCAGGTCTTTTCTTCTCTCGAACCTGTACGGATTGCCTTGCGCCATTTCTTGAATCTGTGAGAACCATGTCTGCCTCGCCCACTGTGGGGCCACCAGGATCAGAGTCATGTTGCTGGTTCTGCACTTGTCGAGCACTCTGTGCAACAGGGGTATCGGTGGAAAGGCGTAGGCAAATGTCCTCGACCAGCTTATCCATAGGGCATTTCCCTTGGATTGCTGATCTGGTTGCCTGGACGCGAAGCTTTGGCATTTTGCATTGTGGCGTGTTGCAAAAAGGTCTATTGTGGGAGTCCCCCATCTCCGGAAGAGTTTCTCCGTTTCCTGGCCATTGAGCTCCCACTCGTGTGATGCTGAGGTCTGCCTGCTTAGCCAGTCTGCCTCCACATTGTCCTTCCCCGGTAGGTGAATTGCCAGTAGATCTATCCTGAGAGGTATGGCCCATCTCCAAATCTCCTGAGCTAGGGATGAGAGGGGAAACGACTGTGTCCCCCCTTGTTTGTTGATGTAGAACATCGCCGTGGTGTTGTCTGTCTGTACCAACACCCTCTGCCCGCACAGGTGTCTCTGGAATGCCTTCAGGGCTAGCAGTATCGTTTTCAACTCGAGGTAGTTGATGTGGCGGACCGCGTCTGCCGGAGCCCATAGACCCCTCACTCTGAGGTTGTCCATGTGCGCTCCCCATCCCATCTGCGATGCGTCCGTGGTAATGGTCACTGTTGGGCTTGGTGGTGTCAGGCTTCTCCCTGTTGTTATGTTGTCTCTGTTCCACCAAGTTATCTCCTCCTGCACTGCGTGCGTAACAACCACTAGATCCTCCCAACTTCCGTTTGCTTGTGACCATTGCTGTTGCAGCCATTCCTGGAATGGTCTCATGTGCAGGCACCAGCTGGATACAGGACGCCATCATCCCCATCATCTTGCTCACCGCCCTCACTGTCAGAGCTCGCCCCTTCTGGTAGAGCTGCGTCTCCTTCAGTAGGGCATCTGTCCTCGTGTCGCTGGGCACTACTGTACTGTTGAGGGAGTTGATCTGTGCCCCCAGGAAAATCTTTACCTGTTCCGGTTCCAGCGATGATTTTCCCCAGTGGATGGAAAATCCCAGATTTGTGAGGGTGTCCGTTACGCGTTTTGCGTGCCTCTCGCACTTCTCGCGTGAGTTTACCTTGACCAGCCAGTCGTCCAAGTATGGGTATACGTGTATGCCCTGCTTTCGTAGGTGTGCCGCTACCGCCGACAGGCATTTTGTAAAGACCCTTGGCGCTGATTTTAATCCGAAGGCCAGGGTTGTGAACTGGTAGTGTTCCTGTTCGATGTTGAATCTTTGAAAGCCCTTGTGCCTTCTGTTTATTGGGATGTGAAGGTAGGCATCCTTGAGGTCCACGGTGACCATGAAGTCCCCTTCTCTTATCTGTGGCAGTACCTCCTGCAGTGAAGTCATTTTGAACCTTTGCGTTCTTATGAACTTGTTTAGGTAACGGAGGTCCAGTATGAGCCTGAGGTCTCCGTCTACCTTCGGAACCACGAAGTAGTTTGAGTAGACCCCTTTGTTGCGTTCCCCGAACGGCACTGCCTCTATGGCTCCCTTTTGTAGGAGTTTCCGCGTTTCCTCTCTGAGTATTGCCAGTTCTTGGGCAGATCTCTGTCTTCCTTTCGGTTTCCTGTTTGGAGGTCTTTTCTCCAAGTCTACGCAGTATCCGTACTGCACGATGTTCCGTATCCACTTGTCTGTGGTTATGCGCCGCCACTCCTGAAGGTAGAACCTCAGCCTTCCGCCTACTGGTGACGTATGCTCGTAGGCTCTTGAATCTTCTCTTCCCCCTGATGACACTTTTCTGCGCCTCACCCTTGGGGACTTGACGAGGGTAGGCGTCTTCTTGCGTGCTGAGTCACTTCGAGGAGGGCTGATCGCCCCCTCTCCTCCTTTGGCCACGTCCGTTCCCTCTCCCGCGAAAGGACTGGCCCCGAGGTTGATATTGCCAGCTTTGCTTCTGCTGACCTTGACCGTGACCTTCGCCCTGCTGACCTTGTTGGAACGCCTGGTGCGATGTCCCTTGTTGGCTTGTACCCCTACCGTAGGGTCTCCTCGAGGGATTACCTCGTCTCATTCCCCTCAGCTGTAGGGCCCCCATGGACCTCGCTGTCTTGTTTTCCTTCTTGAGCTGGGTGAGCTTTTCGTCCACCGTTGCTCCGAACAGTGTCTCTCCGTTGAAGGGGGTGCCAAGGATGTTGTTCTGCACTTCCGGTTTGAATCCCGAGATTCTTAGCCATGCATGCCTCCTCTCTGTGACCCCTATGGCCATGAGTCTTGCTGAAGTCTCTGCCCCATCCAACGCCGTCTTTATACAGGAGTTGGCGATGTTCTTTCCTTCATCCACCAGGTGAGAGGCTCTCTGGCGGTATCCTTCGGGGAGGTGCTTTACAAGCTCCCCCATCTCATCCCAGTGTTGGTATTGGTGTCTATTGAGGAGTGCATTCGAATTCGCCATGCGCCAGTGCATTGCGGCGTTCCTCTCGACCTTTCTGCCTGTGAGGTCGATCCTCCTGCTCTCTTTATCCGGAGGTGGGCCCGAAGTTGCTGGAACGTTGGCCCTTCTCCTGGCCGTGGAGGCTATGATGGAGTCTGCTGTGACGCTACCCTTGATGTAAGGTGGGTCCAGGGAGGAGTGCTTATATTTCTTCTCTGTCCTGGGTGTGATCGACCGGCAGGTGGCAGGCTCCTTGAAGGCTTCTCTCCCCTGGTTCATCACGCTTTGTAGCATGGGGAGGAACTGACTCCTAGTCTGGATGGGGAGCAGTGTTTCGACGAGAAAATCGGCTTTCGGCCTCTCCTCGTCGAGTTTGACGCCGAAGGCCAGTGCTGCGCTCTTCACCACCATATTGTATACCCCGATGTCGTCGGGTGGCGAAGGCCTCGAGGGGTAAGTGTCCACGGGCTCCTCCGGGTTTTCGGTGTCGAGATCGTGCCATTCGACGTCGTTGCTGGTAGATGCCGCCGATTCGAAGAACGACTGTTGGTCTTCTTCCTCGGCTTCTTCCTCATAATAGGGCTCCTCCTCTTCTTCGAGATCCCTTGTCAGCCCTTCGGCGTCGAACTCCTCTTCGACCTCGACGACGTCCGCCGATGAAACTGTTGGAATCTTGAATTCCTTCATCCTGGCGTCGAACTCCTTCTTCCTTTGAAGGATGTTCTCCATTTCGGCCTCGAGCCGCCTCTTCTTTTTCTCCATTTCGGAGATGCTTTCGGCGTCGACCGCGGGTCTTTTCGATGAAACTTGCGTCGACGTCGAACGTTCTTTCTGCGTCGATCGGCCCGTTTCATGGGATGATTTCGACGACCCTTGCCTTTCGGCGTCTTTCTGCACCTGGGAGTCCTTTTGTAAGGATCCGCTGGGCCTTTTGTCCGAAGTTCCCCCCTTGGACGTCGAAGCTTTCGGCGCCGGGGCTCCCTTCGTGGACTTTGACTCAGTTTTTCTCGAGTCACCCTCGTGTTGTCGAGGTACTTTTTGTTTTGCGCTCGACGATTCTCTTACCTCGTCTTCTTTTTTCTTGTCGGTCTCTACGACCGTGAAGTTTTCGGCTGTCTCGGCGACGTTGTCCTCGTCGTCTGAGGAGAGGCCCAGAGCGTAGAGCGTCGGGGGCTTCCCCTTGCCGTCCATGTTGGCGTTGGCCCTTCTCTGCCGCTCTCTCACCCTGAGTGTCTTCGGCGCGAAGGCTGAGCAGGCGTTGCAGTCGATACTCTGGTGATCGACCGGTAGGCAGAGGTTGCAGACCGGATGCTGGTCTCTCTGCGCGAACTTGTGGTGGCAGTTTGGGCAGAACTTGAATGGCGTCTTGTCCATTTCGCTCAGGGTCTCTGAGCGTGCATTCTCCAGGGCTGTCGAAGAAAAAGGCTCGCTGGTCCTCTTTCTTAGCGCTCCTGATGAAATCTGTTCAATCTCTGATGTCTTCTCTTGATTCTATCGATGAAACTCGCTTTTCTTCCTTCTTCCTCCGAGTGAATTTCTGGAGCTTCCCGATGTCGATCCAGACCCAACGGCGGAAAAAAGAATCTGAAGATGGCGCCCCAAAGGTGGGACTTCCGCAGGAAGCACGACGACGTCACGGGAGGTGCACCAAATGGTGGACGTCGACGCCCACCTGGGCTACAAAAAAAAAAAAAAAAAACAAAGAAAAGACTACGAATCCGGACCCAACCACAAGATCGCGGAATAATGCACAGCATAGTGAATCCAGAAAGATTCACGCTGCAAAACTGGACTGTCCGTGGGTTACTAAAATTGATGACTATGCAGTTACCATTAATTGACTTAGAATTCTTGCCAACCCAACTCACTCTTCGAACCAGTAATATCTCACCCGCTATATCATAGGGGAATTTGCCATGTCTGGTGAGCCAGAAAAGGCACTTGTTTCTTAATTTCAACTGTGTTTCTTCCCATCCAGATTCTTTTTCAGGTACACCAGTCAAAACTATAACGTAAGGGAGTGAGGCTGGGGGTAAGTTGATGGTTGGCAAGGCCGGAGAGACCAAGCCAGGGCCCTCGCTTTGTGCTGAGACAGGCGCTGCCCTGTCGTTTGAACAGAATGTGCGGGTTCGTCTCTGCATGAGCCGCCATAGTTCGGGCAGGGTGGGAGATCGCAAAGTGATTGTTGGAGTTGATGTTGGAATTGCGAGCCCCGGACTTAACATTCGTAGAAGGTGGGCAGAATGGGCTAGTAAAGGGTGCACCTCTGGGTAATAGGGATTGCTCTGTTCTAACAGTCTATGTGCTGCAGTCTTTCTTCTCTACTGGGGCCGACATATATTAGCCAGAGGATTAATTGATACACACGGGGCAAGCATCTGGCCCATGATTCGATTCCCAAGATGGAGCGATAATTCTTCTTTAACAATGGCTCTCATCTGTGCCTCTAGTTCTACTACCAAATTCTACACCCAAGAGGGGCAGTCGGGATTTTTATAGGAATTGGAGGGGGATTCTGCTACTCATCCCGGTCTAACTGGTTATCCCTCACTGGGGCTAATTTCTGAACCAATCTTTTTGATTGGACCTTTGCCCGTTTTCTGTCTCGCAGCTTTGGGTAAAGTATTGTTTGTTCTACCTTTACGAGTTTTTGTATTTACTGGGGAAGGTTGTAGGGGTGAAATCAAAGACTTGCTGTGTCCGGGTAAGGATTTTAATGGACATGAGGTCGACCCTGGACTGGTTTGTACAGAGAATGGTGGTTCAGTGGGTTTAGAAAAAAGATCTAGGGTTAAAGAAAGCTGCCTTTCTGTTAGCTCGATTTCAGTCGAGACTACCCCGATAGCTCTCTGGAGCATCCTGTCAATGGAGATTGGGGCGAGTGGGGCCGGTATTAGTACCAGGGGATTTTTTAATTTTTATTTTTGAGTACACAGCCACGCTTCCCCATATCTAAAGGAAATGAAGATTGAATACAGTCCTAGACAAAACCTAACCCCAGTAAAAGATGTAATGCGACCAGCTTAAGGTTTAAACGTCAAAAGGGGATGTAAACATAGGCCAATAAGTGCAAGGTGGTGAGGCTGAAAAGCCTTAACCCAGAAGGGCAAAGGTGCAAAGTGCTTAATATAATTAGCAGCAAAGAGGGCATGTAAACATAGACCAGAATGTACTGGCTACTGAGGCTGAAAATACATTAGCCCCGAAAGCAACAGTGTAAATTATTTGGAGTAATTTTGACAGCGAAAAAATGCGTGCGAGCCAGTTGCTGTCCGAGTACGTGATACAACGTCCCTGTTTAGATGTATAACAAGTCCCGGGGTGCTCACTCAGACCACGCTGTATTAGAAGAAAGTTGGTGAAAATATGTCCAGTCAATTGTGGCAAATGCGAGAGCAAAAGAGGAGAAAAATAAAAGAAAACTCACAGTACCTTTCAGCCATCACTAATGGAGCACGGAGACTTTGGCCCTTAAAAACGTAAGAGCCCTGCCTCTTCCTGGCAATGACGGGCAAGGACGGGCCCGCCCTTGGCCCAGACACGCCTGCGCAAAGGGGATCTTAACGCGCCTCCTAGCGCAGTAACGGCATCACTGGATGCGCGGTGCTCAGGGGATTCTGGGGGATGTAGTCCCCCGGTCAGCAGTTCCCCTCACGGCGATGAAACTGAAGCAATGGCTGGCCGTTCCCCTCACAGCAGCAGTGGATACTGCAGACTCGCGAATTACAATGCATAGAAAGATTAGGCGTACCTGATTTGCTTTACAGTCCACCTAAATGCATGGCTATCCCCCAAGCCACGACACTAAAGGCCCAAGCCAACACTTGACTTAATAAGATGGGAGGGATGCATGACTGCTGAAACCCAGTTAGGGTGTGCTACTTGACTTAAACACACAGTAAAGCTCAAAGATTTCTCTCCCAAGGACCCCATAGGCACATCCAAATTAGGAGACATCTAGTTGGGCATTCATATCGGACCACTTACACATCTTATGGAAATGGATGTCATGCCTAACTCCCAATTCTACAGTTAAAGCAACTAAACTACATCATGCCGTAGAAGCCCATGCAGCGGATCTAGCTGATCTTCCCAATTATAACCCTGTAGAATCTAAGATAACAGCAGGTCTTGCTGTGAACAGTATCTCTAAATTATATCAGACACTGATGGCCAACACCCAAGACCCCCTCACACATCAGAATAGACGAGTGGAACCTTGGTAGATGCAGATTGGGCTGAAGTAAAGATGGCCTCTAGGATCCTCGCAGTGTCCATACGATTAAAGCTTACTCAGCTGAAATATCTTCACCTTGTATACTATAGCCCCACTTGGCTAAGCAGAAAGAAGGGAGGTGGAGACCCTCATTGATAGAGGTGTTGGATGGAGCTAGGTACTCAGATTGTGGGCAGGCCCATTATAACGGACCACAAGATGGCACCACTGGGACTGATGGGCGAGTGGAGATGTGATGCACCATAAATGCTGGACGATCTTTCATATTGGTTAAATTAAAATGCAAAAAAATCATGGAGGTGTTGTAGGGTTAGACATTCAAAGTGTTTACACCTGCAAATAACACGAATAGTAACTTGAATGTTCAGGTATTTGATCGTTTTAGGAAATAACTTTTTAAAAAAAACATTTTGAAAAAGCAAGTAAAATATCCGAAACACAGCTAAAAACCATAAGTGCCTACTACCGCCTGTACCCAGAAAACTAAAAACCAAACCGTTTTGTAGCTTTTTAGAGAGATATTTTAGTTTAACACAGAGCCCCAAGTTAAATGTAGTCCTATGAGGTTAAGAGGTGGTGGAGGCGCCAAGGGCAGGTATCTTTGTGGAGGGTTTAAATGTACTCCGTAATCAAAGTACAAGTCCAGTAGCTACTGAGCTATTTGGTGGAGTGTGAGAAAGTGCCATCTTTCTTGCATGGTATGCCCCCACTTTTTGCTGAATTGCTGAATGTACTTTGACTGAGTGTGCCCTGGACTCCTGCCAATCAGGTGCCCAGGGCCTATGTTCCTTACCTAAAACAAACCAAACCCAAATTGGCAAACCCTGGCCACATGTCAGCCCCTGGTAAATGGTACCCTAGGTACCCAGGGTCTTGTGACCAGGGAAGGCCTCTAAGGGCTGCAGCACTCCTTGTGCCACCCTTAGAGGCCCTGTACCCTTACACACACACACACTGCCTTTGCAGGCTGAGTGTTTGGGTGCAAGACAAAAACAAAGTCGACATGACACACATCCCTGCTTCCCTGCCCTTTGATTGGACCTGCCACCGGACTGCTGCTGTTTCTTTCTTCACCCTCTGCCCTTTGGAAAAGCCACAGCAACTCGCCGGACCCGCTTCGCGGGTCCCGCAGCGCGTGTGACATCAGCGGGAGTTGCTGTTGGGAGAGGGGCGGTCTCTTGTGCTAGGACTTGGGGCGTGTTTGTTGCTGGCAGGGCTGCGAGCATGGTAGCAGGGACTCCATCGCCTAGGAGTCCCTGCGAGCCCAATCTGATTCACCTGGGCTGCTCTTCCTGCTGGCCCCGCCCCCCCCGCCCATCACTCCTTCCTTTTGCTATTTTAGAAGGACGCGCGCCCGCCGCGCGGGAGCGCCCGGGGCTAAGCCCGGGCAAAGGGCGGGCCGTCTAAGGCCGTCCAAGGACGAATAAGGACGGGCCGGGCTTATTCTCTTTCATCACAGACCTGAAGTATTTGTTTTATATTTTTTAAGTGTTATTATTATCTTTTTATGGTCTGATTTATAGGTTGTTTTCTTCAGTTGGGATCTTGTCCTGTATTACTCCTCTCAAAAGAATTTCCCCATGATGGCCTTACGTTCCGGAAAGGGTAGGCGGGTTACATTGAAAACGAGTAGTGTTAAAGCAACTGGAACTTTGGATGATTTTATAATTCGGGCAACAGGGATATTGGAAAAAGAAATCGCTCTTACAGAAAAGCGCCTCTCAATAGATCTGGTAACAGGAAAACACTCTTCACTAGGACGTATTGGTTATATAATTACCCCTGAAAAAAGTTTAGTAAATGATCTGGTAGATAGCCCAATTCCTGTAATGAATTCTAATTCTTATTTAATTTCTTCGATTGACCTGGTGGACTGGCCAAACGAAGACTGTATATCATCAAGCACTGCTAGTGGGGATAGCATCCAAAACTGTAATTTGAGCCCTATAGTGCCCACATTAACACAACCCCAGGTCTTAGAACCCGAGCCAGTAGGAATTAAAATTATAAAAACTAGTAAACAGAAAAAAGGAGGGGGTCACAATAAGGGTAGTAGAGCCAAAACAGTAAAAATAAATACTTTAAGAGTAACATCGAAATCAGCAAAACAAAGGGGGATTTCATCTGGGGATTATGTACATACAAATCATTCCTGCCCAAATAATGATGAATTATTGCTTAAAATTGAAAAGCTGGTTAAAGGGCTCCTGACGCCTCTTGTAGAAAGAACGCAAATAGTACATTTGAAACTGGACCAATTAGAACATCTTATATCGGTCAATACTCGTCGTCTTGAGAAACTGGCTAAGAACAGTAACCCTATTGAAACCATGGGGGGTAACCCCAATGCTATAAAGAAAGTGGGACCAAAAAATCAAGTTGCAGTGTCGCAAATGGCCGCAACTGCTACTCTTGCTAAAGTACCCTTACAAACTGCCTCAAATAATTCTACTTTGGTGGTTGCTATGGGTTGTCAGCAAAAGCCCGCAGTGGCCGCTGCATCCACATCAAAGTTATCCGCACCCAAGCAGGCAGTCACTTCCGGGCCTAGGGTAATACCACAACAGGGACTTATAAATCATAGAGAAAAAGCTCTACTAAAGAAGCCGGTTTGTGTAGATCTACCCCCTGACTGCACTCCTTTTATCGCAATTTTGACAGGAGTCCCAGGAGTCAGGCCAAATCAATTGGAGTCAAACATGGATCTCAGAAATAAAGTAACCTTTTGGCTCAATAAAAATAGGGCACTTCCCCCTGCCTCTAGAACAGAAATATTAAGTGTCCGAAGGGTTCCTTGGGTGGGGCCAAGTGAGAAAGATTTGGAGGGGGATTGTATCCTCAAACTTTAGGCACAATTGGGTTAAAGATTTTATTTGTTGTAAACCAAGGTTTGGTAGATTGGGGGATAAACAATGTATAGGCTTAGAATACTTTTACCCCAATCTAAAGCATGTTGCTTTTCAACAATCACAAAATTATCCTAGGATGAGACCCCAGGGTGAGAAATATTTCGGGTGGACACCAAGTAATATTCCTTTACAACCACCGCGAAATCATCACGGAATGAGATTTCGGGGTGAGGAATATCTTGGGTGGATGCCAAATAATATTGCCCTAAGTAATTGTTTTGACCCACTCATGGGGATGGAGGGGATAGACTGACTACCAACCAGTCAAAAGCCCATTGAATTATTCAGCGAAAAGGCTAGTTCCTTAGTGGAACATAGTTATGATGGATCGAGGGATAATACTAATGAGGTGGTATTAACTTGTAATGTACAACGGGACAATCTCTTGGAATCAGAGGTTTGTGATATTGTAGACTATGAGCTGACCTTGCCTGCCCCTAGGTTGGATGGGGCAACCCGTATCGAACACCCAGGTAATCCGCCAGGGGAAACAAGGTTCCGCCTGATTTCGTGGAATATCGCAGCCCTTTCTGGGAGACTACAAGATGAAGCATGGCTGGATTATGCGGGTAGCCATGATATCTTGTGTCTCCAGGAGACATGGAGTAGAACTGATCAGGATATTGACGGTTTTCAGTCCTTTAGTGTACTAGCTGTGCCATCACAGGCAGGCAGGGCAAAGGGTGGGATACTGACTGCACTTTCCCTAAAATTGAATAATTTAACACCATCTAAAATAGTGGACACTCCCTGGTACCAATTACTTTTGCTACAATCTGTTTCGAGTGCCCTTATTGTTGATTAATTGGTATCACAATGTCTTTGATAAAAATTAAATATCTGTAATTGTGAGCTTGCAGGAAGCTATATCCAAGGTGCGTAGCGATTTACCCCTACTTTTTATCATTTGGGTTGGTGATTTCAACTGTTCATTGTGTAAATTTGGTGGGTCAAATGTATGTGGCTTGGAAGATCTAAATGAACACCCTGTGCAACACTTTAAGCACACACCCCATGGTGATGCGTTAAATAACATTATTGTAATTAACTATTTATGCATAATGGAACCATGGGTTGCCCCAAATTCCCTCCCAATACCAACTTACCAGGGAACTAGAGGCTCGATGGGTGTTATTGACTTTGCCATTGTGTCCAGTGGTTATTCTCAATACATTGATAAACTTGAGACGCTTGCAAATTTGGCAAGCGATCACAACCCTCTGATTCTAACATTATGCCCCCCTGTTAGCACAAGGCACCCAATCTGGGACCAACCTATAAAATATAATAGGAACCAAGGTGTTATCTTGAAGTGGGGGAACGTAGACGCATTTGGGTTAGAGGCGGAGGTTTTAAGTGCCAATAGCTCCGAAATTGAGTCCTGTTTATTACCAACAACTGACCCTGAAATTGTTATTACGAACTTTGAAATCCTATGTGGAAATGTGGCAGAGTATCTTAAAAAACCAATTGGTAATGACAAGATCAAGCGTTTTAAATGGTTTGATGCTGTATGTTCTGCCTCTCTAAAATCATTAAAAATGGCTTTGCAACAAAAACCAAGGAATAAGGAGCTGGTAAAAACGGCTAGAGGCGCCTACAAAGAGGCAATTTGAAAACGGAAGTTGGACTTAAAAAACCTCGCTTGGGATGATTTAGAGAAGGCCTCGGAATTAAAAGACCGCAAGCTTTTTTGGGAAGTGGTAAATCGCCCCCTATTTTCTAGCAATAAGGATAATATGGTGATGCAGATAACAGGTGAGACATGGGAGGCCCATTTTGGGGCAATTTTTTATCTCAACTCACTAGCGCTTTTAGGACTGCAGGATGAAACAAAGGATATGGAGTTCTCGCTGACAGCTTCTTTGCTTAGTTCTTCGCTTACATTGCAGGAAGTTGAAGAGGCCTTGAGGAAAGGTGTCCCACTAAAAGCCCCTGGCCCAGATGCAGTGCCATTGGACTTTTTTAAACATAACATTGTTGTATGGGCCCCTTTGCTGCTAAATGTATTTAAAGCGTTTATTGTTGGTCGTATTCCCCTATCCTGGAAGGAGGCAGTGGTGGTGCAGATTTTCAAGAAGGGTGATAAGAGTGACCCTCGTTGTTATCGCCCAATATCATTAATTAACGCATCATGTAAATTACTGGGAAGGATAATCCTTACTAGATTGGAGACGTGGGCAGACTCTGTGGGCCTAATTGTAGATTCCCAATATGGATTCAGAAGAGGAAAGGGAACAATCGAACAGTGTCTAAATTTGGCACTGATTATGAGTAGAGTACTTTATCGTTACTTTAGTAATCCAGGACTGGGTACCTAGACCCAGGACTGGGGTCCTTATCAGAAACAGGTAAGTAATTTCGTTTGCAGAAATGGTACGATTTTAAAAGAATATTCCAATTTTGCAAAAATAGACAATTAGAAGAAATTTCACAGAAATGCAGACAATGGTTTCCTATGGAAGAAAAATGAGTTAGAGGTAAGTACAGTTGTGGGCACTTTTCAGAGTCAGGGCTGGGCACCAAGATCCAGCACTGGGAGCTCACCTAAGAGCAGGTGAGTAAATTCGTTTTTGTCACTTGGCTGATTTTTAGTGAATATTTGCAGTTTTGAAAAGTTCACACTTAAAAGATTTTTCAAGAAAAAGCCAGTCAATGTTACCCTATGAGGAAAATGAAGTTAGCGGTTTAAGGGTAAGTACCCGACTGGCAGAGTTGGAATTCCGGGCATAGACACAGGGGTCCCCCAGTGTCAGGTAGGTACAGTTGGTTCACCCTCAGCGGTTTCAGTCAGGACGGCCGGGTGCAGAGAGAGTTAGGCCCAATGTTATCCTATGAGGGATAGGGGGGCCTTGGTTGGTGGCTGCTGTCTGGCAAGCCACGCGGCTGTGGGAGCTGGGCTCCTGGTCACTTACTCAGGGCAAGTGGGGACGTAGGTTAGTGTAGAGTGCGCACTGCCAGGGCCACTCGGGCGGCTGGGTGCAGGGTGCTTTTGAGCCTTCGGGCGCTCAATGGAAGTCAATGGGAATGTTCCGGTTTGGAAAAAGGCTGCAAGCTCGGGGACGAGGATGCTTCAGATGCCACCACCACTTCGAGAGGTAAGTTGGGTAGTTGTAGGTTAGGTGGGTACCCCGGGATTGGGCACAGGGGGCCGCAGGGCGCCGGGTGCAGGGGTGCCTTTTGATGTCGGGAATCTTACCCTCTTGTTGATCGCGGTTGGGGTGGCACTCTGTTCGGAGGCTGCAGGCTTCTTCCGGAATGTCGAGGGGGGTCCTTGGGTGCCGGACTCGGGGTCACAGTCGCCGTGGGGTCGTCCTCAGGGTCTTTGTTCACTCCGGCACTGGCCAGGCTTGGCTGGTGCAGAGTGTGCTGGGTTCGCGGTTCCGGGCTGCTGCCAGGGGTTAGGAATAGGTTTCTCGAGTAGAGCCTCTACTCATGGGAGTCCCAGGGAATCAGAGTTCAAAGGTAGCCAGGTCCTCCGGGGTTTTTGAGGTTGCTGGCCACAAGAGATGCCGCGCTGGAGCAGGAGCAGGTTCGAGGGTCGACAGGCCGGTAGGGCTGGGGCCAAAGCAGTTGGTGTCTTCCTCTTTTTAGCAGCTGCAGGGCAGGTCTTTTTTTCTTCTTGCTCTTCTTGTAGGTTTCTATCTGGAATCTGGGGAAGGAAGGTTCAGGGGGCCCCTAAATACTAGATTTAGGGGCGTTACAGGTAGGTGAAGGCCAGGGACCAATGGGTCCTTGTCCTGGGGTGGGTACACCCCCTATCCTGCCTATCTCCTGTGGGAGGGGGGCAGTAGCCTAATCCTGATAGGGTAGGGCCTCCCATCTTCAAGGTGGCGGGAGCCCGGAGATGTGCTTCACCTCGCCTCCCCCACCTGAGGGGTGGGGTGGGCAGGCTGGCACATCCCCTGTCCTTGTATGGGGTTTCCGGCCAAGCTTCCTGCCAGAGTGGGGGGTTGCAGTGGCCTGGGGAAACTCCAACTGGCGGCATGCCTTTGAAGCTTCCCTTTGCTCATCCTGGGGGAGGAGATTTCTCACCTCACCCAGGATGTGCATTGTTGCAGGCCCGGGAGAGCAGGGGCTCTCCCACCCAGGGGTCCAGCAACGTGTCTGCTGTGTGGCAGCCTGGGCAGCCTCAGAGCAGACGTGGATTGTAGGTTAGCTGTAAGGGGGCATCTCTAAGATGCCCTCTGGGGTGCTTAGTACATTAAATCCCACACTGGCATCAGTGTGGGTTTAATGTGCTGAGAAGTTTGATACCAAACTTCCCAGTTTTCAGTGTTGCCAGTATGGTGCTGTGGAGCTCGTGTTTGACGAGCTCTCAGCACCATGTACTTGTAAAAGGCAGCACTGTACTTACAGTGCCCAGGAATGGACCTGGGTACTGTAGGGGCACAGGGCTCCTGCTCCTGTGCCCACACCATAGGCATAAGGCACCCAGCCAGAGGGGTGGCTGACATATGCCTTGGCAGTGTAGGTGATGGGCATGGCACACAGAGATGTGTGCCATGTCGACTCTTTGTTTTGTTCTGCACCCAGACACTCAGCCTGCAAAGGCAGTGTGTGTGTGTAAGGGTACAGGGCCTCTAAGGGTGGCACAATGAGTGCTGCAGCCCTTAGAAGCCTTCCCTGGTCACAAGGCCCTGGGTACCTAGGGTACCATTTACCAGGTGCTGACATGTGGCCAGGGTTTGCCAATTGGGAGTTTGTGTTTTAAGGAAGGAACATAGGCCCTGGGCACCTGATTGGCAGGAGCCCAGGGCACAACAAGGAAAAGTGCATCAGCTATTAGGCAAAAAAAAGGGGGGGGAGGGGGGGGGGGGGGGTTACTGCAACAGAAACCCACTTTCTCACAGTTGGTACTGCCAGTTTTGCTTCTGTTGACCTTGTTGTCCGTGACTATCACCCTGCTGGAACGTCTGGTGCGACGCTCCCTGCTGGCTTCCTCCCCGACCGTAGGGTCTCCTAGAGGGATTGCCTCTCCTCATCCCCCTGAGCTGTAGGGCCCCCATGGACCTTGCCGTCTCGTTTTCTTTTTTCAGCTGGGTGAGTTTCTCGTCTACTGTTGCTCCGAACAGTGTTTCCCCGTTGAAGGGGGTGCTAAGAATGTTGTTCTGCACCTCCTGTTTGAATCCAGAGATTCTTATCCATGCATGTCTTCGCTCGGTGACCCCTATGGCCATTAGTCTGGCCGAAGTCTCGGCCCCGTCCAACGCAGTCTTAATGCAAGAGTTGGCGATGTTTTTACCTTCTTCCACCAGGTGGGAGGCTCTTTTGCGGTATTCTTCGGGGAGGTGTTTTACTAGTTCCCCCCATCTCGTCCCAGTGCTGGTACTGGTGTCTATTGAGAAGTGCATTGGAATTCGCCATGCGCCAGTGCATTGCGGCTTTCCTCTCGACCTTTCTTCCTGTGAGGTCCATCCTCCTGCTTTCTTTATCGGGTGGTGGCCCCGAAGTCGCTGGCACGTTGGCCCTTCTCCTGGCCGTGGAAGCTATGATGGAGTCGGCCGTGATACTACCCTTGATGTAAGGGGGGTCCAGAGAAGAGTGCTTATACTTCTTCTCCGTCCTGGGCGTGATCGAACGGCAAGTCGCTGGCTCCTTAAAGGCCTCTCCTCCCTGATTCATCACACTTTGTAGCATGGGAAGGTATTGGCTCCTCGTCTGGATGGGGAGCAGGGTCTCGAGGAGGAAATCGGCTTTCGGCCTCTCCTCGTCCAGTTACACGCCGAAGGCTGTTGCTGCGCTCCTGACCACCATATTGTACACCCCGATGTCGTCGGGCAGCGAAGGCCTCGAAGGGTACGTGTCCACCGGCTCTTGGGGGTTTTCGGTGTCGAGATCCTGCCATTCTATCTCGTGGCTGGTTGATGGCGCCGAGCTGTAGAACGACTGCTGGTCGTCTTCCTCGGCTTCGCCCTCCTAATAGGTCTCATCTTCCTCTTCGAGATCTCTCTGCAGCCCCTCGGTGTCGAAATCGTTCTGCTCCTCGATTTCGACGACGTCCGTCGGCGGAGCCGTTGGAATTTTGAATTCCTTCATCTTGGCGTCAAACTCTTTCTTCCTCTGAAGGATGCTCTCCATTTCGTCCTCGAGCCGCCTCTTCTTTTTCTCCATCTCGGAGATGCTTTGGGCGTCGACCACGGGCCTCTTCGACGGAACTTGCGTCGACGCCGGCTTGTCCTTCTGCGTCGAGCGCCCCGTTTCATGGGTTGTCTTCGACTAACCGAGCCTTTCGGCGTCTTTCAGCACCAGGGAGTCCTTTTCGAAGGATCCGCTCGGCCTCTTCTCCATGGCTCCACCCTTGGTCGTCGAAGTTTTCGGCGCCGGAGCTCCCTTTGTGGACTTTGACTCAGATTTTCTCGAGTCACCCTCGGGTTTGGGGCATTTTCGGGTGTTTTGAACTCGACGAATCTCTTAACTCGTCTTGAGTTTTCTTGTCGGTCTCTACGACCGTGAAGATTTCGGGTCCCTCGGCGACGTTGTCCTCATCGTCTGTGGAGAGGCCCAGATCGTAGAGCGACGGGGCCTTACCCTTGCCTTCCATGCTGGCGTTGGCTCTTCTCTGACGTTCTCTCACCCGGAGCGTCTTCAACGCGAAGGCTGAGCAGGCGTTGCAGTCCTTGCTCAGGTGGTCGACCGGTAGGCAGAGATTGCAGACCGGATGCTGGTCCTTCCTTCTGCGCGAACTTGTGGTGGCAGTTAGGGCAGAACTTAAATGGCGTCTTGTCCATTGCGCTCAGGGCCTCTGAGTGCGCATTCTCCAAGGGCGTCGAAGAGAAAGGCGGAACTCTTCCTTCTTCGCTCTCCGGATGTCATATATTCCTCTCCTGTGGTCTCTTCGTAGATATTTATAGACGAAACTCGCTTTTCCTTCTTCCTTCGATTGAAATCCTGGAGCTTCCCGATGACGATCCAGACCCAACGGCGGAAAAAAGAATCTGAAGATGGCGCCCCAAAGGTGGGACTTCCGCAGGAAGCACGACGACGTCACGGGAGGTGCACCAAATGGTGGGTCGTCGCCGCCCACCTGGGCTACAAAAAAAAAAAAAAAAAAAAAAAAAAAAAAAAAACACAAAGAAAAGACTACGAATCCGGACCCAACCACAAGATCGCGGAATAATGCACAGCATAGTGAATCCAGAAAGATTCACGCTGCAAAAGACACCAACTGCTTTGGCCCCAGCCCTACCGGCCTGTCGACCCTCGAACCTGCTCCAACCTGGCATCTCTTGTGGCCAGCAACCTCACCAACCCCAGAGGACCTGGCTACCTTTTGGCTCTAAGCCCCTGGGACTCCCATGAGTAGAGGCTCTACTCAAAACCTACCTCTAATCCCTGGCAGCAGCCTGGAACCGCAAACCCAGCACACTCTGCACCAGCCAAGCCTGGCCAGTGCCGGAGTGAACAAAGACCCCCGAGGACGAGCCCACGGGGACTGTGACCCCGAGTCCGGCACCCAAGGACCTCCCTCGACACTCCTGAAGAAGCCTCAGAACAAGGTGCCCCCCCTACCGCGATCAACAGAGGGTAAGATTTCCTGACACCAAAAGACACCCCGGCACGCTGCGCCCCGCGGCCCCCTGTGCCCAATCCCGGGGTACCTACCTATCCTCCAACTACCCAACTTAACTCTCAAAGTGGTGGTGGCACCTGAAGAGTCCTCGTCCCAGAGCTTGCAGTCTTTTTCCAAACCAGAGATTTCCCATTGAAATCAATTAAGCGCCCGAAGGCTCAAAAGCACCCTGCACCCAGCCGCCCGAGTGGCCCTGGCAGTGCAACCTCTACACCTACCTACTTCCCCACTTGCCCTGAGTAAGTGACCAGGAGCCCAGCTCCCACAGCCGCGTGGCTTGCCAGTCAGCAGCCATCAACCAAGGCCCCCCCTATCCCTCATAGGATAACATTGGGCCTAACTCTCTCTGCACCCGGCCGCACTAGAGTCGCTGAGGGTGAACCAACTGTACCTACCTGACCCTGGGGGACCCCTGAGTCTATGCCCAGAACCTCAACTCTGCCAGCCGAGTACTTACCCTTAAACCGATAACTCTATTTTCCTCATAGGTTAACATTGACTGGCTTTTTCCTGAAATTTCTTCTAAGTGTGGACTTTTCAAATCTTAAAATATTCACCAAAAATCTGCCGAATAACAAAAACGAAATTACTCACCTGCTCTTAGGTGATCTCCCAGTGCTGGATCTTGGTGCCCAGAAAAATACTTACAACTGTACTTACCTGTAACCCAATTTTCTTTCATAGGAAATCATAGAAGAAATTTCACAGAAAAACAGTCAAAGTGTCGATTTCTGCAATCTTTAAATATTCTTCAAAAATCGTATAATATCTGAAAACGTAATTACTTACCTGTTTTGGATAAAGGTCTCAGTACTGAGTCTAGGCACCCAGTACTGGATTACAAAAGTAACGAGAACATACTGTACCTGCAACTTGAATTTTCTTCCATAGGGAATCATTGACTGTTTTCTTTGAAATATTTTCTAAGTGTCAACTTTAAAAAAAGCTAAATATTGTTTAAAAATCATTACAGTAATTAAGTCGACTTTCATCACTTGATTGAGTACTGACCCAGGACTGAATCTAGGATCCAGTCCTGGAATTCCAAAAGTAATCTAAAAAGTAATCGGTTGCAAATAACTTAAATTTACCATTGAGCTCAATGTATTGTTGTGTCTAAAAATAGAGTTGCCAATTGCAACCACTTGTAACTGTTTACAAAAGTCAATTGCATATTGCAAAAGTATTTATATGAAACATCTACTGTTGAGAAAGTATATTTTAACTCCAAGTGTTGGTTCTAAAATAAAACAAGCATATATTTTTTATATATAAACCATTGGCCTAGAGTTCAGTTATTGAGTGTGTGCAACAAATGCTTTACACTGTCCTTTGATACTGCCTTACTGCTCGACCAAGCTACCTCTTTAGAGAGTAAGGTTGTATCTAACTTTAACCTCTGTCAAACCCTGGGGGACTGTGGACTCTGTACACCCTGTACCTATTAAGGAACAGTATATACAGAGCCACTTTCTCACGGAGACAGTGCCAGACTATTCTACTTCACGCTGTGTGCCTCAGGGTGAGTGGGGTGGACATCTCAGAAGTCGCTGGTGTAGGAAAGTGGCTCTATATGGAATATGCTACTTACCAGTATGCATCTGTTCTTGGCATGTAGAGCTGCAGATCTACACACTTGTGCATAGATAGCCATCTGGTGTTGGGCCCGGATGTTTGCAGTTGTTTTTCCTCTTTGGAAGTCACGAGGTCGGTGACTCCTCCTTTGGATCTTATTGCGCATGGGCTTCGGCTCCATCCTCAGATTGCTTTTCGCCAACAAGGAAAGATGGAGCGTAGTAACAGGAAAAATGCCCATGTGTGTTGTATCTAAATAAGATAAACTGGAACAGATAAAGGTAGCCGGGGGGGCTGGTGGGCGTGTGTAGATCTGCAGCTCTACATGCCAAGAACAGATGCATACTGGTAAGTAGCATATTTCGTTCGAGGCATATGAGCTGCAGATTACACACTGTGCATAGATTATATAGCAGTACCCACCCTCAGCGGCGACCACCCGTATCTGTGGCAGTGGTTTGAAATAATGTTTTGAGTACAGCCTGGCCCACACTAGCTTGTTGCTTAGTTTGCACATCTACACAATAGTGTTTAGTGGAAGTGTGCGGTGTTGCCCATGTAGCTGCTCTGCAGATATCATCTAATGGGATGTTCCCTAAAAATGCCATTGAAGCCCCCATTTTGCGTGTAGAGTGGGCTTTAGGGGGAACGGAAAGCGTTAGTTTTCCTTTGTGGTAGCAAATCTGAATGCATTTGACAATCCACCTAGCTATTCCCGACTTGGAGATGGGGTTGCCCTTGTGTGGTGGAGAGAAAGACAAACAGCTGTTTGATCTTGCGGAAAGGTTGTGTTCTCTGTATGTAGTAGAGTAAGGCTCTTTTGACATCTAGTATGTGAAAAGCTCTTTCTGCAACGGTTTGTGGTTGCGAGAAGAAAACTGGTAGTTCTACCGCTTGGTTTACGTGAAAGGGAGAAATAACTTTAGGGAGGAATTTTGGGTTGGTACGGAGAACAACCTTGTTATGGTGCATTTGCAGAAAAGGTTCTTGAATGGTAAGTGCTTGTATCTCACTGACCCTTCTGAGGGAAGTGATGGCTACAAGAAAAGCGGGTTTCCATGTTAGGAATTGGAGTTCACATTTGTGCAGAGGTTCGAAGGGAGGCCCCATTAGTTTGGTGAGAACGATGTTTAGGTTCCACACAGGTGAGGGTGGCAGTCTGGGTGGAATTATCCTTTTAAGGCCTTCCATGAAGGCTTTAATGGCAGGTACTTTACAAAGTGATAGATGTTGCCTGTTTTGCAGATAAGCTGCTTTGGCTGTGAGGTGCAGTCTGTTGGAAACAGCCCACTCCCACTCCGCAGGGTGGTGGTGGACTCCCCGAACACACTGTGGTAGCTTGGCTCGAGTGGTCAGGAATCAGGCACCGTGCTAAGCGTACAATATACCCCTACAATAATCATGAGTGCATCCGTTCCAAAAACGACTCTACACCGTAAAAATTATGAAAATATGTTTCTTTATCTTTTTCTCTTAGTTGCTGATTGGGAAAATAAATAGGTCAATCACAATATACAAATTTTAAATGGAGCAGGTCAAATAAATATTATCTGAAAATTCAATAAATAGGGATGATCATAAATACAAGGGACATAAATATCAGTGCAGGTAATACAGGCAATTAAATATTTTGAGGCAATAAATACTGTACCAATAAATATTGTACCCCATCAAGTCCTGTGGACCTATAAATATAGTGAAGCAATAAATAGGTAAAAACTCAATAAATACAGTGCCCCCAATAAATTATTAAAAGTATACAGCAACACTCATGTAATCAGATGACTTCAATTTCTAAGGGCTGATTTGGCCCAGGCACAGCTTGTAGGGTTGTGGAAGGCTTGAGGGGGGGGGCTACTCCCTGGCTGGGACAAGGCTGAGGCCTAAACTGAGGTAGATCAAAGGGGGGAATACCAGTGCCCTGGCTTTCTCTCTCCACACAACCTCTCTAGGTTAGTCCCAGTTCACCCCAGGCACAGTCAGGTTGGTTTCAGCACCTCCCTAGCCCCTTAGAGCAGTCTCTCAGGTCTCCACAGGGCCTTAGGCGCCCTCTACTCCACTTACTGCCCTTTTTCTGATGTTCCGACGCCGCTGGAGTCGTGTCGACGTCGTGAGGCGGTTCCGGTTCGGTCTCGGCGGCCTCGGCACAATGTCCGTTCTTTGACGACGCCGGTAGGCGGTTCCGGTCCGATGTCGGTGGCCTCGGTTCGATCTCGACCTCCGATTCGACGGCGTCGGCAGTCTCTTACTCGATGTCGACTTCGAGCGGCTCCGGTCCGATGGCGCTCTCGGCTCCGATGACGTCGGCCGGCCTGGCCTCGATGTCAACTTCCGGCGACTCCGGGGTGCGATCCTCACCCCCGACCTCCGGTGCTCCTCCTCTCAGGTTCCGGGCGACTCCGGAGTGCGATCCTCACTCCCGACCTCCGGTGCTCCTCTACCTCGGTCTCCGACGACTCCGGAGGGCGGACTTCACTCCTCCGATGACGCCGCTCGCTCGACCTCGGTTCACTTCCTCCTCGACCTCTGGTATTCCTCACGACCTCCGTCGGCGCCCTCTCACGACCTCAGGCAGCTCCGGGTACGACGTCTGCTACCTCAGTCAGCGCCGCTTCTCCACCTCGGGCTCCAGGTCTCAGGCTACTCGACGCCGGACTCCAGGGAAACCAGTTTCCAGGTCAGGATCTTGCTGCTTTCTGTTTCTAAGGCCTGTTCCTGCTGTCCAGGTCCTTAGGATGAGTTTTTCTGGCTTCTTCCCACACAGGGCTACAGGCTGGGATCCATCAGTAGGGACAAGTATCAAGGGTGGGTTTATGGACCCCACTCCAGGCACAAGTTTCCACCCCTGCTGCTTCACTCCTTCCTCCTTCACTCTTGTGCTGCTCTCTCTTCACCAGTCAGGTGCCAACTGCCAGCTCCAACTGCCAACACTCTGTCTTAACCTCCCAACATTCTAAACCGCCTCCAACTGTCACAGAGTTCTGGAATGTTCTGGAAGGTGCTGGTAGGTTCCAATGGATGCTGGTGATGTCACAGGTGGCCACCATTTTGTGCTCCAGGCCCTCAGACAGAAGTTTCAGGGTTAGCTAAAATGGCTCCCTGAATCTGTAGCAACACGAAAAAGTCTGGTGGTTCCCAAAAAGGAAAAATTCAAACAGGGTTTGAGGCAAAAGTGGGACAAAATAAATAATGATGAGGAGGGACCACCCAAAGGGCTGACAGGTCTAACACGCGTCCCCCCCAGCTGAAAGTGGGGAGAGCTACCCAACCCCTTGGGAGTTCTCATCACTAAGGCGGAAATACCTTGAGAGACCGTCTGCATTGGCGTGGTCCACTCCAGGCCGATGTTCCACCTGAAAGTCCATCCCCTGTAGGGAAATAGACCACCTCAACAACTTGGGATTCTCCCCCTTCATCTGCATCAGCCAACGAAGGGGTCTGTGGTCGGTCTGAACCAGGAAGTGCGAGCCAAACAGGTATGGCCGCAACTTCTTCAGAGCCCATACCACTGCAAAGGCTTCACGCTCTATTGCACTCCACTTCTGTTCCCTGGGAAGTAGTCTCCGGGATAGGAAGACCACGGGTTGATCCAGACCCTCTTCGTTGAGTTGCGATAACACTGCCCCAATGCCATGTTCTGATGCATCTGTCTGGACAATGAACTTCTTGGAAAAGTCTGGGGCCCTTAAGACCGGGGCCTCGCACATGGCTTTCTTCAATCTCTCAAAGGCTTGCTGACAAGCCTCCGTCCAGACTACCCGTCGAGGTTGTTTCTTGGACGTGAGCTCCGTGAGGGGGGCTACGATGGTACCGTACCCCTTCACGAAGCGGCGGTAATATCCCGTGAGGCCCAAAAATGCTCGGACCTCAGTCTGTGTCTTGGGGGGTTCCCAGGCCATGATGGCCTCGATCTTCGCCTGGAGGGGTTGCACCGTTCCCCTACCCACCAAGTGTCCAAGGTACACTACCGACCCCTGCCCGATCTGGCACTTGCTGGCCTTGATCGTCAATCCAGCTTGTCTCAGGGCCTGGAGAACAGCTTGCAGGTGACGCAAGTGATCCTCCCAGCTGTTACTGAAGACGGCTATGTCATCCAGATAAGCAGCAGAGAAACTCTCCATCCCGGTGAGGATCTGATTTACCAGGCGCTGAAACGTGGCAGGTGCGTTCTTGAGCCCAAAGGGCATCACACAGAACTGGTAGTGGCCATTGGGCGTGGAGAAGGCTGACCTTTCCCTTGCTCCATCAGTCAAAGAGATCTGCCAGTACCCCGAAGTAAGGTCAAAGGTACTTAGATATTGGGCAGCTCCCAGCCGGTCAATTAATTCATCCGCCCTAGGGATCGGATGAGCATCAGTTTTTGTCACTGAATTCAGTCCCCGGTAGTCCACACAGAACCTCAGTTCTGGTTGGGCACCCGGTGGTGCAGCTTTTGGTACTAACACCACCGGACTGGACCAGGGGCTGCTAGAAGGTTCAATCACTCCTAGCTCCAGCATCTTAGTGACCTCACTATGAATGCTGGCCTTCACCTTGTCTGACATCCGGTAGATCTTGGACTTCACAGGTGGGCTGTCTCCTGTGTCCACGTCATGGACGCACAGGTGAGTCCTACCCGGGACAAGGGAGAACAACGAAGAGTACTGCCCCAGGACCTGGCGACAGTCCTCCTGCTGTTCAGGAGTTAGAGATGGGGAGAGAATCACTCCCTCCACCGACCCATCCTTTTCTTGAGACGCAAACAGATCAGGGAGAGGCTCGCTTTCCACGTCCTCTCCTCCGTCAGTCACCATCATCAAGATGACTTCGGGCCTCTCGTGGTGGGGTTTGAGGCGGTTGGCATGCAGCACCTGCAGGGGCTGACGAGGGGTCTTCAGGTCCACCAAGTAGGTAGCCTTACCCTTCTTCTCCAACACCTCAAAGGGTCCTGACCAGCGATCCTGAAGGGCACTAAGCTCTCCTGGTTCGATCACCCACACCTTCTGGCCAGGCTCCAACTCCACCGGGTGAGCGTTGTGGTCATACCACGCCTTCATCACTGCTTGGCTGGCTTCCAAGTTGTCAGAAGCTTGCTTCCACAACTTAGCCATTTGGCTCCGGAAGGCCAGCATGTAGCTCACCACATCCTGGGGGAGCTTTCTGGGAGTTCTTTCCCATCCGTCTCTCACCAGGTTAAGAGGTCCACGTACAGGGTGCCCATACAGAAGCTCGAAGGGGCTGAAGCCCACTCCCTTCTGTGGCACTTCCCTGTAAGAAAAGAGTAAACGGGGTAGGAGGACGTCCCATTTCCTCCGCAGGCTTTCAGGCAGACTTCTGATCATGCCTTTTAAGGTTTTGTTAAACCTCTCCACCAGACCATTGGTCTGGGGGTGGTAAGGAGTTGTGAACCGGTAGGTCACTCCACACTCCTTCCACATTGCCCGCATATATGCTGACATGAAGTTGGTCCCCCTGTCGGACACAACTTCCTTGGGAAAACCCACTCGGGTAAAGATTCCCATCAGGGCCCTAGCCACAACAGGTGCTGTTATGGTCCTCAGAGGTATTGCCTCTGGGTACCGTGTGGCATGATCCACCAGAACCAGGATGAACCTGTGACCAGCTGTAGTTGGTGGATCTAATGGACCCACAATGTCGATGCCCACCCTTTCAAAGGGGGTGCTAACGACAGGAAGGGGTTCCAGGGGAGCTTTCAGCTTCACCCCTGTTTTCCCACTGGCTTGGCAAGACACACATGTCCGGCAGTAGGTATCGGACGACACTTTCATCTGAGGCCAATAAAAGTGTGGGACAAGACGGGCGAAGGTCTTGTCTTGCCCCAGGTGTCCTGCCAATGGTATCTCGTGAGCCAACTCCAGAAGGAAGGCTCGATAACGTTGAGGAACTACCAAGGCTCGTGACGATCCATGTAGGGGTGCCTTGGGTTCACTGTAGAGGAGGCCATCCTCCCAGTAAACACTGTAGTTCCCTTCAACGTTCCCTGCTGCCTGGGCTTCGGCCTGTCGCCTCAGCCCCTCAAGGGTAGGGCACTCCCTCTGGCCCTGGCAGAATTCCTCCCTGGACGGGCCTCCCTCCACGTGCCACTCGGCCGGGATGGGTAGGTCCTCCAGGTTGGTAACGTCCCCCTCCGCAGACTCCTGGTCCACCACCTCCGGTGGCCTATCCGTCCTACGGGGTGGAGACGCCGAGGCAGGCTCCTCCTGTCCTCGGTTCTTCCCTTGACTGGCAGCTGGCTGGGCCTTTGTTCCAGGCTCCAGCCGGAATGAACTCCCTCTTCGGGTAGTCGCGGACCTTGTGCTAACACAGGCCCAGTCAGGTGTACCCAGCATCTCGGTGTGAGTCCGGTATTCCACCTCCTTCCAAGCGTTGTGCTCCATGTCATTCCCCAGCAGACAATCGACTGGCACGGCAGGGCTTACGGCAACTCGAAGTGAACCTGCAACCCCCCCCCCATTCAAAGGGAACCTCGGCCACGGGATAGTGGCCTGTTCTGCCGTCAGCCATCGCGGCTGGGTGGAGTACATCGGGAATTACCTGCTCTGGAGACACCAGCTGGCTACGCACCATAGTCATACTGGCTCCTGTGTCTCTCAGAGCCTCCCCTCTTTGGCCGTTGATGGTGATCCACTGCCCATACTTTGCGGTATTTGCGGGCACCTGGATCTTGGGAACCATCTCCCGTTCTCCCAGGGACACTAAAGTGACACCCGCCCACTCCCTTCCCTTAGTTAAGGGCATCTCCTCCCCGAGCACTACACTAGCTACTCCGGGGGTCTTTCCTCCAGTGGGAGGGGGTGATAGTTTCTGACACTTCGGGTCTCCTTTATAGTGTCCAACGCCACCGCACTCGTAGCAATGGACAACCCTTGGCTGCTGACTCTGGCCAGGATTAGGGTTTCTGGGTGGGTTAGCCTTAGAGGTGAATCCTGTTCCCTTCCCTTGGAAGTTATTTTGGGGGCCTTTGGAGAACTCCTTTTTCTTTTCCCCTCCCTCTTTCTTCTGGGGGGCGCCCTGTCCGGCCTTTTGAGTATCCCCTCCAGTCCCCCTTGTGGACACCCGGGTACTAGCCCAAATGTCCGCCTCCTCAGCAAGCTTCCGGGGACTGGTCAGCTTGCTATCCACCAGGTGTTGCCGCAGTTCAGGGAAACATTTCTCGAGTAGGTGTTCCTTCAGTACTAGGTCAAACAACTCCTCGTAGTTCCTTACTTCACTGCCCTGAATCCAACCTTCCAGTGCCTTCTTTGCATAGTCCAGGAAGTCCACCCAATTCTGTGTGCCCAGTTTGTGACTACCCCTGAACTTCTGTCTGTACTTTTCAGGTGTTAGTCCAAACTTTCTGATGAGCGCCAGTTTCATGGTGGGGTAGTGGGTCTGCTCATCCTCTTCGAGGGCCAATAAAGCATCCCTACCAGCGGGAGGCATGTACTTATACAATCCTCCTCCCCAATACTTCACTGGAACCCCATGGGCCCTCAACGAGACCTCATAGGCTGCTAGCCACTTGGCGATATCATCACCCAACCCATAGCTAGCTACTATGTCCTTTGGCAGGTAGGGTTTGGATTCCCTGGTGATCTCTTGGTCTTTGCTGCCACCATTAGGAACAGTTGGTGCCCCAATTCTTAGGATCTGAAGCTCTATCTCTTTCAGTCTTATCTCATGAGCCATCTTCTGTTTCTCCGTCTCATGAGCCATCCTCTGTTCCTCCTTCTCCTTCTCCAGCTTTGCTAAGTCCCATGTGAGCTGTCTTTTCTCCCTCCGATCTGCTAACTCCACTTCGGATAAGCCCCCACTAGAGACAGTGCTGCCCTTCCTAGAAAGTGTCCTGGGCCCTGCTGACAGGTTCCCCACCTCAGGTTGGTACATCTCAGCCCCCTCGGGGTCAGGCTCTCCATCCCTGTCTTCCTCCTCAGCCTTGCTTTCCCTGCGTGCCTCCCCCCAAGCCCTTAAGCTGGTTTGGAGTGCACCCTTCTTTGCTCCTGGGGGACAGTACACCCCCTCCCGCTGGCAAAACTCCCTGAGTTGGGCCACAGTGTACGTTTCTAGATTTTCTAGTACAAACTCCATCTCGCCCACTCAGGTTAGAGGACAGGTTTTGTGCAGTAACAATGCAGGGGGGTACCTTTAATAATACCTCCTCCCACCACCAGAGTAAATTTGGAAAAAACAAAATCCCACAATTAGGAAGGCCGCTTTGAGAAAACTCCCGGTGTAGGCCTATGGACTACCCACAGTTATTGTTGAGTATATGTAGGCACAGCTCGATCCCACCACTGAACACCAATTTATGTTGGAAACAGCCCACTCCCACTCCGCAGGGTGGTGGTGGACTCCCCGAACACACTGTGGTAGCTTGGCTCGAGTGGTCAGGAATCAGGCACCGTGCTAAGCGTACAATATACCCCTACAATAATCATGCGTGCATCCGTTCCAAAAACGACTCTACACCGTAAAAATTATGAAAATATGTTTCTTTATCTTTTTCTCTTAGTTGCTGATTGGGAAAATAAATAGGTCAATCACAATATACAAATTTTAAATGGAGCAGGTCAAATAAATATTATCTGAAAATTCAATAAATAGGGATGATCATAAATACAAGGGACATAAATATCAGTGCAGGTAATACAGGCAATTAAATATTTTGAGGCAATAAATACTGTACCAATAAATATTGTACACCATCAAGTCCTGTGGACCTATAAATATAGTGAAGCAATAAATAGGTAAAAACTCAATAAATACAGTGCCCCCAATAAATTATTAAAAGTATACAGCAACACTCATGTAATCAGATGACTTCAATTTCTAAGGGCTGATTTGGCCCAGGCACAGCTTGTAGGGTTGTGGAAGGCTTGAGGGGGGGGGCTACTCCCTGGCTGGGACAAGGCTGAGGCCTAAACTGAGGTAGATCAAAGGGGGGGAATACCAGTGCCCTGGCTTTCTCTCTCCACACAACCTCTCTAGGTTAGTCCCAGTTCACCCCAGGCACAGTCAGGTTGGTTTCAGCACCTCCCTAGCCCCTTAGAGCAGTCTCTCAGGTCTCCACAGGGCCTTAGGCGCCCTCTACTCCACTTACTGCCCTTTTTCTGATGTTCCGACGCCGCTGGAGTCGTGTCGACGCCGTGAGGCGGTTCCGGTTCGGTCTCGGCGGCCTCGGCACAATGTCCGTTCTTTGACGACGCCGGTAGGCGGTTCCGGTCCGATGTCGGTGGCCTCGGTTCGATCTCGACCTCCGATTCGACGGCGTCGGCAGTCTCTTACTCGATGTCGACTTCGAGCGGCTCCGGTCCGATGGCGCTCTCGGCTCCGATGACGTCGGCCGGCCTGGCCTCGATGTCAACTTCCGGCGACTCCGGGGTGCGATCCTCACCCCCGACCTCCGGTGCTCCTCCTCTCAGGTTCCGGGCGACTCCGGAGTGCGATCCTCACTCCCGACCTCCGGTGCTCCTCTACCTCGGTCTCCGACGACTCCGGAGGGCGGACTTCACTCCTCCGATGACGCCGCTCGCTCGACCTCGGTTCACTTCCTCCTCGACCTCTGGTATTCCTCACGACCTCCGTCGGCGCCCTCTCACGACCTCAGGCAGCTCCGGGTACGACGTCTGCTACCTCAGTCAGCGCCGCTTCTCCACCTCGGGCTCCAGGTCTCAGGCTACTCGACGCCGGACTCCAGGGAAACCAGTTTCCAGGTCAGGATCTTGCTGCTTTCTGTTTCTAAGGCCTGTTCCTGCTGTCCAGGTCCTTAGGATGAGTTTTTCTGGCTTCTTCCCACACAGGGCTACAGGCTGGGATCCATCAGTAGGGACAAGTATCAAGGGTGGGTTTATGGACCCCACTCCAGGCACAAGTTTCCACCCCTGCTGCTTCACTCCTTCCTCCTTCACTCTTGTGCTGCTCTCTCTTCACCAGTCAGGTGCCAACTGCCAGCTCCAACTGCCAACACTCTGTCTTAACCTCCCAACATTCTAAACCGCCTCCAACTGTCACAGAGTTCTGGAATGTTCTGGAAGGTGCTGGTAGGTTCCAATGGATGCTGGTGATGTCACAGGTGGCCACCATTTTGTGCTCCAGGCCCTCAGACAGAAGTTTCAGGGTTAGCTAAAATGGCTCCCTGAATCTGTAGCAACACGAAAAAGTCTGGTGGTTCCCAAAAAGGAAAAATTCAAACAGGGTTTGAGGCAAAAGTGGGACAAAATAAATAATGATGAGGAGGGACCACCCAAAGGGCTGACAGGTCTAACACAGTCTAATAGACGTATAGGCTAGATTGCATCTTTGCAGGTGTAGTAATGAATATGCTACTTACCAGTATGCATCTGTTCTTGGCATGTAGGGCTGCTGACATTCATATCTGTGCATAGATCGCCGCCTAGTGTTGGGTCCGGATGATTGCACATTGTTGTCCTGGAAGAGTCTTCGAAGTATCACGAGATAGGTGGCTCCTCCCCTGGACCACAGTGCGCATGGGCATCCTCTCCATCCTTAGATTGTTTTTCGCCATTGGGGCAGTGATGGAGTAGATACAGTATGTGATGACCATGCTATACAGTAATTCTGAGTGCTGCAGCCGCTACAGGCGCCGGGGAGGAGGGTGGGGGATATGAATGTCAGCAGCCCTACATGCCAAGAACAGATGCATACTGGTAAGTAGCATATTCAGTTCAAGGCATGTGGGCTGCTGTATTCATATCTGTGCATAGAATATATAGCAGTCCCTCCATTAGCGGCGGCTGCTCGTGCCAGCTGCAGCAGTCTGAAAAAGAGTTTTGAGAACAGCCTGTCCTACAGCTGCCTGCTGTTTTGAGTGTACATCCACACAGTAGTGTTTGGTAAATGTACGTATAGTGGACCATGTGGCTGCTCTACATATTTCCTGTAAAGGAATGTTTCCTAGGAAAGCCATGGACGCCCCTAACTTTCGTGTTGAGTGGGCTTGTGGGGGAATCGTTAATGTGCGTTTAGCTTTTTGATAGCAAATTTGAATACATTTAACGATCCATCTGGCTATCCCTGCTTTGGAAATGGCGTTGCCCTTGTGTTGTGGAGAAAAGGCAACGAAAAGTTGTTTTGTTTTCCTAAAGTCCTTAGTTCTGTCTATATAGTACATGAGGGCCCTCTTTACATCTAGTGTATGGAGCATTCTCTCTGCGACATTTTGTGGATTTTGAAAGAAAACAGGCAGTTCAATAGTTTGATTCATGTGGAACTGCGATATCACTTTGGGCATGAATTTGGGGTTGGTACGTAGTACAACCCTGTTTGTGTGAACCTGTATGAATGGCTCTTGAATGGTTAGTGCCTGGAGTTCACTAACTCTTCTTAACGAAGTGATTGCTACTAGGAAAGCTACTTTCCAGGTGAGGAATTGAATCTCACAGGAATGGAGAGGTTCAAAGGGTGGACCCATTAATCTGGTGAAGACCAAATTGAGGTTCCACACCGGTGCCGGTGGGTGTCTTGGGGGAATTACTCGTTTGAGTCCCTCCAAGAAGGCTTTGATGGCAGGCACTCTGAATAAAGAGAGGTGCTGCCTGTTTTGAAGATAGGCTGCTATCGCGGTTAAATGGATACGTATTGAGTTGTATGCCAGATTGCATCGGTATAGGTGTAAGAGGTAACAGATGATGTTTTGAATGGATGCGTCCAGCGGGTTAATGTCATTGTTGTTGCAGTAAATGACAAACCTCTTCCATTTAGCCGCATAGCAAGCTCTGGTCGTGGGTATCCTGGCCTCTTTGATGATATCCATACAGTCAGGTGGCAGGTTTAGGTAGCCAAACTCTAAGACTTCAGGAGCCAGATTGCCAGGTTCAGCTGTTGCGGATCTGGGTGCTGAATTTCGCCATGGCTCTGCGTTAGAAGTGCAGGTTTTATCCGCAGCCTTTGATGCGGCATCACGGAAAGTTCTAGAAAGGTGGTGTACCATGGTTGGCGCGCCCATGTGGGAGCAACTAGGATGAGTGTCAGTGAGTGTTGTCGCAGTTTGCGTGCCACTAGCGGTATCAATGGCGCTGGGGGAAAAGCGTACGCAAATCTGCCGGACCAGTTCATCCATATCGCATTGCCCTGTGACTGCGGATGTGGGAACCTGGCAGCAAAGCTTTAGCATTTTGCGTTTTCATTTGTGGCGAATAGGTCTATCTCCGGATGACCCCACTGTTGGAAGTACGGTTGGAGTACTGACGGGTGTAGCTCCCACTCGTGCATCTGGTGGCTGTGTCTGCTGAGCAGATCCGCCATCTGGTTGTCCTTGCCGGGGAGGTGTTACGCCATGAGGAATATGTTCCTCTGAATGGCCCACTTCCACATGCTCTGAGCCAGATGAGACAACTGTGGAGAGTGTGTTCCTCCCGGCTTCTGTATGTAGTACATGGCAGTCATGTTGTCCGTCCGGATCAACACGACTTTGTTGCACAAGTGTACTTTGAATGCCTTCATGGCTAGGAAGATTGCCATCAGTTCCAGAACGTTGATGTGCATCTTCTTTTGTTGCGTCGTCCATAGTCCCTGCACTGTGTAAGTGAGTACATGAGCTCCCCAACCCTGGAGAGAGGCGTCCGCCGTCAGTATTATTTGTGGAACAGGCTCTTGGAACGGTCGGCCCTTGCAAAGGTTTTGTGGATTCCACCAATGCAGAGAGTTGTATGCCCGACCGCTCACCAACACTAGGTCTTTTAATTGTCCGTGAGCCTGATTCCATTGACGTGCTAGGCACTCCTGAAGCGGGCGCATATGTAGTCTCGCGTGCGGGACTATGAAAATGCAGGAGGCCATCATGCCTATCAACTGCATGAACACTCGCGCTGGAAGGGAGAGTTGTGGTTTGAACTTGGAGATCAGCAGTTGCATGCTGTTGATCCTCACTAAATTTGGCTGAGCTGTGGCTGCCAGAGTGTTTATGGTCGCGCCCAGGTACTGTCGTACGAGTGCAGGTTGGAGATTGGATTTTGGGTAATTTAGTGAGAATCCCAGACTGTGTAGAAGGTGAATGGTGAGGGACATGTGGCTGGCACATTGCTGGGCTGACTTTGCCTGAACAAGCCAGTCGTCCAGGTAAGGGAAGACGTTAATGTGTTGTCTCCGTAGATGTGCAGCCACTGTTGCTAGGCACTTGGTAAAGACCCTGGGTGCCGTCGTTACTCCGAAGGGGAGAACTTTGAACTGATAGTGATGCCCCTGAATAGTGAACCTGAGATATTTTCAGTGCGATGGGTGTATGGGTATGTGGAAATACGCATCTTTCAAGTCCAGTGTGGCTAGGAAGTCTCCCTGACTGAGGAGCGGTAGAACTTGCTGTAGGGTGAGCATATGGAAATGCTCTGAGAGAATGTAGTGGTTGAGGGGTCTCAGGTCTAGTATAGGTCTGAGCGAACCGTCCTTTTTTGGGATTAAAAAGTACAGAAAGTACACCCCTGTCCCCTGTTGGTTGACGGGCACGACCTCTATTGCACCTTTTTGCAGCATACTTAGCACTTCCTGCTGCAATAATGCCAAGTTCTCTACGGACATAGAACGGTGCTTTGGCGGTATGTTGGGTGGAGTGGACGTTAATTCGAGACAGTAACCGTGCTGGATAATGTCCCTGACCCACCTGTCTGTGGTGATGGTTTTCCAAACTGACAGGAACTGTTGGAGTCTCCCCCCGACAGGTGTTATGTGGTCGGGGGGCAGGGAGAGGGCGTCACTGTTTGTTCTTGGGGGAGGACCTGGTGTTGCCGTACCCACGTCCTCTGCCTTTGGTGCTGGATCCACGATATCCACCTCTGGTGGTTTTATCATAGTTACTTTGTGTGCCCCCTTTAGTGTACTGCTGCTGTGACCCCCTGACCTCCAGCTGCTCCTCTATTACCGGGGCGACGAAAGGAGCCACTACGAAATTGCTGCGTCTGCAGAGCCCCCATTGATTTCGCAGTGTCTTTCTTGATTTTTTCGAGGGTAGTGTCAACTTCAGGGCCAAATAAATATTCTGGGTTGACCGGTTGATTTAAGATATTGTTCTGAATCTCAGGCTTGAAGCCTGAGATTCTCAACCATGCGTGCCTCCTCAACATGACGCTTGTGTTTATTGCCCTCGCCGCAGTGTCGGCTGCATCCAGTGCGCACTTGATGGATGCATTGGTAAGGAGTTGTCCCTCTCTGATAAGGAGCTCCGCTGCCTCTTTATATTCATCTGGCAAATGTTGTAGCAGTGATTCTAGTGTGTCAAAGTGGGACCTATCATAACGGGCCAGGAGTGCCTGTGTGTTGGCAATGCGCCAGATGTTTGCTGCTTGCGCTGCAATCCGTTTGCCTGATGTCTCCAGCACTTTGGACTCCTTGTCTGGGGGAGGAGCATCACCCGTTGTTTGCGAGTGGGCTCTTTTGCGAGCATTAGCAACAACCATGGAGTCTAAAGGTAACTGACCCCTAATGTACATAGGGTCTCCGGGTGCAGGCTTGTATTTCTTACCGATTCTGGGGTTCAGCACCCGTGCCCTGGTTGTTTCTTTAAAAATGTCTTTTGCAGGTTTTAGAACACCTTTTAACATGGGCAGAGTTTTGACAGTTTTTTCTGAAGAGGCGAAAGTGTCCACCAAGAAGTCCTCTTCGACAGTGTCAGAATGGAGTTCTTAGCAGGCATTGGGTCGTCGATCCGAAGGGAGGTATCGACGCTCGTTTGAGTCGATGACTTGGCAGGCGCCGCCGTCTTCGACGTCGATGCAGACGGGTTGGCCACCTTGACTTTGGTGGTTTGGGCCGTTATCTTCGGTGCCAGAGGCCGAGGCACCTTGTGGGGACCGAGGGCCTTCTTCTTCGGCTCGGCACCTGTATCCGCTGCGGTGAGCTCGGCACCGAAATCCCTTTTTGCGCGTTGGGAGCCAATGACCTTTGCCGGCGTCGAAGGAGTGGAGGGCTTCGAGCCGATGGCAACCAGTTTCACTTTCGGTTTCGATGGAACCGGTGCAATGGACGATTTCGGTTTCGCTGAAGGGAATCCAGTCGTCTTCGATAATAATGGCTCTTGTGAAATGTTCGAGGCCGGGCCTGGAGGCGGGGCCGAAGAACCGTGAGATTGATCTTGGGTAAGGCCCGTAGGCGATCCCTCGACCTGAGCCTTATGACGACTTATTTTTTCGGCCTCCGTATCAACGGGTTGGCCTAGATCTTCGCTGGAGCTATCTTCCTCGGCCCCAAGGGCCTCATCGTAGTCTCCTACCTCTTCGACAACTTCTCCCTGAAAGATCACCTCATCGTCGTCTTCCGATCGGGAGTCGTGTTCGGAAGCGAGGCTGGAGTCTACGTCTTCTACGCTCTCGGCGTCCTCGTCTTCGGTGCTAAAGATGTTGGCCGGGGCAGGCGCCGATTGCTGCGCCTCCAATCTCGCTGCCAGTCGATTCCGGAGAGTCTTCTTCGAGCGGAACCGGGCACAGGCCATACATTTCGACTCATCGTGATCCGGTGAGAGACATTTGTTGCATACTGGATGGACGTCGATGTGTGGGTATTTCGCGTGGCATAAAGGACATCTTTTGAAGGGAGTCCTCGATTCCATCGTCGATCGAAGTTCGATGTTCGGACCAAGCGGATCCGAAAAGCTTGAAGAAGGTGCTAAAGCACTAAAGAAACTGTTCGATACCGAACGGGAACAGTACCGACGATAACTAAAGGCCTTTTGACCTTAAACTGAATTTTCCTAACTTGAGCTAAGATAAGCACATCCGAACCCAATGGCAGAAAAAAACAATCCAAGGATGGAGAGGATGCCCATGCGCACTGTAGTCCAGGGGAGGAGCCACCTATCTCGTGATACTTCGAAGACTCTTCCAGGACAACAATGTGCAATCATCCGGACCCAACACTAGGCGGCGATCTATGCACAGATATGAATTCAGCAGCCCACATGCCTCGAACATAGCCTATGATGTGTTGAATGGACACATCTAGGGGATTGATGGTATTGTTGTGACAGTAGACAACAAAACGTTTCCACTTGGCGGCGTAGCACGCTCTAGTGGTGGGTCGCCTAGCTTCTTTGATGACGTTCATACAGTCAGGGGGAAGATTGAGGTAACCGAAATCTAGGATTTCAGGAGCCAGATCGCTAGGTTGAGCTGAGCTGGGTCCAGGTGTCTGATCTCTCCATGGTTCTGGATTAGGAGGCGTGGAGAGAGGTGTAACTTTTGGTGCAGTACTATAGATAATTCCAGCAGTGTGGTGTAGCTAGGTTGTCTGGACCAAGTTGGAGCTACTAGTATGAGAGCGAGGGAGTGTTGTTGTAGTTTGCGCACCACTAATGGAATGAGTGGGAGAGGCGGAAAAGCATACGCAAATTTGCCTGACCAGTTCATCCATATCGCATTGCCTTTGGACAATGGGTGTGGATATCTGGTGGCGAAGCTTGGGCATTTGGCGTTTGTGGGTGGCGAAGAGGTCTATCTGTGGATGCCCCCATAGTTGAAAGTACGGGTGAAGAACTTTATGATGTAGTTCCCACTAGTGGATCTGTTGTGTCTGTCTGCTGAGTAGATCGGCCATAGTGTTTTGGACTCCTGGGACATGTTGAGCAAGGAGAAAGATTTTCTGGGGTATGGCCCATCACCATATACTCTGCGCTAGCTGAGAGAGCTGTGGAGAGTGTGTGCCGCCTTGTTTTTGAATGTAGTACATGGCTGTCATGTCTGTGCGGACTAGGATTGCCTGGTCTGAAATCTGTGTCTGGAAGGATTTCAGGGCTAAGAATATTGCTAGTAACTCCAGATGGTTGATGTGGAGTAACTTTTGTTGAGGTGTCCATCTGCCCTGCATGGTGTGATGTAACAGGTGAGCTCCGCAGCCGGAGAGCGATGCGTCCGTTGTCAGTATTCTCTAAGGAACCGGGTCCAGGAATGGTCGCCCTTTGGAAAGGTTTTTGGTGGTCCACCACTGCAGAGAGCGATGGGTACGACCGTCTACCAACACCAGATCTGTTAATTGATCTTGGGCCTGGTTCCATTGGCACGCTAAGCACTCTTGGAGAGGAAGCATCTGGAGTCTTGCGTGCGGTACTATGAATATGCAAGAGGCCATCATCCCGATTAGTTGCATAAACACTCGAGCTGGAAGGGAGTGTTGTGCAATAAATTTTGCGCGTAGAGCCTGAATGCTTGTGATCCGGGCCGGACTGGGGTAGGCTAGCGCTTTTGAGGTGTCTATGGTGGCACCGAGGTATTGTTTTACGTGGGACGGTTGCAGATGGGACTTTGCGTGGTTTACCGTGAAGCCCAGTTGGTGAAGTAGTTGGATAGTGGCATGCGTGTGTTGTACACACTGGTTGTATGAGCTGGCTTTTATTAGCCAGTCGTCTAGGAATGGGAAGACATGGATGTGTGGTCTCCTGAGGTGTGCTGCCACGACTGCTAGGCACTTGGTGAATACCCATGGTGCTGTTGTGACTCCGAATGAGAGTACCTTGAATTTGTAGTGTTGGTTGTCCACTACGAATCTGAGGAACTTCCTTTGAGCGTGGTGTACAGGAATGTGGAATTAAGCGTCCTTTAGGTGGCCAGGAAGTTGTTTTGGGAGAGCAGGGGAAGTACCTGATGAAGTGTTACCATGTGAAAATGGTCCGAGTGTATGTATGTGTTTAGGGGCCGGAGGTCTAGGATGGGCCGTAGAGTCTCGTCCCTTTTTGGTATGAGAAAATGTAGGGAGTAAACCCGCAGATTTCGTTGGTTGGTAGGAACGTTTTCTATTGCCCCTTTTTGTAGGAGGGAGATTACCTCCTGCTTTAGTAATGCTAGATGTTCCTGTGACATTGGACGTTGTCTGGGTGGAATGTTTGGGGGGGATAGACATTGGCTCTAGGCCCTTAGCCTGACCGAATTATTTGTGTCACCCATTTGTCTGAGGTGATGGTAGCCCACACATGAAGGAAATTTTGGAGTCTGCCCCCGACCGGAGTGGGATGGTCTGGGGGGAGTGGAGGGAAGTCATTGGGCAGGTGTGGGGGCAGAGCGGGAGGTGTTTATTTTGCCTCTGCCTTTATTATTGCTGTTGCCCCTGTAGCTGACTCTTTGGTAACCCCTTGTGAAGGTGGATTGGGTAGGAGCTTCGTATGACGTGGAAGTGGTATCAGAGGAGTAGCCTCTGGATGTGCTCCAAAAGGAGAAACGGCTAAAGGAACGCCTGGGAGGGTGTGATTGTAAGGCTCCCATAGATTTCGCCGTGTCAGTGTCTTTTTTCATTTTTTCTAGGGCCTCATCCACTTTTCGGCCGAACAGATGTTCCTGGTTGTGAGAAGTTGGCCTGGTATATGATGCTCACTAGTTAAAGTGATCACCTTGTACAATGCCAAGCAACCCTTATGGTGTGGTTGTAAGTCAACCTTTTCGGACTAGCTGCCCTAGTGGTAGCGTAGGCTAAGCAGTCTTTGAGGCTAAACTCGTGAAGCGTGTTAAGCCAGCTGTTTTACCAAATGCAACCCCCTTTTATACCAATGAAAGGACACCACACAGATATATATTCAAAATATATATGTATTCATTTCTCAAAGTAACCCCTAGTCTCTTTATGAGCACAGGAGCACAAATCGTCAAACAATATTACAGTAGAATACACAGAAGTTGCACTTTATATGGATAGGCCCTGGTGGCCGCTCGAACCATATACTAAAATAGTGGTATAAGTACCACGAACAGAAAAGGGAAAAGGCCTAGGGCCTCTAGAATCGCTGGGCCTACAAGGAGCTAACTTTAGTTAGTGACCAGGAGGTCCACGGGTGGCGTGTGCAGAGCAAATAGTCACACGCGTGCTCCAATAGGTTTCAATGGGTGCGTAAAAAGTACAAAGTTACTGCAAAGAGGATCTTCCGGATGGACTAGGAACTCAAGATTTGGAACACAGGCACTAGAGATGTAATACTACACTTGGGCACAGGTGTGCCAGCTTTACCTCACCCACAGGAAGCGGGTGCATAGGCCTCGAAGTGCGTCGGGTTTCTTCTATCTGTTCCGTGGAGCTTGAAGACAAAGATGCTGCAGGCGGTCGGTCCGGGAGAGATGCAGTGGATCCAAGAGTGGATCGGAGATGTTGAAGACCTGTAAGCAGAGGGGACAGTGTTCACAGTCACTAGCCAGTGACCAGCGTGGCACCAGGTGGGTACCAGGCAATGTCGGGTGCAAACAGGAAGAAAGGTGTAGCTTGTCTCTGCAGCCACGTGGTCCCTGGAGGTCGACGACGTCCAGGAGTCTGTTCACGAGCTGTCCCACGCAGGCTCTCGCTGTCGGCGGTGTCGGCGACTTGATCGAAGCAAACAAGCCTTGGCAAAAGCAATTGTTGTAGGAGATGAAATAAGCTGATGGTTCTGACCAGCCAGGTCAGAAGGACTGCTCCTTTGGAGGGGAGCAAGGGCCAGTCTGGAGCAACCAGGCCAGCGGTGTATTTCGTAAAGTTCGTCGCCAAGATGGCTACTAGCCAGCGGGCCAGCAACCGGTTAGGCGCGTCGAGTGGCAAAATGCAGAAGGGCCCCACGCAGATCGTGGAGATGCTGGAGGGCTCACCTTTGGTGCAGATGCTGCTCGAGGGTTGGGCTTCTCAGATCCCAAAGCACAACTTGGAGGGAGCCTCGGTTGTTGCACTGGTCAGCTTGTCGTGGTCGTTTCAAGATGGCTGGCTCCACGTGTCTCGGTGCCTCCACGGGTCTCCTCTTTTCAGGGACTGTGGATCGGGAGGTGAGAGGTCTGGAGGTCCAGGTCTTGTCAGTCTCTGGGCTCGGGCTCCGGCGGCGGCAAAGCAGACGTTGATTCGCTGGATGGTGCTTGCGTTAGCAAGGTGGTCACTCCCTGACCACAGGGGAGATTTCCTTCAGTCTTCTGTGCAGCAGAATGTCGAAGTTCCCGTCTTCTTCTTAGTTTCAAGTTGATTCCAGGATGTCTGAAGTCTTAGGACACAGCTCCTACCTTTAAGCGGATTCTAGGGGCCGGACTACCTGCTGTCCCTCCCTATGGGTGGGACCAGGAAGGGGGGTGGTTACACCCCCAATCCTTTGTCCAGCTCGCCCCAGGCCCGGGACTGGTGTGCCCCAGGACCGGTTTAACTGGCATATGCACCGAGGCTCCTTGTGAGCCACGGGCATGTCTGGTTTCTTTCAAGCCCTACCTGACCAATACACAAAATCCTGTCTGGGGTGGTGCATGCACCTCCCCTGGCAAGAAACCCTTTGTCCACACCTCCCAAGCTGGAAGGACTCCCAGCAGTAGGAGGGCAGACTTGTGTCTGTGGTGGCAGCATCCATTTTGTGGAGCTGAGGCTATGTCTGATTTTACCCGGGTTTCAGGTACTGTACATGTCGTGTCCCTCTAGAAGGGTGGAATGCTAACTCCGTCGCCAGAATTGGCGAGGGGTTAGTATTCCAATTCGTATAACACCTTACTCGACATGTTTTGATAAAGCCAAACCAAAGATAGCATTTAACCGCGAGGTTCATAATACACTTAAGAGTATATGGTATGACGATATCTGGAAACAGTAGAAGGAAGTTGTTCCGACCACTGCAGACAGGCTCAGCTCATGCCAGAGCACCATCTCACATGGAACCAAGCACTCTGCCTTCAGGATTGTTAAGGCCTGCCATAGGAGTGACTTATAGGTTACCAGGTGTCCCATTTAAGGTTAGGTATAGGTATACTACACCTTAGTAAGAGGTGATTACACCAACTTACCCCAGCTGAGTGATCAGCCAGTTGTGTCAAATTGTTAGGCCAAGCCTGGGGTGGCATAATACATGCTTCAGCCCCTGGCAGGCCTTGGGTACACCAATGCCCTGGGTACCTAGTGTACACTGGTACAGGGGCTGACAGGGTGATCCACTTCCAATTGGTTATGCACCTAGGGTGCATAGTTTTAATTTAGTAGAGAGAACAGCAGGCTGGGGGTCTGATTGGCAGGCCCACAGCCTCAATATGTCAAAAACCAGTGAAGCAAAAAGCAAAAATTTGGGGTGACCATAGGATAGCAGACCCTACTCTCCTACACTGGTCAAAGGGATGTTTCAGGATGGAAGCTTGCACTTCTGGTTTAAATCCTGAGATCCTGAGCCAGGCATGGCGGCGGCGGAGGACGTTAGTATTGATGGCCCTGGAGGCGGTGTCTGCTGCATCTAGGGCACAACGGATGGAGGTATTAGTGATGATTTTACCCTCCTGAATTAACTCGTTTGCCCTGTTTTTGTATTTGTCAGGGAGGTGTTGCATTATGGCTTCTAACTCGTCATAATGGGCCCTGTCATATCTAGCCAGTAACGCCTGTGTATTGGCGATACGCCATATGTTGGCAGCTTGTGATGCAGTGCGCTTGCCGGATGCGTCCAAGAGTTTTGACTCTTTGTCAGGTGGTGGTGCATCGCATGACGCCTGGGAGTTGGCCCTCTTCCGTGCTGTGGATACTACCAGGGAATTTAGGGGTGCTGGCCCTCTGATATAGGAGGGATCTGTAGGGGCGGCTTTGTATTTTGTCAATGCACGGGTTAATAACCTTGGCTCTGACTGGGTCTTTAAATACCTCTGGCGCATGTTTTACCACTCCTTTGAGCATGGGCAGTATGGAGGAGGCCCTATGCGTGGTGTTGAAAGTATCGAGGAGGAAATCCTCCTCCACAGGGTCAGTATGGAAATCTACCCCCGTGATAGTGTGCCGCCCTCTGGAGTAAATGGTTGAACCCCAATGAGTCTTCTGGTGGGGATGGTCTCGAAGGATAGAGATCATCTTGTGGGACGTTAGGGATGTCGGGGTTGTTATAGTCGTCCCATGGGTCTGGGGAGCCTGTGGGAGTGGGGTTTCCTGTAGGTAAATCATGGGGCACGTCCCCAATGTCATCATATGTATAGTCATGATCATCATCATCATCATCCGGAGGGGTTGTTGGGGAATGATGAGGAGGGGGTGGAGGGGGAGAAGGTGGAAGAGGTGGGGAAGGCATTCTGAAAGGTGATGTAGCAGAGTCCTTCCTCTTTGGAGGTGGAGCTGGGGTAGGTTTTTCCAGCTGTCTCTTTTTGATGCTGAGCATCAAATGTGCGGTTTTGGGATCCTTGGTCAAGGTCTTTTGCAAGGGATCCAGTGTAAAGAGTTCTTCTGAAGGTGGTTTATCCGTAGGCGTCGGGCTGTTGGTTTTCTGGCTTTAGTGTCCTGTTTGGATGTATGCGGCTTGGAAAGGGCTTTTTGTTTGGTCGGTGCCGAGATGGGTTTCGGCTTCGAAATCTCTGTGCCGGTGGCCTTGTGTGCTTTTGTCGGTTCCGGGGATGGAGTCGGTACCAAGGAGGTGGAACTGGGTTTCAGCACCGAGTGTTTCGGTATGGGGCTCGGTGCCGAAGAGGAGGCCATTTTCTTTTCCGGTGTGGAGGAGTGTTTGTCGGCACCGACGGTGGGCTGGCTCGAGCCGCCAATGGCTTAATCGGCTTCTTCACCGGTCCCGAAGGTGCGGTGGGGTGGGGGGGGGAGGGGTCTCTGTGTGAGTGTGTGTGTGTGTGTGTGTGTGTGTGTGTAAATTGGTACTCACGACCCTTTGTGCCGGAGTGATGTCCTCCACATCTGAATCGTCTGCTTCGGAGGCGCTGACGAGGCCCTCGTCGGTGTGGTGTTCTTTCAGAGCGTCGACGCCCTCTCCGAAGATGTCATCTGGAATCGCTGTCAACGAGTGCGCCAAGGACTTGCACGCCGGGCAGTCTCGAGCCTCATGTTCAGGGGAGAGGCAGAGATTACATACTTCGTGGAGATCGGTGTGGGGGAATTTGGACCCACTTCGAGGGCACTTCTTGAAGGGAGTCCTTTCCATGAGCCAGGACCGGAGCTTGGGGTAGGCCCGAAGGCCGGCGTCGACGACTGGAATCGAAGGTGTTGATCGATGAGAGCCGCGTCGAGTGTGGAGATCGCGATCGAAACAATACCACAAATTGGGGTGAGGATTGCGCGTCGATTGAACTGGAAACCTGTTTGAAACCGGAGCGCGAAGATCACTTTTTAGTTACTGTTGTGATTTTTAAGTAATATTTTGCTATTTTAAAAGTTGATCAAATTGCAAATGTTATCCTATGGAAGGAAATTCACTTAGCAGGTAAGTGGGGTTATGGTTACTTTTCCTAGGTCAGTGTTGGATCCTAGATCCAGCACTAGTGTACCACCTGTAAGCAGTTGAGAAACTGCGTTTAAGTTATACAGGCGATTTTTAAGGAATATTTATAAGTTTGCAAAACCGACAGAAAAACAGTCAATGGTTTCCTATGGAAGAAAATTCGAGTTACGGGTAAAGTTATGTTCTCGCTACTTTTGATATCCAGTACTGGGCTCCTAGGCTCAGTACTGGGACATCTATCTAAAACAGGTAAGTAATTACGTTTTCACAGTTGGTACGAGTTTTAAAGAATATTTGTAGTTTGCAATAATCGACACTTAGAAGAAATTTCACAGAAAAATAGTCAATGGTTTCCTATGGGAGAAAATTGAGTTAGTGGTAAGTACGGTTGTAAGTACTTTTCAGGGTCAGTGCTGGGCACCAAGATCCAGAAATGGGATCTCTAATAGCAGGTGAGCATTTCAGTTTGTTACTCGGTTGATTTTAGGTGAATATTTTAAGTTTTAGAAACTCCACACTTAGAAGAAATTTCAGAAGAAGCCAGTCAATGTTAACCTATAGAAGAAAAGCGAGTTATCAGCTTTTGGTTAAGTACTCGACTGGCAGAGTTAAGGTTCTGGGCACAGACTCCGGGGTCTACCAGGGTCAGGTAGGTACAGTTGTTACACCCTCAGCGGCACAGGGACAGCCGGGTGCAGAGTGAGTTAGGCCCAATGTTATCCTAAGGGACGCATTGGGGCCTTGGTTGGTGGCTGCTGGCTAGCAGGCCACGCGGCTGTGGGAGCTGGGCTCCTGGTCACTTGCTCAGGGCAAATGGGGAAGTAGGTGGGAGTAGAAGTTGCACTGCCAAGGCCACTGGGGCGGCTGGGTGCAGGGTGCTTTTGAGCCTTCGGGCGCTTAATGGATTGCAATGGGAAAGCTCAGTAACGAACAAAGGCCGCAAGCTCAGGGACGAAGATTCTTCAGGTGTGCCCACCTCTTCGAGAGGTAAGTTGGGTAGTTGGAGGATAGGTAGGTACCCAGGAGTCAGGCACATGGAGCCGCAGGGCACCGGGTGCAGGGGTGCCTTTTGGTGTCGGGAAATCTTACCCTCTGTTGATCACGGTTGGGGGGTCCATTGGTTCTGAGGTTGCAGGCATCATCAGGAGCGGTGGTGGGTCCTTGGGTGCCGGATTCGGGGTCACAGTCGCCGGGGGGACGTCCTCGGGGTCTTTGTCCACTCCAGCAAAGGCTTGGCGGGTGCAGAGTGTGCAGGGTTCGCGGTTCCTGGTTGATGCCAGGGGTTAGGTACTTGCTTTGAGCAGAGCCACTGCTCGTGGGAGTCCCAGATGCTCAGTCACAAGGTAGCCAGGTCCTCCGGGGTTTGTGAGGTTGCTGGCCACAGGAGGTGCCGTGATTTAGCAGGAGCAGGTTCGAGGGTCGACAGGCCGGTAGGGCTGGGGGCCAAAGCAGTTGGTGTCTTCCTCTTCTTAGCAGCTGCACAACAGGTCTTCTTTCTTCTTGATCTTCTTTGCTGTTTCGGAATCTGGAATCTAAGGAAGGTAGGTTCAGGGTGCCCCTAAGTACTAAATTTAGGGGCGTTACTGGTAGGTAAAGGGCAGAGACCACTGGGTCCATGTCCTGGGGTGGGTACACCCCCTATCCTGCCTCTCTCCAGTGGGAGGGGGGCAGTAGCCTAGTCCTGATTGGGTAGGGCTCCCTATCTTCAAGATGGTGAGGGCCCGGAGATGTGATTCACCTCGCATCCCCCACCTGAGGGGTGGGGTTGGCAGGGCTGGCACATCCCCTGTCCTTACTTGGAGTTTCCGGCCAGTCTTCCCGCCAGAGTGGGGGGTCAGAACCGGTGGGGGCCAGTTGCTGAGTACAGCAAGTGGCCTGGAGAAGCTCACAAAGGCGACATGCCTTTGAAGCTTCCCCATGCCCATCCTGGAGGAGGAGACCTAGCACCTCGCCCAGGATGTGCATTGTTGCAGGCCCAGGAGAGCGAGGGCTCTCCACCCAGGGGTCCAGCAACATGTCTGCTGTGTGGCAGCCTCTCGGACAAGACGTGGATTGTAGGTTAGGTTTCAGGGGGCATCTTTAAGATGCCCTCTGTAGTGCATTGTACATTAAGTCCCACACTGGCATCAGTGCGGTTTTAATGTGCTGAGAGGTATGGTACCAAACTTCTCAGTCTTCAGTGTTCAGTGTTGCCATCATAGTGCTGTGGAGTTCGTGTTTGACGAGCTCCCAGCACCAAATACTCTTAAATGGCAGCACTGCACTTACAGTGCCCAGGAATAGACCTGGCTACTGTAGGGGCACAGGGCTCATGCTCCTGTGCCCACACCACTGGCATAGGGCACCCAGCTAGAGGGGTGGCTGATGTATGCCAGGGCAGTGTAGGTTGTGGGCATGGCACACAGGGATGTGTGCCATGTCGACTCCGTTTTGTATTGTACCCAGACACTCAGCCTGCAAGAGCAGTGTGTGTGTGTTAGGGTACAGGACCTCTAAAGGTGGCACAATAAGTGCTGCAGCCCTTATAGGCCTACCCTGGTCACAAGGCCCTGGGTACCTAGGGTACCATTTACCAGGGGCTGACATGTGGCCAGGGTTTGCCAATTTGGGTTTTAGGTTTTTAGGGAAGGAACATAGGCCCTGGGCACCTGATTGGCAGGAGTCCAGGTCACACTCAGTCAAAGTACATTCAGCAATTCAGCAAAAAGTGGGGCATACCATGCAAGAAAGATGGCACTTTCTCACAGCTGGTTGCACTAGGTTGTATTGTAGTGAGAGGAATGCCATGACCAGGCAAAAACCACAACGTGCTACTGGAAACTAGACTAGGGAATTACTAGCTGAGGTAGCAACTGGGAGTCCAAGCAGCAGTATCCCTGGTACCATAAGGGCCATGGGATGATTTCAATTGCTTCAGAATCAGGACAACACCCTCCAAACAACAGCATGCGACCCAAGGGGTAAAGACACGATACTTCTTTACTTCCCTAGTTCAAGAAATAGGTTAAGGCACGCTGGGTCAAGATGATCGCGCGAGTCAAGAGCAGGCACACGTTTCTCAAAGTATGAAATAGATAAAGACACAGATTAGATTGTGCTTTGTTTTGTTTCTGAGGCAGCCGATGGCGTGACAATCTCTCTGGGAAGGCTCACTTCATGTTCTGTTCATGTCAAAAAAAGACTGCTGCCTCTCCAGAGTTCAGTTTATGTTGGCTTAGGGAAACATGGAATTCCCCTGGCAGGAAATACAGAACCGAATAGGAAAGGGCGGCAGGTTCATCAAGTGATTCAGTTTGACAGGAGAACAGCAGGTAATACAAAGAGCTGTCGAGCTACCTTTACCCAACTGGTTTCGAAAACAGACTGCGTACTTGCAGGATCTTGCGTGAGAAATGAACATTAGAAGGTTCGCATAAAAGTGAACATTTTCTTGAAAAGCACACACATACACAGGTCATAAAGAACATCAGTTACGAGAGACTGGAAAAACTCCTTATGAAGGAAGCCACAGCACCACCCCTCCAGAGCTGTACAGTTTACAAGGCTGGTACGTTAGCTATCGATTCATTTTGCATCACTGCCTATCTCCCACAGCCTGGGTGGAGGGGACAACAGTTCCCCTCAAAGTGGGACACTTTAGAGTGACCCCCTCCATCGGCTTCAGAATGAAAAATCCCTTAACACGTCAATGAAAGAAAGGTTTCCCACGGGAACCAAAATCAACAATAACGAGTTTTAGTATTAATTAGTAGGCTACAATAAACATGAATTCAGGGGGTGGGGGGTGGTTTGGGGCGCAGATCTGGCCTCCACAGTCAGGCTTCATGGTCGCCCCACTTTTTACATGCACTTTAATAAAGTCAAAACAATTAACATACAATGTGATTAAAGTACCCTTCCACAGCCACGCTTATAGCGTGTGGGTATTACTGCTCTGTGGACAACCATTTTCAGGAGACACATTAAGCCTAAGACAGGAACAGTGGGTTGGAATCCTATTCGCTCACACCTCAAAAAGATGTTGCCTCTTTTGTGGAAACCGTGATCTGGGACCGCAAAAGACAACCCCATGATTAACTGTGCAAGAATGCTACTCAGCCGAGAACAGGAAGGCTGAGGTGACAGGAACTGTAGATTTTTTTTCCCCAACAAGGACAGATGCAAAAATGGCCACACAAATCTACCTTGACATCTAAAATTGTAAAAACAAACATGAGTCTTGTTCTATAGTATGAATTGTTTTATTTTACATCTTTTGTTATAGCACTCTACCTGGGTGACGGTTCGGCAGATTTTCAGACCCTTGTCTTGGGAGCTCTCCTCTCCACTGCGCTCATTTTCATCCTCAGATATGTGCACATCATCTGCATGGAGGTCCAGCACTACATCCTGTCCGACTGCAGGCTTGATATCTGGAATGAGGTTCTGCAACAAACAGAGGGATAACGAGATGGCTGATTTCACATCCACATAAAGACTTGTGAACACAAATGAAGTACCATCAATATTTCTAAGCACATTATAAAGAACAACCACCTTTGAATGCTTCCCGTGCCTTGATCTACATATAGCATACAATAATCGGAGAGGAATTCCCAATATATAGAGATGACTACTCTACCTTAACTATGAGGAGACCATAATCATCACAATTCACCCATGAAGAGGGCAACCCCCTATGAACCAACCAATAATCACTACTGTACCAAACATTATAGAGAACATGTCGATCCAAAAACCAGAAAGGAAAATGCTACTTACCAGTATGCATCTGTTCTTGGCATGTAGAGCTGCAGATCTACACACTATGCATAGACCGCCATCTGGTGTTGGACCCGGATGTTTGCACTTGTTTTTGTCTTAGAAAAGTCTTTGGAAGTCACGAGATAGGTGACTCCTTTGGAGGATAAGTGGGCATCGGCTCAATCTTCAGAATGTTTTTCGCCAGCAGGGAAATGATGGAGTTTTGAGAGAAACAGATAAGATATCCATGTGTGCTGTATCTAAATAAGATAGTACTGGAACAGATAAAGATAGGTGGGTGGGCGTGTGTGGATCTGCAGCTCTACATGCCAAGAACAGATGCAAACTGGTAAGTAGCATTTTCCGTTCGAGGCATATGAGCTGCAGATCACACACTATGCATAGATTGTATAGCAATACCCATCCCTAGCAGCGACCACCAGTATCTGTTGCAGTAGTTTGAAATCGTGTTTTGACTACAGCCTGGCCCACACTAGCTTGCTGTTTAGATTGCACATCTACACAATAGTGCTTTGTGAATGTGTGCGGTGTAGTCCATGTAGCTGCTTTGCAGAGGTCATCTAGGCGAATGTTCCCTAAAAATGCCATTGAAGCCCCTATCTTTCGTGTAGAGTGGGCTTAGGAGGAACAGATAATGTACGTTTTGCTTTGTGATAGCAAATTTGTATGCATTTGACAATCCACCTTGCTATCCCAGACTTTGATATGGGGTTGCCTTTATGTGGTGGTGAGAAGGACCCGAAAAATTGTTTAGCCTTGCGAAAATGTGTTTTCTTTCAATATAATATAGCAGTGCTCTTTTAACATCGAGAGTGTGAAGTTCTTTCTCTGACTGTTTGGTTGCAAGAAAAATACTGGCAGCTCTACAGACTGGTTGAGATGGAAGGGAGAAATAACTTTAGGAAGAATTTTGGATTAGATCTGGGAACCACTTTGTTATGATGTAGTTGTAAAAATGGTTCTTGGATAGTGAGTGCCTGTAGCTCACTGACTCTTCTAAGGGAAGTAATGGCCACTAGGAAAGCGACTTTCCAGGTTAGAAATTGTAGCTCGCATTTGTGAAGAGGTTCAAATGGAGGGCCCATTAGTCTTGTGAGAACAATGTTCAAATTCCACACAGGTGATGGTGGAACCCTGGGAGGAATTATTCTTTTGAGGCCTTCCATAAATGCTTTGATGGCAGGTACTCTGAATAGTGACAGGTGTTGTCTATTTTGTAAATAGGCTGCTATGGCATCAAGATGTAATCTAATAGATGTGTATGCTAAGTTACACCTGTGGAGATGCAGTAGATAACCTATGCTGAATAGACACATCTAAAGGATATATCACAAATCTTTTCCACATGGCTGCATAGCAGGCTCTAGTGGTGGGCGTCTAGCCTCTCTGATAACATTCATACTGTGTGGGGGGGAAGTTTAAGGTAACCAAATTCTAGGACCTCAGGAGCCAGATCACTAGGTTGAGCTGTGCTGGGTCCGGGTGTTTGATCTCTCTACGGTTCTGGGTTAAGAGAGGTGGGGAGAGGTGTAGTTTTTGGTGCAGGACTACAGATACTTTCAGTAATGTGGTGTACCACGGTTGTCTGGCCCCTGTTGGAGCAACTAGGATGAGAGTGAGTGAATGTTGCTGCAGTTTGCGCACGCCTAGTGGAATGAGTGGGAGAGGCAGAACAGCGTATGCAAATCTGCCTGACCAATTTATCCATATCGCATTGCCTTTGGACAATGGGTGTGGGTATCTGGCAGCGAAGCTTGGGCATTTGGCGTTTTCATGTGTGGCCAAGAGATCTATCTCTGGTTGCCCCCACATGTGGAAAAAACAGTTGAAGAACTTGTGGATGAAGTTCCCACTCATGAATCTTTTACGTTTGAAGGCCTAACAGATAGCTATATTGTTCTGGACTCCCGAGACATGTTGGGCTAGGAGAAAAATGTCCTGAGGAATAGCCCATCTCCATATGCTTTGCGCTAGTTGCGAAAGCTGTAGGGAGTGTGTCCCGCCTTGCTTCTGTATGTAGTACATGGCTGTCATGTTGTCGGTGCGGACTATGACAGCCTTGCCGGATATGTGTTTTTGGATTGACTTTAAGGCTAGGAATATGGCTAGTAATTCCAGGTGATTGATGTTGAGTATCTTTTGGCGAGGAGAACCACCTGCCCTGTATGGTGTGATGTAATAGATGAGCTCCCCTGCTGGACAGCGATGCATCTGCGGAACTGGCTCGATGAACGGTCGCCCTTTGGAAAGGTTCTTGGAGTTCCACCATTGCAGAGAGCGATGAGTGCGATCGTCCACCAACACCAGATCTGTCAGCTGACCCGGAGCCTGGTTCCACTGACGTACTAAGCATTCCTGCAAAGGGCGCATCTAGAGTCTTGCGTGAGGTACTATAATTATGCAAGAGGCCATCATCCCTATGAGTTGCATGAACACTCGAGCTGGAAGAGTGTTGCGGCTGAAATTTGGTTATGAGGGCTTGTATGCTTGCTATCCTGGCTGGACTGGGATATGCAAGTGCTTTTGAGGTGTCCATTGTGGCACATAGTTACTGTTGTATGTGGGACGGTTGTAGGTGAGACTCTGCGTGGCTTACTGTGAACCCCAAGTCGTGAAGTAGCTGGATTGTAGTGTGAGTGTGATGAACAAGTTACTTACCTTCGGTAACACTTTTTCTGGTGGATACAGTATATGCCTGTGTATTCCTCACCTTGTGAATATCCCCTGCGCCAGCAACATTCAGAAATTTTTGTAGCTCTCCACGCCGACGAGGACGACGTCACAGAAGCACGGCTCCGCTAAAGTCACTGGATCCATAAAAGGACCTAGTCGGCGTGATGACGTCAGTTCCGCCCTTTTTTTCCGAGGCGCACGGACGGACCGACAACTTTATATACACAGTATACACACTACATAATATACAAACCAACACACAGAGTGAAGACAATGCAGGAAAGCAAAAGAAATAACACTTCTTTTGACAGCAATAGAAAAATTGTTACACATCACTATTGTAGGTATACAAAGGTGGACAACGGGGAGGCGGGTGGGTCAGTGAGGAATTCACAGGCAGATACTGTATCCACCAGAAAAAGCGTTAACCAAGGTAAGTAACTTGTTCTTCTGATGGATACATCTGCCAGTGGATTCCTCACCTTGTGAAAAGATTCCCACAGCAGTCCCACTCCCGGAGGAGGGTGTCCACCCTTCTATACCAGAAAGTCCTTAAGGATGGAACGAGCAAAGTGACCGTCCCTCCTCACTTCGGAATCTAAGCAGTAAAGCTTCGCGAATGTGTGGAGGGAGGCCCAAGTTGCCGCCCTACAAATGTCCTCCACAGGAACACCTCTAGATAAGTAAGATGTAGAAGACTTTGCCCTGGTAGAATGAGCCCTTATACCCTCTTGAGGTTCCCTACCAGCCAAACAGTAACATATCTTGATGCACAATATAATCCATCTGGAAAGGGTGCGCTTGTGCACCGCTCTGCCTTTCCTGCAGCCAACAAAGCCCACGAAGAGCTGGTCATCCACTTGAAAGTTTAGTCCTATCGAGGTAAAAGCTTACCGCCCTCTTAGAGTCCAAGCGGTGAAGCCGCTCCTCCTCCTTGGAAGGGTGAGGATAGAAGGTAGAAAGGGTAATGAACTGCGCCCAGATGGAAAGGAGTTACCACCTTCGGCAGAAAAGCAGCCCTGGTCCGGAGTGCCATTCTTTCAGCATGAATGGGCAAGAACGGGGGTTTCAAACTCAGAGCTTGAAGTTCACTTAGCCTCCTTGCCGAGGTAAAGGCAATGAGAAAAACGGTTTATAAAGACAATAGCCTCAAGGGACACTTGTGCAAGGGCTCAAAGGGAGAACCCATCAAGTAAGTTAAGACAAGATTTAAGTCCCAATGAGGCACAATAAATGGAGTGGGCGGAAATTTGTTGGTCAAGCCCTTAATGAACCGTAATACAATAGGTGACTTAAACAAGGACGGCTGATCCGGCAAGCAAAGGAATGCCGACAAAGCAGATAAGTAACCCTTCACAGTAGCTACAGCAAAGCCCTGCTGAGCAAGAGAGCAAACTGAAGGATGTTGGATAAACGAGCCCTCAAAGGGTCAATAGACTTCTCTCCGCACCAAAGGACAAATTTAGACCACCTATAGGAATAGATAGACTTGGTGGAATGACGTCTGGCAGACAAAATTACATCCACCACGTCAGGCAGGAGAGAAAAAGAATTCAAGTTGCCCCGTTCAATCTCCAGGCATGAAGGTGTAAGCTCTGGAGGTGGGGGGGTGTAGAACCTGCCCCTCCGACTGTGAGAGGTCTGCCCTGAGAGGGAGACGGAGCGGAAGGCACGAGGAGAGGTGAAGATCTGTGTACCACACCCTTCTTGGCCAGTCAGGGGCGATCAATAGGACTTGGGCACGGTCTTGGCGAATCTTCCGCAGAACCCGAGGAATCAAGGGTATGGGAGGAAACGCGTCAAGGAGACGAGAGTCCCATCTCAACTGAAACGCGTCCCCCAAAGCTCCCTGCATCGGATACTGGAGGCTGCAGAATGACGGGCAGTGAGCGTTCTCGCGAGTGGCAAACAGGTCCACCCGAGGAGTTACCCATGTCCGAAAGACGTGACGAACCACCTCCGGATGGAGCCTCCACTCGTGGTCGGCAGAGAATTGCCGACTGAGATTGTCTGCACGCACGTTCAGAACTCCGGCCAGATGATTTGCCATCAGACAAATGTGATGTTCCTGAACCCAGGACCAGAGATGCAGAGCCTCTCTGCAGAGACACAGCGACCCCACTCCTCCCTGCTTGTTGACATACCACATCGCGGTAGCGTTGTCTGTCAGGACTTGAACCGACTGACCGCGAAGGGAAGGGAGGAAGGCGTTGAGTGCCAAACATATCACCCGCAACGCCAAAAGGATGATGTGAAGCAACCTTTCCTCTGGAGACCAAAGACCCTTGATCTCGAGATCCCCCAGATGCGCACCCCACCCTAAAGTGGATGCATCCGTTATCACTGTGGCCAACGATCGAGGTAGATGGATGGGCTTTCCTTGAGACAGATTGACCTCCACGCTCCACCAAGACAAATCCACTGCAGCTTCTCTGGAGATCCTCACAGATTCCCTGAGATCTCCGTTGTGCTGATACCACTGCCTGCGGAGGCACAACTGGAGCGCCCTCATGTGCCAGCGTGCATGGTTGACCAGTAGAATGCAGGAAGCAAACAGACCGAGCAGACGAAGGACTTTCAGCACTGGAACAACCGCTCCATTGTAAAACAAAGGAATAATTTCCTGTATGTTGAGAATCCTTTGAGGCGGAGGGAATGCTCGACACACAGTAGTGTCCAGTACCGCCCCTATGAGCATCTTGAACTTCTCCTGCTTCAGAACAAGGTTCAAGATCCTGAGGTCCAGGATTGGACCCAGCCTGCCATCCTTCTTCGGAATCAGGAAATACCGGCATCCCTGACCCCTTTCCTGCTCTGGAACCACCTCTATCGCGCCTTTTTTCTGCAATGAAAGGACTTCCTCCTGCAGGAGAAGAAGGTGGCCCCCCGAGCAAGCACCTTGGCAAGGAGTGTAATTTGGAGGGAATTCCCGAAAGGGAAGAGCATACCCATTTTCTACCAGATTTAGAACCCAATGGTCTGTAGAGACCGATTGCTAATCTTGTAGAAAATGAGTAACCCACAGGACCAACATGATCCAGAATGGTGGATCCAGGGCTGCTCTGCAGTGGTAGGAGGGAGGGAGGGGAAGAGGGGGAGGGGGAGGGGAAGAGGAAGAGAGGGAGGGGAAGAGGGGGAGGGGAAGAGGAAGAGAGGGAGGGGAAGAGGAAGAGAGGGAGGGGAAGAGGAAGAGAGGGAGGGGAAGAGGAAGAGGGGGAGGGGAGGGGGAGGAGAGGAGGAGGAGGAAGAAGAGGAGGAGGAGGAGGAGGAGGAGGAGGAAGAGGGGAAGAGGAAGAGGGGAAGAGGAAGAGGGGAAGAGGAAGAGGGGAAGAGGAAGAGGGGAAGAGGGGAAGAGGAAGAGGGGAAGAGGAAGAGGGGAAGAGGAAGAGGGGAAGAGGGGAAGAGGAAGGGGAAGGGGAAGGGGTCTAAGCCACTCTGGATAACCTGACGTGCAGCCGCCTGAGTGCACGACAGGACTTCATTAAAATTCTGCCTGTCCTCCTTAGATAACTTAGGAGCCAGCTGTTTAGCAGAATCCATGAGAGCGGGGACATAACGGCCCAAGAGACAGGTGGCATTTGTGGACTTTAAGGCCATACTCGCCGAGGAGAACACTTTTTTGGCCGATTGATCGAGCTTTTTCGACTCCCTATCACTAGGAACCTGTGGAAAGTCCCCAGAAGACTTCTTTGAGCATGCAGCCTGAACCACCAGACTTTCAGGAGAAGGATGGGAAGTAAGAAAGTCCGGATCTCATGGAGCCGCCCTCTACCTCCTAGCAACAGACTTAGATACTGCCGAAGCTGAAAAGGGCTTACGCCAAATCTCCATGACTGGCTCAGTGATGGCACCATTAAATGGAAGTAAAGGGTCTACCACGGTGGAGGGAGAATGAAGAACCATAGTCAAGATGTTGGGTTTAAATTCAGCAGTTGGGAGCGGTAAGTCCAAAAGCTCCGCTGCTATCCTTATGACCGTGTGGTAAGGAGCCACATGCTTAGAGGGAGCATCAGTAGGAGGAGTAAGCTCCCATTCCGGGGACAAATCAGGGACACTTGCTTCTTTTAGTTCCTCAAACAAGTCATCTGACTCCATGAGCTCACCCTCTTCCATTTCCACCTGGTACCTTAGCTCCTCCAAAATTCTTTGTGCTTCTCGCCTGGATCTGATCCTCAGAACCAGCAGCGCCGCACACGACTCCGACGGAGCCGGCGTCGAACACGGATCCGTAGGAGCAGCCGGAGTCGAACGAGGTCAAGCTGGAGCCAGAGAAGAAGGGAGCGGCGTTGACGTCCTCGGTGCCGGGAAATGCCAAGACGGCGTCGCTGGAAAAAATTTGCATAAATGGAGCCTGAGCGTAGGCCTGAGGGACCCCCAGATTAAAGGCCATTGGACCCAAGGGACCCGAAGGTGCTCTAGAGGGATACATCGCTCTCGAAAAGACGCCATACATAGCATTTAAATAATGCGATGGGTCTTGCCACGGGCCAGGAAAGGGGGGGTAAGGCTCAGATTGAGGCATTACCGGACTCGGGCCAATCAGCGCAGACGGAGGAACCAATGGAGCCGAAGACTCATCAGGAGCCGGAGCCTCTTCCACCGGAGCCAGAGAATGCGTCGGCGATGGAGCAGGAGCCGGAGAACGCTCCGGAGAAGCCGCAGGTGAAGTCGGGCAAACAGGAGAAGCCGGATTTGACACAGAAGGAGAGGGAGAAACATAGTCCTTGCGACGTCGAGGAGCAGGTGAAGTCTATCTTGGAGCAGTCTCCTATCCGAAAGGCGTCGAGAGCCGTGCCTCCTCTTTTTATGTTTCTTCGTCTTCGAAGCATCACCCGACGTCGACTTCGAGCCCGACCTCGATCTTGAGCACCTTCGACTTCTCTTCTCCTTCCTCATTTTCGCTATAAATAGCTCAGCTTCTCTTTCCTTTAAGGCCTTTGGATTCATCTTGCGGCAGCAAGAGCATCCCTAGACGTCGTGATCCGACAGGCACCAGACACAATCCTCGTGTGGATCCGTAATGGACATGTGTTTACCACACTCTACATGGCTTGAATCCTGACTTCGTCAACATCTTGAAAAAGAAGCAAGAAGAAAGCAGAAACACAAAGTAACCAGAAAAGCTACGGAGAGTCCCAGAAAACCGTTCGCGTCGATGGCGCGGAAAAAATGGAACGGACGTCATCACGCCGACGATGTCCTCTTATGGATCCAGTGACATCAGCGGAGCCGCGTGCGGAGCCGTGCTTCTGTGACGTCGTCCTCGTCGGCGTGAAGAGCTACAAAAGTTTCCGAATGTTGCTGGCGCAAGGGATATTAACAGGGTGAGGAATCCACTGGCAGATGTATCCATCAGAAGTACACACTGATTGTATGAGTTGGCTTTTATGAGCCAATCGTCCAAGTACAGGAAGACGTGAATGAGCTGTTTTCTTAGATGAGCTGCGACTACTGCCAGACACTTGGTGAATACTCTGGGTGCTGTGGTGACTTCGAAAGGGAGTACCTTGAATTGGTAGTGTTGACCGTCCACTACAAACCGGAGATATTTCCTGTGAGAGGTGTGAATGGGAATATGAAAGTAGGCGTCCTTGAGATCTAAAGTGGCAAGGAAGTCGCCTTGTAAGAGAAGAGGAAGGACCTGTTGAAGTGTGACCATGTGAAAATGGTCTGAGTGTATGTACAGGTTTAGGGGTCTGAGGTCTAGTATAGGACTCAGAGAACCGTCCTTCTTTGGAATGAGAAAGTACAGGAAATAAACTCCTGTGTTTTGCTGATGCGGTGGAACTGGTTCTATTGCATGTTTTTGTAGGAGGGAGATTACCGCCTGCTTTATCAGCGATAAGTGTTCTGGTGACACTGGGCACTGTCTGGGTGGCATGTTTGGGGGGTAGATGTGAGTTCTAGACAGTAACCTGACTGAACTATTTGTCTCACCCACCTGTCTGTGGTGGTGATGTTGCAGACAGGAAGAAACTGTAGCAATCTTCCCCCGACCGGAGTGGAATGGTCTGGGGAGAGAGGAGGTAAGTCATTGGGTAGTGGTGGAGGCAGAGCGGGTATTGTTGGTCTTGCCTCTGCCCTTGTTATTATTGCCTCTGTAGCCTCCTCTTTGGTAACCTCTGGTGAATGTAGTTTGGGTGGGAGTCTAGTAAGATGTAGATGGGTTATCTGAAGAGTAGCCTCTGGAGGTGCCCCTGTAAGAGGAGCGACGAAAGGAGTGCCTGGGAGCTTGCGATTGCAAGGCTCCCATTGATTTAGCCGTGTGAGTATCTTTCTTCATCTTTTTTAGAGATTAATCCACAGTAGGTCCGAACAAGTGTTGCAGGTCAAATGGCTGATTAAAAATGGAAGTCTGGACTTCAGGTTTGAAACCTGAAATGCGTTGCCAAGCATGTCTACGCAGCAGGACACTTGTGTTGATAGCTCGTGAGGCGGTGTCTGCTACGTCTAGAGCGCAGCAGATGGAGGTGTTGGTATGAATATGCTACTTACCAGTATGCATCTGTTCTTGGCATGTAGGGCTGCTGACATTCCTATCTGTGCATAGATCGCCGCCTAGTGTTGGGTCCGGATGGTTGCACGTTGTTGTCCTGGAAGAGTCTTCGAAGTATCCTGAGATAGGTGACTCCTCCCCTGGACCACAGTGCGCATGGGCATCCTCTCCATCCTCAGATTGTTTTTCGCCATTGTGGCAGTGATGGAGTACATACAGAAAGTGATGACCATGCTATACAGTAATTCTGAGAGCTGCAGCTGCTACAGGCGGCGGGGAGGAGGGTGGGCGATATGAATGTCAGCAGCCCTACATGCCAAGAACAGATGCATACTGGTAAGTAGCATATTCAGTTCGAGGCATGTGGGCTGCTGAATTCATATCTGTGCATAAAATACATAGCAGTACCTCCTATTAGCGGCGGCTACCAGTGCCAGCTGCAGCAGTCTGAAAAAGAGTTTAGAGAACAGCCTGTCCTACAGCTGCCTGCTGTTTTGAGTGTACATCTACACAGTAGTGTTTGGTAAATGTATGTATAGTGGACCATGTGGCTGCTCTACATATTTCCTGTAAAGGAATGTTTCCCAGGAAAGCCATGGACGCCCCTAACTTACGTGTTGAGTGGGCTCGTGGGGGGAATCGTTAATGTGCGTTTAGCCTTTTGATAGCAAATTTGAATACATTTAACGATCCATCTGGCTATACCTGCTTTGGAAATGGCGTTGCCTTTGTGTTGTAGAGAAAAGGCAACAAAAAGTTTTTTTGTCTTCCTAAAGTCTTTAGTACATGAGGGCCCTTTTTACATCTAGTGTATGGAGCATTCTCTCAGCGACATTTTGTGGATTCTGAAAGAAAACAGGCAGTTCAATAGTTTGATTCATGTGGAACTGCGATATTACTTTAGGCATGAATTTGGGGTTGGTACGTAGTACGACCCTGTTTGCGTGAACCTGTATGAATGGCTCTTGAATGGTTAGTGCCTGGAGTTCACTAACTCTTCTTAACGAAGTGATTGCTACTAGGAAAGCTACTTTCCAGGTGAGGAATTGAATCTCACATGAGTGGAGAGGTTCGAAGGGTGGACCCATCAGTCTGGTGAGGACCAAGTTGAGGTTCCACACTGGTGCTGGTGGGTGTCTTGGGGGAATTACTCGTTTAAGTCCCTCCAAGAAAGCTTTGATGGCAGGCACTCTGAATAAAGAGGTGCTGCCTGTTCTGGAGATAGGCTGCTATTGCAGTCACATGGATACGTATTGAGGTGTATGCCAGATTGCATCGGTATAGGTGTAAGAGGTAACAGATTATGTTTTGAATGGATGCGTCTAGCGGGTTGATGTCATTGTGGGTGCAGTAAATGACAAACCTCTTCCATTTAGCTGCATAGCAAGCTCTGGTAGTGGGTCTCCTGGCCTCCTTGATGATCTCCATACAGTCAGGTGGCAGGTTTAGGTAGCCAAACTCTAGGACTTCAGGAGCCAGATTGCCAGGTTCAGCTGTTGCGGATCTGGGTGCTGAATTTCGCCATGGCTCTGCGTTAAGAGTGCAGGTTTTATCCGCAGCCTTTGATGCGGCACCACGGAAAGTTCCAGAAAGGTGGTGTACCATGGCTGGCGTGCCCACGTTGGAGCAACTAGGATGAGTGTCAGTGAGTGCTGTCGCAGTTTGCGTGCCACCAGCGGTATTAATGGCGCTGGGGGAAAAGCGTACGCAAATCTGCCGGACCAGTTCATCCATATCGCATTGCCCTGCGATTGTGGATGTGGGAACCTGGCGGCAAAGCTTTGGCATTTTGCGTTTTCGTTTGTGGCGAATAGGTCTATCTCTGGGTGACCCCACTGTTGGAAGTACGGTTGGAGTACTGATGGGTGTAGCTCCCACTCGTGCATCTGGTGGCTGTGTCTGCTGAGCAAATCCGCCATCTGGTTGTCCTTGCCGGGGAGGTGTTCCGCCATGAGGAATATGTTCCTCTGAATGGCCCACTTCCACATGCTCTGAGCCAGGTGAGACAACTGTGGAGAGTGTGTTCCTCCCTGCTTTTGTATGTAGTACATGGCAGTCATGTTGTCCGTCCGGATCAACAGGACTTTGTTGCACAAGTGTACTTTGAATGCCTTCATGGCGAGGAAGATTGCCATCAGTTCCAGAACGTTGATGTGCATCTTCTTTTGTTGCGTCGTCCATAGTCCCTGCACTGTGTAATTGAGTACATGAGCTCCCCATCCCTGGAGAGAGGCGTCCGCTGTCAGTATTATTTGTGGAATAGGCTCTTGGAATGGTCGGCCCTTGCAAAGGTTTTGTGGATTCCACCAATGCAGAGAGTTGTATGCCCGACCGCTCACCAACACTAGGTCTTTTAATTGTCCGTGAGCCTGATTCCATTGACGTGCTAAGCACTCCTGAAGCGGGCGCATATGTAGTCTCGCGTGCGGGACTATGAAAATGCAGGAGGCAATCATGCCTATCAACTGCATGAACACTCTCGCAGGAAGGGAGTGTTGTGGTTTGAACTTGGAGATCAGCAGTTGCATGCTGTTGATCCTCACTAAATTTGGCTGAGCTGTGGCTGCCAGGGTGTCTATGGTCGCGCCCAGGTACTGTTGTACGTGTGCGGGTTGTAGATGTGATTTTGGGTAATTTAGTGAGAATCCCAGACTGTGAAGAAGGTGAATGGTGAGGGACATGTGGCTGGCACATTGCTGGGCTGACTTTGCCTGAACAAGCCAGTCGTCCAGGTAAGGGTAGACGTGAATGTGTCGTCGCCGTAGATGTGCAGCCACTGTAGCTAGGCACTTGGTAAAAACCCTGGGTGCTGTTGTCACGCCGAAGGGGAGGACTTTGAATTGATAGTGCTGTCCCTGAATAGTGAACCTGAGATATTTCCTGTGTGACGGGTGGATGGGTATGTGGAAGTACGCATCTTTGAGGTCTAGTGTGGCTAGGAAGTCTCCCTGGCTGAGCAGCAGGAGAACCTGCTGTAGGGTGAGCATATGAAAATGCTCTGACAGAATGTAGTGGTTGAGGGGTCTCAGGTCTAGTATAGGTCTGAGCGACCCGTCCTTTTTTGTGATTAGGAAGTACAGGGAGTACACCCCTGTCCCCTGCTGGTTGACGGGCACGACCTCTATTGCACCTTTTTGCAGCATAGTTAGCACTTCCTGCTGCAATAATGCTAAGTGCTCTGCGGACATAGGACGGTGCTTTGGCGGTATTGTGGGTGGAGTGGAGGTTAATTCGAGACAGTAACCGTGCTGGATAATATCCCTGACCCACCTGTCCGTGGTGATGGATTTCCACGTGGACAGGAACCGCTGGAGTCTGCCCCCGACAGGTGTTATGTGGTCGGGGGGAAGGGAGAGGGCGTCACTGTTTGTTCTTGGGTGAGGACCTGGTGTTGCCGTAACCGCGTCCTCTGCCCTTGGTGCTGGAGCCACGATATCCACCTCTGTTGTTTTTATCGTAGGTACTCTGTGTGCCCCCTTTATTGTATGTCTGCTGTGACCCCTGTCCTCTAGCTGCTCCCCTATTCCCGGGGCGACGAAAGGAGCCACTACCAAATGTCTGCGTTTGCAGAGCCCCCATTGACTTTGCAGTGTCAGTGACCTTTTTTATTTTTTCTAAGGTGGTGTCAACTTCTGGGCCGAATAAGTAGTCGGGGTTGACTGGCTGATTTAGGATGTTGTTTTGAATCTCTGGTTTGAATCCGGAGATTCTTAACCAAGCGTGTCGTCGTAACATGACGCTGGTGTTTATCGCCCTCGCAGCTGTGTCGGTAGCATATAGTGCGCACTTAATGGATGCGTTGGTAAGAAGTTGTGCCTCTCTGATGAGGAGCTCCGCTGCCTCTTTGTATTCGTCTGGCAGATGCTGGAGTAGTGACTCTAGCGTGTCGTAGTGTGAACGATCATAGCGAGCCAGGAGGGCCTGTGTATTGGCAATGCGCCAGATGTTTGCTGCTTGAGCTGCAATTCTCTTGCCTGAGGTCTCCAGCACTTTGGACTCCTTGTCTGGGGGAGGAGCATCACCTGTTTGCGAGTGGGCTCGTTTGCGAGCGTTAGCAACCACCATGGAGTCCAGAGGCAACTGACCTCTAATGTACATAGGGTCCCCGGGCGCAGGTTTGTATTTTTTTTCAATCCTGGGGTTTAGCACCCGTGCCCTGGTTGTTTCCTTGAAAATGTCCTTTGCCCATGTTGAAAGGTGTTCTCAAGCCTGCAAAGTATTGACAGTTCTCTCGGAGGAGGCGAAAGTGTCCACCAAGAAGTCGTCCTCAACTGTGTCAGTGGAGTTGCACTCCATGATTGGCTGCAGCATGTTCTATGAGGGCATTGAAGGCAGCAGTGTCCTCTGTGGGGGATGTTTTTGCGCCGTAAAGCTGCGTGTCCTGGGTATCTGTTGCGGCACCCAGGTCTGCAGGGTCATCCCAAGCTTGATATGGGTCCTGCTGCTCTTCAGGATCGATATCCCTAGGGTAGGTGGTATCATCACCTATGTAATCCTCCATTGCGTCCGTGTCGGAGGGCGTAGGAGAAGAGGACTGGGGATCTGGATAGGACGTGTGCAAGCGTTCGTATAGAACCGGTTCCGACTCTGCTGGCAGTTTCTGCTTCAGAGGGATTCTGTAAGAGTCCAAGGCCTGCTCTGGCGTGACCTTCCGTTTTCGGAGCATGAGTCTGCCAGTGTCGGCGTCGATGAATTGTGACGGTGAAGGCTCAGTAGGAGAGTGTCCAGTAGATGGGGACCTTGTCTGGCGGACACGTGTTCGGATCTCGAACATCTTCGGCGCCGTGGATGGCGGCAAACTAAAAGTGATGTTGGTTGGTGCCGAGGGTGCCGTTGGAGCCTTGTTCGGGTCGGGGCCCGACGTGGACCGGAGGGCTGCCCGTTCCCTGATGCGTTGCAATGACGCCGCGACTTGCCGCACCGAGAACGCCGAAGGTTCTTTGGTGCCGAGTGGTTCCGTAGAAGTAGGCGTCGACTGCTTCGGAGCCACAGGGTCATCGATCCGAGGAGAGGTATTAGCGGTCGACGGAGTCGATGACTTGACCCGTGTCGCTGCCTTCGAAGTGGACTCCGATGGAGCGGCCATCTTGACTTTGGTGGTCGGGGCAGACTGCTTCGGTGCCGGGGGCCGAGGCGCTTTTGTGGGACCGATGGCCTTCCTTTTCGGGTCGGTACCGACATCCGCTGCAGCGAGTTCGGCGCCGAAATCCCTTTTAGTGCGTTCGGAGCCGATGGTCTGTGCTGGCGTCGAAGGAGTGGAGGTCTTCGAGGGCTTCGAGCCGACCACTGCTAGTTTCACTTTCAGTTTCTGTGGAACTGGTGCGACGATTGGTTTCGATTTCAATGAAGGGAAACCAGTCTTTTCGGTAATAATGGCTCGCGCTGGATGTTCGAGGCCGGGCCTGAAGGCGGGGCCGAAGAACTTTGGGATTGATCTCGGGTAAGGCCCGGAGGCGATCCCTTGACCGGAGCCGTAGAATGACGCACTTTGATAGCCTCCGTTTCGACGGGTAGGCCCGGCTCTTCACCAGAGCTATCTTCTTCGGCCCCAAAGGCCTCATCGTAGTCTCCTACCTCATCGACGGCTTCTTCCCTGTGAAAAAGCGCTTCATCTGCGTCTTCCGATCGGGAATCGTGTTCGGAAGCGGGGCTGGAGTTTACTTCTTCCACGCTTTCAACATCTTCGTCCTCGGTGCTGAAGATGTTGGCCGGGGCCGGTGCCGATTGCTGCGCTTCTAATCTCGCTGCCCGTCGATTCCGGAGAGTCTTCTTGGATCGGAATCGGGCACAGGCCATACATTTCGATTCGTCGTGATCCGGCAAGAGACATTTGTTGCATACCGGGTGGACGTCGATGTGTGGATATTTGGCGTGGCATACAGGACACCGTTTGAATGGGGTCCTCGATTCCATCGTCGATGTAAGGTCGATGTTCGGATTAAACGGATCCGAAAAACTGGAAGAAGTTTCTAAACTAAGCAAGAAAGCAGTCGATACCGAGCGGGAACAGTACCGACGAAAACTAAAGGCCTTTTGGCCTTAAACTAAATTTTCCTAACTTGAGCTAAGATAAGCACATCCGAACCCAATGGCGGAAAAAAACAACCTAAGGATGAAGAGGATGCCCATGCGCACTGTGGTCCAGGGGAGGAGTCACCTATCTCAGGATACTTCGAAGACTCTTCCAGGACAACAATGTGCAAACATCCGGACCCAACACTAGGCGGCGATCTATGCACAGATATGAATTCAGCAGCCCACATGCCTCGAACATAAGCTTACCCTCCTGTATTAGGTCGTTAGCCTTAGTTTTATATTTTTCTTGAAGATGCTGTAGTAGGGTCTCTAGCTCATCATAATGAGCCCTATCATACCTCGCTAACAAAGCCGGAGTGTTGGCGATATGCCACATGTTAGCTGCTTGTGACGCTGTGCGCTTACCAGAGGCGTCTTAGAGTTTAGACTCTGTCGGGAGGTGGAGCATCTCTTGAGGTTTGAGAATTAGCCATCTTTCTGGCATTGGATTCTACCAAGGAGTCTAACGGTATGTGGCCCTTGATGTATGCTGGGTTTGCTGGGGCAGCTTTATATGTCTTTTCAATCCTGGGGTAATAACTCTAGCCCTAACAGGATCTTTAAACACCTCTGGTGCGTGTTTAATTACCCCTTTCAGCATGGGTAAGATGGAGGTGGACTTTTGTGAGATATCAAAAGTATCCATTAAGAAATCTTCTTCCACGGGGTCTGTGTGTAAGTCGACCCCGTGGTATTGTGCAGCTCTGTGGACTAGCTGGTTGAAACCCATGGTATCCTCTGGTGGGGAAGGTTTAGAGGGATAGATGTCGTCCAGTGGCACGTTAGGGACATCTGGTGTGTTATAATTATCCCAGGGGTCTGGGGTAAAAGGTGGGCTAGGATCCCCTTGTGGCTCATCGTCTGCATCGTCCCCAGTGTGATCAGAGGTATCATCATCGTCCACTGGTGGAGGAGGTGGTGTGGTGGGGGAGATGGAGGAGGAGGAGGTGGAGAAGGGATCCTGAGAGGAGATATTGCAATATCTCTTTTTAGGTGGTGGAGCAGCTGTAGGCGTGTCCAGTGGTCGTTTCTTGGCGCTAAGAATGAGTTGACCAGTCTTTGGATCTCTTAGAAGAGTTTTTTGGGTGAGGTCCTGTTTAAAAAGCTCTTCAGTAGGAGGCTGTTCTTTCGGTGACGATTTTTTCGGTTTCGAAGACTTGTGCGGTACCGACTCCGAGGTGGGTTTTGTGCTCTTTAGGCTTAGAACTGTGAGGTTTTAAAGTCTCTGTAGGAGTGTGCGTGCCCGGTTGTTTTTTAGGTTCCGGCGGCTTTTTCGGTTCCGAAGGTTGAGTGTGTGAACCTTTCGGGTGCTGCTTTTTGCTCGGTTCCGATGTTTTCTTCGGAGTCAAGGAGTTGGTTGTAGTGGATTTCGGTGCCGAGTGCCTGGATGTGGAGGCAGTAGTCGGCACCGAGGCAGAGGACAACTGTTTCTTTTTCGGTGTCGCTTGGGTTTCGGCACAGACGGTAGGCTGACTCGAGCTCGAGTGGCCAGAAGGCTTAGTTGTTGACTTCTTTGCCGTGCGCGAAGGTGGGGCGTGAGAAGCGCTTTCTCGGTGTGCACCTGAGGGTGAAGGTGTGACCAAAGCCTTTTTCGGTGGTGGGGGGAGGGGGTCGACGTCTTACGACCCGCTGCCCCGAAGTGATGTCCCTGATATCGGAGTCATCGGAGGCGCTGACTAGTCCTTCTTCGGCCTGCACTTGCTCCGGAACATCGACATCCTCGTGGAAGGTCGTCGGGGATGGATGTTGACGAGCGAGCCATTGTTAGTAGAGCTCGACAAACACGAATAGTCTTTTTGGAGCGGAAAGAGGCACAAGCTGGACAGTCTCTGGCCTCGTGCTCCGGGGAGAGGCAGAGGTTACACACCTCATGCAGATCTGTGTGGGGGAACTTCGACCCACATTGAGGACACTTCTTGAATGGAGTCCTTTCAATGAGCCAAAAGTCAAGGCCCAGGTAGGCCCGAAAGCCTTCCCTTCGTCGACGACCGGAATCGAGGACTTCGATGTTGAAGAGATGTGCGACAACTAGGAATCGCGATCGGAAACAATACCGGACAAGGGTGAAGGATTGCGCGTCGAAAGTAGGATCGGTAACGGTACCGAACAGGAGCGCGATAAACACATCAGAGCCCGATGGTGGAAAAAAACAATCTGAAGATGAAGCCGATGCCCATGCGCACTATCATCCAAAGGAGTCACCACCTATTTCGTGACTTCCAAAGACTTTTCCAAGACAAAAACAAGTGCAAACATCCGGGCCTAACATCAGATGGCGATCTATGCATAGTGTGTGATCTGCAGCTCATATGCCTCGAACAAAGTAATTTAATGATACACCAACTACAAGGAGGACCAGCATTCTATGAACACAAGAGAAACAATCATGCCACTGAACCAAGAATTCTCACACTTGACAAAACCCATCAATATACCACCATGTCATAATACGTCATCAATTAACACAGTCAACCATGAATAATTATTAACAGATACCACCGGTAAAACTATATACATCCTACACTGAAGCCTTACAATCAGCAAGGCAGAATCATCTTAAACATTGTTACCAACTAACGCTTGATATGTTTGGCCAGTATGAATCTCCTCAAAGCATGATATGCTGTCAGCTTTAAGTCTACAAACCTTTAGTGATTCTGTGGTAATGCTGATGGAAGGCTTTTTTTGCGTGGTTGCAGTGCTTGCACCCCAGCGACGTTTCCTGGTAGGTACGGCTGTCTCAGTCTCGCCATTTCCAGCACCTGGATTGGGCGGTGCGTGTGTGGACGCCTTAGCAGCTGTGTGAGGATGATGGATCAATATCAAGAGTAGATATATCACTCAAAGTAAAGCGCCTTCTGCCAGAATGTTAACAGTCCCTTTTAACTCATTCAAAATCAGTCTGCCAAGCAGCAAAGGATTCAGTCTATGGCCACATAACTCAAAGGTGTACGCAAGGGGCAGTGACATGCAAATTATGGTTTGTTCTCATGGGCATATTGAAAAAATATAAATGGGTTTCTGGTTAGAAAGTGACACTGAAAAAAAGTTAAAAGCACAGCTATGCTGCATAAACGTTCCACAAAGCATTAAAAAGGGGCGGGGGGGGGGTCGAGAAACAAAATAAAAAGGTTACTGAGGCAGGAGAGTAAAAGCAGTATTTTTTTAAAAAAAATGTTAATGAAGAATTTCAAGTCATTGCATTTATTTAAATTTTAAGAAAACACAAGATTCCAACAGCAGGGTTCCTAAATGCAGAGTATGGACGTGGGCATGACACGGAGCCTATGCCTGAAAATAACAAGTACCTTTACCATGGCTTCTGAGAGTGGGGGTTCCGATCATACAGCCTCACGATCTGAACCAGAGCATCCCACACACAGTTGAAGGCGATACACACTCTATTTGCAAAGTTTAGGCTGTGTCAAAAGACTGAACTCAGCAGGCCGTAGAGGCAAGCAAACAGGGAGTAGGGGTGGCCGAAGATGAGGTCAATATGGATGAAAATCTGCACCCAGCTGTTTCTAGGGGCAGGTGCGATGCCCGTTCTATGGAAGCCATGAAACCACTAATTACTAGGCAGCGTTTGGTGGTGATTGCCGTTTACTAAAGGTGCTTCAGAACCATTAGTTAAGGCTCACTAAAATTTCATATTCAGGGGCCAAATGTACAAAGCCATTTAGCAGTTGCAAACCCTGCAATTCACTAATTTACAGGGTTTGCAACTGCTAAATGGCTATTACAACTGTACTAAACTCATTTTGAGATTCGGTGATTGGTTACCGAATCATGAAATGGAATTAGAAATGCATTAGAAAACGCAATTTGAAAGAGGCGTTTCGGGCTTCCCTTCTATTTTCCGATTATCAATGCTGTATCAAAAGTTTGCAACAGCAATTTCAGTCACAAAACCATTGATGCAGAATTTTTTTTAAAAAGGGCTTTAAGACAAAACATTTATTTTTTTTATAAATATTTTTATTGAGAAATTCAAACACAAAACAACGTACATTGGCATTGTGTACAGCAGCATTACAACCGTTTGAGTGTGCATCGAGATTCAGAAAACACCCTCACATAAACATTGGCACATTAGTGACATCAGGCAGTAACATATCCATATATCATCAAACGATGGATAGGCCATATAGTCTCAGTCACTCAATGCCGATTCTGAGGTTTCACGCGGGGGTTCACATACATTTCCTCTGTATGCATTCCACCCTCCCCATACCTGGGTCCACTTTTTGGGGCAGCCTCTGTGAATGTATACTGTTTTTTCGACAACCATTGTGGTGTCCATGTCTCGGCACCATTGAGCGAGGGTAGGGGTCTGCCTAGAACCCCATCTTTGGGCTATATTGCGCTTCACCAACAGGAGTCCCAGTGTCACCCAGAGATGCGCCACGCGGCTAAGGTCTGTAGGCTCCCATACATTGAGGAGACACCTCCTTGGTTCCGGAAGCGTCGGAACTTTCATCACCTGGGAGAGTGTGCGCATTATCGCCTTCCAGTATTGGGCAATTACGGGGCACTCCCAGAGGGTATGGAAAAGGCTACCGGTCCATACCACACTGTCTGAGACATAGCGGGGAGCCGGCCCGTTTAAGTTTATATAAGAGTGTGCGGGTGTAGTACGTGCGGTGTAGAATTTTTAATTGTACCAGCCTCAATTTGGACGATATCCCCACCTCCTTAGGGGAGAAAAGCGCCGCCTGCCAGTCCGTCTCGTCAAATTCCCCCAGCTCTGTCTCCCATCTTGCCTTTAGGGCTGAAAATGGGTCCGGCTGGTTGTTTATCACCTTCCGGTATGTCAGGGACATCGCTCTCTTAGTCAGATGTTCCGTGAGGAGTCGGTCTTCCAACGGCGAGGACTCCGCCAGCCGGGTCCCGGGCGGGACCGCCGCCCGAAGTGCGTGTCGGACAGGTCACCTTTTTTCCAGAGATCGCCGACCCTTGATATGCCAATCAGATCCCATTGTAAAAACTCCTTAGTAGTGCACAGCACCCCCAACTGTTTCGCTTCCCACAGTGGCGTGGCCTGGGTTATCTTCCCAGCCCAACCAAGAGCATGTTGCACCTCAAACCATATCTGCAGAGTATGTGCCGTGGGGCCCGTGAGGCAGCGGCTCCTCGTGTGGTTGTAAAGCGCTCCCATGACCCCCCTCCCCCCCCCCCCCGGCCCCCAGCAGTTGTCGGTCCATACGGTACGCCGGGTCATCCCCTGGCACATGAAGCCACTGATTTATTACCATAAGCTGAGATGCCCAATAGTATAGCTTTAAATTAGGGAGGGCGATACCCCCGTCGTACCAGCCTCTGGTCAGCTTATGGAGCGCTATCCGTGGCGCCTTATCTTCCCACAATAGACTGGTCACCTCTACGTTTATGGCGGTAAAGTATGTAGGTGCGACCGGGAAGGGTGTGTTCTGAAGCAGGTAGAGAAATCTAGGGAGAGCCATCATTTTAAAGAGGGCGGCCCTTCCCAGTAGTGTCAGGGGTAGAGAACGCCAGTGTTTGACGTCTCTACGAAACCGAATCAGGAGTTTCGCCAGGTTTTCGGCAACAAATTTCGCCCTGTCTGCTGTCACATAGATTCCTAAGTATTTGAATCAGTCTTCTACCACACGGATTTCACACCCCCTCGGGAGCCGCGGCGGGGAGCCCCGAAGCACATACAAATAGGATTTTTCCCAGTTTATCTTATAGCCGGACACCCTCCCGTACGACGCACAGATGTCCAGAAGACAGCGCCGGCGAGGCTAAGTACAGCAGGACGTCATCAGCATACAGAGAGATGCAGTCCTCCCATCCCATAGTCCACTTTAGGCCACGGATCACCGGGTCCTGCCACACCCAGGCCGCGAGCGGCTCCAATGCCAGAGCAAATAGGAGCAGGGAAAGGGGGCAACCCTGTCGCGTCCCCCGCCCCAACGGAAAGGCGTCCGAGATATGCCCAATCACGACAACCTGTGCCAGCGGCTTGGTATACAGAAGCTGGATCCTCGCGCATAGCTTGGGGCCAAAGCCCAAGTGGCGAAGAACGGCAAAGAGGAACGGTCACTCCACCAGGTCGAATGCCATCCGAGCGTCCAGTGAGAGAATGGCTGTGTCCTCTATCGATGAGCAGTGCGCGAGGACCCCGTGCAACCGCCGTATGTTCAGGGCGGTATTGCGATTAGGCATAAACCCAGACTGGTCCGGGTGTATCAAGGCAGTAAGGTGGGGCTGCAACCTTGTCGCCAAGACCTTTGCCAGAATCTTTGCCTCGGCGTTCAGCAGTGAGATTGGGCGATAGGAGGTGCACTCGTGCGGTGGTTTGTTAGGCTTGGGGATAGCCACTATGGTAGCCATTCTCTGGTCCCGGGGTAGAATCCCTTTCTTCAGACTATACGCATACATATCCAAAAGGTGCGGGACGATGTGAGTAGTGGCTTTCTTATATAATTCCACCGGGATTCCATTGGGCCCCAGTGCCTTCCCAGTGCGGAGGGCGGCTATTGCAAGTGTGAGCTCCTCCGCAGTCAGGTCTGCCTCTAGGGCCGCCACCTCGGACTGAGCCAGCACCGGCATAGCAATGTCTCTAAGGAAAGCCAGATTGTCCACAACGGTGGATGAGGCCTCCGGTGTGTAAATCTTTTTGTAGTGGTCCGACAGGGCCTCCGCGATTTGCCGCGGCTCCGACGTGAAATCCCCCGTTTCCAACTGGATCCGCGCCACCCACCTCGCCGCACGTTCCCTTTTCTCAAGCCAGGCTAACAATCTACCCGCCTTATCCCCTAGTTCGTAGATCGTATGCTGCGTTGTGACATGTCTAGCCCGTGCCGCCTCCCAAAGATAGGACTTCTATTCTTGCTGCGCCATGAGTACTCTGCGTGTGGTGTCGTCGTCCGCATGTGCGGCATGGTCGGCCTCTGCCTCAGTCACCCCCTGTTCAAGCTTGAGTACCGCTAGCCGTTGGGTTTTCTTGTGGTCAGCTACCATCGAAATCGCCTGTCCGCGAAGGACAGTTTTGTACGCCTCCCACAACGTCGTCTGACTTGTCACTGAATCCTTGTTTTCTGCGAAATACTGTTTGGTTGTCACCTGAAGGGCTTTACTAATTTTGGGTACTTTGAGATAGCCTGGGTGAATTGGGAATACCCCACGTCTCTGTGGGACAAAGGTTGCAAATGTAATGAGTACTGGAGAGTGGTCTGAGATGCCTCTGGGCAAGTGTGCGACTTCCGTCATTCCCCTCAACCCTGTGGCCGGTGCAAAAATGTAGTCTATGCGAGAGAGAGAGTGTTATGGACCCCCGAGTGAAATGTGTATTGCCTTTCCTCCAGACTGCGAGTTCTCCAGGTGTCTATGAGGCTAAGTGCCTCCGTAAATTCACGCAGTTTGGGAGTGGCACTGCCGTGGTCTCTGGTGGACGACCTGTCCATTGACGGATCCATCGTCGCATTAAAGTCCCCACCTAAGATTAGCTCCCCGTGTGGTAGCGACAGCAGGAACTCTCCCAACGCCCGGAAAGTATCCTGATGGAGTGTCGGGGGGGATGTACACCGTCACTAAGTTATACATTTTCCCTTCCCATTGGCAGGTCAGTGCCGCGAAGCGACCCTGGTCCTCTCTACAGGAGTCAGCAGTGATCAGGGGGAAGTGCTTATTAACTAGTATGCCCACCCCGCGGGAACCTGACGTGAATTCAGAGTGTACCACCATTTTAAACCCCCATCTGTCCAGTGCCTTCGTAGTCGTGCCCACCAAATGAGCTTCCTGCAAGAGTGCCACTGCTGGCCCCTTGCGCTTGAGGTATTGTAGGACCAGCCCCCGTTTAATTTTATCTCCCAATCCATTCACATTCCAGGACAAGATGCTGAACAAGGGGCTGGGTGGTTGCGTATTCCCCACAGTTGAGATAGTAGTTGCCTCCAAGGTGGGTTTTTGCTTTTTCCCCGTCATGTAGGGTAGTAGAAAAGTGGCTGAACCTGTACACTCCTCCCCCGGTCTATAACAGGCCTAACTTGCAGAAATCGCCAATGTGTAGTTGCAATACTCATAACATAACATAAAACAACTTTTCCGTGATACCTCCATCCCCCACCCCCCTCCCTGCCTCCCTGCCCATCGGATTTTGAACTACCCGCCACCCCAACTTAGCTGAGTGCTTAGATCCCATAACTTGGTACTTGCGTGTGGGGGAGGAGCTGCTCCCTGCCCGTCACCCGCCCCCTGCACCACATTTATGTCTATGCGAGAAACCAGTTATTGAGGACAGCAAAGTTCAAGCATGCAGCGCCCCTGTAGTGGCCGTGCCTCCTGCAACCGCGGGGGCCCATTCGGTACTCCACTCCACATTACTCTCCTAAGTCCAGTCGCTCCCCTTCTGCTTCAGTCCAGTGGTGTGCCCCTGTAATCCAAGCCAGCGTCTTCCAGAGACCCAGAATGGTGTCGTCGATCACGCCCCGCGCGGCCTGTATCTCTCGCCGGGCTCCACCCCTTCAGCCGTGGCCTCCGTCGGCGTGGTGAAGAACCATGTTCGTCCCTCCGCTTCCACCCGTAGCTTTGGCTCATGGGGGGGGGGGGGGGGGGGGGGGGAGACGGTACGCGCCGCCTGCAGGATTGCGTCTCTGTCCCGTAAATTATTTTAAAAAGCGCCAGGATCGGGTGCGGAGCCCCCGGTTTTGGCCGTCCTCTGGGCACCTGATGCGCTCTTTCCACGGAGAAAAATTTTGACAGCCCACGTGGCTGCAGCTGGTCCATGATAAGTTTTTCTACGAAGAGGTCCAACGCCGGCCCCCGTTCGCTCTCCGGCACACCCACGACGCGTACATTGTTCCTTCTGGACCTGCCTTCCTGGTCATCAAGCTTTTCCAATAGCTGCTTTTGGACAAGTTCCAGCGTCTGTATCTTTTTTTTTTTACTTTCCGCCGCATCGCTGGTAAGGGTCGCCGCAACCGATTCCACCTCCGACAGTCTCGTATTCATTTTAGCAAAATCGGCTCTCAGCAACGTTATGTCTGTGGAGATCGTCCCTATTGAGACCTGCATCTGGGTCAGCGTGGCCATGACGTCCCGGAGGGTGATCTCCTTAGGTTTGTCAGGAGGGGGGGGGGGTTGAAGAGAGCCCGCCTGGTCCTTCTGTTATGCTAACTTCTCGAGTTTGGCTTGTGTCCCTCCACGGTGCCCCCTACCTCCCATCCTCCCATCGTGGGCAGTGTGGGTGGGATCTACTCCTGTCGGTCTGGGTCTACAGGAGAATGGGGGGGAGGAGTGCAGCGGTGATCCGGCGGTCGCCGCCGCCTGCCACGGGATCGTCCACGTGCTGCCTGTCGGTTTCACCGCGTATGCCTCCTATACGAGCCACCGCGTTCCAATCACAGGATACCGCTGCAGAGGCTCATCGAGGCTCCAGGGAAGTCCCAGCACCCCTCCGGGTCCTCCGCCGACGGTGAAGGCGCCGCCACACACGTGTGCCGGCTTTCCGTTCCCGCGGTGCCCTGTTACTTGAGTCCGCCCCAGGCAGGTCTCCGACCCCGAGAGGGAGGGAGGGGGGGGGGGGGGGGTGCAATGACACCCCAGAGCTCCGGGGCAGCGTCCGCCGTCTTCTTCCGTACGGGACACCACTGCCAGGCCGCGCGGCCAGAGCCCCTCCTCCGCTCCAGAAGCGGCACCGAACGATACGGGGACGTGCGGGTCTCCCAGAGCGTCACAGCGAGCCCAGCTTCAGGGTGCTTTACCTCGCGTCCACGCCAGCCACCAGGGTCTTGTTTCCGGCGTCAGGAGTCCGAGGCGGATAGGCTTAGGCCACGCCCATGCAGGCATCCAGGGCCAGCAGGCCGCCACCCGAGGCCCCAGCGCTGCTCTCCTCCGCAGGCCGCACACACATTGTCGCGCAGCCCCCCGCCAATACGTCCGCTGCCAGGCGCGTGCCTTTCCCGGCCGGTGCCTCAGGCACTCAGGGGATGCCGCTGAGAGTATTTCGCCGGTTTCGACCAGGATCAGTGTCAGGATGATTGCGGGATCGGGCGTTAGGCACCGGAGCCGCACTAGGCTGCGGCCATCTTCTTCGGCTGCAAGCCACGCCCCCAACAAAACATTTATTAACTGCAGCTCTAACCGATAAGAAAAATTAACTGCGTCTAAAAATGTTACTTCATTTAAATGAGATCAAAGACATGGTGGTCTGCTGACCAGAGTATCAGCATCCAATTAAAAAGTCACAATTTCAAACCTACCTTATTAATATTCATGAGGTACATCAGACTGTGATCCACTCCGAATGGTGACTTAGCTAAACGACCAATAAGTACATAGGTCTGTTCACAAAAATCGGATTTTATTCGCACAAATAGGTGAGCAATTTGATACCACTTTTTGCAAATAAAATGTTAGTACATCCAGTCCAAATTTTCTCCCACAATACACTTGTCTTAAGGCTCGGAAGCTCAAATAATTGGCACAAGGCCCAAAGAGCTCTCTTACTTCAAATGAGAAAAGGACTTTCATAGCAACCAAATATAAAAGGGTGGTTAAAAATATTGCACAGAACCAATCAGAACGCTTGAGGAGAATTACCAACCTAAACAGTCCACAAACCCTTTAACAGAAAAACCAGGCAGCCTAACAGTTAGACACACACAAGTTAAAAAATAAAATACAGCTCACCAAAACTGTTTGTGAGAAACTGGGTTTCTGTTGCAGTAAACCTTCCCCCCCCCCCTTTTTTTTTGTTGCCAGACTACTGATGCTTTTTGACTTGATGTGCTCTGGGGCCCTGCCAATCAGGACCCAAGGGCCTGTGTTCTTTCCCCAAAACAAAACCCAATTGACAGCTCTGGCCACAGGTAGGTCCCTGGTAAATGGTACCCCATGTACCCAGGACACTGACCAGAGAAGGCTCCTAAGGGCTGCAGCACCAATTGTGCCACCCTTAGAGGCCATGTACCCTGGCACACTGACACACACTGCCTTTGCAGGCTGAGTGTCTGGGTGCAGAACAAAACAGACGACATGGCACACATCCCTGTGACCCATGCCCACAAACCACTGCCCTGGCATACATCAGTCACCCCTCTAGCTGGGTGCCCTGTGCCAATGGTGAGGGTACAGGTGCATGAGCCCTGTGCCCCTACAGTGCCCAGGTCATTACGAACTCCACAGCACCATAATGGCTGCACTGAAGACTGGGAAGTTTGGTATCAAACTTCTCAGCACATTAAACCCACTCTGATGCCAGAGTGGGATTTAATGTAAAATGTACAGAGGGCATCTTAGAGATGCCCCCTGAAACTCGACCAACTCCCAGCGACCTGAGTGGCTGCGCAGGCTGCCACCATCAGACATGTTTCTGGACCCCTGGGTCAGGAGCTTGCTGCTCTTGGGGGCCTGAAACAATGCACATCCTGGGACGAGGTGCCAAGCCTCCTCCCCCAGGATGGGCAGGACTTACAAAGCGAAGCTTCAAAGGCATGCCACCTTTGTGAGCTTCTCCAGACCACTTGCTGTACTCAGCAACTGGTCCCCATTGGTTCTACCCCCCACTTTGGGCGGGAGACCCAGCGGGAAAAACAAAGTGAGGCAGAGAGGTGTGCTCACCTCTGCCAACTTCACCCCTAAGGTGGGGGAGGCGAGGTGAAGCACAACCTCGAGCCCCCGCCATCTTGAGAATGGGGGGACCCAGCCAACCAGGAACAGGCTCCTGCCCCCCCCTCCCACTGGAGAGTGGCAGAATAGGGGGTGTACCCACCCCAGGGAAGGGACCCATTGGTCCCTGCCATTTACCTCCCTGTAACGCCCCTAAATTTAGTATTTAGGCGCACCCTGAACCTTCCTACCTCAGATCCAGCAAACACAAGAAAAGAAGGACGAGAAGCCATGCAGAGCTAACAAGATAACGACGCCCACTGGCTTGGCCCCAGCCCTACAGGCGTGTCTACCCTTGAACCTGCTCCAGCAAAATCCCGGCGTGTCCAGCAATCTCAAAAACCCCAGAGGACCTGCCTGCATTCACTCTCCAAGCTGTTTCTCCTGTGAACACCGGACGTGTTTGAACTGCAGCTTCTGATGCCAGCCAGAAACCGCAAATCCAGCACACACTGCACCCCCCGAGCCCGACCTGTGTTTGAGTGAACAAACACCACGAGGGGGTCCCCCCGGCAAGCCAGACCCGAGATCCGGCGACCCCTGACCTGCCTCAAGCCTCCAGACGACGCCTACAACCTCAATCCAGGAGACCCCCCCCCACTGCAACCAGAGCGGGTAAGAATATCCGACGTCTGAAGGCACCCCTGCACCAGACGCCGTGGGGTGATCCTGACCCGAGATCCGGCGACCCTTGACCTGCCTCAAGCCTCCAGATGACGCCTGCAGCCTCAATCCAGGAGACCCCCGCTACTGCGAACAGAGCGGGTAAGAAAATCAGACGTATAAAGGCACCCCTGCACCTGACGCCCCACAGCCTTGTGTGCCCAACCCAGTGGTGCCTGACCATCCCTCTGCATTCCAACTTACCCCTCGAAGTGGTGGTCACTCCTGGAAGATCTTCGTCCCAGAGCCTGTAGTGTTTCTTTGTCCGGGAGAATCTCCATTGAAGTCAACAAGGCACCCGACCTCAAAACTGCACCCTGCACCCGGCTGCCCTAGCGCCGCTGAGGGTGCCCCTTTGGTGCGAACTTGGTCCCCAACGTGCCCTGAGCTTAACCCTAGGAGCTTTGCTCCCACAACCTCATGGCCTGCTTGCCAGCAGCCACCACCCGGAGCAACACTATCCTCCATAGGATAACATTGGGCCTCAACACTCTGCACCCTGCCGCCCTAGTGCCACTGGGGGTGAAACAGTAGTGCATCACTGACCCTGGGGGACCCCCGAGTCAGACCCCAGAACCCTAACTCAAAAGACCGATTACTTACCTTGAAACCGATAACTCATTTTTCCTCGTAGGATAACATTGACACTTTTTCTCTCAAAAAAAGTGTCGACTATTGAAAACTGCAAATATAACTTAAAAATCAGCCGATTAACCAAAATGCATTTTCTCAACTGTTTTCAAGAAATGTCCCAGTGCTGAATCCAGGATCCAGCACATAGTTAGAAAAAATAGTGATAACATAACTTACCTGCTAAGTGAATTTCCACCCATAGGATAACATTAGTGAGTCTATGTGAAAACGTTTGTCAACTTTTGAAATACAAGAATATTCTTTAAAAATCGTACAAACAACAAAAACGTAATTACTTACCTGTTTTAAGTAGATGTCCCAGTGCTTGCTGAATCTAGGAGTCCAGCACTGGATTACAAAAGTAACTTACCTGCTTAGTGAATTTCCTCTCATAGAATAACATTGGCGTTTCTACGTGAAAAAGTTTGTGTCAACTTTTGAAATACAATAATATTTCTTAAAAATCATACCTTTAACCAAAACGCATTTACTCACCTGTTTTCAGGAAATGTCCCAGGGCTGAATCTAGGATATATGCTTGTTTTATTTTAGAACCAACAGTTGGAATTAAAATATACTTTCTCAGAATGAGATGCTTTTTGTAAATACTTTTGCAATATGCAATTGACTTTTCTAAACAGTTACAAGTGGTTGCAATAGGCAACACTATTTTAAACACAATAATGCATTGAGTTCAATGGAAGTTTCATGTTATTCGCCACAGATTACTTTTAGGATTACTTTTGGAATTCCAGGACTGGATCCTAGATTCAGTCCTGGGTCAGTACTTGGAATCAAGGGATAAAAGTCGACTTACTTACTGTGATAATTTTTAGACAATATTTTGCCATTTTAAAAGTTGACACTTAGAAAATATTTCATAGAAAACAGTCAATGATTCCCTATGGCAGAAAATTCAAGTTACAGGTATAGTATGTTCTCGTTACTTTTGTAATCCAGAACTGGGTACCTAGACTCAGTACTGGGACCTTTATCCAAAACAGGTAAGTAATTACGTTTTCAGATATTACATGATTTATAAAGAATATTTAAAGATTGCAGAAATTGACACTTAGAAAAAATTTCACAGAAAAACTGTCAATGATTTCCAATGGGAGAAAATTGGGTTACTGGTAAGTACAGTTGTAAGTATTTTTCAGAGTCAGTGCTGGGCACCAAGATCCAGCACTGGGAGCTCACCTAAGAGCAGGTGAGTATTTTCGTTTTCGTTACTCGGCTGATTTTTGGTGAATATTTAAGATTTGAAAAGTCCACACTTAGAAGAAATTTCAGGAAAAAGCCAGTCAATGTTACCCTATGAAGAAAATAGAGTTAAAGGTAAGTACTCGACTGGCAGAGTTGAGGTTCTGGGCATAGACTCAGGGGTCCCCCAGGGTCAGGTAGGTACAGTTGGATCACCCTCAGCGACTCTAGGGCGGCCGGCTGCAGAGAGAGTTAGGCCCAATGTTATCCTATGAGGGATAGGGGGGCCTTGGTTGGTGGCTGCTTACCAGCAAGCCACGCGGCTGTGGGAGCCGGGCTCCTGGTCACTCACTTGCAAGTGGTGAAGTAGGTAGGTGTAGAGGTTGCACTGCCAGGGCCACTCGGGCCTGAAATTGGTTTCAATGGTAAATCTCCGGTTTTGAAAAAGACTGCAAGCTCGGGGACGAGGATTCTTCAGATGCCACCACCACTTTGAGAGGTAAGTGTCAAGTCCCCACACCGCTTACCGTTAGTTGTGTGGAGTAATTCCGCAGGGGCGACGTGAACAACCCCCTCCAGTACCCTTCGCCCCCCAGATAGGGTGGATACTACCTAGGACCACAAGGGAACCGGTGGAGGCAGCCAGAGGAGACGTGGACAGCTGGTGAAGATGCCTTGAATCCACTGGGGGTCTGATGGTGGGTGTAGCCTAAAACATGAAGCACATGGGTATCACACACCTCGTCAAGAATGAATGAATGAATGAATGAACATTTGTAGAGCGCATGGCTACCCGGAAGTGTCCCAGCGCTATGGATATGATCAAGGACCAGGAGGCGAAGTTAAGGAAATAGCAGAGTCTTTAGTTTTTTACGAAAGGCCAGGTGATTAGTAGTTGTCCGAAGAGGGAGTGGGAGAGAATTCCAAAGCTTGGAGGCATTGTAGGAAAACAGCCGCCCTCCGCTTCTAATCCTTTGTATTCTGGGAATTTTTACCAGATGAAGATGATCGGATCTTAATTCCCTAGTAGCTTTGTAGCGACTGATAAGGGATGAGTTGATAGGAGCGCCTATCCCAAGTAATGTTTTGTGCACAATGCATAGAGATTTGAATTTAATGCGGTCCCGCACGGGGTGCCAATGAAGGGATTGAATTGAGGGCTTGGCTGATTGTCTGGATGAGGAGCCTGTAAGTATTCTGGCTGCGCAGTTATGAACTAATTGAAGGTTGGAAATAGCAGATGCCGGGGAGCCCAGATAAAGAGCATTTCCATAGTCCTGTCTTGAAAGAATAAAGGACTGCACCATTACTTTTTTTGCTGAGGGGGGCAGGAGGGGGAGAACCTTGCGAGCCATTCTCAGCAATCCAAAACAAGTAGCTGCAGTTTTCCTGGCCTGAACTCTAAAACTCAGGTCCTTGTCCAGCCAAATGCCCAGGCTCTTGATCTCGGTTTTCGGGGAGGGAGGGAGACCCATAGCGGAGGGCCACATGAGGTGTGGCTGGAAGCAGTGCGGATTTCCTAGTACCATCATCTCAGTTTTTCCCGCATTGAGTTTAAGCTGGGATAGATCCATCCATTTCGAGATTTTTCAGGCAAGAATGAAGGTTATTAGCGTGAGGATCAAGAAGATTGAGGGCAACCACTAGTGGAGTATCATCCGCATAAGTCACTATGCAGATGCCTGAGGGGGCTACGATGTCAGCCAGGGGGGACATCTAAATATTGAAAAAGACGAACGTAACCGACAAGAGGAGATGTTATAGTCACCTGGGGTGTAGCACTTCTAGGAAGGTTTCGGCTTGGGGGTAAGGGAAACAATGTCCCGAACAGCACTTAATGAGGGCACTCCAGTGCCGAGTGATCATACAATCGAGGACATACCAGGAACACCAAAACCCCTCAGTTGGTGCTGAGTGATCTTACATAGAACGCTTTCCAGCAGGGTCCTACTTGCGTACGTATGGGGGAAGAAACAAGCCCCCGTGATACCCACGGGACGCGTGGTGCAAGAGGAAATGTTCGAGTGTTGTAGTTTTTCAGGTGCCAGGCGGCTCCGTGCCTCTGCACGAGCCGTAAAAGGTGACTGAACGCGCTCCAGTACCGGAATGACAAAGATCCTGTCAGTTCCGTGGAGAGTGCGAGCTGTAAACTAAAGACTGAGGCGGCTCCGGGCAAGGTACGTAACCTCAAAAGAACTGAAAGTGCGCTCCTGCACCAAGGTGCCGAGATTAGTGCCCGCCTCGCGCTTGAGCACGAGTGGTGCAGTAAGTTTAGGGCGACCCCGTGCTTCTGCACGGGCCGCAAGTGTGCCCTAACACGCTCCTGCGCCAAGGGGATAAGCAACTGAAAGTGCGCTCCTGCGCCGAGGGTAAAGTAATGGTGGACTTGACTTGCCTTGCAGAACGCTCCAGCGTGGAGCGATACGAAGGTAGCGGCAGAGCCGGTACACCCACCACTTGGAATCCAGGGATCGTTGGCGCCCTTGCGCAGTTCGGACGACGGTCCCGTTGCTGATCGAGCAACGCTCCTGCGTAGGCTCGGGACGGCAATACGAAGCCCAGAGTTCGTGGGCTTCGCGGGTGAAATAGACTGGCTCCCAGAAGTGCTTTGTCATTGGTTCGAGGTGGGTCACGTCTAAAAACTAGACCGCTGACCCTCCTCGATAGTTCCCAGGGTGCGCAGGCGCGCGCATGGGCACAAGATTCTGCACGCCAGCCATAGCAGCAGGAGGAACGACGTGACAGTAAGTTGGGTAGTTGGAGGATAGGTAGGTACCCCGCGATTGGGCACAGGGGGCCGCGGGGTGCCGCGTGCAGGGGTGCCTTTTGGTTTTGTGAAATCTTACCCTCTGTTGATCGCGGTAGGGGGGGCACCTTGTTCTGAGGCTGCAGGCTTCTTCAGGAGTGTCGAGGGAGGTCCTTGGGTGCCGGACTCGGGGTCACAGTCGTCGTGGGGTCGTCCTCGTGGTCTTTGCTCACTCTGGCACTGGCCAGGCTTGGCTGGTGCAGAGTGTGCTGGGTTCGCGGTTCCGGGCTGCTGCCAGGGATTAGAAGTAGGTTTTGAGTAGAGCCTCTACTCATGGGAGTCCCAGGGGCTTAGAGCCAAAAGGTAGCTAGGTCCTCCGGGGTTTGTGAGGTTGCTGGCCACAAGAGATGCCGGGTTGGAGCAGGAGCAGGTTCAAGGGTCGACAGGCCGGTAGGGCTGGGGCCAAAGCAGTTGGTGTCTTCCTCTTCTTAGCAGCTGCAGGGCAGGTCTTCTTTCTTGTTGCTCTTCTTTGTAGTTTGGAATCTGGAATCTGGGGAAGGAAGGTTCAGGGTGCCCCTAAATACAAGATTTAGGGGCGTTACAGGTAGGTGAAAGGCAGGGGCCTATGGATCCTGTCCTGGGGTGGGTACACCCCCTATCCTGCCTCTCTCCTGTGGGAGGGGGGCAGTAGCCTAATCCTGATAGGGTAGGGCCTCCCATCTTCAAGATGGCGAGAGCCCGGAGATGTGCTTCACCTCGCCTCCCCCACCTGAGGGGTGGGGTTGGCAGGCTGGCACATCCCCTGTCCTAATTTGGGGTTTCCGGCCAAGCTTCCCGCCAGAGTGGGGGGTTGCAGTGGCCTGGGGAAGCTCTCAGAGGCGGCATGCCTTTGAAGCTTCCCCCTGCCCAACCTGGGGGAGGAGATTTAGCACCTCGCCCAGGATGTGCATTGTTGCAGACCCAGGAGAGCAGGGGCTCTCCTACCCAGGGGTCCAGCAATAGGTCTGCTGTGTGGCAGCCCAGGCAGCCTCCGAACAGACGTGGATTGTAGGTTTAGGTTTCAGGGGGCCTCTCTAAGATGCCCTCTGTGGTGCTTGGTACATTAAATCCCACACTGGAATCAGTGTGGATTTAATGTGCTGAGCAGTTTGATACCAAACTTCTCAGTCTTCAGTGCTGCCATTATGGTGCTGTGGAGTTCGTGTTTGACAAGCTCCCAGCACCATATACTCTTAGATGGCAGCACTGCACTTACAGGACCCAGGAATGGACCCGGGTACTGTAGGGGCACAGGGCTCCTGCCTCTGTGCCCACACCACTGGCATAGGGCACCCAGCTAGAGGGGTGGCTGATGTATGCCAGGGCAGTGTAGGTTGTAGCCATGGCACACAGGGATGTGTGCCACGTCAACTCTGTTTTGTCTAGTATCCAGACACTCAGCCTGCAAGAGCAGTGCGTGTGTGTGTGTGTGTGTGTTAGGGTACAGGGCCTCTAAGGGTGGCACAATGAGTTCTGTAGCCCTTAGAGGCCTTCCCTCGTCACAAGGCCCTGGGTACCTAGGGTACCATTTACCAGGGGCTGACATGTGGCCAGGGTTTGCCAATTTGGGTTTTGGCTGTTAGGCAGTTTTTAGGTAAGGAACGTGGGCCCTGGGCACCTCATTGGCAGGAGCCCAGGGCACAACAAGGAAAAGTGCATCAGTTATTAGGCAAAAAAAGGAGGGGGGTTACTGCAACAGAAACCCACTTTCTTACACATGCCACTACAGGACCCCAGGCATAGAAGTGTATCCATCCATTTTAATAAGCACACAGGTAGCTGATAATTTGGGCAATCCTCGGCCCGTTATAAAGCGATAACACTATATGGGAAAAGGCAGAACGAGCAATGCTTATTTGCTAATCGTATGACAAAGCGGATTTTAGCAACTAAGCTAACAGATGCACGAGTGACCTTTTGGAATCGGTCAGCTTGTGGCAGCATCTACCTTACTGGGAGCGAGCCGACGCACGCGCGCGGCCACGCTAATTGGAAACAGATTGCCCCTGCGCGCCGCTGCTCTCTCCCGCAAGGTGGAAGCCGCCACAAGCACGAGTGCTTGAAAAGAGGTGACCAATTCCAAATGGTCATCACCTAGATCAGCGCATAAGCGCTGCCTAGGCGAGACCTAAAAAAAAAACTAATACCATTATTGAAAAGGAGGAATCACAAATTCCTGCTATGCATGAGGGAAACAAGATTCTGTTCCTTCAAGGTGCTCCAATAAAAACAACCCAAGTACTGTGAAGATGAAAAAAACAAACAAAAAATGAGAACCAATAAAAGTAAACACATCTAAGAAAGGACCCTGATAAACACAATCTAACAATTATTTTTTTCGCATTAAGCCATCTTGAAATAGATGTGCAAGGCTTAGAAATATATATTTTACAATGGCAGTGATAGTGCCTGAGTAAACAAAACAAAAAAAACCTGAAACAATACAGTTAAAAACGAATTGGTTCAAGCTTTAATATGGCCAGGCCCACTTTCTTCTCTGGAGTCCTTTGCATACTGCACACAACTGGGTAAGACTAACCTCCGCCCCTTGTGTCAATCATCTTTCAGGTTGTCAAACCTCTTGACTCGGAGCAGACTTACAACTTTCAAAATGGCAGAAAAAAAAAATCCTCAAAGGAAAGCTCTTGTTTTTCATCTCTGCACCCTTAATTTTATTTCCTATAGATGGATCTTTGTTAAACTTAACTCACTATGTAGATTTGAGGTTGTTTTTTTAACGCAAATCTTTTCAATTGAAATGCTGTTTATACTGTATGAAATCATCAACCAACTTTTTTTTTTTTTTTTTTAACAGAATCTGCTAGCGGATTTTTTCTTACACAAAGTTAATAACCTAGAACATTCTGGAACCGCTAACGTCTCAGAGATTAAAGACAAATCTTGCACAAAAGATGCAATATATTCAGCCTATTTATTGGATTTTCTTTTTAGACGGTCTTGCCAGGCAAAACTGGATTGCCAATTTGAGTGGAGATGATTAAAATAGAAGTTAAACCAGAAATGCAAAAATAGCTCAGTAACGTTATTAAACAGTCTCACCACCACAAAATGAAACAAGCATTTGAAATGCAATAGGTCTCGCATTAGTGAAACTTTGAGCTATTTGCATTGCAAATGCTAATGTTTGTTATTTTATTATTTTGGTTAAAAAAATATAACAGCAGTAGCATAAGTACTTAAAGATATTTCACTAAGCAAGACAAGGGTGCAGTACCACAGGCCGTTTAGAATTGCATTAAGAGTGCAGTACCTTATGTGGCTAATAAAGGTCCCTTTGCAACTCCGCATGGAAACCTAGTAACAGCCTGTGGTACTGCACCCTTTTTATTACTTATGCTACTGCTAGGATATTTTCTAACAAAAACAAAAAATAGCATTTGGAACGCGAATAGCTCAAAGTTTCCCTAATAGGAGACCTATTACATTGGAAATGCATCTTCCCTGCCCAGGGTGCGATACCACTCAGCACACCCAAAACTAACCCTAAGGCAGAGATCTCCGCTTCACCCGCAGTGTGAGAAGTTGGCCTGGTATATGCTGTCCACAAGTTATAGTGGGCACCTTGAGCCAGTCCAAACAACCCCTTATTGATGATAGGTTAAAGACAACCTTTATTGAAAGTTCTCCTTGTGGTAGCTATGGAGAGCAGCCTTCAGGCCAAGTCTTGAAAGAATGTAAAGCAGCTTGTTTTACCAGTCTATAATCTCTTGAATGGCTGAATGAAAGGAGACCACACCAGATATATATATATATATTTTTATATTATCTACTGGCGGTCGCCAGTAGATAGTTATAGTTAGGACCGTGTTTCCATAGGAAATCCGCAACATTCTATTTGGAATAACTTTGGCGCCGGTCGACGAATCCTCGCGAAATTTTCAAAACTAATGGGGCGCTACGCTCCGCTCCTACCCTGAAAGTCTCGGGGGGATTTGTCAAGCGGGGCCTGAGAAAAAAGGGGGGGTCCCAAAACGCGTTTTCCCCATGCATTTTCCCATAGGACCTTTAGTCCGAGCTACAGCCCGAACGGCTGAACAGAATTACTTAAAATTTGGCAGAGAGGTAGTCCTCAGGTCAAGGATGTGCCTTTTGTAGGTCTGGTGTAAATCTGTTCAGTAGGTCCTGAGAAAATAGCATTTAAATCAATATATATATCTGTAAGCGCGCTCCGTGCGCTTACCGTAAGCTTACCGTACGCGTACGGTGCCGTGCGCCAGCTCAATTCTGATTGGTGGTTACATGACTGTAAACATTCGAATCGGTCGAAATCAGGAAGTGTCGGCCGCCATTTTCTGTCTCTCGCACTGAGAAACAAAGGTGGGGAACGTGAAAAGGGTGTGCGCATAGTGAAAAACCAGAAAAAAATAAATAAATAAATACATAACTTAGCATTTAAAAAACCGTACAAATTCACTGAAAAAACCATAGGTTTCACACACGTTATAGTTAGGAATTATCATTTAAAAAACCTTGCAAATTCACTTAAAAAACCATAGGTTTCACACATGTTATAGTTAGCTGTACATTTCACTCGTAAAAAACCAATGAAGTCCTGGAACGCATGGGTTTCGGCCCCCGGTTCCGTGCCATGGTAGCGGTCCTATACGCGCACCCGCGGGCCCGGGTGTTGGTCAACGGGGCTCTCTCTCGCCCGTTTCCCATAGGTCGGGGGACGCGCCAGGGTTGTCCGCTCTCGCCCCTCCTTTTTGCGTTGGCCATGGAACCCCTGGCAATGCTGATTCGCGCGGATCCCGTTCTTCGCGGTTGGGAATGGCCAGCTGTGGCCCCCGATAAGATTGCCCTATACGCGGACGATGTCCTCCTCTATCTTTCCGACCCAGCGACCTCGGGGCCCCGGGTCCGCCGGATCCTCCATCGGTTTGGCCAGGCGTCGGGTCTCCATCTGAACCCAAAAAAATCTGTTCTAGTCCCGCTACACCCGTCGCGGGAATGTTTCGACTGGCAATCAGATATTCCCCTCCGGAGACTCTCCTTTAAGTACCTGGGGATCTGGGTCACCCTCCTCCCGGAACTCTGCTGGGCACTCAATGTGGCTCCAGTAGTAAACAAAGCCAGATCAGATATGCTCCGGTGGCAGGCCCTCCCTTTGAATCCGCTAGGGAGAGTCGCCTTATATAAGATGATGATCCTCCCCAAGTTTCTTTACATGCTGCAGAACACTCCATGCCCCTTTCCGCGCCCGTGGTTCCGGGACCTGGATAAGATGGTGACCAAATTCCTTTGGGGCGGTGGTCGACCTCGGCTGGCCTTGGACCGCTGCAGGGTCCCCTCCTACGACGGCGGCCTAAGCATGACCAACCTCTACCTCTACTATCTGGCCACCCAACTACTGGTGGTCCACGATTGGTTCTCAGGGGGCTGGGGCGACCCGGCTTATCGACTCGAGGTGAACTGCCTCGGGTTCCCCTCCATCCAAAACATGCTCTACGGCACAACGATCCCCCTGTCGCTCCCCGGCGTCGTGCGGGCTCCCTTTCTCGCGTGGCGCGCGGCCTTGCGACACACCAGATGGTCGGGGACGTCCACGCAACTCACTCCGCTTTGGCACGGGACGTGGCTGCGGGAGGTGGTGGGACTCACGGGCTTTCGGCAGTGGGATCTTCTCGGTATCTCCTGTCTGGGCGATATATGGCGTGGAAGCCGCATGTGTTCTTTCCAGGAGCTTCGGACCCGCTTCTCGCTGCAGCCTTCTCAATTCTACCGCTACCTTCAATTGCGCCACGCGGTTCGGGCTCACGTCCCTCTAGATTCCAGACTGCCTTCCCATAGTCCGCCTGAGGCCCAGGTGATGTTGGGGTATCTTGGGAGGGGGGGCATATCCCGCATTTATAAATCCCTAATTAACAATACACCGGTGGATTGGAGCGGGCTAAAGCAGCGATGGGAGGCTTGGGTGGGACCCCTGGATGAGGCGGACTGGAGGGACGCCCTTATGGGCCCTCGGTCGCTTACCACCTCCGCGAGGCTGCGGCTTATCCAACTTTATTACCTCCACACTGCCTATTTGACCCCGGCCCGCCTGTATCGTGCGGGACTCCGCGCGGACGCCTCTTGCACTCGCTGCGGGGAGGTTCCGGCAGATTTTTTCCACATGGTGTGGTCTTGCCCTCGTCTGGGGGACTACTGGGCAGCGATCGAGGCCGATCTAGCGGAGGTCCTGGGTTGGGAGGTCCCCCACGAGCCTAGAATGGCCCTGCTGGGCATCATGGACGGGATGGACGGGTCCCGCAATGAGAAGTACTTCCTCACCACTGCCCTTATGGTGGCTAAAAGAGACATAGCGGCGGCGTGGTCACAGCCAGACCCGCCCAGAGTGGCTACCTGGAGTAGAGGGGTGGATTGGTGTGCAGCTCAGGAGCGGTCGCTATACACTGCACGGGGCTGCCCAAAAAAATTTCGCAAGATATGGGGGAAATGGTTGGGGGGCCTGCTTTGAAGGGTGGGTGCGCAGGGGGGGGGGGGGACGGGGGATGGGAGGGGGCGGGAGGGTTTTTGCACTTGCCTGTTGATGCTTTCCTGATTGCCGATACTGATGCCTTGTTCACTGCACTGCTGTATATTATTCCTGATATTGTTCTTTATGCCGCAAAACACAATAAAAAGAAGTTTATCAACAAAAAAAAAAAAACCCAATGAAATTCCACGTTATAGTTAGATCAGGTAACTATAACTTGCGCGACCGCAATCCACAATGTGTAATTTCAGATGTCAACATTGATGTCATGAGTGATGTCACTGACCAGGTCATGAGTGACGTCATCAGCAGTTTATTGTGGGCGCGCAAGTTATAGTTACCAGATCTAACTATAACGTGGAATTTCATTGGTTTTTTACGAGTGAAATGTACAGCTGTGAGAAAGTGCCATCTTTCTTGCATGGTATGCCCCCACTTTTTGCTAAATTGCTGAATGTACTTCGATTGAGTGTACCCTGGGTTCCTGCCAATCAGGTGCCCAGGGCCTATGTTCCTTCCTTAAACCACACAAACTCCAAATTGGCAAACCCTAGCCACATGTCAGCCCCTAGTAAATGGTACCCTAGGTACCCAGGGCCTTGTGGCCAGGGAAGGCCTCTAAGGGCTGCAGCACTCATTGTGCCACCCTCAGAGGCCCTGTACCCTTACACACACACTGCCCTTGCAGGCTGAGTGTCTGGGTGCAGGACAAAACAAAGTCGACATGGCACACATCACTGTGTACCATGCCCATCACCTACACTGCCAAAGCATATGTCAGCCACCCCTCTGGCTGGGTGCATTACGCCTATGGTGTGGGCACAGGAGCCCTGTGCCCCTACAGTACCCGGGTCCATTCCTGGGCACTGTAAGTGCAGTGCTGTCATTTAAGAGTACATGGTGCTGAGAGCTTGTCAAACACGAGCTCCACAGCACCATATTGGCAACACTAAAGCCTGGGAAGTTTGGTATCAAACTTCTCAGCACATTGAACCCACACTGATGCCAGTGTGGGATTTAATGTACTAAGCACCCCAGAGGGCATCTTAGAGATGCCCCCTTACAGCTAACTTAAAATCCACGTCTGCTCTGAGGCTGCCCAGGCTGCCACACAGCAGACACGTTGCTGGACCCCTGGGTGGGAGAGCCCCTGCTCTCCCGGGCCTGCAACAATGCACATCCTGGGTGAGGTGAGAAATCTCCTCCCCCAGGATGAGCAAAGGGAAGCTTCAAAGGCAGGCCGCCATTTGGAGTTTCCCCAGGCCACTGCAACCCCCCACTCTGGCGGGAAGCTTGGCCGGAAACCCCATACAAGGACAGGGGATGTGCCAGCCTGCCCACCCCACCCCTCAGGTGGGGGAGGCGAGGTGAAGCACATCTCCGGGCTCTCGCCATCTTGAAGATGGGAGGCCCTACCCTATCAGGATTAGGCTACTGCCCCCCTCCCACAGGAGAGAGGCAGGATAGGGGGTGTACCCACCCCAGGACAAGGACCCATTGGTCCCTGGCCTTCGCCTACCTGTAACGCCCCTAAATCTAGTATTTAGGGGCACCCTGAACCTTCCTTCCTCAGATTCCAGATAGAAAACTACAAGAAGAGCAAGAAGAACAAGGACCTGCCCTGCAACTGCTAAAAAGAGAAGAAGACACCAACTGCTTTGGCCCCAGCCCTACCGGCCTGTCGACTCTCGAACCTGCACCAGCGCGGCATCTCTCGTGGCCAGCAACCTCACCAACTCCGGAGGACCTGGCTACCTTTTGGCTCTAAGCCCCTGGGACTCCCATGAGTAGAGGCTCTACTCGAGAAACCTATTTTTAACCCCTGGCAGCAGCCCGGAACCGCGGACCCAACACACTCTGCACCAGCCAAGCCTGGCCAGTGCCGGAGTGGACCAAGACCCTGAGGACGACCCCACGGCGACTGTGACCCCGAGTCCGGCACCCAAGGACCCCCCCTCGACATCCCGGAGGAAGCCTGCAGCCTCAGAACCGAGTGCCACCCCAACCGCGATCAACCAGAGGGTAAGATTCCCGACGTCAAAAGGCACCCCTGCACCCGGCGCCCTGCGGCCCCCTGTGCCCAATCCCGGGGTACCCACCTAACCTACAACTACCCAACTTACCTCTCGAAGTGGTGGTGGCACCTGAAACCTCCTCGTCCCCGAGCCTGCAGCCTTTTTCCAAACCGGAACATTCCCATTGATTTCCATTGAACGCCAGAAGGCTCAAAAGCACCCTGCACCCAGCCGCCCGAGTGGCCCTGGCAATGCACTCTCTACACTAACCTACTTCCCCACTTGCCCTGAGTAAGTGACCAGGAGCCCAGCTCCCACAGCCGCGTGGCTTGCCAGACAGCAGCCACCAACCAAGGCCCCCCTATCCCTCATTGGATAACATTGGGCCTAACTCTCTCTGCACCCGGCCGTCCCGAAACCGCTGAGGGTGAACCAACTGTACCTACCTGACACTGGGGGACCCCTGAGTCCATGCCCGGAATTTCAACTCTGCCAGTCGAGTACTTACCCTTAAACCGCTAACTTCATTTTCCTCATAGGGTAACATTGACTGGCTTTTTCTTCAAAAATCTTCTAAGTGTGAACTTTTCAAAACTGCAAATATTCACCAAAAATCAGCCAAGTGACAAAAACGAATTTACTCACCTGCTCCTAGGTGAACTCCCAGTGCTGGATCTTGGTGCCCAGCCCTGACCCTGAAAAGTGTTCACAACTATACTTACCTCTAACTCATTTTTCTCCCATAGGAAACCATTGTCTGCTTTTCTGTGAAATTTCTTCTAAGTGTCTATTTTTGCAAATTTGAAATATTCTTTTAAAATCGTACCATTTCTGCAAACGAAATTACTTACCTGTTTTTGATAAGGACCCCAGTCCTGGGTCTAGGTACCCAGTCCTGGATTACTAAAGTAACGATAAAGTACTCTACCTGCAATTTGAATTTCTTGCCATAGAGATCCATTGAATGTCTTCTTTGAAATATTTTCTAAGTGCTAACTTTTGAAATAGCTAAATATTATTTAAAAATCATTACAGTTATTAAGTCAGACCCAAGGCTGGATCTAGGAGCCAGACCTGGAATTCCAAAAGTAATCTGAAAAGTAATTTATTACAAATAACCTGAATTTACCATTGAGGTCAATGCATTGTTATGTTTAGGAAATAGGACTGTTTATTGCAACCAACTGTGACTGTTTACAAAAATCCATTGCTTATTGCAAAAGTATTTATATTCAATCTCTCATTCTGAGAAAGTATATTTTTACCCCCTTGTGGTTCTAAAAATAAAAACAAGCATATATTTTATATATATAAACCATTGGCCTAGAGTTCAGTTATTGAGTGTGTGAAACCATTTGCTGACTGAGTGTGTACAATAAATGCTTTACACTGTCCTCTGGTACTGCCTTACTGCTCGACCAAGCTACCACTTTTGAGAGTAAGGTCATACCTAACTTTGACCTATATCAGCCTCTGGGGGACTGTGGACTCTGTACACCCTGTACCTATTAGGGAACAGTATATACAGAGCCACTTTCTCACAACAGCCAACTATAACATGTGTGAAACCTATGGTTTTTTAAGTGAATATATATATATTTATTACCAAACACACCCCTCTAGTCTCTTTATGAGGCTAGAAGCAAAAGCACATAAGTTACACTTCAAATATAACAATAACATAGCACAAATACACGTTAGGCCCTAGGGGCGGACAGAACCATATACTAAAAAAGTGGTATAAGAACCACGACTTAACTAGACACAAGGCCTAGAGCATCGCTGGGACCCCAAGGAACCACCCAAGGTAGTGACACAGGGGACCCACGGGGGCAGTGTGAGAACACAACTGCGAGCTCCCGTTAGATTTATAGAGTTTAGGGACACTTAGAAATGGAATAGGACCAAACCCTCTTGGACTTAAACAGTTCTAGGGTCAACACCCACGAGAGCACCGGAGTACTCAAGTTACCTCACCCAGGGAAGCCGGGTGCATAGGTGTCAAATGGTCTTGGGTCGTGTCGTCGTTTTCAATGGAAGCTGGCGAAGAAGTGCTGCTGCCGGGAAGATGCGAAGTGTCGGAAGAGATCCACGCCTGGATCGAATATGTGAAGAACCTGAAAGAAGAGGGGACAGAGTCAGGGTCACTTGCCAGTGACCAGGGGCACGATAGTCGAATGCCCACCGATGTTGGGTGCTTCAGGTGAGATGAGGGGAAGCTGGACTCTTCAGCCATGAGGACCAGGAGGCGTCAAGGACGACCAGGAGCTGGATTCGAGCTGACTTGGTGCTTGGATTGGACACAACAAGCCTTGGCAACAGCAACCCAAGGAGAAAGATGCTTCGGTACGGACCAGCAAGGTCCGAGGGACTCCCCAAGCGAGGAGGAGTGAGGGCACATCTGGAGCAACCAGGGAAGCCCAAGGACAGTCAGAGTTACCTTCACAGGGACCCACCAGTCGATAGACCAGGGTTTGCGAAGGGACCTCGAGAGGAATCACAAAATGGCAGCCCACCGGTCATTCGAAGTGGGTAGGCCGACAATATTCGGTGGATTCTCTGCTCGGGGTCTGGGCTACAAGTAACCCAATGCGCAGTCTCAGGGGACGTCGAGAAGCTGATGCACTTGCAAATGTGCATGGTGTCCAGGGGTTCCGGTTCCATGGTACCACGGTACCCACGAGGGCTATGGGTGTCAGCTTTGCTGGGGACTTGGTTCGGCCTCTGGGAAGTCTGGAAATCCACCTCTGGTGTTGCAAAGTCTTCAGCGTCCGGGGGGAGCTTAGGAGAGGCAGACCGGACAGATGAGTCTTTGGTGCCTGCCAAGCAGGGGAGTAACTCCTTTACTCCAAGGGAGATTCTTCAAGTCATCTGGCGTTGAACAGATCTTCGAAGTTAGAGTATTCAGTTTCAGAGTTTCATCCAGGGATATCTAAAATTCTGGTTACAGAGGTTCCTTCTTTATACCCAAGGAAGGGGTTGGACTAACTCAGGGGACCCACCTATGGGAGGGTTTGGAAAGAGGGGTGGCTACACCTATTTCCTTTGTCCAGTTTCATGCCAGAGCAGGGGCTGGTAGCCCCTGAACTGGTTTGAGCTGGACTATGCACAGGGACACCAAATATGCCCCCAGTGCAGGACTTCAAAGCACTCCGAGTGTGCTCCCACCCAGCCCCAATACACATAAGCCTGTCTGGGAGGTGGAAACATCTCCCTGTGACAGGAAACCTATTGTCCAGGCCTCCCCTGCCGGAGTTTCGTACAGCAGCAGGAGGGCAGACTTGTGTCTGTGGCTGCAGCATCCATTTTGTGATGCCAGGGCTCTTTCAAGCGGTACCGGGTATACCGGTGCTGTCATGTCTCTCCCTCTAGAAGGGTGGGATCATACTCACACACCAGTTACTGGTGTGGGGGTATGATTCCAAGGTGTTTGCACTTAAGAGTATATGGTCAGGCTGCATCACAGAAAACCCCAGAGAAGAGATTCTGAAGGCTGCAGAGGGGCTCTGCTCATGCATGGGCACCCTCTCACACAAAACCAAGCACCCTGCCTTCAGGATTGATAAGGCCTGCCATAGGGGTGACTGATAGGTTTCTATGTGCAATGATAGGTGAGATAGTGAACCTATATCTCTGTAAGGGGTGCATGCACCACCTTACCCAGGCTGCAGTAGCAGACCTGTGGTGTCATTTTGGAGGGCTTCCCAGGGGTGGCATAATACATGATTCAGCCCCTGGTAGGCCTCTGGGGTACCTATGCCCTGGGTCCATAGTATACCATATACTAGGGACTTATAAGGGCACCCCATAATCCAATCTGTGGTGTACCTAAGGTACTAGGAATCAATTTAGAGAGGAAGCAGCGAGGTTGGGGTCCTGAATAGCAGGGCCCCAGCCAGATTTAAGTCGAAAAACAGTGTTACAGCAGCAAAAAGTGGGGGTAACCATAAGAAGCAGATCCTACTCTCCCACACGCGGTGTGTGTGGAGATTTGCCTACTCAGCGTTCCGTGGAGAACCTAGAGTAGGCAAATCTCCACAGCAGAGCGGAGTTAACCAGCCCCCGCCTCCGCCCCCCCTTACTAAGAATGTATTAAAAAGACATTAAAAGGTAAAATAATAAAGACTTACCTTGACTGCGGCTTCCCCGGGCTGCTGTCTTCTTCTTCCTCGCCGTCTCAGGGTGATCTGCGTATGCGCCCGCGCATAAGCATTCCTTGCGAGAAATGCGCATGTGCGGGCGCATATCACCCGAGACGAGGAAGGAGGACGGCAGCCCGGGGACACCGCAGTCAAGGCAAGTCTTTATTATTTTACCTTTATTGTCTTTTTAATTAATTCTTACTAGGGGGGGGTGGAGGCGGGTGGTGTAGCGGAATTCCACGGAGTTGGTTCCCAACTCCGTGGACCTCCGCGTAGTCCCGCTCCGCCCAGGGTTACCCAAAACACTTGCTCCCTTGTCCAACTGCATTTCTTGACACTGAATCCTTTAGGGACTGGAAGTATTTACGCAGCCGATTCAATGAGCTACATGAAAGAAGCTAAGTGAACGATAGATCACAGAAACATCTTTTGGAAAAGCTGCCAACACACAAATGTGCCCCACCCCAGTGAAAGGCGGTAGCCAGAGGGCCGAAACAAAATGGAACCAGGCCAATTGTCAAATACTTTAAAATTAAGCCCCAGGACCCAAGTGCACCATCGACAGGGAACGGGGGAAGACTAGCAAGTTTATGTATAGTTTGTCTTAACTTTCGCATTTAATTCACGGTTTACTTTATGTCCATGTGCAACATCTAAAAAGGTACCAAGTGGAGCATTGGCATCGGAGCCACCGTCAGCCATTCCATTTTTTTGGTTAATCCAACACAAATCTGCTTCGCAGGCATGAAAGGGCAAGTAACACAATCACGATTACAGCTGGTCAAAAAACTAACTTGCAGAAGGTATTTATAATGTTCTTGCTCTCCACAACTCTGTACTTGCTGAAAATTTCACTGCAGAAACTGGTGGCTTGTTCCAACTATCTTGCCGATGTCGTTAAGGGTTTTATTTAGTTTTGTTTACCCCTACACTCAAAAGCATTTCCTCCTTCCCTCCTTGTTAATTATTATTAGTTAACACGTTGAGTATTTGGGGTTAAAATACCTACTAGCAAACTCTGCTGCTTAGTTTTAACATTCTAAAATAAATATAATTAACTTAACCCCACGCCCTATATTCTCGGCATCCTTATGAAGCAATAACGCATTGCTAACCCTGCTTTGTGTGTCGTGTGTTTTTAATTGCTGCTCAGAGTGAACTAGATGTGCGGTTTGCGTGTCTTTTCCCAAAATTAAGAGAAACCAGTCGGTCACTGATCACGCACAAATTAATGTACCTACAAAGATGTTTTCCTTTGTAGTTTATAAGATGCTCCATGGATGATAAGGCTGTGCAAGCAGTGCTTGAAATGGAAAAACAGATGTGCAGGTATTCTGTAGCAACTTTGGAGCTGGGAAACCAAGGTTCGGGGATGCTAGGAGATAATGTGTCGCCAACAATACAAGAATGCCACATCCCAATAAAAACAAGCATTGGCATAGCCAAAGGGTCTCGCCTTTGGGACCTTAAGCGTTTAGCCAGAACTTTTGGCTATGTTGTAGAGCATTGTGGCTGCTGCACATCATGTTGAAAAGTTATAATAAAAAGTGTTTTTGTTACTTTTATACAAACCAAGACAACATTATATACAACTGAACAACCAGATTTAAAAAAAGATTTTAACATGAAAAATGTCTTCTAGTATTTAGGTCTCGCGTAGCGTTGCAACCCGCTGCTTGCTCTGCGAGACCTCTTGTGAGCAAGAAGATATGAGAAGGGGACTTGAAGCCCCGCCCCTCAATTTCATTGGCCAGCGTCACAGTTTATGTAAAACGGTGGCCGCCGATTGAAACGGAGGCTTTTTGGTTGCAGCTCTTTCGCCTTTTTGTTCGGCCCATTCGGACTGGATAGCCTGCTTCACGGCTATCGTGAAGCAATTCCTTATGTTTATAGGGGGCCATCTGTGGTTCTGTAATAGAGGCTTGTTTACTCGCACGGAGCGAGGCAGCAGCGTGTTCATTTTTGCATAGTATTTTCACTTAAAGTGAAAGCGCGATGCTAAAATAAACACGCTGCTGTGTGCGTAATGGCGACAGCTTGTTTATTTTTTTATTTAGGACACTCACTCCAGTGGCGTGACGCAAATTCATAGCTCCCCCTGCAGAATGTGGTGAGGGGGCCCCTCTTACTTTCCAATGGCTCACAAATATTCACGGGCAGACTATGCCACCTTGACTAAAATACGTCATCCGAAGGAGCTCCATTAATACACTGATGGGTGGCTTGCAATCACACGCCTCAGCAACTGCTATAGATCCAAAGAAAGCTGCATTCCATTCCTTCATTTTCTGCCCATTTCTGAAGTCCTGATGGGGAGCGACAATGTGCAAATTTTTAACTCCGGCTTCGATCGCAACAGTCCCGGGGCCCTAAACATGTTGGGGCTTATTTACAAGCCCCTTGCGCCACCAGTACGGTACGTCACTTTTAGCGTAGGCAGAAGTGACGCACCAACGGCTCAAGGGGCTTGTAAATAAGCTCCATTATGCTTTGTTCCATTTTTTCGTCGTTTTGCGTTACATTATGGTGTGCTACGGTATAGGTTTATTTTCTAGTCCAAAGCGGTCTTACTTGTATTATGAATGGCTCTAATTGGCATGACGTCGATAATTATGTAGTGCTATTGCTGTCATTAATGCAGCAGGTGTAGTGGCACCGGGCTCAATTGACGGAGGAGGGCTACTTAATTCAAATTATGGCGCCTTTATCCAGCAATGGTCGCAGTGGGGGTAGCCATTCCTCTTACATTAAAACCCTCACTAATTCACTTCAATTGATTGATTTTAAGGCCACAGGTCATCATGTCTCCAGGGGGTTAATGATGTGGTTGCCTACGTGGCATCAGCCATTGGCGACGTGCATCAGGCTCTAAAGCGTAGGGCAGCGGGAGCCAATGGAGGACTTTTAGTGCTGCAGAGGATCTTCGTGGGAGTTTTAGAACTAGACGTGCCGCAGCATGTTGGACCACTTGTAGTTTCTTTAGTATTGATTTGTTGGCACCAGCCAGAAGGGTGTTGCAGTAGTCAAGGCGCGAAAGAATTAAGGCCACTGCCACTGATTTCCTTGCGGCAATTGGGATCAGATCAAAGAATATTTTTAACGATTTAATAAGGCTAAAGCAGGTCCCTGCTACAGCCGTAGCATGTGGAAGGAAGGAGAGCGTAGTATCGAATTGTACTCCTAAATTTTTAGCTACCTTGACAATGTCAGGTGGAGGTGTTGTTCCTTCAGGCCACCATTTACAGTGCTGGAAAGACATCTTTCCCTATGGGGAAAATTTCAGTTTTGTCGGTGTTAAATCTGAGGTGGTTGTCCCTCATCCACTGTATAACCTTAGATAGGCAGTGTTTAAAATTATGTTCGTCATCTGTCGAATTATTATCCAAAGAAAGGATCATTTGGGTATCGTCTGCGTAGGACATGACTTCAATCCCAAAGCATCCTATCAGAGAGATGAGCGGGGTCATGTAGATGTTGAACAACAGTGGGCTCAATGATGAGCCCTGAGGGACTCCTGTTATGTTGCATTCCACCGAGAGGAAAGTGCCAAGGGTAACCGCTAGTCTGCGGTGGGTGAGGAATGATTTTATCCATTCCAGAACGGTACTTGAGATGCCGCCGCGTTCGAGTCGCTTCAGCAAAAGTAAGATCAGAACTGCTATCCTGCCTTTGTCGGCTATGGTTTTTAGGGCGTCAGTTATTTCCAGGAGGGCTGATTCTGTGGAGTGCTTTGGGCGAAACCCAGATTGTTGAGGGTGGAGGATATAAGTGGCTTCAATGAATTTGGTTAGTTTATTGTGCACAAATTGTTCTGTGATTTTGCCTAGCAGGGGAGGTAGGGAAATAGGGCGGAGGTTTGAGAGCACAGAGGGGGTCGATGTTTTGTTTCTTTTTCAGTGGTTTTACTATTGCAAGCTTCCAATCATCTGGAACTACACCTGAACTTAGGGAAGAATTGACTGTCTGATTTATGATTGGGTTAACCATATCTATGATTTTGAAGAGGATCATGGGGGGGGTGGGTGGAGGGGGGGGGGGGGGGGGGGGGGGGACGATAGGCATCCAGGGACCCTTGTAAAGAGGGAGGCTTAATCAAACATTAAAGATGGTGTTTAAAATTAAGGACAATTAGATCTACGAAATGATAGGCCTAAACGCTTGTTTGTCCCAGAGTGATGTTCCTTTTCACTGGTGAAAGCAATTCTAGCGTGATCGCAAGCAGACATGATCTCATTTATCCAAACACCAAATTGGTTATATTTCCATTTAAAAATGACAATCCTGGCGAGTAGAATCACAAAAACAGAACTGGATAGAATGAGGGTGTGGAGCCAGTCACCTATAATGTCCGCTCTGTGAAGGTTGGCAGGGATGGGGTAGAGTCAGTCAGATGTGAGGCCAATGCCTCTGATATGTTGCTAAGACGTGTTGAGAGGTAGCTTCTACCTGGTGGATCACCCACAGGATAAATCTGCGGCTGGTGAAGCCGCACGTGTGGCTGGGTCAGAGTCAGTCACATACCAGATGGTTATCACTACAAGGTTGGTCAGCTGGGACAGGGTTGGATATACACCAGGACAGCGCATCTTAGGGGCTGACAGCGCTAGGCTAGAGTCAGTGACATTTTGGGCCAGCAGCAGTGAAAAGACGTACAAACTAAGACAGAGTCCTTCACACTTGAGCCCAAATGGCAGCTTAAGGGTATTAGTGGTGGGACACGCTTATTCACGTATAGGGCTGCCCATCTGCGAGGTTAACAACGCAGGTGCTAGGCCAGAAGAGTTGGGGCAGAGTCCGACACAGATCAGGCGTTTTATTTTTTTAAAGGCAACTGGTCTGATGAAGAACCAATCTTACAGATGAATTTCAGATGACATGCACGCATGCATCCCCCCACACACGCATGTATATATTTAAGTATTTAAGTTAAGTTGTGACCCTGGAGTGGTGAGGGGGCTGGTTGAAACCTGAGCCTGCATAAGCCTGGCAGATAAACAACGAGATCAAACGCCAGCTCCGCAGGGACAAGCTGGACGCCCACCGGGAGCTGGAGCTGATGGGTAAGTGTCAGCCCTGCCTAGCCCCAGCTCCAACATGTTTTGTGCACTGGTCCATTCTTCAGCCCTGCCGGCCATTTATTAATCCCCTATCCCCGCTCCCCTTGCTGAATTTTAAACCATGGCAGTAAAAATGCTTAAACGTCACACTTGAGGACTAGTGATTTATGTGTTTTCACAATACTGCCTTGCTGTCTTAGCCAGCGGGAGGGGGCGTGGCTGGCACAGTCCACGACCGAGGGCACACAGTATGTGTGGGCACTGGCTCTTGTGTAAATGCCTGGGCGGAGCAGGGTCGTAAAGTAATCGATGTGCGCATGTTTTCTTGCACACATCCCTCTGTGCGCGATGCTTTTGGTACGCCTCAGAGAGGGTGCTTGAGCCATCTGCTCTGATTAGGGAGTGGTGCTGTGTGAGAAAGTGGCTCTGTATATATGTGAGAAAGTGCCATCTTTCTTGCATGGTATGCCCCCAATTTTTGCTAAATTGCTGAATGTACTTCGATTGAGTGTACCCTGGGTTCCTGCCAATCAGGTGCCCAGGGCCTATGTTCCTTCCCTAAAACAAACCAAACCCAAATTGGCACACCCTGGCCACATGTCAGCCCCTGGTAAATGGTACCCTAGGTACCCAGGCCCTTTTGTGCAGGGAAGGCCTCTAAGGGCTGCAGCACTCCTTGTGTCACCCTTGGAGGCCCTGTACCCTTACACACACACACACTGCCTTTGCAGGCTGAGTGTTTGGGTGCAAGACAAAAACAAAGTCGACATGGCACACATCCCTGTGTGCCATGCCCATCGCATACACTGCCATGGCATACATCAGCCACCCCTCTAGCTGGGTGCCTTATGCCAATGGGGTGGACACAGGAGCAGGAGCCCTGTGCCCCGGTCCATTCCTGAGCACTGTAAGTGCAGTGCTGCCATTTAAGAGTACATGGTGCTGAGAGCTCGTCAAACACGAGCTCCACAGCACCATAATGGCAACACCAAAGACTGAGAAGTTTGGTATCAAACTTCTCAGCACATTAAACCCACACTGATGCCAGTGTGGGATTTAATGACCCAGCACCCCAGAGGGCATCTTAGAGGTGCCCCCTTAAACCTAACCTACAATCCACGTCTGCTCTGAGGCTGCCTAGGCTGCCACCCAGCAGACATGTTGCTGGACCCCTGGGTAGGAGAGCCCCTGCTCTCCTGGTCCTGCAACAATGCACATCCTGGGCGAGGTGCTAAATCTCCTCCCCCAGGATGGGCAGGGGGAAGCTTCAAAGGCATGCCGCCTCTGTGAGCTTCCCCAGGCCACTGCAACCCCCCACTCTGGCAGGAAGCTTTGGCCGGAAACCCCACATAAGGACAGGGGATGTGCCAGCCTGCCAACCCCACCCCTCAGGTGGGGGAGGCGAGGTGAAGCACATCTCCGGGCTCTCGCCATCTTGAACATGGGGAGCCCTACCCTATCAGGACTAGGCTACTGCCCCCCTTCCACAGGAGAGAGGCAGGATAGGGGGTGTACCCACCCCAGGACAGGGACCCATTGGTCCCTGCCCTTCACCTACCTGTAACGCCCCTAAATCTGGTATTTAGGGGCACCCTGAACCTTCCTTCCCCAGATTCCAGATTCAAAACTACAAAGAGCAAGAAGAAAGAAGACCTGCCCTGCAGCTGCTAAAAAGAGGAAGACACCAACTGCTTTGGCCCCAGCCCTACCGGCCTGTCGACCCTCGAACCTGCTCCTGCTCCAACCCAGCATCTCTTGTGGCCATCAACCTCACCAACCCCGGAGGACCTGGCTACCTTTTGGCTCGAAGCCCCTGGGACTCCCATGAGTAGAGGCTCTACTCAAAACCTACCTCTAATCCCTGGCAGCAGCCCGGAACCGCAAACCCAGCACACTGCACCAGCCAAGCCTGGCCAGTGCCGGAGAGAACAAAGACCCCGAGGACGACCCCACGGCGACTGTGACCCCGAGTCCGGCACCCAAGGACCTCCCTCGACACTCCTGAAGAAGCCTGCAGCCTCAGAACAAGGTGCCCCCCCAACCGCGATCAACAGAGGGTAAGATTTCCCGACACCAAAAGGCACTCCTGCACGCGGCGTCACGCGGCGTCATGCGGCCCCCTGTGCCCAATCCCGGGGTACCTACCTATACTCCAACTACCCAACTTACCTCTCGAAGTGGTGGTGGCACCTGAAGAGTCCTCGTCCCCGAGCTTGCAGTCTTTTTCTAAACCGGAGATTTCCCATTAAAATCAATTGAGCGCCCGAAAGCTCAAAAACACTCTGCACCAAGCCGCCCGAGTGGCCCTGGCAGTGAAACCTCTACACCTACCTACTTCCCCACTTGCCCTAAGTGACCATGAGCCCAGCTCCCACAGCTGCGTGGCTTGCCAGTCAGCAGCCACCAACCAAGGCCCGCCTATCCCTCATAGGATAACATTGGGCCTAACTCTCCCTGCACCCGGCCGCCCTAGAGTCGCTGAGGGTGAACCAACTGTACCTACCTGACCCTGGGGGACCCCCGAGTCTATGCCCAGAACCTCAACTCTGCCAGTCGAGTACTTACCCTTAAACCGATAACTATTTTTCTCGTAGGGTAACATTGACTGGCTTTTTCCTGAAATTTCTTCTAAGTGTGGACTTTTCAAATCTTAAAATATTCACCAAAAATTAGCCGAGTAACGAAAACGAAATTACTCACCTGCTCTTAGGTGAGCTCCCAGTGCTGGATCTTGGTGCCCAGAAAAATACTTACAACTGTACTTACCTGTAACCCAAGTTTCTTTCATAGGAAATCATAGAAGAAATTTCACAGAAAAACAGTCAAAGTGTCGATTTCTGCAATCTTTAAATATTCTTCAAAAATCGTATAATAGGGGGCGTGGCTTGCAGCCAAGCGAAATGGCCGCAGCCTAGTTGGGCTCCGGGGAAGAGATCGACTCCCCGCTCATCCGTCATTCATCCGAGCACTGATCCGATCCCACAGATCCCGAAACGAAGGCAGACACACAGCGGCGCTACCGGATCCAACTCCCGGGTCCCTCAGACGTCTGGGACGGAATCGGCAGAATCCGCAACTTTGCGGCCCGGCTCGGCGTGTGCGACCGGGGCCTCGAGTGGCGGGGTGACCCCGGGCGCGGCGTGACCGGACCGGCCTGACCCGGAGGCGGAGACGGAGGCTGGGCACCTGCCAGCAACTACTGACGGCGGCGCTACCAGAGGCAGCCGGGGCAGAGATGAGGCGAGTGCTCCAGTGAGGGAGGCGTAATCGGGTCTGCTGACTTCGATCGGCCCGCAACGAAGAACCTGCCCGGGGCGCCGGGGCTGAGGCGCGAGCTCCGCTAATTCTCCGGGGGGTCTAGCCCGCACTCGGAGGGCTGCTACCGGACGCCGAGGGGGCTTCCTCGGGCCTGCGCTGCTAGTGGGGACCGGTGGGGCGACCTGTGGACTGTGACCCTGCCCTGTGCCGGGCCCCGCTGAGGCGTGCAGCCGGCCCTGCTGATCCGCAACACCCCTTGGGGGACGACCTGAGACGAAGCACGCTCCCTAGGCTGCCTGAGGGGTTCGTGCCCTGCCTGAAGAGCCCTGGTGTATCGACTCCCAGCTGATCTGCAGGAGTGTCCTTTGAGAGGCATCATCTATCCGCGCCATGAGCGGGAAGGGAACCAAGGGGCACCATCAAGGCAAGCTCGATAAATTCGCCTATGCCAAAGACCCCGCGGTGTCCGACCGCGGCGGCCGCGAGGAGAAGATGGCGGCGACCACCGACGCACCGAAGGTGACACTGGAGGACATTATGGCGGCCTTAACACAGGTACAATCGACGGTGGGGACGATGTCTACGGACGTGTCCCTGCTCCGCGCGGACTTCCAGAAAATGTCCGCCAGGGTTGCGGAGGTGGAGCAGGTAACAGAGACTCTGGTGAAGGACTCGAGAGGCCTTCTGCAGAGGGTGTCGCAGTTGGAGTCAGAGAACAAACGTATGGCGGCCCGGTTGGATGACCAGGAAGGGCGCTCTCGCCGCAATAATGTGCGCATTATTGGGATTCCCGAAAGTGAGGGGCACCCAGCCATGGACCTATATGTCGAAGAACTGATCAAATCCAAGTTACAACCCCGGGGCCTCTCAGCATTTTTCTCGGTGGAGCGAGCACATAGGGTACCGGGAGGGCGTCCGAAGGTGGGAGCGCCTCCGAGGCCCGTCCTGGCCCGCCTGTTTAATTTCCAAGACAGGGACGCCATTCTGCAGGCGACACGGGTGGCACCACCTATCAAACTACAGAACTCCACGGTGTCCTTCTTCCCTGACTATACGGCTGCGGTGGCGGCGCAGCGGCGGAGTTTCGTGGAAGTCAAGAAGAAACTGAGGGCCAGAGAACTTCCATATGCAATGCTCTTCCCGGCACGTCTTCGTGTGGCGGCGGAGGGCAAGACTCTTCTTTGACACACCAGAGGAGGCTCATGACTGGTTGGAGGGGTGGCGCCAGGCTGGTGGTGCACGGCGCTCTAACCGGGGTGCACGGCGCTCTAACCGGGGGACACGGCGTCCCGGGAGTGCGGACGATCCTAATGGACAAGATCGGCGCCTTGAAGAGGTCGAGGAGGAGCCCACCGGTTGACGTGATGGCTTATATCATTCCCGAAATGTGGTTCGGGGCTGTCCTCCGGGGACCGCTGCTGCTGTATGGTCCACACATTAGCTGTTTTGGGACATGAACGATGGGACCTGGGGATAGGGGACGTCCTGGTCTCCCTCGGACTCCACGCTCCTTAAAGCGCAAGTACTGTTTGGGGTTCATGGGATCGAGCACTCTGCTGAGTTGGGGTGGCGGGCAGTTCTGAGTCCGTGTGGCAGGGAGGCAGGGAGGGGGGCGGGGGGATGGGGTACGTTCTTTAGTTTTGTTCTTTTGTTCTGGTTATATAGGACACGGCCTTCAGACTTACACCACGCACATGTTCAACACACGACCCGGGTCGCCTTCTGCACTATCCGACTCCTGCTCTGTCGCTTCACCCACCCACCGTGAAGTCGGACTTGTTTAGTGAGGTAGCCCCTGACACTGACAGGACCCCGGTGCAGCCCCTCTCATTACTTACCTGGAATGTTCGGGGTTTAGGAGATAAAATCAAGCGAAGCCTGGTCCTGCATAGTATCAAACGATGTGCCCCGGCACTGGTCTTACTTCAGGAAACCCATCTCACAGGCACTGCTACTAAAGCGCTGGACCGATGGGGATATAAGATGGTGGTGCACTCCGAGTTCACCTCTGGGTCCCGGGGGGTTGGCATCTTGGTGCGCAAACAGTCCCACTTAATCGTGCTTGGTGCACATACGGACGGGGCCGGGCGTTTCGCCGCTGCCCACATACAATGGGAAGGACATCTCTACAACGTAGTGTCGGTCTATATCCCTCCCGGGTTACATGCCGCGGCGCTCATGGCGCTGAGTGAATTTCTCCTCACCCTACCAGAGGGGGAGGTATTACTTGGGGGTGACTTTAATGCAGTGATGAATGATCACGTTGACCGATCTCCGCCTCGAGCGCGTGGCAGTGGCGCGACGCGACTTGCGGGCTTCACGGCGGCGCTAGGGTTCACAGATCTTTGGCGATGGTACCACCCAGAGACGCGCTCGTGCACGTTCCACTCCGGGGTGCACGACAGTCTCACCCGTATTGATCACTTTCTGGGCTCCCCCGGTTGCCTTCACAACATTGCCAGTATTGACATTAGACCCAGGGGCATCTCTGATCACTCCCCGATCCTTTGCATTACAATAGTCCTCACCTAATGCGCCGCCGCGTATACCCGATACGCCCCAGCTACCTGCGACTCCCGAAGATTGGTAAAACCATCGCACAGGCGTCTAAACTCTACTTTCACGAAAACGCCGCTTCGGTCGACTCCCCTGCGATTCTTTGGGAGGCGTACAAGACGGTGCTGCGGGGCCAGGCAATGGCTGCCATCACAGGATATAAGCGCATGCAGACAGCAGAGCTGCAGTCGCTGGAGCTTGCGCTCCGGACTGCGGAGGCTCGCCAGGCCGAAACCCCCTCCCGCGAAACCTCACATGACCTGCACTTGGCTCAGGTGAAGCACAGGGAGCACCTGACAGACCGTGTTAGACAACGACTTGAGGCCTCCCGGCACACAGTCTACGATGTAGGCGATAAAACCGGCAGACTACTAGCGTGGTTGGACAGGCGCGACAGCGGAGCTCGATGGATTGCGCAGCTTGTCACTGCCGAGGGGTCGAAAACGTCAGACCCGCGAGACATAGTGCACACCCTAGCGGGGCATTTTCGTGACATATATTCCTCCAATTCCTCCATGTCGGTGGAGGTAGCGCTGACGTATATCAAGGACCTACGGATGCCCACGCTCTCCCCTGAGGCTAGAGAGTCCCTGGAGGCCGAACTCACGGTCGAGGAGCTACAGATGGCCATTGCCGCGTTGCAACCCGGTAAAGCACTGGGTCCCAACGGCGTCCCGGTTGAGCTATATCAACGACTGCCTGAGATGTTGGCCCCACACTTGCTGAATATGTACAAACACAGCCTGGAGGCGGGGGAGCTCCCCGCAGATCAGCGAACGGCCACCATCGTGGTAATACCGAAGCCGGGTAAGCCGGCGGATCAATGTGCCTCCTATCGCCCCATATCGCTGCTCAATGCAGAGGCCAAGATCCTGGCGAAACTGTTGGCCCTCCGACTCACGCCTCATTTGACTGACATAGTGCACCCGGACCAGGCGGGCTTTATGCCTGGGAGAAGTACCTCACTCAACCTAAGACGCTTATACGGTGTGCTGGCCCGAGTGGACCGACTGCAGGAACCAGCTGTCATTCTATCTCTTGATGCCCGCATGGCATTCGATATGGTGGAGTGGCCCTTTCTCTTCGCGGTCTTGTCACATCTGGGGTTTGGGCCGAAATTTTGTGCCTGGATCCGACTCCTCTACACTAAGCCGCTGGCCCATGTCGCGGCCAATGGGCATATGTCGGAGGATTTCCCCCTGGGGCGGGGTACGCGTCAGGGCTGCCCGCTCTCGCCGCTGCTTTTCGCCCTCGTGCTCGAGCCTCTCGCGACTTGGATACGGTGGGAGCCTATGATGCGGGGCCTCCGCTGGTCGCCGAGCTGGGAAGACCGCGTCTCCCTCTACGCGGATGACATACTGCTCTACTTAGCTTCCCCTAGGCGCTCTATCCCAACGTTGCTTAACATCTGCGAGGTGTTCGGCCGGGCATCCGGCTATACGATAAACTGGTCGAAGTCGGTCCTCCTGGTGCTGCGGGGCCCCCCCCCCCTCGGCTGTCGGAGGGCTGCCAGATACAGGTGGCGGAGGGGTCGTTTAAATACCTAGGGGTGCACATTACACGGGAGCAACAGGAATTTTACAGGCTCAACTTAAGCCCTCAATTGGACCGCCTCAGGCAGGATGTGCAGCACTGGGGAACGTTGCCCTTGACCCTGGTGGGGAGAGCGGCGCTCTTTAAAATGATGGCCCTGCCGCGGTTTCTTTATGTGCTGGAAAATACTCCATACCCGGTGCCCCCGACCTACTTCCGCGCGGTAGCGGCGCAGGTCTCCAACCTCCTCTGAGGCAACAAACCAGCGCGCATTGCACAAGCAAAACTAGTCTGTGGGTGGTACGACGGGGGCATTGCGCTCCCAGATATCCAGCTCTATTATTGGGCGGCGCAGCTGAAAGTGATCAACCAGTGGCTCCATGCGCCCCAGTCGGATCCCGCGTTTAAGGCAGATAGGGATATACTGGGTGAAAGGGGTCTGCTAGCTCCACTATACGATGCCCGGTTGGCCCCGAAGCTGATCGGCCCTCTGCGACAGACTGTGTCTATCTGGCATGCGGCGCAGGCCAGGCTGGATTGGCGGAGAGTCCTGACGCAGCTTACGCCTCTCTGGGATACAAAACGACTGGGGCGTCTGAGGGACAGCAAGGGCTTCGACGCTTGGGACGCCATCGGGATCTCGGTGATAGGCGACGTGGTACATAAAGGGGAGGTGGTCCAATTCGCTCGCTTACAACAACAATATGAGCTAGCTCCCTCAGAATGGTTCCGCTATCTACAGATGAAACATGCCCTGACGACACAGTTAACCCCAGGTGTGCAGGTTCCGGAGGCATCCCCACTGGAGGACAGGTTGTTGACCGAATACATGCCTAAGAGGGCCACGTCCTTCACGTACCGTAAATTGATCAACAATTTGCCGGACTCTATGGGGCTATTGCGAGAGAGGTGGGCCGGCGAGGTCGGCGATTTTGATGACCCAGACTGGCGGGAGGCGCTGGCCTCGCCACGTGAGGCGGGTATACCCTCGAGGCAGCGGCTGGTGCAGCTTCGTATTTTGCATCGCTCATATTTCACCAGGTGCTTGCTACATAAACTGGGTAGAGCGCCGCATCCCTTCTGCCTGCGGGGTTGCGGGGAGGAGGGAACCTTCTATCACCTGATCTGGGACTCTCCTGTTCTCCAGCTATTCTGGAAGCGAGTGCTGCGCACGATGTCACAGGTGTGCGGGGTGTCGCTGCTGCCAGAGCCCAGGCGTTGTCTCTTGAATGTGTGGGAGCCCACCGATCTCAATCGTCAGGCGCAGGGCTGGGTGACGCTTGGGAACATGACGGCCAAACGGAACATAGCCCAAAAATGGGGAGCGGTGGAGACGCCGTTGCTATCAACATGGAAGAGCGAGATGGATAGGGCTATGTTTGCGGAGCGCTCCGTTTTTGTCAGGCGGGGTTGTCCTCGAAAATGGGTCAGAGTGTGGGGAGCATGGAACAAGTATAGGGGTAACATATGTGATCCACCACCTCTTTCTGATGGGGAATCCTCTGACTCGGATGGCTAGGGAGGCTGGAGGGGTGGAGGGGAGGTTAGGCGACGCTGGTGATTGCCAGGTATCCGACCTGGGCCTATCTGAAATAATTACGACTGTGCGTGGTGATTTTTCTAATGTACTATATATACGGTCTGATTCTATATCGGTTAGTTGTATTTGTTGTGAAAACAATAACATTTCTTTAAAAAAAAAAAAAAAACTTCCATTGAGCTCAATGTGTTATTGTGTTTGAAATTGTGTTGCCTATTGCAACAACCTGTAACTATTACCTACAAATGTCAATTGCATATTGCAAAAGTATTTAACTAAAGCATCACATCCTGAGAAAGTATATTTTAATACCTATTGTTGGTTCTAAAATAAAACAACCATATATTTTTTATATAAAAAAAAAAAAAAATCGTATAATATCTGAAAACGTAATTACTTACCTGTTTTGGATAAAGGTCCCAGTACTGAGTCTAGGCACCAAGTACTGGATTACAAAAGTAACGAGAACATACTGTACCTGCAACTTGAATTTTCTTCCATAGGGAATCATTTATTGTTTTCTCTGAAATATTTTCTAAGTGTCAACTTTTAAAATAGCTAAATATTGTTTAAAAATCATTACAGTAATTAAGTCGACTTTCATCACTTGATTCGGAGTACTGACCCAGGGCTGAATATAGGATCCAGTTCTGGAATTCCAAAAGTAATCTAAAAAGTAATCTGTTGCAAATAACTTGAATTTTCCATTGAGCTCAAGGCATTGTTGTGTTTAAAATAGAGTTGCCTATTGCAACCACTTGTAACTGTTTACAAAAGTCAATTGCATATTGCTAAAGTATTTATATGAAACCTCTCATTCTGAGAAAGTATATTTTAAATCCAAGTGTTGGTTCTAAAATAAAACAAGCATATCTTTTTTATATATAAACCATTGGCCTAGAGTTCAGTTATTGAGTGTGTGAGACCATTTGCTGACTGAGTGTGTACAATAAATGCTTTACACTGTCCTCTGATACTGCCTTACTGCTCGACCAAGCTACCACTTTAGAGAGTAAGGTTATATCTAACTTTAACCTCTGTCAAACCCTGGGGGACTGTGGACTCTGTACACCCTGTACCTATTAAGGAACAGTATATACAGAGCCACTTTCTCACTTTGTATACACTGTTCCCAATTAGTCAGCAAATGGTCTCACACACTCAATAACTGAACTCTAGGCCAATGGTTTATATATAAAAAAGATATGCTTGTTTTATTTAAGAACCAACAGTAGGTATTAAAATAAACTTTCTCAGAATGAGATGCTGTAGGTAAATACTTTTGCAATATGCAATTGACTTTTGTAAATAATTACAAGTTGTTGCAATAGGCAACACAATTCTAAACACAATAATGCATTGAGTTCAATGGACGTTTCAAGTTATTTCCAATAGATTACTTTTAGATTACTTTTGGAATTCCAGGACTGGATCCTAGATTCAGTCCTGGGACAGTACTTCGAAACAAGTGATAAAAGTCGACTTAATTACTGTGGTGATTTTTATATAATATTTTGCTATTTTAAAAGTTGACACTTAGAAAATATTTCATAGAAAACAGTCAATGATTCCCTATGGCAGTAAATTCACGTTGCACGTATAGTATGTTCTCGTTATGGCACCAAGATCCAGCACTGGGAGCTCACCTAATAGCAGGTGAGTATTTTCGTTTTCATTCTCGGCTGATTTTTGGTGAATATTTTAAGTTTTGAAAAATCCACACTTAGAAGAAATTTCAGGAAAAACCAGTCAATGTTACCCTATGGAGAAAATTGAGTTATCGGTTTAAAGGCAAGTACTCGACTGGCAGAGTTAAGGTTCTGGGCATAGACTCAGGGGTCTCCCAGGGCCATGTAGGTACAGTTGGTTCACCCTCAGCAGCACAAGGGCAGCCAGGTGCAGAGAGAGTTGGGCCCAATGTTATCCTATGAGAGGTAGGGGGGCTTTGGATGGTAGCTGCTGACTAGCAGGCCGCGCAGCTGTGGGAGCTGGGCTCCTGGTCACTTACTCAGGGCAAGTAGATAGGTGTAGAAGTTACACTGCCAGGGCCACTCGGGCGGCTGGGTGCAGGGTCCTTTTAAGCCTTCGGGCGCTCAATTGATTTCAATGGGAAAGCTCCGGTTTAGAAAAAGACTGCAAGCTCGGGGACGAAGATTCTTCAGGTGCCACCACAACTTCGAGAGGCAAGTTGGGTAGTTGGAGGAAAGGTAGGTACCCCGGGATTGGGCACAAGGGGGCCTAGGGCGCCGGGGTGCCTTTTGGTGACGGGAAAGCTAACCCTCAGTTGATTGCGATTGGGGGGGCACCTGGTTCTGCGGCTGCAGGCTTCTTCAGGAGCGTCGAGGGAAGTCCTTGGGTGCCGGACTCGGGGTCACAGTCGCCGTGGGGTCGTCCTCGTGGTCTTTGTTCACTCCGGCACAGGCCAGGCTTGACGGGTGCAGAGTGTGAAGGGTTAGCGGTTCCGGGCTGATGCCAGGGATTAGAAGTAGATTTTGAGTAGAGCCTCCACTCATGGGAGTCCCAGGGGCTTAGAGCCAAAAGGTAGTCAGGTCCTCAGGGGTTGGTGAGGTTGCTAGCCACAACAGATGCCGGGCTGGAGCAGGAGCAGGTTCGAGGGTCGACAGGCCGGTAGGGCTGGGGCCAAAGCAGTTGGTGTCTTCCTCTTTTTAGCAGCTGCAGGGCAGGTCTTATTTCTTCTAGCTCTTCTTCGGATTTCGGAATCTGGAATCTGGCGAAGGAAGGTTCAGGGTGCCCCTAAATACTAGATTTAGTGGCGTTACAGGTAGGTGAAGGGCAGGGACCAATGGGTCCCTGTCCTGGGGTGGGTACACCCCCTATCCTGCCTCTCTCCTGTGGGAGGGGGGCAGTAGCCTAGTCCTGATTGGGCAGGGCTTTCCATCTTCAAGATGGCGAGAGCCCGGAGATGTGCTTCACCTCGCCTCCCCCACCTGAGGGGTGCGGTTGGCAGGCTGGCACATCCCCTGTCCTTATTTGGGGTTCCGGCCAAGCTTCCCACCAGAGTGGGGGTTTGCAGTGGCCTGGAAAAATCTCACAGAGGCGGCATGCCTTTGAAGCTTCCCCATGCCCATCCTGGGGGAGGAGATTTAGCACCTCGCCCAGGATGTGCATTGTTGCAGGCCCAGGAGAGCAGGGGCTCTCCTACCCAGGGGTCCAGCAACATGTCTGCTGTGTGGCAGCCTGGGCAGCCTCAGAACAGACGTGGATTGTAGGTTCGGTTTTAGGGGGCATCTCTAAGATGCCCTCTGGGGTGCTTGGTAAATTAAATCCCACACAGGCATCAGTGTGGGTTTAATGTGCTGAGAAGTTTGATACCAAACTTCTCAGTCTTCAGTGTTGCCATTATGGTGCTGGGGAGTTCGTGTTTGTCGAGCTCTCAGCACCATGTGCTCTTAAATGGCAGCACTGCACTTACAGTGCCCAGGAATGGACCTGGGTACAGTAGGGGCACAAGGCTCATGCTCCTGTGCCCACACCATTGGCATAAGGCACCCAGCTAGAGGGGTGGCTGATGTATGCCATGGCAGTGTAGGTGATGGGCATGGCACACAGGGATGTGTGTAAGGGTACAGGGCCTCTAAGGGTGGCACAATGAGTGCTGCAGCCCTTCGAGGCCTTCCCTGGCCACAAGGCCCTGGGTACCTAGGGTACCATTTACCAGGGGCTGACATGTGGCCAGGGTTTGCCAATTTGTGTTTTGTGTTTTAGGGAAGGAACATAGGCCCTGGGCACCTGACTGGCAGGAGTCCAGGGGACACTCAGTCAAAGTACATTCAGCAATTCAGCAAAAAGTGGGCGCATACCATGCAAGAAAGATGGCACTTTCTCACAAGCTGCTGTGTCTGTGTTGGTACCTTTCAGTTTTTATTGCATACTGTAGTGTAGTTCCTATATCCCCGATAAGCTCTGCGCATTGGAATAACATACACTATAGATTTGACATTGGACTAAGGTCAGTATGTCTCTATCGAGTATATTAAACTTAATTACTTGTGTATGTCAGCTAACTCAGAGGTCACTAGAAACTTCTTGAATATACAAGAGGGGATTAGTGTCTGACAACCGCATAAACATGACAACTTTGTTTCCCTTTAGAATCGGAACTGTCTCAGAATCGTGGAAACAGATAACAGTTTCACTCAGTCAATCGTGCATGCTTCTTTTCTACACAGTTGCACAGAAATAGAGAGACGGGCGTTTTCAATAAAAAGGGTTTATTGAACAGTCTTATTTCTCGTGCAAGAGATATGAATTGCTACAATCGTAAGACAGACTGCGAAGTACAATATGTACGAGGTTAGAAGTAAGATAAAATAGCATGGTTTGTAGCTATGACATATTAATCAAAATACATACATAAATAACATATGCTAAAATGTGATACTCATCTGATGCTTCTAAATTGTTCTACCCCAGTGTACCTAACCTAAGTGCAGTACGAGGTTTGAAGTAGGTGCTATTTCTAAAGTATAGCTAGCTATATTTTAGTTTAGCCAAGAGTTGCCAAAAGTTTCACTAAGTTCTAGTCAGCTCCATACCTGAGAATGAGAGAGGTTGGAATCTCTTTTCTGGACTCGATAGTCTAACCCCCCGCAAGGGAAATCAGAGAGCACTGGAGCTGGATTCTTTGCGAGGAGGATGACAGCGTCTGGTCAGTGCATCAGGCTGGAACTCGATCTCATTCCGAACTTGCCGTGGCAAACCGCGTAGTCTGGGTTGGATCGAATCCTCCGGGAACCGCAATTTGCCAAGGCAAGTGCTGGCATATTTATACCTTGAAGGTGTCTAGGAATGCATGTATTGACGTAAAAGTCGGGCAGAGGAAAGTCATGAATGAACCCCTAAGGAATAGATGTTCATGCATACTTGGAGTTCTTGGACAAATCAATATTCAAGCTGGGGGAAATTCCTTAAGGCTTAAGGGTCTGGTTTTCCAAAAAATCATTGTGACGTGGATGGACGGATGGAGGTGGCCATGCCTGTATTTGGTTTGTACGTACAATGTCTAAATAAGGGCCGGATTTCTATGTCCAAATAAGGATAATGTGAATTATACCTATATAAGGGCATAAATCGGGATACCTATAAACGGAATCTAAATCTACACACTACACCCACTCTAGTTTCGTATGAACGGCGTTACTAAATCCTAAACGTTCTAAACATATCTTAAAATAGAGTATCGCATGGGTTTGCTAAAATAATCTAAAAACATATCTAAAACATATGTTCTAAAAATACATTACAAAACCATTGCTATGCATAAAGTGTTGTACATATTAAAGGCAATGTTCCATTCTAAGCATAGGATCACATTGGAATGCTAAACGAATGAACAATATGTATACATGTGATGAAAATGGCTCGTAAACACAGAAGAAAAAAGTAGCCGAAACCATTTCATATCAGGTTACACAAGTCAAATTGTTATTCATGACAAAGTGGCATACTGTCCCTGGAAGTGTTATCAAAGAATTCTGTTCTCTATGAATAGTTCTACTATAAGCAGATTACTGTGCCAAAAAATGAAAAATACAATCTTGGGAGAAAAAAAAATTAATCATAGAAAAAAAAGGTTCCCAAGTCGGTAGCATGTTTGAAAAAGAATGAAAGCCAAATTCAGAGTCTCTCCAGAACACTGTGTACTTGAATCAAACGTCAGTGTGTGGGGATGGAGAAAACATAAAATGTTCTAATCCTGTAAACAAGTCGTCTACCGTTGTGGGTGAGAGTTGGAATACCTCGTGTAGAAGATCAACAGCACAGAGATACGAACTATCGCCTTCAGCATGGGAAGCATCAGCAATGTTCGGATTGGATGTTAGCTGCGCGCCTGGTGTTTCCTCTCTTACCTCAGCAGTAGCATGTTGCGTCTGAGATCTCAATGAATGCAGCCATCAGGATTGGTAGCCGCTGGGGCAAACACATAGCATGGGCCGTTATCGGGTCCAGCAGAGTATAAATATCCGTAGGCATGAGTGATGGGAGAGTCAGACAAATATCCGGCACGCATTTTTCAACGCATAGCAGGCAGCGTAGAACAGGTAAGATGCAATCATGCCAAATTGGTCTGAAGGACAGAAACCAAGTGGTGTTTAATTCTCGTAGACGAGGTAAAGCCAGAATTTGGACGATGCGCTCACGACACCTAATCTCCAATAGAGTTCTTTCCATGGTGAACTGGGTATCGCTGGTGATTTAGCTTGCCATATCGTAGCAGTAGGAGCTAAAATAGTATCCCTGGAACAAGTGCTAAAAGGAGTGGCAGTCCGCCAAACACAGATTACACGAAATTTGGAAAAATTCCGAGGACTGCTTGAAAAGGTGCCAACAGTCCTGCACACACGTTCTTAAATACATGTACAATATCGCTTGTTTCAGACATGTTTAAGATACGAGCTAACATTTCTGAGAAATGCACAGGGCAGTTTGTATACAAAATGGCATGCATCTCCGCAGAAGTCCTTGCGACTTGGAGAGCACAGGTTTCCATGGCAGAGGTCAAAGGCACAGTTTTTTGTAAAAGAATGGCTTTCATTCTGCTTCAAGTATCAACTCGTATAGAAGAGATATTCAGTGAAGGCTATAAAGGCGACTCCCTGACTAGGTCTATTTGGGGAAACAAGACTTGCATACAGCAAGTGACCCTGTAAGTAACCGTTACTAGATATGGAATACCTGGCAGCATGCCACAGCAGCTGTGATCATTCAACATAATGTAACTCTCGTTTGAAAGTTGACCAAAGATTGGATTAATCACTGCTGCCGGTGAACTGTGCAGCTGGCAGGATAGGTTTGTAGTGGAACCATCACAGGTCCTGTGTAAGTTAATACCCTGACAAAGGAGAGAACCGCTTAGTGCGTGTTCACAGTTTTCACCGCTGAGAAACACTTCACGTCCCCCACTCCAACATCTGTGTGTGTAAGGTAAATCCCAGGATGTCTTGATGTATGCTTTACCCAACCTTTCATATTAGCCTGCTGGTATATTTTTTAGGCAATACTGAAAATGGAAAGTCGTAACAGGCAGAGTAATCTTACCATGTATGATCCACTCAGTAGCCGGTTTTTCTGCCACTGTGAATGGTAATTTCTTCAGTTTTTCAATGCCCAGCACCATATAGTCTGCTTCCCTTTGCGCCAGTTTGATCTGTCTGTCAGTGAGATTGAATTCCGCGAGCAGTGACGTAGTATTGATTAAACGCCAAGGCACATAGCGAGAACGCAGGTTTTGGAGCGTCCAGCCTAATAGCATGACAGAACGTAATTGAGACGGACCATGTTGCAACATGACCAAGTCTTGTTCCATGATGTCTATGACAGAGGATACAATGCTGTCCAAAGAATATATCCTGGACAACAGAGTCGTTAACCCATTGTCTACTACAGAGAGATCTCTCTAAATTAATACGATCAATTTCTCGTATTCGTTCTGCAGTCTCTGCTTGGGTGACCTTCCATGCTACATTATAAGCAGCGTAGATACCGGCATATATGAAACGTTTTTGATGCGTTTTTCTTGGTCTTAACAAGAATTCCCCAAGGTCTGCGCCTTCTTGAAGTAAGGTTAAGTGTTGTTTTACATCCTCTAGTGTAGCTTTCTGTAGCCAATCAAGGAAAAGTTTCCCTACACTGTAAGTTGTTACTACCCCCGGATGCTATCTTTGGACATAACGTGGGTCTGGCCTATGAAAGGTAAAACCTTGTGTTTAATTCAGGAATCTTGACAGTTGTTTGTGTCTAAGGGCCAGAGCAACCATTTTTTCCATTCAGGATCTGATGTGATGCAAAATAGTATGTACGTCAACCTCCCCCATTGTAGTGCTTTCACTTGTAGGTGCAGGTATAGACAGTGTGTTCATGTCTTTTATCTTGGCTAATCCAAGGCATGGTGTTTGTTGGACAGTGTAGTTCAAAAACATCATTTGCTCAGGGATGATACAGGCTCTAAACAAAGTTTCTATTCCCTGTACTTGCCAATCTTTAGTACCCCAGACAGTTTTTGTCTCAATATTATCATTCCAAAAGTCGTAACCCTGTCTAGACAGTTGGGCAATAAAGGCTGCAGAATAAATCTGTTTGGTATTTGTTAACATATTTTTCATTCCTGTCTTGTTGACATTTTTAAAGTAAAATGATTCTGCATTTGACACATTGAACCCTGAAAAATATGGAAATTTCATTGCAAATGTTTTCGAGCTACCCGTTGGTGGCGTCGAACAATGTTCCCATTGGTTATACATAAATACTTTTCTGGGCATTTCAGATTTATGCAGGAAATGAGGACCATAGTGGTTATAGCAATACAGTTGTTCATAGTCTGATGAACCTTGTAAATATTCATTATTAGTAAATGCAGCTGACATTTCTAGATCAGACATATTAATAACGAAGTCCCAATCATCAGAAAAGGTACTAAAGGTAATAAAGTCACTTAATGAATTTTTAAATAAATGTGGAATCTTCAAAAGCTCCGACGGGCCAAAAATGTCATATTCGGTTTTGTCCCAAACTATACCATCAGGTATAGGAATCGCTGTGATGTTCACCGCTGACAAGTCTCTTGCTTCACGATGGGATGATTTGTGTGGCTGGAGAAGTAAGTACACTCTTGTACTTGCTGTGTCCATTTGAATATATCATCCATTAATCAGCATACCCAGAGTTATTACCAGAGCTAACCAAAGTAGAAAGAAGAATTTTCCCAAAACAATCCATAGTTCAATCCTGGGTGAAGCCGAACAAGTCTTTTTCAGGAGTTGAAAAAAGTCTGTTGCTTGTTCTTTGAAAGTTCTTTGTACTGGCGTTGTTTCAGGCTCGCTGAGATCCTCAGCAAATGTATCAAAGTTCATGAAATAGCCAGAAGCAGTTCTGTCAGTGGTTGGAATTGCATCAAGATTTGTTGAATTCACTGGAACCAGTTGATCACTTGTTACTTCGTGGTAGACGGGTGTATCTGGACGAACTGTTATTTGGGTCTCAAGAGGTACAAGGTCCATAGCATTGTTTCTTAGTCCTCTATTTCTTACTGTCGAATGTTCAAAAGTGATGAGTCTCTCAGTTAGAACCTCATGGATTGTAGCTAGAGGAGTACGTCTGCTACATTGGCGGAGTCCACTTGGCCTACTATTCAGTATCGGCCACATAGTGTGGTTTGATCAGGTCGATGGACACAAATCTTTTCTCTTTTTTACCAGCAAGGGGCGGCAAAAGTACGGTTCTTGATCCGTGGATTGCTAGGACAGGTAATGGTTGTCTGTACGAAGGCCCAAATTCCTTCTTATCCACGATCTTTTCTCTGACTAGATCCCCAAGCTTTGGGATCCAGACAGGCCTTGCTGAGACGGCCGGATTTTTCTCAGTGGTGGTTGGCTTCAGGACCACGTTGCTTTGTTGTTTTCTTTAGTTATTAAAGTCCTGTAAAACAGCCAAACGATCTTTGATATCAAATTGTTTGTTTTCCACCACTGTGCCTTTCAAATCTAAGTCCGGAACCAACATTCTAGTCCCAAACAGGACCTCATATGGAGTGACACCCCCTAGAGAACTTCTTGGCAAGTTGTTTAGTGCTCGCTGATATAGATGTTTGACCCACCCATCACTCGAACCTAATACCCTAGCTGTTATAGACTGCTTTATGTACCGTTTTTTTCTTTCCACAACAGAATTTCCCTCAGGATGGAATGGAGAAGAATACCGCAATGCTACACCCAGACTGGCCATGGCTTCTTTGTAAGCCCTAGAGCTCAACGCAGGACCCTAGTCAGAATGTAGTGCGCCTATTGCGTATGTGCCAATAAAGACTAGCAAATCTTTTATAACTGTTCGAGCGTCAGCCGACAGCTGAGGCCACATCCATAGGAACCTAGACTTAGTGCATCTGGGATTGCATTTGTCCAAGAGGACGCCTGCACGTAGATAGTCTAATGCTGTCTAATAATGGTGTCTGAACTGAGCTGGCTATGTTGTAGTCCGGTATCTGGTGGCGCTCTGTACTGCGATCTCTATTGCAGTCTATGCAGTTATTAATGAAGATGTGAACGAAAGTATTCATCCCTGGCCACCAGTACATCTTTTAGTTCTAAAATTGTCTTTGAGATACCCTGATGCATCAGGCCCTCTCCCAGATGTGCTTAGTAAATCAAAACTGCTCTATGTTCCCTGTTTGGAATTACTCTATCCCCCACTCCAGGGATTCGAGCAAACGGAACGCCATTTCCATCAACTGTTTATGAGTATTTGAGTGGAAACTTATTAGGTAATGCCGCACCGCTGTCTTTGCTTGATGCATTGACAGCCAGCATTATTTCGCTATTTTAGTTTTTGAACGAGTGATTGCAGATAAGGAAGCCATTTGCACAACCCCCTTCGCAGCTTCATCAGCCAATAAATTCCCTTCAACGTGAACGCCACCACGTTGGTGACTCAGCATGTGTATCACGTGAGTGTTTCGTAGTCCATTTCGCAACTGAACTAATTGTTCCCAAAGCAATTTGTGCTAAATTGTGCCACCTTTTGCACCTTTGAATCCAATTCTGTAAATATTCATTGCAAGATTGAACACAGTAAAAAGAATCACACACTAGGAGTGTGGGGAATTCGCGATCTGTATTTTCAAGTGCCATCTTAAATGCTTGTAGTTCAGCTCGCTGAGCTGTACAACAGATTGGGTTTTTGTGACCATTGGTCTGAATTTGCCATCTCGCATGCGACCTTTAATGATAGCACACGCTGCACTGTAAGCTGGTTTACTCCCCGTAGTGGGTTGTGCAGATCCTTCAGTATAAATTATAAATTCGTACTGGTCAAGAGGGAGGATTTCAGTAGGCAGAGGACATTCGTGTTCATATTGCAGGAATTCTTGTGCTTTCAAATATGGATCAAAAACGTATTCAACATCATTTGCAGCAAGAGAATTCACCCATTGTATCCATCTCGGATGTAAAGCTTTTGCATTTGGAATGCCAGCTTTAGTAACTGCCTCCAAGGCTGGTACAGGAGTCCCGACCATAACGAGTTTCCCCTGTGCTAGGGCTCTTTCTTTTGCTACAGCGGTTTGAACTGTTGTCAGAATTCTTTCTGTAGAAGTGAATTTTATTTCTGCTTATGTATACAAGTGTGATTTGTATGCGATGGGTACTTTTTCACCTTAGTTAAAAGTTAAGTAGGTGAATCCGCACTGACCCGTATCACTAAGTTGCGCACATTTACGTATTTGCAAGTGTTTTGTTGCTAACATATCTGTTTGGAGTGAACACAAAATTTCAGTGTGTTTTGTGTCCAATGTGTGATTTTAAAATCAGGTTTGATTAATTCATATAGAGGTTTAACCCTTTCTGCGTAATTTAAAATGTAAGATCTTCCAAAATTCAGGAAACTTAGAATCAACTAAATTCTTCATTGTTTTTGGAGGTTGGAGCAGTGCACACTTTTCTAAAAAGGTGGCTGCCAGGCTTTTGCCTTCACTCGATAATTCATATCCTAGGAATAGGACATTGAGGTGGGCAATTCTTGACTTTATAAAGTTTAATTTGTAACCCTCTGAGGTGAAGCCTAATATTATGGTGCTCACCCTGTTCAAGTGCCTATCCAGGTAATCGTCTGTTAGATATAGGTGATCGACATACGACAATGCCTCGTCATCATAAGTTTGTAGTAACTTTGTTACCCTTGCTGAGAATAACCCCGGGCTGTTTTTGAACCCCTGGGGCAGTCGAAAGAATTGACGCGGGGTCCCCATTATTGAGAAAGCGGTCAAATATCTGCTTTCTGGTGCAATATTTTGACAAAAGAAACCATTTGAAATGTCTAATGTGGTTTATATTTTTCACGCACAATGTTAGTCATTAATAATAATAATACTGCCATTTATTAAGCGCGAACAGCTACTTCCTGGGAGGTGTCCCGGCGCTGTAGCGGCAGGTGATCAGGGAGCGATAAATTAATCCAAGTTGAAAAGCCAGGTTTTGACTGCCTTTCTAAACAGTATTTCAGAAGAAATCTGATGTAGGGAGTTGGGGGGAGAATTTCACAAGGTAGACACTGTACCGTGTGCATTTTGCACTGCAAATGTTTTGCAACAAGAATTTAAGTGTCTGTAATCCAAAACTAGACTATATGTATTGTCTGGTTTGGAGAACGGAAACAAAGGATTGTTCATTGACGAGGTGCATGGTTCAATCACCCCTTGATATTCAAGTTGATCTAAAATCTCGCTGACCTGTTTTTTTAGCTTCTTGCTTAACTGGGTACTGCCTTTGTGCAGTTTGTTGACTTTTTAACTGGATTTTATGGCGAGGCGAGTCCTCATCCCATCCTACATGATTTTTATACAGTGCTGGGGCTTGGGCTACTGCCCATTTCCTGGCTAATGTATATTTTAAATGGGCTGGAACATGGTTGGAGAAGGCAGGCATAATGATGGCGTCGCCATGTGGGCACTCCCTGACAAATTCTGGTGGCCAGTCCTTTTCTGCTAGAAGTAGATCATAACCCCTTGAAAGATGCTCCCAAAAGAGTGCTTTCACTTTACTTGGTATGTCTCCCTCCATCCTGAGTGTTATTTCATATAACTTATGTGGAGAACTAACCCTGGTGTCTACAGTCTCAACTTGTATGTCTTCACTCAAGTCCACTGTCTCCAGAAGTCCCTTCAAGTTCTGGCGAGCTATTGTAACTTCTGCTGCACTGTCCAACATGGTCTGGGCCCATTCTCAGTTCTGTAGTTGAGTTCTCAGTATTCTCGGCATGTCTGATCTTCAGACCGGTTAACTTTTTCTTGGAGATTTGAGGTTTTGCTTTATTTATCTGAACGTGTTGATCGTCTTTGGACTTTACGCGTTTTTCCTTGTATTCTGACCGTCCTCTTCTTTCGGATGTCTGTGACGATATCTGAAAGGTACGACAGGAACGTGTATCATTATCTTGATATCTGTCCGGTTTTCTCAAATTATCCCTATTCCTGAGGTTGTACCTCCTTTCAGCGGGCTCCTTCTGTGACGGAGACCTGCCTCGGGAATGAGAACGCTTCTTTTTGGAATGCTGTTTGCTATTTTCCCAATTCTTTTTAGAAGCGGTAGGAGTGTTTTTAGTAAAGGTCTTATCAAGACTTTCAGACAGTTGTGGTTTTACTGGTTTCTCTCCCAGACGGTCTCTGCCTAATTCCTCATAGGATTTTTCAATTATTCTGGCTAGTTCTTGAGGTTGTTCTGTTACATCAAATTCCCTTAGTTTCTGGCGGATCTCTACCGATACTGCTTCTCCTTTAATACCAGATAATATTATTGCTGACACCTGGTCAAAATTTATAAGTAACTTCATAAATTCAGAGCAGGCTCTGCCCCGTATTCGTTTTGAATCGGTTTCAGGACGTCAGGTATTACCGCCATTGACGGAACACCATGTGTTTTTGTGTAGATTGCAGCAAAGGTGCAGTCTTCCAGATGTGGTGTGATCCCCACTGGTAAACAAATTGTTAAAATTCTGTGTTTTTCAAAAGGGGTAGTATTGGGAAATACTGCTTCGATTTGAGTAATTTCCGGAGCTAACCAGAATGGAATTTGTTCGCATTTTGCGGGTAATTTACCCAAGAATTGAATGTAAATTCGCGAGTAATTTTTAGTGTATTCCCCTGATAAGGGGCTGGATTTGGAATTGTTAATGGTTGTTCGACTGTGAAAGTCTGCAAGACATATTGAACCAATTTGTCTATATATCTTGATCAACTCCTTGAGTTGAGCAAGTAAATCTATGTCTGACATAGTTTCAATGTCAGGATGAGGCGTGTAGCCGGCTAAAATCGGTCAGGTTGTTCCTGGTCTACCTAGTGGACCAAGCCTGGTAATGTGTTTGTAATGTTTTAGGGTGTCTTCAAACCAGAGCTCATGCTCCTGGTATGTGAGTGGAATTTCAATATCCCCGAAAGGAATATATTCCTCAGGTGGTTCATCTTCTTTGTAGAAGTGAAACATGTGTTACTGGATTTGATTCTGGGAATACTATCCATGAATATAATACCTCTGTCTGGTGAGATTCATGTGCCTCTATCACAAAAACTGCTCTGCCACCTCTTGGTCTCAGACCATGTTTTATAAGTTTTAGAGTGATGGCTCTCCTTAAATTTGGTAGGATGTGTAGAACACCCAACTCATCTTCATTAAGACCTGTAAGGTCGATGGAACGCTAGGTGGCGCTAACTAAGATGGCCGCACTGATGTGAGGCTCCTGATGCTTGACCCCTCGCATCCGATCTCCATCCGTGTACCGCTGTCCTAGAAGCGATCCGGAGGTCGCCATCCGCAGAGGAGCTGCTGCGCCACACTCGGTGCTGTTCCCAGGCGATTTCCTGCTCCCAAGGCCGAGATCTGGGGCCCATTCGCCGTGCCGGCGTGGGGGACGCAGCCGACTGGTTCTGAGGCCGGCATTGTGCGCTACGCGAGACCTGCGGCGCCCTGGGAGGAGCGAAGGCCGTGTAACCAGCGGCGGCTTGCCGCCCAACGCGAGAACCCGAGGGGGCGACCCCTGTCCTCCACGGAACCGTAAGTGAGCTGGAGAGGGTGACGGTCGGTGGGGCGCCCCCGGAGCTGGCACGGGGCGGAGGCCTGGGACCTGCTGTGGCCCTGCAGCGAGGGCGGACCGGACCGAGTGGCGCAGGCCTGTGCGTGCGGCCGCATCTGGCCTTGCTGGGACTGGCGCCCATTTCTCCTCTGCACCGCCGGCTGGGGGCTCACACCTGCAAGGGACGACGAACCCTCCCTGGTCTCCCCCACCCAGTCTTGTGTGTCGGGCGGGGGAGCCTCTGTCCAAGCGATCGGCCAGGCGGCGGCATCCTGCCGGGCCCCGAGAGTGGACGCAACGCGAGGGATGACTGCGCTTCGTGGGCACAAGCAGCGGCGGCCGGCGTGGGAGGTAGAGTCTGGCCTTGCTGACGGTGGAGCCCATCCTCACCTTGTACCACCGGCTGGGAGTTGCTGCCGGCCGGGCGGTGACGTCCCGGCCCTACCCCTGGAGAGGTCCTGCTGTCGTTCCGGGACCAGAGGCGAGTGCGGAGTGGTCCCACTGCACGTGACGAGCCTGCAGGACCGGCGCGGGCGGCAGTGGTGCGGCGGCCCTGGGGCTACGCCTCAACTGGCGACGACTACGAGTGTGGGTCACGGCGGGGCAGCCGCTGTGAGGTGAGAGGGAGGCCCGGCCCGGATCGTAGCGGGGGAGTGGCGTACCAGACGGGGGACGGACGTGTCTCTATCCTTCCTCTCTCCCCGACCCTTCGGTCCTTGGCCCTGCACCGGAAGGCTAATTGATTGACGGGCGTGGCCAGCAGGCGGTCCGCCGTACCAAGCCTACGGACCGGCGCATACGCCCCGGACGCCGCCATGGGCAAGGACAGGATCACCAAGCTGGCGACCACGTCCCACCAAACCAAAATCGACCAATTTACGAACTTGGACCCGCCGGATGCGGGCAGAGAGGCGGCGTCGGCTCCAAACAAAGACCTAGCCGTCATCTTGCAGGCCATCAGCGCCTCCCGCACATCCCTGGAGGGGATGGTCGGGGAGGTGAGGATGGACGTTACACTCTTGCGGCAGGACCTCCGCAACGCCACGGCCCGCATCACGGAGACGGAATAGTGGATCTCTACGGCGGAGGATGTCATCCGACAGCTACAAGACCAAGTCCGGGAGCTTACGACCCATTCCAAGGAGCTGCATCGGTGGGCAGAGGACGCTGAAAACCGAGCCCGCCGCAACAACCTTCGCCTGGTGGGCTTTCCGGAGGGGGTCGAGTCTGGCCGAACCGATGACTTCCTGGACGCTTGGTTCAAATCTTGGATGCCGGCGGCCAGCTTGTCAACCTGGTTCGTTGTGGAGAGAGCACACCGGTCATTGGCAGCCAAACCTCCAGTGGGGGCCCCCCGCGCCCCTTCCTTCTGCGGATCCTCAACTTCCGAGACAGAGACGCTATTCTGCAGGAGGCGCGAGTGAAAGGCCCCTTGTCCTTTAACAACCACACCATCATGATCTTCCCGGATTATACCCGGGAGGTCCAGGAACAACGCCGATCTTACACGGAGGTGAAACAAAAGATGCACTCCATGGGCCTCAGCTACCAACTTCAATTGCCGGCCCGCCTCCGCGTTGTTTTCCAGGGCAAGACAATTTTTTTACACTCCCCGGGCGGCATGGACCTGGCTCACCAAGAAAGACCTTTGCGCCAGCCCGGGCGGGTGTCGCCCGTCAAACTGCCTCAGAACCAAGATGCAGCCAGGCTTCCGCGGCCACGACGCAGGAGGCGCACGCAATCCCGGAGGCGCCGAGGCGTGGCGACGGCTGGGACACGATCGGCGAGTGTGTCGGGGAGGGGAACGAGAGACTCCTCCGCCTCATCCGGGACGTCCTCTCATGCAGCTGGGGGATCTCTGCGCCGTCCATCGCCCCTGCCGGATCAATCTCCGACCCCCCTCAACACGCATATAGACCTTTCCAACCTCTCCCGCAGCCCTGCCATGTGACTTTTCTTCAGTCTCTGCATTGACAGGGGGGGCGGCGACCTGGTCCCGCTGCGGGGGCAGCAGACTCTGCGGTCTCCCGCTCTTATGTAGTAATCTAGGACAGAACACTTAAATCCGTACTTCAGGAGGGGTCCACCACGCTCTTTACACCAGAGCGCTCCTGCTTTGGGCCTTGTAGTTGTCAGTTAAAGTTAGGGCGACAGATGCTTCCGTTCTCGAAGTGTAGGGTGGGGGGTCAGGGGTGGGTGTTAGTTGGTTGCTCCTCCTTGGGAGGGTGTTCTTTTTAGTTTGGGTTTGCTTCTTACTGGGCCTACCACATAACAGCACACTGCGAGTGCCACCACGTGGCTCCACACAGACACTGGCACGCGCTCCGCTGTCACTCATCCTCCGCCGTCCTTCATTGGCTTCCCCCAGCGTGGGATTCGTCCCCCCCCCCCCGGGGATCGCATGCTCCCAGTCCCCTCTCTGCGCGCCCGCACCGTTCGGTGTCTTCCCGGCACCCCCCTGGTCGTTCCGCCCCCAGCGCGACTTGCTTCCGCCGCTTCCATGGATGACCTAGCCCCCAAGGCCCAGCTGCGCATCCTGTCCTGGAACGTAAATGGCCTGTTGGATAGGCTCAAGCGCACCGCAGTCCTTAAATATGCCCAGCGCGCAGGGGTAGACGTGCTCATGCTTCAAGAAACCCACCTCCTCGTGAGAGATGTCCCTTTCTGGCCCGCTACGGGTACAATCGGGTGTGGCACTCTGGGTTCTCCCGCGGGGTAGCCTTCCTGCTGCGCCGCTCCCTCCCCTTTGTCCTTACACAGGCGACTCATGACCCTCACGGAACGGGGATTGCCGTCTGCGGCACACTCGAAGGAAGGCCGATCAGCTTTCTGTCGCTCTATGCGCCACCCTCCGGACTGTCGCAGGATTTATCTCACGCTGCATCTCTGCTGGCAACCTTGCCTCTGGGTACTGCTGTACTTGGAGGGGATTTCAATGCCGTCTCGGCCCCTCAGCTGGACTCGTCGGGACCGATTTCAGATTCCCGCGCTGCGCGAGCACGGCAACAGGCGGGTTGGGCAGAGGCTCAGGGCCTATGCGACGCATGGCGGACTTGGCATCCACACACACGTCAGTACACCCACACCTCGGCCGCCCATCACTCCCACGCGCATATTGGCGCGATTTTCGCGCCCCCCCCTCCCGCCGATTGCGTGGGCATCCAAGATGTCCGTATCCTCCCCAGAGGGATCTCAGATCACTCTCCGGTCCTCCTGAGTCTAGGCCCTCCACCCCGTACGGCCCATCAGATGTGGCGCATTAATGCTTGGTTCCTCCAGGACAAGACACTTCGTAAGGCGGTGGGAACCGAGCTGACCCAGTACTACTGCACCAACGAGGGTTCGGTCTCCTCGGCGGGCACCCTTTGGGAAGCCTGCAAGGCAACCATTAGAGGCGCTGCCAAGGCGCACGTGGTGCGGCAACGCCAGAAGCAGCTGCAGCAGCTCACCACCTGTGAGGCCCGGGCGCTGCGGCTGGAGCAATCTCTCTGAGCTCGGAGACCCAGCCGGGAATCGGCAGCTGCGGCTCCTTCGCGATGAGATTCGTCAACGATCACTTGACGCGGCCAAGCTTCTCTGGCAGTCTTCGCTAGCGAGAGTGTACGGATGGAGCGATAAGAATGGCGCGTTGCTACATCGCCTGGCCACCTATCCCAGGACGTCGCGCATCATTCCTGCGACTGCCGACGGCGTGCTCCAGTCCTCTTCCGTGGCGATAGCGGAAGCATTCGCCCAGTTTTATTCTCAGCTCTACCGGGCCCGAGCGCCGGATCTTTCTCTGCTCGCGACTAGTAATGTACAACTCAACCGGCTTAGGCCGGGTGAATGGAAGAGCCTGGAGGCACCCATTTCCCTTGAAGAAATTGGAGACGCGATAGGGCGTACGTCCGCTGGGAAGACCCCGGGACCCGACTGTAGGAAGGTGGATATCTGACTATGGTTACCCCCAACTTTTTGCCTAGTGTCTAGCTGGTTTTTCGACTTAGTTGGCCTGAGATCCTGCCATTCAGGGTCTCAGGCTGTCTGCTCTCTCTGTAAAATGGACTCCATGTACCCTAGGTACATAACCAATTGGTAAGGATCACCTTATTGGACCCTGTACAGTGTACCCTAGGTACCCAGGGCATAGGTGTACCCTAGGCCTCCCAGGGGCTGCAGCATGTATTATGCCACCCCTGGTCTGGCCTTCCAATCAGACACAACTGGCTGATCACTCAGCTGGGGCAAGGTCGTGTAATCACCCCTTGCTTAGATATAGTATGCCTATATCTGCCCTTATATATAGACACATGTGTACCTATCAGTCACTCCTATGGCAGGCCTTAACAATCCTGGAGGCAGAGTGCTTGGTAACATGTGAGATGGTGCTCTAGCATGAGCTGAGCCTGTCTGCAGCTTTCGGAACCATGTCCTTATAGCTGTTCTATGATATAGCCTACCATATACTCTTAAAGTGCCTTATAATCTTAAACGGTTATGGTAACTATGGTTGGGCTGTATCAAAACATGTCGTGTAAGGTGTCTAACACTTTGGAATAATACCCCCATACCATTTCTGGTGATGAGGATATTATTCCTCCCTTCTAGAGGGAGAGACATGTTAAAATCCTACTTTGCTGTGTAACCTCTGACCAAAGCCTCAGCATCACAAAATGGATGCTGCTGCCACAGACACAAGTCTGACCTCCTGCTGCTGGGAGTGATCCCAGCCAGGGAGGCCTGGACAATAGGTTTCCTGCTTGGGGAGGTGCTAGCACCTCCCCAGACAGCCTTTAGTGTATTGGGGCAGGGTGGGCTGAAAGGAATGAGACATGCCTGGGGCACACAAGGTGTTCCTTGCATAGTCCAGTTCAAACCGGCGCTGGGGCACTCCAGCCCCAGCTCTGGCGCGAAACTGGACAAAGGGAAGTGGGTGTAACCACCCCCTCCCAGGTCCCACCCATAAGGCGTGACCTAGCAGGTATCCCAGCCCCCCAGATTAGTATAAGAGTGGGAGTTGGGCCTCAAGACTTTAGATTATCCTGAACCTGCAAAACTGAACAGAAACTCTGGACCTTCGACATTCGACGAAAGAAGAAGACTGAAGAATCTCCCTTGTAGCCAAGGAGTGGCTACCCTGTGCAAACGGGCACCATCAAGAGACTACCCTTTGCTTTGTGAAACGTTCGACGAGGAACCGACTACAGAGCCCGACCAGAGCCTTGATTTCCAGACTTCTCCGACCCTCATCCACATCTGCAGCAGAGCTGAGATCCGTGGAGGCGACGAGCGACGTGGGACCGGCTACCTGGGAAAAGTGGCTAGTAACTTACAGCGCAGCTTCTGAGGTACCCTCGAAGTTGTGCACCGGGGATTGAGAAGCCCCAACCCCAAGCACCATCTGCACCGAAGACCAGCCCCCCACACTCCACGAGTCCTGCGTGGGGCCCTTCAGCATTTTCCTGCTTGCCGCGTCTGTCCGGTTGCTTGCCCGCTGGCTAGTGGCCTTTGTGACGACGCTCCCTGAAACCTTCTGCGCTGGTTTGGCTCCTCCAGACTGGCTCCCGCTTCTCTGCAAAGAAGAAGCACCCCAGACCTTCCTGGTCTGCACCAGAAGCAAGTCCCTTGTTCTTCGTGGGTTCCGCTTGCCAAGGCTTGGTGAGTCCTAGTCCAACTTCGACGCCGCCGACAGCAAGAGCCTTCGTGGGACAGCTCGCCTCCTGGTCCTGGTCGTCCTCGACGCGTCCTGGTCGTCCTCGACGCTTCCTGGTCCTCCTGGCTGCAGCGACAAGCTTCACCTTCACCTGCAACTCTTCACGACATCGCCTGGTTCCTTCCTGGTTCCACGGGGTCACTGGCTAGTGACCTTGACTCTGTCCCCTCTGCTTGCAGGTTTCTTCTCTTCTTGATCCCAGCCTTGGGATCCACCGGACACTCTCCCCTGACTGCCTGTCAGCATCTTTCTTCAGGCATCCATAGGAGTCGACGACGAAAACGGCGCATCTTCACCCCTATGCACCCGCAGCCTGTGGGCTAGGTAACTTGGGTACTCCGGTGCTCATCAGGATAGTGACTATCCTAGTGTCTAGTTTTCAAGTCTCAACTTCCTAGCTACTCCGGAAGTGTCCTAAATCTATCTATTTCTAAACTGTAACATTGCTATTGACTTTTACGCATTACGCGTGAGTGTTTCCACTCTGCACACGAATCCCGTGGGCCTCCCACTTCCTAACTAACGCTAGTGTAGTGTAGCCCCAGCGATTCCCTAGGCCTAGGCCTATTCTATTTCCGTGACAGTGGTTCTTATACCACTTATTTAGTATATGGTTTGCGTGGCCCCTAGGGCCTAACTGTATTACTTACCTGTGTGACTTACTGTATGCATTAATAAGACTGTGTTGTACTTACCTCTAATCTCATAAAGAGTGCTGAGGGGTTGCTTAGAATAAATACACTTTATTTTATATATATATCTGTTGTGGTGTCCTTTCATTTGGTATTCAAGGGATTATATATGGTATCACAGCTGGCTTCACATGCCATTCAGAGTTTAGCCTAAGACTGCTCTTGTCCATGCTACCACTAGGATAGCTGGTCTATAAGGTTGACTTTACAACCAATCACCATAAGGGTATTTGGACTGATATAAGGTGTACACTATAACTAGTGACATCATACATCAGGCCAACTTCTCACACCGACGGCTTCCCTCAGGAATTCTATGCCACCTATAAAGATACCCTGGTCCCGAGGTTGCGAGATCTCTACGTAGAGGCGATTGAGAACGGCTCATTCCCCCCGGAAGCCGACATGGCCACGATTGTGGTTCTCCCCAAGTCTATGCCGCCGCCCACTGACAGAGCGGCCTACCGGCCGATCTCTCTCATTAAAACCGACATGAAGCTCTACGCGGCTGTCCTGGCCCAACGGCTCCGGCCCTTTTTATCGAGCCTGGTCCATCCAGACCAATGTGGCTTTATGCCCGATCGGGGCACTCGCTATTGCCTACGCCGCCTCCACGTGGCCCTGGCTCACCGCCACAGTTTAACCCCATACCTCGCTCTCCTGCTCGCCGATTTCGAAAAAGCTTTCGACTCGGTGGGGTGGGCCTACTTGTTTGACGTCCTGACCCACATGAGTTTCAGCCCCAAGTTCTTGGGAATGGTGCAGGTCCTCTACGCACGCCCCCGTGCCAGGGTATTGGTCAACGGGGCGCTGTCGGGGCCATTTCGGATCGGCCAGGGGACACGGCAGGGATGCCCGCTGTCGCCCCTTCTCTTCGCGCTCGCGATGGAACGCCTTGCTGCCCTGATCAGAACTGACCCTCTCCTTCAGGGCTGGGAGTGGCCGGGCCTAGAGGCTGACAAATCGACCTCTACGCGGACGACGTCCTGCTGTACCTCGGAAATCCGGTGCGCTCCGGACCTCGTGCAATGTACATTTTGGGCCGCTTTGGCCGAGCATCTTGTCTGTATTTAAACTCGCGGAAATCGATTCTGGTGCCTCTGCACCCCTTCCGGGAATGTTTCGAATGGCAGGATACTATTCCCCTCCGCCGGTTGTCCTTTAAATATCTGGGCATCTGGGTCTCCCTTCTCCCGGAACTGAGCTGGGCGCTTAACGTGACCCCCCTGGTTAAGAAAGCCAAGGCGGACCTGGCGAGATGGCAGTCATTACCCCTCGATCCGCTGGGGAGGGTGGCTCTCTATAAAATGATGATTCTTCCCCGGTTCCTGTATGTGCTGCAAAACACTCCCCTATCCTTTCCAAGACCTTGGTTTCGTGAGCTCGACGGGATGGCGACAAGATTTCTTTGGGGTGGTCGGAGGCCACGGTTGGCTCTATTGTTATGCCGCCTGCCCACCATTGATGGGGGTTTGGGCATGTCCAATCTCTACCTCTACTACCTGGTCACCCGCCTCCTGGTCATTCACGACTGGTTGGGGGGGGGGGGGGGGGTGGTCCGACCCGGCCTACAGGGTGGAATTAGGGTTCCTGGGTTTCTCCTGTATTCAGGACCGCCTGTATGGCGCCACCATCCCCGCCTCCTGCCCGGATATTACCAAAGCAATATTCCTGGCCTGGCGAGCGGCGCTCCGCCACACCCGATGGACTGGGAAGCTGACCCGCGTCACTCCCCTGTGGCATGGGACATGGTTGCGGAGCTAGAGGGCTTTAAATTGTGGGATCTACTAGGCATTTCCCAGCTGGGAGATGTCTGGCGGGGGGGCGTATGTGCTCCTATCCGGAGCTGCAGGCACGCTTCTCCCTCCACTCATCCCTATTCTATAAATACCTTCAAATACGCCATGCCATACGCACCTACACCCCATTGGACGTTAGACTGCCGGACCACAGCCCCCCGGAGGCTCACGTCATGATGGGTAACCTGGGGAGGGGAGGCATTTCCAGGATCTACCGCTCCCTCATCAACAGCACCCCTACATCCCTGGAAGGCCTTAAGGAACGATAGGAGGGGTGGGTGGATGCCCCGGGATGAGGCCGACTGGCAGGATGCCCTTATGGCCCCCCGACTGGTGACGGCCTCCGCCAAATTGCGGCTTATCCAAATTTACTACCTGCACAACGCATCTCACACCGGCTCGACTACACCGTGCGGGCCTCTCCGCCGACGCAGCTTGTCCCCGTTGTGGCTCTGAGCCGGCCGACTTCATTCACATGGTGTGGTCTTGCCCGGAACTGGGGGGGGTACTGGAGGGGCATCGAAACCGAACTCAGAGGTCCTGGGGTGGGAGGTGCCACATGACCCTAGACACACCCTACCGGGCATCACTGACGGCCTGGATGGCACACGCCCAGAGAAGTTATTCCTCATGACGGCCTTCATGGTCGCGAAGCAAGACATTGCAGCGGCGTGGAAGCAGCCACAACCGCCTAGCTTGGCCAAGTGGAGCGCCGGGGTGGACTGGTGTGCGACGCAGGAACGAACTCTTTACCAGGCACGGGGTTGCCCCAAGAAGTACGGAAGGGTCTGGGGGAAATGGCTGGGCAACCTACCATAAAAGTGCTGTTTAGAAGAGGGGGGGGGGGGGGATGGGGGGTGGGTTTCGGAGGGCGGGCGGTACTATGGTGCGTTTTCATGCTGTATTGCTGTGTTATGGTGGTTCGAAGGGCCCGAAGGTTTCTTATGTTGTACAACTCAAAAACAATAAAAACGTGTTTATCAAAAAAAGACCTGTAAGGTCAGCCGTAGCTTCACCGTTGTCGACATAGTCTCCGGTGTCGGACATTCTTTAATGAAAAATTGCAGGGCAAGTTTCAAGGAAACAAAGATAAGGTGCACAATATTTTGGAACACTGTATCCTTCAACGTTGAACAAAACCAAAGCACTAATACATAGGACTTTTCTCCTACTCAGCTATGGCGGATATTATCCCTACCCACTCCAGACGTCTTATGGAGTTTTAGGAGGAGAGGGTCTCTGAGAAAAGCTCGACTGAGTTACTTCAGTATCTAGCGTTAAATTAGTGCCTTACCAAACCGTTGGGCGCCATGTAGTGTAGTTCCTATATCCCTGATGGGCTCTGCGCATTGGAATAACATGCACTATAGATTTGACATAGGACTAAGTAAGGTATGTCTCTATCGAGTATATTACACTCAATTGCTTGTGTGTGTCAGCTAACTCAGAGGTCACTAGAAACTTCTCGAATATACAAGAAGGGATTAGTCTCCGACAACCGCATAAACATGCCAACTTAGTTTCCCTTTAGAATCGGAACAGTATCAGAATCGTGGAACCAACAGAACAGTTTCCCTCAGTCAATCGTGCATGCTTTGTTTCTACAGAGTTGCACAGAAATAGAGAGTCGGGTGTTTTTAAAAAAAAAAAAAAGGGTTTATTGAACAGTCTTATTTCTCGTGCAAGAGATGGAGTAGTTTCTTACCTGTAACTCCAGTTCTGTAGTAGGGGTATCTCTGTTATAGTCATAATCTATGAATAGTCCCGCCCATGTGCGGGGACCCCGGAGCAATCAAAATATCTCTTAAGCTGTCCTGCATTTGCAAACCTGCAAAGACACTTAAGAGACAGACAAAAATAATACAGCCTAATAACAACACGGCTGCACTGGCCAGCACTTCCTCTGAAGTGAACACAAAAGCCAAAATAAAGTTTAAATGTCATTTTTATTCACATCTGACATGTTCCTTTATTGTATCACACTCCCTTCACCAAAATCCCTTTAAACAATAGAGAGGAAGGGGTGGACAGACAAGCCCTATAGGCTGTCATTATGTGCCTGCTAAAGGGATACCGTGCCTTTAAGAAACTCTCCAGAGACCCCCGGTATCCCAGGATGCACAGCCCAAGCAAGTTACTTTCAGTTCTTTTTGAAGTTGTATAACAACAGGCCTGATACTGTCAGAATTACTCCACCGGGGAGGAGGGAGGGTCGCTTATGACTATAATAGAGATACCCCTACTACAGAACTGGAGTTACAGGTAAGAAACTACTCCTTCTGTAGTAGGGGATCTCTGTGTATAGTCATAATCTATTAATAGAATGGCAAGCCCATCCCAACCGACAAACAGCGGTGGAGTAAAAACCGAACACCAACAAATTACTGTGCAAACAAATTCCTCAGCGAAGCCTGTCCAACCTGCGCATCTGCCCTAGCATCAGAGTCCAGGCAGTAATGCTTTGTAAACGTATGGACCGACTTCCAGGTGGCAGCCTTACAAATGTCAGCAATTGGAACATTCCTAAGCAAAGCCGTAGTAGCTGCTTTGCCCCTAGTCGAATGCGCTGTAGGCTTACCCCCCAACGTCTTATTAGCTTTCTGATAACAAAGCTGAATACAGGACACAATCCATCTAAAGATGGACTGTTTTGAGGTAGCTAGACCAGTTCTTACTGAACCATAATTTACAAACAGTTGATCCGACCTGCAGATGTCTTTTGTCTTATCTAGATAGAATTTCAACACCCTACGCATATCTAGTGAATGCAGAGACCTCTCCGCCGGTGAGGAGGGATGCTGAAAAAATGTAGGCAAAGTTATCATTTGATTTACATGGAAATCAGATATCACCTTAGGCAAAAATTTAGGATGAGTACGCATCACTACTTTAGACGCATGGAATACAGTATACGGCTCTTGACAACACAGAGCCTGAATCTCACTTACCCTCCTGGCCGATGTAATGGCCACAAGGAAGGCAGCCTTCCAGGACAAATGCTGCAAAGAAGCCTTATGAATAGGCTCAAAAGGCTCCCTCATCAATCTGGACAACACCACGTTCAATTCCCATGGTGGAGAAGGTCGTCTAACAGGGGGAAACACCTTACGCAAACCCTCCAAAAAATCTTTAATCACAGGGATTTGAAAAAATGAGCTTTGGGAAGGGCCCTTTCTGTACGCAGTCAAAGCTGCGAGATGAACTTTAATAGACTGAAAATTAAGCCCAGATTGAGCTAACTGCAGCAGATAAGGCAAAATAACATCTTCTTTACAGGATGTAGGGTCAATGTCCTTTGCCTTGCACCACAAGCAGAATCTCTTCCACTTATAGGCGTAAGAAGTCCTCGTAGACGGCCTCTTCGCCTCTTTCAAGATCTCCATACAGTCCTGAGGTAGGTTCAAGTGTCCATACTGTACTAGCTCAGGAGCCATGCTGCCAAACTCAAGGATGAGAGATTGGGGTGGACCATCTGTCCTCCGAACTTCGTGAGAAGGTCCGGCCGACACGGCAGGCGCCGGTGTGGTAGGACAGACCGGTGAAGAAGGTCGGTGAACCACCATTGCCTCGGCCACTCCGGAGCAATCAGGATCATCCTGGCTCTGGATTGCGACAGCTTGATCAGCACCGCCGGAATCAGGGGAATGGGTGGAAAGGCGTAGAGAAAGCTGTTGGACCAGCTGATCCATAGGGCATTCCCCAGTGTCCCTGGTTGGTAGTACCTGGACGCGAAGTCGCGGCATTTGCTGTTTTCTGCCGTAGCGAACAGATCGATATCCGGAGTGCCCCACTCTGCGAAGACGTCTCTTAGAACGTCGTCGTTTAGCACCCACTCGTAATTTTCTTGAACGAGCCTGCTGAAAGCATCGGCTTGGGCATTCTGCACTCCCGGCAGATGGGTTGCCGTGATCGTCAGGTTCCTGGCCACCAGCCAATTCCAGATAGTCTGTGCCTCCCGAGACAGCCCCCCTGCTTGTTGAGGTAGTACATGGTAGTAGTATTGTCCGTCTGAACAAGCAGGGAGTTCGTCGTGAAGGAGGGATGGAACGCCTTCAGGGCCAAGTGTACTGCTCTGAGTTCCAAAAAGTTGATGTAGTAAGTCATTTCCGTCTGCGACCAGATCCCCTGAATCTGAAGAGGGCCCGAATGCGCTCCCCAGCCCTGGAGGGATGCATCGGTCACTATGGTCTGGACCGGAATATCCTTGTGGAAAGGAGTCCCCTTGCAAACATTCTCTGAGGAGCACCACCATTTCAGAGATTGGAGAGCGTGTTGGGACAGATGAATCTTGTCCTCCCAACGCCCCCGCCTCTGGTCCCATTGATCCTCCAGACATTCCTGCAGAGGCCTCATATGCAGACGTGCATTGGGGGTGAGAAAGATGCATGAAGCCATCGACCCCAGCAAGGAAGACACCGTCCTCACTGTAGGAGAGTGGGCTGAGAGGAGGTGCAGGGCCTTCCCACGGATCGACAAGCGTCTCTACTCCTAAGGACACACGCTTGCGTTCCAGGTATTGACTGAGGCCCCCCAAGTACTGGAGACACTGCACAGGGATCGGCACTGACTTCGACATGTTGATGTTCAGTCCCAGGCGATGCAGCAAGGCAGCTGTCCTGTTGAAGTGACACTGGGCTTCCCGGTACGTGGAGGCTTTGATCAGCCAGTCGTCCAGGTATGGATACACAAACACCTTGCTCTTCCGCAAGTGTGCCGCCACCACTGCCATGCACTTGGAGAACGTCCGTGGGGCAGACTTCAGACCAAACGGGAGTACTGTATACTGGTAATGGTTGTTGCCTACCAGAAACCTCAGGAACTTGCGATGCTTTAGTGCGATCGGCACATGGAAGTAAGCGTCCTGCAGATCTATGGCGCACAGCCAGTCTCCTCGATGCAACTGAGGGTAAATCTGATGCAGGGACAACATACGGAACTTTTCTCTGCGGATCCACTTGTTTGCTTGACGCAGATCTAGAATAGGCCTGAACTCGTTTTTGTCCTTTTTTCTGACGAGAAAGAACCTGGAGTAAAGACCTCTTCCTTTTTGCCTCAAAGGAACAGCTTCTATGGCCTTCTTTGCCAACAGAACGTCCGCCTCCCGCTGGAGCTCCCGCACCATGTAGGGAGAGCGCACAGGTGGAATCTGTGGAGGCGGGCTGGTGAAACGAAGACTGTATCCATTGCAAACAATATTCAGCACCCACTTGTCCTGAGTTATTGTCCTCCACTCTGCCAGGTAGTGTTGAATACTTCCCCCCCCCCCCCACCGGAGCGGGTAACGGATGAGGGGGAAGTGACCCTTCAGGGCTTCGACCCGGCCGGGCCTTTGTTCCCGACGAGGATTGATGCTGTCCTCTGCCCCTCTGGCGCTTCTGAAAGGACTGCCTCTGGAACTGTTGCTGCTGTTGCTGGGGCTGTAGCTGGTGACCCGACTGACGCCCTTGACCCCTTTGCTTGGAATAGCGCCTGCCCGAGGAGCGGAAGGCCCTCCTCTGCTCCCTGGGCCTCTCCAGCCCCACTGCCTTCAGGGTTTCTGCCTCGGCCTTCATGCGGGCCATCTCGTCATCCGCATGAGACCCGAACAGCGTCGTGCCGGAGAACGGCAAATTGGCTATCTTCTGCTGCGCCTCAGGCTTGAGCGGTGTCAGCCGCAGCCAGGAATGCCTCCTCATGTGTATGCCGTGGCAGTACCCATGGGCCGCCAGCAACGATATATCCCCCGCCGCACTGATGATCTGGTTAGAGACCATCATGCCCTCGTTCAGCACCTCCTGAAAGTCCTCCCTCTTCTCTCTAGGCAGGGAGGCAGCGAACTGTTGCAGAGAGTCCCAAAGAGACCTGTCATAGCTACCCAACAGAGCGGAGGCGCTAGCGGCCTTCATCGTAGTGGCCGACGTGGAGCACATCCTCCTCCCCAAGGAGTCCATCTTACGACTCTCCTTATCCGGAGGGGCCGTGGACGAAGGCGTCATAGAGTGTTGCTTACGAGCCGCCGACACAATGACAGAGTCCGGGGGAGGATCCACCCTGAGGAACGCCGGGTCCGAGTCCGGGGCCCTGTACTTTTTCAGCAGTCTCGAGGGCGCCGGTTTCACCACGGCCGGCGTCAAGAACAACTCCATTGCAGGCTCCTCCAACCCCGGAACCAACGGGAGGAGGGGGCGCGACAGATGAGCCTTATGCAAAGTCTCAAAGATCAGAGGTGGTGGGAATAGGGGTTGTTACTGATATTCCCAACTTCGCCGCCCCCCTCATCAGCACCTCCTGGAAAGTGGCAATGTCATCCACTGGCGAGACGCGGGTAGGAGGCGTCTCCGACAGCGAGGGAGAGAACCTGCCAGCCTCAGAAGAGTCCGTGCCCCTCGAGCCTCTGGAACGAGACCGGTATCTCCGTCGTCCATGTCCAGAGCGAGTGGAAGATCTGCGCCTACTCCGTGACCGCCTGCGAGGATGAGAGCGAGATCTCTGCTTGTGGGGATCCTTCGGGGGCAGAGGCCGTGGCTGCGGTGGAGATGCAGGCCGCGGAGGCGCGGGCAGAGGCAGCGGAGGAGGGGGAGGAGGAGGGGGAGGAGGAGGAGCAGGCACCGGTAGAGGATCCGGCGGAAGAGCAGGCGCAGGAGGCAGCGGAGGCCGCTGAGGCCGCAGCGGGGACAGATGTTCCGAAGCCCCATCACTCCTTGCAGGAGAGCCCGCACCATCACTGTCCGGGCTATCGGCCACCCTTCTCTTCTTGGAGGGCCTGTCCCGTGTTGAAGCCACCGACGGGGAACGCCCTCGTCTCCCCGATCCCCGACTGGAGATCGTAATCACTGAGGACGTGTTCCCCGATGTCCTCGACCTCGTCCGGCGTCTCTTGGCCGGTCGTCACCCTCTCGACGTCGAACGCCGTCTCGAAGTCGAACGCCGTCTCGAAGTCGAACGCCGTCTCGAAGTCGAACCACGCCTCCTGGACGTCGAACCATGCGTCGTCGACTTCCGGCGCCTCGACGTCGACTTCCGGCGCCTCGACGTCGACTTCCGGCGCCTCGACGTCGACTTCCGGCGCCTCGACGTCGACTTCCGGCGCCTCGACGTCGACTTCCGGCGCCTCGACGTCGACTTCCGGCGCCTCGACGTCGACTTCCGGCGCCTCGACGTCGACTTCCGGCGCCTCGACGTCGACTTCCGGCGCCTCGACGTCGACTTCTGGCGCCTCGACGTCGACTTCGGGCGCCTCGACGTCGACTTCGGGCGCCTCGACGTCTGGCGCCTCGACTTCTGGCGCCTCGACGTCGACTTCTGGCGCCTCGACGTCGACTTCCGGCGCCTCGACGTCGACTTCCGGCGCCTCGACGTCGACTTCCGGCGCCTCGACGTCGACTTCCGGCGCCTCGACGTCGACTTCCGGCGCCTCGACGTCGACTTCCGGCGCCTCGACGTCGACTTCCGGCGCCTCGACGGCGACCGGCGCCTCGACGGCGACCGGTGCCTCGACGGCGACCTGTGCCTCGACGGCGACCTGTGCCTCGACGGCGACCTGTGCCTCGACGGCGACCTGTGCCTCGACGGCGACCTGTGCCTCGACGGCGATCTTCTCCGGCGCCGGGATCTCGGCGTCGACTCAGTCAGCGTCGAGCCATGGGTCGACGGCGAAGGCTGTGAGTGCAGACCGGCACGGGGCTCAGTACGACGTCGATGGGGTGTCTACGTCAGCGACGGCGACCCGGTCCCGGGTCTCGCCGGCCCCCCTCTCGACGTCGAACGCCGAGGCTGCCGCGACCCAGAGCCCTGGATCGACGGCGAACATACCGGTGCCTTCTCCCTCGCCGTCGTCGCCTTCGACGCCGAACGCGACCTACCAGCCGGTAGGCGCCGTTTCTGCTCCCTGCTCTGTCCGGAGGTCCCTCCAGGGGCTGAAGCATGGGCGGAGGAGGGGGAATAGGATAGGATAGGATATATGCTTAAAAAGCGCTTGTATGCCGTGGCGTCTTGGCGCTAAGGGGGGTAAGAACCTAGTAAAGCCAATAGCCTGTTACATGCAGCTATGTCCTAGAGAATAGCAAGGTTTTCAAAGCTCTCCTAAACGCCAATCTGTTAGATTGTAGTCGCATGGCTGCAGGCAATGAATTCCATAATAGAGCCGCCCGATGTGAAAACGCTCTACCACCCCATCTTGCCTTCCCGATCCTATCCAAACAAAGAAGATTTTGAGACCCTCCATGCCCCGAAGTCCCACCGGTCCTCTGCTGCTCCTGACCCTGAAGACGAATCTTCTCCCTGTCCCTCAGGGTCCTTTTGGAAAAGTTTTTACAGATGACACATGTAGCTGGGACATGTGAGGACGACAAGCAGAGGATACAAACATCATGTGGGTCCGTCTTGGCCTTTTTCCTCCCACACTCAGGGCATTTATCGAACAAAGCCATGCTAAGAGTGGGCCAAAACTGCTCCAGATTGCAGGCAGTAGTAGACAAAGGCTCTAGACGTCGAATGAAAACACTATTTATCCAAAAAATCCAACTTTTATCAAATAAACCACCCAAAAGGGTAGAGCTCAAGCTCCAGGGTTCTGCTAGCAGGAGCCGGAAAAAAGATCTGAAAGTAACTTGTTTGGGCTGTGCAGCCTGGGATACCGGGGGTCTCTGGAGAGTTTCTTAAAGGCACGGTATCCCTTGAGCAGACACATAATGACAGCCTATAGGGCTTGTCTGTCCACCCCTTCCTCTCTATTGTTTAAAGGGATTTTGGTGAAGGGAGTGTGATACAATAAAGGAACATGTCAGATGTGAATAAAAATGACATTTAAACTTTATTTTGGCTTTTGTGTTCACTTCAGAGGAAGTGCTGGCCAGTGCAGCCGGGTTATTAGGCTGTATTATTTCTGTCTGTCTCTTAAGTGTCTTTGCAGGTTTGCAAATGCAGGACAGCTTAAGAGATATTTTGATTGCTCCGGGGTCCCCGCACATGGGCGGGACTATTCATAGATTATGACTATACACAGAGATCCCCTACTACAGAAATGAATTGCTACAATCGTAAGACAGACTGCGAAGTACAATATGTACGAGGTTAGCAGCAAGATAAAATACTGCAATAGCATTGTTTGTAGCTATGACATATTAATCAAAATACATAAATAAATATCATATGCTAAAATGTGATACTCATCTGATGCTTCTAAATTGTTCTACCCCAGTGTACCTAACCTAAGTGCAGTACGAGGCTTGAAGTAGGTGCTATTTCTAAAGTATAGCTAGCTATATTTTAGTTTAGCCAAGAGTTGCCAAAAGTTTCTCCAAGGTCTAGTCATCTCCATACCTGAGAATGAGAGAGGTTGGAATCTCTTTTCTGGACTCGATAGTCTAACTCCCCGCAAGGGAAGTTAGAAATCACTGGAGCTGGATTCCCTGCGAGGAGGATGACAGCGTCTGGTCAGTGCATCAGATTGGAACCTTGATCTCCTTCCGAACTTGCCGTGGCAAACCGCGTAGTCTGGGTTGGATCGAATCATCCGGGAACCGCAATTTGCCAAGGCAAGTGCTGGTATATTTATACCTTGAAGGTGTCTAGGAATGCCAGTATTGACGTAAAAGTCGGGCAGAGGAACATCATGAACGAACCAATAAGGAATAGATGTTCATGCATACTTAATGAGTTCTTGGAGAAATCAATATTCAAGCTGGGGGAACTTCCTTAAGGGTCTGGTTTTCCAAGAAATCGTCGTGACGTGGATGGACGGACGTAGGTGGCCATGCTTGTATTTGGTTTGTACGGACAATGTCTAAATAAGGGCCGGATTTCTATGTCCAAATAAGGGCAATGTGAATTGTATAAGGGCATAAATCGGGATACCTATAAACTGAATCTAAATCTACACACAACAATACAAAGCGATACTTGCTCTCTTACAGCCGGTGGACTCGCTTGTTTAGTTCCACAAAAAATGGGTTGTCGTATCGTGGGAGCAGAAATACCACACTTCCTGCTCTTATGCATGCGAGGCAGCGGTGGTTGCTTGAGAATGGTTGGATGTCGATTTCTAGGCCCTCAGGGGAAACCAGCGCAGGAGAGGGCGTCTGGAATGTGAGAAGAAAGATGGCAAACGCAAAACATAGATAAGCATGCGTCGGGCTTTTAAGTTGATACACGTTTTGGTGCAGGTCGAGTCTATTCGCGCATGGCCTTTCATGTCTCTGTTGTCATGTCCTGCCTTGGCATGGCTGTGTTGTGTGTGTGCATTACTCTGCACAGAACCAAGGCCCAGATGGAGAAACAGCAGTAAGGGCGGGATGGAAACGCAGCCCGTGTTACAGAAGGCGATGGTGTACAGTGGGGTTCGAATGTACCCATTTTATCTCGAGAATAGTTTGCCCTAGATGGACACAGTTATGTATCTTTTCGCGATGAATGGGTCCTTGAACTATATCAATACAATCTCTCCTTGCCTTTATATAAATAAGCAAAGTGTTATCTTGGTTTCAAGGCTCATGCATGCTCCCTGTTGCATTTAATATTTTTTCATATACATTATTGATGGTTAGGGTACTCCAACTGATGAACATTTACACTTAAAATAGCAGATCACGTATTTATACCTCTGCTCATAATGGCTAAAGACATGCAGTTGTTTACCAGGGACATCGTTAAGAACCATAGCTTCTGTTTGTGGTTTCTATATTCTGCAGCAAAGGAATGTGGGTTGTAGTTCTACAAGATCTAGTAATAAATGCTTATTTTTTTACCCCTTGCCACCTCTTGTACATGGTCAATGCCATGGGCAGGGCTTTAAGTCAGATGAAAAAACTGGGGGGTCTCTCAAAGGGGGGTGGCCAATATAATTAAGAATGTGGCTTTAAAGCACCTAAGCTAAAAATCGGTGCTTAGCATAGTGTGCCGCCGGACTTGTATTTTGCGGTTTCTATCATTGCATCCGATATACGATTCAAGTAATATCATACCTACAACAAGTCAGGACTATTGCCTTTGTCAATGGTTGTTGGTTGCATAAGATAAGTAAGCAGCAACTATGGTTTGTGTACAATATTGAAAAAGCTTCCACTTACAATGCAATAGGTCTCGCATTTACACAAGTTTGAGCTACTGACATTGCAAACGACAATGCCTTTTATTTTTGTTTTGTTTTCGTTTTTAAAACGTAAAAGGCATTGTGATTTACAATGCCAACAACTTAAACTTATGGAAGTGCGAGACCTATTGCATTGCAAATGCCTGTTTTGTACTTGCACTGCTGGCAACTTCTTCCTGCCTGTTCTCATGCTGGTTTGTTATGAGGGAGCTGGACATAAATAACGGGGGAGTGGAGGTTGGAAAACCGTAATTTAATTGGGACACGAGCAGCGGACGTACACTAGGGGAGAATTAACAGATGCCAGATTCCGAGGTCAGGCTGACGTGACGCTTAGATGTTTAGGTGAGGTGGTGCGCTGATGCAAAATTGTGGTGGTGAATGATGTTTGGTGCTCTGGTGGTGCCACTCTATGGTGTGGATTGGAGGTACGTTGTGGAGTTGAAATATGTTTGGTGTGTAATTATGTGGTGTGTATTGGAAATGTATGGAGTTGAACTGTGGCCTGGAACTGTGGTGTTGAGTGAAATTATGCTTATTGAGATTGTGTCATGGTGTGGAGTGCATTTATGTTGATTGGTGGTATGTGGCATAGAGTGGATTTATGTGGAGTGTAAATATGTGGCACTGAGTGGTATTTTGTGGAGTGTATTTATGTTGCATTGAGTAGAGTGTAAATGTGTCGTGTAATTATGTGGTGCTGAGTGGTATTATATGGAGTGTATGTATGTTGCATTGAGTAGATTCATTATGTGACATGTAATTATGTGGTACTGAGTGGTATTATGAGGAGTGTATTTACATTGCATTGAATAGAATGTAATTATGTGGCATGTAATTATGTAGCACTGGGTGGTATTATGTGGAGTGTATTTATGTTGCATTGAGTAGAGTAATTATGTGGCATGTAATTATGTGGAACGGAGTGGTATTATGTTGTGTATTTATGCTGCAATGAGTGTAAATATGTGGTGTGTAATTATGTGGCACTGAGTGGTTTATATGGAGGGAGGTGGTGAAGGTCAAGGGCCTCAGCAGCCCTCCTAATAACAGCAGCAAGTGTTTGTCTTCCCCTCTGAGTGCTGCTCTCGCCCATGTGCTTCTCCCTGCCCTACTCCGTGATGTGCTCGCTGCTGACCCATGTTGCTCTTACCTGTGTGCTTCTCTCCCCATAGCACCATTACACTCCCTCGTTTGCTTTTCTGCCTCGTACTCCATGTTGCCCCACCCCTCAGCTGCACCCTCTGAGTTGCTTCCAGTCCTTCGCCCATGTTTCCCCTTCCAGTTTTGTCCCTGTTGCTTCCACCCTCCACCCGCTTCCCAAAAAACAAAGGTTTCACACTTTTTTCATTATTTTGTATGTAGAGGATGCTGTAAAACAAGGCTACAAGGAATTGCCAAAGCCGACAGTTAATTGGCTTAAAAGTAAGGCAGTAGAATTAGTTGAGATGTGATATGATGGGCTAATTTTAATGAAAGCCCCTCCTTTTAAATGCCCTCTTTTTGGGAGACTCCACGCAGCCCCTCTACATTTTACACAGGGAAAGACTGTCTGATGCCCTCCTGGGAAAGGTGGCCTGATGCTCCCCCGCCAGGAGTGAATGGAAATATCTATTGCCCGTCATAGAAGTCCGTAGACAGTAGAAAGCCTTCTTACAAACTATAAAAGAGCTACAGAGCCTCAGGAGGTAGCAATCACCATATGAATGCCAATAATATTCAAGAGCCAGCAGGTCTGCATTCCTCCTTTACTGAGTCTTATCCTGGACAAAAACAATCGACACCTTAAGAGCATGGAGCCTCAGGGTTAGTAAAATCGACACATGGATGTCATCTATACAGATGTCTACAGTATCAAAGCACTGCAAATCGCAAGTGTTACTATAATCCAATTTATGCTATTTAATTTGACCGTCAATAGTATGGCAGGTTTAATACGCGTTGTCATAAATCACTGCATTTGATGACGGTGAACGTCAAACTGACTGTGCCATCATTCATGTTTATAAAATGGCAGTGTAGGATAGTGCAGATCTTAACTCATCTTGCCAGATAGTCATTAATGTGACGAAACAATTTTTTAGGTAATGTTGAGGGACCTGTACTAGAACTGCCGGCTTGACGCAGAAGGAAAACACAAATACTAAAAAAGAAAGTGCTCAACTAAGTTTTTCTTTGCAGCTATTCCTGAAGCTCTAAGGTCTTGGTTAATACGGACAAGCCGCGAAACAATCTCAGCATGACACAGAAAATTTAGAATGTGTGCATTTTCAGCCAGTGCATGACAAGTCATTTAAAATAATTAAGGCAGCATATAACTTTATATTTTCATACTTTCATACATGAAGTACAGCAGCAGAGCCCGGCACTCAATATTTCGCTGGCGCTGAAGGCTTAATTCTGTCACACACACGGGAGAAGTGAAGAACACATGAGTAGGGTAGGTTAAAGTGGGGGATAAAGGAGGAGCGGGTGAGTGAGCAGAAGGGAAAAGCAGCTCACGATGGAAATAGAAACAGGGGTTGGGGATGGACCCACACTTAGAAACACACGGTGGAGTGGGGCGGAGGGGGGAGGAATACAGAGCATACGGGTGAGGGAGAAGCGTTCTAGAGAGCAAGCAGCAGGCAGAAGTGATAGCAACACTGGGAGCGGGGAGAACACAGAGCCTCGGGGAGAAGTACATGAGAGAACAAGTAACCTGAGACTGGAACGCAGCCTGACCTCCATCTGGCACACTGTGCGCCGCTGCTGCTATTTAAAAACAGATGGCACCCGGCCACACTACTGCTCGCTCCCGAACTCCCTAGGCCAGGGGAGAGAGAAGGCGGGACATGCACCCACCTACGGCCAATTGCGTGCTGTCTTTCTTAGAAATTTAGCAAAAATTTCCTCCGGGACAACTTGCCATATAGCCAATTTCTAAGACTACGACGTAATTGCTCCAAAAGATGTGACTTCTACAAAGAAACCGACATTCTCATACAATAACTGAGAGACCGTGGATACCCTAAAGGCCTCCTGAATCGCTCACGCAAAAGGGCATGGCATCGACCCAGAGAGACTCTTTTGTAAATTCAACCCCCCAAAGAAGATACTCAGAAACTGGTATGTGTAACCACCTTCAACACACGCAGCCACGACATAAAAAAAGTCCTACTCAAGTATTGGAATCTTGTAAGCACGGACATCAGGATACAAGAAAAACCCATGTTTGCGTTCAAAAGAGCTAAAAACATTAAATGTAAGTTCCTATCTTGAAACTACGAAACCACGAGACCCGAGACAACAACTCAACTTACCACCACTAGTGGGACATTTTAAATGCAGCACCTGTAAGGCTTGTGAACTCACACTAATTGGCTCATCTTTTCAACATCTAGGAAAGACATATCACATGAGACAACACAGTAACTGTAATAGTCACAACGTGATTTATGCCATTAGATGCCCCTGCGCTAAAATTTACGTAGGTCAAACTACCCAAAAGGTGAAGACCAGGGTCCTACAACACCAAAGTAGAATTCGCTGCATGGTCCAGGGAGCCCCTCTAGTAGATCATTTCTCCAAAAACGACCACACTGCTGATGACCTACAATGGTGGGTACTAGAAAAGGCCACACTGCACCCAAGAGGAGGCAGTATACTCCAACTACTAAATTACAAAGAATGCAGATGGATCCATCTGCTTGACTAATTAAAAAATGGGTTAAATGAGCAGGAGGAGACATATAGGCAAATGGTCAAACTATAGAATCACACACACAACCATACCCATCTTCTACTCCCTGTACTACTCCACAGCCTGATAGAAAGCATGTTGTAAATAATATCAGATGCTTTTGACACACGTTTAAATATTCACCAAAAAGTGTTGCAAATTATTGCCTTAACATGTTCTTATTCAATTCCTCTGAATGTTAACCGCTACTTATGAGTTAAATGTCCTTGCACTAGTCGTGTCCATCTGTTGGCACCTTGGTGACTATGTCATTCATTATGTCTAAAAGCGTTTTATACTGTCTTTAGGCGCAAATCTCAAACCAACTGCTTCTCATGTTGGGAGCCCATGTATTAGACTTATAATTGCCTAAACTCTGGCATTTTCTGTTGACCAAACACACAACCTTTTTCATGCCCGTCTGGCAAATTATTTATTGACTTTGTACCAAATATCTGGAATATATTCATTGTTCATGATGGTTACTGTTCTTTTACTAACAGTTCTTAATTTCTGACATTTTCATTAATGAATCAAAACTATGTATTTGCTATGAATAACTTTCCATTAACACAAATCAGCTTCATGCGCCAACATTGCTAAACTTCGAAATGAATTACTAAGGAGGTTGTTTTATACTGGTCACATCACTATTCGTAATCTATGAATTTATACTGTAATTAATTCTGCTTTGATTTACTCTCCGATAGCACGGATTACCATGTTTCACCCTCTAAGTTTAGCTTGGTGAAACTAGTTTCCTAATAGGAAAAAGTATGTTTAAATGGTTCATTTACTTAGTGAAACAATTCTCTAACAAAAAAGTTTTTGTCCATGGGGTCACTTGACATTTACTGTACAGCTTACAGCTGCAGCCATTCATCTTGTTAATCACGTTACGAGTGAACGTGCACGTCTTAGGCACGTGACATCTGTTATAAATCACAGGCCTTCGTCTCCAGCCTCAGTATTCCATCCGACTAAGAGCTGACAAGACGTGCTGAAATACAGATCGCGCTAAGGATAATTCAGAGGCCACTTGTAGAGGCACTTTGCATCTCAAATGCTGTTGCTTTTAATTTAAATAATTACACTCCTTTTCATACTTCACAGTAAATCATGCGACTGGCTTAAATCCTAAATGCAATGAAGATACAAATCCTTTACCGCATAGATCCTTGATACCTTCAAAGTATGTCGTTTTTCGCACTTACCTGCGCCCTAAATTGCTGTTATTACCAGAAGGTTTCCCCTTGATCTCATTAAATGGGAGTGTTTTTAACCTTATTATCACTCCATAGGCCATCTCCTTTCTGAATAGGACCACAAATTGACTGAGTTACGCATTTACGCAGTTATTAATCTAAATCTGCTTATGGGTAAGCATTATTACCCTTATATAGTACAGTCAAGTCCTGCCTGATCTCTGAGCACACACCCTAAACTAGCTTTCATTCATTCCGTAGGCTGTATACCCATACCCACTGTCCTGAGGAAGACCCGCCGTGACGCTTATTAGACTTTGCGCATTACACGGGGTCGAAACGTCGACGAACCTTTAAATGTCTACGCAATGCTTATGATCACAAATTAATCCAAATAGGATTGCAAAGTAAATGTGAGAAATCATAAAGGCATAACAAGAAAGTGTAACTTTTGTTTTACTTATTCACTTTTGCAGCATTTGAAACGAATAGTTTCTTACCTGTCGGTGTAGTTTTGCAGCTTTAAGATCTTTCTGGATTCACTATGCTGTGCATTATTCCGCGATCTGGTGGTTGGGTCCGGATTCGTAGTCTTTTCTTTGTTTTTTTTTTTTTTTTTGTAGCCCAGGTGGGCGTCGACGTCCCACCATTTGGTGTACCTCTCGGGACGTCGCCGTGCTTCCTGCGGAAGTCCCACCTTTGGGGCGCCATCTTCGGGTTCTTTTTTCCCTTCCTCTCTCTTCTTTTTTTTTTAACCCTAGGCGTTGAGTAACTTCCTTATATATATCCTTTCAGTTTTATCTTGTTATTTCAGTCTTTGTCCTTCCACCCTTTTTTCTCCTGCCTCATCTTCTTGGCGGAGGTGGGTGGGTTCGCTAGTGAACCCAGAAAGATCTTCAAGCTGCAAAACTACACCGACAGGTAAGAAACTATTCGTTTTGCAGCGTGAATCTTTCTGGATTCACTATGCTGTGCATAGATTTTGTAGCGGTTTGTTATCTCTGTGGTGGCTGGGTGGAAGATGAGCGTTGGTCGTTGAATATATGTTGAAGCACCTTCTGTCCTACTTGTGCTTCCTTGTTCATCTGTATATCCACGCAGTAGTGCTTGGTGAACGTGTGCACCGAAGCCCATGTTGCCGCCAGGCAAATGTCTTGAATGGGTGTATTTGCCAGAAAGGCAATTGTTGCTCCCTTTTTCCTTGTGGAGTGGGCCCGTGGCCCCTCGGATAGTTCTTGCCCCACCTGTTTGTGGCAGAATTGTATTGTTAGTGCAATCCATCGTGCGATGGTGCTTTTTGTCACTGATCTAGCCAGGAAGCTCGTTGCGAAGGACACAAAAAACTACTTGGTATTCCTGTGTTCTTTTGTCCTCTCGATGTAGTGCATCACCGCCCTTCTAGCGTCTAGAGTGTGCAGTGCCCTTTCTGCGCTTGATGCTGGGTTCTGAAAGAAACCTGGTATTTGAATTGTTTGATTTATATGGAATGCTGACACCACCTTTGGCATGAAGTGTGGGTCCGTTCTCATTACGACTCTGTCCTTGTGTATCTGGATGTAGGGCTCTTGCAGCGTTAGCGCTTGCAGCTCGCTTACTCTGCGCAGTGAGGTTACTGCCACCAGAAAGGCTGTCTTCATAGTTAGCATTTGGAGGGAGGCCTTGTGAATGGGCTCAAAGGGCGCCTTCATAAGTTCCGTCAGGACTATGTTGAGGTTCCATGCCTGAGGCGGCATCCTCTTTGGTGGCGCTATTCTTTTTGCCCCTTCCAGGAATCTCTTTACTACCCGTGACGTAAAGAAGCTTCCTCCTGTCTCACCTCATGTGTAATTTACGATCGCCGCTAGGTGGACCCTCAGCGACGATGAGCAAAGTTTCGCCTTTAGAAGGTGTGTGAGGTATCTAAGCACCGTTGATTCCTTTGTCAATTTATCTTGCAGTTTATTTTTGCTGCACCACATTGTGAACCTTTTCCACTTTTCCCCATAACATTTCCGTGTTGTTGGTCTCCTTGCCTCCCGCACCACTCGCATAGTGCTTGGAGGTAGTTTAAGGTGTGCAAATTCTATGTCTTCAGGAGCCAAGCTGCCAGTCCAAGGCTCTCTGGCTCTGGGTGTAGAACCTCTCCGTTCTGCATGGAGAGCAAGTCCTTTCTCTTTGCGAATTTGTGTGGAGGTCCCTGTGCCATCTCCACTATTTGTGAGTACCATGTCTGTCTTGCCCACTGTGGTACCACCAGGATCATTGTCATGTTGCTGGTCTTGCACTTGTTGAGTACCCTGTGTATCAGTGGTATTGGTGGAAAAGCGTATGCAAATGTCCTTGACCAACTTATCCATAGGGCATTCCCCTGGGATTGTTTTTCTGCTTGTCTGGATGCGAAGTTTCGGCATTTTGCATTCAGGTGTGTTGCAAACAGGTCTATTGTCGGTGTACCCCACCTTTTGAATAGCCTTTGCGTTTCCTGTCCATTGAGCTCCCACTCATGGGAGGCCGAGGTCTGCCTGCTGAGCCAATCGGCTTCCACATTGTCTTTCCCTGGTAGGTGTATCGCCAGCAGGTCTATTTTGAGTGGGATGGCCCATTTCCAAATCTCTTGTGCCAGAGTTGAAAGGGGGAACAATTGTGTTCCTCCCTGCTTGTTGATGTAGAGCATTGTGGTAGTATTGTCCGTCTGTATCAACACTTTTTGGTTGTATAGCTGCCTCTGGAAGGCCTTCAGGGCTAGCAGTACGGTCTTCAATTCCAGGTAGTTGATGTGTCTGACCGCATCTGCTGGAGTCCACAGACCCCTCACTCTGAGCTTGTTCATGTGCACTTCCCATCCTATCTGGGATGCGTCTGTGGTAATGGTCACAGTTGGGCTTGGTGGTGTCAAGGGCTTTCCTATAGTTATGTTCTCCCTGTTCCACCATGCTATCTCCTCTTGCACTGCGAGCGTAACAACGACTAGAAACTCCCAACTTCCGTTCGCTTGTGACCATTGTTGTTGCAGCCATTCCTGGAACGGTCTCATGTGAAGCCGTACATTGGGGACTAGGTGAATGCATGACGCCACCATGCCCATGATCTTGCTCGCTGTTCTCACTGTCAGAGCTCGCCCCTTCTGGTAGAGACGCGTCTCCTTTAGCTGGGCTATTGTTCTCCTGTCGCTGGGCATGACCGTTTTGTCTAAGGTGTTGATCTGCGCTCCCAGGAAGATCTTCACCTGTTCTGGTTCCATTGATGACTTTCCCCAGTGTATCGAGAACCCCAGGTTTGTTAGTGTTCTTGTCACCCCGCTCTGCGTGCTCCTCGCACTTGGCGCGAGTACTTGCTTTGATTAGCCAGTCGCCTAGGTAAGGATACACATGAATCCCTTCCCTCCTTAGGTACGCTGCTACTGCTGCAAGGCATTTTGTGAAAACCCTTGGTGCGGACTTTAGACCGAATGCCAGGGTTGTGAATTGGTAATGATCCTGGTTGATGTTGAACCTTAACAGGTTTTTGTGGCGCCTGTTCATCGGGATGTGCAGGTAGGCATCTTTGACATCCACGGTGGACATGAAGTCTCAAGCCTTGTATTTGAGGTAGCACTTCTTGTAGCGATGTCATTTTGAATGTTTGCGTCGTCATGAATTTGTTTAGGAATCGTAGATCCAGGATGGGTCTTCGTGTTTCGTCCACCTTTGGGACCAGGAAGTAGTTGGAATACACTCCCTTGTTCCTTTCTCTGCATGGCACTGATTCTATGGCCTCCTTTTGGAGTAGTTGTAGCGCCTCTTCCCTGAGTTGAGCAAGCTCTTGACCAGAGCGTTGTCTTCTCTTTGGTTTCCTGTTTGGAGGTCTTTTCTCCAATTCTATGCAGTATCCGTACTGTAGGACATTGAGTATCCATTTGTCTGAGGTTATTTTTTGCCATTGTTTAAGATAAAGTCCCAGTCTTCCGCCTACTGGTGTTGCATGCTCGTAGGCGTTTGGTTTGTGTACCCCCCTTACTGTGCCTACTTTGTGCCTCACCCCTCGGGGTATACTGGGGGTGAGCATCTTCTTCCGTGCGAAGTCACTTTGATGAGGGTTGGTCTCCCCCTCTTTTTCTCTGGCCACGTCAGTTTCCCCCCTCGCGAAAGGACTGGCCTCGAGGCTGGTACTGCCAGTTTTGTTTCTGCTGTCCCTGCTGGCCGTGACTTTCACCCTGCTGTCCTTGCTGGAATGTCTGGTGTGACGTTCCTGGCTGGTTTCCTCCCCTTCCGTAGGGTCTCCGAGCTGGGGTGCCTCTTCTCATCCCTCTGAACTGCAGGGCCCCCATGGACCTTGCCGTCTCATTTTCTTTATTCAGTTGGGTGAGTTTTTCGTCCACCGGAGCACCGAACAGCGTCTCACCGTTAAAAGGGGTGTTCAGTATGTTGTTCTGGACCTCTTGCTTGAATCCTGAAATTCTGAGCCAGGCCTGCCTCCTTTCAGTGATTCCTATAGCCATCAGTCTGCTCGATGTCTCTGCCCCGTCCAATGCTGTTTTAATGCATGGGTTTGCAATATTCTTCCCTTCCTCCACCAAATGGGAAGCTCTCTGCTGGTATTGCTCGGGGAGAGGTTTGATTAGTTCTCCCATCTCGTCCCAGTGCTGGTACTGGTGCCTGTTCAATAGGGCATTGGAGTTCGCCATGCGCCAGTGCATTGCCGCATTTCTCTCAACCTTTCTCCCGGTGAGGTCCATCCCTCTGCTCTCCTTGTCGGGAGGCGGCCCTGAGGTTGCCGGTACATTGGCCCTTTTCCTGGCCGTGGACGCAATGATGGAGTCAGCTGTGACTGATCCTTTGATATATGGCGGGTCCTGTGAGGAGTGCTTGTATTTCTTCTCTGTTCTGGGAGTGATGGATCCTCAAGTTCCTGGGTCCTTGAACGCCTCCTTCCCTTGGTTCATTAAGCTTTGGAGCATGGGGAGGAACTGGCTCCTAGTCTGGATGGGGAGCAGTGTTTCGAGTAGAAAATCTGCTTTCGGTTTCTCCTCGTCCAATTTCACGCCAAAAGCTGCTGCAGCGCTCTTGACGACCATGTTGTACGCCCCAATGTTGTCTGGCAGCGAAGGCCTCGAAGGATAGGTCTCCACGGGCTCTTCGGGATTTTCGGCGTCGATGTCCTGCCATTCCAGCTCAAGTGTCGACGCCGAGCCGTAGATCGACTGCTGCTCCTCTTCCTCATCTTCTCCCTCATAGTAGGGGTCTTCTTCTTCAGGATCTCTCGACTGCTCTTCTGCGTCGAACTCTTCCTGTTCCTCGATCTCGACGACATCAGTCGACGGTTTCGTTGGGATTTTGAATTTTTTCATCGAACTCCTTCCTCTGAAGGATGCTCTCAATCTCCGCCTCGAGCCTTCTCTTTTTCTTCTCCATTTCGGAGGCATGTTCGGCGTCGAGCGCTGGTCTTTTCGATGGAGCTTGCGTCGACGTGGCCTTGTCCTTTGTCGCCGAACGCCCCACCTCGTGGGCCTGCTTCAACGAACTCAGTTTCTCGGCGGCCTTCGGCACCTGGGAGTCCTTCTCGAAGGATCCGCTGGGCCTTTCGTCCTTGGATCCACTCGGGGTCGTCGAAATTTTCAGCGCCGGTGTTCCTTTCGAGGACTTTGACTCTATTTTACGAGAGTCACTCTCAGATTTTCAGGGCCCTTTCGGGGGTTTCGTACTCGACGTGTCTCCTACCTTGTCAGGCGTTTTCTTATCGGTCTCTGCGACCGTGAAGACATCAGGTCCCTCGGCGATGTGGTCTTCATAGTCGGTGGAGAGGCCCAGTTCGTACAGCGACGGGGCCTTACCCTTGCCTTCCATGTTGAAGTTGGCTCTCCTCTGCCTTTCTCTCACCCGGAGTGTCTTCGGCGTGAAGACGGAACAGGCGTTGTAGTCCTTGCTCTCGTGGTCGATCGGCAGGCAAAGGTTGCAGACCGGATGTTGGTCCTTCTGCGCGTATTTGTGGTGGCAGTTACGGCAGAATTTAAAGCGTGTCTTGTCCATTGCGCTCAGTCTCTGAGTGCTCATTTTCCGATGGGCGAAGATGGAGGATCTTCTCCTTCTTCGTCGTCCCGGCTGTATGCTCTTCCTCTCTGTAGTCTTCTATAAATTGTCCTTCGATGAAACTCGTGTATTTTTCTTCTTCCTTCGTTAAAAACTCTGGAGCTTCTCGATGACGATCCAGACCCAACGGCGGAAAAAGAATCTGAAGATGGCGCCCCAAAGGTGGGACTTCCGCAGGAAGCACGCCGACGTCACGAGAGGTACACCAAATGGTGGGACGTAGACGCCCACCTGGGCTACAAAAAAAACCCAAAAGAAATACTACGAATCCGGACCCAACCACCAGATCGCGGAATAATGCACAGCATAGTGAATCCAGAAAGATTCACGCTGCAAAACTATACTGTATATAATATTTATTATCACGTCACCTATTCACCACAAGTCACCAACATTTTGCTCGTTCATTTGAACTTGTGTATTACGACAGCCCATAATACTTTATTCCTTTAAATTATCAAATCGCAAACTTCTATTGGTGTGTGTTTCTTTCCTCATTTATTTGATATCTGTTACATGTAATGTATTTATGTTTTTGAACATACTTAAAGAAATTATAAATTCCCGACAGAACCATTGTATTTATCTAATAATGTCTTTCTTAGAAAGACAAATGCAAAGGCCAATAGCGGGGGATGCGCGCTGGCTCAGGTGAGACCTGAAAATACGATCTCTGGGAATAGTAAAACAGAAGGAGCGTGCGCGTCACACATTCACACATGCAGTGGCTGCCATGATTTAAATAAATAAAACTCGAGCCAACCACAAAGTAAACAAAACAGAGGAGGGGAAAGTGCATGAACAGACGCCCATGGAATGAGTCTGATGAGTAGGAAACCAAGAAAGTCTGTTAGGAAGAAGCAGCCATTACTGAAGCTGGCGTCCTGCGAGTGCTGTGCACATTAAGTAAATAGTTTTTCAAATTGCTAATGAAAGCGCCTGTGTAAGGACACCAGCAAGAGGGCCAGTCCTCATGGGAGGTAACAACAGAAGACAGGAAAGTACTAAGGAGGGACCAATAAGTCTATTAACAAATCAGAAGGCAACATTTACAAAGGACAATGACACAAGCCAATGACAAATATGGGCAGAGTGGTAGGAGCTTCAAGTCCATACCTAAATACAGCATGTCTCGGAGATACAGCACGTGCGCTGCCTAGGCAAGGCCTAAAAAGTAATGCAGAGCAAAGCTGCAGTGATAGACGTTGTATAATGGTTAAATAAACAAGCATTTGCAATGCAATAGGTCTCGCATTTGTGAGAGTTTGAGCTATTGGCATTGTAAATGACAATGCTTTTTATTTATGTGTTTTGGTAACCTGCAAACGCAAGTAAGGAATTTAAGTACAAATTGCATGTTTACACACCGCTTGCAGGTTTTCAAAACACATCAATAAAAGCCATCATCATTTATAATGCCAATAAGTCAAACTATTGAAAATGCAAGCCAGAGCTATTGGCTTTGCCAATGTGTGTAAGCTATGTTCTAGAGCAGGGATAGCAGTACAACTGACTAATTTCGGAGTTGGGGGGTGGTTACACTGATAACTTACAGTTGCAAAGAATATAAATCACTGACGTAGTTAAAATAATTTCTAGTGATTCATCTTACTTCTAGCATTCCATCCTTTACTTTTCGTCTTGCCTAATCATGAGTGACACCAAATAAAATACTTATGATAATCGACAACCACTGGAATTCTTAGTCTAAAAAAGACACTAAATCCACCCAAAAAACAACCGGCTCAGTTCAATTGTCTCAGTAGCAACAAAAACCAAATCGAAGTTGTTAAAATAATTTCTCATGATTTAGAGTTATGGTGTGCTAGTATGCTGCGGGTGGTTGCCCTTGACATGCTGTCCACTAACTTTTAATGCAACTCAATGAGAGAAGCATATCTATTCTCAAACTGGCATTTTATCATAATTTCACGCGAGTTAAGCATTGGGTGCTGTCATGCACAGGGAATGTACGTGAGGAAAGTAACCAGCACCAACCAAAGCAAAATAACCTTATTTCCTCTGATTCTCTAGCAATTTGGGATGGGGGGATATGCCTACAAAAAAAATTGGTCAGGGACAAAGAAGAGAGAGGGAGAGAAAGAAAGTCTGTAGACCTTCAGGCAGTGATGAAATCCCTCTGACCCAGAATCGACTGTTCACTACAAAATACCAATGGTTCATGCTTGCCTAACCTATGTAAATAAGTATTTGCTAGGAAAGCCAGGCTCAGTCACCCAACGAAGCAAGGATTTCGTACTGTGTTTGCATGAGATGCCTGAGGGATCGGTTTTCTATGACACTTGAGGGTAAATAGGTCGGGTTCTATGGTGCTTCATTCTCTAAACTGTTTCAATCTACAGAAACTTACCACTAGGTGATGCACAGAGGAAAGCCTGCAAAAGTTGACATACTGCACACATTCGCCGTTTCAGAGTCCCTCTAACTCATAATGACTGCAATAACAAGTAAAAATCCGGAAGAAAGTCATTGTTTACCTAGTTTTTGTATAGTTCTAAATGTACGTTATGATCACTTTTTCACGTTTTGCACAGAAATGTTTGCTGTTGCAAACCTATAGAAATATAGTACTAAAGCATCCATGCATTTTACACAGTTGGTTAGAAAAGAAGACTCAAAGCAACTCTTTAATAATATGTTTTTTTATAGCTTTGTTGTTGCCTGTGCCCGCCTTTCCTTTTGTGGTCAGTAAAATATCGCTATGGCAAGATGGCCACAGACTTTGGCTGATCAGTCTTTCTTCAGTTCCTGTAGGCTTACAACCTGCACCAAAGTGATGCCTGTTTCAAAGTGAGGGAAGAGGGGGCACAAGTAAGGAGGGAGGGAGTGACACAGAGGGAGGGGCAGAGACGAATAGATAAGGAGAAGATTTTCACGCACATATAAAGATATTACAGCCAAGCCTTGCAGGTGATTTTCCACCGGGCGCTTGCTGCGGATGGGGGCTTGACAACGAGGACTTTGACTGGATTTGACTCGGGTAAATGAGTAGGGTCCCAGGAACAACTTGAGAGAACAGTACGACCCTCAGAACAACAGAAACAAGAACAGCTCATCAGGAGAAGAGGAGCGATCCCATTTCACCCCATGGAGCCATCGGAGGAGCGAAGGAGAAAGCTGGAGGCCGGGAGCGCCAGGCTTGCTCACTTCAGACAGAGAAAAAAAAAGTGACAGCTCACATCCGCAGAAAAAGACAGAAGAGGAACGAAATTTAAAAAGAGCACGGCAACTGTGACGAATATCCATAATGCCTAAAAGACATTGAGACATGGAGCACGTTGGTGTCCAAGAGAAAGTGCTTTCCAGTGATGCAGGCAGAATCACAAGTCAAAATAGTGCAAAATATGAGCAGGTCAAATTACAGTAACAATAAATCTGCTCGTTTCGAAACCACGTGACTAGCGGTGTGGTAATAACATGGTGAGACGTGGAATCGAGATTCCAGCATTTTCATAGCGCTATTCAACAGCACGAAAGTGACAACAAAACCTGCCTGCTGTCTTTGTAATGGTGACGTCAAGAGGGCAGTGGCCTATAAAGAACCCCATGGGCCTAGATGTAAGCAGGGAAATGGGTCCCCAAAGTCTACTGTAAACAAGCGTTGGCCGCGCGCGCGAGCGGCCGGAGACGCAAAATGTGGTGGGGGAGGGGGAGAAGCGGGAGTTGTGTGTGCGCGTGCGTCATCGCGATCGCTCTGAAAGCGAAAGTGATCGCGATGACGCACACGAGTTTTCAAAGTGCTGCTGGCGGCCGATTGCGCGCGTGCACGACCGCGTGAACGCAAGCGTTAGGCCAGCCAGCAGCACTTTGAAAATCCCACATACAAAATGTCTCTTCGAGCAAGCGCAAGCGCTGGGGCTCAGCGAGACCTAAAAAGTGCTGCACCATTACCAAAAATCGGTGGGCAGTCCTTCATAGTTTTTCTAGGACATGTCCCACCTGCCATTTCTACTTCCAAACTAAGCAGACAGCCCCTGCTCCTCGATTTGAGCGGGTTAACAGGATTCGGGCTGCACTCATTAACTCCCGTTCAATGGTCAAACATGCTCCTGATATTCATGAACTTCTCTCTGATGAACACTTAAGATGTGTTATTTGTAACTGAGTCTTGCGCCCCTGTGGTTGAGTTGGCCATCCCCTCGGGACTACAAAATTGCAAGAGTGGATCACAAAACCGGGAGAGGGGGTGGGATTACAGCGGTGTTCAGAGATACTTGGTTTTCTCTAGTGAGGTTTCTGTTGGGTTAGTGGATGGGGAGGCTCTTGACTATCATTGTTATGTCGCCGCATTATAGGCTGGGTGGCGCTCTGGTATACCGTCCCCCTGGCAACTCGGGTGCAATTTTGAAAGCCCTGGATGACGTCCTTGTCCCCCGTGCCCTTCGCTTCTCAAATTTCCTCCTCTTGGGTGACTTCAACATCCATGTAGATTGCCCGGGGGCTTCGGATGCCAGGGAATTAATGGATTTGTTTGATCAGGCACAACTGACCCAGTGGATTAAGTCTCCCTCTCATAATGGAGGACATACGATCGACTTGGTATGCTCCAACTTTGCCTTGTCCATTATTGACCCCATTCAGGTCACTTGGTCTGATCATCACTTGGTCCGGTTTTCCTGGACTATAGGGAAGTCCCCGCCCTCTACTGCTTTGGCCTAAAGCAAGCCTTTATGGAAGATTGATATCCCGGCCCTTTCGAAGGCCCTTTTACTCTCTCGCCCGTTGGTATCCCATGATCTTGAATGGGCGGTAGATAGCTTTGCCACCTGGATCAGCCAAGGGATCGGTTCCGCTTCTCAACTCCTTTCGTATAGGCGATCGAGACTTATTCCATCTCAACCTTGGTACTCTGGCGCTCTTAAGAGAGCTAAAACTGGATGTAAAAAACTTGAACGACGCTGGTGTCGGTAGTATTGTCCTCTGGCCAAAACTGATCTTCTCAAAGCCCAGAGAGAGTACTATGCAGCCATTAGGGTGGAGAAAAGTAGTTTTTATGCGGAACGGATTGCCAAAGTGTGAGAAGTTGGCCTGGCATATGCTGGTCACTAGTTATAGTGGCCACCTTGCACCAGTCCAATTCGACTCTTATGGTAGATAGGTTTAAGACAACCTTTTAAAGAAAGCTATCCTAGTGGTAGCTGTGGAGAGCAGCCTTCAGGCTAAGTCTCTGAGGAATGTAAAGCAGCTTGTTTTACCTTATAATCTCTTGAATTACCAAATGAAAAGGACACCACACAGGTATATATATCAAATATATATGTATTTATTTCTAGATACACTCTACTAATCTCTTTATGATACACATTCAAGTGTCAACAGTTCTCAATAAATAAGGCACAAATATGGCTGGAGCCCTAGGGGCGTACCAGACCATATACTAAGAAAATGGTTTAACAAAGTCGACTTGCAAAATGACAAAGCCTAGGGCATCGCTGGGGCTTCACTACTGCAGTGTTAGCAGGTAAGTAACAAGCCCACGCGAGACGCGTGCAGTGTCTAAACACTGCCGCGGGTTTCCTATAGGTTATAATGGAGCAAGTCACGGTTTGTATTTTAAAGTTTTAGGGCACTTCGAAGAAGTCAACAAGCAAGCCACTTACAGGGTAAGTATTTCGAGGGCCAACACACACTTGGGCACCAAAGTGCACGAGTTACCTCACCCAGGGAAGCCGGGTGCATAGGTGTCTTTTGGTGTCGGGTCGCGATGCTGTTTTCAATGGAGACCAATGAAGACTTGCTGCTTGAGACGACTGAAGAGGTGTCCGCTGGAATCCGTAGGTGGATTGAAGATGAAGAGGACCTGAAAATTGAGGGGACAGTGTTCGAAGTCACTTGCCAGTGACCGGTGGCCAGCAAGATGGATGACCACAGATGTCGCGTCGCTTCAGGTCGTCGATGGGGATTTGTCTCTTCGCTCACGAGGTCCAGGAGGGATCGACGATGACCAGCAACTGGATTCGGAGTGTCCCACGACGTCTGCAGCTGATGACTGTGTCGGCAACCGGATTGGAGCCAACAAGCCTTGGCAACTGCAAGTCTCGTGTGGACTGAAGATAGTCGGTGATGCAGACCAGCCAGGTCTGATGGACTTACCCAGCGAGGGTAAGTGAGGGCAGGCCCGGAGCTACCAGGAGAGCCCTTGAAGTCGGTTAGAAAGTCTTCAGGTGAGTCACTAGCCAACGGGCAAGTAACCGCGAAGACGCCTTCACAGGAAAAGTTTCACAGGAGCCCACGGTCACTCGGGACGGGGTAGGCCGCTGATTTTTGGAACAAGACCTGCTTGGGACTTGAACTACAAATGGTCCAAAGCACACATTCGTAGAACGGTGTTTAGGGTTTGCACTCGAAATCAGTGCACGGTTCCCAGGTATTGCTGTTCCTCGTCACTCGTGGGGTCCAGATGCCACAGCTTCACTGGGGACTCAAAATGGCCGTCGAGAGGTCAGAAAATCCGCTTCTGGGGCCGCAGGGACTTTGGCGGGAGCGGTGAAGTTTGCAACCGTTGATTGAGGTTATTGACTCCAAGGGAGATTCTTCAGTCTTGCAGAGATAGTGGAACGTCGAAGGGCCAGGATTCTTCTTAGTAGAGCATCGTCCAGGGTAATCTGAATTGCATTGGCAATGCTTGCTATCTTATAGTGAAGATAGAGGAGGGACTAGCTCTATGACCACTCCTCTAGGAGGGTCAGGGTAGTGGGTGGTTACACCAACTTCCCTTTGTCCAGTTTCGCGCCAGAGCAGGGGTAGGTAGCCCCTGAACTGGTTTGAGCTGGCATATGCACAGAGGAGCCTACTGCTCCCCCAGTGCAGGACTTCAAAGCACTCTAAGAGTGCACCTCCCAAACCCCAATACACTAAATCCTGTCTGGAAGGTGGTGACACCTCCCTGTGACAGGATACCTTTTGTTGGGCTTCCTCCACTGCGAGTTTCGGTCAGCAGCAGGAGGGCAGCCCAGTGTCTGTGCTGGTGGCATCCATTTTGTGATGCCAGGGCTCTAGGAGATTTCTACCGTTTAGTACAGTGGGTACATGTCATCCCCTCTAGAAGGGTGGGATCATACTCCCACACCAGTTACTGGTTGTTGACACCAAACACGACATATTTTGATGCAGTCATTCCAAAGTTAGCATTTACCGCGAGGTTATAATGCACTTAAGAGTATATGGTTTAACCGCATCCACAAACAGCAGCAGAGAATAGACTCTGCCAGCTGCAGAGGGGTCCTGCTCATGCAGAAGCACCCCCTCACATAGTAAACCAAGCACCCTGCCCTCAGGATTGATAGGGCCTGCAAGAGGGGTGGCTGATAGGTTTATATGTGTGTGTATGGTGAGATATAGGAACCTATACCTCAGTGAGGAGTGCTAACACTACCTCACACAGGCTGCAGTAGCAGGCCTGTGGTGCCAGATTGAGAAGGCTTCCCAGGGGTGGCATAATACATGCTGCAGCCCCTGGTAGGCCTGTGGAGTACCAATGCCCTAGGTACCATATACTAGGGGCTCATAAGGTACCACAGTATCCAATCACTAGTGCATCTAATATGCACACCAAGTTGTTTAGAGAGATCAGTGAGACTGGGGCCCTGATTAGCAGGGACCCAGCCAGACTATAGCCAGAAACCAGTGTATACATCAGAAAAAAAATGGGGGCAAGATAAGTGCAGATCCTACTCTCCTACACAAAGCTAATAACAATAGCAAGGAGATCTTCTCCATTGTCAGAAGTTTTCTGGCACCCTACGCCGAACAAGCGGCCCTTCCCGCTTCATCGCAATGGTGTGAGGAGTCGTCGTCTTTTTTTATTTTAAAGATACAGACCATGCAAGATAGTTTGGGGACGGGTTCCCGGGTGCCGAGGGATCCCTTCCCTCTCCCCCTTTTAACTCCTGCCTTAGTGACAAGCTTGAGGCTTATGTTGAAGCATCCGGTGCTCTTCACCCGGCGCAATCCGGTTTTAGGGCGTCATATAGCACCGAGACCGCACTGGTGGAAATGGCGAAGGCGATTAGGGAATGCCTGGACGCAGGCGGCAGGGCGGCCTTGATTTTGCTGGACCTCTCTTCCGCCTTCGATATGGTGCCCCATTAACTACTTCTCACTCGACTCTCAGACATTGGCATCGTTGGCCCTGCCTGGGATTGGATGAGTCCCACAGGGTTCTACCTTGAGCCCTTTAATATCTATCCGACGCCTCTGATTTTTCTGCCAGAGGAGCTGGGGGCAAAAAAATTAACTTATGCTGAGGCCACCCAGCTCCTATTTACCTGGAAGGACTCCGACTGGTCGACAGAAACTGCTCAGAATTGTCTCGTCTGTGTTTCAGTGGCTTGCACTTGCCCAACTGAAGTGCAATGAGGACAAGTCGGAGGACCTTCTGTAGGGCCAGTTTCTGCCTACTTTCAGAGAAACTTTGTGACCACCAGACTTTCCTCAACCCAACTCAATTGGCAAATTCCAGCAAAGAATTTGGGGGTCTGGTTTGGAGAAGACCTTCGGTTTTCGGTGCAAATTAAGAAACTTACCGGAGTTTGCTTTGGTACACTTAAATCATTATGAAGGTTCTTCCCCATGCTTCCAAGGCCAGCCAAAGAAATGGTCGTCCGCGCTCTCATTCTTTCCCGCATTGATTATGCCAATGCTTTGTACATTGGCATCACTGGTTATCTGTTAAAAAAAACTGCAGACTATACAGAATGGCGCGGCTAGACTTATGCTTAACATCTCTGGAAGATCTAGCGTAAGACAGCATCTACGAGATCTGCACTGGCTTACTGTGGCCCAGAGTGTGCAATTTAAAGCTCTCACTTTGGCCCACAGAGCCCTGCACGGTCTTGCGCCAATGTACATTAGGAAGCGTTTTGCTTTCCATGTCCCCAGTAGATCTTTGCGCTCAGTCACCAAACGACGGATGATGATCCCCCGATTCCGTAGGATACGGCTGGGTGGTGGGGTTCGGGGGGGTCAGTCCGTCTCCGTTAGAGCAGCTATAGCATGGAACTCCCTTCCAGTGGAACTACGGCATATTCAGGATTAAAAACCAACTTAAAACCTTCCCTTTTTAACCAGATGACAAACACTTTGCTCCATTAGTCTTTGGTAACAGTGCGCGCCAGGACACTAGTATTTGAGCGCAGTATAAAACCCATTATAACATATAGCCCCACTTACTTGTAAGTCCCTACTGTATGCTACCTAGGGCCTGTAAGTTGGTGTCTCTCGTGGACTGCAGCACTAGTTGTGCCACCAAGAGCATGGCAAGGTAAAACATGGCTCCCAGTTTGCCACTGCAGACTGGAAGGGCCGTTTTAAACTGCTATTTCGACTTAGACATTTAAGGCAATGGTAAAGCTCAAACCTCACTTTATCCGGAACCTAGGCAGCGCATGCGCTGCTCTGCGAGGCATGCTGTATCTAGAATAGAGGCTTCAAAGCACCTCCCATCCTACCCATTGGCTCCTGGTACTGCTCTTCATAAATGCCTGCTTTTGTTTGGCCAGTATGCTTTGGTCTTCCGGAGCATTTTAGGCAGACTGCCCATTACATGTGAACTTACTCTTTATTTTAGGTTACTGTGGAGGAACTCTTATTTATGGTTTGCCTCAGCTCGTGTATCAGCACAGCGCCCTCTTCTTTCGACTGCTTATGCATTTTATTAAAATGTGGGCTTTTGTTTGTGTAAACGCGACACCTAGAAACTTCCAGTGCGGCACGGCACACTTTTGGGGCTCTTGCAGTGTCCATTGCTCGAGCGCCACGCTTTAACTACTTGTTTTTTATTTAAATATCACACGCATACCTTGTTAACGAGACCAGCACAATTACTTCCTTTTTCTTATTAAAGTTGTGCAATTTAGAACACACAACTTTTTCTTAACCGCGCATTCAAACGGAACAGTAAAGCACCTTATTCAGACCCTTTCTGACACGTTGCATCCATAGTTTCCTTGCTCTCCATCGGGCAGAGAGGCATTCTTTCAGTAGAGCACACGGCCATGAAGCATCTAGCCATGCCCCCAGGCATTGACACGTAAGATGGATGCCAGCCATGGCCCTAGTGTTTCTGCTACAGGCGCACTTAACACGGTGCTGCTTCCTTCCAGTTCACTTAATCATGCCTTGCTTTCCCCTAACACCATCCGCAGCTGCTTTTTTTTTGGGGGGGGGGGGGGGGGAGGGGGGTTAACAAAATGCGCTGAATTATATCTTATTGTATTTGTTGTATTAACAGAATTATTTGTGCTTACTCTGATCCAGTTTGTTTTTTTTTTTTTTATCGTGAATTGTTAAACTGAGCTTTGTTCTGGGGGTCTCCCTCTAACCTTAGGGTCTGAGGGGGCCAAGGTCCAAAGTACCACCAGCAGTTACTCGCTACCTGCCCTGGGGCATCAGGGTGCAGAGGTGCTGGTCGCTTTGCGCGCTACGCCGGTTGAAAAGGGGGTGGGGAGCATCTAAAAAGACTTCAGAGGGGGACTTGAAGATAAGTCCGGAAGCTCCCAAAATAAGGTGGGGGGATGGGCGTGGGGTCATAAGGGGGCACAGGCTGTTTTCAGGTAACTGGGCTGGGATGCTCAGTTAGATAGCTCAGCTGGTCGCTGTGCTTCCAAGGCCCGTGCGGTTGTTGGTCCAACCAGCTGAGGGTGCAGAAATCAGGACAGCTGGGCCACTTTGGATGTAGGACTCTCCAGTGCTGACATCCCTTGAAAGCTGCTCGGTCTTTTTGCTGTTAGTCACAGCTCGACTTAAGCAGGCTTTAGTTGCTGCAAGGGGTACGGTACCCCAGGTATTGGTGCTGAGACACTCCAGTCAGTCCTGGTGTCCTCTCTGTGGGGGGGACAGATCTGACCTTCAGGAGCACTCCCCGAGTGGATGCTGCGTTGGGCTGCACAGGAGCTGCAACACAGAAAACCAGACTCTGCTTCTTCAGTGCCTGCAGATGAGTAGCTTACTCGAAGGGAGATTGCTAGCAATTTGTGAAGGGCTAGTTTACTAGGGTTCTTGGCAGATGCTCAGCTGCAGGACGAGTCACTTGGTCTTGATTGTCAAGACTGGTATAAGCAGGAAGGGCTCGGCATCAAAAGTCCACAGCAGTCTTCCGTTCTCGTTTTCTTGCAGCTCTTGGCTCTCTTCTGGATCCATCAAGTCTAAGTTCCTGGCATCTGGGGTGCCACCTAAATATTCAATTGAGGGTCGCTACGGGGAATGACAGGTAGTAGCCAATAGGCTACTTACCTTTAGTGTGACTACACCCCATAAAGGACCACTTCCTGTGGAAAGTGGGCATAGCTCTGGCCCAGTGAGCCTAATTACCCCAAAAACCAAGATGGTGGTAGTCTATTTTTCATGTTCACATCAGGTACCCACCTTAGGGGTGGGACTAGCCTGATTAAGGAAAAGCCTCCTATTTAATTTATCTGCCTGTCCTGGTGCCAAATGGGGGTGATACCTCCAAAGTCTGGGGGAAGCTAGGGTCACATATCGAAGGCGGTAGAGGCCTTTGAAGCCTCCTGCCTTGATATGCTGATTACTTAGCCATTCTGCTTGGAGGAGATGACAACACCTCCGACCGGAGCAGGCACGGTTTCCGCCCAGAGTGTGTGTGGGCTCACCTGAAGGAGGGTCTGAAGCCCAAACTGACAAACCAGGTCTTCCCTGAACCAGAAACAAGCATCCTGGGACCGGTTTCTGGGTAACACCCTTCATCAGCCAGGATAGCTCAAATCCAGTGGCAAAGTGAGCAAGGTACCCATGTTTGGGCATTGTAGAAAAGTGGCTCTGTATATACTGTTCCCAAAAAGGTACAGGGTGTACAGAGTCCACAGTCCCCAGAGGCTTGGCAGAGGCTAAAGTTAGATATAACCTTACTCTCTAAAGTGGTAGCTTGGTCGAGCAGTAAGGCAGTATCAGAGGACAGTGTAAAGCATTTGTTGTACACACTCAGTCAGCAAATGGTCTCACACACTCAATAACTGAACTCTAGGCCAATGGTTTATATATAAAAAATATATGGTTGTTTTATTTTAGAACCAACATTAGGTATCAAAATATACTTTCTCAGAATGAGATGCTTTAGTTAAAGACTTCGCAATAGGCAATTGACTTTTGAATGCAATAGTTACAGTGTGTTGCAATACGCAACACAATTTCAAACACAATAATACATTGAGCTCAATGGGAATTTCAAGTTAAATGCAATTGATTACTTTTAGGATTACTTTTCTAACGCCAGGACTGGATCCTAGATTCAGTCCTGGGACAGTTCCTTGAAACAGGTGAGTAAATACGATTTAGTTACTGTTGTGATTTTTAAGCAATATTTTGGTATTTTAAAAGTTGACACTTAGAAACTTTTCTCCATTAAAATCACCAATGTTATTCTATGGGAGGAAATTCACATAGCAGGTAAGTGGGATTATTGTTACTTTTTCTAGCTCAGTGTTGGACCCTGGATCCAGCACTAGTGTACCACCTGTAAGCAGTTGAGAGAATGCGTTTAGGTTATACAGGCGATTTTTCACGAATATTTGTAAGTTTGCAAAATTGACACTTAGAAACTTTTTCAGCAAAAACCAGGCAATGTCCTATGGAACGAGATTCAGGTTGCAGGTAAGGATTAGTTACTTACCTGTAATCCTAGTTCTCATCCAGGGGTATACTCATCAAAGTCATAATCTATGAATAATCCCCGCCCATGTGCGGGATCCCGGAGCATATAGAAAATACATATATATAAATATATATATATATACATATGTGAAAACATATAAATGCAGCCTAATAATGTTCAAAACATGGCAATGCTGTAAATTACATATTTTTGCATAGTAGTGCCCCCGTAACCCGTAAGGAAAAAAGGAAGCATCAGGCAAATTATAACACAGCACTGCTTTATTGCCATAAAGCAACATGTAATTGTAGGCATTCGCCAGTAGGCTGCAGTAGAGTATCAAGAATCCAAGAAAACTGACACCTTGCCTTTAAGGCATTAGAGTAGGGGGACCGTGCCTTTAAGGCCTGCCCGTGACCCCCTGCTCCCATGATGCACTACAGGTGACAGTTGGGCCAGTTCTTTTTGGCGGTGCCTCCGCACCTGAGTAGATCTGCCTTCCATACATCACTTATTTAAAGAGAAAACATTGCTCGTCCGGGGAGGTGGGTGGGTCGCTTATGACTTTGATGAGTATACCCCTGGATGAGAACTAGGATTACAGGTAAGTAACTAATCCTTCTCATCCAGGGGATACTCATCAATAGTCATAATCTATGAATAGAGTAGCAAGCCCATACCCAAAGTCTCGCGGACGAGCAACAAAGCAGTTAAAACATACATTAAAAGACACATCTTGCATTACAGTTATGCAAATAGGTTCCTCAAAGAGGCCTGCCCCACCTGGGCGTCGGCCTGTGCGTCTGAATCTAGGCAATAATGGCGCGTGAAAGTATGGACTGAGCGCCATGTAGCCGCTTTACAGATCTCAGACATGGGAACGTTGCGAAGGAGTGCTACCGTAGAAGCCTTCCCCCGAGTAGAGTGTGCTCTAGGTTTACCCTGCAGAACTTTGTGGGACAGTTGGTAAGCCAAAGCTATACAAGAGACAATCCATCTAGAGATAGATCTCTTGGCCGCAGCCAGCCCGGTATTAGTGGGTCCATAGTTAACAAAGAGCCTGTCTGACTTTCTAAGAGTAAGGGTCTTAGCTAGATAGAATTTCAAAACCCTCCGGAGGTCAAGAGAGTGTAGAGCTCTCTCCGGGGGTGTGGTCGGCTGAGGAAAGAAGGTGGGCAACGTGATCACCTGATTAATATGGAAGTCCGAAACCACCTTGGGCAGGAAGCTCGGATGAGTACGGAGCACCACCCTATTAGCATGAAACACCGTGTAAGGTTCCTTGCAGCAGAGGGCCTGAATTTCACTAACCCTACGGGCCGAAGTGATGGCTACTAAGAAGGCAGCCTTCCAGGTCAGATGTTGCAAGGAGGCCTTATGAATCGGCTCAAAAGGACCTCCCATCAGTTTAGAGAGAACGATGTTCAGTTCCCAGGAAGGGGAAGGAGACCTCACAGGTGGGTAAACTTTCTTAAGCCCTTCTAAGAAATCCTTTACCACTGGCATCTGAAAGAATGAGGTCTGGGTAGGAGACTTCCTATAGGCTGTAATAGCAGCTAAGTGTACTCTGATGGAAGAGTACTTTAACCCAGACTTCGCCAAGTACAGTAAGTAGGGGAGAATAACCTGTTCTTGACCCCGGATCGGATCAAGGGTGTTATCTCTACACCAGAAGCAGAATCTTTTCCATTTAAAGCCATACGACTTCCTCGTGGAGGGCCTCTTTGCCTCCCGAAGAATGCTCATACAGTCCGGTGGAAGATCTAGATGTCCGTACTGGATGAATTCAGGAGCCATGCCGTCAAGCGGAGGGAGGGGAGATTGGGGTGGAACACTCTCCCCTTGTCCTTGGTCAGCAAGTTCGGCAGGCATGGCAACCTCCTCTGTGGTACCTCCGACAGCTGGAGTAGATCCGGGTACCACCACTGCCGGGGCCACTCCGGTGCTATTAGGATCATCCGAGTTCTGGCCCTGTAGAACTTCTGAATCACAGCCGGGATGAGAGGGAGAGGAGGAAAAGCGTAAAGCAATGTCCTCGACCAGCTGATCAAAAGCGCGTTCCCCTGCGACCCCCGTTGAGGGAACCTGGAGGCGAAGACGGGGCATTTTTTGTTGTCCGCGTCTGCGAACAGATCGATGTCTGGTATGCCCCACAAGCGGAAGATGTCTTGAGCGACGCCTTCGTTGAGCACCCAGTCGTGCGCTTCGACGAAGTCTCTGCTGAGGCCGTCCGCCTGCACGTTCAGGGTCCCTGGCAGGTGAACAGCGACGATCGTCAGGTTTCTCGCCAGAAGCCATTTCCAGATTGACTGGGCCTCCAGAGACAGGACCCGTGATCTGGTCCCTCCTTGCTTGTTCAGATAGAACATAGTTGTGGTGTTGTCCGTCTGAACCTGAACATAGTCGGTCTGCAGGGATGGGTACAGGGACTTGAGAGCGAGATGGACTGCTCGTAGCTCCAAGAAGTTGATGTGATAGCTCTGCTCGGTAGAGGACCAGAGACCTTGTACTTGAAGCCGGCCCATATGAGCCCCCCAGCCCTGCATGGAGGCGTCTGTGACCACCGTCTGTGTCGGAGGCGCCTGATGGAATGGGACGCCGTGAAGCAGATGGGAGCGCTTCATCCACCACCGGATGGAATCTTTGGCGGCTTGATGAAGGGTAATGTGATCTTCCCAGCGGCCGGTCCTCTGCGACCACTGATCCTCTAGGTCTTGTTGCAGAGGACGCATGTGCAGACGTGCGTTGGGCACGATGTAGATGCACGAGGCCATGGATCCCAGGAGAGATGACACTTGTCTGGCTGTGGGATATTCCGTGCTGAGAAGCGTGCAGCTTTTTTGCAGCATGGAGGATAACCTCTCCTCCGAAGGACACACGCTTGCGCTTGAGGAGTCTAGAGAGGCGCCCAGGTAGTGGATCCGCTGAGTTGGATTGAGGATCGACTTCCGGTAGTTGACCTGAAGGCCCAACGAGTGTAGAAGGTTTAGGCAGAACGAGAGATGACTCTGGAGTTGAACCGGGGTGGAACTTTTTAAGAGCCAGTCGTCTAGATATGGGTAGACGAATATCTTCCGTTTGCGGAGAAATGCAGCCACCACCGCCATGCACTTTGAGAACGTTCGTGGCGCGGACTTGAGGCCGAATGGCAGGACCTTGTATTGATAATGTTGGTGAAAGATGCGAAATCTGAGAAACTTCCGATGTTTCGCTGAGACAGGAATGTGGAAGTATGCATCCTGTAAATCGATGGCACACATCCAGTCCCCTTGGTGTAGATGTGGGAAGATCTGGTGCAGTGCTAGCATCCTGAATTTTTCCCTTCTGAGAAATCTGTTGAGTAGGCGGAGATCGAGGATGGGTCTGTAGTCTCCGATCGCTCCTCTTTTCTGAACAAGAAAATACCGGGAGTACACTCCCCGATTTCTCTGCCTGTTTGGAACTTCCTCTATGGCGTTTTTGGAGAGGAGAGTGGCAACTTCGTCCTTTAAAAGCTTGTTTTGGCTGAGAGGGAGTGGCTGTTTCCGTGGGGGTACCTGCGGAGGGGGAGATTTGAACCTCAGCAAGTAGCCACGCTCTACAATACTCAGCACCCATTTGTCGTTTGTAATTGTATTCCACTCTGCCAGGTGAGCGGTGACACTTCCTCCCACCGGAGTGGCGAACGAGTGCGGAGGAAGTAAGTTTTCACTGCTTGGGAGGTTGCTTGTTAGAGGACTGCTGCTGTTTAGCATTTCCTCTTCCTCTGCCCCGGCCCCTTTGCTGAAACTGGGACCTCTGTTGGTTTTGAGAGGACCATTGGGGCGTTTGAACGCGCTGGTGAAAGGCACGTTTGTCGCCCTGGCGAAAGCGCTTGCGGAACTCTTTGCGTTTTTCCAGTCCCACAGCCTTTACAGTGTCCAATTCCGTTTTCATCTTGCTCATTTGGTCGTCCGCATGAGCTCCAAATAGCGATGATCCATTAAACGGCAGGTTAAGAATCCTTTTCTGCGCATCTGGTTTGAGGGCTGTTAATCTGAGCCAGGCCGAACGGCGGGAGCAGATGCCATGGGAGTAGCCATGCGCGGCTAGGTCTGATGCATCCGCCGCTGCGCTTATTACTTGGTTGGCCACCAGACCGCCTTCATGTAGGATCTCCGTGAAGTCCTGCCTGTCCTCCCTAGGCAATTTCTCCACGAATCTGGCCAGGGAATCCCATAGGGAACGATCATACCTCCCTAGCAGGGCTGAAGCGCTAGCGACCTTCATGTGCGCGGCAGATGTGTTGCACATTCTCCTGCCGTAGGAGTCCATCAGCTTGCTGTCCTTCTCAGGGGGGACAGAAGCAGATATTGAGGCTGAGTGAGACTTCATGGCCGCCGCCACTATCACCGAATCCGCTGGCGGGTCCGCCCTCAAGAATAAAGGGTCCTCGGCCGGAGCCTTGTACTTCTTTGCTATTCTCGAGGGGACCGAGCCCGCTGTAGCCGGTGTAAGGAACGTGGCCATCGCTGGTTCTAACAAACCTGGCACCAACGGGAGCAGAGGTCTGGGAGTTGACCGATGGTGTAAAGTGTCAAAGATCACAGAAGTGGGTGCCTGAGGGGCGTGCAGTGCGATGTTCAACTTTTGCGCCCCTCTACCCAGGACGTCCGAGAAAGTTATAATGTCATCCACCGGGGACACTCGCGATGGAGGCGTGGATGAAAAAGTAGGGGAGTAGTCCCGGACTGAGGATCTTGTGGATGCAGTCCCAGTGGACGACCTGGTGCGTCGCCTCTTGTGGGAGCGTTCGCTTTGGTGAGCCCTTGATCCTGATCTGCGCTTGGACGGAGATCTTGGACGTTTTGGCGCGGTGCGACGGTCCCTGGAACGAGACCGGCGTGGTGAAATTGGCCGTGGATCCCTCGGAGGCGATTTACTCCTGCGCGGTGGGGAATACATGCGGGAGTAGTCCGATCCCGGACTCCGACATGCGCCAGCGCCCACATCTCGTAACCAGCGCGGTGACAGTCCAAACCGCTCTGGAGCCTCGGGTGATCTTTCTGGAGATATTTGCACGATGTGCAGTCCCGGAGATGATGACTGTTCTCCTGGGGACCTCTCCGCGGGCGGTCCAGTCTTCGCCCTCGACGTCGAATCCCTTGACGTCGACGACGTCTGCGTCACCATCGGCAAGTGTGAGGTATGCCGTTCTGGTCTCGACGCCGGTCGTGGAGACCTCGATGTCGATCTCCTCTTCTCTGGCACCTGACGTCGGCTAGATGACCTCGACGTCGGCCGTGTCTTCGACGTCGACCTCTCTCGCCGTCGACTGGGCGACTTCGACGTCGACCTCTCTCGACGTCGACTGGGCGACTTCGACGTCGACCTCTCTCGACGTCGACTGGGCGACTTCGACGTCGACCTCTCTCGACGTCGACGTGGTGATCTTGACGGCGACCTCTCTCGACGTCGACTTCTTGACGTCGATCTTCCTCTCGACGTCGACCTTCTATGTCGCCGAGTGGGGGTAACCATCGACGGCGACCGGCCCACTCGCGGCGGAATGTACGTCGCCGCATCTCTCGACGTCGACCCCCTCGAGGGTGGCGGAGAGTGTCTCGACGTCGACGGAAGCCTCGACGTCGACGGAGACAGTTCAGATGTCACCAGACTAGCAGCCTTCGAGCCCGAAGGGCCGCCTCTCGACGCCGACTTACTTTTGCGCGGCGGAGACTCTTGATGGTGGGATGAATCCCTTGACGCCGAAGTTCTCTGCCTCTTCGCCGGCATCCTCGACGTCGACGGCGAACCTCTTGGACTCCTGGTCTTCTTGGAGCCCGGGGAGCTGGTATGTCGCCGTTTCTGTACTTGCGTAGCTGAAGAAGGTGGTCTTGATGAGGAATGCTCGCCTTCACGACGGCTTCGTTCCTTCTCCAGTCTTGCATGCAGTTTAATGCGCTCTCTGTCCCTCAGAGTGCGCTTTGAGAACTTCTGGCAGTGGGGACACTGGTCAGGATCGTGTTTTGATGGTAAACACACAATACACACCGAGTGTGGATCCACCAGTGCCATTTTATTACCACAAGAAGGGCATTTCCTAAATAAAGGAGACATTCTGACTGGAAAAAAATTGGAAAATTCACTGGAACCAGCAGAATTAGCCCTTATAAGCCAGAAAACGTCGAAAAAAGCTAGAAAAAGCTGAAATTCAAAATTTCAGTCAAAAAACTGAAGAGCTCAAGCTCCAGGATCCTCACAGAAGGAGCCGGAAAAAAGAACTGGCCCAACTGTCACCTGTAGTGCATCATGGGAGCAGGGGGTCACGGGCAGGCCTTAAAGGCACGGTCCCCCTACTCTAATGCCTTAAAGGCAAGGTGTCAGTTTTCTTGGATTCTTGATACTCTACTGCAGCCTACTGGCGAATGCCTACAATTACATGTTGCTTTATGGCAATAAAGCAGTGCTGTGTTATAATTTGCCTGATGCTTCCTTTTTTCCTTACGGGTTACGGGGGCACTACTATGCAAAAATATGTAATTTACAGCATTGCCATGTTTTGAACATTATTAGGCTGCATTTATATGTTTTCACATATGTATATATATATATATTTATATATATGTATTTTCTATATGCTCCGGGATCCCGCACATGGGCGGGGATTATTCATAGATTATGACTATTGATGAGTATCCCCTGGATGAGAAAGTATGTTCTCGTTAATTTTGTAATCCAGTGCTGGGCTCCTAGGCTCAGTACTGGGACTTCTATCTAAAACGGGTAAGTAATCACGTTTTCACAGTTGGTACGATTTTTTTTTTTTTGAAAGAATTTTTATTATTTTCATGACAGGCAAAAACAACAAGACACCTGAACAGACATTGTGCACAGATCATTTGATATACCAGCATCCCAACAAACAGTACAGTAGTAAATCCCCCATCTGCTGTGCCAACACAGCCGTTATCAGCCCATCTCTTCGCGCCCCTGTAGACCACCTCAATCATCTGAGTCCGAGGAGTCCTCATGGGATATTGGTGGCGGGACTCATATTCCTCCTCTAAATTTGTTCCATGGCCCCCATACCTTGTCCCACTTGCGAGGGCAGCCCCGCCTAATAAATGCCGATCGCTCCGCGAACATGGTGACATCCATATCTCCTCTCCATGCGGACAACAATGGCACCCCCACCGCTCCCCATTTTTGGGCTATGTTCCGTTTGGCCGTCATTATCCCCACCGTTACCCAGCCCTGCGGCTGAGATCATTGGGCTCCCACACATTTAACAGACAGCGCCGAGGCTCCGGCACCAGCGATACTCCACACACCTGCGACATTGTCCGCATCACCCGCCTCCAGTAAACTTGGATGACCGGGCACTCCCAGATAGTGTGGTAAAAGGTTCCTTCCTCCCCACAACCCCGCAAGCAGAAGAGGTGTAATGCTCTGCCCATCTTATGTAGTAAGTGCCTGGTGTAGTAAGAGCGATGCAAGATGCGAAGCTGCACCAGCCGCGAAGGTATACCCGCCTCGCGAGGCCAGCGCCCAACGCCACTCCGGGTCATCAAAGTCGCCGATCTCAGCGGCCCACTTCTCCCGCAAGGGCTCCATAGGATCTGGCATGTTGTTGATGAGTTTGCGGTACGTGAAGGACGTAGCCTTCTTTGGCATGTATTCCGTGAACAGCCTGTCTTCCAATGGGGACGCCTCCGGAACCTCCGCACCAGGGTCCAGCTGTGCGACTAGGGCGTGTTTAATCTGAAGATATCTGAACCACTCCGAGGTTGTTGTTGCAAGTGTGCGAACTGGACGACCGCCCCCTTGTGCCACATATCCCCTATCACCGAGATGGCGATATTGTCCCAAGCATCGAAGCCTTTGCTATCCCTCAATCGTCCCCAACTGCTTGGCATCCCACAGAGGCGTAAGCCGCGTCAAGACCCCCCCGCCACCCCAGCCGGGCCTGCGCCGCATGCCAGATAGACACAGTCTGCCGCAGGGGGCCGATCAACTTCGAGGTCAGTCTAGCATCATATAAGGGTGACAGCATACCCCTCTCGCCCAGTATATCCCTGTCCGCCTAAAAGGCGGGGTCAGACTGCGGCGCATGGAGCCACTGGTTAACCACCTCCAGCTGTGCCGCCCAATAGTAGAGCTGGACATCCGGGTGCGCAATTTCCCCATCGTACCACCCGCGAACTAATTTAGATTGCGCAATTCGCGCCCGTTTGCTGCCCCTGAGTAGGCCGGAGACCTACGCCGCTATCGCGCGGAAGTAGGCCGGAGGCACCGGGTACAGTGTGTTTTCCAGCACGTATAAGAATCGCAGCAGCGCCATCATCTTGAAGAGCGCCGCCCTCCCCAGCAGGGTCAGTGGCAGCGCTCCCCAATGACGCACATCACGCTTGAGGCGGTCCACTAAGGGGCACAGATTGCGCCTGAAAAATTCCACCTGATCTAACGTAATGTGCACCCCCAGGTATTTGAACGACTCCTCCGCCACCTGAAGCGGACACCCCTCCGACAGCCGCGGAGGAGGGCCACATAGCACGAAGAGGACCGACTTCGACCAATTAATCATGTAGCCGGACGCTCTGCCAAAGATCTCGCAGATGTTAAGTAACGTCAAGATAGAAAGCCGAGGGGAAGAGAGATACAGCAACACGTCGTCCGTGTACAAGGAGACGCAGTCCTCCCAGTCGGCAGACCATCGCAGACCCCGCATCATGGGCTCCCATCGGATCCAAGCCGCAAGCGGCTCAAGCACTAGGGCAAAGAGCAGTGGCGACAAAGGACAGCCCTGACGCGTGCCACGTGCCAGGGGGAAGTCCTCCGACATATGGCCGTTGGCCGTGACATGGGCCATCGGTTTAGTGTACAGAAGTCGGACCCAGGCACAGAATTTGGGCCCGAAGCCCAGATGTAACAATACCGCGAAACAGAAAGGGCCATTCAACCATGTCGAATGCCATTCTTGCGTCAAGGGAGAGAAGCACAGACGGTTCCTGCAAACGCTCCACCCGGGCCAGCACACCGTGCAGGCGCCTCAGGTTATGGGAAGTACCTCTGCCGGGCATAAAGCCTGACTGATCCGGGTGTACAATGTCAGATAAGTGCGGCGTCAGCCTGGTGGCCAGTAGCTTCGCAAGGATCTTGGCCTCCGCGTTAATCAGCGATATGGGACGGTAAGAGGTACACTGATCTGCCGGTTTACCCGGTTTTGGAATCACCACAATGGTGGCCATACGCTGATCCATAGGGAGCTCTCCCGCTTGCAGGCGATGCGCAAACATTTTTAATAAGTGTGGGGCAAGCGTCTCGGATAGCCTCTGATATAGCTCAACCGGAATGCCGTTGGGCCGCAGCGCGCCTATAGCCGCTTGGAGCTCCTCCACCGTGAGTTCAGCCTCAAGGGTCTCCCGCGCCTCAGGGGAAAGTCTGGGCATCTGAAGGTCTTTAATGTACGTGAGTGCATCCTCCACCGTCATGGAGAAAGCAGATGAGTAGACCCCCCGAAAGTGTCCCGCCAGGGTGCGCACTATTACGCGCGGGTCAGACGACCTGTGTCCCTCCTCAGTGCAAAGATGCGTAATCCACCCGGCACCACCGTCCCGCCTATCCAGCCACGCCAGCAGCTTACCCGTTTTGTCGCCCACATCGTAAACTGTGTGCCTGGAGGCCTCCAGGCGTTGCCGGACGCGCTCCGCTAGATGCTCCTTGTATTTCGCCTGTGCCAAGCGCAGGGCGCGTGCGGCCGCGAGTGATGGATCCTGGGCCTGGCGGACCTCCGCTGTCATGAGCTCGAGCTCAAGCGTCTGCAGCTCAGAGTTGTTCACGCTTATACTCCACAACGGAGGCCATTGCCTGCCCCCGCACGACCGTTTTGTATGCCTCCCAGAGAACAGTGGGGGAGTCGACCGAGGCGGTGTTTTCCTGGAAGTACAGGGTCGTCGCCTTCGTGATAGATTTGCTAACCTTGGGGAGCCGTATGCAGCTGGGACGCATCGGGTAGATGCGGCGACGCACCCGGTGATAGCTAGTGTAGTGCAACAGTATCGGGGAATGATCAGAAATTCCTTTGGGTCTAATTTCTACACTTTCGATATTTTGGAGACAACCGGACGAACCCAGAAAATAGTCTATGCGGGTTAAACTGTTGAATACCCCTGAGTGGTATGTGAAGTGCCGCGCCGCCGGGTGATGCAACCGCCGGAGGTCCGTTAATCCGATCGCCTCTGTAAAACTCGCAAGGCGCGTCACTCCCCCGCCCGTGGTGGACAACGGTCAGTGAGGTCGTCCATAACAGCGTTAAAGTCGCCACCCAACAACACCTCCCCCTCCAGTAGCGTAAGCAGAAATTCACTGAGCGCCTGGAACGCCGTAACAAGTTGGTACGATTTTTAAAGAATATTTGTAGTTTGCAAAAATCGACACTTAGAGAAAGTTCACAGAAAAACAGTCAATGGTTTCCCATGGAAGAAAATTGAGTTAGCGGTAAGTATGGTTGAAATTACTTTTCAGGGTCAGTGCTGGTCACCAAGATCCAGCACTGGGATCTCTCCTAATAGCAGGTGAGTATTTTCAATTTCGTTACTCGGTTGATTTTAGGTGAATATTTTAAAGTTTAGAAACTCCACACTTAGAAGAAATGTCAGGAGAAGCCAGTCAATGTTATCCTATGGAAGAAAAGTGAGTTATCGGCTTTTGGGTAAGTACTCGACTGGCAGAGTTAAAGTTCTGGGTATAGACTCAGGGGTCTCCCAGGGTCAGGTAAGCACAGTTGCTACACCCTCAGCGGCACAGGGGCAGCCAGGTGCACAGTGAGGTAGGCCCAATGTTATCCTATGGGAGGCAGGGGGCCCGTGGTTGGTGGCTGCTGGCTAGCAGGCCACGCAGCTGTGGGAGCTGGGCTCCTGGTCACTTGCTCAGGGCAAATGGGGAGGTAGGTTAGAGTAGAAGTTCCACTGCCAGGGCCACTCGGGCGGCTGGGTGCAGGGTGCTTTTGAGCCGTCGGGCGCTCAATGGATTGCAATGGAGAAGCTCAAGAACGAACAAAGGCTGCAAGCTCGGGGACGAAGATTCTTCAGGTGCGACCACCACTTTGAGAGGTAGGTTGGGTAGTTGGAGGATAGGTAGGTACCCAGGAGTTGGGCACAGGGGGCCAGGTGCAAGTGTGCCTTTTGGAGTCGGGAAATCTTACTCTGTTGATCGCGGTTGGGGGGGGGGGTCCCTGGTTCTGAGGCTGCAGGCGTCGTCAGGAGCGTCGAGGTGGGTCCTTGGGTGCTGGATTCGGGGTCACAGTCGCCGGGGGGACGTCCTCGTGGTCTTTGTCCACTCCAGCACAGGCCAGGCTTGGCGGGTGCAGAGTTCCCGGTTCCATGCTGATGCCAGGGGTCAGTTACTTGCTTTGAGCAGTGCTACTGCTCGTGGGAGTCCCAGATGCTCAGAGTCACAAGGTAGCCAAGTACTCCGGGGTTTGTGAGGTTGCTGGCCACGGGAGATGCCGGAATTTAGCAGGAGCAGGTTCGAGGGTCAACAGGGCGGTAGGGCTGGGGCCAAAGCAGTTGGTGTCTTCCTCTTGTTAGCAGGTGCACGGCAGGTCTTCTTCCTTCTTGATCTTCTTTGCTGTTTCGGAATCTGGATGTAAGGAAGGAAGGTTCAGGGTGCCCCTAAATACTACATTTAGGGGTGTTACAGGTAGGTAAAGGGGGTCCCTGCCCTGAGGTGGGTACACCCCCTATCCTGCCACTCTCCTGTGGGAGTGGGGCAGTGGCCTAGTCCCGATTGGGCAGGGCTCCCCATCTTCAAGATGGCGAGAGCCCGGAGATGTGCATCACCTCCCCTCCCCCACCTGAGGTGTGGCGTTGGCAGAGGCTGGCACACCCCCTGTCCTTTCTTGGGGTTTCCGGCCAGTCTTCCCGCCAGAGTGGGGGTTTAGAACCGGTAGAGGCCAGTTGCTGAGTACAGCAAATGGTCTGGAGAAGCTCACAAAGGCGGCATGCCTTTGAAGCTGCCCCTGCCCATCCTGGGGGAGGAGACCAAGCACCTCGCCCAGGATGTGCATTGTTGCAGGCCTAGGAGAGCGGATGGCTCTCTACGAAGGGGTCCAGCAACATGTCTGTTGTGTGGCAGCCTAGGTAGCCCCTCAGACAAGACGTGGATTGTAGGATAGGTTCAGGAGGCATCTCTAAGATGCCCTCTGTCATGTATTGTACATTAAATCCTGCACTGGCATCAGTGCGGGTTTAATGTGCTGAGAAGTTTGATACCAAACTTCTCAGTCTTCAGTGGAGCCATCATGGTGCTGTGGAGTTCGTGTTGACGATCTCCCAGCACCATGTGCTCTTAAATGGCAGCACTGCACTTACAGTGCCCAGGAATGGACCTGGGTACTGTAGGGGCACAGGGCTCATGCTCCTGTACCCACACCACTGGCATAGGGCACCCAGCTAGAGGGGTGGCTGATGTATGCCAGGGCAGTGTGTGTTGTGGGCATGGCACACAGGGATGTGTGCCATGTCGCCTATCTGTTTTGTTCTATACCCAGATATTCAGCCTGCAAGGGCAGTGTGTTTGTGTCAGGGTACAGGGCCTCTAAGGGTGGCACAATGAGTGCTGCAGCCCTCAGGGGCCTTCCCTGGTCACAAGGTCCTGGGTACCTAGTGTACCATTTACCAGGGGCTGACATGTGGCCAGGGTTTGCCAATTTGGGTTTTAGGTTTTTAGCACAGTTTTTAGGGAAGGAACATAGGCCCTAGGCACCTGATTGGCAGGAGCCCAGGGCACACTCAGTCAAAGAACATTCAGCAAAAAGTGGGGGCATACCATGCAAGAAAGATGGCACTTTTCTCACAGGCATACCCTGCCAACTTAGTGCAAGCAAAGCAAACAAGGAGATGATGGACGGAGCGCTGAAACTTTTCAGACACTCACCCCCAGAAACAGATCTGGGTTGAATCCATCATCATTCTTTAGCTCACTTTGCCGCCTCAGTTCAGACCCAGCTGTATGCAAATCAGTCTTGACCCAGTGCCTCATGGGAACAGTCCAGCCCAAACTGCCAAGCCAGGTCTTCCCTGAACAAGAAACAAGCATCCTGGAACCAGTTTCTGGCTAACACCCTTCATCAGGCAGGCTAGCTTAAATCCAGTGGCAAAGTGAGCAAGGGACCCACGTCTGGGCATACCCTGCCAACTTAGGGCCAACATGCATGGCACACAAGAGGTTTGCCATGTTGTGACTTCACTTTTCTTAGCACCATGTCACGCTGCCTGCAATGGCATTTGCATGATTGTGTGAGAGGTCCCTCTGGGTGGCACAATGCAGGCCTCTAGGGACCTTCTTTAGTCTCCCTGAACTAGGTACCAGGGGTACCATTTACTAGGGACTTACAGGGGTGCTAAAGATATTGCCAGTTGGGGGAACAATTGTACAGATTTAGGGAAAGAGATCTGGCACTGGGGAACTGGATAGTAGGAACCAAGTGCACTTCTGTCAAAGTTGCATTAAATACCAGGCAAAAAAGTAGGGGTGACAATATCAAAAAGGGGCACTTTCTTACATTCAGCCACGTCGCTTCTCCAAGCCTCTAGACACTGAGCTTTCCCTGAGCCTCTGCACCAATACCAGGGATACCGGAGAACTTGCAAATAACAAGGCTTGTTGTGTGTCTAGTCTGGACACAGATGCCAACCCCCAACCTGCAGACAAGGGAGGGCAGGATCTCCGGCACCATCACTGAGAGCGGCCCGGAGTCTTCTTTTTTCCCCCCTATCCAGGTCTTCAACACAAAGTGAGAGCCTCTAACATCAGCGACCCGCCAGACATAACACCTCTGCACCTGAGACTACAAGCCCAGGTCCACGTAAACTAACGGTGTCCCTCTGCGCCAGAGACCCTCAAGAGCCAAGTCCCCTCTTGGGTTCAGCAGGAATTGTCCCCAAGTCCCAGCTTGCAGCCTTTCTTACCACAAGTACTCCTCCATAGACTTTAACGGATAGTGTTTGAGGCTACCATTGCAACCAGACCTCTGCATCCGGAAACACCCAGGTAGGTAAATCCGAACTGCTGGTAATTCTTTGGACCATGGCCCCTAAGCACCTCAAGTCCAGAAGAACAACCCTGAGAATAGTTTGTAAGTGTACCTATGCACTCCATGTTTCTCCCAAAAGATAACATTACTGTGTTTGAGGCTCATGCCTCATATACGACAGCTGTGGTTTCTACGGTTTTATCTGTAAAAATCTATAACTTCTAAAGTATTTACACCCAATTATAATGGTGTCTATAAACGTGTGTTTGTTTTACAAATTGGGCTCAAATTTCTTCGAGTGTCTCATTTATTGACCTTGTAAAATAAATGCTGCCTGTCCACACTACCACAAATAGAGCACTTGCGATTATTAATTTACGCCCTGTAAACCAATAAGGGTCATCTGGACTTTCTGCATAGTGCAGATGGGTAAATTACTTACCTGTAATCCTAGTTCTCTTCCAGGGGTATCCTCATCAAAGTCATAAGCACTGAATATTCCCGCCCATGTGCGGGGACCCCGGAAATAATAAAATTATATATGTAAAAAACATACATATATACAGCTCTGTATATGTATAAACATATATCATTTTTTCCAAGCAAATGCAGCTCCCATAAAAGGCTAGGCAATGTAAATATACACATCCAATAACACATATATATGTATATGTATATATAAAGGTATAACAATACACCTAAATCTCTTTTTTTTTTTTTTTTTTTTTTAATGAGGTAAACACTCATGAGAAAGCAAAAAATAAAGAGAACAAACTGTGGAAAAACACAGATGCACAACACATTGCCAGCCTGCAGGCTGCATTGCAATATAATACCATAGAGACTAAAAAGCCCTGTACAGGTAAAAACTGGCACCGTGCCTTTAAGGCAGCCCTGACTTCCATATCCAAGGGTGACAGTTAGGTCAGTTGTTCTTTGCGGGACCGTAGTCCTAAACACAAAGATATATCCTTTCCATAATGAATAATACACTTCTTCTCATTTGCCTGGGGAGGTGGGTGGGTTGCTTATGACTTTGATGAGGATACCCCTGGAAGAGAACTAGGATTACAGGTAAGTAACTTACCCTTCTCTTCCAGGGGATCCTCATCAATAGTCATAAGCACTGAATAGAGTAGCAAGCTCCCCTTCCACCTGCAGGCAAATGAAACAAAGGTTGTACCACCCATGGAGAAAGAGAATCATGAAAATGATTATGCATGGAACAGATTCCTCAAGGAGGCTTGTCCTACTTGAGTGTCTGCTCTGGTGTCCGAATCCAGACAATAGTGCCTGGTAAAAGTGTGGACAGATCTCCAAGTGGCTGCCTTGCAGATCTCGGAGAGTGGGACATTCTTGAGAAAAGCCGCGGTAGCCGCTTTTCCTCTTGTCGAATGCGCTTTAGGGCGCGCCCCCAATGGTTTCTGAGCCAGTTGGTAGGCCAATGTAATACTTGAAACAATCCACCTAGCAATGGAACGTTTGGAAGCCGCAAAGCCCATACGGACAACCCCATAGTTCACAAACAATTGATCAGATTTCCTGACATTCTTAGTCCTATCTAGGTAGAATTTCAGGACCCTTTTGACATCTAGAGAATGCAACGCCCTCTCTGCTGGAGAGGAGGGGTTGGGAAAAAAGGTTGGTAAGGAGATGGCTTGGTTCACATGAAACTCCGATACCACCTTGGGTAGGAACGAAGGATGAGTTCTCATCACCACCCTATTCAGATGAAAAATAGTGTAGGGCTCTTTAGAACAGAGGGCCTGTATCTCACTGACCCTCCGTGCTGAAGTGATGGCTATTAAAAATGCTGTCTTCCATGTGAGGTGCTGTAGGGTAGCCTTATGAATAGGCTCAAAAGGAGAACCCATGAGCTTCGACAGAACCAAGTTTAGCTCCCAGGAAGGAGAGGGAGGTCTAACAGGGGGATAGACTTTCTTGAGTCCTTGCAAGAAATCCTTCACTACCTGCACTTTAAAAAATGACTGCTGTGAAGGCGAACGCCTGTATGCTGTTATGGCTGCTAGGTGAACCTTTATGGATGAAAATTTCAACCCTGCCCTCGCTAAATGTAGAAGATAGGGCAAAATTACATCCTCCTGGCATTTAGTGGGATCATAATGATGCTGAGCACACCATATATAAAACCTTTTCCACTTACAGAAGTAGGAGTGTCTTGTCGAAGGCCTCCTGGCTTCCTTCAGTATGGACATACACTCCTGGGGAAGGTTCAGATGGCCATACTGGAGGACTTCAGGAGCCATGCTGTTAAGCTCAGCGAGGGAAGGCTGGGATGGTAAATCTTCCCCCGCAACTTGGACAACAAGTCCGGCCTGCACGGCAGCCGCTTGTGGGGGCGGATCGACATGTGTAGGAGATCCGTGTACCACCACTGCCTCGGCCAGTCCGGTGCTATGAGGATCATCTTGGCAGATGAATTCTGCAACTTGGTCACCACCTTGGGGATTAGTGGGAGAGGCGGAAAAGCGTACACAAATGTCATTGACCAATTGATCAAAAGGGCATTCCCTAGGGATCCTGGTCGATGGTATCTTGAGGCGAAGCCTTGGCATTTTGTGTTTTGCTCGTCCGCGAAGAGGTCCACTTGCGGACGCCCCCATTCCCCAAAGATTTCTTCTAACACCTCGTCGTTGATTACCCAGTCCTCTGGCTCTTGAAAATGCCGACTGAGCAAGTCCGCTTGCACGTTGAGTTCTCCTGGTAGGTGCACCGCTTTCAATGAGATGTTCCTTGCTAGGATCCAGTGCCACAGGGACTGAGCTTCCAGCGAGAGCGTTCTGGATCGAGTACCCCCCTGCTTGTTCAGGTAGTACATTGTGGTGGTATTGTCCGTCTGCACTAGAATGGTACTCGTCGTTATCGCAGGTAGGAACGCTTTGAGGGTTAGGTGGACAGCCCTGAGCTCCAGCATGTTGATGTGGTACAACCGCTCGCTGCTGGACCACTGTCCCTGAGTTTGCGGGGACCCAAAATGCGCACCCCATCCCTGAAGGGATGCGTCGGTGATTAAGGTCTGAGTTGGAGGCTCCTGATGAAAGGGGATCCCCACTTGTAGATTCCTTAGCTTCAGCCACCACTTGACTGACTGTTTGGCTGCAGAGGAGAGACAAACCTTTTCTTCCCACAGGGAGTTCCTTTGATCCCATTTGTCCTCGAGATCTTGCTGGAGAGGACGCATCCTTAGCCTGGCATTGGGCACTAGGAAGATGCAGGATGCCATGGCCCCTAGCAGAGAAGAGATTTGCCTTGCCGACGACAGATTGTTGGTTATAATCTGCCTGCCTTTTAGCATAATGGGTGACTGTCTTTCCTCCGAAGGAAACACTTTTCCTACTACTGAGTCTATAGTTGCGCCCAGGTAGTGGATCCTCTGTGTTGGTGAAAAATTGGACTTTTTGGCATTCACTCTGAGACCCAACTTGCAACATAAGTTTAGGCATAGCGACAGCTGTGACCGCACATTCTGTGGTGATGAGCCCTTTATTAGCCAGTCGTCTAGGTAGGGATAGACGAAGACTCCTGCGCGCCTCAGAGCAGCCGCTACTACTGCCACGCATTTTGTGAATACTCGAGGAGCTGACTTCAGGCCAAATGGGAGGACTTTGAACTGATAGTGAGAGTTGCCTACCACAAACCTGAGAAATTTTCGATGATTCCTTAGGATGGGAATATGGAAATATGCATCCTGAAGGTCCAGTGAACACATCCAATCACCCATCCGGAGAAGAGGATATATTTGGTGGAGCGCCAGCATGCGAAACTTTTCCTTCCTTATGTGTTTGTTCAGTATCCGTAGGTCTAAAATGGGTCTGAACTCTACCTTCACACTCCTCTTTTGAATGAGAAAGTATCTGGAGTAAACTCCTTTTCCCCTTTGGTTTATGGGTACTTTCTCTATTGCAGATTTGAGTAGAAGCGTCGCTACCTCTTCTCTGAGCTGCTTTAGATGCTGGGATGAATTGACAGGAGGAATCGATGGGGGGTGACTTCTGAAACGAAGCGAGTACCCATGACGCAGTATATTCAGTACCCACTTGTCCTTTGTGATGGACTGCCACTCTGGAAGATGATGTGCAACACTTCCTCCCACCGGAGCGGTGGACAGCATCGGAGGAAGCGGCTTCTCATTGCTTCCCCGGAGCTTTGTTTCCAGCATTAGACTGCCTGTTGTTACCCCGTCCCCTGGATGGCTTGCGGGACTGGTATTGCTGTTTCTTTTGACCTTGCTGGTCCTGGTTCTTTTGCCAATGAGGGGTTTGAACCCTCTGTTGGTAACTGCGCCTGTCATTTCCCTTGCGGCGTCGAAACTCTTTTCTCTTTTCAAGCCCGACAGCTTTCATGGTCTCCAGCTCTGCCTTCATACGGGCCATTTCTTCGTCTGCATGGGACCCAAAAAGAGAACTACCGGAGAAAGGCAGATTTAATATTCTTGCCTGCGCTTCCGGTTTCAAGGCCGTCAATCTAAGCCAGGATGATCTTCTGGCTGTGACTCCGTGTGCATATTCATGCGCTGCCAGTGTTGCCCCGTCCGCCGCTGCACTTATGATCTGGTTAGAAACCAGACTTCCCTCATGCAAAATTTCTTCAAAGTCCCGTCTGTCCTCTGATGGAACTTTGTCAATGAACCTCTGAAGAGAGTCCCATAATGACCTATCATAGCGCCCCAGAAGCGCCGAGGCACTGGCCACCTTTAAGCTTGAGGATGCGGAGCCGCAAACTTTTCTCCCCCAGGAGTCTTGTGTCTTACTGTCTTATCTGGTGGCACCGTTGAAGACCCAGCTACTGCATGTGTCTTCCTGGCAGCGGCGGTGATGACAGAGTCCGGTGGAGGATCTGATTTTAGGAATAGAGGATCCTCCGGAGCTGGACGGTACTTTTTTAGAATTCTCGCCGGCGCCGTTTTGGTGGTTGCTGGTGTGAGAAAAATATCCATTACTGGTTGCAACAAACCAGGGACTAATGGCAATAACGGGCGTGACACTGTGCGTTCATGAAGAGTTTCAAAGATTATGGATGAAGTGGTCTCCTGAACCGGCATAGGGATATTTAATTTTGTAGCTCCTCTACACAACACTTCCTGAAACGTAGAAATATCATCTACCGGAGATACCCGAGAGGGTGGCATCTCCGAGAGTGTCGGTGAATAATCCCTTTTGGATGATCTTGAAGAAGGGGAGGTAGAAGGGGTTCTACGGCGCCTTTTCTCTGATCTGGTCGACTCTCTTCTGCGGGAGGAAGACCTGGATCGCCTTCTTGGTGCTCGAGAGTGACCTCGGGATTCTCTTCCCCGAGATCTTGGTCTGATCGGTGTCGCTGGGAATTCCATGCCCCTTAATCTTGTTAGCGATGCCTTTATTGCGTTGGGCATAGCAGAGTCCTGAGGCATTTCCCTTACGGGACTTTGAGGTACCGCATTGTCCTCCTCCTGCGAACTTTATCTTGCAGGTACTGGAGATTGATGCACAAGCTCTGGGGATTCGGATCTTGAACCTGAGCCCTCGGATCCTGAAGGCGAGATAGATATGAGACGCGGTGACTCAGGAGTTGTATATATCAGTCTATGAGGAGATTTTCGCCTTGAGACTGGTCGAATCGTGAGGCTAACATGTGACACCTCCTGCGTACCCTCAGCAGAGGTCTGCCTCGACGGTGATAGGCCTATCACCGGAGATCTTTGACTCGAATCCTCGAGGCTCAGAGCTTCTTGTCTCGACGTCGAGATTATCTTCGACGGAGGCTTTATGTACCTCTCCAAAGCCTTGGAGACCTGTGAGGACGGAGGCACCTGCCTCGACGTCGACTCCGACGGAGGCACCTGCCTCGACGTCGACTCCGACGGAGGCACCTGCCTCGACGTCGACTCCGACGGAGGCCTCTGCCTCGACGTCGGTCTTGACGGAGGCGCTTGCCTCGACGTCGACTCCGACGGAGGCTCCTGCCTCGACGTCGGCCTTGACGGAGGCGTCTGCCTCGACGTCGTTCTTGACGGAGGCGTCTGCCTCGACGTCGAATGCTCCGACGACGTCGAAAGCCTCTTCGCCGACGAACGATGTTTCCTCGACCGCGATCTTGATGGCGATCTTGGTCTCGACGTCGACTGTGGTGGAGATCGCCTACGTACTTCTTGCGACGTCGACTGATGTCTCGCCGACCTCGACGTCGAACGATGTCTTTCCTTCGACGACGAACGATATCTCTGTGCAGACGTCGATCGATCTTCTCTTGACGTCGACAGATGCTTTATCGACGTTGAACTGTGGCGCCGAGTCCTCGACGCCGAGCCTTTAGACGCCGTCGACGTCGAACGCATCCGCGTCGACGCTGAATCTAAAGTCGACGACGATTTTCTCTTTGCAGCATGACTTCCCCTTGACTCCTCACCTCTCAGCGACGATCCCGCCGCTGGAGTCTTCGACGCCGAGCCCGACGTCGATGGGGAGCAAACAGGGACCAACTGCTTCGACGTCGACCGTTCTGCTAGGCCGTACAGCCTAATCCTCTCTCTCTCCTTTAAAGTCCTTTTGGAAAGGTCTTCACAATGTTGGCATGTTGCTGGAGAGTGAGAATCCGGCAGACAGATAATACACACCTCATGTGTGTCTGAAGCAGCCTTCTTTTTTCCACAAGATGGACATGGAACAAATAAAGAAGGCATTTTTCTGACAAAATAGCAAAAAAAATCAGTCAGAAAACACAGGATACTAACTTCCTCTCAGATGTTATAAGAAGTCCAAAAAATCTTAAAGTTGTAATAATTCTTGACTAAAGAGTCAAAAATGAAGAGAGCTGAATTCCAGGGTCCTGACTGAAGGAGCCGGAAAGAACAACTGACCTAACTGTCACCCCTGAGGCATGATGGGATATGGAAGTCAGGGCTGCCTTAAAGGCACGGTGCCAGTTTTTACCTGTACAGGGCTTTTTAGTCTCTATGGTATTATATTGCAATGCAGCCTGCAGGCTGGCAATGTGTTGTGCATCTGTGTTTTTCCACAGTTTGTTCGCTTTATTTTTTGCTTTCTCATGAGGGTTTACCTCAAAAAAAAAAAAAATAAATAAAAAAAAAGATTTAGGTGCATTGTTATACCTTTATATATACATATATATATATATATATATATATATATATATATATATATATATATATATATGTGTTATTGGATGTGTATATTTACATTGCCTAGCCTTTTATGGGAGCTGCATTTGCTTGGAAAAAATGATATATGTTTATACATATACAGAGCTGTATATATGTATGTTTTTTACATATATAATTTTATTATTTCCGGGGTCCCCGCACATGGGCGGGAATATTCAGTGCTTATGACTATTGATGAGGATCCCCTGGAAGAGAATGGTGCATTCCGAGATGCCCAGACACAATACTTCACAGGAAGTGGTCATTAGGAGTGAAGGAGGCTCTTAGACCAATGGCTACCAACCGCATCCTACCCAGGGGGTATTTTCTTTGCATAAATAGGGCACCCCAGGCATGCAGAACTCAGATCTCTACTGGAAGGACAGAAGGACTGTCCTGCTGCACCATGGAACAAGCAAAGAGGCTGCACTGTTGTGGACTGCACCTGCTGTGTCCTGCTCAAGGAGAGGCCCTCTCCAGGGCCAAGAAACTTCCAGGGCCAATTGACTGGCTTCCTGTTCGCAGCACAGGGGCACAACAGCTGAAGAAGTCCGCCAGGGCAAGTTGGGAGCTCAAAGACTTCAACCCGCTGCAAACCACGACCAGGCAGCATCAGGGACCAGGACCAGATGCACAAAGTTTAACCAGAGTTAACTAAACCCGGGTGTGTCGTCTGAGTCCAGCTAGGACCTCCAGAGGACGAGTTATTAACCCAGGAAGGATTGGCCTGAGACCGCAATACTGTGACAAAGTCTAGTGGCGGATGGGCTTCTGCCAGTACCCAGAGGAGTTTGTGGGATGTCGACCCTTTAACCAGGACCACCTCACCCCCTTTGTGGACTGTGGGGTAGTTTTAGCAAGACCCTCGTCAACCGCAATGCATCTACAGGATCCTTGGAGCATCCTTCATCCCTTGCATTAAGACCACTTCCATAGGAAAGCCCTGCAAAAGATAAAAGTCCCTAGAATTGACTGAAGACTGCTTCACTAACTGACGTAACTGTTTCGGAGGACCTTGCTGGTCCCCCAACTGGCTCTCTACCGGAGCTTATCACCTAAAGAGACCACATTACAACTAGCCCAAGCTTTTTAGTGAAAGTTTCTGAATGTCAAATTAGTTGGATTTACCAATGCTTGTTCACGGTTAAGTAAAATGCTTTGATTTATACCTTGAAAATTCTTCATCTCCAAATCCTCTGGTGGATTTTTTTCATTGTGGTATATAAAAATTCATAAAAATACGTTCTATTTTTAAAATAAATTAATGTCAGATTTCTTTGGTGTCTTGTCGATTTCTTCATGAATTATCGTGATGCTGTTTAAATGCTTTACACTTATTCCTTTGTGCAAGCCTTGCTGCTCAGTCACAGCTACCCAGGGTTGGGCTGAAGGTTTGATAAACTAATCCGAAGGGTTCTATAGGGGTTGGTAAGAACTGCACAGTGAGGTCGAACAACCACACCATGTAATTCACCCCAGTTCCTCAAAAAAGGCATATTGGGTGAAGGTGATTCAGTGCCTCTCCCAGGTTTTACTCCTCTGGTTGAGCCCCTGAGAAGAAACAATGTATAATAATTTTCAATGTATATTAACTTTATGTGGAGAGGGGACTACAAGATATCAACGACTATTCTGCAATCAGGGCATGGTGGTGGATAAGCATACCATAGCGAGGCAGGGGCCCTGTATTCACTGTTTCAACGTTGGTACAAAGACATGGATTGGTCTATAGGGGGAGGTCTGTCCCCACAAGTTTAACAAAATATGAAGTACATACTCAGCCTACCAAGGTCACTCAAGTTCTCCAGCGTGTAGGAGATAGTCTACACAGCCAAGAAAATAAATAAATAAATAAATAAACTTATGTATGGGGATGCATCGGTTTGCATAATGAGGGTAGATTCCGGTTCGGATTCTGTTGGAAGGGGTAGTATTTCGAATACACAACTATGTAAAAAGGATTATTAATGCCTCATGCGAAGTAATAGAGTTTAGATTACTTAGGGCAGTTGTACTTTAAAACATCTCCAAATTATAAGAAAAATCATGGTTTTCTATTTTTTTTATACATTAGGAACATTATTCTTAATAGGTTAGTCAAAAAGTTGCACGCTAGTAGATATTCAGATTGCCTCAACCTTAATCATTCCACGATAAAGAATCAAGATTTAGGTTTTGATTACATTCGCCACACTCGCCCCAGCACACTAACCTGCACACCAGACAGACGCCTTAGGGCAGTTGTTGAAAGACATCCCTGTACCTCTCACTAGGGTCAGGGCCAACTCGGATATACTTACACACAACAGAAATTTTCCGGTTGAAAACCTTCGGGGCAGCAGTCTGGAGGAGAGAAGGGGTGGGAAAAACAATAAAAAGGAAGACCCCGCAGAGAGGGGAGAGACATTAATAACCATGAAGTGGCAAACAGCAAACGTTAGCAAAAAGAAAACAGGAAAATGGCAAATCAAAAGAATACGGTTTATCATTGTAATGACAAATGTTATACTGCTGGACAGAAACATCTCCCGATAACCCTGCTAGGGGAATTTGGGGCAGTGGGCCCAGAAATGGTGTCAATGGAACAGTGTGAAAGAAAACTGTCAAGGCTTCTAGCAGAGTTCCAAATGAGAGAACACAGAGCACAAACAATAAGCTGAACTTGTGCAGGCAAAACATGAATCATCAATTTGTAGGAGAATTAAATTGAATGGAAAAAGCGAGGAAGCCCTGGTAGAACAATTTTCCATTTTCTACACTACATGTTGCAGAAACGGACGGACGAAATTAGAGGTGAACACCGGTATTCCAATATTAGGACTACATTGTGTGAGGAAGACCTTCATTTTGATTGGGTTTAACTTCAGATTATTAGGTGACGTCCAACGCAGGATTGCTGTGAAACCTTGGCAGGTGTTTGCTGACACAACAGCAGCTTTTTTCTTTAAAATGAAGATGAGTGGTGTGCTATCAACACACATGGATAATTTTACGACTCATAAATGCAGTAAAGCTACAAAGAGGTGTTAAATAGCAGGTCAGAGACTAACCGTCTTTTGGCAACACAAAACAAAAACTGAGAAAACTGAAAAAAGCCACAGATAGTGTTTGCAATAGTAGAAGAGATTCTGTGTCAGGACTGGAGGCGAGGATTATGCCTTCTTTCTTCACTTTAATGCACAGCAGCGAAGAAACCAACGAACTACATTTCCCATGGAACAAAGGGAACACGTAGTGACAACAAGAAAACACATGGTAACATCCAATCACAGCCACAAGACCAGTGTCCAATCAGAGATCAGGCTGCCCAACATAGTCCTTCCACAGTGTCCTCCACTCCTCTTTCTTCGCTTCTTCGCTGCTGCGCAGCAAGCTAAGTTCTATTTCCCCTTGTTACCTTTGTTATTGAGTGAATGGTTAACTTGGTGGCATTTGGATAGATTTAAGATTTTGGCAATGTTTAGAATTAGCGCTGCTTGCGCCGCTATTGGTTGTGATCGCGCTGTTTCGCGAGCTTCGCTTTATTAGCGCCGAGGTAAATTTCTTGTTTATTTGTACAATCGCGCTTTTCATTTTTCTTCCATTTTGTACTTCCCGCAGCGGGTGGGCTCCGCAGCGGGGAGAGAGCCACGGGCGCGTTTTCCCCGCGCCTACGCGGCTCCTTGCTGGTGTAGCTTCCAGGCCTCCCGCCGGGAGGCAGTGCGGACGCGGCACGTCGTTGGTATCTCCTCAGCGAGATTCAAATGTCGCGCCCGCGTTTCGTATCTGGAGCAGGGTCTGAGGGTGACGCCTTCGCGGCTGTACTACGGCAGCAACAATTGTTTTCTGCCTTCTGGACTTTGTGCCCCACGCTCGTTGCCTTGGCCATACCCCTGCAAGGCAGAGCCTGTATCTGCAGCTTTTGGCTGTTTTACGCCTATATGGTCATGTATTGATTGGGGGTGCATTGAGGGACCTGACCCAGACCCGTGAACCCGCACAAGGGTTTTTAGAGATTGGTATCACCAGCATTGTGTCCCCTAGGCTTGGACCAGTAAATTCTGCGGTCTTATCCGCTTCGTGAAGAGATTTGGCTGCACCCCAGCCTGTAAACGTCTGCTGACACGCTTAGTGAGTCCCACTCTGTGGTTTGTGTCGCAAGTTTGTCCACCCCCACGCGTCATGGAATATTATGACGATTATCAAGAGGAGGAGGACCCCCTCGCTGATATGCCCTGGGGCGACGCCTTTTATGAGGCGATGGACACTTCTAGTTGACCAAGCCACTTCAGGGACTCCAGTCTCTGGCGCCTGGACCAGTCAGTGTTTGCGAGGCTGGACGCCCTTTGGGGGCCCTTCCGGTGGATCTGTTTGCGTCCCGGTTGGACTTCCAGATTCCGGGTTTTTCAGCTGGCGCCCAGACCCTCTGGCAGCGGCGACGGATGCCTTCCTCCAGCTTTGGAGTGCGGAACTAGGCTATGCCTTCCCGCCCTTTGCGATGATCACAAGGTTAACTGCGCAGGTTCGCAGGCAGGCGGCGGATCTGGTGGTGATCACGCCGTTGTGGAGGTCGCAAGTGTGGTTTCCAGTTCTTCTGGAACTTTCTTGGGATTTTCCAATCCTACTCCCCCAGTTTCCGACTCTCCTCCTGAGTCCGGACGGATCTCCCCATCCTCTAGTGTCCACGAATTCGTGGAGACTCATGGCGTGGCGGATTTCCGGAGTAGATGGGAAGCCGCTGGCCTTTCGAGGGCGGCGGAGTCCTTTATCTCGAAGGTGTGGGCGGACAGTACCGTCAAGAGATACAGATCCGCGTGGAATAGATGGACCCGTTGGTGTGTGCGACGGGGTTGCGATCCCTTGGTCGCGGACATGGTGCATATAGTTAATTTTTTGGCGCAACTGGCCTCCGAGGGTCTAGCTTATAGATCGGTTAATACATTCCGGTCGGCTATCTCTTTTGGCCATATTCCGGTGGAGGGCGCTCCGGTGGGTGAACACCCTTTGGTTTGTCGTCTTTTGCGAGGCATTCGGCTGTCCCTGCCCCCGGAGCCACGCTATTCCGCTCTTTGGGAAGTGAATCAGGTCCTTAACCTGTTTTTATCCTGGCAGCAAACTAGATATCTCTCCAGGAAAGAATTGTCTGCAAAGTTGGCAATGCTTCTGTGCCTCATTTCTTGTAGGCGGGTGTCCGATGTACGGGCTCTGGACATCTCTAGCAGAATCTTTACTCCTGAGGGGGTAACATTTACGTTGGTCAGACGCACTAAGTGCCATACTAGGTCAATTTCCAACCCACAATTTCCGGATTCCCCGAAGCTTTGTGTAGTTCGTTGTCTCAAGGCTTACGAGGATGTGACGGAGGAATTCCGTCCTCCAGGAGAGAGGCAGCTTCTCATTTCACTGTGGAAGCCTTTTAAGGCGGTGTCTTCTCCCACAATTGCCTGGTGGGTTCGTTGGGTGATGCAGGAAGCAGGTATCAACCTCACCCAGTTTGGGGCGCACTCTGCGAGGGGTGCCATGGCTTCTAAAGCTTTCAGTCTAGGGGTGCGGCTTGAGGACATTCTCAACGCGGCAGACTGGTCTTCGGACTCCACATTCAAACGGTTCTATTTCAAACCGATTCTAAATATGGCTCATTTGGTTGTGGGCAAGCTTTAAACAAGCATAATCCTCGCCTCCAGTCCTGACATAGAACGAAAAATTTCCCAGCTAACGTAACGGAAAATTTCAATTCTATTAAGGACTCGGAGGCGAGGATTTTCCCGCCCAGTGTTCCTGGAGGAGACCCCTCCCCGTACGACAGTAAGTAAGGATGTTAGTTCCAGTTTTGTATCTGTTGCACTGTGAATAACTCTTGTGCAATATTTTCTCAGTGATTCCTCCGGTAATTTGTTCCTCTTGTCCTCGGATCCCAACAAACAGGAGACTTGAAGGGTGGAAAGAGGCTGGCTACGCGCTCAGAAAGAGGAGTGGAGGACACTGTGGAAGGACTATGTTGGGCAGCCTGATCCCTGATTGGACACTGGTCTTGTGGCTGTGATTGGAGGTTACCATGTTTTTTCTTGTTGTCACTACATGTTCCCTTTGTTCCATGGGAAATGTAGTTCGTTGGTTTCTTCGCTGCTGTGCATTAAAGTGAAGAAAGAAGGCATAATCCTCGCCTCCGAGTCCTTAATAGAATTGAAACTTTCCGTTACGTTAGCTAGGAAATTTTTTAATTCCACGCAATATAATGTGAAACCTTTCATACAATCCTTTCAGAGATTGAGAGAGGATGGCCAACAGCACATAATACAGCAAAGGGGGGAGCCATAAATAAAAATAAAAAAATAAGATTGCAATTAAATCTTTGAGTTTTCAAGATCCGTCATAGCAGTGCTCACGTCAGACCATAAACACCTAGAAAGGGGGCAAACATTTTCAAGTCCTACCGAAGTCTGGAGTTGGCTCATTTGTGGTAGCAAACAAAGGCATTTGGGAGGAGATGCCAATTTATAGAACAGTGAGATTAATTGTATAGGCTGGATTTGCAGGCTCCAGTGCTCTACATGTTAGAAGAAACAGCATAGCAGGATTTGGTCTGTATATCTGATGTGACGTGGCACAGGTCTATAAAGGAAAATGGAGGGATGTAGTGAGACGTGGTGTTCTATACACTGCTGGACGCTGATGGTGGTGTGAGAATTGGTGGTCCATGCTTAGTGGTGTAGCCTGAAATGCGGTATTCTCTAGGTTGGATGTGCAGCGTAGAAGGAGGACTTAGATTTGTGGTGTAGTGCAGGTGGGATGATTTGCTGGTTAGCGGTGCAGTGCAGAGCACAGAGGGAGGTGGAGTTTAAGAGTGTTGGTAGGTTGGTGATGCACAAAGATACAGCACAGAATGCAGCTCGACGTGATTTTCTTATTCAATAAATAGGGGTGCTGCTTTTGACAAGGATTACTTTGACTTACCAAACGTAAGTTTCATAATAAGACCTCTCAGCCTTTTCTCAACACAGCAAATGCTTCTGCTGGTAACACAATTGTATGCTCATCCCTAGGCCCCTCTCGGCATTTTTCTAAACAGCCTTTGTGTTCAGCTTTAAAGGTTGAACATTTCAATTACTACTTGCCCATAAACCTTGGACATTGGCAGACTGCTGTCCATCAGATGTACCAAAGATTCTATCATATGGTTTCCTCATATATGGGATGTTATTAATATGGAGGTCTGCCTACATCTGCCTATCCTGTGGTTGTTGGTGCCACAGCAAGGAAAGATTTGAGTGCTTCAGAAGGGTTTTGGGCTAATAGTTTAGACGAAGGGTTGTTGGATTCTCTTTTTACCACGTTTGTTAGAAGCATCTGCTTATAAAAAGTTAACTAAAATTGTGTTTATAATTTCATCGCAAGTTGTTGACGGAGAGGCTATTAGTGCTGTGTAAAAGTAGGGGATTGCTGATGGTAGTTGGCTATGGAAGACAGACCCATACACTGGTTAAAGCAAGAGGCTGGCTGTGTTGTATAGCATACAAGAGGATCTGGTCTGCACGGGTGATGGGAATGGTGCAGTGTGGAAGGACTTCCTCCAAAGGTCGGTAGGCACTGGTCGCTGTTGCATTCCAAAACTCACAATTTTATTACTAATACTGCTAGACACAGCACGGTTACTAATTTACCACCTCTGTGATGGGACCCATACACATATCGGTGCCCACAATAAGATAATTCAATGTAATCTTTTACAGTAAAGTGCATTAAATCCAACATATGTTTCAAGCAGTGTACAGCCAAGCTCCAACATCTCTCTACAGTTCTTCCATTTGACCCTGAACTTTTAAGTATATGGCCCATAATGCAGTCCACTAATTTTCCAATCTCCAAAATGATGCTATTCCTGCCCACGGTATACTTTTCAGACCTACTCCAAAACTACTGCTTCCATCCCTATTTCCACTTTTACACATTTGTCTTTGCTTGGCAACATTAAGCCATTAACAAAACATTCTTACATTACACCTAAATGCATTCTCAACTATCCATAAAATGTACACAAAAAGCAAGTGAAAGCATGGGACTTTCTGGAGCAAACAGGGCGATCAAGATGTTGACATCCTGAACTTCTGGCATACGACAGCACCTGGAGTTCATCAACCAATTTGCAATGACAGCACCCAAAGTAGAACTTGAAGTATGAAGAATCCACTGCTCCACCTATCGTAATTCAAAGTTCTTGCACAATAAAAGCAAAAGAGCCATGATGAGTACAGAACAACGTTCTGGCCCTATCAAGATGCCTCAAGATTGTGTTAAGCCACTTAAAAAGATGACACTTTGAAGCTGTTGAATACTTTCCGCAGCTATAGTTAGACTGTTTATTGGGGTATTTGTGTGAGGTCATCGTGAAGTTCTCTGGAAGAAGGTCAAGACCGAGGCAAAATGCTTCCAGAAGATAGTAGTTATGCCGTTGAAGCTTTTGAAAGTGCCCGCCTCAATCTTCTCACTGGTTTGCAGGCTTCTCATTGTGTTCGAAACACACTGGAGTTCTTCAATCAGAAGGAATCACAACGTCTGAAGGTTAGACGATCCCTGGTGTTCTTGTTCTAGCATAAAACACCTTAATTGTACTGCTATCATCAAGCTTTTCAGACAAAGGAGTACTGGAATTGTCGGACAGCTGGCATCTTTAAATTGTTATCACCCTCCAAGATCTAAAGTTCTGTTACTGAGATTCATGTGTGCAGGACCCCTTATCGCCTGTGTAAAGATGCAATAGTCACAAGTTTGACTTGAACATGGGGGTGAGGGGTCAATGCATTATGGTGCAATATACAAGCCATCTAAATGTTGTTCTTCTTCACTCACATCTGTGAGCCTCCAGAAATTCCTCATGCAATCACAGCTTCATCATGCACATTTTTGGCTACTGCATGTCATGTACTCTAGTAACTGAACAAACTCATTTCAGTAATGCAGTGTTTTGCTGGCCCCATTATAAAGAAACGTTTTTAATTTTTCCATGCCTAAAATGTTCCTCCAGTGAGCCGTTGAGGTCAGGCTCTATTCAGCTTGTACATTCTCAGGACATGTCCTGTAGAGCTACATTGGCACAGCGATGACTTGACTTTTAAAGTACCAATGGAGCAAACACATCAAAACTCGGACAATACATTTTTTAGCCCATTGGCAAAGCCTTAAAAAAAAAAAAAAATGAAACCGACAAGGGACTAGACTTTAACCACACAACTGAGTTCTCCAATGAAACACAGATTACCTAGCTGTAAAAGATAGAAAATGCTTTTTTTGTTTTTTGTTTTAAAGTCAATGAAAAAAACTGACTTATTTGGAAAGGCCTATATTGTGTATTTAAAAAACAATCAAGAGGGAGAAAAAAATACAGTAAAAGACTTTAGCAGGCACCAGTTGGATAGCTCCAAAATATGACTCGGCTACTCACTGAAGGAACACAGGAACCAACAGCTAAACACACTTACAATTAATACTGCTTATATTCATAATGATGTTTCACTTAATTGTCCGAGTGCGCAAATTAAACTCTCTCAAACAGAAAGAAAAATTGAAATTAGGTTTAAAAAGTACAAGAAAACATAACAAAGGTTCCAAGGTACCCTGTCTTCACACCTGATATTCAAAGGTCAAAGGCTGGCATTTCCCCCACTCACACCTCAGCGGGTGTGCTGTATCTAGGCAACCAGTTGGTCCAATCAGTAAGAGCGCTCACTGCTAGGTGGAGATGTGTACTTTTGGACGATCTTTTTTCCGAATACTTTTTTGGCGACAATATTCGTCAAGGGTCACATGCTCACGTCAGCGGTGGTTGTGTGTGCATGTGCACTGACGGGGGGAGGGGTGGGACCAGTTCTTGCTTTCAATTTTCTTTGCCCCAGATGGCTTTATTGAAGGATCAAGTCCAGAACCTGCGTAGGATGGGAAAACCAGGCCCAGATAGGAAGCAGTGACTTCAACAGCAGCTGCCCTAGAGGCTGTGATACAGTTTCTTTCAGGTTCATGAAATGTTTTTTCTAGGATGACAAGTGACATTTTAATATGCAAAGACTGATTTCCCATCAAAAAGACTTATCAAGTTTGTGTATCCGCTGCTATCTTGAAACATTTGTTACTGTTCTTGCAGGACTAATACCATCCCAGAGGTTAACCTGTTCTGACTCACAGACCAAAACGTAGCTCTAGACTGTCTCCACTGTAAACTCCAAAGTCACAAACAGAAACCTAATTATTTTGTTTTAGTTCGTATAATTGCATTAAGAAACATCGGCAAAAGGTTGCATGAATGTTGCAGTCTCCCATTCACGTTCGAGGAGACAGCACACTGAACTTGAGCTTAACAGAGTTGGTTGGTCTTGTTGGACCGCCTACTGAACAGCGTGTAATTGTAGAGCACAGTCCACATGACGTTCACAAGCCTTTTTCAAACTGTCTTTATGAATGCAGAAGAGATGCCATCCACGACGAATCAGGATTCACAGGTTTCGCAGAGAGCATGTGAAATAAAACTGCAGTAAATGTTGAAAAGCCACAGACAAAGCTCAAACTGAAAAAAGCTACTTTGATCAAATACATTATGAGAAATGGGTCAGTGTACGATTAAAGGAAATGTTCCATCTGGAAAGAGCCTGTGACCCACGGTGTGCTCCGTGGACCAGGGCAGGCAGCAGACCTTGAACAAATTCACCAATTGTCTGATTTTTATTTTGGTTTGTATCTAGCTTCCCATGAACGTGCCCCACTCTATTATTCACAGTGCATTATTTCTCGTTGTCAGGATCAAAGTCTTTCATAACAATGCGACAGGCAAAAGCCTTTGCCTGTCTGGACAGTCTCATTTGCCTTCAAGTTTTGTTTGAAAGTATCTTCCGTTTTTTAATTGTGAAATTAGCGCAATCTCATTGATGGTGGCGCTGGAAGGACGAGGCACTTTCTTGCTTTTGAGAGTTCGTGTGCCAGGTCAGCATTCTCTTGCTCAATCTTTACTTATTTCTTCTGAGTATACATTTAAGGCCGTCAAGACCACCCTCGGACCTTTGCAGTAAACTTGCCTCTGATTGGGCAGCTTGGACGAGTCATGGCAGCTGGCAATCCATGGTGCTGGGATGTTTTACGGCCCTCTAACAGGAGGAACATTACACACACATTGCTTAATGGACAAGGTGGATTTGTGGTTATGAGAAAAGGAGGGGTATATGGAGGTGCACGCACAACAAATCACACCATTTCTGGAAAAAACGATAACAATATAGGCAAAGCTCTGCATAGTCACAAGTCTTCTGCTTCACAATCCCAAGCCTAGTCCTGCAAACTTATTGTGGCCTTTTGTATAATGTGGCTTAGAACAGTTTTAATATGCTATCATCCAAAATAAAACACCAATCAACCAGCAAGGTACTGCGTTGGATGAGTAAAAAACAAGCAACATGACTTATTTCAAACGCTCTACATAATTCATCCAAAAGTCATATAAATGGGGCTGCAACTACCTGCAGTCTACGTTTTTGTGCCCTGGGCCTCATGCCCTCAGCTGCACTGCAGGTCCAACACTAATTAAAGTATTTTAAAAGGAGTATTTCTCGAAGCAAAACAAAACCCAGTTTAACCGTCAATCATACATATTCATTCCATCATGGGGGGCTCAAACCAGCTCTCCCTCTACAGAGAGACTGTACCATAAAGGAGTTATTTACTAACCACAGGCTACTCCGGCCCACAACAAAAACCATTAACCTAATGACAAGGATGCTAAGTGAAAATCTGCTTGCATCACAGAGCAGGACGCTCATGGTCACTTAGGACTTGAAGGGCATGCAGAGACTGCTTCCTCGATAAGTCAGCCTGAGAATTTTAGGCACCAGCAAAATGCCCATGCCCCGAACACTACAGAATGTGTACTTTTACAATGAATGGACGTAGCCCCTTATCTAGTGGCAAGGCCAAAGGCCACTGAAATTTAGTGTGCAAAAGTTATTAAAAAAAAAAAATTGCACCATTGGTAGTAGTAAATGAGCGAACATGAATATCCATGTAGAAGGCCCTAGTTACTAATGTCCAAAAAGCAGTAAGAATAAATCAACCATCACTTACCCACCGGCATATGGACACAACAGGACACCTGCCTCTTTCGATCAGAAGAAAAACCGTCTAAGAAATCAGCAGACGTTTGAGAAAAAGTGCATATCAAGCACACAAAAATTCACGCTCACAGTGAATCCTGTTGGAAAGGCAAGCTATGCTCCTAAAATGAGTGAACAAAAGGCAGGAATTGTTTCACGAATCCGTTTCTGTGCTCAGTCCCAGTTTGTGAAATCCTTTAAATACTGTTCACAGCAAGATGGGGGAAAAGACACCATGGAAAGATCAGATGACCCACATCATACCTCACAAGCAGATAGGAATGATACCATGAGTGAGGAGGAAAACGCTCCAGTCTTTGAAAGAATCGGCAGCATTAAACTGGCCACAATATGCCTGCAGGATAAAGCGAACTTGCTACTCTAAACGATCCCTATCCATGTACTCCCAAATCACTCAGCAGGTTTTCCATCAACCAACGCTCTACTCTCTCCACCTCAGCAAACCCTTTCACTTCTTCTTCTGGAGGCGACAGACCGTGGTGGTTAGAAATTGAAGTGCTGGGAAGAATTTCTACTGTTTTCCAGACTCACGTTTACTGCACAACCTCCCAGAGATCAAACACATCCATGCAAACCTCAGAACAGAGATACACTCTGATAGTCAACCACCGTCTGTTTAACTGCCGTGTAAAATCACCAATGCTAAAGCGTTCACGTCCAATACCAGCACTGCATAATAGGAGAGAAGCAGGAAATCAGCGCAGAGGCTGGGTAAGACGGTAGGAACAGGCCTGAGATGGCAAAAAGATGCTGCTGAGCTTGACATTTAAAAGCGTTTACCAGCTTTAACAAGGGAGTAAACTATGAGGGCGAAAGCAGTTATACTAAGCAAGGAACAGAGGGGCAGGACGTTGGCTATCCATGCTCACTGGGACACAGGAGTGTGGCCCAGAACACAGTTGTGAAGATCAGGTTTTTATGACCATCTTTGCCCCAAATACAATACCATAATAGAGATTGAATACATCATTAACTGCTGATTGTGTCAATGAGATGAGTGCAATATATGGCCCAGGGATGTCAAGCGAGATAGAAGTACTAGGAGCAACTATCCTGTAATTTGGAGTGCAACCTTTGGGGGGGTAGAAGTGTCCTCTCTCCCTATTAGTTCAGAATAAAAAGGCAACAAAGTCCTCTGAAGGGAACAGCCAAAGCCAACTACTGTAGTGTGTGGTACTAGTCACTGCCCTCATCTCGATGCAAATTTTATTGACACGCTTTCTAACTGCACTGTGGGATGGATGCCTCTTCGCTAATACAAGAGTACCAAACCTGCACCGAAAAGCCTGCAGTGGCTATCCTCCACGTACTATCCCATTAACGTTCACACCAACAATACATAAATAATTCAAACTACATCTCTCACGCAGGATAGGGTGGGGGTGGGAGGCAGAATTAACTCACCAGCAGGCAAGGAGTGGTGTTTGAGGGGTGGAGGGAGGAATGAAGGGGGTAGGCTTTCGCTTGACCCTCTCTGGATATGGCCTTGGTGCCCCTGGCAGGGGCTGCAGACGCTCGCGCTCTTACCTCTTTCTTCTCCTCGTCCTCTGAATGGCAGCTGTCCTCCATGGCTTCCTCACTGCCAGGAGTTGTGTCAGTGGCTGTGGGTACAGCCGCTTCTTCCCTATCTGTCTCCGCCCTGCCTTCGGCTGTGTCCTGGGCCATTTCCTTCTCACTACAGAAGAAAGAGGCAGACCGCTTAGCTAGATGCACAAAGAAATACATTTAAATTTAAATATTCTATTCCCAAAAAGTTCATGTCGCAGTAATGCACTTTTTGAAACGAAAATATACATTTGAGGCTAGGTTTTGAAATTAATACCACTAATGTGCAGGCATTCGTGATCCAGCCATTTTTGCGAGATCATGTGTATAGGAAAGTGTCCCTTTTGACATGGTCACCCCAACTGGTATTCCATGCAATTTTGACTCAAAGTGCACTGTGTTCCTCCTGGCCAGGTCCCCAGTGCAAGATACCTTTAGCACCCTCTGTAAGTCCCTAGTAAATGGTACCCCTGGTACCTAGGGCACGATGTACTAAAGAGGGTACCCCATGGGATGCAGCACGCATTGTGAAAACCGAAGGGACCCTCACCAAACCCATGCAGACTGCCATTGCAGAGTGCGTTTCATGGTGCAAACAAAACCTAAAACACAACATGGCACTTAACTGCTACACCTGCAGACACTGTATGCAGTTTGTCACCCCTACAGCAGACCTTACAGCCCTAATGCAGGGTGCATTATACTACATGTGTAGGTCTAACTGCAGGAGCAGAAATGCCCCTTTGCTGGTGTAGGAAGCTGGCTCTGTTAATACTATACTAAGATAAGGTATAGTGTGCACAGGGTCCAGTGGAGCCACAATGGTAGATGATATTACTCTCCATTTGTGGTAGTGTGGGCGAGCAGTAAGGCTTTATCAGAGGGTAGTGTTAAGTATTGATTGTACAAACTCAGGCAAGAAATGAAATCACACACTCAAAGACTGAACTCAAACCAATTGTTCGTATTAAAAATATTTCTTTAGTTGTATTTTATTTTTAGAACCAAGCAGGACTTGGTACAGGAAAATAGAATTGTACTTTTCCAGATAGATTGATCAACAAGCAAGCTGGAAGAGAATGACTTGTAACAGGCTTGTAAAATACTTAAAATACAATTGACATTACTTTTTATTATTTTTTATAGTACTTTTTGGATTACTTTTTCTGCTCAGTGTGATATGCCTAGATATCACAGTGGGACATTTCCTAGACAAAAGGTAAGTAAAACAGTTTTCACAAAACCACAGTTTATATTTCCATACAAACACCCTTAACACTTGTCTGTTTTCTTCTGAAACGCTTTTAACAGTCAACGCAATCCTATGGAGAACAAGCATTGGCATAGCCAATAGGTCTCGCCTCTGGAACCTTAAGTATTTAGTTATGCAGTACAATATCCTTGGTGCAACAACATCAACTGTTGCATGTCTAAACACTTATAAGGTCCCAAAGGCGAGACCTATTGGCTATGCCAATGCTTTTTGTTCTCTTGCGTGACTATCTCCGCGTGGAATCCGACCGTAAGAAAACAGGCCAGGGCAGGCCACGTGGAACTCTGCGCAAGTCCAGAATGTTCCGCCAGCATTAGGCGGGGGTGCACTCTGCTTCAGAGGTAGAGGCAGGTGTTTGCATCTTTCTCCCATTTAAGTGCTGAATACCGTGCAATCTTCGGCAAATCTTCACATCATAGCTGCACAATGAATGGTAAAAGAGTTCTATTGGTGTGATTTGTTTCTTGTCACCCTCCACATTCCTAGCGCCAAGCGACTTTTAATGTGTGTGCTGCACTTAAAATGCACTTTAAAATACACTGCTTAATTAAAGGCCGTATACACATGACAAATGAGATGCAAAAATTTCCAGGCACAGACACCACGCAAATAACCTGAAAAACGCGGACCTTTGAAAGTCACAGTGTGCCTAATAAAAAGCGTGACGGAGCAACGGTCTAAACCTGTGCATTGTTCAGAACCAGGGAGCAGAAGTAAATCTGGAAACCCGCCCCTCCTCACCTGTCATACCGAAAGTGATACCAGGCGGTCAACTGAAGCATTCTTTATTTATAAAAAATATACGGCTCCCGTTTGTTGACGTACAGGCCGTATCTAGTCAACAGTGTGGTCGGTACACTTGGAGTAGCACATACGTTAAATGAAAATAATTTCTTGCTGGCTATGTCAGCAGTGAAATACCTCTGAATCTTGCCTGTCTCGTCTTAAGTGCCCCAGGCAGTTTATGGTATTATAAAGGTGCTCCGTGGTGCCGAGAGACTGCTGTGAACACAGGCTTAGAAGGCATCCGTTTTACATTCGTATCAGGGTTTACGAACTACGCGTTTCCTGTATAGCTACTGCACTCATAATGGGAGGAGGGTGAATAGGAGGCCTAGTGCCGGATGACAACAACAGCAGATGCCAATAAGTGGCTGGAACAACAAGAAGTGTGCACACGGGGCCTGTGCCCCGGCCAGCCAGCCCGACCGCCATCTGTTTACAATTAACGTGAGCGCGAGACGCGGGCGCGATAATTGGAAACAGATGGCGCTGTGTGGCAGGCTGCGTGTAACCGCAGGCCGTGGGTGGCTACAATTCCAGGCAAAGGTGGGACATGCACCCGACTTTGCCCAATTGCGTGCTGTCTTTCTTAGAAAGATGCATGCAAAGGCCAATAGCGTGGGAGCCCAAAAAAACAAAACACATGCACGAGCGTCTGGTCCCAGTTGGAAGCCCTTACAAAAAGCCATCGCAGAGCAGCGCATAAAATGAGGTTATCAGTTCCCAAGGGTTCTGGAGTTCACTGGACAAAGCAACTTTGGCGCAGGATCTCTGGAAACTGCAGACAAGCCAGTAGGGTTGGGGCCAAGTCAGTTCTTCTATGCAGTCTCCTCAGCTGGGCATCTTCTTTCGCCCTTCTTCGTAGGTTGTGGGAATCTGCCTTCACGGTTCAGTGCTGCCCCCTAAACACTATTTAGGAGGAGTTTTAGAGTTCTTGAGGTAAGTAGCCAATGGGCTACTGACCTACCTTAGGGTGACTACACCCTTGGTGTGCTCACCACAAGTGGGGGAGGGGGCACAATGCTGGACCCTGATGCGAGGGTGCCTGCCATCTGCAAGATGGCGGGCACTGAAGAGTGAGCTTCACCTCGTCACCCCACCAGAGGAGTGGAGTTGGCAGAGGTGGGCACACCTTCTGGGCTGTTCCATTGTTTCCCGCCAAAAAAGAGGAAAGACAGGAAGGGGGCCTGCTCCTGATTGCAGGAGAGGCTGGGGGGGGGTCGCATTGCAAAGGCAGCAAGGCCTTTGAAGCTCCCCTGCCACAGATGGCTCTTCCTCACCTGGGGGAGGTGCGAAAACCTCCACCCAGGAAAGGCTTTGTTTCAGGGCCCAGGGAGCGAAGGCTCCCACCCTATGGGTCCAGAAATTGTATGATAAATCCCACACTGGCATCAGTGGGGTCTTATTATGCTGAGAAGTATCCCTAGTAGTGAGGGACACTCATTTTGCTGCGAAGAAACTTCCAGAACATAAATAGTATTGTATAGAAGCCGCAAAGGTGACTTGCTGGTACTTAGCATTGCTCAAATAAGCTTGCAACCTCTACAAGCATAAAAAAATACATATTATGATCACAAAAGTAAAAGCTATGGTACCATGCATAGCAGGTACTATATAGAAAAATGTATTCATGCGCTCACGCCACCATCAGCACTCCAAGACTGAAATCTCCACCAAAGGGCTTCTGCCACAAACTTCTAAGCAGGCAACTGACAATGGTCCAATGCTACAGATCAAAGACTGTTAGATATTCAATAAACAAGACCACCTGCATGGCTCTGTGTGTGTGAATACCTGCCCACCCAGCAATTGTGAATTGTGTGTGTGGGCAGCATTTCCGTGACGTGGACTGAAACCAACAGCAGGGCTCTGTTATCCCCTCCTTTCTAAGGTAAGCTGCCAGGTCTTTGGTGTCAGTAATATGGTTTACAGTGAGAGCTGAGGCCTTTCGCCTGTCCTCACTTACCACAGTCACATACTGGCATCTCCCACCTTTTCAAATGTCTGCCAGTTCCCTGCAACTGGGACCTTCACCCATCCATATGGAACACAGATCTCATGTATGCAGGTGCAAAGTTATTGTGTGAGATATATGTGGCCACAGACTAGGATCCATTTTGTATCGGGTATCTACTGGGGGAAGAGGGCATTGCGAAGATCTTTTGTGGGCACCCTGCTATCGGCGCCCATTTCTGACGCGTCTGGTTGCTGGCTCCTTCAGCACCCTGTTCGCCCAGCATTGATTCTTAGGCTAAGCAAATTGGGACTCCAACTCTCATATTAACGTTCTTTATTCGTTTGTGACATAAATAGTACACTTTTAAGTCCAATATATCGGTCTTGTTTGCCTGAGCAGACGGTCACATTTGCCTCACTACCCATAACTATGAGTGTCAATCGAAATGTATTTATAATTTTGGATACCAATACATTATTTGAAACTTCAACTCCAGGACTGTTTTCATAGTCTAATTCTTGACACTGAGGGACCATTGTTTCCCAAGAACACCCAAAACACACTACAGTCGCCGGGCTGTAGAGAACCATCAGTGGTGGGAGTAATACTGCTTACAGTGGCAAGTCAAGGCTTTTCACCTGCCCTCGCTTAGCACAGTCCAGTCACCTACTGGCATCTATCACCTCTTAATTTGTCTGCCAGTTCCCTGCAACTGCGTCCCTCACCCATCCATGTGGGACATAGATATCTCATGTGTGCAGGTGAAAATAAAGTGTGTGAGATATGTGGCCACAGATTGGGGTCAATTTTTGATCTAGTATCCAAGAGAAAGAGGACATTGCAAAGATCCTTTGTGGTGGATCAGACAGAGTGTGAAGGAGAGACAGAGGATCCCCTTGAAACATGGATGAGCCAAAAGAAATCCACCCAAACAATGTTGAAAATCGCATAATCCCAAACACCATCAGATCTGCCCCCATTCAAAGACTTTCAAGTTCCACATCCCTATTAGGAGTCCAAAAGGCTAAGAGGGAGCTGTGACACAGAGTACCTTACAAGGTTATCCCACAGGAGCAGCCAAAACCACCCCAACAGAAGTTGCTGAAGGGCAATAATGCCAGACATTATGTCTAGCTTCTGAAAAGCTATGTACACTGCATTGTGAACTTCAGGTTTTTTTTCTTAAACTAATCACTGGCCGGAAATGTACTTTTTATTGGTTAGTTTACTGAGTGAGGGGTGTTGAATTATTCAAAATATGTACACATACAAGTGTAAGGTTTTGGATTTGAGCAAGACGCTGATCATACCCGATTTACAACATACAAGATTTCTATTTATGTCAAATATTAGAAAATTCTCAAGCTCAGTTTACGAACAGGCTCTTTTTAAGCCACATTGTTTTGTTTTTTGAATCACAGGTCAATTTCACAGAATGCACTGTAATAAGCCAATGTTGTGTAGTGTTTTTGCAGTCAGTTCCAAGGCTGGGCTGTCAGGCGAGTTTGTGCACATCCGCAAACTTGTATGTTTGAAGGATATTCACCAACTTCCTACCAGCCCCTCACACAATGGAAAAGGTCAAATCATTAATCCAGCAAAGGGCTGAAAAAACTTTCCAGGAAGGTACTCCCATTTTAAAAAACATTAGCAAAACCAATACGTCTCGTCTATGAGGGCTATTGGCTATGCCAGTTTTCTAGCCATACTGCACATTGGGCGCAGGTTCAAGACTGATTTGCATATGGCTGGGTCAAAACTGGAATGGCGAGCAAAAAAACAATGGGATTTAGGCCCAGGTGTGAGAAAGTGCCATCTTTCTTGCATGGTATGCCCCCACTTTTTGCTGAATGTACTTTGACTGAGTGTGCCCTGGACTCCTGCCAATCAGGTGCCCAGGGCCTATGTTCCTTCCATAAAACACAAATTGGCAAACCCTGGCCACATGTTAGCCCCTGGTAAATGGTACCTTAGGTACCCAGGGCCTTGTGACCAGGGAAAAACACACACACACACACACACACACACACACACCCCCCCCCTCTTGCAGGCTGGGTGTCTGGGTACTAGACAAAACAAAGAGTTGACATGGCACACATCCCTGTGTGCCATGCCCACCACCTACACTGCCATGGCCTACATCAGCCACCCCTCTAGCTGGGTGCTCTATGCCAGTGGTGTGGGCGCAGGAGCACTGTGCCCCTACAGTTCCCAGGTCCATTCCTGGGCACTGTAAGTGCAGTGCTGCCATTTAAGAGTACATGGTGCTGAGAGCTTGTCAAACACAAACTCCACAGCACCATAATACAAGCATATATCCTATCCTATAATGGCAACACTGAAGACTGAGAAGTTTGGTATCAAACTTCTCAGCACATTAAACCCGCACTGATGCCAGTGTGGGATTTAATGTAACAAGCACCCCAGAGGGCATCTTAGAGATGCCCCCTAAAACCTAACCTTCAATCCACGTCTGTTCTGAGGCTGCCACACAGCAGACATGTTGCTGGACCCCTGGGTAGGAGAGCCCCTGCTCTCCTGGGCCTGCAACAATGCACATCCTGGGCGAGGTGCTAAATCTCCTCCCCCAGGATGGGCAGGGGGAAGCTTCAAAGGCATGCCGCCTCTGTGAGCTTCCCCAGGCCACAGCAACCCCCCACTCTGACGGGAAGCTTGGCCGGAAACCCCAAATAAGGACAGGGGATGTGCCAGCCTGCCAACCCCACCCCTCAGGTGGGGGAGGCGAGGTGAAGCACATCCCCGGGCTCTCTCCATCTTGAAGATGGGAAGCCCTGCCCAATCAGGAGTAGGCTACTGCCCCCTCCCACAGGAGAGAGGCAGGATAGGGGGTGTACCCACCCCAGGACAGGGACCCATTGGTCCCTGCCTTTCACCTACCTGTAACACCCCTAAATCTAGTATTTAGGGATACCCTGAACATTCCTTCCCCAGATTCCAGATTCCGAAATCCGAAGAAGAGCTAGAAGAAAGAAGACCTGCCCTGCAGCTGCTAAGAAGAGGAAGACACCAACTGCTGTGGCCCCAGCCCTACTGGCCTGTCGACCCTAGAACCTGTTCCCGTCCAACCCGGCATCTCTTGTGGCCAGCAATCTCACAAACCCTGGAGGACCTGACAAACTTTTGGCTCCAAGCCCCTGGGACTCCCATGAGTAGAGGCTCTACTCAAAATCTACTTCTAATCCCTGGCATCAGCCTGGAACTGCGAACCCTCCACACTCTGCACACGCCAAGCCTGGCCTGTGTCGGAGTGAACAAAGACCACGAGGACGACCCCACGGCGACTGTGACCCCGAGTCCGGCACCCAAGGACCTCCCTCGACACTCCTGAAGAAGCCTGCAGCCTCAGAACCAGGTGCCCCCCCCAACCGCGATCAACTGAGGGTAAGCTTTCCCGACGCCAAAAGGCACCCCTGCACCCGGCGCCCCGCGGCCCCCTGTGCCCAATCCCGGGGTACCTACCTATCCTCCAACTACCCAACTTACCTCTCGAAGTGGTGATGGCACCTGAAGAATCTTCGTCCCCGAGCTTGCAGTCTTTCTAAACCGGAGCTTTCCCATTGAAACCAATTGAGCTCCCGAAGGCTCAAAAGCACCCTGCACCCAGCCGCCCCAGTGGCCCTGGCAGTGTAACCTCTACACCTATCTACTTCCCCATTTGCCCTGAGCAAGTGACCAGGAGCCCAGCTCCCACAGCCGCGTGGCCTGCTAGTCAGCAGCCACCAACCAAGGCCCCCCCTACCTCTCATAGGATAACATTGGGCCTAACTCTCTTTGCAACCGGCCGCTCCCGTGCCGCTGAGGGTGAACCAACTGTACCTACCTGACCCTGGGAGACCCCCCCCCCCCCCCCGAGTCTATGCCCAGAATCTTAACTCTGGCAGTCGAGTACTTACCTTTAAACTGATAACTCTATGTCTCCATAGGGTAACATTGACTGGTTTTTTCTTCCAAGTATGGATTTTTCAAAACTTAAAATATTCACCAAAAAACAGCTGAGTAACGAAAACGAAAATACTCACCTTCTATTAGGTGCACTATTGAAAAAATACACCGACTCTGAAAAATACTTACAACTGTACTTACCAGTTACTTACCAGTAACCCAATTTTCTCCCATAGGAAATCATTGACTGTTTTTCTGTGAAATTTCTTCTAAGTGTCAATTTCTGAAAACTTTAAATATTCTTTAAAAATCGTATAATTTCTGAAAACGTAATTACTTACCTGTTTTGGATAAAGGTCCCAGTACTGAGTCTAGGCACCCAGTACTTGATTACAAAAGTAACGAGAGCATACTATACCTGCAACGTGAAATTACTGCCATATGGAATCATTGACTGTTTTCTATGAAATATTTTTCAAGTGTCAACTTTTAAAATAGAAAAATAATATCTAAAAATCACCACAGTAATTAAGTCGACTTATCACTTGTTTCTAAGTACTGTCCCAGGACTGAATCTAGGATCCAGTCCTGAAATTCCAAAAGTAATCTAAAAGTAATCTATTGCAAACAACATTGAAACTTCCATTGAACTCAATGCATTATTGTGTTTAGAATTGTGTTGCCCATTGCAACAACTTGTAATTATTTACGAAAGTCAATTGCACATTGCAAAAGTATTTACCTACAGCATCTCATTCTGAGAAAGTATATTTTAATACCTATTGTTGGTTCTAAAATAAAACAAGCATATATTTTTTATATATAAACCATTGGCCTAGAGTTTAGTTATTGAGTGTGTGAAACCATTTGCTGACTGAGTGTGTACATTAAAACGCTTTACACTGCCCTCTGATACTGTCTTACTGCTCGACCAAGCTACCACTTTAGAGAGTAAGGTTATATCTAACTTTAGCCTCTGCCAAACCTCTGGGGACTGTGGACTCTGTACACCCTGTACCTATTAAGGAACAGTATATACAGAGCCACTTTCTCACACCAGGTCTCTGTACTGGGGTGAATGTATGACATTTTTCTGCATTCTGTCCATCAATTGTTATTTTTTCAATTATTATTTTTGCACAGCCGATGTGAAGCATGCCTAAAACTAATTAAACAGGAATGACAAAGACCGTACTAATTAGAGTTGAATTAAAAAAAGAAATACTGCATTAGAGCCGACCAGCTCATAGTTTTTAGGTTTTACAGACCTAGCGTTGCAGCGCGCATGCGCTGCTCACTCTACGAGGCATTTTGTAAAAGGATATGTTTTAGAAGTGGGGTGGAAGCCCCACCCCTATTTTTCTTTCGCTGGCATCATCGTTTATGGTAAACGCTGGATTCTGATTGAAAATGAGGCTTCGTTGTTACCGTCCGGTCTCCTTTTGGGACCTTCCTTTCGGACTGGATCGTTTACTTGCGGCGTTACATGGTGGGCTTTATCTGGTAGGTGAGCACTATTTTTAAAATTGACACGATAAGGACAATGGCGGCTGCAGCGCTATGTGCTCAAAATTGTATGCTTTTTATTACTTTAATGAGCACAGCGTCCACTAGGGACACCGCGCTCACTTTATTTATATTTAGCATTTATGTTGAGCGTGGTGTCCACTTCAGGGACACCGCACTTTTTTTCCCTGTCTTCCTTCATTCAGGAGACACACAGGCAGCACTGTCGGAAAGCTCCACCCCGCGAGGACCTGTCCTACACTGACACAAGAGGCAGTTGTAGGGGTTAATGTATGTCACATGCAGCTAATGACGTGCTCCCGAAACCTTTCAGTCATAGATTTCTGTCACCAGGTGTGTTTTACTGCACACTTGCCTGCAGCAGAAGCTCTGTGTCCAAGATTACAGTGTGTGCGCAGGCAGCTGGGATCTCGAATGATTACTCGGGCCACTGAATCTATGGGGATCGATGCTAGATGAGAGACGTGTCCCAGATCTTGGTAGATTACAACCTGTGCGTGCCTGTGGGTTCCTCCCTTTGACACCCACTGATGTGTATTTTAGGTGCCATGTATTTTAATTGTTACCGTTAAGCCCATGCAGGGCCTGTAACTTACTCCAGCCGAAGGCTGCTCTTAGAGGCGGCGTGTCTACTACCAAATGCCTGTGTGCAGTCTGCTGGGATCTAATGTGCTTTATGGGGGTAACAGGCTTTGGCAGGTTCATGTGACTGGCAAAGTTTTGATAATAATGATGTATTTTTTCAATAGTGCATTGCACCACAGTTTTGCCATTTCTAAGCTCTGTAAATAACAGGTTTTACAATTGTTCAATGGAAGAAGCTCCGTTGGTACATCTGTTTTTGTGAAAAGAACAGGGGTGTGGAAATTTTACAAAAATCTACTTGGCCAATGGACAAAATGTTACAGATATCTACATGTCCTGGGAAAATATCTGCTTGCCCCACCTATTCCATAAATCACTGAGGTGGGTCTGCACGGAGAAAACCTGCACGGCAATCAGTGCAACATACTGTGCAATATATACTTCAAATGCAAGTCCAATTGTGCAGTACATGGTCATACACCCTTAAATTCAACTGTTGTACTGGCTGGATGTACAGCATGTGTGCAGATGTGTCAGTGTGCACTGCACTCAGCTATTAACCAGTATGCATGCGACAAATTTTCAAATTTAGAGAAATAGTACCTAAAGGCAGAGTGCAGGCTGGCAATGGACTACATTTCTTGAAGCGTATTTGGCATAGACTGTGCCCGAATATGAACCTGTAGGGCAAAAGGGTGTTCTCCATCCTAGAACCAACTCATAGCTGTCCAGTTTAAAAAATACTCACATGTGATCATGCTCTGATAAATGTGTGGATGTGAATAACCACTTCTTGGCAGAGCTTATGAACTGTTCATGGGGCAGCAAAAATCACATAGCAGAGGTGTTTAGTTCACTGAAGCAGTATCCACAAGTACGAATACACAAGAGAAAGTAATGGGCAGTTAAATCAATCTCTCCTTTTTCACCCCTGGGCAGGTGTGGTGTGATTATATTATTGTGCACTCACTGCTACATCTCCACATTCTTCTACCACACAAGGAGCATACGCAACACTGGAAGTAGCAGTACAGGGTTCTCTTGTGCACAGTACTGGTTAGTAATGGCACCAGCAAAGTAAGCTTCTCTAACATGAAGGGAGTGCAGATCAGCAATAGATGTGCAAGTTTTTCTCACTGAGATTTATAAAGTATTCAGTTTTTTCTTTAAAATCCAAGTTCTCTGCCACTTGTCTCTCTCCTTCCAATGTCCCCAGCTCCCCACTGAAATGTGTGCGTTATCAGTTGTGATTAAAACATGATTGTAATACCTACAAATTTATATTTTGATAATTTCTGCTTTATATGGAGCTCGCTTCTGCAATTTTTGCCATTTTATATTGTTGCAAATGAAATATGGTCCCTACTGGTGACAGGTCCAGTGTGATTTATATACAGAACCACTAATTATGAGATTCTACAGCAGGGGCATTTTCCACATAATTTGCCATATAATCCAACACATGCTGCCTAAACTGCATATTTTAACAAAAAATGTTGATACTAGCTCAAACAGATCAAGTTACTAAAAAGGGGGTAATCTGTCCTGCTAAACAGTGAAAAGCCCATCACAAGTAGTGACTGGTCTCTTTTACATTGCTATATTTGTGTCTTAATCTGAAAGTAATGAGGCAAAACATTTATACAGTGTTAAGGTGTACAGATGTCAAAATAATGAAGTAATACTATCAACGAAAATTTGCTGCATTATGCTACATAATTCTCATTTTTGTCGCCACATAATTTAGTCAACCCTGCTACGTAATTTAGACCTTCCCTGCCGCATAAATAAGACCTTCCCTGCCGCTTCATTACGATGCCTTTGCTTATTTAGCACAAACTGTTAGAGAACTGTGCATGGTGAGGGCGGTTTACAGTGGGTACAGGAGAAGAGAAATGCAACCAAATAAAGGTACAGGCTAACAGAAATAAGCCCTAAATGTGGAGAAAACCCAGTTTCTTGACAGGATTACGCCTACAAAAATTGACACAGACGTGAGGCTTTTCCTCTGCAGCAGTGGCAAGATTGAAAGATAAAGTGTGGGCACTGATTAAGTGAGAAGCGTGGAGCCAAAGGGGAGGTAACGGAATAAGGAAAAGGCAAAAAAGACTGTGGGGGAGGGTACTGGTAAAGGAGATCTCATCTTGGGCAAAAATGTGGACAGTGCAACGTTTCAGATGCCAAGAGAGGCCCACATCTCAGTGAACAGTGTGAAATACGCTGCACACATAGCATTGCCTGGATTACGAAGAGGCTTTCTGCATTATGTGCTGCTTCCTTTATTCGACTTTAGTTTGATTTGTTTAACAGGAAAACAATGCAATTTCAAAAATGTTTCTATTAACAGCGCCTTTCAAGGCTTCATTTTCTGTAAGCCTGCCAGGTGTTTAAAGTATTATCGTTTGCTCCATGCCCCCAAATGCGACCTCGTCCATAAAAGCAGAGACAAAGTAAAGGTCAATGTCTCTCTATAGTCAACTTCCTTTTGTGTTTTTACGCTGTACTGGTTCCGTTGATTGATTGCACAAGGAGAGGTTTCTGCCTTATTGTAAATTGTTAACATGCCACACATTTAACCCTGTCCCCACGCTCACTGAATCCAGACCATTGCATGCAGAATCACAGTTAATATTATTTTCTTAAACTCAAACCGCTGCAAAACCCATTATCAGACGGACCCACCTGCTGGGGAGGCATACAGTGAGACGCCAACTTGTTGCTCCCGATTCCAGGAAGTGCGCAGCAGCGCACCAAAGATCAGTGACCTGCCTTGGATGGATCCCAATGGACAGAGCGATCGTGCCACACAGCAATCCCCGGCAGAGAGACCACTCAGCCCACAGCGCTGTGACCTGGCAGTGGAGAAAGTCTTTCCTGCCACGGGGTCTGCCCTTGCACATTCGGCAGCTAGGTTCCAAGAGCAGGTGGGCTGCATCAGTGACGGAATCTGCGCTAGAACACTGACGTTTAACAAGACTCCCCGGCCAATCACTGGCTTGATAGAGCCCAGTCATGGGCTTCCAGCCAGTCAATGGCCTCCAAAAGCTTTCTGACCGCATTTCTAATTGGCTGTGAGCCCCGGAGTGCCCACAGCTTAAATATCTTTAGCGGTTTAATGACTACTTGTCTGTCGGGCGAAATAGACAATAAATCTCCATGCCCATTATAAAAATCTACTGGGCGTCGGGCGATACTATTACCCCACCCCTGAAAGAAGTGTGAACAGAAGTAGGGGACGGACAGAGGGGGGGGGAGGGGTGGTCGGGGAAGAAGTAGTTTCTTACCTGTAACTCCAGTTCTCTTGTAGGGGTATTTCCGTGATAGTCATAATCATGTGAATAGGCCCGCCCATGTGCGTGGACCCCGGAGCACTTCGTTAGATATATCTTCTTAAATTTTCATCTTCTGCCTTTCCTCAGGAAGGCCTGTATGGACACTTAAGAGATAAAAAGACAATAATGCAGCCTAAGAAACTAGGCTACACTGGCCATTACTTCATCTTGAAGTGAAAAAGATAGCCAGTTTAACTCTATGTTTAGTAATTTACTGAGTTTTACACACAGGAAACTCTCCTTCACAAAACTCCTTTTTTAGTTCTCGCCTGAGCCAGCGCTTTAGCGCTGCTCTGGCGAGAGTTTTAGTAAGCGGGATTTGGAAGTGCAGACTAGTGGCTTTTCAGGCCTCCAGCTACAGTGCATGTGCGCGTGCACCATTTGGCAGCCTACGTGATCACTTTTGAGGCCGCTTTGATGTTCTCAGTGAGCCGCGCCGCCACTGAGAACATCAAAGCGGCCGCAAAAGTGATCACCATTTGCCACCCCCTCCCTTATCCCACTTCCTGCTTGTTTAATCTTTTGTTTTCAAACTTTGTTAATTTTGTCATGACACAAAACAGTTTCTACTTCGTACTGGAATAAGCAGTGATTGATGGCAGAGACTGCGCAGCTTGAAATCCGTCACTCGAGACGTCCAGACGCCTCCCATCAGCCGATGAGAGGGCCTGGCTGGCATGTCTGTCAGGGCTGCACAGTGATCAAAGGCACGGAAGAACTTTCCGCACGCACGAGCAGCCTTTGAGGTTCCCGCCTCCAAACACGCTGACGGGAAAACTGCTTGGTGTGACTGGCTTTCCAAAGGGGCAGTGGAGTCTGGAGTCTGCTATTAATGTATGGTTGGTTCCACAGTTAATGTCTCCTGTCTGAGTTAAGAAAGATATAACTCATCTTTCCCCCGTACCGCCTCAACTGCTGGTTGAGGTCTGCTAAAAGCTACGTGTAATCAAACATTAGCAACCAGAATATTTTGTGCATTTATTGCTATGGACTGTACTCGTAGGTCACAAGAGGTACATGTCTGAGGCCAGGTGTGCGCTTGAGGGCCACGATTAGCTGGTGCACGTGCATGGATAGGTATGCTTATCTAGCAGCCCTCGTCCATGCATACCGCGTTCTGCTTTTCATTTGCTAGGACATTTCTGTCACTGCCCTGGTCTTCTGAGACACGGCTTGGAGGAACAGTACAATGTCCATTGTCTGCCTGTGTCTAGCAACAGCAGATACATGATGAAAGTAGTACACAGTTTACAGCCTACCTGTGCGTCTGACTGCACTAAGCATGGTATACAAACAGCAATGTTCACGTCTGCCATTGTGCGAATAGATTTGGAAGTGAAGCCTGTCCAACCTGAGCATCTGCCCTAGCATCAGTATAGAGGCAGTAGTGCTCTGTAAATATGTGGACTGACTTTCAAGTGGCAGCCTTACAGATTTCTGAAATAGGTACATTGCTAAGTAAAGCCGCAGTAGCTACTTTACCTCTAGTAGAGTGAGCCCTAGGATAACTAAGCAAAGGTTTGTTTGCTTTTTGATAACACAGCTGAATACATGAAACAATCCACCTAGAAGTGGATGGTTTAGAGGTAGCTAGACCAGTTCTAACCATGCCATAGTTTACAAATAGCTGGTCTGTTGAAAAAATGTAGGTAATGTAATAGTCTGGTTTACATGAAACTCCGACACAACTTTAGGAAGGAACTTAGATTGCGTCCTCATAACTACCTTAGAGGAATGAAAGACTGTACAAGTTTCTTGACAACATAAAGCCTGAAGTTCACTAACCCTGCGGGGAGACGTAATGGCCACAAGGAAAGCCGTCTTCCAGGACAAATGCTGAAGAGAAGCCTTATGAATTGGTTCAAACTGTTCCTTCATCAGTCGTGAAAGGACTACATTCAACTCCCAGGGGGGTGAAGGACGTCTGATGGGAGGAAACACTTTCTTCAATCAAATCTCGGATGACTGGGATTTAAAACAAGCATTGGCATAGCCAATAGGTATCGCTTTTGGGACCTTATAAGTATTTAGTTATGCAACTGTTGCATGGCTAAACACTTATAAGGTCCCAAAAGCGAGACCTAATGGCTATGCCAATGCTTGTTGCAAATTGAATTAGTAAGGATGTCTGGTATTGTTTCTGTCCTGGCGCCGTGTTTACTGTATTTGTAACACTTGCGAATGCCCATTAACCAAGATGGATGGCTCTTTCTGGTTTCAAGCTCAGTGGCGCCTGTTGTCTGTTCTGTCACTGAAGTCTCCGGTGCAGTAAGGGAGGTCGAGGAGCGGGTGAGCAAGGGGGAGCAAAGCCTGACATGCGAGTGGCGTGCTCTAAAAATACCCTTAGAGCAGGCCATCTGAGCAAGGTGGTGGCTTGGATGACATCATGTAATTCAACAGATGTCTAAAAAGAAATACAGCCTGCTCTTTCAGTGCCTGCTGACGTTAAATGTATAGGTAGTGAATAGAATTCCTACAACTCCTCCTTAATAAAGGTGTGTGAGGCACTTACTAATGCTTTCCTCCCCCCCATGTCCGAGAAAAGACGAACAGTGTATGAAGTGCAAGTGTATGAAGACAAAGAAATAGTACATAAAGTTAATTGTGTGCCCGCGAGCACTGTATGAAGTGCTGCAAGGCAAATTAACTAAATCTATTAGTGTTTTTGAATCTCATTAATGAATCCGGATGGCTCTGTGTAGCTTCGCTGTAAGGGAGGGGGAGAAGTGGCTTCGAGCGTGTCGCACCATAATTAGCAGACAACCCACGAATTTCTTTTGTAAAAACGTCTAATTGCAGGTTTATTTGGCAAAACGTCTAATTGCAGGTTTATATGAGACAACATTAATGGTTCATTTATGTCTAATTGTCATATTGCTCGTTTCTGTCCTGGAGCGAAAGGGGGAGCAAAGCCTGACATGCGAGTGGCATGCTCTAAAAAATACCCTTAGAGCTGCCAGGAAAGGCTGGCATATGGTGAGCACTTTCGCGGCCGCTTTGATGTTCTCAGTGGCCGCGCGGCTCACTGAGAACATCTAAGCGGCCGCGAAAGTGATCAGGCAGGCTGACAAATGGTGCGCGCGCCCGGCGCACATGCACTGTAGTTGGCGGCCTGAAATGACTAGTTTGCACTTCCAAATCCCGCTTTCTATAGATCTCGCCAGAGCAGCGCTAAAGCGCTGGCTCAGGCGAGACCTAAAAAGGAAGTCTGTTAAGGACATTTCCTATACGCAGTCAAAGCTGCCAGATGAACTTTGATCGAATGGAACTGAAGGCCAGATTGCGCCATGTGTAACAAGTAAGGAAGGATGACATCTTCCTCATAGGAGGTAGGATCCAAGTCCTTAGAAGCACACCAGATGCAAAATCTCTTGCATTTATACGCATAGGACGTGCGTGTAGATGGTCTTTTGGCCTCTTTCAGTATCTCCATACAGACCGGAGGGAGATTCAAATGTCCATACTGTACTAGCTCAGGAGCAATGCCGCCAAATTAAACTATGAGAGGTTGGGGTGGACCATCTGTCCGCCGAACTTCGTCAGAAGGTCCGGCCTGCACGGTAGCCGGAGATGTGGCAGGAGAGACCGGTGGAGTAGGTCTGTGAACCACCACTGCCAGGGCCACTCCGGAGCAATGAGGATCATCTTGGGAGAGCTTGATCAGCACTGTCAGAATCAGGGGAATTGGCGGAAAAGCGTAGAGAAAGCCGCCTGACCAATTGATCCATAGGGCATTCCCCAGAGTCCCCGGTTGGTAAAACCTGGAGGCGAAGTAGCGGCATTTGCTGTTTTCTGCAGTAGGGAACAGACCGACTTCTGGAGTACCCCATCTGTCGAAAATGTCTTGCACCACTTTGTCGTTTAAGACCCATTCTTAGTTTTCGTGAAGGAGTCTGCTGAGCGCATCTGCCTGAACATTCTGAACACATTGAAGGTGAGTTGCCGTGATTGTCAGGTTCCTGGCTAACAGCCAGTGCCAGATGGCCTGGGCTTCCTGAGACAGCACTCGAGATCTGGAGCCCCCCTGCTTGTTAAGGTAGAACGTCGTATTGTCCGTCTGAACAAGCAGGGAGTTGGAGTGAAACAACGGATGGAATGCTTTCAGCACCAAATGGACTGCATCTAAGTTCCAGGAAGTTGATGTGGTACTTGGTTTCTTTCCGAGTCCATGCGCCCTGTATCTGTAGGTGGCCGAAATGCGAACCCCATCAGTGGAGAGAAGCATCCGTTACTATAGTTTGAGGGGGGTATCTCCTTGTGGAAGGGAATCCCCCAGAGGAGATTGCGTAGAGAACACCACCATCGGATGGACTGACTAGCCTGTTGCGACAGTCGAATTCTGTCTTCCCAGTCCCCCAGTGTCTGGGTCCACTGATCCTCCAGACATTCCTGCTGGGGTCTTATATGTAGGCGTGCATTCGTAGTGAAGAAGATGCATGAAGCCATCGAACCCAGGAGAGACAATACTTTCCTCACCGTTGGTGCGGGCATGATCATAAGAGCTTGAGCCTTCCAAAGGATCGGTAAGCGTCTCTGTACGTGTGTCGATAGTAGCTCCTAGGTACTTAAGACACTGAACAGGAGTTGAGACAGACTTCGTGAGGTTGATGTGAAGTCCCAAACGAAGTAGATTGGAAGTCCGATTGAAATGCAGTTGCGCTTCCTGAAACGTAGCTGCCTTGATCAACCAATCGTCCAGATATGGATAGACGAATATTTTGTTCCTCCTCAGATGCGCAGCCACCACTGCCATGCATTTGGAAAAAGTCCGAGGAGCTGACTTCAGGCCGAAGGACAGCACGGAGTATGGATAATGGTTGACCACTGTGAAGCGCAGAACTTGCGATGTTTCCTCGCTATGGGCACATGAAAGTACGCGTCCTGCAGATCTATTGCGCATAGCTAGTCTCCCTGCTGAAGTGGAGGGTAGATCTGACAACATCTGAAATTTTTCTCTTCGAACCCATTTGTTGGCTTGTCGTAAGTCGAGAATGGGTCTGAACTCGTTCTGATCTTTCTTGCGGACTAGAAAGAACCGTGAATACAGCCCTGTTACTTTCTGATTTAGAGGGGCAGGTTATACCGTCCTTTTCTCTAGGAGGGTGTTGGCCTCCTTCTGCACCTCGTGCAGCATATAATCATGATTGAGTTGAAGGGATTGACGGAGGAGGGCTTATAAAACGTATCGAGTATACACTGCGAACAATATTCAGCACCCAATTGTCCAGAGTTATTTCCTGCCACTCTGCCAGATGATTTTGAATTCTTCACCCACCAGAATGGACAACGGCCGAGGGGGAAGAAACACTTCAGGGCTTCGGACCAGCAGGAGCCTTGTTCCCCTGTCCAGACTGCTGGTTAGATCTTCCTCGCTGCTGGCGTTTTTGAAACGGCTGAAAGGAGCCCTGGAACTGCTGCTGTTGGTTGGACGGACGACCCGGAGACCGTTGAGAGGAAGGAATAACGCCTTTGGAAAGGACGGAAGGTCTTACATTCTTTAGGTTTCTCCAAACCTACAGCCTTCAACGTCTCCATTTCGGTCTTCATGTGGGCCATCTCGTCGTCCACGTGGGAGCCAAAGAGCGTTGTACCAGAGAACAGGAGATTGGAGATTCGCTGCTGCTCCTCAGGCATCAGTGATGTAAGACGAAGCCAAGCATGACGTCGTAGAGCAACGCCATGGCAATACCCGTGGGCTGCCAGAAGTGAAGTATCCATTGCAGCGCTGATGACTTGGTTAGAGACCATCAGGCCCTCATTCACAATCTCCTGGAAGTCTTCCCTCTTGTCCCTGTGTACGAGATCCACAAATTGCTGAAGGGACTCCCACAATGATCTGTCGTAACGGCCCAGCAAGGCCTTAGAGCTCGCCGCCTTTGTGGAAGTCGCCGCGGTGTTACAAACCTTTCTGCCCACTGAATCCAGTTTACGGCTCTCTTTATCCAGTGGAACTGTGGAGGTCGGAGCTGTGGCATGCTGTTTCCGTGCAGCAACCGAGTCTGGAGTGGGGTCCAGCCGGAAGAAGGCAGGATCCGAATCAGGCGGACGATACTTCTTCTACAACCTCGAAGGTGCAGACTTTATAGAAGACGGCGTAAGGAACAGCTCCATAGCTGGTTCCTCCAGACCCGGCAACAACGGTAGCAACGGACACTATGTCGGTCTCTTCTGCAGGGTCTCAAATATCACAGAGGTCGGCTGCACAGGGACAGAATGTTGAGTTTCGTAGCCCTCTGACCAGAACCTCCTGGAAGGTAGAAATGTCATCAACCGGTGACACCCTTTGCAGGGGAGAGTCCGTAAGAGTAGGAGAGTACCTTCCTTTACTCGTGGAAGATGTATCCCTTGTATGCCGGGACCGAGACCACTCATAATGGCGAAGACGGGATCTTGTGGAAGATCGGTGGAGTCTATGTGACCGATGTCTCGAACGAGACAGTGTTCTTGGCCATCGAGGTTCCACAGGGCGTGTGGGCTGAGGAAACACGGGCCAAGGTTGAGGCGGAGGTGGAGGCGGTGGTGATGGAGGAATCGCTGGTAGAAGCGGAGGAGGCAGAGGAGTAGCTGGAGGCGGAAGATGAGGACATGGTGGTGGCTTTGGTATTCCTGGTGGGAACACCAGTGGAAGCGGAGCAGGAGGAGACCTAGTTGGTGAGTAGGTACGTGAATACTCCAAGCTGGGAGATGAGACCAAACTCCCTTTACAAGCGGGCTGTGAGGAAGGGACCCTAGATGCTCAATCAGTCCCCCTCGACATCGTCTGGAACGCGAAGTCCCTGTCGACGATGATAGGCTCACCACTGAGCGAGGACAGGAACGGGACCTCGACATCGAACGCCGGTATCGACGTCGACCTTCCCCTCGATTCTCTCCTCGACGGCGACTTACTCCTCGACGTCGATCTTCGAGTTGACGTCAATGGTAATCGGCGACGACGCTTCGGCGGCGACCGCCGTTTGTGAGACCCAAATCGATGCCGTCTCCACAACTATGTTTATGGTGTTGACGTCGAACGAGGGGAACCCCTAATCGGCGATCTCGGCATTCTTCTCCTCGACGTTGATCGTCGACGTCGCTTTGACCCAGAGGCCTGGGTCGACAGAGAGCATATCGTAGTCATACCTGCTCTCGACGCTGTCGTCGCCGTCCTCGACCGGGAACGGAGTTTTTCTGCCGTTTTTCCACTGGGGAGCCCCCCCCAGAGGTCGAAGCATGGGACTTGGTAGAGGACTTACCCTCTCCTTTCACAGAGGCTGAAGAAGCTGCCTTCTGTCTGCTTTGCTCCATGCCTTGGAGCCGAATCTTCTCCCTGTCACGCAGGGTGCACCTGGAGAAGGTCTTGCAAATGGCATAGGTGTCAGGAACACGGGACACAGGCAAACACAGGATACAAACCCTGTGGGGATCCGACTTGGCATTCTTCCTACCGCATTCAGGGCACTTGTCAAATAGAGATGGCATTTTGACAAGAAAACAGCAGAAATACTGCCATAAAACTACAGCAGTAGTTAGCTGAAGGCCAAAGACGTCTAGTGAAACTGCTAAAAATCAAGAAATCACACATTTTATATGAAATACCAAAAAATGTAGAGCTATATGCTCCAGGGTCCTGCTAGCAGGAGCCGGAAAAAAGAACAAAGTAAATGCCTCTGGCTGTGCCTCATGGAATACCGGGGGTCTCTGGAGTCTCTTAAAGGCACGGTACCCATTTGCAGACACATAATGGCAGCCTATGGGAGCTTCTCTATCCATTCCTTTCATCTCTATCATAAAAAAAGGAGGTTTGTGAAGGAGAGTTTTCTATGTGTAAAATTCAGTAAATTACTAAACAAAGTTAAACTGGCTATCTTTTTCACTTCAATATTGAGTAATGGCCAGTGTAGCCTAGTTTCTTAAGCTGCGTTATTGTCTTTTTAACTCTTAAGTGTCCATACAGGTCTTCCTGAAGAAAGGCAGAAGATGACAATTCAAGAAGATATATCTAATGACGTGCTCTGGGGTCCACGCAAATGGGCGGGACTATTCACATGATTATACACGGAAATTCCCTACAAGAGAAGGCAGTCGCTCTTGAATTCCATGCCATTCAGGATAAAAAGTAACTCCTAGCACGCCATTCGTGGTAAACATTTATCACAAACACATTGAAACAATAGAATGGGAACATAAGATGTTTGCTGTCATTTGGCTTTTTTGCATTTTTTGGTGAGAAAACCACCCTTGCATCAAAAATATAGCACAAAAGGATGGATTTGCATTTCACGCAATTACAGGTAATGTAAGGATATTTTTGCCGAAATTTCACAATGATTTCACTTGGAGTGTGGCTGTTGAGAACACTTATGGTGGGTTTGGCTGCAATATCACCAAAGGAAATAAAAATGACTAAATGGAATTTGCTCACAGGTACTGCAAATGGTTCAAATTATTTTAATTAACTTTGCTGCTTATTTTATGTATCCTGGATAATAAGGCAATATTTGATTTTTGTACAGCTAATGTGCACATTTATGACTTCTGTCCGTTGCATATTTTGGAAATATCTTCTTTCGAGTAGAATATTGAGAGAGATCGTGCATCAGCGCTAGCATTACGGGTCCTGAGGCAGTGAACTCTGAGTGTTGACACGAGGGTGTGCAGAGTGCACACTTGCACACACCACCGCAGCTTCTCTGGAGATCCTCACAGACTCCCTGAGATCTCCTTTGTGCTGATACCACTGCCTGCGAAGGCACCACTGGAGCGCCCTCATGTGCCAGCGTGCATGGTTGACCAACAGAATGCAGGAAGCAAACAGACCGAGCAGGCGAAGGACCTTAAGGACTGGAACGACCGCCCCATTGTAAAACAAAGGAATCATTTCCTGTATGTCGAGAATCATTTGCGGAGGTGGGAATGCTCGACACCCAGTAGTGTCCAGTACTGCCCCTATGAACAGGTTATGCTGAGAGGGCACCAGGTGAGATTTGGGCACGCTTATCGAAAAACCCAATTTGTATAACAGCTGAGTTGTAACCTGCAGATGATGAAGCACCTTCTCTGGCGACTCCGCTTTGATCAGCCAGTCGTCCAGATAGGAGAAGACTGAAATCCCCGACCTTCCGAGATGGGCTGCCACCACTGCCATCACCTTGGTGAAGACTCGAGGTGCAATAGTAAGACCAAAAGGGAAGGACCGCAAACTGATAATGTTGCGACCCTACCGTAAACCGGAGATACTTCCTGTGCGACTTAAGGATGGGGATGTGGAAATACGCATCCTGCAAGTCAATTGACACCATCCAGTCCTCCTGATTCAGCGCCTGAAGAACCTGCGCAAGGGTGAGCATCTTTAACTTCTTGCTTCAGATAAAGATTCAAGATCCTGAGGTCCAATATAGGACGCAACCTGCCGTCCTTTTTCGGAATCAGGAAATACCGGGAGTAGCATCCCTGACCCCTCTCCTGCTCTGGAACCACCTCTATCGCGCCTTTTCTTAGTAACATCAGGACTTCCTCCTGCAGGAGAAGACTAGCAAGCACCTTGACAAGGAGGGTAATTTGGAGGAAATTCCCGAAAGGGAAGGGCGTACCCATTTTCTACAAGATCTAGAACCCAAAAGGTCTGTAGTAACCAATTCACAATCTTGTAGAAAATTGGCAAGCCGGCCCCCCCAGAGGACCAACATGATCCAGAATGGTGGATCTAGGGCTGCTTTGCGGTGGTGGGAGGGGCGGAGGAGGAGGAGGAAGAGGAGGAGAGCTGTCGACCTCGAGAGCGACCCCAGTGTCTGCCTCTGTAGCTCTTATACAGAGTGCCTTGTTGCTGTTGCTGCTTGTAAGTACGAAAGGTTGACCTTCCGAAGCCCCTGTACCTCTTGAACGAACCCCTTGACTGAGATTGAAGGCCCAAAGATTTAGCCATGGCCTTACTCTCTTTAAAACGTTCAAGCGCAGCATCCGCTTTCTTGCCAAAGAGTCCGGAGCCATCAAAAGGCAAGTCCAACAGCGTTGATTGGCCATCAGGGGGAAATTCCGATGACTTAAGCCACGCACTCCTCCTACTAGCAACAGAAGATCCCATGACTCTTGCTACTGAGTCAGCTGTGTCCAATCCACTCTGGATCACCTGAAGCGGCGCCGCCTGGGCATCCGAAAGGACCTCATTAAAACCAACCCGATCCTCCTCTGATAGTTTTGGGGCTAGCTGCTTTCCTTAGTCCATGAGAACATGTATATAGCATCCCAAGAGACAGGTGGCATTCGTTGATTTAAGAGCCATGCTGGCCGAAGAAAAGACCTTCTTGGCCGACTGATGCAGTTTTTTAGCTTCCCTGTCACTCGGGACCTGGGGAAACGAACCTGATGATTTTCGTGAACATGCAGCCTGAACCACCAGACGCTCAAGGAGACGGGTGAGATGTTAAAAATTCTGGGTCCCTCGGAGCTGCCCTATACCTCCTGGCAATGACTTCAGAAACTGCCAGAGAAGAAAAGGGCTTACACCACACCTCAATCACTGGCTCTATGATGGCATCGTTAAAAGGGAGTAAAGGCTCAGAAACAGTAGAGAGAGAGTGCAGAACTTCCGTTAAGATGTTCGGTTTGAACTCTGCAGAAGGCAACTGCAGATCTAAAAGTTCAGCTGCTTTTCTTATAACAGCATGGTATAGCGCCACATCCTTTGAAGGAGCATCAGAAGGAGGAGTAATCTCCCATTCAGGTGCTAAGTCCAGGCCACTAGCCTCCTTCAACTCCTCAAAAACATCGTCCGATTCCATGAGCTCCCCTTCTTCTACCTTCTCCATCAGGTATCTTTGCTCATCCAGCACTCTCTGAGCCTCCCTCCTAGACCCGATTCTCACAACCGGAGTCGGCGGCGCCATGACCGAATCAGACGGCGCCTGAGCCGGCGTCGTACATGGATCCAAAGGGACAGCCAGCGTCAAACGAGGTAGAGTTGGCGCCGGTGAAGAAGGGAGCGGCGTCGATGTCCTCGGCGCCAGTAGATGCCAAGACGGCGTCGCCGGGAAAAATTGCATGAAGGGAGCCTGAGGATAGGCTTGGGGAACCCCCAAACTGAAGGCCATAGGACCCGAAGGTGCACCAGAGGGGTACATGGCTCTGGAGAATACTCCGTACATCGCATTAAGATAATGCGTAGGGTCCTGGAAACGCAGGATATTGCTCAGGCATCACCAGACTCGGGCCGACCGGCACAGACAGTGGATTCAGCGGAGCCGAAGGCTCACTCGGGGCCGGAGGCTCCTCAAACGGGACCAGGGACGAAGCCGGCGTCGGAGATGGAGCCGGCGTCGGAGATGGAGCCGGCGTCGGAGAATGTTCCGGTGAAGCCACAGGTGACAACAGGCCAATAGGTGAATCCGGAGCAGGCGATGGAGACACAAAGTCCTTACGGCGTCGGGAGGGCGATGCCGATCTCGGAGCCGCATCCCTATCCGAGTGACGTTGAGATGAATGCCTCCTCTTCTTCTTGTGCTTCCTGGATTTGGAAGCATGCCCCGAAGTCTACTTAGACCTCGACTTTCTCCAGCCTCTTTTTTTTTCTTTCTTCATCTTCGCGATGAAGAGCTTTGCTTCCCTCTCATTAAGAGCCTTGGAACTCACCTTGCGGCAGCATGGTCCGATGACAGGCACCACACGCAGTCGTCATGCGGATCTGTTATGGACATGTCTCCCACATTCACGACAGGGTTTAAATCCTGACTTCTTAGTCGACATTCTGCAGAAGAAGACAAAGAGAAACCAGCAGAAAACAAAGTAACCAGTATAGCTACAGAGAGAGATTCCCGAAATCTGTTGGCGTCGACGGCGCGGAAAAAAGGGAACTGACGTCATCACGCAGACGAGGTCTTCTTATGGAGCTGGTGACGTCAGTGGAGTTGCAAACGGAGCAGTGTCTCTGTGACGTAGTCATCGACCTCATCGGCGTGGACTGCTACAAAAGTTTCCGAATGCTGCTGGCACAGGGGATGTTCACAAGGTGAGGAATCCACTGGCAGATGTATCCATCAGAAATACACACACACACACTCGTAGAGTAAGCAAAAAGGAAAAAAGCGAGCAGTGGAAGGACATAGTATTGGGTCCATGCTTCAAAAGAAGGATAAACACAAAGTGGAAGTCTATTGAAGCCGACAACTAAACAAGGAAGCACATGAGCGACAATGAAGACAACTAATGGCCTCTAAGCTCCCTGTAAATTAACAAAAGGTCTACGAACGGACAGATCATGTGCTGTTTAACCTAAACCTAAAAAGTAGGACATCGAGAAAGAGGTTTCTCCATGGGGAATAATATTCTCACCCAGACCAAAACAAGCATTGGCATAGCCAATAGGTCTCGCCTTCGGGACCTTTTAAGTGTTTAGCCATGCAACGGTTGAGGTTGTAGAACCAAGGATATTTTGCTGCATAACTAAATATTTATAAGGGCCCAAAGGCGAGACCTATTGGCTATGTTTTTCAATAGTGATGGCAGTAATCCTTGTTATTGGCAGGGTGAATGTGCACACTGAGCAGCATTTGCTGCTGCTTTTGGGCCAGTCCAGACCGGGTTGCATCTTTTTGTTATTATGGTGGGGAGAAGGGTTTACATTCCTTATCAGGTGACATTTGCGTCAGAGGGTGGCGTTCTGTGTCACATGACACCAAGTACTATAATGTGACCTATCCGTAGCTGCTTCCTGTTGTGCGCTTCATGCGAACTGTAACACCGTGAATCCTGACTTGTTAATCCTAAATACTGTCGCCCTTCATTTCTTTCAACTTTCCCTTTAGATGTATTTATTTCTGAATGATGAAAATTTCTATGACGTACAGATAAGCCAGAAAGAACCACCACGGAGGCCGCAGTTACTAGCAGTACATGATAGTGAAAGTTGGAAACAAAATCTATAGGAGGCAGAAAAACGTATTTGGATATAATGACCCGCAACCCATGTATACTGTTTATTCTCGCTTCAGATTGGGGATTCTGCAATGGACCAGCACTCCAGGCTGTGACAAGGTGTTGTTGCCACATCTGGTCAGTGCCAGATTGACACCAGAACAATAGAAATATCTGCCCATGAGATATTTCTTACATCAGCTAATTAAACACTATAAAGCACTATAGCACGGCCACTAGAATTAAGTGGCAGTGAAGAATCGGGATGACAATTATAGCAGCAAGGAAAGTCGAATATTTAACAATGTGGCACAATATGTAGCAGGAATATTTCAGTTTTTTTACAGTTTAACAACTACTAATAGTGTATGAGCAAAGCCACACCTCATTAGTACCAGTTTAACACCTGAATGCAGCAATCGTCAACTGAAAGCTGCCCAGTTAACCCTTGCAGAGGGTTTGCCACTTCGCCGAACCACATATGACCCCTTTTGTTTAGAAAGTGTCTACACTTGTCTATGAATACCCTTGTCTACACTGTGTGCTACAAACTGTGAAGGGTACAATGGGAACGGTACACAACACAGAAGGCGTACCTAATGAAGGTAAGAGCCGTGGGTTAGAGGGAGCCAAATCTTGCAAACCTTTAATGCAGTTTCGAGCTTAGCAACAGTTTCTGAAAGGGAGATTCTAGAGTCCTCACTGTGAGTAATGCCGAGCGCAGACTTCGGAGACACGATCAGTGTTTATTTATTAAACGGTAGCTGCCTTTCATTCAAAAGACTGATCGTGACTGATTGTGCATAGTTTGTACATTGCAGTAGGTGTCAAGTGTGTGTGTGGTGTGTACACTACAGAATGTGTCAACAGTGCGCCTACGACTACCGATGTTGTTGACACGTAGTTGTGGAACAGCTGCAGGCTTGCATTTAAAACAGAATTATTGTACTTTTTGGTGGTCGGTGCCCCTCCTCACATGCCTGACATACTCCGATTGCTACCGATCACAGCTGTGAGGAAATTAGGCGCCCTCCCTTGTTCACCTCACAGCACTGCGCCTGCTCCTGTAGCATACGACATAGCGCCAAGAGGAGTAAAGAGGAGCTAGACATCCAGGGGAGTTTCAGTACGCTGAGAAAGCGTGTGGCCGGGGACAGAGAAGAGGAACACATAGGAATAGGTGTGTGGCTCTGGATGTGTACAGAGTCGGAGGCAGCAAGTGAGAGTTACAAAGCTTGGAGGGTGCGCGTCGAAGCACTGCCCTCTGTGGGGTCTGCATGTGAAACAGCTGGGAGACACGATCAGTGTTTATTTATTCAACGGTAGCTGCCTTTCATTCAGAAGACTGAGCATGACGGATTGTGCGTAGTTTGTACATTACAGTACGTGTGAAGTGTGCCTCTCGGGTTTAAACAAGCATCGGCATACAAATAGAACATGGTGACCAGTACGGGGTTGTTTGCTCTCCCCCACGCCCCAGTGACACTCAGGAATGAAACCCTCAGTAATGACACACCCAGTAGTGATACATCTAGGAGTGATAACCTCAGGAGAGACACACCGGACTGACAAACTTAAGAGTGACACACTCTGGAGTGTAAGCACAGGGGCCCCTGTCCCTGCAGGTTGGACTCATTAAGATGTGGCCTAACGGTTAGAGAACATGACCTCTTAGCTGGGTAACCAGGTTGGAGTCTCTGCGGCTCAACCTCTTGTGATTCTGGGCAAATCACTTCATCTCCCCACGCCTAACAAAACATGGATGTGCCCGTCTAGAACAGCTGGTGCTCGTGTAAAGCGCCCCGATACCTCTGGGTTGAGTTCGAGCTATATAAAACTGTGAAACAAAAAACACGGCTCTGCGGATCTCACACGCCCTCACACGTGCACACACTGTCACGGGCCTCAGAGATGCTCTCGTGCTCGTGGGGGATGCACTCCCCCCTCCATATGTAGCCCTCGCTCAGAGAAGATTCACGCACTTCCTGCTGGTTGGTGAAGAGTGAGACACAAGCTCTCACGTGACAAAGTCAGGGTATAGCGCCCCCCAAGCGCATCTTGGGTGTAAACAAGCATCGTCATACAAATAGAACACGGCGACTAGTACGGGGTTGTTTGCTCTACCCCACGCCCCAGTGACACACTCAGGAGTGACACCCTCAGTAATGACACACCCAGTAATGATACATCCATGAGTGATAACCTCAGGAGAGACACACAGGACTGACAAACTTAAGAGTGACACACTCTGGAGTGTAAGTACAGGGGGCCCCTGTCCCTGCAGGCTGGACTCATTAAGATGTGGTCTAACGGTTAGAGCATATGACCTCGAAGCTGGGTAACCAGGTTCGAGTCTCTGCGGCTCAAACTCTTGTGATTCTGGGCAAATCACTTCATCTCCCCACGCCTAACAAAACATGGATGTGCCCGTCTGGAACAGCTGGTGCTCCTGTAAAACGCCCTGATACCCCCAGGTTGAATTAGAGCTATATAAAACTGCGAGACAAAAAACATGGCTCTGTGGATCTTACATGCCCGGAAATTGCTTGTACTGTCTCCACGCACGGAAGGTAGAGAGGTTTAGGAACGACTGCTGTGGCACAAATGCCATGAAGGTGCTTGTGTGTGGCATAGAAGGACTTCCTGCAGATAAATCAAGGATTACAGTGACATAGCGAGTGACAGTAAGAAAATAACAAGCGCTCGCCATGACGTTTTCGTCGCATTTTTCTGCCGTCCCACTTGGACAGCCTTGCCTGCTAAAAGGTTTCTTGTCTTTAAGGGGCCACGTGTTTGGCCCCATAAAGAAGATAAGAAACCTTTTACACCAGCTAGAAGTCAGACGAGCCAGTCAAACAGGGACGGATCAAAAAGAGAAAAGTGTACATCACTGGAAGCTCTTTTCCAATGGCTGGCCACCGTTTAGCATAAACGGTGACGCCAGCCAATGGAAAAGAGGGGCGGGGCTTAAACCCCGCTAGTGAAAGCTACCCAAAAACATAAAATCTCGCCAGCGAGACTGCGCATGTCTGCGCAGCCTACGCTAGCAGAGACCTAAAAAGGGAAAAATTTACTAGTAAACCTGCAAGTGATGTACATTTTTTCCCCATGAACACACGAGTAATTGTTCATGCAAAAATGGAATTGACAAATATTTACTAGAAACATATATTCCAGAACTACTTCTGTAAACCCCTGTCAAAGTCGTAAATCTGCATCAATTAACGGTCATAGAAGGACGTTGCACTTTTGTGTTTGAGATGGGGTCTTTTTGTATTATATAAAACGTTGTTTCACACTGATTTCTAATTATTGTTTGTTTTAATGCTGTCATGGATCAAACACGTTTTATGACGTGCTGTCTTAGAGAATGTTTTTTAAGTTATCTAAAAAAAAACGCACAGGTTTAGCAAAACTGCCTCTGACCAATTAGCTTATGCATGTATTTGCATATAATTGAAGAGCATCATAAAACGGCACAAATTCTCTAATTTTGCAAACATATATGCATGTCTATTTAAGACCGCTCTTGTAATGCAACTTGAGGTTACAGATCGCCATTTCCTTAGCCCACTTGCCATAACAGTTAACGCTTTGCATTATTAAACTATATTTAAAATTAGGAACATCTTGTATGTATAAGACATATCCTGCCTTAGCAAGACAGTTCTCCTTCCTGCTACCATTCTGCGGCACTATAAACTGGCAGCCGAAGGATTTGTGCTAGACGGGATTGTGCCTACTTACCCAATGGATAAAACAAACATGAAAGGTTGATGTAAAGGCCCCAAAAAAATGCGCCATGGCGTCTGACTACAGGAATTCCTCATTCCAGCAAGTTCAAAGTCTATAACCCCACACTACCTCCACAAGTAAGCCTTGGACTAGTTAACTTTGCTTCCCTAAGGGACAATGGTTGAAGGGGCGTATTCTATGTCTGGACTAGGAGAGGATTATGTCTTTTTTAGGTTGCGCCTGGTCAGCACATGCTCTGCGAGGCATGCTGTATTCCGTATATGGGCTATAGGGGACTTTGGACACGCCCACTGCTTTTGGTTGGTTAGTTGGCCTGCTTTTTTAAATTCCTTTTCTCTGGTTGGTTAATAATGTGCACTGTCCCACCTTCCGGTGCTTGGTTCCCTCCCAGCAGATATCACCAATTTATTCTTTTGGTTGGCCAGCTTCCGCCATTCTCCTGACTTGTGCGCTCTCACCAACACCCTTTAAGCGCAAATGCAGCGTCCATCCATGTTGTTATCTGGAAGGCGAACATTTAGGGCATTTTCTACAGGCCACTGGCCTGCTGTCGAACGTCATGGGATGTAATTTAATAGACATTTATAGAGCGCACGGCTACCTCAGAAGAAGTGTCCCGGCGCGGGGATCCCAGAGGTACCCATGATGGTGGTACAACTTAACACTTTAGCACAGAACAGTAAGTGTTTTCGACAGCAGAACAAAAGAGCCGCAGAAGATAACACAAGGCAAGTCCATTGTAAGCGTATATAACATCCGTCTCATTATACCCATGTTTTTTATGCCTTTAATAACTCTCGCCTGGCTCTTTTGTACCCCCTTTCTCCATTCATCTTTTTATTCTTCTGTATATTGGTCTTCTGTTTCTCTTGGCCACTTCCTAGCTCACTCTCCCCGGCTCCCTTCACACCGCCCTCCTCATATCAAGGGGCCGGGTGCAAATGGCGCTCTTCTACCAGGGCAGGTGTAATGCAGTAAGACCTTAAAGCGTGGTGAGTCTCATTGGCCGTGGTGTGCATTCAGGTTTTACGTGGTCAGCAGCTGTTGAATAATCTACAGATTGAACTCGGTTTCACTGCTTTATAGTTTATACTGTCAAATGCTGCCTGGTGTCCATCTGTGAGAAAGTGGCTCTGTATATACTGTTCCTTAATAGGTACAGGGTGTACAGAGTCCACAGTCCCCCAGGGTTTGACAGAGGCTAAAGTTAGATACAACCTTACTCTTTAAAGTGGTAGCTTGGTCGAGCAGTAAGGCAGTATCAGAGGACAGTTGTTGGAAACCGGGCAACCGGGTTAGCAGTCACCAGGTTCCCAGCACAGTGGTAGCTTGGCTCGAGCGGTTGGGGGTCAGGCACCGTGTTAAGCGTACGTCACACCCTCACAATAACCATGCGTTCATCCGTTCCAAAAACGACACTACACCGTAAAAATTATGGAAGACAAGATGAAAATATATATGTCTATCTTATTTTCTCTTAGTTGCAAGCTTCACATCATAAATACAATACACTAGGATTTTCCTTCAAAAGAGCAGGACAAATAAACAATGCTACTTTGGAATTTCAACAAATAGGTTCAGGTCATCATTAAGCAAAGAATAAATAGATGTGCAATAAATATAGACGCAAATAAATAAAGTCAGACAATAAATACAGTGCAAGAATAAATTAGTGGAAGACAATAAATAAAGCACCTTCAATAAATAAGGTAAAGCAATCAATGACAGTTACAGATCAGATCACTTTCATGAGGTAACTTGGTCTTACTTTGTCCCTATACAGCTTGTGGTCATTTGGGTGGCATGGGGGTGTCCCACCTAGATTGGTCAAGGCTGGGGCTTAAGCTGAGGCAGAACAAGGGTAACCTAATGATCTGGCCCTCCAAACTACACAGCCCCTCAAAGATGTCACTGCACCAGTCTTATTTCACCCCTGGCACTCCCAGGCTGGTTCTAACACCCCTCTAGCCCCTAGAATGGTCTTTTAGGGCTCCACGGGGCCTTAGACGCCCCCTCTACCACTTACTGTCCCTTCCTCGACGATCGGCTCCGCTCGACGCCGTGAGGCGGCCTCGGATCGACGTCGCTGGGCGGCCTCGGATCGACGTCGCTGGGCGGCCTCGACTCGACGTCGCTGGGCGGCCTCGACTCGACGTCGCTGGGCGGCCTCGACTCGACGTCGCTGGGCGGCCTCGACTCGACGTCGCTGGGCGGCCTCGACTCGACGTCGCTGGGCGGCCTCGACTCGACGTCGCTGGGCGGCCTCGACTCGACGTCGCTGGGCGGCCTCGACTCGACGTCGCTGGGCGGCCTCGACTCGACGTCGCTGGGCGGCCTCGACTCGACGTCGCTGGGCGGCCTCGACTCGATGTCGCTGGGCGGCCTCGACTCGATGTCGCTGGGCGGCCTCGACTCGATGTCGCCTTCCGGCGTCGCAGGGACACGGCCTCCCCGCTTCCGGGTGTCACCGGAGTGCGATCTCCACTCCCGACCTCCGGCACACTTCACCTCAGTTTCCGGCGACTCCGGTGGGCGGACTTCACTCCCCCGTCGACGCCTCACCTCGACCTCAGGTGACTTCCTACTCGACCTCCGGCGCCTCTCCACGACCTCCGTCGGCGCCCTCACTCGACCTCTGACTGCTCCGGGTACGACGTCTGCTTTCTGTCAGCGCCGCTTCTCTACCTCAGGCACCAGGTCTCCAGGCTTCTCGACGTCAGGACTTCAGGAGGACACTGCTGAACAGGTCAGGAGCTTGCTGTTCTTCCTCTTTAAGGCCTGTTCCAAATGTTCAGATCCTTAAGATGGTTCTTCTGGTCTTGGTCCCACACAGGGCTTTAGGCTAGGCTTGGTCAGTAGGGACTAGCATCAAGGGTAGGTTTCTGGACCCCACTCCAAGCACTGGTTTCAACCCCTGCTGCCTTACTCCGTCCTCCTTCTATCTCTGTCCTCTCTCCTCTCCAGTCAGATGCCAACTGCCACTCTGAGATGGCCTCCCAACATTCTAAACTGCCTCCCACTATCACAGGATTCTAGAATGTTCCAGGAGGTTCTGGAAACCTCCAGTGAGTTCTGGTGATGTCACAGGTGACAATGGATGGCCACCATTTTTTGTCTCAGGCCCTCAGACAGAAGTTCCAAGGGTAGGGAAAATGGCTCCCTGACCCTGCATCAACACTAAAAAGTCTGGTGGTTCCCAAAAAGGAAAAATTATAACAGGGTTTGAGGCAGAAGTGGGACAAAATAAATAATGATGAGGAGGGACCACCCAAAGAGCTGACAGGTCTAACAACAGTGTAAAGCATTTGTTGTACACACTCAGTCAGCAAATGGTCTCACACACTCAATAACTGAACTCTAGGCCAATGGTTTACATATAAAAAAATATATGCTTGTTTTATTTTAGAACCAACACTTGGATTTAAAATATACTTTCTCAGAATGAGATGTTTCATATAAATACTTTTGCAATATGCAATTGACTTTTGTAAACAGTTACAAGTGGTTGCAATAGGCAACTCTATTTTAAATACAACAATGCATTGAGCTCAATGGAAAATTCAAGTTATTTGCAACAGATTACTTTTAGGATTACTTTTGGAATTCCAGGACTGGATCCTAGATTCAGTCCTGGGTCAGCACTCAGAATCAAGTGATGAAAGTCGACTTAATTACTGTAATGATTTTTAAACAATATTTAGCTATTTTAAAAGTTGACACAGAAAATATTTCAAAGAAAACAGTCAATGATTCCCTATGGAAGAAAATTCAAGTTGCAGGTTGTCGTTACTTTTGTAATCCAGTACTGGGTGCCTAGAGCTGGGCTCCTGGTCACATACTCAGGGCAAGTGGGGAAGTAGGTAGGTGTAGAGGTTTCACTGCCAGGGCCACTCGGGGTGCAGGGTGCTTTTGAGCCTTCGGGCGCTCAATTGATTTCAATGGGAAATCTCCGGTTTGGAAAAAGGCTGCAAGCTCGGGGACAAGGATTCTTCAGGTGCCACCACTACTTCGAGAGGTAAGTTGGGTAGTTGGAGGATAGGTAGGTACCCCGGGATTGGGCACAGGGGGCCGCGTGCAGGGGTGCCTTTTGGTGTCGGGAAATCTTACCCTCTGTTGATCGCGGTCGGGGGGCACCTTGTTCTGAGGCTGCAGGCTCCTTCAGGAGTGTCGCAGGAGGTCCTTGGGTGCCGGACTCGGCGTCACAGTCGCCGTGGGGTCGTCCTCGTGGTCTTTGTCCACTCCGGCACTGGCCAGGCTTGGCTGGTGCAGAGTGTGCTGGGTTCGTGGTTCCGGGCTGCTGCCAGGGATTAGAGGTAGGTTTTGAGTCCCAGGGGCTTAGAGCCAAAAGGTAGCCAGGTCCTCCGGGGTTTGTGAGGTTGCTGGCCACAAGAGATGCCGGGTTGGAGCAGGAGCAGGTTTGAGTGTCGACAGGCCAGTAGGGCTGGGGCCAAAGCAGTTGGTGTCTTCCTCTTTTTAGCAGCTGCAGGGCAGGTCTTCTTTCTTCTTGCTCTTCTTTGTAGTTTTGAATCTGGGGAAGGAAGGTTCAGGGTGCCCCTAAATACTAGATTTAGGGGCGTTACAGGTAGGTAAAGGGCAGGGACCAATGGGTCCCTGTCCTGGGGTGGGTACACCCCTAACCTGCCTCTCTCCTGTGGGAGGGGGGCAGTAGCTTGGTCCTGATAGGGTAGGGCTTCCCATCTTCAAGATGGCGAGAGCCCGGAGATGTGCTTCACCTCGCCTCCCCCACCTGAGGGGTGGGGTTGGCAGGCTGGCACATCCCCTGTCCTTATTTGGGGTTTACGGCCAAAGCTTCCCGCCAGAGTGGGTGGTTGCAGTGGCCTGGGGAAGCTCAGAGGCGGCATGCCTTTGAAGCTTCCCCCTGCCCATCCTGGGGGAGGAGATTTAGCACCTTGCCCAGGATTTGCATTGTTGCAGGCCCAGGAGAGCAGGGGCTCTCCTACCCAGGGGACCAGCAACATGTCTGCTGGGTGGCAGCCTAGGCAGCCTCAGAGCAGACGCGGATTGTAGGTGAGGTTTAAGGGGGCACCTCTAAGATGCCCTCTTTGGTGCTTGGTACATTAAATACCACACTGGCATCAGTGTGGGTTTAATGTGCTGAGAAGTTGGATACCAAACTTCTCAGTCTTTAGTGTTGCCATTATGGTGCTGTGGAGCTCGTGTTTGACGAGCTCTCAGCACCATGTACTCTTAAATGGCAGCACTGCACTTACAGTGCTCAGGAATGGACCTGGGCACTGTAGGGGCAGAGGGCTCCAGCTCCTGTGCCCACACCATTGGCATAAGGCACCCAGCTAGAGGGGTGGCTGATGTATGCCATGGCAGTGTAGGTGATGGGCATGGCACACAGGGATGTGTGTCATGTCGACTTTGTTTTTGTCTTGCACCCAAACACTCAGCCTGCAAAGGCAGTGTGTGTGTGTAAGGGAACAGGGCCTCTAAGGGTGGCACAATGAGTGCTGCAGCCCTTAGAGGCCTTCCCTGGTCACAAGGCCCTGGGTACCTAGGGTACCATTTACCAGGGGCTGACATGTGGCCAGGGTTTGCCAATTTGGGTTTGGTTTAGGGAAGGAACATAGGCCCTGGGCACCTGATTGGCAGGAACCCAGGGTACACTCAATCGAAGTACATTCAGCAATTTAGCAAAAAGTGGGGGCATACCATGCAAGAAAGATGGCACTTTCTCACACCATCACCTTATCCCCGGGCTCTGGTGGCTTATGTGGTCACTTTTCTGAAAACTAGTGCGTATGCAGAGTCCACTGCGGTGTTATGGCTTCTGATTTAGTCACCTGCTGTCACATCAATTGCAGCTCCATCTGATGCAATCAGTACTTCCCGAAGCTACCCAGACTCCTGCAGCTATATATAGGAGTTTGCGGTGGCGTAGGCTGTTTGACGATTCCATGCAAGGCCCAGCCCCCAGGGTGCTTTGCACTGTCACTTCCTGCCAGGCATTTTATACCCGATAGCTTTGCCTCAAGTGCTTTTTATTCTTACATGCCCACGAATTTTGGCGTTTTATTGCTTGGCCTTGGTTGCCTTGTAATGTCACCTGATTCAGTGTTTTTCAGCTTTCTCCCTGGACTTTGGGTGTTTTCTAGTGTCACCTGCTGCCATGTGTTGTGCAGCTTTGTGTCAGGGCTCCTTTTACTGCCTCCAGCTACTGTATATTAAACACTTTTGTCTAGGCTTTGCTCAGCATATGCTATCACATACTGCCATGCTTATGCACCATGTCCAGACAGCGAACTTTGACCCTCCACCAGAGGAGGCGACATACAAAACATGATTAATAGATGGGAATCTAAATGGATCATGCAATATTCAGATACCCTCGATGAATGGCATTCAAGTGAGAGGAAATCGGGCACAAGGTAGGAGCCTGGCTACATAATGGTGCACCGAGGATTCATTCAAGCGATGCCCGTCTATGTACGTGCGAGTTACATTGCATAATTTTCTTTGAGCTAGAAAGACACATGTTAAATTCTTTTTTGGGGAATCGATATCTTTCGGGAAAACTAGGGCGAGTCTATGCTTTTTTTCCAGGGTTGTCTTTGGAGTCACTGATCTCAATACTGCTCCTTTTACGAGCACTCATAACACATCAGATCACTGGAACACCAAGATCAGAAGACTGCAGACCTGGGCCAACAAGGTTACCAACCCACAACAACTTTCCTGTGTACACAAAATTAACCAGCAAAGTGTTCCTCCTCTTGGTTGAGTGAAGTCCGTTCTTAACCCTTTAAGTTCACGTCTCTGCCTAATAAGTTGCTGCTGTCGGCCCACTTCCTGGTGGGCTGAAACTTGTATCATTGGAAGTTCATCTTCAGAGTGCACACGAGTTTCCAGTGCGGTTGACAATCTCAGAAGAGACGGCAATGAGAGAGTTAGCATTGAGATGCACTCTTGCAGACAAGATCAGGTGCATTGGAATGTTCTTATAGGATATTGTGCACTACTACAAACTTTCATACATGAGTTCAGGTTCGACTTCACTTTCATGGCTCTCAACCGAATCCCTTTCACCAGTGATACATCACTCACCAGATTAAAAACAGGCATTGGCATAGCCAATAGGTCTCACCTTTGGGACCTTACAAGTGTTTAGCCATGCAACAGTTGCATAACTAAATACTTATAAGGTCCCAAAAGCGAGACCTATTGGCTATGCCAAGCGGCCGCGAAAGTGATGGCGATCAAACATCAAAGCGGACACGAAAGTGAAAGTAATCGCGGAAAAGCGCGGCGTGCGCACCCGCGCACATGCACTGTAGCGCTAGGCTGGCCTGGTAGCACTTTTTTGGAGCCCTCTCAAAAAGTCTCGCCAGACCAGCGCATGCGCTGGGTCAGGCGAGACCTAAAAAAACACCACTATTGAAGCTCTTTTGTTTACTCAATTAACAGTTTTGATGCTTTATATTAGTAACAGAAGTATCTGGTGCCGTTCTGATGAAAATTTGCAGTCTAAATAATCCAAAATGTTGCAGCTTCACTGGGTAGAAGCAAGAGAAAGGGGCATCCTGTATGACATTTTATGGTGGAGCAGCAAGGATCATGTTAAGCACCCTATGAGAGTGTGTTTGACGGGTGTGCCAGCTGCTATAGGAAATTCCAGCCACTACATAATTTTCTATCTAGCTAAACAGATATCTCCAGAGATATCTGGCACTTTGAATTTATGCATCTAATTACTCAATAACACCGTTTGGGTTCCAGAGTAGCGTGCTACCCGCCGAAAAGTGCTTAGACACCTCATCAGGGGTAGCAGGGGATATATCAATTCAAACCCTTCCCTCACCTAGCCTTTTTCAATTCAATTAACAAACGGACATATCCACCGCTCAAATTAATTTCAAATTTCCCAAAACGAATTCACCACGAATCCTTTTTGGGTTCCGGAGAAGATTGCTAAATGCCGAAAAGCGCTTCAAACACCTCATCAGGGGTAGCAAGCTCTATATAAATGCAAACCCTTCCCCTCTTCTATCCCTCCATTACCCATTATCAATCCAAATAACAGACTAACATTTGTACTGCTCAAGTTCATTTCATATTTCCCTATACTAATTTACCACTAATCCTTCTTGGGTTCTACCTCGAAAGACATCTTTGCTTTGATAGATAATCTGTGTCCCTCTAAAAGAAAGTAAGAACAAGCATTTGCAATGCAACAGGTCTCGCATTACTGAAAGTTTGAGCTATTAGCATTGCATTATGATTTGCAATGCCAACGGGTCAAAAGTTCAGTAACGCAAGACTTTTTGCTTTGCAAATGCTTGTTTTAATATACTCAGCAGCCAATAACTTAATAGTACGTTTCATATCCCAAAATTCTTAATGTATTTGAGATGACACCATAGATACGCAATCAGAACAGGTCTATGATGATAAAGACTGCCTTAACACGTAACTTCCTCTTTTCTAACTGCTCAGCATCAGAGAGAAGTGCCTTGTACTTGTTTGTTTCCTTGTGCTTCTGTACCGAATGACTGCTGTTGACTACTGCTTTTGTGCTTTCATCTGTTTTTTCCTCCAAAGCGCGCTAGCGTTTTGCGGGCGGCCCTCACCGCTCGAGTTACAGCAGAGTTTGATCATATCAATTTTATTAACGGATATTCCCCCCATTTACCACCTGTGGGCTATTCACTCCAAATTCCTTGCCCTAGGTTGAAGCCTCGGCCGACTGCTCCCACTTCCTCTTGGTCCCTTGAAGCCTACATCTCCAGGCCGCAATTGCACACCCTGTACGTGGCAGGCACCATTGTGTGTAGGCGTGTTAGGGGGTTGCATTTTTTGTAAACCTCTTAGTGAATCTGCAACGATAGCTCCCCACTGTGCCCTAAAAAGGGCTGTAAAATTCTTCAAACAACCTTGCCGTTAGGAGCAGACGAATCGCCCATCCCATTTTTGCACTTACACATAAGATGGAGTTCGCCACTGCCGGGTAAGTAGGACCACCTCCCCTCCCCTGCCAATCCCCATCGCATCTGGAGGGCTTCTAGGCAGTAAAAGGGGCTTTTCAGCCTGCAGGGGTTCTGATTCTGTCCATTTATCTGTCATTGGACCAAGAGCCACTGGTGCAAATTAGACCATAACCTCGATGACTGGTACTAGCATGGTCTAAATCAACATTGAGGAGGAGCACAATTACGCATCTACCGGACATCATTGCTTTATCAGTGCAAGACTATTCAAGACTATAGGACCTTTGCAGTGAAGCCTATTGGCGAACAGTTGAAAGCCATTTGCTTTTTCCTTCTCTACGATTATTCCTCCACAAACTATGCACTATGAATTAACCATGAGCTCCAAGGAACCACACCTGGAAGCTTCCAATACCTTAAGTCCTAATTGGATGAATCGGTTGACAAAGGAGAGGATAATTATAACCCCCAAGCTAACCCCTAGTCTGATGATGGGGAGTTACCCACTAAAAGCCGACTACTCGGAGTTCGATAAGACACTAGACACCTTAACCTGAAACAAAAAGAACAAGCATTTGCAATGCAATAGGTCTCGTATTATTAAAGTTTGAGCTATTGGTGTTCCATTATTTAGCAATGCCAATAGCTCAAACTTTAATAATGTGAGACCTATTGCATTGCAAATGCTTGTTTATATTGTTTTTCCTTTCTAAAAAGTATGTGGTTGTGTGTTTGTTACGCTATGCTTTGTTATGCTATGTATGGTTATGCGATGTATTGTTTCGTTATGCTATGTATTGTTTCGTATGGTTATGCTATGTTGTGTTTTGTTTGCTATGTTGTGTTTTGTTGTTTTGTTGTGTTTTGTTATGCTGTGTTCTGTTGTGTTATGCTATGCTGGCACACTGCTGTCTCACAGACATTGCTTTCTGTCACACACACCCTGCTGTCACACACACCCCAGCCCCGAGCCCCTCCACACCGGAAACAGCCGGTGAATGTGTTGCCACCGTCTCCCACGTCCTCTTGCGACACACCTCCTCCATCCCCGTGGACCACATAAGTGATGGTGCAGTGAGTTGATAGTCACTTTCTCACAAGCCAGCCCACTCACAATAAGTAGAAACTGATGCACTCCTGTGGAGGGTTGCTAGCTCTTGCACTACACACTCAGAAAACTGGTTCCAATCACTACTCCCCGAGACAGAAAACGCACCGAAGCACAGGATCGAAGAAAGCACGGACACACCTGGTTTAGCTCCAGTTCTGTTACACACAGGAGGTGGGAGGTCAAAAGACACCTAATGACAGAGCCGTTTCATCTCCGCTTCTCCCACGGTTACAACGAGCCATCACAGACACCTGCCCAGCTGCCCGAGGGGGAGGAATCTGTAAGGAAGGCGGAAAATAAACACACACACACACACACACACCTTTCATTCACAAATAAAAAAGGGGTCCTGGACAAAATCAAAAGAGCAAATAAGAAAACGGGAATGAAAGATACGAAATTAATTTCATTTCTGGATCACTGAAGGCGGTGTGTACGGAGCAAACAAAGGCTTGTGCAATAGCAGAACATGACTCTTCCAGAAATCTCAAACTTTCTTACGTTACGTTTTAAAAGCTCCTCCAGTTTTGCATTTTAACGCTGGGTCCTGCAAGTATGTTGGGGGAGGGAATGGGTTGGGATACGTTACTGTTATAATGGACAAACATGAGGCACATTTAGGACTAAAAACGGGCCAACAGAGCCTGCAATATCCCATGCACCTGGTGGGAAAGAGACCCCTGCCTCACAGTGGCATGCTCTGCGCGTGGGCAGCATTCACCGGGACAACACAGAGGGGTAGGGGATGGATAACATCTTGTTAGTCAAACTCCATTTGTATCGCACAGTGGAACCTACAGGTTGTCAAGAATTCCTGTCATACGAGGGGAGGAAAACGGTAACCAGCCAAAACGGACTACATCTCCCAGGATGCTTAGCGGTTGAGAGGTTATGTAAACAGGAGAGCTGTTACATAACTCAAGGGAAACACGCCCTTATGTAAACAGGAGAGCTGTTACATAACTCAAGGGAAACACGCCCTTATGTAAACAGGAGAGCTGTTACATAACTCAAGAGAAACACGCCCTATAAAGGGAGGAACCAGGAGGTACAAGGCTGTCGGATATTGTGTTTACACCGACGTACCTGCTTCGTGAAGAGCAGTGTTCCGGAGTGGTGCTTCAGTAAGGCAAGAACGGAGGTAGGTCGAGTCGTTACTCCCTGGGCCGTGTCTTGCCCCATCGTCACCTGTGAAGGACCCGGAAGCTCTACCGGTCAACCATTGAGCTTCGCTTTTTGACTCGGCTGAGTCCAAGCGCAGTGGCGCTTTTGCTGGTTGGAGTCGTAACTCCCAGCCCGACCAGAGACACAGGGACTGCCAGCTGTAACGCACACCAGGAGGTGTTTGCCGCGTTACAGACTCGGAAGTCCACAGGATCGATCGAGCGGCTGCTCTCGGTTCCGTCTTCTTGCTTGTGATTGGGGTATCGGTGACGCATCACCAGGAGGTGACTCCGCGTCCCGGTGCAGTCTGAGGAAGAGGTTGAGCGGCTGCTCCCTTCAGGTAGAGACCCCGGCTGGGTGTTTCCCTGACTCCTCGATTCTCCCCAACACTCTTCGTGCCCCTCACAGCCTACCGATTGGCATTGTCGGCCATTTCATTTCTGCCCTCTGTTGGCATACGCCGGGATCGGCGTATATGCAGAGGACGGTTAGGACCATCCGTGCTGTGGGCTGGTAACGTACTTAGCCTGGAGGATTCCAGTGAGTATAACTTTTGTTTGTTCTTTGTATTTTATTTGCCTTCATTAAAAGAACTAACCCTTCACAAGTGGTTGCGTCCTCATTGTCGTGTCTGTTAAACGATCCTGAGATGTTCAGGGCGTTACACAGGTATCGGAGTAAGTCTGACATTTGTTCCATTTTATTCTCTGCACTGGAAATAGAAGGCTCGCGCGGAGAGATCACAGCATTCGCCCTTATTCTGTGCCCACAGATCTGAGAGAACACGCTGCTCATCTCCTGCCCACAATCAGCAGCAAGCACCACGCTTCCATCGCAGCAAGGGGCGAAAGGTCACTCTCACAAGACGCACACAGGGTGTATGGAAATCAATCTACAAATCAAGCAGCGTGAATGCCCTTGCTCGCCTGTTGCAAACCCCCAACTGCTCAGAGCTAGCGGCGATGCCAGAAACTTTCACAACTCCTCCAGAGCGGACCCCGTGCCAGCAGAGATCTGCACAGATCCACTTATGAAGAGCACCCACCCCTCTACGACCCACTTTCACATTACAGCTCACGAGACCCAGTAAGAGCCTGAGGTAGGACACGCACTCATGTCCCAGGTGCGGCAGCCAGCGCACACAGAGTACAGTAGCGAGAGCTGGTACAGGGCAAGGTGCCGGGATGATGTTGCCAACTCTGCGCTAAAAGTAATTAGAGGAGTGACTTACCCCACTACAGCCCGAGGAGCGGCTGCAGCTCCTCTGCTCCCAGCTCAATCTCAATACAAGCGGCACTTGTAAAAAAAAATAAAAGGAGAAGAGGACACACCCGCAAGTGGTGCGCGCGCGCCATAGCAAACATGTGCTTTCAATTATCGCGCCCGTGTCCAGGCACGAAAAGTGAAACCACATGGGCTTTGGTGTGCGTAACAGACACCAATAGGCCATGGGCGGAGCAATGCGCCCGCCTTTCGCCTATTGAGTGGTCGGTTTAAAAAAAACATGCACTCAAAGCCCAATCACAGAAGACCAAACTAAAGAGACACGCACAAGCGTGTACAATTCCAGGGTCCATTTCAGAACCACAGACAAAATGACTCTCGCTGCGCGAGCACTGCTGTGCAGTGCATCGCTAGGCACGAGACCTAAAAAGGAAACCGTTAGAAGAGGGTTCTGCTGGAGAGCAACTCTCTAAAGGGCGGAAAGCAAGCTCTCCCAGAAATGTTTACCCTAGATCTGCAGCTTGGTCTCCTTCACCCAAAGTGGTACTTTATGTACAATCCTGTCTCCAAAAAAGCCCTTGACAGGAAGGTTAGAAACATTAAGTGTGGAACGTCCTTGACCCTCTTTCGCTGCCAAAGATAGATCCAAAAATGGCCACCTTTATAGGTACATTTTCAGGAGAACCAAAGAAAGGGATAGAGCGTAGAGATGGTGCCACAGTTAGCTCCTTGACCCAGAGGGTCCTTTTACTAAAATACTACATCTAGCAATAACTATGAAAGATGAGGGATTAGGGATAAACCATGAAGTGCTGTCAGAATGGGCTCAGCCGGCCATCTGTGTACATGGCAATGTTAATCGCTCAATATCAACTGAAGAGAGCTATTTGATCATAAGAGTACAACCAAAATTAGGAGATTTTTCGACTTCAGAAGGTGCCGCCTCTATGAAGATGGGTAATTTACAACCTTTACACCCCCCTTTGATACAGCTCAACTTCATAGGAAGTAGGTCTTCAAACAAGGCCTTTTTTACTGGAAGGACTGGCCATGATAGAGGACGGTCGACCATCGTTTCCTACACCAAGGGCCTCAGAGGTTCATGCTTCAGAAGGAATTTCTTCCACTCCCGTTGCAGAAATCAGAGGTCACTTCCAGAGCGGAGGCTTCAACCATGGAAATTCATGTGAGAAATAATCTTTATCTGGTACTTTTCGGGAGAATATGGTATGGAGACAGGTACTGAATCTTTCCACAGTGGTGGTAGAGTGTGGAATAAGGTCAAGGATGTTGACAAAGATGGCGAAGTATGTTTGGCGTTTCTGCATTCAACAAAATATTTCACCGTTGTAGGAAAGTGGCTCTGTATATACTGTTCCCAATTAGGTACAGGGTGTACAGAGTCCACAGTCCCCAGAGGTGTTTTGCAGAGGCTAAAGTTAGATATAACCTTACTCTTTAAAGTGGTAGCTTGGTCGAGCAGTAAGGCACTATCAGAGGACAGTGTAAAGCATTTGTTGTACACAGTCAGCAAATGGTCTCACACACTCAATAACTGAACTCTAGGCCAATGGTTTTGTATAAGAATATATGGTTGTTTTATTTTAGAACCAAGAATAGATTTCAAAATATACTTTCTCTGAATGAGAGGCTTTATATAAATACTTTCAATATGCAGTAGGCTTTTGAATGCAATAGACAGTTGTTGCAATAGGCAACACAATTTCAAACACAATAATACATTGAACTCAATGGGAATTTCTAATTAAATGCAATTAGTTACTTTGTGGATTACTTTTCTAGCCACAGGACTTGATCCTGGATTCAGACCCGGGACATTTCCTGTAAACAATTGAGTAAAAGCGTTTTGCTTACAGTAGTGATTTTTAAGCAATATTTTGGTATTTTAAAAGTTGATACATAGAAACTTTTTGACATAGAATCACCAATGTTATCATATGGGAGGAATTTCACTTAACAGATAAATGGGTTTATGGTTACTTTTTCCTAACTCAGTGTTGGATCCTGGATCCAGCACTGGGGCACCACCTGTAAACAGTTGGAAGAATGTGTTTTGGTTATACAGGCGATTTTTAAAACCAGGCAATGTTATCCTATGGAAGGAAACTCAAGCTGCAGGTAAAGTATGTTCTCGTTACTTTTGTAATCCAGTGCTGGACTCCTAGGTTCAGCACTGGGGCATCTATCTAAAACAGGTAAGTAAGTACGTTGTCACAGTTGGTGCGATTTTTAAAGAATATTTGTAGTTTGCAAAAATCGCCACTTAGAAGAAATTTCACAGAAAAACAGTCAATGGTTTCCTATGGAAGAAAATTGGGTTACTGGTAAGTACGGTTGTGAATATGTTTCAGGGTCAGTGCTGGGCACCAAGATCAAGCACTGGGATCTCTCCCGATAGCAGGTGAGTATTTTCGTTACTCGGTTGATTTTAGGTGAATATTTAAAAGCTTAGAAACTCCACACTTAGAAGAATTTCCAAGTGAAACCAGTCAATGTTACCCTATGGAAGAAAAGAGATCAGCTTTTGGGTAAGTACTCAACTGGCAGAGTTAAGGTTCTGGGCATAGACTCGGGGGTCTCCCAGGGTCAGGTTAGTACAGTTGTTGCACCCTCAGCGGCACAGGGGTAGTCGGGTGCAGTGAGTTAGGCCCAATGTTATCCTATGGAAGGCAGGGGGCCCTTGGTTGGTGGCTGCCGGGCTCCTGGTCACTTGCTCAGGGCAAATGGGGAAGTAGAGTAGAGACTGCACTGCCAGGGGCACTCGGGTGGTCGGGTGCAGGGTGCTTTTGAGCCTTCGGGCGCTCAATGGATTGCAATAGAGAAGCTAAAAAACTAACTAAGGCTGCAAGCTCGGGGACGAAGATTCTTCAGGTGTGACCGCCACTTCGAGAGGTAAGTTGGGTAGTTGGAGGATAGGTAGGTACCCAGGAGTTGGACACAGGGGGCTGCAGGGCGCCGGGGTGCCTTTTGGTGTCAGGAAATCTTACCCTCGGCTGGTCGCGGTTGGAGGGGTCCTTGGTTCTGAGGCTGCAGGTGTCGTCAGGAGCGTCTAAGTGGGTCCTTGGGTGCTGGATTCAGGGTCACAGTCGCCGGGGGGGGACGTCCTCGGGGTCTTTGTTCACTCCAGCACAGGCCAGGCTTGGCGGGTGCAGAATGTGCAGGATCCGCGGTTCCTGGCTGATGCCAGGAGTCAGTTACTTGCTTTGAGCAGTACCACTGCTCGTGGGAGTCCCAGTTGCTTAGAGTCACAAGGTAGCCAGGTCCTCCGGGGTTTGTGAGGTTGCTGGCCACTGGAGATGCCGGGGTTTAGCAGGAGCAGGTTTGAGGGTCGACAGGCCGGTAGGGCTGGGGCCAAAGCAGTTGGTGTTTTCCCCTTGTGAGCAGCTGCACGGCAGGTCTTCTTGCCTCTTAATCTTCTTTGCAGTTTCGGAATCTGGATCTGGTACTGATTGGGCAGGGCTCCCCATCTTAAAGATGGCAAGAGCCTGGAGATGTGCTTCACCTCGCCTCCCCCACCTGAGGGGTGGGGTTGGCAGAGGCTGGCACGCCCCCTGTCCTTTCTTGGGGTTTCCAGCCAGTCTTCCCACCAGAGTGGGGGTTTAGAACCAGTAGGGGCCAGTTGCAGAGTACAGCAAGTGGCCTGGAGAAGCTCACAAAGGCGGCATGCCTTTGAAGCTTCCCCTGCCCATCCTGGGGGAAGAGACCTAGCACCTCGCCCAGGACGTGCATTGTTGCAGGCCCAGGAGAGCGGATGGCTCTCTACCCAGGGGTCCAGCAACATGTCTGCTGTGTGGCAGCCTAGGCAGCCCCTCAGACAAGACGTGGATTGTAGGTTAGGTTCAGAGGGCATCTCCAAGATGCCCTCTGTCATGCATTGTACATTAAATCCTGCACTGGCATCACTGCGGGTTTAATGTGCTGAGAAGTTTGATACCAAACTTCTCAGTCTTTAGTGGAGCCATCATGGTGCTGTGGAGTTCTAGTGTTGATGATCTCCCAGCAACATATACTCTTAAATGGCAGCACTGCACTCACAGTGCCCAGGAATGGACCTGGGTACTGTAGGTGCACAGGACTCATGCACCTGTACCCACACCACTGGCATAGGGCACCCAGCTAGAGGGGTGGCTGATGTATGCCAGGGCAGTGTGTGTTATAAAAGTGTCCCTCCAACGAGAATCTATACAGAAATCTTTCTGCCAAGTTGGCAAGTCTAATGAATTTGCTTTCCTACAGAAGAGTCTGTGACGTTGGGGGACTGGACATCTCTAGTAAAATATTTACTCCCGGGGGAATGACATGCCCCACTGGCATACGGTCAAAGACACGCTTTAGGTCACTGACACTCAAAGTACGGCCAAGGGGCCTCATGCTGCCCTCCTGACCTTTACGTGCGCCCACTGGTCAACAGCAGCACTGGGCTTCGGTCTACTAGACTAAGCACTAACATCAAAGAAACATAAAATAAACCGGCAAGTATTTATTTAAAGGTTAAGTGAAGTTAAAGAAAAACTAACTAGGTTGTCCTGCACCTCTTAACTTTACCACTAATTTTTAGGTTGAGCATTCGAGACCTCTTGTATATACTTACATGTGTATGTACTTTGTGGGCTCTGAAGATCAGGCCTAGGACTGGTCTGCTTCCCCTTCGGGACTTTTTTTCTGACAACTGCCTCTATTTAACTTTGATAGTAAACGACCAGCAGAGTTCAGTTAAATACCAGAATCACTTTAGCATTCTCTATATTCCAGTCGATAGAAATTGTCTTCCACGAGCACAAGTAGACAAAAAAATTTCAGATCTTGTATTTTCAGTGATATGACCACGAAGGTCCTGATTTTATACTAAAAACAGAGCTTAGGACTATACCATTTCTCGCTGAAAGGCAATATTTCGCTCCATGTGTTCCCATACCTGGCGTGTCACGCAGCTTGGGGCTTACTTTCCCTCCATCTTAAAGAAAGGTAGATGTTTCAGCACCCAGGCTAATGTGTTGCATAGCTAAATACATATAAAGGTCCCAAAGGCGAGACCGATTGCATTGCAAATGCTTGTTAGACATCTTGAAACAAAAGTGTAAACATTGTATTAAGCCTCTTGCAAATTAAAAAAGCGTACTTCATTAACATGTCAGGCCTCGAAAAATCCACTTGCAATGTTAAGAGATCTGATTTTATCAGGTCAAGCTATTTTTAGCATTTACTCGTCTGTGCTGGTGATTTAACTTAAACTGGAAGGAACAGGTGTTCTGTTCATTCAGAAAGTTGATGAGCAATAAAGACACCTTTAAACCTTGTTTTTCTTTTGACACATTTGCTGTCTGTTCAAGGACAGAGGTCCAATGTCAGTTCGTCTATTTACTAAGTGTTGATTATCTGTTCCTGGAATATGTTTTTTACTTTTCTTTCTCCTATTATAGTTAGTGCTTTTTGTCAAGTGGGTTATCTAAAAAGAATTGTGAAACAAAAGGCGGTAACATTTCAGTTTGTTTTCTAACACAACATTTAAACAGCTAGTAAATTAATAGTACAATTATTTTAAAATAATTCAGGAATTATGAAAGAACTTTTTTGGCAATTCAGAAGTGAGACGTAAATAAAGATCCACCACATAGGTACAAAACAAATCAGAACACTTTACTAGGTGATGTGCAAATGACATTTGCAGAAACTCTATTTCCAGACATTTAACACTATATAGTTTTAAAAACACGTCAGTGGGAAATTCTGTGGACATTTTAGTGTAAAATCTGCTGATTGCAAATGAAAATGTACTGCTACTTTATGCTTTAGTTATGTAATTATTAAAAGTGACAGTTTTTAGGTCTCACTAGCGAGATTTAGTGTTGACAGGGTATTTTCAGTAAGGGGCATTAAGCCCCGCCCCTCTTTCCCATTTGCCGGCGTCACCGTTTATGGTAAACGGCGGCCAGCCATTGGGAAAGAGGTACCGGCGATGTTTTCGCTTGGCTTTTCGAGCCGTCCCATTTGGACGGCCTCGCCTGCCTACCTTCTGCTGCAAAAGGTTTCTGATCTTTATGAGGCCAAACACATGGCCCCATAAAGAAAAGAAACCTTTTAGCAGGCAAGGCCACGGCAGAAAAAGCCTAACGAAAACGTCATGGCGAGCGCTGGTCTTTAATTACTTTTCATACGTTGGGTTATTTTTGGGATTCTACTTTTTAACGTACTCCTCTGTCCTTGCTTGCCATGCGTCTGTTTTGCCCAGTCATGGCTTGGTGGGACGAGACCTTGAATGTAGCGAGTGTGCTTGCCACACGCGGCACTTCCACAGGACGTTCACACTTAAGTCTGGGAAGAGGCCAGTGCCAGGAAGGGCTGCCCGGTGCCCTCTGGGCGGATAGCATTTGCCAGTGTTTGCCAAAGGAGTTGAGGCCTTTTTTATTTATTTTTTTGTAACAAAAATATGCCGGTGCTTCTATTTAAAGATACCGTCGTGCTCTTGCGGCTAGTGCCTCGAGGCACCCTCGTGGACTCCTAAGAGCATTTTAGGACACGGGTTGCGCAAGGCGGCCCAGGTGGAGGCCGCGGCTCATTCCGAATCCACGGGCCCCTCTTAAAACAGCGTGTTGTGCGCCGTCACCATGTAAACAGCAGTTTGCAGATCCCTCACGCTGCGTCGGCTTTATGCCACACCGGCCTGCGCGCAGCACTCGCCCTGGGGCACGCAGAGAGACAGCCCCCTGTCGCCCGAATGGTAAATAGATTTATTGTTTGATTAAGAGCTCCGGGGTGTATTCGTCCAAGGTTGCGCAGGAAGTGGTTTCCCTCCTGTCGCCCTCGAAGGCTTTATTCCTTTTACACAGAATGTTACCCACGCGCGTCTGATTACTCCCCGGCTGTATATGGGTGCAGGTTGGGTTTTTCACTGGAAGGCTCTTGAGTTGGGCCTAAAAATAAATCTGAAGTGGCCGGCCTTTTGGATCTTTGCCTGCAAAGATTAACGCTGCAGCGGCGGCTCCATGGAAACCATGCAGGCGGCTCTCTCATGTTCTTTTGCACTGAGCACGAGGAGGGTCACTCTTTCTGCCATGCTCCACCCTATTTTTTTAACGCCATCACGCCCATTTCACGAGTGAGCCGATCCGTCAACTAATATTGATGTGAGGCGAAATCCACGGTTGCCAGCTAACCCAGTGACGTCATCAGGGCCAGACTGGCCGTAGCGGGCACCGGGCAATCCCCCGGTGCGCCGCACGGGTGGGGGCCGTTTTGAGCCCCTGGGGGCTGTTATTCTTACAGGGCCGTTTTTGCAGCCCTGTAACAAAATCAGCCAAAAACCGGCCCTGGCAAAGAGCTCGGCGGCTCACCCAAGTCTCTGGGGGGCCCGCCGTGCACTTTGCCAGGGTCGGTTTTGGTTCCCAGTCCGGCCCTGGACGTCATCAGCACCATTAAACAGTAAAGTGTATTTTTTTTTGCGGCGTTCTGGATCGTGTAGTTTTACATTTGCAATCACAAGTAAGAGCTTATGAGGGTGAGTGTGGTGCTGCTGTTGTTGGCTGAAAGACTAGACTAGTGAAACTTTTGTTATTTCCTTTATGGATATGTAGATTACTCGGAATGTCTAAAAATTGCAAGTAATTACTGGTTATCACGCGAAGTGCTGGTCTGGAATTTTGCACATTTTTAGGTCTCGCCTGACCCAGCGCATGCGCTGGTCTGGTGAGACTTATTGAGAGGGCTCCAAAAAGTGCTACCAGGCCAGCCTAGAGCCACAGTCCCCCGCCTAGCCCTCCATGGTGCCAGGCTATGCTGCATTGTGGCCGCTGTCATGTAAAGACATCTGCCTCGCGCGTCCGGCAGAACGCCAGTCTGCAGCAATGGCAGTTGCATAGGTTACTGGGCTTTGCAGCTCCTGCGCCAGGCACAATAGGGTGGGTGCCCAGTTCTTTGTGAGGTGCTGGACCAGCTGTTGGTCCATAGAGACTGAGAGACCTAAGCAGAGCTCGGTTTCACAGCGGTGCAAAGTCTCCGCTGCTGCCTGGCGGCTTGTTTGGAAGCAACGAAAAAAAAGTGAGCTCCGATAATCCCCAGTTCCCCACCCCCGTTATGCACACTCCTCCTGGTGCATGAGCTATGTCATTCCTCCATCTCATGTTTCTGCGGGGCTGCTGGATCTGTTCCGCTACGTGACATGAGTGATGTAATGTGTGACGTCATCAGCAGTGCATTGCGGGCGCGCGAGTTATAGTTAGCTGAACTAACTATAACAGGGGAATTTCAATGGTTTTGGACGAGTGAAAAGTCCAGCTAACTATAACGCCCCTGAAACCTATGGTTTTGTCAGTGAATTTCTAAGGTTTTTTAACTGCTAATTCCGAACTATAACGTGCCTGAAACCTATGGTTTTTTCAGAGAATTTCAAAGGTTTTTTAAATGCTAATTTCTAACTATGCCTACAGAAATAGGACATGTGAAGAAAGAAGAAAAAACGCACAGAAAGAAAAAAAAGAAATACAGAAAGAAGCCTTGTTGCAAACTCATCCTGTACCCTCAACTTTTTCAGACGGATACTGGTGGTAACTGAGCCTGACTAACCAGTCCTAGAGCCAGTGCTATGTTTAAAGACACAGAATACAGTGAAAACACCTACATACACTAGGGAACACTATGCGTTAGGGTCCCCCTGTGATTAGCATGACCTCCTCTGTAAGCCCCTAGTATATAATAGGGCAGGGGATTAAAACTACCTCTTAAAACGCGCCACAGGGCGTGTATGCACACGTCACCTCAGGCCCCGTCCCCTCCCTTCCCTACTGTGTAAACACGCCCTGTGGCCGTTTTAAGTTGGGAGATTAAGTCCCCTTGAATCCTGAGGGTCCCTAGGGTCAAACTACCCCACTAGATACCGCCAGTAAGCGCCACAGAGCTGCGTTGCATAGAGGTGTAAAAAGGGGCGTGGCCTCAGAACACCTGTCTGCAACGCAGCTCCCTGGCGCATACTGGAGATACCTGTTGGGCTAGTTGGCCCTCAGTGTTGAAGGGAAATTAATTCCCCAACTTACACCTGGCCAGGAGGCGCATTTGCAGAGTGCTGCAAGGAGGGGGCGTGGCCTCCGGCGCGATGCCGGTCTTTTATTTTTTTTAAGAAGGAGGTCTGTGTGGCCCCCCTTCTTTTCCCAATTTATTGGCCCCGGGGACCCCAACCCCCGGGTCATGGCCTTTTTAAAATTTCTTTAGGAGGGGGCTGCGTTGCCCCCCTCCTCAGGCCACTTATGGCCCCGGGGACCCCATCCCCGGGGCCGGCCTTTGTTTTTTATTATTTAAAAAAATATATATATTTATAGAAACACCTAGGACATGCTGGACAAACCGTATGTACCTATCACCATGACGATTTGCGTGATATTCATTAAAAGGCGACTATGCATACAATGAATCCACGTGGAATGTATTTACATCGATAGTGAAGCTCCGACGTGTCTGACGCCCTACCGTCCCTCATCCCGGCGCCCCCGCCGGTGGGTACTCTCCAAGTAGACACCCTTGTCGTTTATTTATACAAACATGGGTAGCTATTGACGGGCACATTTAATACACACGCACACTAAGTCATTCAAAGGGGATTCGACAAAAATTCGACCAAACTATGCAAGAAACCCCCTTCACGGTTAATAAAACACACATCCACCGCCGGATGTGTAATACGAGTGCCACACACCTCTGTGTTGTATTCCAACAGCTAATGCGTATGCTATGACACTCTCTAGCCCATGTGCACTGTAACACCACCCCGTGAATATGTCATGCCACACTTGCCTTCGCACGGGTTATATTGCCCCATCTAACATGCCTTCCTCGATGCCTATGTTATAACGTACAGCGCTATGCCATACATATTACAATCTGGGATCCATATCATTGTCACAGTGCATATGCAACGTTACACTCCCCAGCACATATTTTATATTACAACTTTAGAGACTAGTTATGTTACACAACACTGCCCTGTGCATATTACACTCCAAGGCGCATATCCCATAGCACGCACTAGTGCCTGTGCTATCTCGCGCTCTCCAATGAATGTCATTGCGCACAATGTATTGCATATTAATTTTCACGCCCCGGTTCATCTTATATCACACTTTTTGGTGCATAGTTTATACCATATACTATATCTAGTTTTCATTTTCAATCGTGCTCTCAGGACTAGGTTCTATATAACACTGCATCCACCTACCCTTTTCACGGGCATTACATTTTGCGATGGGGGGGTGGAGGGTCAGGGGGTGTTTCTGCCAAGTGAGCCCAGAGTCACAGTCACAAACGTCCTCTTCTTCCTGAATAAAAGTGAGATTATACTGCATACTTGTTCATATTTTAAGAAGTTCGCACAGACACATTTTAAAAACAATAAAGTTTCTAATACCCACCTTCTCTGAACAGTTAGCTTGCTGCCCCATCCACCTCCTCCCTATCCTCTGTTGTCTGAATCCATGGACTAGCCTCCTCGCTCCTGCCATGCATTGTCTGATGTGCTGCCACTGCCCTCCATTTAGCATGATGTACCAGTCCACTCCTCCTGCCCTCCATTGCCCAATTCTAGGGCCAATCATTGACCTCCTGCTTAGCCTCCGTGCTTAGCTTGCTGCCCCTATTCTCCTTCCCCTTGCCATCTGATGTCTTTGTGCATGCCCCTGCTCCATCTTTTTTGCCCACCATGTTCCATGGACCTGCCACTCCTATCTACTCTGAGTGTTCTGTTGAGCTGACACTCCCCTCCCACCTGCCTAGCATTGTCAGATGACTGTAACCTGTCCCTGCCACCTCCACCCTGCCTGTCCACATGCCATGCCCCTACCCCCTTCCTCCTGTCCTCCATGGTCCATTTTACTGCCACACCCTTCTGCCCTCCCTGGTCTGTTGTGCTGCAACTGCTCCTCCTGCCTGCCCCGCGTGGTCTGTTGTGAAGCCCCTTCCCCTGAACTCTCTTGTCTGTGCCCAGGTCCTGACCCTCCCTTCTATCCTCCATGGTCCTTTGTGCATGCCCCTGCACCCTCCTTCTTGCCCATCATAGCCATTGTGCTGCCACTAACCCTCCCGCTTGCCATGCATGGTCTTCTGTGCTGCCATGGCCCCTCCCACCTTCCCTGTGTGGTCAGCTAGCTGCCCCTGACCCCCTCCCACCTTCCCTCCATGGTCTGTATGTATGCCATCATAGTCTCATTGTTGCTCTCCATGGTGTCTTGTTTCTAGTGCCCATCCTGCTTGACCTCCATGGTCATCTTGCTGCTCCTGCCCTGCCCCCTTGCCCCCAGCCCTCTGTTTCCATGTGCAGACCCCTATTCCCTCCCTCCTGGCTTGTCTGTTCCATTGTAATGCCCCTCGTCCGTCCCTCCTGTCCTTTATGGTCTGTTATGCTGCAGCTTTCTCTCCTGTCTGTCCATTATGGTCAGCTACCTACCATTGCCTCTTTCCCCTCCTTTCTCTGTTGTCCATGGGCTTGGTCCTGTCCCCTCCCTATTGCTTTCTATGGATTGTTGTGCTGCACTCCCGTCCCGCATGCCCTGTGTGGTGTATTGTGCTGCTGCAAACCCTGATGCCTGCCCTGTAGGGTCAGTTTGGTGCGCCTCTCCATGTCCCTCCTGTTCTCTGTTATCCGAGTCCATGTCCCTACCCCAATTCCATGTACCTTACTTGCGAACATTTTGAACTTGGTAAGAGGGAGATTTTGAAAAAAAACTGGGGTATTGATTTTCCCCTTTGAGTTACATTGAAAAAGAGGAGATTGTAGACAGGAGACAGATCAAATAAAGCCCATTTGAGCTTTAAAACATGGACGTTTCCTGGCTGAAACGGGTCTGTTGGCATGTATGGCTGTACTACCACTGTCTCTTCCTTCTGCCCTCAACGGTCTATTATATTGCCACAGCCCATCTTGCCAGTCCTGTATTGTTGGTTTGTTGCCCACTGCCCTCCATAGTCTGTTGTGCTGCCACTGCCCTTCCTGCCTGCCCAGTGTGGTCAAATTGTTGCCTCTGCACTCTCCTACCTTCCTTCTATTTTCAGAGTCCATGCCCCTGGCCTCTCAACAGTATCCCAATTAACAACTAGATTGCTAACATTCTATATTTATTACAAAAGTGTGGAACGCCGGACGTCATCTTGATGTAATCAAAACTGTAATACCTAGAGCATTTCCTTTAGAAATTACATATATGAGAGGGTCTTATTTACATCAAAATTATGGTTAGTGCTCTAAAAAACTAAATGAGGACATATTTTCTGAGTTTTCAAATAGCGGCAAAGATCTTTCAAATTATTTGTAATCTTTGTTTTTTTATCCAGTGGACGACTTGATTAAATGTTGCACCTAGGGGAGAGGATGTGGTGTTACTTCCAGAGCTGCAGACTTTGCAACTGGGGAACCAGGTTGGAGTTTCTGCTTCAGCTCGACATTCTGTGATTCTGGTCAAATCACTTAGTCTCCCCATGTCTACAACCAAAATGAATTTGAGCTTGTGTAATGTAACCAATGCTCATGTAAAGCACTCCAATACCTGACAAGTCTGCACTATATAAAACTGCAAATACACAGAAAATAAGTGTTTTGCACACTTCTGTCATTGGGCTACATGTGGGCTACATCTGGGTGATATTTGTGCTGCATTTGGGCTCTTGTCTCTGGTGGCCATCTTGGGAGATTTGTTATGAAGTTTCCTAATTTCCTCATTTACTGCAGTCTCCTCAGTAGGAAATGCTTTCAGTTTTTTACTTTGAATCCATCAAGAAGATATTCAGATATGTCACACATTTGCCATAAATTCTGAATGATAGCACTCTAGTTGCTCATTAGATCACTGTAGTAAAGCTACTGCTCATCAGGGAAGTCTACTGTTGGTATTGAAAGTGCATGTTTCAGTCTGCATGTCAGAATTTTTTATGAAATAGAAGAGGATTTGAGAAGTCAAAATGTGCCCTAATTTTTCTTTCTGCGGCACTAAATTTCTATGGCAAAATTATCCCCTCATTGTGTTCCTTTGCAAATTAAATGTTTTAAATGTTACCACTTTATTCCAATCAAGATGGCTTCAGGTGTGCCATACTTTTGTCATAAGTAGGACTGTTAGCGCTCTAGTTGTTCTTTGGAACACTCTGGGAAGCTGCAGTAGAACACAAAGGAATCAACTGACAGTCTCTGCCCTTGTTGGATGTACATGTTTTACTGAGAATGTCAGACTTCATTCTCACATGACAGAGAAAGATAATGTGAATTTACAGAAAATATGCTCTCAGTTTAGCTTATAGATCACCTTCCAAACCTCTGTGGGAAAAGCATGAGAAAATAGTTCTGCTGAGATATCATGAATCATGTTTGAGAGAGAAGGCTTTTTCACATGGTAAAATCACCTTAGAACACACCACAATTCCTAAAATTAGTATGGTACCATCAACAAATGATTTATAATGTAACTAAAGTCTTAAAAACTTCTATTAACTGCAATGCTTTTTAATGAGGTGCTATCATGTATATTGGTTGGTCCCAAGATGGCTGCCAACACTTCTTGGAATAAGTACTGACAGCCAATCAGATCTCACAATGAGATGTGTGGTTAGGCTCCGCCCAGATATACATGTGATTTTACTTTTGATTCTCTCAGGAACTACTTTACGGATTTACACCATTTAAGCAAAAGGCACGAGTCTGAACTGAGGACTACCTCTTTGCCAAATTTGGTTTAATTCCGTTCTGCAGTTCGGGCTGTATCTACGTCAACAGGACCTATGGGAAAATGCATGGGGAAAATGCGTTTTGGGACCCCCCCCCTTTTTTTTCTCGGCTCCCGCTTGACGAATCACCGTGAAATTTTCAGGATAGGAGCGGACCTGGCCAAAAGTTTGGAAAATTTCGCGAAGATTCGTCAATCGACGCCAACGTTATTCCAAATAGAATGTTGCGGATTTCCTATGGAAAATAGGTCCCAACTATAACTACCTACTGGCGACTGCCAGTAGGTGTTATGTATATTTTTCAGCTTCACCTATGCCCACCATACCACAGACACTGCCCTCCAGTCCCAATCACCACCCTGCTGGGACCCTCAGTCACATCACAGGCCAAACACACTAGCCCCTGGGAAAATGTTGGAGAGTACCCATGCTTTAGATCAATAGCCTACCCATGCTTCCCTAACCAGGGAAACCTTTGTGTGGTCACTTTTTTGAAAGGATTACGAATCGATCACAGGAAAAAAAAAATTCTATTCACGACATGAAGGCAGTCAGTGTTTTGAAAGCTACCTACAGTATCAGTCCTATACATACTTTAGAAATACAGGCAGCATACATTAAACTGGGGCCTTTCTTATAGCATCAATTAACTGCGTTTTCAGGCTGATACCTTTGGAACATTACGGTCTAACTGCTGAGGCGGCCAAATGCAAATTTGGTAGGAACACTGTTACATACTTGGGCCATGAGATTAGTTCCAAAGGTATTAGCCCAAACAGAGTTAATTGATGCTATAAGAAAAGGCCCCAGTACCACAGAACAAGGACAAGGGGAGATCCTTTTTAGGATTAACGGAATTCTACTTGAAATTTGTGTGTAATTTTTCCGACATGTATGCCATTCGCCAGCTATTTAAGAAAGGGTGCAAGCTTATCTGGACAAAAGATTGCCAGTGCAGTCAGGAGACTTAAGAATGGAATCTGTACTGCCCATGCCCTTCTTGAATTTGAACCTAAACTGAGGAGTATTATTACCACAGATGCAAGTGAGAAGGGATTGAGAGCAGCGTTTGCTCAGGTACAGGAGGATGGCACAGAGGGTGTTATTGCTTTCGCATCAAGAGCACTCACCCCCACAGAGAAGTACTCAATCGTTGAAAGAGACACACTGGGGTGTGTATGGGGATTAAAAATTTTAGGCAAATTGTGTGGGGCACCAAGGTTCTCACGTCACAGGGATTGAGTAATGTTTCCCCTAGGATTTCTAGGTTGTCTATGCAATTGTTGGACTATATTTATGATGTGCATATGTGTCAGGAGTAAACAATAGAATAGCTGATTCAAGTAGAACGCCATTGCCTGTTTCTGTGGAAGTTAAAAGTGACTGGGACGACTGTTTAGTCGCAATGATTTTTAGTGAAGAATTACAATGTGTTAATCAGGATGAGTGGGCTGCAGCAATTAGTCAGGATAAGGATTTGTGTACAGTAATAAAACGTTTGAGGGAAGGTTGGCTGGAGAAACATCATTTAAAGAAGGATCTTATTCCATTTTGGCAAATTGAGAATGAGCTGTCTGTCGAAGAGAAGTTATTGTTGAGAGGTGGCAAACGTATTTCTCCTAAGGACTTCAGAGACAAGGTGGTGGGGCTGTGTCATGAAAGCCACCGTGGCATAGTGAAAACCAATAGCAGAGTGAAACCATCTTACTGGTGGCCAGGTGTTAAAAGATTGAAAAGTTGTGAGAGTGTATAATGTTGCAATTCATATAAAACTATGGTCAGAGAGTGGGCATCGACATTTGTGGTCCGGTGCTGGACATAAACGGTGTGCAAAAATGCATACTGGTATTGGTGGACCACTTCCCTAAGTGGCCGGAACTTAGTGTAGTACAGAGAGCAGATTTGGAATCAGTTATCAGATTTTTGAAGGAAGCATTTTCCAGGGAAGGGTTACCCAAGGTGATGATCACTGATAATGGCGGACAATTCGTGGTGGATAGATTCAAAACTTTCATTGAGTGTACAGGCATAAATCACATAACTACTACTCTGTAGAGGAGGTGGTGGTTGCCCAGAAAACTACAAGATCAGGGAAGAGGAGTGTCAAGCCTAAGCATTTAGATTATATAATGACTGTTTGGGTATAATTTAGTATCAAGCCCTAAGCATTTGGTAGGGTATATAATGACTGGACGTGTGTAATTTAGACTATGCTTTGCAGTTAAGATACATGTCTGTATGTATACGTTCGCTTAGTACAACCTGTATAAGATGTGACAGTAATTTATAGTAATGTTTCCAAACAATATGCTAGTTACTGTTTAAAGTTTTGTGGGTGCATTCTAACCCTATTTTCTCTGCAAGCAAGTTATGGGTTGTTTATAGTGTTGTGTTGGTCTCACGCTCGCTCGTAGCATTTCTAGAACCCCTGGGTTTTAGAGTTCTTCGAATACCGGAGTGTGAACACGGCAGAGACGAGAGAGGAGGCAGTTGGGAGTATATATATATGGTCAAGCTCCGTTTGCTGAGGCGCTTCCAGGTTTGAGTCGAATAAACTTCTTCAACCGTACGTAAATGTGGAATATACCCAAGACCCTCCAGCCCCAACCACCACCCTGCTGGCAACAATGCGGCCCTCAGGCACATCACTGACCAAACATTTTGGCCACTGGGAAAATGGTAGCGAATACCCATGTTTAGATCAATAGCCTACCCAGGCTTCCCTGACCAGGGAAACCTTTATGTGGCCATGTTATGCACGAGAGAACTCCAGAAATGTGTCCAAATGTACCTTTATTAGCTGGTTAACAAGGAACAGACAAGAACCAGGCGGCATGGCTTCCACTCCAAGGCATCCGTTAATCACTAATGTCCTGGACTGGAACCCGTGATAGAATACAACATAAATTCTATGCCACACTCCACGCGCCGATGCACAATACAATGAAATAACACACACCCCGCCCCCCCTTTACAACGCAAATAAAAGAACAATAGCAGATATAGAAAATACACCCAACAGGAAACGTGTGATAAGAAGAATTACATTACATATTTCTTCAACCATCCCGGAAGAACTCTTTTCCTTTTACCACCGTCACTAACACCCTCATTCCCCATAACCGGGTAAACCATTCCAGACTGCACTTCCTCATTCATTCCAGATCGCACCTCCTCCGGAGCAACAGCTGCTTCAACGGCTTCCAAAATCCCTTGGCTCCCCACCACACACTCAATTTCACTACCTCGAACAAGATCAGAAGGCAAACTGGATTGAACAGCACTCCGATCAAGGAAATCTTACACCCTCTCCGAGTCCTTCTTCCCCTTCTCATGCAAAATTTCTCCTCGCATGACACCAAAATTTTGTCCAAATCCCAAAGCAATGCTGTTAAGATTCCAAACCGTACCATCTTTCAGCCTCACTGCATTACGCAGAATCTCCAACACTTTTTGTGGTGCCCCAAACTGATTCTCACCCTTAGGAACCTTACCTGGTTTCCTCACACGAACCCAATCACCGACCTTCACTTGCACTTCCTTCACTCCATGGCTTTTATCATAATAAACTTTACTTATATTGTGCACTTCCCCCAAACTGTTTTTCACAGCTGCAGCTGACCACTGCTCCACCATTCCATCAGAAAGCCAACTTGGGTTAAACTTACACCTGGGTTTCCTACCCCTCTTCATGACAAAAGGAGACAAACCAGTGGCACTACGAGTGGTCGCGCTATACGCCCAAACAGCCTTTTGTAGTTCCAATTTCCAATCCTTTTGCTTACACACAGCTGCCTGAAGGACTCCCTTCAACACACGGTTGAAGCGTTCAACAGTGCCATTGCCGCTGGGACTGTAACGAGCCGTGGTCTTGCGCTTAACTCCAATTCTTTCAATATAACAATTGGCACTTCTAGATATGAACTGCACCCCATTATCACTCAAAAGGCTGACAGGTAATCCTTCCATCACAAACAACTCGTCAAGAAATTCAAGAACTGTATTGGTGTCCAGCTTCTCCACAACTGGTCATTTGGAAAAACAAATCAATGGCAACTAAACCATACTCTTAATTCGCCGACTGGGCCAAAAATATTCACCGCCACAACTTCCCAAGATAAATTTGGAATGAACCCCTCGCTCATTGGTGGTTTAAGTCTTCAAGCACTTGTCCGCTGAGCAACAAACAGCACTCTTACAAGTCCTTCCACAGCCTTGTCCACTCCTGGCCACCAAAAGACACCTTTGACAACGGTCTTGGTCCTCACCACTCCATAATGGCCTTCATGGCACAATTGTAACACCTTGTTTCTCAAACACTCAGGTGGTATGACTGTCTCCTCTCATGATTAAGTCTTTGTCCACAGTTAATTCTATTCTAACCTCCCAAAAGAGTCTCAAATCATCAGGTATACTATCCTTCTTAGGCCAACCCTTGCACAAATACTCCGACACCACTTGTAAACTACTGTCTAAGTTGTTCCTCCATCCACTTTTGATAGCTGGTACACGAGTCATGAAGAAATGCAATGTTAAAATTTCCCCATGGATCAGCCATACACACTTCTATCAGAAACAGCAAACTGGACAGGCAACCCGCCACAACATTCTCTCTGCCAGGCACATGAATTAATTTGTACACATACACTTTCATCCTCATTGAAATTCTTGCCAACCTGGCTGACACTCCTACACTTCCCTCCGTAGTCAGAATTATCACCAAGGGTCGACGATCAGTCCGAATGGTGACAGGCTTGCCCCAGACAAAGGCATGAGAGTGCTCCAGAGCCCAAGCGCAAGCTAATGCTTCTCTTTCTATAATTGGATATTTACTTTCCGTAGGCGATAACGACCTGAACGCAAACAGAATTATTTTCTCACAACCATCCACGCATTTCTACGATAAAACCGCTCCCAACCCTTTGTCACTTGCACCGGTCATCAAATAACATTCTAAATTGGAGTCAAAACTACTCAACGCACCCACCTTTTCTAAATCTGATTTGACTTAAAACTCTGTTGCCCACTCAGCAGTCCACTCAAATTTTGTATTCTTTTTCAATAACGAACGTATGCTATATACTTTACTAGCAAAATGTGGGATGAACTTTGCACAGTGGTCAGCCATACCCAAAAATAACCTTACTTCATCTTTACTAGTTGGAGCAGGTGAATCCACAATAGAATTAACCAATGATTGTTTGGGTTTTACACCATCTTCACTTATTGCATGTCCCAAATAAGACACGCACCTCTGTGCAAGCTTGCACTTTATAAGCTCCACGGGCAAACTAACCTCTTGCAACACATCCAAAACTTCCTTCAACTTGCAATCATGTTCTTCCTTGCACCTGGCAGAGACTAAAATGTTGTCCTGAAATAAACTTACTCTACTCATTTTGCCCAAACAGTCTATGCATCAACACTGAAACACTGCAGCCGCCGATGCAAGGCCAAAAGACATACGTTTAAATTGGTAACAACAATACGGCGTTATAAAAGCTGTACGTTTCCTTGACTCGGGCGTATCACTTGGTGGTATGCCGCCGAAAGATCAATGGTGGAGCACCAAGTAGCTCCCTTAAGAGACGACACCATCTCATTGATCTTAGGCAACAAGAACCTTTCGATGACGATATTGTTATTCAGGTGGCCCAAGTTGATGCATAAACACATGTTTTCATTGCTCTTGCGTGCTACCACCACCGGAGAAATCCATTCAGAACTTTCCACCTCTTCAATCACATCCTTTTCATTCAAGCCTTCTAACTTTTGCCACTTCATCTCTTATTAACATGGGAATTGATCTTACTTTGTGCACTTTGGGTTCTACATCCTTTTTGAGTACAATAGTATGCTCGAACCATTAAAGAGCTCCAATTTTTCCCCCAAAAAACCATAGGAACAATTTTAATCATAACATCTTGAAGTCTACTAGTATCATCCACAATGAGTACCTTCTCCTCGCTATTAGGGTCTAAAATGATGTGCAAATTCTTCTGATCCATCCAACCTAGTACTGCTGGACCTAGTTTAGCCACGTAAAGCTTCCCTCTTGCTGACCTCCCTTTGAATAAGAATGTCAACCACCTGAAACCTAGCATATTGATATTCTCACCAGTGAAACTAACAGGGTTAACATCAGTGGAAAACAATTGCTGTCCCAATTTTCTTTATGAACTTTTCTTTCCAAATTTCTTCATTTATTATAGTACAAGGTGACCTGAGTCCGCAAACATCTTAACAGATACACCCCCTCTAGATATGTCAAGCACAGGCTTCCCTTTCACAGAGTTATCAGAGCCATTTAGCACAAAATTCCCTTGCAAGCTCTTCACACATTACCAGTTAGAATTCTCATTTTCTACCTCACTATCTGTAAGGCTCTCCTCATCCCACACTCATTTAACATTGCCTTTCCTTCTCCTACAAACTTTACTAAAGTGTCCAATTAATCCACAAATACTGCATTTCTTTTTGGCCGCAGGACAATATTTGGTGAACGCCAAATGTTATTTGCTGTCACAACGATAACACCTTCTTAACTCAGGTTTCTTCTCCTTCCAGGTGCTTCTCTGCAGTTGACTTTGACCACGGGCCATGCTCTGTTGATTTAGACCTCTGCCAGTGCTTTGTACTTATAAACTCCCCCTGTATGCTGGTCAGACTAAGTTCAGTGGCACATCTCCCTGACATTTCCACCTTTCTTACAATAAATACATCTTCCAATGGTGTATCCCCATTGACACAAACGCTCTGGATCGTCAAATTATTACTGTACATGATTAACTGATCGCGTATTAAGTCATCGTGTAAACACCGAATTTGGAATAGATAGCTAATTTTTTTACGATCATTAATGTGCTTATCCACAAGTTCTCCTTTGTTCTGTTTCCTTTGAATGAATTTGCATTGTACAACACCAATGCAAACTTTCGGGACGTAGTATTTATCTAGGTCTTTCATTGCTGCTTCAAAAACATTTACTTCCTCACTAGTGGTCCTCTTGGGAATGAGAGTATATGCCTTTAACCCCACAGGCCCCAGAGAACGTAATAAAAGTTGTTTCATTTGATCTACCTTCTTCTTACCAGCCTCATCCACAGCCTTGATGCAATTTACAAAATAATCCTTCCATTCTAACCATTTCATTGCCGGCTGTGGTCCTGCTGCCCAAAATGCATGTGGGGGGCTGATAGTAAAACTCTGCAGAGCCATGACTTTCTCAACCTCTTGATCTCCTTGTTCCATGCAATTCCTTAAGTAATAAGGGCTTTTTTTTTATAAACTGTTATCTCCTGAAATAATATCGTGCAAGGATTATACAATACACTCCCTTGAAGAGAGGTACTTGCAACCCAGAAATCTGTACCTGCACCAGTCTATGCAGAACAAGAACTATGATAGTCGTACTTGGCATGAATATCGTAAGATAGACAAAAAGAAAAGAAAAAAAATAACCACCCCGACTTTCCCATCTGTTCTAAGTCATGACCAGCACTCGACTCTTGAATTTCAATCTAATAAATTGCCGCTGACGGTAGCCACAAGTTAATAAAGTTGCTCCTGTTGTCCCCTGACATACTTGATTCAGGTGAAAATCAGCAATTGCCAAAACGGCCGTCACGCAACATGACCTTGCGGGATGGTGTAATACGCTCAACTCTACCCTGCAATAATCTGCTCACATCACACAGCAGAATGGACGTACCTCGCTCAGGGCTGAGAACACTGCTGCCGCTCGAAAAATGCGTCCGATGGCAGTTGCCCAACGGCTTCACAAATCCTCCTCTAGTAAGCCTTTCTTACTGTACCTCTTTATGGCAATCTATTGCAATCGCGTAGCTACGGTCGATGAGGAGTCAAGTAATCTTCGTAGATTCATGCAGAAATCCAATTCGTCTGAATACAATTAAGTGAAAAGAAGAAAATAAAAGTCCTTTTTTTATCCAAATTCTTCTTCGTGCTTACTGCATGGATTACATCGTAGTCGTCAAAAATTGTTATGCACGAGAGAACTCCAGAATTGTGTCCAAAAGTAACTTTATTAGCTGGTTAACAAGGAACAGGCAAGAGTTAGGCGATACGGCTTCAACTACAAGACATCCGTTAATCACTCAAGGCCTGGACTGGAACCAGTGATAGAATACAACATAAATTCTATGCCACGCTCCAATGACATAACAGGCCACTTTTTAAAGGACTATGAATATATCAAAGAAAACAAAATTTCCTAGATCTCTAAAAGTTTTCAATTCTATTTACGACACGAAGACAGAGCTTATTCTATCCAGTACTTCAGCGTTTTTAAAGCTACCTATGGTATCAGTCACCCATACTTTAGAATTACAGGCAGCATACATTAGACGTTTTTAGGTCTCGCCTAGGTAGCGCGCATTCGTAGCTCTAGGAGGGGCTTTAGCCATCGGTCTTCACTTTTCAAGCACTTCACTCGTGGCGGCATCCACCTTGCGGGAGCAAGCAGCGGCGCGCCACAAGCACGAGTGCAGTGCTTGAAAAGTGAAGAATGTGCGCACACGCACCACTCCCGGTGTTTGTTCGTGTGTGTGTGTTTTCTCTCTCTCTCTCTCTCTCTCTTCTCTCTCTCTTCTCTCTCTCTTCTCTCTCTCTTCTCTCTCCCACCCTCCCACCCACCCTCCCCCCCCCGGGCATCTCCAGGGCTGTCTCATGCAACTGACAGAATTTGGGGAGACATATGTGTCTTGCACACAGTTGGCCTCTTTACTCCTCTCTCATGTCTGCCCTAAAATGGATGGACACGTTGGCAGAGACTCTGTGCGATTGCATTGACTTTGCGACTGTTTGCTTTGGAAAATAACACATACCTCTGCATTTTTGTTTGATTTTACCTATTCCATTCCCCATTCTGCCTGAGCGCTCTGAGCTTTGCATCCGGCGCTTGGATAGTAAATCTATACCTGTAATAGCGCTTTGTGTGCCAAGTGCTGGTCGCCACCGCAGAGCTATTGTTTCTTTGCTGAAATCCGATGTCCTCCTATGGATTTTCTGGAAATAAATTACCTTTCCGGTCTTGCTCTCTGTACTCAGCCCTGGAGGCAAAGGGTGGGCTCGTTTCACGTATAAAGTGATGCACCACCTGACCCTCCAGAGTCCAGGTGCACGAACCATGAGTGATACGGAAACACCTGCAGACACCATTTTAAAGATCTTAGTAAACTCTCTTATTTATAAGGGTTGTGTCTGCAGCTGGCTCTCGGTGGCTGCAGAAGTAGCTGTAAAGGAACGTTCATTCATTAACCGTCCCTGCGGATTTATTGCTATCAAGTGGTGATGTCCTGTTCGCATCTCAGTGCAGGGGTCGGCCCACCCTCTTTGAGGGAGGAGAAATTATCGTATGATAACTAACTCCTGATGTTTTTATGTGGAGTGGACGTGGAACGGAACACTTACTAGGAATCAGTGAGTACATTTGCAGAAGAAAAAAAAAATAGTCTCCTTGTAAAATGACAGAGCACATGAGTCTAGGAGCGATCGTGGGATAACCCTGCCCTCTAGTGGACGAAGTGCAGAACATGCCTATGGTTTGAGATCTCTGCTCGCTCGTGATTTAAGGCACGTTACGTGTTCGACTAAATTGACTTGTACATTACATAGAATGACACCAGAGATAAATATGCTTTACGTGGATTAGTGTAGGGCAGGTGAAAGGGCATTTTGTTGTGACAAGGCTTTCCATTTCCTTAAACACAGGTCATGTTCAAGCTGGCTAGAAATGTAATAGCGATACCAAAGGGGATGATGGATGGAGCGTTTGGGCAAATCCAACACTCACCCCCAGTCAACTGATCTGGGTTTAATCCATCATTCTTTAACTCACTCCACCACCCCAGTTCAGACATGGCCATATGCAAATCAGTCTGACCCTGTGCCTCAAGGGAACAGTCCAGCCCGAACTGCCAAGCCATGTCTTCCCTGGACCAGAAACAAGCATCCTGGGACCGATTTCAGGTTCATAACCCTCATCAGCCAGGCTATCTTGAATCCAGTGGCAAAGTGAGTAAGGGACCCACGTCTGGGCATACCCTGACAACTTAGGGCGAACAAAGCGATACCAAAGGGAATGAGGGACGGAAGCAAAAAAAGGATGGATTTAGGCCCAGATCTCTGTACTGGGGAGAATGTATGACATTGTTCTGCATTCTGTCCATCAACTGTTGTTTTTGTAGAAATGTAATAGAGCATAAAATTGGAAAAAAACAAAGGTTAAAGGATCATTTAGGTTTTAAGAGCAGGAAGCACTCACTGTGGGCAAGAAACTCATGGCACGTACAAGACGGGCAAGCTGCCGAAAAACCGTAAACCCAAATGCAGACAAAGGATTTAAATGTACCCTGTCAAAGGACAGTCAGTGAGGTGTTTTACTAGTAGTTCCATTATTCATATTTCACATTCAAATTATAATTGTCCTATCGCATATTCCTACCCTTTTGAGATAAACTAGCAAGGAATGTCTTTGAAAAAAACAATATAACATGACAATATGACTCCAGGTCATCGGGGACATTAAAGTATTCCCTTCAAATGTCGTTTTTTTCTGGCGTGATGGTCCAATTTGTTTGTTTGAATTTGTCCAAATCTACAAATCCTAGAATGCATTTGTATGTCATAGGAAAGCCTAGCTAGGCCTGTTCATGATGACAGTCATCTAGTATACTTATTTCAATGTAATTTCAGGGCAGGAGCATAAAAACAATATTTCATTTTCCATATTTTGTTTCAGAAACAGTGATTCCTGCCAAGCATTGGCATAGCCAATAGGTCTTGCCTTTGGGAATTTATAAGTGTTTAGTTATGCAGTACAATATCCTTGGTGCAACATAAACTGTTGCATGGCTAAACACTTACAAGGTACCAAAGGAGAGACCTATCGGCTATGCCAATGCTTGTTACTGTTTATGTGGTAATGTGATTTTAAGTAAAACTATTTTAAATAAGATACTTTATTTATAATGCAATTACTTTTAACAAGCAATAATAAGTTGTTTTTCACCCACTGCGGCTGTTCGCGCAGAAGCTAGGAAGTGACGTGTTACGGCTGTCTTTATTCTCATAGACCTATTGCGATTTGTTATCTGTGAGATTTTTTCATGGAAACGTTTATTTTTGTTTAAAGTTATTGGCGGCGGAGAATGCAAAAAAAAATAAACAAAAGGAGGCATAGTCTACCACTCTATGCCCTTTCTAGAATTGAAAACTTCAGACTCGAAAGCAGGGAAAGTTTACATTCCATTCACATAGTACTTCTGTAGCACCTATGGATGCCACCTGTACTGTATTTTTATATCGAGGTCGGTAAAATTATTTGGATAAAAGCTAAATCGTGTATTTTTGACTAATTAAACACAAAAGCAAACAAATAAATCCAATTAAACGTATTCGACGGTTGTTTAAATCGTTTCAGAATGATTATTAAAACAAATCGAGGGATAATTGACATGCCAATCTTAGATAAATTCTGACAAGTACTAGTCTTAGTCCATACAAATGGAATACATACAACACAGATTGACCGTTCAGATCTTTCTTCACTCCACCCGTGAGCCTCTTGGTGTCGGTCAGCCAGGGGTCCCACCCCGCTAACGTTACCAGGGAAACAACTAGATCATACTTCTTGCAAGTAGGTCCTTGGCTTCAACTGTTAAACGTTTCCCATTCCCGCTTACCTGTCTTTGTTTTCACACAACATCCTGCCCAGCCGAGGAGGGTGGGAGACGAGGAATGGGGCAAAGACCTAGCTCCTGGGGGTTTCGATAATGCCACTGATGCTCCCGCGTGCGAAGTAACAAGGAAGTGGGCACAGGGATCTTCCGACAGAGACTAAGCCGGCAGTCGCTGAAGTTCTGGGGCCTCGATGTGCGGGCTCCGCTATCGGGGTGATTTTATAGCAAGGCCCGGAGGCCAATATTATGCATACCTTCTCTACGGAACAGATACTTAGAAACAGGCAATGACTCGAGAAGTTATATATACGGACGATGACCAAATAAAATGAGTTGAACAGTGAAACACACTGCAAGACAGTATATAGCGGGGATTTCGCTATTCTGAGACGGTATTAGGCCCACGCACAGTCAGTCGCCATCTCATAGGAGAACTCACCATCTACCCACAAAGCACCACGGGAGCAACGAGAAATGAAGGCAAGAAAGTAGGAGAAACTGGCCTAGAGCAGGCCACACCCACTGTTGCAACCAAATCACTGCACCAATGAAAGACTACGCACCGCCATACCTCCGACAGATCGTCTCATCTATTGTCGCGCATTGTTGACATGGCAAGAGACGACTGAAAGACATTCAAACATCTTCGGCTATAGCCACGCCCCCTACATCAAAACGTTCTCCCCGGCCAAGGCAAATCACCAGGATCTGACTCACGTATTTAACCACGCACTGTAATAAGATGAAATAATTGTAAGTGGCCGAGGTGTAGTGGCTAATTAATATTAAGCCACTGCCATGACCACACAGGCCCGTAGTTCTTACCTAGCCAGCGAGATCCGGTGGGGACACCGCTTCGAATGGATAGCGTTGCTTGCAGAAAATAAGCGAGCCTGGCCATATCTTGAAATTGGCTTTGGGTATCCTAGGTGATTCACGAAATCACTTCACCTCCATGCTGTGACACAACTAGATCTTGTCATCGAAAAGGCGTAACTCACCAGAGCATTTGAGCAGGCAGGTCTTTGAAGAACTAGAGTACGGAGTCCTACTGCTGCACTGAAAGAAAAAAAATCTTTATTGTCCCCCCAAACGGAAAACAAACGTGGTTGGGGAATGTTGGAAGAAGCAGCACTACTGGGTGAAACCGTAAGATAGCGTGGCTAAAGTGCAGAGCTCCGGTGGAAACACAATATGGCGGCACGCTTCTTGACGCTGCCCCGGGTGGCTCACGGTGTGTCAGTGCACACAGGCGTCCAGGAGCAGCTCTGATCGTCATGGAAGCAGAAACGCCTCGCGAGGAGATGCAGGTGAGCTCGAGCGCACTGAGTATAGCTCGTGCTAAATTTAAACTGAGACGGCGGTTTAACTGCCTTAGGGTGCTCCACAGCGATACGTAGAAACAAAACAACTAAACAAAGTACTAACGGTCAACGCTGGGAAAACCCAAAAATGATTCCAAAAGACCCCAAGGGTTGAAAGTGAGCCGAAGGTTCTCATAAAACGAAGTGCCCAAACTGCATACACAGACAAACTGCTCATCCGGGTGCTAAACCACAGCAAACAAAATTAGGCAGTCTCACTCCTCGAATCGATCAACAGCACTTGTACTAGGATGTACAGGGGATACGTTTTCAGATGAATAAAAGTTCCTTTTACCTCTAGTAGGTGGCAGCGGCCATCCATTCACTCCCACATGCGACAAATAAATTACACGGCCCTCTGACCTGTCAAAACGTGGAGATCGTTTTCATGCTTGCCAGTTCTCTCTACCAGTTGAACTCTCCTTAGAGCTCCGGTTTTCCATATCTATTGAACTCTCCTCAGATAGCTCTCATACCGATCCTGGTTTGACGGAAGAGCGACCGATAACCCAGGAACTAGCAGGCGCAGGTCCGGTAGCTATAAAAATCCAAAGGCAGGAACCGGCAAACTGTAAGTGAGGAAGGTAGCAGAAGAGCCTCGAGTCCTGACACACTTCAGCGGGCGACCGATGGTGGTCACTGGTGGGGCCCCTGGTGTCAGGTTCTTAAGTACGTAGATTACTGTTTCAAGATAGGTGCTTTACCTTAGGTAATTTCAGTTTTCTGTTTAACCATCTGTTAAGGCAGCACAGGCAGGTTCTTCCGGATCGTCGCAAGATGTAATAAGATGAAATAATTGGAAGTAGCCGAGGTGTAGCATACGAAGAATGCTTTATTAATCAGAAAATAAGTATCAAGGGGGGCCCCACCAGGAGCAGCCCACTTGCTGCTCAACCCGTCCTCAACTGATCCTCACCCTCAGGCATTCCAACACTCCATTCTAACCACGCACCAACATTCCACTCTGGCTGAGCAGCCAGACCTACAATACTAGTCTACTACACGCACGTTTTCGCAACTCATCACGGGGGGCCGCTTTGGAAACGCTACTCTTAAGGTACACTAAACTCATGGAGAGCCTGAAGCAAGTCAAAACCCCCCCCCCCCCGCGCTCTGTTCTCTGTTTTTAATTTAATTGATACTGCTAGGTATTTAGGTTCTGCTGTATAGTTGTTTAATCTGAGTGTAAAGAGGGATCTTATCCGAGAAGCCCTTGAAACAAACCGGACAATGAACCCCGTAAGGTTAAAAGTAAAAAAAACTTCTAGCATTTACTTCTGGCCTCCTCCTTCTCTGCCTGAAAGAAATGGGCTAAAGTATGCTAGTTTAAGGACTTCATATACACAAAATCCGGACAGGCCAGAGATACTATGATCACTGTTGGACTTGGCCCTTGTTGCAGGGTCATCCCTAAACTTTTTGCCTTCCTCCTGTATTTTTTCTGACCTGGTGTTGGCTGTTTTATGACTCTGGGCACCTTACCACTGCTGATCAGTGCTAAGGTGCATATGCTCTCCCTATGGTAAAATGTATATATTGATTGACTTCCATGTTTGGCTTATTTGGTTTACTATCAGTCCCTAGTAGAGTGCACCAGGGGTGCCAAGGGCTTGTATATCCAGAGGCTGCTAGTGGGCTTGCAGCACTGGTTGTGCCACCCACAGAAGCAGCCTGGTAAAATGTATCTAAGGTCTGCCATTGCAGAACCTGCATGCGGTCTGGTACTGTCATGCTGACTGGGCAAGTGTCCCCACTTGCCAGTCCCTAAACCTTCCCTTACCTTCATGTTAGTCACCCCTATGGTAGGCCCTAGGGCAGGGTGCATTGTAAGGATAAGGTAGGACATGCCCTGAGGTGTGTGGCATGTCCTAATAGTGAATTACAGCCATTTTCGTTTTTCACTATTGTAAGGCTACCTGCTCTCCATAGGCCAGAATGGGCTGCTAGATTATAACACTCTATAATCCTAGCAGGCTCCGGAAGCATGGTAGAAATTCATGTTTAGTATGCCTGAACTCAGAATAATAAAATACATCTTTTAGCAAAGGTTATTTTAATATCCTGGGTTTGCAAATGCTACTTTTAGAAAGTTAGCCTTTGCGTGCCTAACCATTTCAGTCCGCCTCTGGAGGGGAGGGCTATCTTCTTTGTGTGTAGCTTGAGTGACAGGGCTGGGAAGTTCCAGGAAACAGGCTGGGGCTACCAGGTGATGAATAGAGAGATTACACCAGGATGGGTGGGAGGAGTGCACCTTGACTCTGAATAGGGCAGTGATCTGCCACCACAATGCTAGCTCCACCCCCTGGGGAGCATCTGATGTCTCTGCCCTGCCTGCTGAAAGAAGAAGCCAGAGTCCCAATCACAAAGTGCTCCTCACTGAAAAGAACTGGACTGGGATTATGCAAAGGCCCCCCTGGCCTGTAAAGACAAAGGAAACTTGGTATAAATGTAGGAGCCCTGCGCCTAAGAAATCAGATCCTGATTGAACCACGAAGAAACTCTGCCTGACTAGAAGGACCTGGAAGAAGCTGAAGGAGGAGTAACTTTCCCTGACCTGGGGGATTGGCCTACAGTTGGTGCCTTGCTGAGAAAGGAGAGGAAAAGACTGAAAGAGACTTTGCACTTTGTTTTTCAACAATCTCCAAGGCCTTGGAAGAAGAGCTTGCCCCCTGAACTGAGTCCCAGGACCATTGGACACATCTGCCTCCCAAAATTGAGTTGCCTGGACAATTTTTGCTTGTTTCCCGCTGGATTTGGCCCCAGTACGACTCGTACCCCAGCCGCCGCGAAGCCGTTTTTTTGCCGCCCGGCACCGTGTGTCTACGCTGAACCAAAAGCGTTAGTACGCACCGTATCCCTCCTGGCCGCATCGCACCTAACCTTCCCCGCCGATTCGAGTCGTACAGCCCTGGCTGCCGAACCCTGTACGCCGGACCCAAGCTTCATAGTCCTGCAGGTACGGTCCGTACGCTGCTAACGTACTGCACCGTGCCGCACTCAGAGCCGAGAAGCCGCATCACGCTGATCCTCCCCGTACGCTGTACGGCGCCGAGATGTGTCGCCGCCTATCCGCACCGAAGGTACGGCTCGAACGCCACGGACTCTGCAAGCTGATCCGGGCCATCCGCACGTATCCCTGAAGGTCCCGTACCGACGCCGCGACCCGACCAGCATCTGAATACGCTGCCGAACTACGACCCGGACCCATCAACTTGTCCCGCATTGTCCGTTGCGGACCCCACGAACTTAAGGTACTTTGCTCTGTTCGCACCGCAGCGTGCATGTTACGGACCCCGGAGTCCGCACCGATTGTTTGACTCGTACTTTCCTTGTGTTTAATGCGGACGAGTCGCACACCCAGGTACGAACCGTACAAAGCCTGAAAAGCAGCAGAATTGACTAAAAGAAGCCTATTTTTGTATTTTAAGCCTTTTTACAAGAACCTTGAACTTTAAAATAATACTGTAGTCATTTTATTCGTTATTCTGGTCTTGTGCTAAGCCTTATATAAAGAGAACTATTTTTGATACAACCTTGACTGGTGTCCATTTGTGGTGTGTCATTGTATTACTGTATGTGTTCACAAATGCTTAACCTATGACGCCCTGAGAATAGTCTTGACTGCTTGCGCCACACTACCTAAAGGGTGAGCAGGGGTTATTTGAAAGGGTGATCCCCTTATCCTGACTTAGAATTGAGAGTCCCTGCTTGTCGCAAGTGCATACCTGTGCCAACTAGAGATTCCCAATTCTAACAATCACTGACAGCGTTTAGTCCTACTTCTGTGTCTGGCCTGTCCCGATTTTTTCTTCTCAAAATCTGGTTACCCTACCTACAGCTCCCTCTTTGCTGAAGTCCAATGCAACAGTTAAACAGTCAGAGACCCTGCAACGACATGAACCTATATCAACTGGCAAAAATTGACCATCAGCCTCAACAGGAGCCCAACTCATCGAACTCGGTTCTCAGGACCCCAAAGATCTGCAACAGCAGGGAGAAGATCATCCTATCATCCTCTGATGAACTCTGGAAACAGCGAGGCACATTCCGAAACTTCCAGAATGCCGTCGAAAGACAAATCACTTGTTCTCATTGCTTAACAAGGGAGATAAAAACACCAAACCCATAGACACCGGTCCGTAATGGACATATCAGAATAAATACACATCTTCATTTGGGGGGTGGGAGGGACATCAATACATATGAAACAATCAAATGCACATGTAAGCACAACTGTATGCAAGTGAATTCGTGAGATAATCCTCACCTCCTTAATAGAATTGAAAATTCTTATTGCGTATACTAAAATAATTTTATTCTATGTCACGACCGGAGGCTTTGATTATGCTTGTTTAAAGCTGAGCTACCACCACAGAAGCAACATCCACAATAGGCTTATAATAAAATGATTTAAACAGAGATTCTGACTACCAACCTGCCGCCCTTAGAATATCATCTAAGCGAAAACCCAAAGCAAAAGATTTAGAATCCATTGCCCCTCTAGCGGAGTGGGAGCCAAACACAGATGTATCAATGCCAGCTTCACTAAGAAGCCAGCACATCCATCTGGCCAGAGTGGCAGATGCCACAGGGCAAAAAGGCTTTTATAAGGTAATCAACAATTGAGCCCTCATATCTGTACGAAATTCAGCAGTACTCACCTCATACGCTTTCAAACGTTGTGCCACGCAAAGTTTAGAATTATCCGGAAAAGCTGGTGCTGACCTGGAATAACATTTGGTCCATTGCAAAACAGACAAGCATTTACAATGCAATAGGTCACGCATTTACGCGAGTTTGAGCTATTGACATTACAAATGACAATGCCTTTTATTTTTGTTTTCGTTTTTTAAACATAAATAAAAGGCATTGCCATTTACAATGCCAATAGCTTAAACTTGCGTAAATGCGAGACCTATTGCATTGTAAATGCTTGTTTTAAATTTTGTGAAACTTGACATTTTCCTGAAAATATACTTTAATGTACTAACACATAAAATATCATAAGTATATATTTACCACAAAAGGAACTACAGGAAAAAATGAAAAATTAATTACCCTGGAGCAATTGACCACAACACTACAAAACTGATGTCACCGCTGTTTGAGCCAGCAATTGAAGAATATACTAAGGAGTGTGGTACCAGGAAACTCGAGTTCTAATACTGGATTTTCAAATTGACAAAAATGTGCGATTCTTGCCCGATTGGGCTACTGCTAAGGAGAAAACGTAAAAACGAACAAGAATATTTGAGCGACTGGAAGATCCCAAAAGTTTATTCTATTTTTCGTGCTTGCTAAGCGGGTGGAGATATGTGCTAGACAGGAATTTGTGTAAAGGCGGACTGAGGGTTATTGTTCCACCCGAATGCCTCTGCTTGAATGGTTTATACAAAAGGTACTGTACAAATTCAGAAATAGAGCAGGGTTTCTGGTGGCCAAAAGACATGACAGGCTGTTGGGATTTTGTTTCCGTTCAATTCGTGACCTTTCACAGCCCTGCTGTGACTAATCCACAATGTGCTTTCGGCCCACAACTTCCAGAACCTTCCTACTCTTGGATGACAGGGTAGTGACGTCTCGTGTGGCGTGCCTGTGAGGTCAGTATCCCTCACACACAACTCGAAGGGCATTTTAGCTCCGTGACTGTGAGGCACACGACCTTACGCCTGACTACATCATGTCAGCATTTCTTGCTAGATTAATGTCTCCGAAGAAGGTCATCAGAAAAGGGGCCAAAGCGCATGGTCACGTGCTTGTGCGTAGACATTGCCAGAGTCTTGATTTGAAAATGTCAGAATAAAAAATTAGCTAGCATTCGCGCCAAGAATTTTCAATTCTATTAAGGACACGGAGGCGAGGATTATGCTTCTCTTTCATTTACTGCAAACCAACAGCAGCCAATGAGAATCATGATAACAGTATAACATAACATTCCCAGAATGCTTATGGTAGGAAAATAACAACCATAGAGACTAGCTCTATATAATAGTCAGCCAAACCGGAACACTTCCTCTTTTATTGCCCAACGAGCAGAGTCCAAGTCCATCAGTATGAATTCGATAACCACAGTGAAACATCCAAACCGCTCCAAAAGGCTGGAAACCCCAGGAAACGTAGAACTGGCAAGTGAAGAACATAGAACGCACTCTTCAGAGGATCACCATCTGGTCTAATCTCCTTTCTGATCAGCGCCTGAAACAGAAATATCATACTCGTAATAATTGTCATTGACTGATAAATCAGGGTGGGTAACATGACATCATGAATCATCACCAATATTCATTTGTCCCTGGGCGGGATAATCCTCGCCTCCGTGTCCTTAATAGAATTGAAAATTCTTGGCCCGAATGCTAGCTAATTTTTTATTCTATTACAGGAACGGAGGCTTCAGATTATGCTAGTTTAACGCTTATGTAGTACCACAGAGGCTACATCGCCCACAGGCTTATAATAAAACTGCTTGAAAGTAGAGCTGGAAGACCAGTCGGCCGCTTTCATAATATCGTGTATACTGGTACCCAGCATGAATGACTTGGAGGCCATAGCACCTCTGACCGAATGTGCCCCAAACACATTAACATCAATGCCTGCTTCTGACATAACAAATCTCAGCCATCTGGCAATAGTAGCGGAAGTCACCGGTTTAAACGGTTTCTGTAAGGCAATAAGCAACCTGGAAGAACCAGAAGGGCGAATCGATCGTGTACAATCTTCATATACCTTAAGACATTTGACCACACAAAGTTTCTCATTCAAGGGAAAAGTATTGTAATCTATAGACCTGGAAAAAGTTTTAGTGCGAGCAGTGATAACAAATGACAGTCCTTCAGGAGAAAAAATCCTACCCTCCAAATCAAGCACTTTAACATCGGACACCCTGCGACATGAAGATAAACATAACAACATGGCAAGCTTAGCTGACAATTGTTTACGAGACAATAATTCATTATTAGGCCATGCATCAAACAGAGTCAAAACCTTTGAAACATCCCACAAAGAAGTATACTTAGCCTTAGGTGGATTGGAAACGCAAATTCCTTTCAGAAGCTTACATGCCACCGTTGCATGCCTACCGGCCGGCCATCTAGCTGTGAATGCCCTGCTGAAATGGCAGAACAAAAATTATTCACTGATCTGTATGATAGACCCTCGGCGGCTTTTTGAGATAGAAAATTCAATATGTGAGAGAGGTCTGCTTCCACGGGATCCAGATGTCTCTCCAAGCACCAACCCAACCAGGCCTTCCAGGCCGATCCGTATCTCTTTCTGGTAGAAGGGGCCCAAGCTTGTTGAATAAAGGTGGAAGTTTGTTCCGAAATTCCCGGCAACGACCACTGTTGCCGGAAAGCCTCCAGGCCATCAGGGACAGCTGCCCCGCTAGAACTAGCGGATGGAGCTCTCACTGAGGGTCCTGGAGAATCTGAGGGAAGCAAGGGAGGCAGAGCGGGCAGTCGCACGCCATCTCTAGGAGAACTGGGAACCACGGCTGCGACTTCCATATTGGAGTAATCAGCACAATCTCCGCTCCCTGCCAGGAAACTTGATTCGCCACCCTGGGAATCAGGAGAAAGGAAGGAAACGCGTAATGGAGGTTCAGAGACCAATCCTGAGTGAATGCATCTGTTGCTTTCGCCAAGGGATCCGGCCTCCAGCTGAAGAACGCTTCGAGCTCACAGTTTAGTCTGGAGGCAAAAAGATCCGTGTGGAAGGGGCCCCACAGCGCTTGGATCTGATGGAACAGGGATGGATGGAGTTTCCAATCGCTGTAATCCTTCAAGTGGCGTGATTGCCAATCCGCCACCGCATTGTCTCGCCCCGGAAGGTACTCCGCAATGACCGATATCTGATGCGCTAGGCAATAATGCCAAAAGTCTTTGGCTATCTCCGCCAACATCGGGGACCTGGTACCCCCCAGCTTGTTGATATAGCGTACAGCTGAAATGTTGTCCATTCTCAACAGAATACAGCAAGAAACCTTCCTGGGGGAGAGGGTGCGAATCGCAAACGAACCCGCCAGGAGTTCGAGACAATTGATATGAAGCTCCAACTCCTGGCGAGACCATCCGCCCCCCGTCGTGACCTCCACGCAGCGGGCTCCCCAGCCCGACCTGCTGGCATCCGACTCTATGACCACCTCGGGCGAGATTCGAAGATCGCCCGACCGTTCCATGCCTCCACATGGGTCAACCACCATTGGATTTCTACTCGGGCTTCCTCCGAGAGCGGGACAAGGTCTGAATAGGAGAGGCCCTTCTGGAGGTGTCTGATCTTCAAACGCTGTAAAGTGCGATAGTGTAGAGGGCCCGGGAAGATAGCCTGAATGGATGATGCCAGCAGGCCCACCAGGCGAGCGATCTCCCTCAGAGACATTACCCGCCGGTCCAGAACCTTTCTCAATTCCTTCTTCAGGTCCCTGATTTTGTGTTTGGGCAGAAGCAACTGCGCAGACTGCGTGTTGACCACAAATCCCAGGAATTCCAGAGATTGCGTCGGAGTGAGGACTGACTTCTCCCTGTTAACTACAAAGCCCAGACTCTCTAACAGTGACATCGCCAGCTGTAGGTGAAGAGATGCTATGTGCGCTGAAGGAGCCATAATCAGAATATCGTCGAGATAGATTATAAGACGTATGCCCTGCTCCCTGAGATGTGCTACCACTGGCTTCAGGAGTTTGGTAAAACACCATGGAGCCGAGGAAAGACCAAAAGGAAGGACCAAATATTCCAGGCGCCTGCCGCGCCACTGAAACTGTAGAAATCTGCGATGGGTGGGAAAAATGGGCACTGTAAGGTAAGCAGCCTTGAGATCGAGGTGGACTAGCCAGTCCCCCCCATCTCAAGAGATCCGCCAGAAGATGGATACCCTCCATCTTGAAATGTCGATAAAGGACAAAGGAGTTGAACCCCTTCAGGTTGAGAACCAGTCGGAATCCCCCACCCCTCTTCTGTACGAGGAACACGGTGCTGCAGAAGCCTAGGGGACCGTCGTCTTCGCAATAGGTCACCGCGTGTTTGCGCAGCAGCTCGTCTAATTCTAGATCTATAAAATGCACGTCTTGTTGGGAAAAAAAATAGGGGTTTGGGAGTCGACTCCTGAAAAGGAGTTTGGTAAAAATCTATGTGAAACCCTTGCACTGTCTGAAGAACCCAAGCGTCCTGAGTAAGGGCCTGCCAATTGTGAAGAAAAAGGCGAATCCGACCCCCCAGAGGAATAACAGACAAAGACACTGGGCTTACCTGCTGTAATTTGAGGACGGGAGTTTCCTCTGTTGCCACCACGGTGGAACCCGAGACGATTGGATCGTCTCGTAGGGTAGAAGGTGCCACCTCTGGTTGAATCCTGAAAGTCTCCGCGGCCTCGGCCATAACCACCTCTCGCGGGACCCTGATGGTACTGGTGGCCTAACGAGCGGCCCCTGCCTCGTCCGGCCCTTCCAAAAAGGCCAGCAGTGGTGAACACCCTTTTGATATTTGACTGGGCTTTATCTAGACTCGTGAATGTCCCTACATACTTGGAGACGTCTTTCACGAAACGGTCTCCGAAGAGTAAGCCTTCCCCCGCCAATTCCGTCAGGTTAGTATCCATGCGCATAAGGAGGGATTTCCTGCGCTCGGCTGAAATGGCGCAATTTGCATTGCCTAGGAAGCATATAGCACGTTGGGTCCAACCTGCCAAAATGTCAGGGTCAATCAGATCCCCAGACTCTTTGGCCTTCAGAGCCATCTCCAAAATTTTAGATAATGGGCCAATAGTATCCAATAACTTATCTTGGCATCCGCGCCAAGCGCGGTCGATGCCCTTCTTAGGGTCCTTCTGAAACTTTTTTAAGAACGCTAACATGTTGGGATCTATGTCCGGAGTCTCCACGACCTTGTCCGGGACATCTGGACGGGGGCATTTTGACCTCAGGCGGTTCCTAACATCCCTATCGAAACTACGCCGTAAATTCTGGTGAATGTAGTCTGCCACCTCCGGAGGAGGCGCCCAATCCGAAGACCTAGGGTGCACTATTTCTTGGGGATTAAAGTCAAAGGGTGTAGAAGGTTGATAGACTGGGGGCGATTGAGAACGCACCCCTGACTTTTTAGATTTTTTCTTCTTGGGTGACAGAGTGTGGCTGGTGGAATCCGTGTCTGTGTCGGCATCAGTATCCGTGACCACCCTGGACGCTGCAGGCAAAGGATTAGGGGCCCCAGAATATGGGTGGTCCCTGGACGCAGGGGGGGGAGAGTGGTGCTTGTTTGTGCATGAGGCCAATTGGAGGATTTAGACTTAGATTTCGATTTACCCCCTGACGAAGTAGACGCCTGTATGGTATCTTGTTGCAACAGTCCATGCCGCTTGGCGAAAGTTTCCAGTTGCGCCGTAATGGGCTTTAATGCCGCAGCCAATGCTTTATTTACGGTCTTCGGGACCGCCACCTCCACCGCCTTAGTGACGGAGTCCTGAACCGAGGCGTCTAAAGCCTGTACAAGGTTGTCCTCGAGGGGGGCATGCTCCTCCTCATAGTACCCATACTCGTCCTCCTCAAAGTAGGCCCAGTCTTCCATGTCCACCCGGGAGAAGGTGGCACGTCAAGACTTCAAAATATATATATAAATATATATATAGGAGTCCCAAAGGGGATCAGTCAAGGGGGAGCCACCCTGGTGCAAATACTCTTGTATAGAGTCTTTATCAAAGCTCCTCAGCAAAGCTGTAATCAGGGCACCCAAAGGGCATAAAAGAGCCTAAAGATACACCAGCCTGCACACAGCTGGGGGCCTGCCACTATTTTACAGCCTGGGAAGGCGTCAATCAAAGGGCACTCTCTCCGGACAACCTGCTGCTCCAACGCGCGAAGAAAGACGCGTGGAGCGAGGAGGAAATCAATTAAGCTTTGTGTAGCCCAAAAGGAGCCCAATTGGGCTACACGACGCGAGGCTCAAGTTTCTTTGCGGGCCCAAATTAGGGGGAGCACCGCCCGCCACCGCAGCGCGGCGAAATACATCGGGGGCAAAAGGAGACAACGATCGGAAGGTGAGGCGCGCTTTAAAGGCGGAACCGCCACCTTCCGATCGGCCGGTATAGCGCACGAGCGTGGAGCGCCGTTACAAGCAGGCGCGCGAATCAATAACGCACAACCAGGCAATGGCAGCAAACAATGCGCAATGAAGGCAATGGCATCAAAGACATGGTCAATAAAAGGCTGCAATATCATTGAAACGCAACTCAGAGACAAAGCAAGATATAGAAGATCGAGCACTTATCTCTGCGTAGGAGCAGCAAAGAAAGAGGAAGTGTTCCGGTTTGGCTGACTGTTATATAGAGCTAGTCTCTATGGTTGTTATTTTCTTACCATAAGCATTCTGGGAATGTTATGTTATACTGTTATCATGGTTCTCATTGGCTGCTGTTGGTTTGCAGTAAATGAAAGAGAAGCATAATCTGAAGCCTCCGGTCCTGTAATAGAATCTCAGCAAAATTTCCTCACAGTGGCTGCTCGTAAATGTTGATGACAGAAGTTCGAAGTTAACAAGAGATGGATGCATTTCCCTATGTAGCACATATTGCAAACCGAATAGACCCCATGTACTTACAATTTCTGCTAGAGAGAGGGCTGATTCAAAGAAAGGGAACACGGTAAGCCCAGGATCACTGGTGGCTGCGGAGATTCAGCCTCATGTCTCCCAGCTTTGCAGTCTGATTCTGAACCATATTTTTTGTGGCTTCAAGACAGGTGAAAGCTGCAGTTAATGGGCGTTCCATCCTTGTGACCAGTAACTCAACACACAACAGGTGTCTCCAGACACAGCAGAGGCACCATAAACTGAACTGCCTTTTCACACTTATTAAAATCATCATCTGACTCCATGTTACTCACGTTATTAACCACAGAAGAATTATAGACGCAGTCTGCCTTGCCAAGGTTAAGTCACGTGATCTGCAAGCTAAACAAACATCTTTGCATCAGGTGAACCCGGAGCCAATCAGCTCTCTTACTGATGCCACAACTTAACCCAAAGCAGCAGAAACACGCTCTATGGACGTCATATCGAAGTCAGTAACTAGTTTTGGCAGTAGGCGATTTGTGTGGAACAGGAAATGTAAAGCTTAGACTCCGAGTCTGATTCTGTGTCCAATTACAGCTCTATAAATAAACAGCCAATTATAGGTGTGTGGCCCAAGACCCAAACACATAACTAACAAGCCCGCGAATGGTGTATGCGCGCCACAGCGAGACATCTGGTTTCAATTATCGCACCCATGTCTGGGCACGATAATTGAAATCACATGGTGGCCATGTGGGTAGCCGCCACCAATAGGCCATGGGCAGAGCAATGCGCCCGTCTTTGGCCAATTGCGTGGGCCAAAACAAAAAGCACACGCACAAGCGTGTGCGATTCTTAGGTTAATTTAAGAAAGCCCTTACATGAAGTCTTCGCCAGAACAGCGCATGCGTGCTGTTACAGGTTCGACCTAAAAAGTAACCCCCTCTGGAGAAAAAAACTGTCCCAGCCAGATTCAGAGCCCTTGTGTCAGACACACGCATACATGAGATCAGACACAAGCATGGTCAATTTGGCTGATCGCTATTTCTGAGAGAGATACTTATTCTCAGGCCAAGAGTACAAAAACCATAGGACTACGTTAATGTTCCACAAAACTGAAAATTTTAGGCTTAGGTGGCTTAGCCATGCGAATACCTCTCAACAATTCACATACTATGGGATGCTTGCCGATCGGTTTACTATCTACTGGTAAATAACCCGCTGAAATAGCAGACCGAAAATTGTTCACAGAGCAGTAGGCCATTCCAGCGGAAGCCAGGGAGGACAAAAAAGGTATGACCAAACTACATTCTGCTTTAAGATCTGCACCTCATTCATGGCACCAATTACACCATCGTCTCCATGCAAACGCATAGCACTTGTGTGTGCCCGAGGACAAGACTTGACAGATGAATGCATTAGCCTCTTGCAAAAGGCCAGGGAGACTCAACCTTTCCCGGAAATTCTCCACATCACCAGAGAGAGGGGCTCCGACAGGATGAGTGGATGTGGAAGGCCCACCAGATCCAGAAGGAGGTTTCAACGGCAGGGGATCAGAATCGGACAGGCACATACCATTCCCAGAAAAATTGGAAACCTTGCTTGCGCTTCAACAGAGGAGTCATTAAGATCAGCTTTGCTTACTGTTGCCTCAACTGCGACAGGTCCTGCCTCCCAGTAACACCTCCGAAAGTGGAATTATTCTCACATATGCAACCAGACTCCTGGAAAGAGCCCTGTGTAGTCCCTTCTGGAAAGGGTTCCTTTTGGCTCTGGGGCGGAAGGGGTAGAAGGTGGGATTGTAAGTGGAATCTTGATTTCCCCCTCTATGCTCCTGATAGAATTCTAGTTGTGGACCTTGGTTATAACCATGGCAGATCGCTCATCCCTAAAGCGTCCGGCCCTGCAAAAAAGGGGACAGAAGACCTTCTTAATAGACCCCCTGCGTCTTATCCAAGTTGTTGTAAGTCGCCAAAAACTTCAAAAAGGGGTTTCCAAATAAGTCTTTGCGCTATGGGGCCCAATTCTGATGACGCAAGCTCTGTGAGCTTTAGGTCGAGTTTGAGGAGGATGGACCGGCGCAGTTCACTGGATATGGCACAGTTGGCATTTCCTAGCTGGAAAATGGCTCCTTGGGCCCAGCCAACGAGGACATCAGGTTCAATGGGAATCGCTGATTCTTAAGTGTAGTAACCTAATGCCAGAATTTTAGTTAGTGGGCCTGATACGTCCAGTAACTTATCTTGGCATCCACGCCAAGCCTGATCAATTCCTTTCTTCGGATCTTTAGAATATATTTTCAGAGATGTCACTAAGGTTGGGTCTTCTTCTGGGGTGTCCGTGACCTTGCCTGAAAAGTCCGGACTGGGGCACTTTGACCTCAGCCAAGCCCTGATCGAATCCCTTGTCCTAGTCGAATCCTGCTCGAATCCCTGCCAGATATGTGCCTGTACATAATCCAATACTTCTTTTTTTTTTTTTTTTGTCCTCATTTATGCGATCTTAATAAATGAAGTGCAATCAGGTCCTCTTGAGTATAGGCGCCCTTGTAGTAGAATTTGAGGCCTTGCTTCAATACCACCGATCTCATAGATCAAGGGTTCTGGGTACTGCAGCTATGAGCCAACAGTTTTGATCGCGGTGTTAAATCATTGGACAACCCTTCCTACCCTACCATCTGAGATTATCCCATAGCTCCCAATGCACGGTGCGTTTGGATACTCCTCTAGCTTTATCCAAAGACCTAAATTTGTGTACCGACCCCACCCATTCGTGAATCATTGGAGGGATGGGTAGTATTCATTTTAAACAAATTTCACGTCTTGCTATCAATATGAGTACAAATAAAAGATGTTTCTGATTTTTTGTTAAATTAATTTTATCACAGTCTAGAATACCCAAAATACCAAATATAACAGAAAAAGGTCTTACCTTAAAGGCCAGATTTAAGCATTTACCAATAAGCTTGCCTACTTCGTTCCAGAACTGGCCAAGTTGAGGGCAAGAAAAAAACATGTGTATATCGTTTGCTTCTTCCTCACCGCATTTTGGGCATTTTTTCTTTAGCTGGGTACTCATTTTGGAAAGCTTCCCCGGGGTCCAATACGACCTATGTAAGGTGAACAAATGATTTTTCCTCAATGGTGCAGAAATAGTAGTGTACCACAAGTGAGTATAAGATACTTGCCAAGCGTGTTGTAGGTCTTCAGCCGGAAAGATCTTCTTCCATTTGTAGTCTGTAAAATCGTAATCCGATTCTTGCTTCTCTACCAGGGACCAGTACCACTTCGCGACTTCTTTCTTTCCCGGGGATTTATGAAGATTATCACCTGTAATTGTAGAGTGTTCTGGTCCGATGACTTGCGATTTAACCCAGTTGGTCAATTGATAGAATTTGAACCTCGAGATTCCATTCATAGTTAGCATCGCCAGATCATCCCATGATTTTAGCATACCGTTTTCTAAGAGATCACCCCATACTGTTATTCCGGATCATTTCAGTGGAAGAGCTAAAGAGTCTTGCAAACATTCGTACCGGGAGAATTCCATATTGGGGCTTGTGAACTGTAGTATGGGTAGTTCCAGATTTTCCTTATATCGGACCAGGTTTTGCATGCTGTTCGCAGTACCTTTTAGTTTTATTTTTTTGAAGAATCTGGGATGACCGAATTTGCATAAACAGTTAGTATAGTTGGTTATTGCTTTCCAGTAGAGTGGATACGAGGCGTGGTCTAAAAAGAGATGTCTTATGTTTTTAAAGTGAAAGGCCCTATAATACATCAAGAGATCTGGACTAGCTATCCCACCTCGATGTTTTTTTTTACTCAGATTTTTCCAGGCTATCCTAGACGTTTTAGATGCCCAGATAAAGGAGTTAAGCTTGCTTTGGATCTTCTTTATTTGCAGTGTGTTAAACTCCAAGGGAATCGCGTTAAAAACAAAGGTAAACTTAGGCAAAATAGTCATTTTTACTACGTTGACTCTCCCTATAAAGGACAGAGATAAGCATGACCATGATTTAAAAAGTCTCCTCATTTCTCTAGTTTTTAACATCAAGTTCCCTTGGGCAATTTTGTCGATATTTTCTCGAATTTGTATCCCTAGATATCGAATTTCCTTCTTAGGGTCATATTGGGAGGAGGGTACATTCCACTGCATGATCTCTGTCTTTTGTTGGTTTATTTTGTACCCAGAGATCTCCCCAAATCTTGTCAGCATATCGTCCATAATGATAGCTGTCTCTGTTAACTTATTTGAATAGACCATCAGGTCATCGGCAAATAGTGCCACTCTCTTCTCCCCTGTCTAGTGCCCCTCTTGATTTGAACACTGTTAGTTGTGGCACCATTTACCAATATTTTCCCAGTCGGGGCCGTATAGATATTTGCTATCGCCTTAGCAAAATGCTGACCTAGGTTATAGTATGTCGGAACCAATCCCTCCAAGAATTGACTCCAGACCTGGATGACGACGCCCCCCCTTCTTTACCTTTTCAGCCACGGGACTGGGAGACCGACGGAACGAGACTGGCAGACTTCCCCAACACAGGTCACTGGCCCCTTAAGACGGAGACGGAATCACCGATGACGAACACCTGGGGGCGTGACCACGGCCCCTCTTCGGCCGATAAGGATTGGCCACCCGGACAGGAAGGCGGAAGTTTCCCGACGGAGGAAGGAGCCGGACGTGTGGAGGAGAAGACGGAGGGAGAGAACGAGAGTAAGCAGACGCCTACAGCGACGAACACCGAGAAGCCAGGAGGCCAACGTTCCTACTCTTCGCCCAGCCACTGCCCTGGAGGGTCGTGGCTCAGCCAGGTATGTCACCGTTTACGGGGCTCGTGGGAGGCGGGAGGGGAGTCCAGTAAGCCGGGGTAGAGAGAGGGAGGCGCCGACTGCGTGTAGCGTAACTTCCCCCTCGAAGCGCTGAACTCCGCAACCCGACCCTGTGGTGACAGACCCCCCCCCCTTTTCCACAAACCCTTGCACTAGACGGCTCGCTGGGTGTTTTCCCTTCACACACTCCCTTTTTATCCCATGCTTGGATAAAACACTAAGACGTGTGTTTTTCTTTTGTTTGCTTTTGAGAAACGAGTCCGAAGGAGGACGTGGGTCTCCTTACCAGACAAGTCGTCCGGAGAAAGGAGTCATATGGTGGAGAAGTCATATCCCCTCTGAAGTCCCTGAGCGGAAGGAGCTTTAACGAGACTGTCCTGATTCCCCGAAGAAACGCCTTGTATATTATTTCATCTGTTCAATAATAAAACACCACCTCCAAAAGCCTACCGTCTGCTGGGTCCATTCCTCTCCCCTCGACATATGGTGGAGAATGCGGGCAGACTAACCTCTTGCATCTCGAGTCCCCATGGATGCCCTTATACAGCATATAGTCGAGGGTCAAAAGAAGCTGGAATGGGCTGTCGAACGCCAGCTGACCTCGGCCCAGGCAGATAGAGACACTTTCAAAGACCTTTTGAAGGCCCAGATGGAGACCTTGTTGAAGGTGGCGGAAGAGTCGGTCCCCGTCCCGGGCCATAGAACCACCAAACCGATATCCGCCCTCCCCACCGTCTCATTACAAAAATACGTACCGGGGGAAGACCCGGATGCCTTCTTATTAAATTTCGAAAGGGCTGCACGGGCCTCGGGCTGGCCAGTCAGTCAATGGCCGTTTTTTCTTGCGCCTCTCCTGACCGGCGAGGCACAAGCGGCGTACCAGGTCGCTAACGCGGGTGGGGTCACACCCTATGAAGACGTTAAAACCCTCATCCTCGACCACTTAGGCATGGACACAGAGGCTTATCGCTTAAGGTTTCGAAAGGAGAAAGGAACTCCTGCAGACACTCCGAAAACCTTATACTACAAACTTAAATCAGCCGCCGAGAAATGGTTAAAACCCGCCGAACGCTTCAAAGACGAATTTATGGGGGCTGTGATTTTGGAGCAGTTTTTAGAAGCACTTCCTTTCTCGACACAACTGTGGTTAAGACAACACGCAAACCTCACTGCAGAACAAGCTGAAGAATTAGCCACAGCCTTCTCACGGGCTCAACCAAGGCCCTCTCCTTGGGAAACGGAAAAACCAAGAAAAGCCATTACCCCGAGAAAACCCCTCCGACCCATCAAAGAACCAGAGAAGATGCGACCCCCGCGAGGCGATCTCCCCCTCAAAGCCCCCCAATGCTTTGATTGTGGGGATTGGGGGTCATATCGCGCGCTTCTGGCCACGAAAGAAAACGGAGGAACCAATGGACGTCAGTTACCTCCCACAAAGTCTCATGTATACGGCCGAGATGGGGACCTCCTTTTATGTAAGTCTCTATCTGAACGGGGTTCCTGTCCAGGGCTTGCTTGACTCTGGTTGTCGCCAATCCGTGGTAAAAGCTTCCTTGGTGAAACCTTCCCAATTCCTCCCGGGTAGAAGGGTTCTAATTCGGTGTGTGCATGGGGATGTCCGTTCCTATCCCATGGCCCGGCTTGAAAGCAAGTGGGCGGGACCTCTCATCAGTGATTGTGGGGGTGTTAGACACCTTACCCGAAAAACTGATCCTCGGCACAGACAATCCCACCTTTCTCTCTTTTTTTCTCCAAACTATAAAAGAGAGGTGCAGCCAATCACCAACAACCCCCGTCTCAGGCGCCCTATTGACCCAAGAACCTTGGTTGACTGATAGGGATTTCCGCTGGGCCCAAAACAACGATGCCTCCCTCTTACATGCATGGTCGGAAGCTCGACAACCCACCAATCCCTCTTATCCCAAGTTTCAAATCTCAAACGACCTGTTATACAGAGTAGCGGGACCCGGAGAACACCCTCAGCTCCTAGTACCTCAGGACTTTCGAGAACAAATACTGTTCTACGCCCACTCCCATCTCCTTGCTGGTCATACGGGAGCGGAGAAAACCACCCAAACCCTCCTACGGTTTTTCTACTGACCTGGTATCTATGCGCAGATCCGAAAATACTGCAGGGAGTGTCCTATATGTCAGAAAGTAAACCCTTACACCCCTCCGCAAGCCCCCCTACAACCCTTACCTATCATAGGTCAACCATTTGAAAGAATAGGGATGGACCTCATTGGACCCCTTCCCCGATCCAGGAAAGGATTTCAGTATGTACTTGTCCTAGTCGATTACTGTACCCGTTTCCCTGATGCCTTCCCCCTCAGAGCCCCCACTACTGCCAATATCACAGACAAACTAGTAGAGTTCTTCTCTAGGGTGGGTTTTCCCCGACAAATCCTAACCGACCAGGGCACCCCCTTTGTATCCAAGTTAATGGCCCAAGTCTGCAAAACCTTAGATGTACGGCACTTAAAAACTTCGGTCTACCACCCCCAGACCGATGGCCTGGTGGAAAGGTACAACGGGACCCTCAAACTCACCTTAAAGAAACTCCTGACTGGGGAGGGAAAGGACTGGGACAGGCTACTTCCCCTTGCTCTTTTTGTGATTCGGGGCCAAGTCCAGAGCAGTTTAGGGTGTTCCTCGTTTGAATTACTGTATGGGCGACAATCCCGGACCTTGTTGGAGATGACTAAGGAAGCCTGGGAAAGGGGACAAAACGACAACCTCGAGATGTTGGAATATACCCAACAACTACGGGCAAAAATAGGCAAGCTGCGGGATTTGGCCCACGCCACTTTGGACCGAAAACAGACCGCACAGAAACAAGCCTACGACAAAGGAAAGAAGTTGCGAACCCTGGGGGTGGGAGACTGGGTCTTAATTCGTTTACCCTCATCTCTGTCTGCCATAAAGACCGAATGGAAAGGGCCCTTTCCGGTCGTGGCCACCCTAGGCCGTACCACCTATCGAGTTCGCCTAGGTCCCAAGAAAGTACAAACATATCATATCAATCTATTAAAAAAATGGCTAGGCCCTCCACCCCTCCCAAATCAGTTGGTGCAGACCCTCCAACCCGACTCCTGTACCCTTCCCCGCCTACCAATCAACGACACCTTAACTCCACAACAACGAGATGAGTTGCTCCACATGCTCTCGGAGTTCCGCTCCCTTTTTTCGGACCAACCAGGAAAGACCAACCTGGTTGAACACTGTATTGAGACAGAAGCAGGGAGAACCGTGAGACAAAGGCCGTATCGGCTTCCTGCCTCACGCCAAAAAGCCGTCTCCGAAGAAATTAGACAAATGTTGCGAATGGGAGTCATCCGTCCTTCGACTAGTAATTGGAACTCACCCATCGTCTTAGTACCAAAACCTGACGGTTCCATCCGTTTCTGTATTGACTTCAGGCAAGTGAACGCGATATCTAAGCTGGACGCATACCCGTTACCCCGAGTGGATGAACTCGTAGAACGACTGGGGGAAGCTCGCTACATCACTACACTCGACTTGACCAAAGGTTATTGGCAGGTACCGCTGCGCCCCTCAGATAGAGAGAAGACCGCCTTTTCCACCCCTGACGGTCTTTACGAGTTCAACGTCCTTCCCTTCGGGTTGCATGGGGCTCCAGCCACCTTTCAAAGGCTGATGAACACCATACTAAGACCCTTCCAATCGTTCTCTTCCGCATATCTCGATGACATCGTCATCCATAGTCCCACTTGGGAACGGCATCTAGAGGACTGTCGCAGGGTCTTGGGTTCTCTTCAGCAAGCAGGTCTACATGTCAACGCAAAAGAATCCAGGGCAGCCTTTCACCGGGTAAAGTATTTGGGGTTCGTCATTGGTGATGGGTGTATCGAACCCCAGGAAGAGAAAATAAGGGCCATTCAAGAAGCACCCTTACCAACCACCAAGAAGGAGGTCCGAGCATTCCTTGGGTTGTTGGGTTATTATAGGAGATTCATCCCACACTATTCAGAAATCTCAGCACCCCTAACGGACCTCCTACAGAAAAACACCCCAAAAACCGCCCTGTCTGCTCCCTCCCTTGCAGTTCGTTCCGCCATTCACGCACTGAAGCAGGCCATCACTAACCACCCTGTCCTGATCTCCCCAGACCACTCCCGTCCTTATATCCTTCAGACTGACGCCTCCGATATAGGCATTGGCGCCGTTCTTTCCCAAACCACCGGCGATGGCATTGAGAAGCCTATCCTATTCCTCAGCAGAAAGCTTTTCCCACGTGAACATGCGTACCCCGTGATAGAAAAGGAGTGTCTAGCCATTAAATGGGCTGTAGAAAAACTCCAGTATTACTTGGAGGGGACACGCTTTCTCCTCTACACTGACCATGCACCCCTTGTCTGGATGAGCCGTAACAAGGGTAATAATCCACGTATCCTGAGATGGTTCCTTTCCCTCCAACCATATGCCTTTGAGGTTTGTCACCGTAAGGGTCTTCTGAATGCCAATGCGGACTTTCTCTCCCGGTTGCCCATCGTCCCCAAGCGGGACAGATCTGGGGTGGGGGTGTGTCGGAACCAATCCCTCCAAGAATTGACTCCAGACCTGGATGACGACGCCCCCCCTTCTTTACCTTTTCAGCCACGGGACTGGGAGACCGACGGAACGAGACTGGCAGACTTCCCCACCACAGGTCACTGGCCCCTTAAGACGGAGACGGAATCACCGATGACGAACACCTGGGGGCGTGACCACGGCCCCTCTTCGGCCGATAAGGATTGGCCACCCGGACAGGAAGGCGGAAGTTTCCCGACGGAGGAAGGAGCCGGACGTGTGGAGGAGAAGACGGAGGGAGAGAACGAGAGTAAGCAGACGCCTACAGCGACGAACACCGAGAAGCCAGGAGGCCAACGTTCCTACTCATCGCCCAGCCACTGCCCTGGAGGGTCGTGGCTCAGCCAGGTACGTCACCGTTTACGAGGCTCGTGGGAGGCGGGAGGGGAGTCCAGTAAGCCGGGGTAGAGAGAGGGAGGCGCCGACTGCGTGTAGCGTAACTTCCCCCTCGAAGCGCTGAACTCCGCAACCCGACCCTGTGGTGACGGACCACCCCCCCTTTTCCACAAACCCTTGCACTAGACGGCTCGCTGGGTGTTTTCCCTTCACACACTCCCTTTTTATCCCATGCTTGGATAAAACACTAAGACGTGTGTTTTTCTTTTGTTTGCTTTTGAGAAACGAGTCCGAAGGAGGACGTGGGTCTCCTTACCAGACAAGTCGTCCGGAGAAAGGAGTCATATGGTGGAGAAGTCATATCCCCTCTGAAGTCCCTGAGCGGAAGGAGCTTTAACGAGACTGTCCTGATTCCCCGAAGAAACGCCTTGTATATTATTTCATCTGTTCAATAATAAAACACCACCTCCAAAAGCCTACCGTCTGCTGGGTCCATTCCTCTCCCCTCGACATAGTATATGATGACTTGATGTAAATATAGCCAATTAACTCGGTCAAAGGCCTTGGCCGCATCATAGGTAAATATTGCTAAAGGTACCTTCTCCTGAGTTGCTATATCAATAGCTCCTATCAGCTGGTGCGTTAGGTCGTGTAAGTGTCTCCCTCTAACAAACCCCTTTTGATCTTCATGTATTATTTTGTTAGATAGGGATCCAAGTCTGATGGCCAATATCTGACTATACACTATAATCGGAGTTAAGAAGCGAGATTGGTCTGTACGACTCACAATAGGTAGGATCTTTCCCTGGTTTTAGGATCAAGCTAATTGTGGCTTTATTCCAAGATTTGGGGATTGGATACTCCTCGAGAAAAATACTATTAAATAATCCAATACTTCTTGAGGTGGAAGCCATACCGTGTATCTCGGGTGGATGATCTCACTAGCTTCCAAGGTAAGTACCTTTGGTTGCCGAGCCACGTTAGCGTGTCGTGTCTTTCGTTTGTGCTTGCGAGGGGTCTGGCATCTCCCTGATCTGAGCACTGTGAGGAAATAGAGCTTGTGTCATCTTGCCTCTGATCAATAGTCATGGGCCAGGTTGAGTGCTACAGTCAGGATCCTTCACCAGTGACTCAGCTAAGCTATCAAAGTCTGCAGCATGGTGGCCCTTAGGGGTGTTTGCACTGGGTCTGGCTTGGGTAGCTGACTGGCCATCCCCAATCCGGAACAGGGGGTTGGAATCCAACTCTGCTGTTCTGCATACCCACACAGGTGTCATTTCAGGGGTTCAATGGCCCTCACAAGGGCTTTATTCACCGAATGCGCACCCCGACGTCAAGTGCATCTACAAGGTCCTGCTTCAAAGACCCCGCAGGGTCCTTATAGAAACAGCTCTTCATATTATTTTCATAGTACTCAGACATTTTTTACTGGCTGCCTCGCAGGGGTTCAATCGCTTCAGGGGGGAAGAAAGGTACCAATAGACAGGAGGAGGACAAAGGCCAAAGCCCCCCACAGGAGCAAATTAGGGGGACTGAACATATAATTCCCTAAGGCAGGTCAAGTCTAGCCACATATTGCAGCTAAATCCAAGTAAGACATGGAGGGCGGACCTGCTGACACTCCAAGCAGAGCCTATGGATGTCTAATCACTGCTTGAAACGTAATGGCAGCAAAACAGAGGTGATGATTGTAGGAAATGCTCCATCCATCTGGTCGTCAGCATGGTGGCCTGATTCATTGGGCCAGCTGCCAAATCCTAAAACAGAAGTAAAAAATCTGAGAGTCTGGCTCGACTCAAAGCTGACATTTAAGAGTCAAATCCGGAGAGTTATAGATAAATTCTTCGGAACTCTAAAGGTCCTGAGGAAGGTCCTTGACCTATTGCCTGTCAGCTCTAAAAAAATGATAGTACATGCCGTGGTCACCTCCCAGATGGACTACGGAAATGTCCTGTATCTAGGCGCAGCGAAAAAAGGAATAATGAAGCTGCAATCTATACAAAATGCAGCAGCCCGCCTAGTGCTGAACCTCCCAAAAAAAGCATCCATATCAAAAGCCTTAGCCAGACTGCACTGGCTGCCAGTCGAAAAGAGAATATTGTTTAAAGCAATGTGCCATTGCCACCGTATTCTGGCAAAGAAAGGGCCTCTATACCATCAAACCCTGATAGCAACTCAAATACCCAACAGAAACCTAAGATTTAAGGGTAAAGCACTAGCTAGGATTCCAAGAATCAGAAAGGCTAGGATGGGTGGCCGTTCCTTTAGATTCCTAGCAACAAAACAATGGAACACATTACAAGCCGAAATAAGAATAGAGCCAGTTGAAATAACCTTTCGCAGAAAACTAAAGACTTGGCTTTTCCCACCTGCTAGTCACTAGACCTTCCTGTAATCCCTCACGGTCTGATATCTGTTTGGCTACTAGCACGGGGACACACCGGCGGTTTAACAAGGCGCTCTATAAATGGCAAAATAAATAAATAAAATAAATATGCACAATTTTCCAACTCTGGGGGAAGTAGACCAACCCCCTAGGGCATAAACTGGGATGCAAGATGAAGGGCTGAAGCAAGTGAGAGAGGCGTGTCTCACCGCTCCATAGCCTCCCTACCCCTCCTTCCTTTTTGCCCTGTGTGAGAAAGTGCCATCTTTCTTGCATGGTATGCCCCCACTTTTTGCTGAATTGCTGAATGTACTTTGACTGAGTGTGTCCTGGACTCCTGCCAATCAGGTGCCCAGGGCCTATGTTCCTTCCCTAAAACACAAAACACAAATTGGCAAAACCTGGCCACATGTCAGCCCCCTGGTAAATGGTACCCTAGGTACCCAGTGCCTTGTGACCAGGGAAGGCCTCTAAGGGCTGCAGCACTCATTGTGCCACCCTTAGAGGCCCTATACCCTTACACACACACACTGCCCTTGCAGGCTGGGTGTCTTGGTACAAGACAAAACAAAGAGTCGACATGGCACACATCCCTGTGTGCCATGCCCACCACCTATACTGCCATGGCATACATCAGCCACCCCTCTAGCTGGGTGCCCTGTGCCAGTGGTGTGGGTACAGGAGCAGGAGCCCTGTGCCCCTACAGTACCCAGTTCAATTCCTGGGCACTGTAAGTGCAGTGCTGCCATTTAAGAGCACATGGTGCTGAGAGCTCGTCAAACACGAACTCCACAGCACCATAATGGCAACACTGAAGACTGAGAAGTTTGGTATCAAACTTCTCAGCACATTAAACCTGCACTGATGCCAGTGTGGGATTTAATGTACCAAGCACCCCAGAGGGCATCTTAGAGATGCCCCCTAAAACCTAACCTTCAATTCACGTCTGTTCTGAGGCTGCCTAGGCTGCCACACAGCAGACATGTTGCTGGACCCCTGGGTAGGAGAGCCCCTGCTCTCCTGGGCCTGCAACAATGCACATCCTGGGCGAGGTGCTAAATCTCCTCCCCCAGGATGGGCAGGGGGAAGCTTCAAAGGCATGCCGCCTCTGTGAGCTTCCCCAGGCCACTGCAACCCCCCACTCTGGCGGGAAGCTTGGTCGGAAACCCCAAATAAGGACAGGGGATGTGCCAGCCTGCCAACCCCACACCTCAGGTGGGGGAGGCGAGGTGAAGCACATCTCCGGGCTCTCGCCATCTTGAAGATGGGAAGCCCTGCCCAATCAGGATTAGGCTACTGCCCCCCTCCCACAGGAGAGAGGCAGGAAAGGGGGTGTGCCCACCCCAGGACAGGGACCCACCTTCACCTACCTGTAACGCCCCTAAATCTAGTATTTAGGGGCACCCTGAACCTTCCTTCCGGAGATTCCAGATTCAGAAATCCGAAGAAGAGCAAGAAGAAAGAAGACCTGCCGTGCAGCTGCTAAGAAGAGGAAGACATCAACTGCTTTGGCCCCAGCCCTACCGGCCTGTCGACCCCCGAACCTGCTCCTGCTCCAACCCGGCATCTCTTGTGGCCAGCAACCTCACAAACCCAGGAGGACCTGGCTACCTTTTGACTCTAAGCCCACTGGGACTCCCATGAGTAGAGGCTCTACTCAAAATCTACTTCTAATCCCTGGTAGCAGCCCGGAACCTCGAACTCAGTCCACTCTGCACACGCCAAGCCTGGCCTGTGCTGGAGTGAACAAAGACCATGAGGACGACCCCACTGCAACTGTGACCCCGAGTCCGGCACCCAAGGACCTTCCTCGACACTCCTGAAGAAGCCTGCAGCCTCAGAACCAGGTGCCCCCCCAACAGCGATCAACTGAGGGTAAGATTTCCCGACACCAAAAGGCACCTCTGCACCCGGCGCCCCGCGGCCCCCTGTGACCAATCCCGGGGTACCTACCTATCCTCCAACTACCCAACTTACCTCTCGAAGTGGTGGTGGCACCTGAAGAATCTTCGTCCCCGAGCTTGCAGTCTTTTTCTAAACCGGAGATTTCCCATTGAAATCAATTGAGCGCCCGAAGGCTCAAAAGCACCCTGCACCCAGCCGCCCGAGTGGCCCTGGCAGTGTAACCTCTACACCTATCTACTTCCCCACTTGCCCTGAGTAAGTGACCAGGAGCCCAGCTCCCACAGCCGCGTGGCCTGCTAGTCAGCAGCCACCAACCAAGGCTCCCTACCTCTCATAGGATACCATTGGGCCTAAATCTCTCTGCACCCGGCCGCCCTTGTGCCGCTGAGGGTGAACCAACTGTACCTACCTGACCCTGGGAGACTCCTGAGTCTATGCCCAGAACCTTAACTCTGCCAGTCGAGTACTTACCTTTAAACCGATAACTCAATTTTCTCCATAGGGTAACATTGACTGGCTTTTCCTGAAATTTCATCTAAGTGTGGACTTTTCAAAACTTAAAATATTCACCAAAAATCAGCCGAGTAACGAAAACGAAAATACTCGCCTGCTCTTAGGTGAGCTCCCAGTGGTGGATCTTGGTGCCCAGCACTGACTTACAACTGTACTTACCAGTAACCCAATTTTCTCCCATAGGAAATCATTGACTGTTTTTCTGTGAAATTTCTTCTAAGTGTCAATTTCTGCAAACTTTAAATATTCTTTAAAAATCGTATAATATCTGAAAACTTAATTACTTACCTGTTTTGGATAAAGGTCCCAGTACTGAGTCTAGGCACCCAGTACTGGATTACAAAAGTAACGAGAACATACTATACCTGCAACTTGAATTTTCTGCCCTAGGGAATCATTGACTGTTTTCTATGAAAGATTTTCTAAGTGTCAACTTTTCAAATAGCAAAATATTGTCTAAAACTCATCACGGTAATTAAGTCGACTTTTATCACTTGATTCCAAGTATTGACCCAGGGCTGAATCTAGGATCCAGTCCTGAATTCCAAAATTAATCCTAAAAGTAATCTGTGGCAAATAACTTGAAACTTCCATTGAACTCAATGCATTCTTGTGTTTAGAGTGTTGCCTATTGCAACCACTTGTAACTCTCTACAAAAGTCAATTGCATATTGCAAAAGTATTTATATAAAGCATCTCATTCTGAGAAAGTATATTTTAATACCTATTGTTGGTTCTAAAATAAAACAAGCATATATTTTTTATATATAAGCCATTGACCTAGAGTTTAGTTATTGAGTGTGTGAGACCATTTGCTGGCTGAGTGCGTGCAACAAATGCTTTACACTGTCCTCTGATACTGCCTTACTGCTCGACCAAGCTACCACTTTAGAGAGTAAGGTTATATCTAACTTTAGCCTCTGCCAAACCTCTGGGGACTGTGGACTCTGTACACCCTGTACCTATTTGGGAACAGTATATACAGAGCCACTTTCTCACATTGGTGGATCAGCGATGGGATACAAACTTGCATTTGTTGTACTACTTGGTTACCATCTGATCACACAACAGAACTCCTAAAATTGCCTTTAGAATTCTGATTGGTCTTTTCCAAAAATACTAAAAGTCTTGCTAGGGCCTTGCTTAAGTCCCATTAGAATTTTAGAAAAATAAATGTCACTATAGTCAGGGTAGAGGATTAGAACTGTCAGGTTAGAATGACTCAAACAAACCCAGCTATTAGTGAAAATAATAACATGGACCTGGTGGAGGAGCTCGACCTCACACCTTACTTGCACTTGTCTTTCATGGAATTGAGATCCCTATGCAAACTTAAAAATATACCAATGGGCTTGCATCCAACCAAACTAGGGCTCCATGAGCTCTTGGCTGAGTATGCTAAGGACCACCCATCTGAACATGGTGATGGCCAGTCAGATGAGGAAGGGGAAGAAGAGGAGGTGGATAACAACTCCCCACACTATCCCCTAGGGAGGAGAGGGCACCCATACCCTTCAATCCAAGAATTACCATCTGGGAACCTAGAGATCACACAGGTGACTCTGGTACCAGAGAGATCACTGGGGGACCCACCAGTGAAGAGGACAGCCTTGTTAGGCTGGCCAAAAGATTAGAGCTAGAGTCCAGGCTCCTGGCTCTATAAAAAGAAAGGAGAGAGGTGTGTTTAGCACCCATCAATGGTGGCAGCAATAATAAAAACAAGGATAGGGAGGAAACTTTTGACCTTAAAATCCCCAAAGGGATTGTCCCTAAATTTGAGGAAGGTGATGATATCACCAAATGGTTCACAGCCTTTGAGAGGGCTTGTGACATCAGAAAAGTAAAGAAACCTATCTGGGGGGCACTCCTGTGGGAACTGTTCTCTGGTAACTGCAGAGACAGGCTTCTGACCCTCTCTGGGCCAGAAGCAGGATCCTATGACCCCATGAAGAAACCTCTGATTGAGGGATTTGGATTCACTACTGAAGAGTATAGAATTAGATTCAGGGGGGCTCACAAAACCCAGACCCAGTCCTGGATTGACTTAGTAGACTTCTCAGTAAAGACACTGGATGGTTGGTTAGCTGGACATGGTGTGCAGGATTTTACTGGATTGTACAATTTATTAATGAAGGAACATATATTAAGTAACTGCACAAATGAAAAGTTGCATCAGCATTTGGTAGACCTAGGTCTAATTTCTCCCCAAGAATTGGGAAAGAAGGCAGACCACTTGGTCAAGACTAGGGTGACAAGGACAACCACTGGGGGTGACCAGAAGAAAGTGGTCACAAAGCCACCCCAGGGGAAAGGTGGTGAGAATCGCCAAGGTAAAAAGTCTGAGTCTTCCAAAGGGCCCCATAAACCTGTTCAGGTGGGTGGGACCCACACTACTCCCTATGTGCCTCAACCCTATAGGGGGAAGAACTTTGATCCCTTAAAGGCCTGGTGTAATAACTGTAAGAGTCAGGACACCTAACTGTAGATAAATCTTGCCCACACAACAAAGCCCCTAAGGCACCCAGTTCAGCTACTCCTGGGGTAGCAAGTATACAGATGGGATCAGAAGTGTACCCTGACCAAATCTGGGAACACACTGAAGCAAGCCTAGTCTCCTTGGGAGAAGTGGAGTTTGCCACTGTAGCTATGTGGCCACCCAACTTAAAGAAATATTTACAGTACCCCTGGATAAATGGAACTAGGGTAGAAGCTCTGAGGGATACAGGTGCCAGTGTCACTGTGGTGAAAGACACACTGGTTTCCCCTGAGCAATATTTGATTGGGAAGTCTTACCCAGTCACCAACTCTGACAGTGTCACCACTAGTCATCCCATGGCCATGGTGACATTAGGCTGGGGGGGGGGGGGGTTACTGGCCTGAAACAGGTAGTGGTCTCTCCAAAGTTGCCAGCTGCATGTCTGCTTGGAAATGATCTGGAAACTAAAAGGCCATGCTGGGCATCCCTGAATTGGTGTGTGTGCAAACCAGAGCACAGAGCAAGAGGAAGGGTGAGAAAGTAGGTCTGGAGCCTGAAATAATAGCCCAGCCAACCAAGTGAAAAGGTAAGAAGACTGGGGAACCAGCTTATGTACAGCAAAACATTCAGGACCCCTTTCCACAAGGAGAAGATTTGGATACCACTGAGGGAACTGAGTCCATCAAGCTTGACCCTTACCAGGTTGAACTCTTGGGCCCAGGGGGACCCTCTAGGGAAGAGCTGTGCCAGGGTCAGCGAGACTGTCCCACTCTTGAAAGCCTGAGGCAGCAAGCTGTTTCAGAAGCAAAGGGAGATGTCAGTGGTACCCAAAGAGCCTATTGGGAAGAGGGATTACTGTATGCTGAGGCAAGAAACCCCACTCCTGGAGCCACCAGGAGGGTGGTAGTGCCGCAGAAATACAGGGAGTTCCTCCTAACTTTGGCTCATGACATCCCCCTAGCTGGACATCTGGGGCAATCCAAAACTTGGGAAAGGCTAGTGAGTCACTTTTACTAGCCCCAGATACACCAAAAGGTGAAGGAGTTTGTCAGCTCCTGTGTTACCTGTCAAGCCAGTGGCAAGACAGGTGGCCACCCAAAGGCCCCCCTCATCCCACTACCAGTGGTGGGGGTACCCTTTGAAAGGGTAGAAGTGGACAATATGGGTCCACTTGAACCTCCCACAGCCTCAGGGAACAAATGTATTCTAGTAGTAGTGGATCATGCTACTAGGTACCCTGAAGCAGTTCCACTTAGGACTACTACTGCTCCTGCAGTAGCCAAGGCCCTCCTGGGTGTCTTCACCAGGGTAGGGTTTCCTAAGGAGGTGGTTTCAGACAGAGGTTCCAACTTCATGTCTGCTTACCTGACACACATGTGGAAGGAGTGTGGAGTGCAGTACAAGTTTACTACACCCTACCACCCACAAGTACCAATGGCCTTGTTGAGAGATTCAACAAGACATCGAAAGGTATGATCATGGGTCTCCCTGAAAAACTCAAAAGGAGATGGGATGTCCTGTTACCATGCCTGCTTTTCACTTACAGGGAGGTACCACAGAAGGGAGTAGGTTTCTCACCCTTTGAATTTCTGTTTGGTCATCCTGTAAGGGGACCACTTTGTCTTGTAAAAGAAGGCTGGCAGAGGCCTCTTCAAGAGCCCAAACAAGACATAGTCGACTATGTGCTTGGCCTAAGGTCCAGAATGGCTGAGTACATGGAAAAAGCATCCAAGAACCTTGAGGCCCGCCAGGAGCTCCAGAAGCACTGGTATGACCAAAAAGCTGCACTGGTTGAATTTCAACCTGGGCAACAGGTGTTGGTTTTGGAGCCAGTGGCACCAAGGGCCCTCCAAGATAAATGGAGTGGCCCTTACCCTATCCTAGAAAGAAAGAGTGAGGTCACCTATTTAGTTGATCTGGGCACTAGCAGGACACCCAAAAGGGTTATACATGTGAACCGCCTTAAGCTCTACAATGACAGTGCTGACATCACCATGCTGATGATGACTGATGAGGAACAGGAAGCAGAGAGTGAACCTCTCCCTGACCTCCTCTCCTACAGCATACAAGATGGGTCAGTAGATGGTGTGATCGTTTCAGACACCCTCTCTGCCCAACAGCAGACTGACTGCAAGCAAGTCTTGCAACAGCATGCTAGCCTCTTTTCCCTGACCCCTGGTCTGACAAACTGGTGTACCCATGATGTGGACACTGGTGACAGTGCACCTGTCAAGAACAAAATCTATCGCCAGTCAGACCAAGTCAAGGAAAGCATCAAAGCTGAGGTCGGCAAGATGCTGGAGTTAGGGGTCATTGAACCCTCTGAGAGCCCCTGGGCTAGCCCAGTGGTTCTGGTCCCCAAACCTCATCCACAAGGTGAAAAGAGAGAGATGAGGTTCTGTGTGGACTATAGCGGGCTCAACTCTGTCACCAAGACAGATGCTCACCCTATTCCAAGAGCAGATGAGCTGATAGATAAGTTAGGGGCAGCCCAATTCCTCAGTACCTTTGACTTAACTGCAGGGTACTGGCAGATTGGCATGGCCCCAGGAGCAAAAGAAAAGACAGCATTCTCCACCCCTGATGGGCATTATCGGTTTACTGTAATGCCCTTTGTGCTAAAGAATGCCCCTGCCACCTTCCAGAGGTTGGTGAACCATGTCCTGGCTGGGCTGGAATCCTTTAGTGCAGCATATATTGATGATATTGCTGTCTTTAGCTCCACCTGGCAGGATCACCTGATCCACATTGGGAAGGTTTTAGAGGCTCTGCAAAATGCAGGTCTCACTATCAAGGCATCCAAATGCCAGATAGGGCAGGGCACTGTGGTGTACTTGGGCCACCTTGAAGGTGGAGGCCAAGTACAACCCTTACAACCCAAGATCCAGGCCATCATGGACTGGATAGCTCCAACAACCCAGACCCAAGTCAGGGCATTCCTTGGCTTGACTGGGTACTACAGGAGGTTTGTGAAGGGATATGGGTCCATTGTGACCCCCCTCACAGAATTCACCTCCAAGAAGATGCCCAAGAAGATTAACTGGACAGTTAGTTGCCAAAAGGCTTTTGACACCCTGAAAGAAGCAATGTGCTCAGCACCAATTCTAAAAGCTCCAGATTATGCCAAGCAGTTCATAGTGCAGACTGATGCCTCTGAGCTAGGGATAGGAGCGGTCCTATCCCAGACCAATGATGAAGGCCAAGACCAACCTGTTGCTTTTATACGCAGGAGGCTACTCCCCAGAGAGCAGCGTTGGAGTGCCATTGAGAGGGAGGCCTTTGCTGTGGTTTGCTCCCTGAAGAAGTTGAGGCCATACTTGTTTGGTACTCACTTCCTGGTTCAAACTGACCACAGACCTCTCAGATGGCTAATACAGATGAAAGGGGAAAATCCAAAACTACTAAGGTCCTCCATCTCTCTACAGGGAATGGACTTTGAAGTGGAACACAGACCAGGGACTGCCCATGCCAATGCAGATGGACTTTCCAGGTTCTTCCACTTAGACAATGAAGACTCCATAGGGCAAGGTTAGTCTCATCACCTTTCGTTTGGGGGTGGGGGGGTTGTGTGAGAAAGTGCCATCTTTCTTGCATGGTATGCCCCCACTTTTTGCTGAATTGCTGAATGTATTTTGACTGAGTGTGTCCTGGACTCCTGCTAATCAGGTGCCCAGGGTCTATGTTCCTTCCCTAAAACACAAAACCCAAATTGGCAAACCCTGGCCACATGTCAGCCCCTGGTAAATGGTACCCTAGGTACCCAGGGCCTTGTGACCAGGGAAGGCCTCTAAGGGCTGCAGCACTCATTGTGCCACCCTTAGAGGCCCTGTACCCTTACACACACACACTACCCTTGCAGGCTGGGTGTCTGGGTACAAGCCAAAACAAAGAGTCGACATGGCACACATCCCTGTGTGCCATGCCCACCACCTACACTGCCATGGCATACATCAGCCACCCCTCTAGCGAGGTGCCCTATGCCAGTGGTGTGGGCACAGGAGCAGGAGCCCTGTGCCCCTACAGTACCCAGGTCCATTCCTGGGCACTGTAAGTGCAGTGCTGCCATTTAAGAGCACATGGTGCTGAGAGCTCGTCAAACACGAACTCCACAGCACCATAATGGCAACACTGAAGACCAATGTTCCCTCTAATTTTTTTCCTCTGTGTGCGGCAGAGGAGGGTCTCTGTGCGCTGCAACCATGGTTATGTGCGCCAGGAACCAGACCACGCGCGCGTGCAGCGCCAAATGTCACTCCAAACGTTTACTTAAAAAAAGTGAAAAGATGGTGCATTTTCACACATACAGCTCCACGTTAAGGGTCTTAGGGCCGGTTTGCAAATTGGATAAAGACGCCATGACATGAATTGGTTACACAGGCAAGTACACTTAAGGTTTAGAAAAGCACAAGACTCCAAAAGGTGGTACCATCATAAGATTTTACTAAATATTCTTAACTGGAGAACTGTTCATTGGGTGGGGAAATGTTGAGAGCCTATACAATATCACATATACACAATAAGTTACAAAATTACATAACATTCACAATTTGATGTGAAAGATAATGAGTTAAGTTGGGCTATCCTGCCAGAGATAGTTTGTAAAACTGACATCCAGGCAAACATGGACTGTGGGAGAGGGACGTTCAGACAAGTCAAGTGGCATCACTAGATGGGTGACACGGTTGCTTCTCACGGCGATCCTTGCCATTTTTCCAGTGCTGATAAACTTTATCAAGGTCAACTTTCCCATTCTGGAGGTAAGCCTTTGTCCTCATCAGCATATCCAAATGCTTCTGCTCTAGTCTATTCCTCAATTTACTCTTGATAGTATTCATGAGGCTGAATCCTCATTCACAATCTGCACTAGATGCTTGAAATGTTGCGCAGATATCAACAAGCTGAGACACCACACTATACTGAGCAGCATTGCGTACTGTGAAATTCACCATGTCTTGAAATGTTGTAAATAAACCACCTTTTACATCCGCTTGCAGGGGGGTGCAGTCAGTCACTGCACCCTCCTGCAAAGTTATCTCTAATCCTTCTTTATAAGTGCTGGTGGGCGCCGCCGCCACAGTGAAACAGTAACTTTGAAACAGCCCTAGTCCATGACTGCCCTGAGAGCAGTGCATTTACTGTAATGGGGAGGTCAAAATTCAGGACAAAATTTCAGGACAATAGGTAAGTTTTACAGACATGTGGCCCAGCCATATCCAAACATATTCAACCATTTGCAAACCTATCATGTATCCTTCCATCTATCATTTCACTCATCCACTCATCCATCCAGTCACTCATCCTTCCATCCCCCCTTTCTCTCTCCATCAACCCTTTCACTTAGCCATCCTTCCGTCCATCCACCCATCCATCTACTCACCTACTCATGAATCCATCCATTGAACCCATCACTCAGCCATCCTTTCACTCATCCATCCACCCTTTTACCCACCCAGCTACCCTTCCACCCATACATTCAGCTATTTACCTTTTCTCTTATCCATCCTTTCACTCACTCATCAATCCATCCATCCCCTCATTATCCATCTATTCAATCTTTCATTCATCCATTCACACTTTCACTAATTCATCCAGCCATCCCTTCACTTACTCACGCGCCCAACGTTTCATATTGATTTTGAGCGGAGCCTTTTTGAGAAGAGGCCCATCAAGAACTTCACCCTCGCTGCAGGAGCCATTCCAGGACTGGGACAGAAGCCACCCAAGGCGGAGTGTCACCATCCAGAACAAGCACCTAAAATGCAGAGTACACTTCAAGAAGCTAAAGCAGGAAAGGCTTCGGTTAACTTCGATCTATCAATCCAATTAAATGTTGCAGATTTATTGCCTGCAAACGCAATTGTGGAAGAGCCAGGATGAGATGCCCCCAGTGGCAACTGAAACTCGGAGGCAGTCTTTCCTCTCTGGTCATTGATTTCCTCAACAAAGGTAAAGCACTTAAGCCATCTTTAACATTAGTCCACATGGACATCAGATTCAGACCAAATACAATTTTCAAATTACCAGTCTCTTCAAATTAGCATTGCCGCAGTACACCCAAACAGGTTGGTATTATCAATGAAAGAAAATCCAGCCATACAACTTATCAATTATCTGCTTCATTTCTAACTTTCTGGACTGCACCTTTAACATTGTTCGTGTGTATGTGTCCGTTCGAGATCTATTTATCTCTGTGTGAGTGCGTGTATCTATATCACAGACGAGGTTTCTCTGCAGTTATGGTTAAGACCTTTAGGACTTAGGAAAGGCCATTTTTGCTTTCCTATAAATATTTGACCTGAATCAGTTCAAAATTTGGCAGCAACTTTTTCGCATCCACATTTGTTTATTATCAACACACTTGGATGCAGATTAGCAGTGGGACAAAGACCTTGAGAGGAATTAATTTTTGAGGGTTGTATAAGAAATCCCCTTCATGTTTGCTCCTAGATCTTGCTGCATGCTAAGTTGTTATTAACTTTTAAAAAGCTATACTATACTAATTAGATATTTCTTTAACTGTGATAGGGGCCAGTTAACCCAGATAAATTTGATTGGCTGAGCGTAATGTTTGAGATTTTCTGATTAAGCTGCCATGACAAGGTTTTTGGTCCTCTGTAAAGTGTGTGCTATAAAAACCAAATTTGGATGGTGTACTGTGGAGCCAGCCTTCAAAGTCTGTGAGCTCGTGGAGGATTAGGTCACTTCACGGAGGACTGGAACATGACCTCATTTGCACCAACCCACGTTTTTTAATGCTTCAATATTTAAAAACGTTTGTTAAAGGACATTGACAATAAAACCATTAAAATTGCGCAGTTGTGAAATCTGCAAAAAATATAATGCTAAGGGGCAGAAAAGCCCATGCAGGAAACTTCATGGACTATATAGATAGTGCACGTGAAATGTGATGAGGAAACAAATAGTACAATGTTTTAGTAGTTTCATTGCAAACCGAAGAAAAAATGTTACGGTTATTTTTAAATTAAGATATTTGGATTATCTAACTGTACAGCTAGTTTGTTTTACTTAATAAAAGACTGTCGGTTTTAATCCCCCACATATATGTATATTCAGCAAATATGTCCCTGGTTCTTGGTTTACCCTACACCTTCTGGTGTTCAAAACTTAATTACGAATATTTGTATACTCTTTTAGTTTCCTTCTGTCCGCAATATTTTACTTTATTTTTATAGCGAGTTAACTAATACATTCTCTTAAAAGATAAAAACTTCAGACTGTCTAGACTAGTACGTATTTTGAAAAAGGTAATACCTCATTTAGTCCACCAGAGAAATTGTGTTCTTGAAAAATAAGAGGCAATGTAGAATATCAAAAGTTGCTATCTGTAACTGTTTTTGAATTGCGGTTTAGGACATTAGATATTCCTTTGCTAATTAGAAAATTATTTCCAATAAGTCTTTCCTTCCCTTAAACCTCATGCGAAGAGGGGGGGAGTGTAGTGCGTTCCCTTTCTTACATCGCTGCCCTAGAAATCGAGCGGATCTTCTTTAAACTCCTCTACTTAAGTGACCCGGCAGTATTAGGCTACAGCAAGTTTAAAACTACGGCGTGTGCTTTGTAGGGTAATCGGCCTGGTTTGCAGACTTCCTGTATTGTTCTGATAGTAAAGCGAGGCTGCGGGCAGATTGAGTCCTTTTGTTTAAGTATCCATGTTAATCGCAGCTCGTGACGGGGCTGCGATTAACATGGATACTTAAATAAAAGCCTCAATCTGCCCGCAGCCTCGCTTTACTATCAGAACAATACAGGAAGTTTGAAACCAAGGCCGATTACCCTACAAAGCACACGCCGTAGTTTTAAACTTGCTGCATTGTCCTGATAGTAAAGCGAGGCTGCGGGGGGGGGGGGAGAGATTGCATTGATTCTATTTAAGTATTCATGTCAATCGCAGCTCGTGAAGGGGCTGCAATTAACATGAATACTTAAATAAGGGCACAGAATCTTCCCCGCAGCCTCGGGCTACCGCTCAAAGAATACAGCAATCAGGGCAATTAAGTAGTCACATCACGCTTACCTCCGCTCCCAGTGTTCCACTGCAAAGTGGTCACTTCCGCTGCCGCCGTCCTCCTCAATATGGAAATGCTCGTTTTCGCGCCACGCGCCTTTTAAAAGCGGCGGCGGCGCGAATTCTCTCGCGGGAAGTGCCGTCTGTGCGCGCTGCACACATGGCACTGCGCGCTCGGGGATAGAGAAGTGCACGCGCGCGCGGGCGCGCGCATTAGCGGGAACAGTGCTGAAGACTGACAAAGGCTGCCACACAGCAGACATGTTGCTGGACCCCTGGGTAGGAGAGCCCTTGCTCTCCTGGGCCTGCAACAATGCACATCCTGGGCGAGGTGCTAAATCTCCTCCCCCAGGATGGGCAGGGGGAAGCTTCAAAGGCATGCCGCCTCTGTGAGCTTCCCTAGGCCACTGCAACCCCCCACTCTGGCGGGAAGCTTGGCCAGAAACCCCAAATAAGGACAGGGGATGTGCCAGCCTGCCAACCCCACCCCTCAGGTGGGGGTGGCGAGGTGAAGCACATCTCCGGGCTCTCGCCATCTTGAAGATGGGAAGCCCTGCCCAATCGGGATTAGGCTACTGCCCCCTCCCACAGGAGAGAGGCAGGAAAGGGGGTGTACCCACCCCAGGACAGGGACCCACCTTCACCTACCTGTAACGCCCCTAAATCTAGTATTTAGGGGCACCCTGAACCTTCCTTCCGGAGATTCCAGATTCGGAAATCCGAAGAAGAGCAAGAAGAAAGAAGACCTACCGTGCAGCTGCTAAGAAGAGGAAGACATCAACTGCTTTGGCCCCAGCCCTACCGGCCTGTCGACCCTCGAACCTGCTCCTGCTCCAACCCGGCATCTCTTGTGGCCAGCAACCTCACAAACCCCGGAGGACCTGGCTACCTTTTGACTCTAAGCCCACTGGGACTCCCATGAGTAGAGGCTCTACTCAAAATCTACTTCTAATCCCTGGCAGCAGCCCGGAACCGCGAACCCAGCCCACTCTGCCCCGCCAAGCCTGGCCTGTGCCGGAGTGAACAAAGACCACGAGGACGACCCCACGGTGACTGTGACCCCGAGTCCGGCACCCAAGGACCTTCCTCGACACTCCTGAAGAAGCCTGCAGCCTCAGAACCAGGTGCCCCCCCAACCGCAATCAACAGAGGGTAAGATTTCCCAACACCAAAAGGCACCCGGCGCCCCCCCGTGCCCAATCCCGGGGTACCTACCTATACTCCAACTACCCAACTTACCTCTCGAAGTGGTGGTGGCACCTGAAGAATCTTCGTCCCCGAGCTTGCAGTCTTTTTCTAAACCGGAGATTTCCCATTGAAATCAATTGAGCGCCCGAAGGCTCAAAAGCACCCTGCACCCAGCCGCCCGAGTGGCCCTGGCAGTGTAACCTCTACACCTATCTACTTCCCCACTTGCCCTGAGTAAGTGACCAGGAGCCCAGCTCCCACAGCCGCGTGGCCTGCTAGTCAGCAGCCACCAACCAAGGCCCCCCTACCTCTCATAGGATACCATTGGGCCTAAATCTCTCTGCACCCGGCCGCCCTTGTGCCGCTGAGGGTGAACCAACTGTACCTACCTGACCCTGGGAGACTCCTGAGTCTATGCCCAGAACCTTAACTCTGCCAGTCGAGTACTTACCTTTAAACCGATAACTCAATTTTCTCCATAGGGTTACATTGACTGGCTTTTCCTGTGGACTTTTCAAAACTTAAAATATTCACCAAAAATCAGCCGAGTAACGAAAACGAAAATACTCACCTGCTCTTAGGTGAGCTCTCAGTGCTGGATCTTGGTGCCCAGCACTGACTTACAACTGTACTTACCAGTAATCCAATTTTCTCCCATAGGAAATCATTGACTGTTTTTCTGTGAAATTTCTTCTAAGTGTCAATTTCTGCAAACTTTAAATATTCTTTAAAAATCGTATAATATCTGAAAACGTAATTACTTACCTGTTTTGGATAAAGGTCCCAGTACTGAGTCTAGGCACCCAGTACTGGATTACAAAAGTAACGAGAACATACTATACCTGCAACTTGAATTTTCTGCCATAGGGAATCATTGACTGTTTTCTATGAAATATTTTCTAAGTGTCAACTTTTAAAATAGCAAAATATTGTCTAAAACTCATCACAGTAATTAAGTCGACTTTTATCACTTGATTCTAAGTATTGACCTAGGGCTGAATCTAGGATCCAGTCCTGGAATTCCAAAAGTAATCCTAAAAGTAATCTGTGGCAAATAACTTGAAACTTCCATTGAACTCAATGCATTATTGTGTTTAGAATTGTGTTGCCTATTGCAACCACTTGTAACTTTCTACAAAAGTCAATTGCACATTGCAAAAGTATTTATATAAAGCATCTCATTCTGAGAAAGTATATTTTAATACCTATTGTTGGTTCTAAAATAAAACAAGCATATATTTTTAATATATAAACCATTGGCCTAGAGTTCAGTTATTGAGTGTGTGAGACCATTTGCTGACTGATTGTGTACAACAAATGCTTTACACTGTCCTCTGGTACTACCTTACTGCTCGACCAAGCTACCACTTTTGAGAGTAAGGTTATATCTAACTTTAGCCTCTGCCAAACCTCTGGGGACTGTGGACTCTGTACACCCCGTACCTATTTGGGAACAGTATATACAGAGGCACTTTCTCACACCCTGCGGGTCTCAGACGAATGACCACCGTTTCACAAAGACAGGGAGAGAAAGGGTTAATCTCTTCCACTGTCTCTTACGTACAGGAAGGGATTTCCCCGACGAGAGATCCGAACTGTTAGACCTGGCACCTTGGCGTGGTCTCCCTTCCATTGTTTGCTGTTGCCTCATGTGTTTTTGCTGGTGTTAGATGCTTTTGCCACTGTGCCACTGCTGTCCAGTGCCACAGTGCAAGTGCTTCCTATTGTAAATGTATGTGTGGATTTGCGGCTCCATGATTGGCTAGTTTGGTTTACCTGTCAAACCCCAGTACAGTGCACAAGGAGTGCCCAGGGCTGGTAATCCAAATGCTGCTGGTGGGCTTGCAGCACTGGTTGTGCCACCCACAGAAGCAGCCTGTAAAAGTGTGTCTAAGGCTTGCAATTGCAGAGCCTGTGTAAAGTCTGGTACTGCCATGCTGACTGGGCAAGTGCACCCAAGGGCAGGGTGCATTGTAAGTATAAGTTAGGTAAAGCCCAGATGTGTGTGGCATGTCCTAATAGTGAATTACAGCCATTTTCGTTTTTCACTATTGCAAGGCTACCTGTTCCCCGTAGGCCAGAATGGGCAGTTTGATTATTACATCTTATAATCCTAAATGACTCAGGGAACATGGTAGAAATTCGAGTTTAGTATGCCTGAACTCAGAATGATAAAATACATCTTTTAGTGAAGTTGGTTTTAACATTCTGTGTTTGAAAATACCACTTTTAATCACCGGAGAGGAGTAGGTCTCGAGGGGGCAAGATGGCGGCTGACCGGCCGTAGCGAGAAGTCGCAGATCTCTCTCCCCCCTTCCTTTGATCTGACGGTGATGTAAATGATGCTGTTTGTCCCTACTTGGCTAAAAAGATTACCTGGCTGGTCGCACGAACACAATCTACTGCGGTTGTTGCCTCATCAGGTTGCTCCGATGGCAATATCTGTGCATTATAGGCTTGGCCGTGCACTAGGGCTGTTTCGGCGGTGGAGTGCCAAGTGCAGTATGGCGCCGAGGGGTCCCAAACACCAGAAAGAGTAGAAGGATGCAGGCGAAACCAAGGATACGCAGAAGGATGCGACGGCGCTGGCTTCGTCTCTACGAGGTGCGGGAAAACCGCGCAAGTTGATTTCTAAAAAACTGGATGAGCCGCAGGGCACTGGCAGCAGTGGGACTGTTGTGACTGGCGGCAATAAAGACACTCCCGGTGCAATTCGGAAAAACACTGTGTCTAAGATTCGACAAGATGCGGGCAAACCTAGGGAAACTACATTGCGGCAGCCTACCTTGATCGAATCCTTCATCGCGAGGTCGGCAGAGTCCGCGGGAGCCGCTGCGCTGGAGAACGCCGAAAATCTTGAAACTTGGCAACGTCAGGATACAGTGTTGCATCCTCAATCCGGGTCTGCCGATAGTCAAAGGGAGCCTAGCACTGAGCTCATGGATCTAACAGGCAGAGCACAGGACACACAGAGTCTGGAGGTAGGAAGCGCCGCTTTCAGTGATTCAGACATAAATAATGTGGCAAATAATGTCCGGGGTTCTGAGCTGGAGATTGCTGGGGAGGCGGCAGGGGGTGAGACGGCCCCTCTGAGTGTTAAACTGAGTAGTCAAGCAATAATCTCCTCAGTAGCCCTCTCAGTATCCTCTCCAGCAGCCCTAGACGTGGCAATTTCAAAGCAGACACAAGCTGTTACTCAGTCTAAGGGAATCACTGGCTCACCCAATGGGGATTGTTTCTTTTCCCTCAATGACGACTCGGATTTCTCTCTCTCAAGTGGGGGAAGTTTATCTAGTGATTCAGACTCAGTGGAGAGCTCATCGGTGCACAAGACGCCTGCTGCCCATAGGATTTCTCACCAGAAGAAGAGGTCTAAATCAAAATCCAAATTAACAGTTAGTCCGTCAAATACTGATGCCGCCAGGAAACTTCTTTGGGATTACTCAGCCACATCCCAGCTATATCAGGAAAATAGTGGAATAAATACGCAGGCGGGGCAGAATAATCTGAGCAGCCCACCTCAGACTCCCTCATTGGACCTCCTTTACACTACCCTTAAACAAATGCAGGGAGAAGCAAGGTCAGATAGCCGGAGAGCAAAGCAGGCAACAAGAAAATACAGGGCTCTCTGAGAAAGATTAATAAATTATACCTAAGATATGGCAGATAGGGTTGCCCATGTGGAGGAAAGGACGGGAAGATTGGAAGATGATGTTGGTAGGTGGCAGACATTTAAAGAGGCACAAGAGAAGGCGGTCGAGGACGTCCAATGGAAGTTGGAGGATTTTGAGAACCGCCAGAGGCGGAATAATATTAGGCTGCTGGGAGTGGCTGAAAGGGTTGAAGGCCAGGACGTCAGGTCGTTTGTCATCACCTTGTTGAAAGGAGCCTTTCCCGAGATGGCTTCCTGGAATTGGGAGAATGAGGCGCAGAGAGCTCACCGGTTTCCTCTGACCCAAAGGAAAGCCCATGGGGCATCTCAAGCTGAAAGGCCTAGGGCAATCCTTGTCTATGTTGGCAATTACCTCCTCAGGCAGGAAATTATGGACAAGGCAAAGCCGGATTCTAGGCGGGCATTTGACAGTATCACATTCTTTGCCCGTCCAGACTTTTGTCATGTTACCGTGGAAAGAAGGTGGAGGCTAAGGCAGTTGATTGCCCCATTTCAGGGACTTGGGTGTGAGGCCTATTTATTGTACCCAGTGCAGCTTAAAGTTATAGCCAAGGGGCAAGTCAGAATGTTTATTTCCGAAGTTAAGGCCCAACAGTATTTGGCAGAGCTGAAGGAGCAGAAGGGGAGATACGGGTGGGGCCTTGTCGGAAATTAGGGTCAGTCAGGTTTTTGATATTTGAGATTTAGGTGGCACTAAGGGGCACAAAGGGTGGAAACAATAGGGGGGGGGTTTGCGACTTGCTACGGGCTAAGCTGTCACACATAGGTCATGAGTAACCTATTTGCCTTTAAGGGGGTAGGGAGGGACTGGGGGGGTGAGATCTGAGGCTGGGGGGGTTCGGGGGAGGTGTGGGGGTTCATATGGTACAGCACAGCACGGCATCTGAGATGGTTGGGTGGACACAGGAGGTAAAGCAAAACAATCAAAAATGGGGGAAGAGGAATTTGTGTATTGATTCACTGGACAACTGGTTGGGACAGGTATTTGATGTGTTTTAATGAGTATACGGATTGCCTCAGTTAATGTGTGTGGGTTGAATGACCATCTTAAAAGGCAACGAGTTTCGGCCACTCTGAGATCAATGCGACTGGATTTTGTCTGCCTCCAGGAGACGCATGTAGATGGGACAAGGGGGTATTTACTGGAGCAGCTGGTGTTTCATTTGCTCGCACATATGAAACAGGGGGCCAAGACTAGAGGGGTTGCTATACTGTTTAAAAGAAATGATTTCATAATTAAAAGCAAGCTGGAAGATCAATGGGGTAGATGGGTCTTGGTGGAATGTATAATAAATGAAGAAATGGTTACTTTAGGATCGGTGTAGGGATCTACTGAGGATGATCCGGATATATTTGAGTTTTTAGACTTAGCGCTAGCTTCATGGTCCGTGCCGATTATCCTCTGTGGAGATTTTAATGTAAATGGGGTAGAGGGGCTGGACACGGAAGTGGGACATTGCTATGCGGGTCGCAAAAAAAAACATGTCGAGCAATTGTCAGCCTGGCTTACTACTCCGCCCCACATAAGGTCTGTGTTAGGCTGGACTATTTTTTTTATATCAAATTGCCTTTTGGCAAGAAGTCAGATTGAGAAACTGCCTTTGATTATCTCTGACCATAATCCGCTAGTGTTAACATTAAAAACTACCAAAGCGGTTAGGCGTGAGCGGATATGGACTTTCGAGAGAGGATTACTCAAAGTTGAAAGCTATCTCAAACACATGAAGGATTGGATAGTAGCCTATTGGGAGATCAATAGAGGTAGCACTTCATCAGGGGTAACTTGGGATGCTTTTAAGTCGGGTATTCGCGGGGAGATGCTGAGTTTTAGCTTATATAAACAAATCAGGATGAGTTTAGAGCGAAGAAGCTGTCTAAAGCAGTTATTGATGCAGAGGAGGAACTGAACTCAGCAATTTTTTCAGGGGTCCCCCTTGATCAGGCGCGCCTTAAAGTCGCATGCACAAAGGCTGAAGCAGTGGAGAGCATTGCTAGTAAGGCGGTGTCGCCTGGTCGAGGGACCTGAGGAGAACCACGAAAAGGACACAACTGATGGGACCTTTACACCTCCCCTGCAGGGTGCTGATGGCCCCTTTAACGTGGACTGGATCACTGCGGAAGGAGGTGCGGCTCGGATGACGACATCGGGAGTGGATGAATCAGAATGCCGCGAGTTCCGTAAAGCGGAAGTTCGGAGACCTGACGGCGCGAAAGCCCGAGGAGGAGAGATCGGAGACGCGGAGGAGAGCGAGGCGAGGGGGGAGACCGAGGAGAAGAGAGGAGAACGAGATTCGAAGGAGCAGAGAGGAGCGGAGAGAGACGGAGAGCCAGGAGGCCAACGGAACCACTTCTCGCCCCGCCACACCCCCGGAGGAGTGTGGCTGGGAAAGGTACGGGGTCATATCCTGGGCTTCTTAAACCACCGGGAGGGCGCTAGGGGAGGGAGTTCGCTGTCGGGAGGGCACCCGGGCTGAGGACGTTTTCTTGTGTTCAGAGAATCCCTCACTCACTTACATCGTTATTCTCAAACACGAGTGTTCTTTTGGTGCTGGAACCCCGGTGACCCCTCACACCCCCTTTCCCCCTCAAATTTCGGACGTGGAGGGTTGTATATTAATCCCTGCTTTTTCCTTCCTTTTCGGGCCCCATCGGAGGCATTCCCTACCCCGGGCCCTGCCGAGGAGAAGGAGGACAACAAGGAACCCGACCTATCCCTATCCTGGAGTATAACAAGCCAGAAGACCACCTTTCTCCCAAAGAGAACGAGATAACGCTTGTATTAACCTGGAATAAAGCCTGAACCCTGTACTTCAGTCTATTGGCGTTATTGGTCTATGCAGGGGAAGACAGCGCATAGGCGACAAGTGGCGAGCCAGATAGGAGAATTATCGAACAACCACCCGATACAGGATGGACGCCCTTATTCACCAAATGAGGGAGGGGCAGACGAAGATGGAGTGGGCCATAGAACGGAGTTCCTCCCAAGCAGACGCCGATCGGGCCGTCTTTACCTCCGCCATTCAAACGCAAGCAGACAACCTGGTCAAGTTGGCTGAGGGACAAGCCCACCTTATGGTCTCTCTGGGTCAGACTAGAGCGGCTGCCCCTCCTGGAACCGTGGTCCCTCTTCAGAAGTTCACCCCGGGAGAGGACCCCTTAGCGTTCTTTTTGAACTTCGAGAGAGCCGCTAGGGCTAGTGCCTGGGCCGGAGAAAGATGGCCCTTCTATCTAGCCCCCTTGTTGGTGGGGGAAGCCCAAGCGGCCTATCAGACTGTCAATAAAGACGGAACCGCTACCTACGCCATCATAAAACAATATATACTAGATCGATTGGGAGTGGATGACGAGACTCATCGGTTGCGGTTCCGGCAAGAGAGAGGGACACCTGGTGACTTACCTAAGGCATTGTTCTTTAAATTAAAGGAAGCGGCGGATCAATGGCTGAAACCCCAGGACTCCAGCATGGAAGAAGTAATGGGGAAAATATACCTTGAACAGTTCCTGGAGGCCCTCCCCTATCCTAGTCAACGGTGGTTAAAACAACATGCCGGCTTGACCTTAGAACAGGCTGTGGATATGGGCACATCCTACGCTCGAGCTCAAGTCCGCCCTCAGAAGGAACCGGAGAGACCGTTCAAACCCACCATCCAGGGGAAGGGAGACCGAAAGAATTTCAAAGTGAACCCTGAGCCAGTACGCAACCGAGGAGCCCGACCTGAGCAAACCCCCTTTTCTGGTCCCCAGTGTTTTGATTGTGGGGAATGGGGGCACATAGCTCGCTATTGCAGGAAGAAGAGGGATAAGGAGGAGGAACCAATGGACGTGAGCTACCTACCCCACTCTCTTCTCTATGCTCAGGAAACCGGACCGGTATTTTACGTGAGTGTCAAACTTCAGGGTAAGCGTGTTAGGGCCCTCTTAGACTCAGGTTGTAAGCATTCTGTGGCCAGACAGGAACTCATTCTCCCTTCTTGGGTCCTACCAGGTAGAAGGGTTGGTATAAGGTGTGTTCATGGAGAGGTGAGGGATTACCCGTTAGCCAGGATCAAGTTACAAACACCTACCGGGACCGAAATGACTGCAGTCGTAGGGGTACTCCCACAGCTTCCCGAACCCGTCATTCTGGGAACCGACAATCCCTGTTTTTCCTCTATGATGAGAGAAGTTCTTTCTTTCCCTAAACAGTGGCCCGTCTCCGTATTGACCCCCGAACCCTGGGCTAGGGACACACACTTTCGTACGGCCCAATTAAACGATGCAAGTCTGGTTAACGCATGGTCTAAAGCCCGGGCCGAGCAAAACCAAACGATCAAGTCGCACCCCACCTTTGTGGAACAGAAGGGTCTCCTCTACCGCTTAGCCAAGGAAGACGCTGTTCCTCAACTTCTGGTACCCTCAGAATTCAGGGATCAAATTCTTTTTTTTGCCCATGCCCACCTTTTGGCGGGGCATGTGGGGGCGGAAAAAACCGGACAATCTATTCTGCAACATTTTTTCTGGCCTGGGGTATACGCCCAGGTCCAGAAATACTGCCAAGAATGCCACATATGTCAACGGCGTAATCCCTATACGCCTCCGGCGGTCCCCTTGCAACCGCTCCCCATTATAGGCAAACCTTTTGACCGTTTGGGAATGGATCTCATTGGCCCATTGCCCAAATCGAGTCGGGGACATCAGTACGCCCTTGTTTTAGTGGATTACGCCACCCGCTATCCAGAGGCCTTTCCCCTCAGAGCAGCCACTACCAGTGCCATAGCGCAACGTCTGATAGAAGTATTTTCCAGGATGGGCTTCCCTAGGGAAATCGTCACTGACCAGGGCACCCCCTTCGTGTCCCGACTGATGAAACAGGTCTGCCAACAACTCAACATTAAACACATCAAAACATCAGTATACCACCCCCAGACAGACGGGTTGGTTGAGCGCTACAACGGGAGCCTCAAACTGACCCTAAAAAAACTTCTGTCTGGGGATGGGAGAAATTGGGATCAAATGTTGCCTTTGGCTCTGTTTGTGTTACGTAGTCAAAAACAGTCCAGCCTAGGGGCTTCTCCTTTCGAGCTCCTTTTTGGACGACAACCCAGAACCTTACTGGAAATAACGAAAGAGAGTTGGGAAAGTGAGGGCACAAAGGAAGCGGAGGCTCTCCTTGACTATTCTCGCCAACTACAGTCCAGATTACATAAATTAAGGACTCTAGCACATGAACACCTAGCAATCGCTCAAGTCAAACAGAAACATTTCTACGATAAGGGAAAAAAATGGAGGGAGCTTGATATAGGGGATTGGGTCTTGGTTTTACTACCCAGCTCGGCTCAAAAGATGAGAAAAGAGTGGCAAGGTCCTTTCCAGGTAGTGAAGAAAGTGGGTAGAACCTCCTACGTTCTCCAGATGTCCCGAACCAAGACTCAGTTGCACCACATCAACATCCTTAAAAAATGGCTGGGAACCCCTCCGGTTCCCTCTCAAACGGTTTCCTTTTCCACCCCTATGCCAAATACCATTTCTGAATTACCTATCAATCCCGACCTGTCAGCCTCTCAGAGAAACGCTATTGCCACCCTCCTACAACAATATTCTGGGGTCTTCTCGGACCAGCCCGGCAGAACTCACCTCTCTGTACACACCATACCAACTCCCGAGGGGGTGGTCGTCAAACAAAAACCGTATAGGATACCTGAGGCCCGGCGAACGGCTTTTAAAGGGGAAATCCAACAAATGCTAAAAACTGGAGTCATTGTCCCTTCCCGAAGCAACTGGTGTTCTCCGGTGGTTTTAGTGCCTAAACCGGACGGGAGTATCCGTTTTTGTATTGACTTCCGCGCGGTCAATAGGGTTTCAAAACAGGACGCATACCCTCTTCCCCGGGTGGACGAGTTGGTGGAACGCCTTGGTGAGGCCAAGTACATCACCACTATCGACCTCACCAAGGGGTATTGGCAGATTCCCCTTGCTCCGGGTGACCAGGAGAAAACAGCCTTCTCCACTCCCTCGGGGCATTATCAGTTCACTGTCCTCCCATTTGGGTTGCATGGAGCCCCGGCCACCTTTCAACGCACCATGGATACCCTTCTCCGACCCCACCTTCCTTATGCTTCGGCATATCTAGACGACGTTGTCGTCTTCAGTAAGACATGGCCTGACCATCTTCAACACCTGAAGAGTATATTAGACAGCATTTGTCAAGCTGGGTTCCACATAAACGCAAAAAAATCCCGGGTAGCTTATCAGCAGGTTAAATATTTAGGGTTTCTGCTCGGTAATGGAAATCTTATGCCTCAGGAAGAGAAGGTGGCGGCTGTGCAGGCTTTGACCTATCCCAAGACGAAGAGGGATCTCAGGGCCTTTTTGGGATTAGTAGGCTACTACAGACGGTTTGTCCCACACTTTGCTAGAATGGCCAGCCCCCTGACCGATCTCCTGCGAAAATCCCAGGCTTCGCCCCGCTTACCACCTCCCGGTGAGCAGGAAGCCTCGGCTTTTCAGGGCCTCAAAGACGCTCTTACCTCCTCGCCGGTGTTAATCGCCCCTGACTTCCAAAAACCTTTTATCCTTCAAACAGACGCCTCAGGGGTTGGGATCGGGGCGGTACTTTCCCAAGAGGATGACAGCGGTCTTGAGCGCCCCATATTGTACATCAGCAGAAAACTATTTCCTAGAGAGCAGGTATATTCCACCATAGAGAAGGAGTGTCTAGCTGTGAGGTGGGGGGTGGAAAAGCTTCGCTATTTCCTGGAGGGCCGGCTTTTCACCCTCTTTACGGACCATGCCCCTCTCACCTGGCTCCAGCGAAATAAAGGCCACAATGACCGTATCCTACGCTGGTTTCTGGCCTTGCAACCCTATCGATTTGAGGTGAAACATCGTAAGGGATCGGAACAGGGCAATGCTGATTTTCTCTCGAGGTACCCTATTTCCCCCGATCGGGAAAATCCGGGGATGGGGATGTGTCGCCTGGTCGAGGGACCTGAGGAGAACCACGAAAAGGACACAACTGACGGGACCTTTACACCTCCCCTGCAGGGTGCTGATGGCCCCTTTAACGTGGACTGGATCACTGCGGAAGGAGGTGCGGCTCGGATGACGACATCGGGAGTGGACGAATCAGAATGCCGCGAGTTCCGTAAAGCGGAAGTTCGGAGACCTGACGGCGCGAAAGCCCGAGGAGGAGAGATCGGAGACGCGGAGGAGAGCGAGGCGAGGGGGGAGACCGAGGAGAAGAGAGGAGAACGAGATTCGAAGGAGCAGAGAGGAGCGGAGAGAGACGGAGAGCCAGGAGGCCAACGGAACCACTTCTCGCCCCGCCACACCCCCGGAGGAGTGTGGCTGGGAAAGGTACGGGGTCGTATCCTGGGCTTCTTAAACCACCGGGAGGGCGCTAGGGGAGGGAGTTCGCTGTCGGGAGGGCACCCGGGCTGAGGACGTTTTCTTGTGTTCAGAGAATCCCTCACTCACTTACATCGTTATTCTCAAACACGAGTGTTCTTTTGGTGCTGGAACCCCGGTGACCCCTCACACCCCCTTTCCCCCTCAAATTTCGGACGTGGAGGGTTGTATATTAATCCCTGCTTTTTCCTTCCTTTTCGGGCCCCATCGGAGGCATTTCCTACCCCGGGCCCTGCCGAGGAGAAGGAGGGCAACAAGGAACCCGACCTATCCCTATCCTGGAGTATAACAAGCCAGAAGACCACCTTTCTCCCAAAGAGAACGAGATAACGCTTGTATTAACCTGGAATAAAGCCTGAACCCTGTACTTCAGTCTATTGGCGTTATTGGTCTATGCAGGGGAAGACAGCGCATAGGCGACAGGCGGCTGCTACTTTTTTGACAAGAAAGGAGCAATGTCATGAATTAAGTGAGCGTGTTGGGCATACTCTGGCAGTGTGCACAAGACAGAAAGCGGCCTTAGGAGAAGTTAAGGGGATCTCGGACGGTAAGGGGGGAACAGTTATTGATCCTGATGGGATCCGAGAGGTTTTTAGGCAATTTAACGCTAGGTTGTATAGTGAGGATCAGCCAAGGGCCCTAACAGCTATCCAAGGGTATCTCAGGGATATCTCTGCTTTCTGAAGGAGATAGGGAGGCACTTGATGCACCCTTGGCTTCTGAAGAGATTTCTACAGCATTGAATAGTCTCCCATCGGGTAAGGCTGCGGGCCCCGATCAGATCCCCATTGAATTTTATAAAGCTTTCCAGGAGGTAATTCGTCTAGATCTGGTAGATACAGTACTGCAGGCTCAATTAGGAAATTCCGTTCCAAGTTCTTGGGCAGGCGCCGATATAGTGGTTATATTAAAAAAAGGTAAATCACCTTTAGAACCAGGGTCTTGTAGACCATTAAAACTTATGAACGCTGACGCAAAAATCTTCTCCAAGGCAATGGCCCGTATGCTTGGTTAGTCCCACTCAGCATGGTGTTATCCCAGGGAGGGGTACTACGCAGCATGTCCGCAAAGTTATCACCCTTCTCGATGCCACGGAAGTCTCAGGAGATCCCATGGCGGTCATGCTGCTGGATGCAGAAAAGGCATTTGATCGGGTCTCCTGGGACTACATTTGGATGGCCTTGAGGTGGTGTGGTATTGGCGAGGGATTTATTAACGCAGTCCAGACTCTTTATAAAGCTCCTACAGCCCGACTTAGAGTCAATGGAGGTTTCACGGCAGCCCTGCAAATTAAGCGTGGCACTCGTCAAGGGTGCCCATGCTTGCCGCTATTGTTCGTGGTATATATTGATCCACTGATTCGTAAATTGGAAGCAAATGATAAGATTCCTCCGATAAAAGCTCACGGTCAAGATTTCAAAACTTTGGCATACGCAGATGATGTGGCTATAGGGACCCCACTACCCGCTGGCGCTACAGTTGAGGTGGAATTAGAAGCCCTGGTATTCGGTCAGGTTTCAGGTTATGCTCTAAATGGGCCTAAGACCCAGATAATTAAGAACAAAGGGGCAGTATGTAATGACCGAGTCGTTGACTCCGCTTTATACTTGGGGATCAGTATCTCGGCAGATCTGGATAAGACTGTTGATAGGAACATCAAACCTATAATATCTAACGTCAAACAAGACCTGGATAGAATGCATAATCTCCACCTCTCTTTATTAGGGCACTCCAATGTAGTAAAAATGATTATCTTGCCCAAGTTCCTCTATCTTTTTAGGGGAATACCAAGGGTATATGAGGCTAAATGGTTTTCGGCGCTGGAGCACTTAATTAATAGATTTATTTGGGCACATGGGAAAACCAGGAGGGCTCTTCGTTTTATGTCTCTATCTAGGGCTAGGGGAGGCTGGGCTGTCCCTGATTTTAAGATATTCTACTGGGCGGCAGCCCTGCAGTATATGAGTGGGCTGTTAGGGGGGGATGCATCTGATCCGCAGGTTAAACTAGGTTCTATTGATATATATTCTATACTGATTGGAGGGGAGGCAGAGAACTGCTTCCTTAAATACACTGAATCCAGTTATTTTAAAAGAACCAGGTTTAAGACATTGATGGCTGCCTATAAAGTCTGGACGTCATTTCGGAAAAAATATGGGCTTGGTAGGTTTAATGCATATACTCGGTTAGTTAGGAATCCATCCCTCCCGGTGGAAATATTTGCAGATTCTGTAATGGCTGAATGGGGACGACGGGGAGTCCGGAAACTGGGTGATCTGATGGGTCCTAATGGAGTTTCTCAGTTTCCTGATATACAGGGGGCTTACGGTATTGATAGGAAGAATTTCTTTAAATATTTACAAGTTCGGAGCTTTTTAGTGAATAAACATGGAGGTCCCGCTGGGTTTGGTAAAAATAAGATATTGGATGTTATTGAAGGCGGTATAGATTGTACTATTCGAAGGTTCTATTCTGAGCTCTCAGCAATGAAGGACGATGATCTGGGAAAATATGGGAATAAGTGGGCAGATAAGCTCAGGGTAGATCAAGACTGTTTCCGAGACTCGTTAGAATTAGGATGGACTATCTTGTGTTCTGCAGGGCTACAGGCTCAGCAATATAAAATGATTTACTCTCTGCATCACACACCTGCAAGGATAGCTTAGTGGGGGGGAACCGCAGGCACTAGATGTCCCCGATGTGATAGTTCAGATGCAGAAATAATCCACATGTTCACATTTTACCTTTAGCGACAGCTATTATTGAGAGCTATAGAATCTTTTCTGAATAGAATTCTAGGAATCAAGATCTCTCTCACACCATCTTGGATAATACTTGGGGTAAGCGGTGATGACGAGCAAAGCCCTTCACACTATTTTCTATTTATGGCCATGTCGGTTTTACAAATGTGTATTGCAACAGCATGGCTAGATAAAGCACCTCCAACTTTTCAACATTGGCTTGCTAGGTTGCTTTCTGTGTATAATCTCGAGAAGGGGATTTATGCGAGGAAGGGCAAAAGGGGGAGAATACTTGGGAAACGTATTTGGGAACCTATATCGAGCTGGAAGGAGAACTTGTAATGTTTTAAGTTATACCTTTCTTATTATACTTCTGTAGAATTGATTTCAATGATTAATGTGGAGGTTAATTTTACAGTACCCTTAGCTTATTTTCTTTTTTGTGTTTCTTTTTTTGGTTCTCCCATATCTTGCACATTTTGCTTGTTTTGTGTTATGATGTATATCTCAGATGTGTGTTTGTTTTACGCATAAGTATTCTGGAATGTTGCTGTGCTTAAAAAGATGAAAATGTAATAAAAATATTTAATAAAAAAATAAATGAAAATACCACTTTTATAAAGTAGGTATTTTCTTGTCTAACCATCCAGGCCTGCCTCTGCTAGGTTGTGTATTCCTTGTCTGGAGTTTGAGTGACAGGGGCTGGGGAATTCCAGGAGACAGGGTGTGTCAGCACAGGGCTGAATAGGAAAATCTACATGCAGATGGGTGGGAGGAGTTGCACCTGGGACCTGTGGACCTTCCCTCCACAATGCTGGCTCCACCTCCTGTGGTGCATCTGATGTCTCTGCCCTGCACTGTGAAAGGAAAGAAGGAGTCATGTAAACAGAGTGCTCCAGGACTGACCAGAACTGGTTTGGACTAGGCAAAGGCCTCTTTGCCTTCAGAGAACAAAGAGGAACTTGGTATACATATTTGGACCCAAACCCAAGAACTTTAGATCACTTTGGGAAACAAGATGAAGCCTTTGTTGAGGAGAGGAACCAGAAGAAACTGAGGAGAGACTATCCCTAAGCTGAAGTGCTGCTTGTGGGATTGGCCTGCAGTGGTTGCCTGACTGCCAAAGAGAGGAGAGAAGGAACTTTGTGTACTTTATTCAACTTGTGAAGGATCTCCAAGAGCTTGAGAAAAGAGCTTGCCTCCTGCTTAAGTCTCAGGGACAACAGACTTCAACCACTAGCTCCCCAGAGTTCTTGGGAAGTGCCTGCAGCTGTATTGGGGCCTTCTGAGGAACTGCGTGTTGCAAGGAGCTGAAAACGCGACTCACAAAGAAGAAGCGTGTCGCCGCCGCAGCCACTGCATCACTGAACAAGGGTGTCACCCCTGTAGCTGTCGCATCACATCGTAAAGAAACGTCTCGCAACATCGAAGAAGCGTGTCACCGCCGCAGCCGCTGTCGTCACATCACTGAACAAGGGTGTCGTCGCTGCAGCTGTCGCATCGAGCCGAAGCGTCTGGCATCATCAAAGAAGTGTGTCGCCGCCACAGCCACTGTCGTCGCATCACTAAACAAGAGTGTCGCCGCTGCAGGTGTCACATCGAGTCGAGTCATCTTGCATCATCGGAGAAGCGTGTCGCAGGGCCTGTCGCGGCTCAGAAGAATCGTTGAGTCGACGCACGGCTGTCGGGCGTGCACGCATTGTGTCGCAACAAGAAGAAGACACCATCTTTGTTTCATTGCACCGGATCTTCATCACATCACGGCGTTGCGGGCCGCATCGCCACGGAAGCGCAGTAAGAAACCGATGCATCACCGTTCCTGCGTGTCAGGAACCGACGCATCACCTTCCCTGCAACACTTTCGTTGTATAGCGTTACGCATCCAAAGGTACATTGACTCAAAGTGTCGCATTTTAACATCTAAAGAGAACTAAGCTAATTCTACCATTTTAAGTACAGTATTGTGGATTTTTGTTGTTTATGGTCTTGTGTTAAATCTATATAAAGAATACTTATTTTTGATATAAAACTTGTGTGGTGTCCATTTGTAGTGTTGTCACTTGATTACTGTGTGTGTTCACAAATGCTTTACACACTGCCTCTGAGATAAGCCTGTCTGCTCGTGCCAAGCTACCAAGGGGGTGAGCAGGGGTTATTTTAGGAGTGTACTCCCTTACCCTGACTAGACGCAAGGGTCCCTATTTGTCAAAGGTACCTACCTCTGCCAACGAGAGACCCCCAAATCTAACATTGGTGGTCAGCGGTGAGGATTCTGGACTTGCATTTGTGACTCTTGGACAGTGATTGGTGAACACTACAAGTGAGTGCAGACCAAAACGGGACCACATACTTTTGGTAGATTTCTTTTTCCTGGGATTTTCTATTTTTGTCAAGGTTAACCATCATGGAGAAGGCAGCATCTATAGCATCTGTTGATTTTGATTTGGAAGAGGAGAAACTGGAATGCTACAATGTGAGACAGCTGAAGCACTTCTGCAAGAAATTTAAAGTTGTAATTACCGTGCTCACCAAGAAGGCTCTTTGATTTAATTACATGGGAGCACTTGTCAAGTATTTGTTTTTCAGAGCTACGACAGCACCTGATTGATAGCAGGCTAACCCTAGGAAGCATGCTGAGGAGGCGGACCGCTGGGTTAGCACCAGGGTCCACAAGTGGAGGCTCTTAGAGATACAGGAGCCAGTGTGACAACTGTCAAGTGTCACCTGGTGTCTCAAGAGCAGGTTGTCCCCAATGCATTTTACCCAGTTGTTGCCACTGACAACAGAGAGAGCCACTGCAAGGTGGCTCAGGTTCCCTTTGAGTGGGGGGGCCTCTGGTACTCTTCAGGTAGCTGTGAGGCCCGCCATGCCTATTGACTGTTTGTTAGGGTACGATTTGGAGAGCTCACCTTGGGCGAAGGTGGAGCGAAGTGCTTATTTGGAGATGTTGGATCTGCCTGACTGGGCGTGTGTAACCACACGGTCCATGGCAGCCAATAAAGGTGTTCAAGAGGACCTGGAGCCTGAGAGGGGGGACGAGGTGCCTGCCTTAGAGAGAGGAGGCAGGGGGCGCGGGAAACCGGCCCCCGAAGTTCCCACGGTCAAGGAGGAGGCAGACCCTGGGGAGATGCCCTGGAGCCTACAGGGGAACAGGTAGCGGAACTGGGGGATCTGCCTGAGCTGACCCATTGGCAGCAAGAAGGAGGACCCTCCAGGGAAGAGTTCTGCAAGGAGCAGAAAGAATGCCCTTCTCTCGTGGGTCTGCGGCATCAGGCTGCAGACCAGGCAGCAAGTGATCAGTCTGGGTCACATTGGGTCTACTGGGAGAATGGTCTCCTGTATAATAAGCCTAAGGTTGCTGAGCCTGGGTCAGCCCGTGTGTTGGTGGTACCCCAGCGCTTCAGAGCCTTCCTACTGGGGCTGGCTCATGATGTGCCATTGGCAGGACATATGGGGCAGGACAAGACCTTTGAGAGGCTTGTCACCCACTTTTATTGTCCCCAAATGCGCAGGAGTTCAGACACTCACTGCAGGACATGTCAGACTTGCCAGGCAAGTGGAAAGAGTGGGAGGAAGCAAAAGGCTCCTCTCCAGCCATTCCCTGTGATCAGCACCCGCTTTGAACGGGTGGGTATTGACATTGTGGGGCCACTGGACCCCAAGACAGCCATGGGCAACAGGTTCATCCTGGTCTTGATGGAACATGCCACCCGGTATCCGAAAGCCATACCTCTGAGGACAGTGACGGCCCCGTGGAGGGACGAGCACTGATGGGAATTTTCTCACGAGTGGGATTCCCTAGAGAGTATATGAAGTTCCTGTGACAGGAGTGTGGGGTAACCTACAAGTTTACCACTCCTTACCACCCCCAAGGAAATGGGTTGGTTGAAAGGTTCAACCGAACCCTGAAAGGCATGATTATGGGTCTTGAGGAACCTATGAGGCGTAAGTGGGTCGTCCTCTTACCATGCCTGCTCTTTGCATACAGTGAGGTGCCACAGAAATCTCTAGGGTTCAGTCCCTTAGAGCTTCTCTAGGGTCACCCAGTGAGAGGACCTCTGAGTCTGGTCAAGGAAGGCTGGGAGCAATTTCCCAGGAAACCTCCACAGGGTGTATATAGCTACATGCTGGCCTTCAGAAAACAGACTAGGCGTTTCAGGCAACTCTCTGAGGCGAATCTGAAAGCCAGCCAGGAGGAGATGAAGCAGTGGTACGACCAGAATGCCACTCTGGTAGAGCTTCAGCCTGGTCATAAAGTGTGGGTCATGGCCCCAGTGGAGCCCTGCGCGCTCCAGGATAAGTGGACCGGACCCTTTGAGGTTGTGGAGTGCAAAAGTCCTTTTACCTACTTGGTGGACTTGCGGTCTCCCAGGAACCCGTTGAAGGTCCTGCATGTCAACCGCCTAAAGCCCCACTTGGAGAGGTCCCAAGTGGGCATGCTCTTAGCGACAGATGCTGGAATGGAGGAGGAGACCGAGCCTCTTCCTGACCTCCTGTCGGCAACAGAACAAGATGGGTCAGTGAATGGTGTCAACCTCTCTTCCACCCTGACCCCTGAGCAACAGAATGACTGCCGCCAGTTGCTGGGACAGTTTTCTGATCTGTTCTCCCTGATTCCCAGTGTCACTGATTGGTGTGTCCATGATGTTGACACTGGGGATAGTACACCTGTGAAGCACAAAACTTACAGGGTGACTGACAGGGTGAGGGCTTGCATCAAGGAGGAGGTCTCCAAGATGCTTGCGTTAGGGGTGATTGAATCCTCTAACAGTCCTTGGGCCAACCCAGTGGCCTTGGTCCTAAAGGCTGCCGCACCAGGTGCCACACCAGTACTCCGGTTCTGTGTGGACTACCGAGGGCTCAATTCAGTCACCAGGACTGACGTGCACCCCATCCCCAGAGCTGATGAGCTCATAGATCGGTTAGGGGCTGCACGGTACCTCAGCACGTTTGACTTAACGTCTGGATACTGCCAGATCACCTTGACTGATGGGGCAAGAGAGAGGTCAGCATTCTCCACACCAGATGGGCACTACCAGTTCCGGGTTATGCCCTTTGGGATGAAGAATGCCCCTGCCACCTTTTAGAGGTTGGTCAACCAGGTGTTGGCTGGACTGGAAGAGTTCAGTGCCGCCTACCTGGATGACATTGCAGTGTTCAGCGCCAGTTGGGAAGAACATCTGCGCCACCTCTGGGAAGTGTTGATGGCGCTGCGGAGGGCAGGCCTCACGATCAAGGCGAGTAAGTGCCAAATCGGGCAGGGTTCCGTGGTGTACTTGGGACACCAGGTTGGGAGCGGCAAGGAGGCGCCCCTACAGCCCAAGATTGAAATCATCCTGGCTTGGGAACCCCCAAAAACCCAGACAGAGGTGAGAGCCTTTTTAGGACTCACAGGGTATTACAGGAGGTTTGTCAAGGGGTATGGCAGCATTGTTGCACCCTTGACAGAGCTGACTTCCAGGAAGCAGGCCAAGAAAGTGATTTGGACTGACACTTGTCAGAAAGCTTTTGATGCCCTGAAAACTGCCATGTGCACGGCGCCCATGCTCCTGGCACCCAACTTCTCCTAAGAGTTCATAGTACAAACAGACACTTCAGAGCATGGTGTGGGGCTGTTTTGTCACAGATGAATGAGGAGGGCCTAGATCAACCCCTAGCCTTCATCAGTAGGAGGTTACTTCCACGGGAACAGAGGTGGAGTGCGATTGAGCGTGAGGCATTTGCTGTGGTCTGGGCACTGAAGAAGCTGAGACCATACCTGTTTGGGACTCACTTCTGGGTTCAGACAGACCGCAGGCCCCTCAGATGGTTGATGCAGATGGGGGGTGAGAATCCAAAGCTGTTGAGGTGGTCCATTTCCCTACAGGGAATGGATTTCACGGTATAACACCGCCCTGGTACAGAACACGCCAACGCTGATGGTCTGTCTAGATCTTTCCGCCTTATTGATGAGAACTCCCAGGAGGTAGGGTAGTTCTCCCCACATTTCAGCTGGTGGGGACACGTGTTAGACCTGGCACCTTGGCGTGGGTCTCCCTTCCATTTTTGGCTGTTACCTCATGTGTTTTTGCTGGTGTTAGATGCTTTGGGCACTGTGCCACTGCTGTCCAGTGACACAGTGCAAGTGTTCCCTATTGTAAATTGATGTGTGGATTAGTGGTTCATTATTGGCTGGTTTAGTTTACCTGTCAGACCCTAGTACAGGGCACCAGGAGTGCCCAGGGCTGGTAATCCAAATGCTGCTGGTGGGCTTGCAGCACTGGTTGTGCCACCCACAGAAACAGCCAATAAAAGTGTGTCTAAGGCTTGCCTTGCAGAGCCTGTGTGCAGTCTGGTACTGCCATGCTGACTGGGCAAGTGCACCCACTTGCCAGTCCCTAAACCTTCCCTTTCTTCATATCAGACACCCCTATGGTAGGCCCAAGGGCAGGGTGCATTGTAAGTATAAGGCAGGACAAGCCCTGGTATGTGTGGCATGTCCTAATAGTGAATTACAGCCATTTTCGTTTTTGACTATTGCAAGGCTACCTGTTCCCCTTAGGCCAGAATGGGCAGCTTGATTATTACATCTTATAATCCTAACTGACTCAGGGAACATGGTAGATATTCGAGTTTAGTATGCCTGAACTCAGAATGATAAAAATACATCTTTTAGTGAAGTTGGTTTTAACATTCTGTGTTTGAAAATACCACTTTTAGAAAGAAGGTATTTTCTTGTCTAACCATCCAGGCCTGCCTCAGCTAGGTTGTGTATTCCTTGTCTGGAGTTTGAGTGACAGGGGCTGGGGAATTCCAGGAGACAGGGTGAGTTAGCACAGGGCTGAATAGGAAGGTCTACATGCAGATGGGTGGGACGAGTTGCACCTGGGACCTGAATAGGGCTGTGCCTTCCCTCCACAATGCTGGCTCCACCTCCTGTGGTGCGTCTGATGTCTCTGCCCTGCACTGTGAAAGGAAAGAAGGAGTCATGTAAACAGAGTGCTCCAGGACTGACCAGAACTGGTTTGGACTAGGCAAATCCTCTCTGCCTTCAGAGAACAAAGAGAAACTGGGTATAAATATTGGGCCCCACACCCAAGAACTTTAGATCACTTTGGGAAACAAGAAGAAACCTTTGCTGAAGAGAGGAACCAGAAGAAACTGAGGAGAGACTATTCCTAAGCTGAAGTGCTGCTTGGGGGATTGGCCTGCAGTGGTTGCCTGACTGCCAAAGAGAGGAGAGAAGGAACTTTGTGTACTTTATTCAACTTGTGAAGGGTCTCCAAGGGCTTGAGAAAAGAGCTTGCCTCCTGCTGAAGTTTCAGGGACAACAGACTTCAACCATCAGCTCCCCAGAGTTCTTGTGAAGTGTCTGCAGCTGTATTGGGGCCTTCTGAGGAACTGTGTGTCGCAAGGAGCTGGATGCGCGACTCACGAAGAAGCATGTCGCCGCCTCAGCTGCTGACGTCGCATCACTGAACAAGGGTGTCACCGCTGTAGCTGTCGCATCACAACGTAAAGAAACGTCTCCAACATCAAAGAAGCGTGTCGCCGCCGCAGCCGCTGACGTCGCATCACTGAACAAGGGTGTCGCTGCTGCACCTGTCGCATCGAGCCCGAAGTGTCTCGCATCACCGGAGAAGCGTGCCGCAGCCGCTGTCGTCACGTCCCTGAACAAGGGTGTCGCCGCTGCAGCTGTTGCATGGAGCCAAAGCGTCTTGCATCATCAAAGAAGGGTGTCGCTGCCATAGCCGCTGTCGTCGCATCACTGAACAAGGGTGTCGCCGCTGCAGCTGTCGCATCGAGCCGAAGCATCTCAGATCATCAAAAAAGAGTGACGCCGCCATAGCCGCTGTCTTCGCATCACTGAACAAGGATGTCGCCGCTGCAGCTGTCGCATCGAGTCGAGATGTCTCGCATCATCGGAGAAGCGTGTCGCAGGGCCTGTCGTGGCTCAGAAGAATCGTTGAGTCGCCGCACGGCCATCGGGCATGCACGCATCGTGTCACAAGAAGAAGAAGACGCCATCTTTGTTTCATTGCACCGGATCTTCATCGCATCATGGCGTTGCGGGCCGCATTGCCACGGAAGCGCAGTAAGAAACCGACGCATCACCGTTCCTGCGTGTCAGGAACCGACGCATTACCTTCCCTGCAACACTTTTGTTGTATAGCGTTACGCATCCAAAGGTACATTGACTCAAAGTGTCGCATTTTAACATCTATAGAGAACTAAGCTAATTCTACCATTTTAAGTACAGTTTTGTGGATTTTGTCGTTTATGGTCTTGTGTTAAATCTATATAAATAATACTTATTTTTGATATAAAACTAGTGTGGTGTCCATCTGTAGTGTTGTCACTTCATTACTGTATGTGTTCACAAATGCTTTACACACTGCCTCTGAGATAAGCCTGTCTGCTCGTGCCAAGCTACCAAGGGGGTGAGCAGGGGTTATTTTAGGTGTGTACCCCCTTACCCTGACTAGACGCAAGGGTCCCTATTTGTCAAAGGTACCTACCTCTGCAAACTAGAGACCCCCAAATCTAACACAAACCAATGGAAAGAAGGAGAGGCGTGGCCAACGCCTCGTAAGGAGAACGTGGAAGACCCGGAAGCACGTCAGATGCCGGAGCAGGGAGAGCAGACCGCAAGAGAATGCTGTGTTGAAGGAGTGCGCCCAGAAGGAAGAAACCAACTGAGAGGAGAGTATGGACGCCGACCCCACTTTCGTCCCAGACACCGAAGAAGGTTCAGAGAGCTGGTTGGAGGAGTGGTGGACGCCCCCGGAGGATACCTGTGAGCCGCCGCAACTCAGGAGAATTGTGGCTGTTGTGGTACGTGAATTGGGAGGGGGGAGGGAGTAAAGGGAGGGAGCCAGGAAGTGCACCGCGTCACTGGGCACTGTGGGTGTTGCTGCACTTTTGTGTTCCTGCACTGGCCACTGAAACCTCACACGTCCTACGCACAAGTCCCCCATTAGCACTACCTACCCCTACTTGTGTTCCCCACCGTACGTCCGCATTCATACCCTGAAGGGACCGAGCTCCAGTCCATACTCAGTACCCTGAAGTTAAGGGGCTGAGATAAAACATTTATACGCACCTGCAGTGGCCTTTTCTTTTGATACTGTGAGTAGCGAGATAAGCAAGCCCGTCTGTATCCCTGCGCTGCATGTTTGCCTCCCTCTGGATGTTGGAGGGTTCTGTCCAGTAAAAGTGTGGAAACAGGTCAACTTACCACCCTTCTCTTCTTCCTTCCTGAGCCTCCTGGGGTGCCCTCCCGAACCAAGGACAACGTGCTACGTGGAAGGAAGACCAGGACCACAACATCGGAGGGATAGGAGACGGTCCATATATCTTGTTGGGCTGGCCTACTGTTAGATTTCTGCCACGTTAATAAAACCTGATCAAAATTGATCCCCGAATTCGGCATCCTAGATTTTCCTTCCGCTTGTCCCTCTCACACAATGTCAGTAGAATGTTAAATCACATAGGGTTATAAAGCACAATATCCGATCAAAATACCAATTATCATGCAGATTCTTTAAATAATGGAGTGCACTTAACTGGATGCGAAGCGGCAAAGAAAGAGGAAGCTGTATGGCTGTGACAAGGTTATATAGGGCTGGGGATCTATAGATGTGACAATGGTGTGGTCGTGGGAAATGTAGTGTTTAATGAAGTTTTTACTTGATTGGCTGCTGAAAAATAAACAGCAGAGAATGAGAAGCATAATCGGAGCCTCCGGTCCTCACAGAATTCTAATGTTCTTCCATATTCCTCTCTAGCTAATGCTAGAATACCTACCAATATACCCGATTGAGGCGGGAGACTTCAAATTTTTGAAGCCAAAATTTGCTTTATTTTAGGTGACTCTCTCTGAAAAATCTCCCACTTGCCTGTTTTTGGCATGTATGCACCAGTGTTGTGCTTTCCCGGCCACATTGGTTTCCTGTTCATGTGCAAGCACCTATAGTGTCGATATTTGTGAATTTGAATCAACGAGTATGATAGACAACTCTACATATTTTATAGCTCTATGTTGTTTAGACCTCGATTGTGGCATTATTTATTGCACCCTAAAACAAGTATTGGCAGAGCCAATGGGTCTCCCTTGTAGACCTATTTGTCCCGTCCGCAGCTTGTCGATCACAATGCTAGGCGTTTGCAGCCTACGCTGTCAAGTGCTACAGTAAAATAAACTCACACTCTGTATCTATTTCCGTAATGGCCTTGAGCAACCACTTTCCCATTTATTTATGCCTTTGAACTGAGCCCGGCCCTCAGGGTGCATGCAGTTACAATGTATGGTAGAGGCCTGGACTTATACTGGGATGTACCTAGATCCTCAGTCACTCATACAGGACACACATAGTCTTTCAGCCACTGACTTGGTGCAGGGTTGTGTCAAAGATCATACCTCTGACTTTGGGTCCCTTCTTCACCCCTGCTGGTCACAATAGAGTTACCTTGGCTACCTCGAACAAGGATATTGGCTTGCAGGCTGATTACTGCATGCAGCATATCTCGGCCTCCCAGAGGGGTGTTGGTATCATGGGGCCTTACAGGAAAGTCCTGCCCCAGCGAGCTCTGCACAGACAGCTCTTCCCAATTGGCCTCATCTCTGCCCCCAGACTCACCATCGGGTTCTCTTGTGGGGTTGGCCACCCTTTGGAACCAAGACACATTTCTGGCAACAGTATGGCACACCTGCTGGATGGTGATCATTGTCCCACAGATCTTTACCACCTGCCAGGTCTCAGCCTCAAACGGGGTACAGAACTCCCATTCTGTGTTTTGATCCCGCATTATGACGTGCTCTCCAACTTGTAGCTGAGGGAATACTGCTCCTTTATCCAGACTTGCCCGGATGTTGGTAGCCTTTTTTTTGCTTGCATGGCCTATACGTCCAGGATGATAGGCTGCCATTTCGGGACAGATAGGATGCTGGGCCTCTGGAACAGGAGATCCATCAGTACGCAGTTGGTAGTGCACAGGGACAGCAGACACCCCACCCTCCCAAGACCTCTGCAACAACCTCAGCGCCTTCTTCCTCCACAAGATTAAGGAGATCTATGACAGCTTCAACAACCTGGATACCCAAGACCCTCTCACCCCACTCGCAAACATCGGACCCAACAACACAGACCCCAGCAGACCCTGATCAGTTGGACTCCCCTGACCACTGATGACACCTTCAAGATTATGAAGAGTATCCACTCAGGCTCACCCTCGGCCCCTGCCTGCACCACTTCTTCAACAGAGCCGGCAACTCCATTGCCCCCGAACTCTGCCGCACCATCACCTGCTCCATCAACTCCGCCACATTCCCAGAAGACTGGAAACATACAGAGATCAACCGCTTGCTGAAGAAACTCTCTGCCGACTCGAAGGACCTCAAGAATTTCAGACCCATCTCTCTGCTCCCCTTTCCAGCCAAGGTCATCCAGGACGCAATCAACGCCCAACTTTACGAGTTCGTCGAGGGGAACCACATCCTGGACCACTCGCTTTCCGGCTTCCGAAGCAATCACAGTACGGAGACCACCCTAATCGCCGCCACAGAGGACATCCGCACCCTCCTCGACCAAGGCAAAACTGTAGCCCTCATCCTCCTGGACCTCTCGGCCACCTAAGACACGGTCTTCCACCGCACCCTATGCACAAGACTCCACAACGCCCGCATCTACGAAACTGCCCAGGAATGGATCTATTCCTTCCTCACCGGCCGAACACAGAGAGTCAGGCTACCACCGTTCCTTTCAAAACCCACAGAAATCAGTTGTGGAGTGCCTCAGGGCTCTCCCTGAGCCACACTCTCTTCAACATCTACATGGCTCCACTCGCGGCCATCGTCAGGAAGCACAGACTCAACATTGTCTCCTACACCGACGATACCCAGCTGATCCTGTCCCTCACCAATGAACCCACAGTTGCTAAGAGAAACTTCCACGACGGGATGAAGGCTGTCACCCCCTGGATGAAGGACAGCTGCCTCAAGCTAAACTCAGAGAAGACAGAAGTCCTCATCTTGGGCTCCACAACCTCCGCTTGGGAGGACTCTTGGTGGCCTGCAGATCTTGGACCTCTGCCCACACCCACAGACCATGCAAGAAATGTCTGCATAATCTTGGACTCCTCGCTCACCATGAACCGCCAGACCAAAGCCATCTCATCATTTTGCTTCCACATGCTACGCGTGCTCCGAAAGATCTTCAAGTGGATCCCAGCAGCAGACTCGACTTTGGCAACAAACTCTATGCCGACATCAGCCAGAAACTCCTCAAGAAACTGTAAAGCATCCAGAACGCCTCTGCCAGACTCATCCTCAACATATCCCGCCACAGCCACATCACCACCCACCTGAGAGACCTCCACTGGCTCCCAGTCAACATTCATTCAACGCACCCACTAGAGACCTCCGCTCCACTCAACTGGCCCTAGCCACCATCCCACGTATCTGCAAGACCACAACCGGGTAAATATCCTTTCTCTCCCCTTAAGGCAATAACACTCACTGCCCCAATTCAGGAAGGACCTCAAGACCTGGCTCTTCGACTGAACACAGTGCCTTGAAACAGATCTGAAGTCATCCAACCCCTCCCCTAGAGCCTTGAGACCCTTACGGGGGAGTAGTCACGCTTTACAAGCCACTTGATTGATTGAATGTGTTGGAAGCCTGTAGACCCACAGGAATCTGCGAAGGCAGCACTCAGTATGTTCGCCTGCTCCACCCCAATTCAGAGATTTGATTAAAAGTTCTCATGAGCCGTTCGCCCTCCCCGTTTGCTTGGGACCAATGCGGCGTTTCCTTTCTATGTTGGATGGCAAGGGAAGCCAAATACTCTGTGAATCCGTGCCCCTGAAATAATGGCCAATTGTCTGTTTTTAGCTCTTTGGGGAGGCCAAACAGGGCGAACATCTCCAAAACCGGTTTAACTCTTGAAAACACAGTCGATAATACCAATTCAGCCATCAGGACTTTGGTCTGGGAGTCAATTAGCACAGCTGTGAGATGGGCATCTTGGAAATTCCCAAAGTCCATACTAAATTTCGCCCATAGCTGCAGGCTGGGTTCTTTTGTGATCACGGGGTCCTGGGGTTAGTCCCCACTGGTGATGGTACAAGAGTGGCAGTTGCACACCTTCTCATTTACTTGGGTATCCATCCTGCATAACAACACCTTCTCTTGCAACCTCACCTTAGGCTTCACCACTCCTTGGTGGCCTTGGTGGGCCAGGTCGACCACTCGGGTCCATGGACTCCATGGCACCACAATTTGCTTGTGTCGGACCAATAGACCTTCTTTACTGGTACTCAATTTGTCCCTTTCTTGCGAGAGTTGATTTCTTGTCATCTGTCCCGGATGCGTTAGGAATTTGGATCCGTCCAGGACAGATGTCTCCAACCAGTCAATCGCAAACTACCAGTAGCTCACAGAAGCCTTCAGAGTAGCTCCCAGCCTTTAGTTAATATTTAACTAAGAAGTGTAATAAATGTTTCATTGTCCTTTTAAAGTTAAGGAAAGGCTTTGTTTATTTTACATTATCAGGCTGCAGATAGCAGAGCCTAATAATGAGCTGTGCTCCACTCAGATTTATGACCCATGTGGGTCACAGAGGTTCAGAACTGAAGCACTGAGGCATTTAACTCTTAAATGAAAGTTGTTCTCAAATCAGTATTGGAGTGTGAGAACAAAATGATATCTCTGAATTCTTTTAAATGAGACAAAATTAAAATGACTAATTTAACTCTTCATTTAAACTTTTTCCCTTTTCAAAGTGGGACTCAGTTGTTTAATGGCAGCTAGAACCTGGTGTCTGGCTGTGTCAAATCTCTTGTTAATCATGGTCTCTGTAAGCTAGTTAGTGGGCATCTGGCTTTTGAGCTACAGTTCAATTTGTTTATTGTTGATACATAGTGATTTTGGAATGTGGAATATTTTCGCTAGTGGACTCTGGTTTGCAGTATTAAGAAAGGATCCTACACAATTAATTAGGATATTTAGCTTTGGAGGTTCGTTGGGATAAATTGTATCTTTTTTCCTGATTGATTGATGATTTGTAGATCCTGTTGCAGCGTTGGAGGCATGTTCCACTATTTTAGTTGCTTGATTTCTACCACAGGTGTTGTTAAATCACTAATTTCTGTCCTAAGTTCATCTATCTCTTCATTGAGCCATGAGATTGCGTGAAAGGTGTACCCAGAGTAAGATGGCCCAGTGACAGCTTGGCACAGTTAGATGGGCTGCATATTAACCTACACTGTAAAATACTGTAGAGATGCAGTGATACGTGAAAAAGCAAAAACATATTGATATATAACTACAGTATACTTGGTTAAGAGTTTTCTGAACAGGCAAAGTAACAAACTGTAGAGTATCAAATTACTGTGAAGTACAGAACAGTAAGACTGATTTAAACTTAAAAGAATATATAAGGCATACAAAGGGCCATATGTAGGTAGCTAAATACCGGTCGGTAACGGCCGAAATTCGCTAAATATCCCTTTACCGACCGGTATTTAGCCAATTGAGATGTAGGAGTCCAAAAAGAAGGATTCGGTAATTATGAATCGGTAAATACCGATTCATCTTTACCGAATTCTAAATTTCCGATTCATAATTACCGAATTCATATTTACCGATTCGGTAAATATGAAATGGTAAAACGAGAAAAGAGATGTAGGTAAATTCGGTATTACCGAATTCCATGAAATTCGGTATTTAAGAGTCGGTAATTAACACTGAGTGAAAGCAGGTGTTAATTAGCCACAGTGCATATAAGCAATCCCAAAATGCAACAGCGTGAACACCATGGCGGCTCTGTATGTGATTGCAAGGCGCCTACGTCTACAGGCAGCAGGTCTGAGGATTTGGAGACGGGAGGAACGCATTTACAGACAGCGCATCACACTCTTTCAACAGACTGAGGCTGAGATACATGAAAGGTACAGGCTACACCCCCAAACCATCATGGACCTGATAAGGGACCTGCACCCACTCCTGGACCATCCAACAACAAGGGCGCATGCCATAACACCACATATGCAGGTGCTCTGTAGCCTACATCTACTCGCATCTGGCAGTTACCAGGGGGTGATAGCTGCGGTAGGTGGGGTATCCCAATTCAGGAAGGACGTCAAGACCTGGCTCTTCGACTGAACACAGTGCCTTGAAACAGATCTGAAGTCATCCAACCCCTCCCCTAGAGCCTTGAGACCCTTACGGGTGAGTAGTCACGCTTTACAAGCCACTTGATTGATTGAATGTGTTGGAAGCCTGTAGACCCACAGGAATCTGCGAAGGCAGCACTCAGTATGTTCGCCTGCTCCACCCCAATTCAGAGATTTGATTAAAAGTTCTCATGAGCCGTTCGCCCTCCCCGTTTGCTTGGGACCAATGCGGCGTTTCCTTTCTATGTTGGATGGCAAGGGAAGCCAAATACTCTGTGAATCCGTGCCCCTGAAATAATGGCCAATTGTCTGTTTTTAGCTCTTTGGGGAGGCCAAACAGGGCGAACATCTCAGAAACCGGTTTAACTCTTGAAAACACAGTCGATAATACCAATTCAGCCATCAGGACTTTGGTCTGGGAGTCAATTAGCACAGCTGTGAGATGGGCATCTTGGAAATTCCCAAAGTCCATACTAAATTTCGCCCATAGCTGCAGGCTGGGTTCTTTCGTGATCACGGGGTCCTGGGGTTAGTCCCCACTGGTGATGGTACAAGAGTGGCAGTTGCACACCTTCTCATTTACTTGGGTATCCATCCTGCATAACAACACCTTCTCTTGCAACCTCACCTTAGGCTTCACCACTCCTTGGTGGCCTTGGTGGGCCAGGTCGACCACTCGGGTCCATGGACTCCATGGCACCACAATTTGCTTGTGTCGGACCAATAGACCTTCTTTACTGGTACTCAATTTGTCCCTTTCTTGCGAGAGTTGATTTCTTGTCATCTGTCCCGGATGCGTTAGGAATTTGGATCCGTCCAGGACAGATGTCTCCAACCAGTCAATCGCAAACTACCAGTAGCTCACAGAAGCCTTCAGAGTAGCTCCCAGCCTTTAGTTAATATTTAACTAAGAAGTGTAATAAATGTTTCATTGTCCTTTTAAAGTTAAGGAAAGGCTTTGTTTATTTTACATTATCAGGCTGCAGATAGCAGAGCCTAATAATGAGCTGTGCTCCACTCGGATTTATGACCCATGTGGGTCACAGAGGTTCAGAACTGAAGCACTGAGGCATTTAACTCTTAAATGAAAGTTGTTCTCAAATCAGTATTGGAGTGTGAGAACAAAATGATATCTCTGAATTCTTTTAAATGAGACAAAATTAAAATGACTAATTTAACTCTTCATTTAAACTTTTTCCCTTTTCAAAGTGGGACTCAGTTGTTTAATGGCAGCTAGAACCTGGTGTCTGGCTGTGTCAAATCTCTTGTTAATCATGGTCTCTGTAAGCTAGTTAGTGGGCATCTGGCTTTTGAGCTACAGTTCAATTTGTTTATTTTTGATACATAGTGATTTTGGAATGTGGAATATTTTCGCTAGTGGACTCTAGTTTGCAGTATTAAGAAAGGATCCTACACAATTAATTAGGATATTTAGCTTTGGAGGTTCGTTGGGATAAATTGTATCTTTTTTCCTGATTGATTGATGATTTGTAGATCCTGTTGCAGCGTTGGAGGCATGTTCCACTATTTTAGTTGCTTGATTTCTACCACAGGTGTTGTTAAATCACTAATTTCTGTCCTAAGTTCATCTATCTCTTCATTGAGCCATGAGATTGCGTGAAAGGTGTACCCAGAGTAAGATGGCCCAGTGACAGCTTGGCACAGTTAGATGGGCTGCATATTAACCTACACTGTAAAATACTGTAGAGATGCAGTGATACGTGAAAAAGCAAAAACATATTGATATATAACTACAGTATACTTGGTTAAGAGTTTTCTGAACAGGCAAAGTAACAAACTGTAGAGTATCAAATTACTGTGAAGTACAGAACAGTAAGACTGATTTAAACTTAAAAGAATATATAAGGCATACAAAGGGCCATATGTAGGTAGCTAAATACCGGTCGGTAACGGCCGAAATTTGCTAAATATCCCTTTACCGACCGGTATTTAGCCAATTGAGATGTAGGAGTCCAAAAAGAAGGATTCGGTAATTATGAATCGGTAAATACCGATTCATCTTTACCGAATTCTAAATTTCCGATTCATAATTACCGAATTCATATTTACCGATTCGGTAAATATGAAATGGTAAAACGAGAAAAGAGATGTAGGTAAATTCGGTATTACCGAATTCCATGAAATTCGGTATTTAAGAGTCGGTAATTAACACTGAGTGAAAGCAGGTGTTAATTAGCCACAGTGCATATAAGCAATCCCAAAATGCAACAGCGTGAACACCATGGCGGCTCTGTATGTGATTGCAAGGCGCCTACGTCTACAGGCAGCAGGTCTGAGGATTTGGAGACGGGAGGAACGCATTTACAGACAGCGCATCACACTCTTTCAACAGACTGAGGCTGAGATACATGAAAGGTACAGGCTACACCCCCAAACCATCATGGACCTGATAAGGGACCTGCACCCACTCCTGGACCATCCAACAACAAGGGCGCATGCCATACCACCACATGTGCAGGTGCTCTGTAGCCTACATCTACTCGCATCTGGCAGTTACCAGGGGGTGATAGCTGCGGTAGGTGGGGTATCCCAGAGTTGCCTGTCCCGTTTCTTCAGGAAGTTCCTGGATGCCATGATGCAGAGAATGCAACTCTACATTAGCTTTCCAAACACACAGGCTGAACTGCTGAAAACAAAGACCGACTTTTACCAGATGGCACAGTTCCCGCATGTCATAGGCTGTATTGATGGTACACACATTCCAATCTGCCCACCAGCAGCCACTGAGCATATCTACAGGAACAGAAAGTCCACCCACTCCATAAATGTGCAGGTAATCTGCGATGCAGGCAACATAATCACTGATATCGTAGCAAAGTTTCCTGGGAGCACCCACGACTCCTACATCTTCCAGAACAGTGGGATCTACACACGCCTGGTTGCCGGAGAATTTGGAGAAGGATACCTGCTAGGTAAATCACTGTGACACTCCCTAACACTTACCGCATATGAATGTGTATTGAGGTATGTGACTAATGGTACTCTCTTACTCACCTAGGCAATAGTGCATATGCCGTGCGGTCATTCATCCTCACTCCCTACCTACACCCATCAACCCTGAGTGAGAGACGATATAATGTGGCACACAAATCAACACGCAACGTGGTGGAGCGCACGTTTGGACTATTGAAAAGCAGCTTCCGCTGCCTCCACAAAAGCGGAGGCGCACGCCATGACACACCCATCATCTGCTGCAAGATCATTGCCACTTGTGCAATGCTGCACAACCTTGCCACAAAGACAGGTACAGAGGTGGAAATAACAGATTTTGAGGACAATGATGATGAGTTTGCACAGCCAGAGCCCAACACAGCAGGAGTGGCAGCAGCAACAGATGGGAGAGTGAGACGGGCAGAGATCACATGCAACTATTTCTAAGTAAGTAAGGGGACACAGCCAGTAGTTGGATGCAATGACGTAGTTTTAATTAGCCGACACTACGGCAAAACTGGCCTATCAAATTGGTGACATCCATAGTTGGAAGTCAAGGGTTCCTTCACCCAACTGTGTCCTGTAATTGTGTGCTGCATCAGCGTCTGCGCCCACGCACTACAGTGCGGGATGCCAGTGATTGAGTGTCCTCACTGGCTGTGGGACCAGTGGCAGCCCCATGCCGTCTGATGCTCCTCCGTGTGTCTATGACAGGGGGGTAATGCTGCTCCTACTGGTGGTGTCCTCGCTGTCCCCAGCATCCACAGCACCAGTTGTGGCAGACTGGCTTGTAAGCAGCACCTCAAGTGCACTGGTCACCTTCACCAGCCCCCTTGAAACATCATTGCTGCAGTGCGCAAGCCCCTCCTGCATTGCCACGGAGCGCCTGCAGAGCAGAGAGGTGGCAGTTGCTAGGCGGTTCACTGCCCTTGTGTGGTGATCAATTTTCTGCCTCTCCCTTCGCCGTGTTGCTCTGTCCTCATCCATCTTTGTGCACAGCAGCATCACGGACTGGGACATGTCCCGCATGGCCGCAGCCATCTCCCTCATGCCCTCAGCCATTGAGCTTATGCCCCTGTCAATGTTGCCCATTGTGTCATTGAGGCCCTTCCTTTGGCGCTGTACTGACTGGATTGCCTTGCCTTGTAGGCGCTGCACCTTCACCATGGTGGCCTCCAGCCCTAAGAATACACCATGGCTCTCACCCTGTGGGGATGGACTGCGCACCCGAGGCCTGCGGCGGCGTCTGGCACCTGTGTGTGCTCCCTCAGAGGCGGAGGGCAAACCGGCATTGCTACCATCCAGTGGCACAGTGGATGTTTCCTCCCCCCTCGAGTCTTCTGATGAGGACTCTGACACATGCAGTCTGGCAACTGCACGCCTCCTAGACCTGACCAATGCAGGTGGTGTTGATGCGGGTGAGGCCAGCAGGAGTGGCGAGGCTGGATGTGGTGGTGAGGCTGGCTGTGGTGGCATGGCTGGCTGTGGTGGTGAGGCTGGCTGTGGTGCTGTTGTCTGCCCAGCACTCGTGGTGGCCTTCTCTGTGCTGTCCTTCCGGGGTGCCCTCTCTCCCTTCTCCTGAGCAGTCCTGCGCGAAGTATCGCCTGTGGACAGAAATTCAACATCAGCTCAGTGTACCTGCAGCCCTGCATTGCTAACATCATAATACATTTCTGCAACACTATCTCATTGTCCTCTGCCTGCTTATCGCTGATGTGTGTCACATGCCTTGTTGTACTGTGCTAATCTTGTCATGATAGGGGTTTCACTGACTACATCTCCCATAATGCATTGCTGGTATGCACAAACACCTGTACTGGAGTGGGATTCACATTGCCCAATTGGGGATTTGGGATAGGGGAAGGGGGGGCACAATGCTGTGCATGCGTCTTACCTTGTTTGGTAGCAGCTCTGGCAGAGCTGTCTGCATCCCCAATCCCAACGACACTTTCGGGCTCAATCGTGGACTCCACGAGCTCCTCAAGTTCAGTCAGGGCAGGTGCCCTGTTCCTTCCTCCTCCTGTCCGGCTGGCCTGTTTCTTCAGTTCAGCCATCTTCCTCTTTGTGATGATACGGATGTCGTACCACCGCTTCTTCAGCACATCAATGTCCCGGGGGGGTCACTCCTATGGCATTTACCTGCGCCTGGATTCCAAGCCAGATCCTTCTTTTCTCTGATTCTGCCACTTGCAGGGACTGCTTTCCGAAAAGCTTATTGTGCTGCTTCACCACCTCCTCCACAAGAACCTGCAGTTCCTTTGTACTGAATTTGAGTTTCCTCTTCCTTTCCCCTCCATCTCTTTCTGTGTCCTGGCTGGCCATTGTATCAGATTTCTTGTGCAAGTTCCGGCACTGGCTCTGTTGCTCTCCTCTCCACTCCCAGCCTCTCCAGAGTCTGCTGATTGTGTGCACCTGCCTGGGTGTGGCCACTTCCTGGTTGGGTGGGGTGGGGTTTGCACAGGATTGGCTGATTCCTCAATTGCTGTTCATTTGAAATAAATTCGGTAAATACCTAATCGGTATTTACCGATTCGGTAAATACCGATTCGGAAACACCGGTCGGTATTGTATATTCGGTAAACATTTACCGATTTTTACCGAATCTGGAAAAGTTACCGAAAAATTAGGTACATAGGAAATACTGATTTCTAAATACCGATTCGGTAAAATTCGGTATTTAGGAATCGGTATTTCTAGGTTACCTACATATGGCCCAAAGAATCACATCTGTAAAAGGCATAGTATTGGGATGGGAATGTCTCCTACATGTTGTGCTGTCATGTTCCCCTACCATCATGGCCTCAGCCTCACACTAATCGTGTATGTGTGTAGGCCTGTGCCAGTACCATGAGATGAGTGAGGTCCAATGATCGGGAGGGGAGCACCATGTGTGCCTTCATTTTGACAATCAGTGGACCTCCGTCCATGTCGCGGCTTTAGGATGTAGAGCAGTGGTGACCACTGGCAGTGTTCTGTGAATCAGTAGTTCTGACCAGACCTTTTTATCTGTTTCACTGGAGTAGAGGCCTCCTGGCCTACTCGTGTAAAGTTATAATTAAGGCTCCCTGTTTTCAGTTTTTACACATTTTTGCAGATCAATATTGACAAAAACATTCATTTTTTGTCGGTATTTATTTTTAAATGTGGATAAAAACGGAAATTGGGTTGCTTTTTGAGTAATTCTAAATACTGTCTGCCATGACTGCCAGGCCAATAGATGTGTGGATTGATAGATAAGGGGTTAAAAAAGAAAGGAATTTTAGTAAAGATGCTTGTGAGAAGTTGGCCTGGCATATGCTGTCGTCTAGTTCTAGGGGACACCTTGTACCAGTCCAATTCGACTCTTATGGTGATAGGTTAAAGACAACCTTTAAAGAAAGCTATCCTAGTGGTAGCTGTGGAGAGCAGCCTTCAGGCTAAGTCTTGAAGGAGTGTTAAGCTTATTGTTTTACCATAGATAACCTCTTGAATAACCAAATGAAAGAGTAGTCCACACAGGTATATATATAAAATATATGTATTTATTCTAGGAATAACCCCACTAGTCTCTTTATGAGGCTAGAGGTGAAGATACAATTCAAACAAGCATTGATAGTTACAATAAATAGCACTGGAATCACAGGGCCCCAGGGGGGGACCAAACCAGATATCAAAAAAAGTGGTATAAGAACCACGACAATTCTCCAGACAATGCCTAGGGCATTTAGGGTCGCTGGCCCCTTGTGAAACCACCCAAGGTAGTGAGGGAGGGGACCCACGGGAGACGCGTGCAGTGGCTAAGGCTACTGTCGGGATCTCTATTAAAGCCTATGGAGAATGTCGCGGTTTGATTTTACAAGTTTAAAAACACTTCTAGCAGGAGTTCAAGTTCAATACTTTAGAGTTAAGCTTTTGAAGAGCCCACACCCACGAGAGTACCAAGGTACCACTGTTACCTGCCCCAGGGAAGCCAGGTGCATAGGTCGTTTTCGATGTCGGGTCGCGGGCTGATTTTCAATGGCAAAACGTGAAGAACTGCTGCTAGCAAGAAGCGTCGTCGTTGTCGTGAAGAATGAAAATGTAGATCTTGTAGAGAAGGACCTGAAAGCAGAGGGAACAGAGTCTGGGTCACGGCACAGTGACCAGGGGGCTCAAGAGAAGGAGCCCTTCAATGTTGGGTGCTTCCAGGTGGAAGAGGTGTAGCTTGGATCGTCAGCCGCGGGGTCCAGGAGGCGTCAAGGAAGGCCAGCTTCTGGAGGGCGACTGTCTCACGCAGGATGAGTGTCGCTGCGGTGTTAGTGTCTGGATTGGATCCACTAAGCCTTGGCAACCGCAACCCACGGAAGAAACACAAAACTGCTACTGGTGCAGACCCACGAGGTCTGAGAGGGGTCTCCGGCAAGGAGACTGTAGAGCAGGCCTGGAGCAACCAGGGGAACTCTTGTTATCGAAGATTGATCTCCGCTAGGGCCCACAAGTCGAGAGACAAGGGACCGCGGGAGGCAGCAATTTGGCGTGCGTAAAGATGCGCCCACGGGTCGCCGGAGCGGGCTATGGCGTCGATCTTTGGCACAGATGATGCTGAGAGGTTGGCTCAATAATGGACCAAAGCACAACTTCCCCAATTGTCGGGGTCGGGTGCTGTGCAAGAGGTGGCCGGTGTGCTGGGGTATTGGGGATCTCTGCACCCACGGGGTCCACGGTGCTGAGGTTTGCTGTGCACACTCACTGGCCTCTGGGATGCTTGGAAACCCACCTCAAGGTAGGAAAGGGTCGTCGATGTCCGTAGGAGAAGCGAGGTTCCAACTGGGTCACATGCAGTGTTTCAGGTGCCTGCCAAGCAGGGGGGTAACTCCTTTACCCCAAGAGAGATATCTTCAGGTAGCTGTGTGGCAGCAAGTTGAAGTTCAAGTCTGTGAAGTTCAAGAATAATCTGAGGCTCTGGGGACCCAGTATTCACCTTTATCCAAAGATTAGGGGAGTGTCCAGATCAGAGCCCACCAATGAGAGGTCAGGCGGGAAAAGGGTGGCTACACCCTCTCCCCTTTGTGTGTTTCCCACCTGGACAGGGGACAGGATGCCCCTGAACCGGTTCCAGGCGGTGTATGCAGAATGTAGGCACTGGGGAAGCCTACGTGCAACTCTGAAAGGCATCCTATGGTGCACCCACCCAGTTCCAATCCACATAGTCTGTCTGGGAAGGTGGGAACACCTCCCTGCAACAGGATCCCTATTGTCCAGCTGCCGTGGCTGGAGTTCTGCCCAGCAACAGGCAGCCAGAGTCGTGTGGGAGGCGGGTAGCATCCATTTTGTACTACGTGTGCACTTTTAAATTGGTGTCTAAATTCTGCCGCTTTTCCCATATCGCACCTCTAGCAGGGGAGAATCATGTCCTCAGTCCCATGGCTGGATTGGGGGTATGATTCCTACATGTTTGACACCAAACACGATATGGTTCTGTGTAGCCATTCTCAAGTTATCACGCTATCGCGATATACTTATAATGAGGTTAAGAGTATATGGTATGGCTACACTACAAACAACCCAGCAATGATTTTACAAAGTTTGCAGAGGGGCCCTACTCAGGTAGGGGTCCCCCCTCACACATATCTCAGCACCCTGCCTTGTAGGATTAGCAAGGCCTGCTTTAGGGGTGACCTATGAGGATATATGTGTTGTATTAAGTGGGATACAGGATACCTATATCCCTGTAAGGAGTGCAAGCACCACCTTACCAAGACTACAGTAGTGGTCTGGTGGTGTCATTTGGTATGGCTGTCCCACGGGTGGCACAATAAGTGCTGCAGCCCCTGGTAGGCCTCTGAGGGACCCATGCCCTGGGTACCATCTACACGGGGCTGGTAGGGTGTCCTCAGTATCCAATTGGAAGGTACCTAGGGTACTCACATCAGTTTAGAGAAGAAGCAGATAGGCTGGGGTCCTGGATAGCAGGGCCACAGCCTGGCTAGTGTCATAAAACAGTCAAAACATCAGCAAAAAGTTGGGGGCAACTATGCAGTCGATGCCACTCTCCTACAATGCTTTAACAGCAGTAGATATGGACAGGGTTGATACTGAAATTTACATTTTTTCATGTAAGTGCACTAATTTATCTTCTGCAGGTGTTCACAGCACTGAAACCTGGCAGACATGCAAGTATGAGTGTATATTTATTGGTTAAATAAATGTGGAAATATGCTAATTTCAGCTTAACTTTTCCACAAAAACCCAAAATAAATATGGATAAATACAGATAAAATTAGCAAAAAATAAATATGGATAAATACAGACAGAAATGGCGAAAAAATAAATACCATAAAACCGGGAGCCCTAGTTATAATTGTAATCTAGGTTAGAAAGGTATTTTTTATGTCCCAGTCTTTCATTATCCTAATTTTGCTAAAAAAAAGGTTTTGTTTGGGTAGAAATAAATTCTTATCAGTAAAGTCAACCCTAACCACTGTGTTACATTCTGAATCCTGAGTATGTGCTTCCCTAGTCCAAACACTTAAAAAAAACTTCTACCAGAATGGAACACGTGAATCCTACAACATGTAGTCCCCTTTGTCTTATGTATATTCTATATACTTATTTACAGATGTGTGATTCATTGTCTCTGTATGTGTTTGTGATGTAAAAGGATCCACCACCCTACACTTGTATGAGTAGTGTTACAAATGAAATACATGTGAGAGAGGAGCTATGGAGAGATGGAAAAGGTACTTTCCTTCCGTAACGATGTATCTGTTAGAGACATAGTCTAGCAGCTGATTCCTTAACTTGTGAATTCTTCCCAGGTGTGAGACTGGATCTGGACATTTTTCAGCAGCACCTCTGCGCGCTGGGGGACGGCGTCATACAGCTCCCTGAGGAAGTCGACTCCGGTTGTGACGTCAATAGAGCAATATAAGTACCCTCCGGCGTGCGGATGTCAGTTTCTTTTGTGAAACCTTCTGCGCCAGAATGCAGAGCCACTATAGAAACTGGCTGTGGAAACAGCGTGCCAAAAAGATTAAAAATATTTGAAACATTAATTATAAAGTAACAATAAGTGGTATGTCAACACCAGCCAAGGACTTGCAGGAAAAGACCAAATGAATCACCGAAGCACAAGCTACATGAAACTGCGCACTGTTCTATAAACCAGCCTTGCAAAAGAAAACACCTCTCACTCTACCAGTCACTTCCAAATGGAAATTAATGGTATGGTTGTACCAGACCAACACCTATGAGGAAAGACTACGTGGTTTGTTAAGTCCTACCACTACACGAAACAGTGATCACTGAAGTATAAAATCAATACTGAAAAAGGGGAATAACCTGTACATCATATGTCGTTGCAGAGCGTGGAGGATGGGCAGGGTGTTAAGGAATCTGCGGCTAAACTATGTCTCTACCAGATACATTGTTACAGAAGGTAAGTAAATTTTCCATCTGATAGAGACATCTAGCCACAGATTCCTTAACTTGTGAATTAAATACCATAGTTATAAGCGCTCGGAGGGTCTGAAAACGAATCCTACGAAAGTTCTCAAAGAGAACCAACTTGCCGAAATTAACCACAGACTAGACATACGTAGGAATTAGATCAAAAAGAGCATTCCTCCTTATAAAAACCATGGAAATTACCACAGACAATGTAAATAAGAAACTACCCCGCAGGCACAGAAAAACCAAAGCCTCAAGGGAAACAGGAAAAAAACCTGTCAGAAGACATATAACAACAGTCAGACAATAGTATTCAATCCCCAACAGGTAAAAGAACACTTAGGCTAGAAGGACCAGCCGGTCTAAACTAAAAAGAGACCTGACACATGAAGAACAGATTATTTATATGAAACGTAGCAAGGACCACAGGTAAGTCAAGTGAAATCTCCTGTAGCCACAGCCAACTGTGACTCCGGAAAAGGAGAATAAACTTCATCCATATACAACCATCAGTCATACCAACAAGTACATTACCCCGAGGATGAAGTGAAACCATGGCTAGTAAGGTCGAAGGTGAAATGAACGCCAATCCAATGTAAGGCTCTCAATTGCAAGACAGTGAGAACTAGGGACCGCTGATCTAGAGGAAAATCAGCAGGAACAGGATGAACAGAATGGAGGACGCCACAGTCATTCATTGTTGTTGTTTTTTTGTTTTTTTAAACAATGTTGTCTGCCACAGAAATGTAGCATAATTAAAGTACCCTCTTTATCACTATTTAAGATGAATAATCATATTTTGTCATATTCAACAACCACTGATGGAATATACGGCCCATGAGTCTGAGAGACCCCCAAACAAGATTATAGCGGAACATGGATAAAGAAGTATCCATGGAAATGCCTGAGAGACAAAAAATAAGAACCAGGACTGCCAAAATCAAGACATAGCCTTACATTAAAAAAATTACAGCCAGAGTAAACTGTGAGTCTCACCTAGCATGTAACCCCACAGAGGAGGGAAGGAAGAACAACAGCATATATAAATACGCTGCAAGCTAGAAAAGAACATGAAAAATCCAGCACCAACTGTATCCCAACAGAAAAGTAACGATTATACAGACAGATATCTGCCATAAATATGTGTATCCACATATATACAAACACCTATGCAAATCTGCATATTCATTACCCGATGAATGTGTACATCAATATACGGGACCCAGACATATATAAGAGACAATGAAGACGACACTCACTGTCTCCTAACCAGAGACAGGCAAAAATATTGCTACATAATCTGCACCCTTACAAAGAGCAGAATTATATCCAAAAACCTGCCTGTACATAATAGAAATACGCGCTACTAAAAGGGAAAAGAGTTGGAGCTCCACAACATGACATAAATACTGAAGGGAGAGACCGAAAAGAGTTCTTCCTTTAGATGACTAGATGGCTTTAGCCCATCAGTAATCAGATCAGGATCACTCAAAGAAGGAAGGGGAAAAAACTGCCACCTACAAAAACCGGTAATTAGCAGTACCTCCCAACCTAACATTTTAAACTTAAGAGTGACAAATGTAACAGGTTCTCAAATGAAGAACACTAGAAAAGAGGTTACTTGTAAAAGAAAAGCACCAAAATAAAACACTAACAACGTAGGTGTAAGAGATACCAAAAATCCACCTAGATGGATGCACCCTTTATCCTATGCAGGAGCATGGCAACCCTGCAGGAATAAGAATACCTCGATGCCATACAAATAGAAGGCATCAAGAATAAATACGTCGCAATCTGCAACAATTTAAGAAAACACCCCCGATACAAACGGAGGAAAAAACACTCCAAAAGGAGGTAACTAAAAGATGTGTACCATCACATATAAGGGATACAACTTGCTGAAATAAGGCAAGAGGTTACTGAAAGAAAACAGTCATCCAAGAAACGGAAATTCCATTTTTTTATAGTTTTTATTAAACAGGCTGACAGGAGAAACACATATTAATACATACATCTGTTGGCGTCTATGATCGAGAAAATTATAATATATTCTCAGCGCTAAGCAGCAAAACTAAGCTGTAAACACGGGAGGGGACAAAGAAAGAGAGAAGAAAAAAAAAAAAAAAAGGGGGAAGGAAGATTAAGAAGATAATAAAGGCCGTCTCATCCTATAAAAGTTCCCCAATTTTTTTCATGTTTGCTTATGGATCGACTCCCTCTTAGCCTAGCTAAAGTTTACTCCATGGTGTAGATCTCTTGCCACAGTTAATTTAGCGCATGACATAAGTATTGAGGCCAACGCGGCTTGTGGGATTGGATTGGAATAGATGTCGAGCAAAACTGAGGCAGCGGTGAAGATGGGTGTTTGGATATGTTTGATTTTTAGAACCTTCTGAATGTCCCCCCAATAATCCTTGAGAGTAGGGCATGAAAACAGCATGTGTATCAAGTCGGCGGCCTCAATTGAGCATTTTGGGCATTTAGTTCGATCACTAGAAGAATTATTAGAAGACCATTTAGATATTATTTCGGGCGTATAGTATAGCATACAGCTCGTTCTAAACTGTTGAAGCCTTAGGCTTGAGGAGCGAACCCGTTTATTAATGTTTGACATAGAGCTCCCTATTTCTCTAGCTGTAATATTTATGCCTAATAACCTGCCCCATTTATCTGCTAGCTTAGAACAGTCGTTTGATTTATAGCAAGATAGAACATGATAAGTGTCTCTTATAGTTGATTTGATTTTTCCAGAGTATAGGCTGGACCAGATTTCGTTGTCTGTAACCGCTAGGATTTGTTTTTTTTTAATCAGATAGTCGTGCAGCTGTAAGTGTTTGTATCTCATAGTTTCGGGGAGATCGAATAGTAGTTTAAGAGTATTAAATTCTATAAACCCATGAGTACCATATAAATCCCCTAATACACTAATACCCTTCCTAGACCAGCTATGAGTAGAGTTGTCATTAAAGATTCCCGGTAAACCCGGGTTACCCCATAGCGGCATCATTGGATGATAGTAAGTTATTTTACAGTAATTTGAAATATTACCCCATATCTTTATTAGGTCTCTGGCGGTCTTAAATTTGACTCTTTTAAAATAGTTTGGATCGTTGGCTCGAAGCAGAAACATGTTTGAGTCTTGTTTTAGCATAAGAGTGTGAAAGGGGAGTGTTCCTTCTTTAATAAGTAATGAGCGAATGCGCAAAACAAAAGCAGACCAAAAATACAACTTAAAATCAGGGAAATTAAGCCCTCCCAAATTCGTGTTATTTGTCAGAAATTTTATCGACCTTCTCGCCTTTTTATAGCTCCAAATAAATCTGCTGAATACGCCGTCCAACTCTTTAAAAAATGTATTATTTAGATTAAGTGGTATAGATCGAAAAAGATATAAAAATTTAGGCAATATCGTCATCTTGATAAGATTAATTCTTCCGATTAAATTCAGGGGTAATCTATGCCATTTTTTTAAAAGTAAGATAGTGGATTTGATTAGTGCTTTGTAATTTATATTATTAATTTCCTGAGTTTTAGCCGTTAGTTTAACACCTAAATATGTAACGCTTTTACAAATTTCAGGAACGGTCGAATTTGGGGTATAATTAGCAATAACCTGAGTCTTTTGTACATTGAGTTTGTACCCTGAGATGTTCCCATATTTCCCAGCCTCAGAAACAATACTTTGGAGTGCCTCCACAATATCTTGTGTGTAAATAGCAATGTCGTCGGCATATGCTGTTATTTTCAGTGTTTTTGAACCAGATCTAAAAGGTACAATTTGGGTTTGGGACTGTAGAGCGGATAGAAAAGGTTCCAGTGAGAGGGCAAACAAGAGAGGTGAAAGAGGGCAGCCTTGGCGAGTGCCACGACGTATTGGAAAATCAGGGGATATCAGGCCCCCGTAGCAGACATAGGCAGTAGGATTATCGTAGAGGGCCTGTATACCCCGCAAGAATTGTCCCCCAAACCCCATTTTAGATAAGACGCACCAGAGATAGTCCCATCCCACTCGGTCAAATGCCTTCTCGGCGTCTAATAGTATCATGCCGAGTGGGGTGGACTCTATCTCCGCTACGTCGAATGCCGTTATAGCCATGTTTACGTGCATAGTAGTGTCTCTGCCGGATATGAACCCGTGTTGCTGTGGGTTGATAATTTTAGGCAATATAGGGGATAATCTTATAGCCAATATTTTTGCAAATATTTTTGCGTCAGCGTTTATAAGAGAAATGGGTCGGTATGACCCTCTCTCCTCCTTTGGTTTATCTTTCTTTAAGAAGAAGATTATTTTCGCCCTATTCCATGATTTGGGGGTTTTGCCATTAAGGCCGGCAGATTGCATTACCTTCAAGAATAGAGATTCCAGCTCAGCTAAACATACTTTATATAGCTCTAATGGTATTGAGTCTTCCCCTGCCGCCTTCCCTACAGGTAGGAGGGCTATAGCTTGATGTAATTCTGCCATTGTAATATTATTGGACAATGAATCTGTTCCAGTTATAATCTGTGAGTTTGTTATGTATTTGTCCACATAGCCCCGGATTGCGTCTGGGTTAGGAGTGTTTTCTGGGGTGTATAAATTCTTATAGTAATCAACAAATTGTCCTACTATATCCTGAGGCTGGTTATAACTTTTATTGTCACTCCCCCGTATACTTGTAATTATAGTACTAGCTCTATCCTCAGCGACTTTATAGGCCAAAATTTTACCAATTTTATCGCCACCCTCGTATTGTGCCCATTTTAAATTTATGGATCTTGGTGCTGCACTTCTGTATAAATTTTGTTTTAATTTCATTTTTTAGGAGTCCAAGTTTAAGGCCTATTTCAGTTGTCGTTGATAGTTTTAAACGGAGTGCAGAGGCTAGTAATTCCTCTTGGTTGGTTATGTTGGATATAAGCAAAGAATTAGCCTTTCTACGTTCCGTATTTTGTCTGATCGTGTAGGCTTGAGTAAATCCCCTGATACTTGCTTTGCAGGCATCCCAGACTGTGCCACAAGCTGTAGAGTCTATATTGATATCCATAAATTCTATAAGGTGAGATTTGAGCTGCATCATATATTGTGAGTCTGTGGTCAAGTATCTAGGGAAAGAGAATGGTCTGGGCGGGGTCCTGGTGTGTGAAGTAGTTATTGTGAGGATTATTGGGTTATGATCTGAAGAAATTCGGGGACATAGAACCAGATTAGAACTCTTTAATAGGTTATCCCCTATTAGCACCATATCTAATCTTGAGCATAGTTTGTGGGGTGCTGAGTAATAAGTATAGCCCGGTAGATTTGGGTATAAGTATCGCCAGGCGTCTTTAATGTTGTGGATGCAACAGAGATCTAAGATGGATAATCTGGTTTTGCGCATCCTTTGAAAGCTACCGGGTCTAGTTGTGTCAATTTTGTAATCCATGATACAATTAAAATCCCCCATAATAATAAGCTCTCCCTCCCAGCCCAAGAGTTTGATATTCAGCTGGTCGAAGATCTTCGGTTCATCTGTGTTTGAGCCATAAATTACACAGAGGACGTATTTATAGCTCTCAAAATTAATCTGAGCAATCGCCCATCTGCCCTCTTTATCACAGAGGGTCTGTAATGTTTCAATCTTGAAACGTTTATCCTTAAGGATAGCCACGCCTCTTGTGGATTGTGCAAAGTTCGAACCTATCAAAATATCGTAGCCCAGTTGATTCAGTAATTTCCTATCTTTGCCAGCAATATGTGTTTCAGTGAGGAGAGCAATATGAGGGTTATGTAGTTTTAATTCTTCTGTAATCAAAAGTCTTTTATTTTTGCTTTTCAAACCCGAAACATTCCAGGTTAAACACTGTATCTCATACATTATAATAAGTAAAGGGCAAAACCTTTACCCCGGCTCCGAATACCCTGATACAGTACTTGTTATTTGCACTTGAAATAATGATAAGAAGTGTGAAAAATGTAAAAAATAAAATAAAAGGAGAAAAAAAAAGAGTAGAACTGATGTAGTCTCTGGTAGCTCATTAAACTCTTCCCTGTCTGCCTGTAAGCTTTTTATGATGTTTTTACCCCACCCCCAAACCCCCCCACCCTTCCCCTCCCTGGTTCCAACCCCAACAGGGGTAGAACCACCCTTAGAAGACAGCTGCCGCTGGAGGGGCAGCATCTGTAGCAGGTCACCCAGGGGGCCCCGATCCACCCGACCGTCCCTCCCTCACCCAGAAGAAATAAAGAGAAAAATAAGATAGAGGATAAAGAATGAAGGGTCCTCTAAATAAGTACAGTTTTCGCGGGTTCATAAGTTCATAAGTTCGATTATTCATGGAGAATACTAAGTTAACCAGTTTTTCCCAAATGGACGAGCCCTATTGGTGCACAGAGAGACACCCACAGAACAAGTATTGCAATGATTGGTTCAGACCCTGGTGTGTAATTATTTTTCTGTCTGATTCCTGCCCTCATTAAAACTAGAAATAAATGCTTCAACTGCTTTGACGTCATTAAAGAAGAATGTGCGTCCGTTTTTAATAACTTTAAGACGGGCGGGTTCCTGTAAGAAAGCCTGGCCCCCACTAGACTTGATTGGATCAATAAATCTACGGAGCATCCAGCGTCGATCCATAGTTTCTTTGCTTAAGTCAGAACGAGCAAAGATTGAAAAATCCCCTATAACTATAGGGGTATTGGGGCGTGCTCTCTGCCATACTGCTTGGCGGAGTAGAAAATTGCCAAAGAACAGCAGAAAGGGACGTGGAAATTGGCTTGCCCTGTTTTTCATAACCAATGGTAAGCGGTGAGCGCGTTGTACTTGTGAGTCCCAGTCCCAATCTGCCAAGTCCGGGAAGGCCTTTTGGAGTAGCCCCACTAAGTAAGCCCTAGGGTCAGAACCCTCAGACCCTTCTGGAATCCCAAACAGTCTTAAATTGGAGCGTCTCTGTCGGTTTTCCAAATCTTCGAGCTTCAGTTGAAGAGTGGATAGCAGATCATCATGTTTTTTCTACTTTAGCGGTCGTTTGAATGTTAGTCGCTTCGATCTCAACCACTCATTGTTGTAGCTCAGTAACATCTTGACAGATCCCTCCAATTTTCGAAGTAAGTTCTTGTAATGAGTTTTGTACTCTACAGTTATCTTCCCTCAGTTGAGTATGGTGTTCCTGGGCTACCTTGCGTTGGTCGTTCAAAATCTGCAGAATTAGATCTATTGAGGAATGATCCGTTGTTTCATGCCCTAGTCCCTCTTTAGTGATATGTGGATGCAGGTATTGACTTTGAGGAGGTAGGAGGAGTGTCGTTTGTATAGTAGTGCTCTCTTTGAATTGTGGAGAGAGATAACTTGATAATACAGAAGCTGTGTTTACATTAGGTGATGGATTTACATCTGCTCGGCTTGAAGAATAGTCCAAGTGGTCCAAGTGGTCTTGAGTCGGAGACAATTCTTGTTCGTTTGGCCCATCTGATGCCGGATTGATTTGAGCGGTGATGGCGTTGGTTTCCTGGTTGATGGAGCTGCCATGGAGCTGCATGTCCGAAGTGGGTGGAGGTTCTATATGTTCTGAGGAATCGTTCAGGCTAGCACCTGATAGTCTCAGCGTCATATTTTTAACCAGCCCCCTTGTTTCAATCCATTTTCTTAGTGGGCTTTTATCTACTTGGATTTTCTTTATATTTTTAACAGGCTGAGATAATGTGGCAGCAGCCTTACCTCCTCTTCTGACTTTCGGCTTGCCTCTTAGTTTGCGACCTCTGTTTACTCGCGGTTTAGCCTTGCCATCTGTGCAGTGATCCTTCCCGCACTCCTCCCCCACCTCATCCTCTCCCTCAGTGCGTGCAGCTAGCTCCTCGGACAACTCTTGCTCAATGACCTCGGCATGGTCGTTGTTCTCCGAGATCTCCGTGGCTTCAGTGGCTTCAGTGGGTTCAATGATTGTCTTAGGGTCCGCTAACGATCCTACACTTCCAGGATCCTCTATATCAGCCTCACAGCCCCTGAAGTTCGTCATAACAATAGAAATACCGGGTATCGAATCTTCCGCTGCCCCCACTGTTTCATCACTGGGGTGCTCCACAGCCTGTGTCTGTTCTATTATAGAGCCGATAGAGACCTGGTCGGTAGCAATCCCAGTATCAGAGTTAGTAGGACACAAAAGGGTAGTCCCCTTTAAGGTAATTGTCTTTGGCTTAACTGAGTAAGTCTCTTTGAGGATGGGGGGGGCTTGAGCGGGTATAGGACCAGTAGCGTTATTTGTTTCGCCCCCCATTGCCTCACCCTCTCTAGTCAAAGTCAAAGACATATCCATCCCTTTAACTGTTTTGCTAGCAGGGCTCTTAGGGTGCGAGTCTACAATCAAGGTGGGTGGTTTCAATACCTGTCTGCGATTGCTTCCTCCCGTTAGCGGTGGAGGCTCTGCTGACGAAGACGGGGTAGGCTTCAGCAGCGTGGGCAGCTGCGTTTCATTTTTCGCCCTCTCCATCTCCGCGGCGTTGTGCTCGTCCCCCGCTGACATAGGGCCTCCAGCGGCGCCGGCCGGAATCGGAGAAATCGATGGCAACTCAGCTGAGACCAAAGCAGCCGCTCGCGGCATGGTGAGCGCGCGTACCGTAGCGGCCGTAAGGGCTATAGGTCCGGCTTCTTGTTGTCTTCCTCCGGTTTGTTTGTGGTTACGTGTTGCCCGATGCGGGTTCTTGGGAGACATTCTCCTTAGCCACCGGATAGAATTGGGGAGAGACCGGAGATATGAGCCAAACCAGCTGGGATTGAAGCTCCCTCGAAGGCTCCGCAGAGTATGGCTGAAAAACCAGGCAGTGCCCGAGAACTCCAGCATCAGCAGTAATGGATACACCGGTCGAATCAGCTCGAAAAACCAGACACCAGGTACCAGCTCATACGTTTTCGGGGGTCAAGCAGTGCTATTCAGCTCCTCAGCATGGTATATCGTTTCTTTGGGTGAGGGGGAGAGTGGACGAAGCCTTAGGTGAGCTGCTCAGTACGGACCCAGCTCCGCCATCTTAGTGAGTTTGATTGCTCAATGGTGCGGCGTTTCCACACTGTTCATGTTCAGCAGAGCATAACCTTTGTGGTGAGAGTGAAAAAAGAAACGGAAATTCCAATTTAATAACAGGTCAGGTCCTGCACCAACAGAGGCCCACACTTAGTGAAAAGAAAAGGCAATAAGCCTATTGCAAATGCTTCTACAAGCGGGTTAAAAAAGGTAATCAATTTCACATGAGAAAGAAACCATAGATCCAAATCTCTTGAGTTAGAATCTCCCCAGCAGAGATAACCAAGAAACCTACATACGGGTAGGAAAAAACCTATATAGGGCCTCAATGAAAAACAACCCATCCTCAACAGCAAACATTCTCTAAGAAATAAGGCCTGCAAAGGCAGGACACCACATCTGGTGACATAACACTGCAAAAAGCATACCATAATGCAGTTTTGAGCCAAATTATAAAATAAAAGGAGCCTTCTGCACAGGATCATCTTCCTTAAATTACAGTAAAGGTTGAAAGAAGGGAACAGGGCTAAGGGTCTGAGCCACCACGACTGTCCCTAAACCTACGCAAAGCGGTATCTACGTGCGCACCAGAGAAATGAACACCATCAAATGGCATGCCAATTAAAGCTGACTGGACTGTCTCTGACAATCCAGTAGAACGAAGTCAAGCTCGTCGGCGTAATGCCACAGTAGACGCCGTGACTCGACAATCGAATCAGTGGTGTATATTCTACATCTAATGATTAACCTAGCCACCTGTTGCCCATCCGAAATCAACTGATTCAGTTGATTCCTATTAGCCTCTGGAAACAATGGCAATAACTGGAATGACAAATCCAATAAGGCATGAGAAAAACATCCAAGGACTCAAGTTGTGATAACAGAAAGTAACAGCGCACTGGTGGAAGAGAATATACATTATCCATAAGAGTCTTGCTTCTGGGAATCTTTGTCATTCATTTCATAAGGCTTTATTCGAACAAAAGACTAGTCCATAAAAGCACAACATTAAAAAGACAACAGTATAAAACATCAGTCAGAAGCAGGAGATACATCAGTTTAAAACAGTTAAAAAAAGCATACTTTTCCTTGCATTAATTGATTTAAGGAGAAAGGTAGCCGTATAAAAACACACATCAGGGTGGTGTAAATTAAAAAGCAAACTCATGCAGTCTCGTATTGACCTGACTCCAAATTTGGCAAACAGGGGTTTCAAATATGTAGTCCGCAGGTGTTTATACAGCCGACAAAGCAAAAGAAAGTGCACAGTGCTTTGGGAGGTAGTGTTGTCACATGGACAGGGGCCAGCGGGATGTAGGTGCAGAGAGGGGAAAGCGACAAGGTTGTGGACTACTCCCATTCTAAGTCTAGTCAACACAAACCGATGTGCCTTCCAGGTCACTTGTGACAAATACGGTTGGAAACCCACAAATTCATTTAAATCATAGTAAAAAACATAAGATGAAAGATCAGAGCTATTTTGATGCCTTCTAGTGGAAAGCTGTTGTAAAAAACACTGCCTGAGATCGATTTTAGACAGCTCGGTAGCCCCATATTGATCCGCAATGATGTTAATGTTAAAGATCTCCCGAAAAGTATCCACAATATACTTTAACCATGGGATCTTTAAGTGATGGTCCAAAGAGAGACAATCAGAAATAATAGCTCTGCACAAAGAGGTCTCTTCTTTTATCCAGATGGAGCGCCATAGGATCAATGGCCTGAGGAGAATCAAATCGGCAAGATGGTGAATACCCAATTCGTTGTGCACTAAGGCATTAGAAACAGAGCTTGGCAAGCACAGAAGTCTTTTCAGGAATACATTCTCCTCAACCTGAAGAGACCCTGCCGGGGCATAGCCCCAGATGCCAGCTCCGTACAAGGCAATCGAAACACAACGGGACTGAAAAATTTTCAGCATGTCGTTAACCCGCCTGTCTCCCAGTTTCGTAGCCATTGTAAAAATTCCGTGAGCACTCCTCGCCATCTTAGCCCGGACATTCTTATGTTCATTGGCCCAGGTGTTTTTATTTGAAAAAGTGACCCCCAAGTACGAAAAATTGTCAACAGCCTGGACCTTTTGTCCCTCTATGAAAAATGAGAACTGTTTCTTTCTGTTCCTGCGCCCGCATTCCATAACATAAGTTTTAGATTTATTTAACACCAACTTTCTGCTTTTAATAAATTGCAAAAAGCCATCCATCAGCTGTTGAAGGCCGTATGGGGTGCGTGAAATTAGAACCGCGTCATCCGCGTAAAGTAGCACAGGGACGTAGTCCTTATTAATTTTGGGAGCATCCACTGCCAGAGATTTGAGAAAAGAATCAATCTCATTAATAAAAAGTGTAAAAAGCAGTGGGGCCAACACACATCCCTGTCTAATTCCACACCCAATCTTAAACTTAGTTGTGCATTCCCCTTTGGGACCGTAACGGACACATGCTCGTAATTTGATATAAAGACGTGCTAGAAAGAACACAATGCCCTCGGGAGCCCCCATTTCGATTAGCTTTGCCCAGAGAATGCCATGGTCCACCAGGTCAAAGGCAGTACTCAAATCCACAAAGCAGAGATAAATTGTGCCGGTCTTTGCCAAGGTATATTTGCTGATGAGCAGGTCTAAATTTAGACACTGCTCAATCGTACCACGACCCTTCCTGAACCCAAACTGGCTCTCTGCTAGAATGCCATTTTCCTCCACCCATTCTTCCAACCTTACTAAAAGCACTCTACTCATTACTTTTACGGAAGAATCCAACAAGGAAATTGGACGATAGTTCTTAACGTCCCCACGATTTCCTTCCTTAAAAATTGGAATTAGAATGGATTCTTCCCAGGTAGGGGGCACCTCATTACAGACAGCTGTGTTGAAAATATTAGTCAACAAAGGCCCCCATACTTCAGGGACCAATTTATAAACATCGATTGGTACCCAGTCTGGACCCTGTGCTTTTCCCCCTTTGCTGACCCTTATGCTATCTAAAACCTCTTGGACGGTGATATTCAGTGGCGTATGCGGCCACCTATCCCCTATATCCCTAAATGCACTATCTGAATCAAAGGTTTTAGAAAAATGAGAAACCCACTCTTCCTTCATAACGTTGGAAGTTAATTCCGGGATTTTATCGTCTTTGAGGAATGGGGAATTAACAGTTTTCCAGAACAGGGTACAATCATTCAATTCAGCAGCCAGGGTCAAGTTATCCCACGCCTCCTGCTGGAGTTCCGATTTCCTTCGTTTAAGGGTTTCTTTATATCTGGCTCTTAGGTCTACAACCAAACCCTTATCTCTTGGTGTTACTGATAAAGCTGATTTCAGTTCCTTTAAGGCCAGAGTGCAGGCTGAATTAAATCACCCCCGCGGACGATCCTCCTTATACTTGCATGTACTAGTAAGCTTAGAGTCGATGACCGCATTAATACCAATAAAGTACTCAATAGAGCCAGTGGTGCCTTGGTTATCTTCTAAAATCGCTGTGATACCTACTAGACAATTGGTGATGATTGAGTCAGACATGATTTCAGCCTTATCCCCCTTCCACCTGAGTCTGGTACCATTAGGGCGCACAGCCTCAATGCTGTTAACAATACAGCCCAGCATACGGGTCCCATTGTTTTCCCATAACATAGCCTCTACTGTCAGGCAGTTATGGTCACTAAGCTGGATATCTATAACTTTTGGTGCCGTAGTCCAGGCCTCTAGGCTCGAGGAGATACAGATAAAATCGATAACTGAATTCGCTCCCCGGCCTGTAAAGGTTGGGCAGATCTCCTCCTGTTCATTTTTCTCGTTAGCCATGATATACATATTATGTGAGGCAAGGAGACTGTTTAAGGCATCTCCGTAGTAGTTATGTTGGAAATGAAGGATTCCATCCCCATGACAGTCCACCAACCCACATACATTAACATCTGAGAGTGAACAGGTAGTAGCGTTAAAATCCCCTGCCATGAACAAATCAAAGATTACATTGGAATCCTTAAGGATATCATCCAATGCACTTGATAGTGCTCTCACCGCCTGATCCCTGGTATCATCAAAAAGATTATTATAAAAATGTATTAAAAGAATATTCCTACCTCCTGTTTTATACAACCATAAAATCTGGGAGTGAGCCCCGACTTGTACGTATTTTTTGACCATCAGAGGAGTTTGGACGGAAATCAAGATCAAAAGGCCCCCCTTAGCTCTTCCCGATACTGAACCGGTAGCGGGTAACTGGTATGAGACGAAACCATTATATCCTTTAAAGTCCCTACACCAGGTTTCCTGTAAACAGATAATATCAAAAAGAGATAAAAATTCCAACCAACCCAGACAATCTGATTTGGATCTGATACCCGCAATATTCCAACTGGCAATATAACAGCGGGAAAAACCAGGGGCACCTGACCCCCATAAGAAAACAGTTACTACCCTGTTGGAAAATAGCAGTATTTGAGGTCTCCAAAACTGACTCTGGGCAACCTGCTGGATCCCCCTCCTTGCCCAAAGGCGTACAGTCTACAGTTGTCCCAGAAATGTTAACCATTGGCCCTGGGATACAAACACTTTGACCCCTACCAGACGAAACCTGACTCTCCGAAATTTCTGGGGGTACCGTACCCAACTCTATTAATGATTCCGAGCAGCCTACTGGGTCGCCCACCTTGCCCAAGGGTATACAGTCTACAGTTATCCCTGAAGTGTTACCCAGCTCCAGTCAGTCGCTTTGTTCCAACCCACTCAAGCATTGGAAACGATTAACGGTATTCACCTGGAAACTGTTTGCAGTGCTATACACAGCTTCTCCCCTCATTCTCCCCCCCCGCAGTTCCTAGAATAATTGCTAATATGTTGACTATAGAAAAAGCCCAAAGGACAGAGTGAAATGCCCTGATCATTACAGGGGCGAGAGGTGGCTTGAATCAGAGCTGTCGTGGCAAGGTGGGGGTTACTAAAATTAATAATAACGCAATCCCCTGGGATGTTTTTTGGGGACGTGCCGATCCAGTTGGTTCTGGTGGTAGCCAAAATATGGTCCGCCATAGCCACTGGAAAGCCACACTCCCGATTAAGCCATGCCACAGTTTTATTTTTAAGGGAGTCATGTGATTCCATAGAGCGGTAAAGCCCATCCTCCCTAATAGGTGTAACGTTAGTCAGGACTGCTACATATGGTGCGCAGTCCGATACAAACGGAGGAAAAAACACTCCAAAAGGAGGTAACTAAAATATGTGTACCATCACATATAAGGGATACAACGTGCTGAAATAAGGCAAGAGGTTACTGAAAGAAAACAGTCATCCAAGAAACGGAAATTCCAATTTAATAACAGGTCAGGTCCTGCACCAACAGAGGCCCACACTTAGTGAAAAAAAAAGGCAATAAGCCTATTGCAAATGCTTCTACAAGCGGGTTAAAAAAGGTAATCAATTTCACATGAGAAAGAAACCATAGATCCAAATCTCTTGAGTTAGAATCTCCTCAGCAGAGATAACCAAGAAACCTACATACGGGTAGGAAAAAACCTATATAGGGCCTCAATGAAAAACAACCCATCCTCAACAGCAAACATTCTCTAAGAAATAAGGCCTGCAAAGGCAGGACACCACATCTGGTGACATAACACTGCAAAAAGCATACCATAATGCAGTTTTGAGCCAAATTATAAAATAAAAGGAGCCTTCTGCACAGGATCATCTTCCTTAAATTACAGTAAAGGTTGAAAGAAGGGAACAGGGCTAAGGGTCTGAGCCACCACGACTGTCCCTAAACCTACGCAAAGCGTTATCTGCGTGCGCACCAGAGAAATGAACACCATCAAATGGCATGCCAATTAAAGCTGACTGGACTGTCTCTGACAATCCAGTAGAACGAAGTCAAGCTCGTCGGCGTAATGCCACAGTAGACGCCGTGACTCGACAATCGAATCAGTGGTGTATATTCTACATCTAATGATTAACCTAGCCACCTGTTGCCCATCCGAAATCAACTGATTCAGTTGATTCCTATTAGCCTCTGGAAACAATGGCAATAACTGGAATGACAAATCCAATAAGGCATGAGAAAAACATCCAAGGACTCAAGTTGTGATAACAGAAAGTAACAGCGCACTGGTGGAAGAGAATATACATTATCCATAAGAGTCTTGCTTTTGGGAATCTTTGTCATTCATTTCATAAGGCTTTATTCGAACAAAAGACAAGTCCATAAAAGCACAACATTAAAAAGACAACAGTATAAAACATCAGTCAGAAGCAGGAGATACATCAGTTTAAAACAGTTAAAAAAAGCATACTTTTCCTTGCATTAATTGATTTAAGGAGAAAGGTAGCCGTATAAAAACACACATCAGGGTGGTGTAAATTAAAAAGCAAACTCATGCAGTCTCGTATTGACCTGACTCCAAATTTGGCAAACAGGGGTTTCAAATATGTAGTCCGCAGGTGTTTATACAGCCGACAAAGCAAAAGAAAGTGCACAGTGCTTTGGGAGGTAGTGTTGTCACATGGACAGGGGCCAGCGGGATGTAGGTGCAGAGAGGGGAAAGCGACAAGGTTGTGGACTACTCCCATTCTAAGTCTAGTCAACACAAACCGATGTGCCTTCCAGGTCACTTGTGACAAATACGGTTGGAAACCCACAAATTCATTTAAATCATAGTAAAAAACATAAGATGAAAGATCAGAGCTATTTTGATGCCTTCTAGTGGAAAGCTGTTGTAAAAAACACTGCCTGAGATCGATTTTAGACAGCTCGGTAGCCCCATATTGATCCGCAATGATGTTAATGTTAAAGATCTCCCGAAAATTATCCACAATATACTTTAACCATGGGATCTTTAAGTGATGGTCCAAAGAGAGACAATCAGAAATAATAGCTCTGCACAAAGAGGTCTCTTCTTTTATCCAGATGGAGCGCCATAGGATCAATGGCCTGAGGAGAATCAAATCGGCAAGATGGTGAATACCCAATTCGTTGTGCACTAAGGCATTAGAAACAGAGCTTGGCAAGCACAGAAGTCTTTTCAGGAATACATTCTCCTCAACCTGAAGAGACCCTGCCGGGGCATAGCCCCAGATGCCAGCTCCGTACAAGGCAATCGAAACACAACGGGACTGAAAAATTTTCAGCATGTCGTTAACCCGCCTGTCTCCCAGTTTCGTAGCCATTGTAAAAATTCCGTGAGCACTCCTCGCCATCTTAGCCCGGACATTCTTATGTTCATTGGCCCAGGTGTTTTTATTTGAAAAAGTGACCCCCAAGTACGAAAAATTGTCAACAGCCTGGACCTTTTGTCCCTCTATGAAAAATGAGAACTGTTTCTTTCTGTTCCTGCGCCCGCATTCCATAACATAAGTTTTAGATTTATTTAACACCAACTTTCTGCTTTTAATAAATTGCAAAAAGCCATCCATCAGCTGTTGAAGGCCGTATGGGGTGCGTGAAATTAGAACCGCGTCATCCGCGTAAAGTAGCACAGGGACGTAGTCCTTATTAATTTTGGGAGCATCCACTGCCAGAGATTTGAGAAAAGAATCAATCTCATTAATAAAAAGTGTAAAAAGCAGTGGGGCCAACACACATCCCTGTCTAATTCCACACCCAATCTTAAACTTAGTTGTGCATTCCCCTTTGGGACCGTAACGGACACATGCTCGTAATTTGATATAAAGACGTGCTAGAAAGAACACAATGCCCTCGGGAGCCCCCATTTCGATTAGCTTTGCCCAGAGAATGCCATGGTCCACCAGGTCAAAGGCACTACTCAAATCCACAAAGCAGAGATAAATTGTGCCGGTCTTTGCCAAGGTATATTTGCTGATGAGCAGGTCTAAATTTAGACACTGCTCAATCGTACCACGACCCTTCCTGAACCCAAACTGGCTCTCTGCTAGAATGCCATTTTCCTCCACCCATTCTTCCAACCTTACTAAAAGCACTCTACTCATTACTTTTACGGAAGAATCCAACAAGGAAATTGGACGATAGTTCTTAACGTCCCCACGATTTCCTTCCTTAAAAATTGGAATTAGAATGGATTCTTCCCAGGTAGGGGGCACCTCATTACAGACAGCTGTGTTGAAAATATTAGTCAACAAAGGCCCCCATACTTCAGGGACCAATTTATAAACATCGATTGGTACCCAGTCTGGATCCTGTGCTTTTCCCCCTTTGCTGACCCTTATGCTATCTAAAACCTCTTGGACGGTGATATTCAGTGGCGTATGCGGCCACCTATCCCCTATATCCCTAGATGCACTATCTGAATCAAAGGTTTTAGAAAAATGAGAAACCCACTCTTCCTTCATAACGTTGGAAGTTAATTCCGGGATTTTATCGTCTTTGAGGAATGGGGAATTAACAGTTTTCCAGAACAGGGTACAATCATTCAATTCAGCAGCCAGGGTCAAGTTATCCCACGCCTCCTGCTGGAGTTCCGATTTCCTTCGTTTAAGGGTTTCTTTATATCTGGCTCTTAGGTCTACAACCAAACCCTTATCTCTTGGTGTTACTGATAAAGCTGATTTCAGTTCCTTTAAGGCCAGAGTGCAGGCTGAATTAAATCACCCCCGCGGACGATCCTCCTTATACTTGCATGTACTAGTAAGCTTAGAGTCGATGACCGCATTAATACCAATAAAGTACTCAATAGAGCCAGTGGTGCCTTGGTTATCTTCTAAAATCGCTGTGATACCTACTAGACAATTGGTGATGATTGAGTCAGACATGATTTCAGCCTTATCCCCCTTCCACCTGAGTCTGGTACCATTAGGGCGCACAGCCTCAATGCTGTTAACAATACAGCCCAGCATACGGGTCCCATTGTTTTCCCATAACATAGCCTCTACTGTCAGGCAGTTATGGTCACTAAGCTGGATATCTATAACTTTTGGTGCCGTAGTCCAGGCCTCTAGGCTCGAGGAGATACAGATAAAATCGATAACTGAATTCGCTCCCCGGCCTGTAAAGGTTGGGCAGATCTCCTCCTGTTCATTTTTCTCGTTAGCCATGATATACATATTATGTGAGGCAAGGAGACTGTTTAAGGCATCTCCGTAGTAGTTATGTTGGAAATGAAGGATTCCATCCCCATGACAGTCCACCTACCCACATACATTAACATCTGAGAGTGAACAGGTAGTAGCGTTAAAATCCCCTGCCATGAACAAATCAAAGATTACATTGGAATCCTTAAGGATATCATCCAATGCACTTGATAGTGCTCTCACCGCCTGATCCCTGGTATCATCAAAAAGATTATTATAAAAATGTATTAAAAGAATATTCCTACCTCCTGTTTTATACAACCATAAATTCTGGGAGTGAGCCCCGACTTGTACGTATTTTTTGACCATCAGAGGAGTTTGGACGGAAATCAAGATCAAAAGGCCCCCCTTAGCTCTTCCCGATACTGAACCGGTAGCGGGTAACTGGTATGAGACGAAACCATTATATCCTTTAAAGTCCCTACACCAGGTTTCCTGTAAACAGATAATATCAAAAAGAGATAAAAATTCCAACCAACCCAGACAATCTGATTTGGATCTGATACCCGCAATATTCCAACTGGCAATATAACAGCGGGAAAAACCAGGGGCACCTGACCCCCATAAGAAAACAGTTACTACCCTGTTGGAAAATAGCAGTATTTGAGGTCTCCAAAACTGACTCTGGGCAACCTGCTGGATCCCCCTCCTTGCCCAAAGGCGTACAGTCTACAGTTGTCCCAGAAATGTTAACCATTGGCCCTGGGATACAAACACTTTGACCCCTACCAGACGAAACCTGACTCTCCGAAATTTCTGGGGGTACCGTACCCAACTCTATTAATGATTCCGAGCAGCCTACTGGGTCGCCCACCTTGCCCAAGGGTATACAGTCTACAGTTATCCCTGAAGTGTTACCCAGCTCCAGTCAGTCGCTTTGTTCCAACCCACTCAAGCATTGGAAACGATTAACGGTATTCACCTGGAAACTGTTTGCAGTGCTATACACAGCTTCTCCCCTCATTCTCCCCCCCCGCAGTTCCTAGAATAATTGCTAATATGTTGACTATAGAAAAAGCCCAAAGGACAGAGTGAAATGCCCTGATCATTACAGGGGCGAGAGGTGGCTTGAATCAGAGCTGTCGTGGCAAGGTGGGGGTTACTAAAATTAATAATAACGCAATCCCCTGGGATGTTTTTTGGGGACGTGCCGATCCAGTTGGTTCTGGTGGTAGCCAAAATATGGTCCGCCATAGCCACTGGAAAGCCACACTCCCGATTAAGCCATGCCACAGTTTTATTTTTAAGGGAGTCATGTGATTCCATAGAGCGGTAAAGCCCATCCTCCCTAATAGGTGTAACGTTAGTCAGGACTGCTACATATGGTGCGCAGTCCGATACAAACGGAGGAAAAAACACTCCAAAAGGAGGTAACTAAAAGATGTGTACCATCACATATAAGGGATACAACGTGCTGAAATAAGGCAAGAGGTTACTGAAAGAAAACAGTCATCCAAGAAACGGAAATTCCAATTTAATAACAGGTCAGGTCCTGCACCAACAGAGGCCCACACTTAGTGAAAAGAAAAGGCAATAAGCCTATTGCAAATGCTTCTACAAGCGGGTTAAAAAAGGTAATCAATTTCACATGAGAAAGAAACCATAGATCCAAATCTCTTGAGTTAGAATCTCCTCAGCAGAGATAACCAAGAAACCTACATACGGGTAGGAAAAAACCTATATAGGGCCTCAATGAAAAACAACCCATCCTCAACAGCAAACATTCTCTAAGAAATAAGGCCTGCAAAGGCAGGACACCACATCTGGTGACATAACACTGCAAAAAGCATACCATAATGCAGTTTTGAGCCAAATTATAAAATAAAAGGAGCCTTCTGCACAGGATCATCTTCCTTAAATTACAGTAAAGGTTGAAAGAAGGGAACAGGGCTAAGGGTCTGAGCCACCACGACTGTCCCTAAACCTACGCAAAGCGTTATCTGCGTGCGCACCAGAGAAATGAACACCATCAAATAGCATGCCAATTAAAGCTGACTGGACTGTCTCTGACAATCCAGTAGAACGAAGTCAAGCTCGTCGGCGTAATGCCACAGTAGACGCCGTGACTCGACAATCGAATCAGTGGTGTATATTCTACATCTAATGATTAACCTAGCCACCTGTTGCCCATCCGAAATCAACTGATTCAGTTGATTCCTATTAGCCTCTGGAAACAATGGCAATAACTGGAATGACAAATCCAATAAGGCATGAGAAAAACATCCAAGGACGCAAGTTGGGATAACAGAAAGTAACAGCGCACTGGTGGAAGAGAATATACATTATCCATAAGAGTCTTGCTTTTGGGAATCTTTGTCAATCCGAGTACGAGGAAGGGTATCCACGTCATGGGAAGCTGTAGTGGCCTGAACCACAAAACTGATTTGTCGCTGACGAAGAAGGCAAGCAGGATCATTGGGGGCAGTGCGGTGCTTGTGGGCAATAGTACAGTCCGCAGGCCCTCCAGTATCAGGTCTAGCCTATGCTCCCAGCCTATGCTCCCAGTAAAATATCATGCAATGCCTCACAAAAGGGTAGCACTGGCTCAATCCCTGACTTACCCGGATAAAGAACTTCAATGAGGGGGTCTGTAGATTTCTTCACCGAAGGCAGAGTCAAATGTAGATCATCAGCCACCCTTTTTAACATATCCGCCAAGGAAGAACTGGCTTCGAAGGTAAGGCCAGGGGGAGATAGAAGGCCAGAAGCCAGGGATGATTCTAACCCGCTTGCCTTGCCTATCTCAAAAATCCAGCTATCCACCATAGGAGCATCTGTAGGCCTTGGACGCATGAAAAAAAAAAGCCTTCTTTATTTCCTTCCACAAACTGTTCGTGTGAATCAACAGAACCATGAACTATTGCCTCCATAAATGACGCAGATCGACTCCAACCTGGTGCCGTATCAATTCGGAATGAGAAAGTGGAAGGGTGTCGGACGAGGACGCCGTCAAAACAAGTTGAGAGGATGTTGACACCTCAAGACTCTCAGCAGAGTCGTGCACCAATTTCGGTTTGGAGTAGTTCAGGTCCATAGAAACATGTCCCGAAGGAACAACCGGCATCGCTCCTGAGTCAGTCGGCACCACAGGTGTGAACCCTGAAGGGCTGTGCACCGGCGTCACTGTGTCCAAGGGTCTAACTGATGCCGAGGATGTAGTCATTGCACCCATCATCTCCTTGGAGCTCAGAAGCGCTCTAGGGGAAGGTGATATGATATGAACAGCATCATAATTCTCTTTCATTTGGGCCCGAGTCGCCCCAGCTCCCGGAACGCCGGGGAAGCACGGGATCGACTCTTGGCCAGAGCCTTCAGTACAAGGTCATGAGGAGTACAAGGTCATGAGGAGCCGCTTGAAACCACGTCATGAATTGAAGAAGCCCCGAAGGTCACGACTTTGATTGCTTATGATGACGCTCACCGTGGGATGTGGACGGGGACTTGCACCGCTTCCGCCGTTCACTGGATGCAGAGCGACGCCCACGAGAACAACCTCAGGAATAGCTCAGTTGATGAACAGCAGTCGCCAGACGTTTAGGAGACCTGGAAGTCCTTGACAACTGCGTCGTCATGAGCTTAATTCGACGCTCCCACAACACCGTTGGTTTCAGCTGTTGGTAGACGTCGCACTCTTCGGTGTCGTGGTGCTCACCGAAGCACCACATGCACGTGGAATGAGGATCCGTACCAGACATCTGTCGAACACAAGATCCACAGAATTTAAACCCAGAAGGTATAGAGAGCTGGCACACTGTTTCAGGCAAAAAAGCGTCACAGCAGGCCAACAAACGGCCAGAGATATGCTTCTCTGGACCCGCGTTACAGTGCGGAAAAGAAGAAACTTACATCCGTGCAGAGGGGTCTCATATGGCTCCATTGACATCACAACCGCAGTGGATGTCATCACAGAGTCGTACTACGCCGTCCCCTGGCTCGCAGAGGTACTGCTCAAAGATGTCCGGATGCAGTATGCTGCCTGGGGAGAATTCACAAGTTAAGGAATCTGTGGCTAGATGTCGCTATCAGATGAGAGGCACATTTGGAAGATGATTGTGAGGGAATTATTGAAGAGCCCCAAAAAAGACTGCCACATCCTGGTGCATAGTAAGGTCATCATTTACTATGCTTTAAAAACGAATACAATTTAATATATAATGAAAAGTATGTTGTTGAATGCCCCATTTTCCCCAAATTTTCTTGGGGCAGAACTCCCTCAAGCCCCCTTGTAGCGGTCAGACTCACTGTGCTCGATCGCTATTCACCGTATAGGGGCACGTCTGACTAAATTTGCCAGGGCTGCTTTGGGTTACCAGTCCGCCACTGCACCAAGTCGCCTTTTTCTTCATTATTAAATATGAGAGCACCTTTAAATATGTGAGTTCAGCATGTCTGCTGTACAAAAGCTCTTATGTTTGATTTAATAGACTAAAAATGTGCACCATGTATAATAAAAATCTAGCCCTCATAAAAGGTACACATGACCCTACACTTGTCTCTTGATTCATGGCATACATGTTTACTGATAAAACTTTATAGCATAACAAACAATAATGGGGAAATTGAGTTTCAACAGATATATATCATTTGTCCATCACCCCAAGTAATGTGTTCTGGTTTGTTTTGATCCTATTAAAATATTGGTTTCCATCACACATTAGAATTTTAAAAGAGTGCTTTCCCAACTACTGAAATATCAATCAATCAGGATTTGTATAGCGCAGCTGCTTCACCCAAGAGGGTCTTGAGGCGCTGTGAAGGCCTGCTACGGGATCATGTTGCCTGTTCCAATTGGTTGAACATCCAGGTCTTGAGGTCCTTCCTCAACTGTTGGGGTGACGGTGATGCTCTGAGGTGCAGGGGGAGAGAGTTCAAGGTCTTAGCCGCCAGGTGAGAGAAGGAGCAACCTCCACTGTTAGACCCGGCGGATGCACTGGGTAGCTGCTAGGGAGAGGAATCCAGAACAGAGTTCCCTGGTAGGTTGGTGGAAATTAACTTGTTTGTTGACGTAGGCTGGTCCTTCATTGTGTAGTACTTTGTAAGCGTGGGTGAGCAGTTTGAACTGGCATCTCTTCACGACTGGTAGTTAGTCGAGTTTACTGAGGTGAGAAGTGTTGTGCATCTGTCTGGGGAGGTCGAGGATGAGTCTGGCTGCTGTGTATTATATGGTCTGGAGTTTCCTCAAGAGTTGGGCGGTGATTCCTACATGGAGGGAGTTGTCGTAGTCGAGTCTGCTAGTGACGAGAGTTTGCGTGACAGTTTGCCTGGTGTTGAATGGGAGCCATCTGTAGACCTTCCTGAGCATTTGGAGGGTTAGGAAGCAAGCGAAGGATACGGCGCTTACCTGCTTCTTCATTGATAGCTGGATTTCAAGAAGGATGCTAAGGTTGCAGGTGTGTTTGGTGGGTTTGGGGGCAGGACCCAGCTCAGGTGGCCATCATTCGTTGTTCCATAGGGTTTCCTTGCCTTTCCCGAAGATAAGAACTTCTGTCTTGTATGTGTTGAGTTTGAGACAATTGTTGTTCATCTAGGTGGCCACATCCGTCATGCATCTTCAGAACCTGTCTTTGATGGTCATTGGGTCATTTGTCAGGGACAGGATGAGTTGGGTGTCGCCAGCGTAGATGATGTCGAGTCCATGGCTCCTGACGATGTTGGCCAGGGGTGTCATGTATACATTGAAGGGAGTTGGGCTGAGGGATGAGCCTTGAGGTACCCCGCAGGTGATGTTTGAGGAGTAGGGAGGGATGAATATGATTTTATGCATCCTTCCTGTGAAGTAGGAAGCGATTCACTTGAGGGCTGCTCTTTGGGTAACGATCTGGTGGAGTCTGTTGATCCAAATGTGGTGGTATACATTGTCGAAGGCTGCTGAGAGGTCGAAGAGGGTGAGGGCTGCTGTTTCTCCATGGTCTAGCAGCATTCTGATGTTGTTCATGGCAGCGATTAAAGCTGTCTCGGTGCTAAATATATTGAAACAAAACTGACATTCTATAACCTTTAATTGAACACATGATTGTCAGACAGTTCACTTTAATTTTCTTTCTCCAACTACAACGACAGAGGAACTTGTAAACGCGATCTCCACGATGAAAAAAGGAACATTCCGTAAGAAGACATAAGCTGACCTCTGACTTCTGTCTTTGAACACACATCAAAAGTAACAAAATTTAAAAGCATCTTTATTGTTCTTTCACTTTCTTAATCATAAGAACACCTGTTCTTTGTCAGATGGAGCCTCTCGCCAGATAGGACCAGTAGTCCCTAAAAATAGCTCGCCCTGATAACATCTCACTTGCCCTAGCAAGTGGGCAAGTAGATTTCTTGAGGCCTCAAAGTAAAACTGGGTTAGTGTGGGAGGGCTGGGCGGAAATAGAAGCTTGGAGGCTTTAAGTGTTTAGCAATTTTTGCTTCTTTATTAACATTTCATATGTATAAGTCATTCTCTGCTTTTTCTTTCTGTAAATGATTCTTCACTTTTCTTCTTTTCCGGATTTTGTGAAACAATTCTTTACACTTTTCTTCTTACCAGGGCCCTTATCATCAAGTGGAATTTCCCAGGAAGCTCAAGAGAAGAGAAAGGACAGTGAGTATCCTGAAGTAGGTGTTTTCAACAAAAACTAAGTGGGAAAGTGTCCTCCACCACTTAAAAAGTGAGAAGCTGGTCTCTCACATACTATCTGGGACGGGTGCAAGCTCAGAATGTTTATAGAGGGTTACGCTGGGTCCCCTTTTCTCTGGTACACCTTTGTTTTTCCGATGATTATTGGAGACAGTTCTCTTTCTAACTTATAACATTAGGGAATTGAACTACCCACCAAAAAAAATCTAAAGTACCAATGCTCCTCCCTTACTGCTCAGTAATATCCTTCACATTGGGACTATTACCAACACCTGAAAGAAAAGAAAAACTCCAATGCCAAGGGAGGAAAATGCCTAGCCTGTTATCCTGTACACAGGAGGGCCCTGACTGTCTCTCGTGCCAGGCAGCCTAATACGGCCAAAGGGAATTGAAGAGGAATATCAGAAGAAGATAGATTGAAGATTTCACCCATCCACTCGTTACCTGCCCCGCTCCCTCGAAACCCAGTTCCCCTCCCCGCCCTCACCCAGTCAGGAGTAACTCACCATCCTTGCCGCAACTCTCCTGAATTGTGGCGGCAACGAACAAGTTACTTACCTTCGGTAATGCTTTTTCTGGTGGATTCAGTATCTGCCTGTGGATTCCTCACCTTGTGAATATCCCCTGCGCCAGCAACATTCGGATTTTTTTCGTAGCTCCACGCCGACGAGGACGACGTCACAATAGCACGGCTCCGCACACGTCACTGGATCCATAAGAGGACCTCGTCAGCGTGATGACGTCAGTTCCGCCCTTTTCTTCCGTGCCTTCGAGGCACACGGACGGACCGACAACAATATATATACAGTATACACAGTACATAATATTCAAATCAACACACACAGTGTGAAGTCAATGCAGGAAAGTAAAAGAAATAACACACTTCCTTTGACAGTAACAGATACATTTTATCACATTATCACTATTGTAGGTATACAAGGGTGGACAGCGAGGAGGCGGGTGGATCAGTGAGGAATCCAAAGGCAGATACTGTATCCACCAGAAAAAGCATTACCGAAGGTAAGTAACTTGTTCTTCTGATGGATACATCTGCCAGTGGATTCCTCACCTTGTGAATAGATTCCCACAGCAGTCCCCACTCCTGGAGGAGGGTGTCCACCCTTCTATACCAAAAAGTCCTTAAGGACGGAACGAGCAAAGTGTCCGTCCCTCCTCACCTCCGTATCTAAGCAGTAATGCTTCACGAAAGTGTGGAGGGAGGCCCAAGTTGCCGCTCTACAAATGTCCTCCACAGGAACACCTCTAGATAAGGCAGATGTAGAAGACTTTGCCCTGGTAGAATGAGCTCTTACACCCTCTGGAGGTTCCTTACCGGCCAAAGAGTAACAGATCTTGATGCACAAGATAATCCATCTGGAAAGGGTGCGCTTGTGCACCGCTCTGCCTTTCCTGCAGCCAATGAAGTCCGCGAAGAGCTGGTCATCCACTCGAAAGTCGTTAGTTCTATCGAGGTAAAAATTCACCGCCCTTTTAGGGTCCAAGCGGTGAAGCCGCTCCTCCTCCTTGGAAGGGTGAGGGGGAGGATAGAAGGTAGGAAGGGTAATGGATTGCCCCAGATGGAAAGAAGTTACCACCTTAGGCAGAAAAGCAGCCCTGGTCCTGAGTACCATTCTTTCAGCATGAATGGACAAGAACGGGGGTTTCGAACTCAGAGCTTGAAGCTCACTTACCCTCCTTGCCAAGGTAATGGCAATGAGAAAAACTGTTTTAAAAGACAATAGCCTCAAGGGACACCTGTGCAAGGGTTCAAAGAGAGAACCCATCAAGTAAGTTAAGACAAGATTTAAGTCCCATTGAGGCACAATAAATGGAGTGGGCGGAAATTTGTTGGTAAGACCCTTAATGAACCATAACACAATAGATGATTTAAACAAGGACGGCTGATCCGGCAAACAAAGGAATGCAGACAAAGCCGATAAATAACCCTTCACAGTAGCTACAGCAAAACCTTGCTGAGCTAGAGAGAGCAAACTGAAGGATGTTGGATAAAGGAGCCCTCAAAGGGTCTTCTCCCCACACCAATGAACAAATTTGGACCACTTATAGAAATAGATAGACTTGGTGGAGAGACGCCTGGCAGACAAAATCACGTCCACCACATCAGGCGGGAGAGAAAAAGAATTCAGATTGCCCCGTTCAATCTCCAGGCATGAAGGTGTAATCTCTTGAGGTGGGGGTGTAGAACCTGCCCCTGCAACTGCGAGAGGAGGTCTGCCCTGAGAGGGAGACGGAGCGGAGGGCACGATGAGAGGTGGAAAAGATCTGTATACCACACCCTTCTTGACCAATCCGGGGCGATCAATATGACTTGGGCCCGGTCTTGGCGAATCTTCCTCAGAACCCGAGGAATCGAGGGTATGGGAGGAAACGCGTAAAGGAGATGTGAGTCCCATCTCAACTGAAACGCGTCCCCCAAAGCTCCCTGCATCAGATACTGGAGACTGCAGAATGACGGGCAGTGAGCATTCTCGTGAGTGGCAAACAGATCCACCCAAGGAATTCCCCACGAAAGACGTGACGAACCACCTCCAGATGGAGCCTCCACTCGTGGTCGGCAGAGAACTCCCGACTGAGACTGTCTGCACGCACGTTCAGAACTCCGGCCAGATGATTTGCCATCAGACAAACCTGATGATCCTGAGCCCAGGACCAGAGACGCAGACCGCGTAGGGAAGGGAGGAAGGCCGTGAGTGCCAAACGTATCGCCCGCAACTCCAAAAGGTTGATGTGAAGCAACCTTTCCTCTGGAGACCAAAGACCTTTGATCTCCATATCCCCCAGATGCGCACCCCACCCTAAAGGGGATGCATCCATTATCACTGTGGCCACCGATGGAGGTAGGTGGAAGGGCTTTCCTTGAGACAGATTGCCCTCCACGCTCCACCAAGACAGATCCGCTGCAGCTTCTCTGGAGATCCTCACAGACTCCCTGAGATCTCCGTTGTGCTGATACCACTGCCTGCGCAGGCACCACTTGAGCACCTTCATGTGCCAGCGTGCATGTTTTTTATTTTCGTTTATAAAAATTTTTTTTTATTGAAATTATCATAAAGTTACATAATATAACCAACAAAACAGGCCAGTTAATGTTACAGCCAATCGACAGTTGTGGTGCTTGAAATGTCTTCCGTATACATACATCATTAGCAGTGGGACCCTCTTGTACACTTAGATTCATACACATAGTACATCACCCACTTTATGCTCGGGCCATTTTTGACTGGTATGCCTACATATTAACATGGTTATGTATTGCTGGGTCATTTAGTTGCGACAGGGAATGATGGTATCAAAAAATGGCTACACATGCCCCTCTCCCCCGTGCCATTAGTCGGACACAATAACCATTCCCTCCCACATACCGACCCAGCTCAAAGCCCTTCATCTTCAGTCTCACATGTCTGAAACATTCCCCTCCTCATCCACTCCCCTCCGCGCTTGAGTCACATCCGCCAACCAGCCCTTCACCGAGGGCACCCGGCTTCTACCCCAATAAAGCGCCACCTGCCTTTTAGCAAAGAGAAGAAGTAAAGCATGCAATTTGCGTGATTTAGGTGGAGTGTTCTTTACGTAGCCTAGTATCCCCAGTTCGGGGGATGGGGCATCAGAGCGCCCAACAATCTGATTAACCAGTGTAAAAACCTGGGACCAAAATCCTTCAAGGCTGGGGCAGGACCACGCCATATGCAAGAAAGAGGCAGGAGCACCTCTGCATCTCCAACATCCAGCATCCTCCCTGATCCCCATCCTATGTAGATTAATCGGCGTCCTATACAATCTGTGTAAATATTTAAAATGTATTAGCCGTAGTTTATAATTTGGAGAGAGCTCCGCTAACTGCCCACAACAAAAGGACCACTGTTCCTCTGATAGCGGAGGGTTGAGCTCCTCATTCCAGTGTTGAAGGGATTGTGGTCGGACTACTGGCGCCGTGTTCTGCATCTGTCTGTACAGCCTAGTGACCAACCTCCGAGGAGACGGGGAACTCACCAGGCCCTCCAGCACCAGGAAGACCGGGGGGGCCGCCGGAAAGCTCTCACTTAGCGCGCGGCATGCCGCCCGCAGCCTGTGATATAAAAATAATTTGGAGAAGTGCACCGTCCGCCCCTCCGCCGCCACTGGGGGCTGCATAAATGTATTATCTGGAAATAAATCTGCGAACGTATGAAGCTGCATCTTCCGCATCAGAAGAGGGCCAATTCCGTCCTCGATGTAAGGCAACAGCGGGTTTCGCGCCAGGGACAGAGATGGGGCATACAAAAGAGGCACGTCTGCCCTCCGTCGCAGTTCCTCCCAGACCCAGCGCAGCATCTCAGCAGAGACTACATCTCCCCGAGGGCGGCGCGCCTTCACACAAATGGCCACTTTCAGCGGGACTGGCGCCACAATGTCTTGTTCGACAGCTACATGAGGTTGGAAGGGAGTCGGGTGCACCCAAAAGTGCAAAAATTGGGCTTGTGCACAAAGGGCGTATAGGCGCATGTCCGGCGCCTCCAGCCCTCCCTGTTTTAAAGGCAAGGTCGGCATGTCCCAGGATGCCCGTGCCTGGCCGCCAGCCCACACCAGCGTGAGCAGGTGTGAACGCAGTGTCGCAAAAAATTGTGATGTCAAAGGAAATGGGATATTCACAAATAAATATAAAAATTTAGGCAATATAACCATTTTAACCAATGCGATCCTGCCCGTAAGGGACAGAGGTAGTCTTACCCATATCTTCACCTTCTCCTCTAGCCACGCAACAGCCCTGCCGTAGTTCAGATTCCAAATCTCCTGAGGGTCACGGCTCAACCAAATTCCTAGATATTTAACAGCTTCCGCTTTCCACCTTAGGGGGTATTCTGAAGTGACCCTCGGGGTGCCATCCGTCAACGGAAAGACCACCGACTTGGACCAGTTCACCGAGATCCCAGCCAAACCTTCAAACCGGATAAATTCACGCAGTGCTATGTCCAGGTTCTCCTCCGGGTTTATGAGATAAAGTGACACATCATCCACATATAGCGATATCTGCAAAAATATCTGGAGCTGAACCCTATGCCCCGCGCCGTATGGTGCTGTCTAATGCGGGCTGCTAGAGGTTCCATCGCTATTGCGAACAGCAGCGGGGACAGTGGGCACCCCTGTCGCGTACCGCGCGAAATAGGGAACGGTCAGAAACCATTCCGTTTACCCTGACCCTGGCACTTGGCATAGTATATAACAAGCGAATCTTTTTAATGAGTAACGGGCTAAAACCTATTCGACTCAGTATTGTAAATAAATATGGCCATTCAAGAGTGTCGAAGGCTTTGGTGGCATCTAAAAATACCACCACGGCATGTACGTCTGGGTGCAAATAGTGTAAGGTAGAAAAAATCGTATGGATGTTGTGGGATGTGGAACGCCCCGGAATGAACCCCGACTGATCTGGAAGAGCTATCAGAGGTAGCATAGGTTGTACTCTGTTGGCAATCAATTTGGCAAGAATTTTCACATCCACATTTATCACCAAGTTGGTCGCACACTGCTCCACCCACTAGCGTGTTACCCCGAAGAATTGTGGTCCCTGTAGTCAGCGTCGGCGGGTACGCCTATGCTCAGTGGTGCGTGCAAGTCAGAGTAGCGTTAGCCATCCCTGGACACGTGTTTCGCGGTAGTTGCCGCTCGTCAGCAGGGAGTAGGAAGAGTGCAGGGTTGCTTGTGTAGGCTGCTAAAATCATATCAGGTCTGTACCTCTCGTAGCGAACGCAGGTGCGTAACCATGAGCCCGTCGACTCCGGGGCTCAGAGAGCCACTAAATATGTATCACCAAGTTGGTCGCACACTGCTCCACCCACTAGCGTGTTACCCCGAAGAATTGTGGTCCCTGTAGTCAGCGTCGGCGGGTACGCCTATGCTCAGTGGTGCGTGCAAGTCAGAGTAGCGTTAGCCATCCCTGGACACGTGTTTCGCGGTAGTTGCCGCTCGTCAGCAGGGAGTAGGAAGAGTGCAGGGTTGCTTGTGTAGGCTGCTAAAATCATATCAGGTCTGTACCTCTCGTAGCGAACGCAGGTGCGTAACCATGAGCCCGTCGACTCCGGGGCTCAGAGAGCCACTAAATATGTATCACCAAGTTGGTCGCACACTGCTCCACCCACTAGCGTGTTACCCCGAAGAATTGTGGTCCCTGTAGTCAGCGTCGGCGGGTACGCCTATGCTCAGTGGTGCGTGCAAGTCAGAGTAGCATTAGCCATCCCTGGACACGTGTTTCGCGGTAGTTGCCGCTCGTCAGCAGGGAGTAGGAAGAGTGCAGGGTTGCTTGTGTAGGCTGCTAAAATCATATCAGGTCTGTACCTCTCGTAGCGAACGCAGGTGCGTAACCATGAGCCCGTCGACTCCGGGGCTCAGAGAGCCACTAAATATGTATCACCAAGTTGGTCGCACACTGCTCCACCCACTAGCGTGTTACCCCGAAGAATTGTGGTCCCTGTAGTCAGCGTCGGCGGGTACGCCTATGCTCAGTGGTGCGTGCAAGTCAGAGTAGCGTTAGCCATCCCTGGACACGTGTTTCGCGGTAGTTGCCGCTCGTCAGCAGGGAGTAGGAAGAGTGCAGGGTTGCTTGTGTAGGCTGCTAAAATCATATCAGGTCTGTACCTCTCGTAGCGAACGCAGGTGCGTAACCATGAGCCCGTCGACTCCGGGGCTCAGAGAGCCACTAAATATGTATCACCAAGTTGGTCGCACACTGCTCCACCCACTAGCGTGTTACCCCGAAGAATTGTGGTCCCTGTAGTCAGCGTCGGCGGGTACGCCTATGCTCAGTGGTGCGTGCAAGTCAGAGTAGCGTTAGCCATCCCTGGACACGTGTTTCGCGGTAGTTGCCGCTCGTCAGCAGGGAGTAGGAAGAGTGCAGGGTTGCTTGTGTAGGCTGCTAAAATCATATCAGGTCTGTACCTCTCGTAGCGAACGCAGGTGCGTAACCATGAGCCCGTCGACTCCGGGGCTCAGAGAGCCACTAAATATGTATCACCAAGTTGGTCGCACACTGCTCCACCCACTAGCGTGTTACCCCGAAGAATTGTGGTCCCTGTAGTCAGCGTCGGCGGGTACGCCTATGCTCAGTGGTGCGTGCAAGTCAGAGTAGCGTTAGCCATCCCTGGACACGTGTTTCGCGGTAGTTGCCGCTCGTCAGCAGGGAGTAGGAAGAGTGCAGGGTTGCTTGTGTAGGCTGCTAAAATCATATCAGGTCTGTACCTCTCGTAGCGAACGCAGGTGCGTAACCATGAGCCCGTCGACTCCGGGGCTCAGAGAGCCACTAAATATGTATCACCAAGTTGGTCGCACACTGCTCCACCCACTAGCGTGTTACCCCGAAGAATTGTGGTCCCTGTAGTCAGCGTCGGCGGGTACGCCTATGCTCAGTGGTGCGTGCAAGTCAGAGTAGCGTTAGCCATCCCTGGACACGTGTTTCGCGGTAGTTGCCGCTCGTCAGCAGGGAGTAGGAAGAGTGCAGGGTTGCTTGTGTAGGCTGCTAAAATCATATCAGGTCTGTACCTCTCGTAGCGAACGCAGGTGCGTAACCATGAGCCCGTCGACTCCGGGGCTCAGAGAGCCACTAAATATGTATCACCAAGTTGGTCGCACACTGCTCCACCCACTAGCGTGTTACCCCGAAGAATTGTGGTCCCTGTAGTCAGCGTCGGCGGGTACGCCTATGCTCAGTGGTGCGTGCAAGTCAGAGTAGCGTTAGCCATCCCTGGACACGTGTTTCGCGGTAGTTGCCGCTCGTCAGCAGGGAGTAGGAAGAGTGCAGGGTTGCTTGTGTAGGCTGCTAAAATCATATCAGGTCTGTACCTCTCGTAGCGAACGCAGGTGCGTAACCATGAGCCCGTCGACTCCGGGGCTCAGAGAGCCACTAAATATGTATCACCAAGTTGGTCGCACACTGCTCCACCCACTAGCGTGTTACCCCGAAGAATTGTGGTCCCTGTAGTCAGCGTCGGCGGGTACGCCTATGCTCAGTGGTGCGTGCAAGTCAGAGTAGCGTTAGCCATCCCTGGACACGTGTTTCGCGGTAGTTGCCGCTCGTCAGCAGGGAGTAGGAAGAGTGCAGGGTTGCTTGTGTAGGCTGCTAAAATCATATCAGGTCTGTACCTCTCGTAGCGAACGCAGGTGCGTAACCATGAGCCCGTCGACTCCGGGGCTCAGAGAGCCACTAAATATGTATCACCAAGTTGGTCGCACACTGCTCCACCCACTAGCGTGTTACCCCGAAGAATTGTGGTCCCTGTAGTCAGCGTCGGCGGGTACGCCTATGCTCAGTGGTGCGTGCAAGTCAGAGTAGCGTTAGCCATCCCTGGACACGTGTTTCGCGGTAGTTGCCGCTCGTCAGCAGGGAGTAGGAAGAGTGCAGGGTTGCTTGTGTAGGCTGCTAAAATCATATCAGGTCTGTACCTCTCGTAGCGAACGCAGGTGCGTAACCATGAGCCCGTCGACTCCGGGGCTCAGAGAGCCACTAAATATGTATCACCAAGTTGGTCGCACACTGCTCCACCCACTAGCGTGTTACCCCGAAGAATTGTGGTCCCTGTAGTCAGCGTCGGCGGGTACGCCTATGCTCAGTGGTGCGTGCAAGTCAGAGTAGCGTTAGCCATCCCTGGACACGTGTTTCGCGGTAGTTGCCGCTCGTCAGCAGGGAGTAGGAAGAGTGCAGGGTTGCTTGTGTAGGCTGCTAAAATCATATCAGGTCTGTACCTCTCGTAGCGAACGCAGGTGCGTAACCATGAGCCCGTCGACTCCGGGGCTCAGAGAGCCACTAAATATGTATCACCAAGTTGGTCGCACACTGCTCCACCCACTAGCGTGTTACCCCGAAGAATTGTGGTCCCTGTAGTCAGCGTCGGCGGGTACGCCTATGCTCAGTGGTGCGTGCAAGTCAGAGTAGCGTTAGCCATCCCTGGACACGTGTTTCGCGGTAGTTGCCGCTCGTCAGCAGGGAGTAGGAAGAGTGCAGGGTTGCTTGTGTAGGCTGCTAAAATCATATCAGGTCTGTACCTCTCGTAGCGAACGCAGGTGCGTAACCATGAGCCCGTCGACTCCGGGGCTCAGAGAGCCACTAAATATGTATCACCAAGTTGGTCGCACACTGCTCCACCCACTAGCGTGTTACCCCGAAGAATTGTGGTCCCTGTAGTCAGCGTCGGCGGGTACGCCTATGCTCAGTGGTGCGTGCAAGTCAGAGTAGCGTTAGCCATCCCTGGACACGTGTTTCGCGGTAGTTGCCGCTCGTCAGCAGGGAGTAGGAAGAGTGCAGGGTTGCTTGTGTAGGCTGCTAAAATCATATCAGGTCTGTACCTCTCGTAGCGAACGCAGGTGCGTAACCATGAGCCCGTCGACTCCGGGGCTCAGAGAGCCACTAAATATGTATCACCAAGTTGGTCGCACACTGCTCCACCCACTAGCGTGTTACCCCGAAGAATTGTGGTCCCTGTAGTCAGCGTCGGCGGGTACGCCTATGCTCAGTGGTGCGTGCAAGTCAGAGTAGCGTTAGCCATCCCTGGACACGTGTTTCGCGGTAGTTGCCGCTCGTCAGCAGGGAGTAGGAAGAGTGCAGGGTTGCTTGTGTAGGCTGCTAAAATCATATCAGGTCTGTACCTCTCGTAGCGAACACATTTATCAGAGAGAGAGGTCTGTAGGAGTCCATCTCCTCCGCCGGTTTGTCGGGTTTTAGCAGTGTAATTATCAATGCTTCGCGCATTGTTGCAGGCAATATCCCCACTTCCAAAGCCTCCTCGTAGACTGCCAGCAGTCGGAGAGCCAGTTCCTCAGCGTATGCCTTATAAAAGGCAGTAGTCAGGCCATCTGGGCCAGGGGCCTTATCCAGAGGTAGGCTTTTGATTACTTGGGCCACATCCTCCGCATTAATTGGGAGGTCCATATATTTCCTATGGGTGTTATTAAACCAGAGCAGCGCTATAGACTCCAAGAAAGATTCCATCCCTTCCGGACTTGCTTCCTGAGTGGCAGTGTACAGGCCGGAGTAAAAGCACGAGAAGGCATTCAGGATGGCACCTTGTCCCCTAATCGTGGCGCCCGACTTCATGTGCAACTCGTGAATGTATGCCGCAGTTCTGGAAGGTCTTATCATATTTGCCAGTGTGCGACCTGGTCTATCCCCCTCTCCATACCTCCTGGCCTCAGCATATTTTTTTTTTTTTTTATTAAATTTTATTGCACATAAAAACTCAATACAAACATGGGCCTACAACCACCAGGGCCGGCCGTTAATATATACATGTTCGACATCATCAAGGAAGAAATAGGCCCCCTGGGGCTCAGCCGAATTAACAAATTACCGAGTGCACCTCAGAGGTTGTCAGGATACATAACTTTTAGAAATACAAACATAAAAAGAAAAACAAAAGAACACCAAAAAGCAAGGCGGAAACCATCGAAAAAAGGGCGTCTAACCACGGCCGGGGGATCACACAGTACCTACTCCACCCTCGGGTGGTCAATGAGGATGATCAAGGGGGGAGGTGGGGGCGACGGGAGAGCCACAACCATCTACAGGTGAAATGCAATAGTCCGGGAACCTCAGGAGCAGGGGGACAAGGCAGCATCAGATGTGTCCACGAGGGGGGGTGTACAGATGTTCCCTCGGTACGCGTTCCACTGGCCCCAAATTCTACCCCACGCCCCCGGCTTACCCCGAGCCACATACACAGTCTTCTCTCTGCACATGCACCAATCCATGTTCTCCTTCCATACTGACACGGTGGGAGGCCGCCGGGAACCCCAAAGCTGTGCAATGTCCCTCTTAGCAACCATGTTCCCAAGGGCCGCCCACCGAGTCTGAGCCGCATTATAGTCATTAGGCTCCCACACGTTCAGCAAACATCGGCGAACCTCAGGCAACAGAGCGACCCCAGTGACACATTCCATGACAGCATGCACCCGGCGCCAATACTCCGCCACCTCACCGCACTCCCAAAGAACATGGAGAAAAGTGGCGCTGAGCCCACAGCCGCGCCTACAGAGCCCGTCTTCAGAAAAACCCATCAGAACTAAACGAGGGCCCATCACGTAAACACGATGGAGAATTTTAAGCTGGACAAGACGGAGACGCGCGGGTATGGCCACCTCCTTAGGGGAGGACAGCGCAGACTGCCAGCCCTCATCGTCCAGTTCCACCCCATCCCGGATCCACGCCTCCCGAAGACGCACGAGGAGATCCGACCGAACGTTTATTAGTTTTTTATAGATAAGGGAAATAGTACTGTCGGGCAAGTGACCGTCGAGTATGCGGTCCTCGAGTGGCGAAGACACAGGGACTGCAGTCTCAGCCCCGACGGCCGAGAGCAAAGCGTGCCGAAACTGAACGTACCGAAAGAACTCCCTCTCACTCAATTCGTACTCACTCTGCAGCGCAGACCGCACCCTTCACCCAAAGGTCACCTACTCTGCTGATGCCAATCGTGTCCCAACGCTCGAATCCCTTCGTCGTCCAAAGGCTTCCCAATCTTTCAGACGCAAACAAGGGGGTCGCACCCGTCAAACGATCATTCCAGCCCATGGCCACATTCGCAGTCTCCCACAAGCGTACTGCAATCTTAGTGGGACCGGTTAAGTTCCTCCCAGCCGATCGAGAGTAAAGCGCTCTGTTAAAGTTGCCGCCAGGCAACAAAAATCTATCCATTTCGAAAGCCGGATTAGGACCAGGTGCGTACGTTGCATGGTTAATAGCAGATAGCTGGGAAGCCCAATAGTACCTCCTGATGTCCGGGAGCGCGATGCCCCCGTCGTGCCAGGGGAGAGTCAGTTTTGCAAGAGCAATACGTGCACGACCGTCCCAAACAAGTCTCCTTTGTAAGCTCTCCACTTCCCGTAAGTAGGCTGCCGGAATAATATCAAAGGAGTTCTGAAGTGCGTAAAGGAATCGGGGAAGAGACATCATTTTAAAAAGTGCCGCACGACCAAGGGGAGACAAGGGAAGCTGACGCCAACGGGCCACGTCTAACCTCAATCTCCGAAGTGGAGAGAGGAGATGACGCTCGTAGCGGACCGCCGGGTCCAATGAGACGTACACCCCCAGGTACGTAAAGCCGGAGTGGGACGCCTTAATGGGAAAACGAGAAGGCAAGAGCGGAAAGCCACCGGATATAGAATAGACACAAGATTTGGACCAGTTAATGATCAAACCAGAGTTCTTGCCGAAGGAAGTGAGGATGTCAAAGAGCACATTGAGTGACTTACGTGGTGAGGTGAGGTACAAGAGAATGTCGTCCGCGTACAACGAAACACGATCCTCGAAGCCAGGGGCCCACTGGATCCCTCTTATCGACGGTTCCCAATGAAGCCAAGCAGCGAGCGGTTCCAAAGCCAACGCAAAGAGAAGGGGAGACAACGGACACCCCTGCCTAGTACCCCTCCCAAGAACGAAAGGCCGGGAAACCCTCCCATTAACGACAACCTGTGCCAGCGGAGCAGCGTATAAGAGTTTAACCCAATTAATAAATCCCGCCCCGAAGCCAAACTTTGCCAGGGTGGCCCAAAGATACGGCCATTCTATCGTATCAAAGGCCATCGTGGCGTCCAAGGAAACCAAGATGGCCGGCTCTGAAAGATATTCCGCCCTTGCAAGTACGCCATGTAGGCGCCGCAAGTTAAGGGCCGTATTCCGGTGCGGGATAAAACCGGATTGGTCCGGATGCACCAGATCGCAAATAACAGTAAGCAGGCGGTTCGCAAGAACCTTGGCAAGGATTTTCGGCTCTGCGTTCAACAGAGAAATAGGCCTGTACGAGGCGCAACGGTCCCGAGGCTTACCGTCCTTGGGAATCACGACTATAGTGGCCAGACGTTGGTCATCAGGGAGAGAACCAAGTTCAAGCGACTCCGAGAACATACGACGGAGAAATGGCACAATTTTATCCGGTTGCAGTTTATAGAGTTCAATCGGGAGTCCGTTGGGGCCCATAGCCTTGCCTGAGCGAAGGGAGCGAATCGCGGTAGCAATCTCGTCGACCGATAGTGGGGCATCCATCTGCTCACACTCATCCACCGACAAGCAGGGCAAAGCAATATCCTTCAACAAGTGACGAGAGTCAGCCTCATCTCTAGCCGACACCGGGGAGTACACAGCACAGAAGTAGTCTGCAAAACACTCCACAATCTCACCAGGGTCAGTCACACTCACTCCCTCCGACGTCTGAAGCACGGGGACCACTCGATTCACTCTCTCCTTCTTATCAAGCCAAGCAATCAATTTACCCGCCTTATCCCCAGCATCATACAGTCTACCCTGCTGTTCCCTATACATTGTCCGAGCAGCATCTGTAACAAGGGACTTATATTCGAACTGCTTCAGGCTGAGGGCGTGGAGCCCGTCCTGAGTGACACCCGTCTCCAAGGCAGCCTCCAACCCCGATATCTCAGCCTCCAACGCAACCACCTCCCCGTTCTTAGCTTTCTTGGCCTCCACGATCAGGGATAGGGCGTGTCCGCGAAGAACCGTTTTGAAAGCCTCCCACAGGGACACTGAGGACAAGACGGACCCCTCATTCTCAAGAAAATACTGATCAAGCGACTTAATGAGACCCTTGCAAATCTTGGGGTCAAGCAAGTACCATGGGTTAATGGGGGCGATCCGCCCAGCGGATCGCATCCCAGTATCGAAGAGGAGCCACAATGGGGAATGATCGGAAATGCCCCGGGCCAGGTGCTTATCCTCCCGGACCCGGGTGGTCTGGGCCGCGGTCATAAGAAAATAATCTAGTCTGGAGAGACTCCCGTGGGCCCCGGAGTGGAATGTGTACTGACTCTGTGTCGGATGTATCAACCTCCAGCAGTCCACTAGACCGAAAGTGTCCAAGAACCCGCCGAGCCACGCCTGGGCGGCAGAGAGGGCTCTGGGAGGGTAACGATCCAACTCGCCAGAAATCACGGAATTAAAATCCCCACCCACAAGCAAGAGACTATCAGGAAGGTCAAGTAACATACGACCCACATCAGAGAAAGTGGAGGTCTGGAGGCCCGGGGGAACATAGACCGAAACCAATGAAAGAGTCTGCCCCTCCCACCGTCCAGTCAAGGACGCATAGCACCCTCTATCATCAAGAGTGACTTTGTCGATCTCAAGCGGGAGGGAAGATCGCAGCAAGATGCCCACCCCTCTGGATCCAGTGGTGAAGCCAGAGTGTGCAACCAGTCGGTAGCCCCCCCTGTTCATAGCATGACATACATTGCCCACCAAGTGCGTCTCTTGAAGAAATACCACATCAGGGGCCAATCGACGCAAATATTGCAACACAACCCCACGTTTGATACGGTCCCCCAATCCGTTGACGTTCCAAGACATCAGTTTCAACCCGTCCCCCCCCATCCCAACACAAGAAGCTGGAGTCCCCGGGCACGCGGCCAGACACCTGAAACTAAATGGAAACAAACACACCGCCTTGAAAAGAAAAAACACACCACCCAACAACCACTGCCACCCTCCCACCCCCATACCATTGCAACTCCCCCCACCCTGCACCCCTGCGGACTATACAGCCCCCCCAACTTGCAGTGTGCCTGTCGCCCTAACAATCCCATGCTACAAAAAGACCCTAGAGGAGGAAAGGGACCGGTCCCCGCCCGCACCCAGACAAAACATTAATAGACAAACTATACAATTGAAGTAGAACCTGGCTGAGCGCAGAAGGAAATGTCAAAGTGGAGGACCAAGAATCATTCCTGCAGAGGCCCACCGCCCTCGGCACCGCCAGTCCTCCCGGGTCGTTCGCCCCGGTCCGGCAGGGAATCCAACCAGTCACTCACGGTGTCAGGGCGTTCAAAAAGGATAGTCCGATCTTCATATTCCACACGAAGCCTGGCAGGGAAAAGCATAGAGTATTTGATTTCCAGATCTCGAAGACGGCGCTTCACTGGCCTCAGCATATTTGCCCAAAAACTTCACTTCGCGTTGTGCCTCCTCAGCGTAGTCTAATAGCTTAGCCTTCAGTAGACCTATGGTGTCGGGGGTGCCTGTTTCATTAAAGTTTTTTTCAAGGTCCTTCATGCTAGTTTCCAGAGATGTAAGCGTGCCTCGTATTGCCCTCAGCACCCCCGCCTGGCGGGCGATGCATTGACCCCTAATAACAACTTTAAATGCTTCCCAGAGAGAGGATTCGGTATCCATCGATCCTGTGTTCAGCGCAAAGTACTCGGTGAAATCCCCCCTAATCTCTTCTTTAAAAGCCTCATCGAGCAAAGCATGCGGTGGGAGGCGCCACGAAAAGCTACGAGGGGGTAGACCAGGCATCGACAGCCGCAGCAGACATGGCGCATGGTCAGACAGAGAACGGGGCATATGTTCGACTTCCGTTGTCCACAGAGCCACATCCAGAGATAGTAACCAATAGTCCAAGCGGGACCATGCATAGCGGTGATCAGAGATACAGGTGCCCTCCCTCAGCCCACCATGCCTGTCCCTCCACACATCAACCAACCCCTCATCTGCTACAATCACCCCCAGGGCAGCGCCAGCCAGCGGGTGCAGGCTACGGGCAGCGCCTTGTCTATCAAGTGTATCATCCAGAACAGCATTGAAGTCGCCACCCCAGAGAATGGTATTACACCCGGTTGCCCCTACCATCGCCCAGATCTTGTGAAAGAACTCGGGGGAGTCCACATTCGGGCCGTAGACAGCCACGATAGTAACTGGTACTCCACATAAGAGCCCCTGAACCAGTACATATCTCCCCTCCGGATCTCATTGTGCCATCCCTTCCTTCCAGTCCAACCCTTGCTTAATCAATACAGCAACCCCCGAGCATAATTGGAATACGTGGCAGAGTATACGTGACCCCATCTGGCATGGCGAAGTCGGGGAGACATTCAGATGCGTTTCTTGAAGGAGGCAGATATCAATGTTGTGGCGAGCTAAGTAGGCGTGTACTAATCTAGCCTTCCTGCAATCATTCAGACCCCGAACATTCCACGTTAAGCAGTTTAGAACATTTGTGGATTTGTGTGTTTCGCCTATAACAAATCAATAAGCCAACCAGCACCCACATCCTCCAAATATGACAGCAACCACAGATCGGATGGCATTGATACTGGCAATAAGAAACAAAACAAAACCCCAACTACCCTCCCACCACCCACTCCAACCCCCCAATCAGGTTGTGGATTACCCATCCCAAGATAAAAGGCATACAACAAATCAGGGAACCTTCCCATGGGGACGTGACTGTGCCAGCGTCTACCCCGTGTAGAACAGGGTGGCCGGAAGATCTGCGGACGTCACGGCCCGCCCAAGACCACACCAATGAAGACAGGCGCACTACAGCATGGCTAGGACTTTTTAAAGAAGGAGCAGACATACGCAACAATAAGGCACAGGTTCCCCAAGTAGCATAACCACTGAGTCAATATACAGCAATACGATACCCTTGTTAGTCATTGTCACTCAAATGGCCTTCTGTTGCCTCCGCACCCTCAGTTTGCTTCCTGGGCCTCCTGCCACCTACGTGTTTAGCAAATTGTAACGCTGATTTGGCATCCGTGAAGAAATGTGTGGTGCCCTCAAATGACACCTTAGGTTTCGCCGGGTACAACAAAGAGTAGGGGACCTGCGCTTGAAGGAGAAGTCTCTTGGCCGGGAGGAACTCCCTCCTCGCCGCCTGCACAGCTGGAGTAAAGTCCGGAAAGAAAAAAATGGTGTTTCCCTGATGCTTAATCTTGCCCTTCTCTCTAGCGAGCCTCAAGATAATATCTCTATCTTGGTAGTTCAGAAGCTTTGCAATGATAGGCCTAGGCGGCATTCCAACCGGCGGCCTCTGACCCAGCGGTCTATGCGCCCTTTCCACCACAAAAACTGCAGAGAGATGCGGGTCGAAAAGTTCATGAAGTAAGTCCGCAATGTAGGTCTCCATTTTGGATATAGCGGTTGTCTCTGGAATACCCGTAACTCGGAGGTTGTTGCGTCACGACCTGGCTTTCAAGTCATCGTTCTTCGCTCTGATGACTCCCAGTAGTTTATCCATATGTAATAGTTGCTCCTTAGTTTCAACCTGAAACTCGTGGAAGTCAGTGGTACGATTGTCGAGCGAGTCCAGTGTGGCAACCTGCGATTTAACAGAGTCAAGTTGCGATGTGAGGGTGTCCAATTTAGTATCAATGTTGCGGAGACTAGACCTCATCTCCAGCATGAGGGTCCTCAAATCCTCCCCTTGATCTTCTGCGACGGGTTCACGCCGGCCCTCTGCCTGCGTCTCAGCTTCGGATTATGCATGCCTCATCGCTCGTTTATGATCGAAGGTGAGTTTCGGCTGCTTCGTGTCGTGCTTCCCCATTTCGGCAGATACGTAACACCCCCCACGAGCTACAGGATAAAGGAAATCCGCCATCACACAAATAGACCACACCTTCCTATACTTTGCCAATCATCCACAGCAGGCCGTCGGGTGGGGCCAGGCGCGCAGGACATGTAAGGCGTCCTCCAAGTAGCACGGTGGGAGTGGGCCACGACCTTCCCTCCACCTTCAAGCATGCGTCATCCACCGCGCCGCGGGCGGACCAGGCTTCACATCCACCTTTTCAGCTCCCGAGCACTGGACAACCCAGCGTGCATGGTTGACTAACAGAATGCAGGAAGCAAACAGACCGAGCAGACGAAGGACCTTCAGGACTGGAACGACCGCTCCATTGTAAAACAAAGGAATCATTGCCTGTATGTTGAGAATCCTTTGTGGAGGTGGGAATGCTCGACACACAGTAGTGTCCAGTACCGCCCCTATGAACAGGTTGCGCTGAGAGGGCACCAGGTGAGATTTGGGCATGTTTATCGAGAAACCCAATTTGTACAACAGCTGAGTTGTAATCTGCAGATGATGAAGCACCTTCTCTGGCGACTCCGCTTTGATCAGCCAGTCGTCCAGATAGGGGAAAACTGGATTCCCCGACCTTCTGAGATGGGCTGCCACCACTGCCATCACCTTGGTGAAGACTCGAGGTGCAGCAGTAAGACCAAACGGGAGAACCGCAAACTGATAATGTTGCGACCCTACCGTAAAACGGAGATACTTCCTGTGTGACTCCAGGACGGGGATGTGAAAATACGCATCCTGCAAGTCGATCGACACCATCCAGTCCTCCTGTTGCAGCGCTTGAAGAACCTGCGCAAGGGTGAGCATCTTGAACTTCTCCTGCTTCAGAAAAAGGTTCAAGATCCTGAGATCCAGGATTGGACGTAACCTGCCATCCTTCTTGGGTATCAGGAAATACCGGGAGTAGCATCCCTGACCCCTCTCCCGCTCCGGAACCACCTCTATGGCACCTTTTTTCAGTAATGTTAGGACTTTCTCCTGCAGGAGAAGAAGGTGGTCCTCCGAGCAAGCACCTTGGCAAGGAGGGTAATTTGAAGGGAATTCCCGAAAGGGAAGAGCATACCCATTTTCCACAAGATTTAGAACCCAAAGGTCTGTAGTGACAGATTCCCAATCTTGCAGAAAATGGGTAAGCTGACCCCCCACAGGACCAACATGATCCAGAATGGTGGATCTATGGCTGCTTTACAGTGGTAGGAGGGAGGGAGGAAGAGGAGGAGGAGGAGGGCTGACGACCTTGTGGACGACCTCTGTTCCTGCCCCTGTATGTCTTATATTTTGCTGCTGCTGCTGAGGCTGCCTGTAGGTTCGAAAGGACGACCTCCCAAAACCTTTGTACCTTCTAAAAGAGGAACCTCTAGGCTGCGCCTGCAGGCCCAACGACTTAGTTGTGGCTTTGCTGTCTTTGAACCTTTGCATCTGCTTTCTTCCCAAACATTCCAGAACCATCAAAGGGTATGTCTAGAAGTGTTGCCTGTACATCTGGAGAGAACTCCAACGATTTAAGCCACGCACTTCTTCTTGTGGCAACCGAGGAGCCCATGATCCTTGCAACAGAGTTTGCAGTGTCCATAACCTGTCGTGCAGCCGCTTGAGTGTCCTCATTAAAATTCTGCCTGTCTTCCTCAGACAATTTAGGAGCCAGCTGTTTTGCAGAATCCATCAGGGCGTGGATGTAACGGCCCAAAAGGCAGGTGGCATTTGTGGACTTCAAGGCCATACTTGCCGAGGAGAACACCTTCTTGGCTGACTGGTCAAGCTTTTTTTACTCTCTGTCACTAGGAACTTGAGGAAAAGCTCCAGAAGACTTCTTCGAACAGGCAGCTTGAACCACCAGACTCTTAGGAGAAGGATGGGATGTTAGGAAGTCCGGATCTCCTGGAGCCGCCCTGTACCTCCTAGCAACAGATTTAGACACTGCTGGAGCAGACAAGGGCTTACGCCAAACCTCCATAACTGGCTCAGTGATGGCATCATTAAAAGGAAGCAAAGGTTCTACCACAGTGGAGGGGGAATGAAGAATCTCCGTCAAGATGTTGGACTTAAATTCAGCCGTTGGGAGCTGCAAGTCTAAGAGCTCCACTGCCTTCCTTATGACTGTGTGGTAAGGAACCACATCCTTAGAGGGAGCATCTGAAGGAGGAGAAAGCTCCCATTCCGGGGACATATCAAGGCCACTTGCCTCCTTTAATTCTTCAAATAAGTCATCTGACTCCTGAAGTTCACCCTCCTCCATTTCTTCTGCCTGATACCTCTGCTCTTCCAAATTCCTCTGCGCCTCCCGCCTGGATCTTATCCTCGGAACCGGCGTCGGCGGCGCCACACACGACTCGGATGGAGCCGGAGCCGGCGTCGAACACGGATCCGGAGGCACAGCCTGAGCCGAACGAGGTCGAGCTGGAGCCGGAGATGAAGGGAATGGCGTCGACGTCGTGAAATGCCAGGACGGCGCCGCTGGAAGAAATGGCATAAAGGGAGCCTGAGCATAGGCCAGAGGAACCCCCAAATTAAAGGCCATTGGACCCATAGGACCCGAAGGTGCTCCAGAGAGGTACATTGCTCTTGAAAAGACACCATACGTGACATTCAAGTAATGCGATGGGTCTTGACCCGGGCCAGGAAAAGGCGGGTAAGGGCTCGATAAAGCCTCAGGCTGAGGCATTACCGGACTCGGCCAATCGGCGCCGACGGTGGAGCCAATGGAGTCAAAGACTCATCAGGTAACGGAGCCTCTTCCACCGGAGAATGTGTCGGAGATGGAGCCGGAGCTGGAGAACGCTCCGGAGAAGCTGCAGGCGAGGCCGGACAAACAGGTGAAGCCGGATTCGAAGCCGAAGGAGAAGGTGAAACATAGTCCTTACAACACCGAGGAACTGGAGAAGCCGATTTCGGAGCTGTCTCTTTATCTGAACGGCGTCTAGAGCCCTGCCTCTTCTTCTTCTTATGCTTCTTTGATCTTGAAGCATGACCCGACATCGACTTCGAACCCGACCTGGACCTGGACCTCGATCGCCTTCGACCTCTCTTCTCCTTCCTCATCTTCGCTATGAACAGCTTAGCCTCTCTCTCCTTTAAAACCTTCGGGTTCATGTTACGGCAGCAAGAGCACTCCTCGACGTCGTGATCCGACAACAGGCACCAGACACAATCTTCGTGCGGATCCGTGATGAACATATGTCCTCCGCACTCTCTACAGGGCTTGAACCCTGACTTCCTCGACGACATCTTCAGGAAAGAAGCAAGAGAGGACCAGAAACAATCCAGAAAAACAAAGTAACCAGACAAGCTACGGAGAGTCCCAGAAAACCGTTAGCGTTGACGGCGTGGAAAAAAGGGAACTGATGTCATCACGCCGACGAGGTCCTCTTATGGATCCAGTGACGTCAGTGGAGCCGCGTGTGGAGCCGTGCTATTGTGACGTCGTCCTCGTCGGCGTGGAGAGCTACGAAAAAATTCCGAATGTTGCTGGCGCAGGGGATATTCACTAGGTGAGGAATCCACTGGCTGATGTATCCATCAGAATGCACAATTCCTGGGGGGATCCACCAGTCCTTGCTCCACTCCTCCACTGTTTCACAATCATTCCTGCAGCCTTCTTTTGTCCCGCTGCCTTCTTCCTCCGGCGTCTCCCGTAGTTTTTCTTTGGTGGCGTTCCCGGCGTCTTCCGGCTTTTTCTGTTCCCGCCTCTCTATTTCCGACTCAGACTCCTTCCTTCCCTGTTCCGACGTCCGGACTTCTTCTCCTCCCTGCTGCCTCTCTGATTGGTGCTCGTCCTGACAAACTCCTCCTTCATCCTGCATGGGAGAGGGTGGGATTGCATTAACCCTTTCGTCCCCTCTCTGGTTTTGGGATGCTCTTCGGGTCTTCGACAGAGGAGTTGGCGAATCTATTCCAGATAAGTGTTGTGCTCTCATAGAGTCGAGTTCAGGCTCTTTCCCAGATCCCCCTCCCCTAACCTTCTTGCTAGCAAGAAACGGCTCTATGGGGTATCTGGATAAATAGTCCACATTTGTTTGCTCCCTTCCCATGCTGGGTAGTGAATCTAAAGGGCTGTAAGGCCAGAAACCAACATAATATTCTGTCATTGTGCCCCTTGTTTCGGGAGAGTCACTCCAGGGGGCATGATCAGTGTACAGGGTGAACTCCCTACCATCAAGGGAGTTTCTTAGGGAGTCAATGGTCCATTTTATGGCTAGGGCCTCTTTTTCTATTACAGCTTATTTTTTTCTCTGGGAAATAGTTTACAGTTGATATAGATTATGGGTTTTTCTTGGTCTTGGTGATCCTTCTGGGACAGAACGACCCCTAGCCCATATTCAGAGGCGTCCGTCTGTAATATGAAAGGTTTTGTGTAACGGGCTCAGAAGCACCGGCCAGCACGTCAGAGACTGTTGCCACTGGTGGAAAGCTTGTAAGGTTCTTACTGAGAGCTGTTTAAGTTATTTTTCAGTTTTTATCTCTTTTTTCAGGAGATCCGTTAATAGGGCGGCTATCTGGGAAAAGGAGGGTATGAGCCGCCTATAATATCCCAAGATGCCCAAGAAGTCTTCCTTTGTGCGAGGAAAGGTTATATTAGTGATGGCTACTACTTTATCCTCTTGCGGTTTAATGTACCCCCTACCTAAGAGATACCCAAGGTATTTTACCAATCGGTCAGCCAGGCTGTTGGCCGGGTTAATGGTTAGACCTCCTTCCTTCAACGCCTGGATTACCTTTTTAATGTGAATCAAGTGTTGTTCCGAAGAATTACTATATATAACTATATAGTCTATGTAAGCTGCGGACAAGGCAGCATATGGCTTGAGGATCAGGTTCATAAGTCTCTGAAAGGTGGTAGGAGCCCTGTGTAACCCAAAAGGGAGTATGCAGAATTGGTATAGCCCCCCAGGGGTAGAAAAGGTGTTTTTTTCCCTATCTTGTTCGTGTAATGGCACTTGCCAATATCCCTTACACAGGTCTAAAGTGCTAATATACTGAGCTTTACCCAATCTTTCGATCATCTCATCCACCCGGGTAATGGATACGCATCAAACTGGGATATTTTGTTTACCTCCCTAAAATCAATACAAAACCATATAGATCCATCCAGTTTTGGAACTATGACGATAGGTGAACATCACTCATTGTTAGAGGGTTCAATTATCCCCGTTTCTAGCATCTGGTGTATCTCATTTTTGATAGCCTCCCGTCTAGACTCTGGGATACGATATGGGCGTAGTCGTATTATCTTCCCTGGGGTTGTATTTATTGCATAGTTGATTAATGAGGTTTTTCCTGGAGTTAGAGAAAACACACCCTGTAAGGGAAGCAAACATTCCTCCAGTTCTTGTCAAAGATGCCCAGGCAAATCCGCATCTATGCTCTGTTGATATATGGGTTCAGGGATTTCCGCCTTCCCAAGTAGGACTGGTCTAGCCCCCTCCCATTTCTTTAGCAGATGAATGTGGTATATTTGGGTGTTCTTTTTATTATTAGGATCTAATTCTAAGCGATATGTTACCAGGGTTCCACCCAGCTCCTGCAGCACCCGGGCACCTCTACACATTGGGCTCTAGGAAAACGTCTAACATTTGCCGGGCGTCTGACGACCAGAGCGAGTGCTGCCACCATTAGACGGCGGAAGCAGAGAGTGTGCCCCAGGCAGGCGCGGAAGCGGCCCGGTTAGTCCCGGGTGCAGCCTGCGCCAGCCTGTCGAGCCTCACTCGCTTACCGGTCACACTTCCAAACTGCCGCAGCAGGAGCAGGAAAGGAGAGTTACCTGCGGCAGTGTAAATAGCAGCAGCAGGAGCCAGCGACGGAGGACTCATAGCAACTCACAGCGGCAGCAGAGGTAAACAGGTCTGGCTTCAGCCATCTTTCCCCCCTCCTCCTTCTAAGAACCTGACCTTCTTTTCTTGCCCTATCGGCACATTCAGCAGCAGGGAGAGGGCAAGGGGGGAATAAGGAGGGTAACGATATTTTACGGAGTATTGAATACATTTTAAAGGAAGGGAGACGGCAACAAGAGTCGGTGACCGGTAGCCTCTTTCATATGCCTTGGATTTTCATCTGGAACTCCTACAATATAATTGACCAATCTTTCTTTAAATCTCTACTAACTATCCTTAGTTAAGAAAGAACAGAATATATCGGTTTACAACAGGCATTTTTTTCTTTCAAAAACCTTTATTAACAAGATTGCATAGACAACTTACATTTTTGCACCACATACATGAGTACAGTGGAAAATAACGAGGTAGACCAATAGCACCGAACATCAGATAGCGATAACATGGCAGATGTTATATAGGCACAACAGGGCAGTGAACCGTGATTGATAGGAGGCGCACAAGCTACAGGAGAGGGAGAGGGCCCAACTGAGGAGGAGTAGAGATGGGGGAGGCCGTGAACTAACCTACACCGGCCGCCGCCGCAGGCAGAGTGCCGGCGGGGAGCATGGGAAAGGTAGCCGGGCTTTGGGAGGTGCGAGCCAGGAGGTAGGTATTTAAGGGTCCCCAGATATCGAGTGGGCGAGATCTAGCTGGCATGAAGTCCCAGAATTCAGACAATAGGGTCTGGCAGCGTGATGCATCCTCGAGCCAATGAACGAACTTAGGTGCAGGTTTGCGACCCCAGCATATGGAGACCCTACGCCACGCGAGGACAAGCAGCATGGCAATCAGGCGGCGAGAAGTGTCAGGGCAAAATTTAACAAAGCCTAGAAGGCAGAGCGGGGGGTCAGGCTGAACCGGCGAGGCGGTAATCTCTGAAATGGCAGTACAAACCTCACCCCAGAAAGTGGAAACTTTAGGGTATAACCAGGCAAGATGAGAGAAGTCTGCCACAGGAGCAGAACAGCGCAGGCATCTGTCATTGGGGATTAGACCCAGCTTGTGCAGCCGAGCGGGAGTGCGGTAAAGCCTATGCAAGTACTTAAAATGTATAAGCGCAAGCGATAATTTGGGGACAGTTGCTTAGTCTGGTTACAGCAATACAGCCAGTCAGCTTGGGGTATGTCGACGCCGAGGTCCTCGCCCCACGCCATATGAGCGTGGTCAGTGGAAATAGGGGTGGCCGCCAGCGTGAGGGCGTAAAGTTTAGTTACCAACTTACGAGGAGAGGGGGACGAATACAAAAGATCTAGAGCAGCCATCGAGGGAGGGGCCAGGGGGAACTCAGTGTGTAGCTCCCTGCAAATTGCCCGCAACTGGTAAAAATGCAGGGTGTGCATGGGACCGGAGTTGTCAGCGAGAGAATAGAATGTGTTCCCTGGGTAGAGATCCGCTACTGTATTCAACCCCAGACGGGTGGTGTGTTTGGCCATACCGGAGGGCTGAAGAGGAGGGAAAGCCGGGTGCCGAACAATTGGCATCATGTTTGCTGAAAGCATGGGGACACCGAAAAAACGGCAAAGGCCCTCCCAAGCCCAGCGTAGGGTCTCGACCGTGTCAAGTTCAGTGCGTGGAAGTTTGGCCGCGGCGAACAGGGCTGTGGTAAGCGGCCACGGGGCAGCGAGGTCTGTCTCAACCGCCATGTGTGGTTGGAAAGGAGTGGGGTGAAGCCAAAAATGCAGAAAACTTGCCTGGGCGCACATTGCATAGAGTTTGAAGTTAGGGGCGCCGAGGCCTTCACACGACATCGGAAGAGTTAGAATGTCATACGCAATCCTGGGCTGCTTGCCTGCCCAGATAAGTGAGATGATCAGCGAGCGGACCCTGCGGAAAAAGTGGGCAGTGAGGGGAATGGGTACGTTCAAGAATAAATATAAAAATTTCGGGAGGACTACCATTTTGACGATCGCTAAACGACCGGCTAGCGACAGTGGCAGTCGGCTCCATAAGGGAATCTTGGACTCGAGCCAGTCCACCGCACGACCAAAGTTAGCCCTCCAGAGTTCGTCCACGTCCCTACTCAGCCAGATGCCTAAATAGCGAGTGGGACCCGTCGCCCACACAAAGGGGTAGTCCGGTGTAAAGGGCATGGTGGCATCAGTGAGAGGGAAGAGGACTGATTTATTCCAGTTTACCTGTATGCCAGAATAACCTCCGAACCGTATGATCTCGCGCACCAGCGGACTGAGGTTTTCTTTGGGGTTAGAGTGAGGTCGTCTGCGTACATGGAGACCAAGAGAGCTTGTGCCGCAAATCCAATGCCCCTTTGGGTGTGGTGTTGACAGAGTCTGGCCGCCAGTGGTTCCATCGCGATAGCGAATAGCATAGGTGAGAGCGGGCACCCCTGATGGGTGCCACGCCCGATAGGGATGGGGTCAGATATTAGGCCATTAATTCAGAGACGGGCAGTGGGAAGAGTATACAGGAGCAGAATTTTGCGCATAAAGACTGGACTGAAGCCGAGACGGGGAAGAAGGAAAAAAAGGAAGGGCCATTCCAAGGAAATCGAAAGCCTTCATGGCGTCAAGCAGGTCGGCCACTGCAGGGAGCGCTGGGTTGATTTGGTGGAGGACTGAGAAGATGGTCCAGAGATTATGGGAGGTCGCGCGGCCAGGGATAAAGCCGGACTGGTCCGGACGAGCAATGAGCGGCGTGAGAAGGAGTAGACGTGAAGCGAGCAATTTGGCAAAAATGTTGTTATCTGTATTAATGAGGGACAAAGGGCGATAAGAGTCTCGTAGTTCAGGAGCTTTGTCAGGTTTGAGGAGAAGAGTTAGCATAGCCTCACGGAGCGATGGTGGGAATTGGCCGCTCTCTAAAGATTTATTATACATGGCAGCTAGATGCGGCACTAGAAGCGGGGCGAAGGCCTTGTAAAAGGAGACAGGCAAGCCATCAAGGCCAGGGGACTTGTCACTCAGCATACTATTTATGGCGGCAAGTATTTACGCTTTGGAAAAAGGCTCGTCGAGGAATTCCCGGTGATAGTTTTCAAGCCATAGAAGCTCAAGAGTGTCGAAATACTGGACGAGGACCTCACGCGAGTGTTAAGGTCCCGCAGTGTATAATTGCTTGTAAAAATCCATGAATCGCGCCTTGATTTCTTCAGGGGAGGTGGTTCGATCTGGGCCACCATCCTGGAGTGCAGTAATATAAGATGCAGCGCGTGGCGGGCGGAGAAGAGTAGCCAAGGTTTTACCGGGCCGATCGCCCTCGCCGAAGCGGCGCTCTCTGGCCTCCCTGCCAAGAAACGAGAGCTCTCTGCTGGCCTACTCGGCAAATTCAGCGTATTTCTCGCAGAGACGAGCAAGTATATCGGGCCCAGGGTCAAGGGCATGAGAGGTGTCCAGAGCTTTTATTTCCGATTCAAGTTTGTTGAGAGTGGTGCGGTTGGAGCGTAGGACCCCGGATTGTTTAGAGATACATTCGCCGCAAATAACGACCATAAATCCCTCCCAAAGGGTGGAGGGAGAGTCCACAGAACCCTCATTAAGCTCAAAATAGTTAGTGATCGCGGTCTGAATCTCGTCACAGAAAACAGAATCTCGCAGCGCGTTAGAGGGAAGCCGCTGTCGCGGTTACGCGAACACCGGCCAGGAACTACATTGCCCAGAACACCCTGGGGCTGGCGACCAGAACTCGCGTCAGCCAGGGTCGCATATCTCACAGCTATAAAAGAACGCCTCCCCCTAGAGGAGGCGCTTGACAATCTCGCCCCAGTTCCGGTATTGTTTCCGAGACCTTCGTCGCTACGAGCGCCGTGTGTGCGCTACACCTTGGACTTCGCGGAGACCACGAAACCGGAGAAACACCCCTCGCGCCAACATCAGCAGGAGCCGTGTGTGAGAACTACGGCGTCCCGCTAGTTTCACCGGAGCAACAGGAACCGGAGTAAGTAGTTACTAAAGCCCCTAATTTCGGAGACGGCTCCCGCGGTGACGGAACCGCGGAGAAGCTATCCGACCTGGCAGAGCTCTATGGTTCCGAGAGAACCGAGCACGACTGCCGTGTGAGCGCAACAGTGAATACCAGCAAAAGGAGAAGGGAATTCTCTCCTCATGACCAGGGTGCTCTGCTGTGACGTAACAGGAGAGAGCACACATTCTTTTTGATTTACGCAAGGACGTTGGGAGGGAAGGTAGACAAGACGCAGGATTGTAGGGGGTCAGCGAGCCCTCCCTTGTCTCCCTTCAGACAGTCACTCCGCATCTACTTTCACCGTGCAGAACACAGAGTCAGAACCTACCCTTTCCACAGACGACTCTGTACGTTTTCAGCGGAACCACAACCACATACCCAGTACACCCGGAGGACGATTACCGGATACCAGTGGTAGGACCACCCTCCTTGAAAACTGTGAGTTCTAGATAGTGGGGCAGGGGGAGGGGATACTCATGGTAACAGTAGTGGCTTACGTGTCCTCTGTTTTCTTGTCCATAGTCTCCGACGCAAGAACCGTCCTAGAACTTCTACCTGACCCACCTACTGGACAGTAGGTTGCCCTGCAAATCCTCCGGTGGTCATCTTTGGTTCCCTCCCCTTCTCCCAACCACTTTCTCTCCCTACTCTGGTGGCCTTTCTGAGGGGAGCGTTAGCGAAGGGGAGAAGAGGGGGGATTCTCATCGCAAACATCGTTCCTGCTGGCTGGCTAAGGTTAGTGGGTAGGGTATCCTGCTGACACGCTGACGCTTCCGCGACAGATTGTCAAGCCCAAGATAGTACCCCAGCCCGAACGATGGACACCAATGTAGTACTAGCCACGCTTCTTGATAGTCTCAACGCGTTACAGGTAGAGGTGCAAGCCTCCCGCGCAGAAAACCGAGACCTAAAAAATGAAGTCGGCACCCTCCGTAGGGAAGTAGCGGGCTTATCTCGGCAAGGCAAACCCGACTCCAGAAGAGCGGGGGGTTACATAAGAGACTGGACTCTCCCTCCTCCTAGTATGGTGCATCGACAGGACCCCCCAAAAGGGGTCTTTTCCCCCCCAGGCCCTACTCCGGGCACAGACTCTTTTCCTACAGTACATGTGTTGCAAAACACTGGGATACCACTGGCTCCCCCTGAGAGGTTCTACGGAGAGCCCAAAAAGTTTGAGACCTTCCTCAACCAATGCAGGTTGCATTTTCTATGTAAGCCATTGGTATTCCAAGACGAGGCTGCAAAAACCGCGTTCATGATGTCCTACATGGGAGGGAACGCGGCCAGTTGGACTATCCCTTTAATGGAAAGGGACGATCCTGTGCTACATAACTTCTCCAACTTCTGCGTTGAAATGAGGAAGTTGTTTGATAGAAAATCGCACATGCTTAACTTGGATAAAGAATTAATGACCCTTAAGCAAGGATCTCAGGTTCTCCTTACATATATCACTTCCTTCAATCGATTGGTGGTGGAGACTGATTGGCCTCAAGAGAAGCGCACCTCCCTTTTCTATCAAGGGTTGAGAGGAGAACTGAAGGACGTTCTTGCCCAAGTGGTACAACTCCCTCCCACTTGCGAAGAATTCATCACACTCACCGTGCAGTTGGAGCATCGTCTTCTTGAACGAAAGGGAGATAGAAGCAAAGGGGACCCTTGCATGGCTTATGTAAGACCTCGCCAAACCCTTGAGGAATCACCGAAATCCGCAGATTCCCCCGGAACCGATGCAGATCGGAGGAGTCAAGGGGCCGTTAACAAACGACGAACGGGAAAGAAGAAGAAAGATGAGACTGTGCCTCTATTGTGGTAAGAGCGGGCACTTTATACGGGAATGCCGAGCACGGACCCGACTCCCAGAGAAAACCAACCTCCCGAGACTGCATGTCTCCACTGTGCACCAGGACGAGAACTCGGAAAACTAGCACACCCGAGTCAGGAGGAGATCCCTGAACCGGGTGAGAAACAAACAGTGGTCTCCCACGCCGTTGCCAACACCATCCAACCAGCCGTGGCCCACATCAATGTAGGGATTACGCTTTGGATAAAACCAGACCTCCCCGTGGACATATCCGCGATGTTGGATTCGGGGGCAACCGGAAATTACATGGACTTAAACTATGCCCATACCATAGGGGTCCCCCAAGAGATGAAGAAACATCCAGAAGAAGTCAAGGCCGTGGACGGCACTACCCTGTCCTCTGGGCCAGTCATAAGTCACACCGCTCCTCTGCTCATGAAAATGGGGAGTGACCACTACGAATACATACGGTTTGATCTCATTGATGCCCCGCACTTCAGGCTTATATTGGGTATGCCTTGGTTAACCTTGCACGATCCCGTCATACATTGGGCGGCACGTACCGTTTCCTTGACTTCCACGTACTGCTTAGAACATTGCAACCACCAACCCCTATCACCGATAGGGGAAGAAAAGACACAAGCAAGTCTACTAGCCTCTGGGTGTGAAGAAATAAAGTTCTGCTGTTCTCTTACCTTACCTGAAGTCTATCACCCGTACCTGCAAGTGTTCGACAAACAGAAAGCCACACGCCTCCCTCCGCATCGCACTTATGATTGTCGCATTGACTTGGTTCCTGGAGCCGCAATACCATGTAGTAGGGTGTACGCCCTCACAGAGCCGGAAACAAAGTACCTACAAAAATACTTGGCGGACAACCTGGCCTCCGGATTCATCAGGCACTCATCTTCACCTGCTTCCTCCCCTCTTTTTTTTATACCTAAGAAGGATTGTGATGAGCTCCGGCCCTGCATAGACTTTCGTGCCATAAACCGAGTCACCATAAAAAACCGCTACCCCCTGCCCTTAATACCCGTGCTCTTGGACCAACTCAAGGGAGCACGATGGTTCACAAAACTCGATTTAAGAGGAGCTTACCACCTGGTCCGTGTCAAACAGGGGGATGAGTGGAAAACCGCCTTCCGAACCAAGTTCGGTTTATATGAGTACATGGTGATGCCGTTTGGACTATGTAACGCCCCGGCAGCCTTCCAATATTTTATGGACGAGGTGCTTCGAGGGTTCCTGGAGACGTTTTGCGTGGTATATATCGATGATATCCTGGTATATTCCGCCACGCTAGAGGACCATGTGCAGCACGTGACAGCGGTATTGGACAGGTTGCAACAGCATTCCTTATATGCCAAATTGGAGAAATGTTTGTTTCACGCAGAGGAGGTGGCTTTTCTAGGGTACATAATTAACTCCCGTGGGTTTCAGATGGAGCAGGGAAAGGTTCAAGCAATCACGGAATGGAAGGCACCCCACAACGTCAAGACAGTACAAAGATTCCTTGGATTCGCAAATTATTACCGTCGATTCATTAAGGACTTTTCAAGACTAATCACCCCTCTTTCCACCTTGCTGAGAAAGAACACACCTTTTCGATGGGGAACCGAAGCAGAACAAGCATTCCAGGCCCTGAAAGACAGGTTCACACAAGCTCCCATCTTACGGCACCCGGATACACAACTCCCGTTTATCGTTGAGACGGATGCCTCACAATATGCCGTTGGAGGGGTTCTCTCTCAACGCCATCCCGCAACAGGACAACTCCATCCAGTGGCGTATTATTCCAAAAAGCTATCCCCCTGTGAGGTCAATTATTCCGTCACTGATAAGGAGTTGTTGGCGATAAAAAGGGCTTGTGAGGAATGGAGACATTACCTTTTGGGCGCCCGACACACTGTCGAAATCTTCACAGACCATCGCAATCTCCTCTTCCTGAAAACGGCGAAGGCTCTGACGCCCCGACAGTTGCGATGGACACTTTTTTTTGCTGAGTATGATTTCGTGATTAAATACCGCCCTGGACCTCAGCATGGGAAGGCAGACGCGCTGTCTAGAGTGGAGGACACTGAGGAGAACGTGGAAGCGGATGAGAAAGAACCTCCTTTTATCCTCCCAGATAAGAAGGATCCCGTCAAAAGCATAGCTCAAACAATCTCGCAAGATTTCCTAGAAGACCTGAGAGTAGCGGTGGCAGATATTGATGCTCCGGAATGGATAGCTGAATGCCCAGAAAAAAGAACAGAGAAAGACAGTCTCCTGTATCATGCCCAAGCATTGTACATTCCAGATCCTCTATTGCGAAACCAAGTGCTTGCGTGGGCGCACGATACTCCTTTAGGGGGTCATTTGGGTATTTACAAAACCATCTCCTGTTTAGAGAGATCCTACTGGTGGGATACACTGAGAAAAGACACTCACGAGTATGTGAGCACCTGTTCCGTGTGTGCACAAAGTAAGGCGAGTCACACAAGACCTACGGGGTTCCTACGACCTATTCCTATTCCCCCGCGACCTTGGCACACCATTTCAATGGACTTCATCGTTGAAATGCCTCCCTGTGAGGGGTATACAGTAATACTAGTATTGGTGGATCATCTAACAAAGATGGGGCATTTCGTTCCCTTGAAAAAACTGCCCACTTCTGCGGAACTAGCTCTTGTTTTTCTACAGCACATTGTCAGAGCACATGGAATTCCAAGTGTATTAATTACGGACAGGGGATCCCAGTTCACATCCAAGTTTTGGAAAGCTCTCTGTACATCTCTCGCCATTGACGCACGAACATCTACGAGCTTCCATCCTCAAACCGATGGAAAAACAGAACGCTTAAACCAAACCCTTGAGCAATACTTGCGATGTTTTACCTTACAGAATCCCATCCACTGGTTTCCCTTATTATGGATGGCGGAATTCGCGTATAATAACGCTGAGCATTCCACGTTGGGCTGTTCCCCTTTCGTTTGCCTCTACGGACACCATCCCAACATGCTCCCTTTTGAATGGCCCGTGCAATCCAAACTTCCCAGTATCCAGGAACACCATGCGCACCTCCGAGCAGTATTGCTCGAAGCAAAAAACAGTTTAACTTCCGCTCAGGCAGCGCACAAAAAATGGGCCGACAGGAGGAGGGAGGAGGAACCAATGTATCAAGTGGGGGACAAGGTATGGCTCTCTACACGCAATCTCCAGTTAAAAGGGGTTGATAAACTGAAGCCCAGGTACATAGGACCTTACAGCATAGAGAGAGTGGTAAACCCTGTGGCCATGAGACTGTCCCTTCCCATCTCTTGGCATATACACCCCGTGTTCCATGTGTCACTATTAAGACCCTGCCCTATCAGTACGAGACTCCCAGAGAAACCTCCACCCATAGAGGTCGATGGCCAGGAAGAATATGAGGTGCAGGAAATACTGGACTCTCGATTAGTAAGAGGAAGGGTCCAATATTTAGTGGATTGGAAAGGGTTTGGAGTGGAGGACAGGACCTGGGAACCAGCGCATAATCTCCATTGCCCCGACCTGGTGGACTCCTTCCATAGAGCACATCCGGGGAAGCCGGGGCGTCCGCCGGGACGGCGGTCCTTGAGAGGGGGTTCTGTCGCGGTTACGCGAACACCGGCCAGGAACTACATTGCCCAGAACACCCTGGGGCTGGCGACCAGAACTCGCGTCAGCCAGGGTCGCATATCTCACAGCTATAAAAGAACGCCTCCCCCTAGAGGAGGCGCTTGACAATCTCGCCCCAGTTCCGGTATTGTTTCCGAGACCTTCGTCGCTACGAGCGCCGTGTGTGCGCTACACCTTGGACTTCGCGGAGACCACGAAACCGGAGAAACACCCCTCGCGCCAACATCAGCAGGAGCCGTGTGTGAGAACTACGGCGTCCCGCTAGTTTCACCGGAGCAACAGGAACCGGAGTAAGTAGTTACTAAAGCCCCTAATTTCGGAGACGGCTCCCGCGGTGACGGAACCGCGGAGAAGCTATCCGACCTGGCAGAGCTCTATGGTTCCGAGAGAACCGAGCACGACTGCCGTGTGAGCGCAACAGTGAATACCAGCAAAAGGAGAAGGGAATTCTCTCCTCATGACCAGGGTGCTCTGCTGTGACGTAACAGGAGAGAGCACACATTCTTTTTGATTTACGCAAGGACGTTGGGAGGGAAGGTAGACAAGACGCAGGATTGTAGGGGGTCAGCGAGCCCTCCCTTGTCTCCCTTCAGACAGTCACTCCGCATCTACTTTCACCGTGCAGAACACAGAGTCAGAACCTACCCTTTCCACAGACGACTCTGTACGTTTTCAGCGGAACCACAACCACATACCCAGTACACCCGGAGGACGATTACCGGATACCAGTGGTAGGACCACCCTCCTTGAAAACTGTGAGTTCTAGATAGTGGGGCAGGGGGAGGGGATACTCATGGTAACGGTAGTGGCTTACGTGTCCTCTGTTTTCTTGTCCATAGTCTCCGACGCAAGAACCCTCCTAGAACTTCTACCTGACCCACCTACTGGACAGTAGGTTGCCCTGCAAATCCTCCGGTGGTCATCTTTGGTTCCCTCCCCTTCTCCCAACCGCTTTCTCTCCCTACTCTGGTGGCCTTTCTGAGGGGAGCGTTAGCGAAGGGGAGAAGAGGGGGGATTCTCATCGCAAGCATCGTTCCTGCTGGCTGGCTAAGGTTAGTGGGTAGGGTATCCTGCTGACACGCTGACGCTTCCGCGACAGCCGCCAGGAGAAGGCACGCCGAGGGGATTGCGGTAACCGGAGCGCAAGCTGAACAGGAGCATGATCTGAGAGAGTGTGTGCCATGTGATCAACAGAGTTGAGCCAGGAGAATATATCTGGGGAGGTAATCCAAAGATCCAGACGGGACCAACAACCTCGGGTGCCAGTGACGCAAGTGCCCTCGTGGGCGTCAGGCCGCGTGTCGCCAAGCGTCATACAGGGAATTGTCAGCAATAATGGAGCTCAGGAGTGCCGCAGCGCGTGGGTGGGAGGCATGGGGACCACAGCGATCTAAATCCGTGGACAGTGTAACATTAAAATCCCCCCCCAAAAGGAGAGCAGCGGGGGCAAGGGGCGAGATACGATGCCACACCTGCGCAAAGAAGTCTGGGTCATCGTTGTTTGGGCCATAAATAGCGGCGATCATCAAAGGTTGGGCTTGGAGGAAACAGTGGAGAATAACAAAGCGCCCATCGGGCGTCAGTGATTGCCTGGGAGGTTTGCCAAGGTAGTCCCCTGCGTATAAGAATAGAAACCCCCCGAAAATAGTTGGTACAGAATGAGAAATGCAGTTCTCCCCAGTGCCGTGAGTGGAGCCTGGCAGCAGATGCGGGTAGCAAGTGGGTCTCTTGTAGCAGGCAGATGTCCAGACTATGGACGTTCCATGTCCAGACTATAGTGTTAGTCATGGAGATACGTTGTGGGAAGTAATTGTGCGGGTTGTGGTGAGTATAGCCAGGACACTTGTACGGGTGTGTGTTCTGGTGCAATCCAACTGAGGGGAAGATGAGCAGTACATCAATCTGGGAGGTGCAAAACAACAATCAGAGGCACGCCGGCAGTTAGGCTGTGGGTGGGAATCGCAGAAACCGAACCCAGGTAGGAATATGCCAGTAGTTAACGTGCCCGGGGGCAGAACCGTGGGAGTGTGCACAGAGCGAGTTAACATGGCATGATGGAACAAACAAGAGACGGCATCATGAGGCAAGCAATAGAGCAAAAACAAAACACCAATAACAAAATTAAATACGCCTCAGAAGGAGGCCACAGATTCCCAACATCCCCCCACCCCCCGCCCACACCAACCCCCCCAAACAGGTTGAGAAACCACCCACGACCACCCCTGGGAACCCCAACTTGGAGAGGGAGAGAATGTGTCGGAAGTGGGAGTCATCCTGTGGAGACATGGCGACGCTCGGCGTACACCCCTGCCAACGTGGCAGGGTGGCCAAGCCAACAGAAATAGCAGACAACGGTACATACAAAGTCTTACAAAGGAGCAGCGGTGGCTAGCCCCTGAACATTAAAGTGAAGGGGTAAGGCATCTTGGGGCAATGAGGTGTGAAGACATTCAGGGAAAACTGGGAAACAAGAAAGCAAGTGGGTGACAGCATTTCATCAATACCACTGTAGAGGATCGAGTCAGTCATTGTCACTCAGGTCGCCGGGCGCAGATTCTTGAGAGTTTGCGGGGGTGGAGCGGTGGGAGCGATCAAGCTTCTTGACGAAGATGAGGGCAGCCTTAGGATCTGGGAATATGAGAGTCTTGGATCCTTGCCTGACACGCAGCTTGGCCGGATACGCCAATGGGTACAGGATCTCGTGTTTTTGAAGAATGCGCTTCGCAGGTATTTCCTCGCGGCGGGCCGCCTGTACTGCCAAGGTGTAGCCCGGATAGAAGGACAGAGAGTTGCCCTGGTGGCAGATCTCACCTTTTTCCTTGGCCGCCCTGAGGATTGCGTCGCTTTCCCGGAAATTAAGGATTTTTGCTATTATAGGGCGGGCCGGCAATCTGGGGCCTTGGCGAGGCCCGAGGGATCGGTGGGCTCGCTCCATGATGAAAACCGGAGAGAGCAAGTCATTGAACAGTTCACGCACCTGGCTCTCCACAAAATACTCCATCCGCGCAATGTTGGTGGATTCGGGCACCCCTGTGATGCGGAGGTTGCTCCTACGGGAGCGCGCCTCCAAATCCTCGTTCTTGGAGCCTATCAGGTCCAGGATTTTGTCCATTTGAAGGAGTTTCTGACGGTATTGGGTGGCGGTGTCTTCCGCGTCAGACACCCTAGATTCGAAGTGTAGCAGGCGGTTGTCATGTGAGTCCACTCGCGACTTAACCACATCGAGGCGCGAAGATAACTGATCCAGTTGGGCAGCTATGCCAGAGATGGCGGATTTGACCTCCAACATGATGGCCTTGAGGTCGTCCTCCCGGGAGCTGGTCGGCTCCACGGAGGTAGCAGAGTCGCCTCCGTCCACGGTCACCCAGTCCTGGCGGGTCTGACGCTGCTGATCGAAGGTAAGCCGGGGTTGTTTAGGGTCAGCATTACCCATGGCAGAGGGGGACAGGTAGCACAATCGGATGTCCGAGTGACAGTGCACCAAGCTGCGTGGGAAGTGAACAGGCAGATGGAGGGAAGGGGCCCAGAGCGGCACCTAGGTAAGTGTCCGGAGTCAGGAAGCTGTATCCGACTGAGCAGTCGCCTGCCTGTGAGGCAACAATAGGAATCCTGGGAGTGATTGGGCGAGTGGCGCTGGGGAAGCACTCCCACGTTGGCAGGCAGAGCCCGAGGAGGGAATCACTGGCAAGACTTCAGAGGGCAGTGCCCATAATGTCCATGTCGGTGCGGCGCTTGGCAGGGGGGTGCAGCTGCAGGGAGGCAAGGCAGCGGGGAGAAGCGGGGGGAGCGCGGCCTACCACACGGGGCCATGAGTCACAGGGCCAGAGGGCGATGTGACATGAGTAGTGTGTGAGGACTGAGGTGGGGGCCCCCGTGAAGGGACACACGGTCCCCCAACCCAGCCGCAGCGGCCCCCCGCAGGAGTTCACCTACCCCAATCAGCAGGGCACCGGCGTCCACGTGGCTGCAGCTGGTGCTTGATGGGGCCTGGAGTCAGGTGGGCGGAGAGGAGTACACAGTTGGCACCTGGGAGGAGCAGCGACATGCATGGCCCCCTGCCGATGACAGAGACGTGGCAGTGTTGTTGCAGGAGGAGGGCCGGAGCAGGATCGAGTGTGGAGCTGGTTGCTGGCGCCGTGCAGGCAGACACGGCTCCCATGTCAGGAGCAGCTGGGCAGCCACGCCGGGCCAGAGCAAGATCCTGGGAGCAGGCAGGCCACTGAGGAAGCCGGGCCCGCCTTGCACAGGCGGCCGTTCAAGGAGAGCCCGCCCGGACCAGGGAGGAGGCCGAATACCGCGATGCCGGGAGGCAGCGAGGAGACGCGGGGGGCACGCCGCTCGCGAGGCACGGCCTGAACGGTGTGTTAGCAGCTTCAGCGGGCGCCGGATCACTAAATGGCGGCGCCCGTGAGGGGAGATAGGCAAGGCCGGGTGTAGCAGCGCGCGAGCCCCCTACCACTCCGCCCAAGAGCACCCAGCGGTCGCGGCACCCACCAGTGTCCACAATGTTGAAGGGGGGGTCAGATCCCGGGCCGGCGCCTCAGAAGCGGCAGAGCAGAATCAAGTAGGCCTCTCAGTGACGGCGGGAAACTCAGCCTCGAGGAGCAGATCTCATTCCGGAGATGGCAGAGGGGGTCACTGGAGATGTCTTTCTGTGCCCACGGACGAGGTGAGTGTGGAAATGCTGGAGCCGGGCAATTATGATGTTGTTGTCTGGCGGATTTTGATGGATTATGAGCTTGGCCAGTAGAGCCCACTTAGAGTGCGGCCATCTTGCTGCCGGCTAAGCCACGCCTTCCGGTTTACAACAGGCATTAATCAGTTAATCCGGTGTCAAGTGAAAATTGAAGTTATAATATAGTCTAACCAGTAGCTTCTACTACTTGTCACCTGTCATTCCCCTCCATAATGGCTTATAAAAAATTGCGATCACGTACGATCCATATGAAAAGACTGGGCTCGCAGCAAACAACACGAAAATGCCCAGGTAAGGCGGCCCATATTGGATTCCTGTCAGGGAATGCTGAAATCTCAAAACTTTTCACAAAATCTTTTAAACCTGACCAAGGGTTATCACAAATTGAACAGGGAAAAGCCCAGGACAAAGGAATAGTCAAAGCGGAGAAAGGCAGTACTCCTATACAAAATAACAAAGCCTGCGACGGAGATCTGATAAATGATATTACAACTTTAACATCTGTGAGATACAATGATCATCAAGGATATTCTGAGCCATCTCCTATTCTTAAATCTCAGAAACAGACTTTATCGGATATAAAAATCAATGAAATACTTATTTGAAGGGTACATAAAGTAATAGCGGATATCCCAGCACCTCTGAATAGCACTTCATAGAAAACATCTGTCCTAGAAAGGAATTACTCTCATCTCTCGGTACTTCCATTTTTAAATAAATGGCCAGACTCAAGTGTCTGATTAATTATTGACCCTTCAAAATATCTTGGAGTCAGTACTACATCTTTTAGGGAATATAATGGAAAATTCCGATCAGATGTTGGACACACAAATAGGAATGCTCCAATACTTAGTCAACAAGAAAAAAACATCAGCAAATGCATCAGCAACTTTTACCACTGAAAGGCAAAGGAGAGGTGGTGGGAAAATCGGACATTCCAGAAGATCAGCTCCATCTTCATTAAAGAAAGAAAAGGCGACCCAAACCAATCGGAATTTGAAAAAAGGAAAGATCAAAAAAACGGATAATGGAAAAGTTTTCTTCCTCAGAAAGCTATTTAAAGATCAAATCAAGGAAAAAGTCCAAAACAAAGTAATTCATTTCTATCTAATCTTCTATCAGTGTGGACCCAAGAATCCACCTCCTAAAGAAGAGAAAAAGTAAAAAAGTCAGATCAAAAAGTGAATCCTCGATAATAGATCTTCCGGAACTGGCTGTAAGTAAAAAGGAAAAAAGTTTTTAAAAAAAGATCAGCGGCAAAAGACTAAGAAAATAGCTAGAAGAAGATTAGTGAAAAAGAAAGCACAGAAGTAAACATTTTCGATGCATTTAACCCATGAATGTAAAACCTCACAAAAGGAGCAATCCTCAAGAACAGTATTAAGTGTACAGGAGATTGGTTACTGCAACCAAGATCCTAAGGAGAAATCAAATCAAAAACAACTAAATCCTTCTGCTCCAACTTTTTCTATGTATGGGAATGATATACAGCAATCTGCGTTATCCCACGCCCAAACCAAAGAACAGACTTCGGGGGCAATACATTTCCAGGCACAGTGGAGTCAATCGTGCTCCTCGGAAATCTCTGACTTATTTCCCTCACGAAATGATCCTTTAAACCGTGAGCGAATAGTGAATCTAATCCGTAAGATCCCTTCATTACAGCCTTTAACAAGTTCCGAAATAAAATTAGTGGCGTTCCCGACAAAGTCTAAAACCACAGTGGCTATGGTGGAATTCTGGTTGTGTGTTATACCAACAATAACTTTAAAAGAAAGTGAGATCCTTTACAAAAATGGATACGACGTCGCAGTCATAAATAATAAAGGAAATCAGTCAAGGCGAAATTTGAGGAAAAGAACAATATGAAAATATAGTCTTTAGACGAAAAAACAGTGGCACCAAAAATACCGTCAGTATTCCTAATGAAAATCTAATCATATCGAAAGAAAATGGAGAGAGAGTGATCTGGAACAAGAGGAAAATGCTACTTACCAGTATGCATCTACTCTTGGCATGTAGAGCTGCGGATCCACACACTGTGCGTAGATCGCCATCTGCTTTTGGGCCCGGATGTTTGCACTTTCTTGTTGTCTTGGAAAGTCTTTGTAAGTCACAGAATAGGTGGCTCCTCCTTTGGACAATAGTGCGCATGGGCATCGACTCCATCGGCAGATTATTTTTTCGCCAATAAGGAAAATGATGGAGTTTTGTGAGAAACAGAAATAGATGTCCATGTATGTAGTATCTGAATAAGATAATACTGGAACAGATAAAGGTAGCCGGGGAGGTGGGTGGGCGTGTGTGGATCAGCAGCTCTACATGCCAAGAACATATGCATACTGGTAAGTAGCATTTTCCGTTCGAGGCATATGAGCTGCAGATCACACACTGTGCATAGATTGAATAGCAGTATTCATCCTTAGCAGCGACCACCAATATCTGTCGCAGTAGTTTGAAATAGCGTTGTGAGTACAGCTTGGCCCACACTAGCTTGATGTTTTGCCTGCACATCTACACAGTAGTGTTTTGTGAATGTGTGCAGTGTAGATCATGTAGCTGCTTTGCAGATGTCATCTAAGGGAATGTTCCCTAAAAATGCCATTGAAGCCCCTATCTTTCGAGTAGAGTGGGCTTTAGGGGAATAGACAGTGTACGTTTTGCTTTGTGATAGCAAATTTGTATACATTTGACAATCCACCTTGTAATGCCAGATTTTGACATGGGATTGCCTTTATGTGGTGGTGAGAAGGATACAAAAAGTTGTTTTGTTTTGCAAAAAGGTTTTGTTCTGTCAGTATAGTAAAGGAGTGCTCTTTTTACGTCTAGGGTATGAAGAGCTCTTTCTGCTACTGTTTGTGGTTGCGAGAAGAACACTGGCAACTCAACAGATTGGTTGAGATGGAAGGGAGAAAAAACTTTAGGAAGGAATTTGGAATTTGTCCTGAGAACCACTTTGTTATGATGGAGTTACAAAAATGGTTCTTGAATAGTTAGTGCCTGTAGCTCACTGACTCTTCTAAGAGATGCAATGGCCACAAGGAAAGCGGTTTTCCATGTACGAAATTCTAGCTCGCATTTATGTAGAGGTTCAAATAGAGGTCCCATTAATCTTGTGAGGACGATGTTTAAATTCCACACTGGGGAGGGAGGTACCCTGGGAGAAATTATTCTTTTGAGGCCTTCCATCAATGATTTAATGGCAGGCACCCGGAACAGTGACAGATGTTGTCTATTTTGTAGATAGGCTGCAATGGCAGCGAGATGTAATCTAATTGATGTGTATGCTAGATTACATCTTTGAAGATGCAATAGGTAGCATATGATGTGCTGAGTGGAGGCATCTAGAGGATTGATGTTGTTATTGCTACAGTATACAACAAATCTTTTCCACTTGGCTGCATAGCAGGCCCTAGTGGTGGGGCGCCTAGCTTCTTTGATGACGTTCATGCAATCAGGTGGAAGACTGAGATAACTAAACTCTAGGACTTCAGGAGCCAGATGGTCAGGTTGAGCTGTGCTGGATCTGGGTGTCATATCTCTCCATGGTTCTGTATTAAGAGGTGTGGGGAGAGGCGTAGTTTTTGGTGCGGGACTACTGATAGTTCCAGCAATGTTGTGTACCAGGGTTGTCTGGCCCATGTTGGAGCAACTAGGATCAGTGTTAGCGACTGTTGTTGCAGCTTGCGCACCACTAATGGAATGAGTGGGAGAGGTGGAAAAGCATACGCAAATTTGCCTGACCAGTTCATCCATATCGCATTGCCTATGGACAATGGGTGTGGATATCTGGCGGCGAAGCTTGGGCATTTTTTGTTGTAATGTGTGGCGAAGAGATCTATCTCTTTCTGCCCCCACATTTGGAAGAACGGTTGAAGAACTTGCGGGTGGAGTTCCCACTCGTGAATCTGTTGTGTCTGCCGACTTAACAGATCTGCCATGTGATTTTGAATTCCTAGACGATGTTGGGATAACAGGAATATGTTTTGAGAAATGGCCCATCTCCATATGCTCTGTGCTAGCTGAGAGAGCTGGGGAGAGTGCGTCCCCCCCAGTTTCTGTAAATAGTACATTGCTGTCATATTGTTCGTGCGGACTAAGACAGCTTTGCCTGATATCTGTTTCTGGAATGATTTTAATGCCAGAAAGATTGCTACTAACTCCAAATGACTGATGTAGAGTAGCCTTTGCTGAGATGTCCATGTGCTCTGTATGGTGTGATGAAGTAGAAGAGCTCCCCAGCCGGTGAGCGATGCGTCGGCTGTTATCACAATCTGTGGAACCGGCTCTAGGAACGGTCGCCCTTTTGAAAGGTTTTGGGTGTTCCACCATTGTAGAGAGCGATGTGTGCGGCTGTCCACCAACACCAGATCTGTTAACTGACCTTGAGCTTGGTTCCACTGATGTGCCAGGCATTCCTGTAAGGGGCGCATCTGGAGTCTTGCATGAGGTACTATGAACATGCAAGAGACCATCATCCCTATGAGTTGCATGAACACTCGAGCTGGGAGTGAGTGTTGCGGTTGGAATCTTGTTATAAGGGCTTGCATGCTTACTACCCTGGCTGGACTGGGATAAGCAAGGCCCTTTGAGGTGTTTATTGTGGCACTCAGATATTGTTGGATGTGGGATGGTTGGAGCTGCAACTTTGTGAGGTTTATGGTAAACCCTAAATCGTGAAGTAGTTGGATTGTGGCGTGTGTGTGATTTATACACTGGGTATGTGACTTGGCTTTTATGAGCCAGTCGTCCAAATATGGGAAGACGTGAATTTGTTGTCTTCTTAGGTGGGCTGCCACCACTGCCAGACATTTTGTGAAGACTCTGGGTGCTGTGGTGACTCAGAATGGGAGAACCTTGAACTGGTAATGCTGTGTGTCCACCACAAACCAAAGATATTTCCTGTGAGCAGGGTGAATGGGAATGTGGAAGTAGGCGTTCTTGAGATCTAATGTGGCAAGGAAGTCGCCTTGTTTGAGTAGCGGGAGGACCTGTTGAAGGGTGACCATGTGGAAATGGTCTGATTGTATGTAGAGGTTTAATGGCCGGAGGTCCAAGATGGGCCTCAGAGTTCCGTCCTTCTTTGGAATGAGGAAGTACAGGGAGTAAACCCCTGTGTTTTGATGATGAAGGGGAACTGGTTCTATGGCATGTTTTTGTAAGAGGGATAGTACTTCTTGTTTTAGAAGCGTTAAGTGGTCTGTTGACATTGGACGCTGTTTGGGTGATATGTTTGGGGGAGTGGAAGTGAGCTCTAGGCAGTAACCTGATTGGATTATTTGTCTCACCCACCTGTCTGTGGTGATGTTGTTCCAGACAGGCAGGAACTGTAGCAATCTTCCCCCTACCGGAGTAGAGTGGTCCAGGGGGAGTGGAGGGAGGTAATTGTTTAGGGTACGAGTATTGGTAGTTTGGTCTCTACCTTTGTTGTTATTGTCCCTGTAGCCTCCTCTATAGTAGCCTCTGTTAGACGAGGTCTGGGTGGGGCTCTTGTAGGAAGTGGAGGGGTTTTCAGTGGTAAAACCTCTAGAGGCACCCCTTTAAGAGGAGCGACTAAAGGAACTTCTGGGAGCTTGCGATTGCAAAGCTCCCATTGATTTGGCAGTGTCGGTTTATTTTTTCATCTTTTCTAAAGATAAATCTACAGTAGGCCCAAATAAGTGTTGCCGGTCAAATGGTTGATTTAATATGGTGGTTTGAACCTCGAGTTTAAAGCCAGAAATGCATAGCCAGGCATGTCTGCGTAAAAGGACACTGGTATTAATAGCCCGGGATGCTGTATCTGCGGCATCCAGAGCACAACGAATGGAGGTGTTAGTTATGAGCTTGCCTTCCTGTATGAGATCATTAGCTCGTGTTTTGTATTGGTCTGGAAGGTGTCATAGTAGTGTCTCTAGCTCGTCGTAGTGTGCTCTCTCATATCTTGCGAGCAACGCCTGTGTGTTGGTAATCCTCCATATGTTAGCTGCTTGGGACACCGTTCTTTTACCAGATGCGTCCAGCAGTTTTGATTCTTTGTCAGAAGGTGGGGCATCTCCTGTGGTTTGTGAATTAGCCCTTTTCCTGGCGTTGGAGACCACTAAGGAATCTAAGGGTACTTGTCCTTTAATATAAACAGTATCAGCTGGAGCAGCTTTGTACTTTTTTTCTACCCTGGGGATAATGACTCTGGCCCTTACAGGGTCCTTAAACACTTCAGGGGGGTGTTTGATTACCCCTTTTAACATTGGGAGAATGGCAGTGGACCTTTGGGATGGTGCGAAAGTGTCCATGAGGAAATCTTCCTCTACAGGGTCTGTGTGTAAGTTCACCCCGTGATATTCTGCTGCCCTGTATATAAGCTGAGTGAACCCTATAGTGTCCTCAGGAGGGGATGGCCTAGATGGGTAGATGTCGTCCTGAGGTGTGTCTGGGTCATCTGGTGTGTCATAATCCTCCCATGGGTCTTTTGGGGCACCAGGAGGACTGGGTTCCCCTAAAGGCTGATCATCCCCTAGATCTTCAGAGGTGTCATCATCATCCGGAGATGGTGAGGGGGGTGAATATGGGATAGGAGAGTGGTGTGGAGGGGGAGGTGGAGAAGGAATCCTAAAAGGAGAGGTTGCAATCTCTCATCTTTTTAAAGGAAGTGGAGCTGGTACAGGTTTGTCCATTTTCCGTTTCTTTGAAGGGCTAAGTATGAGTTGACCTCTTTTAGGGTCTCTTTGAAGTGTGTTTTGTGTTGGATCCGGGTGAAAAAGCTCCTCCTCTGATGGGTGTTCCTTCGGCGCCGATTTTTTCGGGTCCGATAGTATGTGTGTCAGTGGTTTTGGAGTCGTCTTATGATCTTTAGGCCTGGAATCAGGAGTTTTTTTCGATTCAGGTATGGGCTTCGGTACCGGTTGTTTTTTCGGTGCCGATGGTGTTTTCAGATCCATAGTCTGAGCGCCAGTGGTGATCTCTATCGGGAGTTTAGTCGGTTCCGAGGATTTTCTGGGCTGTGAAGGCTGACCACCCGAGGTTTTCGGAACCAGGTGTTTGCTCGGTTAAGGCGACTTTTTGGGGAGCCGGGGCGTCCGTGCCGGTGGATTTCGGCATGAAGGCGTCAATGTGGAACTAGGCGTTGGTGCGGAGGAAGGTTGTGGTTTGTTTTTTGGTGCCGGGGATGGAGTTTCGGCACCAACGGCAGGCCGGCTCGATCCTGAGTGGCCTGAAGGCTTTTGTATCTGCTTCTTTGCCGAGCCCGAAGGCGGGGCGTGAGAAGTTCTGTCCCGGTGTGCACCTAGGCCCAAAGGTAAAGGTGTGACCGAAGCCTTTTTGGAAATGGGGGGCGGGGAGGGGTCGACGTCAGTACTTACAACCCTCTGCCCCGGAGTGATGTCTTCGACGTCGTTGTCATCGGCTTCGGAGGAGCTGATGGTGTTGTGTTGGATCTGCTCCTGCTCCGGTACATTGATGCCTTCCTGGAAGATGTCGTCGGGAATGGATGCTGATGATCGAGCCATGGTTCTTCGAGCTTGACGATCCCGAATCGTCTTCTTGGAGTGGAAAGAGGCACAAGCTAGACAGTCTTTGGCCTCGTGCTCGGGTGAAAGGCAGAGGTTACACACCTCATGAAGATCGGCATGTGGAAACTTGGATCCCCATTTAGGACACTTTTTAAAGGGAGTCCTTTCCATGAGCCTAATGCCTGATGGCGCAGGTAGGCCTGAAGGCCTTCGTCGACGACCGGAATCGAAGATTCGAAGTTTGGAGGGATGCGCGTCATATGGGAATGCGATCGAAACAATACCGAAGTAAGGGTGAAGGATTTTGGGTCAAAAAGATGATCGGTAACGACACCGAACTGGAGCGAGATGAACACATCCGAGTCTGATGGCGGACAAAAACAATCTGCCAATGGAGACGATGCCCATGCGCACTATTGTCCAAAGGAGGAGCCACCTATCCCGTAACTTCCAAAGACTTTCCAAGACAACAACAAAGTGCAAACATCCGGGCCCAACACCAGATGCGATCTATGCACAGTGTGTGATCTGCAGCTCATATGCCTCGAACATAAAGTTAATCAGGAGGGCTCCCCAAAGGCATATCATTGTTCCTGGATACCGGAGACCCTAAACAGTCATAAACAGGGAAGGGAAATCAAACTCCCTTTTTAACAGAAGGCTGTCCATCGCATCCTGGAACATAGCAGGAAAAAATAAAGAGAAACTGGCGCTAATCCTGGAGGATTCCCCGGTGATGGTCGCACTACAAGAAACCTGGTCAATAAAGTCCTTCGATCTAAATGATTATTTTGTATACGATAAATAAGCAGAACCGGTGAACCGGGGTCACGCCAAAGGCGGACTAGCAATTTTGTTGCATAAGGACTACTTTTGGGATCAGGAAGTCATCCCCATGCATCAAAAAATATCCAATGATTAAAGGTCAAATGCCAGCATGTTTCCATGGACACTTCAACTGACCTAATAATTTCCAATGCTTATATTCCACCAGGTCCCACGAACGATGTTCTTATGATTAAAGCATTTGATGAAATAGAAAAGGTGGTGGAAGGAAGAGGATTTCCTCCTGTTTTCCTATTAGGAGACTTCAACGGGAAAGTCTCCAATGATCTCCTAGAAAAATGGGAATATGGAGAAGAAGAGGAAGCTCTATTAATCCCTACTCCACTTTTCCCCCCGGAAGCTCTATTAATCCCTACTCCACTATTCCCCCCAGGGATCAAAGCAGATAAACGAGGGAAAATCTTATTTTCTTCTCTCCCTATAATAAACTGTGTCATTCTAAATGGATACACTGAAGGAGACATACCTGCAACCTTCACAAGAAAAGCCAACTTTAGCTCTTCAATTTTAGACTATATGATTTGCAGCCAAGATGTCAGGTTCTGTATAATACGAGGTTTGAGAACCACTCACCTCGTAAGCCGGGTACAGCGGGAGCGATGCTGGTAACCCCCTCCCCCTATGTGGTGTTGCCCGCCGACCTTTAACTAGTATGTCTGGCGTGGAACACCACCTAAAGGGGGAAAAGGAACGGAAGGGGCCCTGGGAGAAGGGGTAAGGACGGAACCCTCGGGGGTGGAACGGCTGAAGGTAACCTCATGCCAGAAGCGTAGTCCTAGCAACCCTGTAAAGAGAGAGCAGAGCGTGATAGCCGGGGTCCAGTAAGTGAGCACCACAACACAAGATAGATAGCGCTGAGTCAAATGTCTAGTGCAGTACTTACATGTCCGGCGAGGTGTCCCAGGGCGTTTTCTAGGGTCTATGCCGCTCTCCAAGCCTGTCAAGCGGCTCCAAGCGCATAGTGATAGTGGTCCTGGGCGCTCTCCGAGCCTTTCCAGCGGCTCCAAGCGGGAGGGATGAGGTTTCCCCAAGGCGGCGCAGGTCTGTTCCTGGCGCTCCTTGCATAAGCCGCTGAGGAACAAGCTATTGCACCTAACTGGGGTACTACAGCAGGAAGGCAGAATAAGGGGTGATAAGTGTCGCACCACAACCCCCCTGAAGGCTAACGCGGCGTCCAGTTAAGACGTCCCTGCTTTTGTGCCTGAGAAGGTAGGGAGGTGGGTGCTCCTAAGACAAAGGGTTATAAGGAGGCTGAGGGTCAGCCCACGTTGCTCCGGGATGGTGGGTGGCTGACGATCAGCAGTGCTGGCTCCGGGTTAATGCTCCTATGGCGTTCTTGGCGTTGCAGGGCGCAGTTGATCCGTAACGGAGCCTCAGGGCCGCGGGAGCGCCAAGGAGTTCCGGCGGTGTTTCGGGAACGGCTGAGCGTTGGAGCGCGCCTTCTCCCCTCACGGTGCTCGGCCGATAATTGAGGCGAAGATGCGGCGGCTCAAAAAGAAGTTGTAGAACACGAGCAGCGTTCCTGGCTCGTTTACATCCGAATGGCGGTTGACAAGCGCCGGAGCGAAGGAAGGCGGGGCCTATATAGGTCCCGTGCTCTCGCCTTCCGCTCGGCATGCTGGGACGTGTAGTCCTACGCCCCGCGCGCGCTTAACCCGCGTCGCGCGGGAGGTCCGAGCTGTGACACAAGATCTGTTTGGCAGAGTCACAAAACTAAGTATCAAATTTCAACAGGGAAGTGATCATGCAATATTAACACTCGAAACTGAAATCATACTGTAACCAACCTCTCCTGGGCCCATTATGTACTTACAAAGTACTGTACTTGTGAACCAGGTCCAAGGGCGATTAATATGGGCATCCACCATTTTTAATAAAATCAACTACGAAATCATCAACGCACAAGTATTACAATTCACTTATTCTTTGGATCCAATAGTAAATTTTGAATTAGCGCTCAATAAAATAATGCAAGTTCTACAGGTGTCTCTAAAACAGCGGGACTCTCGAGCAAAAATTCACAAAAGAAAGAAGCCAGACAAAAGAGCTATCACATTTAACACGTTAATTCATCTGCAATGTTTGCATTATTCAGAGACAAGAGATCAAGAAATTAAACATCTAAAAAAATGCAGGCGGAGGGAAAAAGAAAAAATCTGAAAAATGCAACAAGATCAAAATTAGGTCGAAATTCAAACTGCAGCAAAACAAAATAATACTCAGGCATTTTGGAGCTTAATAGCTAAACAAACAGGTACTAAGAAATCTCTGCAAGCGTCACCAGTTCCACCAATTGAATGGGAAATATCTACGTAATTTATATTAAACTAAATTTGAATCATGAAAAATGGAGTCAAGCACCAAGTATTCACTGGGAAAATATTCAAAATATTTCTCCTCCTGCAGCTCGCCAAATAGAGCATCATATAAAGAAAGCAAGATTGTCTGCTGCAATGGGCCCGGACCAAATCCCGATGAAGGTACTTCAAAGTAATCCTGAGGAATGGAGTAAGTTTCTAGCACCACTTTACTCTCATTGCTACTTTACCGGGAAAATCCAAAAATCATGGAAGGGGAGTATTGTGATCCCAATCTACAAGAAGGGATCTCGGGTGCATCCAGGTAACTATCGACAGATCGCATTGCTGGACGCAACAGGGAAGATCTTCGCGGCAAGTGTCCTGAACCACCTTAAAGACTGGGCCTTTTCTATTTGAGTGACTCCTTTTAATCAGGTCGGGTTCCGACAGAAACATTCTGTAACGGATAACATAGCAGTATTACAGACAATTATCGACAAATACGTGGTTTTAAAATCACAGGTCGTTTATGCCGTCTTTGTTGATTTCACGACAGCATTCGATAGAGTGGGCAGACCTACACTCTGGAACAAGCTCAAAAGTCAGGGAATTCCGGAAACTCTCCTACATCTAATTATTTCATTACATTCAGAAACTTGGTACAAATGGGAAAAGAAAAGGGACTTACTCGTCCAATATCCACACCAAATGGTCTTAGGCAAGGTTGTCTGTTGGCTCCCCTCCTCTTCTCATTATACCTCAGTGACCTCCCGGTTCGTTTTTTGCAGGTTGTTAATTTCCCTCCAAAAATGTCATCTTGTAAAATTCACATAATGATTTATGCCGATGATGTGGTAATACTCGATCTTACTCCATTCGGATTACGAAGGAACTTAGATGTGCTTACAAGATATACAAAAGAATCTCTTTTGGTTCCAAACACAACAAAAACAAAAGTAGTACCATTCAGAGGAAAAAACCATTATACAAAATTCAATTGGACATTGGGAGGAAAATCGCTAGAAGTGGTAAAAGAATATACTTATTTGGGGCGAATATTTACTCAATTATTACAAAACTCCCCTAACCTGCAGCACTTGAGTCGTAAAGCAGATGTTCAAGTGGGGACGCTTCAACGCTTATATTCCTCTTCCGGGCAAAGGCACTTCTTTTCCTTATTATAGGTCTATAGTTCTAAGATTCCCCCTATTTTATCATATGCTCTGGAATATATTCCAATTAGCCAGTGGCATCAAATTCAAACTAAAGAATGGAAAATTCTTCGTAAATTGATTAAGGTCCGACAAGCTGTCCCTGCAATTTCTCTAGTCAGCTCCTTTGCCAGAGCCATCACCAATATTTTAAGATGGGCCTATAATCTTTTACATGCAGATCAAGGCACCTTAAGATTTCTACTAAAAATGGAGACATTCGAGCCCGAATCCACAAAGTTCATTTTTAGCCAAACCTGATTATTGCTTTTAAATTAGCAACCTGTACAAGTGCACTCTTGAAATCATGTACTCCAGCCCAACTGAAGCTTTTCTTAAAACATCCAACACCGAGGATTAGTTTTGAATTTAACATTATGCACTGTTCTAAATTGCATCATTATGAACCCTATGCAGAATCAATTCAATATAAACAGGTTCAACATAATTATTTTTCTTTAAGGCATGGAATCCGGCGATGTATAATTTTATTGCGGCTCGGGATACTCCCTTTTAAATCATTGACTTTTAAATGGACCCATAAATAAAATGCTACCAGTATATGCAATCTGTGCAATGGAGGAGTGCAAGATCTGAAGCATGTTCTGTCGGTATGCCCGAACTGAGGCCAGAAGGCGCTACTTAAAAATAATCCAATTTAGATATAACAGAGCATCTGTGCAGAGTCTGATCTCGCTTCTTAAATTTCCCCCAGATAAATTTGTGTGTTATAACCTGTTTAAATTCTTTAAAACTTTTCTAAATTTGTATTGAATGTTTTTATGTATATTTTTATAACGAATGTCTCGCTCGAAATTTGTTGTTCTCAGTAGAGAACTAAATCAAATAAATTAAACTTGAACTTGAACTACCAGGGTTACTTTTTCTAGGATTTTGAAGGGGCCTTGCCACTGTTCTAGCAATTTATGGTCGAAAGTGGGCATCATCAATAAGACTAGGTCACCTACAGCTAAGGTTTGTTCTTTTGTTTTCTTATCATATTGGCCCACATGCATCAAAGCAAAAACCGGTCGCAAACGGGCAGATTCTCAGAATCTGCCCCTTTGTGACCGGTATTTTGCATTTGGGATGCATCATCCCAAATGCAAAAATCGCAATTTAAGTAATGTCTAAATTGCGATTACTTAAATTGCGATTGCATTTAAGGAATCTCAAATTGAGATTTCTTAAATGCAATGCATTAAAGGAAAAAAAATAGCGATTTCGCTAATAGGGGGAGCAAATTACCATGAAGTTGAACTCCATGGTAATTTGCAAAAACTTTGAAAAATGTACTAAAGTGCATTTTTCAAAGTTCCATTTTACACACACACATGCCCTTGGGGCATGTGTGTGTGCAATATGTACTCATATGCAGATTTCAGGGGTGCAACAGGGTGTCCTTTTGACACCCTGGCACCCTTGAAATTGCATGAGCAATTTGCGATTCTCTAATTGAGAATCGCAAATTGAGAATGTCTTCCCATTCATTCCTATGGGCCTCTAGGCCCATAGGAATGAATGGGGAGGTATTCCTTAATTGCGACTCGCAATTTGCGAGTCGCAATTAAGGAATGTTTAGAAATAGCTATTTTTTAAGCGATTTCTACATGCATAGCCTTTTGCTATTCCTTATTAGCGAATCCTTATTTTTGCTAATAAGGAATCGCAAATGGCATTGTTGATGCATGTGCCAGATTGTTTCTTTTGTGCTGCTTAGGCCTGCTCTAAATGGGTCTTAACTATGCTTCGGATCTCATGCAGGCGGGACTTCAGGTTGTATATATACTTAGAGAGGGGTTTGGCTTTGTTGGGTTCCTCCTCCCAGTGTTCTTTGACCATATCTAATAAGGTACGGGGCTGCCTGCCATATAGAAGCTCTAAGGGAGAGTACCGGGTGCTCTTTTGTTGTTTACAACCAATGGCAAAAAGGGCCAAGGGAAACATCTCCTCCCAATTTTAGGATTCTAAGTTCAGCAGTTTTTTTTAGAGTCATTTTAAGGGTGGCATTATACCTTTCCACTAACCCATCTGTCTGAGGGTGATAAGTAGCAGTGCGCAACTGTTTTATGTCTAACTGTTGACAAACCCGTTTCATTAAGTTAGAGACAAAAGGGGTTCCCTGATTAGTTATGATCTCTTTCGGGAACCCTTCTCGTGAAGAATACATTAATCATGGCTTTGGCTATCTGATTGGCAGTAGGGTGTCTTAACACGATTGCCTGTGGTAACCGGGTGGCATAATCCACCAGTACCAGGACAGAACGGTGTCCACTACGTGAGGGAAGTAGGGGCCCGATTCTGTACATCCCCACTCTAGAAACCAGTCCTTGGTTACTGGCAGGGGCCTCAATGGAACATTCATTGGAAGGTTTCGACTTTCTTTTGGCATATGGGACATTCTCTGCAATATTTGCAGACCTGATAGTAGATCCCCGGCCAATAAAACTGTTCTAGAATAGCTTTTTCAGTTTTTTCCTCTCTAAAATGGCCTCCCAACAAATGGCTGTGTGCGAGAAGAACAAGTTACTTACCTTCGTTAACGATATATCTGTAAGAGACATAGATTAGTTATGGATTCCTCACCTTAGAATTACCCCCAGGCGTCAGACTGGATCCGGAGAATGTTTTCATCAGCAGTACTCCTGCGCGTCGGTAGGTGGCGTCGGTCGACTCCGTGTTCGTTGTTGGCGTCGTGGTCGCCGGGATCACGTCGCAGTATCTACTTAAGACGCTGCCCTCGCGCGCTGTCAGTTCTTTACACAACATTCCACGCCAGAAGCACAGAGCCATGCAAGACACTGATCACTGGTGCACAAAACTAGGGCCCTGAAGGGGAATCCTTAACCCTAGAAGTCATTTCGCAGAACGGGGAGGATGGGTGAGGCGGTGAGGAATCCATAACTAATCTATGTCTCTTTCAGATATATCGTTACCGAAAGTAAGTAACTTGTTCATCTGAAAGAGACAGTTAGTTATGGATTCCTCACCTTAGAATAGATACCCCAGCAATACCAACCCCGGAGGTGGGTCTGCTAACCAGAAAGTCCTGGAGAACTGAACGGCCAAAGAAGCCGTCTCTCCGGACTTGGCTGTACAGGCAGTAGTGTTTGGTTAACTTGTGCAGTGAAGCCCACATAGCTGTCTGGCAGATGTCATGAAGGGGGACTCCACGTCCCAAAGTAGTAGTGGCTGTCGTCGTCCTGGTGGAATGGGCGCGCAATTCCACTGGAGGTTCCTTTTTCGCTAAGGAGTAGCAGATTTTAATGCAAAGAACGACCCATCGGGAGATGGTCCGTTTTTGCATGGCCCAATCTTTCTTGGCGCCCACATAGCCAACAAAGAGCTTATCATCCACCCAGAATTATTTTGTGCGATCCAGATAGAATGAAAGCGCACGTTTTGGATCCAGACAGTGGAGCCTCTCCTCCTCTTTAGAAGGATGCGGGCGCGGGGAAAAAGTGGGCAAAGGGATGGTTTGTCCTATGTGGAAAGTGGTAACCACTTTGGGAAGGAAATAAGGCCTCGTACAAAGGACAACTTCGTCCGGATGAACAGCCAGGAAAGGAGGCTTAGAAGAAAGGGCTTGAAGCTCACTCACCCAGCGAGCAGAGGTGATGGCAACCAGAAAGGCAGTCTTAAGAATCAGAAGCCTGAGAGGACAGTTATGTAATGACTCAAAGGAGCACACATAAAATAGGTGAGAACCAGGTTCAAGTCCAACTTGGGCATCACAAAAGGAGTTGGAGGAAACAAGTGAGTAATGCCCTTAAAGAAGCGATTTACAATAGGGTACTTGAAAATACAAGGCTGGTCAGGCACCCGAAGGAAGACTGAAATGGCCGAGAGAGAGCCTTTTAGAGTGCCAAGAGGAAAGCCCTGCTGGGCCAAAGAAAGAATGAAGAGGAGAACCTCTTAAAGGGGTGCAGAAAGGGGATCCACAGCCTTTGCTGCGCACCATGCCACAAATTTGATCCATCTACAGGCGAATACAGTTTTGGTTGAGGGACGCCTGGTTGCCAAGATAACATTACAGACTTTGGGAGGAAGGTCAAAAGCTGTCAACTGTCGCCGCTCAATCTCCATGCAAGGAGGTGGAGGCTGGACAGGTTCGGGTAGAGGACCGTCCCCTGCTGCTGCGACAGAAGATCCTCCCAAAGAGGCAATCTGATCAGAGGATCGATGGCTTGGGATACCAGAATCCGGAGCCACAAGATTGACTTGGGTCTGGTCGCGCTTGATCTTCATCAGCACGCTGGGCAGAAAAGGTATAGGTGGAAAGGCGTATAGAAGACCGCAACTCCACTCACGACGAAAAGTGTCACCTAGCGAGTGCTGCCTTGGAAATTCCAACACGCAGAACTGCTGACATTGTGCGTTCTCTTCGGTGGCGAATAGATCTAACCAAGGTTCTCCCCACTGCTGAAAGAGACCCTGCACCACCTCCGAGTGAAGACGCCATTCGTGATCCATCATGCACCTGCGGCTGAGTTCGTCTGCCCTGGCATTCAGTGAACTTGCCAGGTGTTGAACCACCAGGGATATGCCCTCTTGTTCCAGCCATGTCCAAAGGCAAAGAGCCCCTTGATATAGGGTCCACGACCCTGCCCCGCCCTGTTTGTTGCAGTACCACATGGCGGTGGTGTTGTCCGTGAACACCTGCACTACTCTTCCCAGAACAGAGGGAAGGAATGCCTTTAGTGCAAGACGAATCCAGAAGGTTGATGTGCAGTCCGGACTCCACCAGAGACCAGAGGCCTCTGATCTCCGCCTCTCCCATGCAGCCACCCCACCCCAGCAGTGATGCATCTGTCATCACTGTGAAATCTGGTTGGGGAAGGGAGAGGGATCTGCCGTTGACCCAATCCTGGTACGTTAGCCACCACTGCAATTGGCGTGCAGTGCCCTCCGAGATCTGGACGCAATCGGAAAGATTCCCCTGATGCTGTGCCCACTGGAACTTCAGGTCCCGCTGCAGAGCTAGCATATGCCACCTAGCATAGTCCACCAGCAGGATGCAGGAGGCCATGAGGCCCAGTAGCCTCAGGGTCATTCTGACCAAAACCCAGGATAGAGGCTGAAAGATCGGAATCATAGCCTGAATATCCCGGGTTCGCTGCTCGGGAGGATAAGCCCGAAACTGTGCTGTGTCCAGAACCGCTCTGATGAAGAAGAGCTTCTGAGAGGGAATCAGGTGTGACTTCGGCACATTGATGGTGAACCCCAGCGAATGCAGAAGGTTGGCCGTAGTCTGAAAGTGGGAGACGACAGCCTGGGGCGAGCCCGCCTTCAACAGCCAGTTGTCGAGATAGGGTAAGACTGGAACCCCTGATCTGCACAGATGAGCTGCGACTAACGACATCATTTTTGTGCGAGGGGCGCTGGTAAAGCCAAAGGGGAGCACGGTAAACTGAAAGTGCTCGTGGCCTACAGTGAACCACAGGTAACGCCGGTGGGCCGGCAGGACGGGAATGTGAAAATAACTGTCCTGCAAGTCCAACGCTACCATCCAGTCTCCAGGGTCAAGAGCAGACAGGACCTGAGCCAGTGTCAACATCTTGAACTTCTCCTTCCGGAGGAAGCGGTTGACGTTCCTGAGATCCAAGATAGTACGCAGGCCCTTGTCCTTCTTGGGCACCAGAAAGTGGTGGGAATAACAACCACAACCTACTTCTGGGACAGGAATGAGCTCGATGGCTCCCTTGGCCAAGAGAGCCGTAACTTCCTGTTGTAGAAGGGTCAAGTGATCCTCCGAAATGCAATAGAATTGAGGTGGCATGGATGGAAGGGTAGTCTCGAAGGGGACGGAGTAGCCCCTTCAGACTATTTGCAAAAACCCACTTGTCCGATGTGATGTTGAGCCAGTGGGGGAGGTGATGGCGAATCCTGCAACCAACTGGCGATGGATGGGCCTGTAAGGTCAGACTAGGTGGGCTTGGAGGCTGCTGAAGAGGGGGCGCTGGTGGACTGGTCCACCCGCTGGCCGTCCGACCCACAGCGGTGAGATCCACGTCCCCGGCCGCGCAGATGCTAGACAGCTTGCGCAGACCTGTGGCACGAAAGGGGCGAAAAGCAGACTGCGCTGGGTGGGAGGTGGAAGTGAGGCCTAAGGATCTGCCTGTAGCCCTAGAATCCTTAAAGCGCTTGAGCGCATTGTCTGCCTTATCATCAAAAAGGCGATGGCCATCAAAGGGCATGTCCAAAAGTGTTGCTTGGACATCACCCGAAAAACCAGTGTACCTCAACCAGGCGTAGGGTCTCAGTGCTACTGACGTGGCAATCATCCTGCCTAGTGAGTCGGCGGTGTCCAGCCCAGACCGGATGGCGAACTTCGCTGCGTCTCTCCCTTCGGCAACAGCACGGGAGAGCACGGCCCGGGCCTCCTCCGGGCACTGTGGCAGCACCTGCACAACCATTTCCCACACCGAGTGGGAGTAACAGCCCAAGAGAAATGCGGTGTTCACCGACCGCAGTCCTAAGCTGGAGGAAGAAAACATCTTCTTCCCAAGGTGGTCCAGCTTCTTTGACTCCCTGTCAGGTGGTGCGTTGGGGAATACGCCTTTGGAAGTCGAGGCTTGAACCACCAAGCTCTCAGGGGTGGGGTGTCGGGAGAGGAAAAGGGGGTCACCCGGGCCCGGGCGTTGGCTTTGGGCAATCATCCTATCCACAGGAGCCCCAGTGTTGGGCTTGGACCAGGTGCCCAAAAGGATGTCCGTGAGGGCCTCATTAAATGGCAGCATGGGCTCCGAAGAGGCTGCTGCCGGCTGAAGCACCTCAGTCAGGAGGTTAGTCCTGACTGCCACCGTAGGAAGCTCGAAGTTTAGGGCCTCGGCCATCCTATGCAACACCACTGCATAAGATGCACCCTCCTCCATAGCCACGGTAGGGGGAGAAAGCATACCAAGGTCTGGGGACATATCCAGACCACTGGCCTCACCCAACTCCTCTCTCCAGTACGGTTCTTCCAACTGGTCTGCTAGAGGGTCCACAGACCCCTCCCAGTCCTCCTCACCCTCCTCTGGTAGCCACTCAGGGTGATAGGGAACACCAGAGGAGAACAATGGCACAAACGTACCTGTTGTCGCCAGTCCCAATGTCGGTCCGGCTCATCGTCTACATCGAGGGGGAGGCCGGGGTCGACGTCGGCTGGGGACACAACCGGCGTTGAAGGCGGTGGAAGTGTTGTCACTGTCGGCACCAGAGGAGGTGTCCCGAGGTCGACCGGCGCCGATCCGGATCCAGGCCTGAATCCTTGGGGGGCCCTGCGGCACCGGAGCCGAAGCCGCTGTCATCGAAGGCATAGAGCCCCCAATTGAGTCCGCGGGGCCTGAGGGCGAGCCGGCGGAGTCGGGCTGCCCGAAGATGGAATGAAAGACTTCGTAAAAGTTGCGAAGCTGGGCAGGGGTCGCTCCGGTTCCCTGAAAGGGAGGGAAGGACGGAGTCGACCCAACAGGCTCTGCGGGCGGAGCCAGACGACTGCCTTCTGCTTCCCGCATCGCGTCGGATGACGGACGGGGAGAACGCGAAGAGTGACAGTGCTTCTTCGCCTTCTTTTTGTGCTTCAACTTACCCGAAGACGAAGACTTGGATGAAGAATGGTGGTGACGACTCCGCAACTGGTCCTGCGACCTCCCTCTCGACCGGGTCCTCAAACAGCGCAGAGCAGACTGCCAGGCCTCGAGAAGCTTTCTGGGCTGCTCCCGCAACGACTTGGGGTTCCTGGCCTGTCAGTCGGAGCAAGACTTTAGGTCGTGGTCGTGCTCCAAGCACCAAAGGCACACAATATATCGGGTCCGTAATCGACAACAGTTTGTGACAGGAGTCACAAGCCTTGAAGTTGGTTCGAAGACGGGACATCCCTGCGTGCACCAGGAGTCGAAGGACTCAAAAAGACGTCGACAAAAGTCTATTCTCTTCTGATTTTTACTAATGGTGGGAGGAGTTGGCGGAGTGTCACTACGTGGAGTTGACAAAAAACTCTGTGAAACTTTGCTCTGCTCCACCCTAATTTAAAAAAATGGGAAATAATCACTTACCTGCTCTGGCGTCTCAGGGCTGCCCTCCTCCTCGCCGTGGTCTCCTCCTCGCCATGGTCTCCTCCTCGCCGGTCGCATACCTCTACGTTGTACGTCTTGCGAGGACTGCAAATGCGCTGTCCTCCCAAGACGTACAAAGAAGGGGTTTGCGACCGGCAAGGACGGCGAGAAGGAGAGACCACGGCAAGGAGGAGGGCAGCCCGGAGACGGTAGAGCAGGTAAGTGATTATTTCCTGTTCTGTTGGACATGGGCGCAGTGGCTAACTCCGCTATGCGGCAGAGTCGGAGTTTTTGCCTGAACTCCTTGTTCCCAGCGGAGTGTGGAATTGGCAAAAGTCTGCAAACTCCGCTGCCAGAGCGGAGTTCACCACCCGGGCTTAATTTTTACTCTTCTTGAGCTTCCCTTGGGGCCATTCTTGATCAGACAATTGGGAGAACGGGGCTGTTCTCCTCAATTCATCTCCCTCAACCCACTGTTATCTTATTAGCTTGTCCATATAGGGATAATCGTTGCCTAAAACTAAAGTCTCAGGTAATTTCGGAAATTAACCCTATTTTGAGGGGTACTGGATCCACTGTAGGCTCGTGCTGTTCTTGCACTTCGGTGGTTGGATATTGTTTTTGGTCTCCGTGTACACATTGGATGTTCACAACCCCTGTGGTGGTCTTTACTAATCCCGGGACTGGCTGTGGTTGTAGCACACTCTGGATACATCCTGTATCTATCAGTGCCTTACGGGGTTTCCCATTGATCGATACCTGTCTGTGATATGGGGAAGTTTCAGGTTTTTCTGAGGCACAAAAGTAGGATCTTGTCAGCCCCACCTCCATAGGTTCTGCCCCAGAAGGGAGCACACCCTGGTGATGTGTCCAAACATGCTATAGTGAAAAACACTGAGGCCCTGGATTTGGTGGGGGTCTCGTTGGTGCAGGTTTTGGTCCGCTTACAAGGGTTACTGCTTCTGATTTCTTCAGGGTGGGTTTTCTTTGGTGTTCGGGCATGGCCTCCTCCTACTGGATGTTTCCAAGATGTTTCTTCTCGACCCTTTTGTGTTTCTTGGGCTTGATTAAACGCATTGGCAATTTCCAAAGCCCTTTCCAGGGTGAGCTGGGTGTGTTGTCAGACCCATTTTTGAATGGGAAAATGGAGTGAGGAAAGGAACTGTTCCACGTAAATCTTCTCCATAATTTCCTCCTCGGTAGAGTTAGAGGGTTTGAGCCAATGGTCTGCCGTATCTCGCACTGTGTAAGAAAAGCCCTTGGGGTTTCTTGGGGTCCTTCTCAAATCTGCGGTAGACGGATTGTATATGTCTCCTCGTCTACTCCCATTCTTTCTAAAATGTTCCTTTTTACTTCTTCATATGGGGTCACGCCAAAGGGGTTTGCAGCTTGATACTAGCTTGGAGTTCCCCAGAGAGAAGAGGGCCAAGATACTGTCCCCACTTGTCCACTGGCCATGCGGCTTCCCTGGCCATCCTTTCAAATTTGGAAAAAAAATAATCAGGATCTTCTCCACTAACGTACTTTTGCATGACCACTGAGGGAAGGGTGGTATGGCTCCTCTGTTGACTCCGGGTCTCCGCTAATTTATTAATCACAGTTTCTTGGGCTTGCCTCTGTTCCCTGAGGGTTTTCTGCATTTTTCCATGATCCTTTTCTGCTACTACTAGGAATTTTTCCATTATTTGGCCCAATTTTTCTTTGCTTTCTGCCATTTTGTGCATAATAGCCTCCATTTCCTGGGATCCTACTTCTGACACCAACCGTGGGAGCTCTGGGTGGAAATAGAAGCTAGGAGGCTTTATGTGTTTAGCAATTTTTACTTCTTTATTCACATTTCATATTTATAAGTTGTTCTCTGCTTTTTCTTTCTGTAAATGATTCTTCACTTTTGTTCTTTTCAGGGTTCCTTGGCCTTTTTTGGAATAATTCTTTACTCTTTTCTTCTTTCAAGGTTCCTTATCGTTAAGTGGATATTTCCCAGGAAGCTCGAGAGACGGGAAAGGGCGGAGATTAGGAAAGTGTCCTCCACCACACCAAAAGAGAAAAGCTGATCTCTCATAGACTATCTGGGAATGGTGCAAATTCAGAATGTTTATAGAAGGTTACGCTGGGGCCCCTTTTCTCTCATACACCTTTGCATTTCCGATGATTATTGGAGACAGTTCTCTTTCTAACTTATAACTTTAGGGAATTGAACTACCAAAAAAAAACCAAAAGTATCAACTCTCCTCCCTTCCTGCTCGGTAGTATCCTTCATACTGGGACTATTCTAACACCTAAAATAAAATAAAAACTCCAATGCCGAGGGAAAAAAAGAAAAAAAATGCCTTGCCTGCTATCCTGAACACAGGAGGGCCCTGACAGACTCCCGTGCCAGGCAGCCTAATGCGGCCCGAGGGAAGTGAAAAGGAATATCAGAAGAAGATTGAGGCCTGGTTTTACCCTGCTCCCTCAAAACTCAGTTCCCCTCCCCCACCGTCACCCAGTCAGGAGTTACTCAACGTCCTTGACGCAACTCTCCTGAGATGCGGTGGCAACTGCACCATTCCTGGGGGGGATTCACAAGTCCTCGCTCCATTCCTCCGCTGCTTCGCAGTCGTCCCCAAAGCCTTCTTTTGTCCCACTGCCTTCTTCCTCCGGCGTCTCCCATAGTTTTTTAGGTCTCGCCTGAGCCAGCGCTTTAGCGCTGCTCTGGCGAGAGTTTTAGTAAGCGGGTTTTGGAAGTGCAAACTAGTGGCTTTTCAGGCCTCCATCTTCAGTGCATGTGCGCCGGGCGCGCGCACCATTTGTCACCCTGCGTGATCACTTTCGCGGCCGCTTTGATGTTCTCAGTGAGCCGCGCGGCCACTGAGAACATCAAAGCGGCCGCGAAAGTGCACACCATTTGCCAGCCACTGGTTTTTGCTTGTTTTTTTTTTTACTTTCAGCGCAAGGCACGTGCTGGTTCTTTTTTGCTCCCCCATGTTGCTTCTCACATCCACCCCCTCACCCTTCCCTGTGTTGCTTCAGCACTCACCGCCCCCCCCCCTGCTTCCATGTTACCCCGTGTGCCTCACTTTCTCTTTCATGGCCGCGCGGCATTACTTTCACGGCTGCGCGGCCAATGCTTGTTTATCTTTACAAACGAGCACAATGACTGGAATGTTGCTTCATGATATCCGCTTTTTTGCCTTACTGTTGCTAAGTGTGTTTTTCTGTGGTTTACTCCTGAGCAGCCTGTTGAAAGCAGGAGTGGTGCGCCCAGCCTCCCTTTGAACATGTGCCTTGTTAGGTCTTAGATTACCTTCAGTTACTTTTAAATCTCACTTCGGAGATGTGGTGCGTGGGGTCTGCATGCAGTGCGTGGACGGTTGTGGAGGTTTGCTGTTTTGTTTTTTCGGTATACATTCCACATGCACACTACTCCAGGAATGGTTTTGCATTCATCACAGTGCCATGTCCACACTCTCCTTCGTCTTCCAGGTTATTTCAGTGTTGTTTTTTTTGGCAGAAGAGGGTGTTGGGATGTGAACTGATCTGGGCTGGTGCTTGGAATGGTGGGGTCTGTATATTATAGGTTTCTTTGTAGAATTCAGTTGGAGGTTCTGTGTGGAAGTTGCTGCCGGGGAGTTGGAGTTGACAGGCAAATAAAGGCTTGCTCTTACAGTGTCCCGAACTTCCTTTCAGTGGTGATGAATGGCTGTCAACTTAGGCGTCTACATTTTCTTGGCCTTTCTGCCCCACTGTGCAAGGGGTCCAGCACCCCATCGGGGGGCTTTTGGCCGGCTGTGCTACCGGCAGTGTTGGGCATCTGGGAGTCTTCTGACCTATGTGCTGCGTCCCCAGCAATCACACTGCCTCCAGGTGGGTGAGCGTAGCATCACCAGTGCTCTGACGCGCCGTCACCAGAACCAGACTATAACGAAAAACAGCGCCCCAACGGAGCAAGGGTTAACATCTCCCAAGGAACACACAGAACGATCACCGAAATCAAGGAAGAGAAGGAGGAGGAGGAGGAGGACGGAGGCCCGCAAGAAGCCGCTGAATCGCAGAATCTGCGTGAGAGTTAAACAGAAGCCCTCCGTCAAAGGGCAAATCAACCAAATGCTCACGGATATTTTCTGGGAAGACCCCATCGTGCAACCAGGCATGGCGGTGGAGGGCAACCGAACACGCCATAGCACGGGCAAGACAGTCTGTGACATCCAAAGCTGAACGCAGAATATACGACGCCAACTCGCGACCATCGAGCACACGGCTCTGCAAGTCCACCCCAGTGCCCTCCCCGGAGATGCAGGGCAGAAGGGCCTCCGCGGTATCCCAGAGGGCAGAGTAGCTCTAGCCAGAACACAGAGCGTATTGTGCGCACGCAGAGCGGCGCTCGAGGAGGCAAAACCATTACGCCCCCAACAGTCTAACCAAAGGGCCTCCCGCGACAGTGGGATCAATACTGAGGTAAAAGACGGAAAGGCAGCCTGAAGAACAGGGCCCTGGGCGGAGGGATGGGAAGAAAGGCAAGTGGGCCCATGAGGAGCCGGCTGGTGGCGACGAAGCAGCGGCGGATGCACCGGATCCCCAGAAGCAGTGCGTCCCCAGGCCCCCAAGAGGGAATCATGGAGTGAGGCTTCAAAAGGAAGTAAGGGCTCCCCCCCACCAGAGCCCTGGTGGAGGACCTCCAACAAATGGTCAGGAGGCACCGGGAAGCCCATCTGTAAGATCCCAGCGGCCCTGGCGATAGCCCGGACAAAGGCGACGCCCGCTTCTGAGGGACCCCGCAAAGGCGAGAGCAAGTCATCTGTGGGCGAAGACTGGAGGCTGAGCCGCCTGTTCCCATGCCCCGCCGTAGAGAGGAAAGGCCCGCCCAGAAAGGACGGGAACCCCACTGACGAGTGAGGAACCTGAGGGCCCTCCAGAGAAGAAGTGACAGCCGCAGGGGCGGCCCCGCGCAAGGGGCGGAACAGCGGTCCCGGGACCCGCGGGGACGGGGTAGAGTTAGCCCCAGAAGGCGCCGGAGAGAAAGTAATGCGGCGCCCGGACTCCGGCGAGGAGCAGACCAAAAGACGGCAATCATCCGGAGACAAAGGCACGTCCAGGGAAGAGTCGATGCGCCCACGCCGAACCGGCACTGGAGAGACCTCGGCGGGAGCCGGGGCATCTGTCACCGGGGCCGGAGCGTCTGCCACTGGCGTCGGCGCGTCCCCCCAAGGGGCCAGACCCACCTCCAAAACCACCTGTCACGCAGGAAAGGTCAAACTCAGCGAGGCCAAAGAGCGGCGCCGGAACGGCGCCGGCACGACCCCGGAGGGACCCACTGCCGGCGGAGGAGGACGTGGTGAGGCAATCTCTGACTAGGCCTCATCCCGTGGCGCCATCCAGCCTGGGGAAGAATGCCGCTGGCGCCGGCGTGGCGCCAGCTTGGCCTCCAGGAAGGCAGCCGCCTGTCCAGAAGGCCGAGTGGAACCCGGGGACGAGCCCTGAGTCCCGGCGACCCCCAGCAACACCACAGGGAACCCTGCAGGGCTTTGCTGCGAGGCGGGAGTGCCATGGGTCGAGGAGGGGAACCCCGAAGGGCCGCACCTCGGCAACACCACATCACCCGCTCCTGAAGCCGCACCTGGCGGCGCCGGGGACGGATCCGCCGGCGACTCCACAGCCAGCCCCACGCGAGGCGACCGCGGAAGTCTTAGGTGGAGGGGTGGGGCGGAGGGAGGCCTGCAGAGCCGTAGCATAGGCCTCCATCTGAGCCCTGGACGCCCCTGCGCCGGGGAACGGCGGATAGGGGGCCGACGTCTGAGGACGCACGTCCCGAAGAGGAACCTGCGGCCCCCGCCAACCGAGGACCAGGCCCCGGAGACAGACTGGCAGACTTACCCACCAGCGAGCGTCAGCCAGGGAGCCGCCGGTGCAGCCGAAAGTGGCGATTCTTGGACCCCTCTGGGGACAGACGCGGGGACAAGGCAGACCTGGACAGGCAGGCCGAAAGCAGCTTCGGGATTTGGGCTCGAGCTGCTGGCAGGCGTCGCAGTCTGTGGAGTCATGGTGTTCGCCCAAACACCACATGCAGATGGGGTAGGGGTCCGTTGCCAACATCGGACGTGCACACATATCACAAGTTTTAAAGCCCGAAGGCATCGCACACAGTTCCCCAATAAAAACGAGGGAAGGCCTGAAAACAGGCGAGCAGAGCAATCCAGATCCGCGTGGCACGCCGAAAAGAAGAAAACTGATGTCAGCGCGCCGGGGTGGAGCTTATGTGACCTTGCTGACGTCATACCTGCGGACGACGTCAGGGCGGAGTCCCGTGGTGCCGCCCCCCGGCACACAGAGATGCTGTGGGAAATAGAGTTTTCCGGATCCAGTCTCACGCCTGGGGATAATTCTACGTTAAGGAATCTGCGGCTAGTAGTCTCTATCAGATCCAGGTCTTTGCTGCGATGTAGTAGAAGGCTCTTCTGCCTGCTCTGGTGCTGCAGATGCGTGGGGTTTCTGCCAGGGCGAGGTCGGCGGAGCGGAGGTTCCTTTTGGGTACGTGGAAGGAGACTCTTTCATTGAGGTATTTGGGTCCGATGTTGTGGAGGGATTTGTAGGCGTGGGTGAGTAGCTTGAAGGTCGCTCTCTTCTCGATGGGGAGACAGTGGAGGTCTTGTAGATGCTGTGTCAAGTGCTCATGTCGTGGGTTTCCGAGGACGAGTCTGGCTGCGGTGTTCTGTATGGTTTTGAGCTTGTGTTGCATGGTTTTGTTAATTCCGGCATAGTGGGCGTTGCCGTAGTCCAATCTACTGGTTATGACTGCGTGGGTGACAGTCTTTCTGCATTCGGGGGGGGGGATCCACTTGAAAGTCTTGCGAAGGGAGTTGAAACAGGTGGAGGTGACGGCATTGATCTGGCAGGTTTAAACTGTCATTTCGACCTGGCAAGTGCACCCACTTGCCAGGGCCAGACCTTCCCTTTTATTAATGTAAGGCACCCCTAAGATAGGCCCAATGTAGCCCCATGGGCAGGGTACAGTGTATTTAAAAGTTAGGGCATGTACTGTTGTGTTTTACATGTCTTGGTAGTGAAATACTGCTAATTTCGTTTTTCACTGCAGCAAGGTCTATCTGTCACATAGGTGAGCATTGGAGATGCCTTGTAACATCTTACAAGTGTATCTTCCAGTTGGGAGCTGATAGAAAATTGGAGTTTGGTGCCTCAGGACTCACAATTTAAAAATACATCTTTTAGTGAAGATGATTTTTAAATTGCAGGTGTGAAAATGCCACTTTTAGAAAGTTGGCATTTTCTTACTTTAACCATTCTTTGACTCTGCCTGCTTCTGAATACATGTCTGGTCAGGTGACAGTTGGGCATTTGTGCGTTCACTCTAGACAGTCACACAAAGGGAGCTGAGGTGTGTCCTGCATATACTGATGGCCCATCACCAGGCTGATGGACCTTTCTGAGCAAGAGTGGTGGAAGGAGTTGACACTGACACCTGAATAGAGCTGTGCCTGTCCTCACACAAAGAACTCTCAACCCCCGGTACTGTGTCTGGAGCCAGGGCAAGGAAGGCTAGGGCCTTATGCACTACAAATACCTTTTTTTGAAGTTTGTCTACTTCAAAGGCTGAATTGGGTAGAAGTACTGGACCTCTGACACCATATACTCAGAACACTTCTGAATTGAGAACATTCTGCCAGGAAGAGCTGTGTTGCTGTCAGGAGGGACTGCCATTTTACTGTTTGTTTTGCTGTGCTGGCCTGCTGTTTGCTGCTTCTGTCCTGGGAGTGCAAGGACTGGACTTTGCTTTTTACATCCTGCTTTCCAAGTTTCTCCAGGGGCTTGAGTTTAGCTTGCCTCCTGTTAGAGGTCATCTGCCAGCACCTGGGCTCCTCTGCTAAGAGCCCTACTCTGCCAAGTGGTGCAAAATCCAGTTCCTGGGCCCTTGGAAGTGAGTTCTGCTGTAACAAGTTGAAAAATCAACTCATGGACTCCAAGCGTCATTTGGAACCAGCGCATCATCGCAAAACTTGACACATCGCTGCTGCCTGCACCGAAGCGTGGTGCCCGCCTGATGCAAGGCTTACAACACAGGTCTGACTTTTCGCTGCAGCACCTCGGAAGAATCGGCGTTGCGTGAGTCTAGAGCGCTGCATCACCGAACTCTGTGACATACTGCTCCAACTCCGATGCAGGGTCTGCTACGACACTGTGGAATCAAAGTAGTGTGACTTGACTTTCAACAAAGCATCAACGCATCATCGATGGGCACCAATTTCATCATCAGCACCGCACCCCAGTAAGGAACCGAGGTATTGTGCCCGCAAACGACGCATCACCTCCCCTGTGCCACGCATCAGCCCCAGACATGGACGGCTCAATGACCTTGCTCCACCTCAGGAAACCAAAGCATTCCTTGCTACAAGCGGCGCATCACCTCATATGCGAAACGCACTGTCCCCGAGCGTCACTGTGCCAATGACCTGCATAGCAGTAAGGAACTGACGCATCACCTGCTTTTTCAATGCCTCATCTCCCCTATGCCATGCATTGTCTTTGATTTTTAACGCATCTACAGAAAACAAGTTACTTACCTGATACTTTGGTTCTCCAGTACTGGTAACTTTCATAGATTGGCAAAACACACAAGATGTTGGACGGAATGTTGCACATTGGCAAAACATTCACCCCCGGTCACAGATCTGGGTTTAATCCATCGTTAATTTGCTCACCACGCCACCCCAGTTCAGACATGGCCATATGCAAATCAGTCTTGACCCTGTGCCTCATGGGAACAGTCCAGCCCGAACTGCCAAGCCATGTCTTCCCTGGACCGGAATCAAGCAACCTAGGCCCGGTTTCGGGGTTTTGCCCCTCTTCAGCCAGGATAGCTTGACTCCAGTTGCTACTGAGCACGGGACCCACGTCTGGGCATACCCTTCCCACATAGGGCGAACAGCAAAACACACAAGATGATGGACGGAATGTTGCACATTGGCAAAACATTCACCCCCAGTCACAGATCTGGGTTTAATCCATCGTTATTATGCTCACCACGCCACCCCAGTTTAGACATGGCCATATGCAAATTAGTCTTGACCATGTGCCTCATGGGAACAGTCCAGCCCGAACTGCCAAGCCATGTCTTCCTGGGACCGGAATCAAGCATCCTAGGACCGGTTTCGGGGTTTCACCCCTCTTCAGCCAGGATAGCTTGACTCCAGTAGCGTAGTGAGCACTGGACCCACGTCTGGGCATACCCTTCCCACATAGGGCGAACAGCAAAACACACAAGATGATGGACGGAATGTTGCACATTGGCAAAACATTCACCCCCAGTCACAGATCTGGGTTTAATCCATCGTTATTTTGCTCACCACGCCACCCCAGTTCAGACATGGCCATATGCAAATCAGTCTTGACCCTGTGCCTCATGGGAACAGTCCAGCCCGAACTGCTAAGCCATGTCTTCCCTGGACCGGAATCAAGCATCCTAGGACCGGTTTCGGGGTTTCACCCCTCTTCAGCCAGGATAGCTTGACTCCAGTAGCGTAGTGAGCACGGGATCCACGTCTAGGCATACCCTTCCCACATAGGGCGAACAGCAAAACACACAAGATGATGGACGGAATGTTGCACATTGGCAAAACATTCACCTCCAGTCACAGATCTGGGTTTAATCCATCGTTATTTTGCTCACCACGCCACCCCAGTTCAGACATGGCCATATGCAAATCAGTCTTGACCCTGTGCCTCATGGGAACAGTCCAGCCCGAACTGCCAAGCCACTGGAATCAAGCTATCCTGGCTGAAGAGGGGTGAAACCCCGAAACCGGTCCTAGGATGCTTGTTTCCAGTCCAGGGAGGACCTGGCTTGGCAGTTCGGGCTGGACTGTTCCCATGAGGCACAGGGTAAAGACTGATTTGCATATGGCTGGGTTCAGACTGGAATGGCATGGTGAGCAAAAAAACGATGGATTTAGGCCCAGATCTCTGTACTGGGGTGAAGGTATGACATTGTTCTGCATTCTGTCCATCAACTGTTGTTTTTGCATTAGTCACCCCGAGTGGGACGGGTATGCTCAGACGTGAGTCCCGTGCTCTCCATGCCACTGGAATCAAGCTATCCTGGCTGAAGAGGGGTGAAACCCCGAAACCAGGCCTAGGATACTTGTTTCCAGTCCAGGGAGGACCTGGCTTGGCAGTTCGGGCTGGGCTGTTCCCATGAGGCACAGGGTCAAGATTGATTTGCATATGGCTGGGTTCAAACTGGAATGGCATGGTGAGCAAAAAAACGATGGATTTAGGCCCAGATCTCTGTACTGGGGTGAATGTATGACATTGTTCTGCATTCTGTCCATCAACTGTTGTTTTTGCATTTGTCACCCCGAGTGGGACGGGTATGCTCAGAAGTGAGTCCCATGCTCTCCATGCCACTGGAATCAAGCTATCCTGGCTGAAGAGGGGTGAAACCCCGAAACCGGTCCTAGGATGCTTGTTTCCAGTCCAGGGAGGACCTGGCTTGGCAGTTCGGGCTGGACTGTTCCCATGAGGCACAGGGTCAAGACTGATTTGCATATGGCTGGGTTCAAACTGGAATGGCATGGTGAGCAAAAAAACAATGGATTTAGGCCCAGATCTCTGTACTGGGGTGAATGTATGACATTGTTCTGCATTCTGTCCATCAACTGTTGTTTTAACTTTCATAGATTCCCATGGTTTGTATCATTCCCCGTCGTCGGAATGGGAGTCTCGGTAAAATAAAAATAACATAGCAGTAGGTACAAAAAAAGAAGAAAAGGCCTAGGCCTCATCTAATTTTGTAGCATATCCACCTCTTTTTGTAAAAGAGACCAAAATAATGCAACAACCAATCAGAATAGCCTCACCCCACATAACCTTCCTGAGAGAACCTCAGAGCCTCAGATTTTCGTAGCCGTTGTGTAACAATATAACAAAACATGCTGAAGGCTGAGCTTTCCCAGGGGAGGGGGGTGGGCGCATGGGAATCTATGAAAGTTACCAATACTGGAGAAGAAAGCAAGTTACTTACCTGTAACTGTAGTTCTCCAGTATTGGAGCTTTCATAGAGTCACATGCCTGAATCATTCCCCGTCATCCAGACGGGATTCTCCGGTACATAAAAAAGCACTGCTTAGTAGTATAGCATACTGAAAAAAGGCCTAGGCCCATTTTCCTTTGCAACCCATAACCTTCGTTATGTAAAAAAGGACTAAACTTGTGTCTGAACCAATCAAAGCCTCTCACCCTCTAGAACCCTCCTGAGAGAACCTTCTGCCTCTCAGATTTTCGTGCACTTGTGCAATAACACTCTTTGTGCTAAATCCGAGGTGAGCCTCTCAGGGGAGGAGGGTGGGTTGCATGTGAATCTGTGAAAGCTCCAATACTGGAGTAACCAAAGTTACAGGTAAGTAACTTGTTTTCTTACTCCAGTATTGGAAATTTCATAGATTCCCATAGCTTGTATCAGAGTAGCTAGCAGTTAGAAGCACATTTTGCTCTCTCCTCGTTGTGTTTCCCTCTTCTCCCTCCCTTTTTTTTTAAATAAAAAATGCATCATGCAAAAGAACATTAAAAACAGTGCAATAATATTTAAGAATAAAAGTAAATATACATATAATTCCAAAATCAAAATGTGCCAATAGCAAGAAAGAAAGGAAGGAGAGAAGAAAGGAAAGCTCACCACTCAATGGAAGAGGTTCCTCAGGACTGCCTGGCCTACAGCCGTGTCTTCCTGTGTCGAGGCCTCCAGGCAGTAATGTCTTGTGAAGGTGTGCAAGCTGCTCCAAGTTGCAGCCCTGCAGATATCTTTGATCTGGACCCCAGCAAAGAGGGCCGTAGAGGAAGCCATGGAACTTGTAGAATGTGCACGGACTCTACCCTCCAGGGGTTTGCCAGCTGCTGAATGCCAAAAATTTGTGGCACAGGCCACCCACCGACCAATCCCCTGCTTGGACAGGGGCAAGCCCTTGCAGGGAGCGCTAAACGAAACAAACAGTTGAGAAGATTTTCGGAATTCTTTAGTACGGTCCAGATAGTGCTTCAAACATCTCTGCACATCCAGAGAGTGGAGTGCTCTTTCTGCCGGCGTAGAGGGCTGAGGAAAGAAAGCCTTAAGGATCACCGGCTCATTTAAGTGAAAGTCCAAAGGCACCTTAGGTATGAAATTTGGGTTAGTCCTTAGGATCACTGTATTTTTCTTGAATTGTAGGAAGGGTTCCTGGATTGTCAGAGCCTGTAATTCACCCATTCTTCTTGCAGAAGTGAGAGCTATGGGAAGCGCCACCTTCCAAGAAAGGAATTTCAAATCTGCTCGATGAATCTGCTCAAAGGGGTGCTTCATCAGCTGGGTGAGAACCAAATTCAAATGCCACATAGGAGGCGGAGGCCTCACTGGAGGAAAGACTCTAAAGAGGCCTTTGAGGAACTGCTTGACAATCCTGGCTGACCAAAGAGAAGGTCCAGATGCAGTGCGTCTATAGCGAGAAATTGGCGCCAAATGAACCTTTATGGATGAATGAGCCAGCCCCGCTTTGGCCAAAGACATGAAATATGGAAGAACTTGGTGAGGTTGAGATGGAAAAAGGTCGAAACCCTCCTGCTGACACCAGATGCAGAATCTCTTCCATTTTAAACGGTATGTCTTTTTAATAGAAGGAGCTCTGGCCTTAGAGAGCACCTCCTTAATCTTCTCCGAGAGATCTAGCCCAAGAAATTCTCGCTGCTCAGGAGCCATGCTGTTAGGTGTAAGGAGCGAGGGTCTGGATGCCAGATCTAGCCCTGGGACATCGTGAGAAGGTCTGGGACTATCCGTAGCAGCCGTGGAGGGGCCAGGGAGAGGAGATGAAGTTCTGTGAACCAGAACTGCCTCGACCAAGCTGGAGCTATTAAGACCATCTTGCACGGTTCCGTTTTGATCTTCCTGAGTACTCTGGGTATCAACGGAATGGATGTATGACGTTACAACGCACACTTTTACAACGCATGCACTTACAACGCATTTTTTACAACGCATAATCCATTACAACGCATGACATTACAACGCATGACACTACAACGCATTTTTAAAAAATACCTTTACAACGCATTACCATTACAACGCATACTACCTTTACAACGCATACCATTACAACGCATAATAGTAAATTACATTTAAGGTAAGTATTATATAGTATAGGGGTAAAAATTACTATTCTAACTCCAGGGGGTGCAACAGTAGGGTAAGTGTTGGATAGTATAGGGGTAAAAATTACTATTCTAACTCCAGGGGGTGCAACAGTAGGGTAAGTGTTGGATAGTGTAGGGGTAAAAATTACTATTCTAACTCCAGGGGGTGCAACAGTAGGGTAAGTGTTGGATAGTGTAGGGGTAAAAATTACTATTCCAACTCCAGGGGGTGCAACAGTAGGGTAAGTGTTGGATAGTATAGGGGTAAAAATTACTATTCTAACTCCAGGGGGTGCAACAGTAGGGTAAGTGTTGGATAGTATAGGGGTAAAAATTACTATTCTAACTCCAGGGGGTGCAACAGTAGGGTAAGTGTTGGATAGTATAGGGGTAAAAATTACTATTCTAACTCCAGGGGGTGCATCAGTAGGGTAAGTGTTGGATAGTATAGGGGTAAAAATTACTATTCTAACTCCAGTAGGTGCATCAGTAGGGTAAGTGTTGGATAGTATAGGGGTAAAAATTACTATTCTAACTCCAGGGGGTGCATCAGTAGGGTAAGTGTTGGATAGTATAGGGGTAAAAATTACTATTCTAACTCCAGGGGGTGCATCAGTAGGGTAAGTGTTGGATAGTATAGTGTAATATTATGCGTTGTAATGGTATGCGTTGTAATGGTAGTATGCGTTGTAATGGAATGCGTTGTAAAGGTAGTTTTTAAAAATGCGTTGTAGTGTCATGCGTTGTAATGTCATGCGTTGTAATGGATTATGCGTTGTAAAAAATGCGTTGTAATGGTAGTGCGTTGTAAAAGTTGCGTTGTAAAGGTTGTTCCCCCAACGGAATGGGGGGAAAAGCGTATACAAATGCGCCTGACTAAAAGCTATCGAAAGCGCATTCCCCAGCGATCCGTGATGGTGTAGCTTGCTGGCGTAAAACTGGCATTTTTTGTTCTCCGGGGTGGCAAAGAGGTCTATTGAAGGTCTGCCCCACCGGTGAAAAATATCCTGCAAGACAGTCTGGTTCAGTTCTAATTCGTGGCTGACTGACGACAGCCTGCTGAGCATGTCCGCCTTTTCTTTTAGTATTCCTGGAAGATGTTCTGCCTTCAGAGATGTCCTGTGAAGGATAGCCCACTTCCAAATCTTCTGGGCTTCCTGTGACAACGGAAGAGATCTGGTACCCCCTTCTTTGTTTATGTAGTGCATGGCTGTGGTGTTGTCCGTGCGGACCAGAACCGTCGATCCCTGCAGCCGTGGAAGAAAAGCCTGTAGAGCCAGACGAATCGCCCTGAGTTCCAGGAGATTGATATGAAGAAGGCGGTGCTGAGGCAACAAATGTCCGCTTATATGTCAATCCTGTAGCACCGTGCCCCAGCCTTCCAGCGAGGCATCTGTAGACACAACCTGAGGAGCTGGATCAATTACGAAGGATAGACCTTGGGATATATTTTGCTCCTTCGTCCACCACAAGGCGGCCTTTTTCATAGCCGGAGTGATTAGCACCTTGTCGTCGAAGGATCCATCCACTTGTTGCCATTGTAGGTCGAGCTGTTCCTGAAGTGAACGCATCCGTAACCTGCAGTGAGGTATTAAAGGAATGCAAGAGGAAATTGTTCCAAGCAGGGATTTGTAATAGCGTACTGAAAGATACTTTCTTCTTCTCAACAACTGAGCCATGGACATCAGTTTCTCTTGCCTTTTGAGGGATGGAGAAGCCTTGTTGAGAGACGTGTCCAGAATGGCTCCTAGGAATCGTGCTTCCTTGGAGGGACAGAGAGATGACTTCTTCCTGTTGAGAATCAGGCCCAGATTGCTGAACAGACGCGTACATGCATTGACTGTTTCTTCCGCTGTCTGTCTGGACAGGGCCTTCAGCAACCAATTGTCCAGGTAGGGAAAGATTTGAAAAGGCTGCTTCCTGAGGAAGGCTGCCACCGGCGCTAGCACCTTGGTAAAGATCCTCGGAGCAGACTGAAGTCCAAAAGGTAGAACCTTGAACTGAAAGTGGCTCTTGCCTACTGTAAACCGTAGAAACCTCCTGTGGGCTGGATGAATGGGTATGTGAAAATAGGCATCCTCGAGATCGAGAGTGGCCATAAAATCCCCAGGGTTGAGTAGACGTAAAATGTCCTGGAGAGACACCATCCGAAAGGATTGTTTTATGAGATAGGTGTTTAGCTCCCTGAGATCTAAAATGGGGCGCCACTTCTCCGGCGTCTTCTTGATCAGAAAAAATCTGGAGTAGAGCCTCTCCCTTCTGAGACAAAGGGACCAGCTCTACAGCCCCTTTGAGGAGCATCTGATGAACTTCAAGCCGCAGAAGACACAGATGTTTCGAAGGCATGGCGGCAGGGGGCTTGAAAAGTGGAAGATGTACAAATTCTAGCGTATGGCCACATTGAATGATGTTGAGTACCCAACGATCTGATGTTATCCGTCGCAAGTTGTGGAGGTATTGAGATACCCTGCCCCCCACAGATGTTGTCGTGGAGGGGGGTACAGCAGGAAGAGCCAGTATGCCACTATTGTCACTTAGAGGTGTCACGCCCCTGGCGATTCTGTTTCCCTCTAGAGTTAGACCTACAGGGATGTGGAATTCCTATAGCCCGATGCCTGGGGCATATTGTTTGGGGTCAAGGGCAACAAGTTTTCATGTGTATTTTGTCCTTGGGACAAGTAGGCCCAACCCCCTGCAGCACAAACCCTTTGGCTGCCAGTTTGCAGGACCACATTATGGAGCAGGGAAGTGCACTGTCTGCAGTTAAGTTATTTGTTTTTTTCCACATGGTAATGCTGTTCAGACTTGTATTTATGGTTCAATAATGCAAAGCCTTTATTATTAGGGCGAGCGCTCTAAGTAAATGTTGTAAGCTCTGACAGCACTACTGACAGTGGTTCCAGTATAAAAATGTGTACACAAGTTTTCAAAGTTTGCAAAATGAGGCTATATGTAATGCTCCCAGAAAGCTCTCTGATTTGATGCAAATATTTGCAGAAGCTTAAAAGCAAGATTTATAATTCTTTGCTTTCAAATTAAAATGTTCACAAAAAATGCAAAAACATTACGCTAAACTACTGTAAAATTTTAGGTATCATTTCTTTGCACCATCATTTAGTAAAATGTGTTGTTGTTTGCTAGTATTTCCCAAACATTTTCATAATGGAAAATCAGTGTAACCAGTTTTAATAAGATTATGGGGAACAAAAATAAACAAGCATTGATAAAGTCAGTAGGATTGAAATTGGTGTGCGGCTTTTTAGTTTTATCAATGTGTGACTTGTTTTGTCAGGGTTTTTGTAAAACCTTATTGGTGTGGTAGCTGACGGGCCCTCGCCATTATAACAAACATTGGCAAAAGCAAAAATTGTTTTGGTCTTAAAAAGCACGCATTGCCTCAGTAGTTCCTTGCACTGAACAAAACGACTGTTGGACTTGGCCCTTTTTGCAGGGTCATCCCTAAACTTTTTGCCTTCCTCCTGCATTTTTTCTGACCTGTTGTTGGCTGTTTTATGACGCTGGGCACTTTACCACTGCTGTTCAGTGCTAAAGTGCATATGCTCTCCCCATTGTAAATGTATATGTTGGTTGGATTCCATGATTGGCTTATTTGGTTTACTGTCAGACCCCAGTAAAGTGCACCAGGAGTGCCAGGGCGTGTAAATACAAATACCGCTGGTGGGTTCGCAGCACTGGTTGTGCCACCCACAGAAGCGGCCTGGTAAAATGTGTCTAGGTCTGCCATTGCAGAACCTGCGTGCAGTCTGGTACTGACATGCTGACTGGCAAGTGCACACACTTGCCAGTCCCTAAACCTTCCCTTAACTTCATGTTAGTCACCCCTATGGTAGGCCCAAGGGCAGGGTGCGTTGTAAGCATAAGGTAGAACAAGCCCTGATGTGTGTGGCATGTCCTAATAGTGAATTACAGCCATTTTCGTTTTTCACTTTTGTAAGGTTACCCTGTTCTCATAGGCCAGAATGGGCTGTTAAGATTGTTACATCCTATGATCCTAACATGCCCAGGGAACATGGTAGAAGATCGAGTTTTTTATGCCTGAACTCAGAATAATAAGGAACATCTTTTCGTAAGGTTTATTTTAATTATCTGCGTTTGCAAATGCCACTTTTAGAAAGTTGGCCTTTGCTTGCCTAACCATTTCAGCCCGCCTCTGCGTGATGTGTATCTGCTGTCTGGCTTGTGTGAGTGACAGGGCTGGGGAAACCCAGATGGGCAGGGCTAGGTAGCCTGGTGGTGAATAGAAAGATTGACAGGTAGATGGGTGGGAGGAGTACACCTGGACTCTGAATAGGACTGTGCTCTGCAACCACAATGCCGGCTCCGCCCCCTGTGGAGCGTCTGATGTCTCTGCCCTGCACTCTGAAAGAAGAAGCCTGCATCGTGTCAACAAAGTGCTCCAGAACTGGACTGAACTAGGCAAGGGCCCCCCTGGCCTGGGAGAACAAAAGAAATGTAGTATAAATGTAGGAGCCCTGCTCCTAAGAAATCAGATCCGCTTTGAACCAAGAAGAATCTATACCTGAGGAGGAGGCGCCAGGAAAGCTGTAAGGAGGAAGACTGTCCCTATCCTGGGGGACTGGCCTGCAGTGGTGACCTTGCTGCCAAAGGGCTAGAGATTTTGCTTTATTTTTACTTTCAAGAAACTTGTGCTTTTCAAAACAATCTCCAAGGGCTTGGAAGCGAACTTGCCCCCTGAACTGAGCCCGAGGACCATTGGGCTCAACCTGACCTTCACTCGCCCACCGCTGGACTGTGGTGTTCCTTCCCTCGCCGGAGCCGTGACTCTCGTGCCCCCCCAGCCCCTCCTTGAGCCGTGACCGGACTGCTTAGCCACCCCTGCCTTGGGAAGAGCCTCGCTCGATCTGAGCCGCTGTCCCTACGCCGTGCTGGGCTGCCCCCGTCACCTCGCTCGCCGGAGGCTACCTGCGCACCTTCACCCCTCCCGCCGGAATCGGCGTTGTGAGCATCTTCAAGCCTCGGACGGCCCGGACGTAGAAAGCTTGCCCAGCTGCCCCGCTTTTTCACTTGCCACCTGTAACACCCCGCTCTGGTTGTGAGCCTGAAGGACCAGACCCCCCTGGTGAAGCGTGGAAGCCCCGGACGCCGCCTCGCCCTTCTGAAAGAGCCGCTGAGTGTCCCGCAACCGCCTTCACGAAAAGAAACCAAGGTACTTTACTTACGAACTCGCATCGGATCCAGGGTCCGTAACGTTCTGTTTTCCCTGCCGCATGTCTCCCGGTTGCCGCTTCAGCGCGTAGTGCGCTGAGGCCCACAGTTCACCTTGTTGCCCGCATAAGAACTTTCAGTATAAAGAGAGCTTTCCGTATTCATAGAGATTGTGGCCCCACCGTTTCTCCGTTACTGGGTCTTTTTACTAAATCTGCTGAAAATATATAAAAGCCTTATTTTTGTATACAACCTGATTGGTGTCCGTTTGTGGTGCATGCAAGGAATTTACTGTGTGTATAATTGCAAATGCTTAACCGTGCACCCCCTGAAGTTTAGCCTAGACTGCTCGCGCCACGCACCTAGAGGGTGAGCAGGGGTTATTCTAAGGAGTCATCCATCGCCCTGACTAGGGGTAAGGGGTCCCTGCTTGTCGCTGGTACTTGCCTGCGCCAACCAGAGCCCCCTCATTTCTAACATTGGTGGCAGCGGTGGGATTTTCGAATTTGCATTTGTAGTTTGTATACAGTAAATCATTGATCGCCACATAGTGAGTGCAGACCAGTAACGCAGCCACAATACTATTGATTTTTTTTTGTTTTGGCAAGAATCTCTATTTTTGAGAAACCATGCCTGGTTCACTCCCTGCAGGAAGGGCAGCCTCTATAGTCTCTGGAATGGATGATATGGAATGGGAAGAAGAGAGATTAGAGAGCTACACCAAGGCCCAGCTGAAGGGCTTCTGCAGGAAATTCAAAGTCCCCACTGTTGGATGCAAGCTCAAAGTAGATCTTTGCAAGGCGCTGAGGGCCTGGATGGAGTCAAGAAAAGACTCTGATGAGGTGGAGGAAATTGAGCGGGCAGAGAGCATCGATTGCTTGGGCAGAGGCCTGTCACCAGAGGAGTTGGCCAACAGGAAGGAAACCAGAGCTCATGAGATAGAGATGGCGAAACTAAATGGACAACTGGAGCTGGAAAGCAAAAAGCTAGCTCTGGAAGAAAAGAAAATGCAAATGGAGCATGACTTGACAATGAGGAAGTTTGATATGGAGCTCGAGAGGCTTGAGGCCATGAGTGTCTCAGCCCAGCAACAAGAAATGTGTGTAGCTCAGAGATCGAGCTTTGCTGAGTGGGAGGAGGAATCCAGCTCAGATGGTGGCAGCAATATTGAATTTTCTAGTGCTGAGAGAGTAGTACACACACCCAGAGACATGGCACCTGACTTGAAGGAGGGGGTTAACAAACACCAGGAGGTTCAAGGACATGAGGTAGCTCCAGTAGTGCGCAGTGTCCCTGAGAGGAATAGGGTAACTGGTGCAGGGGTTCATGGTCCTAGTGGTGGGAGGGACACTCTACTGACTCTAGATGAGAGGTGCAGGGAGAGGGGTTCCCCCATAATTGAAGTCCTGGTATGTGAGTGTGAAGACCGCCCAGAAGAGTGTGGGTTGTGTGACAGAGACAGTCAGATACTGTCTTGCCAGTCTCAGGGGAGGGGTTTGGAGTACGTGTGTGAGGCACTAGATGGTGAGGTGAAGGATAGTTTGGTTAACCCTGCTAGGGGGCTGTGTGATCCAATTGTGGGAGAGCATATTGTAAGTCCCTGTTTTCCAGAGCTATGCCAACACCTGTAGGAGAGTGAGTTCTCTGACCGCAGGGAGCTCACATTGGAGGCAGACCTTTTGGTGGAGTCCAGAGGGTCTGGAAAGGCATTGGGGAGTGATCCCAAGAGGAGTGGTTCAGGTATCTTCACACCCAGTGTGGTGGAAGTGGCTCAGAGTAGCCCAACTAGGTCCTGTAGTAGTGAGAGAGGTGTAGGGCCTCACGTCCTGTCTTTAAGGGGAAGGAGTGAGAATGGGTTATGTCCCGGTAGCGCCCAACCTCAGTCTCAGAACTTGGATGGTTCTTTAAGGGAACACCAGGTGGGGAGCCTAATCTGTTCTGAGGAGCTGCCCGTTGTGCGGGATCCCCTAGTGTCTGGTGAACGGGGAGTGTCTGTAAGCAGGCCTCCCTCAGTTCTGGTGTCTGGCAGTACCGCTCCAGTTGGGAGGGTGCAGAAGTCCAGATTGAGGTGTGAGAAGGGGGACAGAGTCCCCAGTGGAAGAACCAGTGGGTCAGGGACCAGCCAGACGGGCTGCGTCACCAGTGAATGACCATGGTGACACCACTTCTGTCCTGGGTGATCTTCGTGCACTGTCAGATGGACAGGGGTGGGGATATCTGCGCCAGGCAGACTGTCACACGGCACATGAGTTATGTGTCACCCTCAGGGGGGGCATGCGTGCTCCCCGGGAAGTTCTGGTGCGCCAGGCGAGCGTTCAACCGCATGGGTTGGTCCCAGGGTTGGGAAGCCAGGTTCAGGTGTTGTCTGACCTGGAGGGTGGGACAACTGTAATCAGTGTCCTGACCCATGTTGCTTCTAGGGGTACCACTCCAGTTGGGAGTGTGCAGTACTCTGGAAGGGGGTGCAGAGGGAGGGAGTCCTCGCCTCTGACCCCGGTGCAGCCTGAGGGTTCAGACCCTAGGTTGGAGAGCCAGGTTCAGGTGTTGTCTGACCTGGAGGGAGGGGCATCTGTAATCAGTGTCCCTACCAGTCTGTCTTCTTGGTGTACCACTCCAGGTGGGAGGGTACAGCCATCTGGAAGGGGGTACAGAGGGAGGGAGTCCTCGCCTCTGACCCCGGCTCAACTGAAGGGTTTAGACCCTGGGTTGGAGGGCCAGGTTCAGGGTGTCCCCCCTGACCTGGATGCCCAGTTGCAGGATGGAACCCCTGAACTGGTGGGCGAATTGCGCAGGACACCTGCCACAGGTGCCCTGGCAATTCTGGAAGGGGTACCACTCCAAGTGGGAGGGTACAGAGCCCCAAGGAGGAGGACCGGGTGTGGGAGAGGCCATCCCAGTCTTTGGTCCAGCCGCCGGGTACAGGCCTGGGGCTGGTGGTCAGTGCCAGGATGTCATACTTGACCTGACAGGAGGGAGAATGGACAAAGGTTGCCAAGCACCTGGGGCTACTGCCCCCGCTTCCTGGCGCCACAGAGGTTTGAGAGCCCTGAGAGGCATAAGGGCTGGGTCTCATCCCGGACTACTGTCAGTAGCCACTGTGGCATTTTGCTGTCTGTCTGTTGGGACGCACCTGTGAGCCAGTTAAGGTTAGGTGCTGCACAGGTGGTGTCCACAGGGGAGGAGAAGGGTTCCCCATGGATTGGCTTGGTGGGCCCTGAGAGTATGGACAGAGGGATTGCATTAGGTTCAGATTGGCGTAGAACTGGAGTCTGCCCCTGCAGTTGCGGGCCAGGTCCTTGTTCTATCGCCCCAAGCAGGGAAGACCATCATGGTGGTGATTGGTCTGCCCTGCGTTTTGGCTGGAAGGGGGTAGTGTTGGACTTGGCCCTTTTTGCAGGGTCATCCCTAAACTTTTTGCCTTCCTCCTGCATTTTTTCTGACCTGTTGTTAGCTGTTTCATGACTCTGGGCACTTTACCACTGCGGTTCAGTGCTAAAGTGCATATGCTCTCCCCATTGTAAATGTATATGTTGGTTGGATTCCATGATTGGCTTATTTGGTTTACTGTCAGACCCCAGTAAAGTGCACCAGGAGTGCCAGGGCGTTTAAATACAAATACAGCGGGTGGGCTTGCAGCACTGGTTGTGCCACCCACAGAAGCGGCCTGGTAAAATGTGTCTAGGTCTGCCATCGCAGAACCTGCGTGCAGTCTGGTACTGACATGCTGACTGGCAAGTGTGGTGCAGATCGGAGCTTCCGAATCTCCTCTACTTCCATGGACGGAGTGATCTCACAGTCACACACGCACACACACATCACACGCTGGTGGGGCCCATTACACCAACATTCATCCTACCACTCTATCCGTGCCCTGTATAAGGAGAAACACTTTCGATACCTAACCAATCAGCATGTACCCTGAGGTCAATGGCATCTACTAGTTGCTATAGATCTGGCGAAAACATTTCAAATAATATGCAAATAAATTCAATAAACATGACAATAAAATAACCACCTGACACAGAGATTCAAACAGAATATTTGTTTATCTAAAATTGCATGAAAAGCCAATTAAATGCAAATTCATTTCTCTCATATTTACCTATTCTGGCTAAAAGTCAGATCCTAAGTCAGAACCGGTCCTCGGTAATTCAATCAGAGTTTCTAGCCGTCATGTAGAGTCACCGTCCTCTCCGTCAGCATCGGGACCTCGGATCATCAGTTCGGGAAGAAGTGGCGCTAGACCTCTCTAGTCTACTAATATTTATACTAAAATTACATTCTGAAATGTTACAATCATTGTTCAAAACGGATGAATGGCGGAAATAAAGTCATCTTGGTACATTTGAGATACTGTGCGAGATTTTCTCACACTTAGATTGTTCCAAATAATAAATAGGAAAATAAGGGGTCCATAACTAATTTGTTACTTCTACGGATGTCTCTTTTGGATAATTTGTATCCCAGTCGTGGGATCATTTCAAGTTCATAAGTTCAGTATTCGGTTTTGCAACAAATATCATGTTCAGGGGCTCTTGGCATCCGTCCTGGGTTTGTCATCATGATCATTGCTTTTCAGTTTGTTGATAGGGCAAGGTCACAGGCAGCGCGAAGCCTCCTTGCAAAATTTTCCATCAACTCGAACGCAGGCTGTGGGTGGTAGCCATTTTCTGGTAGGCCACATTGGCCAACTTAAGTGAAATAAGACATAAAACAGAATTACTGCACGGAAATGATTATACAGTGTTATTCCCCTGCTAATACCCTTGTGTATGTATTTATCTAGCCATTTGCGACATCAAAAGCCATTAATGCATATTAATTATACGCGCAAAACACAATAACATCATATAAGCAACACCTATTTCGTCAATTTGCTCACCAACTTAGTTCACTTATTAATTTAGCCATGCAATAGCGTTCCCACGTGTAATTCTTCTGTTAATAAGATTGATTAAACCAGACTCGACAAACTTTTAGTAGTTACTAATTAATCAGTAGTACTTTTAATTATAACATGCGAAAATGAAACAGGTATTCGGTTTTAAAGAAAAAACCCTGCTCCATCAATCCCCCCTTTGGTGATATCTTATCACCACAAAAATCAAAACCCAAAAATCAATTTAATTCCCCTTTTTGAAGAATTCAAAATATCTTCTTGTTCATTCTTTTCAAACTCTTGTTTCCATCTCATCTTCTTTCTTAGTTTCTATATACATGCTTTCTCTTAGCTCTTCTAATTCTATTTTTTGTGGATCTCTTTCTGGTTTCTTTTGTCTCCTTTTAACATTTTCTTTTGTAATTTTCTTTTTATTTCTTCTATATCTACAACACATACACCCTAATCTAAGAATCAATAATGCAACAATTACACAGGTTAATGGAAATAATATCTTACCAAAAATGGTACTACCTATTTTAGCTATAAAATTCTTAATAGCAATCATCTTATTAGCCATTCTAGTCCAGATACTTTCAGCTTCCAGTGGTACTAATTCTTCATGTAAATCAGTAATATTTTTGATATAAACTTTTAGATCTTTGCTTTCGTCAGGAATGTAAGTGCAACAATGTTGAACTTTCAGCATTCCACAGACTCCACCCTCCTTTGCCAAAAGAATGTCAAGGGCAAGTCGATTTTGCATCGCCATAGCACGCAAAGCAACCATTTCTGTATTAACCAAAAGAAAGCCTCCAGCGGTGCTTGTTGACAAGCGATCCACCACTGTTGACAGCTTCCGAATGCCAAATGCATTCAAAGAAATTCCCACTGCTGGAATTAAAGCTCCAAAAATATCTCCTACAATTTCTGTCCATGTTTCTCTTCTATAGCGTGTTAATGGATTAGTATGTTCAGCATCATCTACTCTATCCATGTGAAAAATCTTTGGAAAGACCAGGCCAACATAACATGTGCCAAACCAATGGTCAGGCAAACGGTAATAAGCCTTGTTCCCACAAATATAATACACTCCCGGGAAAACTGGATCTTCTCCTCCTCTAAATCCCCATCCGGTTGCAATAAAGTATGTATCATGGCACTCACTAGTCCCTATGAAATAATAATCATACTGGGATCTCTTCCTAGTAATGCACAGTTTGCCTTTCTGTGGGGCATCTATAGCCATGGTTGGACTGGCTCCATTTTTCAACTCCTTTTCTTTCTCAATATCCCACATTGTTTCACTCATTTTATGCCCTTCTGCTTTCCTGTGCATGTTCAACCTTCTTCTCTCAACCATGTCTAGAAAATTCTTCTCTTCTCCCTTCAAACTGCAAGTTAAATTGTTTCTAAAAACATATTCTAAGGTTAATTCTTTAGTTTCTAAAAAAATCTCACCTAAAGTGTTAGCTTCTTTTGCAGGATTCAGTGCTTTATTCATAGGCAATTGCCCAAGAATATTATCTATATTAGACATATTATAATCTAATCTCCCTAACTGATAAAATATACTAATCAACACACTACATGAAATTCCATACGTAGCCGGAAGATGATGATAAGTCACTCCTTCCGAAACAGAGGCAGGTAATTGCATGCAAACGTAGCAATCCCTTACTTCCATTGTCTTTACGTATTCATATAACAATTTAGAAAAAACATTGCTAGAAAAATCATTAATTGATCTCTCCTTATGTATATGTACATTGCTAGTTCTAGTTGGTACTATCTTCTGTGAACTCTTCCCTATATTAGTTCTGTTCTCAATATGACCTTCTAAAGTGTCTATAGTGACTCTAAAAGAAATCAGTGGAGCAAGCACGCTCCAAAGTAGCATTAATAAACCTGTACAGCAGCAGCACATTTTGCACCATCTTCTCAGAAAGGTACATCTACTTTTATTATTCTCAGTGTTAGCCATTTTGTTAATTTGACCGTGTCTTTTGACTTAGCCTCTTCTACTCCTCTACCGAACCTTTTAGGGCAGCAAGTACCCACCAGATTATTACAATCTATTAGTTCTTAATTTTACTTCTTCACTTTCTTCTTCAAGTGTCTTCCTTGGATTTTACTCCATTTGGGTTTTCATCACTTTTCACTGTTTCTTCATCATCATCAAACTGTATCAGGTCCTGAACATCCGTCTCTTCTCCAATGTCGGACAAGATAACTCTCAGGATTCCCACAGCCTCTTCTTCAGCAACCTCTTTCAGTAAAGCCTCCTCTGGACTTTCATGACTGTCTGCCTATTCTCCTTGTTCAGGCAGTGCCACATACGTCCATTCCGGTGACTTGTACCTCTGGTTTGGTTTCCTTATTCTTTTAGTTCTCTCAGGTATCTTTGTTTCTTCTTCTTTAGTGGGATTTTGACTTGACACTTCGTTCACTTGTTCAGCTTTCGAAGAGTTAACTCGTGTCAGTCTATACCTCAGTCTCTTTATCTTATTCGGCCAAAGATCTCCTTTAGCATTTCTCTTTTGTCTTCCTTCTTTATTGTTTCTTTCTCCAAGCCAAGTTCTCTTTCTCAGAACTCGTCCTCCATGTATCTCATTGTCACTTTCATCAGACTCTGTTTCAGTTGCCTCTTGTTCATCAACAGCTTTCTTTTCTCCAACAACTTCCTTTTCTCCAACAGTCTCTTTTTCCACCAATTGAGATTTCCCTACTTCTGTCCCTCCTCGGGTCTCCGACACGCAATCTTCTTGCTGTCTGCTTGTCCCTTCACCTGGCTTATTGTTGATGTTCCCTACACCTCCTCGGGGTTTTTCCGCAATCTGTCCCTCTCTGTCTTTGTCTGTCCCTTCTTCTTCAATATTTATCTCAGGTGGAACTTGTCCAATTTCCTCATTCGATTCAGGTGTCACTTCTGTTGGAATGTTCTTTTCTTTTCTTTCTTTCTTTTTGTATTGGTTACTGTTAGTTGGAACCTCAGGAACTTTTTCAGAATCTGAACTCGCCTCTGCGATTTGCACTGTTCTTTTCAGAACCTCTTCTGGTGGGATGAAAATTTCTCTTGACTCACTTTCCCCACTTTCAGGATTCTTTTTCCTTCTTACTGTCTCGCTGTCTGCATCATTACTGGAGTCTGATTCTTCAAAGTACTCTTTTCCAGTGCCGTCTCTTGGATTTGGAACTCTCAATGTGTGACTTGCATGTATCCAATTTTTCACTCCAGGACACTTCACAGTAGTTGTTGTGGTCAGAATGACTTGTCTTGGCCTTCCCCCCCTTGGAACCAGGCAATTCCTTCTTCGGTGGACCTTTATCCTTACCCAGTCCCCTGGGCTCAGATCATGGGCTGGTTTCTTTTCAAGTGTGGTGGCGTCTTCTCCAACCTGGTGAAACACAGAATGAACTGCGTCAGCCAGGCCTTTACAGTAATCCAAAATCATGTCATCAGTTATAGTCATCAGCTTGTTGACTGGTACAAAGGCATGTCTCATAGCACGTCCCATGATAATTTCATGTGGACTCAAACCTGTTGTTCTGTCTGGAGTAGACCTAATGGTCATCAGGACTAGAGGCAAGACATCGGGCCATTTCATTCCTGTGGCTAGACACATTTTGCCAATTCTGTTTTTGATGGTACCATTCATTTGTTCAACCACACTAGAAGCCTCTGGTCGGTAAGCACAATGTAGCTTCTGCTGTACACTCAATGCTTCACAGATTAGACCCATGATTTCATTATAAAAATGTCCTCCTCTGTCTGATTCAATAGTTACTGGGAACCCGTACCTTGGGATGAACTCTCTTAACAGTAATTTGGCCACTGTTATCCCATCGTTTCTTCTTGTTGGATATGGCTCCACCCACCTGGAGAACAAACAGACCACCACCAGGACATGCCTCAATCTGTTGACTTGGGGCATTTCAATGAAGTCTATCTGAATTCTTGTGAAGGGTCCTCCCTCTCTGCCTATTGTTCCTAGGCTCACCACTGTTTTCTTTCCAGGATTGAATTGCTGACATATCAGACATCTCTGACAGAGACTTTCTGCTATCAACCTGAACTTTGGACTATACCAGGTTTGCTTAAAGGCCCTTATCATAGCATCCCTTCCCAGATGTCCTTGGCCATGATACATCCTTGCCATTGTTGACAGCATGCTATTTGGCATGACTGGTCTTCCATCCCTATAGACCCACACATGATCTTTTTCCCTTGGTGCACATCCTGCTTTCACCCAATCTTTCATTTCCTCGTCTCCTGCCTCATCCTGTAACTGTTTCACTTCCTCCCATGTTCCCACCTCATTAGTAAACATTAAGGAACAAGAAGACATTTCTCTTTCTTTACTCCGATTAATGGAATGATTGTTTCTTGCACAGTATTGTGCTATGTCATTAGCAAATTTATTTCCCACGGTAACAAAATCATCACCTTGACCATGAGCAGCACATTTTACAACTGCTAGTTCTTTAGGCAGCTGTATCGCCTCTAGCAATTTTCCAACTACTTCAGCATTCTTTATGGGAGTTCCACTTGAGGTCAGGAAACCTCTTTGTAGCCATAGCTGGCCAAAATCATGGACAACTCCGAAGCCATACTGGCTGTCAGTCATCACAGTCACTCTCACATTTCTTCCTCTCTTGCAGGCTTTTGTTAGTACCACCAATTCTGCCACCTGAGCGGATTTAACTCCTTTCAAAGGTGATGCTTCCACAACTCCTGAAACTGTACACACAGCATATGCAGCACTCAGTGTTCCTTCCTCCGTTCTCAAACAGGATCCATCCACAAACAACACATGATCACTCTCAGGCAGTGGCAAATCTCTTATGTCTGGCCTTGGTTTTGTACAGTAATCAAGCACATCCAGGCAGTCATGATCAACTTCATTTCTCACTCCCACACATTCAGCATCAGGTAACAGTGTCGCTGGATTCACATTCATACATCTCTCCAGGGTCACATTTGTTGCACCAAGAATGACTTTCTCATATTTAGTCAGCCGACTATGAGACATAAACTGTGTCCGGCTCCTTGTTAAAAGGTTTGCCACATCATGAGGTATAAATACCCGTACAGGATATCCCATTATGATTCCCTCACTTTGTTCCAGACTTCTACAGGTAGCAGCTACTGCTTTTAGGCAACCTGGTAAACCCACAGCTACTGGGTCAAGTGTTGATGAGAAGTAGGCAATTGGCCTTCTCAGACGTCCATGTTTCTGGATTAACACTGAAAGTGCACATCCATTTTTCTCACTACAGTACAGCTCAAATTCTTTTTCATAATCTGGCATTCCTAGTGCAGGAGCTTCACATAGTCTGTTCTTTAACTCTTTAAATGCAGCCATCTCTTCTGGGTTTAGTTCCAATGGGTCTTTTACCTCACCTTTGGTCAATTTAATCAATGGCTTGGCAATCAAGGAAAAGTTACTTATCCACTGACGACAGTAACCCACCATTTCCAGGAACATTCTCACTTCTCTTTGTGTCATTGGGGCTCTCATCCCTCTAATGATTTTAATCCTGTCAATGGTCACTTTTCTCAGACCTTTCTCAATGTTATGTCCCAGATACTGGACTTCTTTCTTGCAGAATTGCAATTTGGCTGGAGATACCTTTAATCCTCCATCTGCCAAGTGATTCAGTAAAGCAATGGTGTCTACTTCACAAGCTTCGCGTGTTTTTGATGCCACCAGCAGGTCATCAATATACTGGACCAAAACTGAATTTTCAGGCATTGTTTGACTTTCCAGAGATTTCTTCAGCAATTGATTAAATATTGAAGGGCTCTCTGTATACCCCTGTGGAATTCGGCACCATGCCAAAATCCGCTCTCCAAATCTAAAAGAAAATATTGGCTGGCTATCATGATGCAACGGGATTGAAAAGAAAGCATGACACAAATCAATTACAGTATACCATTCTGCAAAATGGGGAATCTGATACAAAATCACTGATGGATTTTGCACAATGGGACAACATGACACAACAATCTTGTTAATTTTTCTCAAATGCTGTACTATTCTGAACTTTCCATTAGGTTTCTTCAGTCCCATTATTGGTGAGTTACATGGGCTGCTCAATATTTCTCTTAACACCCCCTGCTGAAGGCGGCCGCCGGCCATCTTAGGCGGCCTCTGAGGGGACGGGAAGCAGCGGCCCACAGTGCAGGCGGAGCGGGCCGGAAGTGAGGCTGCATCGGCCGCGAGCGCCGGAAGTGCCGGCCTGGTCCTGCTGGAGAGTGGCGGCGGGGATCACCATCGGTGCGAAGCTTGGGGCTGAGGGGCCAGCAGTAGAGAGTGACCTAGAGGCGGTGGCTGCATAACGGAGCAGTGGCGACACGGCGAAAGGCTCTGGGCTGGTGTCGGCGACGGAGGACCTGGGCCTGGGGTGCCCGCAGCGAGACGCCACATGCTAGGTGGACCAACGCGGTGGGTGCAGTGACCCCTTGGTGGTAGCGGCTTGACTGCCCACAGGCAGCGGACGGGCGGTTCTGGCCCCTGGGTGGAGCGACGACCCCGACGCCCCTCGGAGGACGGGGGAGAGGGCCGGACGCGGCCCGGGGCTCAGCGGCTCTAGCGGCGACTGGTGGCCCCCCCGTTGAGGAGCCTGGTGAGCAGAAGGAGGGCGCTGGTCTCCCGGTGGACTGCAGACACGGTGGAGCGGGCCCCTGGGGCCGACGAGGGGGTGCGCTGCCCGCAGGTCTCGGGAGCAGCCCGGAGGCCGCCTGGGGAGAGCCGATCGGACGCACCGCCTGGTCGGGAGCATGGTCAAGCCACGACTCAAGCCGGGAGGGCAGTCGGTGGAGTCGGCGGGGGACCCTGCCGATGGTGGCAGGGGTGGCGCTGGCGCCGAATCTGCGGCGGGCCTACAGCAGCGACAGCTTGACCAGATCTTGCAGGCCATAGCGGACACAAAAACGGCGCTGCAGAATGATATCGCCCAGGTATCCTCGGACCTGGGGCTGCTCCGGGCGGATCACAGGAAGCTGGTGGACAGGGTCAAGACCACAGAGGACAGGATGGACCGGGTGGAGCCAGCGCAGAAGGTATTGGAGGATCAGACGGCGGATCTCCTACGGCGAGTGGTGACTTTGGAGAAGAGGGCCGAGGATGCTGAAGGACGCAACCGCCGCAATAACATTCGCGTAGTCGGGATACCGGAAAAGATCGAAGGGGGAGATATGATAACCTACCTGGAGACCTGGCTGCAGGAGGTGGTGGCGCCCGAGGGACTCACGCGGTTCTTTACTCTGGAGAGGGCGCATAGGGTACCGGCCCGCCCCCCGGACCCGGGCAGGCCGCCCCGGCCGGTGGTGGCCCGACTGCTGCATTACAAAGACCGGGACATTATCCTTCAGAGGGCCAGAACTTCGGGACCTTATCAGGTAGAGAACGCTCGGGTCTCTATTTACCCGGATTACCCCATGGAGGTGCAGCGCAGACGTACCTCATTCCTGGCGGTGAAGAAAGCACTGCGGGAAGAGGGGCTGCAATACTCTTTGTTGTTCCCGGCCCGTCTCCGAGTGGTGATGGATGGGGAAGCGGCCTTCTTCACTGACCCTGCAGCAGCCTGGAGTTGGTTGGAGTCGGCCAGGCCCCGAGCGACGGCGCATGATGCTGGAGAGGGGCCACGGGGTACTCCGACGAAGGCCCGTCGCACCAGACGCAACAGGGCAAGGACAGTGGGGGCCCGATCTCCGGGTGCGTCCCAGACGGCACTGGAGAGGCGAGCCGCGCTGAGGGCGGTCTCTGTGATCTCCGGGGCCACGGCCTCCCAGCACAGCGAGGATTCGGGCTCTGGGAAGGGCACGGAGGACTCCCAATCGGATGGCGCTGTCGACGAAGTGGAGGAGCTGCCAGATGTTACCCCGGGGACGGCAGATGGAATGTTGGACGCTTGAAGGTTTGGGGAGTGCTTGGGCCCTGAACTATGGGACTTGGGTTGGGAGGACTGGGTACGTGTGGAAAGGGACACTGCTTCGGGCTCACTGGGGCCTACGGAGGGCCGAATAGCGGGTGGCGCCCATGGCTGGACGGTCTGGAGATTCTGGGGGACCCCGGGGGTGGGGGTGGGGGTGGGGGAGCCTGCGGGGGATGGACTGCTGGGGGGGTGACATTGATGGAGTCTGGGCATGGATGCTTTGGGGAGGACCACTGTCCACCCGTCAGGCGTAGAGTCACCACCTCAACCTCACGGACATAGTGAGACTCTGGTGGCTACCAGAGTATTTGGTTTCTGTTTGGGGGAGTATTTGGATGGGTGACTGCGGTTTAGAGCCTGTTCTGGGGAGGGGTGGGGATTCGGGGAGTTGGGGTGTTTTAGGGAGTCAAGGGATTGTCAGTGTGCCTCGGAGGGGTAGGAAGGGATGGTTGATCCGACGATGGGATGGGGACCCCCCTTGAATTGAGAATTGTGACTTGGAATGTGAGAGGGCTCACCTCTATGGTGAAGAGACATAAAATCCATGCATATTTAGTGCGGAGAGGGGTCCAGGTAGCCTTCCTTCAGGAGACCCACTTAGATAAAGAGGAGGGGAAGGCATTGCAGCGGCGCTGGCGGGGCCAACTATACTACACCACCTTCTCGAGTTTTGCTCGGGGGGCTCTGATCTGGGTGAGAGCAGGTGTCCCTTTCCAACCCCTGATGACATTGGTGGACCCGGAGGGCAGGTTTGTAGCAGTGCAGGGGCGGCTGGATGGGAGGGACTTGAGCATGTGTAGCGTATATGCCCCTAATGTAGACCAGGCGGCGTTTTTCTCTAGGCTGTCAGGGCAGTTGGCGGCGTATTTGACGGGGCCGGTTGTGCTGGGAGGGGACTTTAATTCTGTCACGGATGTGGAGTTGGATAGATCCCACCCCCCCCTGGCACAGTCGGCGGTGCGTCGGGTGGCCACTGCTCGGAGTAGCTGGCAGGGCACCTGGGGTCTGGTGGATACCTGGCGTGCTCGTCACCCGCTGGACAGGGATTACTCATTCTACTCTGCCCCCCATGAGCTGTATGTCAGATTGGATGGTATATTGTGCTCCTCGGACGTCCAACCGCTGATGCGACATAGTGAGTATCTAGCGAAAACTCTCTCGGATCATAACCCCTGTCTGGGGGTGTTGCAGTGGTCCAGGCAGCGGCAAGCTATTCCCACATGGCGTCTTAACCCCCTGCTCCTGGAGGACCCGGTCTTCCGGGCTGAGGTTAGCGACTGCTTAACACAATATTTCGAGCGAAACTCGGGTACGACGGCAAGCCGGGCGACGGAATGGGACGCGCTCAAGGCGGTGGTCAGGGGGGTCTGCATCTCGTCCACGGCTGGGGTGAGGAAGTCGCTGCTGAAGGAGGTGGAGGGGGCGGAAGCCCTGCTGCGGGCGGCGGAACAGGCGCATCAGTCGGGGACCGGAGAGCTGGCTGCGGTCGCTGAGGCGCGCGAGGCGGTGGCGGTGCAGGTGGAGAGGCTCCGCTGCTTTGACCATAAAGGCTACCTAATGAGAGCGCACGCGGAGCGTGATAAGGTGGGATCCCTCTTGGCTTGGTTGGCGAACCCGGCGGCCCGGGGGGAACCGATACTGGCCCTGGCTGACGCGGGGGGCGCCCCGGTGTATTCCCAGAAGGGGATAAATCAGCAGTTCGCTGGTTATTATGCTGGGTTATACGACAGCACCATGGCGGGGGAGCCGGAGGGCCTAGTGGACTTCTTATTGGAGGCCCGCCTGCCTCGCCTAGACCCGGAGGTGGGGAAAGAACTTGGCGGTGCCATTTCGCTGGGTGAAATTCGGGCGGCGATTCGACATATGGCGCGCCGGAAAACCCCGGGGGCGGATGGGCTGCCTGTCGAGTTCTATGCGGCGTTTTCGGACCTGTTGGCCCCACAGCTGCAGGCCCTCTACAGCGAAGCTTGGCGACGTGGGCGTCTACCCGCCTCTGCTCGGGAGGCGATTGTGATCCCCTTATTAAAACCCGGAGGGAAGGCCGACGCGCACACGGCTTATCGGCCGCTCTCCATGTTGACGGTGGACTATAAGATATTGAGCAAGGTACTGGCGTCGCGCCTCCTGGGTCATATGGCCGCCTTAGTCCACCCGGATCAGGCGGGCTTCATTCCTCGACGGAGCACTGCCACTTCTGTGAGAAGGTTGCTGCGAGTGATGGAACTGGACCGGGAGGTCTTCCCGGATTCCTGTACGCTGTCGGTCGACATAGAAAAGGCCTTCGACAGTGTGGAATGGCCTTATTTGTACCGAGTGTTGCGGGAGTTCGGCTTGGGGGAGGACTTTGTGCGCTGGACCTCGTTACTTTATAGCGAGGCTACAGCCCGGGTGAAGACAGGGGTCACCGTATCGGCCTCATACCATGTCCGGAGGGGGACGAGACAGGGGTGTTCCCTCTCCCCCCTGCTGTTCGCGCTGGCCATTGAACCATTGGCGGCTCATGCCCGACGAGGGGGTGCGTATGTAGGGGTGGTGTTGCGGGAGGATACGCATTATATCTCCCTCTATGCGGACGATCTACTGATGTTCTTGGAGGACGCGGCGGGTGCACTGGAGGGAGCGGTGGCCTTATTGGAGGTGTTTGGTCGGCTGTCCGGGCTTAAGGTCAATTGGCGTAAAACCTGTTTGTTCCCGCTGTCGCGAGGGGGACAGCCCCCGCAGGCGTTAGGCCAAATCCGCTGGGAAGGCAGCTGTCTCCGTTATCTGGGGGTTAACATCTATCATACCCAGGCTGATTTGCTGGACGGTAATGTGGGTAGGGCGCTTCGGGGCCTAAGGGGTAGTATGGGATTTTGGAAAACGCTCCCGCTCTCGTGTGCTGGGAGGGTGGCGCTGCTGAAAATGGTGGCGCTGCCGCGGCTCCTTTACTATTTTCGCACCCTTCCAATATGGATCCCAGCGTCATTTTTTGCGGCACTGCGGGTACTCACCACGAGCTTCATTTGGGGTTCGGGGAGGCGTCGAGTGGCGCTGACCACCTTGCGGCGACCGCGGGCGGAGGGAGGCTTGGCGGCTCCGGACTTCGAATGGTATTATCTGGCGGCCCAGCTCCAGTGGCTCACACAGGCGGTGGCCAGGGAGTACAGGGGCCCGGACTGTCCCCAGGGCAGGCTAATCCCGCGCCACGTGCTGGCCTTTATAGTCCTTCACCAGAGGCTGGACCTCGCCCAGCTCACCATGGAGGAGCGTACCCTCCGGTTATGTTGGAATAGATGCCAGAGAAAGGCCGCCATAGTTCACCCCTATGCCCCTGAGATCCCCCTGGGGATGTGCACGGCGTTCCCGCATGGAGGAGACTGGTCGGGGTTGGCGGTCTGGGAGGAAATGGGGGTCCAGATGGTAGGGGATCTATTTCGAGAGGGAGCACTGCTGCCTTTCCAAGACTTGCAGGACTCTTATGGGCTTCCGCGGGGAGACTTCCTGCTCCATGCGGCCTTGGTGGCGAGCCTTCAGAGGCATTGGAATGTGGGGCTGTCGGAGCCCCCGACTGCCACGGGTTGCCAATATGTGGTGATGGCGGCGGGGACGACCAAGGCCATCACATGCCTTTATCGTAGGCTGTCAATGGAGAGCCTCCCCCCATTGGGCGCCTTGAGGGGAAAGTGGGAGGCGGACCTGGGGAAGGAGATCCCTGAATCCACATGGTCCACGCTGGTGCGGAGGGCATGGAAGGGGACGAGGAATGCCAGGTTCCAGCTTGTCCAGTTTTTTACGCTACACAGAGCGTACCTGACGCCGGCAAAGGTGTTACAATATTTCGGGGGAGCGCACTCTCAGTGTCCGCGGTGCGGGGCGGACGGAGCAGACTTTCGACACATGTTTTGGGCCTGTAGGCAGTTGGGGGACTACTGGGAAGCAGTGGTGGAGTGCCTGAACCAGGTTACGGATCGCTCCATTGGTCCGGAGATGGGCACCTGCTTGCTGCTTTGGTTCCCCCACACCCGTCGCACGAAGGTCACGAGCAAATTCTATGATTTAGGGCTGATATTGGCCAAGAGGGAATTGACGCTGCACTGGAAATCCCGGGGGGGACCCAGTTTCCTGCGCTGGAGATCAGCCCTGGAGCGCTGGGCGGGGGCTGAGGGCACGCTCCGGGTGCAACTGGCCCTCCGGCGAGATGACGAAAAAGCGCTAGCGACAGCCCGGGCGTGGGAAGCGTTGGTGGTAGAACTCCAGGGGCTGATGTCCGAGCCGGGGGAGGAAGGGAGCGGGCCTGATGAGGAAGTGGTAGTGGGGAGTGGGGAGTAGTGGAGGCGACTGGCGGGCCCTGACCGACTGCACTCTGGATAGGGTTGGGGGAAAGGTATTGTGGCTGTAGGGAGAGGTGGGGCTCCTGTATTGCATTGACTGAGGGGAGGGGAAGCATCAAGCGTGGGACCGGGGTAGCAGGAGGGGGCACACTGACAGAGGGTGGGGGGCGGGGGAGGAAGGGGCCGGGTGGGACAGCTGAGTGGGAATGCTGGTATATGTGGGGTATTTCCTGACTGGGCGGGGATTGAGAGCTGGTTGTTGTATTGCTGTGTATGAAAACAATAAAAACTGTTTCAACAAAAAAAAAAACACCCCCTGCTGAATCATTTTCTCAATTATGGGTGTTATTCCTTCAATTATTTCTGGTGTCAGTCGGTATTGCGGAATGTTTGAGTAAGCCACTCCCTCTTTTACAGTAATCTTTACTGGATCTACATTTCTCATCAGACCTACATCTTCTCCAGTAAAATCCCAAACTGCTGCTTTCACTGTCTGTTTCAATTCTGGGGGTAATGCATCTGGATTAAATATAGCATATGTTCCCAAAGCCTCACATTCCCTGTTATCCATGGTCATTCTGTATAGAACATCTTCATCTGGTGTTTCAAAGGTTATTCCATCTGGAGTACAGAAAATAGTGCAATTCATCTTGCACAGCAGGTCCCTGCCTAGCAAGTTCACAGGACTAGTGTCACACACCACAAATCGGTGCATTTCTGAGAATTTCCCTATTTTAACCCTTACTGGTTCAGTAAGTAGAGTTTTAATCTGTGTGTTGGACACACCAACTACTTGGATTGCTTCATCCGAGAGAGGAAGATTCTTTATATCAGCTGACCTGACAGTCGATCTCGTGGCTCCTGTGTCAACTAGAAAAGTAACACTTTCACCATTAATTTTCCCATCTACAAAAGGCCCTGCCTGGTCTATTTCTAGAGTTGCGCCAAGTACGCACTCCTCCTCCTCTCTTCGGCACCGTCAGAAGTCTCCCTCAGAGTCACTTCCCTCATTTTTCAGCCAGTATTGAGATACAGCACTTGCGCGTTTTGGCTTGATTACCTGCTCTTCATCGTAGAACCCCGACTCTTGGCTGTACTTCTGGGATCCTCTTCTCTGCGGCAAGGGTGGTTTTGGCACCTGATTCTGCTGCTTAGCAGCCTTCTGCTGTTGCTGATGCTGACCACACCCCTCACTCTGCACCTGTGAATTCAATGATTGATTGTCATCATTAGTAGACGGAGGATTCTTACACTCGGATTTCCAGTGCCCTAATTTTCCACAGTTGTGGCATGGGAATTTCTTCTTCGCTTCCTCTATATTTCCTTTCCCTATTCCTGGACCAAACCTGGGTTTATTTCCTGGGTTATTTGCTTGTTCAACCAACTGACCTTCCTGTCTTTCTGCCACTTTCACCTGTGCCCACATTGCCTTTTCTTTTAGTTTCCTCTGCTTTGCCTCAATCTCATCACTGAAGTATTTTGCATGTCTCAGGATCTCATCAATCTTCTTGCTCTGCCAGTCTACGGTATGCTGCCTAATCATTTCACTGATTTCAGGCCGCAAGCCATACACAAATCTATATACAAAATGGCTCAGGTCCTTGTCACTCAGATGTTCATCTCCACTGAACTGTTTGAAAGCTAATATTAGTCTTTCATAATATGCATGGACTGATTCTTTCAATTCTTGATGTGTTCGATCTATTTTAACCCAATCTGTTTCCTTGGGGGGTACCTTATTTTTCAAGAAGGCCATAACCTGTTCGTACTTTTTCATGACCTCCGGATCTGGAGCTCCTGTCTTTGGATCTCTTGGGTATTCCTTAGTGGGCCATTCGATGACTATTTTACATTCTGCCCACAGGTCTGCTGGTACAATTATATCAAACAGACTATTCAGGTCAATCCACAGTACTTTTGACAACTTCATAAATCTGTCGACCTGTCTATACCACTCGACGGGCTTCTCCCTTAGTCGAGGGAAATCATTTGTAAATGACAAAATATCCTGTCTGGTCCATGGGACATGTACATACCCACCTCCTGGAATCTCCCTCATAGGATAGGCTGTCACTGTTTTCTCCTTTTATTTCAGAGGGAATGTCGAGTAAGTTCTATCTGTCCCATCCTCTCGCTTTCTGTACCATCTGTCTTTCCATCTCTCCACGTCTCCCCATTTTCTCGCAAAGCAACCATCTCCTTAATCTGTCCTGTCCGGCCTGCATTGTTCAGATTCTCAATGTCTTTATCTGTGAAATCCACTCGGTAAGGCTTTTGTAAAGCTTTTACCTTGTCCATGTCGATCCCCATTTCACTGGCTATTCCTTTCAACCTGTCATGTATATTCTTTGCTCTCCATGTGATGCTCTTGCACAGGAAGAGAATCTCCCCTTCCTGATAATTTTTCAGCGTTTCTGTAGGGATTGTTCCTACAATCATCTCCTCCATTTCCATACGTAGCCTGGCTACATCAATTCCCTGGGATTATTTTTCTTTCCCCTGCAAAGCCTTCAGCCAATCATTCAAATCCTCAGCAGTTATTCCCACAAATTTTTCTGCACCCCCTGGTTCTGACACTCTTTGTGGCTCTAGGATTGATCCCCTGTTCCCTTCCACACATCCAGAGTTCAAACTTGAGTTAGTCTGCACACTCAATTCTCCTCCACATATGGTATGTCTCCACTGATTTTCTCCCGTTCTCCACTGTGTCTCTTCTGCTCTCATTACTGCCTGTTCCGGAGGCACAATCAATCTGTTACCCACATATGGAACTGTCAAACCATTTTCGCCCGTCCTCTGCTTGTCAAAAATCGGCATAACCGGACCTATTGTCACAGGCACCGTGACTGCTTCAAGATTCTTAGTCAGTTCCCTGATTTTCTCTGTCAATTCAAAAGTAGTTCTTGCTAGTTCTCTGGTCTTTTCATCCTCAATTTCATTCTCCCTTTCATTCTCTCTTTCTCTCTCTCTTTCTCTCTCTCTTTCTCTTTCTCTCTCTCTTTCTCTCTCTCTTTCCCTCTCTCTTTCTCTTTCCGCCAGAGAACAACCGCTCTTCAACCCAGGGGTGGTACCCTCTGTCTTAATAATCCTCAGGGTGTCTCTCATTGGGGTCACTGCTGTTCCTACCTCTGGTTCTCGTCTATACAGGGGTGGTCTTTTATAGAGCATGTCCTCTAGGACATCCTCATCAGACTCATTCGCCCCATATCTCCTTGTTTCTACATTATGTTCTTTCTCTGTACCCTTTCTCCCTTCTGTCTCCCCTGCTGTTCTCATAGGATATAATCCCTCAGTCATACTAGCATCTCGCCATCGTCGCATCCGGTCGTGATGGGTTTCGCGATCATACTTTCGCCCGAATATATAGCGGTAACTCCCTCCACCCCTCTGCTTTTCTCGCTCATGCATTTCATCTTCCCATTCAGTTAATGCCTCAAATTGCGTCGGCCTAGGCCGAGGCTCTAGACACATCATCCGCTCCCGTAAATTTCTCAGTATGGCCAGATTAAATGAGCCATGTTCCGGGAAAGCTAAAACGCCATCCTCTTTTGTATACTTCACCCAGTTATCTAACCAAATACAGGTATGATACCCATACTTTGCAACCATGAAGGATGCGGGGGTTCTTATCGGAGGAAGTAACTGTCCTTCCCTAGTCACAATATCTTTATCCTTGTCAAACCAGTTCTTTACTTTACTAAGCAAGGATTTATTTTTCTTTTCCTCAGCGTGGTAGTACATTTCTTATTTTTCCACAACCCTTTTTTGTCTTTCTACAACTGTACGATCTCCTACCCAATTGCAGCGCGACTTACACCAACGCACCAATCTTGGAGCGTCTACATCACCAATTCAGTCAACGAATCCCAGCGTGACTCACACCAACGCACCAATCCTGGAGCGTCTACGTCACCCTGTATGTCTTCCAATCTTTGCGCGGCGTACACTAGCACACCAATCACCGTACTTCCACCGTTCCAACCCACTGTCCAATCACAGCGCGGTCTCCCTGACGTCAGCAGTCGCTGCAGCAGCTTCTGCTCCTGTCTCCTGTCTCTCTCGTCTACCCCTCCTTTACAAGACTACTCGGTAGACTTTGTTTCAACTTCTACGAGTCTGTTAGTTACAACATGCAAACATCTCCATTGTCTGCTTCGCTAGCCACAGAACAGCAAAAGACCTTTCCCACGAGAATTCTGCCTTTCCCGAGAGCAGCGCTTACCTCTGCCCTACTACAGAATCGTTACTTCCGTTGATAAAGTAGCACATCCCTCTACTCTACCCTTCTAACAAGCACCAATTAACTGTTTTCTCCGGAATGCTCCTAAGAGTTTCACAATTAACCAGAATGCCTTCTCATTCACGCACTTTCACACCAGAAAATGTAGTACATTCGCACAGAATTCTGTCTTTCCCGAGAACAGCGAACAGTCTGTCCTACTACAGAATTATATCACACGTTAACAAAGCAGCGCTTACCTCTGCTCTGTCCTTCTACCAAGCTCAGTAAATACCTATTACCTTTCTAGTGATAAGCTTTAATGGAATGCCATACGGATCCCTGAGACCTAAGACCAGAATTTCACAGATAACCTTCGCTATCATATACACTTCTCTCACACAGAAAATACATTTCTAATGGTAACACACGGCGATGCTACCTCATCGAACCCAGACAATGCGACGCGCAACTTCAATTGTCACACGTTTTCCCCTGTCTGCATACAGGGCCAACAATCCCGCCTTTTTCCGAAAGCAGCACTCCCTCTGCCCTACTACAGAACTGTCACCGACTTCCTAAGTCCCAGAAGCCGTACACACTACACAAAACTCAATACGACTTCAACATACAGTGTTAGTACAAACATCAATATCAATCAATAATCAACAAGCCTATATACACGCAAAGTCGCCAGATCAAGACAATAGTTAACCATCATTCTGCTACCAAGAAACTGGTGCAGATCGGAGCTTCCGAATCTCCTCTACTTCCATGGACGGAGTGATCTCACAGTCACACACGCACACACACATCACACGCTGGTGGGGCCCATTACACCAACATTCATCCTACCACTCTATCCGTGCCCTGTATAAGGAGAAACACTTTCAATACCTAACCAATCTGCATGTACCCTGAGGTCAATGGCATCTACTAGTTGCTATAGATCTGGCGAAAACATTTCAAATAATATGCAAATAAATTCAATAAACATGACAATAAAATAACCACCCGACACAGAGATTCAAACAGAATATTTGTTTATCTAAAATTGCATGAAAAGCCAATTAAATGCAAATTCATTTCTCTCATATTTACCTATTCTGGCTAAAAGTCAGATCCTAAGTCAGAACCGGTCCTCAGTAATTCAATCAGAGTTTCTAGCCGTCATGTAGAGTCACCGTCCTCTCCGTCAGCATCGGGACCTCGGATCATCAGTTCAGGAAGAAGTGGCGCTAGACCTCTCTAGTCTACTAATATTTATACTAAAATTACATTCTGAAATGTTACAATCATTGTTCAAAACGGATGAATGGCGGAAATAAAGTCATCTTGGTACATTTGAGATACTGTGCGAGATTTTCTCACACTTAGATTGTTCCAAATAATAAATAGGAAAATAAGGGGTCCATAACTAATTTGTTACTTCTACAGATGTCTCTTTTGGATAATTTGTATCCCAGTCGTGGGATCATTTCAAGTTCATAAGTTTAGTATTCGGTTTTGCAACAAATATCATGTTCAGGGGCTCTTGGCATCCGTCCTGGGTTTGTCATCATGATCATGGCTTTTCAGTTTGTTGAGAGGGCAAGGTCACAGGCAGCGCAAAGCCTCCTTGCAAAATTTTCCATCAACTCGAACGCAGGCTGCGGGTGGTAGCCATTTTCTGGTAGGCCACATTGGCCAACTTAAGTGAAATAAGACATAAAACAGAATTACTGCACGGAAATGATTATACAGTGTTATTCCCCTGCTAATACCCTTATGTGTATGTATTTATCTAGCCATTTGCGACATCAAAAGCCATTAATGCATATTAATTATAAGCGCAAAACACAATAACATCATATAAGCAACACCTATTTCGTCAATTTGCTCACCAACTTAGTTCACTTATTAATTTAGCCATGCAATAGCGTTCCCACGTGTAATTCTTCTGTTAATAAGATTGATTAAACCATACTCGACAAACTTTTAGAAGTTACTAATTAATCAGTAGTACTTTTAATTATAACATGCGGGTATTCGGTTTTAAAGAAAAAACCCTGCTCCATCAATTGCACACACTTGCCAGTCCCTAAACCTTCCCTTAACTTCATGTTAGTCACCCCTATGGTAGGCCCAAGGGCAGGGTGCATTGTAAGCATAAGGTAGGACAAGCCCTGATGTGTGTGGCATGTCCTAATAGTGAATTACAGCCATTTTCGTGTTTCACTATTGTAAGGCTACCCTGTTCTCATAGGCCAGAATGGGCTGTTAAGATTGTTACATCCTCTGATCTTAACATGCCCAGGGAACATGGTAGAAGATCGAGTTTAGTATGCCTGAACTCAGAATAATAAGGTACATCTTTTCGTAAGGTTTATTTTAATATTCTGCGTTTGCAAATGCCACTTTTAGAAAGTTGGCCTTTGCTTGCCTAACCATTTCAGCCCGCCTCTGCAAGATGTGTATCTGCAGTCTGGCTTGTGTGAGTGACAGGGCTGGGGAAACCCAGATGGGCAGGGCTAGGTAGCCTGGTGGTGAATAGAAAGATTGACAGGTAGATGGGTGGGAGGAGTACACCTGGACTCTGAATAGGACTGTGCTCTGCCACCACAATGCCGGCTCCGCCCCCTATGGAGCGTCTGATGACTCTGCCCTGCACTCTGAAAGAACAAGCCTGCATCGCGTCAACAAAGTGCTCCAGAACTGGACTGAACTAGGCAAGGGCCCCCCTGGCCTGGGAGAACAAAAGAAATGTAGTATAAATGTAGGAGCCCTGCTCCTAAGAAATCAGATCCGCTTTGAACCAAGAAGAATCTCTGCCTGAGGAGGAGGCGCCAGGAAAGCTGTAAGGAGGAAGACTGTCCCTATCCTGGGGGACTGGCCTGCAGTGGTGACCTTGCTACCAAAGGGGAGAAGAGGAACCTTTTGCTAGAGACTTTGCTTTATTTTTACTTTCAAGAAACGTGTGCTTTTCAAAACGATCTCCAAGGGCTTGGAAGCGAACTTGCCCCCTGAACTGAGCCCCAGGACCATTGGGCTCAACCTGACCTTCACTCGCCCACCGCTGGACTGTGGTGTTCCTTCCCTTGCCGGAGCCATGACTCTCGTGCCCCCCCAGCCCCTCCTTGAGCCGTGACCGGACTGCTTAGCCGCCCCTGCCTTGGGAAGAGCCTCGCTCGATCTGAGCCGCTGTCCCTACGCCATGCTGGGCTGCCCCCGTCACCTCGCTCGCCGGAGGCTCGCTGCGCACCTTCACCCCTCCTGCTGGAATCGGCGTTGTGAGCATCTTCAAGCCTCGGATGGCCCGGACGTAGAAAGCTTGCCCGGCTGCCCCGCTTTGTTCACTTGACACCTGTAACACCCCGCTCTGGTTGTGAGCCTGAAGGACCAGGCCCCCCTCGTGAAGCGTGGAAGCCCCGGACGCCGCCTCGCCCTTCTGAAAGAGCTGTTGATTGTCCCGCAACCGCCTTCACGAAAAGAAACCAAGGTACTGTACTTACGAACTCGACCGCGAGCTCGCATCGGATCCAGGGTCCGCAACGTTCTGTTTTCCCTGCCGTCTGACGCGTGCCTCCCGGTTGCCGCTTCAGCACGCAGTGCGCTGAGGCCCACAGTTCACCTTGTTGCCCGCATAAGAGCTTTCTGTATAAAGAGAACTTTCCGTATTCATAGAGATCGTGCCCCCACCGTTTCACCGTTACTGGGTCTTGTACTAAATCTGCTGAAAATATATAAAAGCCTTATTTTTGTATACAACCTGATTGGTGTCCGTTTGTGGTGCATGCAAGGAATTTACTGTGTGTATAATTGCAAATGCTTAACCGTGTACGCCCTGTAGTTTAGCCTAGACTGCTCGCGCCACGCACCTAGAGGGTGAGCATGGGTTATTCTAAGGAGTCATCCTTCGCCCTGACTAGATGTAAGTGGTCCCTGCTTGTCGCTGGTACTTGCCTGCGCCAACCAGAGCCCCCTCATTTCTAACAACGACTGTGTCGATATGCTCCTTGTGAAAGAAGAGAATGCTGTCACTCACAGTGAAGCTAGCCGATAGACAGAGAGAGAGAGAGAGAGAGAGAGAGAGAGACAGAATTTTAATAGACACAAAAGGTCATGGCTAACACCAGACCTAATTAGGAGCCCAATTATTTAATAAAGTCTCAAAAGTGCCCCCATGTCCTTGCATTAAGTGAAGATATACGGCGTTTGTGAATTCACATGACTTTACAAAGGTAGGCCAAGACATAGTACTCCTAGAAAATATTTTTGAACTGCATTTTAGCGTGAGCAAATATGCAGGTGTAGATTTGCTCATGCGAAAATCTGTGTTTGCAAGTTTACTTTCCCTCCAACCACTTTCTTCCCCAACCCTAGAACAAATTTCATGTTTGCCATTGTCAGGAGTAAATTTCCAACCTTTCTCGGTATGAGAAAAGATTAGAGAAGAGTTGGTGAAAACCTTTAAAACATGCAAGTTATTAGGTTCGCACCGACTCAGAAGGGCATTCCAACCCTCAAACTGTTGCTTACCATTACCTTCAGCCCCAGTATGTAGAACTGCGGAAACTTGGCAACATAATGGAATTGCTAGTATTAAAACCGTACTACTATGGAAGGAGCCCTGGCCTAATCAGAGAGGCTGTTTCAGAGCTCTTGTATAAGGAGATTACTGCCATAATTTGTCGCTGCATTACATGGCACAAAAGAGACAAGTGGATTTTGTTACAGGACAAGTAGATTTATGAAGCTGCCTGCCCTATGGACAAGTAGATATTTTATTACATTCCACATCCCTGGACCTAGAGAAAGAAGAGGTCTGGCCTTGTCTTTGATAGTAAGATGGACGATAAGACTGAGGCGCTGAATTATAAGAAAGATGCTGTTGCTGTTGGTATGAACCCCTGTAGGTCGTAGTACTCCTTCCTCTGGCTCCACGGAAAGGAACCTTCCGATATTGTAGGGTTCCTAAGGATCTTGCTGTCTCCGTATCCTTTTTGATGTTTTGGAGGGCATCATCAATATGTTTACCAAATAATGCCACCCCATCAAACGGAAGGTCCAGGATCTTGTTCTGGACCTCCGGCCGGAGCCATGTTGCCCTCAGCCAGCCTTGGTGACGAAGAACAGCTGCGCCTGCAAGCGAACAGAAAGCCGTCGAGGCAATGTCCATTGCGCAGTCAATAATCTCAGCTGATGTGACCTCTCCCTCCTGCAAGATTTTCTTTGCTTCCACTTTGTTTTCCTGAGGCAGCTGGTCTACATATGGTGAGAGGTCACACCACATCTGATGATCATATCTGCCAAGTATTGCCAAAGCATTCGCCGCTCTAATCAAAAGACTTGCCCTCGAGGAAAATCTTTTCCCAGCATTATCTAGGCGTCTTCCTTCCTTATCCAGAGGAGCAGTAAGAGGCGCAGAAGGATTACGTGATTTTTTCTGAGCCGCCTGAGATATCACTGAATCCGGCTTCGGTTGACCTGTTAAGGATGCTAGACTGTCTTCAGGGGCCTTGTATTTTTTCTCCAGACGTGGCAAGACTGGAATGACAGTAGCCGGATTCTTCATTGCCTGAAGACCTTCATCCCAGACATGGCTGACAATAGGAATGGAACGGACCGTCTTCCTATAAGGTTCTTTGAAATCATAAAGAAAACATTCAGTTTGAACTGAAGGCATGGGAAGTTTAAATCTGCTTGAAGCTGTTTCCATCAATTTATGAAAGCCCCCAATGTCTGCCGGGGGAGAATCAGCTGTATCCGGTGTTGGAGAAGCTGGGTCCGGTGTAACATAATCATCCCACTCAGTACCCTGGTCCGGCCTGGTGATATCGCCCTGATCCTCATCCGAGGAATCAATCTGCAACTCTGGAACTACCGGGGGTATGACTGGACTGGATAATTGAGGCTGTGAAACCATCTGGGACAATGGTCTTGGCAAAGACACAGAGCGAGCTGGCGGAGCAGAAACAGTCTGCGTCAAAGGAAGTGAGGGAGGAGGTGGCTGGGAGAATCTCCTCCTATAGTCCTGCAACATGTCTTGAAGATCCGTCAAGAGGGAAGAAGGTACAGAAACCATCTCCTGTCTAGTGTCTTCCTGACGTTGAAAAGGGTGATGATATGAGTGCCCATGAAGGTATTTACCTTCAGAATCAGTGTCCTGGCACTTGACTAGAAGCTGTGAGGAGCTATTGGCATAGCCAAAAGAATCATTCTCACCCTCAGAATCGTCTTCCTCCTCCAGCAACAGCACGGAAGGCAGCGGGGTAACCCTTCTTGGAGAAGTTATGTCCGGCGTGATTCTGGTCAACGATATGGTGATTTTCTCCATCGACGAAGACATCGGCGGCGGTACTGTCGACGGTGGAGAAGAAAAAGAAATTGTTGTCGACGAGGTCGTTGACGGAACACCCACCGACGACGAGCAGATCGTCGACGATGTGATGGGCGTCGTCGACACTGTCGTCGACGAGACCGTCGACACTCCCGCTGTCGTCACCGTCGTTGTTGTTAAAGCTCTCGTCGACGTCATCGTCGTTGCAGCTATCGTCGTCGACACCTTCGCCGACACCTTCGTCGACGTTGAAGGAATTGTCATCGTCGTCGACGAGCCCGTCGACACCAGCGTCGACGGATAGAGACTTGAAGGCACCGTCGACGAGCCCGTCGATGGTGGCACTGTTTTAACTTGTACCTTTGAAACCTTCGTCGATGGAGTCTTTCGCAGCATCATCGACGACTGACTATTCTTGTTAAACTTCCCAGATGACGGAGAAGAAGGCTTTTTAAAAGGTTTATCAGACTTTGCCACTGCTCCTGCTGAAGGTTGTCCTTCCCTCTCCTTTGCACCATGGTGAGGAGATTCGCAGGACTCCGGCTCTCAGACTCACGGGGGTCTTTTTTGAGGCCTTTGCGTGACGGTCTGTAGATGGTGAAGGGGAAACCCTACCCCTCTTCACTGACCTTCTGGACGAAGTGGCAGATGACGAATCTTTGCTGTCGCTTGACAGTGTTTCCTTTCTCGACCTCAGCTTGTGGAGCCAGATGAGAAGGCGACCCTCACGGTCCCTGAGAGTCTTTGTGGAAAAGTTGCGGCAGATCTTGCCGTCCGGTGTCTTGTGGTCCGGATACAGGCAGTAGATGCAGTCTTTATGCCTGTCCTCCACATACAACCTTTTCTTGAGACAGGTGGAACAATCCTTAAACAGGGCCTTTTTCTCCTTGTCAGACATTTCAAAAGAAATATCAAACAATTCTGAAGAAAAAACTGCTGAAAAAACAGTAGAATAGAGTTGAAATGAACAGAGCTAAAAGGAGACTACCTAAGCACAACGTGTGTTAGAAAATCTGAGGCTCTGAGGTTCTCTCAGGGAGGTTCTGTGGGGTGAGGCTATTCTGATTGGTTGTTGCATTATTTTGGTCTCTTTTACAAAAAGAGGTGGATATGCTACAAAATGAGATGAGGCCTAGGCCTTTTCTTCTTTTTTGTACCTACTGCTATGTTATTTTAATTTTACTGAGACTCCCATTCCGACAACGGGGAATGATACAAGCTATGGGAATCTATGAAAGTTCCAATACTGGAGTAAGTGGTGTGTGTGTGTGCGTGTTTTTTTTGTTTTTTTCCATATTGCCTCTAAGATAAGCCGGATTGCTCTTGCCAAGCTACCAAGGGGATGAGCACTGGTTAATGCTGAGGGTGTAACTTGCTTACCCTGAATAGAGTGAGGGTCCCTACTTGGATAGGGTGCAAACCACAGTTTCATAATGAAGGATAAGAGTATGGAAATTAGGAGGATGAGGGTGTAAGATGAATAATGAAAAGAGCAAGGAGAGAACATAGGGATAGAATAATGAGGATATCTACAAGCATACATGATGAGGAAGCTGGCAATATATGTTTAGACGCAAACCGTAAAGGGAGACTATTTGAAAGAGGATATGGAGTGCTAGTCAAAAAGAAACAGGTTTTTTCATGAATGTCAGTGTTGAAACTGTAGCAAGGGAAAAGAGAGAGTGATAGTGACAATGAGTTTCAGATTATGGTAATCATCCAGAGTCATGGCACAAAGATATTTGGACTCGTAAGATTTTCAGTGTTTTTCTTTTATTGAGGAGTGCCAGTGTGTATAGTTTTTGGAGTACTGCAAACCATTTTGTAACTAGATCTGGCTTCATGAGGCCCACTGGAGCATTTGGAGAATTAAACCTTTCAACTCCCAGAGACCAAGTGCACCACTACACGTCTCAATTGAAATATGGCACTCTACTTCGTTCCATTTATATGGCATTTGGGAATTAATATTTTGGTCTGGGTAATCATAAGAGATTTATTGTCACTGATCTCCAGCTACAAACAAGAATCTATCTAGGACTGAACAAGGATGTTGGTAAAAGGAGGGGGAGATTTACAGAGAAACCCAGTTTTAGATGGTCTAGGGTCTGATTTAGAGTTTGATGGATGGGATACGCTGATACATGACAGATTCTGTCTGCTGTATCACAAGTGCATTACATTCTATGACACTTGTAATACTGCAGATGGGATATCCGTCACGTTTGTGACAGAGTATCCCATCTGTCAAATTCTAAATCAGGCCGAAGGTTTGGATGGAATTACATCTGACCTTGAATGGTTTCAAGGGTTTAAGCAAAATATGCAATGTGACTAGGTGTTTCACAGTCTTGGGCTCATTTTGCTTTTGGTGGCAAGCCATAGCCCCCTGGAGCCTTTTCCTCAGGCCTGTTGGCCTCTGAGGTGGCAAACTTTGCAGGGAGCCGGTTCCACTGGCTCCCTGCACCAGCCTTTCTCTTTTTCTTTTCCTCTGGTGCTTCTCTCCTCCTGTGTGGGTGCAGAAGTCCAGTTCTTCCCTCAACTGGTCCTTTGAGGGTATAAGGGATCCAGCTTCCCTGGTCCTGGAGAGAGACCCAATATTCCAGTGGTCAACTTATGATATAGTTAAGTGTCATCAGGATATTGTTTATGCAGGATGCATTCACTTTTGAGACAGTCAGAGAGGAGCTCTATGTAAAGGCTGACCTGTGTAGAAGTCAAGAAGGGTCTTTACTTACTCTTTGAGAGATTCTGAAGGACTGGAGGAGTTCCTAAATTTGAGGCATCAATACCCTTATGTTCTTTGAAAGTTCTGATGAGTATAATGTGGTTGATCATATAAATTCAATTCAATACTAACAGGAGAATAAGGACAAATGAATTTCCAGAGCTAAGAATACATAGGTCATCATTAACAACAGGTGTTTATTAGGGAAAGTGATCTTATTAGTTTTTTGTTGCAGATCACTTTGGCCAACTAATGGTGTGACCGTACAGTACATAAAGCAGGGTAGCACACATTTTGTTGATGGGTGGGGGTGGGTATTGAGCCTTTGACCCTCATGCTTTCTTATGTAAGAGCACCACCTACGTGCTGATAATAAAACATATATTTTGAAGCCTTTTCCTAGGATCAGAATGTAAGAGAAAAAGACAGTGAGAATGTTTACCACCCTTAAACAGCCACATGTTTTGACTTCTTGTGAAGTTAAAAGTTACTGGTGGTGCACTAGTGATGCCCTCGTTTATGCCCCTAGACACTTTATCTACTGCACCATGGTTTTTAGAGGCATTACCTGTCAAATATGTAAACATATAATGAAAATAAAATTATGGTTCACCTTAACCTTTTGATGAAAATGCGTCAGACATGCTCCCTCATGGAGAAATTCATGCGGATAACTCACATTAGAAGTTAAAGTGAGTACCTGGAGAGACTGAGCAAAATCATACAGCCACCTAAAAAACATGACAAAAAAGTGATTGTAGAATCTCAGGGAAGAAAGCTCCACAGGGAGGCCTTTGAACCCCTATGCTGAGGCTCTGATTTGGTGCAGTACCCAAGAGAAGTACCCTCGCTCAGGTTCAGCCTTTGCTCTGCTTAGGGGTGGTATGTGACTAGGGCTGAATTATATGTATTTCATACGTTATTTGGGTATATTGTGGGAATTCTGTGTTTGTTGCACAGTGGGATACTTGGGTCCGCAGTGTGTTCTTCTTGTCGTCTTTACTACAAATTACAGCATTACTCTTACCCCATGTGATCTGGACCTTGCCAAATCCCTCACCCACTTAACATCATGCTCTCTTCTCTCATGGTGCACAATCATTGGTCAGTTGCACCTCCCTTTCCTACCCTGAATTCTGTTGGCCTGTCCTTCCAGGGCATCCAGCCCAGGTTCCAGATAAAGAGCAGAGAGGTTAATGGTGTATCCCTGTTTGGACCGTTCAGCGTCTGACAACAGTCTAAAGCCAGAACCCTGTTCTTTTTCTCTGACCTTTATCCTATTCCCCCACCTCTCTTTCATGCTTAAAACAAACATCTTCCTGCTAAAGGAGTTGTTTACCTGGCCACAATGTTGCTGAGCTTGCATCTAACGTTTTGTTGGCTAAGTGCTAAGTATTCCTCATTGGTTTGTATTTAAAACCTACTGGTGGTTTAACCGTGCCTCCAGGGGATATACTTCGATCACTCCACAGTGGATTCCATTAAATACTTCCAGATGGCAGTGCCTCCATGGGTTGGGCTTCTTTTGCTCTTGGTGTAGTATTTACTGGTATAGCATTTCCTGGGGGGGATTCAATATAATATTTCCTGAGTAGATTCCACATACTATTCAATGGCTGCTAAATAGTGCCTCTAGGGGTTGGGCTTCTGTCCCTCCTGGGTGAGCACCCACCAACGTCTGAATTGGTAGGAACTCCTCCTCTGCAACCTCTGGAAGACACTCCTGTTGGGATGGGTGCAGGCTCAACAATGACAATATCAGTAAATGAAATGTGAATACATGCCATAGCTTGTGCCCGCACAATACCCATCAATGCAATTTCAATGTATACCATAACTTGTGCCCGCATAGCAGCGCCGACATCAGCAATCATGATGACAATGTTTTAATAATCCATGCTCATTCGATAATATTGTTGTTGCTAATAAGACCAATGTCAATCTACATTCAGGCCAGAGCAAATATAACCTTGTTAAAATCAGTACCACTGTAAACGTAAGGTTGATAATGTCGGTAAAAATGATACCAGTGGCTGCCATATTAATTTTAGGAGTTCAGATGAACTAACATCATTGCTATCGGATTCACCCAAGGTGACCTCTTCATCAACCCTGAGTCAGAGATACGTGGTCAGGCAGGTCCTGTGCCCATGCCCACACTTATTGAGTAACAAGTCACAGGTGGCAACCCCACAAATCACAGGCAAACATGCACCCAGGGAAAACCCTGTTTGATTTCACAGATTGATAGTTGCATGACAAATAGGTCCAAGATAATTGGCCTAATAAAACCAATTTGGCGAAAGGCTCACGTTCCCCAGAAATACCACAAGCTAGATACCACATGTAGATAGGACACCACATGCACACCACACATAGTGATCACGCGCTCCTCACACCGGACACATGGACACATACACACTGGCCCACATTAAGCTCTTCCCAAGGTCGAGAGCCACCTGTGTCCTTATCAGATGTGCATGTTATTGATTTATGACTAAGACGCTCTTTTGAAATATAGAGAACATTTTATTGTACCTCGTGAACTGTATAAATTGGCGCCCAAAACTTATTCTGTCCAGGCACTCCCGGCCAAAAGCATTTAAATAAACCAGCTTGTTCCTGTTTTACCAAACAACTCTTGTCTTTTCATTTATTTAAGGTGAATTCATACCTGAGCAACATTTTGGTGAGCCAGCCAGGATATATTTGTCAATCGACCGTGACTGCTGTTGAAAGAAGGACCTCAGCCCGAACTGATTCATCTGTGCAAAAAAGATCGCCCCATCTTGTGGCATATGGCAAACTAGCACAAGCGCGTAGATCACTTTTGTTTTTTCTCCTAGTCAGCATGCTAGAAGAAGCCAAGAGTAGCTACCTTACTTTGGGCATGGAGAACAAAGTACGCCTCGTTCCTGGGTGTGAGCAAGGGATAGCCTGGCTTTGAGCTTGCCACAGGGTCCACCTCATCCCCGGGTGTTAGCAAGGGATAGCTTGGACCACTGGGATTGGTGGCAAGTCGGTTAGCATATTTCAAACTTGAATATTTAGTTACAAAGGTACTTAAGGCTGTCGATTCCAATACTGATAGCACCTGAAAGAAGTGAGAGGTGTTCCCTTTTTTCTTGCTGATTGGATCACTGGGCATTATGCCGTGATACACACAATCCCTTGGTGTTGTATAGGGTCTAATTCGGCAATTAGGGAAACATTTCGAACCTGGGTGAATCAGGAATAGCTTGTGTCTGGCCACAGAGGGCCAATAGGTAACAGGTTGTACCTTTTTTCTCTGTTTAAATTGTTGTTAAAATTTTGTCTGCCTAGCTGATAGTGACAGACTATCCGGCTCACCTAGCACCCCATATTACACAGAGCATCCCCACTCCACGGGCACAGGGAGAGGATCCAGTTTTTCGGACAAAATAACACATTTTTCTGTCAACCTTTTTAGTCTCTAGTAGATTTTTTTCTCCCTTTTTTACATTTATTAATTTTGTGGTGCTGTATTTTGAAAATCATGCTGCATGTTTAAATGTCTTGTTAATGAGTCTTTGCTTTTAAGTGATAATAACCGTCTTTTTCAACACAGAAGTTCATGATTGCTAGTTTTCAGCTGCAATACAATCCGTACTGCCCTAAACTAACAATTGCACATTATTGTTTTTATGTTAACCAATTTGTTGCTGATGCATTAGTTTGTTTTTGAGCTTGTAACCAGTAGATTGAGTTTTTGGTACCACCCCTGTGTACACAGTTCCCCCAAATAAGAGTAGAAAGGGTAGCTAATTAAAACAAAATCTCCAGATAATCAATATTTTGCAACCCTTTAAAACAAACAAGCTTGTCACTCCCTCATGGAGAACTCCATTAGACCACATGAAAACAAGGTTTCCCACCCAGGCTAAGAAACTAGAAAAGCACTGCCGCGAGTGGCACTCCCATAACCAAGACACACGCAAGCCCCTGGCCTGAAAGGGGCACATTCAACACCAATACCGTAGAACACACAATGACTTGTGTTCAGACCAGGTATACAGGACGTAAGAAGGCTAAGCGAGAGGCTCTACTCGAGTAATTGGCCGTCTTCGAGGTGGCCTCAGCCCACAAAACAATCCCAGAGCCCATGAGAAAGGCATACACCGGCAGGGATGTGCTCTCACTAATGCCAGCCATCCCAGTTGTGGCTGTGCTAGGTTACACCAATCCACCGGTCGAGGAAGCTGTTGGACCCCCCACGGGGCAGCAAGCTGCTGGGTGGGGAAGAGGGTTTCGGGTCCTGCCAGCCTGGATTAAATTAGATAGTGTAGTAGCGCTAGACAATAAACCTTGGCAAGAAATACAAGCCCACATAATACACTATTACCGGAAGAGACAGGAAAAGGACAGGGAAAAGCAGGAGCAGTCACAGAGATGCCACAATACTAGTCCAACATAAGTTGAAATGGACTTCCCTTGAGGGGCCCAAGCTAGCCGCAAGCATCCAGATAGCCCCCCGTCTCAAGCAGAGCTTCATTCATGGCCCCCAGAGGGCATCTGCCCAGTCCTAATGGTCAAGGCCAAGGAGACTGGGCCCACACCGGCCCCATAAAATTAACTGGGGTGGCAAAGTGAGCTTAAGAATGATGATGGATTCCACCCAGATCTGTGACTGGGGGTGAGTGTCTGAAAAGTTTCAGCATTCCGTCCATCATCTCCTTGTGTTTGCTTTGGGCCACAGGGCCAACCGATGACACCTAACATTATACCATGATAAAAATGGAATGGTACAGGGACAGCCGCACAGCGCATCCACCCTCAGAACCAAGCACCGGACAACATGCACACATCACGCAATAAGTCCAAAGGAAACACACGGCAATCATTGCAACAAGCAGGGAATACAGTCCAGCAGGGGCCGGACCCACAGTCACGGCAAGGTGGGGTGATTGTCTGGGTCAGCAATGCCCTAATACAATCCCAGAATTCAAATGCTCCATAGTCCAAAATTATTACAGAGACAATTTACCCCTTCATATCACTCCCTGTCAAGAAGGGGATGACTGACCACGCCCCCGGGGGAAGGACAGTCTGACGAGGGTGCAGGGTGGCCCCCATTGGTGTATTGAAACAGGCAACCAGACCCCTTCGCCCAAAGGGCTGGGACACACACTAGATTAAAAGGACCCCATTCTCCAACGTTTTTCTGGGCCTCCTCCTAATGGAGGCCCTCCTATAGTTCCAAAACAAGGCTAGTGGCAGAAGCCAGCCTTTCCCGTACATTTGGGGTAGGAGGTTTAAAAAAGAACTCAGCTCATGGGTCCCAATCCATTGAAAACTCCCACCAAATTAGTTTACGCCACCTCCACCTGAAGTCCCAGTGGGACCCTTGACTCTTGCCAAGAAAGACTGCAAGCAAGCATAGTCCCAGCCCTTTTTAATACTGCAGATCCCCAACAATGGGTCCACACATGACCTTCCATCCACCTCCAGTATCCTCTGTTAGAAATGGCAGCACCCAAGAATAGGGAACAGCGACCCAGGACCCACAAAAAAAGCCCAAAGGTTCTCGACCCTTCTAGAAGAAGGTCAGGACCCGCAAATTCAGCCTAATTAGAGAACCCTTGTTCCACACACGTGCAAAAACCCAAGGAGGGTGCATGTGTCTAAGGAAACGTATCCCTAAAAGTTAGACATCCATCTCTCCTCATGATCGCACGCAACCCAGATAGCTCATCACCTGTTAACAACATTGCGTTCTAAATACAACAGCCTGCAGAGAAAGTACTGTCCCCACTGTAGCAAGGAGAGGGGGGAGAAACCTCATGATATAAATCCCATTAAAATGAGCTTAAACATCCCCAAATCATCCCAATATTACAAATCGCATTGAAATTAACTTCAAAATGTCCAAATAATCCCCAAAATTCGATACACATTGTAATTGGTTTCAAAATCCCCAGCCTTCCCCCAAATTCTAATGCTCACTGAACACCAATACCAATTAAAAAGTCTATCGCCCCGTCCAATCCCCATAGGAAAATTTGCACCCCAGTAAAACAGTGTAGCCCCAGCAAAACCTTATAGCAGGATCCTTTTACAGATGAAATAGTAATGTTCCAATAAATTGCTTTCCAAATGTAATTTCCCCAGTTAACCTACAACCCACAGCTCTTGTCCTATAGATCAGCGATCGAACTGTAATTGCACCAACATTGCCATAACCTCCCATTCCTTTAATTCGGACTCTCAAAAGACTTTAAAAAGACTAGTTACTCAAGTACTACAGAATTTAATTGACTTTGAGACTTTGGGGCCTATGCATCAACAATGCCATTTGCGATTCCTTATTAGCGAAAAATAAGGAATCGCTAATAAGGAATAGCAAAAGGCTATGCATGTAGGAATCGCTATTCAAATAGCGATTCCTTAATATTCCTTATTACCGAATCGGTAATACCGAATCGGTAATAAGGAATACCTACCCATTCATTCCTATGGGCTTGGAGGCCCATAGGAATGAATGTAAAGCCAGTCTGTATTAGCGATTCGGTATTACCGAATCGCTAATAGCGGGAGCACTTTCAAGGGTGCCAGGGTGTCAAAAGGACACCCTGTTGCACCCCTGAAAATGATATGTGCACATATGTTGCACACACACATGCTCTAAGGGCATGTGTGTGCGCAACATGAAACTTTGAAAAATGCACAAAAGTGCATTTTTCAAAGTTTTTGCAAATTACCATGCAGTTCATCTTCATGGTAATTTGCTCCCCCTATTAGCGAAATCGCTAATTTTTTAACTTTGATGCATTGCATTTAAGGAATCTCACTTTGGGATTCCTTAAATGCAATCGCTATTTAAGGAATCGGTATTTAAGGAATCCCTATTTAAAGAATCGCTATTTAAGGATTCCTTAAATAGCGATTTCTGCTTTTGGGTTGATGCATTGGGATTGGGTATTTTTTACTTAATACCGGGAGCTATTACCGAATCGGTATTTTACCGACTGGATTTTGGGTTGATGCATGAGGCTGTTTGTTTTTAAGAGACCTTCATTGTGCACTGCACCAAGAAGAAAACACCCATGGGCGCCCAGACAACCCAGCTGCGGTCCGTTCAGGTAACAGCAGTGGGTCGGTGGGGCCGTGTAAGGGGGGGATTCCGAGGGACGATGCAGAGGGAAAATTAAATAAATAAATAATTTTCCCTCAGCATCGTCCCTCGGAATCCCCCCTTACACGGCCCCACCACCGTTACCTGCAGGGACCGCGGCTGCAACAACCATCAAACACCAAAGCACAGACAACAGCCACCTGACACCGGACTACAGACAACGCACAAAAGACTGACAGGACAACTGACTTCTCTCTTGAAGATGATCTTACGCTCTACAATTACTCCCTAAGTTACGTTCTCTTATTTTTTTGTACACACTCTCCTTAGCTGGGGTGCTTTCGAGCCCCTCTGGAACCAAAAATTGACATGATTTTGTAAACTCTATATTCTTTCAATGCATACGCAGAGACCTCTCTCACGTCACATACACCGAACCAAATGCTAGCATTCCTCACGCACTACACAGCACACTCTTACACAACTCCTGGTACCAACGTATGTCCAAGGTAGGCACACAAACTACGAACAAATCTTGTTACATCTGTTCATTGATAACTCACGTCGCAGGAGCAAACAGACTTTATTAAGCACAGGTGATAGCCCCTGAAAGAGCAAAATGCCTTGTCCATCTGTACCTCTGTAGGATCAAGGCAAAAATCCAACCAAATAGAGTAGAACCCCGTAGAACATTAGTAACCATCACCCTGTGTGAGACCAACCCACTGCACTAGATCTCTTCAATGAGCCGAGTGACATCCAATCCGAGGTAGACAGGATGCGCAGAAAGGGCACCATACTGGAGGACACTGTTTGACCCCGGGACTTTGTAGAGAAAAGGTACTTGGAGGTGGCACGACCACCACACCAGTGCACAAACACGTCTGCCTCCATCAGCGGTCCCAGGGCGCCCCTTAACATCTTTGGGACTCTGGACATGGAATTCCAGTGCAGGGCCTCTCATCTTAATCACCTGGTGGGAAAGGAGTCCCATCGGAGGGGGTCCAATGCCAGCATAGATGTCATGACCCGCCAGAGAGGGCGCAAGAGAGCTGCGCGATAGAGGAAGAAACGAGAGAAACTACAACTCCCATAAGGCAGTGGGAGAACACATGCGGCATAAGCCCTGCCCCCAGGTTGCACCGCGCTTGTCACTCTCGTAACAGCCTAGTTCCCAGAGGTTACGAGCTGTTCCAGTCCTTGCCTATGGATTTACCCTCCTGATACGCATCCCCGCACGAGACTTTCGCTGGAAACTGCCTTCATTCCGTGAGCGGCTGCCAGGGCTCACTTTCTCTCCCGCGAGCCACGCGCGTTCTGTCCGTGTGACGCAGCGGCTTCCTGGAGCTCCTTCCGCAGTAGCAGATATTCATCTCCTCACGGTTCCCGAGAGCTCCCTGGATAACGAGCTGCCTCGGTGGGACCACAAAACAACGAGAGCTGTCTGCGTGTGCCATTCTTCAAACCCCCGACTTTTTGTTGCATCATCCGACGGATGCCCCGACCTTGTTTCCTGAGCTTCGGGGTAATCTCCTCGACGTACCCTGAGTCCTCTGAACTGAATCAGTTCCGGGGTTTTTTCCAAGCAGATGGTGCTTGGATTCTTGTGTACCTTGCTGGTACCCGGAGCTGCTACATAATCACGCGCTAGTGGAAGCGCCTGGAACTATACCTGGAAGGTATTGTCGCCTAGGAATTTCCGATTAAGCTGATCCTCATCGCAACGCAGCAAGTAAGACGTTAGACGAGGAAAAGGACGAACCTTGCCAAGAATTTTTCTTTTCACGTGTCTTCATCACCCGCGGAACATAAAGAAGAAGACTCGACCTAAGGATAAGTAACGTTTCATTGTTTCTCTTCTTGACTACTTGTTCCAGCTGGTTACTTGCTACCTCTCTCCTCTGAGCATGAACTACGCTAGTGATGCGCACCATTTCATGTGAGTGTTTTCTAGACATCTGCATAGTAAAAGAGAGAGAGGGTGTTTTCATTACTATGTTGATTTTGTTTATTATATCTCCTTTACAGGGTATATGAGAGTAGAGAGCAGAGAAGACGTGTATCCCACTATCTTCTTTCATTTTCGCCTGCGGGAGACAATACTGTTTTTGTTTCCTTTGTCCCTTTTTACCCTTTCCCCGGTAGAGGTGCCATCTGTGACGTGTGATATATATCTCGCGCAGAGAGTACCTCTTAGGGGTAGGGATAAGCTAGCATCGTTCCTGCTGTACCCGGCTTCCAGGTTAGTGGCACTCTCTGTTTTCCCCGATCCTGACAATAGATGACCGTGCCAGGAAATCTGGGATAATGAAATCAATAGGTACACCTAGTTGAAGGGGAAGGGGCAACCCCTAATTGTATGGAAACTTATGTTGTACTTGTTGGACTTGGCCCTTTTGGCAGGTTCACCCCTAAACTTTTTGCAATTATCCTAGCCTTTTTCCCTATGTAGTGTTAGTGGTTTTAGACCCCTAGGCACTTTAGCACGGTGTCCCCGTGTAAAGTGCATGCGCTCTGTGTTACATTTAGTGAGACTGGCCTGCCCTCCCACAGGAATGCATGGGGGATATGTGTGTCCATGGTAATTCCTGATGTGAAGGGAGTGCAGGGTCACGTTTAGTATGTGCGAACTCGTAAGAATAAATGCTGCACACTGAAGTGCACAGATTTATTATAACTATAGGAGAAGTGCCACTTCTAGAAGTTGGCATTTCTGTGTGCTGTGTGTCTGCCTGCCTGATGTGGAGTGCATGTCTGGCTTGTGATTGACAGGTGCTGGATGGTGTGGGGAATTCCAGGAGCCAGGATGAGTCAGCCCAGTGGTGAATAGGGAGATCAGCAGCTAGATGGGAGGGAGGAGTTGCAACAGGGACCTGAATAGGGATGTGCCTTCCCTCCACAATGCTGACTCCGCCCCCTGTGGTGCGTCTGATGTCCCTAGCCTGTCCTGTGAATAGGGAGAGGGGCTGAGCAAAACAAAGTGCTCCAGAACCAGTTGCATCTGGGTTTTCCCTTGCCCTGCACCTTGGTGACAAAGGAAATCTGTGTATAAAAGAAGGGGCTGTGACCCCATTAAAATGTACTCTCTCTGTGTTCCTAACTTGAGGGGGGCCTGCTGCTGCTGGGCGCCAGGAGATACCGCCACTGGGGACTGCCTCCCTGCTGGAGGGCCCTGTGAGCTGGCCCCTGGGCCCAGCCTTTGCCCCCCCCCCGCATCCTGAAGGCTTGCTGTGAACCTTGCCTTTTTACTTGGGGAAGCTCTCCACTTGTTCATCACTGGACTTTGGACTCTGGCGCTTGGCTTTTGTTTTGAGAGCCACCTTGCTTATTGAGAGGAGCGCCTTGCTTAATTGTCAGAGCGCTTGACTTTTATCCTTGTGAGCGCCAGATTTAAATTGCCAAAGTGAAGAGGAGCATGCATGCTCCGCAGCGCTGAGCTGCCCATCGTGAAGAGGGATTCCCCCAGGCTTCGTGGAAAAGCGGGAGCCCACCCCGCATCTGTGCCGCTCGGGGCAGCTGCAAAGTGTTGGGGCAGTTCTTTGGTGAAGTTCCGGAGTGGGACTTGGGGGCATTCCTTCGTGAGGCACAGTGGTGCCAGGCCCCATTCCAGCTGTACCGCGAGAGAGAGCGGGCAGCTGCAACGTTGAGAAGGACGTTGTTTTTACAATCCTAAGGGGGGGGCCTTTTTGATCACCGAGTCCCAGAGAGGGGCTCCAACTTGTCTAATACGGACTTACTTTCCCCAGCTCCCCCAGGTGATAGAGGGCAGCTGCAACGTTGCGCAGGCAGCTGCAACCCTTGGGCCCATTCCGTTTCAGAGTACCAGAGAGGGGCTCAGAGGGCACGCTGGTGCCCATGATCATTTCTACAGCTGCCCAGCACTTAGTGGGCAGCTGCAACATTTAAGATTGTGCCCCTGCGCACTTTTGCTTTGCTGCATGAGCAGCCTGCCCAGACATTCTGGACATTGGGCATTTCAGCCCCTGTGAGAGGCCCGTTGGCCTGGGGCCAGATTCGGTGCGTTGTGCCTCCGATTGGGGCACACTGTTTTTTATGTCCATTATTTCCCAAGGGTTTTACACTTGTGATGCCTACTGTAATGCCTATTGCGTAATGTATGATGCTAGTGAGGTTTGGGCCTAATTTAGCTTTATGCCTAAGGGGGTTCATGCGCAAAGTGATTTGTGCATCCACGGTTTTGCATTGCAGGACCTCATGCTAAGTTAATAACGTTACCAGTAGTTACTGGTTGTGCGCTACACTTACTATATGTTCTACATTTACAATTGGTGATGTGTGATGATTCTGACGGTGGTCAATGGGCCCTGTCTTGTGTAAATAGTCCCCTGTAAATTCTGCCTAGTGCCAGATGGCACAGTGTACATTGTGTGATTATTATCTAATGTGCTTATTATAATACAAAGGCTATTTTTATATATAACCTTGTGTGGAGTTCCTTTTGTGGTGGCCCTAGGGTGTTGTTGCTGTGTGCGTGCGCAAACGCTTTACACATTGCCTCCGGGATAAGCCTGACTGCTCGTGCCAAGCTACCAAGGGGGTGAGCAGGGGTTATCTTTGGCGTGTAACTTCCTTGTCCTGACTAGAGTGGTGGTTTCTGCCTGGCTTTGGCACAAGCCTTAGCCAACCAGAAATCCCATTTCTAACAGTACTCTTTATGTTTCAGAGGCAAAGGAACCATACTGTTTGGCAGCAATGAGAAGTGTGACACGATACTTCATGTACCAGACCTGCAATGGGGCACCTCCATTCTGATGGCTATCTATGGCAATGTGGTGGCCTAACCTTCACCCAGCTCATACCTGGATGGCGGGGCCTCTGTGCCCTCAGGACCATACACACCCCAATCCTGGTCATCTCTGGAGAAGATCTGTTCGAGGTGTCTCAACAACTGTTACAGAAAAAAACAACTCTGTTGCATCAGGCTTGAAGGAGAAGAACCGCTGATTATGTTGGCTGGGCTCAATACAAGGACATTCCAGAAGAATTCAGGCTGGTCCCCAAACTCAAGTGAACGCAGGAGGATCAATACCCTTTTTCACTGTACAAACAAAAGCAAATGCCCACTTGTTAAAGATAACCAGATGGGAGTTGATGCGAATGATAAATAATAAGTTCGGCCTAAACACTATCAAGGAAGAAATGCGAGCCATCTGCCTTATGGTGACAAATCATCGGTACTCGTTGTACTTGATGACTGTGATGGAGGATGGGGTGTGTTCCAAAATTTGTGCTTTCTGTTGTACTGTTATCCCGGAAATGACTTTAACAATGGGACATTAGCCCATGCCATCCAAGATCTGCATAATTTACAAGCTGATATGAAGTAGGGAGGTGCCCCGGAGCAGGACTGGTTGCTTAGTATCTTTTCTTAGATCCTCTTATGGGTGTCCAAGTTATTGACATCCATGATGCCTATTCTCCTTGCTGTACTTCTGTTATGTGGTTTCCTACAAATGGGGGTTGCTTGCTGTAAAAAAGTCTTCCTCAAATTGGGTAGTGTGCACTTAGTTGGGGAAAAAAGCAATCAACACTACACATAAACTCACACTTTCAAATAACATAATTGTTATGACATATGAGGAGGATCGAATAGTTGATGACTCAACTAGTAGGGGGAATGTTGGAATGTGTGATGTGTGATGATTCTGACGGTGGTCAATGGGCCCTGTCTTGTGTAAATAGTCCCCTGTAAATTCTGCCTAGTGCCAGATGGCACAGTGTACATTGTGTGATTATTATCTAATGTGCTTATTATAATACAAAGGCTATATTTATATATAACCTTGTGTGGAGTTCCTTTTGTGGTGGCCCTAGGGTGTTGTTGCTGTGTGCGTGCGCAAACGCTTTACACATTGCCTCCGGGATAAGCCTGACTGCTCGTGCCAAGCTACCAAGGGGGTGAGCAGGGGTTATCTTTGGCGTGTAACTTCCTTGTCCTGACTAGAGTGGTGATTTCTGCCTGGCTTTGGCACAAGCCTTAGCCAACCAGAAATCCAATTTCTAACAGTACTCTTTATGTTTCAGAGGCAAAGGAACCATACTGTTTGGCAGCAATGAGAAGTGTGACACGATACTTCATATACCGGACCTGCAATGGGGCACCTCCATTCTGATGGCTATCTATGGCAATGTGGTGGCCTAACCTTCACCCAGCTCATACCTGGATGGCGGGGCCTCTGTGCCCTCGGGACCATACACACCCCAATCCTGGTCATCTCTGGAGAAGATCTGTTCGAGGTGTCTCAACAACTGTTACAGAAAAAAACAACTCTGTTGCATCAGGCTTGAAGGAGAAGAACCGCTGATTATGTTGGCTGGGCTCAATACAAGGACATTCCAGAAGAATTCAGGCTGGTCCCCAAACTCAAGTGAACGCAGGAGGATCAATACCCTTTTTCACTGTACAAACAAAAGCAAATGCCTACTTGTTAAAGATAACCAGATGGGAGTTGATGCGAATCATAAATAATAAGTTCGGCCTAAACACTATCAAGGAAGAAATGCGAGCCATCTGCCTTATGGTGACAAAACATCGGTACTAGTTGTACTTGATGACTGTGATGGAGGATGGGGTGTGTTCCAAAATTTGTGCTTTCTGTTGTACTTTTATCCCGGAAATGACTTTAACAATGGGACATTAGCCCATGCCATCCAAGATCTGCATAATTTACAAGCTGATATGAAGTAGGGAGGTGCCCCGGAGCAGGACTGGTTGCTTAGTATCTTTTCTTAGATCCTCTTATGGGTGTCCAAGTTATTGACATCCATGATGCCTATTCTCCTTGCTGTACTTCTGTTATGTGGTTTCCTACAAATGGGGGTTGCTTGCTGTAAAAAAGTCTTCCTCAAATTGGGTAGTGTGCACTTAGTTGGAGAAAAAAGCAATCAACACTACACATAAACTCACACATTCAAATAACATAATTGTTATGACATATGAGGAGGATCGAATAGTTGATGACTCAACTAGTAGGGGGAATGTTGGAATGGGTGAATATGATGTCAATGGATGTCATGATATGTGCCAGTCCAACAACAATATCAGTAAATAAAAGGTTAACGTATGCCATAGCTTGTGCCGGCATAATGCCCATCAATGCAATTTCTAGGTATACCGTAACTTGTGCCTGCACAGCAGCGACAACATTATCAATCATGATAGCAATGTATGTAATAATCCATGCTCATACGATAATATTGTTGTTGCTAATAAGATCAATGTAAGTTCAGACCAGAACAACCATAACCTTGTTAAAACCAGTACGAACAATATCAATGTACAAGATGAGCACTGTAAATGTAAGATTGATAATGCCAGCGGCTGCCATATTCATTTTAAGAGCTCCGATGAACTCACAGCATTGCTATCTGATTCACCCAAGGTTACCTCTCCATCAACCTTGAGTCAGAGATACGTGGTCAGGCAGGTCCTGCGACCTATGCCAACGCTTATTGAGTAACAAGTCACAGGCAAACACGCTCCCAGGGAAAACACTGATCAAGTCCACAGATAGTTGCACCACAAACAAGTCCAAGATAATTGGCCCTAATAAAACCCCTTTGGCCAAAGGCTCAGGTTCCTCAGAAATACCACAAGCTAGATACCACATGAACACAGATAGGTACACTCAACCAATCAGGACACAACAAGCACACCACACATAGTGATCACGCGCTTCTCACACCAGACATCTGGACACACAAACACTGGCCCACATTAAGCTCTCCCTGAAGTCGAGAGCTACCAGTATCCTCATCAGGTGCACACATGTGATTGATTTATGACTAAGAAGCTCTTTTGAAATATAGAGAAAATGTTATTGTACCTCATGAACTGTATAAATTGATGGCCAAAACTTTGTACATCGAGAGATTTTGAGCAGGCGCATTCTGTCCAGGCTCTCCTGGCCACAGTGTTTAATTAAACCAACTTGTTCCTGTTTTGCCAAACGCCTCTTGTCTTTTCATTTATTTAAGGTAACGTCATATCTTAGCAACACTGCCAAAAGTGAAGAAGAACCATAATCAGCCTTTTAGAATTCAGGAATACATTACAGACCAGGCTGTACCAACAATCAGAACTAAACCAACTCTCAGACTACAACTTCTACTGGTTTTATACACAGCCTGCAAAACAATCCCTCCCAATCCTTGTAATTATTTTTCATTTCCTTTAAGAAAAAACATTCAAAGATGGCACAGCAGCCATTTTGGAAATGATTTTCTTTTGCTTTAGGAAAAATTATTCAAAAATGACTTGTGTTCATGGGCTCACACACACAAAATCGCCATCTAGAGAAAATAAGACCAGTACCTGCAAAGCCAACATGTGTCATGGGCAAGACCTATTGATTTTTCCAATGCTGTTCTATGTGGCATGGGTGGGCAGGATAAAATAAAATCAATTACCCCTTCACTGGGTACTGAACACCCCATTGTAGACTCTCTCAGAGTAGTGGAGCAGAGCAGTCCACAGCATACTCAATGGAGGTGGTGTGGGCTAGTAATCCTTAATCGCTGGCATGCAATAATAACACTCAATAAATGAATGTCCAGTCAGTGCTTTTTCATTCAAAAAACTAAAAAAAAAAAAGTACATTTATTACACACACACTACTCAATACTATGCAGTAATCCATTATCCATCTGCAATTATTATAAATAATAAAGCATTGTAACCTTTCATTATAAATTGGTGGAGGGGGAGAGTTGCAGCACTTGCCCACTCTCTTTTGGTTGGGGGTGCTACTGCCGACTTGGGGCCACCACATCAAGGTGAGCTTTGAGAAAAACTAAGCCCTGCAGGGCATTTTGGAGCGCGCCCCAGGGAGCATGAATTTTAATTAGACTACTTCACCTGCATTCCTTTGTTGCAGCGCCGCTCCCTTCTTGCTTCCTTTTTAAAATCTTGTTGAGGTGCCCAGGCTCCACCATGACATCTTTATGTCTCCTTCCTGAGCCCCACTCTCTTCAACATCTACATGGCACCGCTCGCAGCCATTGTCAGGAACCACAGACTCAACATCGTCTCCTATGCAGACGACACCCAGCTGAACCTCTCGCTCACCAACGAACCCACAGTCGGCAAGAACAAATTCCACGATGGGATGAAGGCTGTTGCCACCTGGATGAAGGACAGCTGCCTCAAGCTAAACTCAGAGAAGACCAAAGTCCTCATCCTAGGCTCCAACCCCTTCACCTGGAATGACTCCTGGTGGCTCACAGATCTTGAATTCCCCATCCCCACACCCACAAAACACACACAAAATCTTGGCATCATCTTAGACTCCTCGCTCACCATGAACCGCTAGATCTATGCGTCTCATAATCCTGCTTCCACACGCTATGCCTGCTCTGAAAGATCTTCAAGTGGATCCCCACCGAGTCCAGAAAGATGGTTACTCATCAGCAGCAGACTTGGCACTCGACTACGGCAAAGCACTCTATGCAGGCATCACCCAGAAACTACTCAAGGAACTGCAAAACACCCAGAACGCCTCCGCCAGACTCATCCTCAATATCCCCTGCCACAGCCACATCACCAGCCACCTGAGAGACCTCCACTGGCTCCCAGTCAACAAAAGAATCACCTTCAAGCTCCTCACACATACCTACAAAGCCCTGCGTGACACAGGACCTGCAAACCACAACCATCGCCTCGTATTCCAAGCACCAACCAGAGACCTCCACTCCACCGAATTGGCCTTGGACGCCATCCCACGTATCCTCAAGACCACAGCGGGGGGAAGATCCTTCTCCAACCACACCACAAAGACCTGGAACACCCTGCCTCTCCACCTAAGGCAATCACCATCACTGCCCCAATTCAGGAAGAACATCGAGACCTGGCTCTTCGGCTGACCCACAGTGTCTGCGACAGATCAGCAGTCCCACCCCCCCTGCCCCCAGCGCCTTGAGACCCTTACAGGTGCAGAGTCCCTTCTGCGCCACTGTATCTGCGCATTTACCGGGCTGCACATAATGGTAGTCTCATGACACAACCCTCACATGTGCGCACACACCTGTGCACACGTGTTTACATGTATCCAGCCAAGTGCGCCTTACCCTTGCTGCGCCGCAGCAGCTTTATCTTAAGAGGTGGACACTGATGGTAAACATGTGCAGTCCTTTTACCATGTGATTACCGTGGGTGAGACACCAAGTGTGAAGCTTACCCACAGTAAAATGTCCAAAATCAGGTGATCCAAAAGCAACAATCCGGCCATATTAAATGGGCAGAACCCATTTCACAACAATTCCTTATATGAAAAAACTATGCGACTAATTACAGTTCTCCAACATTGATATCATTCATAGATTCACATGCTTTAATTATTCCCAAAATCAGTCTTGGAACTCTTGATAAACAATGTTAACATATGTAACGCCCTGAACGTCTCAGGATCGTTTAACAGACACGACAATGAGGACGCAACCACTAGTGAAGGGTTAGTTGTTTTAATGAAGGCAAATATAATACAAAGAATAAACAAGTTATAGTCACTGGAATCCTCCAGGCTAAGTACGTTACCAGCCCACAGCACGGATGGTCCTAACCGTCCTCTGCATATACGCCGGTCCCGGCGTATGCCAACAGAGGGCAGAAATGAAATGGCCGACAATGCCAATCGGTAGGCTGTGAGGGGCACGAAGAGTGTTGGGGAGAATCGAGGAGTCAGGGAAACACCCAGCCGGGGTCTCTACCTGAAGGGAGCAGCCGCTCAACCTCTTCCTCAGACTGCACCGGGACGCGGAGTCACCTCCTGGTGATGCGTCACCGATACCCCAATCACAAGCAAGAAGACTGAACCGAGAGCAGCCGCTCGATCGATCCTGTGGACTTCCGAGTCTGTAACGCGGCAAACACCTCCTGGTGTGCGTTACAGCTGGCAGTCCCTGTGTCTCTGGTCGGGCTGGGAGTTACGACTCCAACCAGCAAGAGCGCCACTGCGCTTGGACTCAGCCGAGTCAAAAAGCGAAGCTCAATGGTTGACCGGTAGAGCTTCCGGGTCCTTCACAGGTGACGATGGGGCAAGACACGGCCCAGGGAGTAACGACTCGACCTACCTCCGTTCTTGCCTTACTGGAGCACCACTCCGGAACACTGCTCTTCACGAAGCAGGTACGTCGGTGTGAACACAATATCCGACAGCGTTGTACCTCCCGGTTCCTCCCTTTATAGGGCGTGTTTTCCTTGAGTTATGTAACAGCTCTCCTGTTTACATAAGGGCGTGTTTCCCTTGAGTTATGTAACAGCTCTCCTGTTTACATAAGGGCGTGTTTCCTTGAGTTATGTAACAGCTCTCCTGTTTACATAAGGGCGTGTTTCCCTTGAGTTATGTAACAGCTCTCCTGTTTACATAAGGGCGTGTTTCCCTTGAGTTATGTAACAGCTCTCCTGTTTACATAAGGGCGTGTTTTCCTTGAGTTATGTAACAGCTCTCCTGCTTACATAAGGGCGTGTTTCCCTTGTATGACAGGAATTCTTGACAGTACATCCTCCCTCTCAGCGGCTCCCCACGGGTCCAGCGCTGGCAGGAAAACGCCGATGGAACAAGGAGACCAAGCGCGGAGCATGAACCCCTTCAGCCGGTTCCCATGAATGCTCCTCCGGGCCATAGCCTTTCCACGCAACCAGGTACCACAGCTTCCCCCTGCGCCATTTGGACGCCCGTATGCCCGACACTTCATACTCCACCTCCGACTCCACGCATACCGGCCGAGGTGTCCCAGACGGCTTGGAGGGTGCTGGTTTGAGCAATGATACATGAAAGACAGGGTGTATCCGCAATGACTGGGGCAAGCACACCTTCACGTTCACGGGACCCATACACTTGGTAATTCGATAGGGGCCCATGTACTTGGGATGGAACACACTGTTCTTTCGAAACCTCATGTTTCTTGTGGATATCCAGACGTAGTCTCCAGTGCGGTACAGTGGCCCGGGCCTTCTCTTCCTATCTGCCGCAGCCTTGTATCTTCTCTTGGCCTCTATTAGGACAGCCCTTGAGCGCATCAATGTGTCTTTTATGTGTGCCACCCTGTCCGCTGTGGCGGGAATCCTGTCCTCTCTGAACGGATGTAGAAATGGCAAGAACCTGGGATGTTGGCCATAGTTGCTATAGAACGGAGATGACTGTGTGGAGCTGTGAGTGGCGTTGTTATAGGCTATCTCTGCAACCCATAGCAAGTCGACCCATTCTTCCCTGCCCTGGTCCACAAAACATCGCAGATACTGTTTGAGCGTTTGGTTCAGGCGCTCGGTTTGGCCGTCCGTTTGAGGGTGGTAGCTGGTGGACAGGGCGGTCTTAACATGCAGCGCAGTGCACCAAGTCTTCCAGAATTGCGCAGTAAACTGCGACCCCCGGTCCGACACGATCACCCCAGGTAATCCATGCAGTCGTACCACATTCTTTAGGAGTAGTGACGCCAATTCCCCGGCCGTAGGGACTCTCTTGCAGGGGATGAAGTGCCCCATTTTCGTCAAGTAATCCACCACCACCAGTATTGCCGTCATCCCCTGGTCTACCGGTAGGCCCACCACGAAGTCCAGTGATATGCTATCCCATGGTCTATCCGGGGTTGGAAGTGGATGTAAGAGCCCTTGGGTTCGGCCATGGTCGGCCTTCATGGTAGCACACGTAGGACACTCCTGTCCCCACCTCCTGACATCCACTCTCATGGTTGGCCACCAGAAATGCCGTCCCATGCTAGCCACCGTTTTTTCAAAGCCCAAATGACCTGCGCATGGAGAGTCATGGCACCAGATGAATGCTTGTTTCCTTAGCCTAGGCGTGGGTATCAATAGGCACCTGCCCTTCAGGGGTATCCCGTCCTTCAGCTGCCATTCTCTGTGACTGAGGAGCCACCTCCGCCATGCGAATGACCTGATCCCTCTCTTTATTCCCCTCAGGAAAGTATCCGGTTGGATAACCCCCAATACCATCCTCGGGGAAATGATGGAACGCTCGGTCGCAGGCAATGGTTCCTTAACTGCAGATTGACGGGACAGGGCGTCCGCCTTTCGGTTTTCCGTCCCCGGCCGATATGTGATGCGGAAGTTGAACCCCGCAAAGAAGATCATCCACCGCAGCTGCCTGGGAGAAAGGTGTCTAGTGGCAGTCATGAACTGTAGGTTCCGATGGTCCGTGTACACCGATACCACATGTCTTGCCCCCATCAACCAATGCCTCCATTCGGTGAAGGCGTCCTTGATTGCGAGAAGCTCCTTCTCCGCAATATGGTAGTTGCGTTCGGCGTCGTTGAGTTTGCGGGACATGTACGCAACGGGATGAAGCACCCCTGTGTCGTGGTTGCGTTGGGACAAGATAGCCCCCAGCGCCACATCCGACGCGTCCGCTTCCACCACGTAGGGGAGATCCGGATCGGGGTGAGCCAACACCGGCGCCTTACCAAAGGCGCTTTTCAGGGCCTCAAAGGCTTTGTTCGCTTCAGGGGACCAGACAAACTCCTTGGACTTCCTCAGTAGCTGTGTGATTGGGGCCACCACTCCTGAAAATCCATCTATGAACCGCCTGTAAAAGTTGGCGAAGCCAATGAAACTTTGGACGTCCTTCACACTTTGGGGCACCGGCCATTCTTTCACCGCCTTGATCTTTCGTTCTGCCATCTCCTGTCCCTCTGGACTCAGCATCACTCCGAGGAATTCCACGGATGTGACGTGGAAGTCACACTTGCTGAGTTTACAAAACAGCATGTTTTCCCTCAGCTTTTGGAGCACAGCTTTGACGTGGTGTACGTGCTCCTCCACACTGGACGAATAGATGAGGATGTCGTCGATATATACGACCACGTAGATATCCAACTCCTCTCTGAATACCTCATTCAAAAAGTACTGAAAGGCTGCCGGGGCGTTGCACAGACCGAACGGCATGACGAGGTACTCAAAAAGGCCGAACCTGGTCTTAAAGGCGGTCTTCCACTCGTCTCCGTCCCTCATGCGCACCAGATGGTATGCCCCTTTCAAATCCAACTTGGTGTAGATACGAGCTTTCTTGACCTGTTCCAGAAGTACACTGATGAGAGGCAAGGGGTACCGATTTTTTATGGTTATCGCATTCAATGCCCTAAAGTCCACACAGGCTCTCAGCTCCCCATTAGCCTTCGGGATGAAGAAGAGTGGCGAGGCGGCCGGAGACTTGGACGGGCGGATGAATCCTAGCTTGAGGAGTTTATCCAGGTACCCCCGGAGATGCACGTTTTCAGGCTCCGTCAGGGCATACAGCCTGCCGCTGGGAACGCTGGCCCCTGGCACCAGGTCGATCTGGCAGTCAAACTGTCTATGTGGTGGTAGTACTTCCGCCTTCACCTCATCAAATACATCCTCAAAACTGTGATAAGCCTGGGGGAGAGCCACATCTTTTTCTGCCGCTGTAGCCACCGTCTGACTCCCGCTCTCATCTGCGTCAAGGGATTCCGTTCTTATTCCACAATGCAGGATGCAATACGGTGACGTCATTTCGATGCGATGTGTTGGCCAATCCACAAAGGGGTTGTGTTTCTGTAGCCACGGCAATCCCAATATGACGCCATATTGGGGCGCTCGGATGATGTTAAAATCGATTTGTTCCAAATGGTTCCACCCATATCTCATCGGAAGGACCCCCGTGTGCTGCCCGATGGGCCCCGTCACCAATCGCCTTCCGTCTACAGCATAGACGTCTTCGGGTACAGCTTTGGGAAGAAGCACTAGCCCTAGCCTGCATGCCTCGTTGTGGTCCATAAACATGCCAGTGGCCCCTGAATCCACCATGGCCACAACGGGTATCCACTGGTCATGCACTCCCACGTGCACCGTGATAAACAGGTGTCGTTGTCCCTTAGTGACCGAGTTGGAAAGTGAAGGGATGGATGAGTGACTCCGAGATGCCCCTTCTCTGGTCTTGGAGTCCTCTAGTTTTCCGCCGGTATGTCCACCACGGCTGTTACCGACCGGTTGGCCCGATAACGTGACGTCTTCGGTTTGGCAGGGCATTCACGTACGTAGTGGCCTTTTTTGCCACAATATAGGCACAATCCTTGTTTACGGCGTGACTCTTTCTCCGTGGCTGTGAGGCTCGCTCGTATTGCGCCGATGTCCATGGGTTCTCCCTTGGATGCGGTGGAAGTTTCAGGACTTCCCACCGTCACATAGGATGGAAGGGATTTTCCTTTTCTCCCATGATCCCCCTTTCTTTCACTTAGCCTATGTTCCAGCCGTAATACCAGGTTGATAAGGCCCTCACATGTCTTGGGTTGAGGGTCAATATGAGCCACGGCGTCCTTGAGCTCATCGCACAGCCCTTGATGGAAGAGCGCCGTCTGTTTAGCAACAGGCCACTTGGTTTCCGCAACCAGCCTTCGGAACGCGTTGAGATACTGCACCAGGTCGTTGGATCCCTGTCTCAACTCAAGCATTTCACGGTCCGCCGTGTACGAGTCAGCCCTTCTGTCGAATACCTTCAGGAATTCCTCGCGAAAAGCACCCCAATCACATAAGAGGGGGTCGTCCCTGCTCACCAGAGGTACGGCCCATTGTGCCGCGTTTCCAGCCAAATAGGATATAAGGAAAGCCACACGAGCCTGACTCGTGGGGAACGCCTTTGGTTTGCACGATAAATGTAGCGCCACTTGTGTGAGGAATACCTGCACTGTGTTAGGATCCCCACTGTACCTCTCTGGAGTCGCCAAGGGGATGGCTACCGGCATTTCCACTACTACCGCAGGGGTCTGATTCGTGAGGGAGGTGCTGGGCGTGAGCGGGTCCAATTGGATAGCATCCAGTCTGGCTTTTACATCGGCTGTTTCTTGCCTAGAGGCAGCCACTTCAACTTGCATGGCCGCTAAAGCAGCCAGCACATCATCAAGTGTTGCCATGTCTGTTATCGACCGGGAGACAGTTAGTGTTATTAAGGTCGGATATTTTGTAACGCCCTGAACGTCTCAGGATCGTTTAACAGACACGACAATGAGGACGCAACCACTAGTGAAGGGTTAGTTGTTTTAATGAAGGCAAATATAATACAAAGAATAAACAAGTTATAGTCACTGGAATCCTCCAGGCTAAGTACGTTACCAGCCCACAGCACGGATGGTCCTAACCGTCCTCTGCATATACGCCGGTCCCGGCGTATGCCAACAGAGGGCAGAAATGAAATGGCCGACAATGCCAATCGGTAGGCTGTGAGGGGCACGAAGAGTGTTGGGGAGAATCGAGGAGTCAGGGAAACACCCAGCCGGGGTCTCTACCTGAAGGGAGCAGCCGCTCAACCTCTTCCTCAGACTGCACCGGGACGCGGAGTCACCTCCTGGTGATGCGTCACCGATACCCCAATCACAAGCAAGAAGACTGAACCGAGAGCAGCCGCTCGATCGATCCTGTGGACTTCCGAGTCTGTAACGCGGCAAACACCTCCTGGTGTGCGTTACAGCTGGCAGTCCCTGTGTCTCTGGTCGGGCTGGGAGTTACGACTCCAACCAGCAAGAGCGCCACTGCGCTTGGACTCAGCCGAGTCAAAAAGCGAAGCTCAATGGTTGACCGGTAGAGCTTCCGGGTCCTTCACAGGTGACGATGGGGCAAGACACGGCCCAGGGAGTAACGACTCGACCTACCTCCGTTCTTGCCTTACTGGAGCACCACTCCGGAACACTGCTCTTCACGAAGCAGGTACGTCGGTGTGAACACAATATCCGACAGCGTTGTACCTCCCGGTTCCTCCCTTTATAGGGCGTGTTTTCCTTGAGTTATGTAACAGCTCTCCTGTTTACATAAGGGCGTGTTTCCCTTGAGTTATGTAACAGCTCTCCTGTTTACATAAGGGCGTGTTTCCTTGAGTTATGTAACAGCTCTCCTGTTTACATAAGGGCGTGTTTCCCTTGAGTTATGTAACAGCTCTCCTGTTTACATAAGGGCGTGTTTCCCTTGAGTTATGTAACAGCTCTCCTGTTTACATAAGGGCGTGTTTTCCTTGAGTTATGTAACAGCTCTCCTGCTTACATAAGGGCGTGTTTCCCTTGTATGACAGGAATTCTTGACAACATAGCATTGTACATGTACACTAAACAACACTGAAACCAGACAAAGACTGTAAGAAAGTGTCTCTGTATATACTGTTCCCAAATAGCTACAGTGTGTACAGAGTCCACAGTTCCCAGAGGTTTGGCAGAGGCTAAAGTTAGATATAACCTTACTCTCTAAAGTGGTAGCTTGGTCGAGCAGTAAGGCAGTTATCAGAGGACAGTGTAAAGCATTTGTTGTACACACTCAGTCAGCAAATGGTCTCACACACTCAAGAACTGAACTCCAGGCCAATGGTTTTTGTATAAAAATATGTAGTTGTTTTATTTTAGAACCAATAGTAGGTATCAAAATATACTTTCTAAGATTGAGATGCTTTAGATAAATACTTTTCAATAGGTAATAGACTTTTGAATATAATAGTTACAGTGGTTGCAATAGGCAACACAATTGCAAACACAATAATACATTGAGCTCAACGGGAATTTCAAGTTAAATGCAATTAGTTACTTTGAGGATTACTTTTCTAACCACAGGTCTGGATCCTGGATTCAGTCCTGGGACATTTCCTGTAAACAATTGAGTAAAAGCGTTTTGGTTACAGTAGTGATTTTTAAGCAATATTTTGGTATTTTAAAAGTTGACAGAAACTTTTTCTCATAGAATCACCAATGTTATCCTATGGGAGGAAATTCACTTAGCAGGTAACTGGGGTTATTGTTACTTTTTCTAACTCAGTGATGGATCCTGGATCCAGCACTGGTGCATCATCTGTAAACAGTTGAAAGAATATGTTTTGGTTATACAGGCGATTATTTTTTTTTTTTCTTAAACTGTTTTTATTATTTTCATGTTCAAGGCATAGATATTTCTGACACATTTAAGCATATACATATATTCATTACCTTTGCATTGATGAAAATTATGGCACTTGGTGTTATAACATCGTAAACATTTCCACAAATTGATAACTGTCTTCACACTACATTTCCAACTCTCCTCCGTTTTCAGTATCTGAGTCCTCCTCTGCTTCGATGTCGGGGGGTTCACAAATGTATCCCCTGTATTTATTCCATGCCCCCCATATCTTGTTTCATTTCCCCGGGCAGGCACGATTTACAAACACTGCTTTCTCTGCCATCATGGCCAAATCGAGATCCCCACACCAGGCGGTAAGTGACTGTGTCTCTTTTGCTCCCCACTTTTGTGCGATGTTGCGCTTTGCCACCATTATCCCCATTGTTACCCATTCCTGTGCTGGGCGTGTGAGGTCATTCGGTTCCCATACATTTAAAATGCATCTTCTAGGCTCGGGCGCCAGCGATATTTCCACCACTTGTGATATGGTCCTCATCACTTTTACCCAGTATTCCATTATCTTGGGACATTCCCACATGGTATGGAGGAAAGTGCCCTCCTCCCCACAGCGTCTCAGGCAGTACGGATGTGGTGCCGACCCTATTGTGTGTAGGATACGTCTAGTGTAATAAGTTCTATGTAAGATTTTTAGTTGCACAAGTTTAAGTCTGGACGGTATCCCCAACTCCCGTGGTGAGGCTAGCGCCTCTCTCCATTCATAGTCGTCGAAATCGCCCACATCTCGCGACCATTTTCCCCTGAGCGCTCCGTGATGGTCCGGGAGATTGTTCACTAACTTTCCATATGTGAAAGAAATGGCTCATTTATACATGCAATCTGTCAAAAGCCTATCCTCCAAGGGGGTGGCCTCAGGGACCTCTGTGCCGGGTGGTAGGGCCGCCTGTAGCGCATGTCTAATCTGCAGGTATCTAAAGCGCTCAGAGGGCGCCAGGTCGTATTGCGCCCTGAGATGCTCGAACGTGGCTATTCCTCCCTTATGCCACATATCACCCACTGTTGATATTCCAATTGCATCCCATTTGTCAAAGCCCTTGCAGTGTCCCAAGCCGCCCAGCCGCTGTGTCACCCACAGAGGGGTGAGCTGTGTTAACTTTCCTGCCCATCCCATTTTAGCGTGTGCTACATGCCAGATGTCAATCGTCTGCCTAGTGGGTCCGAGTAGTATCGGTGTACGCTTTCTGTTATAAAGTGCGGACATCATGCTTTCAGTCCACATCTATCTGCCTTATAGGCGGGATTCGCCTGTGGAGCATGCACCCATTGATTAATGACTTTCAAATGCGCCGCCCAATACTATAGCTGGATGTCCGGTAGCGCAATGCCCCCATCGAACCACCCTTTGTGGAGCTTGCGTTGTGCGATGCGCGCCGGTTTGTTCTCCCACATTAGCCCCGTGACTTGAGCCGCAATGTGCTTAAAGAAGGTGGGCGGCACTGAGTATGGCGTATTTTCGAGGGCATACAGGAATCGAGGCAGTGCCATCATCTTAAAAAGCGCTGCCTTCCCCAGCAGCGTTAGGGGGAGAGTCCCCCAGTGGGGGGCATCTCTTTTGAGATGCTCCAGGGGGGGCATAAGATTTTGCTTAAAAAATTCATCGGGATCCGCCGGGATGTAGATTCCCAAATATCGGAATCCCGCCACCGAGATCTGCAGTGGGCAATCCTCTGGGAGCTGTGGCGGCGGGCCCCGGAGTACGAAAAGTATTGATTTTGACCAATTAATAGTATAGCCTGATGCACGACCAAATTGGTCACATAAATTGAGAAGTACCAGGATGGAGCGTCTGGGTGAGGCCAGGTAAAGCAGAACGTCATCCGCGTAAAGCGATATGCGATCTTCCCAGTCTGCTGTCCATCTCAGTCCGCGTATTTGAGGCTCCCACCTGATCCATGCCGCCAGTGGTTCCAGCACCAGTGCAAACAACAACGGTGACAGCGGACAGCCCTGACGCGTGCCTCGGGACAGTGGGAAGTCCTCGGATATGTGTCCATTAGCCGCTACGTGGGCCAGTGGCTTTGAGTAGAGTAGGCGCACCCACGCACAAAACCGTGGGCCAAACCCCAAGTGTGTCAAAACCGCAAATAGGAAGGGCCATTCCACCATATCGAACGCCATACGGGCGTCCAATGACATGATAACTGCTGGCTCCTGAAGATAAGGTAGAAGGCCATCACTCCATGCAGTCGCCTCAGATTTAACGCTGTGTTCCTATTATGCATAAACCCCGATTGATCCGGGTGAACCAGGGTTGCGAGATGCGGAGTAAGCCGCAGCGCAAGGACCTTCGCTAATATTTTAGCCTCCGCATTAATTAAGTAAATGGGGCGGTATGATGTACATTCTTCTGGGGGCTTCCCTGGCTTCGGGATCGCCACTATTGTGGCCACACGTTGATCCCGCGGGAGTTCTTCCTTCATCAAGCTATCCCGGTACATGTTAAGTAGGTGTGGGGCCAGTGCCCCCGCCAGCTTTTTATGGAGCTCTACGGGGATTCCATTCAGTCCTAGCGCTTTTCCCGTCTGCAAGGAGCCAATTGCTACCTGCAGCTCCTCGGTCGTCAGATCTGCCTCCAATGTGAGGGCTGTCTCTGGGGCGAGCTTGGGCATCGCAATATCCCTGATATGGGTCAGTGCCTCTTCCATTGTCATCTCTGACTGTGACGTGTATACCTCCTGAAAGTGCTGCACTAGCCTGTGGACTATGGCTCGTGGGTCAGCGTTCATTGCATTATCTGTCATTCTAAGCTGTGCTATCCATTTTCTATCTCTCTCCCTTTTATCGAGCCATGCCAACAGCTTCCCCGCTTTATCACCTCGTATATTTTATATCTTGTTGCTGACAGTCTAAGTACAGTCTCCCCCCTCAGATGTTCCCTATGCAATTGTTGTTGGAGGCATAGGGTGCGGGCCGTAACGGGAGTCGGGTCCTGTGAATGTTGTGTGTCAGCCTTTTGGAGCTCTGATTCCAAGGCAGTGAGTTCTCACCGCTGTTCTTGCTTATAGCCTGATATAGCAGAGATAGCTTGCCCTCGGAGCACGATTTTATAGGCCTCCCAGAGGGTGGACGGGGAGCGGACCGACCCGGCATTTTCCATGAAGTATTGTTGTGTGGATGTGCTTATGGTTTTCATAATCTTGGGAACTTTCAAGTAGCCGGGAAATATGGGGAATATTCGCCGCCTGCCCCCTTGATGATACGTGTACATTAAGACCACTGGCGAGTGGTCTGAAATACCTCTAGGCCGAATGTCCACTGAGTCTACGTGTCCGAGGCTCTCCGAGGAGGCTACAAAGTGGTCTAGTCTCGATAAGCTATTATGCACCGCAGAGTGGAAAGTGAACTGACGCGCCGTGGGATGCCGATGTCGCCAGGCGTCCACCAGCCCCATTGCCTCCAGAAAACCCCCGAGTCGCGACCCCCCCACCGCCCGCTCCCTCACAGGGTGCCGATCCATATCTCCATCCACCACGTCGTTAAATTCCCCTCCAATCAGGAGTTCCCCCTCCGGGAGATCAAGGAGGAAGTCACTCAGGGCCGGAAGCGCAACTGCCTGTAGCGCCGGGGGGATATACACCGACACTATGTTGATAGAGTGTCCCTCCCATTGTCCCACCAGCGCCGCAAAGCGGCCATTCGTGTCCGTTTTCATTTTATGTATTATAAGTGGCGATTGTTTACGTATCAAGATACCCACCCCTCTAGATCCCGACGTGAACTCTGAGTGGGCCACCATCCTGAACCCCCATCTATCTAACGCCTGACATGCACTCCCAGTGAGATGTGTCTCTTGCAGCAGGACAACAGCCGGAGAGCTTCGCTTAATACACTGCAGCACAAGGCCCCTCTTGATTTTATCCCCCAGGCCACGTACATTCCACGTCATTAGTGTTAGGGATCTGTCCTTTGTGTCCGACCTTTGCCCCTGCTCAGTTGACTGCGAGTGTGACATTGTCATAATCATCACGACGTATAGTCAATGGGACGGATATTTGTGTAAGGAGTCTCTGCCATTCTCATGTGAGGACATATAATTTCCAAGTGCCTGCATACAAAACGTGAACACATAAAACCAAACCATAACACTAAAACACAACACTCCACCCCCCACCCTGCCTCCCTGCTAGACGGACTTACAACTACCTGCCACCCCAACTTTGCAGAGCGCTTCATACCCGTTCCCAGTAACAGTACTTGCGTGTCGGGGGTGAGAAGTCCAGTGTTCACCACAGTCCATCCCCTTCCTTAGGGCCAGTGTTCTTCGAGACCGTTCTGAGGCCCCCATGTGTACCCTGCACCGGCGGTTCCTCGCCCGCCCGTTTAGGATGTATAGAGGATCGCATGAGACCCCCACCGACCAGCAACCCGGGCAGCATTACACTACCATCATATTCTGTCTCTGCATGTGCAGTTATGCGAGATCCATGGTTCCTCTTCTCATTTCTCCGTCTCTGCCTCCTGCGCCGCGCCTCCTTCTCATGTCTGCTCGTGATCCTCGGGGTTCTCTTTTACTCGTCGCCGCTGCTGATGTTTGTCTGGTCGGTGACATCCTTCCACTTGTCGCCACCCCTCAAGCCACTCTCGGGCCTCCTCCGGGCGATCAAAGAACCACGTTTTTCCATCAGCTACTACTCGCAATTTCGCCGGAAATAGCATTGAATAGGCAATGTCCTTTCGCCGGAGATCCTTTTTTATCTCAAGGAAGCTTCTGCGGCGCTTAGTGACTGCATCTGTGAAGTCCGGGAAAAAGGAGATGAGTGAGTTATGCACACGAATTGGCGGGGCCACTCTTGCAGTTTGTAAAATGGCATCTCGGTCACGGAAGTTAAAGATGCGCGCCAACACCAGCCTGGGGGGTGCCCCTGGTTTAGGCCTGCCACCCGGCACCCTACGTGCCCGTTCAACCGAGAAGAAGGTGGATAATCCTCTCGGCTGGAGTCGTGTCTTGATGAGGCCTTCAACGTACAGATCCATGGCCTGACCCCCTTCGCTCTCTGGAAGGCCCGTAATTCGGACGTTATTGCGGCGGGAGCGCCCCTCCTGATCATCGAGCTTCGCCGCCATAGTTTTGTTCTCAGCCTCAAGGTGTGTCACCCTCCGAAGCAGCGCTGTGGTATCACCAACCAGGGATTTCGTCGTTTCCTCCACCTCCGTGACTCGCGCCGCCATCTTTTGAAAGCCGGCTCTCAAAAAAGACACATCGGTTGAGATGGTGCCCACCGTAGACTGGACCTGAGAAAGCGCGGCCATAATATCATCAAGGGTCACCTTACTCGCCTCCCCTTGGTTCGCTACTTTTTCCTGCACCTCTTTGCTGGACATGATAGCCGGCGTTTCTTTTGCGTAGGCGTACTTCTCCAGTTTGCCCTGGGTGTTCGCGCTTGGGCCCCTGCCTCCCATTTTTCCGTGATAAGCTCTGTCGCAGACGTAATCGCCGCTGCCTGCCACGGGGCTGTAGTCCCACGTGCGGCCTGTCGGTTTTCACGCTGCGACGGCACCTGGAAGGCTATGAGGCTGTGGGTCCCCAAACAATCACTCCAGGGGCTCTTACACCTTAGTCCCCCCAGCGCAGCTCAGTGGGACCAGAATCAGCGCCGCCGTCCAGCTCCGAACCATCCAGCACGCTCCAGTTTTGGTGCACCACAGCAAGGCTCCCGAAACTTCAGTGAGGGGCCTCCTCCGACTGCCCACGCTGCCTTCAGTGCCGGCGCCTATGGCACCTGTCGATCCGATCTGGTCGTCACTGGCCATCACCGGGCATTCAAGGCCGTTTACCCCCGTCCCGGGGCACTCCACCGATGGGGCCCTGCGATCCTATTATTTGGCAGTCCCTTTTTTTTTTTTTTTTTCTTTTCCTCTCATTTTGCTTTTTCCACCACCATGGGCACATGTCTCTCTCCTCTCCGCCCCTGCCTCGCCCGCAGCCGGTCCCGGGCAGGCAGCACAGCGCCACCCGAGATGCAAGAGTGCGGGGGGAGGAGGGGGGGAATGTCCGCCGGTAGGGTCACTCCTTACTGTCCCCGCCGAGAGCGGTCACCGGGTCTGCGCTGCGCACCTCCGAGCGCCGTAGTAAAGCAGAGCACCGCTCCGTCGGATCCAGCAGCCAGGCAAGTCCCCGGCTCCCGGTGCACACCCAGGCCGCTCCTCGCGCTGCGGTCAAATCGGCATTGCCGGCTGGACTTTCACCGCGCAGGTGCCGCGATCGGGACACCAGCGCCTCCGGATGGCGTTGCGGGCCCTTTGGTTCCGTATTTCGTCCGGATTATAGCCCGGATCGTTCGGGGAAATCGCTGTGTCCCCGGAGCTTCCCTAGGTGGCGGCCATCGCGCTCCATACAGGCGATTTTTAACGAATATTTTTAAGTTTGAAAAATCGACACAAACTTTTTCAGCAAAAACCAGGCAATGTTATCCTATGGAAGGAAATTCAAATTATAGGTAAAGTATGTTCTCGTTACTTTTGTAATCCAGTGCTAGGCTCCTAGGTTCAGCACTGGTACATCTATCTAAAACAGGTAAGTAATTATGTTTTCACAGTTGGTGCGATTTTTAAAGAATATTTGCAGTTTGCAAAAATCGCCACAGAAGAAATTTCACAGAAAAACAGTCAATGGTTTACTATGGAAGAAAATTGGGTTAGCGGTAAGTATGGTTGTAATTACTTTTCAGGGTCAGTGCCGGTCACCAATATCCATCACTGGAATCTCTCCTGATAGCAAGTGAGTATTTTCATTTTCGTTACTCGGTTGATTTTAGGTGAATATTTAAAAGCTTAGAAACTCCACACTTAATAGAATTTCCAAGTGAAACCATTCAATGTTACCCTATGTAAGAAAAGAGAGTTATCGGCTTTTGGGTAAGTACTCGACTGGCAGAGTTAAGGTTCTGGGCATAGACTCAGGGTAAGGGAAATACAGTTGTTACACCCTCAGCGGCACAGGGGACGCCAGGTGCAGAGTGAGTTAGGCCCAATGTTATCCTATGGGAGGCAGGGGACCCTTGGTTGGTGGCTGCTGGCTAGCAGGCCACGCAGCTGTAGGAGCTGGACTCCTGGTCACTTGCTCAGGGCAAATGGGGAAGTAGAGTAGAGTAGAGATTGCACTGCCAGGGGCACTCAGGCGGCTGGGTGCAGGGTGCTTTTGAGCCGTCGGGCGCTCAATGGATTACAATGGAGAAGCTCAAAAATGAACAAAGGTTGCAAGCTTGGGGACGAAGATTCTTCAGGTGTGACCACCACTTCGAGAGGTAAGTTGGGTAGTTGGAGGATAGGTAGGCACCCAGGAGTTGGACACGGGGCCGCAGGGCTGCGGGTGCAGGGGTGCCTTTTGATGTCGGGAAATCTTACCCTCTGCTGGTCGCGGTTGGAGGGTTCCCTGGTTCTGAGGCTGCAGACGTCGTCAGGAGCGTCGAGGTGGGTCCTTGGGTGCTGGATTCGGGGTCACAGTCGCCGGGGGGACGTCCTCAGGGTCTTGGTCCACTCCAGCACAGGCCAGGCTTGGCGGCTGCAGAGTGTGCAGGGTTTGTGGTTCCTGGCTGATGCCAGGGGTCAGTTACTTTCTTTGAGAAGTACCACTGCTCGTGGGAGTCCCAGTTGCTTAGAGTCACAAGGTATTCAGGTCCTCCGGGGTTTGTGAGGTTGCTGGCCACTGGAGATGCCGGGGTTTAGCAGGAGCAGGTTCGAGGGTCGACAGGCCGGTAGGGCTGGGGCCAAAGCAGTTGGTGTCTTCCTCTTGTTAGCAGCTGCACGGCAGGTCTTCTTGTTTCTTGATTTTCTTTGCTGTTTCGGAATCTGGATCTGAGGAAGGAAGGCTCAGGGTGCCCCTAAATACTAAATTTAGGGGCGTTACAGGTAGGTAAAGGGCAGGGACCACTGGGTCCCTGCCCTGGGGTGGGTATACCCCCTATCCTGCCACTCTCCTGTGGGAGGGGGGCAGTAGCCTAGTCCTGATTGGGCAGGGCTTCCCATCTTCAAGATGGTGAGAGCCCAGAGATGTGCTTCACCTCGCCTCCCCCACGTGAGGGGTGGGGTTGGCAGAGGCTGGCACACCCCCTTTCCTTCCTTGGGGTTTCCGGCCAGTCTTCCCGCCAGAGTGTGGGTCAGAACCGGTAGGGGCCAGTTGCTGAGTACAGCAAGTGGCCTGAAGAAGCTCACAAAGGTGGCATGCCTTTGAAACTTCCCCTGCCCATCCTGGGGGAGGAGACCTAGCACCTCGCCCAGGATGTGCATTGTTGCAGGACCAGGAGAGCGGATGGCTCTCTACCCAGGGGTCCAGCAACATGTCTGCTGTGTGGCAGCCTAGGCAGCCCGTCAGACAAGAAGTGGATTGTAGGTTAGGTTCAGGGGGCATCTCTTAGATGCCTGCATTGTACATTAAATCCCACACTGGCATCAGTGCGGGTTTAATGTGCTGAGAAGTTTGATACCATACTTCTCAGTCTTCAGTGTTGACATCATGGTGCTGTGGAGTTCGTGTTGACGATCTCCCAGCACCATGTACTCTTAGATGGCAGCACTGCACTTACAGTGCCCAGGAATGGACCTGGGTACTGTAGGGTTACAGGGCTCATGCACCTGTACCCACACCACTGGCATAGGGCACCCAGCTAGAGGGGTGGCTCATGTATGCCAGGGCAGTGTGTGTTGTGGGCATGGCACGCAGGGATGGGTGCCATGTCGACTCTCTGTTTTGTTCTGCACCCAGACACTCAGCCTGCCAGGGCAGTGTGTGTGTGTGTCAGGGTACAGGGCCTCTAAGGGTGGCACAATAAGTGCAACCCTGGTCACAAGGCCCTGGGTACCTAGTGTACCATTTACCAGGGGCTGACATATGGCCAGAGATGTCAATTGGGTTTAGGTTTCAGCACAGTTTTAGGGAAGGAACATAGGCCCTGGGCACCTGATTGGCAGGAGCCCAGGGCACACTCAGTCAAAGTACATCAGTAATTCAGCAAACAAAGTGGGGGCATACCATGCAAGAAAGATGGAACTTTCTCACAAAGACTATATGTAGTCTATCCACCTCAGCTTATGGCTCAAACTTTCGCCAATCAGGGGGGAAGACACAGATCTCTACTTGCTCCTAAAAGGTAAACTGCTCAAAATACGTAAAAGAATCAAGAGCCTCAACAGGGAAGGAGGGAGCGTTGCTTATGAATTCGTAAAATATACCAATGCTGCAGAACTATAGTCATAGGTAAGTAACTGTTTTCTTCTCCGGCATGGGCTCTTTCAAAAGAGTCAGATGCTTGAATTAGGACTAACACAGCAGTTTGCAATAAAAAGAGGATGGTATAAAGAGGCTCACCTTAATGAAATAGGCAGCAAAGCACAGTCTCTCTTGCTGCATCTCTGATCTGGACTAGATATCTAGAAAGTAGTACTTTCTAAAGGTATATGTAAATGCCTATGTTGCATGTTAGATATTGACCTTTTTGCAGGGTTACCCCAATTTGTTTGACTTCCTCCTCCTATTATTGACCCCCTTTATATTGGCTTTAGGACTCTGAGCGGTATACCACTGCTGACCAATGCTAAAGTGCATGTGCTCTCTCCTCTAAACAGTGTATAATTGGATTACATCTGTTTAGCATATTTGATTGACTTATACGTACCTTGTAAAGTGGTATACCATATACCGAGGGCCTGTACTTCAAATGCACTTCTAGTGGGCTGCAGCACTGATTTATCCACCCACAGAAGTAGCTTTTCAAACCTGTCACTGCAGGGCCTGTGCGTTCAGTTTACTGCCACTTCGACTTGGCATTTAAAATACTTGCCAAGCTTGAAACTCCCCTTGTATTACACCTAAGCCACCCCTAAGGTAGGCCCTAAGTAGCTCTAAGGGCAGTTTGCTGTTTAATGAAAGGTATGCATGTACTGGCATGTTTTACATCTCCTGTTAGTGACAAACAACCTATTTCATTTTTCACCACTCTGAGGCCTACTCCTCTCATAGGCTAGCATTGCAAATTCCTTAATACACTTTTAAGCTGTAATTACTGATCAGCGAAGAGTAGCTTGTTCATGTTTCATATGTTTAGAATGATAATGACAGATCCTCCTTGCTGGTGAAGTTGGATTTGACATTATTGTTTTAGAAATGCAACTTTTAGAAAGTAGACATTTTTCTGTGCTTATAAAAGCCTACTTTGCAGCCTGTTCCCAATACACGTCTGGGATGACTGACAGCTACACTTTGCGCATTCCTTCTAGACAGCCATTCCCTCTAGACAGCCACAAACAGTGGAAGGTGAGGCTCATGTGCATTCTGAGCACTCATCGCATTCTTATGGGTTTTCCTGGGCAGGGAGGAATGGGAGGGGCTGACACTTACACTTCAATAAGTAGTGTCCTATCCACACACAAAGCACTGATTTACCCCCCCACAGATAGCCTGGCAGACAGGATTGGGCTGAAAGGGATCCTGGTGCACTTCAGAAAGCTGCTTTGAAATCACCCCTACATCAAAGGCACTTTTGGGTATAAGTACTCGGTCTCTCACCCCCAAAAATCAGACACTTCTGGATCTTGAACTGAACCTCCGTCAGAAGGATTGCTGTGCTGTTTAAAGGACACAACTGGACTGCTTTTCTGCTTGCTAACTGCTGCTGCCTGACTCTGCTGAAGGAGAGATAGACTCTGCCTTCCCTCCAAGTGATCTGCAAGGGCTTGCTGGCTTGCCTCCTGTTTTCTGAAGTCTCAGGGTTACAAAGACTTCCTGCAATTCTGCTGGTGTTGCTGAACTCTTCCTTCTGTGAGTCCTACCCTTGCCTCAGGTGCCCTCTCCAAGTTCTGGGTCTCAGAACTTCAAAACTGACACATTGTCACCACTGAGACGATCGGAACAGACTCATCACCCTTCGACTCTGACGCAGAGGTTGTTTGATGAAAGCCGCTCTGCAGCCTGGGCTGCCAAACGAAAAGCTTTTACACGGTTCGACGACGACGAATTGACTTCACTTCAGCAAAGCTTGATGACGGCGCAGTGACCTAACTGCGCGGAAACGATCAATGCATCGAGCCCTCAATGCCTGCGCTTTGCTCCATCCATGGATGGGTCGTGTAGCCAGTCAACCGGCAGGAACTCTGTCGTGGTCGGCCTAATCTTTGGATTTGCACCATTCCCTCACGACCTAAAGAGACCTTTTGACCGCTAGTGACTTCTAAGCACTATTTTTGCATTTAATCTTTAAAAATTCTTGCTTTTTGTTTTTTTACATTTCTTCACCGTGATTAAGAACGTACAGTACCGTCTAATAAAAACACAGTGACAGTCAGTCAGTGTGTGTATGTATGTGTGTGTGTGTGTGTATATATATATATATATTACCAACCCTGGCAACAAGAAATGACAGGCGCTGACTCCGTGGGAATGTAATACAGATGTTTTGATCCGATAAGATAGCCTCGACGCGTTTCGACGGCAAGCAGCCTTGCTCACAACTTCGGGCGCCATTGAATTCCATCACTGTATAGGAAAGTCACTTAGTTGGTTGTCCCAGCAACCCTGCGTCACAGTGAACATAGAAGTTACTTAAAATAAGTGAAATACCACAGTTCATAGAAATAAAAGAAAAACTGTTCTAGAATAAATCTATGTCTGCACAGCAATATAGTGACAGAAAATTAATTATAACGCAACAGATCTTGGCTCAATGAGTAACAAAGAAGAATTATTTGTCAATCGATATCTCTAAGCCTCAGATATCTGCATATGGCCAATTTACACAACTTGCATCATTAGGTCATAAGTCAATTGATCAAATTCCTAGAGTTATGTATTCATAAGCTCAGCACACCAAAATAAACAATTGTGAATCTTGGATAATTACATTTGTGTCAAATGTAAAATATGTACTATGCAGTGAACTCCATATGACACTGGCTAAATACAAGGCCTATATATTGGGTCAAACATTTAGATACGTACTGTATTGTAGGAGTAATGCCCCAGTGGGCCTATTAGAACGTATGTAAGGGACTCTGGAGTGCGGCCCAAGTGGGCAGATGGAAAATAGACCACTGTTAGTGCAAAGGAAACTACTCTAGGAAAAGGTGATATTACTAGTCCTATGGCATTGTGATGCAGAGTGCCTAAGTGACTAAAATAAAAATAATACTAAAATGGTGAGATGAGACATGGGCCCAAAAGAATCGGGTGGGGCATAGAGCAGGACAAGCAGCAATCTACTATAAATGTACTGATAGCGCTTCATCAGCATTCATTCCGAAATTAATTTTGGAGTTCAGTAAGATAATGTATCTGGATGCTAACCTCCTAAGTGTCTGTTGCCTGTTCCCTCCCCTCGGATTCTTGGGGACGGTATCGATCACAAAGTAGGAGAGATCTTTGGCATTACCTCCATGACACAGATTGATATGTCTGGCGACTGGGTAACTTGGGTCGTCATTGGTGATTGCCCTGAGGTGTTGTAAAATGCGAACATGTACGGGGTGAATGGTGCTGCCCACATATTGTTTATTGCATGTACATTGTAGAACATATACTGTAAAATCGCTTTTGCAAGTGTAACTGCCTCGAATTTCATAGGGTGTCTGTCTAAAAGGTGTTTGGACTGTCTTAGTATTAACACCATGACGATAGGCTTTGCATTTCAAACACCTTTGCAATCTCAACCAATCAGTCCCCTTTCTGATCGTAGGTGAATTACATACCAATTCCTTACGCATTGATCTTGCTCTTCTGAAAGATATGGGAGGGACTCTAGCAGTGGTGGAGCCAATGACAGGGTCACTAAGAACTGTCCCCCAGTTTTTATATAGTATCTTGCGGAGGGTCGCATGGTGTGTGTTGTAGCCTGTAATAAGTCTTGGGGTCCCTGCCTGGCTAACAGTGTTTTTCTTCTTACTATTGGAAGGGTTAAATAGTAAGTCTTCTCTCTTAATGCATTTGGTTTTGGCAGGAGCTGTTGCTAACGTTTCTGCACTATACTCTCGGGACTCAAGCCTCCGAAACAGATTGCTGGTGGCTCCCCTCAAACTCACTTCAGTGCTGCGATTGCACTTCATACGATGACACTCCGCATAAGGGATACTTTCCTTGAGTCTAGTCGGGTGGAAACTGCTAGCATGTAAAATGGAGTTCCCTGATGTGGGCTTCCTGTATGTCCTAGAATGTATCTCATTGTTCTCCACAAAGACTTCCAGATGTATGGATTCTGTACTGGTATTACATGTAAAAAATAGATTCAGGTTATTAATATTGAGCTCTGCTTCAAATCTGCTCGCAGATTCCTGAGATCCCTGCTAAAGAATAAATAAATCATCAATGTACCTCACATACAAAATGATATTTTCCGTCATTTCTTTCTTGAATGAGGTCATGAGTATCTGCTCCTCCCACCAGCCCATATGCAGATTCGCATAGCTGGGGGCGAAGCAGGTACCCATGGCTCTGCCTTGTAGTTGTTTGTAAAAATGTTTGTCAAAAATGAAGATGTTATTATCAAGGCACCATTCAGTCATTTGAAGCAACGTACATGTGTGTTGGTAAAAGTGCATGGGTCTCTTGTCTACATAGTGTCTCAGGGCATTTAACCCATCTCTATGTCTGATACTTGTGTTTAATGTGTTAACATCTAATGTCATCAGTACATAGTTGTTTTTCCCAGCCATATTGTAGATCTTAGTCAGGAAATCTCCTGTGTCCCTAATGTATAAAGGGAGTTTGCAAACAGATTGTTGGAGAAAAAAGTCAATATATCTTGATGTGTTTTCAAACAGTCCCCCTATCGCAGCAATAATGGGTCTTCCAGGGGGATCACTTGCATTTTATGTATCTTGGGTATAAGATACAGCTGCGGTGTCACGGAGTAGTCATTTTTTAGGAATTCTAATTCTTGCTTAGAGATAAGTCCTACTCCTCTCCATTCGTAGAGTGCCGTATGAAACTTCTCTTTAATGCCATGGATGCTTGTAGGGCTTACGCGACAATAGCACTCTCTGTCTTGCAGTTCTTTTTGTGCCTCATTGTTATATTTGTCTAGTGGCCAGAGTACCACGTTACCACCTTTGTTGGACCACTGCACTACAATGTCTTGTCGTTCTTTAATTTTCTGAATTAAGTAATTGTACTGCATCCTACGGTTGTGGTCTGTTCGTGTGAAGTCTTTACTGGATCGTATTGCCAGATCTTTAAGGTCTTTTATCACATTTTCTGCAAAAATATCAAGCTCATCCCTTGGCATAATGGGTAGGAATACAGATTTTGGCTAGTATGGAGTTTGTATTCTGCCATGAAGATCTAAGACCGTTGCTAATGCCAAATCGGTGGGTGAACTTCCGCTCATTTGTTCTCCATACTCAAGTTCTATCATGTCCTGGAGAAAAGTCATGTCCTCCACATTAAGACTAGTGGTGGTGTCGTCCGGTATCATGTTTTCTCTTGTATTCTTCTAGATATTGAAATAATATTTTAGCAATTTTAAATTTCTTACGAATAGAAAAATGTCTACGCGGGTCTAAACATAGTCAAAATTAGTTTTCGCACAGAATGTTAGACCCAGAGAAAGGATTTTTTGTTCTCCTTCGTTTATACACATATATATGTGTGTGTGCGCATTCACGCAACCTTGTGCTGTAATGATGCTGGGGCCAGGGGACAGGAAGGGCAAATGTTCTAGTAGCTATCCCTTGCAGTCAAGTGTAACAATAAAGGGTCAGAGTGTCACCTAGGCGCAACCATGCTTTCAGACGGGATGCGTGTCTTCTCTGGGCAGATCTTGGAAGGCACCACGCAATGCGTCCCCCGCCTGTGAGAAAAGGTAATTTTTCAGGCTCCTTGGTCTCCTCTTGCAGAAGCACACTGCATTCTGGTCCAGCCCAGACAGCCACTGATCTGATCGTCGCCATGCAGATACGTGGGGTGGTGTGTTCAATGTCCAATGTTTAGACACCAAATCTGGTTATAGGATGCAGAAAGCAAGCCTGTCCGTCGTCTGCATAAATGGCTGTCTTCACGTCCACCAGGATATCCCAAAGATCAGTGTATCACACCGTTCTGACCTAAACAGTAGCAACCAGAATAAGACAATGCAACTCAAGTTTTTTTCCTGTAGCATATTGGGAACCAGTTTAAAGGTATTGGCAAAACTCACTGGCTACGGCAGCTAAAGTGCTTCTCCCTGAATGATTGGGCACCACCACTTGCATGCGATGAGTTGGCATTTTGCTTTCTCTGGAGTTACAAACAGATCCAGAAATGGAGTTTCCCATCTCTGAAACACCAGTGGTCTTGAATCTATTTCTCATTCCTAGCAGTAATGGTCCTTTCTGCTAAGGGCCTGCTGTCTTTTCTGCTGTGAAGTCCTGGCACATGTTCCACTGTTACTCTGATTCTGTGAATCATAGGTATTGTGCTTTATGTGACAGAATGTGAGCATTTATTTCTTCTTGCTTGAAGATATAATGGATAGTGGCCATACTGTTTGTTCTTATGAGCACTTCCTGGTTATGGACACTTGGTAAGAATGCTTATATGTTTATGTGAAGAGATTGTTACTGTTAGTTTCAAAGCCTGATTTTGGCACGCTCTTGCAAAGGAGTGCCCCATACCAGTTAGTAAGGCATCTGTTGTCAAGAGGAGCTGCAGGTTTTCTATGTGTAGATCCAGCCTAGCATAAATGTGGTTTTCCAGTATCCACTACAAGATTGCTTGCTCTATAGGATGAGAAATTAACGTAGTATCGTCCCGATGACTGATGACTCTTTACCATTGAAGATCTATCTGCTCTTGAAGAGGGTGCATTTCCAGGCAACATCGAGGCACTATTAAGATGGTGACATCATGCTCAACAACATCTTGTAGTGCAAGCTTTGTGTGAAACTCTTGGGATAAGGTTAGAGGTCTCGTGCTGCGTTCTTGAGAAGGAAACCCCTTCTGAGTGTCCAAGCTAATCTGTGCTCCTAGGACCAACATCATCTTGGCAAGATATAGTTTCGATTTTGAAGCTTTCATTGTTAACCTGAGCTGATGAAAAAGGTTCAGAGTTTTTAGAATTGATTTGTTCACTTTCTGCTTTGTGGGAGGTTTGACAAGCTAATCGTCCTAAAACGGGAAAAATCTTACTCTAAGCTGATGTAGGTGAATTGCCACCAGGGGTGGGCATTTTGTAAAGACACATAGGGCTGAATTGAGACCAAATGGCTTGAACTGAAAATGCTGACAGTTGACCATGAACACAATTCAGAAACTTTTGTTCTTGATTAATTTAATGAGAACGCTCAGTTCCAGAATAGGGTATCACTCCCAATGTATTCTCAATGAGGAAAAACCTTGCATAAAACTCTTGGTTTTGCAGGGCCTTTGGAACAAAATGTACTGTATTCTTGCAAAAGAACTATGAGGATTCATTTTTGTAAGACTTCCAAATTAAGATGATTTTCTTTCTTCACTGGTCGAGCAAGGGGCCTTGGGGTAAACTTTCATGAATTACATTACCGGATAATATCCACCACACAGCAGTCTGAGATAATGTTGTAGCTGGCAGTAAAGAATACCCAAAACATTTCTCCTACCACTATGGATGCCGAAGGGGGCGTCAAGTCAAAGAGTGAAGTTCGGTGATACTGTCTTGCTGTAACAGACTTATTGTTTTTGTTGTCTATTTGACAACTGATGTTGTCTTCCATACTGGGAGTAAGACTGCCCCGCATGTAGTAACCTCGCCCCTATTGGCAAGAATTAGAGTGTTGGAAACCACTTTTTTTGCCCACAGAACTGACATCCTTACACATTTACCAAACAGATGCTACTGGTGAAAAGCCATGTCTATAACTCTAGTCCAAATTTCAGGTCTAAATGTTGTGCGAAGTAGTTATCGATACTACCTGAGAAAAGCCCCTGTTGACATGTGGTGGAAGGCATTATTGGTTACATCTAACATGGCATCGGTAAAGGCTGAGAATGTGAGTTCTATTTCAAATAGCTCTTGTCTGGGCATGACAGTCTTCTGGCAATGTATCCACACATTGTCTATCATAGCACGATAATAAGGAAGAGGAATTAGCATTTTTTTCTGATGCTGCTGCATGCCATGTAAAAACAGAACTACCTTCCCTGTCAGGAGGCACAGTATGGAGAGCCGAAGGGTTTCTTGAGTGCCAATGTGCTGCAGCAGAAATGACTAAATCCATTGTGACCCGATTCAAAAGACAAGCTGGTGAGCTATTTGGAGCCTTATATTTTTTTCCTGCAAATACCATAGATGTTGATACCATGGCTGGATTCTTCATACAGGAAACATCTTTCTCCCACAAGTGATCCAAAATTATGATGAACCAGATGGCTCTCCTTGAAATCAAACAGGAAGCTCGACTTTATATTTGTTTGTGTGACAATATTTAACTATTGAGCAGCATGGTCTATTAGGGTGTGGAACTTCGCAATGTAACTGGGTGGAGAATCATGCAGAACAGGATCAGGTCAGCTCATTCAGAAGACACATACACATTCCACCCAGGCATTTAAATATGTGAAGGTGCTGGATCACATGGCCCATCACCTTGGTCATCCTCTGCATCATCACCTTGTCCTTGAGCAGGCCCCCCCAGGATATTGCAGCATGGATTAGCAAATTTAGCCGCACAAATATGGAAATTTAGCAGCATTTTTGCTGCATTTTATTTTACTCATAATCATTCATTTTCACCCTGAAATCAATGGAAACTGTTTTAGCCGAGTATTCCACTTTACAATAGGCATGTTTAAAGTGTCTGCAGCTGCACGGAAGCACAGCTGCAGTCCTAACCTCGTGGGAGGTAGCTGTATTTCTCCCTGAGATGATCTAGTGCCCATGTATGCACCCCTGCCGGGGCACCGCTGCCTCCCGGATTCGTGAGGCAGGACACCTCTGGTCCTTTTAGACAGTCACTGGCCACTATAACTAGTGTCAGGTGTCACAGTACTCATTCATGTTGGGTATCTGTGAGAAGTTGGCCTGGCATATGCTGTCCACTAGTTATAGGGGACACCTTGTACCAGTCCAATTCGACTCTTATGGTGATAGGTTAAAGACAACCTTTAAAGAAAGCTATCCTAGTCGTAGCTGTGGAGAGCAGCCTTCAGGCTTAGTCTTGAAGGAGTGTTAAGCTTATTGTTTTACCATAGATAACCTCTTGAATAACCAAATGAAAGAGTAGTTCACACAGGTATATATATAATATATATGTATTTATTCTAAGAATAATCCCACTAGTCTCTTTATGAGGCTGGAGGTAAAGATACAATTCAAACAAGCATTGATAGTTACAATAAATAGCACTGGAATCATAGGGCCCCAGGGGGGGACCAAACCATATATCAAAAAAGTGGTATAAGAACCATGACAATTCTACAGACAATGCCTAGGGCATTTAGGGCCGCTGGCCCCTTGTGAAACCACCCAAGGTAGTGAGGAAGGGGACCCACGGGAGACGCGTGCAGTGGTATAAGCTACTGTCGGGATCTCTATTAAAGCCTATGGAGAATGTCGCGGTTGAATTTTACAAGATTAGAAACACTTCTAGCAGGAGTTCAAGTTCAAGAGTTTAGAGTTAAGCTTTTGAAGGGCCCACACCCACGAGAGTACCGAGGTACCACTGTTACCTGCCCCAGGGAAGCCGGGTGCATAGGTCGTTTTCGATGTCGCGTCGCAGGCTGATTTTCAATGGCAAAACGGGAAGAACTGCTGCTAGCAAGAAGCGTCGTCGATGTCGTGAAGATTGAAGATGTAGATCTTGAAGAGAAGGACCTGAAAGCAGAGGGGACAGAGTCTGGGTCACGGCACAGGGACCAGGGGGCTCAGGAGAAAGAGCCCTTCAATGTTGGGTGCTTCCAGGTGGAAGATGGGTAGCTTGAATCATCAGCCACGGGGCCCAGGAGGCTTCAAGGAAGGCAAGCTTCTGGAGGGCGACTGTCCCACAAAGGATGAGGGTCGCTGCCATGTTAGTGTCCGGATTGGATCCACTAAGCCTTGGCAACTGCAACCCATGCAAGAATCACAAAACAGCTACTGGTGCAGACCCACAAGGTCTGAGCGAGGTCTCCAGCAAGGAGACTGAAGAGCAGGCCTGGAGCAATCAGAGGAACTCTTGGAAGTGAAGATTGACCTCCACCAGGGCCCACCAGTTGAGAGACAAGGGACCGCGGGAGACAGCAATTTGGTGTGCATAAAGATGCGCCCACGGGTCACCGGAGTGGGCTAGGGCATCGATCTTTGGCACAGATGATGCTGAAAGGTTGGCTCAAAAATGGGCCAAAGCACAACTTCCCCATTTGTCGGGGTCGTGTGCTGTGCAAGAGGTGGCCGGTGTCCTGGGGTATTGGGTATCTCGGCACCCACGGGGTCCACGGTGCTGAGCTTTGCTGTGCACACTCACTGGCCTCTGGGATGCTTGGAAACCCACCTCAAGGTAGGTAAGAGTCATCGATGTCCGTAGAAGCAGCAAAGTTCCAACCGGGTCACTTGCAGTGTTTCAGGTGCCTGCTAAGCAGGGGGATAACTCCTTTACCCCAAGAGAGATTTCTTCATTCAGCTGTGCGGCAGCAAGTCGAAGTTCAAGTCTGTAAAGTCCAAGAATAATCTGAGGCTCTGGGGACCCTGTATTCACCATTATCCAAGGATTAGGAGAGTGTCCAGATCAGAGCCCACCAATGAGAGTTTAGGCGGGAAAGGGTGGCTACACCCTCTCCCCTTTGTGTGTTTTCCCACCTGGGCAGGGGACAGGATGCCCCTGAACCGGTTTGAGGCGGTGTATGCAGAAGTAGGCACTGGAGAAGCCTACGTGCAAGTCTGAAAGACATCCTATGGTGCACCCACCCTGTTCCAATCCACATAGTCTGTCTGGGGAGGTGGGAACACCTCCCTGCAACAAGATCCCTATTGTCCAGCTGCCGTGGCTGTAGTTCTGCCCAGCAACAGGCAGCCAGAGTCGTGTGGGTGGCGGGTAGCATCCATTTTGTACTACGTGTGCACTTTTAAATTGGTGTCTAAAATCTGCCGCTTTTACCATATCGCCCCTCTAGCAGGGGGGAATCATGCCCTCACTCCCATGGATGGATTGGGGGTATGATTCCTACATGTTTGACACCAACCACGACATGGTTCTCTACAGCCACTCTCAAGTTATCACGCTATCGTGATTACTTATAATGCGGTTAAGAGTATATGGTATGGCTGCACTACAAACAACCCAGCAATAGTTTTACGAAGGTTGCAGAGGGGCCCTACTCAGGTAGGGGTTCCCCCTCACACATATCTCAGCACCCTGCCTTATAGGATTAGCAAGGCCTGCCTTAGGGGTGACCTATGAGGATATATGTGTTGTATGGAGTGGGATACAGGATACCTATATCCCTGTAAGGGGTGTAAGCACCACCCTACCCAGACTACAGTAGTGGTCTGGTGGTGTCAGTTTGCATGGCTGTCCCAGGGGTGGCACAATAAGTGCTGCAGCCCCTGGTAGGCCTCTGAGGGACCCATGCCCTGGGTACCTAGGGTACCATCTACAAGGGGCTGATAGGGTGTCCTCAGTATCCAATTGGGATGTACCTAGGGTACTCACATCGGTTTAGAGAGGAAGCAGATAGGCTGGGGTCCTGGATAGCAGGGCCACAGCCTGGTTAGGGTCAGAAAACAGTCAAAACATCAGCAAAAAGTTGGGGGCAACTATGCAGTCGATGCCACTCTCCTACATAACCCCCCCCCCCAAACGCAGGGACATTAAACTGACCTTGACCAGTTGAGTCTTCATGTTCTAAGTGGAAATATCTGGAGAGGCCATCTGCATTGGCATGGTTGCTCCCAGGTCTATGTTCCACTGTATAGTCCATCCCCTATAGGGAAATGGACCACCTGAGTAGTTTGGGGTTTTCGCCCTTCATCTGTTTTAGCCATAGGAGGGGCTTATGGTCGGTTTGAACAATGAAGTGAGTGCCGAACAGAACAAGTATGGCCTCAGCTTCTTCAAGGCCCAGACCACAGCAAAGGCCTCCCTCTCTATAGCTGAGAAACGTTTCTCTCTGGGGGTCAACCTTCTGCTAATAAAAGCTACTGGTTGATCCTGACCCTCTTCATTCAGTTGTGATAATACAGCACCTACCCCCACCTCAGAAGCATCAGTTTGAACTATGAATTCTTTGGAGTAGTTGGGGCTTTGGAGCACTGGAGCAGAGCACATTGCCTGTTTTAGGTCATCAAAAGCTTTCGGACAGCTGACAGTCCACTGAACTTTCTTCGGCATCCTCTTAGAGGTTAAGTCATTTAAGGGGGTCACAATGGATCCATATCCCTTCACAAATCTTCTGTAATAACCAGTCAGGCCTAAGAAAGCTCGGACCTGAGTCTGGGTGGTTGGAGCAACCCAGTCCATGATGGTCTGGATTTTGCTCTGTAGTGGTTGAACCTGGCCTCCACCTACAAGGTGGCCCAGGTACACAACCTGACTCTGCCATATCTGGCACCTAGTAGCCTTGATAGTGAGTCCTGCCTTTTGCAGGGCTTCCAAAACTTTCCTCAGGTGGATCAGGTGATCTTCCCAGGTGGAGCTGAAGACAGCAATATCATCTAGATATGCTGCACTAAAGTCATCCAGGCCTGAGAGGACTTGGTTCACCCACCTTTGAAAAGTGGCATGTGCATTTTTCAAACCAAAGGGCATTACAATAAATTGATAGTGCCCACCAGGGGTAGAAAATGCAGTTTTGGCTTTTGCAGATTCAGCTAACCTTATTTGCCAGTAGCCAGCTGTCAGATCAAATGTGCTCAGATATTTGGCTGAGGCCAATTTATCTATGAGCTCATCTGCTCTGGGAATGTGATGTGCATCAGTCCTAGTGACTGCATTGAGTCCTCTGTAGTCTACACAGAACCTCATCTCTCTCTTGCCGTCTTGGGTGTGAGGTTTGGGTACCAGGACTACTGGGCTAGCCCAAGGGCTGTCTGAAGGCTCAATGACTCCCAATTCCAACATCTTTTGGACGTCTGTCCTTATGCAGTCCCTGACATGGTCAGGTTGCCTGTAGATCTTATTCTTCACAGGCAGACTGTCCCCAGTGTCCACTTCATGAGTGCACCAGGTGGTCTGACTTGGAGTCAGTGAAAACATATGCCTGAATGACTGGAGAACTTGTCTGCAGTCAGACTGTTGCTGGGCAGTGAGGCTGCCTGCCAAGGCTATACCATCTACTGACCCATCATCAGGGTTGTGAGAGACCAGGTCTGGGAGAGGGTCACTCTCCTCCTCCTGTCCCTCATCCGTTGCCATGAGCAAGCCCATGTCAGCCCTGTCCACATATGGTTTCAGTCTGTTTACATGAAGTACCCTGTGGGGACTTCTGGGAGTGCCAAGGTCCAGCAAGTAGGTGACCTCTCCCTTCTTTTCCAATATGGTATGGGGTCCACTCCATTTGTCTTGGAGGGCTGCTGGGGCCACTGGCTCCAACACCCATACCTCCTGTCCTAGCTGGCACACCACCAGTACAGCCTATTGGTCATGCCAGCCTTTTTGCAATTCCTGACTTGCCTCAAGGTTTTTTGTCGCCTCCTTCATATACTCAGCCATCCGGGAGCGGAGACCAAGTACATAGTCTACAATATCCTGTTTAGGGGGTTTGAGAGGTAACTCCCATCCCTCCTTCACTAGACAGAGTGGCCCTCTGACAGGGTGACCAAACAAAAGTTAAAAAGGGCTGTAACCAACCCCCTTCTGTGGCACCTCCCTGTATGCAAAGAGAAGGCAGGGCAGAAGAACATCCCATTTTTGCCTAAGCTTTTCTGGGAGCCCTTTGATCGTACCCTTTAGGGTCTTGTTAAATCTCTCAACAAGCCCATTGCATTGAGGATGATAAGGGGTGGTGAACCTGTAGTTGACACCACACTCCTTCCACATTGCCTTGAGGTAGCTACTCATAAAGTTTGTACCTCGGTCAGACAAAACCTCCTTAGGGAAACCCACCCTGGAAAAGATTCCCAGGATGGCCCTTGCCACCACAGGTGCTGTGATGGTCCGAAGGGGAATAGCTTCTGGGTATCTGGTGGCATGATCCACTACAACGAGAATAAACCTGTGCCCAGATGCTGTTGGTGGGTCAAGGGGATCAACAATTTCAATCCCTACCCGTTCAAAGGGAACCCCCACCACAGGTAGTGGTATCAGGGGGGCCTTTGTGGATTTACCTGCCTTGCCACTGGCCTGGCAGGTAATGCAAGAGCTACAAAAACTCTTACAGTCCTCACTCATCTGAGGCCAATGAAAGTGAGGGACAATTCTGTCCCAGGTCTTATTTTGGCCTAGGTGTCCTGCTAAGGGAATATCATGGGGCAGTGTGAGTAGGAAACCCCTAAACTTCTGAGGTATGACCAACCTCCTGGCTGCACCAGGCTTGGGGTCTCGACCTTCAGAGTAAAGGAGTCCATCATCCCAATATATCTTATAGGTTCCACTAGCATTCCCAGCAGCCTCAGCAGCAGCCTGCTGTCTGAGGGGTTCAAGAGTGGAGCAGCTCTGCTGCTCCAGGCTCAAGTCTGCCCTAGAAGGTCCCCCTGTCCCCAAGAACTCAACCTGATCAGGCTCAAGTTCATCTGGGACAGTTCCTTCTTCAGGTGTCAGATCCTCTTCTGCTATAAGAGTCTCTTCAGACTGATCCTAGGGGGAAGGCACTGCCTTACCCCTGCTACTCCTTCTCTTGGAAGGTCCTTGGTCCATTTTTCCAGGATCCATGGCCTGTTCAGTTTCTGTCAGCTTAGCTTTTGACCTTGTCAGGGCAAACACGTCTGCAGGGATACCCAGCATCACTGCATGGGTAGTCAGCTCCACCTCAGCCCATGCTGAGGTCTCCAAATCATTCCCTAGCAAACATTCTACTGGTAGGTCTGCACTCACCACAACCTTCTTTAGGCCAGTTACCCCTCCCCAAGAGAAGTTAACAACTGCCAGAGCATGGTTAGTACTGACATTGCTTGCATTGGTCACTTGGTAAGTTTCCCCAAGTATGATCTGGCTAGGGTCCACAAGGTCCTTGGTCACCATGGTGACACTAGCCCCTGTGTCCCTGTAAGCTAGAGACTCCCTTCCATTTATTCTAGGCTGTTGCTTGTATTTGCCCAGACCACTGGGACTCACAAATAGGGACAGGTCCCCATCACAAACCAATTCAGCCTGAGTAGGCATTCTGACTAGGCCAGAGTCCTCTCCAGATCCCAGGGTCAACCCTACTATACCCTTGTTCTGTGTACCACCACCTATAGCTGGACTAGGGGGAACAGATGCCTTAGGGGCAGGTGTAGTGGCACTTGTGGAGTCTTTGGCCTTATTACAGTCTGATGTCCAATGGGTTTTCTGTTTACAGATTTTACACCATGGCTTCCTTGGCTGTTTAGCTTTGTTGGATTGGGAATTATCAGATGCTGCTTTTTGGGGGCCTGTTGAAGACTGCTGGTCTTTTCCCTTTCCCCCACCCTTCTCAGAGTTTTTGGCATCTTCCTTTTTAGTTGCACCCCCCAAGGGCTGGACCTTTTGCTTGATCCTGGTTCTGACCCACTTGTCTGCCTTCTTTCCCAATTCTTGGGGAGAGGTCAGATCTGAGTCCACCAGGTGCTGATGCAATAGCTGATTCTAACAATTATTAAGGATCTTCTCCCTCATGATGAGATTGTATAATCCTTGGTAATCATTTACTTTACTGCCAGTTAACCCACCTTCCAGAGCCTTGGTAGCACAATCTACAAAGTCTACCCAATCTTGATTCTATGCTTTCTGGGTATCTCTGAACTTTAACCTGTATTGATCAGTTGTTAGACCAAACCCATCTATCAAAGCATTTCTCAAGGTATAATAATCATCTGCATCCTCTTCCCTAACAGAGAGGAGCTTGTCTCTTCCTTTGTCTGCAATTGAGAGCCATAAGATTGCTACCCACTGCTCTACTGGGACCCTCTGAACTTTACAGGCCCTCTCAAGTGCAGTGATCCATTTATGGATATCATCTCCTGACTGATAGGGGGGCACAATCGTATGCAGGTTCCTATTGTCAGGAGCTTTATCTCTAACTCTAGGGGTATTATTACTGCCACCAGGGGTCTCTAGACCCCACTTTCTTGAAGCTTTCTGAAGCTCCAGGGACTCCCTGTCTAATGCTAACTGTTCTCTCCTGGCTGAAGTTTAGCCTGCTCAAACTGGATCAGTCTGCATTTCCTCTCCTTGGAGGATTCTCTTCTCTGAGAAGAGGCAGAGGTCCTTTTGGATCTCTCAGAATGGTTAGACCCCTCTGAGGGGGATCTGTTCCTTCTGTTTGGATCCACCACTCTCCCATTCGGGATGGAGGGAGTGCCTCTTGGGCCATCACCTCCATGTTGTGAATGGTCTGAATCATCCAGGTCAAGTTCAACTTCCTCTTCCTGGTCCTCATCAGAGTCCACCACTTGGGTGTCCTCTTCAGCAGGATGCCCACCCATCCTGTCTACCCCTTCAGACACTAGAGTCTGCTGGAAGTCTGCTATGAGCAGGATTTCCCTGAGACGTTGAGTGTTGGCACCCTTGTTTGTCTTCAGTTGCCTAGCAGTGCACATCTGCGCGGGGACACGCATTTTGCGTAACCAGGCGCTCTATAAATGCCCCTTAATAATAATAATAATCTCTCTAAGCTCTGCAAAAGAGAGGTGGTCATACCTGTCGACTGGGACCTTTGAACGTCCTTCCAGGGCCTTATGGGCTCCTGATCCTGAAGACATTTATAGTGTAGTGGTACTGGTGTATCTACCTACACTAGGTGTGGCCTACTGAACCCTTTCTTGAGTTGTAGTCAAGGTGTGCTAAGCCCTCTACACACAACTCCTAAGTTCAGTAGAACTTATTGTATTCTAAGCTTAAATGTATATGTACCTTTAGTACCAAGTGGCTTTCACTTTAGAAATTCAATTTGTTATCTGGTAAAACAATGGCAAGCTTGAATCCAACCGCTGCACACCAATGTGAGAAGTTGGCCTGGCATATGCTGTCCACTAGTTATAGGGGACACCTTGTACCAGTCCAATTCGACTCTTAAGGTGATAGGTTAAAAGACAACCTTTAAATAAGCTATCCTAGTGATAGCTGTGGAGAGCAGCCTTCAGGCTAAGTCTTGAAGGAGTGTTAAGCTTATTGTTTTACCATAGATAACCTTTTGAATAACCAAATGAAAGAGTAGTCCACACAGGTATATATATCAAATATATGTATTTATTCTAAGAATAATCCCACTAGTCTCTTTATGAGGCTGGAGGTAAAGATACAATTCAAACAAGCATTGATAGTTACAATAAATAGCACTGGAATCATAGGGCCCCAGGGGGGGACCAAACCATATATCAAAAAAGTGGTATGAGAACCAAGACAATTCTACAGACAATGCCTAGGGCATTTGGGGTTGCTGGCCCCTTGTGAAACCACCCAAGGTAGTGAGGAAGGGGACCCACGGGAGACGCATGCAGTGGTATAAGCTAACGTCGGGAAGCCTATGGAGAATGTCGCGGTTGAATTTTACAAGATTAGAAACACTTCTAGCAGGAGTTCAAGTTCAAGAGTTTAGAGTTAAGCTTTTGATGGGCCCACACCCACGAGAGTACTGAGGTACCACTGTTACCTGCCCCAAGGAAGCCGGGTGCATAGGTCGTTTTCGATGTCGGGTCGCGGGCTGATTTTCAATGGCAAAACGGGAAGAACTGCTGCTAGCAAGAAGCGTAGTCGATGTCGTGCAGATTGAAGATGTAGATCTTGAAGAGAGGGACCTGAAAGCAGAGGGGACAGAGTCTGGGTCACGGCACAGTGACCAGGGGGCTCAGGAGAAAGAGCCCTTCAATGTTGGGTGCTTCCAGGTGGAAGATGGGTAGCTTGGATCATCAGCCACGGGGTCCAGGAGGCTTCAAGGAAGGCCAGCTTCTGGAGGGCAACTGTCCCACAAAGGATGAGGGTCGCTGCGGTGTTAGTGTCCGGATTGGATCCACTAAGCCTTGGCAACTGCAACCCACGCAAGAATCACAAAACAGCTACTGGTGCAGACCCACAAGGTCTGAGCAAGGTCTTTTGCAAGGAGACTGAAGAGCAGGCCTGGAGCAACTAGGGGAACTCTTGGAAGTGAATATTAACCTCCGCCAGGGCCCACCAGTTGAGAGACAAGGGACCGCGGGAGACAGCAATTTGGCATGCGTAAAGATGCACCCACGGGTCACCGGAGTGGGCTAGGGGGTCGACTTTTGGCACAGATGATGCTGAGAGGTTGGCTCAAGAATGGGCCAAAGCACAACTTCCCCACTTGTCGGGGTCGTGTGCTGTGCAAGAGGTGGCTGGTGTCCTGGGGTATTAGGGATCTCGGCACCCACAGGGTCCATGGTGCTGAGCTTTGCTGTGCACACTCACTGGCCTTTGCGATGCTTGAAAATCCACCTCAAGGTAGGTAAGATTTGTCGATGTCCGTAGGAACAGCGAATTTCCAACCGGGTCACTTGCAGTGTTTCAGGTGCCTGCCCAGCAGGGGGGTAACTCCTTTACCCCAAGGGAGATTTCGACATTCAGCTGTGCGGCAGCAAGTCGAAGTTCAAGTCTGTAAAGTCCAAGAATAATCTGAGGCTCTGGGGACCCTGTATTCACCTTTATCCAAGGATTAGGGGAGTGTCCAGATCAGAGCCCACCAATGAGAGTTCAGGCAGGAAAGGGTGGCTACACCTTCTCCCCTTTGTGTGTTTTCCCACCTAGGCAGGGGCCAGGATGCCCCTGAACCGGTTTGAGGCGGTGTATGCAGAAGTAGGCACTGGAGAAGCCTACGTGCAAGTCTGAAAGACATCCTATGGTGCACCCACTCAGTTCCAATCCACATAGTCTGTCTGGGGAGGTGGGAGCACCTCCCTGCAACAAGATCCCTATTGTCCAGCTGCCGTGGCTGGAGTTCTGCCCAGCAACAGGCAGCCAGAGTCGTGTGGGTGGCGGGTAGCATCCATTTTGTACTACGTGTTCACTTTTAAATTGGTGTCTAAAATCTGCTGCTTTTACCAAATCGCCCCCTCTAGCAGGGGGGAATCATGCCCTCACTCCCATGGTTGGATTGGGGGTATGATTCCTACATGTTTGACACCAACCACGACATGGTTCTCTACAGCCACTCTCAAGTTATCACGCTATCATGATTACTTATAATGCGGTTAAAAGTATATGGTATGGCTGCACTACAAACAACCCAGCAATAGTTTTACGAAGGTTGCAGAGGGGCCCTACATAGGTAGGGGTTCCCCCTCACACATATCTCAGCACCCTGCCTTGTAGGATTAGCAAGGCCTGCCTTAGGGGTGACCTATGAGGATATATGTGTTGTATGGAGTGGGATACAGGATACCTATATCCCTGTAAAGGGTGTAAGCACCACCCTACCCAGACTACAGTAGTGGTCTGGTGGTGTCAGTTTGTATGGCTGTCCCAGGGGTGGCACAATAAGTGCTGCAGCCCCTGGTAGGCCTCTGAGGGACCCATGCCCTGGGTACCTAGGGTACCATCTACAAGGGACTGATAAGGTGTCCTCAGTATCCAATTGGGATGTACCTAGGGTACTCACATCAGTTTAGAGAGGAAGCAGATAGGCTGGGGTCCTGGATAGCAGGGCCACAGCCTGGCTAGGGTCAGAAAACAGTCAAAACATCAGAAAAAAGTTGGGAGCAACTATGCAGTCGATGCCACTCTCCTACAGTATCCTAAGTGGACCTTTAAATTCTTTCAAAGTTCTTGCTGGCGATGGTGTTGTGAGTCAATGGTGTAAAACTTTCTGCCTCCCTGGGACTGGTTGGTACAGGTATAAGGCTTCTAAGGGTTGTGAACATGTATTTGGTGCGGGCTCACCCACTTGATGCTATACAAATGTTGTTGGAGCGTCACAGCTCAGATTATTTTTTATTTCTTATTCTGGGCTGCTGGGATTTGGGGATTTTAGAGGCTTCTGAGCTGTCTTGGGCTGCTGAGGAGTCCTCCATACAGACACTCCAAGTTTGCTGGCCATGTCCAGGCCTTGCTGGGATGTTGATGGCTGTTCTCTTGGTAGGCACAGTATAGCTTCCCATGCAGGCAGTCAGGCACATTCTCCTTCCCTCTACAGCAGCAAACCTTTGCGCAGGAATCTGGACTTGGTGTCGGTCTAGAAGCCCTCCTTCACCATGACCTACCCTGCAGACGTATACTGAAACAATGAAACACGTGTCAAGGTTATCAGCACAAAGCTTCTCTCAAACATTAAAGCAGCAACTTTTTACAGCGAGTAAAAGACTGGTTGCATGTAGCAGCATGCACTGGGGAGAACTGGGACAGTCTTTCTGGAACCAGAGTGAAAATGCACTCATTATTAGTAGAAGGAGAGCAGCAACCCAGAATACTGGCCCATTGACTGTAAAGTACAGCTCTCCTGACTAAGAGGAAAGAAAAAGAGGGAGCACCTGCATCAAACTTGGATTACTGCGGAGTTCACTGGAGAAAAAACATGGCACGCCCAGAAAAGTGAACAAATTGGGCGGCACCGTTTTTCCAAGCTGGGCACAGAAGTTTCAGTCCAATATCTGTTTACCTGTGTCTCAGGTTAGGTTTGCACTAGGACGCCGCATATCCCAAAAAAACAGCAAAGTTTGCACATTGACGGGAATGGGCTGGTATATCATGAAGGCAATCTAATATGTTGCTCATTTCCCCAAGCTGCCCCTCACATTTTCTTAAGGGACCACCCTTGCTTCTAGGGTCAAAAGCAGTCCGCATCTGTGGCAGTCTATACTGTCTTCTGTGCCTGCTGAGCTACAAGGGGTCAAGAGATCTGTTAGGTCTACAAAGCACTCCAGTTTTTGGCAGCAAGTCTAGTCTACTGCATTAGAAGCTCCCTATCTTTGGTTTGCTCTGATATGCCTTCCACATTCTTTGACTACATCTACCAATGGTAGGGTTTTTTGAATGTCTATGTGCACAGACTGCAGACTTTAGGAGTTCTATCCTGTGAGGTCACCAGCTGCGCCCATGGGTCACATCCACCACATTGCCTTTATGTTTTTGGACTATAATGGCCTCGCATACGCCGCAGTGATTTTGTGTTTGGGTCTGTTTTCATAGAAGTGACAATGTGTCTACATTTGAATTAGTTCATACACCGAGAGATAGGGTTTACTTCGAACCACTCTGATTTCAATTGGCCTTTCTAGGTGAGAAGGAGCATTATCCCAAAAGAGACGTATGTGATGTTCGACTCTGGATAAGCCTTAGGGGGACACCCGTCTTTCAGCACCTGGAAAGTGGTCCTATCTGGAAAGAACTTCAGTATGGCATTGGTTCAAATATGGCTGAAACAATAAGAAGTAGCTCCATAATGAAGGGCTGCCACACTTCTCTAAGTTCACCATGATGCGTGCCCTGGATTTGGTGGTGGTAATACCGCAACAATGGGGTTACTGACCCCTGAGGGATGAGAATTTACCTGTGGGATCGGTAATTCCGGGACCAGTTCCATCAGTAATTCATCATACTCTTTTGGAATTGTTCCCCAGAGATTTTGGTTGCTTTAATCAGCTGGAGCCCCTGGAGGTTGAAACTTGCTGGGTCCGTTTTAAATCTGCTCATTTTTTTAATTGTAATTGGCTGATAACTGGAATTATTGGTACCGTCATAATTACAGACCCCCAGGATATTGCGGCATGTTGTGCTTTTTAATGGTCTAATGTCGACAAAAAGAAACCAATACATAAAAACAATAAATAAATAAATAAGGTAGCACCATATGTTAAATTGCCACAAAGCACCTAGTGGGTGCAGTAAAGTTTATTTTAGGCCCGAAATCCTAGCATTATAGCGCGGACTGCAGACTTGCACATAGAGTTCTGCTGCGGCTCGTGCATCCAGGGGTTTGCAACACCCACGTGCTGCGACAGGAGGTTCCCATCAGATTCACCACACATCTTTGATGGCCCGAGGAGGGGTGTCCTCCAGAGTCGTATGGAGGAAATCAGTGCCCCACCCGGAGCCCCCCTCTGCCTCTCTCAGGACATTTCATTTTGGAAATGACGGTCTGTGATACTCACAGAAGCCCTGGTGACGCGGGAGGGTGACTGAGCCCAAACACAAATTATGCTTCGTGAAAAACGTGAACAGCTGCGGCAGCAAACAGGAAGCATTTAAAGTCTGCACGGAGCCCGGCCCCCCTTTGAGATGAAGTGTAGCCATACCAAGAGCACATAAATGTAATGAATGAAAACGGTTTCGGGGAGTTTGTCCATTTGATTTCACATATACTGAGATTGCGCGCAAGTTCATCTTTCCAACTCCCTGTGAGCGGTACTGTGGGTCCTGCAGTTTTTGAGGCGCCAGTGAATCATGGGGTGAGGATTTTGATGAGTGCATTCCACATAATGTTTCCTGTTGTGATTCTCTCCTCTGTGGTGTGCAGAAAAAAAATATTGCACTTTCCAAATTTCGTGAGCAGTTTTCTAAATACTCGCAGCCTTTTTACAAAACTTCTGATTTCGCGATTTTTTTTAAAATCGCGAAATCCTGGATGGTTTGCTTGAGATCTGTTGCCTTCAAAATCTAAAGAGTTATTATCTGTATTTTGAGGACGTTCGTATTATGGTGCAGGATAGACAGGCTTAGGAACAAGTGCCCTCTTTCTGCATGGTTGCCCCCACTTTTTGCTGAATTGCTGATGTACTTTGACTGAGTGTGCCCTGGGCTCCTGCTAATTAGGTACCCAGGGCCTATGTTTTTTCCCTAAAACTGCATTGAAGCCTAAACCCAATTGGCATCTCTGGCCAGAGGTCAGCCCCTGGTAAATAGTACCACAGGTACCCAGGGCACTGTGACCAGAGAAGGCCTCACCTACCCTTTCAAATGGAACAGTGGTATCAGGGGGGCCTTTGAGGGGCCACCTGTCTCGCCACTGGCCTGACAGGTGACACAGGAGCTGACAAACTCCTTTACTTTTTGGTGCATCTGGGGCCAGTAAAAGTGGCTAACCAGCCTTTCCCAAGTCTTGGTTTGGTCCAAATGTCCAGCTAAGGGAATGTCATGAGCTAAAGTTAGGAGAAACTCCCTGGGGTCTTTGGCCTCAGTGTACAGTAGTCCCTCCTCCCAATAAGCTCAGTGGATACCACTGACATCCCCCTTTTCCTGTGCAGCAGCTAGCTGCCTCAGGCTTTCAAGAGTTGAACAGCCCTGCTGTCCAAGGCACAGCTCTTCCCAAGAAGGCCCCCCTGGGCCTAAGTGTTCAACCTGGTAAGGGTCAAGCTCCATGGGCTCAGTTCCCTCTGGGGTGTCCAAGTCCTCTCCCAGAGGAGAGGGGTCCTGATCCTTTTGCGGTACAGAAGCTGGTTCCCCAGTCTTCTTACCTTTTCTCTTGGAAGGCTGGGCCATACTTTCAGGCTCCAACACTTCTTTTCCACCCTGTCTCTTGCTCTGTGCTCTTGTTTTTACACACACCAATTCAGGGATGTCCAGCATTGCTGCATGGGTTTTTAGTTCAACCTCAGCACATGCTGAGGTTTCAAGGTCATTGCCAAGCAGACATGTAGCTGGTAGCTTTGGAGAGACCACTACCTGTTTCAGGCCAGTAACCCCCCCCCCCAGTCTAATGTCACCATAGCCATTGTATGGTTAGTGGTAACACTGTCAGCATTGGTGACAGGGTAAGTTCTCTCAATCAAGTATTGCTCAGGGGAAAACAGTGTGTCTCTCACCATAGTGACACTGGCACCTGTATCCCTCAGAGCTTCTATCCAAGTTCCATTGGTCCAAGGGTATTGTGAGTACTTTTTAAAATTGGGTGGCCACACAGCTACAGTGGCAAACTCAACTTTCCCTTCTGAAACTAGAACTGCTTCAGTGTGCAACCCAATTTGCTCTTAGCACACTGTTGATCCCATCTGGAGGCTTGCTACCCCAGGAGTAACTGTAGTAGGACTAGCGGGTTTCTTGTTTGGGCAAGCCGTATCTCCAGTTAAGTGTCCCAACTTCTTACAGTTGTTACGCCAGGCCTTTGAGGGATCAAAGTTCTTTCCCCTGTACCTATTAATGGACTGGGAAGAGTTTTGGGACTCACCCCCCTGTGCAGGGTTTTGGGGCCCTTTAGAAGACTCAGGCTTTTTATCTTGAGGATTCTCACCACCTTTCCCCTGGGGAGGGTTTGCAACCACTTTCTTTTGGTCACCCCCAGTGGTTGTTTTTGTCACCCTTGTCTTGACCCAGTGGTCTGCCTTCTTTCCCAATTCTTGGGGAGAAACCTAGGTCTACCACATGCTGATGTAACTTTTCATTAGTGCAATTACTTAAAATATGTTCTTTCATAAACAGACTGTAAATTCTATTTAAATCATGCACATTGTGTCAAGTTAACCAGCCATATAGTGTTTTAACTGAGTAGTCTATGAAGTCAATCCAGGATTAGTTTTGGGTTTTGTGAGCCCCCCTGAATCCAATTCTATATTTCTCAGTTGTGAGTCCAAATCCCTCAATCAGAGTTCTCTTCATGAGGTCACAAGACCCAGCATCTGCCCCAGAAAGGGCCAGGAGTCTGTCTCTGCAGTTACCAGAGAACAGTTCCCAAAGAAGTGCCCACCAGTGTGACTTCTTCACTTTTCTTTTTTCACAAGCCCTCTCAAAGGCTGTGAACCATTTTTTGATAGCATCACTCTCTTCATATTTAGGGACACTCCCTTTGGGGATTTTAGGATCATAAGATTGCTCTTTATCCTTATTTAGTAAATTGCTGCCACCATTGATGGGTACTAGGCCCATCTCTGCTCTCTCTCTTTCTAGAGCCATCAACCTGGTCTCTAAATCCAGTCTTTTGGTCAGCCTTACTAAAAGGCTGTCCTTCTCATTGAGGCTGTCCTCAATGTCCTCATTGGTATCCGATCCACCTGTGTGAGATCTAGGTACTGAGAAGTTGATTCTTGGAGTCAAGGGTACTTGAACCCTTTTCTCATTAGGACGTGGAGGGGGTTGATCTACCAGGTCATTCCCTTCCTCTACTTCCTCATTTGATTGGTCTTAACCATTTTCAGATGGGTGGTCCTTAGCATACCCAGCCAACAGCTCATGGAGCTTTTGTTTGGTGGGATGGGGACCCATGGTTATGTTTTTAATTTTACATAGGGACCTTACATCTTTGAAAGACAAGTGAAGGTAAGGGGTGAGGTCAAGCTCCTCAACCCTGTCCTTTATGTCATTGTGGTTATTTTCACCTAAGCCTGATCCCAGTCCAGTCAAAGCCAATGATGACTTTTGTAACTGGATAGAAGACACACTGAATGTGGTCCTTCCAAAAATATTGATAAACAAGCATTGGCATAGCCAATAGGTCTCGCCTTTGGGACCTTATAAGTGTTTAACTAAATATATTAACTTTGCCAATGTCTTTCAGCTATGCTGAGAGAAGTGTGACTGCTCTGCAGCATGCTGAGAAGTTATAATAAAAAAGTGTCAGAAGCATTTTTGTTACCTCATATATGACCAAGAAGGCATTATCTATGTTCAGCCCCATTCACTACTTTCAAACCAATGGTAAATGCCTCCAGATATTTGTGCATGTCTAGTGTATGAAACCCTTCTGCCGCCATCTACGGAGTTTAGGAAAGCCTTGTTCTCGGCTCCAAACTCTGCATCTGAAGTAGTTGCTGGCGCTCCTCTCACGGCTACTTTCTGTTCTTAGAGAAAGGGTCCAAGTGTTTGTTTAAGGATGGCCGGAGCTCTTACAACTGCCTTTCGTATGTCTATGGGCTGGGAGGGACGCTTCTCGCGCACAGCTCACGTGCCGCAGGACTGAGCAATAAAAATGATGTAATATTTGAAACTGTGTGATTCTGGCTTGGGAGCCCCGCTCGGTGCCAGCGTCTCACAAACACTTTTCACATACACGAGTGCGCTTCGAGCGGGGGCAGCCGAAGAAAGAGTGAAAAAGCAAAAGGCGCTATATTCGAAATACACATAAACATCTTTCTGAGGCATGAGCGTTACAATACGTTGTTGTGTACGTGTAAAAAAATGTATTGTATTTAAAAAAAATAAACGTTTAACTATTGCAACACTTTATTTCTCATGATTGGGATCAAAATGTGTTTTCTTACTCGTGTTGAACTTTGCAGTTTAGTGAAATGAAACAAATAAAGAGGTGCAATGCACAACAAAATGCAACAGCAGCACTAAAGCCCAGGGTATCTGCGTCCCAGAGGGATTTCTTTCAATTGTAAATTCAGACCCATTTTTCAAACAAAGTTTATTAGCAAAGAATTATAAACAAATAAACAGTGATAGAAAACTTATGGAATGTGTGGAACTTCCAAGTATTACATGATCAATGATAACTGGTTATATTAAATCGACATTGTGTACACAATCATATATATACACATTTATTTTCAGGGGAATGAGTGGCTTAAGAAATGTATTCACCCTACTGTTTGCCGCCGTTTATGTCACAGCCAGGTTCTTATTTTATTTATTTCATCTTTCTTTGCAAATTAAGAGCAGTGAAGTATATATATATATATATATATATATATATATATATATATATATATATATATATATATATATTACCTACTGGCGGTCGCCAGTAGGTAGTTATAGTTAGGACCACGTTTCCATAGGAAAACCTCAACATTCTATTTTGAATAACTTTGGCGCCGGTCGACGAATCCTCGCGAATTTCTCAAAATAGGTGGGGCGCTACGCTCCGCTCCTACCCTGAAAGTCTCGGGGGGATTCGTCAAGCGGGGGCTGAGATAAAAGGGGGGTCCCAAAACGCGTTTTTCCCATGCATTTTTCCATAGGACCTTTAGAACGAGCTACAGCCCGAACGGCTGAACAGAATTACTAGAAATTTGTATATATATATATATATATATATATATATATATATATATATATTACCTACTGGCGGTCGCCAGTAGGTAGTTATAGTTAGGACCCCGTTTCCATAGGAAATCCGCAACATTCTATTTTGAATAACTTTGGCGCCGGTCAAAGAATCCTCGCGAATTTCTCAAAATAGGTGGGGCGCTACGCTCCGCTCCTACCCAGAAAGTCTCGGGGGGATTCGTCAAGCGGGGGCTGAGATAAAAGGGGGGTCCCAAAACACGTTTTTCCCATGCATTTTTCCATAGGACCTTTAGACAGGGCTACAGCCCGAACGGCTGAACAGAATTACTAGAAATTTGGCAGAGAGGTAGTCCTCAGGTCAAGGAAGTGCCTTTTGTAGGTTTGGTGTAAATCTGTTCAGTAGATTCTGAGAAAATAGCCTTTAAATCAATATATATATCTGAGCCAGCTTACGGTACGCTTACCGTAAGCTTACCGTACGCGTACGGTGGCGTGCGCGAGCGCGATTCTGATTGGCTGTTAGATCTTAGTAAACATTCGAATCGGCCGAAACCAGGAAGCGGCGGCCGCCATTTTGTGTATTTCACTCCGGTAAAAAAGAGTGATATCTTGAAAAGGGGGCAAGGGAGAGAGTTACAGACCCCCTAACATTTGTAAGGGGGTCAAAGAAGGACAGAAAAGTACAAAGAAAACATTTATTGATTTTAAAAAAAATCACGGGGTACGCGTACGGTAAGCTTACGGTAAGCGTACGGTAAAAAAAAAATACAAAAAACCAATGAAATTCCCCCGTTATAGTTAGTTCAGCTAACTATAACTCGCGCCCCCGCAATCAACTGCTGATGACGTCACATTTTACATCACTCATGACATGGTCAGTGACATCACTCATGACATCACTGATGACATCTCAAATGACATCACTGATGACATCATCCAGTGAATGGCTGTTTTTCTGAAAATTAAATATGTTTTATATATGTATATCTCAAGGTCGATGGAAGAATAAATGGGTATATAAGTGTCTAAATGGATGATTTGTTTTTGAAAAATTGATTGTGTAACTCACTGATTAAGTGTATCATAGTGAATACATGGCTTAGTGAGTAATGTTTAAATATGTAAATATCTGTATCAGTCTCTCACTTTGTGTATAAGTGGCTGCATGGGTTGGTGAGTAACTACATGGGTGTCTACATAGGTTATTAGTTGGTTTTTTGAGTATCAGTCTGAGTGTCTGCATGGTTCGGTGGGGGGTATTACGTAGTGCATAGGTGCATGAATGAGTGACTCACTGTTTGTATGTGTTGAACACAGCATGTGTGCAGGACTGTATGGGTGGATGAGTGTGTGTATGGGTGTGTTAGTGAGTGAATGACTGTCTCAATAGTGTCTTTTTGAGTAACTACATATGTTTTAAACTAGTATATGTGACTATTGGTGTATATAAGTGAGTATATGTGAGAGTGAGATATTGAAAGAGTTCCTGTATGAATAAGTATGTGTTTCTATAAGTGATTGTTTAAAAGACTAAGTATGTGTAAGTTTCCGTAGAAGTAAGTGTGGTGGTGTGTGTATAACTGTATATGCAAGTAAATGTATGTTTGATTCTTTATTAGCATGAGTGACTATGTGGGTGAGTAACTCTATGGATGAGTGGCATTGTGTAACAGGATGTATAGGTGTATGAGTACATATGATGAGTGAGTACATGTATGAGTGACTGTACAGGACTGTTGGTGAATGAGTGGATGTGTATGTGGATCTTAGAATTACTGAAGAGGTTGTTGCAACTGGTATTGGTATGTCCATTGTTTTTAAAATTTTAATTTCTATTTTTGAATGTGTGTATCAAAGGTTATATTAGGGGCAGAGGTGGTCTGCCACTCTATCACTAGGATGATGTCATCAGTGATGTCATCAGTGATGTCATTTGAGATGTCATCAGTGATGTCATGAGTGATGTCACTGACCATGTCATGAGTGATGTAATATGTGACGTCATCAGCAGTGCATTGCGGGCGCGCGAGTTATAGTTAGCTGAACTAACTATAACGGGGGAATTTCAATGGTTTTGTACAAGTGAAAAGTCCAGCTAACTATAACACCCCTGAAACCTATGTTTTTTTCAGTGAATTTCTGAGGTTTTTTAAATGCTAATTCCTAACTATAACGTGCCTGAAACCTATGGTTTTTTCTGTGAATATATATATATATATATATATATGTATATATATCCAACAAACTCCTTCACAAGAAAAGAGCAGAGGCCACAGAGGGGAAATTCAAGGAAGCCCTTTATTTGGTTGGAGTTGCGAATGCATTTCGGCAACAATTTGCCTTCTTCAGCGCCCAAGAGTTCAGGAGGCTTTCCTTCGCTTTAAAGTCCTGCCGCCCTTTTGTATGTTTGAGCGTGCTCCGCCCCCAAAGATATTCGCTCACCTGTTGCCAGTCCTCAGGTCCCTAACGGACTGCAAAGCCCAGAATGCACTATAATTCTTCCAGGTAAGTGATGCGTGGGGGTGATTCTGCCAAATGGTTGCGCAGGATACAGGGTACTATGCGAAGTTCGAGACCATTTTCCTGCTTGTATTGATGTTGGGAAAAGCGCCTCCTCAAGTCCCCAACCGCTTCAGCCTCTAAGATCAGGAATCCAATAAGCGGGGGCAGAATGACAGAGCATGCCGCCCTGCATGAGGTGGAATACCTCACGGCCGCCCTTTTCTTTTCCCAAACGTTGAGGTGGGCCCAGACCATCCGATTCTTCGGAAACCCAAAACTGCTAAAACAGAGCCAGTGACGTCCGGGCCATCTAGTGGAGCGGGGGCCTCTGTATCACGTCTCTGGCTGACGTAACAACAATATCCAACAAACTCCTTCGCAAGAAAAGAGCAGAGGCCACAGAGGGGAAATTCAAGGAAGCCCTTTATTTGGTTGGAGTGGCGAATGCATTTCGGCAACAATTTGCCTTCTTCAGCGCCCAAGAGTTCAGGAGGCTTTCCTTCGCTTTAAAGTCCTGCCGCCCTTTTGTATGTTCGAGCGTGCTCCGCCCCCAAAGATATTCGCTCACCTGTTGCCAGTCCTCAGATCCCTAACGGACTGCAAAGCCCAGAATGCACTATAATTCTTCCAGGTAAGTGATGCGTGGGGGTGATTCTGCCAAATGGTTGCCCAGGATACAAGGTACTATGTGAAGTTCAAGACCATTTTCCTGCTTGTGTTAGTGAGTGAATGACTGTCTCAATAGTGTCTCTATGAGTAACTACATATGTTTTAAACTAGTATATGTGACTATTGGTGTATATAAGTGAGTATATGTGAGAGTAAGAGATTGAAAGAGTTCCTGTATGAATAAGTATGTGTTTCTATATGTGATTGTTAAAAAGACTAAGTCTGTGTAAGTTTCTGTAGAAGTAAGTGTGGTGGTGTGTGTATAACTGTATATGCAGGTAAACAGATGTTTGATTCTTTATTAGCATGAGTGACTATGTGTGTGAGTAACTTTATGGGTGAGTGGCGTTGTGTAACAGGATGTATAGGTGTATGAGTACATATGATGAGTGAGTACATGTATGAGTGACTGTATAGGACTGTTGGTGAATGAGTGGATGTGGATCTTACAATTACTGAATAGGTTGTTGTAACTGGTATTGGTATGTCCATTGTTTTGAAAATTTTAATTTCTATTTTTGAATGTGTGTATCAAAGGTTATATTAAGGGGAGAGAAGGTCTGCCACTCTATCACAAGGATGATGTCATCAGTGATGTCATGAGTGATGTCATGAGTGATGTCACTGACCATGTCATGAGTGATGTAATATGTGACGTCATCAGCAGTGCATTGCGGGCGCGCGAGTTATAGTTAGCTGAACTAACTATAACGGGGGAATTTCTATGGTTTTGTACGAGTGAAAAGTCCAGCTAACTATAACGCCCCTGAAACCTATGGTTTTTTCAGTGAATTTCTAAGGTTTTTTAAATGCTAATTCCTAGCTATAACGTGCCTGAAACCTATGTTTTTTTCAGTGAATTTCAAAGGTTTTTTAAATGCTAATTTCTAGCTATGCCTACAGAGATAGGACATGTGAAGAAAGAAGGAAAAACGCACAGAAAGAAAAAAAAGAAATGTAGAAAGAAGCAACAGAAGTCCTCAAAGACGAAGAAAAGTGCAGGAAGAAGTATAACGTGCAGAAAGAACAAACAGAAGAGCAGAAACAAGCCTTGTTGCAAAATCATCCTGTACCCTCAACTTTTTCAGACGGATACTGGTGGTAACTGAGTCTGACTAACCAGTCCTAGAGCCAGTGCTATGTTAAAAGACACTCAGAATACAGTGAAAACACCTACATACACTAGGCCACACTATGTGTTGGGGTCCCCCTGTGATTAGCATGACCTCCTCTGTAAGCCCCTAGTATATAATAGGGCAGGGGATTAAAACTACCTCTTAAAACGCACCACAGGGCGTGTTTGAACACGTCACCTCATGCCCCGTCCCCTCCCTTCCCCACTGTGTAAACACGCCCTGTAGCTGTTTTAAGTTGGGAGATTAAGTCCCCTTGAATCCTGAGGGTCCCTAGGGTCCAACTAGACCACTAGGTACCTCCAGTAAGCACCACAGAGCTGCGTTGCAGAGAGGTGTAAAAAGTGGCACAGCCTGCACCACCTCTCTGCAACGCAGAGCAGTGGTGCTTACTGGAAGCACCTGGTGGGCTAGTTGGACCCCAGGGTCCCTCAGGATTGAAAGGGAATTATTTCCCCAACTTAAAAACGCGCCACAGGGCCTGTGGGCGTTCTGAGTTGAGAGATTAAGTCCCCTTGAATCCTAAGGGTCCCTAGGGTCAAACTAGCCCACTAGGTACCTCCAGTAAGCACCACAGAGCTGCGTTGCATGGAGGTGTAAAAAGGGGCGTGGCCTCAGAACACCTGTCTGCAACGCAGCTTCCTGGCGCATACTGGAGATACCTGTTGGGCTAGTTGGCCCACAGGGACCCTCAGTATTGAAGGGGAATTAATTCCTCAACTTACAACTGGCCAGGGTGCGCGTTTGCAGAGTGCTGCAAGGAGGGGGCGTGGCCTCCGGCGCGATGCCGGTCTTTTATTTATTTATTTTTAAGAAGGAGGGCTGTGTGGCCCCCTTTCTTTTTCTAATTTATTAGCCCTGGGGACCCCATCCCCCAGGGCCTACACCCTAATTTTTCTTGTTGAAAAACATTAATTTGGCTCTCCCAAGGCCTTAATCGGCCCCGGGGACCCCAACCCCCAGGTCATGGCCTTTTTAAAAAAAAATTATTCTTTAGGAGGGGGGCTGTGTTGCCCCCCTCCTCAGGCCACTTATGGCCCCGGGGACCCCATCCCCCGGGGCCGGCCTTTGTTTTTTATTTTTTTTATAAAAAATATATTTATAGAAACACCTAGGACATGCTGGACAAACCGTATGTACCTATCACCATGACGATTTGCGTGATATTCATTAAAAGGCGACTATGCATACAATGAATCCACGTAGAATGTATTCACACCGCTAGTGAAGCTCTGACATGTCTGACACCCTACCGTGCCTAATCCCGGCGCCCCCGCTGGTGGGTACTCTCCAAGTAGACACCCTTGTTGTTTATTTATACAAACATGGGTAGCTATTGACGGGCACATTTAATACACATGCACACCAAGCCATTCAAAGGGGGTTCGACAAAAATTCGACCAAACTATGCAAGAAACCCCCTCACGGTTAATAAAACACACATCCACCGCCGGATGTGTAATACTTTTTATTTTACTCTCTGGAAAGGAGACAAACCTCACTTGAGAGTCACAGCGTGCTCCTGGCTGAGCCCAATGCTGTGTTACACCCACCAGTGCCCGCCGAGTGCCACACACCTCTGTGTTGTATTTCACCAGCTAGTGCGTATGCTATGACACTCTCTAGCCCATGTGCACTGTAACACCACCCCGTGAATATGTCATGCCACACTTGCCTTCGCACGGGTTATATTGCCCCATCTAACGTGCCTTCCTCGATGCCTATGTTATAAAGCACAGCGCTATGCCATACATATTACAATCTGGGATCCATATCTTTGTCACAGTGCATATGCAATGTTACACTACCCAGCACATATTTTATATTACAACTTTAGAGACTACTTAGGTTACACAACACTGCCCTGTGCATATTACACTCCAAGGCGCATGTCACATAGCAAGCGCTAGTGCCTGTGCTATCTCGCGCTCTCCAATGAATCTGTCATTGCGCACAATGTATTGCATATTATATTTCACGCCCCGGTTCATCTTATATCACACTTTTTGGTGCATAGTTTATACCATATACTATATCTAGTTTTCATTTTCAATCGTGCTCTCAGGACTATGTTCTATATAACACTGCGTCCACTTACCCTTTTCACGGGCATTACATTTTGCGATGGGGGGTGGAGGGTCAGGGGATGTTTCTGCCAAGTGAGCCCGGAGTCACAGTCCCAAACGTCCTCTTCTTCCTGAATAAAAGTGAGATTATGCTGCATACTTGTTCATATTTTAAGTAGTTCGCACAGACACACATTTTAAAAACAATAAAGTTCCTAATACCCACCTTCTATGAACAGTTAGCTTGCTGCCCCATCCACCTCCTCCCTATCCTCTGTTGTCTGAATCCATGGACTAGCCTCCTCCCTCCTGCCATGCATGGTCTGATGTGCTGCCACTGCCCTGCATTTAGCATGATGTACCAGTCCACTCATCCTGCCCTCCATTGCCCAATTCTATGGCCCATCATTGACCTCCTGCTTAGCCTCTGTGCTTTGCTTGCTGCCCCTATTCTCCTTCCCCCTGCCCTCCGATGTCTTTGTGCATGCCCCTGCTCCATCCTTTTTGACCACCATGTTCCATGGACTTGTCACTCCTATCTACTCTGAGTGTTCTGTGAGCTGCCACTCCCCTACCACCTGCCTATCATTGTCAGATGACTGTAACCTGTCCCTGCCACCTCCACCCTGCCTGTCCACATGCCATGCCCCTATCCCCTTCCTCCTGTCCTCCATGGTCCATTTTACTGCCACACCCTTCTGCCCTCCCTGGTCTGTTGTGCTGCAACTGCTCCTCCTGCCTGCCCCGCGCGGTCTGTTGTGAGGCCCCTTCCCCTGAACTCTCTTGTCTGTGCCCAGGTCCTGACCCTCCCTTCTATCCTCCATGGTCCTTTGTGCATGCCCCTGCACCCACCTTCTTGCCCATCATAGCCATTGTGCTGCCACTAACCCTCCCGCTTGCCATGCATGGTCTTCTGTGCTGCCGTGGCCCCTCCCACCTTCCCTGTGTGGTCAGCTAGCTGCTCCTGACCCCCTCCCACCTTCCCTCCATGGTCTGTGTGTATGCCATCATAGTCTCACTGTTGCTCTCCATGGTGTGTCTTGTTTCTAGTGCCCATCCTGCCTGACCTCCATGGTCATCTTGCTGCTCCTGCCCTGCCCCCTGGCCCCCAGCCCTCTGTTTCCATGTGCAGACCCCTATTCCCTCCCTCCTGGCTTGTCGGTTCCATTGTAATGCCCCTGATCCGTCCCTCCTGCCCTTTATGGTTTGTTATGCTGCAGCTTTCTCTCCTGTCTGTCCATTATGGTCAGCTAGCTACCATTGCCTCTTTCCCCTTTGTTGTTTGTTGTCCATGTGCATGGTCCTGTCCCCTCCCTATTGCTTTCTATGGATTGTTGTGCTGCACTCCCGTCCCGCATGCCCTGTGTGGTGTATTGTGCTGCTGCAAACCCTGATGCCTGCCCTGTAGGGTCAGTTTGGTGCACCTCTCAATGTCCCTCCTGTTCTGTTATCCAAGTCCATGTCCCTACCCCAATTCCTCCTGCCTACCATGATCCAATGTACCATACTTGCGAACATTTTGAACTTGGTAAGAGGGAGATTTTGAAATAAAACTGGGGTATTGATTTTCCCCTTTGAGTTACATTGAAAAAGAGAAGATTGTAGACAGGAAACAGATCAAGTAAAGCCCATTTGAACTTAAAAACATTGGACGTTTCCTGGCTGAAACGGGTCTGTTGGCATGTATGGTTGTATGACCACTGCCTCTTCCTTCTGCCCACAATGGTCAATTATATTGCCACAGCCTCTCTTGCCAGTCCTGTATTGTTGGTTTGTTGCCCCTGCCCCCCTTTCCACTGCCCTCCATAGTCTGTTGTGCTGCCACTGCCCTTCCTGCCTACCTAGTGTGGTCAAATTGTTGCCTCTGCACTCTCCTACCTGCCTTCAATTTTCAGAGTCCGTGCCGCTGGCCTCTGCCTCTCAACAGTATCCCAATGAACAACTAGATTGCTAACATTCTATATTTATTACAAAAGTGTGGAATGCCTGACGTCATCTTGATGTAATCAAAACTGTAATGCCTAGAGCATTTCCTTTAGAAATTACATATATGAGAGGGTCTTATTTGCATCAAAATTATGGTTAGTGCTCTAAAAAACTAAAATGAGGACATATTTTCTGAGTTTTCAAATAGCGACAAAGAACTTTTAAATTATTTGTAATCTTAGTTTTTTTATCCAGTTGACCACTTGATTAAATGTTGCATCCAAGGGGTGAGGGTGTGGTGTTACTTCCAGAGCTGCAGACTTTGCAACTGGGGAACCAGGTTGGAGTTTCTGCTTCAGCTCAAAATTCTGTGATGCTGGTCAAATCACTTAATCTCCCCATGTCTACAACCAAAATTAATTTGATCTTGTGTGATGTAACCAATGTTCATGTAAAGCACTCCAATACCTGACAAGTCTGCACTATATAAAACTGCAAATTCACAAAAAATAAGTGTTTTGCACACTTCTGTCATTGGGCTACATTTGGGCTACATCTGGGTGATATTTGGGCTACATTTGGGCTCTTTTGTGTCTGGTGACCATCTTGGGAGATTTATTTGTTATGAAGTTTCCTAATTTCCTCATTTGCTGCAGTCTCCTCAGTAAGAAATGCTTTCAGTTTTTTACTTTGATTCCATCAAGAAGGTATTCAGATATGTCACACATTTGCCATAAATTCTGAATGTTAGCACTCTAGTTGCTCATTAGATCACTGTAGTAAAGCTACTGCTCACCACGGAAGTCTGCTGCTAGTATTAGAAGTGCATGTTTCAGTCTGCATATCAGAATTTTTAATGAAATAGAAGAGGGTTTGAGAAGTCACTCAAAATGTGCCCTAATTTTTCTTTCTTCAGCACTAATCATAATTTCTATGGCAAAATGAACCCCCTCATTGTGTTCCTTTTTAAATTAAATGTTTTAAGTGTTACCAGTTCATTCCAATCAAGATGGCTTCAGGTGTGCCATACTTTTGTCATAAGTAAGACAGTAAGCGCTCTAGTTGTTCTTTATAACACTCTGGGACATTCTGTCATTGGGCTATAGTTGGGCTACATCTGGGTGATATTTGGGCTACATTTGGGCTCTTTTGTCTCTGGGGGCCATCTTGGGAGATTTATTTGTTATGAAGATTCCTAATTTCCTCATTTACTGCAGTCTCCTCAGTAGGAAATACTTTCAGTGTTTTACTTTGATTCCATCAAGAAGGCATTCAGATGTGTCACACATTTTCCATAAATTCTGAATGTTAGCACTCTAGTTGCTCATTAGATCAGTGTAGTAAAGCTACTGCTCACCAGGCAAGTCTGCTGCTGGTATTCAAAGTGCATGTTTCAGTCTGCATGTCGGAATGTTTTTATGAAATAAAAGAGGATTTCAGAAGTCAAAATGTGTCCTAGTTTTTCTTTCTGCAGCACTAATCATAATTTATATGGCAAAATGAACCCCCTCATTTTGTTCCTTTGTAAATTAAATGTTTTAAGTGTTACCACTTTATTCCAATCAAGATGGCTTCAGTTGTGCCATACTTTTGTCATAGGTAAGACTGTTAGCGCTCTAGTTGTTCTTTAGAGCACTCTGGGAAGCTGCAGTAGAACACAAAGGAATCAACTGACAGTCTCTGCCCTTGTTGGATGTACATGTTTTACTGAGAATGTCAGACTTCATTCTTACATGACTGAGAAAGATAATGTGAATTTACAGAAAATATGCTCTCAGTTTAGCTTATAGATCACCTTCCAAACCTCTGTGGGAAAAGTATGAGAAAATAGTTTTCTCTCAAACATGGTTCGTGATATCACAGCAGAAGGCTTTTTCACATGGTAAAATCACCTTAGAACACACCACAATTCCTAAAATGAGTATGGTACCATCAACAAATGATTTATAATGTAACTAAAGTCTTAAAACCTTCTATTAACTGCAATGCTTTTTAATGAGGTGCTATCATGTATATTGGTCCCAAGATGGCTGCCAACACTTCTTGGATGAAGTACTGACAGCCAATCAGATCTCACGATGAGATGTGTGGCTAGGCTCCGCCCAGATATGTATGTGATCTTACTTTTGATTTTCTCAGGAACTACTGAACAGATTGACACCATATCTGCAAAAGGCACATGCCTGACCTGAGGACTACCTCTTTGCCAAATTTCAAGTAATTCTGTTCAGCCGTTCGGGTGCAGATCGGAGCTTCCGAATCCCCTCTACTTCCACGGACGTAGTGATTTCGCAGTCACACGCACATACACACATCACACGCTGGTGGGGCCCAGTACACCAACATTCATCCTACCACTCTATCTGTGCCATGTATAAGGGGAAACACTTTTCTGATACCTAACCAATCTGCATGTACCTTGAGGTCAATGGCATCAACTAGTTGCTATAGATCTGGTGAAAACATTTTAGACATGCAAATAAATTCAATAACATGACAATAAAATAACCACCCGACACAGTGATTCAAACAGAATATTTGTTTATCTAAAATTGTATGAAAAGCCAATTAAATGCAAATTCATTTCTCTCATATTTACCTATTCTGGCTAAAAGTCAGATCCTAAGTCATAACCGGTCCTCAGCAAAATAATCAAAGTTTCTAGCCGTCATGTAGAGTCACTGTCCTCTCCGTCAGCATCGGGACCTCAGATCATCAGTTCGGGAAGAAGTGGCACTAGACCTCTCTAGTCTACTAATATTTATACGAAAATTACATTCCAAACTGTTGCAATCATATCGTACAAAACGGATGAATGGCGGAAATAATGTCGTCTTGGTACACTGGGCTACATTAGAAAATTTTCACACACATTGATCGTCTCAAATAATGAATAGAAATAAAGAGTCCATAACTAATTCGTTACTTCTACGGATGTCTCTTTTGGATAATTTGTATCCCATTCGTGGCATCATTACAAGTTCATAAAGTCAGTGTTTTGTTTTGCAACAAATTTCATGTTCAGGGGCCTTTGGCATCTTTCCTGGATTTGTCGTCATGATCATGGCTTTTCAGTTCGTCAAGAGGGCAAGGTCACAGGCAGCGCGAAGCCTCTTTGCAAAATGTCCATCAACTCGAATGCAGGCTGCGGGTGGTAGCCATATTTTGGTAGGCCACATTGGTCAACTTAAGTAAAATGAAACACAAAACAAAATTACTGCACGGAAATGATTATACAGTGTTATTCCCCTACTAATACCATTATGTGTATGTATTTATCTAGCCATTTGCGACATCAAAAGCCATTAATGCATATTAATTATAAGCGCAAAACACAATAACATCACATAAGCAACATCTATTTCTGTCAGTTTGCTTACCAACTTAGTTCACTTATTATTTTAGCCATGCAATAGCATTCCCACATGTAATTCTTCTGTAAATAAGGTTGATTAGACCAGATTCGACAAATCTTTAGTAGTTATTAATTAATCAGTAGTACTTTTAATTATAACATGCGAAAATGAACCAGGTATTTGGTTTTAAAGTAAAAACCCTGCTCCATCAATCCCCCCTTTGGTGATATCTTATCACCACAAAAATCAAAAACCGAAAAATCCATTTATTTTCCCCTTTTGAAGAAATTCTAAATATCTTCTTGTTCATTTTTCAAACCCTTGTTTCCATCTCATCTTCTTTCTTAGTTTCTATATACATGCTTTCTCTTAGCTCTTCTAATTCTATTTCTTGTGGATCTCTTTCTGGTTTCTTTTGTCTCTTTTTAACATTTTCTTTTGCAATTTTCTTTTCATTTCTTCTATATCTACAACACATACACCCTAATCTAAGAATCAATAATGCAACGATTACACATGTTAATGGAAATAATATCTTACCAAAAATGGTACTACCTATTTTAGCTACAAAATTCTTAATAGCAATCATCTTATTAGCCATTTTAGTCCAGATACTTTCAGCTTCCAGTGGTACTAATTCTTCATGCAAATCAGTAATATTTTTGATATAAACTTTTAGATCTTTGCTTTCGTCAGGAATGTAAGTGCAACAATGTTGAACTTTCAGCATTCCACAGACTCCACCCTCTTTTGCCAACATAGCATGTGCCAAACCAATGGTCAGGCAAACGGTAATAAGCCTTGTTCCCACTAATATAATACACTCCCGGAAAAACTGGATCTTCTCCTCCTCTAAATCCCCATCAGGTTGCAATAAAGTATGTATCATGGCACTCACTAGTCCCTATGAAATAATAATCATACTGGGATCTCTTCCTGGTAATGCATAATTTGCCTTTCTGTGGTGCATCTATAGCCATAGTTGGACTGGCTCCATTTTTCAATTCTTTTTCTTTCTCAATATCCCACATTGTTTCACTCATTTTATGCCCTTCTGCTTTCTTTTGCATGTTCAACCTTCTTCTCTCAACCACGTCTAGAAAATTCTTCTCTTCTCCTTTCAAACTGCAAGTTAAATTGTTTCTAAAAACATATTCTAAGGTTAATTCTCTAGTTTCTAAAAAAATCTCACTTAAAGTGTTAGCTTCTTTTGCAGGATTCAGTTCTTTATTCATAGGCAATTGCCCAAGAATATTATCTACATTAGACATATTATAATCTAATTTCCCTAACTGATAAAATATACTAATCAACACACTACATGAAATTCCATACGTAGCCGGAAGATGATGATAAGTTACTCCTTCCGAAACAGAGGCAGGTAATTGCATGCAAGCGTAGCAATCCCTTACTTCCATTGTCTTTACGTATTCATACAACAATTTTGAAAAAACATTGCTAGAAAAATCATTAATTGACCTATCCTTATGTATATGTACATTGCTAGTTCTAGTTGGTACTATCTTCTGTGAACTCTTCCCTATATTAGTCCTGTTCTCAGTATGTCCTTCTAAAGTGTCTATTGTTACTCTAAAAGAAATTAATAGAGCAAGCACGCTCCAAAGCAGCATTAATAATCCTGTACAGCAGCAGCACATCTTGCACCATCTTTTCAAGAAGGTACATCTACTTTGATTATTCTCAGTGTTAGCCATCTTGTTAATTTGTCCATGTCTTTTGACTTAGCCTCTTCTACTCCACTACCGAACTTTAGGGCAGCAAGTACCCAACAGATTATTACAATCTACTAGTTTTAATTTTACTTCTTTTCCTTTCTTCTCCAAATGATTTCTTTGGATTTATTCAATTTGGATTTTCATCACTTTTCACTGTTTCTTCATCATCATCAAACTGTATTAGGTCCTGAACATCCGTCTCTTCTCCAATGTCGGACAAGATAACTCTCAGGATTCCCACTGCTTCTTCTTCATCAACCACTTTCAGTAAAGCCTCCTCTGGACTTCCTTGACTGTCTGCCTCTTCTCCTTGTTCAGGCAGTGCCACATACGTCCATTCTGGTGACTTATACTTCTGGTTTGGCTTTCTGATTCTTTTAGTTCCTTCAGGTATCTTTGTTTCCTCTTCTTTTGTTGGGTTTTGACTTGACACTTCGTTCACTTGTTCAGCTTTCGAAGAGTTAACTCGTGTCAGTCGATACCTCATTCTCTTTATCTTGTTGGGCCAAAGATCTCCTTTAGCATTTCTCTTTTGTCTTCCTTCTTTATTGTTTCGTTCTCCAATCCAAGTTCTCTTTCTCAGAACTCGTCCTCCATGTATCTCATTTTCACTTTCATCAGATTCTGTCTCAGTTGCCTCTTGTTCATCAACAGTTTTCTTTTCTCCAACAGCTTCTTTTTCTCCAACAGCCTCTTTTTCCACCACTTGAGATTTCCCTACTTCTGTCCCTCCTCGGGTCTCCGACACGCAATCTTCTTGCTGTCTACTTGTCCCTTCACGTAGCTTGTTGTTGATGTTCCCTACACCTCCTCAGGGTTTTTCCGCAATCTGTCCCTCTCTTTCTTTTTCTGTCCCTTCTTCTTCAAGAATTATCTCAGGTGGAACCTGTCCAATTATCTCATTTGATTCAGGTGTCACTTCTGTTGGAATGTTCTCTTCTTTTTTTTCTTTCTTTTTGTGTTTGTCACTGTCAGTTAGAACTTCAGGCACTTCTTCAGAATCTGGACTCGTCTCAGGAGTTTGCAATGTTCTTTTTAGAACTTCCTCTGGTGGGATGAAAATTTCTCTTGACTCACTTTCCCCACTTTCAGGATTCTTTTTCCTTTTTACTGCCTCACTGTCTGCATCATCACTGGAATCTGATTCTTCAAAGTATTCTTTTCCAGTGCCGTCTCTTGGATTTGGAACTCTCAGTGTGTGACTTGCATGTATCCAATTTTTCACTCCAGCACACTTCACAGCAGTCGTTGTGGTCAGAATGACTTGTCTTGGCCTTCCCCACCTTGGAACCAGGCAATTCCTTCTTCTGTGGACTTTTATCCTTACCCAGTCCCCTGGGCTCAGATCATGGGCTGGTTTCTTTTCAAGTGTGGTGGCGTCTTCTCCAACCTGGTGAAACACAGAATGAACTGCGTCAGCCAGGCCTTTACAGTAATCCAAAATCATGTCATCAGTTATAGTCATCAGCTTGTTGACTGGTACAAATGCATGTCTCAAAGCACGTCCCATGATAATTTCATGTGAACTCAAACCTGTTGTTCTGTCTGGAGTAGACCTAATTGTCATCAGGACTAGAGGCAAGACATCAGGCCATTTCATTCCTGTGGCTAGGCACATTTTGCCAATTCTGTTTTTGATGGTACCATTCATTTGTTCAACCACACCAGAAGCCTCTGGTCGGTAATCACAATGTAGCTTCTGCTGTACACTCAATGCTTCACAGATCAAACCCATGATTTCATTATAAAAATGTCCTCCTCTGTCTGATTCAATGGTCACTGGGAACCCATACCTTGGGATGAACTCTCTTAACAGTAACTTAGCCACTGTTATCCCATCATTTCTTCTTGTTGGATATGCCTCCACCCACCGGGAGAACAAACAAACCACCACCAGGACATACCTCAATCTGTTGACTTGTGGCATTTCAATGAAGTCTATCTTCATTCTTGTGAAGGGTCCTCCCTCTCTGCCTATTGTTCCTAGGCTCACCACTGTTTTCTTTCCAGGATTGAATTGCTGACATATCAGACATCTCTGACAGAGACTCTCTGCTATCAGCCTGAATTTTGGACTATACCAGGTCTGCTTAAAGGCCCTTATCATAGCATCCCTCCCCAGGTGTCCTTGGCCATGATACATCCTTGCCATTGTTGATAGCATGCTATTTGGCATGACTGGTCTTCCATCCCTATAGACCCACACATGATCTTTTTCCCTTGGTGCACAACCTGCTTTCACCTAACCTTTCATTTCCTCATCTCCTGCCTCATCCTGCAGCTGTTTCACTTCCTCCCATGTTCCCATCTCATTAGTAAACATTAAGGAACAAGAAGACATTTCTCTTTCTTTACTCCGATTAATGGAATGATTATTTCTTGCACAGTATTGTGCTATGTCATTGGCAAATTTGTTCCCAACGGTGACAAAATCATCACCTTGACCATGAGCAGCACATTTTACAACTGCTAGTTCTTTAGGCAGCTGTATCGCCTCTAGCAGCTTTCCAACCACTTCAGCATTCTTTATGGGAGTTCCACTTGAGGTCAGGAAACCTCTTTGTAGCCATAGCTGGCCAAAATCGTGGACAACTCTGAAGCCATACTGGCTGTCAGTCATCACAGTCACTCTCACATTTCTCCCAATCTTGCAGGCTTTTGTTAATGCCACCAATTCTGCCACCTGAGCGGATTTAACTCCTTTCAAAGGTGATGCTTCTACAACTCCTGAAACTGTACACACAGCATATGCAGCACTCAGTGTTCCTTCATCCTCCGTTCTCAAGCAAGATCCATCCACAAACAACACATGATCACTCTCAGGCAGTGGCAAATCGCTTATGTCTGGCCTTGGTTTTGTACAGTAATCAAGCACATCCAGGCAGACATGATCAACTTCATTCCTCACTCCCACACATTCAGCATCAGGCAACAGTGTCGCTGGATTCACATTCACACATCTCTCCAGGCTCACATTGGTTGCACCAAGAATGACTTTCTCATATTTAGTCAGCCGACTATGAGACATGAACTGTGTCCGGCTACTTGTTAAAAGGATTGCCACATCATGAGGTACGAATACCCGTACAGGATATCCCATTATGATTCCCTCACTTTGTTCCAGACTTCTACAGGTAGCAGCTACTGCTTTTAGGCAACCTGGTAAACCCACAGCTACTGGGTCAAGTGTTGATGAGAAATAGGCAATTGGCCTTCTCAACGTCCATGTTTCTGGATTAACACTGAAAGTGCACATCCATTTCTCTCACTACAGTACAGCTCAAATTCTTTTTCGTAATCTGGCATTCCTAGGGCAGGAGCTTCACATAGTCTGTTCCTCAACTCTTTAAATGCTGCCATTTCCTCTGGGTTTAATTCCAATGGGTCTTTCACCTCACTTTTGGTCAATTTAATCAATGGCTTGGCAATCAAGGAAAAGTTACTTATCCACTGACGACTGTAACCCACCATTCCCAGGAACATTCTCACTTCTCTTTGTGTCATTGGGGCTCTCATCCCTCTAATAATTTTAATCCTGTCAATGGTCACTTTTCTTAGGTCTTTCTCAATGTTATGTCCCAGATACTGGACTTCTTTCTTGCAGAATTGCAATTTGGCTGGAGATACCTTTAATCCTCCATCTGCCAAGTGATTCAGTAGAGCAATGGTGTCTACTTCACAGGCTTCTCGTGTTTTTGATGCCACAAGCAGGTCATCAATGTATTGGACCAAAACTGAATTTTCAGGCATTGTTAGACTCTCCAGAGATTTCTTCAGCAATTGATTAAATATCGAAGGGCTCTCTGTATACCCTTGTGGAATTCGGCACCATGCCAAAATTCTCTCTCCAAATCTAAATGAAAAAATTGGCTGGCTGTCATGATGCAACGGGATTGAAAAGAAAGCATGGCACAAATCAATTACTGTATACCATTCTGCATCATGGGGAATCTGATACAAAATCACTGATGGATTTGGCACAATAGGACAGCATGACACAACAATCTTGTTAATTTTTCTCAAATCCTGTACTATTCTGAACTTCCCATTAGGTTTCTTCAATCCCATTATTGGTGAATTACACTGGCTGCTCAATATTTCTCTTAACACCCCCTGCTGAATCATTTTCTCAATTATGGGTGTTATTCCTTCAATTATTTCAGGTGTCAGTCTGTATTGTGGAATGTTTGGGTAAACCACTCCCTCTTTTACAGTAATCTTTACTGGATCTACATTTCTCATCAGGCCCACATCTTCTTCAGTAAAATCCCAAACTGCTGCTTTCACTGTCTGTTTCAATTCTGGGGGTAATGCATCTGGATTAAACACAGCATATGTTCCCAAAGCCTCACATTCCCTGTTATCCATGGTCATTCTGTATAGGACATCCTCATTTGGTGTTTCAAAGGTTATTCCATCTGGAGTACAGAAAATAGTGCAATTCATCTTGCACAACAGGTCCCTGCCTAGCAAGTTCACAGGACTAGTGTCACACACCACAAATCGGTGCATGTCTGAGAATTTCCCTATACTAACCCTTACTGGTTCAGTAAGATGAGTTTTAATCTGTGTGTTGGACACACCAACTACTTGGATTGCTTCATCCGAGAGAGGAAGATTCTTTATATCAGCTGAATTGACAGTTGATCTCGTAGCTCCTGTGTCAACTAGAAAAGTAACACTTTCACCATTAATTTTCCCATCTACAAAAGGCCCTGCCTGGTCTATTTCTAGAGTTGCGCCAAGTACGCACTCCTCCTCCTCTCTTCAGCACCGTCAGAAGTCTCCCTCAGAATCACTTCCCTCATTTTTCAGCCAATATTGAGATACAGCGCTTGCGCGTTTTGGCTTGATTACCTGCTCTTCATCGTAGAACCCCGACTCTTGACTGTACTTCTGGGATCCTCTTCTCTGTGGCAAGGGTGGTTTTGGTACCTGATTCTGCTGCTTAACAGCCTTCTGCTGTTGCTGATGCTGACCACACCCCTCACTCTGCACCTGTGAATTCAATGATGGATTGTCATCATTAGTAGATGGTGGATTCTTACACTCGGATTTCCAGTGCCCTAATTTTCCACAGTTGTGGCAAGGGAATTTCTTCTTCGCTTCCTCAATATTTCCTTTCCCTTTTCCTGGACCAAACCTGGGTTTATTTCCTGGGTTATTTGCTTGTTCAACCAACTGAGCTTCCTGTCTTTCTGCAACTTTCACTTGTGCCCACATTGCCTTTTATTTCAGTTTCCTTTGCTTTGCCTCAATCTCATCACTGAAGTATTTTGCATGTCTCAGGATCTCATCAATCTTTTTGCTCTGCCAGTCTACGGTATGCTGCCTTATCATTTCACTGATTTCAGGTCGCAAGCCATACACAAATCTATATACAAAATGGCTCAGATCCTTATCACCCAGATGTTCATCTCCACTGAATTGTTTGAAAGCCAGTATTAGTCTTTCATAATATGCATGGACTGATTCCTTCAATTCTTGATGTGTTCGATCTATTTTAACCCAGTCTGTTTCCTTGGGGGGTACTTTATTTTTCAAGAAGGCCATAACCTGCTCATACTTTTTCATAACCTCCGGGTCTGGAGCTCCTGTCTTTGGATCTCTTGGGTATTCTTTAGTGGGCCAGTCTATGACTATTTTACATTCTGCCCACAGGTCTGCTGGTACAATTATATCAAACAGACTATTCAGGTCAATCCACAGCACTTTTGACAACTTCACAAATCTGTCGACCTGTCTATACCACTCAACGGGCTTCTCCCTTAGTTGAGGGAAATCATTTGTAAATGATAAAATATCCTGTCTGGTCCATGGGACATGTACATACCCACCTCCTGGAATCTCCCTCATGGGGTAAGCTGTCACTGCTTTCTCCTTTTCTTTCAGGGGGAATGTTGAGTAAGTTCTGTCTACTGCATCCTCTCGTTTTCTATACCATCTGTCTTTCCATCTCTCCACATCTCCCCATTTTCTCAGCAAAGCAATCATCTCCTTAATCTGTCCTGTTCGGCCTGCATTGTTCAGATTTTCAATGTCCTTATCTGTGAAATCCACTCGGTAAGGCTTTTGTAAAGCTTTTACCTTATCCATGTCAACCCCCATTTCACTGGCTATTCCTTTCAACCTGTCATGTATGTTCTTTGCTCTCCATGTGTTACTTTTACATAAGAACAGAATCTCCCCTTCCTGATAATTTTTCAACGTTTCTGTAGGGATTGTTCCTACAATCAGCTCCTCCATTTCCATACGTAGCCTAGCTACATCAATTCCCTGGGATTCTTTTTCTTTTCTCTGCAAAGCCTTCAACCAATCATTTAAATCTTCAGCAGTTATTCCCACAGATTTTTCTGCACCCCCTGGTTCTGACACTCTTTGTGGTTGTAGGATTGATACTCTGTTCCCTTCCACACATCCAGAATTCAAACTTGAGTTAGTCTGCACACTCAATTCTCCTCCACATATGGTATGTCTCCACTGATTTTCTCCCGTTCTCCACTGTGTTTCTCCTGCTCTCATTTCTGCCTGCTCTGGAGGAACAATCAAACTATTGCCCACATATGGAACTGTCAAACCACTTTCGCCCGTCCTCTGCTTATCGAAAATCGGCATAACCGGACCTATTGTCACAGGCACCGTAACTGCCTCAAGATTTTTAGTCAGTTCCCTGATTTTCTCTGTAAATTCAAAGGTAGTCCTTGCTAGTTCTCTGGTCTTTTCATCCTCAACTTCATTCTCCCTTTCTCTCTCTCTTTCTCTCTCTCTTTCTCTCTCTATTTCTCTCTCTCTTTCTCTCTCTCTTTCTCTCTCTCTTTCTCTCTCTCTTTCTCTTTCCGCCAGAGAACAACAGCTTTTCAACCCAGGGGTGGTACCCTCTGTCTTAATAATCTGCAGGGTGTCTCTCATCGGGGTCACTGCTGTTCCTACCTCTGGTTCTCGTCTATACGGGGGTGGTCTTTTGTAGAGCATGTCCTCTAGGACATCATCATCAGACTCATTCGCCCCATACCTCCTTGGTTCTACATTATGTTCTTTCTCTGCACACTTTCTCCCTTCTGTCTCCTCTGCTGTTCTCATAGGATATAATCCCTCAGTCATACTGGCATCTTGCCATCTTCTCATCCGGTCATGATGGGTTTCGCGATCATACTTTCGCCCAAACATATACCGGTAATTCCCTCCACTCCTCTGCTTTTCTCGCTCATGCATTTCATCTTCCCATTCAGTTAATGCCTCAAATTGTGTTGGCCTAGGCCGAGGCTCTAGACACATCATCCGTTCCCGTAAGTTCCTCAGTATGGCCAGATTAAATGAGCCATGTTCCGGGAAAGCTAAAACCCCATCCTCTTTTGTATACTTCACCCAGTTATCTAACCAAATACAGGTATGATACCCATACTTTGCAACCATGAAGGATGCGGGGGTTCTTATCGGAGGAAGTAGCTGTCCTTCCCTAGTCACAATAGCCTTATCCTTGTCAAACCAGTTCTTAACCTTACTAAACAAGGATTTCTTTTTCTTTTCCTCAGCGTGGTAATACATTTTCTTATTTTCCGCAACCCTTTCGTCCTTCTACAACTGTACGATCTCCTATCCAATTGCAGCGCGACTCACACTAACGCACCAATCCTGGAGCGTCTACGTCACTAACTCTGTCCACGAATCCCAGCGCGACTCACACCAACGCACCAATCCTGGAGCGTCTACGTCACCCTGTATGTCTCCCAATCCTGGCGCGGCGTACACTAGCGCACCAATCACCGTGCTTCCACTGTTCTAATCCACTGTCCAATCACAGCGCGGTCTTCCTGACGTCAGCAGTCGCTGCAGCAGCTTCTGCTCCTGTCTCCTGTCTCTCTCGTCTACCCCTCCTTTACAAAACTACTTGGTAGACTTTGTTTCAACTTCTACGAGTCTGTTAGTTACAACATACAAACATCTCCATTGTCTGCTTCGCTAGCCACAGAACAGCAAAAGACCTTTCCCACGAGAATTCTGCCTTTCCTGAGAGCAGCGCTTACCTCTGCCCTACTACAGAATCGTTACTTCCGTTGATAAAGTAGCACATCCCTCTACTCTACCCTTCTAACAAGCACCAATTAACTGTTTTCTCCGGAATGCTGCTAAGAGTTTCACAATTAACCAGAATGCCTTCTCATTCACGCACTTTCACACCAGAAAATGTAGTACATTCACACAGAATTCTGTCTTTCCCGAGAACAGCGAACAGTCTGTCCTACTACAGAATTATATCACACGTTAACAAAACAGCGCTTACCTCTGCTCTGTCCTTCTAACAAGCTCAGAGAATACCTATTACCTTTCTAGTGATAAGCGTTAACGGAATGCCATAAGGATCCCTGATACCTAAGACCAGAACTTCACAGATAACCTTCGCTATCATATACACTTCACTCACACAGAAAATACGTTTCTAATGGTAACACACGACGATGCTACCTCATCGAACCCAGACAATGCGACGCGCAACTTCAATTGTCACACGTTTTCCCCTGTCTACATACAGGGCCAACAATCCCACCTTTTTCCGAGAGCAGCACTCCCTCTGCCCTACTACGGAACTGTCACCGACTTCCTACGTCCCAGAAGCCGTACACACTACACAAAACTCAATACGACTTCAACATACAGTGTTAGTACAAACATTAATATCAATCAATAATCAACAAGCCTATATACACGCAAAGTCGCCAGATCAAGACAATAGTTAACCATCATTCTGCTACCAAGAAACTGGTGCAGATCGGAGCTTCCGAATCCCCTCTACTTCCACGGACGGAGTGATTTCGCAGTCACACGCACATACACACATCACACGCTGGTGGGGCCCATTACACCAACATTCATCCTACCACTCTATCCGTGCCATGTATAAGGGGGAAACACTTTTCTGATACCTAACCAATCTGCATGTACCTTGAGGTCAATGGCATCAACTAGTTGCTATAGATCTGGTGAAAACATTTTAGACATGCAAATAAATTCAATAACATGACAATAAAATAACCACCCGACACAGTGATTCAAACAGAATATTTGTTTATCTAAAATTGTATGAAAAGCCAATTAAATGCAAATTCATTTCTCTCATATTTACCTATTCTGGCTAAAAGTCAGATCCTAAGTCAGAACCGGTCCTCAGCAAAATAATCAAAGTTTCTAGCCGTCATGTAGAGTCACTGTCCTCTCCGTCAGCATCGGGACCTCAGATCATCAGTTCGGGAAGAAGTGGCACTAGACCTCTCTAGTCTACTAATATTTGTACGAAAATTACATTCCAAAATGTTGCAATCATATCGTACAAAACGGATGAATGGCGGAAATAATGTCGTCTTGGTACACTGGGCTACATTAGAAAATTTTCACACACATTGATCGTCTCAAATAATGAATAGAAATAAAGAGTCCATAACTAATTCGTTACTTCTATGGATGTCTCTTTTGGATAATTTGTATCCCAATCGTGGGATCATTACAAGTTCATAAAGTCAGTGTTTTGTTTTGCAACAAATTTCATGTTCAGGGGCCTTTGGCATCTTTCCTGGATTTGTCGTCATGATCATGGCTTTTCAGTTCATCAAGAGGGCAAGGTCACAGGCAGCGCGAAGCCTCTTTGCAAAATGTCCATCAACTCGAATGCAGGCTGCGGGTGGTAGCCATATTTTGGTAGGCCACATTGGTCAACTTAAGTAAAATGAAACACAAAACAAAATTACTGCACGGAAACGATTATACAGTGTTATTCCCCTACTAATACCCTTATGTGTATGTATTTATCTAGCCATTTGCGACATCAAAAGCCATTAATGCATATTAATTATAAGCGCGAAACACAATAACATCACATAAGCAACATCTATTTCTGTCAGTTTGCTTACCAACTTAGTTCACTTATTATTTTAGCCATGCAATAGCATTCCCACGTGTAATTCTTCTGTTAATAAGGTTGATTAGACCAGATTCGACAAATCTTTAGTAGTTATTAATTAATCAGTAGTACTTTTAATTATAACATGCGAAAATGAAACAGGTATTTGGTTTTAAAGTAAAAACCCTGCTCCATCACTGTACCTTGGACTAAAGGTCCCTATGGAAAATTGCATGGGGGAAACGCGTTTTGGAACTCCCCTTTTTTCTCAGCCCCCGCTTGACGAATCTGCACGAGACTTTCAGGGTAGGAGCGGAGCGGAGCGCCCCACCTATTTTGAAAATTTCGCGAGGATTCGTCAACCGGCGCCAAAGTTATTCCAAATAGAATGTTGCGGATTTCCTATGGAAACACGGTCCTAACTATAACTATCTACTGGCGACCGCCAGTAGATAATATATACATATATATATATACTTCTTACTTGCACAGTAAATAAAGCCAATGCGTGCACAGACGTCTCTCTTTTAAACCGAGATAAGTTGCAACGTCGGTATCGGAGACCTGGCGACCTGGCTGAGACGACCTTAATAACCTAAAGAGAAAAGAACTGTCATGACATCAAAAAACAACATGGGGATATAACAACGCTGTCGAGTGTGGACTGGCACTATTCGCACCAACCCCTCTGTCCTTGCAGGTGACTGGGGATGATTCAATCTAACGCCGTGTTTGTTCGAAGGGCGGCTGAGGTCGTAATGGCTACACGTGAAAGCTCATTAGAAAAAAAAAACATGGCCCCTGCGCACGCCGCTGCTTCTAAACGCCTAGAAAGCGAAAGCGTGCGCGTTCAGAAAGTGAAAGTGACCGCGAGCAGGGAAATGCAAGCGTTGCTCGCTCCTGCAAGGTGGATGCCACCACAAGCACGAGTGTGCTTGAAAAGGAGCAGACCAATTTCTAAAGGTCGTCTCCTAAAACAGCGTTGTAAGGTATTGGAAAGAAGCTGGAGGAAAGATTTCTCGCCCAACAAGAAGTCGGAATATAGGACAGCCATCGGCACTTATAAAGCAGAAAAAAAAAAAAAAAAGGCCTCCTATTACGAAAAAAGATCTTGTTAGCCGCCAATTCCCCCAGAGACACTTTTCTTATTATAAAAAACTTCTCAAAGCCCCCGTCCCGCCAGTTGCACCTGATATCTCGGGTCAACGTTGCAACAAACAGGCAGAGTTCTTCACCACCAAAGTACAGAATATTCTTATATTTCTACTCCAAACTGACGATGAATGTGATACCTCAAATGAGCACGTGGATCCAGGTCCACATATAACCGGACACTTATTGGAGGCCATTCCACTTCTTCCCCAGGAATCACTCTTAACTTTGCTGTCCTCGGTTAAAAGTGGGACGCCCAGGGATCCAGCACCACTAAATGTCCTGAAAAGGGTAGCACCTATAATTGCCCACACCATTACGGACCTGATTAATGCCTGACTTTCCACAGGGATAGTCCCCACCAATTAGAAAGGGGCTATGGTGAAAACGCTACTAAAAAAACCTAATCTGGATCCTGCGGACCTGGGCAACTATTGCCTCATTTCCCTCCTTCCTGGGATTGCCAAGATCACACAGAAATACGTAAACCATACTCTCTCCAGTTTTCTTGTATCTCACAATCTGCTTCATCCCTCCCAAACAGGATTCCGCCCGTGTCAAATCACGGAAACTGCCCTGTTAGCCGTGGTGGAAGAAAGCAGAAAAATTCTAGACTCTGAGTGCAGCATTTGACACGGTGAACCACTGTATCTTGATTCACCGTCTCAGAAGCGTAGGAGTAACTGGCACTGTGCTGCAATGGCTGCGTTCCTTTTTGGAAGGAAGATTCTTCCAGGTATTCGAGGGTGATACCATCTCAAAACCCTCTCCTTTACTGTGCGGAGTCCCTCAGTGCTCTTCTCTGAGCCCGACTCTTTTTGATGTTTATATGGCCCCGCTGGCGGCTATTGTAGCCCCCTTTGGAACCCAAATGGTGACCTACACCAATGATACTCAATTGGTCGTAGCGTTTAACCAAGCAGATCAGAGGTCAAATGACCTCTATTCATGTCTTGAGGAAGTATCTAAGTGGATGGGTGTGTCTCACCTTAAGCTCAATGGTGAAAAAACTGAGCTCATGATCTTGGGCAATCCTTCAAGCTTCATATCCAGCACCATGTGGCCAGAGTGTATGGGCCCAATACCGGTCCCTAAGACCGAGATAAAGAGCCTGGGCATCTGGTTAGACCAGAACTTGAACTGCAGGGTGCAGGCCAGGAAGACGGCAGCCACTTGTTACGGCCTGCTCAGAATGGCCAGCAAAGTGCTTCCTCTTCTCCCTTTTCAAGCCAAAAAAATACTAGTCCAATCGCTTATACTTGCCCTAATCGCAGTAATTACGAAACTTCAAACCGTACAAAACTGTGCAGCCAGACTGCTGATGGGAGTGTCTAATCACCATTCTGCAAAACCTGCACTTCACTCATTGGCTACCGGTTCAAGAAAGAATTAGTTTTAAGGCTCTTTGTGTTGTCCATAAATCCCAGCAAGGAATGGGCCACCGATAAACTCGGCCATGATTCGCCCCTATAAGGCCAACAGGAAACTGCGCTCGGATGAGCTTCACTTGGTGGAAGTCCCCAGGATCAAGAAGGCCAGTAGTGGCCGGCTTTTCTTGCATAATGCTGCCAAACTCTGCAACTCTTTGCCACTGTATCTTCGCAAGGAATCCAGCCGTCTTGCCTTCCAAAAACAGCTGAAGACATTACTGTTTCCCCAAGTTTCTGCTTCCTCTCCCCAGACATGCCCAGCGCTGGGATGCTCCCGGGTAGCCATGCGCTATAAAAAAAATTCTTTCATTTAATTTCATTCATTCACTAATAGGTGGGTTCTAATTTTGAGACATTGTTAAAAAAAAGTCTAACCCGTCTAACCCTAACTACAGTGACTTTTTTTTTTCTAAAATTCTGAAGGGACTTAACCAAGGCCCTAACAAGACTTTTAGTAATTTTACAAAAAATGCTAATTTGAAAAATCAGAATTCTAAAGACAATTTAAGAGTTCTGTCGTGTGATCAGATGGTAACCAAGTAGTCCAACAAATTCAAAGTTGTGTATTCCACCGCTGATCCACCAATGTAGGAAGCTGGCTCTGTATATACAATACCAAAGTGGGGTATAGTGTGCACAGAGTCCAGTGGAACCCCAAAGGTAGGCAGAGGTAAAATTAGATAGAACCTTACTCTCTCTTTGTGGTAGTGTGGTCCAGCAGTAAGGCAGTATCAGAGGACAGTGTTAAGCATTTGTTGTACGCACTCAATCAGTAAATTAATTCACACACTCCAATACTGAACTTCAGACCAATTGTTTTTGTATAAAAATATTCTTTTAGTTCTTTTATTTCTAGAATCAAGCAAGCCTGGCACAGGTAAGCAATACATACTTTACAGTAGTAAATGCTGATTGTAAAACAGTTCAATTGCAATTGTAAATGTACTATGGTTTGACTTACAGCATTGTTTCAGAGAAATGCAATCACTTGTAAATACAGTACATAGACTTGAATTGGATTTTCAGTAAAATAGCAGGTAAGTTACTTTTGGATTACTTTTCTTACTCAGTGCTGTATGCCTGGATGCAGCACTGGGACATTTCCTGTAAACAGGTAAGTAAAAGCGTTTTTGTTAAATCGTACAATTTTAAAGAATTTCTATAGGTTTCAGAACTCCACACTTAGAAACTTTTTCTGAAAGAGTGTCAATGTTATTCTATGGAGGAAAATATGGTTATCGATTTTTAGGTAAGTATTCGGTAGTGGGAGTTGAGGTTCTGGGGATAGACTCAGGTGTCCCCCAGGGTCAGTGATGCACTCTTGTTATACCCTCAGCGGCACTAGGGCGGCCAGGTGCAGAGCGTTGAGGCCCAATGTTATCCAATGGCGGATAGGGGGCCTCCGGTCACTAAGTTGTGGGAGCAAAGCTCCTGGACTTTAGCACAGGGCAAACAAATTAGCACCAAAGGTGCACCCTCAGCGGCACTAGGGCAGCCGGGTGCAGGGTGCTGTTTCGACGTCGGATGCCCGGTTGCTTTCCAATGGAGAACCTCCGGTTTGCAAAAGCACTGCAGGCAGGGAGACGAAGGACTTCTAGGTGCGACCACCACTTCAAGAGGTAAGTTGAGAAGTTAGGGGTTAGTTAGGCACCGTTGGTTTGGGCACACAAAGCCATGGAGCGTCGGGTGAAGGGGTGCCTGTGCCTTTTGGGGTCGGATCTTCTTACCAGCCCCAGGTCGCGATTAGGGGCTCTTCTGGATTTAGACTGCAGGCGTCGGCTGGAGACAGGTCAGGGGTCACCGGATCTCAGTTCAGGATCACCGGGGTGACCTCCTCGTGGTGTTTGCCCATTCAGGCCGTGGATGGCGGGTTCAGATTCGTGGTTTCCGGCTGCTGCCAGAGGTTGCAGCTGAACAAATCCGGTGTTCACGGGAGAAGCAGTCTTTGGAAGTGAAGGCAGGCCGGTCCGCCGGGGTTTTTGAGGTTGCTGGCTGCAGGACACACCGGGATTTCGCAGGAGCAGGTTCGAGGGGGAGACAGGCCGGTAGGGCTGGGGCCAAGTCAGTGGGCGTCTTCCTCTTGTTAGCTGCTGCACGGCTGTTTGGTCCTTCTTCTTTTCTTCTTGTTTCTTGTCTGGATCTGAGGAAGCAAGGTTCAGGGGTGTCACTAAATACTAGATTTTGGGGCGTTACAGGTAGGTAAAAGGCAGGGACCAATGGGACCCTACCCTGGGGTGGGTACACCCCCTATTATGCCACCCTCCAGTGGGAGGGGGGCAGGCGCCCCGCCCCTGGTTGGCTGAGACACCCAATATTCAAGATGGCGTGGACTGAGAGTTGTGCTTCACCTCGCCTCCCCCACCTGAGAGGTGGAGTTGACAGAGGTGGGCACACCTCTCTTCCTCACTTCTTTTTCCCACCGGTTCTCCTGCCCACAGTGGGGGTCAGAACCAGTGGGGACCAGTTGCTGAAAGCAGCAATTAGCCTGGGGAAGCTCACAAAGGCGGCAAGCCTTTGAAGCTTCCCCTTCGTGAACCCTGCCCATCCTGGGGGAGGAGGCTTGGCACCCCGTCCCAGGATGTGCATTGTTTCAGGCCCCAGAGAGCAGCAGGCTCTCGACCCAGGGGTCCAGAAACATATCTGGTGGTGGCAGCTGAAAGCAGCCACTCAGCCTGGACACTAGTGGTGGGTTAGTTTTCAGGGGGCATCTCTAAGATGTCCTATGTGTCATTTTTCATTAAATCCCACACTGGCCTCAGTGTGGGTTTAATGTGCTAAGAAGTTTGATACTAAACTTCTCAGTTTTCAGTGTAGCCATTATGGTGCTGTGGAGTGCGTAATGACAAACTCCCAGCACCAAATACTCTTAATGGCAGCACTGCACTTACAATGTCTAAGAATGGACTTAGACACTGTGGGGGTACAGGGCTCATGCACCTGTACCCTCACCACTGGTATAGTGCACCCAGCTAGAGGGGTGACTGATCTATGCCAGGGCAGTGGTTTGTAGGCATGGCACACAGTGATGTGTGCCATGTCGACTCTTCACTTAGTTCTGCACCAAGACACACAGCCTGCAAAGGCATTGTGTGAGTGTCAGGGTACAGGACCTCTAAGGGTGGCACAATAAGTGCTGCAGCCCTTAGAGGCCTTCTCTAGTCACAGTGCCCTGGGTACCTGTGGTACCATTTACCAGGGGCTGACCTGTGGCCAGAGATGCCAATTGGGTTTAGGCTTCATTACAGTTTTAGGGAAAAAACATAGGCCCTGGGTACCTAATTAACAGGAGCCCAGGGCACACTCAGTCAAAGTACATCAGCAATTCAGCAAAAAGTGGGGGTGTCACGAGTCCGATAACGAACTGCGGACTTTGTTGCCCTTCGATTCTGACCCAGTTGTTTCACCCTTTGTGCAGGAAGGACAAGAGCCCTTTAAGGGAATCTCTCAGGCGGAATCCCCGGGGGTGTGGCCCATGACGTCATACCCAAGCGGCCTATCGGAGGAACAGCGGCCGCAAACAAGAGGGCCGTCCTTCTTTCAGGAGAGGGAAGCGGGTTTCCTCGGAGCAGGAGAGGTTGTGGCGTGGACAGAGAGGAACAGCGGAGGCAGAATAGCAGCGAGAATAAGCGGAGCCAAAGAAGAGACCGAAGCAAGTACTGCTGTGGCGTGCAGAGACGACAAGCCGGGAGGCCAACGGGACTACATTTCGCCCAGCCACACCCCTGGAGGAGGGTGGCTTACTAAGGAACGGGCGACGCTACAGGGGCTTACGGGACACGGGAGGGGGAAGGACGTTGTATAGAGGGAGGAGGGAGGTCACGTCGGGGCTCACTCGGTGCCGGTCAAAGGTGACTTCTCCCCTCACTCCCCTTCCCTGAGAGAGAAACGCCAGTTTTTCCCTGCGACTCACTCCGGTCTATTTCTTTTGTTATTTTATCCCCATCCACCCACGCCATTCCATCAACATTGGGGAGGTGACATACCGAATATCCAACCCCAAGTCCAGGGGAAGACCTGGTGAAGACGGAACCTTTTCCAACCAGGAGTTCGGACCCCTGAAAGACCACAGACTTTGACTTCATTTTTGTGTCCTTGACAAATTGAATTTTGGATTAAAACAAAACTTGCTGAACTTTATCCCTGTCTCTTACAAACTTTCATTGGTTTGGCCAGCCTCCCTCTGGGAAAGATTCCGGATTGCGACAGGGGGCTACCATGCAGAAAGAGGGCACTTTCTCACAACGATTAACCCATTAGATGTCTGGGTTCTAGTAACTCTTTCCTTATTGTTTTTGGATTTCTTCCTCTTTCTTTTCTTTTTGTAATATTTTTCCTCCCTCCCACCTTCTTTTTTGTTTTCTACATCTGTTTCCCCCCCTTTTCCCCGACTATTTTAAGCTCCTTTGGTTCCTAACTAGGAACCGGGCACGCACCTGGTGGAGTCACGTCTCTCCTGGGACGCAGCAGGGCTCCAGAGACAGCTGGCGGGTAGGAGACTCCACTGGTGCCGGTGCTTTCCGCTCCTCGCTCAGGACGTCAGCTCCCTCAGGAACTGGCTTGCTGCTTTGTTCCGCTGTTCCATCGATTCCTCCGTCTTCTTCACGTTCCTCTCCCTGGAGACGCTGTTTCTCCGATTCTTGTACGCGACCTCCGAGATGCAGTTCTTTCCTGTCTTCTTCTTCTGGGTCATGTGGAGAAACGTGACTCCTCCCCTCTGCCTGACTTCCGGTACAGGGAAGATAGAATGAGCCGGCCTCGGTCTCCTGCACATTGGATTCGTCAGGTCGGTGACAGAGGCATTACACTTAAGGACTACCATAAATGCTTTAAGCATTGGTATTTTGAATATGGACAGTTTCTGCCTATTTTTTATTAAGGCTACCATGGTGGCAAAGTGTACCATTATATACATATATGATGAGCCTGCTTTGTGTAGGTGTAGCAAGTAACGGATAAGGTCCTGCACAGAGGCTGGTGAAGGCTGAATGTTAAGACTGGTGCAACAGTGTACAAATCTGTTCCATTTTGCCAAATAAAAAGCTCTTCCAGTGGGCTTGTGTGTTTCCTTAAAAATTAGCTTTCACGGGGGGCGTGGCCAAGATGGCGGCCTGAAGAGACGTAAAGTTCCGAGGCTCCCCGCCGCGGCCCATCGCCCCGGGTTAATCCGTGCCTGCAGTCCCCCAACTGCTGCAGCAAATTATTCACCACGATACGGGGGCATAGCGACCCTACGACGAGGGGTCCGCTGGGCCTGCTGAGTGGCGGAATCCCGCTGTTCTGCTTGGGTTTTCTCAACCCGCTCAGCAGAGCCTCTCTAACCCAAACCAGAACGTTACCCCCTCCCTAGGGCCTATTTACACCTAAATAACCACATATATGTACCACCTAAGGACAGGGACGAGCATCACAAGGAGCCCGATCAGTACTCGTAGAGGGACAATCAGTATAAGAAGCATTGATCCCACTCGAAGAACGAGCGTAATCACGGGGTGCACCATCAAAGGTGCGAGAAGCAGACTTACAATCATGGCGGGAGCGAGAAGACTCGCGCTTGGCAGACTCCTCACCCGAGGAACAAGAATCCGTCGAGTTCCAGATATTACCATCCCATTCATCAGGATTCCAATCCAGCCCAGCTGTCGCCACGACCAGACGCACCTTTCGCGTCGAAACCCGACCGCGGCTGTTCTTGTATTTAAAACGAGCAATTCGCACAGCCGCCCGTTCGGCAATAGTTTGGTAAGTCTCAAGTTTATCAGCAAGCAACTTATTTTGACACCGCAACAAAGTATGAGAATTCTGAATCTCAACAAAGTGCGCTTCCACATCTTTAAGAGATATCTGTAACTTCAACAATCTCTCATGCAGAATCCTGTATGCAGACAAAAGAATCCAACCTCTGCGCCCCAAAATGGGAATCTCCTCACCCTTCGATACGGGTGCCTTCTGCAAACAAGCAATCACATCAGCCGGCTCTGCCAGCTCCAAAGAAGAATTCCAATTCTCACTCAAACCAGTGGAATCAGCCCACTCACGGGCCAAGGCTTCATAAGGCGTTGAATCCCATCCGGGAATATCAACGGGCAACTTAAAAGTAGATTTAGACCTTCTAGAAAACATCGTGAAAAAGGAAAAAGAAGAAAAGAAGAGAAAGAAAAGAAGGAAGAAAAAATAAAAACTATACACACAAATATACAAAAATAAAATGCAAACAAAACCACGCACGCGCCGAAAGCAAACACAAGACAACCACAACGCACACAGGTTTCGTAAACGGTTCGTGACGCCAAATGTTCTGCTTGGGTTTTCTCAACCCGCTCAGCAGAGCCTCTCTAACCCAAACCAGAACGTTACCCCCTCCCTAGGGCCTATTTACACCTAAATAACCACATATATGTACCACCTAAGGACAGGGAATTCCTACTATATATACCAAGACCTACAAGTCACAGCCTCGCGGTCCCAAATGGACCCAGGACTTCCTGCCCAGACGGCAGCCACAGACTTCCTGCCCAGACGGCAGTCACAGCCTCGCGGTCCCAAATGGACCCAGGACTTCCTGCCCAGACGGCAGCCACAGCCTCGCGGTCCCAAATGGACCCAGGACTTCCTGCCCAGACTGCAGCCACAGCCTCGCGGTCCCAAACGGACCCAGGACTTCCTGCCCAGACGGCAGCCACAGCCTCGCGGTCCCAAACGGACCCAGGACTTCCTGCCCAGACGGCAGCTTTAGACAAGTCACAGCCTCGCGGTCCCAAACGGACCCAGGACTTCCTGCCCAGACGGCAGCCACAGACTTCCTGCCCAGACGGCAGTCACAGCCTCGCGGTCCCAAACGGACCCAGGACTTCCTGCCCAGACGGCAGCCACAGACTTCCTGCCCAGACGGCAGTCACAGCCTCGCGGTCCCAAATGGACCCAGGACTTCCTGCCCAGACGGCAGCCTTAGCACGAGTTCATCCTATAATTACCACGACATCAGTGTTACTATATATCAGATCACACAAAGACAGCTAGTTGAGCACAACTTGTTCCCCAGTTCAAAGGGCTCCTTTCTCCCTCATTCAGTTACCACCTACCTGATCAGGATTAACATCTGTTCATGTTAAGTCACAGCTGACTAGAAGAATAGGTTACCCTCTTACACAAGAACACGTAGCACATATTGCTTTACTACAAACTGAATACTTTATTTAGTTATTACATGCACACTCACGGAACATAATATGTATCACATAACCTGCAAAGAAAAGTGAAAGATTAAGTTGTACACTCTAATAGTAAGGGGTTGACATCACCTTGGTCGTATGTAGCCTGCACTCAATGGTCATCTAGGTTCCCTTCTCGTCTGCGCCTCGGCTTCGCCTGGAAGTCACACCTCCGCAATCACGGGTTTACTCCCGTCTCCCTCTCCGAGTCACTGGGACCTCTTCCTCATCGGCTACTCTCTTCTCTTTGGAATATCTATCTCTCGGTTTTTCTCCACCTCCAAGTTTGTCATCTGTCTTCCCTGGAATAAGTAGCAGCTTTACTACTAACGGCCAGGTGCCGCCCATGGACAAGAAGCAAGTGCCAGTATCTGCCTCAAACTTTTACTAATATAGACGTGCATTTCCTCATGGAAAATTCCAGCCCGTAACCTGCCGCCCACCAATTTCTTGTACCTCCCCGTGCCAAGGACACGTTCCCAGCCGGCCGGCCTGATGTAGTGTCTTCGGCATGAAGAAAAATACAATCCTTCGATAAGGGCCGGCCTGAACCGGTTCTCTCCAAGCGAATAACACCTCCTAACTAAAACACTGCCTATGACCTAGAAACATCCCGAGCTGCCAGAGCAGGAGGAAAGATGGAGTCTCTCCCGTTTAAGGCCTACCAGGCCTGAATTCAGCACGGCTCCATGAAATACCCTCACTACAGAACAGATTACCCCTAATGCTAACGAATCTATCCCCTAGGATATATATATGCAAACCCTGATCTATGGGGAAGAACACAGGATCATGTCGAAGTGCCTAATAAATAGGCTCTATACACTACTCTAACCCTTAGACTTGAATGGAAAGAGACTGAAGTCACCTAAATCACCCTTCAACACAATAACACCGGAAAAATCGAGCAGTACATTTCACCCTTGACTTCAGTCTATTATACATTCATTAAATGGAGCTAACATCTGTGGAAGAATAATATGAAACAAAGCTAACTGATCTATGTCTAGTACCAAGTGTGCAGAATTGAAATAATGAAGGAATGCACTGAATAAAGCAACAGATAGAAATCAAAACAGCAACAGCAATCAAAATACCACCTAATATTTGGCGTAGCGCGTGTATATCAGGTAACCAATTAAAGAGCCAGTCAAACCAGCCCTGGTCAATGTGTTTTCTAACTTCTTCTGTTAAGTCACGCAACTTGTCGATGTGAGCACGAATGGATTGTGTATGGTCAGACAAGTTAAAACAACAGAGACCTTCGAAGTCCGAGCAATCATGTCCATGTTTAAGCAAAAGATAATCAATGGCTGCTCTATTTTGCAAAATGGCCCTACGTTCACCCTGGGCGTCTAATAGCATGTCAGACAAAATTGTAGAAGTATGATTAATAGATTTCACCATCCAGCAGGCCATTTTCCCAATAGATTTGGCATTATAAACCGCCAAAGCAGGAACACCAATAATTGAAACAGCTAAGCTAAGGTATTCAGACTTGGAATATAAATGCAAAGATGGGTCACAATCCTCCTGTAACATTACAGTATCTCGAAGCACACGAGAGTTGGCATTCGGGTGCGATGCAAACATCAACAAACTGAGTCTCGTAATGGCACAAGGGCCTCCGGAAATGTTTGCAGGGACAAATGGCCAGGAAGTATTACCACATGAGAAAAGCCATCCGGCAGGTAGTAACATTGTGCGATAGTGACTGAGGGTAACTACCAAGCTATTACAAGTCATATTGTTCTGAACTGAAACACATGTGGTCGGTGTCCTTTGAAAGCACAAAGTCCGTTCGTGAGCGGTAAATGAAGTGGCGCCTTTTAGTTGGAGGCGTAGACATTCAGAGATCGCACTAGGATTACACGTAAGAAAGAAGCACAAATCACCTTGTGTGATATTATAAGTAAGTATTTGGGACTGGATGGGGGTTTGCTCGTTCGGCAATTCAATACATAGGGGGCAATATACATGGGTAGCAAAATCACCCAGGAGAATATTGGGACGGGCCTTCGAGACATTAAAAATATGAGTTAAAGATTCCCATGAGGCGGGGACAGCAACCAGGCAGGTCGCCAGAATGTCATGGACAGATCTCATCGGTGTCAAACAGAAGTGAGGGGCGTCAGTCACCCTTTTGGCAAGTGCGGTCCAAAAGTTCGATGATGAATCCCATGCAGCGAAGGAACGCAACACTCGGGTTCCCAGTTCATCCCGGATTGATAGGATCCCTCCTTTCTCGTCGTACCAGTCCGAAAACAGTCCGGCTCCGACACATCCTGCAGCAACAATCCAAAGAATGATCTGAAAGAGAACCAAATACAGGCATTAATCATTCTCGTAAATAACATTTATCAGCCGGGACCGCTTCCCAGCTATCTTTCCCTGGTCTCATAACCAAAATGGTATTATCCTGACCGGTGGCAATGACCTCTGCTTGTTCAGGGGGATTCTTAGGCGACTGCACCCAAACTCTGGCCCCAGGATTATCCGTGGAGCCAAAACCTTTCTGGCCACGTACAGTTAGCAACGTTGGAGCAGTGCCTTTCATTAATATACCACTGAAAACAGGCATTATGAGTAATTGAGCCACTCGGTCAGTGCGATGTATCAGTAAGTCAATCTCACTGCTATTCAGCAGGAGCACCTTAATCTCTCCCTGATAATCACTGTCGATAATTCCTCCAAGCACCTGAATGCCTTTTACAGCCAGCCCCGATCTAGGGGCGATCAATCCGAAGTTTCCAGGTGGTATCTGAACACCAACACCTGTCTCTATGATGACTCGATCTCTACTTTTTATAACAATGTCATCCATAGCATGCAAGTCTAAACCTGCCGACCCTGGGGTCGCTCTACATGGAGCCAAAGCTCCGGGAGTAATTTCCCAATACATCACGGTTTCTCTGATTTCATTAGGCATAGCCTCAGCATTCGGGGGAAACAAACGCATGAGTGGAGATTCAGCATTTAAAAAAGGACGATTGTTCAAAATCAATAGTGCTTGGGGCAAAAAGTCTCGCCAATTTTTATACTTGTCATCCGTTAACTTACGCAGCTGGTCCTTTAGCAGGCCATTCAATCTCTCCACCAGGCCCGAGGCCTGTGTGTAGTAGGGGATATGGAATATCCATTCAATATTGTTTTCCGCACAGAACTCCTGTACCAATCTTCCACGAAAATGGGATGCATTATCAGATTGAATTTGGAATGGCACACCATAGTACATCATAATTAATTCTAATGTTTTAATGGTATTCAATTGGGTAGCTTGCTTACAGGGAAGGGCTACCAGCAGGCCACTGTATGTATCAACAATAGTGCAAACATATTGACAATTCCTACTCATGGGAAGTGGACCAATGTAATCGATCTGCCAAATTTGAGCGGGCAATTTGCCGCGATGTAAATGACCTTTAACAATTTGGGGCACCTTACGCCGTCTGATATGCTGACAAACGGGGCAGTGTAAAATAACATTTTTGATTAAATCTAAGGGAATATAAATTCCTCGATCAGCAGCCCACCTGCTAGTGGCCTTCTCTCCAAAATGTCCTGCCTTCTGGTGTGCCCATTTCGCCAATCCCGCAATATCAGAATCTTGCCTGTCCACCACTGCCTCAGCAATTTTAGACTCCTCATCTGCAATGTTATGAAAAAATTTGTCAAGAGAATCTATCGGGGTGTGAGCGTCCACATGGAAGATTGTAACAGTACTCTGTGGGAGCATCTCCCAAATTTCTTGCCATAACTCTTTTCCCCATAATTCTTTGGAATGTAACTTCCAATTATGGGAATGCCAAGTTGGCAACCAAACAGCCAGTCCATTGGCAGTAGACCAAGAATCAGTGAAAATATGACATGTACCAGGTAACTCTTGTTTCAAAACTTGGTAAACAGCGTAAAGCTCGGCAAATTGGCTGCTTTTACCTTCACCAGTTGTGCTCAACAATTTCTGTGTGATCGGATTATAGGACACCGCCTTCCAGTGCCGTGTCATCCCTATAAACCTCGCTGAACCATCAGTGAACCAAACATGGCTTCTTTCCGCTGCGGACAAATCATCAAAAGGTTTACCCCACTTGACAGGAGACTCCTGTGCTAAAGGTACGGAACATTCACTCTCAGTCTCAGTCGATGGCGCTCGCGCCACCTGCTCATGTAAAGAAGCAACTCCTTTCGGGCCCACACGTGCCCTATCTTGTATGTACCATTTCCATTTAATCACACTCGCCTCTTGAGCGTGTCCAATTCGGTGAGTTTTCGGCGAACTCAGGACCCACTGCATGATAGGAATTTCCGGACGCAGAACTATATCATGTTCCAAAGTCAATTGCTCGGTATCCACCAGAGCCCAATAACAAGCAAGTAACTGTTTCTCAAAGGGTGTGTAACGCTCACCAGCATCAGGTAACTTTTTGGTCCAAAAACCTAACGGTACTTTACTCCTGCCTTGTTTCTGCCACAAACTCCAATTTGCATAAAGGCCCTGTACAGACACATTCAAATCCACGTCACCATCACGTACAGGCCATAAATCCAGAGCATGTTGAATTGCCTCTTTTGCCAGACTAAACGCATCTTGCTGTGGTTTATCCCATTCAAATGCATTCTTTTTACGCGTGACCCGATACAAGGGGGCCAATATTTGACTCAAATGAGGAATATGCTGGCGCCAAAAGCCAAACAGACCAATGAAGCTCTGGGCTTCTTTCCTATTTCTAGGAACTGCAAAATCAAGAATCTTCTGTTTAACCTGAGGGATCACTTCACGGTGCCCTTCATGCCAATTAATACCCAAAAATTTTACAGCCTGGGACGGACCTTGCAATTTATCTGGGTTGATTTCCCAACCTTTCTCACGCAGGCACTCAATGACTCTGTCTAATTGGGTCTGAACTTCCTCTTGTGTTTCGCCTTGGATCAAAACATCATCAATATAATGACATATCTGAATTTGGGGATGAACCGGTACCTCAGCCAAATGCTCTGCCACCAGCCGGTGACATATCGTAGGACTATGCACATAGCCCTGGGGAAGACTTCTAAACGTCATCTGACGCCCGTTCCACGTAAAACTGAATTGTTCCTGACACTCTGGGGCAATCGGAATTGAAAAGAAAGCATTAGCAATATCAATGGACGCGTACCATGTACCTGGATGCTTTTGGATTCTCTCAATAAGTGTAATAACATCCGGTACTGCAACAGTCAAAGAGGGTGTGTGCTTGTTCAATTCTCGATAATCAACGGTCATGCGCCAAGAGTTATCACTCTTACGCACTGGCCAAACAGGATTATTCCAAGCAGAAGTAACTGGGGTTATGACTCCTGCATCCACTAACTCCTGAATAGTGGTACTAATCTCCTCATGACCACCTGGAATACGATACTGCTTCTGACAAACCACTTTTGTCGCATGGGGAACTTGTATGGGGGCATTCTTAAACGACCAACCCGTATAGGTCTGGACGATATATAATGCGTTGTTCCAAATTGGTAACATCCGTCATCTAGATGCAAAGTCATTCCTCTCAAAATATCAATCCCAATTATGAATTCTAGAAGTGGCACTACTAGTACAGAATACTCTTTTCTAGGAATTCTACCTATTCTCATTTCAAGCAAAGTTTGAACTGCAGGGGTTTCTTTTCCACCTAATCCGGTAATAGTAAAAGGCTGACCTGTAAACTTCTTTGATTTTCCATGAATAAGAGTGGCCTCCGCTCCTGTATCTACCAATGCTCGGGCCCTTTGGATATTACGATGTCTCCAATAAATATCAATATCTACATAGGGTCTATTATCTCTGTGAGCCCATCTGTGTACCGGAGCTTGACCTATTTCCTAGTCATTCTTACTGCATTCTGTGTGCCAGGATAGATCAGGATAAAGACTCTCACGTTTCTTAGGTATCGGTACCTCCTGTTCATATCCATTCCCAGTACGGAACGGATTCGTATCTTCTGCATTGTACTGCGGGTTACGATCGACCAAACTGTGACGATCCTCTCTCCTCCTCAACTCAGGGGATTGATCCCTATCATCTCTACGTCTGCTGTAAACATAGTCAGTTCTCCCCCTTTCTCTTTCCCCCTCTCTCTCCCTGTCTCTCTCTCGACGGGGGGACACATCACGTGCAGAACGTCGATCATCACGACGAACAGAGCGCCCACGGCGGTCGTCATCACCGCTACCGTCAGAACCACCACGATCACACTCAGTGGTCCGAACACGCCGGGCACCCTCCTTTCGATCCAAGCCACGTTTGCGAAACAACTCCCACAAACGAGCGGTAGTCTCACCATCAATATCCTCCCTCCGCACACCATCAGCCAGAAGACCAGAAAAAATATCACGTCTAGTAAGTTTATTTTCACCAGGAGTACGAGTGTCAGGCCGGGACTGCCGTTCAGGTTTAAACCACTCACCCAACTCACCGAGTTGGCGCACCGATTCCAAAACCGTAGATAATACGTTACCAGTCTGATTAATCAATAAAGTCATCATGACCTGCTTATAAGCAACAGGGGAAGATCGAATGATACGGTTCCGCACAGAAGATGTCAATGAACCATCAAGCAACCTGTCAGCAGTACCCCGAAAAATTGCCGTTTTCATCACCTCCTCTTTGAGACGTTGAGCAGCATCACGCAAAGTATACCACGGCTTGTCATTCACAGGCCAGTCAGATTCAGTAGGATATTTTAGATTACAACCCTCAGTCGCCAATTGGAGTAAAGAAATCTGACAAAACCATTATAGTTACGAAAATGATCCTGCACAGTAGAATCCAAACTCAAGGAACAGAACTTTAAACAATCGCCAGTATCCAACAGCAACGCCCAGTTCATAAAGGCGCACCATCCATGTGAGCAAGGACTCACCAGCTCGCTGCCGAAATCGCTGCAAAATGTCACTAATTTCCTGCTGAGTAAAGTCTTCTAAACAGTCCAAAGAAATACCCTGCGGAGCATTGGGAGACTGCTGCAACTTCCGACGGAAAACTGGATGCGCAGAAACCGCGGGACGAGCATCACAAGGAGCCCGATCAGTACTCGTAGAGGGACAATCAGTATAAGAAGCATTGATCCCACTCGAAGAACGAGCGTAATCACGGGGTGCACCATCAAAGGTGCGAGAAGCAGACTTACAATCATGGCGGGAGCGAGAAGACTCGCGCTTGGCAGACTCCTCACCCGAGGAACAAGAATCCGTCGAGTTCCAGATATTACCATCCCATTCATCAGGATTCCAATCCAGCCCAGCTGTCGCCACGACCAGACGCACCTTTCGCGTCGAAACCCGACCGCGGCTGTTCTTGTATTTAAAACGAGCAATTCGCACAGCCGCCCGTTCGGCAATAGTTTGGTAAGTCTCAAGTTTATCAGCAAGCAACTTATTTTGACACCGCAACAAAGTATGAGAATTCTGAATCTCAACAAAGTGCGCTTCCACATCTTTAAGAGATATCTGTAACTTCAACAATCTCTCATGCAGAATCCTGTATGCAGACAAAAGAATCCAACCTCTGCGCCCCAAAATGGGAATCTCCTCACCCTTCGATACGGGTGCCTTCTGCAAACAAGCAATCACATCAGCCGGCTCTGCCAGCTCCAAAGAAGAATTCCAATTCTCACTCAAACCAGTGGAATCAGCCCACTCACGGGCCAAGGCTTCATAAGGCGTTGAATCCCATCCGGGAATATCAACGGGCAACTTAAAAGTAGATTTAGACCTTCTAGAAAACATCGTGAAAAAGGAAAAAGAAGAAAAGAAGAGAAAGAAAAGAAGGAAGAAAAAATAAAAACTATACACACAAATATACAAAAATAAAATGCAAACAAAACCACGCACGCGCCGAAAGCAAACACAAGACAACCACAACGCACACAGGTTTCGTAAACGGTTCGTGACGCCAAATGTTCTGCTTGGGTTTTCTCAACCCGCTCAGCAGAGCCTCTCTAACCCAAACCAGAACGTTACCCCCTCCCTAGGGCCTATTTACACCTAAATAACCACATATATGTACCACCTAAGGACAGGGAATTCCTACTATATATACCAAGACCTACAAGTCACAGCCTCGCGGTCCCAAATGGACCCAGGACTTCCTGCCCAGACGGCAGCCACAGACTTCCTGCCCAGACGGCAGTCACAGCCTCGCGGTCCCAAATGGACCCAGGACTTCCTGCCCAGACGGCAGCCACAGCCTCGCGGTCCCAAATGGACCCAGGACTTCCTGCCCAGACGGCAGCCACAGCCTCGCGGTCCCAAACGGACCCAGGACTTCCTGCCCAGACGGCAGCCACAGCCTCGCGGTCCCAAACGGACCCAGGACTTTCTGCCCAGACGGCAGCTTTAGACAAGTCACAGCCTCGCGGTCCCAAACGGACCCAGGACTTCCTGCCCAGACGGCAGCCACAGACTTCCTGCCCAGACGGCAGTCACAGCCTCGCGGTCCCAAACGGACCCAGGACTTCCTGCCCAGACGGCAGCCACAGACTTCCTGCCCAGACGGCAGTCACAGCCTCGCGGTCCCAAATGGACCCAGGACTTCCTGCCCAGACGGCAGCCTTAGCACGAGTTCATCCTATAATTACCACGACATCAGTGTTACTATATATCAGATCACACAAAGACAGCTAGTTGAGCACAACTTGTTCCCCAGTTCAAAGGGCTCCTTTCTCCCTCATTCAGTTACCACCTACCTGATCAGGATTAACATCTGTTCATGTTAAGTCACAGCTGACTAGAAGAATAGGTTACCCTCTTACACAAGAACACGTAGCACATATTGCTTTACTACAAACTGAATACTTTATTTAGTTATTACATGCACACTCACGGAACATAATATGTATCACATAACCTGCAAAGAAAAGTGAAAGATTAAGTTGTACACTCTAATAGTAAGGGGTTGACATCACCTTGGTCGTATGTAGCCTGCACTCAATGGTCATCTAGGTTCCCTTCTCGTCTGCGCCTCGGCTTCGCCTGGAAGTCACACCTCCGCAATCACGGGTTTACTCCCGTCTCCCTCTCCGAGTCACTGGGACCTCTTCCTCATCGGCTACTCTCTTCTCTTTGGAATATCTATCTCTCGGTTTTTCTCCACCTCCAAGTTTGTCATCTGTCTTCCCTGGAATAAGTAGCAGCTTTACTACTAACGGCCAGGTGCCGCCCATGGACAAGAAGCAAGTGCCAGTATCTGCCTCAAACTTTTACTAATATAGACGTGCATTTCCTCATGGAAAATTCCAGCCCGTAACCTGCCGCCCACCAAATTCTTGTACCTCCCCGTGCCAAGGACACGTTCCCAGCCGGCCGGCCTGATGTAGTGTCTTCGGCATGAAGAAAAATACAATCCTTCGATAAGGGCCGGCCTGAACCGGTTCTCTCCAAGCGAATAACACCTCCTAACTAAAACACTGCCTATGACCTAGAAACATCCCGAGCTGCCAGAGCAGGAGGAAAGATGGAGTCTCTCCCGTTTAAGGCCTACCAGGCCTGAATTCAGCACGGCTCCATGAAATACCCTCACTACAGAACAGATTACCCCTAATGCTAACGAATCTATCCCCTAGGATATATATATGCAAACCCTGATCTATGGGGAAGAACACAGGATCATGTCGAAGTGCCTAATAAATAGGCTCTATACACTACTCTAACCCTTAGACTTGAATGGAAAGAGACTGAAGTCACCTAAATCACCCTTCAACACAATAAGACCGGAAAAATCGAGCAGTACACCCGCGCATTCATTGGTGGAGGCCCCGGCAGTCTACAGCAAAATGGCGCCTGCTCGCCGACTGCAGTGACTGTGAGTGGAGGCGACGGGCACCCTCTTTGGTCTCGGGTCCCGCACCAAGTGCAGTTCCAGAGTGGCGACTCGCGCACCGGGGCGCGATATATGCCGTGGGCTGCCCCGGTGCTGCAGAGAGGTGAGCGCGATCCCCTGTGTTGACCTGCACCGGCCTGGAGGCGTGCTGGGCGGCCGACGCCAAAATCGAGGCCCCGGCGTCGGGTCTGGCCACGGCACAGAGTGTCCCTCCGGGCGCGCGCCAGTCTAGCGCAATGGAGTGAAGGAGCCTGGCGACTGCGGCGTGGCACCATTCTGGCCATCACAGAGATAGATGGACACCGAATACTCAGTGACTCTGCCCCGGGCCGCGCGGTGATGGAGGTGACCCTGGCTTTTCTGGACCTGGGGGGGCCACCACTACTGCAGCTCTCCCGGAGGGGGTTCCCCCAGCCTTCAACCTTGGGGTGAGTTTGGGTGACCGGGAGCGGCCTTCACTCGCCTTTCCCTACCTGCGGCAGTCCTGCGGCGTGGAGCCGCTCCATGGCATTGGCGCCTTGACGCTGTGTAAGCAGTGGACTATGGTGGGCCTTCCTGGGACCGCTGCGACTGGTGGGTGCCTCCTGTGTTGCAGTAGTTGGCGTGCCCGGTGTGGTGTGGGGTCTGCCCATTACAGCTTGGAGACTCAGATCCGCTCCCTAGACCCAGGAGTGTTGGTACGAGCGTGGAGTGGGGGAGAGGCGGCTGCGGCGCCCAACGGGTCCGGTACCATAAGGGGCGATCCCCGTAGTGATAGTGCAAGGCGCACCGCCCTTCTCCAGGAGGGGTGCCGGAGGCCAGCCCGCCCCTGACTTTCTGCGCTCGGAGACAGACCTAACGGTGCGCACGGGGCTGGCCCGATTGGCGTCCTCTTGATTTGGCCTCTGTGGGACTCTGGTCAGCCGCTTCAGAACTGGACAGAACCTCGGTGCTTGCATCTCCATAGTGGCTACTGTGGTCTCAGGTGCGCCCTTCCTGGACTCGGTCCCAGGGGGTGGCCAACAAACCATACAGAACAGCCACAGATTCCTCTGGGATACACGCAGTCTTGCAGGGGGGGAGCCTGCGTTGCGCTGCATGTTGGAGCTCTCTCTGCGGCGCACCTCCCTCGCCGATCGGGCCTGGGATCAAGGCCTAGCGTCGGCCCAACTTGAGCCCCCCCTCTGCCTTCCTGACGCTGCCTGGGTCTGCTTCTGTGGGGACCAGCTGCGGTCTGGGGACGGCGGCCTTGGATACATCACCTTTCCGGGGGGCTGGGGACGGGCCCCACAGGTGGACTCATCGATACGACCAACGGGCAGCCGCTCAGTCGTCCCATTAGGGGCACCGGTATGGCTAACATGAAGAAAAAGGGGGATCACTCCTTGAAAGACATGCTCACAAAGGGGTCAGCAACTGGAGATAGGGAGAGCTCTACCCCCACCCTCGTCGACGCAGTCCACTGGACAGGATGAAGGCGAGGTGCCCATCACCCAGGCCTTTCTTGAATCTCTGTTTAACACACTTTGTGAAGACTTCCAGGCACTTAAACAGGAGGTGGCGGGGGAAGTACGAGAAATCCGCCGTGATGTGGATGAGTTGGGAGAGCGTGTGGCCGCCATAGAGAACGGGAGTTGCGGAGAGGGGGGGAGTGGGGGTATCGTTGTGCGGCCCAGGGGAGGCTCTAGAGGCAGATAGCGTCCTGGACTTCGATCCCGATTGGGGCGGCATCACTGAGTCAACTTCTCATAAGCACAACTTGTCGTTACCCAGCTGACACACACTCCACGAACTCCGGTGTCTCCCATGGCAACCCAAGTTATCACTCTTAATGTGAAGGGGTTAAATAGCCCCATCAAAAGACGGGCGATTCTGAGTTACCTAGAGCATTCAGGGGCCTCTATATGCCTGTTGCAGGAAACACACTTACTACCCAGGGACTGGCATAGAATGCGTTCTCGAGCGTTTCCGCACCAGTTCTTTTCTTCTATGCCGGACAAGAAAGGGGGGGTGGCCATACTGTTGGCGCGACACTTTCATGGCGGCATTGGGAACAAAGTAGCGGAGGTCAAGGGGAGGCTGCTGGCCTACAGGTTCTGGGTGGGGGGTACCCCTGTTCTTGTGGGCTCCCTTTACGCTCCCAACACTAGACAAGAGCCGTTTCTCACAGATTCCCTGGCTGACATCCTTCATCACCATGACCGGCAAATTTTAATTGGGGGCGACCTCAATCTAGTCATGGACTCGGGTAAAGATCGATCGGGTCAGCGCCGGGGGGCGGTGCAGGGGCGATCTTGAGCACGGGATGGGACTGGCTGCGGAGTAGGGGGCTGACAGATCTTTGGCGAGCGGCTCATCCCCACAGCACACAATATTCCTTTTATTCCCACGTACATCAAACGAATGTTCGGCTGGATCACTTTATAGGGTCGTCCGACCTCAATGCACTGGTCCAGACCACGGAAATTGTACCGGCTTCTCTTTCCGATCATGACGCCGTGATTGTCACGCTTGACCTTCATCCTCTGCATCGTCCAAAGGGGAATCCTTACTGCAATTTCCTGACGTTGTACATCAGGTACATAAATGCATTACTGACTATTTGACGACTAATGACTCCCCTGACGTACCCTTGACTGCATTATGGGGGGCCCTTAAAGCAGTAGTGAGAGGGGAACTAATAGCTATCTCCGCGGCAGATAACAAAATTCGCAGAGAGAAGAGAGAGGAGCTTACGGCCAAAGTGGCGGAACTCGAAAGCGTTCACAGTTGGTCTGGAGCCCCGAGAATGTGGCGGCAGCTGAAATCAGCCAGGGCCCAGCTGACTAGCCTGGACCTTGATAGGGTGGAGTACACCGCCTTATGACTTAAACACTCCTACTATATCGGGGGCGATAAAACGGGGAGGCTCCTGGCGAGCAAACTTCGAGCCAGGGCTCAACGGCCCAAAATTGTGGCCCTCAACACTTCTGCCGGTGAGCGGGTCAAAGACGATGAGCGGATTGCTGAAGCCCTTCGTGAGTTCTACGCAACTTTGTATAGTAGGGACCCTACGGTCGACGGATCGGGGGAGGCCTATCTTAGCCAGGCGGCGGTTACCGCTTTAAATGTGTCTGGGGTTACAGCGTTGGACGGTCCAATTAGAGTGGAGGAGGTTGTGGGAGCGATCTCTCTCCTCAAACCTCTGAAATCCCCAGGGCCAGATGGGCTCTCGGTGGGTTTTTACAAAGCCTTCTGTCAGCCCCTTGCGCCGATTTTAACCCGCCTGTTCAACTCCTTCGAGGGACCGGGCTCTATCCCTGCGGATATGCTGGAAGCCGATATAGTGGTCATTCCCAAGCCTGGGAAGGACCCCACTCAGTGCGCAGCATACCGTCCAATCTCCCTTCTTAATCTTGACCTAAAGCTCTTTACGGGTGTCTTGGCCGCCAGACTGGGCCCCCGCTTGCAGGGTATTATCGAACCGGACCAATCCGGTTTTATACCCAACAGGCAAAGTAGTGACAACACCAAACGATTAATGCATTTAATAGATAAGGCCCACTTCATGGATCTAGACGCGGTCTTGCTTTCAGTCGACACGGAGAAAGCGTTAGACAGGGTGGACTGGAGCTTTTTGGATAAGGCGCTGGCACACTTTGGCATTGGAACTCGTTTTAGGGCTTGGGTCGCGAGCTGCAATGATCAACCCACAGCGACAATCCGGGTCAATGGGGTCAGTTCCCGACCATTTGATATATGGCGGGGCACAAGACAGGGGTGTCCTCTTTCACCTCTACTCTTTGCACTATATATTGAACCCCTAGCGCAACGAATTAGGTACAACCCCGATATCTCTGGAATTCCCTTCGGAGGGGAACGCCATACTGTTAATTTATATGCGGACGACATCTTGGCGACTCTTGATACTCCCAGCCGCTCTGTCCCTACGTTCTTACAGCAGCTGACGGACTTTGGTAAAGTCTCGGGCTTTAAAGTCAATGTGGGGAAATCTATGCTGCTGCCGCTGGGTCTCAATGCGGCTGCCTCCGACAGGTATTGGATTTGGGGAATTGCGACCTCAATCTGAAATCCCCTACTTGGGGATAACTCTAACCCTGTCCACCGACCAAACAATTGCCCCAAATTATTCCATCCTCCACTCCCAAATCACCCGCGATCTTCGCAAATGGCAGTCACACCCCCTATCGCTCCTCGGCCGTATGGCCGCGGTTAAAATGTCCATCTTACCTAAAATACTCTACATATTTCAGACTATCCCGGTGGGACCCGCCATGCGGCACATCCATTCTCTGCAACAAGAGCTACTCCGCTCTATCTGGGCAGGGAAGCGTCCGAGGGTCCGTAGAGACATTGCCTACCGTTCCCCAGACGAAGGGGGGTTGGGGATTCTTCACCTACTGACCGACTATAGAGCGGCATAACTTGGCTATTTTGTGGAATGGAGTAGACCTGAGTCAGAGAAGAGATGGCTGTTTCAAGACAGAGCGATGGCATGTCTCTCCTTGTGGAAGATACCATTCCTGAAGCCTGCAGATAGACCACGGTACCTCAATAGATCTCCCGTCATGCGCTCAGTGGTGCGGGTGTGGGATGCGGTGGCGACCCAACGGCACCTTACATCCTTCCCCTCGCCGCTGACACCCCTATTTGACAATCCGGCCTTCTGACCGCCATTTGATTTATGAACTATATCTTATGTTGCGACCCCCGGCCTCCGCGGAGCGTGCGGCTGGGCAGCGATGGTGGGAGGCGGAGTTAGGTAGGAGCCTCTCATTAAAGGAGTGGCAACAGATCTACTACAGAGCGAACCATACTGCCAGGAACACAACATGTGACTGTAGGGGAGTGACAGGTTATTGGACCACAGTCCTTGACGATATAGAGACTTACTTTGACACGGAAATACCCCGTTTCCCTGTTTATACTCTTCTAGGGTTGCCTAATGCACTCACCTTCCCGTTGAAATCCATTTGGGGGAAACAGATGGGGCTCGCAATGGGCGCAGCAGTACATCATATTTTGTCACTATGGGGCACGCAAACTCGCCAGACACACACTGGGTGGTTACACAAACTGTGGTACATTATCGTGATGGAACGCATACACGCTAACCTGACCCACTCATCAGATTCTTTTGGTACTATCTGGTGCCCTATCCTGGCGCTGCTGGTGCATGAATTTAATGAAGTAACATGCCCCAAATACCTCCGTTTACTCCGACTTACTGAAGTCTCACGCTCTAAGGATTAGGGGACACTTCATCTTCTTGCTCACGAGGAGTGGTAGCACACCGGTATGGGGGAGGGAGGAGGGGAGTTGGGGGAGTTGGGTTAGGGAGGGAGGGAGGGGGTCCGTTATGGGCTGGTTTAGCCAGGGTGTAGAACTAGGTATTGCCCTTTCAAAGTATGTTATAATTTCTGGGCCTCATGCTGGACATCTTCCCCTTTTCGCATGGACAGTTGCCGCCAAGTTTGGCTATGTATGCTAGGGATCAGTCGCTTACATCAAGCTATGGGGTCTGTTGGGCTACGTATGGGCAATGTTGGGCTTGTTCGAATGTCAATTTGCCTGCTTGAAACCAATAAATAAAGTTATTAAAAAAAAATTAGCTTTCACCTCTCAGTAAGTTAAAGATATGCAGACTCTAAGATCTCTAGTGCTAAACGTCAAGATTCAGTGCCTGGGGGATTTGGATACTGCAGCTAGCCCTCAGGCGCGGGCCGTGCAGGTAAGAACGATGGGCCGGGTTGGGGGGAGTCAATAGACGATGAGGGAAACAAATTAAAAAATCTTCCAATGGAGAACCTCCGGTTTGCAAAAGCACTGCAGGCAGGGAGACGAAGGCCTTCTGGGTGCGACCACCACTTCGAGAGGTAAGTTGAGAAGTTAGGGGTTAGTTAGGCACCGTTGGTTTAGGCACACAAAGCTGTGGAGCGTCGGGTGAAGGGGTGCTGGTGCCTTTTGGGGTCGGATCTTCTTACCAGCTCCTGGTCGCGGTTAGGGGGCCTTCTGGATTTAGACTGCAGGCGTCGGCTGGAGACAGGTCAGGGGTCACCGGATCTCGGTTCAGGATCACCGGGATGACCTCCTCGTGGAGTTTGCCCATTCAGGCCGTGGATGGCGGGTGCAGATTCGCGGTTTCCGTCTGCTGCCAGAGGTTGCAGCTGAACAAATCCGGTGTACACGGGAGAAGCAGTCTTTGGAAGTGAAGGCAGGCAGGGCCTCCGGGGCTTTTGAGGTTGCTGGCTGCAGGACACACCGGAATTTCGGAGGAGCAGGTTCGAGGGTTAGACAGGCCGGTAGGGCTAGGGCCAAGTCAGTGGGCGTCTTCCTCTTGTTAGCTACTGCACGGCTGTTTGGTCCTTCTTCTTTTCTTCTTGTTTCTTGTCTGGATCTGAGGAAGCAAGGTTCAGGGGTGTCACTAAATACTAGACTTTGCGGAGTTACAGGTATGTAAAAGACAGGGACAAATGGCTCCATACCCTGGGGTGGGTACACCCCTTATTATGCCACCCTCCAGTGGGAGGGGGGCAGGCGCCTGCCCCTGGTTGGCTGAGTCCTCCATCTTCAAGATGGCATGGACTGAGAGTTGTGCTTCACCTCGCCTCCTCCACCTGAGAGGTGGGGTTGACAGAGGTGGGCACACCTCTCTTCCTCATTTGTTTTTCCCACCGGTTCTCCTGCCCAAAGTGGGGGTCAGAACTAGTGGGGACCAGTTGCTGAAAGCAGCAATTGGCCTGGGGAAGCTCACAAAGGAGGCAAGCCTTTGAAGCTTCCCCTTCGTGAACCCTGCCCATCCTGGGGGAGGAGGCTTGGCACCCCATCCCAGGATGTGCATTGTTTCAGGCCCCAGAGAGCAGCAGGCTCTCGACCCAGGTGTCCAGAAACATATCTGGTGGTGGCAGCTGAAAGCAGCAACTAGTGGTGGGTTCGTTTTCAGGGGGCATCTCTAAGATACCCTCTATCTCATTTTTCATTAAATCCCACACTGGCATCAGTGTGGGTTTAATGTGCTGAGAAGTTTGATACTAAACTTCTCAGTTTTCAGTGTAGCCATTATGGTGCTGTGGAGTGCGTAATGACAAACTCCCAGCACCATATACTCTTAATGGCAGCACTGCACTTACAATGTCTAAGAATGGACTCAGACACTGTGGGGGTACAGGGCTCATGCACCTGTACCCTCACCACTGGTATAGTGCACCCAGCTAGAGGGGTGATTGATCTATGCCAGGGCAGTGGTTTGTAGGCATGGCACACAGTGATGTGTGCCATGTCGACTCTTCACTTAGTTCTGCACCAAGACACGCAGCCTGCAAAGGCAGTGTGTGAGTGTCAGGGCACAGGACCTATAAGGGTGGCACAATAAGTGCTGCAGCCCTTAGAGGCCTTCTCTGGTCACAGTGCCCTGGGTACCTGTGGTACCATTTACCAGGGGCTGATCTGTGGCCAGAGATGCCAATTGGGTTTAGGCTTCATTGCAGTTTTAGGGAAAGAACATAGGCCCTGGGTACCTGATTAACAGGAGCCCAGGGCACACTCAGTCAAAGTACATCAGCAATTCAGCAAAAAGTTCCTCCCTCCCACCTTCTTTTTTGTTTTCTACATCTGTTTCCCCCCCTTTTCCCCGACTATTTTAAGCTCCTTTGGTTCCTAACTAGGAACCGGGCACGCACCTGGTGGAGTCACGTCTCTCCTGGGACGCAGCAGGGCTCCAGAGACAGCTGGCGGGTAGGAGACTCCACTGGTGCCGGTGCTTTCCGCTCCTCGCTCAGGACGCCAGCTTCCTCAGGAACTGGCTTGCTGCTTTGTTCCGCTGCTCCTCCGATTCCTCCGTCTTCTTCACGCTCCTCTCCCTGGAGACGCTGTTTCTCCGATTCATGTCCGCGACCTCTGAGAATGCAGTTCTTTCCTGTCTTCTTCTGGGTCATGTGGAGAAAGGTGACTCCTCCCCTCTGCCTGACTTCCAGTCAGGGGCGGCCTTAGGCATGTGCAAGCTGTGCACCTGCACAGGGCCGCCAAACCCTAGAGGCCGCCACGAGGAATCGGATACAATACATATTCGTGGCGGCCCCTGGCAGGGATTTGGCAGGTGCAGGGAGGGGTTTCCACTGCCTGCGCCTTACTCTTTCTGCCCCCGGCACACAGTGGAACAGAAGTGAATCCAACGAATCAAGGACTGGGCGGAGCCGGAAAAATCTGGGCGTGGACAGACCCTGCAGGAGTCGGCCTCATCTCTCGGCTCCAGCAGTCGAACGTCTTCCCTCAACTCCAGGACAAGTCTGACAGCTCCCAGAAGCCTGCGTCGGCGCGCAGTGTCCACCATGGCAGAAGCCGCCATCCCGGACTCCTGGAGAAGCATCAACCCCGAGCCGAGGTACAGCTTTGAATCCCCCAAGCTGGTGGCTCCGGGTCTCAGCCCGGAGGAGCCGACGTCCCAGGGGCCCGACGCGACACCCAGCAGTCAGCCCGAGGGGGCCCAGGTGAACGCCCTGACCGTGTTGACCCTGCTGGAGAAGCTGGCCAGCATGCTGGACTCGGTGCAGGAGAAGCAGCTGTGCGTGGCCCAGTGGCAGACGGGCATTGAGAACTCGGTGAAGCAGGTACAGGGCCACGTGAGCCGGTTCTCCAAGGAGCACTCCTCCACCAGCAACACGGTTAGCAAGCTGATGGACCGCTCCCTTCACCTCAGCGCCGACATGAAGGAGGCCCGGCACCATGCCGTGGTGCGCAGCGGACAGGTCAGCCGCCTGGCGGAGCGCCACGAGCTGCTCATGAACCGGAGCCCCTTCAAGGTGCTGCTCTTTTAGGTGAGTGGCGGTGAACAGCACTAAGGCCCTCTAGGCGCTTCTCTTTCAGGTCAAAAACAGGGACCGCTATATGCAGTTAAAGAGGCCTTCTGAGTACTGTTCTTCATGGCAAAGGTCAGCTCCACCAGAAAGAGGCCGTGGCACCTTTTAAGTGCCTCTCTTCCAGGTAAGTGGCGGTGAACAGCACAAGCAAACAAGGCCTTCCAAGCGCTTCTCTTTCAGGTTAAAGACAGGGACCGCTATACGCTCCGCAGGATGAGAGGCCTTCTGAGTAGTGCTTGTCATGGCAAAGTTCAGCTCCACCACAAAGAGGCACCCTCGAGGTGCCTCTCTTCTAGGTGAGTGCAAGGGGTCAGCGCAGAGAAGCCACGAGACTCTGCAAGCGCTTCTCCTTCGGGGGGATGACAGAGAGCACCGAAGGCCTTCAAGTGCTATTGTTTCAGGTTAATGAGACAGTTGGTCGGACATTGGACAGGAGGCTTTCAGAGTGCTATTCTTGGTGAGGGCTGAGACCATCACCAGAGAGAGGCAGTGAGAGCCTCTATGTGCCGACAGATGAGGGCAGGGGAGTACCACAGACAGGCCATGCCACTGGAAATTCTCCGACACAGACCACGGGGTGTCAGGCGCTGAGCTTGGGCGCCTACCAGGACTGTAGCAGGACCAGGGACTACGAAACCCATAACACCCGGCTGCAGGAGGGCGTGGCCTATGGCTTAAATCCCTGGGATGCGAGCCGAGAGGCGCGCGTTATTCTGCCTATTGAATCCGGAAGCTACGGAGAACACTACGCTGACGGAGACCGCTTGGCGAACAGGCAGAAGTTTGGCGGTTCCCGAGTCACGGGAGACCGCTGCAGAGCGCTGAGGTAAGCGCCTCCGCGCCAACCCCGGAACACTTTCTACGTCGCTCACGGGAGTCGACCGTGAGACGTTCGGCTGTCTTGACTCTACTTTCGTGGTTCCCGCGAGGAGGGAGACCACCGCGGGGCACTGAGGTAGCGCCGCTGCATCTTTCTCGGATTATTTGATCACGGCTTTCCTGAACGGAGGAGCTTCACACGCCTCGTGCAGTAAGAGGCTATTTTCCTACAGCATCTTCCGGGGTAATAACCCTAGCAGCCCGACGGAAAGGGGAGGCTGTCCCTTGCGAGACTTGGTTACCATTGTCGGCATTATTTCTGGAGGCCTTGGGCTACACTTTAAGTTCTTCATAGGTCTTAAGATTCGTGACTCATAGCTGGTTCTAGAGCTAGCATGGTATTAATGCTGGTGTGGCTATTCAATAAATGCAGAACAATCCTTGGAATATGAAGCCATGAAACTGCTGGAATGAACAGCAGTGTTTGTTTATGTTTGGAACAGGGAAGGGGAGGAATTGTATGGATGATCTGTGGTTGCTTGATGGTACAGGGCTCTAGATGTCCTTCTTAAGGTAAAGGGCATCTCTACATGGATTTGATGCATGTTTGGTGGAGTGTATGTAGAGACACACATATTAAGGTGTATATAGGGAGACCTAAAGAGAGTAGCGATGTTGTTTTACTGTTGTTCTTTATGTAATCTTATGTTGCAGGTATCCTCCTCCTCGCTGTTCCCTTCCTAATTCCTTTCCCTCACCTGATAGCCCTAGCACTCTGTGTTGGTTTCATCCAGAGTCGGGGACATCTGGAGGTGGAACCCTTTGTACATTGTTCAAGGCCGGAGGAGTCGCAGTGGAACGTGACAGAATAACGCGCCCACGAAACTACTCCTTGGGGTTTGAGCGAGGCACAAACATGGCGTCCCTAGATGACGTGTTACAGGCCCTCCTGGTGGTGCAACAGGAATTAGCTGCCTCTAAGGCTGAAACAGCCGCCCTCAGGGAAAGGGTGGATCGACAGGGTGGGAATCCGTTTGATGCCACTCAGGCATCATCCCCCATACACGTGAACGTATCTCCTCCCATTCCACTGGCTAGTCCTGAGAGGTTTTCAGGAGATCCCCTCAAGATCCAGACATTCCTCACTCAGATCATGTTACACTTTTCGTGTAAATCTGCGTCGTTTCCCACTAACCATTCACGGGTGGCGTTTGCCATCTCGTACATGACAGGGGATGCTGCCAATTGGGCGGTACCCTTGGTTAAATATGATGACTGGAACTCCTTTCGCAGGGAGTTCGAGCGGGTGTTTGACCGCAGAGCCACCACCTTCTCAGCAGACCAAGAACTGCTGGAACTCAGGCAGGGAAAACAGGATTTAGTAACGTATCTCACCCAGTTCAATCGCCTTATTGCTGAAACGGCATGGCCGGAGGAAAAGAGAATGTCTCTATATTATCAGGGACTGCGAAACGAGATGAAGGACGTACTCGCACAAATCGATCCTCAACCCGCCACTTACACCGATCTAATGAATCTCACCCTGCGACTGGACCATAGGTTGGCCGAAAGGAAGGGAGAGAGGGTGTACGCTCATGTCGAGAAAGCAGAGAGGGGCACCAGAATGATGGGTTCCTCCCCAGAGGCCCAGACAGAACCCATGGAGGTGGGGGCGATCAGAGCTCTGTTTTCTCGAGCCGAACAAGAGACCCGTAGGGTCTCTGGCCTATGCATGTATTGCGGGAAGAAGGGCCATTATGTGCGAGAGTGTCCCGTGAAACCCAGGAAACCAAGTGGGTATTTCTCTGGTAAAAAAGTGGCGGTTACCATGATAACCACCCCTCTTCCCGACCAAGTGATCCCCGGAGAGAGGACCGAAGCTCCCCAACTACAGGTTTTACAGCTACCCTCATTGGCGGTAATCGACTCGGTTGCTTCAGAATCCCACATCATGTTGCCCATGCTTCTGGCTGTGGGTACACACGCCCATGAGGTAGGGGTAATGGTGGACTCTGGAGCCACCGGGAACTTTATTGATAGCGGGTTGGTGCTGCGCCTGGGGCTGCAGCGCCTCCCGAGGGCTATTCCGGAAAACATCTTAGCAGTAGATGGGAAGCCGCTTAAATTAGGGCCCATCACTGAAGTCACAGAAACACTCACACTGACCAAACTAGGAAAGGACTGGGATCACGTAGAGGAGTTGGCGTTGAACATCATCGAGGCTCCTCAGTACGAGATTATCCTTGGTATGCCTTGGTTGGGAAGACACAATCCCACGATAGATTGGAAGCAGAAGACAGTAGAATTCTAAACCGAACAGTGTAGAGAGAATTGCTTGAGCGCTCACCATACCCATCTCTTGGCTCTCACCCAGGGCTTCCATATCGCTACAGCCGCAGAGAAAGAAACTGTTCTTCCCTCAGTGTACGAAGGATATAGGGAGGTGTTTAGCGAAAGTAAGGCCGAGCATCTGCCGCCACATAGAATCTATGACTGCCAGATTGACTTGATACCAGGGGCACTCATGCCTTCCTGTAGAGTGTATGCCTTATCAGAACCAGAAACCGCTCACCTACGCAGTTACCTTGAACATTATGTGGACATAGGGTTCATTAGACCCTCCCGTTCCCCTGCTGCTTCGCCTCTTTTTATCAAAAAGGCCAACGGCGAATTAAGGACATGCATTGACTATCGCGTGTTGAACAGAAACACCGTTCGCAACCGATACCCTCTTCCACTCATCCCTGTCTTGTTGGACCAGGTGAAGGAGGCAGCCGTCTACACTAGATTGGATTTAAGAGGGGCCTATCACCTGGTCCGGATAAGAGAGGGAGATGAGTGGAAGACGGCGTTCAAAACGCGCTATGGCTTATTCGAATATTTGGTTATGCCGTTCGGGCTTTGTAATGCCCCGGCGGCTTTCCAATACTTCCTCAATGCTGTCCTAAAGGAGTCATAGATAAGACCGCCGTCGTGTACATAGACGACATACTGATTTATTCCAATGATCAGGGAGCGCACATCCAGCATGTGTCACAGATATTACAAAAATTAAGGGAACACAGTCTGTTTTGTAAGTTGAGCAAATGCGAATTCCACGTAGAAAGAGTGGAATTTCTGGGGGTGGTATTGAGTCCCTCCGGGTTGTGCATGGCGGAGAGAAAGGTGGGGGCAGTGCAGAAGTGGCCGATCCCGAAGAATGTGAGAGATGTCCAGTGTTTCTTGGGGTTTTCCAACTACTATAGAAGATTCATTTCGCATTTCTCACAACTAGTCTCTCCTCTCACACATTTGCTACGCAAGGGACATCAGTTTTGTTGGACCCCAGAGGCCATGGAGGCCTTTTGCTGCCTAAAGAAGGCGTTCACCACAGCTCCAATCCTAAGACACCCCCAATCGGATGTGCCGTTCATCGTCGAGGCTGATGCTTCCGACATTGCTGTGGGAGCAGTTTTGTCGCAACGTGAGAAACTCTCGGGACAAATGCATCCCATCGCCTTCCTTTCCAGGAAATTGTCTCCAGCCGAACTGAACTACACGATCGCGGAGAAGGAATTGCTGGCCATAAAAAAGGCATTCCAGGAGTGGAGGCACTATCTGTGGGGGGCTCAACACAAAGTCACGGTATACACAGATCACCGGAATCTACAGTACCTAAAAACAGCTCGGCATCTCACACAACGACAGATGCGATGGATGCTGGTTTTTGCTAACTTCTGTCATGTTCCCTCTCGCTCACCTCCTATGGACCGGAAGCAGGGTAGTCTCCTCCGGCAACGAGACTCCTCCCATCTGTTTCCACCTGGCGGGTTGCAGACTAGTTGTTCGACGGCACGTAACTGACGCCGCCGGCCGGCCGACACTTCCGGCTGCTTCTGCTTATCAAGGCGGAAGACGCCCTCCTCGGCGCTTCGGATTCCTTTCCAGAGCTTTGCAGGCACGCAGGAGCGTAAGCGAAGGCTCTACCTGCTACCGGACAGTCCGTCCGGACCGCGCAAGGGCGCCTAAAGATTCCACCTCAGTGACTCGTGCGGAGGCACGGAGTCACATTCCCTCTTGTCCCCCACTCAGCGCAGGAGCGCTTAACCTTTGCTTTGCCGACTCGTGCGACGGCACGGAGTCGCTATCCCTTTTGCCCCGCAACCCAGCGCAGGAGCGCTTAACCTTTGCTTTGGCGACTCGTGCGACGGCATGGAGTCTCTATCCCTTTTGCCCCGCAACCCAGCGCAGGAGTGCTTAACCCTTGCTTTGGCGACTCGTGCGACGGCACGAAGTCGCTATCACTTTGCCCCCCAACACAGCACAGGAGCGCTTCACCTTTGCTTTGGCGACTCGTGTGACGGCACGAAGTCATTATCACTTTGCCCACAGCGCAGGAGCGCTTCACCTTGCTTTGGCGATCCGTGCAACTACACGAAAGTCGCATTTACTGTGCCCCACATCACCCCAACGCATGAGCGCTTTTCTTTCAGGTAACCACGTAGGGATTTATGTTCCACGTTATCTGTGCCTACCCACTGTAATTAGTGTGTGTGTCTGTTCCCTCTGCAACCGGTGCAGTTGTTACACCTGTCTCCTCTCTTACCATTAGGTGGTGTCGACACACACACAGACCCAGAAAACCACGAAGGGTGCCCCATCACGACATCCACTATATCGCTCTCATCCACTTCTTGGCAGCCTCCCCCGGTTCCCTCCTTGACCTGGTTAGTGTATTTGGTTCTTCCAGTAGGAGAAGGGCGCAGGAGGGGGTTGTCCATGTCGTCCCCGTGGGATCTCTCCACAAACAGGAGGTAAGAATTGTGGGGACCTGACACTTCGACTTTGTAATCACCTTTCGTCCAGGTTCGGAAAATAAAAAAGCGGATTCGCTATCACGGCAAGAAAATGGGCTAGAGTCTAGACAAACCGTCACCGAGGCCATCATCCCTCCAGTGAAGGTGGTATGTGCGGTCACGGTGGATACGTTTTTGGACACCATTAAGACACATCACACTCTGGTTCACTGGTTACGATGGGCGGAGCAGGAACCGCATCGAAACATCAAAGAGGGATTGCCATTCTTTCGAGACAAGTTGTTTTTACCCACACTGGTTCTTCGGCGCAAGGCTTTCACATGGTGTCATGACTCACTGCTAGCTGGTCATCCCGGCTGCACGAAGACACTGCAACTGTTGCAGCGACAGTTCTGGTGGGATCGCATGGGCAAAGACGTCCGCCTATGGATAAAAGAGTGTACCACATGTGCCCGGGCCAAGGGAGACCGCTCGAAAGCCAAGGGCAAGCTGGTCCCTTTGCCTACCCCCGCAGGACCCTGGCAAAACATAAGCATTGATTTCGTATTGGGACTGCCGCTTGATCAGGGATGCAACGCGATCATGGTAGTTGTTGACAGCCTCACTAAGATGGGACTTTTTGTTCCGTGCAAAAACCTGCCCACGGCAAGTGAAACCGCCCAACTGTTACTGTCCCATGTGGTGCGGTTGCATGGATTTCCAGGAGTGATTGTGTCGGACAGAGGCCCGCAGTTTATTGCACGGTTCTGGAAGACCTGGTGCAAGGCTTTGCAAATAGACGTGTCCACGTCCACCAGTTTCCACCCGCAGACGGACGGCCAGACCAAACGGCTGAATCAGACACTGAAATCCTACCTCCGGTGTTACTCGAAAGAAGCAAGCACCTCGTGGGTGTCGCTGCTTTGGTTGGCTGAACTATCCTACAATAATGCGTGGCACAGTTCCATCAAGGTATCCCCCTTCCGGGCCAATCACGGGTTCCATGCCAAGGTTCTTCCGCTGTCGTTCCCCGACGAAGTGCGGAACCAGCCGGCTATCGCATCCCGGTTGAAGGTCCTTTGGGCGATCAGAGGGAAAATACAGAGGAACCTGGAATGGGCGAAGATGCTGTACAAGTCATGGGCCGACCGGCATCGTCAGGACGGGCCCTCCTATATTCCAGACGACCGAGTTTGGTTGTCCACGAAGTACATTCACTTCAAGTTACGCAGCATCTTCCATCCCTGATACATCGGTCCTTATACCGTGATGCGCCGCGTTGGAACGGTGGCGTATCGCCTGAAGTTGCCCATCTCTATGCGCATCCATCCGGTCTTCCACTGCAGTTTGCTGAAGCCGGCGACCGGGGCTCGCTGTGTGGCGGTTCCGCCTGTGTGCAGAGACGGTCAGTTGGAGTACGAGGTGAGGAAGGTGTTGGATTCGCAATACCGTCGGGGCCGACTGTGGTATCTCCTTGCTTGGAAAGGTTATTCGGCGGAGGATGACTCGTGGATCCCGTCGTCGGACGTGCACACCCCTGCAGCGGTGCGCCTGTTTCAAGCTCGCTTCCCGGACAAGCCTGGTTTTAGGAGACGCTCGGTGGGGGAGCATACTGTCAGGCGCTGAGCTTGGGCGCCTACCAGGACTGTAGCAGGTCCAGGGACTACGAAACCCATAACACCCGGCTGCAGGAGGGCGTGGCCTATGGCTTAAATCCCTGGGACGCGAGCCGAGAGGCACGCGTTATTCTGCCTATTGAATCCGGAAGCTACAGAGAACACTACGCTGATGGAGACCGCTTGGCGAACAGGCAGAAGTTTGGCGGTTCCCGAGTCACGGGAGACCGCTGCGGAGCGCTGAGGTAAGTGCCTCCGCGCCAACCCCGGAACACTTTCTACGTCGCTCACGGGAGTCGACCGTGAGACGTTCGGCTGTCTTGACTCTACTTTCGTGGTTCCCGCGAGGAGGGAGACCACCGCGGGGCGCTGAGGTAGCGCCGCTGCATCTTTCCCGGATTATTTGATCATGGCTTTCCTGAACAGAGGAGCTTCACACGCCTCGTGTAGTAAGAGGCGATTTTCCTAGAGCATCTTCCGGGGTAATAACCCTAGCAGCCCGACAGGTACTAACGGAAAGGGGAGGCTGTCCCTTGCAAGACTTGGTTATCATTGTCGGCATTATTTCTGGAGGCCTTGGGCTACACTTTAAGTTCTTCATAGGTCTTAAGATTCGTGACTCATAGCTGGTTCTAGAGCTAGCATGGTATTAATGCTAGTGTGGCTATTCAATAAATGCAGAAAAATCCTTGGAATATAAAGCCATGAAACTGCTGGAATGAACAGCAGTGTTTGTTTATGTTTGGAACAGGGAAGGGGAGGAATTGTATGGATGATCTGTGGTTGCTTGATGGTACAGGGCTCTAGATGTCCTTCTTAAGGTAAAGGGCATCTCTACATGGATTTGATGCATGTTTGGTGGAGTGTATGTAGAGACACACATATTAAGGTGTATATAGGGAGACCTAAAGAGAGTAGCGATGTTGTTTTACTGTTGTTCTTTATGTAATCTTATGTTGCAGGTATCCTCCTCCTCGCTGTTCCCTTCCTAATTCCTTTCCCTCACCTGATAGCCCTAGCACTCTGTGTTGGTTTCATCCAGAGTCGGGGACATCTGGAGGTGGAACCCTTTGTGCATCGTTCAAGGCCGGAGCAGTCGCAGTGGAACGTGACACGGGACCCCTTTTCCTCCAAGTGAGTCTGGGGTGCCCAGGCGCGCTGCGAGACCACACAGGCTTGTCTGTGCCCAGCGAGTGCCAGAGTTCACCACGGACAGGTCACCAGACTCAAGCGTTAGGCACCTAAGGGACAGAAACCTCGACAAAAATCTAACTTTGTTATTAGTCTCATAGTTTACATAACAGTTAACATCGTCCCGGTTCGTTCTCTTTGAGAACAAGTTGTGTCGGAGGGAGGCAGGTGCAAAGAGTTAACACTGGAATATTTTTCATTGGAAAGTGTACAGTTGGCAGCTCGGACCATCCAAGGGGCGGGGCTATGCCAGAAGGGGTTGAATGTGCTCAGTCAAGGAAGGGCGTGCAGCTGTTGAGAAAAGGCTGCCGCTGGAATAAGAGGGACTGCATCATTTTACTGTAGTCTGCTGGCGCGCGCAGAGTGGTCTGTGGGGACACAGAAGTATATGTAACCGCACAGAGCCGTCTGTAAGGAAACGGAAATATATGGTGTAACACTGCGTCTGCAGGGAAACCAAGATACATGCACGAAAGAATTTCAAATGAGTCTATAGGGACGCATACGTATGCAACAGCACAGTATTATGTAAGTGAGCACCCGGAGACACAAGCAGCACCACAGATGGGCCTGTAGTGACCTGGAGATACAAACAGCAGTACAAAGGGGTGAACTATGCAGAGCACAGACGAGTCCTGTGGGAACAGGGCACAGATATGCGTGATGCTGTGGGATATTCTCGCCACTAGGGGGTGCACCAGCCGAGAGGAGTCTGCAACAGAAAGAGTTCTGGAGCGGGGGAGACAGAAGGTGGAAGGGTGTGTCTTCTCTGCAGCCGGGGCGGGGAGGGGTGTGCGGGGAGGGGTGCTGGCAAAACGCAGCGGCAAATTTTGGCAAAAGTTAAATGCTTGTGTCAAGAGGCGGCTATGCAGTGTCTGCAACGGACATGGCCATGCGTAAGAAACCATATTCGATATGGGGGGGGGGCTGTGGGTCCGGGTCCCCCCTGTCATGGCCCTGCAGCCGTCTGTGCCAGTCCCTCACGTCGTGTGTCACAATGCCCTCCTCCTCCTAAATGTTATCGTTCTGAGACGAATTCGGAAGGGTAGGAGCAGCCGCAGGTACTGGTCATCTAACGCCTTTTCTGGACGTTTTATTAAAACACCTTCCTGAGCTCTGCCCCGCCCGGACCCCCTCTTCCGGGGCCCCCTACCTATGCTCCCTGCACAGGGCCAGCATGAGCCTAGAGCCGCCCCTGTTCCGGTACAGGCAAGATAGAATGAGCCAGCCTCGGTCTCCTGCACATTGGATTCGTCAGGTCGGTGACAGAGGCATTACACTTAAGGACTACCATAAATGCTTTAAGCATTGGTATTTTGAATATGGACAGTTTCTGCCTATTTTGTATTAAGGCTACCATGGTGGCAAAGTGTACCATTATATACATATATGATGAGCCTACTTTGTGTAGGTGTAGCAAGTAACGGATGAGGTCCTGCACAGAGGCTGGTGAAGGCTGAATGTTAAGACTAGTGCAACAGTGTACAAATCTGTTCCATTTTGTCAAATAAAAAGCTCTTCCAGTGGGCTTGTGTGTTTCCTTAAAAATTAGCTTTCACGGGGGCGTGGCCAAGATGGCGGCCTGAAGAGACGTGAAGTTCTGAGGCTCCCCGCCGCGGCCCATCGCCCCGGGTTAATCCGCGCCTGCAGTCCCCCAACTGCTGCAGCAAATTATTGACCACGATACGGGGGCATAGCGCCCCTACGACGAGGGGCCTGCTGAGCGGCGGAATCCCACGCATTCATCGGTGGAGGCCCTGGCAGTCTACAGCAAAATGGTGCCCGCTCGCCGACTGCGGTGACTGCGAGTGGAGGCGACGGGCACCCTCTTTGGTCTCGGGTCCCGCACCAAGCGCAGTTCCAGAGTGGCGACTCGCGCACCGGGGCGCGATATATGCCGTGGGCGGCCCCGGTGCTGCAGAGAGGTGAGCGCGATCCCCTGTGTTGACCAGCACCGGTCTGGAGGCGTGCTGGGTGGCCGACGCCAAAATCGAGGCCCCGGCGTCGGGCCTAGCCGCGGCACAGAGTGTCACTCCGGGCGCGCGCCAGCCTAGCGCAATGGAGTGTAGGAGCCAGGTGACTGCGGCGTGGCACCATGCTGGCCATCACAGAGATAGATGAACACCGAATACTTAGTGACTCTGCCCCGGGCCGCGCGGTGATGGAGGTGACCCTGGCTTTTCTGGACCTGGGGGGGGCCGCCACTACTGCAGCTCTCAAGGAGGGGGTTCCCCCAGCCTTCAACCTTGGGGTGAGTTTGGATGACCGGGAGCGGCCTTCCCTCGCCTTTCCCTACCTGCGGCAGTCCAGCGGCGCGGAGCCGCTCCATGGCATTGGCGCCTTGACGCTGTGTAAGCAGTGGACTACGGTGGGCCTTCCTGGGACCGCTGCGACTGGTGGGTGCTCCTGTGTTGCAGGAGTTGGCGTGCCCGGTGTGGTGTGGGGTCTGCCCATTACAGCTTGGAGACTCAGATCCGCTCCCTAGACCCAGGAGTGTTGGGACGAGTGCGGAGTGGGGGAGATGCGGTTGCGGCGCCCAACGGGTCCGGTACCACAGGGGGCGATCCCCGTAGGGATAGTGTGAGGCGCACCGCCCTTCCCCATGGGGGGTGCCGGAGGCCAGCCCGCCCCTGACTTTCTGCGTTCGGAGACAGACCTAATGGTGCACACGGGGCTGGCCCGATTGGCGTCCTCTAGATTTGGCCTCTGTGGGACTCTGGTCAGCCGCTTCAGAACTGGACAGAACCTCGGTGATTGCATCTCCATAGTGGCTACTGTGGTCTCAGGTGCGCCCTTCCTAACTCGGGCCCTGGGATCTGACAGCTCTTGAGGTCAGTGGCTTCCAAGTTTGGAGGGGGTGGCCAACGGACCATACAGAACAGCCACAGATTCCTCTGGGATACACGCAGTCTTGCGGGGGGCCCGCGTTGCGCTGCATGTTGGAGCTCTCTCTGCGGCGCACCTCCCTCTACAATCGGGCCTGGGATCAAGGCCTAGCGTCGGCCCAACTTGAGCCCCCCCCTCTGCCTTCCTGACGCTGCCTGGGTCTGCTTCTGTGGGGATCGGCCGCGGTCTGGGGACAGCGGCTTTGGATACATCACCTTTCCGGGGGGCTGGGGACGGACCACACAGGTGGACTCATCGATACGACCAACAGGCAGCCGCTCAGTCGTCCCATTAGGGGCACCGGTATGGCTAACATGAAAAAAAAGGGGGATCACTCCTTGAAAGACATGCTCACAAAGGGGTCAGCAACTGGAGATAGGGGGAGCTTTACCCCACCCTCGTCGACGCAGTCCACTCGACAGGATGAAGGCGAGGTGCCCATCACCCGGGCCTTTCTTGAATCTCTGTTTAACACCCTTCATGAAGTCTTCCAGGCACTTAAACAGGAGGTGGCGGGGGAAGTACGAGAAATCCGCCGTGATGTGGATGAGTTGGGAGAGCGTGTGGCCGCCATAGAGAACGGCGAGCACTCTAAATCTGAGGAAGCCGAGCAGCTACAACAGGAAGTCCTTCGACTCCGGGATCAGCAGGTCGACTTGCAGGCTCATGCGGAGGATCTTGAAAATAGATCCCGCCGCAACAACATCCGCGTGAGGGGTGTCCCATTGCAAGCTGAAGGGGCAAACGTGACTGAATACCTCCAGGGCCTCTTTCGGGACATTCTAGGGGCTGGCCAGGACTTTGAGATCCGCATCGATCGCGCCCACAGGGTGGGTCTTGGGAGGAAGACGCAGGCCCCCCCAACAGATATCCTGGCCTTCTTACCGGACTTTCCCCTGAAGGAGCGTATTTTAAAGGAAGCTAGCCTCAAACAACCAATCACGTATCAGGGGCATGCCATAGCTCTGTACCAAGATTTGGCCTCCATCACCCTTCAGAAGCAGAAAGCTTTCAAGGACGCGACCACCTTCCTAAAAGCTAATGGAGTGCCCTACTCGTGGGGCCATCCCTTCCGATTAATCTTCAAGTGGAATGGCAGGTTGCACCAAATCCGCTCGTTCCAGGAGGTGTCCGACCTAATCGGCCTTACTCAACGAAGCCCTGACTCTTCTCCTAAACCGTCGCAGCGCTCTTCCAGAGATGGTTGGCAGCGGATGGGACGTCGTCGGTCACCTGCGACAACTGTGAAGCTGGATCGCGCCACGATGACTACCGAACGGGCCTCGGCCCTTGCAGCAGTAACGAAAGACACTTCTAGGCCGGATTCTCCGTGATTTCACTATGGGGGACTATACTAAGCATCATACTCTTGCAACCACGGGGGTGGCGGACCGTTTGTCCTCAGCTAGTGCGGAGGACAGTGGACAATGTTTGTCTTTTGGATCTGTTTTGTGGGGGGCTGGGGAGGAGGGAGGGGGTGGGGATAGGGTGGGAGTTGCAGAGAGGGGGGGAGTGGGGGTATCGGTGTGCGGCCCAGGGGAGGCTCTAGAGGCAGATGGCGTCCTGGACTTCGAGCCCGATTGGGGCGGCGTCACTGAGTCGACTTCTCATAAGCACAACTTGTCGTTACCCAGCTGACACACACTCCACGAACTCCGGTGTCTCCCATGGCAACCCAAGTTATCACTCTTAATGTGAAGGGGTTAAATAGCCCCATGAAAAGACGGGCTATTCTGAGTTACCTAGAGCATTCAGAGGCCTCTATATGCCTGTTTCAGGAAACACACTTACTACTCAGGGACTGGCATAGAATGCATTTTCGAGCGTTTCCTCACCAGTTCTTTTCTTCTATGCCGGACAAGAAAGGGGAGGTGGCCATACTGTTGGCGCGACACTTTCATGGCGGCATTGGGGACAAAGTAGCGGAGGTCAAGGGGAGGCTGCTGGCCTACAGGTTCTGGGTGGGGGGTACCCCTGTTATTGTGGGCTCCCTTTATGCTCCCAACGCTAGACAAGAGCCGTTTCTCACAGATTCCCTGGCTGACATCCTTCATCACCATGACCGGCAAATTTTAATTGGGGGCGACCTCAACCTAGTAATGGACTCGGGTAAAGATCGATCCGATCAGCGCCGGGGGGTGCAGGGGCGATCTCGAGCACGGGACGGAACTGGCTGCGGAGTAGGGGGCTGATAGATTTTGGGCGAGCGGCTCATCCCCACAGCACACAATATTCCTTTTATTCCCACGTACATCTAACGTATGCTCGGCTGGATCACTTTATAGGGTCGTCCGACCTCAACGCACTGGTCCAGACCGTGGAAATTGACCCGGCGTCTCTTTCCGATCACGACGCCGTGATTGTCACGCTTGACCTTCGTCCTCTGCATCGTCCAAAGGGGAGGTGGCGTCTCCGGGAATCCTTACTGCAACGTCCCGACGTTGTACATCAGGTACATAAATGCATCACTGACTATTTGACGACTAATGACTCCCCTGACGTACCCTTGACTGCATTATGGGGGGCCCTTAAAGCAGTAGTGAGAGGGGAACTAATAGCTATCTCCGCGGCAGATAACAAGAGAGAGAAGAGAGAGGAGCTGACGGCCAAAGTGGCGGAACTCGAAAGCGTTCACAGTCGTACTGGAGCCCCGAGAATGTGGCGGCAGCTGAAATCAGCCAGGGCCCAGCTGGCTAGCCTGGACCTTGATAGGGCGGAGTACGCCGCCTTACTACTTAAACACTCCTACTATATCGGGGGCGATAAAACGGGGAGGCTCCTGGCGAGCAAACTTGGAGCCAGGGCTCAACGGTCCAAAATTGTTGCCCTCAACACTTCTGCCTGTGAGCGGGTCAAAGACGTTGAGCGGATTGCAGAAGCCCTTCGTGAGTTCTACGCAACTTTGTATAGTAGGGACCCTACGGTCGACGGATCGGGGGAGGCCTATCTTAGCCAGGCGGCGGTTACCGCTTTAAATGTGTCTGGGGCTACAGCGTTGGACGCTCCAATTAGAGTGGAGGAGGTCATGGGCGTGATCTCTCGCCTCAAACCTCTGAAATCCCCGGGGCCAGATGGGTTCTCGGCGGGTTTTTACAAAGCCTTCTGTCAGCCACTTGCACAGATTTTAACCCGCCTGTTCAACTCCTTCGAGGGACCGGGCTCTATCCCTGCGAATATGCTGGAAGCCGATATAGTGGTCATTCCCAAGCCTGGGAAGGACCCCACTCAGTGCGCAGCATACCGTCCAATCTCCCTTCTTAATCTTGACCTAAAGCTCTTTATGGATGTCTTGGCCGCCAGACTGGGCCCCCGCTTGCCGGGCATTATCGAACCGGACCAATCGGGTTTCATACCCAACAGGCAAAGTAGTGACAACACCAAACGATTAATGCATTTAATAGATAAGGCCCACTTTATGGATCTAGACGCGGTCTTGCTTTCAGTCGACCCGGAGAAAGCGTTTGACAAGGTGGACTGGGGCTTTTTGGATAAGACGCTGGCACACTTTGGCATAGGAACTCGTTTTCGGGTTTTCAGCGACGATCCGGGTCAATGGGGTCAGTTCCCGGCTGTTTGATATCCGGCGGGGCACAAGACAAGGGTGTCCTCTTTCACCTCTTCTCTTTGCGCTATATATTGAACCCCTAGCGCAACAAATTAGGGACAATCCCGACATCTCTGGAATTCCCTTCGGAGGGGAACGCCATACTGTTAATTTATATGCAGACGACATCTTGGCGACTCTTGATACTCCCAGCCGCTCTGTCCCTGCGTTCTTACAGGTGCTGACAGACTTTGGTAAAGTCTCGGGCTTTAAAGTCAACGTGGGGAAATCTATGCTGCTGCCGCTGGGTCTCAATGCGGCTGCCTCCGACGGTACGGTTATAGGATTTGGGGAACTGCGACCTCAATCTGAAATCCCCTACTTGGGGATAACTCTAACCCCGTCCACCGACCAAACAATTGCCCAAAATTATTCCATCCTCCACTCCCAAATCACCAGCGATCTTCGCAAATGGCAGTCACACCCCCTATCGCTCCTCGGCCGCGTGCCGCGGTTAAAATGTCCATCTTGCCTAAAATACTCTACATATTTCAGACTATCCCGGTGGGACCTGCCATGCGGCACATCCATTCTCTGCAACAAGTGCTACTCTGCATTATTTGGGCAGGGAAGCGTCCAAGGGTCCGTAGAGGCATTGCCTACCGTTCCCGGACGAAGGGGGGTTGGGGATTCTTCACCTACTGACCTACTATAGAGCGGCGTATCTTCGCTATTTTGTGGAATGGAGTAGACCTGAGTCAGAGAAGAGATGACTGTTTCAAGACAGAGCGATGGCAGGTCTCTCCTTGTGGAAGATACCATTCCTGAAGCCTGCAGATAGACCACGGTACCTCAATAGATCTCCCGTCACGCGCTCGGTGGTGCGGGTGTGGGATGCGGTGGCGACCCAACGGCACCTTACATCCTTCCCATCGCCGCTGACGCCCCTATTTGACAATCCGGCCTTCCCTCCGGGACTTGACACAAGGGCATTTCCGGAATGGCGAGTCTCGGCCTGTAGATCTGCAGGACACTTCTTTGATAGTGACGGGTTTCTCCCCTAGGCTGAGTTGACTAAGTGGCACGGCATTCAGCACCCCAAAAAATTTCAATTTTCCAACTTCGCCATTGGTTACTTCATCCTGACACGTGCCCGCTGGTGAGTAGACACCTTACGACCTATGAGAAGTGGCTTTTATCGAAGAACTCTGACCGCCATTTGATTTCTGAACTATATCTTATGTTGCGACCCCCGGCCTCCGCGGAGCGTTCGGCTGGGCAGCGACGGTGGGAGGCGGAGTTAGGTAGGAGCCTCTCATTAAAGGAGCGGCAACAGATCTACTACAGAGCGAACCATACTGCCAGGAACACAGCAAGTAGGGAAGCAGCGGTTAAGGTCGCACTTTACTGGCACCTGACTCCAGCCCGCCTTAATAAAATTAACCCAGATCGAAGCCCCACCTGTTGGAGGGGCTGTGATGAGGACGGCACATTGACGCATATCCTTTGGGACTGTAGGGAAGTGACAGGTTATTGGACCACAGTCCTTGAAGATATAGACACTTACTTTGACACGGAAATACCCCGCTTCCCTGTTTATACTCTTCTAGGGTTGCCTAACGCACTCACCTTCCCGTTGAAATCCATTCGGGGGAAACAGATGGGGCTCGCAATGGCCGAGCAGTACATCATATTTTGTTGCTATGGGGCACGCAAACTCGCCCGACACACACTGGGTGGTTACACAAACTGTGGTACATTATCGGGATGGAACGCATACACGCTAACCTGACCCACTCATCAGACTCTTTTGGTAGTATCTGGCGCCCTATCCTGGCACTGCTGGCGCATGAATTTAATGAAGTAACATGCCCCAAATACCTCAGTTTACTCCGACTTACTGAAGTTTTGCACTCTAAGGATACTGATTAAGGGACACTTCATCTTCTTGCTCATGAGGAGTGGTAGCACACCAGTACGGGGGAGGGAGGGGGGAGTTGGGGGATTTGGGCTAGGGAGGGAGGGAGGGGGTCCGTAATGGGCGGGTTTAGCCAGGGTGTAGAACTAGGTATTGCCCTTTCAAAGTATGTTATAATTTCTGGGCCTCATGCTGGACATCGTCCCCTTTTCGCATGGACAGTTGCCGCCAACTTTGGCTATGTATGCCAGGGATCAGTCGCTTACATCAAGCTATGGGGTCTGTTGGGCTACGTATGGGCAATGTTGGGCTTGTTCGAATGTCAATTTGCCTGCTTGAAACCAATAAATAAAGTTATTTAAAAAAAATTAGCTTTCACCTCTCAGTAAGTTAAAGATATGCAGACTCTAAGATCTGTAGTGCTAAACGTCAAGATTCAGTGCCTGGGGGATTTGGATACTGCAGCTAGCCCTCAGGCGCGGCCCGTGCAGGTAAGAGCGATGGGCCGGTTTGGGGGGAGTCAATAGACGACGAGGGAAACAAATTAAAAAAAGAAACGAAAACCACTTTTATTATTTAAGTTTCCCTTGTCGTCTGTCGACTCACCCGCCACCCCGCCCTACCGCTCTTACCTGCACGGGCCGCACCTGCTGGCCCTGATGTTGCATTAAGAGGTCTGTGCTAAAAGGTAGTTTCTCATGGGGATGTATGGATGTTCCCAAGGGCATTCAGTACAATGGCTATCTTGCTCAGATGGGTGCTATGAGAGTGAGCTTCATGGATGCTCGTCTTATTTTCGTCAGGACATATGCTATCATCAGCAGTGGAGAAAACACTATGAGGTTACATAGGCCCAGGGAACAAACACTTCCATTTTACATGCTCACATTTAAAGTTGACATTTTTTTAAACAATTACTTTTAACACACATTTGCTTGCATGCCCCTTATGGAATAATGTTCTCAGAAAATGGTTTACTTACACTTCTTCGTAGGCACATTATCAGGCCTTGGAACATTCTGTACAAGGACTAGGTACACTGCGCAAAATGTTGTTGTTGTTTAGCGACAGCTCTGGGTGGGTAGTATCAACAATGAGAACCGACTTAGAACAAATTGGTCCAGCTCATTATGTAAACTACACCAAGCCTTTGTTTAGGTAGAGGAGCATTTCAATGGCTAGTCGAGGTCACCAAATGCCGGAATTCTAGCCAAGTTGAATCCCATAACTATCCTAAGAAAGACTGCGACCTGTTCTACACCAAGACTGGCTACCAGATGGCACACACCTGCAGGTAAATGGGGAGACCTGCAGACCCTAGGCTTTATAGGATAGGCAGGGTTAGGCAAGAGTACAATTATATATAAGAGTTACGTGCACTCACCACCACATATTTTGTGTGCCTAACTATATTAATGACAAGTGAAGTACTTTGACGTATTACTGAATTGCATTCAATTTAGAAACTAGAGATTCGTAAATGTGTGCACATTAATGCTTAGCCTAACCATAATGATGAAATGTAGTTTTCATATATATTTGCTCATGCTTATGTTTTGTGGTATGTTGCATGTTTTTGAAAGTGGGTTACTTAATGTACACATTAACTCATTTACATTTGTATTGCTGCATTTATTTTAAAATTATACGTAAAAAGGCTGCTCGTTAAGACTGGTTCAACAGTGTACAAATCTATCTGTTCCATTTTGCCACATAACAAGCCCTTCTAGTGGGCTTGAGTGTTTCCTTAAAAATGAGCATTCACTTCTCAGGAAGTTTAAGATATCCAGACTCTAAGACCTCAAATGCCCAATAACAAGATTCAGTGCCATATAAATATATCATTATCTCTATCTATCTATCTATCTATCTATCTATCTATCTATCTATCTATCTATCTATCTATCTATCTATCTATCTATCTGTATATATATATATTCAGTGAAAAAACCATAGGTTTCACACACGTTATAGTTAGCGGACATTTTACTCATAAAAAACCAATGAAATTCCCCCGTTATAGTTAGTTAAGCTAACTATAACTCGCGCACCCGCAATCCACTGCTGATGACGTAACATATTACATCACTCATGACATGGTCAGTGACATCACTCATGACATCACTGATGACATATCAAATGACATCACTGATGACATCATCCAGTGAATGTGTGTTTTTCTGAAAATTACATATGTTTTATATATTTATATCTCAAGGTCGATGGAAGAATAAATGGGTATATAAGTGTCTAAAAGGATGATTTGTTTTTGAAAAATTGATTGTGTAACTGACTGATTAAGTGTATCTTAGTGAATACATGGCTTAGTGAGTAATGTTTAAATATGTAATTATCTGTATCAGTCTCTCACTTTGTGTATAAGTGTCTGCATGGGTTGGTGAGTAGCTACATTGGTGTTTATATAGGATATTAGGTTGTTTTTTGAGTATCAGTCTGAGTGTCTGCATGGTTCGGTGGGGGGTATTACGTAGTGCATAGGTGCATGAATGATTGACTCTCTGGTTGTATGTGTTGAAGACAGCATGTGTGCATGTCTGTATGGTTGGATGAGTGTGTGTATGGGTGTGTTAGTGAGTGAATGACTGTCTCAATAGTGTCTTTATGAGTTACTAAATATGTTTTAAAGAAGTATATTTGACTATTGGTGTATATAAGTGAGTATATGTGAGAGTGAGAGATTGAAACAGTTCCTGTATGAATAAGTATGTGTTTTTATAAGTGATTATATAAAAGAGTAAGTATGTGTAAGTTTCCGTAGAAGTAAGTGTGGTGGTGTGTGTATAACTGTATATGCAAGTAAATGTATGTTTGATTCTTTATTAGCATGAGTGACTATGTGTGTGAGTAACTCTATGGATGAGTGGCATTGTGTAACAGGATGTATAGGTGTATGAGTACATATGATGAGTGAGTACACGTATGAGTGACTGTACAGGACTCTTGGTGAATGAGTGGATGTGTATGTGGATCTTAGAATTACTGAAGAGGTTGTTGTAACTGGTATTGGTATGTCCATTTTTTTGAAAATTTCAGTCTCTATTTTTGAATGTTTGTATCAAAGGTTATATTAGGGTGAGAGGAGGTCTACCACTCTGTCACAAGGATGATGTCATCAGTGATGTCATTTGAGATGTCATCAGTGATGTCATGAGTGATGTCACTGACCATGTCATGAGTGATGTAATATGTTACGTCATCAGCAGTGGATTGCGGGTGCGCGAGTTATAGTTAGCTTAACTAACTATAACGGGGGAATTTCATTGGTTTTTTATGAGTAAAATGTCCGCTAACTATAACGTGTGTGAAACCTATGGTTTTTTCACTGAATTTGCAAGGTTTTTTAAATGCTAATTCCTAACTATAACGTGTGTGAAACCCATGGTTTTTTCACTGAATTTGCAAGGTTTTTTAAATGCTAATTCCTAACTATAACGTGTGTGAAACCCATGGTTTTTTCAGTGACTTTGTATGGTTTTTTAAATGCTAATTCTTACCTATAACATGTGTGATTCCCATGGTTTTTTCATTGTTTTTGTATGGTTTTTTTAATACAAATTCTTATATTAAACGTGTTTTTTTTTTTTATTTGCAAGCTTTTTTACTTTTTTTTTTTTTACTTTATATTCTCTTAAAACACTATGCTTAATTTTTAAAAATTCTGCAATATATTATTTTTTCTCATTTTTTTTTTACCAAACAGGTAAGATATATTAGTATAACATAGTGATTTTTTTTTGGATTTTTTTTTTTTACGTGCGCGTACGGTAAGCTTACGGTAAGCGTACGGTTTGCGTAATGTTCGTAATATTTCTACTCTTTTTGCGTATGGTTACGCAATTTACGTAGCCGTGCGTACTGCGTACGTGGCGCGTAAGCGTGTACGCTACACGCGCACGTTACGCGGAAGTGTTGGGGCGTGCCTGTTATGCGCATGCGCGCGAGCGCGTGTCTTTTTTACGCGCATGCGTACTTTTACCGTAAGCGCTCCGTAAGCGCTCCGTAAACGTAACGTACGCGCACGGTGGGTCATGTGATCAAGAAACAAAACTTTTGATTGGTTCAAAGTAGTTTCAGTTCTAGAACTCCCCTACACCACACCCATTCCCCTCATTTCTGCTTGTGATCCCTTAGGAGAAGGAGCTGAGTTGTCTTTGGGATACGATGGCAGACCAGCACTCCTCTGCTGAGAGTGAGGCTAGCAGCACCACCATCAGGCAGAGAAAGAGGAAACAGAAGAGCTCTTTTATATGGGAGTATTTTACTTTTCCTGAGGGCGAGAAAAAAGTCAATGCTGCTTTGGTGACTTGTAAGCTGTGCCAGCGTGTACTTTCAAGAGGTAATCCTAACAAGAAGTATTCCTTCGGGAATCACACTATGTTACGACACCTTGAGGATGTACACCCTAGGACACATGCACGACATACTAGAGGAAACCCTTCAGTAAGTCGAGCAAGCACATCCACAGCAGCTCAGCCGAGTCCATCTTCGGAAGCTCAGCTTCATCTGAGGGGGCAGATTCACCTTTTTCTGGTCCTGTGGAAACTAACCATCGGTTTGCGAGGGTTACAATGCGGTGCTCATTTTGCCATGGTCTAATTGTTCATAGGGAGACCAGTCTTCCCCTCATTAACAACAAAATAGACCAGCACATTTGTCCTACCAGCTAATGTTCCCATTCTTCCTTTCCTCTGTCCCTGCATGAACACAACAGCTCTTTTAAGAGCCAACCTTACCTCTCAACTTTTTTTAATTTTTCCTTTAAAACTTTTTTTTTTTTATTTTTACCGTGCGCGTTCGGTAAGCGTAATTTTTTTTTTTTTTTTTTTAAAACACTAAAAATCAATTACCACATTACAAGGTCCTTGAGGGATTAATAACTAAATACTGAAAATCTGTTTGAGGAGAAGTGGAAGAAAGGGACCATCTAATTTCTGACTTACCTGACCCACCCAACAATTTCTTTTTTAATTAAAATTTAATTGAAATTACTTGTAAAGGAGGAGGAGCCTAGCGCGCATCCAAGATGGTCGCGTGAGCACAGGGCTCCCCGGACCCTTTCTGCTCCTCGGAATAAATCCTGAGACTATCCTGAGTTGGTGTATGGAATCTGAGAGAAGAAGACCAGCTGACTATATAGCTCTTTCCAAAATTCTAATCGGACCTGGGAATCCTGAGTTATCGTCGCCGGAACTTTTGGGACCCACCCGACGGAGGAGGCCGGGGTGGAGGTGATCCGTGGGGCCGGGCTGCAATTGAACAACAGCGGCCTCAGCGCGGTGCCAGTCACCGATTCAGCACTTTCGGTTTCGATTTTGGCCTTCAGGAGATCAGCTGGCGTGCGTGCTCAAGGTGGCGGGGTGCCTCTTGGGCCTCTGCCCGAGGTTTGCTTCCATCTGCTACGGACGGGTCTGACGCCTCCGACCCCTACACCGACAGTTTGTGATCCTTTCTCTGGCACCCGTGCACCCCTTGATCGGAGGTCCCATTGAGTGACGGCGCTCACATGGCGGGCAAAGGGGGACCGGAGGGGCGCAAGACCAAGGCCTCACTGCGCGGGGGAGCGGTCCAGAGCAACAACATGGACCGCTATACCCAGGGCAGGGGGTCCCCTGGCGCTGCTGGCCTCTCCCCGGATGCTGCGGGGGGAGGCACGACCGTCGCTGCGGAACCTTCCCTACAGGACATTATGGGCGCCATCGAGGGCATCAGGGAAACTATCGCGACGCAATATGAGGCCCTGGCCCGTAAGATCGACACTGTCGCGATCGACGTCACCCTGATTCGGGCCGACCTCTCTAAAACCAACGAGAAGGTCCAGGCCCTTGATACACGGACCTCCACCTTGGGTGCGGAGGTGTCGGATCTGCGGGCCGCGCTTGGGGACATTAGAGTGGTCAACGACCACATGGCCCGGCGGCTTGAGGACTTCGAGGGACGGGCCCGACGAAACAATATCCGTATCATTGGGGTACCGGAGTCCTCCGACAGCCGCCCGGTGGACCTCGTGGTCGAGGAACTTATCCTGCAGCAGCTGTCCCCTGTTGGCCTAAGTAAATTCTTCGCTGTGGAGCGGGCCCATCGGGTTCCTGGCGGCCGGCCGCGGCCGGGGGCCCCCCCGAGGCCTATCGTGGCTAAACTGTTCCACTACAGGGACCGCGATGCTATTCTGCAGGCTTCACGGACCCGTGGCCCGGTCCGCTACGAGAACTCGATCGTCAACTTTTACCCGGACTTCACGCAACTGGTCCAGAAACAGCGGATGGGATTCCAGGGGGTGAAGCGCCGTCTCCGCGAGCTAGGCCTGAAGTATTCGATGCTCTACCCGGCGAAACTTCGAGTGGAGCATGGAGAGCGGACAGTCTTTTTTGACACTCCTGTGGCCGCAAGTGACTGGCTGGACTCGCTGCCGGACGGGGGTGGCCGGCCCGGGCCCTCTGGGGGCACCGCAGGTGACGGGTCCCCTTAGACTGACCTTTGGTCCTTGCTTTTGCGTTTTTGCACTGTACAGTTGGGTCTTACTTCTTTTGCATACTGTGTTTTACCAGGACCCGTGAGGGGTGCGGGCGGGTTCGGGTCCCTTTCCTCCTCCGGGGTCTTTTTGTAGAATGGGGTTAGCGGGGCGACAGGCACACTGCAAGTTGGGGGGGGGCTTAGGCCCGCAGGGGTGCAGGGTGGGGGGCGGTGGACTTGGGGTGGGGTTGGGGGGGAAGAGGGGTTGTTTAGTTGTGTGTTTTTTTGTTTACAGGGCGAGGAATTGATTTTTATCCATATTTGGGAGCGGTGCGGCGGGCTGGGGGCTTCTTGCTCTATTGGAGGGGATGGGGGGAGACGGGTTGAGGCTTATGTCGTGGAACGTCAATGGGTTGGGGGACCGTATTAAGCGGGGTGTTGTACTGCAATATTTGCGCCGTTTGACTCCTGATGTGGTGTTTCTCCAGGAGACGCATTTGGTCGGCAGTGTCTGCCATGCGATGCACAGAGGGGGATACCGCCTCGTAGCCCATTCTGGTTTCACAACTGGCTCCAGGGGGGTGGGCATTCTCCTGCGAACCTCCCTTCCGGTGGAGATCACGAGGATAGTCTCGGATGACAGAGGGCGCTATGTGTGTCTGATTGGGAGGTGGGAGGGGCAGCCCCTTACCCTGGTTTCAGTCTACGTCCCCCCGGGCCTCCAGAACTCCACCTTTGCTGATTTGGGTCGAGTGCTGCTTGACCTCCCGGACGGCCTCCTGCTCATGGGCGGGGACTTTAATTCTGTGGTTTCGGGTGAACTGGATCGTCACCCACCGAGGACCCTCCCCGCTGCCCAGTCATGGCTGGGTGGGATGTTGGAGACCTTCGGCTTGGTGGATAGTTGGAGACTACTGCATCCGACCCAGTGCCAGTTCACTTTTCATTCGGGGGCGCATGGGAGTCTCTCCAGGTTAGACTACTTCCTTATGCCAGCGGCGCAGACTGGTCGGATTCGAGAGGTCAGACACCTGGCGCGTGGTATCTCCGACCATTCTCCGCTGTGGCTTCTCTTTGACACCGGGCCGCGGTCCGCAGGGCGGATAGCTCCCATTAACCCCTGGTACCTGCGGGACCCTGTGACTCGTGACAGCCTGGTTAAGGCCATGGACCAATACTTCAGTGAAAACGAGGGGTCGGTGTCGTCTGCGTTGTCCCTTTGGGAAGCCTTTAAAACTGTTATACGCGGACACGCCCTCGCCCAGATAGTGGTGGCCAAGAAGGTTAGGAGCGAGGCGGTGGTGAAGCTGGAGACTGACGTCTCGGGGCTGGAGTCGGCCTTGGAGGCGAATATTACTCCGGACGGGCTACATGCCCTTAGCCTGAAACAGTTCGAATATAGGTCCCTGGTCACTGACGCGGCCCAAACTATGTATAGGGAGCAGCAGGGCCGATTGTATGACGCGGGGGACAAGGCGGGAAAGTTGATTGCGTGGCTGGACAAAAAGGAGAGAGTGAATCGTGTGGTCCCCGAGTTGCGTGCTGCGGATGGTGGGTGTGTGACTGAACCGGATGAGATTGTGGAATGCTTCGCTGACCACCTCCGGGCGGTGTACTCCCCGGTGACTGACAGGGACGAAGATGACTCTCGCCTCCTATTGAGAGATATTGCTCTGCCCGGCCTGTCCGTTGAGGACCGGGAGCGGCTGGACGCCCCCTTATCGTCGGATGAAATAGCGACCGCGATTCGTTCCCTTCGCTCGGGCAAGGCTATGGGTCCTAACGGTCTGCCCATTGAACTATACAAATTGCGTCCTGATAAGCTTGCGCCCTTCCTCGGCCGCATGTTCCGCGACTCTCTTGCGGCGGGTTCCCTTCCGGCCGACCAGCGCCTGGCCACTATAGTCGTTCTCCCCAAGGAGGGCAAGCCGCGGGACCGCTGTACCTCTTACCGGCCTATTTCACTGCTCAATGCAGAGCCTAAAATCCTGGCGAAAGTCCTGGCCAATCGATTGTTGAGTGTCGTGTGCGACCTTATTCATCCGGACCAATGCGGCTTCATCCCGCACCGCAACACCGCTCTTAACTTGCGGCGTCTGCACGGGGTCCTCGCCAGGGCGGAGCTCCTCACCGAGCCGGCCGTGCTGGTCTCTTTGGATGCCACGATGGCATTTGACACTATTGAGTGGCCATTCCTCTGGGCCGTCTTGGATAAATTCGGCTTTGGGGAGGGATTTATTGGCTGGGTGAGGCTCCTTTACACGGGACCCATGGCTCAAGTGGTGGTGAATGGGCGGGTCTCTCGGCCCTTTGCCCTCGGCAGGGGCACGAGGCAGGGGTGCCCGTTGTCCCCGTTGCTTTTTGCTCTCGCCCTGGAGCCACTCGCTGCCTGGCTCCGTTGGGAGCCCTCGCTTAGAGGGATCCGGTGGGGCCCGGGCTTTGAAGATCGGGTCTCGCTGTATGCGGACGACATTCTCCTGTACCTCACCTCACCGCGGCAGTCACTCAACGTCCTCTTTGACGTTCTGACCTCCTTTGGGAACAATTCGGGTCTCACGATCAATTGGTCTAAATCCTGCGTTTATCCCATCGCTGGTGGTCCTCCTCTCCTGCCGCCTCGGCTCCCGATTCAAATATCTCTGAGCGGCTTTAAGTACCTGGGGATATACGTTTCGCTGGACCCGGTGGCTCGCTACGAGCAGAATCTTCTGCGTCCACTTCGGCGGCTGCGGGAGGACACGGCCCGGTGGTGCAGGCTGCCCCTGTCCCCGCTGGGTCGGGCCACGCTGTTTAAAATGATGTCCCTTCCCAGGTTCCTCTATGCACTCCAGAACTCCTTTGACGTTATCCCAGTGGCCTACTTTCGGGAGGTGGAGAGCCTGCAGAGGAGACTGGTGTGGAACGGCCGGGCGCGTATTGCTCTTGCCAAGCTCACTCTCCCCTGGTATGACGGGGGCATCGCGCTTCCTGACATTCGCAGGTACTATTGGGCCTCGCAGCTATCTGCCATTAACCACGCCACGTATGCGCCCGGCTTGAATCCGGCGTATGAGATGGACAAGTTCCTGCTTCCCGGCGGGAACTACAACAGGGCACTTTATTCCCGCCTGGCTGACCGGACCCTTACGGGTCCTACTAAGATTGCTGTGCGGACCTGGAGGGCTGCCACTGCGGCCACGGGCTGGAGTGAGCGAATGACATGTGCTACTCCCTTGTTTGCCTCCGACCGCCTGGGCAGCTTGTGGACCACCAAGGGGTTTGACCAGTGGGACACGATTGGTATCAGCAAAGTGGGAGACCTGTGGCACAAGGGCGCGGTCAAGACTTTCGCGGTGCTCCAGGCCGAATACGAGCTGACCGACAGGGAGTTCTTCCGCTACGCCCAGGTTCGACACGCCCTGCTCTCGGTCTTCGGGGAGGGGACCACGGTCCCTGTTTCCTCGCCCCTCGAGGACCGCGTACTTGACGGACATGTCCCTGATAGTACTATTTCTTTAATTTATAAAAAATTGATTAATCACCGGGCGGATCTCCTGGTGCGCCTTCGGGAGGCTTGGACTGGGGATGGGGTCGAATTGGATGACGAAGACTGGCAGTCTGCACTGTCGTCCCCCAAGGAGGTTGCCATTCCGGCTCGTCTCCGGTTGGTACAGCTCAAGACTCTCCATCGGGTGTATGTTACGGGTCCGCGCTTGGTCGCGATGGGATTTTCCGACGACGGGCTCTGTAAACGAGGCTGCGGGCTCAGCGCCACCTTTCTTCATATCCTTTGGGAGTGTCGCGAGGTGGCGGACTATTGGCGCCGGGTCCACACGGTTATGGGACAGGTCACCGGGGTTGTACTGCTGCCGGAGGTGCGTCGCTGTGTCCTGAATGTGTGGGAGCCCAATGACTACAACGCGGCTCAGACTCGGTGGGCGGCCCTAGGGAACATGATTGCCAAGAGGGATATAGCGCAACTTTGGGGCGCTCAACGGCCGCCCACCGTGTCAGTATGGAAGGAGAATATGGACTGGTGTATGTTTCGGGAGAAGACAGTGTATGTGGCCCGTGGCAAGCCGGGGGCATGGGGTAGAATTTGGGGCCAATGGAATGCGTATCGCGGAGGCATCTGTGCGCCCCCCCTGGTAGACACTGATATCGCCATGTCCCCCTGACCCTCGACGGTTCCTGGCGCTTTTTGTACCAACTACATAGGGACGTTCATCTTCCTTGACCCCCCTTTCCCCCCCCCCCCTCCGTCCCCGGCCTCCCGGTACTCCTCTCTTTAGCGGATTGTTCAAATGTTCTGACTGGAGTTTCCCCGGGGGAGCCTGAACCGCACTGGTATCCCTCGTAACTCGCCTTTTGTTTTTATTGTTTTTCTTTTGTTTCTGTTACTGTTGGACTGACGCTTGCTGTTCTTCGAGAACTATCTTGAGCCACTGCGGGGCAGTGCCCTGGGAACGGATTGCAACTTTGATATGTGTATATTTCCTTATGTACCTAGCGGCCGGCCCGGGTGGTTGTAGGCCCATACTTGTGACCGAATTGTTGCTCAATAAAAACTTTTTCAATAAAAAAAAAAAAAAAAAAAAAAAAAAAAAAAAAAAGAAATTACTTGTAAAAATGTTTTTTTTTTTCGAAAATTTTCTTTCACAATCTGAAAAAAAAGAAAAAAGTATTAATATTTAATAAATCATTATATAATACAGTACACATATTTACATATTTTCCAAAAACAATTTTTTGCCATTTTTTTGCTGTTTTCAGAATATATTGCATCTCACTATAAATCGTGAAAGCAATTGCATTCATCACTTAACAGCGGCCAAAAAAAAAATAACAATCTCAAAGATTGTTTTAAAAAAGCCCAGAATCTCTTTTCACTTAAACATAACATTATAGAAATGCAAAATATTAAAAAAAAATATCATCTAATAACAATAACTATTTCTTTAAAATACCGTCTGACAATTTTGTTACAGAAACATAATCACAAAAATATTATATCTCAAATAACTCCACAATACATCTGGTTACATTTCCTTTAGGCCAAATGGTAATTTTAAAATTCTTTTTTGATTAAATTTCCAATGGTAATCTAATAAAATTCCAAAATTTAAATTGTACAGATGTTACCGATTCTCTCTAAAATTTTGGTTTCCAAAAGATTAATTAGTAATTAAATAAGTCCACAATACAATTGGTTACCTTTCCTTATGGCCAAATGGTAATTTTAAAAATCTTTTTTGATTAAATTTCCAATGGTAATCCAATAAAATTCCAAAATTTAAATTGTACAGATGTTACCGATTCTCTCCAAATTTTTGGTTTCTGAAAGATTCATTGGGAATTAAATAAGTCCAAAATACAATTGGTTACCTTTCCTTTAGGCCAAATGGTAATTTGAAAAATCTTTTTATTTGAAAATTCCAATGGTAATCCAATAAAATGGTAAAATTGTTTTGTACAGATCTTGCCAATTCTCTCTAAAATTTAGGTTTCAGAAAGATTAGATAGGAATTTGCTAAATCAAAAGGCAAGCGTTGCTTTAAAATCAATTGGGAATCATTACACAGTGTCCAGCCTTTTTCACATTTAAGATAAACTGTGTAATGTCCAGAAGTTACAGTAGATCCTTCATGGAAAATTATTGCAACTGTTACAAAAGTTTTTCCTGAAATTGATAATTGCTGTCCTATAAACTTCTTTATTAAAGTATCCAATTTTGAACCATCAGCTCTACATCGTTGCATCATTAAAATTACATACTGTCCGTAGTCCTTTGAAATTAACGTTGAAAACATGTCAGATTTACACTCACCGCATTCCATGCTATGATTAGCATCTTTAACTAATTTAGCAAAAGTGACTGTTTTACTGTCTGGCAATGTTAAATAAATAAACCTTTCAGAATCAACATTAGAGCCACATGAATTGAAACAGTTTTCACAACTATGTTCCCATTTATAAGAGACACCAAACATATTTTCAGTTAGTACCCCTTCTTCTTCCAGTACCTGAAGAAAATACATCAAGAATTCCTGTGCGTCTTGCTGTACATTTTGAGAAAACTGTGTTCGTCCTGAACATACATCTAAAAGTTTTCTAATTTCAGTAGCACTTTCTATTTGAGTTTTATCATTACTCAGCTTTTGAAAAAGGAGACTCAACTCAGAACAGAATCTTTTTCTCTGATTTACTATTATCTGCTCTTGCAAACTTTCCAGATAAAATGCAACATTCAGCACTACATTAGCGTAGCAGTTGACACCAGAGCTATTTTCAAAATGACAACCTACAACCTCTTCAACATTTTCCTTTTTCTTTTTGCTTGCAATTACATCACTCCTCTTTTTTTTTTCTCCTCTCTACATCCTCATTACAGATATTCTCAATTCTCCTTTTTTGAGAAACTACACGTTTCTCCAACACAGGATACTGACCTAAATGAGGAGCATAGGTTCTTCTTAATCTATTATACTCCTTTACACAGTTTGTATCAGCACTAACTTTTGAATCATCAAAGTCTATCATGAATAAACCAGATAATGTTTTCACTCGTGACAAAGCTACATAAGCCATACCTTCTTTGAACACAGTTGAACCAATGTTTACAAATGCACAATCTACAGTCAATCCTTGAGACTTGTGAATAGTTACAGCATATGCTAGAGAAAACGGAAACTGTTTCCTACGTACATATAAGTCTTTCACAAGCATGAAACGAACTGTACAACGACAAATGTCTATAACTTCTTCTATCTGATCAAATTTTATTTTTAAACATTCAATTCCATCTTTTTTCGGATAATTAATAAAACCCACAACTCTTCCCATAGCTCCATTTACTAAACCTTTTTCAACATCCAAATTTCTCCTTAAAAATACTCTACAGTTCATGCAAACATATAGATTTTTTTCTAATCCAGCAGTTTTTGAAATGTTCTTCTCTGGTGAATCCAATTTATTTTTCAGTTTGCCTGTTAATGTAATAGTAATTCTTTCATGCTGAATTTTGTCCACTGCTTCCAATTTCCTAATCTCTTCCTTTTCCAATTTCAAAAGCTCCTCATTGAATATTGAGCATTCACGTAGAGTTGGCATTAAGCAGATGACACTTTTCTTTTCTGCAATGTTCTTGTATATCTTCTCTGCAACTATTTCTTCCTTTGGAAATAAATTATGTAGCAACCGACTCTGTAATGCTTTCGTGCCAGCTTCAGTGAGTAGTCCAATTCTGATATCTTTCAGAATACTTCCATATTCTTCATCGTTTGCTTGCCTCATATTAGTAGTAAGTTCCTTGTACTCAAAGAAGGACCAAATATTTGCATTACCAATGCTTCCCAATGACTTCTTTGTGTCTTCATGTGTCACAGTATTAAACACTGGTTGTCCTTTAACTGGAGTAAGCTGTAGAAGATCCCCAAAAACTATGACATGTTTTCCACCAAATAACACGTCATAGTCTGTCCTTAGAATTTGCTGCATTCTTAAATGCACAAAGGCAAGCATTAAGTTTGATACCATGCTCACCTCATCAATGATGAGAACTTGCATCTTCTTCAATACTCTTGAAACTTCCAAGCATGCTTCTCCAGTTAGCTTGTGGTATTGTATTTTGTTCTCATGCTCCACTGGTAACATTAGCAAACGATGTAAGGTGATTCCTTTTATGTTATATGCTGCTAACCCAGTTGGAGCAGTAACCACACAAGACAAAGTTGAATCCGTTTGTTGCTGTAGGTAGCTTCTGATGACTTTTATTAAGAAACTTTTTCCAGTTCCAGCTTGTCCGCTTACATACATCCTGATTGGTTGAAATGATGTGCATGAGCACTCTTTTTTTCATGTAGTAATCCGTGATCAATTTTGTTTCTGATCTCTTCATAAATTTGTTGCTGCTCTTCATTCAGTTGTCTTTCCAAATTTGGTAAGTCTATAAATTCTTCTTGAGCTTGATTCATAGCCGTTTCCACTTCAGTCATAGCTATTGCAGCTTCATTTTCAACGATTGGTTGTCCTAGGGGATCTTGACTGAGTGTTCCTGAACTTTGGCTGTCTTGAGAACTGTCTCTAGCTACTTTAGCTGCAATTGTAGTTTCCTGTTCAATTTCTTCATTTAACATTTGCACATAATTTGTGAAAGTACTGCATTCTATGCTGTCTTTGCAAGCATTAAAGGAATCTTCATAGCTTTGAAATTCTCCCAGTAGTTCGTCCTCTGAACGCCATGGTTTAAACAGCTGTAAAAGAGCCAAGTAGTAAAATTCCTTTTTGTCAGTAGTTTCGCAACTGAGCTTCCTGTGATTTATCAAACTTCCTTTTGTTTGCTTCACCAAACATCCTTCCTCACCAATGACTTTATATTTTCCATTGTTGATGTCTTCTGTGGCTTTCCGTGAATAAATGTAGTTCTGCAGCACTTCATAGAGACACATGTTCTCTAGATGAAGACTTCTCTTGGGATAATATGTGTCCAACATGTTTGATTTCAAAATATCTGTACTTTCTGGGTCATTCTCGGCCAAATATTCAATTTCTCCAACAGATTTCAGTACCCGATTTCTCATTGCTGCAAGGCCTAAACTTGCCCAAATTATTCTTCGTGATTTCGAGTAGAGACTTGCAGAAGATAACCTATCTGAACATTCGTAGGATCCAATTTCTCGATGCGATAACATCTTTAAACTGAAACTGTATAGCTTCTTACTGACAGTCTTCTCGTGAGAAATCTCTTCCCACATTTCTTTCAATTCAGTTTTTTCTGATTTCGTAATGTAAGACGTTACATATCGAGCAACAGCAATGGAATTGTCAGCTACATACTGTATATCCATGTTAGGATTCCACATGGATAAAATGACTGGGTTGTAGTCATTTATATTTTTTGATTCTTCTTTTCTTTTTAGGTTGTAGGTATTCTTAGGTGATTTTCTTGTAATAGTATGTCTCACAGCTGACATAAAACTGTTTACTCTTCCTTTTGAAAGAACAGGTCTAGGAAATCCAAATCGACATTTAGTGTAGTATTTATCTTTGCTCTTGTATTTCCGTCGACAGTATTTTCCACACCGATGACTTTGGAAACGTAAAACTTGCTCCTTTAACTTTTTCTCTTCTGTGCTTTTTGGTATAGCACATGTTGCATATTCTTCAATGAAAGATAACACTGCTTCATCAGTATCTGTTCCAAACTTTGGGGCATCCTTGATCCACAACAGCATATGAATATGAGGAGCACCTCTTGCCTGGTACTCTTTTCTCCAAAAGAAATCCACTACTTCTCCAAGAGGTGGATTTTTTTTATTGCAGATGAAGGACATCTTAGCCTCAAATCTATGATTGAAATATCTGCAAACATTAACCGGATCCAATGAGCACAGTTCTCCTGCTGTCTTGTATTCGATGTTTTTAATGTTTGAATTTGCCTCTCGTAGAAAATCCAGTAAATCATCCCAAGCGTACTCGGCACAGCTTAGGGTAAGGAACCATGTTGGAGTTCCTAAATTCCGTAACATGCATTTTAATTCACCATGGCGTCGGTACCAATATTCATTTGTCCCACGCTGACAAGCCATCAGATTGATCAGTTGGGTTTCCAAATGATCATCTTGGTGCTGCACTTTCTCCATAAAATCCTTAGCAGACACATTTTGTAAATGTACTCCACTTTTTAAAATGTGATTTACTGCATAAGATAATGCAGACAAGTCGCTTTCAAATAAAAGATGGAACAAATAAGGAATACTTTGTCGAAATCTTGGATCTTCTGCATATAGTCTTGTAGTTCGATACTCAGAAGCTGGAATCTGTTCTGGACGTTCATCGTATCGTCCTCCTTTTCCTGTAGGAAACAGCTGGGGAAAACATCGAGCTTCCAAACTCTCCTCCCATACACTCACAGGAGTTCCTTTTGCTTTCTTCATCTGAAACAGATCAATATTGTCTCCCATAACTTCTTTTGAATGAAGAGGATGTATGCTAAAATGTTCATAAATTTCTTCTTCCTTTGACTTGTCCACTTTTTCAATTTGTCCAGTTGGTGTTTCTGTGTCTTCTTGTAAATCTTCTTCTTCTTCTTCTATATAAATTGATTCATACCATTTGTTATTCCTTTTCAAATACAAATTTGCTCTTTGTACTTTCCGTACATCTACCAGCTCCTGCCAAATCTTCTTATTCTTTGTAGGTACACCATTAACCAGAATAACTAATGGTTCAGTTTCCAAAGTATCTGCATCAATAGTTTCCATATTTTTTTTCAAATCCAAGGGCAAATACACCACTCTACCTTTTAAACCTCTCAGTAAATCTGAAGGAGGTAATTTACCAGTTTTGGGCTCCATACGTACTATGGTCTGGAACGGATGAACACATTGAATAAGTATAGACTCATATGTATTTAATTCAGAAAGTTCGGCAGGAATAGCATCCAATTCTAAATTATTATGTACAGCTCTGGTCGGCATTCTATTTTCTTCTAACTTGTTGTAACAGTATTTACAAATACGCTGATCTTCACCCAATTCAAAACAATTTTCAAGAAATATATATGTGGCAAAATCCTTCCACTTATAATTATCTTCATTTTCACTTTTTCTGTAGAGATCAACATTCCTGGTTTGTTTTCTATAATGAGTTCTGCGGCAACAAATACAAGTAATATTTGGTCTTTCATTAGAGATTATTGCAAATTTTGTTATGTGATCATTAAATTTCTTACTCACAGAGGGTTCTACATTCTCTTCCACTTCTTCCTCATTTACTGTGTCCTTTTCTGCACTTTCTTGTTCTGGACCAAAGTAACAAAACTGAATTTCATCAGTAACCTTCTCTACATCTGATACCGATCCACGGAACAGAGCCCTATTCAATTCATCTAACTTTATTGCTGGACTTTTAGCAAAATACAATCGTTTCACAAACTTTCTCATTTCAGTATGATGAACAGCCAGCATCCTAAAATGATGAAAAACACTTTTACACACTTTTCTAGATAGACAAGCCAGAGAATGTCCCTGCAAACCAGTATTCTCTCTCACTCTGCATGGATCTAGACTTTGAAGCACCTTAATCTTCTGTTTAACACTTTTTTTACTATATTCTCTTAGAAACTCACGAAATTTATCAATAGATTCCTGACGCACAGTGCAAATACTACTACAATTCCAAGTGTACAGTGGGGCTTTAGGACGTCTTCCCATAGCCTCATCCGCCATCACTTGTTCCTCATCTCTTGGAACCATTTTCTCCTTCTCCATTATACAACCATTTTTCACTTCATAAGCACGACCTCTGGTGTCAACTGCATGCAGCAAACTATTACTTTGAAAATAACTCTCTTCATTAAAAAAAGGTTCACTACTTGAACTATGCATCCATTCTCCTAAAAACACTTTACAAAAGTTTGTTCTTTTCACTAGTCTTTTCCTTTTGCTTTGTGATTTCAGTACATTGACCATTTTATCTAATGTACGCATCCTGTTCAAAATTAAAATGAATAGTTTCCTTTTTAATTCTAAAGCCTTTGCTGCAATGGCTTCAATTTCTTTTTTTCTCTTATAAAATTTAGCTTTTTTCTTATATTTCTTCACATCCTTTATCAAATTGGACATAACTCTTCTCTGAAACATTTTTCTACGAATCTCTTTAAACGCTGTTTTTCTTTTTAAGTTAATCTTTATTGTTTCTGAAGGTATATTTGCATTAACTAAATGCTCAATTTTTTCCTGTTGTTTTCTATTTAAAACATTCTTTCCAGTACAGACATTTTGTACATTTTTCCTTTTTTTGAAGATATTGTTTAAAAAATCTTTTGTCTGCTTACCAGAAGACTTTCTCTTTTTCCCAACATGAGCATCTCCAACTAACTTAGGTCCTCCAGTTGTCTTCAAATATAGATTTTTTTTGTGGTTTTTCCTTAGTCTGGATTTTGTAGGCATCTTAAATTTTGTTCACTGCTCTTCAGCAATATCTGAAAAAAACTAAAAAATAATTCCTTTATTTTATTTAAATATATTACTACATTTTTTATGATCTTTTCAAATCTTAAAATACTATGTACCCCTTTCCTACAAGTGAAAATCACAATAACACCATCACAAATTAAATATCTAAAAACAATTCCTGTGTGCACACAGAGTCATGGTTTGATATTAGTCAGAAAACGAAATTTGTTTGCCAATTGGAAAGCACACTTACTACTCTTTTTTTGGCAAGTGATAAGTACTTTTACAGTCTGACACATTTTCAATCCACTTTTCAGATTCTGAAAACAGCACATGTCCAAACAGCTTTTTGAGACCAGCAACATGTGTAACCTGGGTGACTGACTACACTCCAGCAAGGGCAACCAGCCTTAGTGATGCTGAATGTATTTGCATTACTGACTGCAACCTCAAACCCCACTCGGTTGTGAATACTATGCATGATTCTACAGGATAAGCAGCTGGGTGTGTGCTAAGAGTCTGCTTCTGCAGAAAAAATAGCTCCCCCTTTCCTACTAATGCAAATGTAAAATTACCAGAGTAATACGCAATAAATCTCTGTCTATAATTCCTCTTTGCACACAGAGTCATGGTTTGAAATTAGGCAGAAAACGAAATTTCTTTGCCAATTGGAAAGCACACTTACTACTCTTTTTTTGGCAAGTGATAAGTACTTTTACAGTCTGACACATTTTGAATCCACTTTTCAGATTCTGAAAACAGCACATGTCCAAACAGCTTTTTGAGACCAGCAACATGTGTAACCTGGGTGACTGACTACACTCCAGCAAGGGCAACCAGCCTTAGTGATGCTGAATGTATTTGCATTACTGACTGCAACCTCAAACCCCACTCGGTTGTGAATACTATGCATGATTCTACAGGATAAGCAGCTGGGTGTGTGCTAAGAGTCTGCTTCTGCAGAAAAAATAGCTCCCCCTTTCCTACTAATGCAAATGTAAAATTACCAGAGTAATACGCAATAAATCTCTGTCTATAATTCCTCTTTGCACACAGAGTCATGGTTTGAAATTAGGCAGAAAACGAAATTTCTTTGCCAATTGGAAAGCACACTTACTACTCTTTTTTTGGCAAGTGATAAGTACTTTTACAGTCTGACACATTTTGAATCCACTTTTCAGATTCTGAAAACAGCACATGTCCAAACAGCTTTTTGAGACCAGCAACATGTGTAACCTGGGTGACTGACTACACTCCAGCAAGGGCAACCAGCCTTAGTGATGCTGAATGTATTTGCATTACTGACTGCAACCTCAAACCCCACTCGGTTGTGAATACTATGCATGATTCTACAGGATAAGCAGCTGGGTGTGTGCTAAGAGTCTGCTTCTGCAGAAAAAATAGCTCCCCCTTTCCTACTAATGCAAATGTAAAATTACCAGAGTAATACGCAATAAATCTCTGTCTATAATTCCTCTTTCCACACAGAGTCATGGTTTGAAATTAGGCAGAAAACGAAATTTCTTTGCCAATTGGAAAGCACACTTACTACTCTTTTTTTGGCAAGTGATAAGTACTTTTACAGTCTGACACATTTTGAATCCACTTTTCAGATTCTGAAAACAGCACATGTCCAAACAGCTTTTTGAGAACAGCAACATGTGTAACCTGGGTGACTGACTACACTCCAGCAAGGGCAACCAGCCTTAGTGATGCTGAATGTATTTGCATTACTGACTGCAACCTCAAACCCCACTCGGTTGTGAATAATATGCATGATTCTACAGGATAAGCAGCTGGGTGTGTGCTAAGAGTCTGCTTCTGCAGAAAAAATAGCTCTCCCTTTCCTACTAATGCAATTGTAAAAATACCAGAGTAATACGCAATAAATCTCTGTCTATAATTCCTCTTTGCACACAGAGTCATGGTTTGAAATTAGGCAGAAAACGAAATTTCTTTGCCAATTTGAAAGCACACTTACTACTCTTTTTTTGGCAAGTGATAAGTACTTTTACAGTCTGACACATTTTGAATCCACTTTTCAGATTCTGAAAACAGCACATGTCCAAACAGCTTTTTGAGACCAGCAACATGTGTAACCTGGGTGACTGACTACACTCCAGCAAGGGCAACCAGCCTTAGTGATGCTGAATGTATTTGCATTACTGACTGCAACCTCAAACCCCACTCGGTTGTGAATACTATGCATGATTCTACAGGATAAGCAGCTGGGTGTGTGCTAAGAGTCTGCTTCTGCAGAAAAAATAGCTCCCCCTTTCCTACTAATGCAAATGTAAAATTACCAGAGTAATACGCAATAAATCTCTGTCTATAATTCCTCTTTGCACACAGAGTCATGGTTTGAAATTAGGCAGAAAACAAAATTTCTTTGCCAATTGGAAAGCACACTTACTACTCTTTTTTTGGCAAGTGATAAGTACTTTTACAGTCTGACACATTTTGAATCCACTTTTCAGATTCTGAAAACAGCACATGTCTAAACAGCTTTTTGAGACCAGCAACATGTGTAACCTGGGTGACTGACTACACTCCAGCAAGGGCAACCAGCCTTAGTGATGCTGAATGTATTTGCATTACTGACTGCAACCTCAAACCCCACTCGGTTGTGAATACTATGCATGATTCTACAGGATAAGCAGCTGGGTGTGTGCTAAGAGTCTGCTTCTGCAGAAAAAATAGCTCCCCCTTTCCTACTAATGCAAATGTAAAATTACCAGAGTAATACGCAATAAATCTCTGTCTATAATTCCTCTTTGCACACAGAGTCATGGTTTGATATTAGTCAGAAAACGAAATTTCTTTGCCAATTTGAAAGCACACTTACTACTCTTTTTTTGGCAAGTGATAAGTACTTTTACAGTCTGACACATTTTGAATTCACTTTTCAGATTCTGAAAACAGCACATGTCCTAACAGCTTTTTGAGACCAGCAACATGTGTAACCTGGGTGACTGACTACACTCCAGCAAGGGCAACCAGCCTTAGTAATGCTGAATGTATTTGCATTACTGACTGCAACCTCAAACCCCACTCGGTTGTGAATACTATGCATGATTCTACAGGATAAGCAGCTGGGTGTGTGCTAAGAGTCTGCTTCTGCAGAAAAAATAGCTCCCCCTTTCCTACTAATGCAAATGTAAAATTACCAGAGTAATACGCAATAAATCTCTGTCTATAATTCCTCTTTGCACACAGAGTCATGGTTTGAAATTAGGCAGAAAACGAAATTTCTTTGCCAATTTGAAAGCACACTTACTACTCTTTTTTTGGCAAGTGATAAGTACTTTTACAGTCTGACACATTTTGAATCCACTTTTCAGATTCTGAAAACAGCACATGTCCAAACAGCTTTTTGAGACCAGCAACATGTGTAACCTGGGTGACTGACTACACTCCAGCAAGGGCAACCAGCCTTAGTGATGCTGAATGTATTTGCATTACTGACTGCAACCTCAAACCCCACTCGGTTGTGAATACTATGCATGATTCTACAGGATAAGCAGCTGGGTGTGTGCTAAGAGTCTGCTTCTGCAGAAAAAATAGCTCCCCCTTTCCTACTAATGCAAATGTAAAATTACCAGAGTAATACGCAATAAATCTCTGTCTATAATTCCTCTTTGCACACAGAGTCATGGTTTGATATTAGTCAGAAAACGAAATTTCTTTGCCAATTGGAAAGCACACTTACTACTCTTTTTTTGGCAAGTGATAAGTACTTTTACAGTCTGACACATTTTGAATCCACTTTTCAGATTCTGAAAACAGCACATGTCCAAACAGCTTTTTGAGACCAGCAACATGTGTAACCTGGGTGACTGACTACACTCCAGCAAGGGCAACCAGCCTTAGTGATGCTGAATGTATTTGCATTACTGACTGCAACCTCAAACCCCACTCGGTTGTGAATACTATGCATGATTCTACAGGATAAGCAGCTGGGTGTGTGCTAAGAGTCTGCTTCTGCAGAAAAAATAGCTCCCCCTTTCCTACTAATGCAAATGTAAAATTACCAGAGTAATACGCAATAAATCTCTGTCTATAATTCCTCTTTGCACACAGAGTCATGGTTTGATATTAGTCAGAAAACGAAATTTCTTTGCCAATTGGAAAGCACACTTACTACTCTTTTTTTGGCAAGTGATAAGTACTTTTACAGTCTGACACATTTTCAATCCACTTTTCAGATTCTGAAAACAGCACATGTCCAAACAGCTTTTTGAGACCAGCAACATGTGTAACCTGGGTGACTGACTACACTCCAGCAAGGGCAACCAGCCTTAGTGATGCTGAATGTATTTGCATTACTGACTGCAACCTCAAACCCCACTCGGTTGTGAATACTATGCATGATTCTACAGGATAAGCAGCTGGGTGTGTGCTAAGAGTCTGCTTCTGCAGAAAAAATAGCTCCCCCTTTCCTACTAATGCAAATGTAAAATTACCAGAGTAATACGCAATAAATCTCTGTCTATAATTCCTCTTTGCACACAGAGTCATGGTTTGAAATTAGGCAGAAAACGAAATTTCTTTGCCAATTGGAAAGCACACTTACTACTCTTTTTTTGGCAAGTGATAAGTACTTTTACAGTCTGACACATTTTGAATCCACTTTTCAGATTCTGAAAACAGCACATGTCCAAACAGCTTTTTGAGACCAGCAACATGTGTAACCTGGGTGACTGACTACACTCCAGCAAGGGCAACCAGCCTTTGTGATGCTGAATGTATTTGCATTACTGACTGCAACCGCAAACCCCACTCGGTTGTGAATACTATGCATGATTCTACAGGATAAGCAGCTGGGTGTGTGCTAAGAGTCTGCTTCTGCAGAAAAAATAGCTCCCCCTTTCCTACTAATGCAAATGTAAAATTACCAGAGTAATACGCAATAAATCTCTGTCTATAATTCCTCTTTGCACACAGAGTCATGGTTTGAAATAAGGCAGAAAACGAAATTTCTTTGCCAATTGGAAAGCACACTTACTACTCTTTTTTTGGCAAGTGATAAGTACTTTTACAGTCTGACACATTTTGAATCCACTTTTCAGATTCTGAAAACAGCACATGTCCAAACAGCTTTTTGAGACCAGCAACATGTGTAACCTGGGTGACTGACTACACTCCAGCAAGGGCAACCAGCCTTAGTGATGCTGAATGTATTTGCATTACTAACTGCAACCTCAAACCCCACTCGGTTGTGAATACTATGCATGATTCTACAGGATAAGCAGCTGGGTGTGTGCTAAGAGTCTGCTTCTGCAGAAAAAATAGCTCCCCCTTTCCTACTAATGCAAATGTAAAATTACCAGAGTAATACGCAATAAATCTCTGTCTATAATTCCTCTTTGCACACAGAGTCATGGTTTGAAATTAGGCAGAAAACGAAATTTCTTTGCCAATTGGAAAGCACACTTACTACTCTTTTTTTGGCAAGTGATAAGTACTTTTACAGTCTGACACATTTTCAATCCACTTTTCAGATTCTGAAAACAGCACATGTCTAAACAGCTTTTTGAGACCAGCAACATGTGTAAACTGGGTGACTGACTACACTCCAGCAAGGGCAACCAGCCTTAGTGATGCTGAATGTATTTGCATTACTGACTGCAACCTCAAACCCCACTCGGTTGTGAATACTATGCATGATTCTACAGGATAAGCAGCTGGGTGTGTGCTAAGAGTCTGCTTCTGCAGAAAAAATAGCTCCCCCTTTCCTACTAATGCAAATGTAAAATTACCAGACTAATACGCAATAAATCTCTGTCTATAATTCCTCTTTGCACACAGAGTCATGGTTTGATATTAGTCAGAAAACGAAATTTCTTTGCCAATTTGAAAGCACACTTACTACTCTTTTTTTGGCAAGTGATAAGTACTTTTACAGTCTGACACATTTTGAATCCACTTTTCAGATTCTGAAAACAGCACATGTCCAAACAGCTTTTTGAGACCAGCAACATGTGTAACCTGGGTGACTGACTACACTCCAGCAAGGGCAACCAGCCTTAGTGATGCTGAATGTATTTGCATTACTGACTGCAACCTCAAACCCCACTCGGTTGTGAATACCATGCATGATTCTACAGGATAAGCAGTTGTGTGTGTGCTAAGAGTCTGCTTCTGCAGAAAAAATAGCTCCCCCTTTCCTACTAATGCAAATGTAAAATTACCAGAGTAATACGCAATAAATCTCTGTCTATAATTCCTCTTTGCACACAGAGTCATGGTTTGATATTAGTCAGAAAACGAAATTTCTTTGCCAATTGGAAAGCACACTTACTACTCTTTTTTTGGCAAGTGATAAGTACTTTTACAGTCTGACACATTTTGAATCCACTTTTCAGATTCTGAAAACAGCACATGTCCAAACAGCTTTTTGAGACCAGCAACATGTGTAACCTGGGTGACTGACTACACTCCAGCAAGGGCAACCAGCCTTAGTGATGCTGAATGTATTTGCATTACTGACTGCAACCTCAAACCCCACTCGGTTGTGAATACTATGCATGATTCTACAGGATAAGCAGCTGGGTGTGTGCTAAGAGTCTGCTTCTGCAGAAAAAATAGCTCCCCCTTTCCTACTAATGCAAATGTAAAATTACCAGAGTAATACGCAATAAATCTCTGTCTATAATTCCTCTTTGCACACAGAGTCATGGTTTGATATTAGTCAGAAAACGAAATTTCTTTGCCAATTGGAAAGCACACTTACTACTCTTTTTTTGGCAAGTGATAAGTACTTTTACAGTCTGACAGATTTTGAATTCACTTTTCAGATTCTGAAAACAGCACATGTCCAAACAGCTTTTTGAGACCAGCAACATGTGTAACCTGGGTGACTGACTACACTCCAGCAAGGGCAACCAGCCTTAGTGATGCTGAATGTATTTGCATTACTGACTGCAACCTCAAACCCCACTCGGTTGTGAATACTATGCATGATTCTACAGGATAAGCAGCTGGGTGTGTGCTAAGAGTCTGCTTCTGCAGAAAAAATAGCTCCCCCTTTCCTACTAATGCAAATGTAAAATTACCAGAGTAATACGCAATACATCTCTGTCTATAATTCCTCTTTGCACACAGAGTCATGGTTTGAAATTAGGCAGAAAACGAAATTTCTTTGCCAATTTGAAAGCACACTTACTACTCTTTTTTTGGCAAGTGATAAGTACTTTTACAGTCTGACACATTTTGAATCCACTTTTCAGATTCTGAAAACAGCACATGTCCTAACAGCTTTTTGAGACCAGCAACATGTGTAACCTGGGTGACTGACTACACTCCAGCAAGGGCAACCAGCCTTAGTAATGCTGAATGTATTTGCATTACTGACTGCAACCTCAAACCCCACTCGGTTGTGAATACTATGCATGATTCTACAGGATAAGCAGCTGGGTGTGTGCTAAGAGTCTGCTTCTGCAGAAAAAATAGCTCCCCCTTTCCTACTAATGCAAATGTAAAATTACCAGAGTAATACGCAATAAATCTCTGTCTATAATTCCTCTTTGCACACAGAGTCATGGTTTGAAATTAGGCAGAAAACGAAATTTCTTTGCCAATTTGAAAGCACACTTACTACTCTTTTTTTGGCAAGTGATAAGTACTTTTACAGTCTGACACATTTTGAATCCACTTTTCAGATTCTGAAAACAGCACATGTCCAAACAGCTTTTTGAGACCAGCAACATGTGTAACCTGGGTGACTGACTACACTCCAGCAAGGGCAACCAGCCTTAGTGATGCTGAATGTATTTGCATTACTGACTGCAACCTCAAACCCCACTCGGTTGTGAATACTATGCATGATTCTACAGGATAAGCAGCTGGGTGTGTGCTAAGAGTCTGCTTCTGCAGAAAAAATAGCTCCCCCTTTCCTACTAATGCAAATGTAAAATTACCAGAGTAATACGCAATAAATCTCTGTCTATAATTCCTCTTTGCACACAGAGTCATGGTTTGATATTAGTCAGAAAACGAAATTTCTTTGCCAATTGGAAAGCACACTTACTACTCTTTTTTTGGCAAGTGATAAGTACTTTTACAGTCTGACACATTTTGAATCCACTTTTCAGATTCTGAAAACAGCACATGTCCAAACAGCTTTTTGAGACCAGCAACATGTGTAACCTGGGTGACTGACTACACTCCAGCAAGGGCAACCAGCCTTAGTGATGCTGAATGTATTTGCATTACTGACTGCAACCTCAAACCCCACTCGGTTGTGAATACTATGCATGATTCTACAGGATAAGCAGCTGGGTGTGTGCTAAGAGTCTGCTTCTGCAGAAAAAATAGCTCCCCCTTTCCTACTAATGCAAATGTAAAATTACCAGAGTAATACGCAATAAATCTCTGTCTATAATTCCTCTTTGCACACAGAGTCATGGTTTGATATTAGTCAGAAAACGAAATTTCTTTGCCAATTGGAAAGCACACTTACTACTCTTTTTTTTGCAAGTGATAAGTACTTTTACAGTCTGACACATTTTCAATCCACTTTTCAGATTCTGAAAACAGCACATGTCCAAACAGCTTTTTGAGACCAGCAACATGTGTAACCTGGGTGACTGACTACACTCCAGCAAGGGCAACGAGCCTTAGTGATGCTGAATGTATTTGCATTACTGACTGCAACCTCAAACCCCACTCGGTTGTGAATACTATGCATGATTCTACAGGATAAGCAACTGGGTGTGTGCTAAGAGTCTGCTTCTGCAGAAAAAATAGCTCCCCCTTTCCTACTAATGCAAATGTAAAATTACCAGAGTAATACGCAATAAATCTCTGTCTATAATTCCTCTTTGCACACAGAGTCATGGTTTGAAATTAGGCAGAAAACGAAATTTCTTTGCCAATTGGAAAGCACACTTACTACTCTTTTTTTGGCAAGTGATAAGTACTTTTACAGTCTGACACATTTTGAATCCACTTTTCAGATTCTGAAAACAGCACATGTCCAAACAGCTTTTTGAGACCAGCAACATGTGTAACCTGGGTGACTGACTACACTCCAGCAAGGGCAACCAGCCTTAGTGATGCTGAATGTATTTGCATTACTGACTGCAACCGCAAACCCCACTCGGTTGTGAATACTATGCATGATTCTACAGGATAAGCAGCTGGGTGTGTGCTAAGAGTCTGCTTCTGCAGAAAAAATAGCTCCCCCTTTCCTACTAATGCAAATGTAAAATTACCAGAGTAATACGCAATAAATCTCTGTCTATAATTCCTCTTTGCACACAGAGTCATGGTTTGAAATTAGGCAGAAAACGAAATTTCTTTGCCAATTGGAAAGCACACTTACTACTCTTTTTTTGGCAAGTGATAAGTACTTTTACAGTCTGACACATTTTGAATCCACTTTTCAGATTCTGAAAACAGCACATGTCCAAACAGCTTTTTGAGACCAGCAACATGTGTAACCTGGGTGACTGACTACACTCCAGCAAGGGCAACCAGCCTTAGTGATGCTGAATGTATTTGCATTACTAACTGCAACCTCAAACCCCACTCGGTTGTGAATACTATGCATGATTCTACAGGATAAGCAGCTGGGTGTGTGCTAAGAGTCTGCTTCTGCAGAAAAAATAGCTCCCCCTTTCCTACTAATGCAAATGTAAAATTACCAGAGTAATACGCAATAAATCTCTGTCTATAATTCCTCTTTGCACACAGAGTCATGGTTTGAAATTAGGCAGAAAACGAAATTTCTTTGCCAATTGGAAAGCACACTTACTACTCTTTTTTTGGCAAGTGATAAGTACTTTTACAGTCTGACACATTTTGAATCCACTTTTCAGATTCTGAAAACAGCACATGTCCAAACAGCTTTTTGAGACCAGCAACATGTGTAACCTGGGTGACTGACTACACTCCAGCAAGGGCAACCAGCCTTAGTGATGCTGAATGTATTTGCATTACTGACTGCAACCTCAAACCCCACTCGGTTGTGAATACTATGCATGATTCTACAGGATAAGCAGCTGGGTGTGTGCTAAGAGTCTGCTTCTGCAGAAAAAATAGCTCCCCCTTTCCTACTAATGCAAATGTAAAATTACCAGAGTAATACGCAATAAATCTCTGTCTATAATTCCTCTTTGCACACAGAGTCATGGTTTGAAATTAGGCAGAAAACAAAATTTCTTTGCCAATTGGAAAGCACACTTACTACTCTTTTTTTGGCAAGTGATAAGTACTTTTACAGTCTGACACATTTTCAATCCACTTTTCAGATTCTGAAAACAGCACATGTCTAAACAGCTTTTTGAGACCAGCAACATGTGTAACCTGGGTGACTGACTACACTCCAGCAAGGGCAACCAGCCTTAGTGATGCTGAATGTATTTGCATTACTGACTGCAACCTCAAACCCCACTCGGTTGTGAATACTATGCATGATTCTACAGGATAAGCAGCTGGGTGTGTGCTAAGAGTCTGCTTCTGCAGAAAAAATAGCTCCCCCTTTCCTACTAATGCAAATGTAAAATTACCAGACTAATACGCAATAAATCTCTGTCTATAATTCCTCTTTGCACACAGAGTCATGGTTTGATATTAGTCAGAAAACGAAATTTCTTTGCCAATTTGAAAGCACACTTACTACTCTTTTTTTGGCAAGTGATAAGTACTTTTACAGTCTGACACATTTTGAATCCACTTTTCAGATTCTGAAAACAGCACATGTCCAAACAGCTTTTTGAGACCAGCAACATGTGTAACCTGGGTGACTGACTACACTCCAGCAAGGGCAACCAGCCTTAGTGATGCTGAATGTATTTGCATTACTGACTGCAACCTCAAACCCCACTCGGTTGTGAATACTATGCATGATTCTACAGGATAAGCAGCTGGGTGTGTGCTAAGAGTCTGCTTCTGCAGAAAAAATAGCTCCCCCTTTCCTACTAATGCAAATGTAAAATTACCAGAGTAATACGCAATACATCTCTGTCTATAATTCCTCTTTGCACACAGAGTCATGGTTTGAAATTAGGCAGAAAACGAAATTTCTTTGCCAATTTGAAAGCACACTTACTACTCTTTTTTTGGCAAGTGATAAGTACTTTTACAGTCTGACACATTTTGAATCCACTTTTCAGATTCTGAAAACAGCACATGTCCTAACAGCTTTTTGAGACCAGCAACATGTGTAACCTGGGTGACTGACTACACTCCAGCAAGGGCAACCAGCCTTAGTAATGCTGAATGTATTTGCATTACTGACTGCAACCTCAAACCCCACTCGGTTGTGAATACTATGCATGATTCTACAGGATAAGCAGCTGGGTGTGTGCTAAGAGTCTGCTTCTGCAGAAAAAATAGCTCCCCCTTTCCTACTAATGCAAATGTAAAATTACCAGAGTAATACGCAATAAATCTCTGTCTATAATTCCTCTTTGCACACAGAGTCATGGTTTGAAATTAGGCAGAAAACGAAATTTCTTTGCCAATTTGAAAGCACACTTACTACTCTTTTTTTGGCAAGTGATAAGTACTTTTACAGTCTGACACATTTTGAATCCACTTTTCAGATTCTGAAAACAGCACATGTCCAAACAGCTTTTTGAGACCAGCAACATGTGTAACCTGGGTGACTGACTACACTCCAGCAAGGGCAACCAGCCTTAGTGATGCTGAATGTATTTGCATTACTGACTGCAACCTCAAACCCCACTCGGTTGTGAATACTATGCATGATTCTACAGGATAAGCAGCTGGGTGTGTGCTAAGAGTCTGCTTCTGCAGAAAAAATAGCTCCCCCTTTCCTACTAATGCAAATGTAAAATTACCAGAGTAATACGCAATAAATCTCTGTCTATAATTCCTCTTTGCACACAGAGTCATGGTTTGATATTAGTCAGAAAACGAAATTTCTTTGCCAATTGGAAAGCACACTTACTACTCTTTTTTTGGCAAGTGATAAGTACTTTTACAGTCTGACACATTTTGAATCCACTTTTCAGATTCTGAAAACAGCACATGTCCAAACAGCTTTTTGAGACCAGCAACATGTGTAACCTGGGTGACTGACTACACTCCAGCAAGGGCAACCAGCCTTAGTGATGCTGAATGTATTTGCATTACTGACTGCAACCTCAAACCCCACTCGGTTGTGAATACTATGCATGATTCTACAGGATAAGCAGCTGGGTGTGTGCTAAGAGTCTGCTTCTGCAGAAAAAATAGCTCCCCCTTTCCTACTAATGCAAATGTAAAATTACCAGAGTAATACGCAATAAATCTCTGTCTATAATTCCTCTTTGCACACAGAGTCATGGTTTGATATTAGTCAGAAAACGAAATTTCTTTGCCAATTGGAAAGCACACTTACTACTCTTTTATTGGCAAGTGATAAGTACTTTTACAGTCTGACACATTTTCAATCCACTTTTCAGATTCTGAAAACAGCACATGTCCAAACAGCTTTTTGAGACCAGCAACATGTGTAACCTGGGTGACTGACTACACTCCAGCAAGGGCAACGAGCCTTAGTGATGCTGAATGTATTTGCATTACTGACTGCAACCTCAAACCCCACTCGGTTGTGAATACTATGCATGATTCTACAGGATAAGCAACTGGGTGTGTGCTAAGAGTCTGCTTCTGCAGAAAAAATAGCTCCCCCTTTCCTACTAATGCAAATGTAAAATTACCAGAGTAATACGCAATAAATCTCTGTCTATAATTCCTCTTTGCACACAGAGTCATGGTTTGAAATTAGGCAGAAAACGAAATTTCTTTGCCAATTGGAAAGCACACTTACTACTCTTTTTTTGGCAAGTGATAAGTACTTTTACAGTCTGACACATTTTGAATCCACTTTTCAGATTCTGAAAACAGCACATGTCCAAACAGCTTTTTGAGACCAGCAACATGTGTAACCTGGGTGACTGACTACACTCCAGCAAGGGCAACCAGCCTTAGTGATGCTGAATGTATTTGCATTACTGACTGCAACCGCAAACCCCACTCGGTTGTGAATACTATGCATGATTCTACAGGATAAGCAGCTGGGTGTGTGCTAAGAGTCTGCTTCTGCAGAAAAAATAGCTCCCCCTTTCCTACTAATGCAAATGTAAAATTACCAGAGTAATACGCAATAAATCTCTGTCTATAATTCCTCTTTGCACACAGAGTCATGGTTTGAAATTAGGCAGAAAACGAAATTTCTTTGCCAATTGGAAAGCACACTTACTACTCTTTTTTTGGCAAGTGATAAGTACTTTTACAGTCTGACACATTTTGAATCCACTTTTCAGATTCTGAAAACAGCACATGTCCAAACAGCTTTTTGAGACCAGCAACATGTGTAACCTGGGTGACTGACTACACTCCAGCAAGGGCAACCAGCCTTAGTGATGCTGAATGTATTTGCATTACTAACTGCAACCTCAAACCCCACTCGGTTGTGAATACTATGCATGATTCTACAGGATAAGCAGCTGGGTGTGTGCTAAGAGTCTGCTTCTGCAGAAAAAATAGCTCCCCCTTTCCTACTAATGCAAATGTAAAATTACCAGAGTAATACGCAATAAATCTCTGTCTATAATTCCTCTTTGCACACAGAGTCATGGTTTGAAATTAGGCAGAAAACGAAATTTCTTTGCCAATTGGAAAGCACACTTACTACTCTTTTTTTGGCAAGTGATAAGTACTTTTACAGTCTGACACATTTTGAATCCACTTTTCAGATTCTGAAAACAGCACATGTCCAAACAGCTTTTTGAGACCAGCAACATGTGTAACCTGGGTGACTGACTACACTCCAGCAAGGGCAACCAGCCTTAGTGATGCTGAATGTATTTGCATTACTGACTGCAACCTCAAACCCCACTCGGTTGTGAATACTATGCATGATTCTACAGGATAAGCAGCTGGGTGTGTGCTAAGAGTCTGCTTCTGCAGAAAAAATAGCTCCCCCTTTCCTACTAATGCAAATGTAAAATTACCAGAGTAATACGCAATAAATCTCTGTCTATAATTCCTCTTTGCACACAGAGTCATGGTTTGAAATTAGGCAGAAAACAAAATTTCTTTGCCAATTGGAAAGCACACTTACTACTCTTTTTTTGGCAAGTGATAAGTACTTTTACAGTCTGACACATTTTCAATCCACTTTTCAGATTCTGAAAACAGCACATGTCTAAACAGCTTTTTGAGACCAGCAACATGTGTAACCTGGGTGACTGACTACACTCCAGCAAGGGCAACCAGCCTTAGTGATGCTGAATGTATTTGCATTACTGACTGCAACCTCAAACCCCACTCGGTTGTGAATACTATGCATGATTCTACAGGATAAGCAGCTGGGTGTGTGCTAAGAGTCTGCTTCTGCAGAAAAAATAGCTCCCCCTTTCCTACTAATGCAAATGTAAAATTACCAGACTAATACGCAATAAATCTCTGTCTATAATTCCTCTTTGCACACAGAGTCATGGTTTGATATTAGTCAGAAAACGAAATTTCTTTGCCAATTTGAAAGCACACTTACTACTCTTTTTTTGGCAAGTGATAAGTACTTTTACAGTCTGACACATTTTGAATCCACTTTTCAGATTCTGAAAACAGCACATGTCCAAACAGCTTTTTGAGACCAGCAACATGTGTAACCTGGGTGACTGACTACACTCCAGCAAGGGCAACTAGCCTTAGTGATGCTGAATGTATTTGCATTACTGACTGCAACCTCAAACCCCACTCGGTTGTGAATACCATGCATGATTCTACAGGATAAGCAGCTGTGTGTGTGCTAAGAGTCTGCTTCTGCAGAAAAAATAGCTCCCCCTTTCCTACTAATGCAAATGTAAAATTACCAGAGTAATACGCGATAAATCTCTGTCTATAATTCCTCTTTGCACACAGAGTCATGGTTTGAAATTAGGCAGAAAACGAAATTTCTTTGCCAAATTGAAAGCACACTTACTACTCTTTTTTTGGCAAGTGATAAGTACTTTTACAGTCAGACACATTTTGAATCCACTTTTCAGATTCTGAAAACAGCACATGTCCAAACAGCTTTTTGAGACCAGCAACATGTGTAACCTGGGTGACTGACTACACTCCAGCAAGGGCAACCAGCCTTAGTGATGCTGAATGTATTTGCATTACTGACTGCAACCTCAAACCCCACTCGGTTGTGAATACTATGCATGATTCTACAGGATAAGCAGCTGGGTGTGTGCTAAGAGTCTGCTTCTGTAGAAAAAATAGCTCCCCCTTTCCTACTAATGCAAATGTAAAATTACCAGAGTAATACGCAATACATCTCTGTCTATAATTCCTCTTTGCACACAGAGTCATGGTTTGAAATTAGGCAGAAAACGAAATTTCTTTGCCAATTTGAAAGCACACTTACTACTCTTTTTTTGGCAAGTGATAAGTACTTTTACAGTCTGACACATTTTGAATCCACTTTTCAGATTCTGAAAACAGCACATGTCCTAACAGCTTTTTGAGACCAGCAACATGTGTAACCTGGGTGACTGACTACACTCCAGCAAGGGCAACCAGCCTTAGTAATGCTGAATGTATTTGCATTACTGACTGCAACCTCAAACCCCACTCGGTTGTGAATACTATGCATGATTCTACAGGATAAGCAGCTGGGTGTGTGCTAAGAGTCTGCTTCTGCAGAAAAAATAGCTCCCCCTTTCCTACTAATGCAAATGTAAAATTACCAGAGTAATACGCAATAAATCTCTGTCTATAATTCCTCTTTGCACACAGAGTCATGGTTTGAAATTAGGCAGAAAACGAAATTTCTTTGCCAATTTGAAAGCACACTTACTACTCTTTTTTTGGCAAGTGATAAGTACTTTTACAGTCTGACACATTTTGAATCCACTTTTCAGATTCTGAAAACAGCACATGTCCAAACAGCTTTTTGAGACCAGCAACATGTGTAACCTGGGTGACTGACTACACTCCAGCAAGGGCAACCAGCCTTAGTGATGCTGAATGTATTTGCATTACTGACTGCAACCTCAAACCCCACTCGGTTGTGAATACTATGCATGATTCTACAGGATAAGCAGCTGGGTGTGTGCTAAGAGTCTGCTTCTGCAGAAAAAATAGCTCCCCCTTTCCTACTAATGCAAATGTAAAATTACCAGAGTAATACGCAATAAATCTCTGTCTATAATTCCTCTTTGCACACAGAGTCATGGTTTGATATTAGTCAGAAAACGAAATTTCTTTGCCAATTGGAAAGCACACTTACTACTCTTTTTTTGGCAAGTGATAAGTACTTTTACAGTCTGACACATTTTGAATCCACTTTTCAGATTCTGAAAACAGCACATGTCCAAACAGCTTTTTGAGACCAGCAACATGTGTAACCTGGGTGACTGACTACACTCCAGCAAGGGCAACCAGCCTTAGTGATGCTGAATGTATTTGCATTACTGACTGCAACCTCAAACCCCACTCGGTTGTGAATACTATGCATGATTCTACAGGATAAGCAGCTGGGTGTGTGCTAAGAGTCTGCTTCTGCAGAAAAAATAGCTCCCCCTTTCCTACTAATGCAAATGTAAAATTACCAGAGTAATACGCAATAAATCTCTGTCTATAATTCCTCTTTGCACACAGAGTCATGGTTTGATATTAGTCAGAAAACGAAATTTCTTTGCCAATTGGAAAGCACACTTACTACTCTTTTTTTGGCAAGTGATAAGTACTTTTACAGTCTGACACATTTTCAATCCACTTTTCAGATTCTGAAAACAGCACATGTCCAAACAGCTTTTTGAGACCAGCAACATGTGTAACCTGGGTGACTGACTACACTCCAGCAAGGGCAACCAGCCTTAGTGATGCTGAATGTATTTGCATTACTGACTGCAACCTCAAACCCCACTCGGTTGTGAATACTATGCATGATTCTACAGGATAAGCAACTGGGTGTGTGCTAAGAGTCTGCTTCTGCAGAAAAAATAGCTCCCCCTTTCCTACTAATGCAAATGTAAAATTACCAGAGTAATACGCAATAAATCTCTGTCTATAATTCCTCTTTGCACACAGAGTCATGGTTTGAAATTAGGCAGAAAACGAAATTTCTTTGCCAATTGGAAAGCACACTTACTACTCTTTTTTTGGCAAGTGATAAGTACTTTTACAGTCTGACACATTTTGAATCCACTTTTCAGATTCTGAAAACAGCACATGTCCAAACAGCTTTTTGAGACCAGCAACATGTGTAACCTGGGTGACTGACTACACTCCAGCAAGGGCAACCAGCCTTAGTGATGCTGAATGTATTTGCATTACTGACTGCAACCGCAAACCCCACTCGGTTGTGAATACTATGCATGATTCTACAGGATAAGCAGCTGGGTGTGTGCTAAGAGTCTGCTTCTGCAGAAAAAATAGCTCCCCCTTTCCTACTAATGCAAATGTAAAATTACCAGAGTAATACGCAATAAATCTCTGTCTATAATTCCTCTTTGCACACAGAGTCATGGTTTGAAATTAGGCAGAAAACGAAATTTCTTTGCCAATTGGAAAGCACACTTACTACTCTTTTTTTGGCAAGTGATAAGTACTTTTACAGTCTGACACATTTTGAATCCACTTTTCAGATTCTGAAAACAGCACATGTCCAAACAGCTTTTTGAGACCAGCAACATGTGTAACCTGGGTGACTGACTACACTCCAGCAAGGGCAACCAGCCTTAGTGATGCTGAATGTATTTGCATTACTAACTGCAACCTCAAACCCCACTCGGTTGTGAATACTATGCATGATTCTACAGGATAAGCAGCTGGGTGTGTGCTAAGAGTCTGCTTCTGCAGAAAAAATAGCTCCCCCTTTCCTACTAATGCAAATGTAAAATTACCAGAGTAATACGCAATAAATCTCTGTCTATAATTCCTCTTTGCACACAGAGTCATGGTTTGAAATTAGGCAGAAAACGAAATTTCTTTGCCAATTGGAAAGCACACTTACTACTCTTTTTTTGGCAAGTGATAAGTACTTTTACAGTCTGACACATTTTGAATCCACTTTTCAGATTCTGAAAACAGCACATGTCCAAACAGCTTTTTGAGACCAGCAACATGTGTAACCTGGGTGACTGACTACACTCCAGCAAGGGCAACCAGCCTTAGTGATGCTGAATGTATTTGCATTACTGACTGCAACCTCAAACCCCACTCGGTTGTGAATACTATGCATGATTCTACAGGATAAGCAGCTGGGTGTGTGCTAAGAGTCTGCTTCTGCAGAAAAAATAGCTCCCCCTTTCCTACTAATGCAAATGTAAAATTACCAGAGTAATACGCAATAAATCTCTGTCTATAATTCCTCTTTGCACACAGAGTCATGGTTTGAAATTAGGCAGAAAACAAAATTTCTTTGCCAATTGGAAAGCACACTTACTACTCTTTTTTTGGCAAGTGATAAGTACTTTTACAGTCTGACACATTTTCAATCCACTTTTCAGATTCTGAAAACAGCACATGTCTAAACAGCTTTTTGAGACCAGCAACATGTGTAACCTGGGTGACTGACTACACTCCAGCAAGGGCAACCAGCCTTAGTGATGCTGAATGTATTTGCATTACTGACTGCAACCTCAAACCCCACTCGGTTGTGAATACTATGCATGATTCTACAGGATAAGCAGCTGGGTGTGTGCTAAGAGTCTGCTTCTGCAGAAAAAATAGCTCCCCCTTTCCTACTAATGCAAATGTAAAATTACCAGACTAATACGCAATAAATCTCTGTCTATAATTCCTCTTTGCACACAGTCATGGTTTGAAATTAGGCAGAAAACGAAATTTCTTTGCCAAATTGAAAGCACACTTACTACTCTTTTTTTGGCAAGTGATAAGTACTTTTACAGTCAGACACATTTTGAATCCACTTTTCAGATTCTGAAAACAGCACATGTCCAAACAGCTTTTTGAGACCAGCAACATGTGTAACCTGGGTGACTGACTACACTCCAGCAAGGGCAACCAGCCTTAGTGATGCTGAATGTATTTGCATTACTGACTGCAACCTCAAACCCCACTCGGTTGTGAATACTATGCATGATTCTACAGGATAAGCAGCTGGGTGTGTGCTAAGAGTCTGCTTCTGCAGAAAAAATAGCTCCCCCTTTCCGACTAATGCAAATGTAAAATTACCAGAGTAATACGCAATAAATCTCTGTCTATAATTCCTCTTTGCACACAGAGTCATGGTTTGATATTAGTCAGAAAACGAAATTTCTTTGCCAATTGGAAAGCACACTTACTACTCTTTTTTTGGCAAGTGATAAGTACTTTTACAGTCTGACACATTTTGAATCCACTTTTCAGATTCTGAAAACAGCACATGTCCAAACAGCTTTTTGAGACCAGCAACATGTGTAACCTGGGTGACTGACTACACTCCAGCAAGGGCAACCAGCCTTAGTGATGCTGAATGTATTTGCATTACTGACTGCAACCTCAAACCCCACTCGGTTGTGAATACTATGCATGATTCTACAGGATAAGCAGCTGGGTGTGTGCTAAGAGTCTGCTTCTGCAGAAAAAATAGCTCCCCCTTTCCTACTAATGCAAATGTAAAATTACCAGAGTAATACGCAATAAATCTCTGTCTATAATTCCTCTTTGCACACAGAGTCATGGTTTGATATTAGTCAGAAAACGAAATTTCTTTGCCAATTGGAAAGCACACTTACTACTCTTTTTTTGGCAAGTGATAAGTACTTTTACAGTCTGACACATTTTGAATTCACTTTTCAGATTCTGAAAACAGCACATGTCCAAACAGCTTTTTGAGACCAGCAACATGTGTAACCTGGGTGACTGACTACACTCCAGCAAGGGCAACCAGCCTTAGTGATGCTGAATGTATTTGCATTACTGACTGCAACCTCAAACCCCACTCGGTTGTGAATACTATGCATGATTCTACAGGATAAGCAGCTGGGTGTGTGCTAAGAGTCTGCTTCTGCAGAAAAAATAGCTCCCCCTTTCCTACTAATGCAAATGTAAAATTACCAGAGTAATACGCAATACATCTCTGTCTATAATTCCTCTTTGCACACAGAGTCATGGTTTGAAATTAGGCAGAAAACGAAATTTCTTTGCCAATTTGAAAGCACACTTACTACTCTTTTTTTGGCAAGTGATAAGTACTTTTACAGTCTGACACATTTTGAATCCACTTTTCAGATTCTGAAAACAGCACATGTCCAAACAGCTTTTTGAGACCAGCAACATGTGTAACCTGGGTGACTGACTACACTCCAGCAAGGGCAACCAGCCTTAGTGATGCTGAATGTATTTGCATTACTGACTGCAACCGCAAACCCCACTCGGTTGTGAATACTATGCATGATTCTACAGGATAAGCAGCTGGGTGTGTGCTAAGAGTCTGCTTCTGCAGAAAAAATAGCTCCCCCTTTCCTACTAATGCAAATGTAAAATTACCAGAGTAATACGCAATAAATCTCTGTCTATAATTCCTCTTTGCACACAGAGTCATGGTTTGAAATTAGGCAGAAAACGAAATTTCTTTGCCAATTGGAAAGCACACTTACTACTCTTTTTTTGGCAAGTGATAAGTACTTTTACAGTCTGACACATTTTGAATCCACTTTTCAGATTCTGAAAACAGCACATGTCCAAACAGCTTTTTGAGACCAGCAACATGTGTAACCTGGGTGACTGACTACACTCCAGCAAGGGCAACCAGCCTTAGTGATGCTGAATGTATTTGCATTACTGACTGCAACCTCAAACCCCACTCGGTTGTGAATACTATGCATGATTCTACAGGATAAGCAGCTGGGTGTGTGCTAAGAGTCTGCTTCTGCAGAAAAAATAGCTCCCCCTTTCCTACTAATGCAAATGTAAAATTACCAGAGTAATACGCAATACATCTCTGTCTATAATTCCTCTTTGCACACAGAGTCATGGTTTGAAATTAGGCAGAAAACGAAATTTCTTTGCCAATTGGAAAGCACACTTACTACTCTTTTTTTGGCAAGTGATAAGTACTTTTACAGTCTGACACATTTTGAATCCACTTTTCAGATTCTGAAAACAGCACATGTCCAAACAGCTTTTTGAGACCAGCAACATGTGTAACCTGGGTGACTGACTACACTCCAGCAAGGGCAACCAGCCTTAGTGATGCTGAATGTATTTGCATTACTGACTGCAACCTCAAACCCCACTCGGTTGTGAATACTATGCATGATTCTACAGGATAAGCAGCTGGGTGTGTGCTAAGAGTCTGCTTCTGCAGAAAAAATAGCTCCCCCTTTCCTACTAATGCAATTGTAAAAATACCAGAGTAATACGCAATAAATCTCTGTCTATAATTCCTCTTTGCACACAGAGTCATGGTTTGAAATTAGGCAGAAAACGAAATTTCTTTGCCAATTTGAAAGCACACTTACTACTCTTTTTTTGGCAAGTGATAAGTACTTTTACAGTCTGACACATTTTGAATCCACTTTTCAGATTCTGAAAACAGCACATGTCCAAACAGCTTTTTGAGACCAGCAACATGTGTAACCTGGGTGACTGACTACACTCCAGCAAGGGCAACCAGCCTTAGTGATGCTGAATGTATTTGCATTACTGACTGCAACCTCAAACCCCACTCGGTTGTGAATACTATGCATGATTCTACAGGATAAGCAGCTGGGTGTGTGCTAAGAGTCTGCTTCTGCAGAAAAAATAGCTCCCCCTTTCCTACTAATGCAAATGTAAAATTACCAGAGTAATACGCAATAAATCTCTGTCTATAATTCCTCTTTGCACACAGAGTCATGGTTTGAAATTAGGCAGAAAACAAAATTTCTTTGCCAATTGGAAAGCACACTTACTACTCTTTTTTTGGCAAGTGATAAGTACTTTTACAGTCTGACACATTTTCAATCCACTTTTCAGATTCTGAAAACAGCACATGTCTAAACAGCTTTTTGAGACCAGCAACATGTGTAACCTGGGTGACTGACTACACTCCAGCAAGGGCAACCAGCCTTAGTGATGCTGAATGTATTTGCATTACTGACTGCAACCTCAAACCCCACTCGGTTGTGAATACTATGCATGATTCTACAGGATAAGCAGCTGGGTGTGTGCTAAGAGTCTGCTTCTGCAGAAAAAATAGCTCCCCCTTTCCTACTAATGCAAATGTAAAATTACCAGAGTAATACGCAATAAATCTCTGTCTATAATTCCTCTTTGCACACAGAGTCATGGTTTGATATTAGTCAGAAAACAAAATTTCTGTGCCAATTTGAAAGCACACTTACTACTCTTTTTTTGGCAAGTGATAAGTACTTTTACAGTCTGACACATTTTGAATCCACTTTTCAGATTCTGAAAACAGCACATGTCCAAACAGCTTTTTGAGACCAGCAACATGTGTAACCTGGGTGACTGACTACACTCCAGCAAGGGCAACCAGCCTTAGTGATGCTGAATGTATTTGCATTACTGACTGCAACCTCAAACCCCACTCGGTTGTGAATACTATGCATGATTCTACAGGATAAGCAGCTGGGTGTGTGCTAAGAGTCTGCTTCTGCAGAAAAAATAGCTCCCCCTTTCCTACTAATGCAAATGTAAAATTACCAGAGTAATACGCAATAAATCTCTGTCTATAATTCCTCTTTGCACACAGAGTCATGGTTTGAAATTAGGCAGAAAACGAAATTTCTTTGCTAATTTGAAAGCACACTTACTACTCTTTTTTTGGCAAGTGATAAGTACTTTTACAGTCTGACACATTTTGAATCCACTTTTCAGATTCTGAAAACAGCACATGTCCAAACAGCTTTTTGAGACCAGCAACATGTGTAACCTGGGTGACTGACTACACTCCAGCAAGGGCAACCAGCCTTAGTGATGCTGAATGTATTTGCATTACTGACTGCAACCTCAAACCCCACTCGGTTGTGAATACCATGCATGATTCTACAGGATAAGCAGCTGGGTGTGTGCTAAGAGTCTGCTTCTGCAGAAAAAATAGCTCCCCCTTTCCTACTAATGCAAATGTAAAATTACCAGAGTAATACGCAATAAATCTCTGTCTATAATTCCTCTTTCACACAGAGTCATGGTTTGAAATTAGGCAGAAAACGAAAAAAATTTGCCAATTTGAAAGCACACTTACTACTCTTTTTTTGGCAAGTGATAAGTACTTTTACAGTCTGACACATTTTGAATCCACTTTTCAGATTCTGAAAACAGCACATGTCCAAACAGCTTTTTGAGACCAGCAACATGTGTAACCTGGGTGACTGACTACACTCCAGCAAGGGCAACCAGCCTTAGTGATGCTGAATGTATTTGCATTACTGACTGCAACCTCAAACCCCACTCGGTTGTGAATACTATGCATGATTCTACAGGATAAGCAGCTGGGTGTGTGCTAAGAGTCTGCTTCTGCAGAAAAAATAGCTCCCCCTTTCCTACTAATGCAAATGTAAAATTACCAGAGTAATACGCAATAAATCTCTGTCTATAATTCCTCTTTGCACACAGAGTCATGGTTTGATATTAGTCAGAAAACGAAATTTCTTTGCCAATTGGAAAGCACACTTACTACTCTTTTTTTGGCAAGTGATAAGTACTTTTACAGTCTGACACATTTTGAATCCACTTTTCAGATTCTGAAAACAGCACATGTCCAAACAGCTTTTTGAGACCAGCAACATGTGTAACCTGGGTGACTGACTACACTCCAGCAAGGGCAACCAGCCTTAGTGATGCTGAATGTATTTGCATTACTGACTGCAACCTCAAACCCCACTCGGTTGTGAATACTATGCATGATTCTACAGGATAAGCAGCTGGGTGTGTGCTAAGAGTCTGCTTCTGCAGAAAAAATAGCTCCCCCTTTCCTACTAATGCAAATGTAAAATTACCAGAGTAATACGCAATAAATCTCTGTCTATAATTCCTCTTTGCACACAGAGTCATGGTTTGAAATTAGGCAGAAAACGAAAAAAATTTGCCAATTTGAAAGCACACTTACTACTCTTTTTTTGGCAAGTGATAAGTACTTTTACAGTCTGACACATTTTGAATCCACTTTTCAGATTCTGAAAACAGCACATGTCCAAACAGCTTTTTGAGACCAGCAACATGTGTAACCTGGGTGACTGACTACACTCCAGCAAGGGCAACCAGCCTTAGTGATGCTGAATGTATTTGCATTACTGACTGCAACCTCAAACCCCACTCGGTTGTGAATACTATGCATGATTCTACAGGATAAGCAGCTGGGTGTGTGCTAAGAGTCTGCTTCTGCAGAAAAAATAGCTCCCCCTTTCCTACTAATGCAAATGTAAAATTACCAGAGTAATACGCAATAAATCTCTGTCTATAATTCCTCTTTGCACACAGAGTCATGGTTTGATATTAGTCAGAAAACGAAATTTCTTTGCCAATTGGAAAGCACACTTACTACTCTTTTTTTGGCAAGTGATAAGTACTTTTACAGTCTGACACATTTTGAATCCACTTTTCAGATTCTGAAAACAGCACATGTCCAAACAGCTTTTTGAGACCAGCAACATGTGTAACCTGGGTGACTGACTACACTCCAGCAAGGGCAACCAGCCTTAGTGATGCTGAATGTATTTGCATTACTGACTGCAACCTCAAACCCCACTCGGTTGTGAATACTATGCATGATTCTACAGGATAAGCAGCTGGGTGTGTGCTAAGAGTCTGCTTCTGCAGAAAAAATAGCTCCCCCTTTCCTACTAATGCAAATGTAAAATTACCAGAGTAATACGCAATAAATCTCTGTCTATAATTCCTCTTTGCACACAGAGTCATGGTTTGATATTAGTCAGAAAACGAAATTTCTTTGCCAATTGGAAAGCACACTTACTACTCTTTTTTTGGCAAGTGATAAGTACTTTTACAGTCTGACACATTTTGAATCCACTTTTCAGATTCTGAAAACAGCACATGTCCAAACAGCTTTTTGAGACCAGCAACATGTGTAACCTGGGTGACTGACTACACTCCAGCAAGGGCAACCAGCCTTAGTGATGCTGAATGTATTTGCATTACTGACTGCAACCTCAAACCCCACTCGGTTGTGAATACTATGCATGATTCTACAGGATAAGCAGCTGGGTGTGTGCTAAGAGTCTGCTTCTGCAGAAAAAATAGCTCCCCCTTTCCTACTAATGCAAATGTAAAATTACCAGAGTAATACGCAATAAATCTCTGTCTATAATTCCTCTTTGCACACAGAGTCATGGTTTGATATTAGTCAGAAAACGAAATTTCTTTGCCAATTGGAAAGCACACTTACTACTCTTTTTTTGGCAAGTGATAAGTACTTTTACAGTCTGACACATTTTGAATTCACTTTTCAGATTCTGAAAACAGCACATGTCCAAACAGCTTTTTGAGACCAGCAACATGTGTAACCTGGGTGACTGACTACACTCCAGCAAGGGCAACCAGCCTTAGTGATGCTGAATGTATTTGCATTACTGACTGCAACCTCAAACCCCACTCGGTTGTGAATACTATGCATGATTCTACAGGATAAGCAGCTGGGTGTGTGCTAAGAGTCTGCTTCTGCAGAAAAAATAGCTCCCCCTTTCCTACTAATGCAAATGTAAAATTACCAGAGTAATACGCAATACATCTCTGTCTATAATTCCTCTTTGCACACAGAGTCATGGTTTGAAATTAGGCAGAAAACGAAATTTCTTTGCCAATTTGAAAGCACACTTACTACTCTTTTTTTGGCAAGTGATAAGTACTTTTACAGTCTGACACATTTTGAATCCACTTTTCAGATTCTGAAAACAGCACATGTCCAAACAGCTTTTTGAGACCAGCAACATGTGTAACCTGGGTGACTGACTACACTCCAGCAAGGGCAACCAGCCTTAGTGATGCTGAATGTATTTGCATTACTGACTGCAACCGCAAACCCCACTCGGTTGTGAATACTATGCATGATTCTACAGGATAAGCAGCTGGGTGTGTGCTAAGAGTCTACTTCTGCAGAAAAAATAGCTCCCTCTTTCCTACTAATGCAAATGTAAAATTACCAGAGTAATACGCAATAAATCTCTGTCTATAATTCCTCTTTGCACACAGAGTCATGGTTTGAAATTAGGCAGAAAACGAAATTTCTTTGCCAATTGGAAAGCACACTTACTACTCTTTTTTTGGCAAGTGATAAGTACTTTTACAGTCTGACACATTTTGAATCCACTTTTCAGATTCTGAAAACAGCACATGTCCAAACAGCTTTTTGAGACCAGCAACATGTGTAACCTGGGTGACTGACTACACTCCAGCAAGGGCAACCAGCCTTGGTGATGCTGAATGTATGTGCATTACTGACTGCAACCTCAAACCCCACTCGGTTGTGAATACTATGCATGATTCTACAGGATAAGCAGCTGGGTGTGTGCTAAGAGTCTGCTTCTGCAGAAAAAATAGCTCCCCCTTTCCTACTAATGCAAATGTAAAATTACCAGAGTAATACGCAATAAATCTCTGTCTATAATTCCTCTTTGCACACAGAGTCATGGTTTGAAATTAGGCAGAAAACGAAATTTCTTTGCCAATTGGAAAGCACACTTACTACTCTTTTTTTGGCAAGTGATAAGTACTTTTACAGTCTGACACATTTTGAATCCACTTTTCAGATTCTGAAAACAGCACATGTCCAAACAGCTTTTTGAGAACAGCAACATGTGTAACCTGGGTGACTGACTACACTCCAGCAAGGGCAACCAGCCTTAGTGATGCTGAATGTATTTGCATTACTGACTGCAACCTCAAACCCCACTCGGTTGTGAATACTATGCATGATTCTACAGGATAAGCAGCTGGGTGTGTGCTAAGAGTCTGCTTCTGCAGAAAAAATAGCTCCCCCTTTCCTACTAATGCAATTGTAAAAATACCAGAGTAATACGCAATAAATCTCTGTCTATAATTCCTCTTTGCACACAGAGTCATGGTTTGAAATTAGGCAGAAAACGAAATTTCTTTGCCAATTTGAAAGCACACTTACTACTCTTTTTTTGGCAAGTGATAAGTACTTTTACAGTCTGACACATTTTGAATCCACTTTTCAGATTCTGAAAACAGCACATGTCCAAACAGCTTTTTGAGACCAGCAACATGTGTAACCTGGGTGACTGACTACACTCCAGCAAGGGCAACCAGCCTTAGTGATGCTGAATGTATTTGCATTACTGACTGCAACCTCAAACCCCACTCGGTTGTGAATACTATGCATGATTCTACAGGATAAGCAGCTGGGTGTGTGCTAAGAGTCTGCTTCTGCAGAAAAAATAGCTCCCCCTTTCCTACTAATGCAAATGTAAAATTACCAGAGTAATACGCAATAAATCTCTGTCTATAATTCCTCTTTGCACACAGAGTCATGGTTTGAAATTAGGCAGAAAACAAAATTTCTTTGCCAATTGGAAAGCACACTTACTACTCTTTTTTTGGCAAGTGATAAGTACTTTTACAGTCTGACACATTTTCAATCCACTTTTCAGATTCTGAAAACAGCACATGTCTAAACAGCTTTTTGAGACCAGCAACATGTGTAACCTGGGTGACTGACTACACTCCAGCAAGGGCAACCAGCCTTAGTGATGCTGAATGTATTTGCATTACTGACTGCAACCTCAAACCCCACTCGGTTGTGAATACTATGCATGATTCTACAGGATAAGCAGCTGGGTGTGTGCTAAGAGTCTGCTTCTGCAGAAAAAATAGCTCCCCCTTTCCTACTAATGCAAATGTAAAATTACCAGAGTAATACGCAATAAATCTCTGTCTATAATTCCTCTTTGCACACAGAGTCATGGTTTGATATTAGTCAGAAAACGAAATTTCTTTGCCAATTGGAAAGCACACTTACTACTCTTTTTTTGGCAAGTGATAAGTACTTTTACAGTCTGACACATTTTGAATTCACTTTTCAGATTCTGAAAACAGCACATGTCCTAACAGCTTTTTGAGACCAGCAACATGTGTAACCTGGGTGACTGACTACACTCCAGCAAGGGCAACCAGCCTTAGTGACACTGAATGTATTTGCATTACTGACTGCAACCTCAAACCCCACTCGGTTGTGAATACCATGCATGATTCTACAGGATAAGCAGCTGGGTGTGTGCTAAGAGTCTGCTTCTGCAGAAAAAATAGCTCCCCCTTTCCTACTAATGCAAATGTAAAATTACCAGAGTAATACGCAATAAATCTCTGTCTATAATTCCTCTTTGCACACAGAGTCATGGTTTGAAATTAGGCAGAAAACGAATTTTTTTTGCCAATTTGAAAGCACACTTACTACTCTTTTTTTGGCAAGTGATAAGTACTTTTACAGTCTGACACATTTTGAATCCACTTTTCAGATTCTGAAAACAGCACATGTCCAAACAGCTTTTTGAGACCAGCAACATGTGTAACCTGGGTGACTGACTACACTCCAGCAAGGGCAACCAGCCTTAGTGATGCTGAATGTATTTGCATTACTGACTGCAACCTCAAACCCCACTCGGTTGTGAATACTATGCATGATTCTACAGGATAAGCAGCTGGGTGTGTGCTAAGAGTCTGCTTCTGCAGAAAAAATAGCTCCCCCTTTCCTACTAATGCAAATGTAAAATTACCAGAGTAATACGCAATAAATCTCTGTCTATAATTCCTCTTTGCACACAGAGTCATGGTTTGATATTAGTCAGAAAACGAAATTTCTTTGCCAATTGGAAAGCACACTTACTACTCTTTTTTTGGCAAGTGATAAGTACTTTTACAGTCTGACACATTTTGAATCCACTTTTCAGATTCTGAAAACAGCACATGTCCAAACAGCTTTTTGAGACCAGCAACATGTGTAACCTGGGTGACTGACTACACTCCAGCAAGGGCAACCAGCCTTAGTGGTGCTGAATGTATTTGCATTACTGACTGCAACCTCAAACCCCACTCGGTTGTGAATACTATGCATGATTCTACAGGATAAGCAGCTGGGTGTGTGCTAAGAGTCTGCTTCTGCAGAAAAAATAGCTCCCCCTTTCCTACTAATGCAAATGTAAAATTACCAGAGTAATACGCAATAAATCTCTGTCTATAATTCCTCTTTGCACACAGAGTCATGGTTTGATATTAGTCAGAAAACGAAATTTCTTTGCCAATTTGAAAGCACACTTACTACTCTTTTTTTGGCAAGTGATAAGTACTTTTACAGTCTGACACATTTTGAATCCACTTTTCAGATTTAAAAACAGCACATGTCCAAACAGCTTTTTGAGACCAGCAACATGTGTAACCTGGGTGACTGACTACACTCCAGCAAGGGCAACCAGCCTTAGTGATGCTGAATGTATTTGCATTACTGACTGCAACCTCAAACCCCACTCGGTTGTGAATACTATGCATGATTCTACAGGATAAGCAGCTGGGTGTGTGCTAAGAGTCTGCTTCTGCAGAAAAAATAGCTCCCCCTTTCCTACTAATGCAAATGTAAAATTACCAGAGTAATACGCAATAAATCTCTGTCTATAATTCCTCTTTGCACACAGAGTCATGGTTTGATATTAGTCAGAAAACGAAATTTCTTTGCCAATTGGAAAGCACACTTACTACTCTTTTTTTGGCAAGTGATAAGTACTTTTACAGTCTGACACATTTTGAATTCACTTTTCAGATTCTGAAAACAGCACATGTCCTAACAGCTTTTTGAGACCAGCAACATGTGTAACCTGGGTGACTGACTACACTCCAGCAAGGGCAACCAGCCTTAGTGATGCTGAATGTATTTGCATTACTGACTGCAACCTCAAACCTCACTCGGTTGTGAATACTATGCATGATTCTGCAGGATAAGCAGCTGGGTGTGTGCTAAGAGTCTGCTTCTGCAGAAAAAATAGCTCCCCCTTTCCTACTAATGCAAATGTAAAATTACCAGAGTAATACGCAATAAATCTCTGTCTATAATTCCTCTTTGCACACAGAGTCATGGTTTGATATTAGTCAGAAAACGAAATTTCTTTGCCAATTTGAAAGCACACTTACTACTCTTTTTTTGGCAAGTGATAAGTACTTTTACAGTCTGACACATTTTGAATCCACTTTTCAGATTTAAAAACAGCACATGTCCAAACAGCTTTTTGAGACCAGCAACATGTGTAACCTGGGTGACTGACTACACTCCAGCAAGGGCAACCAGCCTTAGTGATGCTGAATGTATTTGCATTACTGACTGCAACCTCAAACCCCACTCGGTTGTGAATACTATGCATGATTCTACAGGATAAGCAGCTGGGTGTGTGCTAAGAGTCTGCTTCTGCAGAAAAAATAGCTCCCCCTTTCCTACTAATGCAAATGTAAAATTACCAGAGTAATACGCAATAAATCTCTGTCTATAATTCCTCTTTGCACACAGAGTCATGGTTTGATATTAGTCAGAAAACGAAATTTCTTTGCCAATTGGAAAGCACACTTACTACTCTTTTTTTGGCAAGTGATAAGTACTTTTACAGTCTGACACATTTTGAATTCACTTTTCAGATTCTGAAAACAGCACATGTCCTAACAGCTTTTTGAGACCAGCAACATGTGTAACCTGGGTGACTGACTACACTCCAGCAAGGGCAACCAGCCTTAGTGATGCTGAATGTATTTGCATTACTGACTGCAACCTCAAACCTCACTCGGTTGTGAATACTATGCATGATTCTGCAGGATAAGCAGCTGGGTGTGTGCTAAGAGTCTGCTTCTGCAGATAAAATAGCTCCCCCTTTCCTACTAATGCAAATGTAAAATTACCAGAGTAATACGCAATAAATCTCTGTCTATAATTCCTCTTTGCACACAGAGTCATGGTTTGAAATTAGGCAGAAAACGAAATTTCTTTGCTAATTTGAAAGCACACTTACTACTCTTTTTTTGGCAAGTGATAAGTACTTTTACAGTCTGACACATTTTGAATTCACTTTTCAGATTCTGAAAACAGCACATGTCCAAACAGCTTTTTGAGACCAGCAACATGTGTAACCTGGGTGACTGACTACACTCCAGCAAGGGCAACCAGCCTTAGTGATGCTGAATGTATTTGCATTACTGACTGCAACCTCAAACCCCACTCGGTTGTGAATACTATGCATGATTCTACAGGATAAGCAGCTGGGTGTGTGCTAAGAGTCTGCTTCTGCAGAAAAAATAGCTCCCCCTTTCCTACTAATGCAAATGTAAAATTACCAGAGTAATACGCAATAAATCTCTGTCTATAATTCCTCTTTGCACACAGAGTCATGGTTTGATATTAGTCAGAAAACGAAATTTCTTTGCCAATTGGAAAGCACACTTACTACTCTTTTTTTGGCAAGTGATAAGTACTTTTACAGTCTGACACATTTTGAATTCACTTTTCAGATTCTGAAAACAGCACATGTCCTAACAGCTTTTTGAGACCAGCAACATGTGTAACCTGGGTGACTGACTACACTCCAGCAAGGGCAACCAGCCTTAGTGATGCTGAATGTATTTGCATTACTGACTGCAACCTCAAACCCCACTCGGTTGTGAATACTATGCATGATTCTACAGGATAAGCAGCTGGGTGTGTGCTAAGAGTCTGCTTCTGCAGAAAAAATAGCTCCCCCTTTCCTACTACTGCAAATGTAAAATTACCAGAGTAATACGCAATAAATCTCTGTCTATAATTCCTCTTTGCACACAGAGTCATGGTTTGAAATTAGGCAGAAAACGAAATTTCTTTGCTAATTTGAAAGCACACTTACTACCCTTTTTTTGGCAAGTGATAAGTACTTTTACAGGCTGACACATTTTGAATCCACTTTTCAGATTCTGAAAACAGCACATGTCCAAACAGCTTTTTGAGACCAGCAACATGTGTAACCTGGGTGACTGACTACACTCCAGCAAGGGCAACCAGCCTTAGTGATGCTGAATGTATTTGCATTACTGACTGCAACCTCAAACCCCACTCGGTTGTGAATACTATGCATGATTCTACAGGATAAGCAGCTGGGTGTGTGCTAAGAGTCTGCTTCTGCAGAAAAAATAGCCTCCCCTTTCCTACTAATGCAAATGTAAAATTACCAGAGTAATACGCAATAAATCTCTGTCTATAATTCCTCTTTGCACACAGAGTCATGGTTTGATATTAGTCAGAAAACGAAATTTCTTTGCCAATTGGAAAGCACACTTACTACTCTTTTTTTGGCAAGTGATAAGTACTTTTACAGTCTGACACATTTTGAATCCACTTTTCAGATTCTGAATACAGCACATGTCCAAACAGCTTTTTGAGACCAGCAACATGTGTAACCTGGGTGACTGACTACACTCCAGCAAGGGCAACCAGCCTTAGTGATGCTGAATGTATTTGCATTACTGACTGCAACCTCAAACCCCACTCGGTTGTGAATACTATGCATGATTCTACAGGATAAGCAGCTGGGTGTGTGCTAAGAGTCTGCTTCTGCAGAAAAAATAGCTCCCCCTTTCCTACTAATGCAAATGTAAAATTACCAGAGTAATACGCAATAAATCTCTGTCTATAATTCCTCTTTGCACACAGAGTCATGGTTTGATATTAGTCAGAAAACGAAATTTCTTTGCCAATTGGAAAGCACACTTACTACTATTTTTTTGGCAAGTGATAAGTACTTTTACAGTCTGACACATTTTGAATTCACTTTTCAGATTCTGAAAACAGCACATGTCCAAACAGCTTTTTGAGACCAGCAACATGTGTAACCTGGGTGACTGACTACACTCCAGCAAGGGCAACCAGCCTTAGTGATGCTGAATGTATTTGCATTACTGACTGCAACCTCAAACCCCACTCGGTTGTGAATACTATGCATGATTCTACAGGATAAGCAGCTGGGTGTGTGCTAAGAGTCTGCTTCTGCAGAAAAAATAGCTCCCCCTTTCCTACTAATGCAAATGTAAAATTACCAGAGTAATACGCAATACATCTCTGTCTATAATTCCTCTTTGCACACAGAGTCATGGTTTGAAATTAGGCAGAAAACGAAATTTCTTTGCCAATTTGAAAGCACACTTACTACTCTTTTTTTGGCAAGTGATAAGTACTTTTACAGTCTGACACATTTTGAATCCACTTTTCAGATTCTGAAAACAGCACATGTCCAAACAGCTTTTTGAGACCAGCAACATGTGTAACCTGGGTGACTGACTACACTCCAGCAAGGGCAACCAGCCTTAGTGATGCTGAATGTATTTGCATTACTGACTGCAACCTCAAACCCCACTCGGTTGTGAATACTATGCATGATTCTACAGGATAAGCAGCTGGGTGTGTGCTAAGAGTCTGCTTCTGCAGAAAAAATAGCTCCCCCTTTCCTACTAATGCAAATGTAAAATTACCAGAGTAATACGCAATAAATCTCTGTCTATAATTCCTCTTTGCACACAGAGTCATGGTTTGAAATTAGGCAGAAAACGAAATTTCTTTGCCAATTGGAAAGCACACTTACTACTCTTTTTTTGGCAAGTGATAAGTACTTTTACAGTCTGACACATTTTGAATCCACTTTTCAGATTCTGAAAACAGCACATGTCCAAACAGCTTTTTGAGACCAGCAACATGTGTAACCTGGGTGACTGACTACACTCCAGCAAGGGCAACCAGCCTTGGTGATGCTGAATGTATTTGCATTACTGACTGCAACCTCAAACCCCACTCGGTTGTGAATACTATGCATGATTCTACAGGATAAGCAGCTGGGTGTGTGCTAAGAGTCTGCTTCTGCAGAAAAAATAGCTCCCCCTTTCCTACTAATGCAAATGTAAAATTACCAGAGTAATACGCAATAAATCTCTGTCTATAATTCCTCTTTGCACACAGAGTCATGGTTTGAAATTAGGCAGAAAACGAAATTTCTTTGCCAATTGGAAAGCACACTTACTACTCTTTTTTTGGCAAGTGATAAGTACTTTTACAGTCTGACACATTTTGAATCCACTTTTCAGATTCTGAAAACAGCACATGTCCAAACAGCTTTTTGAGAACAGCAACATGTGTAACCTGGGTGACTGACTACACTCCAGCAAGGGCAACCAGCCTTAGTGATGCTGAATGTATTTGCATTACTGACTGCAACCTCAAACCCCACTCGGTTGTGAATACTATGCATGATTCTACAGGATAAGCAGCTGGGTGTGTGCTAAGAGTCTGCTTCTGCAGAAAAAATAGCTCCCCCTTTCCTACTAATGCAATTGTAAAAATACCAGAGTAATACGCAATAAATCTCTGTCTATAATTCCTCTTTGCACACAGAGTCATGGTTTGAAATTAGGCAGAAAAAGAAATTTCTTTGCCAATTTGAAAGCACACTCACTACTCTTTTTTTGGCAAGTGATAAGTACTTTTACAGTCTGACACATTTTGAATCCACTTTTCAGATTCTGAAAACAGCACATGTCCAAACAGCTTTTTGAGACCAGCAACATGTGTAACCTGGGTGACTGACTACACTCCAGCAAGGGCAACCAGCCTTAGTTATGCTGAATGTATTTGCATTACTGACTGCAACCTCAAACCCCACTCGGTTGTGAATACTATGCATGATTCTACAGGATAAGCAGCTGGGTGTGTGCTAAGAATCTGCTTCTGCAGAAAAAATAGCTCCCCCTTTCCTACTAATGCAAATGTAAAATTACCAGAGTAATACGCAATAAATCTCTGTCTATAATTCCTCTTTGCACACAGAGTCATGGTTTGATATTAGTCAGAAAACGAAATTTCTTTGCCAATTTGAAAGCACACTTACTACTCTTTTTTTGGCAAGTGATAAGTACTTTTACAGTCTGACACATTTTGAATCCACTTTTCAGATTCTGAAAACAGCACATGTCCAAACAGCTTTTTGAGACCAGCAACATGTGTAACCTGGGTGACTGACTACACTCCAGCAAGGGCAACCAGCCTTAGTGATGCTGAATGTATTTGCATTACTGACTGCAACCTCAAACCCTAAAAGTATTCCTCATTTATACCAGTACACCTTAATTTATGGTGAAAACATAGTCCATATTATTTTACATGTTCCTTACATTTACATTTCTCCCAAAACACAAAATGATAAACACAACTTCAACAAAAGGAATTCCAATTCTATTATTCATTTCTTAATTTACCATATACATCCCCTCTCAAACTCATAACTCACCTTTAAAATTAGTTAGTTGTGAATGAAATGTGGCACTCAAACAGCAGATTATCAGAGCCAGGATCTCTGTTCTGTACACCTCTCTCCTCTCAGCAGAACCAGATAATGGCAATGTTTCCGTCTCTTTTTCCACACATATACATGTTAATTTCAAATCTCAGTGCTTCCCCCTTTTTTTCAAATGTAATCACACATTTCTATTGGTTGAAAACCAACCCTTTTCCAAAAGTACCCTTCCCCCAACTTGACTTCTGCCTAGTACTCTTCCCCCAACTTGACTTCTGCCTGCTACCATAGCAACAGCTCATGGAACACTGCTGTGTGGAGTTAGGTCAGAAGTTCACCACACAATGTTTCATTTCCAAAGAGCAAGAGTACTTGACTTTTCAAACCTAACAGCAAATCCATAGTACTGTTCTTTGGTAACACATTTTTCTGTACCAATACAAAACATGCTTCTATAAATTGACACATACAGCCTAGTTTTTAGTGTAGAATGGTATGAAACAGCCAATGAGTTCTTTTTATTTTAAAAAAATATGTATGCCTCCATTTCCAAACTGTCTTTCATTTCTTTTTCCCTTTCCACTGAAATACACCTCCCGAGTGCATCCAGATCTCCTTGGAAGATGTTCACAGTGTGGATTGTAGGGCACAGCTATGTCTTCTGGAGTGAAAAGTATGCAGAAAAAAGAGGTATGGTGAGAGACCTTGCTTTGCCAAATGTAGACATTAAATGGATTGGTCAGAGAGGGTTAAAGTGGCACCAATTGATGCCATTGGTGAAATCCTTCATGCAAATCCAACACCCTGACCTCATAATAGTGCACTGTGGTGGCAATGACCTAGACACTTTGACTGGGGTAGGTCTGGAAATGCTTATGAAGGAGACCTTTGCACAACTGTTTTCACTTTTCCCTAAAACTGCCTTTGTGTATTCTAACAAATGCCAAAGGCAAAAATGGAACTGGTCCAATCATTTTTGTCCGCAGATTGACAAAGCAAGAAAGCACGTCAACAAATCTGTTTCTGCTTTCCTCCGAGACTATGGTATGGGTTCCATTTACCACAACAACTTGCGTTACGACATGCAAGACATTTATAGAGGAGATGGTGTACACTTCAATGATGAAGGGAACAGAGTCTTCCTCTTGAACCTTAGACTCTGCGTCGGTACTTACTTGTAGGTACCACCAAAAAAATCACTTCAAAAACACAACGGCTCTTTTTAGAGCCCCCTAATATCTAAACACTTAAATCTGAATTTTATTTATTTTTTTATTTTTTTTTCTACCGTACGCGTACGGTAAGCTTACCGTAAGCTTACGGTACGCGTACCCCGCGATTTTTAAAAAAAAATTAATAAATTTTTTTTGTACTTTTGTGTCCTTCTTTGACCCCCTTTCAAATGTTAGGGGGTCTGTAACTCTCTTCCTTGCCCCCTTTTCACGTTATCTCCCTTTTTTTTTCTGTGTGAAACACACGAAATGGCGGCCGACACTTCCTGATTTCGTCCGATTCGAATGTTTACAGTCATGTGACAACCAATCAGATTTGAGCTCGCGCACGGCACCGTACGCGTACGGTAAGCTTACCGTAAGCGCACGGTAAGCACACGGTAAGCTGCCACAGATATATATATTCATTTAAATGCTATTTTCTCAGGAACTACTGAACAGATTTACACCAGACCTACAAAAGGCACTTCCTTGACCTGTAGACTACCTCTCTGCCAAATTTCAAGTAACTCTGTTCAGCCGTTCGGGCTGTAGCTGTGCCTAAAGGTCCTATGGAAAAATGCATGGGGAAAACGTGTTTTGGGACCCCCCTTTTTTCTCAGCCCCCGCTTGACGAATCCCCCCGAGACTTTCAGGGTAGGAGCGGAGCGTAGCGCCCCATTAGCTTTGAAAATTTCGCGAGGATTCGTCGACCGGCGCCAAAGTTATTCAAAATAGAATGTTGCGGTTTTCCTATGGAAACAGGGTCCTAACTATAACTACCTACTGGCGACCGCCAGTAGCTAATATATATATATATATATTCAGTGAAAAAACCATAGGTTTCACACACGTTATAGTTGGACATTTTACTCGTAAAAAACCATTGAAATTCCCCCGTTATAGTTAGTGCAGGCAACTATAACTCACGCGACCGCAATCCTCTGCTGATGCTAATACTGTATTTAGACACTTATTTGCCCATGTCTTCTTCCATTAAATTTTAGCTATACATATATTACAAATATTTTTTTTTCATAAAGACACATATGTCATCAGCAGAGGATTTCGGTCGCATGAGTTATAGTTGCCTGCACTAACTATAACGGGGGAATTTCAATGGTTTTTTACGAGTTAAATGTCCAGCTAACTATAACGTGTGGGAAACCTATGGTTTTTTCACAGAATTTGCAAGGTTTTTTAAATGCTAATTCCTAACTATAACGTGTGTGAAACCTATGCTTTTTCAGTGAATTTGTACGGTTTTTTAAATGCTAAGTTACTTTACGCCGTTCGTGGCGTGCGCGCCCACTTAACGCAGTTCGTTCCGTGCGCGCACGGTGCGCTTCGTGCACCGTGCGCGCACAGTGTGCACGCGGTGCGCGAAGCGCACCGCGCGCCCACTTTACGCAGTTAGTGCCGTGCACGCACGGTGGGCACGCGGTGCGCTACGTGCACCACGTGCCCACGTTACGCTGGATGGGCCATGTACGCACGATGCGCTTCGCGCATCGTCCGCACACGGAGGACATATTATGCGCTTCGTTGAGAAACTTAATCTATTAATTGTTCCTTTAGATATTATGCCATGCACACAAGTTGCCCTGCTGGCGCCTTTTGCACACGGGGGAGGGGTGAATGTGGATATTTTTTTTTTATAATTAATTTTTACCGTACGCGTACGGTAAGCGTAATCGGCGTTTTTTCGAAAAAAAATTACATTGATTTTTTTGCCTTGGGGGGGTCTTGTGGAGCACCTTAATCAATGCTAGGTGGTTAGGAGCTGTCTAACATGCTCCTTTACATATTTTCCACCTTTATTTTTCCTCCCCCCCTCAGAGTGCGAGAGAGAAAATGGCGGCCGCCGCTTCCTGGTTTCGACCGATTCGAATGTTTACTAAGATCTAACAGCCAATCAGAATCGCGCTCGCGCACGTCACCGTACGCGTACGGTAAGCTTACGGTAAGCTTACGGTAAGCGCACCGTAAGCTGCCACAGATATATATATTGATTTAAAGGCTATTTTCTCAGGAACTACTGAACAGATTTACACCAGACCTACAAAAGGCACTTCCTTGACCTGTAGACTACCTCTCTGCCAAATTTCAAGTAACTCTGTTCAGCCGTTCGGGCTGTAGCTGTATCTAAAGGTCCTATGGAAAAATGCATGGGAAAAACGCGTTTTGGGACCCCCCTTTTTTCTCAGCCCCCACTTGACGAATCCCCCCGAGACTTTCAGGGTAGGAGCGGAGCGCCCAATTAGTTTTGAAAATTTCGCGAGGATTCGTCGACCGGCGCCAAAGTTATTCCAAATAGAATGTTGCGGTTTTCCTATGGAAACAGGGTCCTAACTATAACTACCTACTGGCGACCGCCAGTAGGTAATATATATATATATATATATAGTCACTGACAAAACCATAGGTTTCAGGCATGTTATAATTAGGAATTAGCATTTAAAAAACCTTAGAAATTCACTGAAAAAATCATAGGTTTCAGGGGCGTTATAGTTAGCTGGACTTTTCCCTCGTACAAAACCATTGAAATTCCCCCGTTATAGTTAGTTCAGCTAACTATAACTCGCGCGCCCGCAGTGCACTGCTGATGACGTCACATATTACATCACTCATAACATGGTCTGTGACATCACTCATGACATCACTGACGACATCTCAAATGACATCACTGATGACATCATCCAGTGAATGTGTGTTTTTCTGAAAATTACATATGTTTTATATATGTATATCTCAAGGTCGATGGAAGAATAAATGGGTATATAAGTGTCTAAATGGATGATTTGTTTTTGAAAAATTGATTGTATAACTGACTGATTAAGTGTATCATAGTGAATACATGGCTTAGTGAGTAATGTTTAAATGTGTAAATATCTGTATCAGTCTCTCACTTTGTGTATAAGTGGCTGCATGGGTTGGTGAGTAGCTACATGAGTGTCTATATAGGTTATTAGTTGGTTTTTTGAGTATCAGTATGAGGGTCTGAGTGTCTGTATGGTTCGGTGGGGGGTATTACGTAGTGCATAGGTGCATGAATGAGTGACTGTTTGTATGTGTTGAAGACAGCATGTGTGCAGGACTGTATGGGTGGAGAGTGTGTGCATGGGTGTGTTAGTGAGTGATAGACTGTCTCAATAGTGTCTTTATGAGTAACTACATATGTTTTAAACTAGTATATGTGACTATTGGTGTATATAAGTGAGTATATGTGAGAGTGAGAGATTGAAAGAGTTCCTGTATGAATAAGTATGTGTTTCTATAAGTGATTGTTTAAAAGACTAAGTATGTGTAAGTTTCTGTAGAAGTAAGTGTGGTGGTGTGTGTATAACTGTATATGCAAGTAAATGGATGTTTGATTCTTTATTAGCATGAGTGACTATGTGTGTGAGTAACTCTATGGATGAGTGGCGTTGTGTAACAGGATGTATAGGTGTGTGAGTACATATGATGAGTGAGTACATGTATGAGTGACTGTATAGGACTGTTGGTGAATGAGTGGATGTGTATGTGGATCTTAGAATTACTGAATAGGTTATTGTAACTGGTATTGGTATGTCCATTGTTTTGAACATTGTAGTTTCTATTTTTGAATGTGTGTATCAAAGGTTATATTAGGGGAAGAGGAGGTCTGCCACTCTATCACAAGGATGATGTCATCAGTGATGTCATTAGTGATGTCATTTGAGATGTCATCAGTGATGTCATGAGTGATGTCACTGACCATGTCATGAGTGATGTAATATGTGAAGTCATCAGCAGTGCATTGCGGGCGCGCGAGTTATAGTTAGCTGAACTAACTATAACGGGGGAATTTCAATGGTTTTGTACGAGGGAAAAGTCCAGCTAACTATAACGCCCCTGAAACCTATGGTTTTTTCAGTGAATTTCTAAGGTTTTTTAAATGCTAAGTTCTAACTATGCCTACAGAGATAGGACATGTGAAGAAAGAAGAAAAAACGCACAGAAAGAAAAAAAAGAAATGCAGAAAGAAGCAACAGAAGTCCTCAAAGACGAAGAAAAGTGCAGGAAGAAGGATAACGTGCAGAAAGAACAAACAGAAGAGCAGAAAGAAGCCTTGTTGCAAAATCATCCTGTACCCTCAACTTTTTCAGACGGATACTGGTGGTAACTGAGTCTGACTAACCAGTCCTAGAGCCAGTGCTATGTTAAAAGACACTCAGAATACAGTGAAAACACCTACATACACTAGGGAACACTATGCGTTGGGGTCCCCCTGTGATCAGCATGACCTCCTCTGTAAGCCCCTAGTATATAATAGGGCAGGGGATTAAAACTACCTCTTAAAACTCACCACAGGGCGTGTTTTCACACGTCACCTCAGGCCCCGTCCCCTCACTTCCCCACTGTGTAAACACACCCTGGGGCCGTTTTAAGTTGGGAGATTAAGTCCCCTTGAATCCTGAGGGTCCCTAAGGTCCAACTAGACCACTAGGTACCTCCAGTAAGCGCCACAGAGCTGCGTTGCAGAGAGATGTAAAAAGGGGTACGGCCTAGACCACCTCTCTGCAACGCAGCGGAGTGGTGCTTACTGGAAGCACCTGGTGGGCTAGTTGGCCCCCAGGGTCCCTCAGGATTGAAGGGGAATTATTTCCCCAACTTAAAACGTGCCACAGGGCTTGTTTGCATACGTTAACTCAGGCCCCGTCCCCTCCCTTCACCACTGTGTAAACACGCCCTGTGGCCGTTTTCAGTTGGGAGATTAAGTTCATTTGAATCCTGAGGGTCCCTAGGGTCAAACTAGCCCACTAGGTACCTTCCAGTATGCGCCACAGAGCTGCGTTGCAGAGAGGTGTAAAAAGTGGCACGGCCTGGACCACCTCTCTACAACGCAGCTCAGTGGCGCTTACTGGAAGCACCTGGTGGACTAGTTAGCCCCCAGGGGCCCTCAGGAATGAAGGGGAATTATTTCCCCAACTTAAAACGTGCCACAGGGCTTGTTTGCACACGTTAACTCAGTCCCCGTCCCCTCCCTTCACCACTGTGTAAACACGCCCTGTGGCCATTTTTAGTTGGGAGATTAAGTTCATTTGAATCCTGAGGGTCCCTAGGGTCCAACTAGCCCACTAGGTACCTCCAGTATGTGCACAGAGCTGCGTTGCAGAGAGGTGTAAAAAGTGGCACGGCCTGGACCACCTCTCTGCAACGCAGCTCAGTGGCGCTTACTGGAAGCACCTGGTGGGCTAGTTAGCCCCCAGGGGCCCTCAGGATTGAAGGGGAATTATTTCCCCAACTTAAAACGCGCCATAGGGCGTGTTTGCACACGTCACCTCAGGCCCCGTCCCCTTCCTTCCCCACTGTGTAAACATGCCCTGTGGCCGTTTTTTAAGTTGGGAGATTAAGTCCCCTTGAATCCTGAGGGTCCCTAGGGTCAAACTAGCCCACTAGGTACCTCCAGTAAGCGCCACAGAGCTGCGTTGCATAGAGGTGTAAAAAGGGGCATGGCCTCAGAACACCTGTCTGCAACGCAGCTCCCTGGCGCACACTGGAGATACCTGTTGGGCTAGTTGGCCCTCAGGGGCCCTCAGTATTGAAGGGGAATTAATTCCCCAACTTACAACTGGCCAGGGGGCGCGTTTGCAGAGTGCTGCAAGGAGGGGGCGTGGCCTCCAGCGCGATGCCAGTCTTTTATTTATTTTATTTTTTTAAGAAGGAGGGCTGTGTGGCCCCCCTTCTTTTTCTAATTTACTGGCCCTGGGGACCCCATCCCCCAGGGCCTGCACCCTAATTTATTTTGTTGAAAAAAATTAATTTGGCCCTCCCAAGGCCTTAATCGGCCCCGGGGACCCCAACCCCCGGGTCATGGCCTTTATTTAATTTAAATTCTTTAGGAGGGGGCTGCGTTGCCCCCTCCTCAGGCCACTTATGGCTCCAGGGACCCCATCCCCCGGGGCCGGCCTTTGTTTTTTATTCTTTTAAAAATATATATATTTATAGAAACACCTAGGACATGCTGGACAAACCGTATGTACCTATCACCATGACGATTTGCGTGATATTCATTAAAAGGCGACTATGCATAGAATGAATCCACATGGAATGTATTTACACCGCTAGTGAAGTTCTGACGTGTCTGACGCCCTACCATGCCTAATCACGGCACCCCCGCCGGTGGGTACTCTCCAAGTAGACACCCTTGTCGTTTATTTATACAAACATGGGTAGCTATTGACGGGCACATTTAATATACACGCACACCAAGCCATTCAAAGGGGATTCGACAAAAATTCGACCAAACTATGCAAGAAACCCCCCTCACGGTTAATAAAAAACATATCCACCGCCGGATGTGTAATACTTTTTATTTTACTCTCTGGAAAGGAGACGAACCTCACTTGATAGTCACAGCGTGCTCCTGGCTGAGCCCAATGCTGTGTTACACCCACCAGTGCCCGCCGATTGCCTCACACCTCTGTGTTGTATTCCACCAGCTAGTGCGTATGCTATGACACTCTCTAGCCCATGTGCACTGTAACACCACCCCGTGAATATGTCATGCCACACTTGCCTTCGCACGGGTTATATTGCCCCATCTAACGTGCCTTCCTCGATGTGTATGTTATAACGCACAGCGCTATGCCATACATATTACAATCTGGGATCCATATCTTTGTCACAGTGCATATGCAACGTTACACTCCCCAGCACATATTTTATATTACAACTTTAGAGACTAGTTATGTTACACAACACTGCCCTGTGCATATTACACTCCAAGGCGCATATCGCATAGCACGCACTAGTGCCTGTGCTATCTCGCGCTCTCCAATGAATCTGTCATTGCGCACAATGTATTGCATATTATATTTCATGCCCCGGTTCACCTTATATCACACTTTTTGGTGCATAGTTTATACCATATACTACATCTAGTTTTCATTATCAATCGTGCTCTCAGGACTATGTTCTATATAACACTGCGTCCACCTACTCTTTTCACGGGCATTACATTTTGCGATGGGGGTGGAGGGTCAGGGGGTGTTTCTGCCAAGTGAGCCCGGAGTCACAGTCACAAACGTCCTCTTCTTCCTGAATAAAAATGAGATTATGCTGCATACTTGTTCATATTTTAAGTAGTTCGCACAGACACACATTTTAAGATCAATTAAGTTCCTAATACCCACCTTCTCTGAACAGTTAGCTTGCTGCCCCATCCACCTCCTCCCTATCCTCTGTTGTCTGAATCCATGGACTAGCCTCCTCCCTCCTGCCATGCATGGTCTGATGTGCTGCCACTGCCCTCCATTTAGCATGATGTACCAGTCCACTCCTCCTGCCCTCCATTGCCCAATTCTATGGTCCATCATTGACCTCCTGCTTAGCCTCTGTGCTTAGCTTGCTGCCCCTATTCTCCTTCCCCCTGCCCTCCGATGTCTTTGTGCATGCCCCTGCTCCATCCTTTTTGCTCACTATGTTCTATGGACCTGCCACTCCTATCTACTCTGAGTGTTCTGTTGAGCTGCCACTCCCCTCCCACCTGCCTAGCATTGTCAGATGACTGTAACCTGTCCCTGCCACCTCCACCCTGCATGTCCACATGCCATGCCCCTATCCCCTTCCTCCTGTCCTCCATGGTCCATTTTACTGCCACACCCTTCTGCCCTCCCTGATCTGTTGTGCTGCAACTGCTCCTCCTGCCTGCCCCGCGCGGTCTGTTGTGAAGCCCCTTCCCCTGAACTCTCTTGTCTGTGCCCAGGTCCTGACCCTCCCTTCTATCCTCCATGGTCCTTTGTGCATGCCCCTGCACCCTCCTTCTTGCCCATCATAGCCATTGTGCTGCCACTAACCCTCCCGCTTGCCATGCATGGTCTTCTGTGCTGCCATGGCCCCTCCCACCTTCCCTGTGTGGTCAGCTAGCTGCCCCTGACCCCCTCCCACCTTTCCTCCATGGTCTGTGTGTATGCCACCATAGTCTCATTGTTGCTCTCCATGGTGTGTCTTGTTTCTAGTGCCCATCCTGCCTGACCTCCACGGTCATCTTGCTGCTCCTGCCCTGCCACCTTGCCCCCAGCCCTCTGTTTCCATGTGCAGACACCCTATTCCCTCCCTCCTGGCTTGTCTGTTCCATTGTAATGCCCCTGATCCGTCCCTCCTGCCCTTTATGGTCTGTTATGCTGCAGCTTTCTCTGTCTGTCCATTATGGTCAGCTAGCTACCATTGCCTCTTTCCCATCTGTTCTCTGTTGTCCATGTGCATGGTCCTGTCCCCTCCCTATTGCTTTCTATGGATTGTTGTGCTGCACTCCCGTCCCGCATGCGCTGTGTGGTGTATTGTGCTGCTGCAATCCCTGATGCCTGCCCTGTAGGGTCAGTTTGGTGCACCTCTCCATGTCCCTCCTGTCCTCTGTTATCCGAGTCCATGTCCCTACCCCAATTCCTCCTGCCTACCATGATTCAATGTACCATACTTGCGAACATTTTGAACTTGGTAAGAGGGAGATTTTGAAAAAAAACTGGGGTATTGATTTTCCGCTTTGAGTTACATTGAAAAAGAGGAGATTGTAGACAGGAGACAGATCAAATAAAACCCATTTGAGCTTAAAAACATTGGACGTTTCCTGGCTGAAACGGGTCTGTTGGCATGTATGGTTGTACTACCACTGCCTCTTCCTTCTGCCCACAATGGTCTATTATATTGCCACAGCCTCTCTTGCCAGTCCTGTATTGTTGGTTTGTTGCTCCTGCCCCCCTTTCCACTGCCCTCCATAGTCTGTTGTGCTGCCACTGCCCTTCCTGCCTGCCCAGTGTGGTCAAATTGTTGCCTCTGCACTCTCCTACCTGCCTTCAATTTTCAGAGTCCGTGTCCATGGCCTCTGCCTCTCAACAGTATCCCAATGAACAACTAGATTGTTAACATTCTATATTTATTACAAAAGTGTGGAACACCTGACGTCATCTTGATGTAATCAAAACTGTAATACCTAGAGTATTTCCTTTAGAAATTACATATATGAGAGGGTCTTATTTGCATCATAATTATGGTTAGTGCGCTAAAAAACTAAAATGAGGACATATTTTCTGAGTTTTCAAATAGCGACAAAGAACTTTTAAATTATTTGTAATCTTTATGTTTTTTTATCCAGTTGACCACTTGATTAAATGTTGCACCTTGGCGAGAGGATGTGGTGTTACTTCCAGAGCTGCAGACTTTGCAACTGGGGAACCAGGTTGGAGTTTCTGCTTCAGCTCAACATTCTGTGATTGTGGTCAAATCACTTAATCTCCCCATGTCTACAACCAAAATGAATTTGATCTTGTGTGATGTAACCAATGCTCATGTAAAGCATTCCAATACCTGACAAGTCTGCACTATATAAAACTGCAAATACACAAAAAATAAGTGTTTTGCACACTTCTGTCATTGGGCTACATGTGGGCTACATCTGGGTGATATTTGTGATGCATTTAGGCTCTTTTGTGTCTGGTGGCCATCTTGGGAGATTTATTTGTTATGAAGTTTCCTAATTTCCTCATTTACTGCAGTCTCCCCAGTAGGAAATGCTTTCAGTTTTTTACTTTGATTCCATCAAGAAGGTATTCAGATATGTCACACATTTGCTATAAATTCTGAATGTTAGCACTCTAGTTGCTCATTGGATCACTGTAGTAAAGCTACTGCTCACCACGGAAGTCTGCTGCTGGTATTAAAGTGCACATTTTAGTCTGCATATCAGAATTTTTTAATGAAATAGAAGAGGATTTGAGAAGTCACTCAAAATGTGCCCTAATTTTTCTTTCTTCAGCACTAATCATAATTTCTATGGCAAAATGAACCCCCTCATTGTGTTCCTTTTTAAATTAAATGTTTTAAGTGTTACCAGTTTATTCCAATCAAGATGGCTTCAGGTGTGCCATACTTTTGTCATAAGTAAGACAGTAAGCGCTCTAGTTGTTCTTAAGAACACTCTGGGACATTCTGTCATTAGGCTATACTTGGGCTATATCTGGGTGATATTTGGGCTACATTTGGGCTCTTTTGTCTCTCGTGGCCATCTTGGGAGATTTATTTGTTATGAAGTTTCCTAATTTCCTCATTTACTGCAGTCTCCTCAGTGGGAATACTTTCAGTTTTTTATTTTGGTTCCATCAAGAAGGCATTCAGATGTGTCACACATTTGCCATAAATTCTGAATGTTAGCACTCTAGTTGCTCATTACATCACTGTAGTAAAACTACTGCTCACCAGGGAAGTCTGCTGCTGGTATTCAAAGTGCATGTTTCAGTCTGCATGTCAGAATTTGTTTATGAAATAGAAGAGGATTTGAGAAGTCAAAATGTGCCCTAATTTTTCTTTCTGCAGAACTAATCATAATTTCTATGGCAAAATGAACCCCCTCATTTTGTTCCTTTGTAACTTAAATGTTTTAAGTGTTACCACTTTATTCCAATCAAGATGGCTTCAGGTGTGCCATACTTTTGTCATAAGTAAGACTGTTAGCGCTCTAGTTGTTCGTTAGAACACTCTGGGACATTCTGTCATTGGGCTATACTTGGGCTACATCTGGGTGATATTTGGGCTACATTTGGGCTCTTTTGTCTCTAGTGGCCATCTTGGGAGATTTATTTGTTATGAAGTTTCCTAATTTCCTCATTTACTGCAGTCTCCTCAGTAGGAAATACTTTCCGTTTTTTACTTGGTTCCATCAAGAAGGCATTCAGATGTGTCACACATTTGCCATAAATTCTGAATGGTAGCACTCTAGTTCCTCATTAGATCACTGTAGTAAAGCTACTGCTCACCAGGGAAGTCTGCTGCTGGTATTCAAAGTGCATGTTTCAGTCTGCATGTCAGAACTTTTTAATGAAATAGAAGAGGATTTGAGAAGTCAAAATGTGCCCTAAGTTTTCTTTCTGCAGCACTAGTCATAATTTCTATGGCAAAATGAATCCCCTCATTTTGTTCCTTTGCAAATTAAATGTTTTAAATGTTACCACTTTATTCCAATCAAGATGGCTGCAGGTGTGCCATACCTTTGTCATAAGTAAGACTGTTAGCGCTCTAGTTGTTCTTTAAAACACTCTGGGATTTCTGTCATTGGGCTATACTTGGTCTACATCTCGGTGATATTTGTGCTACATTTGGGCTCTTTTGTCTCTGGTGGCCATCTTGGGAGACTTGTTATGAAGTTTCCTAATTTCCTCATTTACTGCAGTCTCCTCAGTAGGCATACTGTCAGTTTTTTTACTTTGATTCAATGAAGAAGGCATTCAGATGTGTCACACATTTGCCATAAATTCAGAATGTTAGCACTCTAGTTGCTCATTAGATCACTGTAGTAAAGCTACTGCTCACCAGGGAAGTCTGCTGCTGGTATTGAAAGTGCATGTTTCAGTCTGCATGTCAGAATTCTTTAATGAAATAGAAGAGGATTTGAGAAGTCACTCAAAATGTGCCCTAATTGTTCTTTCTGCAGCACTAATCATAATTTCTATGGCAAAATGAACCCCCTCATTGTGTTCCTTTTTAAATTAAATGTTTTAAGTGTTACCAGTTTATTCCAATCAAGATGGCTTCAGGTGTGCAATACTTTTGTCATAAGTAAGACAGTAAGCGCTCTAGTTGTTCTTAAGAACACTCTGGGACATTCTGTCATTAGGCTATACTTGGGCTACATCTGGGTGATATTTGGGCTACATTTGGGCTCTTTTGTCTCTGGTGGCCATCTTGGGAGATTTATTTGTTATGAAGTTTCCTAATTTCCTCATTTACTGCAGTCTCCTCAGTGGGAATACTTTCAGTTTTTTATTTTGGTTCCATCAAGTAGGCATTCAGATGTGTCACACATTTGCCATAAATTCTGAATGTTAGCACTCTAGTTGCTCATTACATCACTGTAGTAAAACTACTGCTCACCAGGGAAGTCTGCTGCTGGTATTCAAAGTGCATGTTTCAGTCTGCATGTCAGAATTTGTTTATGAAATAGAAGAGGATTTGAGAAGTCAAAATGTGCCCTAATTTTTCTTTCTGCAGAACTAATCATAATTTCTATGGCAAAATGAACCCCCTCATTTTGTTCCTTTGTAACTTAAATGTTTTAAGTGTTACCACTTTATTCCAATCAAGATGGCTTCAGGTGTGCCATACTTTTGTCATAAGTAAGACTGTTAGCGCTCTAGTTGTTCGTTAGAACACTCTGGGACATTCTGTCATTGGGCTATACTTGGGCTACATCTGGGTGATATTTGGGCTACATTTGGGCTCTTTTGTCTCTGGTGGCCATCTTGGGAGATTTATTTGTTATGAAGTTTCCTAATTTCCTCATTTACTGCAGTCTCCTCAGTAGGAAATACTTTCAGTTTTTTACTTGGTTCCATCAAGAAGGCATTCAGATGTGACACATTTGCCATACATTCTGAATGGTAGCACTCTAGTTCCTCATTAGATCACTGTAGTAAAGCTACTGCTCACCAGGGAAGTCTGCTGCTGGTATTCAAAGTGCATGTTTCAGTCTGCATGTCAGAACTTTTTAATGAAATAGAAGAGGATTTGAGAAGTCAAAATGTGCCCTAAGTTTTATTTCTGCAGCACTAGTCATAATTTCTATGGCAAAATGAATCCCCTCATTTTGTTCCTTTGCAAATTAAATGTTTTAAATGTTACCACTTTATTCCAATCAAGATGGCTGCAGGTGTGCCATACCTTTGTCATAAGTAAGACTGTTAGCGCTCTAGTTGTTCTTTAAAACACTCTGGGATTTCTGTCATTGGGCTATACTTGGGCTACATCTCGGTGATATTTGTGCTACATTTGGGCTCTTTTGTCTCTGGTGGCCATCTTGGGAGACTTGTTATGAAGTTTCCTAATTTCCTCATTTACTGCAGTCTCCTCAGTAGGCATACTGTCAGTTTTTTTTTTAACTTTGATTCAATGAAGAAGGCATTCAGATGTGTCACACATTTGCCATAAATTCAGAATGTTAGCACTCTAGTTGCTCATTAGATCACTGTAGTAAAGCTACTGCTCACCAGGGAAGTCTGCTGCTGGTATTGAAAGTGCATGTTTCAGTCTGCATGTCAGAATTCTTTAATGAAATAGAAGAGGATTTGAGAAGTCACTCAAAATGTGCCCTAATTTTTCTTTATGCAGCACTAATCATACATTCTATGGCAAAATGAACCCTCTCATTTTGTTCCTTTTTAAATTAAATGTTTTAAATGTTACCACTTTATTCCAATCAAGATGGCTTCAGGTGTGCCATACCTTTGTCATAAGTAAGACTGTTAGCGCTCTAGTTGTTCTTTGGAACACTCTGGGAAGCTGCAGTAGAACACAAAGGAATCAACTGACAGTCTCTGCCCTTGTTGGATGTACATGTTTTACTGAGAATGTCAGACTTCATTCTCACATGACTGAGAAAGATAATGTGAATTTACAGAAAATATGCTCTCAGTTTAGCTTATAGATCACCTTCCAAACCTCTGTGGGAAAAGCAGGTGAAAATAGTTTTCTCTCAAACATGATTCATGATATCCCAGCAGAAGGCTTTTTCACATGGTAAAATCACCTTAGAACATACTACAATTCCTAAAATGAGTATGGTACCATCAACAAATGATTTATAATGTAACTAAAGTCTTAAAACCTTCTATTAACAGCAATGCTTTTTAATGAGGTGCTATCATGTATATTGGTCCCAAGATGGCTGCCAACACTTCTTGGATGAAGTGCTGACAGCCAATCAGATCTCACAATGAGATGTGTGGTTAGGCTCCGCCCAGATATGTATATAATTTTACTTTTGATTTTCTCAGGAACTACTGAACGGATTTACACCATATATGCAAAAGGCACATGCCTGACCTGAGGACTACCTCTTTGCCAAATTTCAAGTAATTCTGTTCAGCCGTTCTGGCTGTAGCTGTGTCTAAAGGTCCTATGGAAAAATGCATGGGGAAAACGCGTTTTGGGACCCCCCTTTTTTCTCGGCCCCCGCTTGACGAATCACCCCGAGACTTTCAGGGTAGGAGCTGAACGGAGCGCCCCATTAGTTTTGAAAATTTCGCGAGGATTCGTCAACCGGCGCCAAAGTTATTCAAAATAGAATTTTGAGATTTCCTATGGAAACTAGGTTGTAACTATAACTATCTACTGGCGACCGCCAGTAGATTATATATATATATATATATATATATATATATATATTACCTACTGGCGGTCGCCAGTAGGTAGTTATAGTTAGGACCACGTTTCCATAGGAAATCCGCAACATTCTATTTTGAATAACTTTGGCGCCGGTTGACGAATCCTCGCGGATTTTTCAAAATAGGTGGGGCGCTACGCTCCGCTCCTACCCTGAAAGTCTCGGGGGGATTCGTCAAGCGGGGGCTGAGATAAAAGGGGGGTCCCAAAACGCGTTTTTCCCATGCATTTTTCCATAGGACCTTTAGACACAGCTACAGCCCGAACGGCTGAACAGAATTACTTGAAATTTGGCAGAGAGGTAGTCCTCAGGTCAAGGAAGTGCCTTTTGTAGGTTTGGTGTAAATCTGTTCAGTAGATCCTGAGAAAATAGCATTTAAAAGCATATATATATGTGGGCGGAGCCTAACCACACATCTCATCCTGAGATCTGATTGGCTGTCAGCACTTCATCCAAGAAGTGTTGGCAGCCATCTTGGGACCAATATACATGATAGCACCTCATTAAAAAGCATTGCAGTTAATAAAAGGTTTTAAGACTTTAGTTACATTAGAAATCATTTGTTGATGGTACCATACTCATTTTAGGAATTGTGGTATGTTCTAAGGTGATTTCACCATGTGAAAAAGCCTTCTGCTGGGATATCATGATTGAGAGAAAAATATTTTCTCATGCTTTTACCACAGAGGTTTGGAAGGTGATCTATAGGCTAAACTGAGAGCTTATTTTCTGTAAATTCACATTATCTTTCTCAGTCATGTGAGAATGAAGTCTGACATTCTCAGTAAAACATGTACATCCAACAAGGGCAGAGACTGTCAGTTGATTCCTTTGTGTTCTACTGCAGCTTCCCAGAGTGTTCCAAAGAACTACTAGAGCGCTAACAATCCTACTTATGATAAACGTATGGCACACCTGAAGCCATCTTGCTTGGATTAAAGTGGTAACTCTTAAAACATTTAATTTAAAAAGGAACAAAATGAGGGGGTTCATTTTTCAATAAAAAGTATGATTAGTGCTGCAGAAAGAAAAATTAGGGCACATTTTGAGTGACTTCTCAAATCCTCTTCTATTTCATTAAAAAATTCTGACATGCAGACTGAAACATGCACTTTCAATACCAGCAGCAGTTTTCCCTGGTGAGCAGTAGCTTTACTACAGTGATCTAATGAGCAAAAAGAGTGCTAACATTCTGAATTTATGGCAAATGTGTGACACATCTGAATGCCTTCTTGATGGAATCAAAGTAAAAAACTGAAAGTATTTCCTACTGAGGAGACTGCAGTAAATGAGGAAATTAGGAAACTTCATAACAAATAAGTGTAGCGGTCTAGTTGTTCACGTCACGTTGACGTGACGCAGGCGGCCCCGTTGGCGCCGGGGTGCGCGCGCAGATTAGCGCGCCGGGAGATGAGGAGAGAGTGCGGGCCGACGCTCCTCGGTACATGCTCATAAGAATGCTAAATAAATATAGCGGTAACCCAACAACGTGCCTCGTGTGATTACTGAGCAACGTTACAGTGGCGACGAGGTCGGGACAGAGACCTGACCGACGCGGGAGCACAGGAGAGGGCAACACTCCACGTGGCCCCCACGAGGCGAAGGAAGACACGCAAGCAGGTCACCAGGCCCAAAACGGAACACCAGACAGGCCTGCCTGGAGCGGGGGGAGTCACGGAAAACGTCCTAGTCAACCACGTCGGACGATCCGAGGTACGGAGCAACCGAGGAGCGTGGCAGTGCCACAGTACAGCACACGAGCTGCATATAGGCCACAGGGACGACGCTACCCACAAACGGCCAAGAGCACACACGCCACCTTCACACAAATCCACGCACAGGGAGCGCTGCGCTGGCTACCAAAGAGGAGGAGGTGGGGTCTAGTAACAAAAGCCCCCAGAGAATCAAGCACACAGGGAACAACAACAACACCCCAGGCAGCCCCCCGAGCAAAGCCACCGACGGAACGAGCGCCAAGGAAGTGAAGATGAGTACCCCGGCAGGGTACGCGATTGCACCAGTGCAATTCCTAACGAAACCCGGAGACCCACTGATGAAATGGGAGGACTGGAAGGAATATATAGACAATTTCATAGGGGTCCTGGAGGACGAAAATGAAGAGCAGTTCACTCCTCAGAGAAAAAAACGCATCCTGCTACTAAATCTGGGCCCAGAAGGTCTGAGAATATACAAGAGTCTAGTTCCAACGAAGAGAGAAGACACAGACGACGATGTGTATGCGCATGCAGTGGAGGCCCTAGATGAACGATACCGCCCCACCATTTGTGTTTCAGTGGATAGATATAACTTCCAGCAAAGGAAACAAAAGGTGGGGGAATCCATCGAAGAGTATGTAGCAGCGTTGAGAAAGCTAGCAGCCCCGTGTAAGTACGCACTGTGGGAAGATGAATTCATAAAAGACCAGGTGATCATGCACACCACCAGCGCAAACGTGCAAGACAAGCTGTGGGCGAGTGGGGACACCACACTCAAGGAAGTAATGGTCATAGTGAAGAGGGCAGAACTCTCGAAGAGGTGCGCCGATGCTACCAAAAAAGAGGCGGTCACCCCAACCATGGTGAACAGGATACAGGAGGGAGATCACCGCAAGGACCAGAAACACAAACAACCCATGGCCAAAGGGACTAGCAGATGGCAAGGGAAACAAGCGGACAGTGAGAACAAGAAAACGTGCTACAGGTGTGGAAGTTGGTCCCACGAAGCCCACGACCGACGTTGCCCGGCATTCCGAGCCAAATGCCTGCACTGCGGTATCATGGGTCACTACGAGAAGGTGTGTCGGAAGAAACAACAGAAAGGAGTGGTGAAATATGTTGACCAAAGCGCAGAAGACCTGGAGGAAGCCACAGAGGAAGAAGTGGTCACCGTCTTATGTATATACGATCAGGTATTGAGCGTAGACGCCAAGAGATCAACCAAACCAGTCCTAGAGATGTCCATGGGCGGCATCACCATTTCAGTAGTGGCAGACACCGGATCCCCATTTACCATTATACAGAGAGCAGTGTGGGAAGAACAGTTCCAATCCAAGTTGGGCCCTGAACTGGAGAAACTAGACATACGACCGGTTACCTATAATGGGGATCGCATTCCCATGCTGGGCTTCCGACATCTACTGTTCGAGTTCAGAGGCCGATCAGCGCGGTGCAAACTGTATGTGGCCGAGAAAGGACCCTCCGTCCTAGGATGGTTAGACCAAGGCGACCTAGGCATAAAACTCGACCCAGGAGGGAAGGAACAAATTCTACTCACAGAACAGGAGGAATGGCCGGACATGAACAGATGGAAGAAGAACTACCCTAAAGTGTTTGGGGGCACTGTAGGGAAAATGGAGAAATTTCAACATAAAATAGTGCTCAAGGACGGAGCCACACCAGTGGCACATAAAGTGAGGAATGTGCCCATTGCAGTAAGGGAAGCCGTCCAGACAGAACTCCAAGATCTGGAGAAGAAGGGCATCATAGAACCCATTACCTGCGCCGAATGGCTGGCGCCCTTGGTGGTCGTGATGAAACCCAACGGGAAGGTCAGGCTCTGTGTGGACCTGAGAGAACTCAACAAAAACATAGTGGTGGAGAAATTTCCCCTTCCCAAGATAGAGGAGATGTTGGCAAGAACCAGAGGAGTTCAGTGGTACTCCACCATTGACCTTACATCAGCTTACCACCAGGTAGCTCTACACCCGGACAGCAAAAGCCTGACATCGTTCATCACCCCGTTTGGGTGCTACAGATTTTGTCGCATGCCGTTCGGGCTAGCCTCGGCGGCAGCCGTCTTTCAGAAGATGATGCACCAATTGTTCAGAGACTGCAAAGACGTACAGTACTTCCAGGACGATATCCTAGTGATGGGGAGAGATAGGAGAGATCATGACCGGAAACTAGAAAAAGTACTACAAACACTGGAAGCCAAAGGCCTCACGGCAGAATGGTCGAAATGTCGGTTGGGACTGCAATCGGTAACCTATTTAGGCCATGAAATTGGGCGACAGGGGATCACACCCAAGATGGGGAACGTGAAAGCCATCGCGGAAGCACCGCCCCCCAAGAACAAGGAGGAAGTCAGATCGTTCCTGGGGATGGCGGAGTACTATAGCAAATTCGTGGTACATTTCGCATCCAAGACCTACAACATGAGGAGGCTGACAAGAGAGAGCACGGTGTTCCAGTGGACACCGGAAGCCCAAGCGGAATTTGAAGTCATCAAAAAGGGAATCCTAGAAGCCATACCGCTCAAGGGGTACGACCCACAAGGCGCCACCATACTCATCACCGACGCCAGCGACAAGGGGTTAGGCGCTGTACTCATGCAAGACCGAGGAAGAGGGGACACGGAGACAATAAGTTTCGCCTCCAGAGCACTGACGGATACGGAAGGCAAGTACAGCGTCATCGAGAAGGAGATGTTGGCGGTTGTGTGGGCCATGACGAGGTTCCGGCAGTTCCTATGGGGTACCCGATTCCTGCTCAAGACGGACCACAAGCCGTTAGTGAAGGTACTAACTTCGAGCGGGCACGCCAGCGCCACACCCCGGATATCGAAGATGTCCTTAAAACTGTTGGAATTCAGATATGATGTGGAGTACATCCCCGGAAACAAGAACCGAGTGGCGGACTACTTGAGTCGAGCGGCGGCCATGGAGCCGGGAGAAGAAGACCCAGCGGACAAAGGAGAGATGGTAGCTCTCATAGAGGACCAAGAGAAGATAATCAGCATACAAGAGTGGACGGAAGCCTATGAAGAAGACTCTGACCTTATGGAAGTAAAAGCGCACATCACACAAGGGTGGCCTGATAAGAAAAAGGTGAAAACCAACCTCAAACCATTTTATGAAGTGAAAGAAGAACTGACAGTAGGAGACAAGGGCATATTCATCTACCGGGGAGATAGAGTAATTCCCCCCACGAATCTTATCAACAAGCTGCTGGACTTATTACACGAAGGCCACCTTGGCATAGGGAAACTCAAAGCCAGATCGAAACAGAACTACTGGTGGCCAGGTATGGACGTAAGAGCAGAGAGGTATGTCAGGGAGTGTCCCCAATGTCAAGGGGCCGACAAAACATTGAGACCACTACGTCCAGCCCTTGGGAAATTCGACACTCCCTCAAACCCGTGGGAAGAGTTGTCAATAGACATTCTGGGACCGGTGCTGGATGACCAGAGCATACAGAAGTACGTGTGTGTCCTCATCGACCGTTATTCCAAATGGCCAGAAATAAAGGTGAGCGAATCCATGGACACGGAGAACATCCTGGAGTTTCTATCGGAAACATTCACCCGAGAAGGTATTCCCAAGTCCATCTTAAGTGACAATGGACCACAGTTCACGTCGGAAAGATGGAAACAATTCATGGGAAGAAATGGCATCTCCGTAAAGCACACGGCCATATACCATCCGGCAGGCAACGGTCTGGTGGAACGATTTAACAGAGTGGTGATGGGGGCCATACAAGCGGCCATCACCTGTAATAAAGACTGGAAGAAAGCGTTGGAGAACATGGTATGGGCCTACAGAATAACGCCCACAAGCACGGGGTATAGCCCGTTTCAAATATTGAGAGGACGTGAACCCTTCACGCACGACACAGAATCTGGAAGGAGAAGGTGGTGACCAGCGAATGGTCTCCGGCGGTAGTAAGAGCAAATCTGGAGAGAGCACAAGCCACCTACACCGACAACTACAACAAGAGGAGGAATGTGAAGGACACTCACTTAGAGAGAGGAGAATGGGTGAGAGTAAAGCTGGCGACCCTACAAAGAAAGGGAGACAGCAAGTACAGCAAGCCGATGCAGGTTAAGGAAGTTTATGGTCGAGCGGCCCTGCTCAGTGATGGGAACGTGTGGTCGCAGGACCGCATGGCCCGGTGCAACAAGATATTGAGATGGGAACAGTGGGATCCGGAAGGTGAAGCCACGGAAGACGGGGAGGAAGAGAACAAGGAAGGCGGAAGTGAACTAATGGAAGAAGCAGGTGCAGGAGAGGAGCAAGAAGGTGTGTTAAGGGGTGAGGCCCCAGTGGCAGAGATGGACAGGCCGAGAGGCAATATGAACAGCGAAGGAGCGATGAGTGGAGGAACAGAAATCGAGGAAACGCAGAGCCAAGGGGCTCGAGGGAACATTGGTAAGGTGACCAGGAGTGGAAGACAAGTTGTAAGGCCTTCCAGGTTCCAAGACTTCGAACTAACCTGCGAACTGTAAGTGACTGATTTTTGGTTTGGTAAAAGGGGGAGATATGTAGCGGTCTAGTTGTTCACGTCACGTTGACGTGACGCAGGCGGCCCCGTTGGCGCCGGGGTGCGCGCGCAGATTAGCGCGCCGGGAGATGAGGAGAGAGTGCCGGCCGACGCTCCTCGGTACATGCTCATTAGAATGCTAAATAAATATAGCGGTAACCCAACAACGTGCCTCGTGTGATTACTGAGCAACGTTACAATAAGTCTCCCAAGATGGCCACCAGAGACAAAAGAGCCCAAATGTAGCCCAAATATCACCCAGATGTAGCCCAAGTATAGCCCAATGACAGAATGTCACAGAATGTTCTTAAAAACAACTAGAGCGCTTACTGTCTTCATTATGACAAAAGTATGGCACACCTGAAGCCATCTTGATTGGAATAAACTGGTAACACTTAAAACATTTAATTTAAAAAGGAACTCAATGAGGAGGTTCATTTTGCCATAGAAATTATGATTAATGCTGAAGAAAGAAAATGAGGGCACATTTTGAGTGACTTCTCAAATCCTCTTCTATTTCATTAAAAAATTCTGACATGCAGACTGAAACATGCACTTTTAATACCAGGAGCAGACTTCCATGGTGCAGTAGTTTTACTACAGTGATCTAATGAGCAACTAGAGTGCTAACATTCAGAATTTATGGCAAATGTGTGACATATCTGAATACCTTCATGATGGAATCAAAGTAAAAAACTGAAAGCATTTCCTACTGAGGAGACTGCAGTACATGAGGAAATTAGGAAACTTCATAACAAATAAATCTCCCAAGATGGCCACCGGAGACAAAAGAGCCCAAATGTAGCCCAAAATCACCCAGATGTAGCCCAAATATAGCCCAATGACAGAAGTGTGCAAAACACTTATTATTTTGTGTTTTTGCAGTGTTATATAGTGCAGACTTGTCAGGTATTGGAGTGCTTTACATGAGCATTGGTTACATCACACAAGAACACATTCATTTTGGTTGTAGACATGGGGAGACTAAGTGATTTGACCAGAATCACAGAATGTCGAGCTGAAGCAGAAACTTCAACCTGGTTCCCCAGTTGCAAAGTCTGCAGTTCTGGAAGTAACACCACATCATCTCCCCTAAGTGCAACATTTAATCAAGTGGTCAACTGGATAAAAAAACATAAAGATAACAAATAATTTAAAAGTGCTTTGTCGCTATTTGAAAACTCAGAAAATATGTCCTTATTTTAGCCTTTTAGAGCACTAACCATAATTTTGATGCCAATAAGACCCTCTCATATATGTAATTTCTAAAGGAAATGCTCTAGGTATTACAGTTTTGATTACATCAAGATGATGTCAGGCGTTCCACACTTTTGTAATAAATATAGAATGTTAGCAATCTAGTTGTTCATTAGGATACTGTTGAGAGGCAGAGGCCAGGGGCACGGACTCTGAAAATTGAAGGCAGGTAGGAGGGTGCAAAGGCAACAATTTAACCACACTGAGCAGGCAGGAAGGGCCGTGGAAGCACAACAGACTATGGAGGGCAGTGGAAAGGGGGGCAGGGGCAACAAACCAACAATACAGGACTTGCAAGAGAGGCTGTTGGAGGCAAGATCTATTACGGGTCAAGGAAGCTAGGGGCGGTCCCCAGATCCCCGGGAGCCACCACAGAACTGAGCAGGAGAGTGAGTCAGGGACAAAAGGGGCACCTTAATTTGAGCCGGGGTGCCTAGGAACGCTTGCTCCAAAAATGAAGAAAACAGACATATGAGACATGGAATTGGAGGCAGAATACAATGGCAGTTTAATGAGAAGATGCAACTTCAAAGAAACCGCAGAATAGAGACATAAAGTACAAAATACAGAATCCAGATAATCATACAGCTGTCATGATATTCTCTGTATCTCAATTAATGTACTGACAGAGAGAGAGAGAAAACACATCTATAAATGCATCATGAGAAACAAGTTACACCAAGGAAAATGTTACCTAGGAACACTCACGTTTACTCTTAGAGCAAGCATTCCTGCAATTACAATACAAAATCTTTTAAATGCAAAAGTAAAGAGAACAATGGTTAAACATAACATGACATTTCATATAGGTAAAATATAATAAGATACTTCAAGCAAAGCAGAGCAAGACATTTTAAGCAAAGGAAGACAAGAGCTCCCAGCTCTTGGGGAAAACCTGCACTGCCTGTTAACCTACATACAGACGGCGAGGTAGTCCGTCGATATCTGTGGGTGCTCCCTTTTTATATCATTTTGTGGGCTCCTTTGCACGCTACATCTACCTACGTATGCTACCCAAAAGCTTCGTCTGCAGATTTTACCAGACATTTCGTAATTTACCCACTTAATGCTGACAATGGACTGGGTGAAAAGGTCAGTCTCTCAGGCCAATCGCTTATCGTAAGTTCCATAGAGCAAGCAGAAAATAATGGGTATTGTACGGGAATTCAATATATTCATGTATAAAATCTCCTCAGTTCTCCTAACTTGACGCTCTGCGGTTGCCACTTCCTTAAAAGCGGGAAACCTGCCCAGGAAGCAAGTACCAGTCCAGGATGCAGCCTACTGTATGTCGACAGCTTCAGGGGGATGTTGAACTTTGATACCGAGCACAGAGCACTCGGGTTGGGTGGGGGCTACTGGTTTGGAGCAGAAGGCCTCGCAGACCTGCCTTCAGACTGCTATACACTAAAATTGCAGAGCTATGGTCAATTTAACAAAGAGGCCTACATATTGAACAGAAGGGCCTACACAGGGGTTTTATACTGGCTGAGTGGTAAGGATGTCTCAGGATAATTATATAGCAACACAGGACCCGCTGGTCAATTTAATACGGCCTACAAATGCAGCTGGCAGGGCAAGGACAAGGGTCTCATACTTCAGGTGTGGACAGAACGGGCCAGGGGCCCCCTGTGATACAAAATCTACCCTCCTTCAAGCCTGTGGCAATGTAATAGACCATTGTGGGCAGAAGGAAGAGGCAATGGTAGTACAACCATACATGCCAACAGACCCGATTCAGCCAGGAAACGTCCAATGTTTTTAAGCTCAAATGGGCTTTATTTGATCTGTCTCCTGTCTACAATATCCTCTTTTTCAATGTAACTCAAAGGGGAAAATCAATACCCCAGTTTTTTTTCAAAATCTCCCTCTTACCAAGTTCAAAATGTTCGCAAGTATGGTACATTGGATCATGGAAGGAAATGGGATAGGGACATGGACTTGGATAACAGAGGACAGGAGGGACATGGAGAGGTGCACCAAACTGACCCTGCAGGGCAGGCATCAGGGTTTGCAGCAGCACAATACACCACACAGGGCATGCAGGACGGGAGTGCAGCACAACAATCCATAGAAAGCAAGAGGGAGGGGACAGGACCATGCACATGGACAACAGAGAACAGAGGGGCAAGAGGCAATGGTAGCTAGCTGACCATAATGGACAGACAGGAGAGAAAGCTGCAGCATAACAGACCATAAAGGGCAGGAGGGACGGATCAGGGGCATTACAATGGAACAGACAAGCCAGGAGGGAGGGAGTAGGGCTGGGGGCAAGGGGGCAGGGCAGGAGCAGCAAGATAGCCATGGAGGTCAGGCAGGATGGGCACTAGAAGCAAGACACACCATGAAGAGCAACAGTGAGACTGTGATGGCATACACACAGACCATGGAGGGAAGGTGGGAGGGGGTCAGGGGCAGCTAACTGACCACACAGGGAAGGTGGGAGGGGCCATGGCAGCACAGAAGACCATGCATGGCAAGTGGGAGGGTTAGTGGCAGCACAATGGCTATGATGGGCAAGAAGGAGGGTGGAGGGGCATGCACAAAGGACGATGGAGGATAGAAAGGAGGGTCAGGACCTGTGCACAGACAAGAAAGTTCAGGGGAAGGGACCTCACAACAGACTACACGGGGCAGCCAGGAGGAGCAGCTGCAGCACAACAGACCAGGGAGGGCAGAAGGGTGTGGCAGTACAATGGACCATGTAGGACAGGAGGAAGAGGATAGGGGCATGGCATGTGGACAGGCAGGGTGGAGGTGGCAGGGACAGGTTACAGTCATCTGACAATGCTAGGCAGGTGGGAGGGGAGTGGCAGCTCAACAGAACACTCAGAGTAGATAGGAGTGGCAGGTCCATGGGACATGGTGGGCAAAAAGGATGGAGCAGGGGCATGCACAAAGACATCGGAGGGCAGGGGGAAGGAGAATAGGGGCAGCAAGCTAAGCACAGAGTTTAAGCAGGAGGTCAATGATGGGGCATAGAATTGGGCAATGGAGGGCAGGAGGAGTGGACTGGTACATCATACTGAGGGCAGTGGCAGCACACCAGACCATGCATGGCAGGAGGGAGGAGGCTAGTCCATGGATTCACACAACAGAGGATAGGGAGGAAGGGGATGGGGCAGCAAGCTAACTGTTCAGAGAAGGCGGGTATTAGGAACTTTATTGTTTTTAAAACATTGTGTCTGTGCGAACTACTTAAAATATGAACAAGTATGCAGCATAATCTCACTTTTATTCAGGAAGAAGAGGACGTTTGTGACTGTGACTCCGGGCTCACTTGGCAGAAACACCCCCTGACCCTCCACCCCCTATCGCAAAATGTAATGCCCGTGAAAAGGGTAGGTGAACACAGTGTTATATAGAACATAGTCCTGAGAGCAAGATTGAAAATGAAAACTAGATATAGTGTATGGTATAAACTATGCACCAAAAAGTGTGATATAAGATGAACCGGGCGTGAAATATAATATGCAATACATTGTGCGCAATGACAGATTCATTGGAGAGCGCGAGATAGCACAGGCACTAGCGCGTGCTATGCGATATGCGCCTTGGAGTGTAATATGCACAGGGCAGTGTTGTGTAACCTAACTAGTCTCTAAAGTTGTAATATAAAATATGTGCTGGGGAGTGTAAGGTTGCATATGCACTGTGACAAAGATATGGATCCCAGATTGTAATATGTATGGCATAGCACTGTGCGTTATAACATAGGCATCGAGAAAGGCACGTTAGATGGGGCAATATAACCCGTGCGAAGACAAGTGTGGCATGACATATTCACGGGGTGGTGTTACAGTGCACATGGGCTAGAGAGTGTCATAGCATATGCACTAGCTAGTGGAATACAACACAGAGGTGTGTGGCACACGGCAGGCAATGGTGGGTGTAACACAGCATTGGGCTCTGTCAGGAGCGCGCTGTGACTCTCAAGTGATGTTCGTCCCCTTTCCAGAGAGTAAAATAAAAAGTATTACACATCCGGCAGTGGATGTGTGTTTTATTAACCGTGAGGGGGGTTTCTTGCATAGTTTTGGTCGAATTTTTGTCGAATCCCCTTTGAATGGCTTGGTGTGCATGTGTATTAAATGTGCCCGTCAATTGCTACCCATGTTTGTATAAATAAACGACAAGGGTGTCTACCGGGATTAGGCACGGTAGGGCATCAGACATGTCAGAGCTTCACTAGTGGTGTAAATACATTCCACGTGGATTCATTGCATGCATAGTCGCCTTTTAATGAATATCACGCAAATCGTCATGGTGATAGGTACGTACGGTTTGTCCAGCATGTCCTAGGTGTGTCTATAAATATATATTTTTTAAAAATAATAAAAAACAGTGGCCGGCCCTGGGGATTGGGGTCAAAAAAATATAATTAGGAGACTGGCCCTGGGGGATGGGGTCATCAGGGCCAATAAATTAGAATAAGAAGGGGAACCAAACAGCCCCCCTTCTTAAAAAACTAAAATAAATAAAAGACTGGCATCGTGCCGGAGGCCATGCCCCCTCCGTGCAGCACTCTGCAAACGCGCCCCCAACAGGTATCTCCAGTATGCGCCAGGGAGCTGCGCTGCAGCCAGGTGTTCTGAGGCCAAGCCCCTTTTTACACCTCTCTGCAACGCAGCTCTGTGGCGCTTAACTGGAGGTACCTAGTGGTCTAGTTTGACCCTAGGGACCCTTAGGATTCAAGGGGACTTAATCTCTCAACTTAGAACAGCCACAGGGCGCGTTTACACAGTGGTGAAGGGAGGGGACGGGGCCTGAGGTGACGTGTGCAAACACGCACTATGGCACGTTTTAAATTGGGGATATAATTTCCCTTCAATACTGAGGGCCCCTGGGGGCTAACTAGCCCACCAAGTGCTTCCAGTAAGCGCCACTGAGCTGCATTGCAGAGAGGTGGTCCAGGCCGTGCCACTTTTTACACCTCTCTGCAACGCAGCTCTGTGCCACTTACTGGAGGTACCTAGTGGGCTAGTTGGACCCCAGGGACCCTCAGGATTCAAATGAACTTAATCTCCCAACTAAAAATGGACACAGGGCGTGTTTACACAGTGGTGAAGGGAGGGGACGGGGCCTGAGTTAACGTGTGCAAAAACGCCCTGTGGCCTGTTTTAAGAGGTAGTTTTAATCCCCATGCCCTCTTATATACTAGGGGCTTACAGAGGAGGTCATGCTAATCACAGGGGGACCCCAACGCATAATGTTCCCTAGTGTATGTAGGTGTTTTCACTGTATTCTAAGTGTCTTTTAACATAGCACTGGCTCTAGGACTGGTTAGTCAGGCTCAGTTACCACCAGTATCCGTCTGAAAAAGTTGAGGGTACAGGATGATTTTGCAACAAGGCTTCTTTCTGCTCTTCTTTTTGTTCTTTCTGCACGTTATCCTTCTTCCTGCACTTATCTTCGTATTTGAGGACTTCTGTTGCTTCTTTCTGCACTTCTTTTGTTTCTTTCTGTGCATTTTTTCTTCTTTCTTCACATGTCCTATCTCTGTAGGCATAGTTAGAAATTAGCATTTAAAAAACCTTTGAAATTCACAGAAAAAACCATAGGTTTCAGGCACGTTATAGTTAGGATTTAGCATTTAAAAAACCTCAGAAATTCACTGAAAAAACCATAGGTTTCAGGGGTGTTATAGTTAGCTGGACTTTTCACTTGTACAAAACCATTGAAATTCCCCCGTTATAGTTAGTTCAGCTAACTATAACTCGGGCGCCCGCAATGCACTGCTGATGACGTCACATATTACATCACTCATGACATGGTCTGTGACATCACTCATGACATCACTGATGACATCTCAAATGACATCACTGATGACATCACTGATGACATCATCCTTGTGATAGAGTGGCAGACCTCCTCTCACCCTAATATAACCTTTGATACACACATTCAAAAATAGAGACTAAAATTTTCAAAACAATGGACATACCAATACCAGTTACAACAACCTCTTCAGTAATTCTAAGATCCACATACACATCCACTCATTCACCAACAGTCCTATACAGTCACTCATACATGTACTCACTCATCATATGTACTCATACACCTATACATCCTGTTACACAATGCCACTCATCCATAGAGTTACTCACACACATAGTCACTCATGCTAATAAAGAATCAAACATACATTTACTTGCATATACAGTTATACACACACCACCATACTTACTTCTACGGAAACTTACACATACTTAGTCTTTTAAACAATCACTTATAGAAACACATACTTATTCATACAGGAACTCTTTCAATCTCTCACTCTCACATATACTCACATATATACACCAATAGTCACATATACTAGTTTAAAAAATATGTAGTTACTCATAAAGACACTATTGAGACAGTCATTCACTCACTAACACACCCATACACACACTCATCCACCCATACAGTCCTGCACACATGCTGTCTTCAACACATACAAACAGTGAGTCACTCATTCATGCACCTATGCACTACATAATACCCCCCACCGAACCATGCAGACACTCATACTGATACTCAAAAAACCAACTAATAACCTATATAGACACCCATGTAGCTACTCACCAACCCATGCAGCCACTTATACACAAAGTGAGAGACTGATACAGACATTTACATATTTAAACATTACTCACTAAGCCATGTATTCACTATGATACACTTAATCAGTCAGTTACACAATCAATTTTTCAAAAACAAATCATCCATTTAGACACTTATATACCCATTTATTCTTCCATCGACCTTGAGATATACATATATAAAACATATTTAATTTTCAGAAAAACACACATTCACTGGATGATGTCATCAGTGATGTCATCAGTGATGTCATTTGAGATGTCATCAGTGATGTCACTGACCATGTCATGAGTGATGTAATATGTGACGTCATCAGCAGTGCATTGCGGGCGCCCGAGTTATAGTTAGCTGAACTAACTATAACGGGGGAATTTCAATGGTTTTGTACAAGTGAAAAGTCCAGCTAACTATAACACCCCTGAAACCTATGGTTTTTTCAGTGAATTTCTGAGGTTTTTTAAATGCTAAATCCTAACTATAACGTGCCTGAAACCTATGGTTTTTTCTGTGAATATATATATATATATATATATATATATATAACTATCTATATATTCACTGAAAAAACCATAGGTTTCAGGGGCGTTATAGTTGGGAATTGGCATTTAAAAAACCTTAGAAATTCACTGAAAAAACCATAGGTTTCAGGGGCGTTATAGTTAGCTGGACATTTCCCTCGTACAAAACCCTAGAAATTCCCCCGTTATAGTTAGTTATAGTTAGTTCTCATCTCAAATGACATCACTGATGACGTCATCCATGTGATAAATTAGTGCATCTTCTCACACCCTTTGATATACTCATCAAAATTTCAGACGTCCATTCTCAAAACCATAGATATCCAATACCAATAACTACATACCCACTCATTGACTCTTAGGTCTACATACACCTCCACTCACTCACCTGTACAGTCACTCATACTTACAGTCACTCCGTACAGGACTATCATATGCATTTATACACCTATATAGACACTCACACACCGCCAATCATCCATTGAGGTACTGACACACCTAGTCAGTCATGCAAATAATTAAACACAGTCCAATTTACTCACCTATACAGTTAAACACACTCAAGTTCACTTACTCATAAAAATACTAACAAATTCTGACGCTCTTATACAATTACTGATACAAGCACACACTCATCCATACAGCCACTCCCGCAATCACACACTCTCACATATAGATAGTTATACACTCTTACACACATATACACTGCATTTCACATATGTAGTTACTGACACATGTACAACTGAGATATACATTCAATCACTAACACACTCATACATACACTCACCCAACCATACAGTCCATCACAGTTGCACTGTTAAAACCATGCACCCATAGAAACACCCACTCACACATCACACACACCCTACCCACACAAACACTCAGGCACACATACAGATACTCAGACAACCAATCAACAACCCATATAGACACTCATATAGCTATTCACAAAACCATGCAGCCACTTATACACCAACACACAGACACATACAGACATTCACACAGTTTAGTCACTAGTCTGCAGTAAGATACATTTAATGACTCACTTATAGAGTCAGTCACACACCTAGAAAATCATCAATTCACACACTTGTACACCCACTCATTCTTCAACAGGCCTTTCCCTATATATATTAAACATATTAAAACTTTACAGAAACACAGACTCACTGGATGACGTCATCAGTGATGTCATCAGTGATGTCATTTGAGATGTCATCAGTGATGTCACTGACCATGTCATGAGTGATGTAATATGTGACGTCATCAGCAGCGCATTGCGGGGGCGTGAGTTATGGTTAGCTGAACTAACTATAACGGAATTTCTAGGGTTTTGTACGAGGGAAATGTCCAGCTAACTATAACGCCCCTGAAACCTATGTTTTTTTCTGTGAATTTCTAAGGTTTTTTAAATGCCAATTCCTAACTATAACGCCCCTGAAACCTATGGTTTTTTCAGTGAATTTCAAAGGGTTTTTAAATGCTAATTCCTAACTATATCAGGCCTGAAACCTATGTTTTTTTCAGTGAATTTCAAAGGTTTTGTAAATGACAATTTTTAATGTATTAATTGTTATACTGATTTTTTTGATACTCATTTACTACATTTTTAAAACTATTTAATTTTAGATATATTTTTTTAATTACATTATAATTACATTATACATTACAATACAAAATATACTTTCTCAGAATGAATTACTTTAGTTTAAATACTTGGCAAATAGGCAACAGACTTTTAAGTACAGTAGTTACAGTTGTTGCAATGGGCAACACAATTTCATCACAAAGCAACATTGAGCTCAATGTGAATTTCTAATTAAATGCAATTAGTTACTTTATGGATTACTTTTCTAACCACAGGACTGGATCCTAGATTCAGTTCTTGGACATCTCCTGTAAACAGTTGAGTAAAAGCACTTTGGTTACAGTAGTAATTTTTAAGGAATATTATTGTATTTTAAAAGTTGACACTTAGAAAATGTTTCCCATAGAATCACCAATGTTATCCTATGGCAGAAAATTCACTTAGCAGGTAAGTAGTGTTATCGTTACTTTTTCTTACTCAGTGGTGGATCCTGGATCCAGCACTGGCTAACCTCCTGTAAACAGTTGAAAGAATGTGTTTAAGTCATACAGACGATTTTTTAGGAATATTTTTAGTTTATGAAAATAGACACTTAGAAACTTTTCTGGTGAAAACCACACAATGGATTCCTATGGAAGGAAATACAAGTTACCTGTAAGTACGCTTAGAATTACTTTTCAGAGTCAGTGCTGGGATAAAAGATGCAGCCCTGGGTTCTCTCCTGATAACAGGTGAGTAAATCGGAATTCGTAGTTCGGCTGATTTTAGAGGAATATTTTTAGTTTGTGAAAATAGACAGAAACTTTTCTGCTGAAAACCACACATTGGATTCCTATGGAAGGAAATACAAGTTACTGGTAAGAACGCTTAGAATTACTTTTCAGGGTCAATGCTGGGCTAAAAGATGCAGCACTGGGTCCTCTCCTGATTACAGGTGAGTATATCTGAATTCGTAGTTCGGCGGATTTTACAGGAATATTTGTACAATGGTGAAGGAAGGGGGCGGGGCCTGAGGTGACGTGTGCAAACACGCCCTGTGGCACGTTTTAAGTTGGGGAATTAATTCCTCTTCAATCCTGAGGTCCCCTGGGGGCCAACTAGCCCACCAGGTACCTCCAGTATGCGCCAGGGAGCTGCATTGCAGAGAGGTGTTCAGAGGCCACACCCCTTTTTACAACACTCTGCAACGCAGCTCCGTGGCGCTTACTGGAGGTACCTGGTGGGCTAGTTGGTCCCCAGGGACCCTCAGGATTGAAGAGGAATTAATTCCCCAACTTAAAACGTGCCACAGGGCGTGTTTGCACACACATGACCTCAGGCCCCGCCACCTACCTTCACCACTGTGCAAACGCGCCCCGTGGGGTGTTTTAAGTTGGGGGATTAAGTCTCCTTGAATCCTGAGCTTCCCTGTCGGTCAACTGGCCCACCAGGTACCTCCAGTATGCACTAGAGAGCTGCGTTGCAGAGAGGTGTTAAGAGGCCACACCCCTTTTTACAACACTCTGCAACGCAGCTTCGTGGCGCTTAGTGGAGGTACCTGGTGGGCTAGTTGTCCCCTAGGGGACCTCTGGATTGAAGAGGAATGAATTCCCCAACTAAAAACGCGCCACAGGGCGTGTTTGCACAGTATCACCTCAGGTCCCGCCCCCTACCTTCACCACTGTGCGATTCAAGTTGGGAGATTAACTCCCCTTGAACCCTGAGGTCCCCTGGGGTTCAACTAGCCCACCAGGTACCGCCATTAAGCGCCACAGAGCTGCCACAGAGCTGCGTTGCAGAGAGGTGTAAAAAGGGACGTGGCCTCAGAACACCTCTCTGCAACGCAGGCCCCTGGTGCATACTGGAGGTTCCTGGTGGGCTAGTTGGCCCCCAGGGACCCTCAGTATTGAAGGGGAATTTGTTCCCCCGCTGCAAACGCGCCAGGGGTTGCGTTTGCAGAGTGATGAAAGGAGGGGGCGTGGCCTCCTCCCCCATCCCGTTTTTAAAAATAAAATTATTTTTAAGAAGGGGGGCTGTGAGGAGGAGCCTAGCGCGCAACCAAGATGGACGCGTAGGCACAGGGCTCCCCGGACCCTTGCCGCTCCTCGCAACTTATCCTGACATTATCCTGGATTTGTGAACGGATTCTGGAAGATGAACCTTGGCTGAATCCATAACTCTTTTCAGAACGAAAATCGGACCAGGGAGACCTAAAATATAGCGTCTTGCATTTTGGAGGCCCACCTGGAAGCTGTGCCCGGTGCTTTGGTGAACTGAGGGGCCGGGGAGTAGTTGAACAACAACGGCATCGGAGCCTTGCCAATGACCGCGCCCCCACTTTCGGTTTCGCTTTTGCACTTCTGCATGGCCTGATTGAGGAGCTGCTTCGCGCGACTGGGGCGTCCTCCGGCCTTTGTACTGGACTGATTTGTGCCCTTTTTCTCCACTTTTCCGAGCGGGCTCTCGGACAGTCGGAGTCTGATCTGCTGGCACCCCTTTGCTATCGGTCCTGGCGGACCCCTCCGGTGAGCATCGCTTAACATGTCGGGCAAGGGGGATCCCGAGAAACGGAGGACCAAGACATCCCACCGTGGGGGACCAGTCCAGAGTAACATCATGGATCGTTATACCCAGAGTAAAGGATCCCCCGGGCCAGCAAGTGCCGCCGTGGAGGACTCTGGTGGTGGCCCGTCCGTGTCCACGGAGTTGTCGCTGCAAGACGTTATGGGTGCCATCAACGGCATAAGGGAGACCATCGCCCTGCAGTACGAGGCTCTGGCCCGTAAAATTGACACGGTTGCCATTGATGTCACGCTAATTCAGGCGGATCTCTCTAAGACTAACGAGAGGGTTCAATCGCTGGACTTGAGGACATCCACTCTTGTCACGGATGTATCAGACCTCCAGGCAACTCTTGGCGATCTAAAGTCGGCGAACGACACGATGTCCTGCCGGCTGGAGGATTTCGAGGGTCGGGCACGACGCAATAATATCCGCGTCATAGGTGTGCCGGAGACTCCCGACAATCGTCCGGTGGACCTCATGGTCGAAGATCTAGTCCTCAATCATCTTGCTCCTTCAGGCCTGAGCAAGTTCTTTGCCGTGGAGCGTGCTCATCGTGTCCCGGGCGGTAGGCCTCGACCAGGAGCTCCCCCGAGGCCTATTATTGCAAAACGTTTTCACTACAGAGACCGGGATGCGATCCTGCAGGCCTCGAGGGTACACGGCCCAGTTAACTATGAGAATGCCTCCGTTAACTTCTTTCCGGACTTCACCCAACTCGTTCAGAAACAGAGAATGGGCTTTCAGGGGGTGAAGCGCCGTCTTCGAGATTTGGAGCTTAAATATTCTATGCTTTTCCCTGCCAGGCTTCGTGTGGAATATGAAGATCGGACTATCTTTTTTGAACGCCCTTATATTGTGAGTGACTGGTTAGACTCCCTGCCGGACCGGGGCGAACGATCTGGGCGTACTGGCGGTGCTGAGGGCGGAGGGCCTCCGCAGGAATGATTCTTGGTCCTCTACTTTGACACTTCCTTCTGCGCTCAGCCAGGTTCTACTTCAATTGTATATTTTGTCTATTAATGTGCTGTTTGGATGCGGGCGGGGACGGGTCCCTTCCCTCCTCTAGGGTCTTTTTGTAGCATGGGATTGTTAGGGCGACAGGCACACTGCAAGTTGGGGGGGCTGTATAGTCCGCAGGGGTGCAGGGTGGGGGGAGTTGCAATGGTATGGGGGTGGGAGGGTGGCAGTGGTTGTTGGGTGGTGTGTTTTTTCTTTTCAAGGCGGTGTGTTTGTTTCCTTTCAGTTTTAGGTGTCTGGCTGCGTGCCCGGAGACTCCAGCTTCTTGTGTTGGGATGGGGGGGGACGGGTTGAAACTCATGTCTTGGAACGTCAACGGATTGGGGAACCGTATCAAACGTGGGGTGGTGTTGCAATTTTTGCGCCGATTGGCCCCTGATGTGGTATTCCTTCAAGAGACGCACTTGGTGGGTAATGTATGTCATGCCATGAACAGGGGTGGCTACCGATTGGTTGCGCATTCTGGCTTCACCACTGGATCCAGAGGGGTGGGCATCTTACTGCGATCTTCCCTCCCGCTTGAGATTGACAAAGTTACTCTTGATGATAGAGGGCGCTATGCGTCCTTGACTGGACGGTGGGAGGGTCAGACTCTTTCATTGGTCTCGGTCTATGTTCCCCCGGGCCTCCAGACCTCCACTTTCTCTGATGTGGGTCGTATGTTACTTGAACTTCCTGATAGTCTCTTGCTTGTGGGTGGGGATTTTAATTCCGTGATTTCTGGCGAGTTGGATCGTTACCCTCCCAGAGCCCTCTCTGCTGCCCAGGCGTGGCTCGGCGGGTTCTTGGACACTTTTGGCCTAGTGGACTGCTGGAGGTTGATACATCCGACACAGAGTCAGTACACATTTCACTCCGGGGCCCACGGGAGTCTCTCCAGACTAGATTACTTTCTTATGCCAGCGGCCCAGACCACCCGGGTCCGGGAAGTTAAGCACCTGGCCCGGGGCATTTCCGATCATTCCCCATTGTGGCTCCTCTTCGATACTGGGATGCGATCCGCCGGGCGGGTCGCCCCCATTAACCACTGGTACCTGCGTGACCCCAACATCCGCAAGGGTCTCATTAAGTCGCTTGACCAGTATTTTCTTGAGAATGAGGGGTCCGTCTTGTCCTCTGTGTCCTTGTGGGAGGCTTTCAAAACGGTTCTCCGAGGCCACGCCCTATCCCTGATCGTGGAGGCCAAGAAAGCTAAGAACGGGGAGGTGGTTGCGTTGGAGGCCGAGATATCGGGGTTGGAGGCTGCCTTGGAGACGGCTGTCACTCAGGACGGGCTCCACGCTCTCAGCCTGAAGCAATTCGAATATAAATCCCTTGTTACGGAGGCTGCTCGAACAATGTATAGGGAACAGCAGGGTAGACTGTATGATGCTGGGGATAAGGCGGGTAAATTGATTGCTTGGCTTGATAAGAAGGAGAGAGTGAATCGAGTGGTCCCTGTGCTTCAGACGTCGGAGGGAGTGAGTGTGACTGACCCTGGTGAGATTGTGGAGTGTTTCGCTGATTACTTCCGTGCTGTGTACTCCCCGGTGTCTGATAGGGATGAGGCTGACTCCCGTCACTTGTTGAAGGATATTGCTTTGCCCTGCCTGTCGGTGGATGAGCGTGAGCAGTTAGATGCCCCGTTGTCGGTCGACGAGATTGCTACCGCGATTCGTTCCCTTCGCTCAGGCAAGGCTATGGGCCCCAACGGACTCCCTATTGAACTTTATAAACTGCAACCGGATAAAATTGCGCCATTTCTCCGTCGTATGTTTTCGGAGTCACTTGAACTTGGTTCTCTCCCTGCTGACCAGCGCTTGGCCACTATAGTCGTGATTCCCAAGGACGGTAAGCCTCGGGACCGTTGCACCTCGTACAGGCCTATTTCTCTGTTGAACGCTGAGCCGAAAATCCTTGCTAAGGTTCTTGCTAATCGCCTGCTTACTGTTATCTGTGACCTGGTGCATCCGGACCAATCCGGTTTTATCCTGCACCGGAATACGGCCCTTAACTTGCGGCGCCTACATGGCGTACTTGCAAGGGCGGAATATCTCTCAGAGCCGGCCATCTTGGTTTCCTTGGACGCCACGATGGCCTTTGATACGATAGAATGGCCATATCTTTGGGCCGCCCTGGCAAAGTTTGGACTCGGGGCGGGATTTATTAGTTGGGTTAAACTCTTATACGCTGCTCCGTTGGCTCAGGTTGTCGTTAATGGAAGGGTTTCCCGGCCCTTCGTTCTTGGGAGAGGCACTAGGCAGGGGTGTCCGTTGTCTCCCCTGCTCTTCGCTCTGGCTTTGGAGCCGCTCGCTGCTTGGCTTCGTTGGGAACCGTCGATAAGAGGGATCCGGTGGGCCCCTGGCTTCGAGGATCGAGTTTCGTTGTACGCGGATGACATTCTTTTGTACCTCACCTCACCACGTCAGTCACTCAATGTGCTCTTTGACATCCTTATTTCCTTCGGCAAGAACTCTGGTTTGATTATTAACTGGTCCAAATCTTGTGTCTATGCTATATCCGGTGACCTTCCTCTCTTGCCTTCTCGTTTTCCTATTAAGGCGTCCCACTCCGGCTTTACGTACCTGGGGGTGTACGTCTCATTGGACCCGGCGATCCGCTACGAGCATAATCTCCTCTCTCCACTTCGGAGATTGAGGTTAGACGTGGCCCGTTGGTGTAAGCTTCCCTTGTCTCCCCTCGGTCGTGCGGCGCTTTTTAAAATGATGTCTCTTCCCCGATTCCATTACGCACTTCAGAACTCCTTTGATATTATTCCGGCGGCCTACTTCCGGGAGGTGGAGAGCTTACAGAGGAGGCTTGTTTGGGATGGTCGTGCACGTATTGCTCTTGCAAAACTGACTCTCCCCTGGTATGACGGGGGCATTGCGCTCCCGGACATCAGGAGGTACTATTGGGCCTCCCAGCTATCTGCTATTAACCATGCAACGTACGCACCTGGTCCGAATCCGGCTTTCGAAATGGATAGATTTTTGTTGCCTGGCGGCAACTTTAACAGAGCGCTTTACTCTCGATTGGCTGGGAGGAACTTAACCGGTCCCACTAAGATTGCGGTGCGCGTGTGGAGGGCTGCGAATGTGGCCATGGGCTGGAATGAGCGTTTGACGGGTGCGACCCCTCTGTTTGCGTCTGAAAGATTGGGAAGCCTCTGGACGACGAAGGGCTTCGAGCGTTGGGACACGATTGGCATCAGTAGAGTAGGTGACCTTTGGGTGAAGGGTGCGGTTAAATCCTTTGCTGCGTTGCAGAGTGAGTACGAATTGAGTGAGCGGGAGTTCTTTCGGTACGTCCAGGTTCGCCACGCCTTGCTCTCGGCCTCGGGGCTGGGACTGCAGTCCCTGTGTCTTCGCCACTCGAGGACCGCATACTTGACGGTCACTTGCCCGACAGTACTATTTCCCTTATCTTTTATCTATAAAAAACTAATAAACGTGCGGGCGGATCTCCTCGTGCGCCTTCGGGAGGCGTGGACCGGGGATGGTGTGGAACTGGACGATGAGGACTGGCAGTCTGCGCTGTCCTCCCCTAAGGAAGTGGCCATACCCGCGCGTCTCCGTCTTGTCCAGCTTAAAATTCTCCACCGTGTCTACGTGACGGGCCCTCGTTTAGTTTTGATGGGTGTAGTGGGTTCAGGTGACAGATACGCAGGCTCAGGCTTTATGAGGTTCTAGTAAGTTTTTATTCAACAGTTTACACCGTACTTCGTTCCCACTTCGGGACAGCTGCCTGGGGTAGGTGTTTTCGTTGGATGTCTTCCCGGGTCTTGGCGGTGGCTTGGAAGGGTGGTCCTGGTCTGGTCTCTCCGGTGTATCCGCCCCAAAAGATAAAGGAAAGCAGGTGTCAGACAAATGCTGGGTACTGTGGTGAGTTTAGGGCCAGGAGTGAGGGACACCGTGTTGGGGAAATAGTCGTTGCGTGCCTAAGTGCTCAGGGGAAGGTGCTGTGGTCTGATCGGAGCTGAACAGTCTACAGGCGGCTTTAATCAGGAACGTTTTCCCTTCCCCACCCACCCCGCAACTTTCCCTCGTACCTGCTCCAGCCACGCTCCTCCCCCGGGAACGTGGCAGGGCGCCTCACGGATACGTTGGCCTCCTGGCTTGTAGGTTTCTCCCCTCGTAGCTGTCACGTCGAGGTGGGATCTCCCGCCTTCCGTCCGGCCTCCGAGGTCAGCCCGTCTCCTCCACTCCAGCTCCGTCGTCTCCGCTCCCTTCCGCTCGGGCTCGTGCTCCTCCGATGTTCCGAAGTCCGCCTCACGCTCCTCCGCTCCCCTTCTCTCCGACTCCCGCTCCTCCAGTCTCCTTCTCACCGACTCCTGCTCCTCCAGTCTCCTTAGCTCTCTCTCGACCTCCGGGGAAACGCCGTCCGTCGTCTCTCTTCTCGGACTCTCCTTTGAAGTCCCGCCGATGAAGACGTCATCCGGGGGAGGGGCTTCCACGCAGGGAAACCCTGTCTTAAAGGTATGGTGCTCATCCTCTATCGTCCAATCGAGGTGATTGTACGGAGCCCAGTTGTCCAGCCGGGAAGGTCCCTCAGATGCCTGCGTGGTGAGAGAAGGGTTTTTAGCGCAATCAAGTGCTGGACAGTGACAGTCAGGGGTGTTTGTGGCACCGCTATCCCCTACCCCGTCACAATGGGTTTTTCTGAAGACGGGCTCTGTAGGCGCGGCTGTGGGCTCAGCGCCACTTTTCTCCATGTTCTCTGGGAGTGCTGTGAGGTAGCGGAGTATTGGCGCCGGGTGCATGCTGTCATGGAATGCGTCACTGGGGTCGCTTTGTTGCCCGAGGCTCGCCGATGTTTGTTGAACGTGTGGGAGCCTAATGACTATAATGCGGCTCAGGCTCGGTGGGCGGCCCTTGGGAACATGATTGCTAAGAGGGACATCGCACAGCGTTGGGGTTCCCGACGGCCTCCCACCGTGTCGGTATGGAAGGAGAGCATGGATTGGTGCATGTGCAGAGAGAAGACTGTGTATGTGTCTCGGGGTAAGCCGGGGGCGTGGGGTAGAATCTGGGGTCAGTGGAACGCGTACCGAGGGAACATCTGCACGCCCCCCCTCGTGGACACATCTGATGCTGCCTTGTCCCCCTGATCCTGAGGTTCCCGGACTATTACATTTTACCTGTAGACGGTTGTGGTTCTCCCGTCGCCCCCACCTCCCTCTTGCTCATGCTCATTGTCCACCTGCGGGTGGAGTTTGTATTGTGCAGTTCCCCGGATGTGGTTAGACGCCCCCTTTTTCGATGGTTTCCGCCTTGTTTTTTGGTGTTATTTTCTTTTTCTTTGTTTGTATTTTTAAAA